>NC_135308.1:45949734-48449734 GCF_048772815.1 Callospermophilus lateralis
TCTAGCAAGATCCTGCAGGCATCTGTAGTCATGGAAAAACCTGAAATTGGGATCTGAACATCCAGGATCTAATCTTTCCTCTTATTGTTCAATAACTCAGCAGCCTTTAGCAAGTGTTTTATTTTTTCCAAATCTTCACTTCTTTCTTAACCTTTTAACCTTTACAGGGTTATTACAATGATTAAATAAGTGCATAAGGAGCCTCCCTCCTGCCCCCCTCTCAAGCCACTATAGAAGTGTAAGTAATACTATTGGTAGAGCAGCTGGTCAGAACAAGGGCTTCATGTCACTTCTACAAACAGCCTAGGAATAATCCATGTATTTTTCTAACTCAACATCAATATTAAATAGACACAGATTAATTTACTAGCCTGCAGGTAAAGTAATAATATAAAATATCTGAAAATACATGAAGTTTATTTACTTGTGCAGTTATTTATTGGTGATTATTCCTTGACACACATTTTTTTCCTCTAGAAAGCTTAGTCTGCTCTCTGTGTGTCTTTGTTATATAAAAAGGACTTACCACCTTAGTTTTTCCAAATGTATAAAATATATACATACTTTAAGAAGTTTAAGAGTCTATATTAATGACAATGTACCTTATTCTGTTTAGTGTTCTTTATATTATAATATGTTGTGTTATTTTTTAATGTACGTAACACAGGACATTAATTTTTCTGCTAGTCAATAAATGTAAATGTTTCATTGACACTTATTACCACAAAGCATGCAGTTTGTTGTCTGGTTCATTTTCTCCCTCAACTCCTTTGTTTTCTTGTATTTTTCCTAAAATGTGTAATATTTGAGGAATTTTATAAGATCATTGTGATAGAGCTTTAGCAGGAGCCCAAGCATGTTTCTCTTCACCCTACTTCCCACATTTCTAAATATAAATTAAAGCCTTTCCAGTCTCTTTATGTTGTTTGTCTTTTAAAGCATTGTGTATTGTAGCTGAATTCTGAAACCCTGTTAAATTTGCTCTCCTGGAAACATTCCAAAAGGGTTCCATTTCTTTTCTAGACCTTCCAGTTCAGTACTTTGCTCTTGCATGGTGAATAGAACTGAGCTGCAGCTTATTGCATTTGTCACCCTTAATTTTCAGTTACTATTTTTGCCCCAGTAGTGTAGCTACTTAAAAGAATTAAAGAGGTTAAGAATTGTGTTTTTCAGTCTACTTGGGTAGTAATGTACTTCTTCCTGTTCATTGTTCTTTCAGACATTTGTCAACAAATTTAGCAAACATGTAATTGGTTTCTCTAAGCATAAACCATAAATTCAGTAAGGAAAGTTTAATAATACACACCGATACCAGCTGTACAATTCATTTTATACACATGCTCACACAAACATGTAATTTTCTTTGCACTCTCCAATTTTAGAAATCTATGTAGTCTACCAAATTTTATTATTCTGCCAGCAAACATGGGAATAAAATAAAATTAATCATCAGAAACAGAAACAGTTTAGCTATAACCTGACTCAGGAGAACATTGAAATGTATTCCATGGTTTTGGATTAACTGAACAAAAGTTGCTTTTTGCAACATATATCCTCTTAGTAAGGGAGGTTTTTGTATTAAATGATTTTTTAGGTTTTTGTATTAAACGATTTTGACAGTGCCAAAGATGGTACCTCTATTTTCATCTTCTGTTACAAAGTCTAAAAATAATTAAACTATAAAATTAATTTTAAAATTATCTCATAGTCTGAGAAGGACCGCAAAACATAGCCTGTTCAATTGAATTCCTAATCTGCTTATGCTGCATTTTTATTTTTTTCTTCTTTATATTTTCAGCAATAGGAAGCTTTTCTTAAGGAGTTGGTAGATCTGTCCCTTTAAGATAAATTTTCTTTATTTTTTTTCCTGAAATTATGATTCCTAAGATCAGTAAATATCTGTATTATATTTTTTTAAAGAGAGAGAGAGAATTTTTTTTAATATTTTTATTTTTTTTAGTTATCGGCGGACACAACATCTTTGTTTGTATGTGGTGCTGAGGATCGAACCCTGGCCGCACACATGTTCACGCTACTGCTTGAGCCACATCTCCAGCCCTATATTTTTTTAAAATATTAGTTCAGAAAAAATGCCTGTTCTTTTTCAAAGTATGTGTTTTCAAGGTAGCAGAAAAAACTATTTAAAGAAGATATGAAATAATATTCCTTAAATCCTATCTTTGGATGTCTGTCTTCCCCATCTGCATTTTCAGAGATCTCAGCCTCAAAAAGTCCAATATATTGTAGTTGAACAAAAGCATGAGTTAAATATGTATTATCAACAGTTACTGTGCATCTGAATTTCTTGTCAAAAGTGGTACTCCCCAAAAAAGTTCCCCTTATCAATAAGGAATATAAATGTGCCAGTCACACAAAATATATTATAGAGTATTGGAGTTGAAATGGATTTCAGAAACACTTGAGTGGTAACCAGCTTAACATTCCTAAATGTGTTTATAAAAATATACAAGTTATTTTTAATGTTTTTTTTAAATATAACAACTCTAGCCCCTATTTTTAGTATTTTTTAAAGTCTGATATTGAATTGATAATTCATGGGCTTAATTGATTTTTTTAAAATATGTTTTAAGTTGTTGGTAGACTTTCATTTTATTTATTTATATGCAATGCTGAGAATCAAATCCAGTGCCTCACACATGCCAGGCAAGTGCACTACTGCTGAGCCCCAGACCCTTAATTGATTACTTTTAAAGCTTAAGAAGAAGCTGAAAACTTTGCTATATAGAGCTCTTACTATTTGAGAGAATCTGCTCTGTTCAGAACTTTCTCCTTCATTACAATTCTTCCATAGTTATTTCCCCTTTTGTCCCCTCTGAGTACTGTTTTTTGACTCTCCTTTTCCAAAATATTATTGTTTTCAAGGCTTTATCCTCCTAATTGTTTTTTTTCTGTATTTTTATTAGTGAGCTCATTTATCAAGTAGCTATGGCTATAAATTCAGTATCAATTTTGTAATACCTCCAGAGTTCCTACCTCCAGTGCCAGTCTTCTAATAAGTGTTCAGTAAATATTTGGTTGCTGGTTGAATTGGTTAGGAGACAGTAAGTAAATAAATGATGGCCTCTTATCTTGCTCCAACCTTTTCTATTAAACTATTTTAAAAACATTATTAATTTAGTGTTTTTCCTCAAGAGCCACCTTCCCCAAGTGAACTTATCTTATAGTTCCATTCCTACTTAAACTTTTTCTAGCCAGTATCTGTTAGTAGTTCTGTCTTTATTTTTCAATCTGCTAACTTCCTGCTAAAATATAATCGTCTTTTGAGTGTTTGATCACTCTTCTTTGTAGTCCAAATTCTTTTGTAGTGAACTTTTCCAAACAGAATTGTTTTTCCTCCAAAAGTTCTCACATTTTCCCTTCGTTTTCATTCTTCTATACACATACTCATGCCCATGTTGTTAGTGTGACTGCTACCCACTTTTTCTTCATCCCTAAATCATTTTGGACATAACCAATTTTTATAAAATGTTGTTTTCCTATGCTATTTTCCCAAAGTCTGTAGAGAAAAAGGTTGAGAATCCTTTAATAATCAGATCATAAAGTAGGTTAGAAGAAAAATGGGAATATCAGAAGAGAAGCACTGGGTATAAAATGTTTGTTTGAAAAGTTTAGCAGGTACAGTAAACTGTTAACCAAAGACCTGAGAACCTAGGATCCAGGTATAAGTTTATTTTTTAAATTTGTTTTTAAGATAGACCAGAATGTGTTAGAAGAATGAATCTTTATAATAAAGCCCATGCAAAATTATAGGTTAAAGAATAATTGTGGAATTGAGATTTTTTTTGAGAAAGCAAGAAAAGACAATATCTTTTTTTTTTTTTTTTTGGTAGAAGAAACTTCTTTTAAGGATGAGAATACAGGCATAAATAGAATGAATTGCTAAATAGAAACAAGTAGACATGATGGAGCTTTACCAGGTGATCTCATTCTTAACTCTTTGCATCCTTTTTGTTTGTCCTCAGCATGTTGACATAGCAGCATTACTGATAAAATATAACACGTGTGTAAATGCAACAGATAAATGGGCATTTACTCCTCTCCATGAAGCAGCCCAGAAAGGAAGGACACAGTTATGTGCCCTACTCCTAGCACATGGCGCCGATCCAACTATGAAGAACCAAGAAGGTCAAACACCTTTAGATCTGGCAACAGTAAGTTCTTATTTCAGATATTCAGTATTGCGATTACAGTTTGAGAGTTAATGTTACTTTCTAGGGCTCAGCTATTTTATCTTTAGTAATGCTTGTTCTGTTTAGGACAAGAACAGATTTCCTTCTGAAATTTTTATATTATAATTTAAAACTGTTAAGACAAACTAAGCAGTAAGCTTAATTACCTTACCCTCTTAGCTTATAGGGAAAGGGACTGTGAATCATAGGAAACCATGTTTGTAACATGTGTCCTCAAGGAATTACTATGATATAGCACAGCTGATATTTGAGGTAACATATCTATGAAATCATCAAAGAAAAATTCAGTCTAGATAGTATATTATTCTTATGAAAAGGGAAAAGTAAATTTCATACAAGTATTTTCAAAACCATGAGTTAAATTTTTGTGATTAATATTATTTAATTGCTAAGTTAAACATTGTATTGCCTTCCCTAAACTTTTTGAAAATCAGGGAAGTTAATTAATAGTCACAATAATTTATAATCTTTAAGCCAGAGATATTTTTCCATATTCTGTTTCATTTATGTATTGCTGAACAGTAGACTATTTCACAGCATTTAATGGCTCTAAAATAATGATTTATTACCTCTCATGATTCTGAACAATAACTAGGAGGTTCTTATGATGAACTCACCTGGGGTCACTTGTGCAGCTGCACATGCCGGGTGACTAAAGTAGGAACATAAAAGATGGCTTCACTTATATGCCTGGAGCCTTGGCATAAATGACTAGAATTCTCTATGTCTCATCACTAAATATTCTTGATAGAATTTTTTTTATAGGATGAATATGCAATCATCAAAAAGGAAAGGGCAAAAGCTGCCATTTCTCTTAAAGGCTAAGCCTAAAGACTCCTGTCATTCCTACCACATTCTGTTGTTCAGAGCAGACTCCTGTCATTCCTACCACATTCTGTTGTGCAGAGCAAGTTGTGAGGACAGCCCACATTCAAAGATTTGGGGAAATAGATGCCATTTTCTCTGGAAGGAGAAAAGAAGATTGTGTGGCCCCATTTGATCTACCACTGCCCTCCCTATGGCCACAAATCGTTTACATTTTCTCTCACATTCTAACTTTATTCACACTCATCCCAATGAGGGGACAGGTAGCTAGCTGTCACTGGTACATAGCAATTCCAGAATCCAGTCAGGCAAATATTATCAGAGCCATAATCCAGACAGGCAAATATTATCAGAGCCATGTACTCTGCAGTCAGGGAGTGACCATTGATTAGGCCACACTTCTGTACCCAGGAAGTGGTTTTCTGGAACTCTTGATTATGTCCTCTTTCCATAGATATGGCCCATATTTATACTTAAAAGGCTTTCTCAACCTTCTGAATGCTCCTAGAAATTTGGGGACCTTGAGTCATTCTTTATTTTGATTTGTCTATTCCCATTAGTCCCTCCTGGTATAATTCAGTTATAAATGTTTGAATTTCCTATCAAGTTATACGCCACTTCATCAGACAAAAGCCCCACCCACGAATTTCTTCTCAGCAAGTCCTCTCTAATTTGGATTCAAAGTCAAGGTCCTATGAGTCAATGTCCTTATGATTCTTAGAAGCACTTTCAGTACTAGCCGAGAATTCACAATCTCCCACCTTAAAGGCCTGGGTAAGACTTTTACCTGTAAATCCATGTCTCAGAATTGTATTTTTTTGTTTGTTTTTCACTCTGAGACCATGTGTTATTGTCAGCCCTCTGGATATGATCTTTGGTCTGAGGTTATTTTTTATTTTGAGAAATTTTTTGCTAGTAGAAAGGCTGTGGAGGAAAGACTAATTTTGTTTTCAAACCTAGCAATCTGGGTGAATGTATTTCCTTAGAACTGAAAAATTACTTTTTAGTTCATTTTTATCTTCCTGTGCTTTCTACATTTTCGAACACATTGTATGCCACTGTGGTCAGACACTCTACTACACATTGGTCCCCCTTTCTTAAGTCTTCAATAGCAATTGCTTATTTTTCAACTTTCACTAGTAGTGACCATGCCAACTTTCATGCCTCCAGCCAAAGCCATGTCTTAGTTTTTTGTTACTGCAACACCCGTTTCCATGCCTGGCAGTCATTAAAGAAAAAATTCACAAAACATTTGGTGGTACTTGGTGAAAAACTTAACATTTATAATACAATATTTTTGTGTTTTCTTCATTTTTAGGCTGATGATATCAGAGCTTTGCTGATAGATGCCATGCCCCCTGAGGCCTTACCTACCTGTTTTAAGCCTCAAGCAACTGTAGTGAGTGCCTCTCTGATCTCACCAGCATCCACCCCTTCCTGCCTCTCTGCTGCTAGTAGCATAGATAACCTCACTGGCCCTTTAGCAGAGTTGGCAGTAGGAGGAGCCTCCAATGCAGGGGATGGTGCAGCTGGTGCAGAAAGGAAGGAGGGAGAAGGTTAGTATAACCTGTGAACACTTACTTGTTTATACTTTAATGGAACAGATTCATTTTTTTCCCATTGGTAATGATTGAAAACTTCATTTAAAAATATCTTGTCTTTAAATTTGTATACACACAACACCTTAGAAGGAATGCTTCTTCATAGAAGGCTGCTAGGTTCCTCAGCATCTATTTTGCTTTTATTTATGTAAACTGTATGTCCATTGTGCTTGTAGTATGCATATGTGTGTACAGTATGTCTATTTCCAACTGTACTATCTTATTAAACTATTATGTGAATCTTATTCCTGAAATTACATCAGAAAAACAACTGAGAGGTCATTTAAAGAATGAAAAGTGAAACAGTAGCTTGTACATCTGGATTTTTAATTTTTTAGAAGCATTAAATTATCCTATATAATTCTGTATTCTAGTTCTATTTATACTAACTGTATTATTAGAATTAATATAAATACTTCTGCTGTGATAAAGTACTCTGCTTTTACTTCTCAACTAAATTCGAGATAGCTTAATCTGAATTAAATTTATGTATTCTGAATTTTTTCATGCTGTGTAAAAATCATTTGCATAGCCAAGCATGTCCAAGAGCCATGACTTTAAACAGAAACATCTTTTAGATTCATAAAATTCTTTCCAATAAATTTTATTTCTATTTTAGTTGCAGGTCTTGACATGAATATCAGCCAGTTCCTAAAAAGCCTTGGCCTTGAACACCTTCGGGATATCTTTGAAACAGAACAGGTAATTCTTTTATTTATATTTGAATGTTTTAAATATTAAGTTATTAATTGTCAGCCATTGTTTCTTTTTTGTTTCTTAACAACTATTTTAATACTCGTAACATTTCCCTAAAAGCCAGGGGAGCCCAAAATTTTATACTTCTCTCCAAAATTGTCTGTAAGTGTCTTTGTTATTTTATTTTATCTTTATAAACAGACCTGCTCAATACATTTTTATCAGTCATGAAAACTTAGATCATGAGAGGTGGGGATATAGTTCAATAGTAGAGCACTTATCTAGTACCACACACACAAAAAAATCTTACACCATGAAACCACTTCAAAAGATTATTCTCAAAGTTGTCTTTGTTGTTGTTGTTGTTGTTGTTGTTGCTATTGTTTGTTTAAAAAAATTGCATTCATTTCATTGCAGTTCCATGTATTAATTAGGATTCTGTTTATTCTGTTTTATTTTGAGAAATTTTTTGCTGTTGAATTGGGATTCTGTTTATTCTGTTCTATTTTGAGAAATTTTTTGCTGTTGTTTTTCTACAGAATCATGAGTTCTTAATACTGCATGCTTTTATACCATGGTTAGCATTAAGGACTGATGACAAGAACCTGACCTTAACAATTATTGTTGTACATGGAATTGTAGAATGGGTGTTTAGAGGTCATTAAGTCATTCTCCTAGGTTCAAGAATCACCTTTTTAACATCCATGTCAGTCCTCCAGGCTGGAAAGATGATTGTTAGAACTTGGGGCAAGTGTAATAGAATAGTTGTAATTTAAATTATGTCAAGATCAGCCCCTATGTTTAATCCATTTGATTTAGGTTTATGTTTACCCGTTCTAACAGAAATATATTCCCTCAGAAGTCTAAAATCAATGTGGCTCAGGACTGCACACCCTACACAAACTTTAGGGGAGAAATTATTCCATGCCTCTTCTCAGCTGCCTTGACTTTTCTCAAATTACTCTTCTCAAAGTCTCCTCTTGTGTCTTCATATTGCCACCTTCTCTGTGTCTGTCTTCTATGTGCTTATGAGGACATTTGGCATTGAGATTAGGGCCTACTCCTATAATACTGGTTGATCTCCACATCTCAAGACCTTAATTACATCTGGAAATACTTTTTTTCAAATAAAGTAACATTCACATTAATATAAATTAACATTAATATAAATACTATTGCTGTGATAAAGTACTCTGCTTCTGGAGTTGAGAGCACAGACATCTCTTTTTAGGGTCACCAAACTACTAGAACATAATGTAGCCCTTCTTCTTAAGCCCTAGTCAAGTTATCATGGACTTTATCTTTCTAACTTGCCCTCTAGAAATCTTCCCTTATTTTAGGATAAATATAACCTACTCTTTCAATAATTCTTCATGTGACAGTTTCCAGATTTTTCATACCTCATGCTTCATTCTGTTTTCTTTATAGGCAAATAATCAATTTTAATTGATTAAAATTAATATACTGTTAAGATTTTCTTCTGCTTTTTCTTACTTCTTTACACATACTTTTTTTTTTTAAGTTGTACGTAACACAATACCACATACCTTTATTTATTTATTTATTTATTTATTTTTAATGTGGTGCTAAGGATTGAACCCAGTGCCTCACACATTCAAGGCAGGCACTCTACTGCTGAGTCACAACCCCAGTCCCCCCACATAAATTTATTTATTATTATTCATCTTTAGTGATTTCAATAATCAGAATAGTTAAGTAGAAATAGTGTTGGACTAAAGGAAAACTTGATTCTAATTATTTTCTCCCTTTTACTAGCTGAGTTAAAAGACATTTAACCTGGCGCTTCCCCTACCTGTAAAATCTAATACTTGCAGATGTCCAGATAGTTAAAACTCCCAGTTATATTGTGCTTTTATGCCAATTTTTAAAACATGCTTTAGTGAAGCATTATAATGGGTCTTTTTTGTGGTGGTGAGGACTTGATAGATTGGTATAAGAGTTTCTTTTTCTTACCATTTATTCATCCTCTGGTTCAGAGATTTCTTATGGGAATATTGTGTAAACACTAAGAATTCTTTTCCCATGTGCCTTCTTCAAAGATTTTTAGACTGTTATAAAAACATTATCCTTGCTGGGCACAGTGATGCACACCTGTAATCCCAGCAGCTTGGGAGAGGCAGGAGGATCTCAAGTTCAAAGCTCAAAATAAAAAATAAAAAGGGCTGGGGATTTAGCTCAGTATTAAAGCTCCCTGGCTTCAATCCCCAGTACCAAAGAAAACAAAAAACAATAACAAAAAACCATTATCCTCTGATATAGCCCCCATTATATCCCTTTAACCCAAATCATACCCATAATAATGATGAAATTTCAAATACATCTTCTCTTAATGAACAAGAGATCCTAATTTAAACACAATTCCAGTTGGCTATTAAAAGTTTTTCAGTCAGCTTGCATTATAATTTTATTCCTTTTTTTTTTACTTTATTTTACTTTATTTTGTATTTTCTTTGTCAATACCTGACTTGCTGTGGCATGCTCATCTTATGGATTTTAATATTAAGTTCAGTCTTTCATTCAGTTCTTCTAATAGCTTATCCCATTTTCATCAGTTTGATTCTTTTTTTTCACTGCAGTTTTGTTTTGAGTAAATATTTGCTTGATTTTCTTTATCTTTTTCTTAATATGTTGACTGTTGTATTTCATTTCTCCAGACCAGCCTTGCTTTGTTTATATAAAACTGTTTGACTGTTTTCTGACCCCGTTGTCAAGCAGTCAGTTTTATTTCAGTTGCAGATATTATCTAAACTTCAGTTATAAAGTGGTAAATTCAGAAGCTTTTTCCATAACCTACCCTTAGGTTTTTTATGAAATATTCTTAACTGGTCAGTAATATTTGACAGTGATTAAGATGTTTGCAAAATGAGGACAGTGAGGCTACATTCATTGTGTCTGTTTCCTGAGACTCTTCAGAGTATCAGTTTCACCTCTCTCACAGTTTTCTTTCAGAAGTCTCTAAATATTGTCTTGTTTCACAGATATTTTACCAGGTTCTATATTAAATAATATGTACCTATATCCCTTATAGTTGTTTGAACATAGTACCAGGATGACTTTGGTTCTGAGTAGCTTCCTACTTAGAGTACTTTCTATGGGAAAAACAAATTTAATGTGCACTGTAATTCCTGGAACTTAAATGCTGTGACTTAGAAGATTGTGGGTGTATTTGTGGTCATCCTGTATATTTTCTTAGAAAATGACCATATAGATTTTTACTTAAGATTCTTGAAGACAAAGGCTTAGACTCACTAAATTTATTGTGAACAGAATTCAAGATTAGTTCTTATTACTGCTGCTCTAGCCTACTGTCTTTTTTAAGCCCAAATAAAAGAAAGGTCTTTTCATTTAAAACTCCCATCTTCTTTCCTTACCCTAGGTAAAATGAATAGATCTTAGAAGCAGGAGGCAATCCTACTAGAAGTGACATTTGCTTTATATGCAGTTTGATTTTAACTCATAAAGAAATATTCCTTATTCTGAAGATTATAATTTGGGGGCTGTGGTTGTGGCTCAAGTGGTAGAGTGCTCGCCTAGCATGCATGAGGCACTGGGTTCAATCCTCAGCACCACATAAAAATTAATTGTAGATATTGTATCCACCTAAAACTAAAAAATAAACATAAAAAAGATTATAATTTTACTTTAATGAGTGCTACATATAAATAACTAGCTCAGCAAACTTATTTCCTGGATATAACTAAGTGAAGGCTTAAAAAAAGAATAAAGATGTTCAGAAAGGTATTCTTAGCAGTTTATAAGATTGTAAAAACCCTACATCTTTGAACAGTGTGTCTAAAATCAACTAACCTGCTTTCCTTACAGTTTATTTCATTGATACAGTATTGTCATAGTTACCCAACTTAAGAATTTTGAAAGATCTTTAATTACTTTTTTATTTTTTAAAACTATTTCTTTTTATTGAGGCCATTAGTTCTGCCTTTGAAATTGCTCTCAGGTTCATTTCTTTCATATCTTGTTCCAAGTCACCCTTCCTTCCAATCCTGCCCTTCATAATGCCACCAGTGTCATCCTGAAATACAACTTAATTTTGTTAGTCTGCTAAAAACACTTCCCAGGGCCTTTTTGTTACCATCTAAACTCCTTAACTCAGTATTCTAAGAGTTGTTTTAGAATTAATTGAAATGCTTATTTCCCTTTTTAAAAGAAATATTTAGCATATAAAAGGTATTCATTAAACATTTTATGGATAAATGAATAAACAAATCTAAATTCCCTTGTTTGTTATTTAAGGTTTCTACTGGCCAACTGCCTGGTAAATATGGGTATAAATTGGGCACCATGTAACTCAAAACAGCTAAATTTAGTATGTGTATTTGTGTAGTTAAGTTTAGCTTTCTAGCCATCTCTTTTCAGAAATAAGAACAGAAAAAAGAAAGAAATGGCTATATATCTCAGATCTTCTAATATTTGTCAAGCAGATATGATATGTCAAACATCTTGTACTTTTTTTTTTCTTTTTTGAAGTGCTGGGAATTGAACCCAGGGCCTCACATATGCTTTAGGCATATGCTTTACCACTTTCTAAATCCCCACCCTCTCAGCTCTTTTGTGTACTATCTTTACAGGATTTTTGAGCTTGCATTTCCTCATGAGGTCATTAATAGTACTTTCATGGTTCCTTGTGAGGTTAAATGAAGTAAAAGTTAAATGAAGTACTTTGAACTACACTTAATAGATTGCAAGCACAAATATTGGGTGGATGAACTCTGTAACTGCAAGAATAATATATATTCAATTACAGGTATATGAAGTTGGCCCTTTTTTTCAGATTCCAAATGATAACTATTTCTTTTTTTTTTAATTTTTAATATTTATTTTTTTAGTTTTCGGCGGACACAACATCTTTGTTTGTATGTGGTGCTGAGGATCGAACCCGGGCTGCACGCATGCCAGGCGAGCATGCTACCACTTGAGCCTCATCCCCAGCCCACTATTTCTTGATTTTTCCTGTCTTTCTATGCAACTTAATATATATTTTTTTGGATTACATCAAATTGGACTAATGCCAGTATAGCATAGGTATATTAGTAGTCCACTGCTGTGTAACAGAAATTATTCCAAAATACTGTGGCTTAAAATAAGAAACATTTATTGTCTCACAATATTTGTGGGTTAAGAATCCAATCATAGCTTAGTTGGGTGCCTCAGGGTCTCTCAAAAATTAAGCTGTCAGGGGCTGTGGCTCAGTGGCAGAGTACTTGCCTTGCACATGTGAGGCACTCTATCGTCAGCCCCGCATAAAATAAATAAATAAATAAAACAAAGGTATTGTGTCTATGTTCATCTAAAAAAATTTTTTTTTTAATTAAGCTGTCAGCTATGACTGCATTCTAATCTGGAAACTCAACTGGCAAGCATCAGGATCTACTTCTAAGTTCACTAACATTTTTAACTGGCTTTGATTCCTCACCTATGGGCCTTGCACAGGGTGACTTTATGACATGCATATTACCTATTGCTACTTGACAATACCACAAATTTAGCAGCTTAAAATAACACACATTTGTGGAATAAGAATGTGCCCTGGTTTAGTTGTGTCTTCTTGCTTCAGTCTCTCTCAGAGGCTGCCATCAATGTTTTAACCAGCAATGATAACTGAAGACTCAATTGGGTCAGGCGTGTAATCCCAGCAGTTCAGGAGGCTGAGGCAGGAGGGTTTCAAGTTAACAGCCAACCTCAGCAATTTAGCAAGGCTTTAAGCAACTCAGTGAGACTCTGTCTCTAAATAAAAATATTAAAAAAGGGCTGGGGATGTGGTTCAGTAATTAAGAGTTTCTGAGTTCAATCCCCAGTACCGAAGGAAAAAAAAAAAAAAAGACTCAATTGGGAAGGGATCTCCTTCCAGGTTCACATGTTATTGGTAGAATTCAACCTGTTGAACTGAAGGCCTTACTATGTGGCCTCTCTAATATGACATTTTTTTTTTTTTTTTAATCAGCAAAGGAGAGAGAGGGTCTGGTAGTTACCATCCCATCATCTTTGCTTTATTTTCTTGGTAAAAGTAAGTCAAAAGGTAAACCCACACTCTAGGAGAAGGAACACACAAAAGTGCGAACATAAGAAGTTAGGGGTGCTGGGGATATAGCTCACTTGGTAGAGTGCTTGCCTCACATGCACAAGGCCCTGGGTTCAATCCCCAGCACCAAAAAAAAAAAAAAATTTGGTAATCATGGCATCCATCTGCCCCACATGGCAGCTAGTTTTCCCCAGATGAGCAGTCCATGAAATGAACACCTAGGAGAGAAACCACACAGTCTTTTTGTAAACCAGTGTAAAAAGCAATATCTATCACTTCTGCCATATTATATTTGTTAGAAATTAGTAAGTTTAGCCCACACTCATGAGGAAGGAATTTCAGTCAGGACACAAATACTAGGAGGCATGTTAAGAGTTTGTTTTGATTTCTACGGTAGAGACTTCCTCTAAACCCTTTTTTCTAAACTAAATGCCTTGCAAGTATCAATCTGTCAGGGCATTTTGTTGGTTAGGGTGGTTTGTCTGGGGTTTTTTATTCATTGTATGGCTAGAACTCTAAGAAGGACAAATATTGAACATTGTGCATTACTAATTTAGAATATCGTTGAAAATAGGGTGGGTTTTTCCCCCCCAACATGGTTTCTGCTTCCTTCATATATACATTACATGTATCAATTGAGAAAAAAGGAGGAGTCTTTGAGTTGAAATTACCACATAACTATGAGATCCTGCTTTTATGTCAACCTTACATAAACTGATGTTTAGAACATTTAGAAGAAAAATTAGCATATCAATAACATGGTTTGCAAATTATATTAAATCATATCTAGCTAAATGCAAATCATATCTAGCTAAAAAAACTGTTCTTTTTTTCAAAAATGAGTTTTTCAGAATTGCCACTGTTTTAAAAGCTCTGCTGAAAACTTCCTTTGGGTGATTGGAAGTGAATTGCCCATTTTGTGCAATGGGGTAATTATTTCTTAAATGGCCACTTAGAAGCAATATAGTAAATTACTTCAAAGAATGAGTGATATAATGTATGATCACTGCACAGAGATGATCAGACTCATTATATAATCTTTCACTCTGATGATAAAAATCAGCAGAGCTCTAGGCCTAATTTGTCAGGTTTTTGAATGCTATATGCAAGTCTAAAGGAAGAAAAAAGCTATGGGTAAATTTTTTTTAAATCTCATTTGCGTTAGAGAAAGAGTATCTATAAAAGGATTTCTATTTTCCAAGGAAAGAGACATCAAAGGCTAATCTTGTAAACTAGTACATGAATTATCACGGGGCCTACCTCTGGATGGAAAAATAACAGGTTCAGCTTTCAGGAAATGTGGCTGAGATTTCATCCTGTGCATTCAGAACACTGCCACTGGGTGGTAGTAGAGTCACAGTTACTTTAGTCCACAAAAGTTTTAGGTAATTTTAAGCCAACTAATCATCTCCATCTACAGGGATAAATACCAAAAGATTTTTAAAGACTACTCTTCTATGCAAAAATAGACTGTGAGGCCCAGGGATTATTAAGTCTGAAAATTTATGAGAGTTTACAAACCACCTACTCTCCTTTTTGTAAGCCTAATTGGAGTTTTTAATACAGCTTCTCTATGTTCTATAATCTAATTTAATACTTCATAGCAAATCTCTCTTCTTTCTAAGGCAACCTATTCCTGAATTTACTATTTCTTAGCACTGGGAAGTTCTTTTGCCTAACATCTGCTTATCTAAGACTGCTAATTCCTTTTTCTGCATTCTGTTTAATTTTACCATGCACTTCTCACTTTCCTCACTATTCATTTCCTTTAACTGCTGGATATTAGGATCTAGAATGTCCCCACTTTCAATCTACTGATCCTACCTATATCTGGAGGCGAGCAGAAGATAGAATTTAACAATCAAAAAGAAATAAAAGCAGTGTTCATTTTGTATTTCTGAGATGCTTTTATTCTCCATTAACTAAAAGCCAATTAAGGAATATTTCAAGTAAGAAAAAGAGCTGTCATTATGTAAAAATGTGTATGTGTAACCGATGTGATTCTGCAATCTGTATTTGGGGTAAAAATGGGAGTTCATAATCCACTTGAATCTAATGTATGAAATATGATATGTCAAGAGCTTTGTAGTATTATGAACAACCAATTAAAAAATACAAAAAAAAAAAGAAAAAGAGCTGTTAAAATTATCAAGGCGACATTTAAGAAAATTATCAGGTCATGTTTATATAGGAAACAAAAGTTTAATTTGTATGGTAGTTATAGCAATGTAGACAAATGGAAGAGCTTTTGTCCTCTAAAGAGCTGTTAAGATTTAGCTACTATGTTTTTTTTTCATTTTTCAGATTACATTAGATGTTTTGGCTGATATGGGTCATGAAGAATTGAAAGAAATAGGCATCAATGCATATGGACACCGCCACAAATTAATCAAAGGAGTAGAAAGACTTTTAGGTGGACAGCAAGGTAAGCTATTCAGAAAATAATTTCAGATTAGTGATATAAGTTAAACGTCAGGGCTGGCACCAGCCCAGGCAATCTGTCCACAAAGCCCATGCAATGTAATATTGGTACAGTACCTCCTGCCTTCCCATCTCAGTCATTTGCATTGTATTCTCACTGTCTTCAAAAATCTGAAAGTCATTCTCCTTTCTCTCTGTATACTTTATAACCTAAATTTCTCTGCAATCTCTATACTTCTGTCTTTTCCCACTACTTTCACTTAACCAAGCTCCCATCACTCTTCTGAACTGTCCCAACCACTTTCCAGCTTGTTACCAACCTTCACCTTTGCCTCCCTCCAGTACCTTCTCTACACTGTAACCAGAGGACTCTTCAAAATGAAGGTATGATCACATCATTCCATTCCTTTAAAACCCTTCAATAGGGTTTGTTGCTTTTAGGATAAATCTGACACTTATAACCTAGCTGTTCATAATGTGACCTCTCTTTCTTATTTCTTCATGAACTTTTCTCCCTCCCTCATGACTGTCAGATAAGTCTTTTCCCATTGTCTTTGCTGTTACAGGCCTCTTATCTTTCTCTTTCTCTTTTTATATTTATTTGTTAAATATACTTTCACAGTAGGAAAGCAGAGGAAGAGAAATGAAACAGCTTGAATTAGTTAATTTATAGAAATTATAAAATTTTAACAGTGGCATGAAACTAAGGAAATTTTAAATTTGAGTCTTATTTATCTATATTTTAGATTATCCATGAAATTAACAAGGATAATGTATTATAAAGCTATTATAAGTGACCATTTCAAGCTCTCCCAAAAAAATTTTTAGAGGACAATTTTATATTTTAAATCTGCTACATTGCTATATTCAGAACCTGAATATTCATTGCTATATTCAGAGCCTAAATAGTATGGACTTAAGTTTTATATGTTAATTTTTCTCTCCTACAGGAACCAATCCTTATTTGACTTTTCACTGTGTAAATCAGGGAACTATTTTGCTAGATCTAGCTCCAGAAGATAAAGAATATCAGTCAGTAGAAGAAGAGGTAATGAACATTAAAAGCTTATAATTCTTTTTTCCTGAAACCTGTGATTAAACATGTTTTTCTAGGAGACATAAGATCATCTTGTATTGCTTTATGGTCTCTTGATTATTATTTAGTATCCCTTAGCCAATGTAATAGAATATTGCAAAATTGAAATATGACTTCAGGTTAGGACCATGTCACATTGCTTTCATATCATAAACCTAGGTTGTTCAGTGTTGGGGGGGCGGGTCTGTTATTTTATATTCCAGAGTTTTCCTTGAAACTCATGCAAGTAAGGCTTTATTAGAACTATTTTCTTATATTAGAATACTACCTATGATTGATGTGGAGTGACAGTCTTGCCTCATAGATGCGATTATCTTCTAAACTGTATTTTCATGCAGTTATAATATACAGAATTTTCATATGTGCTTCAGAAGTGTGCCACATAATTTTGAAGTACATTTCATTCTTCCAGTCACAATTATTTTAAGCACCATAGTAAGGCTATTTCTGTGAACCTCCTGGTAGATAGAAGGCATAGATGATTCCCTCTCTACAAAAAGTTTATGCCTCTCTTATTACTGATAATAAATAAGTGCCTAATTCCATTATTGTAAATCAGCTGCCCAATTCCATTATTATGCAAATACATAAGCATAAAGCATATGTTTACATTTATTTGTGTTTGTTGTTTTTTGTGTTTTTTTAATCAACGCTCATACAATTTCCATTCCCACGCTAGGAAATTACATATAGAGAACTCAAGAACATTACTCAAGAGAAGTCTTTCAGCTCATACTTAGTCACCATATCAAGAAAACATCACATCTTCTAGTGTTTTATTGCCTAATTATCCTTCCAGTAGTCAATTCAGATGATGTAAAATTTGTTGACTATCTTCCCAAAAGGAGCAGTAAATAGAGAATTCACTCTATGAATCAGTTCTGTCAGAAACTTTTTTTTTTTTTTTTGTATTTTTGTTGCTGTTGTTTTTGTTGTTTTTAATGCAATGATGGGGATTGAGCCTGGCAAGTATCCATACAAAATAACTGTTTTACCTTTGAGCTACATCCCTAGCCTAAGACATTTGGGTTTTTAAAACATTTTCTTTTTGATAATTACCTTTTATTTGTAGAGTGGAAGAACAGAGAAACAAAAAATGCACAAATTTAATGTTTATGACTTCTCTCACCAGAAATACTTATCCATTAAGTTTGTTGACCAATTTATAGTGAACTCCTATTTATTAGTACCAGGTATTAGACTTACAAGTAGAAACCATATAGAAAATTGACATGTTGAAGACAACAGAAGGAATATCTTTAGAATTATACACTAGCATATTTTTACTGTTAATTATTTTTTTCTATAGATGCAGAGTACCATTCGAGAACACAGAGATGGTGGCAATGCTGGTGGCATTTTCAACAGATATAATGTCATTCGAGTAAGTTCAAAAACTTTTATGGTGTAAATTGGATTTTAAGGCTTGCCTGAAAATTCTTGACGATTAAAAATTTGTTTTAAAAACTCATATTTTCAAACTGTCAAAGATAATTACTTATACCCAGAGATAAAGTGTCATTGTCCTCAATATAATATAATCTCTAATCTCTTTGAGACACTCTGAAAGCATCAAAGCTGCAAGCAGAAAGCTGTATCAGCCTGAACTGATGACTCTTGTATGAATGTGCGTCTCCCAACTTATATGTAAATTCAGACCATAGCTGATGGTAATTTTTTTTAATCATTTGAAAGTAGCATTTAAGGCTTAGATTGTCAATCTCCTTGAGTCAATGATACCAGAATACATATATCTCTTAATCTTAGTATCATAATTTAAAATATGGAATTAAGTAACTATTATTTACTTTTTTCAGAGGGTTATTATGAAGATGAATAAAATCTGTTGAGAACAGATTTAACTCCTTAAGTTAATGGATCTGTGGAAATTATACTGGTACATGTCATAATTACCCAGCAAACTTTTTTAGAAACATGGATTTCTAGGCCCCCATCTTATAAAACTTATTAAGTCTAGGGAGGAACCTAGAAATAACCTTTTGAAGCAAGAACCTGGTCTGGTATGGAATAAGTAAAAACTTTTAACTAAAAATTTGTCACTAAAAGCTAGCACATTAACAGAATTCCACTGACATGACAACTTTTTCCTTTGTTTGTTTACAGTACCACAGATGGAACCCAGGGGTGCTCTATCACTGAGCTACATTACAGTCCCAGCCATTTTTATTTTTTAATTTGTGTCAGGGTCTAACTAAGTTGCAGAGGCTAGCCTCAAACTCTGTCCTCCTGCCTTGGCCTCCCAAGTCGCTGGGCTTTACAGGTGTGCACCACCATGCCTGGCAACCTTATCTTTTTAAATAATGTCTTAAACAAATAGATCTAAAAAAAATTGACACCCCCATCCCTGGCTAAAGGAAAGCATAGTTTTCATTTTAAATCATAGATTTTTATTTTGCTAATAATTAATTGCTTTGTTCTTCATCCATAAAGATTCAGAAGGTTGTCAACAAGAAATTGAGGGAACGATTCTGTCACAGACAAAAAGAAGTATCTGAAGAGAATCACAACCATCACAATGAGCGCATGTTATTTCATGGTGAGTAGATGCAATTATTATAGGCATCCCTCTGGGCTTTTGCAAAATTAATAAAGTGAGAAAGTTACATGATTGACTATATTACAATTGTGTTAAAATTGCTTGTTTTGGTTTTCTTTTTTCAGCCAAATGATTGTTTGTACTGGCTTTCTAATGCATTACATGTTAGTACAGGATTTCCCAGGCATATGCAATGAAAATAATTTCTCAGATTATTTTAGAACTTCATTTGAGCAAGTTGAGCCATCTAGTTAGTTATTTTTTGTTGTAATTTTTACATGCAAATCATCAGCTGGCACAATCCTCAACACAAATAGCATGTAAAATAGTCTGTTTTCATAGCCACATTGCACTTTGCTGTCTAAAAATCCCATGCCGTCTGCAAAATCCATGTTACTTATACAATTCTAATACATTAAAATAACTTACGAATGATAGGCCAAAATAAACTTTTTCACATATGCATTATTTCTTAATATTAACCTCTCAGTTCAGATAGAATGCAGTTAATTGGAATTCCAGAAAAGTGCTCAAAAACTAATCTTTGTTTTTCTGTTTTTAGGTTCTCCATTCATTAATGCCATTATTCATAAAGGCTTTGATGAGCGTCATGCATATATAGGAGGAATGTTTGGAGCTGGGATTTATTTTGCTGAAAACTCCTCAAAAAGCAACCAGTATGTTTATGGGATTGGAGGAGGAACAGGCTGCCCCACACACAAAGACAGGTCATGTTATATATGTCATAGGTGAGCATCCTACCTATAGTGTAACGGTGGCTACCATCAACAAACCTGATTAGTTTTGGGGGCTCTGCAGAAGTCACGGGTTATCCTTGAGTCTCACTTCTAATAAGTAAGGCTTAGCGGTGAGGTAAAAACAGCTGACCACCTTCTCCTCTAATAGGAGCAATTATGGCAAAGCTAATACCACGTTAAAACCAGATACATATATACCAACCATGAATT
The DNA here is from genome assembly GCF_048772815.1 of Callospermophilus lateralis. NCBI lineage: Eukaryota > Metazoa > Chordata > Mammalia > Rodentia > Sciuridae > Callospermophilus > Callospermophilus lateralis. The sequence goes on from NC_135308.1 coordinate 45,970,168, forward strand.
GTAATGAACCTCCCTGCATCTGGGCTTTTCTCCCTGATGTTCATGTGCCTTTCTTCTTAATCAAGACAAGACTGAAAATGACTTCTACAGAACAAAGACACTCCAGTTCTCATCACATTTGAACTAAGACAACTTCTGTAAACAAGGAGGCTCTTTAATTTGCTTCTGAATTTGCTAGTGAATTGTTCACATTAGGACAGGACATATAATTAACCTTGAAAAGTTCAACTTTAAAATATCAACTTTGCAATTAGTGACAGTCAAATGAACATCAGAATTTTAAATAGGATTTTAAAATTCAGAAGGTGGAGAGAATAATGGCTACTTCAACTAGGAATAAAGCACGGTGCCCTCACTGAGAACAAATTCAGTGTGTGAAGTTTCAAGGAAGTAGCACAAACCATGTTTGATTTCCAGGTCCAACTTCATTCATCCCTGACTTCTCTGAAGTCAGTGGGGGAAAAAAATATTTCCCCTGATAATCAAAATACAAAAGAATAATACTTTACAAAGATCAGAATTTATTACATTTTTTAAACTAATCAAATTTATTTTTGCAGTCAGCTTCATGAGAAATCTTTTTATTCAGCCAAGACCTTAAAAAAATTCATATATCCTTGAAATTCCTTATAGCAATTGATCTTAAAACTTATCTCTCTCAGTATATTGTGAAAAAAATTTCTAGTCATCAGAAGTTCTAAGACTACTGATATGCCGTATGGTCAGAAGGAAACTTCTTTCCTATAAGACCTCTCTGGTTAAGAACACACAAATTGCTAAGGATATATAGCATACAAAAGCTACATTGCTTCAAACATAACTCCTGTGGAGACAGAAGAAAAAACCTAAATAATCAATCAAAGTGAACCTAGCCAAGGAGCACACCCCTATATTCCCAGTGACTCAAGAGGATGAGGGAGACTGAGGCAGGAGGATCACAGGTTTGAGGTCAACCTCAACAACTTTCTCAAAAATTCAGAAGGACTGGGGATATAACTCTGTAGTAAAGCTCCCCTAGGTTCAGTCTCCAATACCCCCCCAAAAAAAAAAAAAAAGTGAACCTAGATGGGAACTAGCAATCACTCATTTAAGTGAGACATGTAAGTTTATGTCTTCGCCAGCATTTCTTCAAAAACAGCTTGAAACCAAAGCACATGACTAGTACTTCTTTGGCAAGTACAGTCACAAGTAACTGGGAACGAGGGCACAAAAGACAGGTAGAAAAAGAGGCAGAGAAAATAATGATGTATATCTAGAAGCTAGGTCGCCATCATTTCCTAACAAGTGCTATTGTTTGCTCAGCCCACAAGACATCTTCAGAGAAGCTGTAGAAACTATATTTTGTATTTCAGAATAGTAATATTTCAGTAGGAATGAATTTATTTACTGGCTCCTGTCTTGCATTGACCAACATTTGCCCCAGTGAATTAGTACCCCTACATTTTATCTACTGCATAATGTATCACAGTCTGCGAGTCATGCCAGGTGAGCAGACATGAGCCGGTACTCTCCATCTGCTCATCTTTAACCTGTAGTCTCATGGGCTGGCTAGGCAGGTCATGTATCTTCTATCCTCACCAGCCAACAGTAAAGCTTTGGGGCAGGAAGCAGAAAGCTAGAAGCCAGGACCTGTTTGGTCAAAAAGTGTGTTTCCCCGATCAGTAGACAAGGATTCTCAGAACCTAATGACAATACATTACTGCCACTACTATAGAGATAGAACTCAAAAAAAAAAACTACCAAAACTACCCATTTCTCTGGGACCTAAAAGGTGCACCCAACTAAAAAAGCAAGTTCAGGCAGGACTCAGTCATGCTAATAGATTCAATGCAAATTTTTAATTGGCTCAAAATATCTCTGATTGGTCATAACACAAAGATCATACTTTATTACTAAAAGCAAATTATCTCAGTTTTTACTGTTTTCCCATAGTAAATGAATCTAATCTTAATTTCAGATGCTGTTTCCATTTTCTTGGTCTCTGTATATTCAACCTGTTTATTCAAACAGCACTCAGTTTCCTCTAGTATTTCCCTTTTCCCATTAGACACAACCTAATACCAGTTATTTTCTATGGGTGATTTCTAAGACACACCAAAACTACTTTAAACTAGAACTATTAAGCCTGATAATTATTTATAATAAATTATATGTCATATCCCATACCATTCCTAGACCTAAAATTTGAAAGCGACATGCAAGTTAGCTTTGCTTGTGTTAAGATTTTTGTAAAAAATTCAAACCCAGGGCTGGGGTTGTGGCTCAGCAGTAGAACGCTTGCCTAGCACATGGGAGGCCCTGGGTTCAATCCTCACAAAAATAAATAAAATAAAGGTATTATGTCCAACTATAACTAAAATATAAATATTTTAAAAAATTCAAAACCAACATTTACAGCTTCCTTCAAAGCATTGCTTTCTTTTTTTATTTAGACAAATGCTTTTCTGTAGAGTGACCCTTGGAAAATCCTTTCTGCAATTCAGCACCATGAAGATGGCCCATGCCCCTCCAGGTCATCACTCAGTTATTGGGAGACCAAGTGTCAATGGGCTGGCATATGCTGAGTATGTCATATACAGAGGAGAACAGGTATGTTACTCATCAAATATGCATAATCAAAGTTACTAAACATGTCATTACAGAATATGAGACTTATTTATAAGACTTAAGAAAACCTTTTAATAAAATATACACCTCATTGGTACCATTTATCACTTCTCACTTCAGGCATAAAATAAAGATGTGATTCTTTGACATTAACTTTGCATCAGTTACATGTCAGCCAGGTAATGCCTTTTTCATATGAAAGACTGAAAAAAAGGACAGCTGAGAAGTAAAGTCTTAGGTCTCATGCTGCTCTTGATGGTAGCTGTTCTGAATTAATGTTCTATAGTGTTTGATGACCCAAGAAAGCAGTGAAGAGCTAAGAGCAGCTGCCATTTGATGGATCTTCTTCATGGGTGTACTTACCATGGCTGGTTATATGATTTGAACCTATAATTCTGATCATGGTACTGTAGCTTTCTCAGTCATAAAGCTGCAGTATATTTTATTTTGTCAACTGATTGGGGCTCTGAAGTAAAACTGGAAAAAATAGTTATGGAAATATATACTTAATTCAAACCTATCTTTAACTCTCACAGTACTGCTTCCAATGTGTCTGAAAACAAAAATTTTATAGTCTTTGTTGAATTTCAAATGAATCCCATGATGAAAAAAATAACCTTTAGTATTACTTACTGCTATTGCTTTCAGCAGGCAGAGATAAGAAATTTATACACATATATGTCCACACAAACATATGTGCTTAAATGTAAATGAAACTGAGCCCAGGTCTTAATCTCTTATAACATTCCCAGCTAGAAGGAACAAAGCCTTCTTGAAGAAACAGGTAATTTAAGGGCTGAATTAGGTACAAGGTGGACCTTAGATATCTTGTTATGTTACGGCTCAAAAATAAATAAAGCAAAACCATGGGGGCACATCACAAAGATACAGAAGCCAGCTTGAAGGAGCTCCCACTTGACAGTTAAACACTAAAATAAGTACAATAATGAATTTTAAACTTTGGGGGGAAAAAAGGAATTTATTATTCTGTTCTGATAATAAAGGATAAATAAATGAGGGAGGAAGGGGGAGGCTCTTGATCACAGTAGGATGTCAAGGACAAATGGATAGTTCTGGAGAGAATATTGGAGTTGGAAAAATTACCATTTTGAACCATTGTATGACTGCTAAATTTAGGTGCTAATTTCAAAAGGAGAATATTTGTATCATCTTTTTATTACAGAGTTACAAAAGAGGGGGGGAACGCTAATTGCACATTGAAGAAAGAGGACAGTGCCTTGACCAGATAATTAAAATTAACATGAGGGACAGATGGGCATATAGCATGTCTCCAGAGAGCTATCCTAAGAAGGGCACCAACATCACCTATGCCATATTCGGACCTAAGAAGGGCACCAACATCATCTATGCCATATTTGGACCCAAAATATATAAGTCTAATCAAAATGAATGTTTTTTTTTAATGTGGAAAGATTAATTTTTCAAAACTGTCAGTATTACAAAAAAGTAAGACGAGAAATTTTCCAGATAAATGTGGTCCCTAAAATTTGTTGATACTGGAAGTGAAAGGACACTATTAGATCAACTGATAAAAGTGGAACAGTAGATAGAAAAAAGTATTTTATCAATGTAAAATTATAATGTTGATACAATACAAATTATCTATTTTTAGGAAATACAAACTGGCATCATATTTATGAGTAAAAGGCCCTAATGATGTATATAACTTAAATGTTTCAGAAAAAAAATAGGTGTATGTGTGATTTTGTAGAAGGATGTACATGTATATATATCTAGATGGAGATAGGGGAGGTGAAAATGATAAAGCAAATGAGATGGATCTGGGCAAAAGTTATATAGGTGTGTGGGTACCATATTAACTTGCAATTTAAATTTGTAGTTGTTTCCATATAAGTTTAGAAAAACAAACAAAAAATTTTCCATTTTTCTGTTTAAATTGCAAATTCCAGACTTGCAGAGAAAATGTTTTTACTTTGAATCAGTATTTATACTTGTGGAAATTTATATTAGATATAATCAGTGATTGTCACACATAAGATTGTTGTTTGTCATAATGAAAAAATTAACCTAAATATTCAGCAGAATAGGCACTGGGGTGTGGCTCAGTTGTAGAACACTCACCTAGCATGTGTGAGGCACTGGGTTTGATCCTCAGCACTACATTAAAAAAATAAATAAGTAAAAATAAAGGTATTGTGTCCATCTACAACCAAAAAAAATTTTTTTAATTCAACAACATAGGTTAAATTTTAGTGTAATAATATGCCTCTTAATGCCTTGTATTGAGATTATAAGTGATTTGTTTTCTTTATCTTTCATTTCTAAATATATTATAAGTTATCTATAGTAAACATTTTTCTCTTCATTTGGATTGAAAGAAATAATAAGAAATGCTTAGAAAATAAAAGTAAGTTTACATTTCTGAAACGAATCATTCAACTATTTCCCAAGTAAAAGTTGACTTGGTAACTTGCTTAAAAGTCTGACAATTTAGCTCAGTGGGATACACTTCTGGGTTCAATCCCCAATAACCAACCTCCCCTCAACCAAAAAAAAAAAAAAACAAAGCAATCCTTAGCGTTCATTTTATTTCAGGGAAGGATACTCATTCTTCCACATCCAAGTAGACTTGCCTACATGGATAGTGTTAATAAATGTAGTGTCTACTAATTCAACAGTTTCTGGTGAATAATTTTTTCTGACTTTATGAAATTTTACTTTCCCAACTTTTATATCATTCTCCTTAGTTACAAAGTCATCTTTATTCTTAGTGTTTGACACTTTCAAGAACACATAGATGTTATTTTCAGAAGATTGATGTAAGGAATATTATTTATTATTAGTGGGATTATTTCCTTAGGATTTTAAAAAATTGATAGGTAAGCTACACTTGAAAAGAATGGCTCTCATTATAACATACACTGAACTTAAAATATCAGGAGTATATTTATGTGTTTTATACTTCACATTAGACATAAAGGAGAGAGAGTCTCTCATCTTGGTTGCTACAGAGAGCTTGCCTGTTTTACTGAAATGGTCTGAAAAATGCAGAACATTTAAACTGGAGAAGAACAGACTATAGAATGGTTTTTAGAATGGTTTTCCATTATACAGAATTACTCAAGAATGTATGACAGTCCCTTCTTCATCACTATGAGAAATAAACAGAGCATTTGAGTTTAAATTTTAGCATTAGGAATTGGATTAAGGAAAATGTCCTGAATGTGAATTAACCAGAGTGGTTGTTGACTTTTAGAAACATAAAACAAGAAAAAAATCTGTTTTTTATAACCAGCGTGGACTTAAAGTGACTTAACAGGAAGTAATGTTTTTGAGTCCATCCTAGTCCCTTTTAGTCTTGTAGTTTAATGATTTCTTTCCTTTAAATCCCTTTGAACTTTGATATGACTAATTGGTGTCTTAACTGTACACAGAAACAATTCAATAACTAATTAGTAGGAACAGTAGCACTCATTAATAAGGGCCTTGAAGTAATCAATGCCATTAAAATCTTAGAATCTGACAAAAGTTTACATATGTCAGAGATCATCTTAAACAGTGAGCTACCAAAATGTGTATATCAGCGTTCCTGACTTCTCTGCTTAAGCAGCTTATCTACAAGCATAAAAGAAGGCATCACACCAAGTGTCAGAGGGAGTAAACTTCATTGGGACATAAGAAAGTAGGAACAAGCTTTATGCTCACTTTTAACATATAGTATGTGCTCCTCACCAACCTTAAGATTCTTTTCTTGACCATTAAACCATCTGATTAACTATTCTGTGTTTCCATTTTCTATAAGTATATGAGATTTGTTACATTCTTTACACTAAACTCTAGAATTAACAGTAAGCGTCTGACCCGGCTTGTTTTAGTACCTAAAAGCTAAAATGCGTTAAAAGCATTTCAAGAATTAAGCAGTATGCAAATTATAATAAAGTAACATTACAGACTCTTCAGTTATCGAAGCTTCAACTTAGAAAGTCAAGAGATTGTTGATCTTGATTATTCCAACAAACATACTAATTGATGGATCATTGCGATTTTTAACTCGAACCAGAGCAGACTGAAATTTTGGAAAAGAACCCGATGAATGATAATGGCTCTATACGTGCATATCAACTTTTTAAAATACATTTATGTTTATTTTCTTTTTAAAATACTAGCTGAGACATCTTAGGAGGCACTACTCTCTATGTTGAATGATATTGATGGTACTAACATAAATAGTAATAACCAACTCATTGAATTCTTACTGTGACAGATCTATTGTAAGAACTTAGTATTTAGTCCTCATAAAAATCCAGGTATTATTACTGTTCACATTAATAGATGAGGAAAGCTAAGACATAGATGTGTAGTGATTTCTGTCACCTAGGATCAAAGTATACTAGTTTTAAAGGATTCAAGCCAGGTACAGTGGCACATACTTATAATCCCAGCTCCTCAGGAAGAAAGATCTTGAGTTCAGGGCCAACTGGAGCAATTTAAATATCCTCCCCAGCTTTTATAAAAAGAAAGAGAGACAAAGCAAAAATTCAGTAACTTTAATCACAAGGTTTTGTTTGTTTTTTGTATTTTGCTTTTTAAATGTTAAAATGATTCAGTTTTTTTTTTTTAATCCCATGTCTGTATGCAAGTAATTTATAGGTCAGGATTCAACAAATTATTTTGGGACCCAAAAACATTTTGAGTACCAAGAAGTATTATTTTTCAACCACAGGACACTCTGAAATACTAAGCCTAGTTTTATCCTCATGTTTATATTTAGAGTTGAAGAATTTTGCATAGTAAACAAACTAAGGGGGTTTTTTGTTCCTCCTTTCTTTCCAATAGCTGTCTTCGTAGTGATTTCTGGTTAAGATTTGTAATATTTTCTCTGGTCAGCCTTCATTTTTCTGCTCCTAAGGAGAAGTGCTCATCCCATTCCATTTATTGAACTTTGTTTTATTAATTGCAAGAATTTAAAAAAAGAAAAAAGAAGTGGTGGGGGCAGGGAGCATGTCTAAATCTGAGCCATTATCTTTCCCAAATATGATGCCTGTAATTTGTTTCTTAAAATGGTCCCCCAAACTGTTTCCTCTAGGTTATGGGAGACTCAACACATTCACCCTTTCTCCTTCTAGCTCAGAGGGTTGTATCATTTTCTATGATTAATCTGAACTCGGACAGAATTCTTCTTTCGTTTAACAGACTTTTATTGACCACATACTATGTGACAGTACTGTGCTGTATAACAGATATTAGTGCTGCCTTGTGCAGTTGTTTTCCTGTTTATGGCATGTGACTCTGTAAGAAGGGATGAACAGAATGTAACTATAGTTTTTAAAGTAGAATTAGGGGATTGGAGGTATGGCTCAATGGTGAGCGCTTGCCTAGCATGTGCAAGACCATGGGTTTCATCCCCAGCACCACATACACACAAAAGCAGAAACAACATCCAGTTTTCTATATTGTGAGATTTATACGTTTATATACAAACAAGCAGGTGGACCTCCTCGTCGTTCAGACACCTGTAATTAGATTGGATTTTGTAGGGTTCTAGGTCTATGTAGAATACTGTTTACGATCAGTAACCTCTGAAGCTTTCACATTAAATAAGGCTTTACAATTGTACGTGTCAGAAGAATGAGTTGCTTTTCTTTTTGTCTGTAACAGGCATACCCAGAGTATCTTATCACCTACCAGATCATGAAGCCAGAAGCTCCTTCACAGACCTCAACAGCCGCAGAGCAGAAGACCTAGTGAATGCCCACTGGTAAAGACCAAGTCGATTCAAACCTGGGACTGGATTACAGTGGATTGTTTCCAACAAAAGAAATCAATATTCTGTAAATCCCTGACAGCCTAGAAATAAGCTGTTTGTCTTTTATAAAGCATTGCTATAGTGATGAATATAGTATGAGTAACTGATACATACTCAACTGCTACTGTTCCCTTTGAGGAAATGTTTACAGGGGCGGCCTTTTAACATATCTCAGGCTCATTTCCATTGCAGTTATCCATTTCTAAAGCAAAGTCACTTTGATCTACACTTGGAAATGGAAAAAAGAGAAGACATACCAATATTGTTTCAAATGTTCACAACTTACACACTACATTTGCTTTGTTAGATATGGCATGTGGATATAGCAAATATGCACAGGCTCATTTTTAATTTTGTCCAAACACATCATTGATGCTGGGGGTTTTGTTTATTTTGTTTGTTTTTTGGTTATTTTGAAAATGAGCCAGAGCCTTCCTGAGGATATTTTGCACAAAGTTATACTGACTAAAATCATTAACAGTGCAGCCCAAGCTTCTGGCTGAGCAAAATTCTATTTCCACATTTTGTGTTTGATTTTGTATCTGTACTTCTTGATAACAAAAATCGAGATGAAAAGGAAAAGCATCAAGTTTTAGTTTCCTTTAATGAATTGGCCCATCTGACAAGAGAGCTCCCAATTTGAGACAACGTCAAAGCTGGGGACGACTACTTGCTCTTTCCAAAACAAGCCCCGCTGCAGGGTTGTTCAGGATAGTGCTGGAAATCCCAGGAGAGCACAGCCAGGGAAATGTTAGAGTGAGGGGATTATGACTTCAGTTCCCAGGTGAAATGCCTGGGGAGGCTGGGGAGGAGGAGCAGCATTAAGAACAGAGAGGACCAAGTGATTCTCTATCATTGTAGCCCAGAAGGAGCGACAGGACTCCTCAGAGAATAAATAAATATTCCCTTCACTTAAAATGTACCAACAGAATTGTCGCCCCCAAAATTAGCTGCCTTATTTCCAAAGTCAATGGATTATACTTCATTAGAGTCCCAAAAATTATTTCTTTATTATCTCTTTAGTTTAGAAAGATCCTATGTAGTAAATAGATGAACACAAATGCAAGAACTTTTTTTTACTCCAGACTTATTTTGAGTGGCATGCCTCAAATAGTTTATAAAGATCCCTGCACTAAATTTTTGAATCATTGCTTCAAACTTCTTAATATATTTAGACAAGGAAAACAAAAATTGAAACCAAAGCCTTTCAGTTATTTTTTTAAGTGAAGATGGTAAAGAAGTACCATACTGTTTTTTTGTGAAAGTACTGCTTGTTTTAATCAACAGTTGCCAAGTGCACATTGACACTTACAAAAAATTATCTCCTACAGTTCTTACACTTGCCCTGTTCACCTTAATTTTCAAAAAGAAATTGCGTGCATTGTTTTATTTACTTGACATGCTGTACATCTACTCAGCTCTGAAGCAAAAGAAGCATAAACATGGTGGGAAAATAGGAAAAACGGTATGACACAAACTTGCCATTTCAATTTAACGTCCTAAAAACTAATCTGGGTTTGTTGTTGTTATTTTAATGCAGGCTGATGAAGCTGTGACCTCCTTTAATCTCCAGAAGTGAAATAAAATGGTTACATGCAAAAATTCTAGAAATAGGTCTTGATATACACATTTTGCTCTCTCTTTCCTTTTTTCTTCTTCTTCTTTTTTTTTTTTTTTTTTTCTGCTTGAGTACAATGCTAGAAGTAAGCATCCACAGAGTAGTTTAAATTTTGTAGCTGAATCTTGCATGGGTCTTCAAAATTAAATCAAGAATATTAACCTCAGTTGTTGCTTCTACTGAAGTTTCAGATCCAGGCTGGGTGTTTGTGTCTTGGCTACATGTTTAGTAGCACTAGAAGTGCATATAAAGCTTCCAAAATTGATACTAAGAGGGTTTTTTTTTTTTCTTCCTTCCCTTCTCTTTTGCTGTGTGTAACAAAGGGTTGAAGAAATTGCCATCTGTGTGGTTTTCAGTAGTCGTGAAGTGTGCATTACTTGCCCCATCCCCTGGCATAGTTTTAAATGGTAAACACAGCTGTGATTTTTAGTTACGTAAAAGAGTTAATATGATATAGATATGGAAAACTTAATAGCTTCATTAAAAAGATAAACCACTACCCAACTGTGGTTATATGTTGTGTTGTTTCCATCACACTGACCAGATTAACGGATGTTCCAGTTTTAAACTTGAGCCTTACACTTGGGAAAGTGAACTGTGGTTCATTATTTAAACTGCGGGTGTTACATGTCTGATGTTTTGTGTACTGAGAAAAGATGCTGTGTAGTGGGGGGTGTTTGCAGTGCTCTGGTCTTGTAATCATTCAAGTATGCAGTAGTTTTTGAAAGAATATTCTTATATTATCTGCTGAAAAATGTGGGTTAAGGGAGATATCACAAGAACCAAGACATTTTTTCAGAACTTGAAAACCAAGCGTCATCATGAGTATGCTCAAAAGTTGGCAAAAATTTATTACATTTGGAAATTACTTTTTCAGAGTAGTAAGAAGAACCTCTGGCATTAAATTAAGCTGAAATGTATTTAATTTCTTGTGTCTGCAGTAGCTAGAAATACTAGCAAGATCGGGACTTCCCTAAAATGATGTGTTTTTCAAACCAAATGGAAGAGAGAATCTGAACATCTCCACCAGTTTTACCACAGCTGTAAATCAAAGGAGTTCTATCTAGACCTGATGGTTCCAGTTTACCAGGTTTTGGCCAACTGGATACATAGCTATAAATTAAGTGTCCTAGACACTTTTCTCCTTGTACTTGACCTTCAGTTTTCCCCAGATTGCTAGTCAAGAATTTAAAATAGCTCCAAACATTACCTTTGATCTCACTCAGTGTCCTTCTTTCTTCATCTTAGAAAAGAAATCTAGGTACTTCTCCATTTTCATATCAAACCAGAACTTGGAGGCCTCATGCACTCTCCTCAGAAGATTCTAACAGAATGACAGCATGGAACCCAGAGTTTAATTCTATGCAAAATTACAACAGTACAACCAAGATTCTTATTTTCCTTTTCATTCTTGGAACTTAGAATTCCTAGCTTTTCAAGCAGCATAAGTAGAATAAACAATACCAATGTCTTCATGAAATGGCATCCTTGTGCATCATTGAGCTTGATGTTAGCCATCTCCCCTTGCTCTCAAAATAGCAAAGTACACTAGAATATACAGCGAAATGCCTGAATGTGACAAGCAAAAAAAGTAATATAGATTAACATTCTATCACAGATATTATACAAAAAAATAAAATTTTGGTTAACACTAGAAAACAACAGAAGAATGCAAGAAGTTGTCTAGGTTTTTCTCTATTGCAGTGTATTTCCCTATTGCACGAAGGATTATTGGATATTGTTCCCCCCACCCTTTTCAAACATGTGCACTATCTGGATTCCTGTAAATGGCCTTGCAAACAGAAATGGTGTATTTTTAATCACTTTTCCCCAGTGTGTTCACATCCCGTTAGTGCGATAGCTATGATAACAGCCTTCTTACTGTGTTTTCTGTCAGCCTAATTATCCTGTGTAGAGTTATAGACTTTAGTCATTCAGCTTATATTCAAAACCCACATTAAAATAGGGTTTTACATGTCAGAAATTTATTTAAAGGCTGAAATTAATTTTGTTTGATGTCAAATCAATGACAAAAAAATGAAAGTAATGTTTGAGCTATCATTTGACACATCTAGCATATGACAAGGTAATGCATTCAAAAAAATACCATCCTAAAAAGCGAGGTTTCTTCAAACAACTCATGCATTCTGCATTTAATAGACAAGTAAATATTTCTAAATAAGAAAGCCTTAACTGTGGCAGAAACTTTTTAACCTTTTATATTCTATTAAATGTTGAAAAGTGTCCATGAGTCAGGCATGTCTCCATGTATTTCATATCTGTTAAGCTTATTTCACGAGGGTCTATTTCATAAGTAATACTCCCTCACCTACAGTGGGGCTGACGTAATAGTCCATTCCAATCTGTTCGAATCTGAAATTCTTCAGCTACCAGACCTTCCGGTTTGGAGAAATGCTAGAAAGACTTCATTTAAAGCCTGTTAAGTTGATATATAATAACTTGATATCTTGAAGAATTTGAATGATATGAAGTTGTTTTTTAATCATTTTAAAATATAAACTATGTTGTATTACACTGAAAACCTTTCAGAAGCTGAAGATTTTATATATTCTGTAAGACCCAATATTGCTATGCTGTGACCAGCTTTAGTCTTCTGCCTAGGGTTTGGCCTCCTATGAAATGACACACTGGAGAAGATGCATTTTGACTCTTCATTCTTTCTCTTTTCATATTGCCACATCTACTTACCACCATCCTTTCAAAGAGTTTTCTTTATCTGTATACTCATTTCCATATACAGCAACAAATGCCCTTGGTTGATTCAGAGCTTTGCAGAGAACTGCAGTTAAACATTGTAGTGGGATGTAACTCACACACCCTCTCACCTCTCCCAAAGTTCTGGATGAAAAACTAGAAAACACCTCAGTGAAATTAAGTAGTAGCCTAGATCCAGAAAATGACCTTGACCATATAACCATTGTGTTCATTACATAGAACACTTAATGTGCATATGATACCTGCTTCTGCTCCCATTGGTTTAAGCTTATCTTTGTGGTAGTAATATTTGTCTTTGTCACCTACAAAACTGAAAAGGTACTTTGATCAAAAAGGTTTCTCAAAAACATTTACAAAACCAGCTTGAAGGAAATTAGAATGTTTCCTGGCAGCAGCATTTGGAGTAGTAATTGTATTTCTCATTGTGATGTTTGTCTGTGTAAGTAACCAATGTAGTGACCCTTTGGTTTGTTATTGGTGTTGTTTTTATTTTTAGTCTGTGACCCATCAGTGGCAGGTGGTTCCAACCCCTGCTTCTTTCTTTTTACATTTGTCTATTTGTAGGATTGCCAGATAAAACTCAAGATGCCCAGTTAAATTTGAATTTCAGACAATTTTTTAGCTTAAGTACATTTCATGCAAAATTTGGCATACCCTTATCATTAAAAAAAAGAACTATTTAATGTTTATGTGAAATTCAAATTTAATTGAACACCTGGATTTTGTTTTTTTCTAAATCTGGCAATTCTACTGATTTAGTCATGGAAAACCACTTACAGCATGTAAATTCTTCTAGTCTTCATTATCGTTTGCCTGGAATAGAAGACCTTTTTTCTCTCACCCTCTATTTATTTCCAAAAGAGGGCATCAAGGAACTTTACCTGCCTCCATGGTAGGTTTCTATTTAAAACATATTTGTGATCATATTTAACCTGTAATTGTGCTTTGGCTTAACGTCTAACTTACAGTACTTGTAATTGATTAATATTCAATAAAAGCATTTGTAAAGTATACTGTGTGTAGATAACAGCTCTTAAGTATTTTCCTTTCATTTCATTCTGACCAACCCCACACAAATGACCTGAAACCACAGAATTCACATAGCCACACTCCTTCTGTTTTCCTAGTAAGATCTGGGTTTGAGGTGCCTTATCCTCACTTTAGCCAGAGTGGGAGTTTACGAAAGTATAGCAATGGCAAGAGAAACATGGGTTCCTTCAAGAAACATCTCTTAAAAGGCAGTGGACCAGAGTCAGAGCTCACACCAATTCGAAGGGCAGCTCATAGGACCTCTTGGTTGGACTTCTCAGAGGCTCCCTCTGTCCACCTCTCACATTGGAGAAGGGAAGGGGAAGAAAACCAACTTAAGTCATGGTAAATATTAAAGACCTAACACAGTGCCTGGCATAGAGAATGGGGGAATTTTACCATTTCTTCCCCCATCTTTTCTCCATACTTAATGATCCATTTAGCAACTTGAAGTTAGAATTCTTTACCAGAGGGATTATCAGAGTCACAAGTAGACTTGGAAATTAAGTACTTGGAAGCCTTTTGTTAACCCTGCAAATAACAGTAGCTGTCGTTAAGACCATAAGATAAGCCAAGTTCCTTCTTTTTTTTTCCCCCTGCGCCACATCCCCAGCCTTCTTTGGTTTTTATTTTGAGAAGGACTTATCTCAAAATACTTTCCCCTACCAGACTCAGCATTGTTACTATGTACCAACCTCTGACCATGTGTAGAGTCTCAGTATGAGTAGAAATGTAAACAAAAAGAGTTGATGCCATTATGTGATTTTATGTCACCAGTGTCTCATGAGATCAAATTCTAAACACTTTTAGACTCAGGTGCTCTGCTTTGATTATCCTGTTAGAAAACTAGAATATCTGAATTGTGTACAGAAAGCAAGTGGACTTTAAAATAACAGAATTTCAACAGCTTGGTTTTGCTTGATGATACAGAAATATCTGATTTTATAACTCAAAACCACAGTGGGTGGTGACTTAGCTAAAGGGCAGAGGCAGAAGGCTACAAATCACTTGTTAGACTGGATTTATTTTTTAAATATTTGCAAGAAAAATAAATCCTATCAATATAAAGGGGATGGGTGTTTCTTAGGCAGCAAATTTTAAAGAACTGTTTTTTAATTCCATTGCCTATAGTGCTTGAGTTCCTGGGACACATCTCAGAGTAGAGGCAGTATACCCTTTTTATAGCACAGTAAACCTTTATCTTTTGGTTTGGCTCACTCTTCCTCATTTTATAATCCTAAAACAGCTCAAAAGACCTCCATGCTAAAGGAGCACCTGATTCTACATTGGAAATAATAAAAGAGATAATCTGCTCCCATCCAGTTAGAACCTCACTTTCAGGGTTTCTGGTTCGCATCTGCTCTGAAGGTCTGGACATAGGAAAAGGAAGTAGAAAGGGTGTATGTCTTCATTTTGGCCAATTTCCACCATAAAACTGCTTCAAATATGGTAGTAGGTCACATGTTGATTTTGTTAATTGGATTCTTTACATACTTTTCCTGGCAAAGGACTTATTTATAAAGTAAATCTGTTTACGTTCATAATTTTGCTTACAAGTCAAAAGTAATAAAAGTAAGGTAACAGTGAATGGAATCATTGAGGGCATGGAGAGGCCAAAGTTGTCAGGAAACCAGTGTCTGGTGTCTGCCGCATACCCCTAGGTTCCTTCATAACTCCAAGAGTGCTCTATGCCTCTACTTTTGTATTCACTAAACAGGAATACTATCTGTTTGGTGTGTCTATCAAAGTTAGACAAATCAAATGCTTTTGAGGTGCTAGGAGAAAATGAAAGCACAATTAATGTAGATGACTAGATAAGTCTGTTAGTGCAGCTAATTTGTTGAAACACTATTTGGATTAAATAAGACCCCAGTCTCCACTTACTAGCCATAGAACCAGTGGGCAGTTTCCTCCCAGTGCCTGTTTCCTCCTCTTTAAAAATGAGTACACTTATTACTATGTTTCATAGTCTCTGAGCAATTGACTAATTTTATAGCAAGTGGTTTTTGGTTTTGTTTTTGTAATCCAAAAACTGACTTCATTGTCCTTCCCACTCCCAAAGAGAAAGCACATGGTTGGCCAGAAGGGGGATTAGAAGAAATAAAATCTGCATAATTGGCTTAGACCCCTTGAAGAGTTTTCTGCTGGATTGAAGCCCAGGGTGCTGCAGAGTAGTCCAAAATCAGATCTAAGGTTTTGGTTGCTCCCTATGGATGCGATAATGAGAATGGAGAGTGTTATAGGAATTTACATTTGGAATATCATCTATTATCAGTGATCAGGGTACAACCCATTTACTCAAATACTTGGAAAGGAAAACCTAAAACAAGATCTGGATTAGACTTTGAGAGACTACCACAGACCCAAGGCAAATGTAGGGGAAGGAGTTTTGGGAGAAGGAGTTGTTGAATTGAATCTGATTCCGTCATTAACATCTAATAGTGTTATCTCATGGTGATAGCCAGGAGTGAGAGAAAGGCAAAAGATTTATTCAACAATTGTTTTAATTGAACTCTTCTAAACTAGTTAATCGTGATGAATATTATTTTTATTGTCAACTATTATTGTTTAGCTATCTTTGTGTGTCTGACTTCTCTCTCTAATCAGATGGTTCTTTTTTTTTTTAAATGGCCCCGGGCCATTGGATCCCCAGTATAGCCTTACGCAGTGCCCTGAACATTGGTTCTATATTTCCAGAATGCACTTGAGTAAACTAGCATATTGGCAGATTAATCTTTAATAAAGGGTGTATAGATGAGTCCTGGTAAATCACCCTAACCTGGTCATATTATAGGATGAAGATGTAAATGGAGAATAACATTGCATAGAATGAAAATTAGAATGAGTCTTCAGAGATCATCTGGTCTAGCTGCATTATTTTATTGATGAACATACAAGAATGTGAACGAGAGTAATGAGAGGAGTATGTGTGAAGATGCTATGGGCTGGGAAAGGGCAAGAGGAACCCTGCTCGGTCCTGGAAATATTCCATATCTTGTTCTGGATAGTGGCTACATAAGTGTATACATACATAAAATTCATTGAGCTCTACATTTAAAATTTGCACATATAATTGAGGTTATACCTCAGTTTTTTAAAAAGAGGGATATAAAAAGTTGATTGGAATCTGTTCTTGTGTGAGTGAGACTTGATAACTTTGACTTATGTGGGCTATTCATGGGAAAGTACCTTCTGTTGACGTATTTTGGTAGCATATTTTGGCAAGTTATTTTGTGCATATCAACAACCTGATTACAAAGTTTATATAGAAAGGAAAAAGACCCAGAATACCCTACACAATGTTAAAGTACAAAGTTGGAATACAGATACTACCTAACTCTAATATTTATTATAAAGCCATGGTAATCAAGATGGTATAGTACTGGTGAAGGAATAGTCAGATGAGTGGAACAGAGTTGAAGGCCCAGCAATAAACCCACATAATCAACTGATCTTTGACCAAACAGCAAAGGCAATACACGACTAGCCAACCACAGGCCAAAAAAAAAAAAAAAAAAAAAAATGAATCTAGCAATAGACTTTATGTCCTTTACCAAAACTAAAATGGTAGCAAATCTAAATGTAAGACATAAAACAAACTCCTGGAAGATAACCAAGAAAATAAGAAGACTGTGGCTTATGGCCATCACTTTTTTTTAGCTAAACACCAAAGGTATGTGTGAAAGAAAGGATTGATAAGCTTTATTAAAATTTAAAACTTTTGCTGTGTGAACAACATTGTCATGTGAAAGAGAAGACAAGCTACAGGTTGAAATAAAGTATTTGCAAAAGTTACATCTGTTAAACAGCTAACCCAAAATAGAAAACTCATAAAAACTCAACAGGAAAGTGAAAAAAAAAGATCAAAAAATAGACAAAAGATCATACTAGACACCACTCTAAAGATATATAAATGGCCAATAATCATGAAAATTTGTTCATCATCATGTATCATCAGAAAAATGCAAATTAAGTATATGGAGACAGAAGTTCAGAGGTGTGAATAAGCATAGCACAGAAGATTTTTAGGGCAGCGAAACTGCTCTGTTACAGTGGATACATATTGTTATACAAATGTCAAAACCCATAGAATGTACATCAAAAGTGATCCCTGATATAAACTATGGACAGTGGGCAATGTGGATGTCATCAACTGTAACAAATGTGCTGCTATAGTGGGGAATGTTGACTGGTGGGAAAGAGAGGCATATGGGAATTCTGTATACTTCCTGCTCAATTTTGCAATATTTCTAAGAGTGCCCTTTTAAAAAGCGTGTTTTTTAAAGAGAGACGTGAAGGACAGAAAAGGCCATGCTTTGTGCAGCTGTGGAGAACCTTCCCTGACCACCTACTAAAAGCCCAGGCTGCATTCTGATGCAGTGTAGCTCAGGTGCTCATCTCTGAACCTTGCCCTGTGGCTGAGTGGGTGGGATTATGTTGTTTAATTTAGGCCTGACTCAGGGGCTTCCCCTGAAGCATGTGGAAGAATGGATATACCCATGAATCAAATGGGGTGCTATTATTGAAGGATGAGAATTGATCTGTGCTGAGCAGCAGAAACAGCAAGGGAACATTTTGATGAGTGACCCCTTAACAAGTTCAGTAGCTTCCCCCAGAACTCCCATATTACAGTGAGTAGGGAGCCAGTTTCCTAGTTACTGCTTTGATCAGACAGATGTCCTGCTGTCACAAGTGACCTGAGCTCCGTTTTCAGGTCATCCTGGCTCCTTTCTCTGCTGGCACCAGGAGATTCCAGAACACAAGGGGGAACTTTGCCACTTCCAGAAGAGAAAGTATATGCCACTTAACATGTAAATCCTGGGGTGGATTGGAAGAAATCCTTTAGAGAATGAACAGTTATGAAACCCTCAATATCAAAGGTGATAGCTCTCTCCAAAGTTTTCTCCTCCAGGAGGTATGTGGGGAAATGGACCACCTTGCCTGTTTCTAATCTTTCTCTCTGCCTTTGCCTGTCCTCCTAGACCCTCACTACTAACCCTCCCATGAAAGGGAGCCACTGACCCAGCTGGTTAGAACTGAGGACATCCATTGGCTCATTGAACTACATTTTTTTCATCAAGTGGGGTTCCTGTACTTCAAAATAACCTCGTATCTCCTCTTCTTTTCCCTGCCATAGTCTGTACCTTCCCCTGTCCCTTCCGTCTCATCTAGGAAGTGTGGAATCTGCATCTTGGGGGATAAGAAGTTGAGAGGTCTAGGCTGAGTAATCCAACGCAGTTCTTACAAAAAAGCCCATCATTGGAAGATAATAAATGCCCATTTGATATATGGTATTTATTTTTTTAACCTTTTTGGAATGAATATTTCAGTCTGAAACTCCCCACCCTGGTAGAGATGTGACCTCAGAGAACCAAAGGCATGAGTTTAGCAGGGGCTCACAGAGATGTCTGCAAAGCTCCCCCATATTACAGTGGTGGAGGATTCCAGTACACATTTCTGTTTGCTCTCCATGTCCTGCACTTGTATGGTCTCTGTGTCACTCACTGTACAAAAGCAAGATACCTCAAGTGGATGCAAAGAGAAGGATGCATAAGAGAAGCTGTGAGGTGAGCTATGCAGGAACAGGGTCTGGAACTAGAATGAACTTCAAACGTTCCTTGCCTCCATTTCCTCCTTACACTGCTTTTACAGCTCTCTACTTGCTGCATGTCTTAACTAGGGATATGTTTGTCTTTTTTAATGTTTCTGGAGAGATGAAGCAGGTACACAATAAGCAGCAGCATGCATGATTGATGGGAGCTCTTGATTCAAACGTGGCTCCACCAAGCATCTGTGATCTTGACCGATTTCCGTGCCTCTCTGCCCCCATCTATAAAACAAATTGTACTAGGACCCACATCTTATTAGGGATGTGGATTAGGAGTATCTGTGGTCTGACCAAGGAAGTGATCATGTTGAGATTCAGTGACTACCTGCACCTCCATAGGAAATAAGAGTAGCTGATTAGTAGTGTCTGTCATGGGAGCAGGAAGATGAAGCAGCAGCGTGGCCACCATACATGACCCACTCTAATAGGGAGTTGGGCCTCAATCCTGCTGCTGCTCTCAATTTGATGTACTTCTGTTGGATTACAGGAAAAATTGAAGCAAGATCCTTGGTGTCAACATATAGGGTGCACCCCAATCCATCTGGGAACTTTGAAAGATCTAATCTTCCACACCCCAGGATGCTAAAACCCCATCAGAAGTTTTGGTTCTTGGATGCTATCTCAGATGACTGTTATATCTGTATGAAGGGTAACACTCACATGTTTAGGTTTTTCTAGATCACTGTTCCCTGGTGTTGTACAAATGGCTACAAACGTGTTTTGGCTCTCCTTCCAAGGGATTTGAATCAGAGCAGGCTCGCAACTCTTTGACCAATATAGTAGAACCTAAGTAACATGCTGTGACTTCTGAAATGAAATCTTCAGTGCAACCAACCCCAGTCACTCTGCTCAGGCTGGCTGAAACTGACCTGAGGAGTCATCCTTACCATGGTGTCCTATGATTGGCACACAGTGGATTCTTGGATGAAGCACACTCCTGTCTCTTACCATTCAATTTTCCCTCTCTCCCCCCACCACCAGAGAAACCAGATTGTTAGACATTATTATCAGCTTTCTCCTCTCACCTGCCTTGAATGGTGTTCAGGAGGGGAAAATGTGCTCACTGCTCTCACCAGCCAGTCTCCAGTGCAAATGCTACTAAGTATTTAGAACCTGGGCCTCTCTGTGATGCTGGGTGAGAAAGAGCATTTCAAATCCTTCAAGGTCCCAGGATTCCTCCCCTTCTGATAGCAACACGGTTTCCAAGGAAACACTAAACCAAAGCAGAGGTGGTTGAAAATGTATTTATTTTTCTTCAAATGATCTTTTCCAAGCAATAAATAAAAACAGACATGTTTACTTTTCTAAAAAACAAAACCAAACAAAAAAATCCCCTAAACTATATACATCCTACAGAAATACAGGCATATCAAATGTAGAAATGACATCACTCTGAGAGATGGGGCTATTTACACATGTTACAAGTATTGCATTGCTGTCCTTTAAGAAGTCTCTTATTGTGTGACTCAAACTCTAAGGAAGGGCAGGGTACTGGAGGAAAAGGTACTGCTTCAAAAAGACACCCTCCATTTTTCTTGACAAGAAAGTTCCACGGAGAAACAACACCCAGACACTGTATCATGTCCAATAACTGCACTCCTCAGATGGCTTTGGAGGAACAATGAAAGGGTGTCTCATTCAGGAACATCCAGGAGAAACCATCTCATCCTTCAGCAGGACTGGAATTGGCAATGAGACCCTACCAAGCCAGTGGTCCACTGCCCAGAAATAACCCCCTGGCTGTGGTTCTGTGAGACAAGCCAGCTCTAGGTTGGCAAGACCCACCTGCAGTGGCGCTCTGCCCTCTAGGAAGCAAGGCGGTCTCTCTAACATGGCAGTAGATGAGAAGCACCTGGGGAACTTTGATGCCTCCTGATGCCTGGTCCCACCTCAGAAATTCTAATTGACCTGGTCTCGAGTAACTCAGGCATCAGGATTTTGAGGGCTCCCCGGGTATTTCTAATGGGCAGCCAAGATGAACCACTGCTTCATTACTACAGCTTCATGGCCACCTCCCAGCCTCCAGCCTCTTCCCCTTCTATTTAGAGTCAACTATCCTCCCTGCCAGCCCCCCATCTTCCCAAGGACTTTTAGATTTTTTTTTCTCATGGCTTCCCAATTTTGTTGAAAACAGCACCTGATCACAATGGCCTCAGGAAGGAATTCCTAAACCTGGGAGCTGCTAAACCCAGCTGCTCACAGTGCTTCTGCCTAATACTGCTCTCCAGAAAGACCAGTCTATTTCCTTCAGGGCTTCTCCAAACACCCAAGGGGTCAGACAAGATCCCATGAAGGAATCAGCAGCTTTCCTTACAAGAGCCTGCCTTGTACGGTCAACAGCAAAGCTGGGAGTCTACGCACGTGACCATGCTTCCCGTCACCAAAAGTCACTTCATGGGAGACAGCTGCCTATGAAAATTCTCACTGGCCATTGGGATTGACCCTGCAGTAACATCTTCATTAGAGCTCTTCCAAGTCATCAAAGAGACTTCTGGTGGGAGAACAACAATAAAAAAATGTCCCCCTTTTCAATCACGCCAATGTTCTATTTTATTTCTAAGAGTTTGGGACTCATGCCATTATCAAGAACAAAGAAAATGACTTTATAAATAGTGGTTTATCATTGTGATAGAAGACTTGAATTGGGAAGTAGGAGAAAGACATCAGGAGCTAGTCCTCAGTTCCCACTGTCTGTGTGACTGGGATCCAGTCTGGGGACGCAGGACAGATTTGGCAAATGTACACTCACTGTATGAAAAGTCAATCTGTTCTTTGGGCAACCCGCCCTCCCTAATCCCCCATGGCCTTTTTAGTTGAGACTGCATTCTCCACCAACCATGAAGTGACTTCCAGGAATCAAGGAGAAAGTGGGAATGTCCAACCATGCCGTCTCTACATGGGTCTACTTCCCAGAAACCCCAGCCCCTTCATGCCTTTCTATCAATTAACTGTTCAGCCAAGCAGCTCCCAGGGAAGCAGGGCTCCTCTGGCTTTTCTGAAAACAGGAAGTCTCACCCAAAGGTGAGGCTTTGAGACAGACAGACAGGATGAATAATGCCAAACCAGGTTCACAGTTCACGAAAGGAAATGTAGTGAACCTGGGCCTGTCTGCGATGCTGGGTGAGAAAGAGCATTCCATCATGATTGTGACATTGAGGCTTGAAGTTATTTATGGGTGAGCAACAATGTTCATTGAGATCTAGACGCTCAAAGGGCTTTAAAAAATGCTCTCATTTCTAGACAAGTTTGCAATGACCTCTAGTCTGGCACTCCATAACACTGTTCCACAACACTACAAATGAAATAACATGTAACTTGCTCCCTCCTCCCTCCCCCCTCCCATCCCTCCCCACAGAAATATTCCTTCTCCCTCCAGAGCCATTCCTCCATTTGGAAAGACCCCTTAAAATGGCATTAGTCCAAGTCAAGATTCAACACGACTCCCATGATGTACTTCACAGGAGCCCACAGCAGGCAAGCAGTCTGCCCCACACCCCACCTCGCCTGTGTACTCCTGCCCTTCTAGACTTCAAGGAGACCTGAAACGCGGCATCCCCTTTTAGATTCAAAAGAGGGCCTTTGAAAATATTCTTCTAACAGGAATTTAATTATAGAAGAATGTATTGGTATATTTCAAGTAAACTCCTTAAGATTAAAAACTATAATTTACGCAAAATAGAGAGGATGGTGCTTCAACTAATGAAAGGATTCATTTCAGGTGTATCTTTAGTAATCTTTTTCTTTCCCCCCATGGTCTTGCCAAATGATTCACTGAAGAAAAATCTGAACTGTACCCAATTTCCCAAGAGCACCTTTGGGCCTATATCACAGACAATAGGCATGTCCTAGGTAGGCCTATGAGAAAAATGCTCCAAACACCAAACTGATCATCAGAGAAAAGGTTATATGGTTGTGGTCTCTGTGCCCAGGAACCAGCAGCAAAAGAAAATAAAAAGCAGTCCTTTCCCTTCCTTTCCCCTCCCACCCCATCCTGCCTGCTTCTCAGTGGCAACAAATTCAAGATCATTAGCTGACTTGCACACGCCTACAAGACACCGTCTACCTCCTGGCCGCTTGGACATTTGCATGCTACCGTGTTCTGCTGTTTGAGATCAACACGAAGATATTCTAAATCCACTGTCACTGGACTCCTTGTACATATATACTCTGAGGAAATTCTTAATAAATACCTTTATTTATTATTAAGCACAATTATTCACCTGTCGATGAATAATTAGAAAGGAAAACCACATCCTAGATGTCTTTTAAAAAGCAAAATTCCTGTGACGACAACAACGAAGGACAAGCACACAGAACCAGGCACTTCTGGCAAACTTGTTTTCTTCTTTTCCCTCCCCCCTCCCTCCCCCACTTAATAAAACTGGATGGGCACATTTGCCAGGATCTGTGGGTTTCATAACTTCAAGCCTTATTGATTAAAAAAATGAGGTAAGAAATTTCTACCTGAAAAGGAAAACTGACACATAAACCAAACCAAGGTCTTCCCTGGCTGCAGAGGCAGCCGTTATTGCTCTAAGTTGGAGTGTTTTGTTTGTTTGCTTTTAATGTGTATTCAAAGTCCTTATTGCCATTCTAGCTGGCCCCATGGTTGGCCAAGGAGAAATGGATGGGGACGGAGTTTGGTCACCTGCCCCCAGCTGGTCAGTCCCTACTTGCTGCCCACACAGGTGGTGGCTCTCCCAAAGCTTGCTGGGAGCCAAGCCTGGTTCCAGGGGTTGGGAGACGGGCTCTAACAGCTGGGGGAGGTAGTGATGGGGCTGTGCAGATATGGCAGGCTGCTGGGGGCCGAGTGCACACCCACGGAGACGGGGAAGCTGAAGACAAATTGGGAGGTGGGGGTGGGGGTGGCCTTTCCCCGCTCCCGCAGCGGGCCAGAGGGACTGGCGGCCTCCGCGGCGCAGGTGGTGGCCAGCACCTGGGACTCGAACTGCAGCAGCTGCCCCATGAAGCTGAAGTTGGGCGAGATGATGCTCCGGCGCTGCTTGACGAACTCAAAGGCCTCCTCCAGTCTGACCCTCTTCTTCATCATCAGATAAGCCAGGCAGATGGTGGCTGAGCGTGAGATGCCCGCCTGGCAGTGCACCAGCACCCGACCACGGCAGTCCTTCACTGCATCTGGGGGGCAGAGACCAGGACCGGATTAGGGCAGTCAGAGGGCCTCATACTTCCAAGTGGCTGGTGCATGTGGCACAAGTCAGGCTGTGGGGGTAGCAGTGCTAGACTGGGGAGGGGGTAGGAAGACTCCAGAATTCCACCTGTTCTAGGATAATTTGGAGACTGAATCAAAAATGCACTACACCTGGAAAATTTGCATGATAAAGCCAGTTAGATCCCTCTATTCATTCAAGGGATTTTCATTTGCAGAAACAAAACAGTGATCCAATTCTCCTGGTCTTCCTTCGCATGGAAAAAGTCTTAACTACCTATACACCTGGAGCCATGCAAAAAGGTTCCAAACAAGGGTAAAGGAATTGATTTTTTTCATCCCTGCCCCACACAACACCCATTGGACAGGCCTTCCTGTTGGGAGCAGGGGAAACGAGCATACTCTGACACACAGCCTACTAAGTCCCACCCACAACACCAAGTTCGCAGTGGTTTCCTCTCAGGTTTCCCAACTGGGTTCTGGAACCCAGTACCCCAGGGCTGTGCCCACCTACCGATGTACTCGATGGCTTCCATGAACCAGGAACCAATGTCGGCCTTGTGGTTATCTTCTACTGGGATGCACTTGTACTGGTAGTGTCCTTCAAAGTGGTTTGGGCAGTCGGAAGAGACATTCAACAGGGCTGTGATCCCCAGGGCATCCAGCATGTCTCTCCGGGCAGCATGGTAGGCACTGCCGAGGTAGAGGAACGGAAGGATCTCCACAGGACCCCCCTACACCAGAAAGGGCACAAAGGTACCCAAACAAGGTGAGTGTAAGGCAGCCAGAGAAGGGACTTCAGTGCCCAAACCAGTCCCAGGTGGGCTTTCTAGGCCTGGGGAAAACACCTGCTGGACACAGCCTTTCTGCTTTGCCCTTCCTGTCTTGGAGCTCTGAGAGGGTCACAGGGCTCAGCAGAACTCTGCCAGCCTTTCACTCTGCTGGTGGGCAGAGGAGCCAGGACAGGCCCAGCCTTATGGGACCCCTCCCCCCTTGCTTAGGCGGCCCACCTCCCCATGCTAAGCGAGGTAGCAAGCACCACACTGGCTTTGCTGGGCCTCCTGCAACATTAGGAGTCCCCGTCTGCCTGTCATCAAGCTATCTGTTGTGTGGTTGGCTATATCCAATTTGGTTGGATATATCTTCACTTAGCACATCAGAGACAGATGCCATCTAGGTCTCTCAGACAAAAGGAGGGGTTCATGGCAGAATTAGGCAGTGCAGGATTAAACTCGGAATGAGACTTGTGGGGCAGAGTTGCAGGGACTCTATAACTTCACTCATTTTCCATCTAACTGAAAGGGCTGGAAGGGGTGGTATGCTTGGAACACATGCAGCAGCTCAAGCTGATTGTCTTAGTGAAGGGTGGCTACCCCTTTATGTCCACTGGCATTCACAATTGGCTGGTATGGGCGGGGAGAACAGCCTGATGGTTGCAGGGGACCAGGGATTCATGGCTGCTCCTGCTGAGAAGGGTGTTCTCTCATTTCACCCTCTGGCAGATTCTAGTGGACCTCCTCCTTTGTCCACTCATAATTCTCCAGGCCAAGCCAGGGGGTGATGTCTTGATAATTTTTCTCAAATGAGGGTAATAAGAGAGGGAAGGGGAAGAATTCCCAGGAAGAAATTGACTCTACCTAACATCCCACCCTAATACTCAGGGTTCCCCACATTCTCCTGAAATTGAGGCACTGCATTTGAAGCCCCCCCCCCAAAAAAAAACAAAAAAACACACACACACATACCCAAACTCTGAAAAGAAGTCTCCTGCTGTGTTCTTGCATTACTCAGTCCCTCACTCCCCAGTTCTATGCCTTAGATCTACCTGATCATGCAGAGGGGTCCCACAGGAACTGCAGCCCAGGTCCAAGGACTCCGTGGCACTCGGGGGCACAGGAGGAGGGATGGCTGCCAGGGCCTTGGTTTTGGAACAGAATTCTGGATATTCAGAGGAAAATCTCTCATAGCCACCTGAAAAGGAGAAAGAAGTTCAGGTTAATAGGGGCACCAACCAGCAGAACACCAGCGGAAAAAAAAATTGAATCCTGCTAGGCTAAGGAGGGCTGTTAGGATGGGGTGCTAGTTAGCTCTTGTAGGTGCCACTGGGTGGCGCTGTTGGCCTAGATAAGAGCTGCAGAGAATTTTCCAGAGAAGCAGGGTCTGGCGGCAAGGATGCTGGGGACTTCTGGAAACCTCTGAGAACAAGACTTCGGTTTGAGAAGTGCAGGGGATATGCCTGCTCAGTACCTCCTCAGGGTGAAAAAGCACGGGGGACAAATAGCTGGGCATGTCAAGATGCCTGTGTTCCCTGGCTCCAGCCCTTCCTTTGGAGAAGTTGTCCAACATGGGGGGGAAAGGACGAAAAATTCACCTGTGACACCAGCCCTTCTGGGTCTCAGAAATGGAGCCGATGCCAATTGCAGGGCCTCATGAACGTTTGTTCCATCCACAAGGAGCCACAAAGGAGAGGAAAGGGCACCAATCTGAGGAAACCCCTCCTGTCACAGTACAGCTTAGGGGCAGGGGAGGCTTTCCCAGGAAGGGCTATCCATGGATCATCTTCAGGGAAGGGGGACTTTGAGATAAAAAGGTAAAAGGCCAACTTAATTGGAATAGTGGTGAATAGTGGAATAGTCGGTGCTACCCAATCTCTACCCAAGGGACAGAGGTGGGTGGGGAAAACCCTGAGAAGACCCTCAAACCAATGCTTCTGACTTTCTCTTATCTCTGGGACGTTGCTTGTGGGGAGCTTCCTATCTGCTGCCAGTGTCTGACTCTGAATTCATCTTTATTTTGCAGTTTCTATAGAATGAGAAATGATATTGATTCAGTAGGGCCTGCATGTTGAGGAACCGCAGCCCTCACCAACCTAACAGACCCAAATGGGCAAGTTGGCTGGTGGCCCCATTTGAGCAAACGCTCTTCATTATTTATGTCTGTGATATAGGGCGCCGCTCCCTCCCGCCATCCACATTAATCTTCCAGTGAGCAGACATGTGACGGTTAGTCAAGCATTTGCCCCTAATCCCAACTCTGCTGCTTCAGAGGAAGGAAAATGATTCTTTACCACATCATAAGGCTCACAGAAACAGGGCATCCACTTTTTCCTCTCTGACCGGAGACTCCTCTTCCCCTGTGCTCCCTCCCTCAGGATATAAATGGATATCTCTCTGGTCACAGGTCCTCCTTCCTGCTGAGTCATGGTGACCAAACTCCCTGCATGGAAAACCTGCTGGCCAGGGTAGTGCTACCAGCTTTGGATGTGCTGGTGGCCTCAGCGGCCATCTCATCCCGGGAGCACCACCTCCCTCCTATTAGAACCCCCATCTATCCCCTTCCATTATAAGACTGCCAACATTGCTGCCCAAAAAGTAAGAGACAGAGAATGGGGAAAGAACGGGCAAAGTGGGCCTCTACTGAGAAGCTTCCGTCAATGCTCAGGGCAAGTGGGAACACCTGTATCAACGGCTGTCATGTGTCACTCTCCGTACTTCTACAACATCTGAAAAATCTCAAACAAAATGGTCTGTGTATCCATTACATAATTTGAGGTACCACACATTTTTAGAAAAGAAATGCAAGGCTGTTACGGGGTACCAAAGAAAGCTCCCCACCTAGAAGGCTAACAGTCTGCCCCACCTAAAAGCCAATGGTGGGGCCAGAGCAGGGTGCAAGGTCACGGAGCAGGAGCAGCCCTCAGGGCACACTGGAGCCCCCAAGAAAATGCTCTTCCCATTGCAGAGGTTACAGGACCAAACCAGACTAAATTCTGGAAGGAACAAAGGCTCTGCGGTCAGGATGAACCTCAACCCTGTCATCCTTGGCTGTGCAGCCTGCACCCATGATCCAACATCTCTGAGCCTCTTCCCCGCCTGTAAAAGGTTCTTAACCATTTCCTTGCACAGAGTCCCCGAAAGAATGATTCTTCAAACAGCCAGTGCTCTGCACTTGGCACTGGACAGGTTTCCTTTCTTGGCATCTAAGCTGAGGGACTCTCTCAACAGGAATCCACCAAGACCGAAGAGGAGCAAGGGGACTGTCATGCTGGCAACTTCCCAGACTTTTGATAGCCCTCTTTCCTGGGCTTTATTGATGCGTCCTGGGCAGAGTCTTGAGACCTGGTGGACAGAGGAAGGGCAGGTGCCAGACTTCTTGACCTCCACCTTCCCTTCCTGGCTCCGGTATCCGCCACCACCTCCCAGGGTCAATCAATTAGACTGGCTCTGCAAAACTCTCCTGGAGGGACCCAGAGACAGCTGCCAGTCACAAGAGTGGAAGACAAGGAGCACAGATCAGCTGAATGAGCAGGACTGGTGGCCCCAGAGGTGAAGGAGAGAGGCCAGACCAGGTCTCATTCCCTCCAGGCAGATTGTTAACAGGACAGAGAGACAGCAACTGCCTGGAAAAGACAGTGTTAGAATAGAAGAAAAAATGATAAGGGAAAAGTCGGTTTTCTCTGGGGGATTTGAAAGAACAAGCAAAAAGAAACTAAGAGAAGAAGCATATTAGCCCAAGAGACAGGAGCACTGGAAGGTTCTCCTGACAGCAGTAGCTGTGTAAGGGTTTTTGTCTCCTTAGTCACTGCTAGTAGTGGGGAGGGAGGGGACAGTGGGTGTCCTGTGGCTGGTTGCTGTGAGGAGCCTAAAGAACAGAGTACAAGTGAGAGCTCACCCACAAGATGGAAGAAACCACTCAAGTCCACCCTGGACATCGCCTCTGGGTATCCTCTATCTTAGGGTAGCGCCAGAATTCAGCTTGAAGCCAGATTTCTAGGACTTCTCCCCATCAGGAGCCTACCCTGCTGCCCAGCTATCTCTGCCATTCACCCGTGGCCCGTCTCGTGGGTACTGCCTCTGGCTTCATCACGAGAGACAGACTTCATAGGAAAACAACTGACCCACACAGGACTGCTGACATTTCACTGCTCTACACAGGGGTCTTTAGTGGGGTCATTAAGAAAAAACAACCAGCATTAAAGAGAGAGAGGTGGGGGGAGACTCTAAGAGAATAGGACTTAGCATTGCATTTTAAAAAAAGAGTGTTATCATTTGTAACTTTTGTCTCAGGGGTGCATGTATCCCTGTTTGATCATGATGTAAATTCAACATATTTCTTACGTGCATGGAAGATTTCTTACTGTGCTCCAAGATTTCTTTCCCTCAGTCCTTCCTACTCATCCCCATATTTGTACTAGTACCATAGCCACAGCTCGGTTAATAGATAGGTTCAGATCACCAATTTTTATCCAAAATTTATTCCCCTTATACCAAGGAGTTTGGACCTGCATCTCCAGCAGGTGCCCAAGAACAAGTGGAGGCATATTTGGGGCCAATTTTAGCTTCCAGCTGTGAGAATAAGGACTTTCTCTCCTAAAGACTAAATTTTCCCACCCTCAGAATATAAGGATTTCAGACTACAATGATGTCTAAGTTCCAGTGTGGTGTGCTTCTAAGTGTCCAAGACCTGCTTATTTCCTGGTCAGTTTTACCAGCTGCAAAGCATCAGGCACCTGAATAAAATTTCCTAACAGAAATGCCAATGAGTTTTGACCTGTTTTTTCTGTGTCCCAGTGAGCGTAATTTCATAACAGACTTCTTACTAATTTTGACCTATTTTCCCCATGTCCTTATTTAAGAATATACTTGCTATTCTTAAAATCTTTGACCTTGAAAGTCAAGAAAGGAGAACAGAGATTGATTTCCCAACTTAACTTGAAGAGTTAACAATACCTACAGTTCAGCTTCCTATTCTCCTACTACTCACACAGCAAGGCAATTTTGAAAATTTAGCAATCACAATGACCCCCTTGCCACAAATTCTCCAGCCCCTGCAGGAGTAGGAGATAAGTGCCTTCCAAAGGGCAGGCTGATTAGCGCTGATAATATCACCTTAATAGGATTCTTAATGGAACCTGGGATGGGGAGGATTGACTTGTGGTGGTGCCTGTGGCTGTGGATCTTAATGGGTCTGCCACTTTTTCCCCACCACCCTTCTCAATGCTCAGAATATACCACTGGTTCCCAGATAGGGTCCAAGGCCTTACTTTGGCCCAGCAAAAGAGTCTGGGTTGTTTGAAGGTCATTTTTTGAGAACTTCACCACACATGAGTGTAAGCACCCGTGTAAAGGCCAAGTAATCCTCAGAATACACCTGGGTGGGCTTCTCATCTAGGACTCCACACTCAGGGAGACCAGCTAGTCTTCCAACTGGCTGACCCCTAACCCCGGGCTGGGGTCTAGATCTTGCCTGCAGTCTTTCCAAGTCCTCCCGTGCTATCGGCTATATTCAGCAGACTGGCTTCCGTTGGAGAGTGAACTTGTCTTCCTGTCATGCTTCCTCTTTGTTAGCCTGGAACTACCTCCCAGTAAGGAAAACAGCTATCTGGTTTCAGATGTTCTGACTTCTTTTAAAGGAATTTCTTGGCTTCTTAAATGGTCACCCCTTCTTTCTCCCTCATTTTCTGTGTTGGTGGGTGCAGTCCACCCCTCCTACAAAATCAAGGAGGAGCTCAAAGAAGCTTTGACCATCTTAAGAATCCAGTTTCCACTCCCAATTTACAGCTACATGTCTTTAGTTACTTTTGTTAGCCTGCAGTGAGAAGACAAAAGTTGTGAGTTTGCTGCATTCTTTGTAATTATGTAAGAATGTCAATAGGGTTTGCAAGTTATCTTTAAGGCCTACCATTTTATAACTGTGAACACCCAATCCTTGGCTGTAAGGGGCGTTGTGTTATGTTTACAAACAGAAAAGCAAGCTATTTTCCCTTTGGGCACAAAAGGTATGAAACCTGGGCATGCCTAGGGCTGACAGGGATAAAGAAAAGAAAGAAAACAGTCACCAGAGTAGCCAAGACTCCAGTGGTGCCACAACCCCCACTCCCATTCCAGGTATGGTCAAGCCCAGGGTGACAAGGGTCCAAAGGATAAGTAAGGAAAGAAGAAACTGAAATATCTAGATTATCCTCCCAATTGCTCAAAACAGCTCCAGGACAGCTTTGCAATCAGGACAAAAACTGATAAAGGTCAAGAGGTGAACTGCAGACAGGAGGAAAGTCAACTAACATTTTTATACCTGCAATTTTTTGTGTACTTGATTAATTTGTTATTTGAGGATAGTGGAGGTAAGGAATGACTTCTAATAGGGTAAGGAAATTCTGGTTTAAAACTATCAGGGGGTTCCAAAACTCTAATCCAAGGATTTTTTTTTTTTAAAAAAGAAAGGAATTTCAAAGATGAGTACTGTGATAAAATCAGGAAAACTTAAAAGTTCTAAATTACTCCTAAAGGTGCCTTACTGGATTTTAAGTTACAGAAGCTTTTTAAAAACTGATCCCAGTGGGAATCTTTGACTAGTGAAAAGAAAATATTACAGAATTTTGGTTATTGTGTTTGTTTTTTGTTTGTTTGTTTGTTTGTTTTGGCAAACACGGTTAATACTAGAAAATGTACAGAAGAAGTATTGCTTTATTGACATTCGGTAAAGTTTATTCCTGTCCTTATGAATGCTTGCTTGTGCAATTGGTTATTAATTATCTGCAGTGAGTAACAAATCTCCCTTTGAAGTGGCAGAAATAGGAAAAACTGGACTTTTAATGAAATGCAGTCAATTAATAGAATTAGATAGTTTGGGCTGGGAAGAATGACATCACTTCTAAAAACATCCTGCTGTTTTTATTGCCCCTTCCCAAGAATGACAGGCACCACTTGCCCCATGTCCTGCCCCTTTCACTCCAAACCCACCAGCACACACACACATACATACACACACACACACACACACACACGCAAAGAGCCCTCATTTCCCAGCTGGAAAATAAAATGAACAACTCCAGTGGGAAGCTAATTACCCAACCCTTAATCAATTCAGGTATTTACTGAAGATAATCTAAGGCAGTGTTTCTTCCCTTGCTTCCCAATACCCCCCTTAAGTCCTCCCATAAAGCCGCATTTCTCTGCATGGAAGTCTTGTGTCTCTGGAGACTGGGAGCCCTGGCTTTCCTCCCCAGACCACACCTTCCCGCAGGGGTGTGGTAGCAGGCATTGACAGTTCCCTTTCTGCCCTCTCTAGGAATGCTTTTAGCAGACAAAGATGAGGAAGATGAACTGAGTTAATTCGGCCTGTGTTCAGCACACATATCGACATAAGCTATGCTAAACAGAATGTGGCCCAGTTGACTTCGCAGATATCCTACCACCACTATACAACGAGCTGGGAAGATTCTCCCACCTTTTAATTTTAGGTGCTTGTTTCCCAGGGCAGAACTTGCAGCTACTGATGGTGGCAGGGGTGGGAAGGGAAGGGGGCTTCGGAAGATACAGAAGTGACCCAGTGGTAGACACCTTCCACCTGGGAGGATATGGCCTGTGAGACGGTGGGTGGTCCTCCCTGCCTGGTTGGTCGGGGCAAACAGCGAGAGGCAGTGTAGGCCTCGGGAGGAAATGCTTCTCTTCCGTTGGCCAGGAACCCTGGCCACCCACCAGAAGGCTGTCATTTGGCTCAGAGGTCACCTGTTCTACCCAGTGTTTATGTCAGTATTAGTCTCTCCCTCAGTAACCAGCCCTGAGCCTCTTTCTGAATACGTCTGGCTCTGGGTGGAATTGAGAGGGGTCTGGAAGGTGCTGGAAGCCAGCAAGGTAAACCTTAAAAATATGCCTCCCTCCTTCAGAGCGGGGGCCTTAGTGTCTGTGACCCTGGAAGCCCAAGGGCCAAGTCCCAGAGCTACCGCTTCAAGGCGGTCCCCTCCGGATTTCTTTCAGGAAGAAAAACAAAACAAACCCCTGACTCCACGTGGGACTGAAGGCAGCCCCAGCCCTAAGGGTTCAGAGGCCGGAAAACCTACTGGAGCACTCTGGCTCTAAATCCGGAGGGACTCCAGGGCTGGCGACACGCACAACACCCAGGCCAGCTGCACCTTCCGAAGGGACGTGCGTCCCAGGGGAATTTCTTTCCTCTTCCACCGGCGCCAGCACCAGGCAGGGGAGAGCTCACAAGGCCTAACAATAGCGCAGGCGCCCACCGTGGTGGTCCAGGCTGGACCTGGCTGCCCAGGACGTTGGATGAGCGCTTCCGAGGGGCTTTGGGTACAGGCGCGTCGCCCAAGGCAGATCCTTACGGTCCAAGCCCCTTCCTGTCACTTGCTCCTGAGAGCTGGGGGGTGGGGGGTGCTGGGCTCAAGAGAGGTGCGAAAGGAGGCTCTCACTCAAAAAAAAAAAAAAAGAAAAAGAAAAAGAAAAGAAAAGAAAAATCAGCAAAATCGCCTTAGCAGTTCAACCACAGGTCAACAGCAGCATTTCCCCAGCAGCTGACAGGTCAAATGGTCAGGAAACAACTGCCGAGAACAAAGCCCCCCGCTGTTCAGCAAGAGCAAACCCGGCTTGTCCGCACTGAGATTTTGTTGTGCTTTTTGGAGCGGGAGGGAGGGAAGCTTCCGCCCCCATCTCCCTTCCTCTGGGGTGGACAGGGCCGGAGAGGAAAGGAAGAGGAGGGGGCGAAGTGTGCTCGCAGAGAAAGGAGCGGCTCTTTGATGGCGAGGGTCTGAAACGCCTCTCTGGTTCGGAAGCCAAGACCCGACCAGGGCGAAAGAATGCGCGGAATGCGGCAGCAGGAGGAAGGGGCGCAGCGCGACAGGGGGCGCCCCGACCCCACGCGCCCAGCCCGCTTCCAAGCCTGAGAGCAGCAGACCGACCCGTCTCGGCAGGTGCTACCGCGAACAGTCTCTCCGGTGACTTCTTTAGGGGTTCCTAACTTCCATATTTGACAAGGCACCCGCCCTCCGTCCCGCCACCAAGAGTTTCTCCGGGGTTCACCGAAATCCCGCACGCGCCGCCATCCGTTACTCGAGAATGGTGTCTAAACAAAAGGTCGTAATTCGCCGCCGTGCGAATAAGCAAGGGAGTAGAGGGACGGTTCCGCTGGGCGTCCCCCTGTTACCCAGTTCTCTAGCCTCCAGCTCCCGGAGCCTGGATCCAGCCCCAGGCGGCGTGAGTTGGCCACCTTCCAGCAGAGCTCGGAGTTGGGCAGCGGGAGACGAGTCAGAGATCTCTCCCCACAATGTCTGCAACCCAATTCTCATTTGTACCTTTACCCAGAGCTGGTTTTCAGTCGAAACTGCGGAGCCAATCCCACCTCGGGGCTTACCCTCCTTCACCTCTTTACTCAGCGTTCGGGTCCTCAGAGTCAGGCTCAGTGCAGGGTCACGGCCCGCCAACCTAAAAGGCCTATCTTGTCTCCTCCCGCACAGTGGTACTTGGGAGCATTTGGAGATGGGAGGACTCCGAGATGCGCCGCTCAAGAGGAGTCGCTTGGGTCTCTAGGCCAGAACCGTGAGTGTAAATAAACGCGGTATCTTTAGAACGCGTGCGAAATCGCAGGTGACCAGGGAAACGCGCCAGCGCTGTCCCTGAGGACTGGGAACTCGTATTCGCACCAGTACGCACAAAAACCTAGCAAACCCATGCACAATAACACGCACAAAGGAGCGCACGGGGATCCCCGCAGTCAAGAATCACTCTGGATACTCCTTCCCACGTCCAATAAGGCACAGGCCGCCAAGCCCCCCTACACCTACTCTCCAGCTTGCGCCCCAGCGCCCGCGTTTACCTTTGAGCAAGCAGATGTCTGTGCGCTCGGCGTTGCGACGCAGTGCCTGCACTACCAGGGACACGGTGCTGTCCTCGCGGAGGCTCTCGGCGCGCGGGCTCCGCTCGTCGTATACGATGACCGCCGAATAGAGGCCGGAGCGCAAGCGGGCGCGCACCTCCTCCTCGGCGGGCAAGATCTGCTCCAGGCTCACGGAGCCCTTAGCCCGCCGCCGCACGATGGTGTTGCAGCGCACGTTAACCGAACCTCGGATGTAGCCCGCACTGTGCGCCAGGAACGGTCTGCAGTCCAGCAGCAGGCACTTGCCGCCGCTCAGCAGCCCCAGGGCGCTGTGGCTGCCGCTGCCGCTCGCGCCGCTGCCGTTCTCGTCCCGGTTCATCAGCCTTTTGAGCACACTGCAGTCCATCTCCCGCAGTTCCTCCATCATCACCATAGTCGCCGGGAACAGCGGCTGCTTGGGAGCGCGAGGAGGCGAGAGAAAGTAACTCGGGCCAGCTAGGCTACAGGAATGGGCGAATAAGGACTAAGAGAGGGCGCCTTCAGAAGTGACCGCAAACTTGGCCCCCAGAGGCTCCCGCGGGCCAATCTCTACTCGATTCCCGCAGCCTCCAGGTTACATAGCAGTCCTAGCGGCCTCAGGCACCAAAGCAGGCGGGCGCGCGGCGCGGAGGAGGGGGTGGCGGTGGAGGGGTGTGTGTTTACGGGAGAGGACCACCGGCTCCCTCCGGCTGTTGCCTCGGATGTGTTTTGCTGGTTGTGCCGCTTCTGCTACCGCCCGCGCGTAGCTGCCGTTCCCCACTCGCCGCCAGAGCTCCGCGCACTGCCCCAACCAGAGTTTCCTCCCAGGCTTAAAGATTTATTAATGCACCTCCGCTCTCCCGGGGGAGGGGGAGATTCATTACTACCTCGCGAGGCCCCGCCTATTTCCATTTTCGGCTGGGCGCCCACCCCCCACACCAGCTCCCCGCCCAAGCCCCGGCCCCTCCTCCCGCCCCCTCCGCAGAGCGTGAATGGAGCACCGACTGCTTGCGCCCAGTCACGGGAACTCTACGTCACAAAGAGAGGAGTAAACAGGGAGCTTGGTGCTCGCTGCCAGGCCCATTCATAAAACTGAGACCTAGAGGAAGAGGGAGGCGGCCTCCGACCCGCCGGCGAGCGGCGACTCCAGGACTTTGTGAATGGAGCGCGGCGGCGCTTCTTGCTGTCCGCCAGCGGTCCCCAGGCCTCCGCCGCACGCTTCCTGCCCGACACGAGCCGCCGCGCAGCCATTCCACCCCGCTGCGCGGCGTTTGGCGCAAAGAAAATAGCTAGGCGAGAAGCCGGCCTTAACCAAAGCCAGGGCTCGGGTTTGAGATTTCCATTCCTTTTTGGCCTCCGCGCCTACCCGGAATAGTCTCTCAGGTCTGTCCCCAGTACAGAAATGGACAGGGGAACGTTGCACCGCTGCCCGCTCCTCGGGGCCTGGGACCTTCACCAATACGTACCGTGTGCATTCGGACCGGCGGGTCGTTTTTAAATGCCATTCTTCAGACGTTGGCTTAGACATTAGCGTGATCGATATTCCTCCGAAGCCATTAAATCAGCTTTATAGCTTCCCGAGGAACGTGGGCAAACCCCAACTTAGAAGATGAAAGAGAAAGTCCTCCCGCCCCAAGCCCAGTAATAGGAGTGAGGTGTGGGGTTTGTTGCTTTACGACCCAGTGGGAGGTATTAATTGACGGAATGTTGTTCCTATGGAAGAGAATTGGGCGGCACTCCTATCCACGCTTCCTAAAAGATGTTTATTTAACTCTAGTGGTTGCGCGGGGGTGGGGGAATGGGGGGAGATCACGACAGGTTCGGCTTTTGGAGAAGTCCTCATCCCCATCTTGCACACATTCATTTCTTCTTAGGAAATGACAATTAGGGTCTACGTTTGATTTGTAACTAGACCCTTAAAAAAGAATGACTAGAAAGGCTTTAGTAAACTCTGAGACCGATTCAGGTTGATTTGCAACCCTCTTTCCAGGTCACGTAGCATTACCCCACCCCCACCCTGTTTTACTTATGCATTTAATTTCCCAGAGGCCGCTTTTGGCAGGGGGTTTGTGCGCGCTCGCGGAGGGAACCTTACAGAAGCCAAAAATTATTCGTCCGACATCTTGCCAAGTCTTGTTAGTGAAAATTAATCAACGAGCGAGAGAATTACAGGACTAGCTTACGGCACTGGTGGGGGCGGGTTCGATTATTCCACTTCAGGTTGCGCGCAGAAGCCCGGCCAAAGCAGGGAGAACCGCCAAAGCCGCCGGGTCTCTTCCACCCGGCTCAGCCCTCCGGGCTGTCCTTCCCTTTGTCTTTGTTCCCGGCGGAGCCTCTCTGCGGGGGGGGGGGGTGTCTCACCCCAAGGCCGCCCATCCACTCTGTTGGGGCTTTTGCGGCCTCCACCTCTGAGGCCTTGGACCTGCGCCCCCTTCCCACTGCACCCGGAATCCCCCACCCCGGCCCAGGTCCGGTGGGCTGTGAGGTGCGTCGCTTTTCCCTGGGGATCTTTCCTTTTGCCTCATTACAAAATGGCTCAATGCAGCACTCCAACGATCCTGTCTTTATTTAAAAATGTAATGTTTTGTTTATCATGGGGTTTAGACATTAATTTTTTTAAAGGTGTTGCGTTACGATCTTTCTTTTGACTACAGATTCCCCCCCCCCCCCAACCCCCGCCTCCGCTTTAATTTTGCGCACAAGTCACTAGTTTATCCTCATCTCGGCCGGGGAAAGGACCACAACTGAGGGTTGTCAGGACCTGGGCTCTCCAGGTGGGAAGGCAGCAACAGCACACAGCACTGACTTTCCAGTGGGGAGTGCAAAACGGGCCTGGGTCCCATTTCTCATTCTGCTGGAGTAGCTGTGAGACTCTTGATCCTAATGAGTTTTCTTTCACTAAACGCCAGGAGTGCAACCTCTCCCAGGAGTTCTCCTTGCCCCAACTGTCTGGGGCGGATTCGCTATCCCTGGCTGCTCTTCCGCAGCTCAGAAATGCGGCCCTTCTAGGCCCAGCCCCCAGTTTTCTCCCAGTTCAAGGAAACCCCAACTCCCCTACAAAGGCTTTGACAATACATTTCTTGAAAGAGCCTCTAAATCTGAGGCAGTTCTGGGCCAATTTCACACGTGTCGCGGGAGCTGGAGAGACGTCCCCGGGCGGCGCTGGCTGGCCGCGCTCTGCTAGCCTTTGTCTCCACTGAGCTGGGGCACTTCCCCGCCAGTTCGACCCGGGCACAGCGTTCACGTGGCCGGTAAATAACAGTCAAATCCGGGGGGAGGAAAATGCCCATGGAACAAAGAGTTGCTTTCTGCACCTGACAGTAATCCATGGTGGCGAGGCCGTAAATCCCGCAGGCGAGTCACACGGAAGGGGGTGTGGGCGGGCGCGTGTGTGTGTGTGTGTCCACGTGTGCGTACCCGCGCCTGCGCGCTTGTTCCCTGGAGGGTGACAGCAACTTCGGACTTAGAGCCTTTAAGCTGAGAGCTGCTTTTGTTTCAAACGCGATGTGCTGATTTTTAAAAGAGATGAAGGAAACAAAAATCCCTCCCCTCCTCCCAACTGAGGAATTAGCCTCAGCCACTAAATTTCAACAAATGAGATTTAAATTACGGTATTATATTTATCCGGATCCTGTGTAAAAACCCTAAATAATTTTTTTTTTTAAATTGAAGAGTGTGGGCCATTTGGTCCCCAGTCAAATGGATACAATGTCGAAGCTACCCAACACCCGGTATGGAAATGACATATAGCTGGTCTCCAACTGGTCTGCAGGATGAGAGTAGGAAACAATCAATTTACACGTGAACCTTGTGATCAGCTTGTCAATAAGCCGATCTTGCAGAAAACAAAGGCATTTGGGAGGAAAATATTGTTGAATGTCATTTCAAAGTTAATTTAATTAACTAAAGCATATCTGCTGGAATTGGGATGGGATTGCCCAAAGAGAGGTATTTTATTTATATTCAGGAGTAAACCTTGGGGTGAAAATACTTTTAAAAAATTTACTGTGACATGTAAATCCAACTTCTCTTTCATCAGATAGTCCTTAGACCGACCTTATTAGTCACTGTCAGGCTCTGGCAAAACCCCTGCTCTTGTTTAAGAAAATTTCTTTCCAATTAGGAAACTGTGTGATCTGGGGATTTGAAATCTCAAACTGAATCCCCAGAGAGGACTATGGCTTCTATTCTGGTTTTGATGCCAACTTCTGACTCACTGTCCTGTCCCAATGTACCTGAATAAGACTTGCCTGAAAAAAATCATTAATGAATTAATAAAGTAGCAATGGAAAGAAAACTCCTGTGATTCCCACTTCCTGAACAAAGACCTGAGTAATTACTGTGAGCTAGTACAGGAAAGATCCATTTTACTTGGCTGTATTCACCCTCTTGTAGTAGGTAGGCTCAAAAGAATTGGGAGGCCATCTCATGCTCAAAGGAGAGACCTCTGTGTAACCAAAGGGTATCTTTAGACAACACTTACCATAGGACTGGAAAATGTCTTTCCTCCCCTGCTCACTTCTGCCCATCAAATGGGGGTGGTGTTGGTATGGATATCTCAAAAGCATAGACTGAAGGCTTTTTGTTGGTGGTGCTGGTTTTTTGTTTTGTTTTTGGGGGGAGGGGTTGTTTGGTTTGGTTTTTCTTTTGTTTTTAGTGCTAACCCTATGGACAAATTATTTAAACAGCTAAATTTCTAACCCAGGGACTCTGCAGAAAGGTTTTAACACTGAGCTACATCCCAAACCCTTTTTATTTTTAGAGATAAGTTCTGGCAAAGTTACTCAACTTGCGATTAGTCTAGAACTTGCGATCCTCTTGCCTTAGCCTCCAGAGTAGCTGGGATTATAGGAGTGCACTACTACAACTGGCTGGCAGAAAAGTTTGAATGCACTGCTTCACTTACTACTTTTTTTTTTATTTTTTTTTAATTATTAGTTTTTCAAAACATTACAAAGCTCTTGACATAACATATTTCATACATTTGATTCAAGCGGATTATGAACTCCCATTTTTACCCTGTATACATATTGCAGATTCACACCGGTTACACATCCACTTTTTTACATACTGCCATACTAATGTCTGTTGTATTCTGCTGCCTTTCCTATCCTCTACTATCTC
Source organism: Callospermophilus lateralis (assembly GCF_048772815.1). Classification (NCBI taxonomy): domain Eukaryota; kingdom Metazoa; phylum Chordata; class Mammalia; order Rodentia; family Sciuridae; genus Callospermophilus; species Callospermophilus lateralis. The sequence goes on from NC_135308.1 coordinate 46,010,462, forward strand.
CCCTCCCCTCCCCTCCCCTCCCTCACTTACTACTTTATTTGAAAACTATTCAATCTAAGACATGCCACCTTTTAGCTTAGTGGCCTGGGGTAAAACACTCTCCGTTGGCCAAAAATTTCTCCTGCAAAATGAAGAGTTTGGACCACAGAGTTATACGTCTAGTACATTTCCAACCCTGCATGACATTGAGCAGGCAAACTCAAATCAACCCCAAACCCAAACTTCACTAGCCTCCTCTCATCCCATCCAAAATTGATGCATTAAAATGCCGTACAGAAAGAGCAATTCCCATTCCTCTCTGTCCCTCCTTTAGAATATAAACTAATGGAGAGCAAAAGTCAAGCACTTATCATGTCCCAAACAATGATAAAACTTCTCAGGTTTCTAAAAATGAGTTTTAGAATCAAATGCTTTCCCCAAAAATGGGCTCAACAATTTTTGGTTGTTCCAGTTGTGTGTGTATATAATACACACAGAGATATATTGCCAGGGGGTGGGGGTTAACCTGTAAAGGAAATTGAGCCCAGAGGCGCTTTACTACTGAGCTACATTTCCAGACTCTTATTTTATTTTTTTTTTTTAATTTTGAGACAGTAATTAGCTTAGGACCTTGCTAAATTGCTGAGGCTGGCCTCAAACTTGCAACCCTCCTTGCTCAGCCTTCTGAGTAGCTGGCATTACAGGCATGCACTGTGTCCAGCTAGCTGTGTATATTTTTATATTTATTTATTCATTCATTCAAAAAAATATATTAAGCTCATGGGGGAAACAAATATGTCCAAAACACTGACTGTGCCTTCTAAGAGTTGTTCTATCCAAGGTGTGGTTGCCAATGTATGTTGTTGCAGAGCGGCATCTAATAAATTTCACTAGAGAAAAAAATAAAATAAAATTCCAGAAGAGGATGGAATTGTGTTGTGGGATTGGGAACATTGAGGAAAAAGGCTGTCATGAATAAAGTGCATTTCATCCACTTATATATTATTCTTGAAATGTCCTTGACTTCGCTTAGGAGTCCTTTTTTTCTTCTTCACCTCTCACATTCATTCTGCCCTTGCATCTCATATTCTTTTCCTTTCATTTGTTAGCGTCTCTCTTCCCCAGTGAGTTTGCCTGCTAAAAATAGAGGAGCAATTGTCTGAAACTACAAGGGAGCCAAGATGATGCAAAGGCTCTGTCGAAAATCTATGCCATGGACAGTGAGCTGACCTAGATGCAGGATAACCCAGGTACAGGTTAACTCTAACTTTCACTGTTATGTTAAGCTAGTCAGTTGTTCTACATGTTGATTTTACCATCTGTAAAACTGGAGGGGGGGATGTAATTATTTACTTTTTTCAAGACAACAAAATATCTAAGTCAGCTTTCCAAGGATCCACTGATGATACACTTATTTTGAAGTGTTTTGGTTATTCTTCACTTCACACATCTTGGCCTCCTGGAGGACTTGGTATAAAATGGTCAGTTAATTTTCACTGTTACCACATCACAGCTTGACCAGGAACTGGGAAGTGCAGGAGAGGATCCAGAGCCTCAATTTGAGATCTGAATGGATGATGAGCAGGTTCCACCCGGCTAATCAAGTGGATTCAGAAACTCCATAGTTCTTTAGAAAGCCTAACATCCTTACTTCTAGAGTGCTCAGGTGGACAGATGGGCCAAGAACCAACAATTTCTAAATGCAAAATATCCATCTTTAGTGAAATATCTTATAAAAAAAAACACTTTGATGCACAATGTGATCAATCAACTCATTTTTGCTGAAATAATGGATTTCTGAAGTAAGGACATGAAAAGCCTCTCCGAGCTGAATGGGATGCCCAGATGAATAGCTCTGGAAAGAAAAAAAAAAAAAAAGGAGAGGCAGAAGTAGGGAGGTGCAAAAGGGCCCCACCTCCAGCTTCTTGGTGGGCTGCCACTCTTAGATGACTCCTGTAGAATAGCAGCCCCAACTACTCAAGCAGCCAAGACACTGGACTCACAGGGCTGCTTTGACCATCTGCACCTTGTACCTACCTACTCGAGTTTGTTTCTCTTCATAGGATCTAGTCTTCTATATAACCCAGGTATTTGTTTAAAAAAAAATTATTTGGGATCCCCAGAATAAGTATACAAAAGTAATACAGCAAAGTATGCTATATTCTTTTGAAAAAAAAAAATAGGTTCTTGATTTTTCTGTTAGAATTAGCATTACAATTCACAGGGATTTTTCCACTGAGGGAAACACCTAGGGTCCCTTTACTCAAGTAATTGCATCCCCATCCTGCTCTTTATCTCATTCATTAGAGGTTAGATAATTAGCACCCAGCCAACTTCTCTCCCCCCACTTTTTTTTCTGTTTTAGGAATTGAACCCGGGGGTGCTTCACCACCAAGCTACAACTCTAACCACCATTGTTATTATTATTATTATTATTATTATTATTATTATTATTATTATTTGTTTATTTATTTTGGGTACAGGGATTGAACTCAGGGTCACTCAACCACTGAGTCACATCCCCAGCCTTATTTTGTATTTTATTTAGAGACAGGGTCTCATTGAGTTGCTTAGTGCCTCAATGTTGCTGAGGCTGGCTTTGAACTCATGATTCTCCTGCCTCAACCTCCTGAGCTGCTGGGATTACAGGCATGCACCACTGTGCAAGGCCCATTATTATTGTTGTTGTTGTTGTTGCTGCTGCCGCTGTTGTCCTTTTAATTGCTGAGTTGCTAAGGATGGCCTTGAATTTGCAATTTTCCTACCTCGGTCTCATGAGTTGCTGGAATTGCAGAGGTGTAGCACTGTGCCTGGTTCTATTTTTAATCTAATTTATTTCTCTACCGTTCCTCCTAGATTCACAATGCTGTGTGTCTTCTCTGTCTCATAGTCTAGGGCTTCCCCACCAAGTGATCGGGTATAAGGTCTGTCTTCTCTTCTAGGAGATCAAGATCCCTTTTAAAGGACCATCTAGATGACCTGCACCTTGAGTCTGAGCTTTATCTTCTTCTGAACTGGTTTTAGTTTGGTGCCTTGAAAAAGAAACATAGAATATACAGCCAGATAGAGGCAGGTTTTGATACCAGTTTAGCCATTTAGCAGCAGGGGAACTCTGGGTTGGTTGACCTTCAACTTCCACATCTTTTCACTAGGAATGTTACTAACAACTTAGATTAATTATTGGAACATTACTCAATGGACTTTATTCCCTTTGGGGTGTGTGTGTGTGTGTGTGTGTGTGTACAAGCATGTGCACATATGTGTGTATGTGTGTGTGTGTGTGTGTGTATTTAAACTAGGAGATGTCATTGAGGAACTATTTTGGATTTATACATCGTTCTCGTTAGAGATGCAGTTGGTGAAATTCCAGATGCATCTGAAAGCACAGGTGGGTTTGCCTGTCTTTAGGGCAGGCTGCTCACTTGGCCCAGCTGTTAGTCCAGATGTTTGCCCATTGATCAACATAACACGAAAAGCTCCCAGATTCATTTTTCTGCTTCTCATCATCCTGGACTGCTCCATTCCCGCATCCTCCCAGTCTCCTGATTTGTCACCTCTCCACCCCCATTATCCCAGCACAATTCTCATTGTCTCAGTCAAAACTGTGGCCTCTACAGTGGGAACGGTACTCCTTCCAGCTTCTGATTTTCACCAACCCTTACTCCCTTTCACACTGATTTCTTACTGTTTCTTGCACAACGACGGTCCTTTCCTGCACTGTGTGAGAAATTTCCTTGATGCAGTGGTGGTCTCCACTGAGGCTATCAGAGATCATAGAATAGGAAGGCTCTCAAGATGAACTTAAGATGCTTGAGTCCCTTGGTTTATTGAAACAATTTAAAGGGCCCAGTGATTTCAAAGGGAAAGGTATGAAGTATGTTTACCCACATAGGAGAGGGTGCAAGTGAATGGAAGCACTACACTCCCTGGTCAGTAGTTACTCAGTGTTCATCTGACCTGTGTTCTCAGCTGCATCTGAAGTAGTCATGCAGGGAGTGTTGTGTGAACCAGGAGGCTCAGTAGAGAAAAGTGCCTGAAGTCAAAAGGATCCGGTTTCATCAGAAACACGAAGGGCGAGCATGCCTGCCAATAAATAGCTTGGTAAACAACTGTGGGCTTTCTTATGTTTCTAGGCATAGCATATGTAGCACCAGAGTGGACTACAACAGTGTCACCAATGGTGGCTGGTTTAGGGATAACAGCTGTCATAGTAGAGATGGTATAATACATATTTTATAACTTGGTCCTTCCATCTTTTTCTGTCTCTAAGCAATGTTCTCATTTGTTTCATCCTTTTTAAAATTAATTTCAAAAATGATATAAAACTTGCCATTTTAGCCACTTTTAATATAATTCATTAACATTAATGTATACACAATGTGGGGCAACCATGATCATTATCCATCACTGGGTCTTTTTTATCATACCAAGAGAATATCTGCATTCACGGTAACTCTTCATTCCTCCCACCACACCCCCAGCCCCTGGCAACCTCTGTGCCTTTCATCTCTATTGATTTGCCTACTCGGCACCTCATATAAGTAGAAATGATACAGGATTTGTCTTTTTGTTTCTGGCTTATTTCACTCACCGTAGTGTTTCCAAGGTTCATCCACAGGGTAGGATATATGAGAATTTCACTCCTTTTTAAGGTTGAATAATATTTCTATGTTGAAGTATCTTTTATTTTTCTTTCATTTGTTGACAAACAGTCTGTGTTGATGCCTCCTTTGGGGTATTGTGAACAATGCTTCTATGAGCATTGGCATACAAATATCTGTTTTTAAGTTCCTCTTTCCATTCTTTGGGGTATATACCTGGGAACGGAATTGCTGGATCACATGGTTAATTTTAGGTTTAGCTTTTTGAGAGACCACCTGTTTCATCCTTTTTAGATTTCTGTTCAATACTCATATGTCCTACTTAGTTTCCAGGGCTAACATTAGTTTTTCCTATGTTCTATAGCAAATTAGGTACTATTAAATATTGTAGCCAATTCACATTACAACCCTTGACTATATTATCTGCCCAGTAACACTGTAAGGTTTTTTCCCTGGATGTTGACAGAATTTTTCCAATCCTCAAGCCACAACTATGCACAGAATACTTGTAACAGGGATCTGTTCACTGATATGACTTTGTGCTCTAGGAAAATGCCAAGAGTGTTACCCTCTGCTCTACCCAGGCTTCCAGCCCCTCTGTCCCATTTGTATTCTTTCCGTTCTTTCAAACACTGTATGGGCTTCACCTACTGCACCATGCCATCACTGTTGCGGGCTTCTGCCGCTCCCTCTCTATGGCTCTGATGTTTGCCCCCTGAGTACCCAGCAACACAGCTCAGCCTCTGGAGAATCCCTTCTAGATGCCAGCCTCCACCTGAGATTTGCTGGTCAACTGCCCTTGGGATCCCTTCACTCCATCAATAGTCCAATAGCTTCACTTTCCCATCTGGCTGTAAACTGGCAGGCTTAATTTTCTTATGTGCTTTGTGGGACCTTCTAACCAAACTAGCTACTTCCACCCAGCTGAGGTGTGCAGAGGCAGTCACTCTGAAATGCGCTTACATGTCAATGGCCTTTCAGAGCAGAATGCAAGCGAAAGGGCCCACTTCCTGGCCTGAGGCAGAATTGTCACGATATATATATTTTCCCTTTTAGAAGGGATATTTTTCGAATGTGGAATGAAGTGTGGTTAGAACATATTCTCTACCAGAATATGAGGTCAGGCAGAGTCGTTTTTTCTCTTCTGTTTTCTACATGTGAGTAAAGATGGATAAACAAAACATCCATTAAATACTTCACACATATGTCGCCAAAGGCTATTCTAGAGCAGAAGCTTTTCTGGGTGTTTGAAAACAGAGCATCACTTTTCTGTCATTGGTCCAAGGTCAAAAAGGATTAAATTGTGCTTTTTAAGGTACAGTCTTTAGATTGGTGTAAAAATACATACAAGTATATTTTTAAATGGGTTGATTCCACTTGGAATTTATTAAGCCTCAAGAATACCAAATTGCAGAATGCTAAAAGTAAAGATTTTATTTCTTATGAGAATTACTGATCTGGTAACTTCTTTACAATTGACTAAAGAATCTTAGGAATGGGCTCAAACCTCCCTATGAGCGCAGCTCTGGCTTAGGATCTCCTTGACAAAATTCCTGAAGAATTTGTATTGCAGGAGATGTGTGTGTGTGTGCCTGTGTGTGTGTGTGTGTGCGCGCGCACACGTGCACGCATGAGCACCCATGTGCACATGCATGTACATAAAATTTATTTCTTCTCCTTTTCCTTTTTTATTTAAGTGAAGATTGACCCCAGGGCCTGTTTATGCGAAGCACTCAATGTGCAACTGAGCTACACTCCCAGGTATTTTTATTTTTCTTCTGAAAACACTCAATTACAACTTCCCCTTCTATCCTTGGTTTCATTTTTGTAAAATCTCCTAATTCTTTTCCCACCCTTTACAATTCAGAAATGTGCTTTCTTCTTCACCCTCTTGTGGGTGTTAATTCACGTTCACTCATAACAGAATGTACTCAAATGAAGCACTTGCAAAATTCAAGGACCGATTTCCTTTCTCCTCTCGTCTGGGTTCTGCACTTGTCAATGCAGTTCAGTCAGTCATTACTGTGGCAAGTCATCAGCAATCACTGGGTGATGATTGATGGTAAGGAAAGGGAGATAGGGGATCCACCCGGAGTGGACAGGTTGCATTTCACTGTGATTAATACAGAGGAGAAACACAGTTGCTCAAAATTAGGCCATGGGATGAGGTGCTTGGTACCTCCCAGCCAGAGCCCTCAAAGTCAGCTTGTGCCTCTAGTCATGGAGGATAAGTGACTTCTGTCTTCCTCCAAGTCCTATTTTGAGAGGAGGCAGAGAGTGGTTGTTGCAAAGAGAATTTAAATAGAGAGTTGACATACCACATTCTGGGTTTTATAAAATAGATGCTATGAGTTACAGGGTTTTATGGATACCTCAATTCCCAACCTTTATTCCTACCTCTTGAGTTCCATTCTGAGAGTAACTCCACATAATATTCTGCACAGGGTCCAGAAAACAAAGAACACTCACTAAAGAGGATCTGGTATTAGTCTTCTCAGGCTGCCATTATAAAGCACCACTGATTGGTGACTTAAACAATAGAGATTCATTTTCACATACTTCTGGAAGCCAGAAGTCCACCAAAATCAAGATGGCGGCAGGATTGGTATCTTCTGAAGCCTCCCTCTTTGGCCTTCTTCTCCCTGGGTCTTCATGGAGAACTCCCTCTACTTGTCAGTTTCCTAATCTCCTATATGACTTCATTTTAACTTAACTACCTCCCTAAAGACCCAATCACCAAATATATCACATTCTGAGTTACTGGAGGTTAGGACTTCAACAAAAGAATTTTAAGAGGACATGATGTAACTTCTCTTTCTGTCACTATTTTTCTAGAATAGGCCTCAATGCCTCAATACTGTTCATCCTCATAGTCTCACCAGGAGGTGGTTCTGTGTCATAGAGATGGCCTAGGTGCTAGAGACAGCCAAAGCTAGATTTAGACTGCAGCTCTGCCCTTCCTAACAGTGTGAACATTGGCCAATTATTCAATGTATCTGAGTGCTGGTTTTCCCTCCTGTGAAATGGGCAAACAAAATATACTACCTGAGGGCAAACCTTGGGATTCGGTGAAATGCCATGAAAGAGCCTTGTGTGGTACCTGGCTCAGTACCCAGACATCCTACCTTGACTCTAGACTCAGGAATGTACATTCACTTCTCTGAGGTCCCAAAGACATACCACCCAGAGATCAGACTGATGCATTTACTTCTGATAAGGTGAGCAATCGCCCCTGGGGTCAATTGCTTCTGCCCACTTTGTGACATGTCTAAATCTCCAGGGAAGAGCCCCATCTCCTTGGGACCCCATCTCTTCCAGGTTCCCACAAGAATAGTTTGGGTGGCTTCTCAGCAGCTCTTCCCCCAGCTGGACTTAGGGGATGGAGCAGGCAGAGGAAGCTCCCTCCTCTGAGGGCACTTTCCCTAAGACAAACGGGGAGGAGCAAAGGTCTGGTGAAGATGTCAGAGTGGCTGTGGACTTAAATAGGAATACTCTGGCTCAAGCCTTGGATGGGGGCCAAGGCAAACACCACTTGTACTAGTTATCAGATCCCAGCCATCAGCAGTTTCCCAGGCTGGGCAAAGTGACCTGTTCCCTTGTCAGGAGAGTCTGAAGCAATTGCCAAGGGCGGTGGAGGAGAGCCAGGGAAAAGGGGAGAGTGCCATTCCCTGAGAAATCTCCACTCTCCTCACTCTAGCAGGTAGTGTGCCGACAACATCCCCAAAGGTGGGGGAAGAGTTTCCCAATCTAAAGGAGTGCCACAGGGCTGTTGGAATCTGTGTCTGCCAAGGCCACCCCCACCATCCATCTCCATGGCTCACCTGCCCCACTGAAATGGGCCTCTTTTGTGTTCAAGGGCTCCTGCAGGCAGCAATGTCTGGCAGAGGAATGGTGGGAGACTGGAGCCCAGGTCAGCCACGCGAAGGGCAGCTGACAGTCCAACTGGCCCTTGTGTTGTGTGGGGACAAACTGGCCCTTCATGGCCAGGATCTCTTCTGTCTCTTTGTCCTGCCTATTCACTGCAGGTTCCCATCTTCCCCAGAAAGTGCTGAAAAGGGAAGAGATGACAGAGAACCAGGTGCCTTTTGCATAGCAGGGACAGCTGCATTAGAGTTATTCGGGTAAATGTGCTCAAAAGCACCCTTTCTTCCCAGTACAACAGAAAACAGATGAAGGTTCAACGAGCATTGACCAGTCCATAACCCAAGCGTCTGCTTGTAGCTTTGTTAGGGAGTGGGGAAGGGAGTGTTGGTCTGGAGGTAGGCTTCCCAGCTTCCCTCAGCTTATCCAGGAAGATGCTAGGCCACACTGACCCTCAGCCAAGCTGGGCATGTGCCTGGAGCCCTCCCCTATAGGCTGGTAGGCCCTGAGGTTGGTTTGGTACACTTACTCTGGGCCTGCCAGGGCACCAAGCCTGATTTTTACCACGATTTCCTAATTTCTTCTCCTAGTTCTTTTTGGGCCTGGGTCCTTGCATCCTAAATCTTGCTTCCTTGGCTGGGTCTGATGGTCATGATTTTCCTGGTTGGGGACAGATACACATTGGACACTCACCTTCTCTGTGGGAGTCTGCTCATATCTGGTTAGACGGTCAGACCTGGAACCTCCAGAGTGACCCATAGTGTCAGCTGAGGGCATGTGGAAGCTGGCCACACTGTCCACTGACCACTAGAATCTGCATTTCCTCCCCTTCTTCCCTCCAGTCCCACCCAGTGGCTAGCTAAACCAAACCTAGTTAATCCCTGCAGGCCAACAACCTACACTATGAAGTCTGACATGCTTCCTGGCTGAGCCCACAGTTTCATGACCTGGGAAGGGGTCAGCATGGGGAAGCACAAGTGCCAATGAACCTCTAACTGGGGCTCTCCCAGAACTGTCCTCCACTCCCACCTGCCTCTGGGCCTCCCTGGCAGCTTGCTTATCTGTCCAAGCCTACGATTTTGTTACCTCTCACCTGGAAGATTGCACCAGGCTCCTTGCCAGTCCCTTTGCCTCTGGTCTCACAGCACTGATCCTGTTTCCTTATCACAAATGTTTCATGGCCCTCATTTACCTACTACATTCGTGGGGTTGACAGTTTGACCTCTGTCTCCCTCTTAGCAGACCCTCTGCTCAGCTCCCTTGAGCGTGTGTCTTCTTGGATGTGTTCTGTCTTCTTTCCTTAATCTTTTGGCTCACACTCTTCTCTCTGCCCCAAGTGCCTGTCTCTTGGAGCTCTTGAGATACTTCAAGAAAAGCTTGCCAACCTTTAATCATCTCACACGAATTTGCCCCTGTGTTCCTCCTAGTCCTCTCCTACTACGCACAGCCTTATGCAAATGCTGGACCTGCCTGAGAATTGCCCCATGCCTCGGTGATGCAAAACCAGAATCAAAACCCATCTCAAGGGAGACTTCAGACTCTGCTTCTGAATCAATTGGAAATTTGGACAAAACTTCTTTTCTACATTGTATCTGATTCTTTCATTTTCAATTTAGGGAGACTCACTGACCTTTTCTTCCTTTCTTTTTTAATAATATTTATTTATTTATTATGTGGTGCTGAGAATCGAACCCAGTGCATCACACGTGCGAGGCAAGTGCTCTCCCACTGAGCCCCAGCCCCAGCCCATCACTGACCTTTTCTTAAAGGAAGTATCCCTCCTTGCCAAGACAACAATAAATTCATGTCTATAAATTTAGACTACACTGCTTATCTTTGTTCCATGACATAACTAGATTTTATGTTTTCTTGATAGTCCAGCCAAAAGTCATCCTGCTTTCTTTTTGAACTCTTTCATCATTGTCTGTTTTCTCTCCCCCCCGACCCCTTTGGTGCCAGGGATAGAACCCAGGAGCACTTAACCACTGAGCCACATGACCAGCTCTTTTTTATTTTTTAATTTTGATACAAGGTCTCACTGAGTTGTTTAGGACCTCTTTCAGTTGCTGAGACTGGCTTCGAACCTGTGATCCTCCCGCCTCAGCCTTCTGAGCTTCTGGGATAACAGGCATGTGCCATAGAACATGGCAACATTGTCTGTTCTCTTAAAGCACTCCTCATCTTCTTTTATTCATCAATTTAAGAAATATCCAGGCCTTTTTTATTTTTAAATATTTCAGGCACTATTAGTTGCACTGGCTATGGTAGTAGACAAAACTGACCTCATACAGCTTGCATTATCTACAGACAATAAACAACAGTAAACATCCCCCAAAATTTGTAATGTGGCATGTTAGATATTGGTAGATTATGGAGAACAATAAAAGAGGGACAGGAACCAAAGATAAATAGTTAAAATTTAAAATCCAATTAGGATATTATTATTATTATTATTATTATTATTATTATTTTGGATATGCATTATTCTCAGGTTCTCTTTGAGACATCTAAAAAGTTTGAGCTTGGTGAGGTAATCCCAGCCACTCCCCCATGTTGTCACTGTTGGGGAACAATCAAAGCACTTCTTAGATGAGATTCTGCTGTTGATTTTTATCAATCAAATAATGACTAATAAAACAGGCCTAAAATTGTTTGTATAATCTGGTCTGAGTTTCTGTCCATCTTTCTACATTTCTGAGGTTCTGTGCCTTCTGGTAGGGATTATGTAGCCACAGAGCCTTCCAAACCAACAGCTGGACACTGGACAGATCAGGGACCAAGTCTGTCCTGAAGGCTACAGGTTACAAACCTAGTTAATTCGTATACCCTGTTTATGTAAGTCAGCCGGGGTTTGGTGGTACATGTCTATAAACCCGGCAACTTGAGAAGCAGGAGGTGAGACAGGAGAATTACAAGTTTGAGGCCAGAGTCAGCAATTGAACAAGATCCTAAGCAACTTAGTGAAACCCTGTCTCAAAAAAGTGCTGGGAATGTGGCTTCGTGGTTAAACAACACTGGGAAAAAAGAAAAAAAAAAAAAGAAGAATAAAGGGTGTTCCTAAATGATTGTAGCCAACCATTTAAGGCAACCTACAAAAAACAAATTTTAATTTCACTTAAGACCGTCAAATTTAACTTTTACCATGTCATTTAACATGTTACTGGGTTTACCAAAACAAGCATATTTTTTTAAATTTTATGTGTTAATTAGCAAATTACCAAAGTGTTGGTTGCTGCTCAAGATGCAAATAACAGAAATTCAGAGTCACAGCCTCTGGAGTGTGGCCCTGCTGGTAGAAGGCCAGCTGAACTGTGCATTCCTGATTGCACAGTGACTGAAGATCTATGAATTAGAGCTTATATGAACTGGCACATCTGTGATACTCCACTGATTATACTAAAGTAATTTAAAGGAATTACAAATATCGTAACAGGTGGTGGGGAAGACCACACTTGAAAAGACTTGAAGGTGGTCCTCTGGGAAGCATGCTAAGTCAAAGGAGCAATGCAGGCAACAAGCAGGGCAGCAGGAACATGCCTGACCTGTCTGCAGAAAGCAAGGAGGCCAGTGTGGCTGAAGCAGAACCAAGGAGGGAGGGAGCCAGTAACAGCAGATGGTGCCAGGAAGGCCAGTTAGGCCTGGATCATGGGGCCTCGTGGGCCATGGTAAGTGAGATGGGAGCCACTGGAGAGTTTTCCACAGAGGATGGCGTGACTTGGGTTAGGTTTCCCTAGGATCAGTCAGGCTGCCATGTGGAGAATCAACTGTCAGAGGACAGAGCAGACCAATTAGAAACCTGTTGAAATAGTCCAGGTGAGACTGGTCAGGAATAGTCCAGGTGAGTCTGGTCAGACAGTGGGAAATGGTCAGATTGTCCATATACGTGGGAGTAGAACAATGGTAGAACAAAGGGATTTACAAGAGACCAGGAAGAGTGATCAACTATGCACAGTTGAGACAGAGATCTGACCACAGCATCCAACAACATGGATGTCACTGGTTTCCTTGATGAGATGTAGCTCAGGTAAAAAATAGGTCGGAGTGGTCACAAGAGACTCAAGAACAGACTGGGAGGCAGGGAGTATAAACCACTCTGCTGCAAAAAGCTCGAGACAGAGGGGAGGGAAGTTCCTGAGACTGAGATGCTAACACGTGGCAGGATGGGCAATCCATGAATAAGGTTGGAGCCATGCCTCCCCTGGGAGTCACCACCCAGCCAGGGAAAGTCTCCTGCAAATGAGGACAACTCGCAAGTGACAAATATTCTAAATTGATAAGACTAGTTATACGGGAAGAAAAAGAGGCAGAGACAAACTTTGGGCAAGTCTAAGGAGGTGACCTTTGAGCTGGTTGTGAAGAAATGGCAGTGGCTGCCACAGTCACGGAAGCTGTTGCTGGCAGAAGAAAGAGTGTGTCAGGACATGAGATGCAGGACACCTGGAATGTGTGCAGTAGAGGGGGCTTGGAATGGGGTCTGCGGTTGGCCACATTGATGAAGGCCTCGTGTGGAAGATCCTATTGTGTACAACAGGAAACAACGGGAGTCCTTTCAAAAATTAATTAATTTATTACTAAAATTGACAAAAATGATGTACATTTATTGTGCACAATGCAATGTTCTGAAATGCATATACATTGTAGAATTACTAACTTGAGCTAATCCATATAGGTACTACCTCAGACGTTTGTGTGTGTGTGTGTTTGTGTGTGTGTGTGTGTGTGTGTGTGTGTGGTGAGAACCCTTAAAATCTACTGTCAAGAATTTTCAAGAATACATTATTAACTAACATCATCCTAACTCAAATTTTGTATCCTTGGACTAACACTCCCTTATCATTTCCTCCCTCCACTCTCTAACCTCTGGTGACTACCATTCTACTCTTTGCTTCTAGGAGTTGGACTTTTTCAGATTCCAGTCCACAACTAACATGATGGAGCATTCACATTCTTTAACTCTTGGAGTAACGGATCTGACTTGTACTTTGATGAGATATTTCTGGTGTCTTAGAGGTAGAGAATCACAGCGTCCCTGAGAAGCCAAGTTAATCATGTGGAATAATTGGAGCAATGCTTAGGGCCAAACCCACTGACATGTGCTTCAGACAAGAAGTGCTCTGGGACTTTGGAGAAGAGAAAAACCAAGATGAGACTTTCAGAAGGTAGAATTAGGACAAGTGTAATAATGAAAAATGTTTATCAAGCATTTGCTATGTGCCAGGAGTTGTTCTAAGGGTGACACTAACCCAGTGAGACCTTACAATGGGCCTGTGAGGTAGATCCTGTGTCTGCTCCCAATTTACAGACCAAGACAGTGACGTACCCAGAGCTCAGGCCACCTCTCAAGATTCCCTGGTGAGAACTGTTCAGTGTCAGGGCCAGGATGGTGACTCAGGTGGGCTGGCTCTGAAGACTCCTTTTGGCCCTCCTCTATTGTGCTCACTGTCACGCACAGCTGTGAGGGGGACAAGGATTGTACTTCAGGGGACTCAGGAGGGAGAGGAAGGAATTTGGTGTGCAACAAACCTCTGTGACTGACCAAGAGGAGCCATGTCATGCCAGGCAGAGAAGGAGGAGGGCTTTGCTAAGCTGTTGAGGGGGACAGCCTAGTGAGATGGCTCCCCATTCACACCGGGAGGGAGAGTCCTTCCAGAACACAGAAGCCGTGGGGAGGAGTGGAAGGGAAGAAGTTCACAGGCTGCAGTGAGGTGCCAGCGTCCAGGTGCTCTGTCCCTGTGGTGGGGAGCAGGGAAGAGGGAGACATCTGACAAGGGGCTTCGCAAGCAGAGGCCCCACAGAGAGTGCCTGCCAGGGGGATCCAGGACTCCAGGCCCGGGTCAGCAGGGAGGGGGAAGTGAGGGCCTTTCAGTTTCTGAAGGGCCTGAGCTGAGAGTTTGTCACCCAAACTAAGTAAATGGAGCTTATTTCTGTAGCAGGATTTTCCCCCCTCTCCTTTTCTTTGCATCTTCTAGAGTCAAGAAGAAAAGAGGCCCAAGAACAATGCATTGTGGGAGAAGACACCGCTGCATCAGGTCTTGATTTCCCTCTACCATTACGTAACCATCCTCCTCCGAGCTCCTCAGGGGAGGCCAGGGTGTGTGTATGTGTGTGTATGTGTGTGTGTGTGCTCGCGCATATGCGCGTGTGCATGCTGTGAACAGCTTCCCAGTGGGGCCACTGGCCATGTCCCAGCCTCATCAGTCCCTTTCTGAAAGCAGAGGGCTTCTGCCTTGTCTACAGCCCTGAATGTTACAGAGAGCATCAACCAGCTGCCTGGCAGGATCATTCAGCAGCCTTTGACGGCCTCAGCAGAACAGAAGTGGTGTCTTTACAACCCCTGTGCCCAGGCAGGCTGGGCCACTGGTGGGGAAGATCCCAAGTACTTTTGCAAAGAAGGCAAAGCCATGTTATTACCCATTAATGCTACAAATGCCTTGTAATTCCCAAATGGGACAGGCACTGCTCTGAGCAGGACAGAGGCAGCAGTGAACCAAACAAGCCAGAAGCCCTATGCTGTTCATGGTGCAGTGGATGAGTGGGAGATGCTAGCTAGATTCATTAGAGTTTTCTATGATCTGAAGCTGGTGGGACACACACCATCTGGTGTCCTGTAGGCACCAGGCTCCCAGCCCTTGGCTGCCTCTGTTACCTTATCCTGCTTCCTGGTCCTGGTCACTGTGGGAATAGGCATGGATTACAGAGAAGACCAAAAGCAGATCCAGGTCTGTGGATCTTCCTATGGCAAAGGAGGACGCAAAACAGACATGGTGGGCAGTGAAACTAGGTCAAATATTTTTCCTGCCCAGCACTTCTTCTTTTGGCCATAGCACCATGATTTTCTATCAAGTGAATTCCCCCAGTCTTGGTGGGGTTGTCAATCAACTGGTACAGATTTGTCCCCAAGGGACCATAGATATGATTCTGCTACTAAGACCCAAGATGACCCTCTTTCATGTCCTTCCAAGCCTGGTGGTTCATTCTCCCAAGTATTTGTGGGACTACCCTGTTGTTTTCTTAACTAGAATTGGTTTCTGCTGCTGGTCACCTTAGAATCCTAAGTAATAGGCAAGCTAATCTGAGGCTTGTCCCTGGGCCTGATCTTGCACAGGGAGAGGATGACATATGACTAGCTGAGCTCCCAGGGTCCTCAGAGCCCTTCTTTTCCCAGTGACGGTGAAGTCCTGGGGAGAGAAAGACCCTGCTAACAGAGCAACTCACACTCTCTGGAATGTGGTAGAACAGATGCCTGCCCCCTATCCTTCTGCTGGGTGAACACTGTTGCCATGGAGAAAACTTCACATTTTGGGCCACACTTTCCTGAATGTTCTCTTCACCTTGCTTGTGTCCTGGATGGAGGAGAGGGAGGCCTTCTTAGCATGTTCCTGGAGTCCAACCTGGCCTTCCAACTCCGAGTACTAACTGGCCTGTTTCTAGGTTGCCTGTCTCCCTTCTTGCCCTTGTATTATTATTTTCTAAACCAGCCCATCAAAGAGTCTGGAACGAGGTGTGGGTGCTAGAAGATCAGGAAAATGTCAGGCCGAAAGGAAAGAACCAGATCTTCAAGTCAGACAAACCAAATGGGTGCAACTCTGCTACTTGCAAGGACGGGACCAGCTTTTACTCTTGCATCTCCAGTGGTGGCCCCTGGGAATCCTAGAATGACCTGCTCCCAAGGAGGGCAGATAGCCAGGAGCCCCCTCTCCAAATTCTAGAGCACCTTATCCCTGCACCTCTCTGACTGATGGATTCACTATTTTAATTGTGGATTTGCTCCCCCAGGAGGTAGTAAACATTGCTCTTCACCATATTCAAATCCAGTGAGGAAGGCCAACCTAACGTGGATATTTTAAGAAGATCCAAGTTCAAGTGAAAAGATAGGCCACAGAGCTGTAAGATGCCTTCCAACTTGGGATTTCGTTATTCTCTATTTCTTGCTCTTTGACTTTAAAAAAATATTTTTATTATGAATCATTTTAATCATACCCCAAAGCACAAAAATCACACAAATAACAAACACATATGTATCCACCACCTAATTGTCAGTTCTTAACTTTTTCCCTTGTTAGTTCCAGATATAGATGAAACCTGGGCAGATTTGTTCTTTACAAAGACAGGTACCTTTACAGGAGTATAGCTTTTCTCTAAATGAAACAAAAAATAACATAAATATGATGGAATTTGAGTCTTGAGAAGAGTGTTCTCTTAAAGAGAGTAGAGGGAGAATGGATAGTGTTTGAATTGAGCTGTGTCCTCCCCAAATTGCTAGGATAAAGTCCTAATCCCCAATACCTCAGAGACAGGGCCTCCAAAGAAATAAATAAAGTCAAATGAGGTTATCTGGATATGTCCTAATCGGATATTATTGTTGCCCTTACAAAAAGTGGAGATTTGGACACAACTGCGTATAGAAAGACCATATTAGGACATATTATAGATGGACATCTAAAAAATAGACACCTATAAATTAAGCATTTATTGAGGTACTATAAAATAAACAGATTTTAGGTGTACAGTGTTGTTAAGTTTTGAAAATGTGTACATCCCTGCACTAGCACCCCAGACAAGATACAAGACTTCTTCATGCATCTTTTCCAGGCAATCCCCCCTGCCAGAGGCAGCTACTATACTAATTTCTCTCACCATGGATTAGTTTTGCCTGCTCTGAAATTTCATATAAATAGACTCCTATTTATATGTGCCTAGCTTCTTCTACTCATCAGTTTTTGGAATTGTTCCAGGTGGCTGAAAGTCTTGCTAATTCATTCCTCTTTATTTCTGAATAATATTCCATTGAATGAATATACCACAATTTCTCTGTTCACCCAAGAATGGACCTTTGATAACATATTTACCCAAACATGGATGAAATCAAATGTCCACAAAAAGACAAGGACATTCATCATAGCTTTTCCCATAAAGTTCTAAACTGCCGCAGTCTGGCTGGGCACAAAATAACCGAGCCACCACAAAAACTTGTAGATTCCAACAGCAACTCTTTATTCCTGAACTCTCACTTTATTCCTGACACTCTACCCTCACTACCTGGGAATGCACTGCCTCTACCAGGCTCCGCGCGCCAATTCTCTCAGAACCCTAAAGGAGCGGGCGCCTGAGGCAGCAGAATACACCCTAATTCCAGCAGGATCTGCCCTAAACCTGGAGCCACCCTAATCTTTGAGCAGGGTCACCTTTCAACCCAAAATGCCATATGTCATTCCTACTTGGCTATGGCTTTCAGCATCTCCCCCCTTCTGTTTAAATAAACAACAAGCAATGTGGCTTAGGGACCATGCCTGTTAGGTTGTCCAATTCAACCTATGGTCCTTACCCGTCGGATGAGGTGACCTCTAGGCATCAGCCTCCTGTCTTAGGTTGGTACCACTGCAATTGGATCATACCCGTCACTGACTACTGGTCCAACATACAGCCATACTTGTGGATAGGCCTATGCACCAGTGGGAGAGTGAGGTTCTTTGCCTCACCTCTGTTGGCCCCCAAATTTGGCCTTGGTGCCAGTGAGGGGGGTGAGGTTCTTTGCACTAAACCAGAAACAGGACAGATGGGTGTTCTGTTTTGAAGGAGCATCCTCCCTCCAGGATGCTTACGTGATTCACCTGCGTCCACTCCCAGTGTTTCTGGCATTGTAGGTGATCAACAAGTCTTTGTTGAATGGATGAAAGGTCAGGAAGAGGAGGACCCAGAGTCCCCCAGCATACTTCAAGGGACGGGGAGTGAGAATCCTAGTCAGCTGGCTAGGGGAAAGCAGAGTGCTATCAGGCAGAGTGTAGGTGTTTTGTTCAGCCCACAGCCTCAGTGCCAAGCACAGGGCCTAACACACACAATGAGTGTGCAGATTGTGTATACTGAGAGAGCAAATGAAAGGAAAGATGTAAACAGGCTGTCCAGGATTGGAATCACCAGGTCCCCTTGTTCTCACATCAGCCTTGCTTCCTGGAAAGACAAACCTTCCAGGTCAGGGACAAAAGCACAAAGTCAAGTAGGGAGAAAGGTCTAGCGTGGAAATAAGGGCAAGGAGGTTAAGTTTCCATGATGAAGAATTCTTTCTCTTGCCCCATTCCCCACCACTTCTATATACCGATAGACCCAAGCACAGCATTCCTCTGATTTAGGAGGAAGAAATTCCCCCTGGAGGGTCCCCAGGGAGCCCATCCTCATGTCCAGGGAAGGCTGCCTCTCTCACCCTCCAGCCTGCTTCAGGCTGACTCTTCAGATCCCTATAAAGGCATCGAACAAAGCAGACGGTGGATAGATATTCATTCACACCAGGCAGGGCCTCCAAGCCCCCAGCTCTTCATGGATCCACACATACCTGGCTTCAGATGGGAAATTTATTCCATGAAGTATAGAAAATGTGGCTTCAGCTGGGGGGTTGGGGAGGTGGGTGGCTCAGTGGTAGAGCCCATGCTTAGCATGCACAAGACCACGAGTTCTATCCTCAGCAACGGAGAGAGAGAGGAGGGTGGGTGGGGGCTAGGCAGGAGAGAAAGCATGTTCGTTCCAATACCAGGATAAATATATTTCCTTAAATGATGAAACCTCAAAACTTCAAGTCCTTCCGGGCAAGAATGCAAGATTTTGAGAGAAGCGTGCAGAAGAGGAAGCTTATCAGGCACAGGGACCTCAGAGTGACTCTTCTTCATAGAAAGATTCATATACAAGGATCTAGGGGTGTTTATCTTCCTGTGCCCCACCTTGGTCTGCAACTTCAGGCAATCTAGTTTTAGTAAGAGGCATCAGGGCAAGGAACTGAAATCCCAAACCCCTGCATTCTTCTCTTCTGCCTCTGGCTACAATGGGACCTCAGGTAAATGGTTTTCATCTGGGTGATAAGAATGTGGGATTAGCAGGTCTCCAAGACTGTTCCAGATCTGAAGCCTTCCTTTCTTTATTGCTTGCTCTGGGCCTAGATATTGTTGATCTCCCCACTCTCGGGGGAAGATTTCACAGCAGTCTTCTTGCAGCAAGTTCCTGTATTTTAAAGACTGAAATGAATGTTTTGAACACTACGATTCTATGCTCGTTCCCACTGAGATTTTGTTGCTTGTGATGTTTTCTCCTTTAGGGTCCAATTTGGAAACTCTTTTCAGTCAACCTGTTGATGATACAAACAAGGCCCCATTGCCTTCAGAGGATGGTGGAAGGATAGGAAATTCTCATCCTCTCAGGTCTAAAAATACTTGTTGATGATCTGGACAATCTGATTGCTTGAAAAAGCTTCAGCTTGGAGTCTTTGCGCGTGAAGAAGAAGGGCTTACCCTTTCCCTAGTAGGCCCAGGATGCCACAATTAAAATAAAGTTGACCTTTCGCAAAGGGACACTGAGAAACTCCTATCTGTGATTTTTTTCTCCCTCTTCCTCATTTTGTGAGCCCTGTCCTGAATTTCATATGAGATATCTAAGTATGCACTTCAAGCCAAACATCATTTATTTCCTGTTAGGACTTAAAGGGTTTATATATTCAAAAATGACCTTTAAAGAACTTATGATACAAGGAGGATTTCTGAGGATTCACTTTATGGAAGATCCTAAAGATTAAAGATAGTTCAGTCAACAAAAAGGATTTTTTTTCCCTTTTTTGTTGACTGGTAAAACAGTTGGCTTCAAATACTTCTGTTCGTTCCCTTCAACCTTTCTCTTAAGAGGGAGCAGGTTTGTGGGCTTGGGAGTGAATGGCAGCTGGTCCCAGATTCTGGCTTTGCCCCTCACTAGCTGTGGGAGTGTTGCTGAAGCACCTAAGCCAGGTGATCACTTGGCAAGTGGCAAGGATCACCTGGCAAAGATAAAAAGCTATAGGCTGGTGTCCCTTTCCCCACAGCAGTGTTCCAGGGGAGGGGTGATAATGGAAGCAAGTCTCTGACTGAAATCTGTCAATCAATCATACAAATGTTTATCATTATCAAGCTGATATAAAACAGCTACAACCTTCACCCAGTTGGGTTTTTTTTATAGTATTCTGAGAGGTAACTTGCATGAAAGGTTTGCTTAGAAAGATGGGGTATGCCTTGTGGTAAGGGGCACAGAGAACAGGATAGGCATAAGACCACTGGGGATGCCCTCTGGCATGAACCCACTGGACTTGCTCAATTCTGAAACCTCATGTTATCCCAGGATATGGGAATCTGTGTAGTATTGCTAACCAATGATCTATTTTAGAATAAATCACCCATTCTTGTCACCAATAAAAATATTTCTAGCATTCCTTGGCTGATTAAAGTTTAGATTTGCATACTGTAATTTAAATGCTAAGCGACAAAATTCCTCTGAGGACATTGATTCTTGATTAGGGCGCTTTATCTATTAACCACCGCTGGAGGGGTGGTTCCTGATTTGTTCTTGACTTATCTTCCCTCAACAGCTCCTGGCATACAGATTAGTTGTCCAAGTATCACTGTTTTTCCAGTATTTTTAATGTAAACTATTGCACAGATAAGGCAGAAATGACCAAGGGCAAATTACTTAACCTCCTTGAAGGTTCTAATTCCTCATCTGGAAAGTGGCTGTGATTTCACCCTCCAAGGGTTTGTTGTGAGGATTCTAGGAGAAAAATGCAAATAAAACAAACAGAATTGTGTGCCTGTGTGCCTGTGTGCATGCATGTGCAGTAGCTGTTGCTCAGAGCTTCGAAACATCTGCTCCTGTGCACTTTCCTCCTAAGGTATTCAAAGAGTGAAAAAGAAGACACTGAGGAGACAGAACAGGAAACTGGAATGCCCAGTGGAGGGAGGCACGGGAAACCTGGACAGTTCTTTAAGTCTTAAAGGAAATGAAAGGAGTCGAAGTCACACTCCCAGCCTTCTTCTAGAAATACCCCATGTAGAATTTAACATAGAAATGAAAATCAGTGAGAGGAGAGACCCAGATGTTTTTCAAAAATGTTTTCCTCGGAGCATTTTTATTTTCTTGTGATGAAGATCAAAAACAAAGCCTCAGGAATGTTAGGCATGTGCTCTGCCACTGAACTCTCCTCCCAGTCCTTCTTAGAGTATGTCATAAACAATATTCTAGATATCCGTTCCCTGAAAGCCTCAGAGTACTGGATCCTTTTCAGGTTATTAAGGGCAGATTCTTCTTGTCTTTGGGCCTGCTCAACACCTGGCCCCAGGTATCATTGCGAAACATCCTTATTCAGAGTACTTATAAATCTAACATCAAGCTTCTGCAATTGGGAGGATCATGAGTCTGACCCAGTCTTTTTGTTCTGGGGGTTTCATTAGAGAGGTCAGAGCACATGTTGGAGGAACCCTATACCCAGGACTTGGATTCATGGTTCAGACGGATCACTTACTAAATGAGCCTCTGACACTTCTAAAGATGGGGGGAAATAAGACCTAATTTGTTACTTTGCAGGGCTGTAGCACATGATATGGGGGAGTTTTGCCTCTCATAAACCATGAGCTGACGTTTGTTAAAGAACATTAAAAAAAAAGTTGTGATTTTTAAAAAATTCTATTTATTTGTTCTAACTGTTATACATGACAGCAGAATGCATTTCGATTCATAGTACACATACAGAGCATTATTTTTCATGTTTCTGGTTGTTCACAAAGTAGAAAGAATCACACCATTCATGTCTTCATTCATGTACTTAGGGTAATGATGTCCGTCTCATATCCCCTCTCTCCCTCTCCCTCCCCTTTACCTTATCTAAAGTTCCTCCATTCCTCCCATGCTCCCCCACATTTCCAATATGGATCAGCATCCACATATCAGAGAAAACATTTGGCCTTTGGTTTTTTGGGATTGGCTTACTTCACTTAGCATGATATTCTCCAACTCCATCCATTTACCTGAAAATGCCATGATTTATTCTTTTTTTTTCATGCTGAGTAATATTCCATTGTGTACATATACCACAGTTTCTTTATCCATTCATCTACTGAAGGACATCTAGGTTGGTTCCACAGTTTAGCTATTGTGAATTGTGCTGCTATAAACATTGATGTGGCTACATCACTGTAGTATACTGTTTTTAAGTCCTTTGGGTATAAACAGAAGAGTGGCATAGCTGGGTTAAATGGTGGTTCCATCCCAGTTTTCCAAGGAATCTCCATTTTGCTTTCCAGATTGGCTGCACCAATTTGCCATCCCACCAGCAAAGTATGAGTGTGCCTTTCTCCCCACATCCTTGCCAACACTTATTGTTGTTTGTATTCTTAATAGCTGCCATTCTGACCAGAGTAAGATGAAATCTTGGAGTAGTTTTGATTTTCACTCCTCTAATTTCTAGAGATGTTGAACATTTTCTCATATATTTGTTGACTGATTGTATATCATCTTCTGACAAGTGTCTGTTCAGTTCCTTGGTCCATCTACTTATTGGGTTTTTTTTTTTTTTTTTTTTTTGGTGTTAAATTTTTTGAGTTCTTAAAAGTTAAACACCAAAAAAACAAATAACCTAATCAATAAATGGGCCAAGGATCTGAAGAGACACTTCTCAGAAGATTATGTACAATCAATCAACAAATACATGAAAAAATGTTCATCATCACCAGCAATTAGAGGAATGCAAATTAAAACCACTCTAAGGTTTCATCTCACTCCAGTCAGAATGGCAGCTATTATGAAGACAAACACCAAAAAGTGGTGGTGAGGATGTGGGGGAAAAGGCACACTCATACATTGTCAGTGGGACTGCAAATTGGTTCAGCCAATATGGAAATCAGTATGGAGATTCCTTGGAAACCTGGGAATTGAACCTCCATTTGACCCAGCTATCCGTCTCCTCAGTCTATACTCAGAGGACTTAAAAACAGCATACGGCAGGGAAATAGCCACATCAATATTTATAGCAGCACAACTCACAATAGCTTAACTGTGGAATCAACCTAGATGCCCTTCAGTAGATGAATGGATAAAAAAAAAATGTGGCATATATACACAATGGAATATTACTCAGCAATAAAAGAGAATAAAATCATGGCATTTGCAGGTAAATGGATGGAGTTAGAGAAGATAATGGTAAGTGAAGTTAGCCAATCCTCCAAAAAACAAATGCCAAAAGTTTTCTCTGACATAAGGAGGCTGATTCATAGTGGAGTAGGGAGGGGGAGCATGGGAGGAATAGAGGAACTCTAGATAGGGCAGAGGGGTAGGAGAAGAAGGGAGGGGGCATGGGGTAATTAATGATGGTGGAATGTGATGACCATTACTATCCAAAGTGCATGTATGAAGACACAAATTGGTGTGAATACACTATGTATACAACCAGAGATATGAAAAATTGTGCTCTCTCTATATAATAAGAATTGTAATGCATTCTGCTGTCATATATAAATAAAAAATTTACATAAAAAATAAAAAAATTTTGAGTTCTTTAAATATCCTAGAGATTAGTGCTCTATCTGATGTGCGTGTGGTAAAAATTTATTCCCATTCTGTAGTTCTCCATTCACTTCATGGATTGTTTCTTTTGCTGAGAAGAAGGTTTTCAGTTTTGATTTTGTGATTTTTGAAGTTTGATCAGAAGCGGTGGAGACTGTATCAGCCAGCTGAACAGCCTTCAGATCAGGGAGGGAGCTCAGCTTCTCATGATGGTGCTTGGGAAAAGCAGGTTGGAATAGGTGGAAAGGAAGCGGGGAGTGAAATACAGCTGGAAATTTTTTTTTCCCTGAGCCATATCTTACCCACAAAGGCCTTACCCCAACTCCCTTCCCCCATCTGCAGTAAGAGATGTTGGCAAATCTCTGAGCCACAGATGTTAGGAAGCCCCTGAGCACCGCTGGGGATTTCATGCTAGAGCATCTGTCCCCAGCAAGCCAGATCTGACACCCAGACCTGGGCCTGGGCCGTCCTGGCTTGGCTTCGGGAAAGAGAATCTTGTCTGCTTTAGGTTTGAAGGGAAATTCAGTTTTCTTCTTTTTCTCCTTCCCAGTGGGACCCTGGATGGTATCTTTACCTCTCTTTTTCACACTGTGCAATGATGGAGTTCAGAGTTTCACCCTCACACATGGACACCAGTGCTCTGCCCCTCTCTCTGTTCTATTAATTTGTGGGTTTTCGATGGGCCAAGATTTCAGAATCTGGGCTCTGCTATAGTTTGAATAGAGGGTGCCTCTCAAAGACCATGTGTTAAAGGCTTGGTCTCCACCTTGGCACCATTGGAAGGTGATGAGACTTGTAAGAGGTGGGACCTAGAGGGTCTCTAGGTCATTGGGGTATGTCCTATGAGGAGATTGTGAGATGCCAGTCTCTCTCTTTTTCACTTCCCTGTCACCATGGGGTGAGTACCTTGCTGCACCACAAGACTCTGTCAGGATATGCCACCTCCCCATAGGCTCAAAAGCAACAGGGTCAACCAACCTTGGACTGAATCCTCCAAAACTGTGAATCAAAACAAACCTTTTCTCCCTATGGCTTGACTTATCTCAGGCATTTGTTACAGTAACAGGGAACCGACTGACACAGGCCATACAGCTGCGTCTTCACTTTTCAGCTGAAAAATTAAGCAAACCAAAAAGCCCAACGCAACTTAGGACACTGGAGTCTGCCTCTGGCTTTGTGTTTCTGTTTTCCCTTTTTATCTGTGCCTCCCTCATCCCCAAACTTTCACCTCCTTAGAAAGATTTTATTTGCCTGTCAGGTCTCTGCCTGGGGAAATAACAAAAGCCCGAATATGAAGCTACACAGGGGACGCTTTACTTTAAAGAGCTTTGCATCAAGGGTTGAGAAGAAAAGGAAGATAGAGCCTCATGGAACGTCACAAAACATCACATTCCCTTTGCTCTTTGTCTTTCCTCATATGAATCCTTGGCTTTATCTGGGTTTTGCACACCTGAAACCAAAAGTTATCTTCAGATTCTCTCTCTCTCTCTCCTCTCTCTTTTTTAACTTGATCCCTGGGGGAAAATGATATAGCATAGCCATTCAGATGGGTATATTTGAGGTTGGGACTTATTATATTTTTCCTTACATGTGGTTTCTCTAACACTCATTTATTTTCCTCTGAAGAGTCACCAAAATGACAAGTCTTTGAGTCTGTTCCATAAAACAGCTGGGGACAGAAACAAAGTCCTTGGAGCTCCCTACCTTCCAGATATCAGGAGGTAACAGGGAGGAACAGGTATGCATCACCCATGGACTAGTTGTACAATTCGTTTGCTCTAGAAGGAAGCTTGGCCTCACTTTCTTACACAAAGAGATTGACTTATGGGGTATGGATGACGATATGAATAATATATGTTCATAATCAAAAGATTGGACAGTGAAGGCATTCTGTGCATAAAGAATCCTACCAGTCACCATAATTATTATTAATATTTCAGTGTATATTCTCCCAGTCTCTTAAATATATAAATACACACATGCACGCATACATCACACACACACAATTAAATCATACATATATTCCTATTTTTTAAACAAAGTATAGAATCATCCCATCCCCAGCACTTTTTACTTTTCACTTTGAGGCAGGGTCTAACTAAGTTGCTTGGGGCCTTGCTACGTGGCCGAATCTGGCCTTGTACTTGTGATCCTCTTCCTTCAGTCTCCTGAGCAGCTGGGATTATAGGTAAGAGCCACCACATTCAGCACAGTATTGTTGTTTTTATAATATTGTTTTAAAATGGCTGTTTAGTATTCTACTTTAAAGAAATAATACCATGGTTTATTTAATTTTGTATTAGTGACAGTTTTCTCCTAGATTTTTTCCTATTATAAATAATGCTAAAATGTGTATATTTACACATATATATTTCTGAATTTGTCCATTTAGTTCTAAGAATAAAAATTCCCAGAGATAAAATTGCTGGATATACCATGTATTCTCAGTGTCTTACCTTGAACTCTGCTCTTATCATCACCTATTTTCACAAATCTTATTTGTTTTAGGGTGCTTCTTGTTTGTGTGTGTTTCCCAACTATTTCAGTGGTCCATTATGTTTTAAGTAGAACAAAAAATAAAGAGAAGCCAGTATGTGGAACTGCACGTTTTTCCCTCCCACTGTCTGTATTAAAGCACTGCCTGCGAAAAGATGCTTGAAAGGCTGTCAGACAAAGAGGCCCCAAACAGGCATCTATGGGAGGGTTGACTGCAAACAGATCAGGTAACCTGTGGACACAGTGCTCCCTCTTCTTGTTCTAAACCTTCTCTCTGTCAACACACGCACATCGCTTTCTAAGACCTGTAGTGCAGTTTGCATCCACAGTACTTTGCGATCTGAATTCAGATTTCAGCAATGTGTTGATGGACTCTTCTGTTTTCACACCGATTGCAGTAAGCCCCCTTAACTCAGTTTCATTTTCTGTGGTTTTGATTATTTCCTGATCTGAAAATGTTACACGGAAAATTCCAGAAATAAACAACTCATCGGTTTTCAGTTGTATGGCATCCCGAGGAGCATGATGAAATCTTGTTCTATCCTGCTCTGTTCCTTTGTCTAGTATACCCACATTACCTGCCTGTTCGTTACTCAATAGCTACCTTGGTCATCAGATTGATGACCATCACACTGGATTGCAGAATCACAGGGCATGTATTCAAGTAACCCTTATTTTACTGAAGAATGTCCCCAAGATAAAAGAGTAGTGATGCTGGCAATTTGGATATGCCAAAGAGAAGCTATAAAATGCTTCCTTTAAGTTAAAGGTGAAAGTTCTCCACTTGACAATAACAAAAATGGTAAGTGAAGGTTGTTAATATGTGCAGTAAGAACAAATCTTCTATTCAGGAAATTGTGAAAAAGGAAAAAGAATTTGTGTTAGTTTTTTTTTTTTTTTTTTTCTGTTCCACCTTGAACTGCAAAAGTTTAAGGTGGAAAAGTCATTAAATTATAGGATTTGGTACCGTCCTTGGTTCCAAACATGTTGGAACATATCCCTTGTGGATAAGGAAGATTGCTATACTTGGTTAAACTACCTGGTCTTTTCCTCTCCATTGTTCTGTAGTCAATGTTCTGTTCAATTTTTTAAACCTCAGGTGATAAGAACAAATCCTCTGGGACTGGACATGGTAGATGGGGATGAAGTGGGCTGGAGGAAATAAGCATATTCAGGCCTCAGCAGAGAGCCACCAGAGAAACTCAGTTTTCTTCTTGCTCCTATTTCTTAAAATCTATCCATCCTTTTGATCTGACCAGAAGATAAAGAGGGAGCACAGGGAAAGGGAACTTTTGACCTCCAAGTCACCAAGCAGCTCCAGGGAATGAATGGCAGTGGAGTTTGGTCTTGTGCGTGGGGCTGGGGCTTGGAGAATCTCTGTGGGATGGAAGTGAAACTGCAAATGTTGACCAAACAGAAAACCGGAGTCCACACCACTCCTGGCAACCTGGGTTTCAGCTTCTTCTCTTTACTGCCTGGGATTACTGATGGGAAGATCAAATGGGATCACGTTTATTTGCTTTGAAAATAAGCTAGAGAATTACTCAAACTTAATAAGACAGGATTTCAGGTCATGGGACTATGCCCAGCTCTTTCCAACACAGATAATTGGAAATTTGACCATGTAAGTACAAGTAGCTCCTGGAAAAAAAAAAAAAAAAGAGTTGTATATTAGATATCACACTGTCTTAGGAAGCTAGTATAAGAATGTCTAGAGATTAGTCACTTTATCTACAACAGAATATTCAATTTTAAAATTTCCCAAATTCTCATATTTACATATAGCTTTTTTTTTTTAAATCCTTCCTCTCCAAAATGGGGCCAATTTAAAGTTGCATAAAGAGGATTGTGAGATTAGTTCTCACCATCCCCACTTAAGAGATGGAGAAATTGAAGTGGAAAATTTGGATCCCTGACATGAGACTTTATACCAGAACTTTGTCTCCTGAGATTCTGGGTCAGCAGCACCTGAGGATTCAACCAGTGCCCTTTCTTATTCTCAAAATGAAAAAAAAAAAATTCATGAGGACACTGCTCTCCCTTGAGTGGAGAGAATTCTAGCAACATTGACATGAGCAGAAGGTGCTGGGGGGACTTGCCACACCCCAGGGACATGGGAAAACTGAAGGCTGCTGAAACCCTTGGTTCACTGAGACCATTCACCTGTTTTGTAAACCCTTCATCTAATATGGCTTTGGTTTGCTAAAACAAATTTTATCAGCTTTACCTCTACATTTCTCCTCCAGAACTGTGAATAACAAAAAGTTGTCAAACCACTAGCTCATATAGTCAGCTGAGGAGTGGTTGGAGCAGCTGAGATTGGGGGTGAAGCCACACCTGTGTTTCTGCCATCAAGCTGCAATGAGGCAGAAGAGAGGCAGGGACATTGGGGTGGCAGGCTGGGGCCGTGGGGTGAAGCTTAACCTTGGTATTCCAAACCCAAGAGTTAACACATCCTTTACTGATTAAGCCATTAAATTAAAAGAGAGAAATAGGCATTGCCCTTGTTCATTGTCAGATGCCAATTCAAGATCCATAGTCCCAGGGCCCAAGTGGAATAACTAGAGAAGGTGTTCAGTAAAGGATTTTTTGTTCTGAAATGGAGTAAGTTTGGTAGCTTATTTATTTTCAGGGCTTGAATGGGAGCCAGGGTCCTTTTTATTTCCATAATTTCCCAAGTGGAATGATGTGCTGCCATGTGGCCACCCTCGAAGGCTGGCTCTGCCTTCGAGGCCTGGGGATGGTGCACACTGGCCTTTTCTTCCTTCCTTGGAACTTTCGATGAAGTCAAGAGAAGCAGAGCTTGGCTGTGGCCTACCAACATCTAGTTTTGTTTCATCAGTTATTGGAAGCCTTTGAGTATGTTCCCCCCCCCCTTGGGAGGTGGGTACTGGGTATTGAATCCAAGGGCACCACTGAGACACATCCCCAGCCCATTTTTGTATTTTATTTAGAGACAGGGTCTTGCTGAGTTGCTTAGAGTCTTGCTAAATTGCTGAGGCGGGCTTTGAACTCACGATCCTCCTTCCTCAGCCTCCCGAGCCACTTTGCTTGGCTTTGAGTCTGTAACGCCAACATCCAGTCTCCTAACACTGAGGACCCTGTCTTCCTTCTTGAGTCTTCTGTTTTACCTGAAGGCTTTACATATTTGTCTGCCCCTGATGACCCACCAAGAAAGCTTTGGGGGACTTTGACAATTGATTTAACTGCCAGTGTTAGGTCTCCATTAAGTGACTTACAAGGAAACAGGATTTAACAAATACAAGGAAAACGTTTTACAAACAATTTGCCAGATGGCTCTTCTCCGCTTGTCATATTAGCTTGGTTTGTGACTTATGAGTAAATTTCCCTGCACAATTCCCACCGGGGCTCCAGAGTTAGCAAGAGTGTGTCAGAGGAGTATCTAAATAAATCCTAAGCAGAGGGGCGTTTTCAATCATAAAACTTCTTGGTGACTTTAATCACAGAAGAACCTCATGGGCCCTGGAAGGAGAACATTTATAAAGTAATCGACCTGTGCAGAGGCAGGACCACCCTAGCCACAAAACAAAAGGGAATTTAGTTTGAGCAGAACTTGCGATTGCATCTCTCCCCCATTTGGAGTAATGGTACTTTTTCAGCATTGGGATTAAATGTACCAAAATAGTATATATGACACTGGCTTTTCTCAGGCTGCATGGATCATAACCAAGGAATAGGAAAATACCAAACATTTCTTAAGGCCAAGTATGGTCTACATTTTCCATATGGAAAAAATGGGAAATGGCTTTTCAATTATTTCAAGACAAATAGGTTTTCAACGATTATAGGTTGAAAATGGTGGAGATCTTCCATTTTAAGATCTCCTGCTCAATTGCAGAATCTTCATCTTGTGCTTCATTTTTCCAGGTGCAAGATTGGACACACAAATTTCCCTCTCTGGGCCCTCGAAAGCAGGTGTTGTTTCTATGACTACAAGGGGCAGGGGAAAGAGGCAAGAGTATTTAGTAAACTCCAGGATTGTTCATTGATGAACTTTTCTCTGTCCCGCCCTTTGTATTCTATTTTATTAGAAATGGATGGGTGGAGGAAAATCTTTTCTTAGTCCAGTTGAGGAGACTAATTAGTTCAGTGATTGAATTTTTCTTGAAACAAAACAATGCAATACTAAACTAACAAGAGCATTAAGCCTGAAAAAATCAAGAGACCTGGGTTCTCTCTGGTTCCAGTTCTGCCATTGATTTAAATTGTCATTTAAACACTCTGAACTATGTTTTCTCATCTGTGAGATGAGGGTGAAGGTAAAGGTTAGAGTAGATAACTTTTACAATTCCTACTCTGGATATGGAACTATTTCCCTTTTTAGTCCTCTAGTTTAAAAGATAAAATAATAGTTTCTTTTTGGATATAGTATATTCTCATGAACACTGATCTTATTTTTGGGGGGTGGTGGCTGGATGGGCATTTTCTTTAGAAAATTCTTAAAACAAAAGTCTTCAAAGTATCTAGGTATAAAAATAATTGAAGTTTATCTCTGTAAGGGATTATTTGGTAAATTTGGGTATGTGAAAAGGTCCCCAAATGAAGACACCTTCAAAATTATCACTCTGGCTCTTAGGGAACCTCTTGTGAATGAAATTTTGAATTTTGAAACACTCCTCTCAATGGGCAGGACCATTCTCTTTCTCTCTCTCTCTCTCTCTCTCACACACACACATACACACACACACACACACACACGCGCGCGCGCGCGCTCTATAAAAAGAATTGAACCAAGGACTGTCTATCCTGAGCTATATCCTTAGCCCTTTTTATTTTTTATTTTGAGACAGGGTTTTGCTAAGTTGCTGAGGCTGGCCTCCAACTTTCAATCCTCCTGCCTCAGCCTCTAAACTGCTGAGATTACAGGCATGAGCAACAATGCCCAGCCCTCCTCTCCCCGCATCTTGGCACTTGCTTTTGCACTCTCCTTGGAACCTAATGACTCCCTCCTTTAGGAGGGAAAGTCACAAGATATCTCCAAGGCCAAGCATAAGATTCATAACAACGGTCAATAAATATTTGCTGAATGAATAAGCAAACTTTTCCACTTCTCTTCCCTCCACGTTACTAGCACAACAAACTTATGTTCTTCAAACATGCCATGCTCTCTGCACGCTCCAATCTATTTGCTTTGCCACAAGGGCCTGTCTCAGTTCCTATTCTCCCTAGTCTTTTTTTTTTTTTTCCCCGGGGCAGAGGTGTGTACCAGGATTGAACTCAGGGACACTCAACCACTGAGCCACATCCCCAGCCCTATTTTGTATTTTATTTAGAGACAGCGTCTTAGTGAGTTGCTTAGTACCTCGCTTTTGCTGAGGCTGGCTTTGAACTTTCCGTCTTCCTACCTCAGCCTCCTGAGCTGCTGGGATTATAGGCATGTGCCACCACACCCAGCTCCTATTCTCCCTGCTCTTGATGGCTCAACTGAAAGCCTGTCTTCCCTGGAGCCTCGTCCCTCTTTCCTGGTCCTGTCCATAGAGAAACACAAAGGCACCTCTTTCTTTTAAATCTGTTTTCAACTCTAGTTGGTCAATTGCAATAACACACACGAGTCCCCTGTAACTGCAAGTGGGCTGTGTAGAGATTAGTCGTTTAAAGGGAGAGAATTAAATTACAGCAGATGGGATAGAGAGAGAAGATGGGAGGGGAGGGGAGGGGGGATAGTAGAGGATAGGAAAGGTAGCAGAATACAGCAGTTACTAATATGGCATTATGTAAAAATGTGGATGTGTAACCGATGTGATTCTGCAATCTGTATACGGGGTAATAATGGGAGTTCATAACCCACTTGAATCTAAAGTATGAAATATGAGATGTCAAGAGCTATGTAATGTTTTGAACAACCAATAAAAATAAAAAAAAGAGAGATTAGTCGTTTATTAAGAATCATTATCAGAGGGAAAAACATGCCCACACATCAATGCTATATTTCATTTAAAGTTGACGCTGTTGAAGATTTTTAGAATACCATACAGATGTCCTATAAGTTTTGGGGAAAATAACACTGGTAAAACAATATAGCATGCTCTAAATATTTATCGATCAAAAAGCCATGTATTTTTCTGCTTTACAAATGAATTAAAAATATAAAGGCTATGCGAATAAATAATGTTTAAGTAATGAGTCTAGCCTTTGGGATCAGTTTAAAATTTCATAAATTTTGGGGGGATTTGATGGAGGGCTTGATTCATGGAGCAGGATTTCAGGGATGAATGTTTCAGGATGAATGAAGCTCAGGTTGCTGATGAATATTTTTATAGGATAGCACTACTCTTCTTGGATTATTCTTCTAAATTCCTTTTCCATTGGGCATAATTTCTCCTTACTCTGAATGTCTTGGTCCTTCTTAAATTATTCTATTTTTATCTTATAATGTTAGAATCTTATTTTTCCTGTTAATTTAAAACTCTTTGAAGAAAGGGTTCATAGCTTACTTATCTTTATAGCTCCTGCAGAATTCAGCATAGGGGAAAGAATTTAATACATTGACCTAAATTCAGAATTGACTTATTGCTGTGGTTTGGGTGTGTCCCGAAGTTCTTGTGATGGAAACTGAATCTCCTGTGCAGCAGTGCTGGGAGGTCTCCAGTCAAGAGGGGTCCACCCTTATGCATCGATGCTCATTGTTGTGGGAGCAGATTTGTTATAAGAGTGAGTTAAAGCCTGATGTGGTGGTGCACGCCTGTAATCCCAGCAGCTCGGGAGACAGAGGCAGGAGGGTAGCGAGTTCAAAGCCATCCTCAGCAATTTAGCAAGGCGCTAAGCAACTCAATGAGGTCCTGTCTCTAATAAAAATACAAAATAGGGCTGGGGATGTGGCTCAGTGGTTGAGTGACCCTGAGTTCAATCCCCAGTACCAAAAAAAAAAAAAAAATAGTGAGTTCAGCCCCCTCTGTCACCCTCTCATGCCTGTCCTCTCTTGACTTAGTTCCTCCATGGGATGATGTGTAAGAAGGCCCTCATCAAGTGCTTTTGCCATGGTCTTGGATTTCCCAACCTCCAGAAATTTCTACAAAATAAGTTTCTGTTATTCATAAATTTCCCAGCCTTAGTCCTTCAGTTATAGCAGCACAAAATGACTAAGGCACATGTACGACCAGGTTCTCCTAAAATCAAAGCCCAGGTGAAATAATAAGCAAATTCGTGAGTGATTTATCAATTAGGTACCAGTATATGATTGTGCTCATGCTGTTTGCCAAATATTTCTGTAGCTTTCCACATCTGGGCACATTTTCAGATTATATTTCCTTCCCCTGCTTGTGGTTGGGTGGAACCCCGCAGCTGGTTCTGGACATTGAGTTATGAATAGCGATGATATATGTCATTTCTGGGTTAAAGTTCAGGTGAGAAACCTCCCAGTTTGTTTGAAACTGAGGAGTTTCACAGCATGTGAGATTTGTGGTGCTAAAACAGGACAGTCCCTAGAAAACTAGGACAGATGTCATGTTAGCTGGAGCATTTAATTGCTGATTCAAGCCTCTCCGTGACTCTTTCTAGAAAGGCACAGAGACTGACATTTGAGATAATGGGTGCTCCATTATTGTAAATCTTTGGATCTTTAGAATGAACATAACCTATTTGTGAACCTATGATGAGCATGTAGCATAAATAAAAGAATGAATAAAAACTTTATTCTTATATAGCACTTAGATTTGGAGATATTTGTTACTGCAGCATAAACTAGTTTATCCTGACCAAGGCATGGATATGAATCAGTTGGACTGAAATGCACTGATGAATAAGTGTTTCTTTTTTCTTTTCCTTCTTTGCTTAGGAAATCAAAGCCTATGAGAAAGTCACTTGGTGAAGCCAGAAACAGGGAAAAAGGAGTTGCATTAACTCAGGGTGTTTTCATTAATCTGGGCTAGGTTTATCATCTTTCTCTTCTCTCTGTAGAACTATACATGCCAACCAAACTTGGTTGAGACTATCTTCCACAAATGATGTTGGGCAACTGAATGATTGATGCATTCTAATTTTCATTTTTAAGACTCAACAATACCATATATTTTAATGTCACAATTAAAAGATATAGTGCCAAGGGCTGGGGATGTAGCTCAGTTGGTAGAGTGCTTACCTTGCATGCATAAGACCCTGCGTTCAATCCCCAGCACCATACACACACATACAAAAGTTATAGTTCCAGGCCAATAAGGTATATAGCCCTGTTTCCATATTAAATGAGCAGTTTCATATAAAGGGTCTTGTGGCCTCATCAGTAAATTTTCTGTCATCCCACATTTCAGACGTACAATTTCCTTTATTACTTTAATGAATAGTTGCTGGTGTTTATTTCTGCCAAATACAAACAAGGCAGGTAAGATCCTTTGCCTATTGTAGTTTATATTTCTTGGAATTGGTTTAGGGTTAGCTATAGTAATTGAGACTCAGTGATGGTTCAGTGGTTAAAGAAAGCAGCAGCTCATATTTGTCTCAGAACAGTCCAAGAAGACCTTCTAGTTTGGCAGCTCTACTCTGCACAGCTACTAAGGACCCAGGTTCTTTCCAATGGTTTGAACCATCATCAACCTTAATCTTGTCACCATTATGTAGTTGAAACTTAAGGGATGCATAGGTTTGCTAATAGGAAGAGACAAAAGGGTACAGAGGAGGCATAGTCAGTTCTTTTAAGGCTCAAGGTTAGAAGTGACAAGTTTCCTTTCCATTCACATTCTATTGGGTCAGAACTTAGTCACATGACTCTCTTCACTGCAAGGGAGTCTGTGAAATGTAGTCTATTTTCATGCCCAGAAATAAAGATGAAATGGATTTTGGTAGGCAAGCTCAATTGCAACATTTCAAGGATCGATACAAGAATTTATCATATACTTCTCTATGTACAAACCTCTTCTGTGACTGTGGAGTGAAAGACACAAAGAGAGACAATAGCTCATCTCTCCACAAAGGAATTTACATCTTTATAGAAAAAATATTCCATGTTTATACAGACACATAGCCATAGCCCAAGATAGAATGTTGTAAATGGCAAGAGGGATTCAAGTACAAAAATGCACAGGGAGTTCAAAGGACAAAAGGTTGTGTCATGCTATGATGTCCCCATGTGATAATAATCATCCTAGTCTCTTCCTAGACTCATCGTTGCCAAAGTCTGGCTGGACACAAAAATCACGAGCCACTCAAACAGGAACAAATTTTATTTTTGAAACTCCCGCCAATGCCCTGTAAGCTCCCGGGAAATATGCCGGACCCCAACAGGAAATCCCTCCCCCGGAATTCCCTCCTACGGCACTTCCCCAACCAATGGGAACTCTCCAGGAGTCCCGCAGCAGGCCAAGGTGGACAGCAGGAGTCTAATATCCATAACAATGCAGATCTAAACATAATCATATCATCTCAATGGCTTGCTGGCGTCACCTTTCAACCAAAAATGCCATGCATCATACTACTTGGCTATGGCTCTTAGCACATCCTCTCTATTGATGTTTATTTCTTATGTCATCCTCTGTGGAATATAAACTAACCTATATTTTGTCTTCTCTGAGAAATGAATCATCCTTCTGTTATCCCCACAGAACATTTGAGACCTTTATAATGTCTATGTTGGTTCATTTTCTGCTGCCGATAACACAATAACACAGACTGGGCAAGTTATAAAGAAAAGAGTTGGTTTTGGTTTGTGGAAGAGCAAGGAGAAAGGGGCCACATCTAGTATTGACCTTCCTGCTGGCAGAGTCCCAGGTGGTGCAGGGCATCACGTGGCAAGACACAGGGAGCATGTGTGAGTGTGTATGCATGTGTGAGTGTGTGCCTTCCAAGGGGTCTCTCCAGCTTAGAAAGCTATCAGAATCCAACCCTGGGCATTCTGTCCTGATGACCTTATCAGTTTTGATCACTGCCCTAAAGTCCCACCTCTAAACACCACACTCAGGCTAAGATCCTACCCTCTTCATTCCTCCATGAGGATTACATTTCCATGTATGAAGCCTTGGGGGACACACTCAAACCATAACAAAATCATACACAATTGAAGGTAATTATATAACTTAGCCAAACAAGGACAATGTCTAGAGTGAGAAGGGGTGTTGTTGCTTAAACTGGGACTGTAGGTATAATCTGCGATTGTGCCAGGCAAACCGGACATATGGTCACACCACCAGTGGGTATTACTTGGGATTATCACCGGCTCCACCAGTGGCCTCACTCACCCAGGATTCCTCCCCCTTTCCTGTTTACCTGCTGTATCTTCCCAACAGCAGGTGAATGAGTCATAGGTTATAGATTTGCATCAATTTAGATTTTAAAAGACATTACTTACTGGTCTTTACTGGGCTTAAAATATCTTGGAGTTTTTTGGTGTGTGTGTGTGTGTGTGTGTGTGTTCCCTTAAGCCATTCTTTTCCACTTGATATGCTGAGGGTAGGACTTACTTTTGGAACTGTAGCCCTTGTTTTATTCAATACAATCATGTCTTGTATTAATGACCTCAGTTCCTTCATTCTAATTTCTCTATCATAAAATAAACAGGATGCAGCCTACTTTGAGGGAAACCTATCACTCAAACACAAGGCATCTGAATTTTTTTTTTTTTTTTTTTTAGTTATTGTTATTTGGTAAGGGTGGGGTGGGAATGAGGGTGGGGGGAAGAAGGGGAAAAACCGTGGGAGTATAGTACATATTCTCATAGACTCCTTTTAGGAACACAGTGGAAGAATTTACAGAACATCTCAAACAAGTTGGCATTTAGCCAATCTGCGTGGCTCTACCCTCATATTGGTGGGAAAGTGTTCGTTTTAAACACAAATGCCTTATATGCTGACATTTTTCATTGCTGTGGGATATAGGAAATGTGCTTTGTTTGCCATTTTTTTAAAAAAAAGAAATTCTGAATTCTGTGACCTTGGACCTTCAGCACAAAGATTTAGAAAAGAGGGGTTGGGAACTCTGAGTCCTCACTGGCTCAGTCCTTCGGTGGCTGAGATGCTTTCTTTGTTTCTGGGAAAGCTGGTAGCTAATGTTAGTGGCTCTTATAGATTGTTAAAACAGGACCAATGGGATTTTTTTTTTTTTTTAAGCTGGAGTTTTGCCATGTTGCTCAGACTAGTCTCTAACTCATTGACTCAAGTGATCCTCCTGCCTCAGCCTCCTCAGTAGCTGGGGCTACAGGTATGTAATGTCACACCTGGCTTGACCAGTTGAATTTTAAATAACCTTGCCTTCTCTTTGCCAAGCTTCTCAGATAGGAGTTTTAGAAAGTTTTTTTTTTTTTTTTTTTTTTTTTTTTGGGTACTTGGGATTGAATTCAGGATCACTCAACCACTGAGCCACATCTGCAGCCCTATTTTGTATTTTATTTAGAGACAGGGTCTCACTGAATTGCTCAGCACCTCAATGTTGCTGAGGCTGGCTTTGAACTTGTGATCCTCCTGTCTCAGCCTCCCGAGGAGTTTTAGAAAGATTTTTGAAGCCAACCATTTACTATTGTTTTGAGTTAAGAACAGCTTACCAGTGATCTAATCAATCCGTGATAAAATATTTGCCTTTAGGTGGGCATGGTGGTGTACACCTATAATCTTAGAGATTTGGGAGTCTGAGGCAGGAGGATAACATATTCTAAGCCAATCTCAGCAACTTAGTCTATAAGCAACTTAACGAGACCCTGTCTCAAAAATAAAGTTACAATTTTTTACAGTATTTAGCACCGTAACCTGGTATATATGTGTGTAACCTAGGAACAATGGACTATATCCTAGTGGCCTAGGTGTGCAGTGAGCTATACTATCTAGGTTTATGTAAGTACTTTCCATGATGTTTACACAATAACAAAATACCTAACAATGGATTCCTTAGAATGTATCCCCATGGTTAATCAATGCATGACTGTGTTTAGAAACATGCCTAAATACATGTGTAAGTAATATAAATATTTTGTCTAACTTTCCTGAATAAATAAATAAATAAAATAGGGCTGGGGATGTTGCTCAGTGGTTAAACACCCTTGGGTTCAATCCCTGGTTCTCCCTCCCCCCCCCAAAAAAAAAACAACAACAATAAACAAAACATGCCTTTATGGTGATGTGTATTATTTATTATTTGCTTATGTGGCCTATTATGGACTGTGGGGGTCAGGAGATGAAACTGGATGTTCCCCAAGGTATCTGTGGTCACTCTTTAGGCTCCTGAACAGTCAAGGGTTCTGGAACCCAAAGACATAGAATATGAGTCTGGGTTTTGTGTTTCCACAGTGGGTGGACAGTGATTATAGATAAGGTTTATTTAGTATTAGGTGAATATTTTTTTTTAATATCCTCTCATGGAAATCTCATAAAAATTCCATGAAGAAGGGGCTAATATCCTTATTTCATGGATGAGGAAGTAGAGACTTAAATTAAAAATCTTGTCCAAACCTCTGTTGAATAACTGTCATCACCAGTAATTGCATCCATGTCTACTGGACTCTGAAGCTTTTCATTGGCATACTCCACCACGCTGTGCTAAAAAGCAGAGTGAGCCTAATGTGCATATGCTACTGAACAAAGTCAAGATATTTCTCCCCCCCAAATAAAGAACTGTTGAGCTAAATCTAGTTAAGATGCAGGGAACTCTCTGTCTTTTCTCTGTTTGCCGAAAAGCAGCAAGATATTTACAAAAAGCAAAAGATTTTGTCCATACCTCCTCACTCTTTTTCCCATCTGAAGACACCATAGAAATTCTCCTTTACAGCATTTATCAACTCAAAGATGGGGCCAGAGGAATCTGGGAGCAGATTTACTTCTTCCTACAGTTTTTGCACCTTCAGAATCCTAGGGCAGCTTCTCTTTTATTTTGTAACTTCTCTAAAATTTATTGTTCTTCAGTGAAGACAATATTTAAGCTAGACTATAAGTAATGGCTTAGAGTTAGTATTTTTTTTATTGGAGCATAATAATTGCACAGAATAGTGAGTTTCATTGTGGTATAGTCATATACGCCCATAACAATTTGTTTAATTCCAGTCCGCAGTATTGCTTTGGCTTAGAGGTGCCTTAGGATTGTTTCTCCCGCGTGATGTGCGCTACATGCATGGATAAGCTTGTTTTTCTCTTGTTAATCTGTCTCTTGTTACAGCGTCTGTCTCAATCATGAACTAAAAAGGAACACTATTACATTTTCTCTCTTTAAATACTCTGTGTGATGCACTGGGGTTTTGTATCTTTTGACAGTGCTGAACTCAACAGCTTCCTTGCTTTCCTTTTGCTTGGGGGCATCTCTGGATTTGCTTTAGGTTTCAACTTGACTTTGCCCTCCAGACGGAGTTTACCTTCAGGAAAATAATATATGAAATAAGCTGAACTTTTATGCCTTTGGAGGAAAATTTGTGTGGACACTGCATTTGTGGGTATGGGGTATAAATGACCTTGCTCAAGATTGGAACTTCTTCACCAACCGTGGGCCATGGAGGATCCCATGATTGATGTGTTTAGTGGCAGCCTGCTTCCTCATTTCTGGAAAAGCCCACCTTCAGTATAGATTGGGAGAAATCAGTTTACCTTCTGCAGAATCCTAGAGGGTTTCTCAGGCCATAGGAATCAGAGATTTGATTACCTGAAGGGAGCCAAAAAAATTGTTGCCCTATTTGTTAAAGAGCGTAAATTGAAATTAATTCAGAACATCAAACTATGAGTTCATGTTAGCAGATTTAAAAAAAAAAAAAAAAAGAGAGATGATTTCTTTCTGGGTCAATTCTATGTTGAAGTTTAGTCATAAATAACAAAAAAGTGGTCTATAATATTCACTCTTTTTTGTCAAGGCAAGGTAAATATTTGAAATGGTTAATTCTGATTATAGGATTAAAAATGATTACATTTGGAGGGAATATTTTAAAATATTTTCTGCATTAAATATGTGTTTAGTTTATTACTATTAAAGTAGAAATAGTGTTAGAGATTTATATATTGTTGAGATTCAAAACTAAAATATTTTATCATGCAGGAAGTGTAGTGTGTGTGTGTGTGTGTGTGTGTGTGTACACCTGGTTGTGAGATTATCACAGGATGGGGGTGCAAGGAAGTCCCTCCAAGGGGCAGTGGGATCTCATTTCAGCAAGTTTTTGATTTATGCTGCCAAGAAGAAATTCAGGACATGATGAAAGTAAAGCATAAGTGAAGATTTATTAAAGGACACCAAAGCAAAGATACCCACACCCCAAAGTCAGGGCCCCTCACCTCTCAGAGAAGACAAGCGACACACCCAGTGTTGAGCTCCCTACTAAAAATGATTCTCCTGGGAATAAATGTGCAGGTTCCCGGACAAACTTTTGTGAAAATCATATCCCATATCAATCATTTAATATTTGGGGTTCAGAATGTTTCTTCCTGGTTAAGCAGATCTTTGAGTCTGGTGACATTTGAATTGATTATGTTTTTGTTCTAACTGATCTGGTGCAAGCATACACTGGAGGTTTTGTTCTAAAAACTAAAGAGACAAGCATGGCTGGTCATGCTCAGAGATCCAGGTCTCCATGTAGTAAGGGTCTCTTTGTCTCTATCCTTGGGAGCCCACCTATCTCAAGTCTACCCACTGTAGCTCTCATCTATACTGCAGATGTCCCATTCTTTAGTGGCTTGTTACCCATAACGTTATATTCACTATTTTCAACACAGAGACCACTGTGTGCTTCTTCCCATTTGTTGAGAAGCAATCTGTTTTCTCTTCATTTCGTTTAACAATTCAGCAGGTGATATATCTGCTTCCTTCAACATTCAGAAGGTACAAGAAACTCCCTCCCTGGAAAGCAAATAACATTATCGGTATCTTGTGTATTTTTCCAGAGATTTTTCTTGTTTATATAAGCCTGCCTGTGCATGTGTGCACGCCTACAAACACACACACACACACACTCACGCACACAAGCAGCAATTTAGGAACAAAATAAAAACAAAGACCAGAAATACAGTGTGTTTTGGTTTGCACTGCTTCGTGGCTGGCCTATGTACCCCCCTTTTTACCTTTTTTTTTTGGGGGGGGTTGCTGAGATTTCTGGCTTCTGGCTCAAGATTCTAATCCTTCTTCTCTCTTCCCACTCACAGAAAAACAGACACTCCTGTTTATTTCTGGCCCACAGACACTTACTTCTTCTTCTCATTGTTTTTCTAATTTCATACCAGATGACAGTGTGGTGCTCTCAAGTAAAAGGAGCAGAAATGCAGAACAGATGGGGGAGAAGGGAGAGGAGGAGCGGGCAGCAGGCAGAGCCTGTCTCCAGGCCCCGGTCCTCAGGCTCCTCCGGAGCTGTATCCTGTGCAGCAGGCAGACTGTAGAAGGCAAGTGACCCTCAAGGGGGTGACCTTGTGGCCTCTCAGGGTGCAGTGTCCCTGTCACTGCTACCTCTGCTGGGGCTTACAGACTTCCTCTCATTTATCTGGCCCATGGCCCACTACATCCTAGGTTTCCCTGTGCCTTTGAAGAGTCCTCTCATTTCATTCTTAGAAAAGGGGTTCTCACAGTGAAAAGGAATATGAAGTCAAAAAAAGCAATCGCTTAACTCTCAGCCTGTTATTAATTTGTGTATTTTTAGCAACAGCAAGAATCACAGTTACAACTTTTTTTCAAAAACTAATTTACCCTCCTCTCCCACCCTGGCTCAGTTTTAGTCAGAATTAAATGCTGTTCCTCCTACCCGGTTTCCCAGCGCACTGAATCACAGCCTCTTTTGAGGAGGAAGGGGACTCGGGTGATGATTTGATAGGGTCCTCTCAGTTTACAGGCCCACGCGTCTCTCCCCAATCTGATTTGAGACTTTCAGGCCTCAATATCACTGTCAGGAAATGTGCCTGGTTTTTCCTGAAAGAAAAAGTCCCATGGACAAGGTCAACTGGCTGTGTCTGATGGTGTTTGTCATCCAGCTTCAAATATGGTGACTCATAGTCACAGGTTGGAATAAACCTACTTGCTATCATTTATTAAAAATGAGTTCCCACCACAAGGGAGGCCGACAGATTCATGTATATCACGTCTCTGTAGCCAAGCACGGAAGGAATCATTTTTTTAATGGCACAGTCTCCAAAGTAGCCCAAGCTTTCTGTTCTTTTGTTTGTTTGTTTTGGTTTGTTACAGTTCCTTTGCTAACATTTTAGCCCTTGGATGAGGTAGAGAAACTTTGGAGATGGGAGGGAAAAATGCCTTCTTCTCTTTCCTCCTGGAAATAGACTAGATCCACGGGGGCAGAATGGAAGAATGTACTTAGCAAGTAGGGAGCAGGCTGGTGCCAGATGTGACATTCAAGTGACCTTGTCTAGTCCTTTTCTCTGGTGATTGCCCCCACGGTAGATGGAATGTTCTAGATGGATTCATTGGAGACGTCCCATCCAGGATGGGGCCAGCTGACCTCACAAGCAGCGCCTCAAGGGAAAATTCCTCTACCGGAATCTGGTCTTCTAATTAAGTTTCAGAGTCTGAATATTCTATTTAGGCAAAAAGG
The DNA here is from genome assembly GCF_048772815.1 of Callospermophilus lateralis. Classification (NCBI taxonomy): domain Eukaryota; kingdom Metazoa; phylum Chordata; class Mammalia; order Rodentia; family Sciuridae; genus Callospermophilus; species Callospermophilus lateralis. The sequence continues at coordinate 46,053,176 of NC_135308.1, forward strand.
TACAAATAATCATAATGATCAAACTCCTTAGAGGAGATTGTCAACTTACAGTAAGAAACATAACCAACCACCAGCACACTCGATGCCAGCTCATGGCGCAGTTCATTTTCTCCCTGTAGACTTATGTATGTGCAAAGCCAATTATAACTTTAGGCTGAGCCTTTGTAAATCCAGGCTCAGGGAAAAGGAGGTAGATTTCCAAACATCCAGTTTTTATTTACCTTTTCATTGTTCTCTAGTGAGTAATAGACTTACTAAAATACAAACAAAAAGGAGCTTTACAGAGTATCTGTTTCTTTATTTACTATTTATTACTATTTTGAATAAGAATAACATACACAAGCTAAAATACTCAGGAAAAATGTTAAAGAGTGAAAAGAGCATCCTTCTCCCACCTTCATTCCCAGCTCTCTGACTCTCATCCACAGTTGCCAATTTCTTGTGCTTTCTTCCAGCATTATTCTATGTGCATAGAAACATAAGTGTGTGTATTTCTTCCACTCTCATTTCATAGGTACATACAGTAATACCTCCCCCCGCACACACACATACACACTGCTGTGTGTTTTGCTTTCTTCACTTAACATTATGTCTTTGACTTCTTTCCAAGATGTCTTATGTTTTGATTGCTTGAATACACTCAGTTTGACAGGCAAATCTCTTGCTTACGATTTTTGCTATTACAAAGACTGCTAAAGTGAATGAAATGATTTAAGGTATATTTTTACCATGGAGTGCTTTAGTAAAATACCTCTTATGATGGTGAACTCACTTGTGTATGGCATGATCTTGTCCCCAAGGTCCAGTGGCTTTCTTCCTGGACACTAAGAAGCACTGACAAATTTAGATACCCCTTTTCCCTCTGTGTATCACCTCTGCCCCAGATTTCAGGATTACCATTTTTCTTCCTCCTGGGTACAATGTAGTTCATTGAATTTTTATTGAATTTTGCATTTTAGTTAGACTCATATTTTAATAAGCACCTCTCAGCAATGCTAAGATTTTAGTCTTTCCAAATTTCTCAGCCATTTCTTTAGAGAAAATTACTAGTGTAACTTTAGGGATGTTCTCTGTGTGAGTTTATGTGTGTTTAACTAATACTCTCAAAAGATAACTTTTATTCGAAAGGCCAAGGGATTATATGCTTTCAGATTAATTTATGTTGTTAAAGTGTATTGAATTACCTTATTTTTCAGTAATTTGGAAATTTTGAATAAAATCTATTTTTCCTAGAAAAATTTCATTCCCCCTGCCTTTATTTTCTAAGGCTGCTCAGTGATCAGTAGACTGGAGTAGAATAAAACTGTTGTTCCAATACTGTTCTCTTTTTAATGTGTGTGTGTGTGTGTGTGTGTGTGTATCAAACTTGTTGAGATTTTAAGGACAGCTTATACAGGGGCAATGTAAGTAATTTAAAAATGAATATTGGTCACATCTGTGTTTTCTGAAGTCCTTCTGACATGTTCTCATCAGAAACTCCTTATCAACCACATTCATGAAAATTCCAATCTCCTATACCCACTTCAGAGCCTACATTGCTTTCCTAGGGTGTATAAGTCATGCGTCCTACATGTGTCCCATGGTGTAGAGAGCCTGTGCCAGCCAGCCCTAACACTATAGACTCTCTCCTTTTATGCAAATTCCTATGAAGGCTATAAATCTCTGAGTATTTGCTACCCTAGGGAGTATAGAAGGTGGGCACAGAGACATTACAATGAACTATTATCAGCCAGTGCCTCTTAGACAGACACTTGACTCTCAAGAGTCAGGCCACTGAGAAATAAAATCCATTATAATAAACTGACTGATGTAAAAAAATAGACCTCCAAGTGTATAATGACTCCAACACATTCAAAATTTATTTCTTGTTCTCCTAACAAGTGGATGATAGAACAGCTCAGCAGGGTGACCTCCCTCCACAGAAGAATTTCAGATGTAGGCTTTGTTAGTTCTGTAATCTCCAGTCCTTGACTTCCAAGATGACCTTGGAGGTCACCCTATTCCCTCTAGCTGGAAGGAGAAAAAGGTCATGGGGGAGTGCTACATGCCAGGCTTTCAAGGCCAGACCCAGAAGTGGTACAATTCACCCCTGCTCTATTTCACCCACCAGAGTACAGCCACATGGCCTCCAAACTGCCAAAGAGCCTGGGAAAACACAGCTTCCGGCCGGGTATCCACTTCCAGGAACAACTCTACACTGTGGTGGGAGGCTTGGATTTTTGTTGGATGTATAGCTGTCTTTCTCTTATAATCATAAACTTTTGGGGTCATATGTTTGAAGCATTGTACTATGTATGAACACACATTTAATTCTCACAAACATCCATTTGTTGTAGAAATTGTCAATATATTTTTATAGATTAAGATATTGAAGTTTAGAAATTAAATTACCTGCCCAAGATCATACATCTAGTAAATTTTAGATCTGAAATTCAAATCCTGGTCTACCTGATTCTAAAACCTAGTGCTTCTAACTTTCTGCTCTACGGCCTGGGTAGTATAACACATTGGAGGCTTTAATGACGAAAACAGAAGACAAGTACACACCCAGAGTCCCCCTTGGTACTTTCTGAGTTTCTTTTATAGCAGCAAAAAAAAAAAAAAAGATGCAAGATTCTGAGTAATTTCAGTGGTTTTCACATTATCCCTTACCACTTCTGCTTTCCTTATCTAGAATCTAGAATAGCTTCACTCCTTCTCAAGGATTCAATCACCATTTACACGAAGATGAGAAGATGACTCCCCAGTGTTGATCTTCAGCCTAAACATTTCATCTCAACATCAGCTCCTACTTCTGACAGCCTACTCAACACCCCCGGCAGGTACTCTGGGATTCAAGAGGACCCCAAAATGAAGGTATTGACCTCACACTTTCCTCACTCCCCAAGTTCATTTGTCAACTACTCACTGGCTTTCATCAGCCTGACCTTGGTTTTTCCATTACTGCTGACTTGGTAAAGCCTAAATGGATTTAGAGCTATTTTGCATGTTTTCTAGACGGCCCAAATGTCATCACTATCGCCTATAGGTTCAGGGGACTATTTTGAGATGGTGATGATGATTAACTCAAAAAAAAAAAAACATCCTCTGCCTCTTCTCTTTTCATTTTCTGTTTGACACTGAGGAAGTGCGGAGAACATCTAAACCACACTAGTCCTTAGGCACTTGGCCGGGGCCTGAGTCATGTTTGCCCACTGATGGAGACATATTGACACTCCTGAAAATGATGATGTGGGCCCTGTCCATGTCTTTTACTACCTCAAGTCCCTCTGTCCAACTTATTTTTTGGGGGGGAGGGGATCTCTTTCTTTTTCCTACCTTCCTCATCTTTGAGCTGATTTAAAGGCAGACAATAGTCTAACAAATCACAGTCCCTCCTTAAGATGAAGAGTTTGTAGGACACAGTTGCTTGTCCTTAGAAATAAGCTCAGTCTATGAAGATACAGGGACCTCTCTGAGATAGTTTGTCTCCAGAGAAAACCCAGGCTACTTGTGATAGACCTTAAACCTAGTTAGAGGAGGGCTGGATGATAAACAGTTACCAATTATTAAATTAAAAAAGAAACACGAACACAAAGGCATCCCTGAATAAAGAATGATGTGAACATAGCAAAGGATCGTCAGAGAACCTAAATTCTTATATCCGGCTATCTTTTATTTTTTTGCCACCGCACCCGGTGAGTGGAGCAGTTTGCTTCACCATGGATTCCTGCCATGATGTGCTTCTTTACCTTAGGCCTGAGGGCCCTGGGTCTAATAGTAGACTGGAACTTTTGAAACTCTGAGCTCAATTAAGCATTTTCTCTGTATAAGTTAATTATCTCAGGTATTTTGTTAAAGTCCTGGACAGCTGACTGACACAATACCCATCATAGATGGCTGGGGGGGGGGGCTCCACTTTTGCTCATCATAGCTATTCAAGGACCTAGGCTAATGGAGCTGCTACTACCTTACACGTTGTTGCTTGCACTGAGATTAACTGCAAGCAAACTGCAGTGACTCACATCTCTTGCTCACAACTCATCAGCCAGAACTATCCACATGAGTCCACCAGGGAGTCAGTAATTGCAATTCAATCGTGTGCTAGAAAAAGGGATAGGTGTAAAAATATTTGGCAAACAGCATTAATGACCTTCCATAGGATATGGGGGTCAAATGAAATGATTTATGTAAAAATGCCTTTGATTAGAGACAGTTGGTGTAACCCGTGATTGTTAGGCCTGGTATGGCCTCAAGTCACTGTATTTGCTCCTACATTAGACTTCTCATCAGGAAACAATCCTGGGCAATGACAGAAAAAGGCCCTTAGGCCTTGCCAGAAGGAGTATCATGTTCAATCCTGATTCTTTAAAAATTTCAGGATGGCTTCCTGTTGAGACACATCTTCCGAACCTCCCAGTCACGCAGGATTCTCAGCACATGTAGATTGGTTAGGGGATGGGAGCTTCAGGAAGTCTCATCACTCTGGTATGCTTGGACTTATCTTAATTCTTAACTGGTGAATACTACTGTTCCAGTCCCTATTTTTGCCAGAAACACTCTCGACTCATAGGGTTTGGAGAGTTGAAGCTCTGAGGTTGAGGATGTTTATCATGGGTTGTATCTGGCAGTGGAGAGGAAGTAGCCCTTTCCAGATATCTCATAGGTGTATGTGTGATGGGGGAGGCAAGAGGTGGCTGGTAGATTGAGGTTATTAGAAAGGGAACTGGATTCATTGTAGCCCCATAGACAAGGATCATTTGGGGATATTATTTTGGTTTCCCCTTCTGCATATTATCTCTAAAATGATTGATATGTACTCTTCTGTGGTCAGGAGTGCAGCTTACCCAGTAGCTCCCATAGAATCAGGGGATGGATATGGGAGCCATTTCTGATTTCCTTAGGTACTGAGAGATCAGCTGTCTTTGGAGGATCCAGAAGTACAGTAGCTGAAAGCATGGATTTAGGAGTAAGAAAGACCCATAGTCATAGAAGTACTAATCTGTAAACATAGATTAGCATTGCCTGTTTAGTAGCTCTGTGTTTACCAGCATTGAGAGAGTAACCCATGTTGCTTTTGGCAACTAGAAAGCAGACTGGTCATAGTCTTCACTATTCTCTGTGCACTCCAAAATAAAGCTGATTATTTGATGATAAAAGTACATCACCCTATGCAAATGTGAAAAAGCTAAGCAATTTAATATAACCATGGGATATCTTCATCCTTAGCTCAACTTAGAAATTTCAGAAATATTTATTGAGTGCATGCTGTTTTCTAGATACTATAGTAAGCATATGCGTATGTGTACAACATCATCTTCATATAAATTTCTTTATCAGTGAATACTATTGTAATTCTTAAGTTCAGAAACTGAGTCTCAAAGATACTGAGTAACTTCATGAAGGTCACATAGGTAATAACTTTTATCCCTACCACTGTTTACATGTATTTATCAGTAAATAACATTATTTATTTTTTTATTTAAAGTTTTATGGTTCAACCGAACTAAATAATGCCAAGTACTTTACAAAGGTTTTTTATTTTTATTTTTCACCAACCTACACATTCACCTGCAGTGTTTAAAAGTCTCTGTTGTTTTCCATACCCACCAATAATTAATATTGCAAGATATCTTAATTTCCCTAAATTATCAAATTTCCTACATTGTAAATTGATAGCCTATTGTCATTTTAATTTACTTTTTTTTCTAATTATCAAGACAGTTGAGTTTTGTTTTTTTTTTAAATTACAAATGTTTGCTATTTCCCCCCCTCTTTCCATAGTTTATCTGCTATTACTGTTTTGTTGTCTGCTAATTGTAAGTTCTTTATCTGATTTTTTTTGGGGTTGTGCATATTTTCCTTACTCACATGTAGAAGTCAGGTGTGCCTACACCCCCAGCCACTTAGGAAGCTGAGGCAGGAGGATCACAAGTTCCAGACCACCCTGTCTCAATAAATAAATAAATAAACAAACAGATAAATAAATAAAGGCTGAGTTTGGGTGCCCTGGCACATGCCTGTAATCCCAATGGCTTGAGAGGCTGAAGCTGGAGAGTTGTGAGTTCAAAGCCACCTTCAGCAATTTAGTGAGGCCTAAGTAACTTTGTGAGACATGTCTCTAAGTAAAAAATTAAAATGTTTGCCTCACATGCACAAGGCCCTGGGTTCAATCCCCAGTACCACTAAAATAAGTAAGTAAATAAATGAAAAATTAACAAAGGGCTGGGGAATGTAGCTCAGTGGTTAAGTGCTCCTGGATTCAATCTCAGGTGCCAGAACAAAAACAAAAAAGGGCTGAAGATCCAGCTCCCTGGTGGCGTTTACCTGAGTTCAGTCCCTAGCACTGATGATGATGATGATGATGATGATGATGATGATAATGATAATAGAAAAGAAAAAAGCTTACATTAAAAAAAAGAAATTGCTCTTTATATGTGTTGCCAACTACCTTCTTTAAGTTCTTGGCTTGTCTTTTTCTTTCTTTGTAGCTTTTTATTTTATATATTTTTGTTTTTAATTTATTTATTTTTGATACACAGTCTCACTATGTTGCCCAAGCTGACACTGTACTCCTGAGCTCAAGGAATCCTCATGCCTCAGCCTCCTGAATAGCTGGGACTACACATGTGTGCCACCATGACCAGGTCTTACTATTTTAATTAATTAATTAATTAATTTGTGGTGCTGGGGATTGAACCCAGGGCTTTGTGCATGCAAGGCAAGCACTCTACCAACTGAACTATATCCCCAGCTACTTTTTTTTATTTTTAAATAAACAAAAAGTATACTTAAAAAAAAAACTAAACAATTTTGAAAAGGAACATCAAAGTTGGAGGACTTTAATTACCCCATCTTAAAGTTTAATATAAAATTATAATAAACGGCAAAGTCTTAATGTTCTGATGGAGATATCCATAAATGTAACAGATCAGAAATAGAGCCATACAGATATGGTCAGTAGATTTTCTGTAGAGAAACCAATAATTCGTTGAAAAAGAGATAATCTTTTGAACAACAGTACTGAAACAACTGGACCTTTATATGTAAAACATAAACAAATAAATAAACCTTATAAAATGACGCTTACCTCACTCCATATGGAAAATTTAACTTAAAATAAATCAAAGCCCTAAATGTAAGAGCTAAATTGTAAAACTTTGAGAAAAAAACATAAAATAATTTTTTATCAGGGTAGGTTTGTCAAATTTCCTGCATAAGACACAAAAAAGTACAAAAAATACAAAACATGCTTCTTTTCAAAATATACTTGCAAAAGAATTTTTTCAAAGTCACAAACTGGATGGGTTGAGTGTCCATCACATATCTGATAAAGGATTTATAATCAGAATAGATACAGGTTTTTTTATAATTCAGTAATAGGAAGACATAGAACCCCGTTAGCAAGTGGAGAGAAGATAAACACTTTACTCTAGCAAATGAACACAGGAGAAGATACTCAAAACTATTAATTTAGGGAAATGTCAACTGAAACCACAAATGTGTTACCATTACCTACTCACTACAATAGCTAAAGTGAAAAAGACTGATCTTATCAAGCATTGGCAAGGATGTGGATTAACCAGAACTCTTCTCCTTCGCTGGTGTGAATGCAAAACAGTGTAGCCACTTTGAAAAACAGTTTGGCAATTTCTTTGAATTAAGCATATACTTAACCCAGGACCCAGCAGTCCCACTCCTAAATATTTACCTGAAAGAAATAAAAACAGGCCTACCTAAGGCCTGTATGTAAATGTTTACTGCAGCTTTTTTTCCTAATAGACCTAAATTTGAAATAGTGTAAATGTCCTTCAGCTGGTTTGTTGGTTGGTTGGTTTGGTACTGGGGATTGAACTCAGGGGTGCTTAACCACTGAGATACATCCCCGGCCCTATTTTTTCTTTCTTTCTTTCTTTGTTTTTTTCTTTTCTTTTCTTTTCTTCTTCTTCTTCTTTTTTTTTTTTTTTTTGGTAATTTTTGAGACAGGGTCTCACTAAATTGCTTAAGGGTCTGACTAAATTGCTGAGACTGGCTTTGAATTTATGATCCTCCTGCCTCAGCCTCCCAAATTGCTGGGATTACAGGCATGCACCACAATGCTCAGATGATTAATTGATTTTTAAAAAATTGTAATATGTCCATATGATGAAATACCATGCAGCAATAAAAAAGAATGACCTACTGTATTTGTAACAACATGGATAGATCTCAAAGCATTATGCTAAATGGCAAAGAAGCCAGACACAAAGGCTACATATATACTGTGTGATTCTATTTTACATAACATTCTGAGAAAGGTAATAATAATAATAATAATAATAATAATAAAAAGATCAGTGAATGCAGCAGCTGGGGTTGGGGGAAGGACTTAACTATAAGGGCACTAGGAAACATTGTGGGGTGATTGGAGTATTTTATATCTTGACTGCAGCTGTGGTTACATGACTGCAAATATTTTCATTTCATTATGTTGTATAGTTAAAAAGGATTAATTTTGTCTATGCAGATACACTTTATACAAATTATATGCAAATTCAGCAAACCTGATTTTTTAAAAAGAGCCAAGTAATATATAACCTTGTGTCTCTGTGTGTGAAAGAGCACATTTCACAAATGACCATCTACTTCCCCTGTAAAAGTGGGTGGATTCTAGAGGTCATCCTTCCCAATTCTGTTAGTCAAATCTCATAGAATCTCCATATCACTATGCCCTCTTATTGTACCTTCATATCACACTGTCATATTTCTTTTTCTGTTGTTGTCATTATCAACTGATTTCCCACTAGGTAAGGTGAGATTAGCTCTCTTTCAACTCCCGTCCCCCCATAAAACACACATATCCTTCCTACCCTGCCCTCTTTTTTCTAATATTTTATGAATTTTGATAAGTCATATTCAATATTTACATTTACATAACTGTGAATATTTACCCACAGCTCAACTTTGTCATGGACTCATTTACTTTTCCTTTCATGCAAAATGTCCCCAATTTTCAAAGCATCTGAGGCTTAGAAACTTAACCATGCTCATTTAGGATACAAGTAGGTTCCATCAGGGCCACTGATTGTTCTTCCATTTGCCTAGGCATTCCTCATACTCCCAACCCAAGATTTTAAGTCTCTGATGTTCTTTTTTATTTATTTTACTTTTCTTTCTTGGGCATGTCCCTTACTTCCTAGTATGTTCCATGTCCATTATCATTATACCTCTTGTTTGTTACTAAGTATCAAGAAACCAGTGAATTTCTGTGGAGGTGGAGTCCTCAAAGCATCTGCCTACCATACGGCTGCCAGCCTCCATTTCCCATCCTTCTCTGCCATTTTGTTTTAATTCTATTTCTTGTAAAATAGTATAATGAGTTGGACACCGTGGTACATGCCTGTAATCCCAGTGGCTTGGGAGGTTGAGACAGGAGGATCATGACTTCAAAGTCAGCCTCAGCAACAGCGAGGCACTGAGCAACTCAGTGAGACCCTGTCTCTAAATAAAATACAAAATAGGGCTGGGGATGTGGCTCAGTGATTGGGTGCCCCTCAGTTCAATCCCTGGTAACCTGCTCCCCTTCAAAAAACAGTATAATGAACTTCATGTACCATTATCTTGTCTTAAGAGTTGCTAACATTTTATTTCTGATTTCATCCACTTGCTATTATTTTTGAAAAATTTATACTAAATCCTTGACATTTTATCACTTCATTATAAGAGCATCAATATGTACCTCACCCATAATGTAACTGAAATACCATTATCGCCCCTTAATAGCAATTACCTGGCCTGCAGAAACATTCATTTTTTTGCACGGTGTTTCCTGGATCTATTTGCTGAGTCTTTTTATCTTTCCCCCATAATTTTTATCTTCCAGGTGGTTTGATTTTCCAGGCCACTAATTTAGCTATGAACAGTGTATTTAGCTTCTAAAGTTTTCCATTTTTAAGCTGCATATTCCTGGGGCTTGAGGCTCATTATTTTTTTTTCTTCTGCTGCCCGACTATCACCTTCAATAACTCTATTTTACTGGCCTACTATCTGGTGATTTAATATCATCCTTCTCTTTCTGGCTGCTCCAGCTCCTCAGGTGGGCAGTTATTTTCTCTCTGGGACACAAGCCCGGTTGATGGAATATCTTTAATGGCAAAAAATCCCGCAGACTGTGAAAGCAAAGGTGTCTTAATTAGTGTTTGTTGAATCAGTAATGAACCTACAGGCAGGGGTTTGTGTATCGCACTCTCTTACTGGTTTTTTTTTTTTTTTTTCCTCAACAGACTGAAATAGTAATAAAATTTTCACTTGAACAACTGTTCTGAATTTTCATTTCAAAAGGCAACCCTTTCCAGGACAAGGGGTGACTCCTGGGATATATTTTTAGTTACTATACAGGTTGTGTCAAGCTTCATCTTCCAAACACCCTGCAGGTCAGAGAAACATTTGTCATATATGGCAGTTAAACTTTTACTTTTCTGTTCAGCTCAGGCCTCTTTTCCTAGAAAAATAAACAAGTGCAAATAGACGTAAATATTTGCATGCAATTGAATGGACTTCCCAGGTTTCCAGACACCTCTTCATAGGTCTGAGGAAACAATGCAGCTTTGAGAAGGGACAGGAGGAGACACAAGCAGTCCCAGCCCTCAGAGTTAAAAGCACATATCACTGTGAACCAATGACCTAGGCACAAGGCTTGGAAATAGGAAGCATTTGGCTCAGATTTATTGCCAACTGGCTGTGTAATCCAGACTGAGCCACTTAATTGTATAATGGGCAAAGTCATACCTACCTCATAGGACCAAAGATTAATAGAGACACAGTAAATTGGTAAACACATGTTAGGGTTATCATTTTAAATTTCAATGTAGCATTCCATACGCCATGTGCTTGCTTTTATAGTAAATAGTTGTATTCCTGGATTTGCCTCCATTGGCCCAAACACTTCTGGATTCTTGTTGGCAACAATATTTTTCCAATGAGGCCAGAGTATTCCTGTACAGGATTAATTTAGTGTCACTAAATGTGTTATTTTATATTTAAAAATCCATTTAGATGTTAATGCTGTTTTCCCTTAATGGATCTATCTCAGTGGAAAGCTTACCTTCAGCTCAGTGAATCTGCCCTAAGGAGAAAGAGGCATAGTGGGATTCATCACGACTAATGGGATAATTAATAGAGTGTATTTAAGGCTGAGAATGGAATGATTAAGAAAACCCTTGATCCTACTTACTGAAAATCAAATCTGAGTTGTTCTGGAGGAGTGTTTATAAGTGAAACTTGGTATTTTTAGTCCCCCACATTATCAGTCTTGAGCAGATAATGAGGAGAGTGAACAAGAAGGAAAGGAGAAATGTGTGTGTGGTGAGGGCTGAGAAGAAATAACTAGAGAAAAGTCCATTCAGAAATAGCATATGGGGGCTGGGGATGTAGCTCAATTGATAGAGTGCTTGCCTTGAATGTACAAGGCCCTGAGTTCAATCCCCAGCACCACAAAAAGGAAAAGGAGGAAAAAAAAAAAAGAAAGAAATAGCCCATGGGACTGAGGATGTGGCTCAGGGATAGCTCACTAGCTCACTTGCGTACTGGGAGTGGGGTTCAATCCTTATTACCTGCCCCTCCCCCCATCATGTACACCCCCATGAATGGGGGAAGAAGAAAGTTAACTGACACTGATTTTTCTCTTTAAAAGAAAAATCACATGCCCCATTCTCCCAGAAATCAGAATATTATGACTTGTCTGACCAGAGTGGTGGGTAAGGCAAGAATGGACATGACAATGTACTTTGGACATGTCTCAATCTTCCCCTAAGCAGAGAATCTCAAGCAAGAGTCTTCCAGATGGTCAACTCTGAGTGCAGGGATTTAGGAGGTGCAATTTATAAGGATAGAATCTGGGGAACTTATTCAAGAGAGAAATACATGATAGATATGAAGGAATTATGGATCAGTTTGTTAGGTGTGATAATAGCAATATGGTTACAGTTTTGCTCACATAATATCACCAACAAGAGCCCAGAAGTGTTGAGACCATCAGAAGCAGAATGTAGCTAGCTACTACAGAAGCAAACACATTGTGTTTTAAATCCTGGACTTTTATTCAGGGTTAGTTTTCGTTAGTGGACTACAGTTAGTTAGGTTTAGTTCTGGACTTTGTACAGCATTATGATACCTAAGCAATGTCCAACATTTTAAGAGATGCATTGGGGATAAAATGTCACAATGCCTTTGATTTGCTTTAACGAATATGGAATAAACTCGGATCAAAATGATATGAAAAAGCGTGATTAGAGGTGACCTCTCTACCTGTCAGAAAATAAGAATAAATAGTAAAACAAGCATATGGGTTTCAGCAACTGGGAAAAACACAATATGAATATCTGCAAGATTGAAAATATATTTGTTTGTTTCTCCAGGATCAAGTGCCTTTGGCAAAACTGTCTTGGTATGCTGCTATCCAATTAAGCGTTGGGTGCGGAGACGCACTTCTTCACGTCTCCCTACCCGTCCAGAAGGAGGCCATCTGTTGCAGTCCAGAATCATCAACAGGACCATAAAGTGGACTCCTGTACTGTCTGCAGTTGCGATGGTCGTTAAATGAGGTCATTAAATTTGTTTCATTATCATACCTTGTGCAAAGCCTCTCCCAACCTTCCCTCTTTCCTTCCACCACTGCAGCTTCCGCTCACCTCTTTTCTCAGAATGCATGGGGTACCTGTGCTTTCCCCAACCATCATGCCAGGGTACAGGAAGCACAAAAACATATTTCTTCAACAAACATTTTTTTTTTTTTTGAGAGAGAGAGAGAGAGAGAGAGAGAGAGAGAGAGAGAGAGAGAGAGAGAGAGAGAGAGAGAGAGAGAGAGAGAGAGAGAAAGAGAGCATTCTAATATTTATTTTTCAGTTTTTGGCGGACACAACATCATCGTTTTGCATGTGGTGCTGAGGATCGAACCCGGGCCGCACGCATGCCAGGAGCCGCCTCCGCCTGAGCCACACCCCCAGCCCTTTAACAAACATTTTTTAACAACTCTGTAGGCAGAAGCACCCTGTGCTCCATAGGATGCTCTGTTGATGCCGTCTTGAAATACTGACTAAATTTTTAAACAAGGGGGCATTTTTGTTTAGCACCAGACTCTGCAATTTATGTAGCTGATTTTGAGTAGAAACACACACACACACACACACACACACACACACACACACATTTCTTTCTTTTTTTTTTTTGAAATTTGTTTTATTTTTTAAAAATTTGTTCTTTTTAGATATATGTGACAGCTGAATGTTTCTTGATATATTTTGCACACATGGAGTATAACTTATTCTAATTAGGAACCCATTCTTGTGCTTGAACATGATGTATAGTTAGATACTGGTCATGTATTCATATACGAACATAGGAAATTTATGTATAATTCATTCTACTGTCTTTCCTATTCCCATCATGTTCTCCCTTCCCTTTATTCCCCTTTGTCTACTCCAAAGCACTTCTATTCTTCCCTCCTGTCACCCAGCTTACTGTGTGTTAGCATTTGCATATCAGAAGGCACATTGAGCCTTTGGTTATATGAGATTGGCTTATTTCACTTAGCATAATAGTGTCTAGTTCTATCCACTCACTGGTAAATGCCATAATTTCATTCTTCTTTATGGCTGAGTAATATTCCATTATATACCACATTTCTTTTCTTTCTTTTTTTTTTTTAAGAGAGAGAGGAGGGAGGGGGAGGGAGGGAGAGAGAGAGAGAGAGAGAGAGAGAGAGAGAGAGAGAGAATTTTTTAATATTTATTTTTCAGTTTTCGGTGGACACAACATCTTTATTTTTTTTATTTTTATGTGATGCTGAGGATCGAACCCACCGCCCCGCGCATGCCAGGTGAGCACATTACCGATGGAGCCACATCCCCAGCCCCACATTTTCTTTATCTGTTCACCTGTTGAAGGGCACCTAGGTTGGTTCCATAGCTTTGCTATTGTGAATTGAGCTGCTATAAATATTGATGTGGTTGTGTCACTATAGCATGCTGATTTAAGTCCTTTGGATATATACCAATGAATGGGATAACTGGGTCAAATGGTGGTTCCACTTCAAGTTTTCTGAGGAATCGCCAGATTGCTTTTCAGAGTGGCTACACCAATTTATAGTCCCACCAGCAATGTATAAGTGTACCTTTTCCCCCACATCCTCACCAACATTTTATTGTTACTTGTGTTCTTGATAATTGCCATTCTGATTGGAGTGAGATGGAGTCTCAGTATGGTTTTCATTTGCATTTCTCTAGAGATGTTGAACATTTTTCATATATTTGTTGACCATTCATATTTCTTCTTCTGTGAAGTGCCTGTTCAGTTCCTTTGCTCATTTGTTGATTGGATTATTTGGGTTGTTGTTGTTTGGTATTAAGTTCTTTGAGTTCTTTATGTATCCTGGAGGTAAATACTCTGAGGTACAGGTGACAAAGATTTTCTCCCATTCTATAGATTGTTTCTTCACATTCTTGATTATTTCTTTTGCTGACACACACACACATTTCTGACCTTGTGTGACATATTTGCTAAGATAAGATTTGGGTCCTGGTGCTGGGGGACACATAGTTCTGTGGGAAGAGATGCAGACGTGTAAATAAGCCCAGCAGAGAAGGAGGAGGGATAGGGAGGAGCCAGTGCTACCTGTGTGGTAGGGGCGAGTGTAGCCTTAAATAGGAGGAGGTGGTCTCCAGTAGAAATCAGGGTAGGTGAGAAAAGATCAGGGGCTTCTGGATCGAGGATACTTATCCATGGGCAGCAGCATGGAGAGGGAAGGAATCATTCTTGTGTGTGTGGTAAAGCTGAGCTCGTGGTCTGATGGGTCCAATGTGGTGAGAGAGAGAAGGCCTATGAGGCACTCCGTCCTGGAGGAACGCACCTGCCCTGATAAGGAACTGGAACTTTACCTTTGGGCCAATGGTCCCAACTCTTGTCTACTCATTAAAATCACTTGGGGAATATTAGTTAGCCGGGTTTGCTCATTCTACAATGTAAACACACATCAAAACATCATATAGTACCCTATAAATATATGCAATTATTATTTGTCGATTAAAATTTTAAAATTTAAAATGTTATTATTAATATAAAAAATTGCTTGGGAGAAACTTAACACCAAGCCCTCATTTCTAGTTAAATCGGAATTTCAAGGTCAGGGGCAAAGACATCTGTCATTTCGAAAGTAATCTAAGTGATTCTAAAGTTTAGCTGGAGTTAGCAACACAGGATTTAGGCCACAGGGAGTGTGCTCTAAGCTGCACAGAGGGTACCAGGTTATGGCTCTCTCAGCAAGAACTGAAGAGCTGGAGGGTGAGTTGCAGAGGCACAAGGAGGGACCCCATTTAGGACAGGACTTCTCAAACAGTTACATGCTTATGACTCACCTGGGGATGGTGTGAAAAGGCAAAGCAGATCCAGGGCTTCTGGAGTGAGGCTGAGACGGGCAGTCGTCGGCCACGCTGTGAGCATGGAGAAGCCAGGACAGTCTCAACAGACCAGGCCTGTGAGAGGCAGCATGCTCCATTGGAGACAACCATGCTTAGCCCCCGTTTCTTGCTAGGGTGATTGAGTGGAAGTTGTAAAAGGACAGTTTTTATTTAGAGCAGCACTTGCCTAGGAGCTATCAAAGCTGATTACTGCTTTAGTGGCTGCTGATTCTGATCAGCTTGGGCTGATAAGGACCACACACACTTGGAGCAGCCCCCAGGCACCAGACCTTGGGGAATTGGGGAAGATTCACTGATGATAACTATTTTTAACCATTGACAGACTTACTTTATTTCCATCCAGACCACTTATTTTCAATTCTTAAATTTGCATAGTCATAACAGATACATATTGCTTCTTTTCCAGCACTTAAAAAATGTCAGTTTTTTCCCTATTAGGAAATTCCTTCTTTTTTCTTTCTTTCTTTTTTCTTTTTTTTTTTTTTTTTTTTTTTTTTTTTTTAGCTTTATTGGTCTTTGGTTTATTTTTTGATAATCTTGTATCTTTCAGGGACTGGGAACACAGGAGGTAGAGTATGTTGTTGGGGAGGAGGTGGGCGAATGTGGAAGGAATGAGAGAATGAGTTTGGTTTGGTGATGTTAAAAACTGTGATGCCTTTGGTGTCTAATTTCACTAAATAAACACACAGATCTGGGTACACGAAGGGAAAGTCTGGGCTGCAGCAATGGATTTGAAACCAGGAGGATAAATGTAGTAGTTGGAGCTGTGAGATGGATCAGACCATCCTGATGGGATGAGGTGGGATAACAGCTCGAGATGCCCCTGGTGATACTAGCTTCTCCTGGATGGGCTGAGAATGAGGGGTCAGCAGGGGACACCTGAACAGGAGTTTCAGGACTGGCTCTTCTCCCTCACTCCCCTGACCATGCTGTCTTGTCACCATAGCCCCTGCCCTTATAGAGGAGTCAGTACGGTATTTCCATATCCAGTTCATCAACAAAGAATGCACAGGCTCCCCTGATGCCTGGATAGGGGGAATCGGGTCAGTCCCATGAGGGGAGGTAAAATTTCTCCTCTACCATTTTAGGGGCTTTTTAAACAAAGGGCTTTAGAATTCAATTAGATGTAAGACATATCAGTAGGAGAAGACTATAGAAATTCATTTAAACAATTTACATGTGGCATGCAAATCTTCATAAGGAGATGGAAACCTAGAAATACAATTAGAGTCGAACACTTCTACAATACAGTCATTTCTCCATGTTCCCCATCTGTGGATTTAACCAACCACTGATCAAAAATGGTGGGAAAAAATTTCATCTGTACTGAACATGTACAGAGTATCTGTCTTGTTATTATTTTCTAAAAAATGTGATAGAATGACTATTTGCATAGCATTTACATGTGTTAGATATTATATGAAATCTAGAGATTACTTAAAATATACAGGAGGATATATGTAGGTTTTAAGCAAATACTGTGCCATTTTATACAAGGTCTTGAGCATCTGTGGATTTTGTTATCTATTGGTGTCCCGAGCTAATTTCCCATAGAAATGCTGAATTAGATAGGGAATGGTAAGTATGCAAATGAGGCAAGGTGAAGGGGCTTGGGCTAGGGTCCTTACAGGTTGGCCAAGTGGCTAGGGGGATAAGGGTCAGTTTAATAAAGTTAATTTGTATTGATCTCCTTCTGCTTCATGTCTTCATCCTGGATGATAAGAATGACACTTTCCTTCAGGCACAGAGAAGCCATCTCTCACATGGAAATTTCATCTCCTAGTTTTAAGAAACAGAAAGAAGTCCAAGTGATCTCAAACTTGGATTCTTTCAAGAGCCTTTAACTCAAAATAATCAATATGCCAGAGTAGCATGTTTTTAACCCCTCTGGCAACCAAGGTGGTTCTAGGACCATACTTCTGTCCCTCCTACCATCAGGTGCTGAGAGATTGTTTCCTTACCTTAAGTTACATTTTTCTTTCAGATACCTAAAATCCTCTGTTCTAAATTATCTCTCTCTGTTCCCCACTCCCCAGACTCTGGATTTCTCTGGAAATGTCTGTTCCCTTGCAAATCAGTGGAAGGAAGTTTGTAGTTCCACATGTCAGAGGCATTAAAATCTTAGCTTCAACTCTGCCAGGATCCCCTGCTCTGTAATAAAGCTACCAAAGATCACAGTTCTGTGGCAAGATATCAGGGAAAGGTGGAAAGGACTGAGAACTGCAGATCTCTTTCAGATAACTGGAACATTGTGAACGGCTGGGGGCAGAGAGAAAGGAAGAGAATAAGGTGAAAGATTAAAATAATGGTCACCAACCTGTCCCCATAGCCATTCAATAAGAGAGCATTAGAGAAGGTCAAAACAAATAAAACAAGAGCAATAATAAAAGACCTCCCCCTTAAAAGTATCAAAGTTTGTATTCTAGCAGTTTTCAGATTAATGAGGTTAGGGTAGAAGCAGCTGTTTTCCTGTTCCTCACCGTTGTTGTGCTGGGATCTTGGAGATTACTGGGTAGAAGAATTATTTAAGAAAATCCCAGGTTCTACCTCCTGGAGAAGAGGTTAGAGTTTGGAATCCCTTCATCCTTAGGACTCTATAAAGGAAGAAGCTGTGGAAGGAGGGTGAGGTGGGGGTGGGATCTGTACCTTTACTCTTTATGAACTCCCAGTAAGACAGTAGGTTAACTAAAATTTCAAGATCACTGGCTTTTTGATGAATTTTTAAAAATCAATTTATTAAAAATTTCTGACCAGCTCATGCTCATCACGAACTCTGATTGGTAGACATTGGTGGATTTGATGAATAAAAAGGGGAAGTATAAATGATGAATGAGTGCAATTTCCTTGGGACAGAAACTCTTGCCAATATGGCTTCTATGACTAGTGGTGATGGTGGTGGTAAAACTTTTTACTGGGGACACATTGAAACATCAGTATGGAACGTCCAGTATTCTGAAGCTCCATTCAACAATTATGAGCAGCCAGTATAAAATAACAAATATTATGTGCTAATGACATTTAATGTAACCATTTTGATACCTCCAACATAGTAAGAGAAGACATATCCATCAGGTAGTTGAAATCAGTTGACTTCTCCAGGGCTTTATATGAGGCCATTTCATTTCAACAGATGACACTTTTGAGGAAACACTGAAGTAGGTAATGTGGATGGAAAAATTAAAGATATAATGTTTCAGTTTTTGAAATAGTAAAAGGGCAAGGATACTATGTAATCCTTTTCACCTCACCCTAGGTGTGGGGAGGGAATAGGTGGCTATGGTGCTCATTCATGGGCATGTGAGATAAGGTAACATGTTCTCCCCCTTCTTTGTTTTTTTAAGTTGTGTGACAAATTAATTAATTTATTTCTATACATTCAATATTCCCTGGATAGTTGATTCTACAAGTTTTGCTTATACATGGAGATCATTTTATGAATTTGGTGTTAATACTTGTCTTGGATTTAATAAAATAAACCTCCCTTGGAGACAGCCCCAGACTTATATTTTGAACAGACTGTGGTCAAGGTGTGGGTGTTCCTTCAGGTAACGTTTGTCTTTCATTATATGAGAAAACGTTTAACAAATTAAATAGCTAATACATCTTGAGTAACTCAGAGTGGATATTAATTTTTAGCAAAATGTTAACCATCTGTTAGGTTGAAATATTTAAAACACTGAATTTAAAACCAATTTCACATAAATAAATATAACTTTACAGGAGAGCATTTTGCAAAATAGGTACTAGGAAAAATACCTGGGAAAGGAGTTTTGGAGTAGAGAGATTTGGGTTAGTGTTTTTGGGCTTGCACCTGGAATTAGGTTGTGTATACATCATGCTCCTATATTTTCAGTTCTATCAACATTTAAACCCAGACTTAGACTCTACCTTCTACTTCTCCACAGTTAGATAAGTTAAGCTGAAATGTTACGCTCGGATTCGGGACCCCCAAAAGACCACCAGAGACCCAAGATCGATGAAAGCAGCAAAGAGGTGTTTATTGCGAACTAGCTCGGACCTCCACGCGCCCACACAGCAACTGGTGACGCTGAGAGGCCCTGAGCCCAGGGTTTGCAGCAGTTTTATACATTCTTTGGAGAAGGCAGGGACCCCCACATACATCATAGCATCCCTTAGCAAATCATCACACACCTCGGGAAAATCAAATAACAATTCTAAAACATGATTAGCTCATTCACTGGCGGGAACAAATTGGGTAGGGGTGATTGGTCAGTACAAAAGGGGTATTCATTTGAACTGATTGGCTTAAGCCAAGAGGGGTGTTCATGCTGAACTACATGGTTTCCCAACACCTTATCAACCACCATAAACTACTGGGGGGGGGTCATCTGGCATCCCAGGTATTTCCCTGTCTCATGCTGATTGGTGGCTGCTAGGGGGTAGCTCTGAGTCTCCACCCCCCTGACTGTGTCAGGGACACCTGGCACAGCAGATCTCTCCTGTTATTTGTAGATAAACAACTTAGCGCAATGCGCCTAGGAGTGCTCTGTGGGTCTTTCCAAGGACAAAGGTGATGTTCCTTCCTCTGACAGGATTTGCTCTGAGGTAGAGGCTGGTTTTTCACACTCAAGTCCATTTGTAAAGAAGGACTGGTCCATTTTCAAGCCCAGTAACACTCCCTTTAAACCAGAGAGCTGGAATATTGGTCAAAAGTCTTGCATCTCTAGAGGATTAAAAATTGCTCAGTGTTTTATAAATGTTAAGAACCTGCAGAATTAGGAGTGACATTAAAGTTGTCTAATGTCAAAGGATAAGAAAAAGCCAATGAATCAGAATAATTTAACCCCTAGAAGATTGATCTTTCAATATAACAAATTGTTGTTCATATTTGAAGACAGTAACAATTCCCCTTGGGGCATTGTTAGAAAGAGTTAGAAAGAGTTTCTAATAGAAACAAAACAAAATGAATTGAATGCGTGGGTGCTGCTATGGGATGTTACATTCTGATCTGCTGATAATCTGACCAATAAAAGAGAATTTATCCTCTCAGTTAAAGATGCCAAAGGATACTAGTTCATGCAAAATCACCACCCCCATTCAGTAAGTGCCCACCATACTGTGGCGTCCCCGAATGGCAGAAGACCTCATGGATAACTGAAAACTTTTACCGTTGGTTAAGAGAAGAAGAAGATGTGTTTTCATGATCACATGAAACTCCCAGGAGTTTGCCCAGGAGACTCCTTGGATAAAAATACCCCTTGTGGCAGCATTTACTGCATTATTATTTTAAGAAATGGTACTTCTAAAAGAGCCTGCTTCAGCTGCTAAAGGTGTTTCTTACTGATCAGTTGGTGTGTACAAAGTGAGATTCCCTCTGAGAAGCAAGAGCTCTGTCAAAGTATTTGTAAATTTGTAAATCTGCTCCTTGTCAGGACTGGTCAGGTGAATGCCTCAGTTGTTGCATCTGAAGGTGGCAAAATACACCACCCCAAAATATGCCAGGTTGGCATAAAGATCATTTTGAGTTTAAAGACTTTTGAGGCTGAGGATATGACTTGGTGGTAGAGTGCTTGCCTGGCATGAGGCCCTGGGTTTGATCCCCAGCACCAAAATAAAAGTTGACGTACAGGCAAGGACACTCTGACCTCCCCTTTTCCTTCCTCAGAGCAGAAAATGAAATCTCTGTATGGAAGATGTCTTTTTTTTTAATGCCAGGAGTAAAAGAACAATTTTTGTCTCTAGAGATGGGGAGTTGAGGCTGAGGGAATCTGTGTAAACAAACATTGTCAAACCAGCCTTGTTCTTCCTGGCCACGTCTCCATGATGAATAGCTCCAGACCTCACCCTTTGGTCTCACCAGGTTTTCACGATTTTCTTGGTTCAACCTAGTATATAGGCATTTAGGTTTGGGGTTTTCATTTTCCTACGGGGGTTCCCCCACATGAGTAAAATTCTGTACACTTTCTCCTTGATCTGTTTTATGTCAATTTAGTTTGCAGGCCCCAGAGACCAGAAGAGAATTTCACCTTCTTGACTCCTCCACTGTGAATCCAATGCAGCGTTCTATTTGAGTGAAGAATTGCTCAGTTCAGAGGATTTAAACCCCAACTGGCCAATGGGGGAAAGAGACAAAACACATACTATACCAAGAGCAGTATTTTTGTGTTTTTGCTTTCCTGACAATAAACACGAATCCAGTAATCAGCCACAACAGAAAGATGTTTCAAGTAGCCTCCAGATGGAGATTTTCCTCCATCAGATTCAAAATTATATTCTTTATCAGAGTAGTAGAAAATGTCTTAAATAGCCCGTGCATCCTGTAGGTAGGTGAGCCTGTGTCTTTATTCTGATTTTCACCTGCAAAAGGTTAGTCATTGGGTTTGCAGCACATCCGAGGGCTTGTGTTCTCTTTCCTAACATTTGTGAAGGATGTTTGTGATGCATAAACTGATAATGAACATTGAGCAAAAAATTCTTCTTAGGCTCTTTCTTTTATATCAGTAAATTCTAAGTGCTTTCCAAATTTTATCCATGAAGATATTGATTTCTTAGAAAACCAACTGGCATATGAGTGGTAAGACCACAGTCAATGTCATAGAGAAAGAGTATCATTAGTCCTGGGCGAGGGATGTAGTTCAGTGGTAGAGTGCTTGCCTAGCATGCACAAGCCTGGTTTGATGCCCAGCACTTCCGGTAAAACCAAGACTTACTGGAGTGGTTAAGCAAATGAAGCAATCAGTCAAATCCCAGAAAGGGAATGCAAAACTATTTGGGGTGAGCCTATGGCCTGGGGAAGGAATCAGCAATCCTCTAGGGTGGTCTAGGGTAGTGGTTAAGATCACACAGATTTTGATGCAGATGGACTTTGGCACAAACATGCTTTGATTGCCAGCTCTCCCCTTACTGCTGTGTGTTCTTAGGTAAATTACTTAACTCCCTGAGTCTCTGATTCCCCAATCTGAGGGTCTGGATTAATAATAGTGCCTAATTTATATGGAAGTGAAGTTAGGATTAAATGGAAAATGTTGAAAATTAGTTGAGCATTATCAGGTACATGCTTGCTTGCTAATTATCCTAATTAACGTTACAAGAGGGAAGAGTAACTATGAGTTCCCCACAGATTTTGGGGTCAGTAGACACTATCCTCACCTTCCAAAGTGTCTTCTCTCATTGCAGAGGTCAGAACACTAAAACCTGCCACATTCTCTTTCAGCTACAAAGTTGTTTCCTTTCATTTGATTTGCAAAGGTGATATTTGTGTAAAGGCAGGGCCATAGTAGCCATTTTCATGCTGCTTTGGGCTCTTTTCTGCAGGCCCAGAAGGTCAGGCGAACACAGAGTTTTCTGGAGCCCTGGTCCAGTTTTATAGGTGGTGAGAAGCAATGACTTTTTGATATTGGCTTTCAGATGCTTTTTAAAAAATCTTTGGATTACAGCTGTGGTGATGTGTTCTTGAACTCAGTAGCTTCCAGGGCAGCCTACTAATCCCCCACATTCCTGATCTGGGCAGAGGGAGTAGTTCCCTGGTGGAATATTCTTTGACCTTTTGGAAGTTCCTCCTGGAGACCCACCTGACAGCCTGCTCTCTAGTCTTTCCATCACGTCTGTAATGAAATTCTTTTGTGTTTAAGACACTTGGAGTGGGCTCTTGTCTCAAGCACCAAATCCTAACTTAAATAGTAAACAAGTCCTAGGGGAAGAATGAAAAGGAGCAGAAGAAGGAGACAGTGAGAAGTAGCAAGTGGAAGAGAAAAGGGGAAGAAAGAGGAAGCTGTAAGTGACTGTTAGGCCAATACCACAACTGATGACAGTCCAGATTTAAGCAATGTGGGAACCCTGCAGGTTTTTTGTTGTTGGTGGTTTTTATTTTTTATTTTTTATTTTTGGTAATGAGGATTGAACCCAGGGTACTTTACAACTGAGCCACATCCCCAGCCCTTTTTATTTTTTATTTCGAGCCAAGGTTCTACTAAGTTGCTGAGGCTGTCTCGAACTTGCAATCTTCCTGCCTCAGCCTCCTGAGTCACTGGGATTACAGACGCGTGCTACCATGTCTAAACTACATAATTTTGATTAGGGCCTTTGTTTGATATAAACAGTCTTTCGACTGGCTTCCTTCCCTATACCAAGGAAGTGTAAGGAAAGGCTAGCCCCTCTCCGAGAGTTATTCCATAAATGGTTTGAATAATAAAGTTTGATAGGAAATGATTACTTTGGTTTCTCTCTTGAACAGACTGGAAATATAATGACTCTAAGCTTCATGGCCTTGGAAACCATTACCTATTGGTATTCTCTCACCTGAGGCTTGATGATTAAGCCATCCTCTCCCCTGGGACCCTGCTCCTATTTTAGAGGCTGATCTGTCACAAGTATAAAGGGGATTAAGTATTACAGAAGCATTCTAGGCTATTAAGCATAACACACTGTTCTGATGGTGTTTGCATTCAACCGTGGCTTGGAATAATCCTGGGTACAAGAGCCCTTAAGAAAACTCTCTCATTAGCACATTTATCCACATGTGTCTAGAGATAACAACTCTTAGAGAAATGTCAGCACACTTATTGGTCTTTGACTAGCACTGGTTTATCAGCAAGGGTGCTGTGAAAAAAGCACTTGAGTGTAAAGAAACAACCATTTCCCTAATAATCTGTCTGGGTAGCAAATTGGGACCATTCTGCCTCCTCTCCCTACAAGATACTGGTGACAGCTTCAGAAAAAGGTTTGATGTGCCTAGCCTTATCAACAACTGTGCAGGGAGTAACGGGGCTGCAGCTGCTTCACCGTAGTTGAGATCATTTGAAGAAAGATTTCTGCTCTCGTCCAGCTAGAATATCATCACCAGTGAACATGAACAGGAGACTAGGAATCGGTATAATACATGATCAAATTAACTGGATTTACTGATGTGGTAGATTTAAAATACTCACAACTCCTCACATCAAGAAGTGGAATCTGTTTCCTCATGCCTTTCATCTGGGCTGGCCTCGAGACTTGCTTTGAGCAGTAGAATGTTGGAGAAGCAATGCTGTATGACTTCCAAGCTTAGGCTATGGGACGTCTTGCGACTTCTGTTTTCATCCCTTTGGATGGAGGCTACCACTACTGTGTGAGGCAGCCCAGGCTAGCCCACTAGAGAAAAAACTGTGGAACAGAGATGAGGCAACCTAGCTGAGACCTTGCAGACCAAGTAGCTCCCAGCGGACCCACCAGGCAATACCAGCGGAAATCACCTGACCTGTTGATTCTAGTCCAACTTATTGACCCACAAAATTGTGAGCAAATAAAATGTTTTTTATTTTACACTAAATGTTGGAGTGCTTGTTATGCAGAAATAAATAACTAACACAGTTATGCTGAAACAGTCCTAACCAAGTGTACAGGAAAGATAGAGAGTGGCAAGACAAGACTGTTGGTCTTGATGGTCATTGGAGTGCCATGGCATGTTTTAAAGTGATTGTACATCTTCAAATTGCTTTTGGTAAGAAACACAATTAGTGATGGTTTTCTGTGCCTTTGAACCAATAGACTTCCCAACCTAGGATCATATTCTTAGATGGCACCTCGGTAGATGGTGACTTCAACTTCTTTTTTTCAGAAGTCTCTTCTGTGATGGTACAGAGGTGGAGTTGCATTGGAGGAATAACTTCTAACATCCTATGGCACAGTAGGCTAAATATAGTTAACAACAATTAATTGTGCACTTTTGAAGTAGCTAGAAGAAAGGATTTTGAACGTTCCCAACACAAAGAAACAATTAATGTTTGAGGAGATGATTCTGACAACTACCCCATCTGATTACTTCACATGGTATACATGCATCAAAGGATCACACTGTACTCTCTAAATATGGATATTTGTTAGGCATCAATTAAAATTATATAGGAATAACAAAAGGTGTATATTACTTTTATGTATATATGATAAAAAAAGAAAAATAATTCTACTCTGCATCATCTCTAAATGAGTATGCAGCTATACCCAGTTTGAGCCATTCTAGGAAAGGGGAGTTCACCACATTCTGAATTCGTTTCATCCAATGCTAGATGTTAGGACATTGTCTGTTATGCCAAAATGGGCCATCCAATTGTGTCTGTTTAGTGTTCCTGATTCTGTGTTTTCTGGAGCTGTAGGGAATGACTCCAAAGTCTTCTACCTTCCATCTCTCTGGCCAAAGATTTTTTTCAGCTTACACATTTGTAAGTCTTTCCGTCTGTGTTCAAGTGTTTCCAGATTGTTAGTTGATAATCTAAATTGCTGGAATTTGAGTCCTTTAGATTCTGTACTTTTGAACCTGAAGATAAATTACATGTGTTATGATTTAGATGTGGTGTCCCCCAAAAGCTCATGTGTGAGACAATGAAAGATGGTTTGGAGGAGAAATGATTGGGTTACAGCCTTAACCTAATCAGCAAATTAATCCCTAATGGAATTAACTGAGTGGTAACTGGAGGTAGGTGGGGTGTGGCTGGAGGAAGTGGTTCACTGAGGGTGTGACTATGGGGTTTATGTTTTGTATCTGGAGAGTGGAGCATCTCTCTGCTTCCTGATGACGTGAGCTGCTTCACTCTGCCACACTCTTCTCACCTGGAGCCCCTGGGGAATGAAGCCAGCCTTCTATGGGACTAAGACCTCTGAAACCCTGAGCCCTCAAATAAACTTTTCCTCCTTTAACATTGTCCGTGTTGGTCTTGTAGTCACAGCAACAAAAAAAGCTGACTCAAACAACATGCATTCCCATTATCATAGCCATTGTCTTCATTATCCAGACAATAACCAAGGGAAAAAAAAAAATCAGTCGTTTCACTCACTAGTCTCATCTACTCTAGCATTTAAAAACCTAGCTATCCCTCTTGGCTTCACACTTCATATGCATGATGAACATGCGTCATATTGCTCTGAGTATGTCCAGGTAACCAATGCATGCATGCATCTCTAATTGCATAAAGCTTTTTTTTTTGGTACTGAGGATTGAACCCAGGTGTGCTTAACCATTGATCCACACCCCCAGCCCTTGGCTCTCCCCACCCTTTGAGACAGGGATGTAGAAAAAAAAAAGACATGAAAACAAGAATGAGGTAGATGAGGGACTGGTCTGAAAGTTGGAGAGAGGGAAATTGAGAAAAGGTGGGAAATAGGTTTAGTTGGTAAATTAATTAATATTGTAATTAAGATTGAAATAATTTTTAAAGCCTTGTTAAGTTGCTGAGGCTGGCCTGGAACTTGAAATGCTCTTGCCTCAGCCTCCTAAATTACTGGGATTACAGGCATGCACCAACATGCCTGGCTTCACAAAACTTTTTTTGAATTAACAAATGTTAAATCTCTATCACAGCACTTCTAAATTATATTCAAATATCATGGTATGGAATTCAAGTGGTAATGAGAGGCAAAAAGGAGAAACAAGGGTCAGGACTTGTATCAGTTTTCTATTACATATAGACTTAGCAGCTAAAAGCAGCGTTTTTTTGTTGTTGTTGTTGTTGTTTTATTTTGTTTGTTTGTTTGTTTGTTTTTAAACTCAGGGTTTCTGTGGGTCCAGAGTCTAAGCATGGCTCAGCTGGACTCTCCGTTCACATTGCACAAGGCTAAAATCAAGGCATTGACCAGATGTAGTCTCACCCAAAGGCTTTACTAGACAATAATCCTTTTCAAGCTGACTTAGGTTGTAGATAGGATTTGTTTTCTTGTGGCTGAATGAGTAAGGGCCTAACCTTTTTAAAAATATTGAATGGAGGCCACCCTCAGGTTCTAGAGGCCTTTAGGGTTCCTTGAACCTGGGCTTGCTCAACGGTGGCTGCTCATTTCATCAAGCTGGCTGGATGAGTATCTCTAATACATTGTAGTAAGATGGCGCCTCATATAGGTAAATCCCTATGTCATTATGGGATGGACATTCCATTCCCTTTGCCATATTCTATTGGTTGGAAACAAGCCACAGGTAGCATGCATCTTCAAAGGAAGAGACTTACAAGAGGACATGAACGTGGGGTCCGCCTACTCCTATTTATCTCAGGCATGCAGTTTTCAGAAAAGGCTTCCCCAGTACATGGCATTCTATCCTGAAAGATGGAAATTGATGGAAGGGAGATGTTGAAAAAAAAATTCTGAAAAAAAGAATGAAGTAGGTGAGGGACTGGTCTGAAAGTTGAAGAGAGGGAAATTGAGAAATGGTGGGAAATAAGTTTAGTTGGTGAATTAATTAAGATTGTAATTAAGAGTGAATTAATTAACATTAGAATCCTCTGGGGGTAATATTGGTTTTACCAAGTTCTGCTGGCTTAAACCCAACAGTTTGTAGAAGAGCTGATGACTTGAGTTTTCAGGAATTTTGTAGGCCTATTGTTAAATACATCCATTATAAAAAATTAAGTAGTATAAATACACAATCAAATTAATTATGTTTTAGATTGGGGGTGTAATTGACTTGTATAGAACTTGCCTAGCCTGAATAAGGTCCTGGGTTCATTGTTCCCTGCACCAAAAAAAAAAAAAAAAAAAAATCAAGAAAAAATAATAAATAATAAATACTCAAAACTTATCACTTCCAAATTATTTCATGACCTTTTACTATTATCTTTGTTCCAAAGGTTATTTACATCTCTTGTCACAATGTGCTTGGAAAACTATGTGATGGTTTGCTAGTATTCATATCTTCTCATCTTTTCATTCAGTGACATCACATTGTTATTTTGAAATCAGCTCTATTGAGAGGATTTAAACAACAAAAACACAACATGTTAAAAATCAAGGCTTTTTTTTTTTTTTTTTTTCCTGGAGAGCCAGGAGTTAGAACTTACTTATATTTACATTATTCAGGTTTGGTTTATTTTGACTCCTCAAGCATGGTGAAATCTGGACACAGCTATCGACTACTCTTGGTTCAATAACCCAAGGATATTAAGGTTGAGGTCTCTGTCATCTCGCTTCTGCAGTTCTTAACATCATGTTCACATTCTAAGCAGCAAGAAGAAGAAAAGAACACAGGAAAGAAATAGTGCCTCTAGTTATAAAAGAAACACTTCTGAGAAGTTTCCAGAAGCTTTCTGAGATACAAGGAGGAACAGGAGATGCAATTTTTATGAGCTGAGCACAATGCTTTCCCTCTCCTACAAAACTATAGTTCTGTTAATAATTTAAATAGAGGAACAAATTTTGGGTTGACAGCTGTCAGTCTCTGCTGCAGTTGAATTGATGGATGAAGAGATCAATCACATTTCACAAGTGTAGAGTACTTTAACGTTCACATGAATACACATATTAGGTTGTTTTTATACTAATGCAATTCTGAAAAGTAGATCAAGTTTCACTCTATTCTACACCAGAAAAAAATAAGTCCTAGAGAGATTGTAGGAGTCACGGAGAGGGTGTATTACAAAATTAGTAATTAAAATAGGACTAAGTAAGACCTCCTTCTTTAAGACCTCAGCTCTCTTAATTTTCCCACATAATTTTAGTCCCCTACTGTGGAGGATTTTTGATAACCAACAAGAATTTATAATGAGCTCCTCTAAAACAAAAATTTTCAAAAATTGAAAGGATAGACAAAATATCAAAAAATGTTAAGGAAGTGAAATGAAGTCTGGAGGATATGTGTTAACACCTTGCTCTATTTTTGTTTCAAATCCTTTATATTTATAGCCTGCTCTCATGCGGTTGCTTCCTGCTAGTAGAATCAAGGCCAGCGGTTTGATGTATTGTACGGGGGAGTTCACATTTACTTCCTGGAATGTGTTCTAGGTAGTTCATGGCAATTATCTTAGTCCTATTTCAATATTGGTTTTACCAAGTTCTGCTTGCTCAATGGATTAGCTGGGGGTCATTCCTTGGTCATCTGTAATTACAAACTGAGGTGACTGAGCATTGTCAATTATCCTCCACAAAAACCCTAGGGGAATAGGGGAGTAGATTTTATTTTATTTTCTATATTCTAGAAAAATCTTCTAAAATCTTTTTAAAAATATTTGTTAAAGTAGCAGGGCTATGCTTATGATCCTATTGGCTTAAGAACTCATTTTGTTACCACCAAACTATCTTGCCTCTTAAACTAGTATATAAGGTACTTATTGTTTTTAACATCATGTTCACATTCTAAGCAGCAAGAAGAATTTTGTTGAATGGGTGTGTTATAATATATTTATCCATTCCCTACATGTAGACTTGAGATTTTTCCATTTTTGATAGTATAAACAATGCTACAATGGGTAACCTAATGTAGATGTGCATTAGTTATATTTTCTTATTTTCCGAATTCTTAATGTTTTGTATGTGACCTCACTGACCAGGGGAAGACTCGTAGTACCTCCAGTACTAGCCATTGAATCCCCTGTGAGTGCAACTTTCAAATGTAAACCAACCAGCCAGAGCCCATCTTTTAGCTACCTCCTTTATCAACCTCTTTTATTCCCAGCTACTGTCTATTTGCCTTAATGCCCCAAGATCCAGGTAAGTGACAACTAGGGTCACTATGCCCCAGAGTTCACTGAAATGATTCAAATTAACCAACTCTGTCTATCCTGGTTATCCGGCCTTGTCCAATCTTGTCCACGAAGAACACAGCTCTCATTCCTTCTGTCTCCTGACTGACTCGGATGCTCCTGCATGGCCTGCCATGTCTCCTGTTACCAGGGAACTGTGAGTGAAAACTTCTTTCATGGCAGTCATTTCTGCATCTGGGTGTCTTACCATACTGTGTTAGTTTTCTGTCACAGTGACTAAATATCTGATGTAGACAAGTTAAATGCAGGAAAGATTTATTTTGGCTCATGGTTTCAGGGGTTTCAGTCTATAGTTGGCTGGCTCCATTACTTTGGGTATGAGTTGAGAGAGAGCATCATGCTAGAAGGGTGTGGTGGAGAAGAGATGCTCAGTTCATCATAGCCAGTAAGCAGTCAGAATGCCAAGAAGGGGCCAGGAAAAGATATAATCCCCAAAGATATGCTTCCACTCCAAGGACCTACCCCTTCAACTAGGTCTCACCTCCTATAGTTTTATTACTTCCCAATAATGCCATCAAATTATTAATTCACTGAGATCAAATTAGTAAGCCCTCATGACCCAAACACTTGGCTCAAACCCCACCTCTGATCACTGCTACATTGGAGAGCAAGCCTTCAACTCTTGAGACTTGGAAAACATTCCAGATACAAACCATAACACATACCTTATGAAAACAAAGTGTGTGTTAGAAGAATAAATTCCCAGGAATGGAATTTCTTATTCAGAGAACACACATTTAAAATTTTGATAGATACAGCCAAATAGCTCTCAAGAATATACATCAACTAGTTCTCCTCTATTAATGCTCTTTCCCCATAACCTTGCAGTCACAGTGATATTAACTTACTGATTTGTTTAATATGATAGTCTTTTAAAAATATTTTTTTATTTTGTCTCAGTATGAGTGAGTTTGAACATCTTTCCTTATATTTATTGTTAAGAATCATTTTTTTCTGTGAACTTTGTTTCCCTTTGCCCATTTAATTTCTATTCTTCTTAATAGTTTGAATAGAAGGTTTAATGATATTTATATCCTAATAACATATATACATATATATATATATGTGGATATATATATACATATATATACATATGTGTGTGTATATGTATATATACATATATATATATATGTGTATATATATATATATATATATATATATATATCTTGTCAATTTGTAGCAGCCATTTGTGATATGAATTCAAAAGACAGATACAAATTTTTTTTTTAAAAAAGCCTGAGGGAAAAAGATGTATTACCCAACAAATGAGCAGCAACTAGACTGCAGACTTCTTAACCACAACAACGGAAGCCAGATGATAATGGAGTGATATTTCAACACACTAAAAGTAAATAATGCTTTCATTATTATATCACTATTCAGTAAAGATGGCTAGATCCAATGAAAATATATTGAGAAACAAAGAGGAAAAAAAACTCATTATTTTAAAAATCGAAAACAATTTATCCTCAGCTGACCTGCACTACAGGAAATAATGGTAAAGGGGAATTGTTTATGCAGAAGGAAAATGATTATTAAACTGGACTGTCCAGACTCAAAAAGAGGAACAACACAAAGGGCAAATATGTGAATGAATCCAAATAAAAAGTGAGTATGTAAAGTAATAATGTAAATGTTTTGTGCGTTTTTCACTACATATACAATTAAAAGTAATGAACCAATGATATAAAAGGCCAGAACAGTTAAATGGAGTTAAAATGTTCTAAGGTCATTTTACTGTCTTGGAAGTGATAAAAATATCAATTCATATTTGACTTTAATAAATCCAGGATGAATGTTGTAACCTCTAGAATTAACACAGAAAAAAAATTGTTTCTCTTTTTTCTTTTTACAGTGTTAGGAATAGAAAATAGGTTCCTGCACATGCTAGGAAAATGTTCTGACACTGAGCTACATGTGCAGCCCAAGAAGTTTTTAAAAAATCTAATTTGGCAGGGAGTGTACATGCTTATCATTCATGCTCAAGGCCTTAGTTTTAATCTCCAGTGCTCACACACACACACACACACACACACACTCACACATAGTAAATAAACATATATAAATTCAGTTGGTAATAATATGTAATATACAAATATAATCATCAACCAAATATAACAGAAAAATGGAGCAATAGAAAGCACTTAATCCAAAGAAAGATATGAAAGGAGAGGAAAAACAACATGTGACAGGCAGGACAAATAGAAAATAAACTGTAAGATAGTATATAAAGGGCTGGGGATACAGCTCAGTTGGTAGAGTGCTTGTGTTGTATGCAGAAGGCCCAGGGTTCAATCCCCAGCACCACAAAAAAAAAAAAAAAAAAAAAAAAAAAAAGTATATTAAAACCTTAAAAGTATCAGAAATTGAGGCTGGGGTTGTAGCTCAGCAGTATAGGGCTTGCTTAGCACGTGCGAGACTCTGGGTTCAATCTTCAGCACCACATAAAAATAAATAAATAAATAGAGGTATTGTGTCCAACCACAACTAAGAAAGAAATTTTTTTAAAAAAATCAGAAATTATATTAAATATAAAGAGATTAAATACTCCAATTAAAAGACATTATCAGGTCTATAGTTGTGGCATAGCAGTAAGGTGCTTGCCTAGCACATGCAAGGCCCTGGATTTGATCCTCAGCACCACATATAAATGAATAAAATAAAGTTTTTGTTTTTTTTTTTAAAGACATTATCAGAATGGATTAAAGACTATGTGCACGGGCTAGGGATGTGGCTCAAGCAGTAGGGTGCTCGCCTGGCATGCGTGCGGCCCAGGGTTCGATCCCCAGCACCACATACAAACAAGGATGTTGTGTCGGCCGAAAACTAAAAAATAAATGTTGAAATTCTGACACTCACTCTCTCTCTCTCTCTCTTAAAAAAAAAAAAAAAAAAGACTATGTGCTGCTTACAGGAATTGTAACAATAAATATATCAAAATTTTGAATGTAAAATTTTGGAAAAAAGATATAACATGCAACCACATTCAGACAAAGTACAATATCAAATAAAATAAGCTTTAGAAAAAGAAACATTATTAAAGTTAGAGGTACATTTCATAAAGATAAAAGAGCAGTCAACCAGGAAGACATAATAATTCTAAACTTTTGTGCATTTAATAATATACACATACACTCAATCTCACTAATATTAAGGAAACACAATTTAAAATAACAAAAATATATCTTTATTAAACTTATCATATTAGACAAATCAGAAGGTTGATCTCAATGTATAGGTAAGGCTATGAAGAAACAGGCTTTTGTGTTGGGAGTCTAAATTGTTACACCATTTTGTGATGAGCTATTTGGCCATATCTATGAAAATTTAAAATGCATATCTTTTGAGTCAAAAATTCCACTTCTGGGAGTTTATCCTCCTCAAATATGTACAAAATATAAGAAAAATCATGACTATCTTAGTAGGTGCAGAAAAAAGCATTTGATTAAATTTAACACATAAAATAAAAACTCTTCATACAGTAAGAATAGGAGTTGCATTGTCTATTCCAGCAAAACTAATTATCCCAAAACTGTGGCTCAAAACAATAGTAAATAGTTTATCATCCTCACATTTTCTGTGGGTCAGGAATTTGGAGGTAGTTTAGGTGGCAGCTCTTACTCTAGTTTTGGCATGAAATTCCAGTCAACATTTGGGCTAGAGCTAAAGTTCTTATCAAGACTTTACTTGAGGTTTCACAGGACCTGGATTGAGACAACACGGCAGTCTCCTGGAATAAAAATTGATATGCCTAGAAGCAGACTTCATCATATCATATCATATCATATCATATCATCTTTCATTATATCATCTGATCATCTTATAACAAACACCATGGCAACAACAGCATTAAAATGGGTGATATCAAAGAGAACTTTCTTGAAACATTTATTCAAAACAGAGCTTTATCTGACGTTTGTCATAAATCTACATTTTCTTCTCTTTCAGATGACTGTAATAGCAGAGTACAGCTCTCTTTGACATCTGATGGTGGGACAATAGCATGCTCCCACCCTTCTGTGGATATCCTGTATGAACACACACAACCTATCCCTCAACTAGATTCTGTGCACAATAATGAAGAAACACATGATCAAGTACTAAAAAACAGATTAGAAGACAAAGATGAATAGCTTGAGCAAGAAACCATGACAGAAAAACTTAGAAAAATGTTCTTTACTACTATGTATCATTTGTATCCTCATGGACAGTATCACAGAGGTGCTAAGAATCTGAATCCTCCTAAAGACATATGATATTGAAACTCTTGGGTGAATCAAACAAAAATGTTATCTGGTATTTCATTTGCCATTTGAGAAAATGCAATCTGGTGTATTCACTAATATGTTATATAGTAAAATAATAATAAAATATTTTTTCATATGTTAAAAAAAAAGACTTAACTTGAAGGATCTATTTCCAAAGTGGCTCAGGCACATGGCTGACAAATTGGTGCAGGTTATTAATAAGAGGCATTGTTCTTTGTCATTATTATCACATATGAACCTCTTTACAAAGCTTCCTAGGTCTTCTCAGACAAAATGACTGGCTTCCCCCAGGGTGAGTGATCTAAGAGGCTAAGAAACCCCAGAGAGATTTGGTGGAAACTCAAATGTCTTTGATGACAAAATTTTGGAAGTCACATATCATTTCTGTCATACTCTTTTGAACACACAGATCAGCCATGATTCAGTGTGGGAGAAGAATATACAAGGACTTGACTGTCAGGAGGTGAGACTTACTTAAGACCATCTCAGATGCAGGTCTCCCCAAAGGGAAATCCCTTAATCTTATGATGTATGTCCAGAAAAATTCTAAAGCAAATATTACACTTGAAAGCAAAATTTTGAAACGTTTAGTCCTTGAAATTGGGACTAAGTCAAGAATGGTCACTGGAACCACTTCTAATCAACATTCTGTAAAGTTCTATCCTAAAATGAAGGAAGAGAAGGAGAAGTGGAGGGGGCAAGAGGAGGAGGAAAAGGGGAAAGGAGGAAGAAGAGGGCAAGAGATAGGAGGTATTAAGATTGGTTAGATAGGAAGGAGAAAAAGTCATTCATAGATGGCATATTACATAGAAATTCCAGATGAATCCACAGTTATACTTGTAGATTAAATGACTTAGTTCAGATTCAAGATCCATATTTAAAAAACCATAACAATATTTCCATCTACCAGCAATAAAAAATTAGAAATAAAATTATTGAATATCACCAGCTAGAATAGTATATAAAAATGAACTATTTAGTAATAAATGTAATGAAACATACAAAGTTTTCTATCTACATAGAAAACCATGTAACACTATTGAGAGAAATTAAAGAAATCAAAGAAAATCTGAATAAATGGAAGAAAGATTCAATATTGTAAAGAGGTCAATTCTCCCTAAATTGATATTTAGGTTCAGTGCAATCTCAATAGCCTTCTTTTATTTCTGAGAGAACTGACAAGCTGATTCTAAAGTTTCTGTGGAAATACAAAAGAACAGGAATAGCCAAGACAATCTTGAAAGTTGAAAAACCTAATACTACTAATATCAATATCAACATATTATTTAAATATTTTAATACCTTTATTTCACTTATTTATTTTTATGTGGTGCTGAGGATTGAACCCAGGGTCTCACATGTGGAGGTGAGCACTCTACCACTGAGCCCCAGCCCCAGCCCTCAACATTATTTAGTTACAGAAATTAATACAGTAGGTAACTGGTACAAGGATAGATCAATAGAGCAAATTTATAAAAAGGGTCCAAAAAGAACCACACAAATAAAAACATTAGATTTATGGCAAAGGAACATTGCAAAGTGATAGAAAATTATAGTCTTTAATAAATAACATTGGGTCAACTGGATATCCATCTAGAAAAATAGAAATTTGATCCTTATCTCACAAAAATCAATTCCCAGTGGATGTTAACTTTAAATGTGAATTTAAATTCACAATTCAACACATTTCCTAGAACATAACAGAATGTCTTCATGATCATGAAGTAAGCAAAGATTTCTTTAAGAAATACAAACCAAATATTTACCATAAATTATTTCCATCACAGATATCTTTATAGGAGGGAAGGGCGACTGACATCGTGAGAGAAGACGTTTGCAACGCATGTGATTGACAATGACTCATATCCAGAATATATAAATTATTGCTTAAAAATCAGTTAGAAAAGATATATCTCTCAGTACACAAATGAGCAAAAGACTAAAAATGTCTTTTCGTAAAAAAAGGATATCCAAACAACACACCGACAAAATCATATCTATGGGAGAAAGGTGTTCAGCCTCATTAATCCTTATTCTTAGTCATCAGGAAAATTGACCTGGGTGGTGGTTACATGTATATACTCATACTGTGACAGTTGTATCAAGACGTATGTTTATAACCTGTGTACCTTTTTGTACATTTACTATATTTGAAAAAAAAAAATTTTAGAAATGTTTTTTAGTCCCTTTTCTCTTGAACTAGCTTTGGGGGAGCTTTAGTCATGAATAATGTAAGGAATAACAGTAAAGAAGGCTCAAGAAGTCTGAGAGGTCCCCGCCCCCCAGGATGCAACTAGTAATGCTAGGAGTCTAATTCATTTTTCCTTCCATGTTTCTGGCTGCTTTCATGGAAATAGATGACATCCGTGGGTCAGAAATCCCCAGGATTCTCAGGAGAACCTAATCCCTCTGGAGCCAACAGGAAGCTCATCTGACTGACTGGTTTTAAAAGCCTTAATCCTCATTGCTTGAGCTGTGCCACAGGAAGACTTCATTTACTTCTGGGAGCATCAGGTGGGTTTCATTTTCTTCAGGCTTTGTTGAACATGGCTTTAAGTCTCTGTGGTAGTTCTAAGCCACTGTGGGTATTGGATATCATTGGAAATCTGATCAGATCTCTGGATCCTTTCCCAAGGGGCGTGGGAGGAACAGGTATTTTCAAAACAAAATTTTGCTCACAGTTTGGGAGCTGAGGATGGGGATAGACCCCAGGGAGTTAAAATAGCAGGATTAGTGTAATTGGTTTCTCTATTAGTTGGAAAGCACAGTTGGGATTCCCTATTTAAATTCCCTCTATGACTTAAAAAAAAAAAACAACCTTTTGGATTGTAAATGAAGCAGTTATCAATCAAGTTAGGCAACACAATACAGCCTTTGGAAGTAAAATAAGGGATAAAAGCTATAGTCAAAATGCAAATGGTTCCCTGGGTGTGTTCTTCCTAAAGCTTTTAAGGAAGAGGGAAAATTGCTACTTGTGGCTGTGGGAAGTGCTTTCCATTATCCAGAAATTGAAACAAAGGGAGAGCTGTGAGGCCCTGAGGCTTGTTTATTTATTTATAGATAGTAGTCTAGGATTGGTGGATTCTCAAGGAATGCTCTCTTTAATAAAAAGTGGGAAGAGCCCTTAACTCAGATCTCAGGGTTCTAATGAAAGCAACTGGTGCTGGGCTTCTGGATCTGTGCTCCCTAAACCAAAGATTTAATCGGTGCCCAGTGGGTCATGCATATTGGGCCACTGAACAAATTCTACCACCTCTCTCTTGCCCGCTTTCTGATAAAGGGTAAATAGCAGCACAAACAATTTGCAAATTTGTCTCTAAACTAAGGACTAGTCTCTCTCTCTCTCTCTCTCTCTCTCTCTCTCTCTCTCTCTCTCTCTCTCTCTCTTTAATGGATACAATGCCTTTATTTTTTAAAATTTATCTATTTATTTATTTTTATGTGGTGCTGAGGTTGAAACCAGTGCCTCACACATGCCAGGTAAGCACTCTACTACTAAGCCACAACCTCAGCCCTTGTTTGTTTGTTTGTTTGTTTCTTTCTTTCTTTCCTTCCTTCCTTCCTTCCTTCCTTCTTTCTTTCTTTCTTTCTTTCTTTCTTTCTTTCTTTCTTTCTTTCTTTCTTCTTTCTTTCTTTTTTAATCTTTAAAAAAAATCCTACCTAGCTAAACAGGAATTTTAAATGGGAAGGATGGCTTTAAAACTGATTAAAATAACACAATAATTTCATTTATCTTTCCTCAACTAATCTATTCTGGGTCCTTTATGAATAAGAGCTTAATTTTAGAAAGTGATCAGGAACCCACTTTGAATATCTTGAGGTGCCACCATTTAAACTACTTAGAGAATGTCTGGGGCAGGCTGGGGTTCCTGGCATTGGGAGCCAAGCTGGTTACAGCATGTTTAGTGTCACTGGTAATGAGCAGATTCTCCTCCACCTGAGGCAAAGTGAAGATTCATGTGGACAATGTAGACGCACCTTCAGTGAGTGGCTCATGTGGGCTGTTTCCAGTTTGTTTAGGTTTTCTCTACTACTTATGTTACCTTCATACTTGTGTAGTTTGTATATCTTGTAAAATTCGGCAATTTTTGAAATCCAATAGCATTTACTTTGGACTTCAGAACAATTAAAGAAAATGCTCTTTTAAAAA
This sequence comes from Callospermophilus lateralis, assembly GCF_048772815.1. Classification (NCBI taxonomy): domain Eukaryota; kingdom Metazoa; phylum Chordata; class Mammalia; order Rodentia; family Sciuridae; genus Callospermophilus; species Callospermophilus lateralis. The sequence goes on from NC_135308.1 coordinate 46,091,481, forward strand.
ATTATTCTTAAAATGTATTATAAATTCTCAGAACCTGAGCTAGGCCCTGATACGTTCTTATTCACATCTACATTTTGTGATCTGAATATCAGACTTTGCATGAGGTCTCAGATACACAGGAAGTCACTGACAAAGATTATGAAAATCATTGGTAATAACTGCCAGACAAAAGCCTTTCAACATCAGAAACCAAAAGTTCCCTCAGAATCAGAGTCTTTCAGTGATATGAGACATGTTGTTTTCATTGTTAGAGAAATCAATTTTTTTTCATAGAGATATGAGGTAGATATTTGCAAACATCAGATATACCAGGAACACAAATGACTTCATTTTTAGTAACTCATTTGACTTAAAAAAAGGTCTTTTCTCTATGTCTACGTAAGAGAGTTCAAAAAGAATCTATATCATAGTGAAAACTCTCTTTTTAAACATTTTGAGTTGAGAATTAACTATGCTGCTCTCTATATTGTATAAACCAAACCCAAGAAGAGTTGCTCAGAAAGGATGTGATCTCTTCTCACTCATGTTTTAGGGCTGTGCAAAAACATTTCTTCCCTGCAGGGAAAAATGCTTAACACTTCTGGGTTTATACCCAGAGTAGAATGGAGGTTATAGGAAAATGACCAGGAAGTTGAGCATGCTGGAATACACCTATAATTCCAGGCATTTGGCAAGATGAGGCAGACGGATCACAAGTTCAAGGCCAACCTGGACAACTTAAGGACACCCTCAGCAAATTAGCAAGAACTTACATCAAACAGAAAAAGGACTGGTGATATACCTCAGTGGTGAAGCTCCTCTGGGTTCAATTCCCCAGTACCAATAAAATAAAATAAAAAGAAAGGAAAATTCTTGGTCTAGGGCTAATTCTATTGTAAGTCACTATAAATGGAGTCTGTTCAAAATGTTTGTTCATAGCAGCCATAAAGGGAAAATAGCAACATGGAGCAATGGTCTGTATGGGATAGGAGACTGAGGACTTCTGTTAAAAAAACAAAATTGCATTTGGGTGATGAGGTACGTCATCCCTGGTAGTGTACATTTAGCACGCATGGGTTTAATCTTTGCCCGCCCCTCAAAATTGCATCTCTATCCTGACTCATATGCTAACCTACACTGTTAGCTTGACCAATTCAGTTTAATCATTCGGAGGCTATTTCCTCATCTGGAAAACTAGGACATTAATAATGTTCATACTATTAAAGTCAAATAAGATTTATAGGAGGCATTGGTTTAGAATGAGTTCTTTCACTAGGATCCAACAGATCAAATAAAAATGGAGTCTCTCATGCTAAATTTCCATGTCATCAAGCAAAAAAGAAATCGTTTATCAGACTTTCTGAGAAATCAGGAGAGGGCAAGATAATACAAATCCCTAAACAGGTCAGTTTTAGCTGGCATGATAAGCCTGTACTCCGTTTTAACCTTATAGAGACAGTAACTTTGAAATGACCAACTCTCTTTTTGTTTCCTATTTCTGTTTTCTTCAGCTCTTTTTTGCCTATAAAACCAACCTGCTCTGCTCAACTCATTGGGACACATTTTCTAAATTTTTAGAGTTGACACTGCCTTACATGAATAACAAATAAAAGCCATTCAATTGATTAACCTAATTTGTTGTAATTTTGTCTTTTGACATGTAGAAATTATAAACAAATAGGGTAGTGCTTGTGAAACTGCTTCCTTGACCATAACTTCTGCACAAATAATAGTTCTACTGATTTTTATTTATTTAATTTTGGTAGGGAGATGGAAGAAAAGTAAAGGCACCCGAATGGATAGATTTTTCACATGTCTTTCTCCATCTTTCTCTGTGCCTTTATTCATGTGTTCTCCAAATACATACCAAAATAATTAAATGAGATAACTCATTTTGTAAAATCTTTACTTTGGAATAATTTATAGTAGTCAATTCAGTTTTGGAAGAATTGATCTCTATTCTTTCTTTCTGGCAGTAATTTGAACAGAACCAAATGCCTGTTCAAATTATAATTAGTAATGTGCATTTATATACAAGTAAATATATAATGATCCTAAATTTATTTTTAGCTTTTACAGCTAAATAAATAAAATTTTCTCCTCTGCTCAGCTTTTCCCCCTAAATTTTTACTGAGTTTCTTCAAACTCCTAGCCTCAGGTAATTGTCCTTATTCAGGTACTGGGGGATGATATTGATTTCCAGAGAAAAATCTTGATTCCAGCCACCTCCAAGGAACTAATAATCCAGTGTATCTTCCATTTTTAGTTCCTTTTTAGCTTGTACATTTGGATGAATTACTTTACTAAAGCTTAAAACTATGAAAGTTGGTTGAAGAATATTTTTGTCATGTTTATGGGATATGTAACTGAGTGTTCTTAGAAAATCTATTCTGGGCTGTTGCCTGGCACCTTGTACATTGCTGCTTGAAAGAAGAGTTTCTTCCCTCAAATGGTCTGACCTATTCATGGGATCCAGAAGGATAGAGACTTTTAGAAGCTCTATGTTCCTCCAGTTCTTACATTCTTGGGCCAGCAGATATAGAAAGCTGGAGAACTTTGTAGGTTTTGTAATTTGGCATTGCTGTGCTAATGGACCAGTTCTCAAAACCCCAAAATCAAAAACAAAAAAATAAATAACCAAATTTGCACTGTGTGCTGATTTTCCTGGGGCAAATACTCTGTTGCCAAGTCTGTGCTACTATTTGGTTAACAAGTGACTTTCCAGAACAGGTGCCAGCTAGTTCCAGCACACAGGAACCATGAAATTTAGTGCCAGATATCACTTTTCTACAGGGGAAAGCCAGACAAAGAGGCGTGGATCAGTGGCTGTTTATGGTTTGCACTCTCTGGCATACGTCAGTGGATGAACGATGCCTGGGTCACTGTTCACAATAATTACTTTAGAGAAAGTCAGTGTAGGGCATTCTCTCCTGTTTGCCCACCATGCTTCCACCCAGTTATGTCTTTTCTCACCTTAAGAAACTCCAAAAAGAAAGGTTCAGAGTTCCTTTGAATATGACAGAAAGTAGGTAAGTGACTGGGATTAGAGTGTGGATGAGGGGAGGATAGATGTGGATGTGGGGAGAAGAGATGGGAAGTGACTACTAATAGTTATGGAATTTCTTGTCTACGTGATGAAATGTTCTAAAATTGACTGTGGTGATGGTTGCACAACTCTGAACATACTCTGAATCCCACTTTATATATATTAATATCTTATTAATATATATTAATAAATAATATGCATATTAATAAATTCCACTTGATATATATAGAAATTAAACATATCTATATTAAATGGGTGAGTTATTTGTTACATGAATTATATCTCAATAAATCTGTTTTGAAATTTAAAAGGAACCTCCAAAAGAGACTATTTATTGGTCTGTGTTTAGAGATGATAATACTGATATGGTTTATTATTTTTTAAATATACTAATGCATTAAAAGTGTGTGAAACAATGGTTGTGCAACTGATGTGATTCTGCAATCTGTATATGGGGTAAAAATGGGAGCTCATATCCCACTTGAATCAAAGTGTGAAATATGATATATCAAGAACTATGTAATGTTTTCAACAACCTACAATAAAAATTAATTTAAAAAAAAGTGTGTGAAAATACCTCAGAATTTGTGAATTTCAGCAAAAGCAGTACTTAAAGGGAAATTCATAGCATGATGCATGAACTAGAAAAGAAAAAAATCTAATATCAAAAAGGTAAGTGTCCACCTTAAGAAACTAGAATAAGAAAAGGAAATTAAGTCCAAGGCAAATAGAAAAAAATGGTTATAAATTAAGAGAAGAGAACAAATACAAGTGAAAATAAGAGATCAGTAGAGAAAATCATCAAAATCAAAAGCTGATTCTTTAAATAGATCAATAAAATTGATAAACCTCTAGCTAAGAAAAAAAGAGGAAAGGTACAAATTACTAATACCAAAAACTGGTAGGGATGCAGTCCAATGGTAGAGTGCACGCTTAGCATGTGTGAGATCTTGGATTTGATCCTCAATATCACACACACACACAGGACTATATTAAAAATTAAAAGGGGTCATCACTACTGATCCCATAGACATTAGAAGAGTAAGAAAGCGATATTATGAACAACCCTTGCTCAAAAATTTGGTAGTCTAGATAAAATGGATCAATTTCCAGAAAGACATCATCTACCAAAATTCACATCAGGAGAAATAGGTGACCTGAATATCTGTTGAAGAAATTAAATCAATAATTAATAAATTTTCAGAACAAAAAGAGCCAGGCCTAAATGGTTTTTATTGGAGAATTCTCCCAAACATTTAAGAAAAAATAAATAAATAAATAAATACAATTGGCATATGATGGCCCACGACAGACTGCCTGTTTTTAAAATAAAGTTTCATTGGAAATGGAGCTGAGATTAGGGTGGAGCCCATGAAGGAAGGTTTTGCAAGTGCAAGTTCAACTTTTTTTTTATTTAAAATTGTTATCTTTTATTCATTTGGGATTTTTTTGTATTACATTTTTTTTTTAAATATTGCATGACTATGTTATATACCTTGATAAGTGAGTGTTTGGTAATCTCAAATTCTGTTCCCATATCAAGTACCTCACCATCATCCCACCCTTGTGGGGGAAGATAATTGATAATTGGAAGTACCTTGAAGAGATGACTCTGAATATTATTAAATATGGCTTCTTTTTCCCCAGCGGTGATGGTTTGTATTTCACCACCCACAAGAACCACGGTGTTAAGCAACAAGCAACATGAAACACTATGGTGTGGAGGATGTTGTGTGGTATGGAATCAACTAAGAGGGCTACAGTTCACACTGAGCATAGCTGGCCACACTGAGGCTTCCATATCTGTAAGATCAACTATATGTTCCAATGAATATTGGATATTATAGAAACATTGAAAATCTAGGCCAACCGTTGCCATTTGACAAGACACATTTGTACTTTTTGATTGACTAGTTTGTATAATCTTTATTGTTCCTTAATGCGTTAAACCCATTATTATGTTCTTTTAAAAGAACTGTAATAGTGGAAATGATTCATGCTAAGGGTTTTTTAAAAGCTAGGTCAATAAAATACTTGTAAGGCTTATCCTTCCCAAGATTACTGCCTGCCAAAGGATAATCAGAAAAATCCTTCCTCTTGTCTAAAAACTGGTTTAAGAAATGATTTCCAAAATTTGCTAAAAAAATAGCAATTTTTATTAAAAGTCCAAATAAAACAGGCTCCAGGATGGGTGATAGATATTTGTTCCTTCCTTAAACATTTTCCTTCAAAATCTTAATTTATAATAAAATCATTTTCAGGAAATGTAAAAAATAAATCATAAGTATAGTGGTTATTCCAAGTTTTGGACATTCATTGGAACATAAGACTATTAAGACATTGGATATTATAGAAATAGCTAGACATTATTTACACATGTACCTTGGGACAGTGGTACATGTGTAAAGAGATTTATGGGGCATGGTGGCACACACCAGTAATCTCAGCAACTTGGGAGGAGGCTGAGGCAGAGGATCCCAAGTTTGAGGCCAGCCTCAGCAACTTAATGAGACCCTCAGCAACTCAGTGAGATCCTGTCTCAAAATAAAAAGAGCTGGGGATATAGCTCGGTGGTAAAGTGTCCCTGGGTTCAATCCCCAGTACCAAAAATAAATAAATAAAGACTTAATTGATATTATTTCTCTAGTACCAGTGACAGAGTCACTAAAGTCAATAAATAAGTGAAATTTTGACCCTGGGTAAATTCAGCCTGAGGAATGAAAATTGACAGAGAGGTGAAATATTCTGAGAGTCACTTAGTGAACTGTTATGAAAGAAGAAATCTGCTCAGTGTTTGAACAGCTAGAGAAGCTGGTCATTTCAGAACTGTTCAAGGTTTTGTTGTAGTTCTATTACACAAATGTCACTCCTCATTAGGAAAAAGACCTCCCCCATTGTGTTTCAGATTCTGTGTGCTATCTGCTGAGTACTAACAGCTTGAATGAGTGGAGATGGTTGAATTAGAGAGTGGAGGGAAGAGTCAGCTCCCCGCAAACAGGAAGCAACTGTGAGATGAAAGGCAGGCTGGTGTCTGTTGCTGGGCTTCCCCCTGGGCTAGGAAACAAATAGAACTCATACTTAATATTCTTCCTGCTGCCTGTGGAAGGTCTTTAGGTGGAACGTCAGTGCTCATTTTACTCTCTCTATTCAGCCTGTATTTTGATGCATGGTATTTTGGGAAAGTGGGGGACATTGTGTAATCTGGAATCCACTAGAAACAAATGTCAGTTTTCCAAAGAGTCATCTGAGGGTCATTCTGCTGTCAGGGCTAACCTGCTAATCTCAAGGGAGATATAAAAAAAAGGACAAAGGGTGGTGAGTATTGGTGGAAAGCAGGAAGGTGATGTTTGGATCACAAGATTGCTGATCAGTTTATAGTCTGACTGTATGTAGATAAGAGGAAGAAGAAGATTTTTAAGAGATGAATCACAGCAGAATTTTGAAGCAGTTACACAACCACCCAACGTAGAGTTGCAAAGTCATTCATCACTCCACTGTGGTACTTCTGACCGACAGTTAACTCAATACTCAGGAGTTAATTCTTTCTTATTGAAGGATGATATATTTTCTAAATGCAAAGGAGAAGTCACAAAATTGGACTTAACCCAAAGTCATAGTAAACCAGAGGATCTAATTTTCTAGTTCCATTTGTATTCATTAGAGGAAGAGGAAACTAAGATTTGGGCTCAGTTTCTTATATCTATATCCATCTGATTTCTGCCCCCAACCAGCAGGTCTTTTCTCTTACACAATGGTGAACCATTATCCTAGGCTGAATGTTTAGGCCTGTTTAAATGTTTTAAAGAAGGCAGATTAGCATCAAAGGTACAAAATTCTGCATAGTTTTTTCATAAATATGACTAATAGGATGAAGTAACATGTTAGCACATTGCTTTGCAAGTAGAACTAGCAAACTGGTTTTCCACGGTTTACTGTCAGACTTCAGAGTTAGCTAAAACTTGTTGCTTCTCTTTACATCTGTAAAGTGAAAGGGATACAAAAGAACTTACCCATGAGTCTTAGATGCCCTCTCTTAGGCTGATAGAGAAAGAAGTCTTAGGCTGTCCTTTGATTGATCAACCATTGCTTTAGAATTCTGGAAGTGTCTAATTCTGTCCCAGCAGATAGTGACCCTTTGAGTTCAGGGTGGATGTGGGTATGTAGTAGGTACAGGTTGGTTCTGGAATGCCCATGTATTCAGATATGGAACTTTGGGGAAGTGAATGGATCATGAGGGCACTAACTTTGTCAGTGGATTAACCCATGGATGGATTTATAACTGAATGAACATCTAGGAGGTAGCCTACATCTTGTTCCCTTTCTCTCCCTGTCTCCCAGACAACACGAAGTGAGCCGCTTTCCTTTGCCATGCCCTTCCAGCATGATGCTCTGCCTCACCATAGACCCAGAAACAGTGCCTGCTGCCCACAACCATGGATTAAGCCTCAGACACCATGAGCCAAAATAAGTCCTTTCTCCTTTAAGTTGTTTTTCTCTGGTATTTTGTCACAGTGACAAAGAGCTGACTAAGTAGGTACATGGCGGGGGGGAGATATCAGCAATGTCCATAGTTTATATACAATAGTCACCTAGGAGCTCATGTCAGATCACAGTCCTCATTTATGAAAGGAATTCCTTTACAGATTAAAGTCATTTCTAGTATTAAATTCTGTAAGCTTATAATTCTATATTGGGTTAATAATATGCTTAGCTTTTGAGGAGGAACAGCAGTAGATTTTTAAAAGTTTAACCCTTCACACCACTTTAGCATCAGATAGGTAAGAGGAATAAACACAGGTGAAATACCTAATTTGGAAATCATTTAGAAAGCTAAGAATTCCAAAGAGCAGGGTCTACATGAGATCTGAAAATGACTAGGGGAAACTTTGTGGAGGACATGGTCATGAAGGACTTTACCTGGGCAGAGCTTGATAAATGAGGATTTGGGTATTCTAAAATAAATGAATAAATATAAAAGAATCGTAAATGTATACAGGGAAAATGCATATCTATGTGCACAATGTTTGTATATGTGCATTTTTCTGTGGATAGTGCCACTTATCTGTGCATTCATATAAGGAGATACAAATGGCATATCAGTTGTAGAATTTTCTTTTTGGTCTACATAGGTTCACAGGATGAATGAAACAATATATATTGTGATAGCTGCAGGAAACACACAGAGCATGTCCTGAAATACAATGAGTTGTTCAGGCCTGGCTAGTTATCTTTAGGAGTTGAAAATGTACAGAAGCATCTTCAATCTGTTAGAGAAAATTCCAAGCTCTTGTGTGAGATGTTTCCTGTTGAGAACGTCTCTTGTCTCCACCACAATGACTAATTTTCCAGGAGACCCCTAGCTTCCCAAACCCAAGCTTGCATAGAACCATCAATTTTCGAAAAGACTTTCTGGAGCTCACAAACTTAGAATCTGTTTCTCACATGAAGGGTGATCTATTTTCAATCCTTTGACACATTCAGAGATTAGTGTATTTTTCTAAGACATAACTTTGTTTCTGTTTTCAAGCCCACTCATGGGGGTAAGAATCAAAGACCACAAAAGTGTTGATGATTTCAAAGTCTGTACAAATGAAAGGACACCAGATAAATCAAAGTGGCACATTCTTATTGACTGATATGTGAGAATTGAAATTCAACTAGAGCACAGAGTGCTATTTATTGTTTTCCAGAAATTCATCAATAGGAGATTATACAGACAAATGTGGCATATCCACTGCCGGAATGTTATGCAGTCACTTTTTCTCTATATGAATTTTCCTATTCATGTAAGTGGAATCATATGATAGTGATTCTTCTGTATCTGACTTATTTTACTAAAATAATGTTTTCTAGGCTCATCCATTTTTTTAGCATATATAAAAATTGCTATCCTTTTTATGGTTGAATAATATTCTATTACATGTATATCCCATATTTTGTCTATTTATTCATCTGTTGATAGGCACTTGGGTTGTTTCAACCTTTTAACTATTATGAAGAATCATATTATGAACATTGATGCTATAGTTTAGATATGGTTTGTCTTCCAGAGTTCATGTGCTGGAATCCCCAGTGTGGCAGTAGAGAGGTGATGGAATCTTTAAGAAGCGAGAACCAGTGGAAGGTGATTAGATCATGGGCACTGCCCTCAGAAGGAATTAATATACTTCACATAGTACCAGATTAGTTTCCTCAAGAATGAGTTGTTATAAAGCAAGTTCAGATCAACACAATCAGAACTACACACATGGCCTACATCATAGAAAATGGAGAAAAGCCGAAATCATTTTCTCTAAGATTAGAAGCAAGACAAGGATGTCCACTTTCACCACTCTTATTCACTTATTCAATGTAGCTTTGGAAGTCTTAGCAACAGCAATAAGACAAAAAAAAAAAAAAAAAAAAAAAAAAAAGAAAAAAGAAAAGAAATAAAGGACATGTAAATAGGAAAAGAGGAAGTCAAATATACAAAGATCTAAAAACGCCACCAAAATATTGCTAGAACTGGTAAATTTAGTAAAATTTATTTGAAAATCAACATATAAAAAATTAATATCTGTGTATTACACCAATAATGAAACTGCTGAGAAAGAGATCAAGAAAGCAATCACATTCACAATAACTGTATGTTTAACCAAAGAAGTGAATGATTTCTACAATGAAATTTCAAAATACTGATAAAGGAAACTAAAAGGACACATACAAAAAATGAAAAGACATCCCATGTTCATGGATTGGAAGATTACATTTTGTTAAAATGTCCATACCACCCAAACTATTCTAAAGATTCAGAAATTTATACCAAATATATCACTGACATTTTTCACAGAATTAGAAAACACACACACACACACACACACACACACACACACATTCATTTGGAACCACAAAGGACCTCAAATAAACAGAACAGTTATGAGCAAGAAGAACACATTTGGAGATATTACAATAACTTGACTTCAAAACATATTACAAAGCTAGAGTAATAAAAAAAAAACATAGTACTGGAATAAAAACAGACACACTGAATAATGGAACAGAAGGGAGAATCTAGAAATAAATCCACATATTTATGGCCAACTGATTTTCAACAAAGGCAATAAAAATATACATTAGAGGAAGAAAAGTTTCTTATATGGTGCTGGCGAAGCTAGGTATCCATATGCAGAAGAAAGAAGCTAAACCCTTATCTCTCACTTCACATATATAAAAATCAACTAGAAATGCACTAACAAATGAAATGTAGGGCTCCAAACTTTGAAATTACTAGAAGAAAATACAGGGAAAATACTTTGGAACATTGATCTAGGCAAAGGATTTTTGAATATGACCCTCAAAGCATAGGCAACAAAAACTAAAATTAACAAATGGTATTATATCAAGCTAAAAGTACCTGCACAGCAAAGGAAATATCCAACAGACTAAAGAAACAGCCTACAGAATTGAAAAAAAACAAAACAAACAAAAAAACACTGAAACTAGTCATCTGGTAAGTGGACTAAATACATAAGGAACTAACTCAGAAGTAAACAATATAAAATGAAACAAAACAAAAAATCAAATAAACCAATTTTAAAATGGGAAATTATCTGAATAGACATTTCTCAAAAGAGGATATACATATAGTCAACAACTATATGAAAAAATGCACAACATCATTAATCATCAGGGAAATGCAAATCAAAAACCACAATGAGATAGTATCTCACCCCAGTTAGAATAGCTAATATCAAAAAGACAAAAAGTAACACATGCTGGTGAGGCTGTGGAGAAAGAGGAACTTTCATACATTGTGAGAATGCAAATTAGTACAGCCATATGGAAAACATCATGGGGTTTCCTCAAGAAAGTAGAAGTAGAACTCACCATATTATGTAGCAATCCCATTACTGGATATCCAAAGGAACATGAAATCAGTATGTTGAAGAGACATCTGAACCTATATGTCTCCTGCAGGGTTAGTCACAATGGCCAAGATGTGGAATCAATCTAGATGTCCATCAACAGATGAATGGATAAAGAAAATGTGATATATATATATATATATATATATATATATATATATATATATATATACATACTTACATACACACACACACACACACACATATATACACACACACATACCTACATACATATACATATATACAGTTGAATATTAATTATAAAAAGAACAAAGTCAATCATTGGCAACAATATGGATGAAAATTGAAGGCATTATGTTAAATGAAATAAGTTAGACACAGAAAGACAAATATCACATGATTTTACTTACATGAGGAAGCTAAAGTTCAAAGTAGAGAATAAAATGGTAGTTACCAGAACCTAGGGAGGGTTTGGAATGCTGTGGGGTGGGGCTAGGGGTGGGGCTAGGGGTGGGGGAGTGGATACAGATGATTAATGGGCACAGGAGTGCAGTTGAATAGGAGTGATAACTTCTAATGTTCTATAGCACAGTAGGGTAACTGTGGTTGACAACAATTAATTGAATATTCCAAAATAACTAATAGAGAAGATTTTGAATATTTACAATACAAATCTACGTCTTGGGTGATATGCCAATTACCCTGATTTGATCACTTCATACTATATGAATGCACTGAAATGACATACTATACTCCATAAATGTGTACAATTAACTATATCAATTGAAAAAATATATTAATTTTTTAAAAAGTGAGTTTGGCTTTCTTGGTTGGCACATTTGCTTCCTTCCTCTCGTGCTATGTGATCTCTCTCTCTTTTGCACATGATCCTGCCACATGATACTGGTCACTCTGAAGCCCTTGCCAAATGCCAGTGCCATCCTGTTTGTAGTTCTCAGAATCATGAACCAAATAAGACTCTTTTCTTTATAAAGTATTCAGCCTCAGGTATTTTGTTAAAATTACACACAATGACTAAGACAATTGGTGTACAATCTGCTCAAGTTTCTGCTTGAGCAATTTATTCTTTAGGACAGAATTGCTGAGTCACGTGATGCAGTCACAGTTGTATATTTAATCTTTTGAGAAAGAGCTAAACTATTTTTCACAGTGGGTAGGCCATTTTACATTCCTACCCATAATATACATGGGCTCTGATTTCTCCATATCCTTGCCAACACTTGTGATTTTCCATTTTATGTTTTGTTTTGTTTTGTTTATGCTGTCCTCACAGGTATGAAGTGGTAAGTTGTAATTTGGATTTGCATTTCTCTAGTGACTAATGATGTTCAGCATCTTACCAAGTGCTTCTTGGTAATTCGTGTATCTTCTTTGGAGAAATATCCATTCAAGTCCTTTGCCTATTTTAAAATTAAATTTTTATTGTTCTTGTTGATTTCTTTATGCATTCAAGAGTTCTTTATACATTCTGGATATTAATACTTTATCAGATATGTGATCTGCAATATTTTCTCCCATTCACTAGATCACCTTTTTGCTTTCATAGCAGTATCCTTTGATGCACAAAAGTTCTTACTTTTGATGAAGTCTGTAAGGGTCCGGCGAAGTGTCGGAGGAAGAGACCACCAAGAGACTGACTTTATGCAATAAGCAGGAGGGGGTTTATTGAGATTCCAGCATGCTGGGGCTCCGTGCCCACTCGAGAAGGGAGCGAAGCCCAGAGCCCAGAGCAGAGATCAACCATGCTTAAGTACACTTTTTGAGGAGGGCGGGGGCTTTGCATACATCAGAACAAATCATCATGAGGCGTGGGAAAATTAAACAACAACTCTGAGACATGATTAGTACATTCATTGGCGGGAACAGATTGGGCAGGGGTGATTGGTCACTCCTAAGCGGGGTACACATTCAAACTGATTGGTCTAGGTCCTGCAATGCCTACGTGCCAGGCTACACAGAGTCCCAGGTTATTAGACAACCAGGGAGTCAGTGGGAATATTTACTGAGCAGTTTGGGTATTGTCTTAACAGCTACAGGAATTACAGGTTTTGGGGGTAGCAGAGGAATTTAATAATACCTGGTCTTTTACTTTTTTAACTCAGGCCCTGCAGCTTAGAAATTTTACCCTTACAAGTTCAATTTCTCTTTTTCTTTAGTTACTTGTGTGTTGTGGACTCTTTAACCAATAAGAACTTAAATTACATTTTGAAGAGTCAATTAGATAAATTTATCTACAAGTTTTCAGGACTAAATGAAGTGAAGCTTCCCTGCACATCTGAACCAAGCACCAGAGCATCGTGTGTAGATAGAAACAAAACAAGGCTCTGGCCCTCTTGGCAGCTCAGCAGGCTGGAGAGCACAAATGGGGCATAGGGGGCCGGGTTCTGAGCTGTAATTAAAGAAAACATTAAGCAAGGACACCACACCAACGTCTCCTTAGGTCAGTTCACATATAATAAAGGCCAAGAGAATGTCTATGTGTGAATGTATACGATTATCTTTGACAGTGCAGGAGTAGAAGGATGTGGTAGACATAGCTCCAACTTCAAAGGCAGACAGATCTGGTCTTCAATCCCAGTTCTTCCACTTATTAGGTATTAACCCCAGAAAATACTTAATCTCTTTGAGCCTCAATTTCCCTATTTATGAATTTTATAATAGTTAATTAATAGTTATTAAGAAGAATTATATCTATGGTAAGCAAAATGACTAATGATGCCCAGTAGATATATGATGAAGTATTTAATAAAGGCCTGATGACAAATCAAGTATTAATGCCAGCATTTTTAAATGTAAAAAGAATGATATTAGTAACAATAGCAAATGTGTATGCAGTGGTATGTTCAAAGCTTTGTTCTACTGTTATTACATCTGTTAACTCACTGATTCTTCATGATAATCCTGTGAGACATAAATTGTTATTACTATTACCATTTTACAGATTAAAAAAATTAAAACATGTAACAATTAAGGAGGTTTCCACTGATTCAAATCAAAGAAATGGAATTTGAATCTAGGCAGCCTGACTCTTAAGTTTGCATTCTCAATCATTCCAGAAAAAGGAAGCTGCTTAACATGGAGATTCCTAACTTCTATTGATTTTAATGTTGTGCTTTCTGTCTTACATAATGTTGTTGGCACTCAGAGTAAAGGGTACCCATCCAGTCACAGAGGCAGGGCTGGCAGCTGTTTTCTGTCTGCACTGACAGGATTGCATTTCTTGTGCCATCCCTCCCATCCATAGCCAAGGCTAAGGCTGTCCCTGTGACCTTAGCGGGTCAACAGATAGAGGCTGTGGTCCCAGGACCTGTTGTCTATCTGCAATCATGCAAACTCTTTCTCATCTCTGGAGGCTCTGAGGCAAAATTATGCCCACAGGATACCTTTTTTTTTTTTTTTTTTTAACTATTGTACATTTTTTAATTTGTTCTTTTTAGATAGACACAACAGTAGAGTGTATTTTGACATATTATACACACATGGGACAGGATACATTTTTAACTTTAACAAATGCACCTATAACTTCCCCCTCACTGTTAACCTTTTGACATGTTCCCATTTAGTCTTTTGATCGTGCATTTTACCCTGCCTGTTCCTTCACTATTCAAATTTTAATGTGCAGATGGTTCCTGTCTTGTGATGGTTCAACTTAGGATTTTCCAACTTTACAATGGTGCAAAATCCATGTGTGTTCAGTAACAACTGTATTTCAGATTTTGAATTTTGAACTTTTTTAGGCTAGTGATATATGGTAGGATGCTTTCGTGCATGTTGGGCAGTTGCAGTGAGCCCCGGTCCCAGTCAGCCACTTGATTATAAAGGGAAACAACAATACACTGAATTGTGTTGCTGAGCTGTGATGCTTGATAAGCTAGGTAGACTGAATGCATTCTTGACTTATCATATTTTCAGTGTATGATGGGTTTGTTGGGTAAAATAACCCCATCATAAATCAAGGAGTATTGGTGTAAGCAGCTTTTATACTGCATTTTTGTTTCATATGATTATTTTCTCCTATTTTAAATTATTCATAAATACTTTTATTTTTAAGAAAATAGCTCTCTGCATGGTAAAGGAATAACAAAAATTAGAAGATTGAGGGGAAAATGCTACTATTCTTGGAAAAGAAAGCTGAAAGATATGCTTTTATTTATTTTAATTCATTTTTATTTTTAATTGAACATAGTAATTATGCATATTTATAGGGTACAGTGACATTTCAACACCTATATACAATGTGTCATTATCAGATCAGAGTAATTGGTATAGCTGTCACCTCAGGCATTTGAATTAACTTTTTTTGACAAATGAAAGACAAATTCCTAGCAAATATTTTAAACAATATTAAAAGATATTTTGAGGCATATATATCATATATGTACCACATATATTTGGTACTGAGAATTGAACTCAGGAATGCTTAACCACTGAGCCACATCCTTGGCCCTTTTTTGTATTTTATTTAAAGACGACAGGGTCTCACTGAGTTACTAAGTGCTTTGCTAAGTTGTTGAGGCTGGCTTTGAACTCCCAATCCTCCTGCCTCAGTCTCCCAAGCTGCTGGGATTAAAGGCATGTGCCACCATGCCCAACTGAATGAATATTTTTGGTGACATAAAATAGAGCTTATGATATATACAATATGCACTATTCTGTAGTTTGTTTTTTCTTCCCTTTTCCTCTTCCCCTCAAACACAAAAAAACATACTTTTTTTTTTTTTTTGTACTGGGAATTGAACCCAGGACTGCTTTACCACTGAGCTATATCCCAAGTCTTTTTTTCATATTTATTTTGTAAAGTTGCTGAGGCTGGTCTGAAGCTTGCCATCCTCCTGTCTCAGCCTTCTGGGTGGCTGGAATTACAGGCAGGCTCCACTGAGCCTGGCTGAAACATACTAATTTGAAACAAACATTTTCTTTTTATTTTCATCTAATTTCCTTTATTGATGTTTTTCAATATAAAAGTAGAGCATTAGCCAGGTGCAGTGGCGCACACCTGTAATCCCAAGTGGCTTGGGAGGCAGAGGCAGAAGGATTGAGAGTTCAAAGCCAGCCTCAGCCAAAGCAAGGCACTAAGCAACTCTGTGAGGCCCTGTCTCTAAATAAAATACAAAGTAGGGCTGGGATATGGCTCAAGTGCCCTGGAGTTCAATCCCTGTACCAAAAAAACAAAAAAAAAAACAACAAAAAAAAACCAACCAAACAAAGAAAAACGTAGGGCATGGTTAGTATAACTACTGAAATGGTACAAAAGCATGTGAAGTGAAAGCAAACCATCTCCCTTGGCCTGGTCTCCATCTCACCCATCATAGCTACCAGTGCTAACACCTGTGTTTTTCCCTTTCTCATTCAAACAGATGCAAATGTGCATTTACATATAGTTAGATTCTTTAATTTTTTTATTTATTTTTACCCAAATATAATTAAGTAAATGCAATAGTCTGGAATTTGTTTTTGATTTCTTCTCCCTTGACAGTATATCAGAAATACTCCTAACAATTCAAGAGAGATGCCTCTTACATTTGTTTCTTCTTTCTAATTTCTTTCTCTCTTTGTCTTGTGTGTGGGGGGTGGGGGGGAGAGGGGTGTTAGGTCTCACAATTCTTATTTGTAGTTTGTCTTTGCTGGTATCTCTGCTTCCTCCTGTTAACAGGCCTCCTGATGTTCCAGGAAGTTCTTAGCTCCGAATTCTGTCAAGGTTAAAACAGGCGTCACCTAACTGCCTAAGCTTAGGAGACCCCATCCAATCAGGTCCCTGCTCCTGAACACCAGCGAATGGGGGTCTTCTGGTCCAATTGCTGGTCTCAAATTTGCAGTCCTCCTGCCTTGACCTCCCAAGTAGCTCTCTAACTTCTGAAAGGGAAGAAGCTCTGACTTCAAAGGCTGAAGTAGGAAGACTAGATAGGGGAAAGAAACTGCCCCCGCCCCCCATCACAAGCTGAAGAGTGAGTCATGCCACGGGATCTACATTTATACTTCAATCTGTTGTTCAATAAATACATCGTCATGGTCATCACCTTGTTCATCCCAAGGTCGATAATACAATTATATGTGCCGGCCCAGGGATGAAGCCCCATTGAGAACACCTCTCGTGTAGCTTTGGCAGCAGCTGTGACTCCACAAGCTTGTTTTCCCCTCTAAGGTTTCACTGGAGAAGTTCTGCATGACTGTAGCACACCCACGTCCCAGAAAGACAGGACAGGGTGATGCACACCCAGAGACAGCATCCACCCACACCTCCATTTGCTCATCTGTCACATAAGAGGGTTGATTAAATTATCTCCCCGAGGACCTCATTGTGCAACCTCTGTCATTCTGCAGCCCCACCCTGCCCTGAAACAGCTGAAGACCACCTTGTCCATCAAAACCCTGGTGAAGCTGTGTAAACTTGCTGAATTTCCAGTGGCCCAGAGCACCAGAGGATTCTTTCAGACACCATTGGAAGTAAAATACTGCTAAGCCGAGAAGGCACAATTGGGACGTATCAGTATCTACAACACCAACACTCTGTCTGCAAGAGCCTCCTTTCTGGGAGTATAAATCAGTGCAGCCTCTTGGAAGTATTTATCAAAACAAAAAATAAACACCTATCCTTTGGCTTTGGTGTAAATGTTTGTATCTACCCAAAATTCATGTTGGAACCTAAAACCCAACGGGATAGTAGTAAGACGTAGAGCCTTGTAGGGCATGGTGGCACATGCCTGTAATCCCAACAACAGGAGGCTGAGACAGAAGGATGCAAGTCCAAAACCAGTCTCAGCAACTTAGCAAGGCCCTAAGCAACCTGACGAGACCCTGTCTCAAAACAAATATAAAAAAAGCTGGGGAGCTGGGTGCAGTGGCCTGTAATCCCAGCAGCTCTGGAGGCTGAGACAGGAGGATTGCGGAGGCGCTAAGCAACTCTGTGAGACCCTGTCTCTAAATAAAATACAAAATAGGTTGAGGATGTAGCTCAGTGATTAAGCACCTCTGGATTCAATCCCCAGTCCAACAAAAAAAAAAAAAAAAAAAAAGAAGAAGAAGGAAAGAAAGAAAGAAAAAGAAAAGAGGTGGGGCCATCAGGAGGTGATTAAACCAGGGGGCTCAAGAATGTGATTAGTGCCTTTATAGAAAAGGCTCAGTAAGCCACTTGGCTCTTCTATCTTTTCCACCACATGAAGCAACAGCAGAAAGTGCCACCTTGGAAGCAGAAAGCAGCCCTCACCAGAGACCAAATCTGCCAGTGCCTGGATCTTGGACTTCCCAGCCTCCGGAACCCTGAGAAATCCATTTCTATTGCTTATAATTTACCCAGTCTGTAGTATTCTTTCATAACAACCCAAACGAACTAATATGCTATGAAATATAAATAATAGAAATGCATTTCTCACGGTTCCGGAGGCTGGGAAGTCCAAGATTAAGGTTTTGGCAGTTTAGTGTCTATTGAGGGCCTATCTCTGCTTCTAGGATCACTGCTTCCTCTGCAGGAAAGGAATACTATTTTTCATATGGTAGAAGAAGAGCAGAAGGGAAGGGGAGAGAGAGGAAGTGGCGGGAGCAGGGATGAGGGACCACTCCCATAAAGCTCATTTATTAAAGCATGAAGCCTATCTATGGGGCTAGGGCCCCTATGGCCTAATCCCCTTCAATGACCCTAGTTCTCAGTCCAATTATACTGGCAATTAAAGGTCAATGTGAGTTTGGGAGGGGAGAAACATTCAACTTCTAACACCCAGTCTCAGGTATTTTGTTATAGCAGCACAAACAGACTAACACAGTTTGATTCAGCAATTTTACTTTAGGGAATTTATAGAAATAAATCATATATATGTCAAAAGTTATCTGTATGAAAGATATTTATGAAGCATACTTTGTAATAGTAAAAAAAAAAAAAAAAAAACTCAAAATACCTTAAATGTCTACTCATAAAAGACTGGTTAAATAAATATGGGTCATATGTAGAATGGCATTACCATGCAGGCATTAAAAAATATAATAAGGAGAACCTGTAAGTGCTGACTGAGAAAGTTGTCCAAGACAGAGTAGATTGAAAACAGCAAGACACGTGTGTGTGTGTGTGTGTGTGTGTGTGTGTGTGTTCTTGTATATGCTTAGAAAATAAAAATACATATCCCAGTCTCTTACCAGTGGCAAACTTGGAGGCCCGGATTGTCTGCATTGAGGTAGAGGCAGTTGGAAAACAGAAGGATTTTTCATTTTTATACATTTCTACACTTTTTAGTGTTGTTTTTTGAAACAATATACATTTATTATTTTTATGACACATAAAGAAAGTCCCTTCAATTCTCAGAGCCTTCCTGGGGAGGAAAAGTTAGCCTCTACCCCTGCCCTTTTGCTTTCTCACCACAGAATGTAGAAGAATATTCTTTTGATTCTATCAAAAGGGAATCAACCAAGTCTAAAGCCTCAAGGTGGCATCACCTTGTTGAGAGGCCTCCAGTCCCTCTCTGGCATTAATAGACCCAGATCCATTGCAGAGTGCATGGGATTTGTGAACTAGAGGCCAAAGTCAATGACCAATCAGTCTGGGTTCATATACACTATTTCTCCTTATCCACAGTTTCCCTTTCTACAGTTTCAGTTACCTGAAGTCAAATGTGGTCTGAAAATATTAAATGGAAAATTCCAGAAATAAATAATTCACAAGTTTTTAAATATTTCTTATTACGGTATATTATTATAATACTTCTATGTTATCATTAATTATTGTTAATCTCTCATTGTGTCTAGTTTATAGATTAAACTTCATCATAAGAATGTATGTACAGGAAGAAACAGTACATACAGGGTTTGGTAGAATTGTAGTTTTGAGCATTCATTAGGGATTAAGGAGAACTATCATATATATGTGGAATGAGAGGAAAGCAAAAATAAGCATACCTACATATTACCCAAATTAAAAATACCTCTTGGTAGGGTTACTTATGAGTATCACTGACTATAGCCAATTGCATTTTCCATGGCACCCAACGGAAGTGTACATGGCTGTTGGTTTTTATGATTTACTCTTGTGCCAAATCATGCACAATGTTTCACAGAGACATTCGGGGCCCTTCTTTCTATGAAAGGTTGAGAAGGGGCCATGTGCCCCTTGGGGTTCTCTTACCACCTGGCTGGAACCATGGCTTGCTGCTCTACAGGGCTACCCACTCCAGGCACCTCCTGGGTAGGGCTACTGCTCCTGGGCCTCCCTTGAATCTAACACTCCACCTGAGCAGTATTGCCTCCATCCACACCTCATCTCCAGATGCTGAGCCCCAGATTGCTGATAGTTAACACTCTGCAAAATATATAAGGCCAGCTCTTTTGCCTCTGTCTGCCACAAAAGCTACTGGCTGCAGAATTGGAATGAGATTCCAGGAACAGTCTATGTGTTGTTCCAGGGACACTTTCCTCTACCTCTCAGACCTTGATGCCAAGGCCATTTTGTCATGTCTGCTGCTTCCTTTGCCACATCTTCCTTGGGGTCCACAGTTCTTCGTGGAATTCATTTTCTACAAATTCCTTGCCAACTTGCTGGGTGCACTTGTGATTATCTGACCTCTGAGCATGGACATACTTAAATTTTTGTCCTTGGGTGCCACTAGCTAGATGGAACTCAATGGGGACTAGAAGATACCAAGGTGGGGGAATGTCACCTATCTATATGTCGTATGTATCTGAATCTCTACTCTGGCAAGCTGAGATCCATTACCATGCCTGTGAAACCCTGAGAAGACCCTTCCAAGGCAATATGAAAGGCTATCAAAATAGACAAGAGAGCAAGAAAAGTAACAATAAAGAGAAGAAATAGAGCTGAAGACTAAGAAGAGGCAGTTCGTAAACTGCTAAGAGAAAGAGGAAATGATTTCAAAGACTTTACTGTTTCAGTTTTCAACTTGTTCTCTGAGGGATTCCACAGGGAGAGGTTTTGCAGAGTATATCCGTGCTATTTGGGGAAAAAACCTCACCAGACCTCTGGAAATCCCCACACATACAGTTATCACTTAACATGTATTCATGTTAGAAACTGAGACCAGAGGCAAAATAATAAAGCCCCAGTGAAGGCTGTAAGTTGGGTGTTTAGCAAGACCAGTCTTTAGCAAAGTGATCTACCCCTTCCCAGTGGACTCAAAGCATGTAGGTTCCAACTGGTACTTCCTCAAAGTTACAAGTGAGTATGACATGGACTATGGGGTTCCCATCAAGAGCTGGCACCAAGAACATTAAATATCTGAGTGCTCAGGAAAGAAGTTGTCTTGGGCCATCCCTAAGAGTTCTCCAACTCCTGATTTTCCACCCACCACCTTTTATTGACCTAAGTAATTCCCAGATGGGCTAGATCCTCAGTCTATGTGCTGAATAAGTACTGACAGTCACTCTAGAATGGCCTGTTTCCTGAACACTCTTTTCAACCTTTTCCTGGGCTTCATGCCAGGCCTTGAGGATGAGGGATTGTCTCTTCCTTGTTCCTTCTTTCTGACTACCCCACCCCCACTAGAAAACAGGGAAGGGAGAGAAGGGTAGAAAGCCCTGCAAATGGGATTCAAGTTAATCAATTGTACCGTTCAGTGGAATAACCTGGTTATAAGCCTAATAAGTTAAAATGAATTTCTGGATTTGAAAACATGATTTTAAAGATGCTTATTTTGCAGAAGGTCAGACCCCAGGTTTCATGCAGAAAAGACAGGAATAAAGAATTAGGCTTGTGGAGAGACATGGTATGGGTGCAGGAATCCAGAAGGTTCTGGGTCTGTAGGCCAATGTCCTCACCCACATAGGATCAGAAGTTCTGGATTTTCCTGTAGCTCTGCCTCTAACCAGCTATGATCTTGGGCACATCACTTAGTTTCCTTCCACAGCTCAGTATCCTCAAGGTAAAGGCAAGAAATGAGACCAGATGTTTTGGAAGATTTCTTTCAGTCCTAACCACTAAGAAACTTTAGTTGTGATTATCATCTCTACTTCCGAGCTGATTATAGAATGACAGATTTCAGGTAAACCTGGTTGGTAGAGGTAAATTAATAGCATCAAATTTCATGTGGATTCAAATTTAACCAGATATTTATCTTCTTCTGCAGTACAATGTATACTGAAATTTTAATTTTAGAATTAATAAGAACATTTAAAATATTTATAATTCACTTTTCAAAGTGCTTTCACATGTAATTTTTAGAGGCACTGTCAGCAGATGAAGGGGTTAAAAATG
The DNA here is from genome assembly GCF_048772815.1 of Callospermophilus lateralis. Classification (NCBI taxonomy): domain Eukaryota; kingdom Metazoa; phylum Chordata; class Mammalia; order Rodentia; family Sciuridae; genus Callospermophilus; species Callospermophilus lateralis. The sequence goes on from NC_135308.1 coordinate 46,113,580, forward strand.
TCAGGCTGCAAGGCTGAACTTAGTTCCAAGGGTTCCCTTCAATCTCTCTTGTCTTAGCAACAAAGAGATCCAAGAAGTCTTCTTTCTGGTCTCATAAATTCTCTCCTTGCAGCAGGCTGGAGGGTACCTTGGTCCTTCAGGCGAGCTCTATGAGATGAGAGAGGGATACTACTTGCTTCTTTCTCCAGACCTGCCCCACTGCTTCTTATTTCTAGACAAACCACTAATTCCTATTAATACCAAAAGCCATCATAATGGGGATTTCCTTCCCAAAGAGGAATAATTTTTCATGGGAAATATCTCCTAGGAAAACGTATGGCTGGCCTAGATGGACTTATCAGCAATGCTTCCATCACACATTGAATTATCTTCTCTGCTAGTGGCTTGTTGGCCAATGGCTTCTGTAAGATTGTTCCTGAGAGATTTCTAATAGGCTACACAGCCCTATTCATTCAGGGGGACCCTTTTCTTCTGCAGCTGACTACAGATCCTACGTTTAGCATGCAGGGCAGAACGGGCTACCTGCTCTGGCATTCTGAAAGTTGGGGACTACCTCATCCTCTTCCTGAGATAAGGGCTCTCTTTCTTGTGACAATTTTTGTTGTTGTTGTTGTTTCTCTGAGTCCAGATACATGGAGAAATTTCAGATTAATCAAGAATTTTTTTCCTTATAATAGAGTTGCACAAATAATGCATTCATTGAGGAAGATTGCATAGAACACAACTTGTTGAAAGTAGGCGTTCACATTTTAACTATTGTTATTGCTATCACAGACTATTCAACACAAGATGAGTTGCAAGTTGCAGTCAGAGAGTCTCAAGAGTGAATCCAGACAGGACTCAGATACTCTAAACTCCCAATTTACAAATTGGCGAATAGAGGTCCATAAGACTTGCTCAAGGTCATGGAGTTCACTGTTGCATAAGTAGGATTAAAATTTAGGTGAAAAATGTTGATTTAGAAATGTTGTATCTTCAGTCAGCCAACAATTCTCAGAAATTTTTGAGACAATTTGTTGTCCTTCACAAAATTCTTGGAAATTTCTTTCTTCTTTATTGTTTCTTGTTCAGCTGACCCTTAAGAGCCCCTCCACTGGACTCCAAAGAGCCCCCACTAATTCTGGCCCTGGTTCCCTGAGATGTAGCAGTGCCAGAGCTATTTCTTGAGATTCTTCATAATGGTCACCATTGGGAAGGATAGCCACCTGCCTTGGGTGGCAGAAGAGACATAGGCTAAGCATGTTCTAAGTTTTCATGAATTCTTCCTGTTTGAGTGACACTATTTCATAGAAGCCGCTTGTATTTGGTTTACTAGGACTTCTGCAATAAAGTCCTGCAACTAGGTGGCTTAAACAACAGAAATGTACCGCCCCACAATGGCAGAGGGGAGGAGGCTGAGAGCAGTGTGTGGGGAGGATCGGTTCTTTCTGCAGGGTGACTCTCCCCAGGTTTGCTGGTGATTTGGGGCATTGCTTTGCTTATAGAAGGCAGTCTTTGCCTTCGTCTTTCCATAATGTTCTCCTAGTGACGTGTCTGTCTCCAAATCTCTTTTTTGATAAGGACACCAGTCATATTGGATGAGGGCCACTTGAATGACTACATTTTAATTTGATTACCTCTGTGAAGACCCTATCTCCAAATATGGTTACATTCTGAGGTCCTGAGGGTTATGGCTACAACAAATGAATGTCTGGGGCACACAATTCAACCCATGAGAGCACTGAATAATTTAGACAAGTAGAAATTGTATCTGTTTCATGTACCATCGAATGTCCCACTATCTAGCACAAAAGATGTCACATATTGGGTCCTCAAATATTTGCTGAACTAATAAACACATTCAGTTATCTTCATCTAATTATACTGGGGGCATTCGAGTTGGCTTTTCATGAGGTGTTAATTTTTGCTCAAAGATGGTGATCCTTGGCGACATGGGAATTGGAGGACTGCACTGTTGGTAATCCTCGACCCTCAGGGTAGCCAATTTAACGTCAGCATCTTCTCACACGAGCACTTTCAATTGCACTCTTTCCAAGTAGTAAAACGGCTGACATTGACTTTTGTCTGTCCCATCCGGAGCCTGGTGGAGGGTATGTTGAGCAATGAATTGATCTGACAGCAACGGCAGTAGGAAGAGGAAAAGCGCCTGAATAACAGAGTTGGCAGCCCTTGGTTCCTGCCTTGGAAATTCTATTCTGCCTTTGACTTCTGATGATGCCAGGGTAGACTGACACAGGAGCATCTGCGTGCTGCTGGCCATGGGAACGCTGCCCAAGCAGACAGGGAAGTTCTCACAAATGTCTTTGCGGTTGGGGGGAAGCCAGTTCGTAGAGATCTGAGTCCCATCTGGAGGAATAGTAACTCCTTACAAATTAAACCTGGATGCAGAGGCTCAAGTAGTAAATCCTGTGTCAGTCCTTTACATTTCCCCTTAGGATTGTTCACGCACATAAACAACAGATGGAAGAGATTAATGAGACACATTATATTCAAGCAGAATGAACTGGTCTGAAACGTGGATGTGGTGCTCTCATTTGGCAGAAGATACAATGGCTCTGTGGAAAGTCATAGTGTGCTTTGAGGCTGCCTGGGCATTTGTGGCAAGAGGACCCCAGCCAGGAAGCAAATCCATTGTAGACACCTGTACCCCTGGAGTATCCAAATCATGCCCCTCCAGTTGTATCAAAATGGACGACTATAACAAAAGCAAAGGAGCCCATGAAACAGGATAGAGTCACTGGTTTATTTCCATGTATTTTGCTCTGCTGCGTTTTGAAGTGGGTGAGCTGGCCTGTGAGCGTGCCTACACAGCCATATGGGCAGAAACAGGCAACAGATTTTGGGCTCCCTTGGTTCTTCTGTTTGATTGGAAATTAGCTTCCTCCTTGGACTCTAATTTGCAATGTTTAATGGAATAGAAGTGATGAGAAGCTTGTTGTTGACTGTTCATGCTAGAGAGAAGCTGTACTTAGTGTCACAAATGAGCTCTTTGCCCATTTATTGGTTCACTCCAGTGAATGTAAATAGATTGCTGCATCTTGGCACATAGGCACAGCACTTAGGAGTCCAGACCAACAACAAGTCTCCAGTGAGTCTGAAAATCCACAAGACAACCAAGTTAGCTCCAGGGAGGCTTATCTGCCAACTCCCCCAAACCAGCCTGAGGTTGGCCCCTCAGGGGATCCGGTTCAGGACTCTGAGTGCAGCTGGAAGGACTGTGCCTTTTGGAAAGGCCTGTGCATTTTTAGGTCATCGTCTCCCACAGTGTCCAGGAACATTATTCTTTTCATGTGGAATCTCATGGCCAGAGCTGCCCTGCAACTTGAGGATGAGAACTGGACAGCATTTGTGTCTCATCTGAATTTGTATCCTTTGTGGCATACAAAGTGGCCACTGGCAGCCTGCCACTTTCCAGGATGACATTCCCTGCGCTGCTGGCGTGCTCCACTGCTTGGGAAAGTTCAGAATATCTTTGACTCTAGGATAAACCTCCCAGGTGCCTTCCCTTGTTTCTTTTGTGACCTCGTTTGTGGCTGTTGACAGGTCCTGGTCACTGATTACCAGTTGAACACCTGTTCATTTGTGTCCAAGCATGCAAGCAGCACTTCACACGGAATCAGAGTCTTATTGCTACTACTCTGAGGCCATGTGTCTAGTAATACCCTTTAAGGTTATGGCAAGATCCTGAACATTTTTCATGAGACAGTTTAAACATCCAGGAAAGTACTAAGAATAACATTAAACAAAAACTTGTGTATTTACTTCCCAAATCCATCAAAATCCTTTTTATTCTTGGCCGTTGTTAAGGTTTAGAGATGAGATGTCCCTCAAAAGCTCTTGTTAAGATGATAGGAATAGTCAGAGGTAAAATGATCGGATTAGGAGAACTGTAACCTAATCTGTCCATCCTAGTTTGAATGACTGGATGGTATTTGTAAGCAGGTGGGGCATGGCTGGAGGAGGAGGGTCACTGGGGATGTGCCCTGGAAGGGTTCATCATCCCTGTGCCTCCCTGCATTTCTTCTGCTGGGCCCTTCCCCCATGATGTGCTACCTTACCTGGAGCCCAGAGCAGTGGAGTGGGCCATCTATGGAATGAGACCTCTGAAACTGCAAGCTGCAAATGAACTTCTCCTCCTCTAAGTTGTTCTTGTCAGATATTAAAACTAACTGAATCTTAATGTCTTGGGAACCCCTTTTTGCCTTCCTCCCCTCCTCTCTGCTTCTTCCCTCTCTCTTGTCCTTCTTCCCCAAAGGTAGCCACTATCCCAGATTTGGTATGTTTTCTTCTTATGCATGAGTTTTACATTTTCCCTCTATGTGTATTTATCCTTAAAAACTAGTTTCATTTTACACTTTTTTGAAAACATATTTTTTTGAACTTTCAAATCTTTGTTTGATGGTGGGGATTGAGCTCAGGGACTTGTGCATGCTAAGCATGAGTTCTACCAGTGGTAACTAGAAGGACAGGCATAACTTGCTTTCTCATCTAACTGTTGATTTTGGAGGTTTCTCCATGCTATTTTATTTTTGACTGTATTACTACATAGTTCTCCATTTTGCTGATATAATTTACACATTTGATATTTATCTGGTTTCCTTTTTTTTTTTTTTTGCCTTTTACAAAGCATTGTAATAAATATTCTAGTATTTATCTCCTACTACACAGATGGACTTTTTCCTTGCATGAATACCTAGAAGTAGAATTTCTAGATCTTCTACTATTGCCAAATATCTCCAACTTTAAGTACTAATGTGAGGCCTTGTTTCTCCATACTCACTCATCCTCACTGTTATCACCCCAACATTTTCCACCAACTGAAGTTATCTTGCTGTTGTTTTATTTTGCATTTCGTTTCCCTACTTATCAGGGCTGGTGAGTATTTTTTCCTATACTCAGTAACCATTTTCCTCCCCTGTGATTTGCCTCTTTCTTTACTTTGTTTCCTTTTCTATGGAAATGCTTTTCTGTTTCTCATTTATTTTTAGGAATCCTTTATAAATTTTGAACATAATCTTCTGTTAGTTTTTAATGTTGCAGGTATCTTCTCCCAGACTTTTCCATGTTTTCTAAGTTTGTCTTTTAGTGAAGAAAAATAAATCTCTCTTAATATAATAAAACTCATTTTAGGATTTGTCCCCTTTTTATTTTTTTAAGAAAATTTCCCTCTCACTAGAGGCCATGAATATATTATTTTATATTTTCTGCATTAAGTTTTACAGGTACCCCAACCTTGATTTGTGGTTTTGTTTAAACTGAAATTGATTTTTGTGCATGGGGTCCTATGGAGCCTAGGATTACTGTATTTTTTATAAAGATCACCAATTGCCCCAGAACTTTTTTTTTTTTTGGAAGGGAGGCTAATATCACTTCTGCCTATTGATCCAATTCTACCTGTGGGCGCAAGAGGAGGAGATGATGTTAGTAGAGGCCAGGTGAGACTTGGAGGTAAGGAAGAGGGCCCAGCCCCTACAAGAATTAAAGTCTAGTTAGATGTATCCCCCAATAAAAATATACAAAAATGGAAGACAGTGGGCAAATAAACATCTGTCTTCTCCTGCCTTCCATTCTTCTGCTATTGTTTTCCATTGGTCAAACCTCAAAGGAAGCCAGAAGGCATGGGTACTATGGTGATGCAAACTGTGGAGATCCACAGCAGGGCAGCAAAGGGCAGAGAAGGAATCTGCATGGACGTGCATATGGAGATGGCCAGCACAGTTCTCCACGTGTGTATCTGCCTCACTGAATCTGTTCTTCTTCCAGAAACTACCTGTTTCCTTACAGTTTTACAACTGCTTATGTTTTCCTACTTACTATGTTTCCAAAGTCAGTTTCAAAAGACTGGGCAGCTGGCTCAAGCCTAGCTGTGCAGAGAAAGAGTGATGTTCCCACTGCCAGAGAGGAGATGTTGAATAGTCTTCAGGTCATTCTGTGATTTTAGAATTCCTTGAGAATCATAAAAGCTCTTCTGGAAAAAGTGATCCTTGCCTACTTAGCTGCTCAAAAAGGTAGTTGGAAGTTTCAAGAGGATGGGAGAGACTGATGGACAGGCTGTAGGGTGACCTGGGTGGGCTGCTCTTTGGAGACTCTCCTGATATCAGTCTCTTTAGATCTTTCCTCTGGGACTATCAGAATCCCTGGAGAAAAGTTAGGATCTCCAATCTTAACCTAGCTGCTTAAGACACTTCATCTCCCTCTTTGGAACAGGACATCTATATCCTCAACTCTATCTGGGGGGCCCTGTCCAGAGGACTCTGGTCATTTTCCAGGATGGTCTCTAAGGATTAACTGTTTCTCAAACAAACAGCTTTCACCAAATTCTTAATTTGAATCTCCTGCCTTCCCAATTCCAGAAGCACCTGATATCCTCCACTGTTCCCCTGAAGTTGCTGCCTGCAAACCTGGTTTATCCACCGTTCTTTCTGCTGCTGGCTTAGGATGGTGATGGTCACAGCTTTGCTGAATCATCATTCATCCCAGCTCCGCATTACATTGCTGTTGTCTCCTCTTTTAGTCTCTCTGTGCTGTGCCTTTCTGTCCTTTGAAGAAACTCCTCTATATAGTTTAGTGGATTCTCTGAAGAGAAATTAGATGCATCTGTTTAAACACTCTAACCCCCAAACCCTTTCTTCTATTTTTTTGTAAACCTTTTAGCTTTACAAGGTGAATGGTTTATTAACTTATTTTCAATCTTTCTGGTTTTTGTAAGAGAGATGCATTCAAAATTACTGATTTCTCATTAAATATTCTTTGCCTCCATTTGGTATTTAATACTTCCATTATTGCTACGTTCCAAATAGTGCATAATTTCTATCATAATTTCTACTTAAGTTCATGAATTACATGGGAGTGAATTTTTAAATTTCACAAACATATTGTAAGTCAATGTCTTTATTGCTGGTTTCTGATCAGCATATAGTCAAAGAACACAGACAGAATGACACAGGTTCTCTGAAATGTGTTGAACTTTCTTCTGCCTCCTACAGTTGTAGCCATTTGGGGGGTATGTTCTATATGTGCTTGAAAAGAATGTAGACTTTCCATTTGACAGTGAAATTATATATAGATCTCTATATTAGATCAGACTTATTAATATTGCTCTAATCTCCAGTCCTTAAAATTCTTTCCTGGCATAATTTGTTTCTTTCCTGTAATTATTTTAGATTTTGTTTTATATATTTATGACTATGCTTTTAAAAACATACACAGTCAAGATTGGTGGTTTTTTTTTTTTTCATACAAATTTTATATAATGTTGCCCTTAGCTTCTGTTAATGCTTTTACTTTACTTTTACTTTGTCTAAATAAATTTGATTTATTTGTTTGTTTTTTGGTGTCAGGGATTGAACCCAGGATTGCTTACCACTGAGCCACATCCCAAGTCCTTTTTATTTTTTATTTTGAGACAGGGTCTCACTAAGTAGCTTAGGGCCTTGTTGAGTTGCTGAGGCTGGCTTTGACCTTGCAATCCTCCAGCCTCAACCTCCCAAGCTGTTGAGATTATAGGCATGAGCCACCATGCCCGGCTTCTAAAATTTATTTGTAAGAAAGCATTCTTCTGCATTTGATTTAACTTTTTATAGTATATATTTTCCATCCACTTATTTCTAATCTCACTCATGCTCTGCATGTGTGTATCTTAAGTGTGTCTCTTACAAGCAGTGTAGAGCTGCATTTTTTTAATTAATTTTTTTTTATTTTTGAAATTTGTTTCTTTAAACTTTTTTTTATTAATTTTTTATTTATATATGACAACAGGATGCATTATAATTCTTATTACACATATAGAGCACAATTTTTCATATCTCTGGTTGTATACAAAGTATGTTCACATCAATTTGTGTCTTCATACCTGTAATTTGGATAATGATGTCCATCACATTCCACCATCATTTCTAACCCCATACCCTCCCTTCCCCTCCCACCCCTCTGCCCTATCTAGGGTTCATCTATTCCTCCCATGCTCCCGCTCTCTACCAAACTATGAATCAGCCTCCTTATATCAAAGAAAACATTCGGCATTTGGTTTTCTGGGATTGGCTAACTTCATTTAGCATTGTCTTCTCTAACTCCATCCATTTACCTGCAAATGCCATGATTTTATTCTCTTTTATTGCTGAGTAATATTCAATTGTGTATATGCCACATTTTTTTTTTATATCCATTCGTCTACTGAAGGGCATCTAAGTTGGTTCCACAGTTTAGCTATTGTGAATTGTGCTGCTATAAACATTGATGTGGCTGTGTCCTGCAGTATACTGTTTTTAAGTCATTTGGGTATAGACCGAGGAGAGGGATAGCTAGGTCAAATGGTGGTTCCATTCCCAATTTTCCAAGGAATCTCCATACTGCTTTCATATTTTTGAGATTTGTAATTCCTTACGTATTGCAGTAGTCTAAAAATACAAAAGAGTAAGCAGTAAAAATTAAAAAAAAAAAAAAATGCCCTGCGCATCTCCTTTTCCCATTTCTCCAGTCTTTCTCTCCAGAGGGGGCCAATCTTATTACTTTCTTGCTATAGAGAATCATTGTGAATATAAGCAAATATATTCTGTATACTTATTATTTTTATGGTGGCATTATATGCACTGATGTGCATCTTGTGTTTTCATTTCTTAGGAATGTATCCTGATAAACATCTTCCTCATTCTTTTGGGTGACTGCATATTAGTTTACTTTATATTCCATATTAGTTTACTGAATTTTCCTTTTCTTTAGGAATATGTCTTAATCTATTTGATCTGTCTCCTGTCAGTGGACTTTTAGGTAGTTTCCAATCTTTTACAAACAATGCGGCAATGAGTAGTCTTACGCAAACATTAATTAAACAGTAAAAAATTCTAGAAGTCTAATTTCTAGAACAAAGGCTTATGTCTTTGTAAATGATTTGCACAGCTACCGAGAGGTAGATATTGCCAATTTTCCAACAGAGTCTTGTCAGTTTACTTGATATGTTCTATTTCACACCCCCACCCTTTGGTTTTCCCACTGCTCACCTAAACACCCAGTGGCCTGTCAAGAAAAATAGACATTTCTGAGGATTTAAAACAGGACACTGATTGCCCAGGTGATGGAAGAGCTAAGAAGTCAAAGATGGGGTAGGAGAGACAGCCTCAAGCAATAGTGGGCAGAAGAGAGGAAGTGAGGGTACTGGTGGATCCCAGGATCCACAGCTAAAAGCTAGAGTCATGCTGACCAGCCTGAAAGGACCCTGGACTTTGGAGGGCCAGGCTGTCAGGAGGAAACTGGAGGGGAAATAGCTGCTGATCAAGATGTCCCCAGCCAAAGAGGGAAAGGGAGAGATAAATACCCTGGCTCTACCCATTCTGTTTTCTGTCAGTGCCTCCCATTTCTGAATTCAGCTTGAGAAATACAATTTCCCATGATACAGACTGGGACGAAGGAGGATGGGGAATGAACCCGAAAGGGACAAAATGAAAACCAAACCAAAAAAAAATAAAATGCACAGTTCAATTTTCTTGCTGCTCAATCCCCATTTTCACCCTTCTTCCCATATCTAACTGCCATACAAAAATGACTTTGTGCTTCTGCCTGAGAGACTATAACTGTCATTTACCATCTCTACCTCTAAACCCTTTCCCTTAAATGGGTACCCATAAAGTCCCTCTCTCACCATATGCATCTCTGTTTCCAGGCTGGCTGGTTGTCAACTTAAGGACTATGAACATCTCTTGGACAAATTCCTCAGCAATTAGAAAGCAAAAGAAACCACTGATGAGTATAAAAGCAGGTATAGCTGTTCGGTCTTCATGTCTGTGACTGGCCACGAGGCTGTCATTGATCTTGATCACTTTCTTCTTCAACCATACATTTCGCCCACATGACCTTTGTCTTCTGTGAGCACTTGGCTGTTTGGGAATCTTTACCTGGTGGAGTGATTCCAATCTTAATTCCCCAAGGCTCTGATTTCTTAATAGTCCTGCCTCACTTGGGTGCAGTGTATTCTGTTATTTTTTGCCATTGGTCAAGAAGTACTAAGAGGTACCCCAGAGAATCCCTTCAGTTCTAGACACAGACTTTCCTGACCCACTGTGTATCAGAAACCCAATTTCCTCTGAGTAATTGAGGTTATTCTCTTCAGCCAACACAAGGAGCCCAAAGGAGCCAGTTGGTGGTCTCAATTTCCTACTCTCTGAAACTGTTATGTCCCTTGGTTTCCAAGAGATGAAATTGCTCAGAACTCCAGCAAAAATTCTGAGAATGGCAATTGGTGTAGAGAAAGGAGTCACTCTCCTATCTCTTTGCTCCCAATGCAGTGTATTCTGACCCCGGGAGAAACTACACCATATATTGGTTCAAGATGTGTATGATGCCCTTGGTGTGTGGTCTTCCAACTGGAGAATAATTGAGACTTCAGCAGGCCATTCTGTGAGATGCTTCTTGGTGACAAAGAGTACTATGAAATCTGCAGGCCAGAAAAAGCCTGGGAATGAATTTAAGAACAAATCAAGTAAGTGACTGGCAAGCTTACCATTATGGCGCATCATCCAGTTCTTTGATCTTTGCCACATGGGTGGATGAAAAAATGTCATCTCCCTGTGTTTTCATTTCTTTTGAATATTTTTCATTTACTTAAGAGCCACTTGAATTTTCTTTTCTGTGAACTAATGATATTTTTTCTCTTTTATCTTTGAATTGGTATCTATTTATGTTTTAGTGAAGTTAGCCTCTGCTATGGTATGAATTGTAAATATTTCCCTCCCTGACTTGAAATGCCACTTGGTTATATATGAAATATATTTAGGTCTAGTTTTTGGACTTTTAGATTTATTACCTTGATCTGTTTGCTTATTAATGTTTTTAAATATTATGCAATTTTATCTCGTATAGGCTTATTATTATTATTATTATTGTTTTGCCATACTAAGGATTGAACCCAGTGCTTGGCACATGCCAAGTAAGGACTTTGCCACTGACCTATACCCCCAGTCTCAGATCTTATATTTTAGTATTTAATATAGTTCATCTTCCTCCATTGTTCTCCATTTTTCAAAAATTTCCTGGATAAACTGGTTTTAAAATTTTTCCATATTAACCTTTGGCTTGTCTAGATGCTCCTCTTTCCTAAAACAATGGTCCTGTATGCCACTTGTATTTGTTCCAAATCCCAGGCACCATTGCTCTTCTGGCGGCAAAAATTGAATCCCCATATTTTCTCTGACTTCTCCACCTTAGCCCCTCACTGTGGCTTAGGTTGTTCACATCCTCATTTGCTATTGTCTCTTCATTTACCTTAGCAAGTCTGAGCAATCTCCCTCCAAGATTACTTCCCCCATCAGCAGTCATTCCTGTGGGATTTCTCTCCCTCCCTGGGATTTTGAGTTGTGGCAGATTCAGTGTCTTAGTTATCAGGGAGCCAATCTTGCTGGCAGCTTGATTTTGGACTTCTAGATTCAGAATACATTTTTCTTTTCCTTTTTCTTTTTTCAGTACTGGGAATTGAACCCAGTTTTTTTGTGTATGCTAGGCAAGCCCTCTACCACTGAGCTACATCCTCATCCCCATTGAATTTTTTGTTTTTCTTATTTATTTTTTTTCAGTTTTGAGACAGTGTATTGCTCAGTTTCCCAGGCTGACTTTGAACTTGAGATCCTCCTGTGCATGTACCACAGCACCTGGCTATATTTTCTGTTGTTTCAAGCCACCTGTTTGTGGTTCTTTGTTATGGCACTATGGAAACACAGTGCTTCTCTCCCTATTTCGAGCAGACTTCAACAGTCAGGAGTCTGCTCTCACGTGGCAGGGACAGCTCGCTCAGAGGCTCTTCACTCATTTTGCTCAGCCTCAGCTCTCTAAATATTCCCAACCTTGGCCCAGCACAGAGGCCCAAGTTTGAAATTTCAGGTACTCAGAAGGCCGGGGCCAGTAGGATTCCAGTCTGGGCAGATTAGCAAGGTTCTATCTCAAAAAAAGAGAGTTAGGAGTTTGGGTTGCAGCTCAGTGGTAGAGTGTTTGCCTAACATGTCTGAGGCCCTAGATTCAATCCCCTGCCCCCACCAGAAAAAAAGAAGTACTGATTTTAGACATATTTTTATTTGATTGAGATAGTAGGGATTGTGTTACAGAAGAAAAGACAAGAACTGAATCCTGATTTACCAATCGCTGCCAGGTTCTCAGGAAAGCGCAACTCCTTTTGTTGGCTCAGTTTCTTCATCTGTTTAGCCGGGATGTTAATTTCTGCCTTTCCAGATTAAAGATTCAGTAACCTGATGGGGAAAGTGTTCAAGTCATAAATGTTCCTCCCTTTAGGAGGCAAGAGCAAGCCCACAATAGCTGGAGCTCTATTTCTCCTTCCTCGTTCACTAATTTGAATGGGCAGGATCACTTTTGTTGGGTTTCTTTAGAAAAACCTTCTCTAAATCTGGCAGCTTCATGCAAGCCTTCTCTCTGGGCTGAAAGTCAGAGGCATCTTCTGGGTCCTATTCTAGGGCAAATGTCCAGGCACCTCCACTTCCTCTCTCCCCTCCCCCAACATTGTTACAACTTAGGAAGAATTCTGAGGTTGTCAAGAGCTTCCGGCTCTCCAACCACACTGGTGTGGGGATGCTCTCTGGTCTGCTGACTTTGCACCCCTGGTGACTCACCATCTTCCCAGCTTCCTAGGGAAGCTCTTGTTTCTCCCAGAGTTGAATGACATGAATGACAACAAAACAAAGAAAATGACAAGGACCTTCTGAAGCACAGCCTGTCTCCAAGCACCATTCTAAGATCTTTATATACACTAACCCATTTAGTCTTCTGTAACTACTTTATTGACTTCTTTTAGATTAGGGAAATATTTTCAAAGTCCCATTTGAATACTTTTCTTGAATATATATATTTTTTTTTTGGTGTATGTCTTTTTTCATTAGCTATTTTCTCCGTAGTTGTTGTAAGGATTAATATATACATCTTAACTCAGCACAGTGTACTTCAGGTATACTGACTTAATTTTGATAAAACATAAAATCAGGGTTGGGTGCAGTGGCACAGGTCTGGAAGCTGAGGCAGGAGGATTGCAAGTTCAAAGCCAGTTTGAGCAACTTAGGGAGGACCTAAGCAACTTAGGGAGACCCTCTCTCTAAATAAAAAATAAAAAGGTCTGGGGATGTGGCTTAGTGCTTAAGCCTCCCCACGCCAGTTCAATCCTTGGTACAAGAAAACCCCAAAAAACGAGAACAACAAAAAAGAAAAAACAATTTAAGAGAAAGAAAAAAATAGAATCTTGTTTCTATACCCTCCCCTTCACCCTTTTCTCTTGTACCATTATTGTTATGTACACCCATATATGATATAAACCCAACAACACAGTCTTCTAATAATTGCTTTAATCAATCTTATGTTTTTATTCAAAAAGTAAACTTAAAAGAAGAGAAATATATTGTACATTTCTCTTGCAACTACCAGATGCAGAATTCAACCCTGTTTGTTCTTTCTTCCCAGTACCTCCCATGACCTCCTACTGATGGATCCATTTAGTCTTTTGTGTTAGCAAATCATCCTGGGGGTGAACCCACAAATACTAGACAGGGGACCTACTTCCCCCTTGACTCTGCCATTTGAGAAGCCCATGGTGATAAGGACTCTTCTGCTCTTTCTCTTACTCTTCCTTCCTTGTGTTTCTCCTTCTTCCCCCCATTCTTTTCTATCTACCCCTGTATTGACTCCCTCTAAGGCTCTTACCTCTGGACCACACTCAGCATCTTACTGACCCTGTGTGAGGTACAGGAGAGATGACAATTGTCCTAGGATGCCCCAGCAGTCCTGGTACAATCTCTTTCTTTTTCAGGTTCATTTTGATCTTGTTGACGTGTTGGCCGTATGTTTGTTCCTCTATTGAAGAAGAGTTCCTTATTTGTATGTGATAGTAATGACTTACAGAGAAGTGAGCCCTGTGTCAGACTTTGAGGATTTCTTCATTCAATGCTGTATTCAGTGTCCTTTATGTGCCAGGCATTGTGCCAACCATCGAGGTATAAGATGAATGACATGAGGTCTACTCTCAGGGGCCAGCTGCCTTGGAGTTTGAGTTGTGCTAGGTTTTCATTTTGGCCCCTTCAGTCTGTGACTCTAAAATTCTTCTTTCTCTTTGCTCTGGATGAGGTGTGATAGTCTTAACTCCAGGGAGTCACCATTAGTCAGAAGATGTTCATAAAATGAAGCATATTGGTCCTCCTTGTCCAATCTTTCCATTTTTTATTTGGAAAACAAACTATAGGAGACGTTTCTGAATCTGCATCAGTTGACAAAGTGGGACCTGGCAATGATGTTGGTGCTCTGTATTAGCTGGGTTTCTGTTAGAAGGTATGTGTCTTAGTCTGTGTTCTGCTGATGTAAGAGAATACCACAGATTAGGTAGTTTATAAATAACAAGAGTTTATTTGGCTCACTGATCTAGAGGCTGGGAAGTCCAAGAGAATGGTGCTAGCACTGGACAAGGGGTTTCATGTGATAGAGTAGAAGGCCATCAAGCACTTATGAAGTAGAGAGGAAGGGTGGGGGGCCAACTTATCCTTATATCAGAAGCCACATTAGTGGTAACTAAGCCAGACTTTCAGGTTAACAGCATTAATATATTTGTGAAGGCACAGCACACATGGCCTAACCATCTCTTCCAGTTCCCACCTCCTCAGACAGCTATAATGACCCTTAAATTTCTACATGAGTTGGAGGGGGCTGTTGAACTGTGTCCTTCCCTGACTGTGTTCACAAGACAGCAACGTACAACACAGTGATGGTGAACGGCCCCCAGATGGTATGTAGCCTGACGTCACTTGCAGAATATCCTGCCAAAATGCTGCATAGCAGGAAGGTTATGAGTGTGCTCCATCCTGTATGGCTGTCCTGAAATCTACTGTCCTTTCCAGGAACTAAGCTGAGTTTACACTTGGAAGAGAAAAGCAGGTGACCCTGGCAAGTAAGGAACCTGTTCTGCCAGCTTCTTCCCTGGCACTTTCTTTTCGTCAGTGAGCACTCAGAACAGAACAATATGTGAAGATCCCCTTTGCATCTTGAAACTGAGCCCTTGGCCATTGAAGGACTTGTTCTGGACTGTCTTGCATCAGCCAAGAGGGAACAATAAAGTGGCAACGTGAATCGTAGGTTGCTGGAAGTCAGTATATGCATAAACTTACAATCAATAGAAAGTCGTCAACCTAGTGTGGGTCCCGCAGGGAACTTACAGACACGGGCAATACCAGAAAATAAATTTGGTACTCATACTTGGATTTGGATCATGTTCCTAGTAGTGTAACTGTTTGAACTTGTTTGGGGAGAGGTAGGAGCCTTGTATTTTAGTGTATAGTGTATATTTATTATTAGTAGTATATTTCAAATTTAGTGTATAGTGTGTATTTAGTTAAGATCAAGACTGATGAAATCAGCTCTAAATTGCCCTTTGGTTCAGGTACCTTTCTCTCATCTGCAGTGACTTTTTTTTTGGATGACATTTTCATATAAGATGTAACTGAGATAAAGTCAAATTGATCATCTAAGGCCTATATCATGTACTGGCAGTCCTGAATTGGAGCTCATGATTTGTAAGGGAAGCTGAATCAAATAACCCTTCTAGGAGTGATAAGGTGGCTGTGGCCAGTTGGCTTGTTACTGCTTTACCTCCCTAACTTTTCTCTTTAGTGAAGGGGTATAGGCCCATTTTCTCTACAGACTGATTTTCATGGAGATCCATGTCTGGATAGAGTAATCATAGTACTAGTCAAAATAATTAGAAACCATGTAAATGTCTGTTGATTGGAAATGGGTAAACAAATTATGGTTTAGCCATACAAAAGAATATTAGGCAGCTTTTGAAAACAGTATTTTAGGAAGATATTGGCTGAAATGGGAAAATTTCTTTGATGTGATAAAATTAAGTGAACTATAATGGTATGGTTTCAATTTTCCAAATTGCAGAAGCATAGACATTTGTACATATAACTTACATATATCTATGTAGATGCATATTGATGTAATAATTTATTCAACAAGTGTGGATGGAGTGCTTTTTAATGGGCCAGTCACTGGGCTATAGCTGAAGATACAGAATCACTCCCCACATACACAAAAAAATTAGTTTGATCCCTGCCTTTCTTATAGTCCAGCATGCATAGGAAAAGGCATGACACAAATACATCAAATATCTATAATTGGTTTTTCATATTGGTGAGTAGCTTAAATTTTTTCTTTATGTGCTTCTATATCTTTCAGATTCCTTACTAAAAGTAAGAACAATTTATAGAAAGAAAAAGACAACCAAAAGTATTATTTTTTTTATATGAGCAGAGCTGCCCCTTATCGTAAGGTTCTGCCCTTAAAACTGGAGGGTCAGTTCAACAAACAGGAAGAGCTTTGGCCTGGGGATCAGTAAGCTGTTGTTAACTGGCTATGTGACAATAAATAAGGGACTCTCCTTTACTGGTCTCAGTTCTTTTCCTGTGTGATGATATTGTGGCTCCGGTGATGTCTAAGGACCTTTAAGTTCTAAGGCTCAGGGACTCTTCCAGTATTTGCAAAGACTTTAGGTAAAGACAAGAATTTTCACAGATACAAATGTACATGTCAATATATCACTTGCTCTTATAATTTTCCTAATTCACAAGTTAATTGTGGCTTCTCATCTCACAAACAAAATGTCACCTTTAAATGCATTTTTTTTTCTTTTTGAGGCTTCTAGACTCTTTCATCCTTCTTTTTTTCATATTTGGGAGAAAATAATATCTTAATCTTCTTCTTGTCATCTTTTCTGTGTGCCCTAAAGCAAACAATTTCCCTTCAGTTATGAAAAGCTTGTTCTGTTTCATCCCACGCTAGATGCAGCAGAGGATAAAAAGTTAGAGTGAGGCATGATTTTTGACTCCAATGGCTTGCAATATAGATACAGAGGGGTAATAAAAGTTTATGAAACAATCTGAGACTGACACAATAGTGGATCCCAGTCTAGTCCACGTTATTTTGTTAGCATATGTTATTGGTCTTCACAAAAAGGGAGACAACGGCACATGTGGCCCCATCAGGAGAAGACTTCTAGGGAAGGCAAGGTGTGATGTGAGCTTTGTAAGCTGAGCATGGCTTAAATAGATTCAAGAAGAGGGGCTGGCATTTCTAGTGGGAGAAACAACATAAATTGAGGGCAAAAGCTGTTGGTGTTAAGACTGTCAGGTTTAACAAATAAAAATACAAGATGCCCAGGTAAATTTCTCTTTCTCTCTCTCTTTGACCTGGAGTCTCCGTAGTTTCTCAGGCTGTCCTTGAACTCCTGGGCTTGAGAGATCTTTCTGCCTGAGTCTCCTGAACAGCTGTGATTACAGGTATATACTACTGTGCCCAGAATTGCCCAGGTAAATTTGAATTTTGAATAAATAACGAATAATTTTTTTAGCATAAGTATGTCCCATGTACATACTTATTACTAAAAATCGTGCATTATTTATCCAAATGAATGTGCATATCCTGTATTTTATATGACAACTTGGGGTGTGCTCATGTGGATATGTATCAACATCCAAGAAATTCATCTGTCTTATTCAAATTCTCATCTCATTGTCTTGGATATTTAGAAGCCTACGCTGATTCTGGCCCTGAGTTTCTCCTGGGTTACTTGGTGCAAGTAATTCAGGAACTCTGTATCTTACTTAAAAAATTTAGATGTTGGGGCTGGGGTGTGGCTCAGTGGTAGAGCGCTTGCCTAGC
This sequence comes from Callospermophilus lateralis, assembly GCF_048772815.1. Classification (NCBI taxonomy): domain Eukaryota; kingdom Metazoa; phylum Chordata; class Mammalia; order Rodentia; family Sciuridae; genus Callospermophilus; species Callospermophilus lateralis. Next base: position 46,131,268 of record NC_135308.1, read on the forward strand.
ATGCATGAGGAACTGGTTTTGATCCTCAGCACCAAATAAAAATAAAATAAAATAAATATACTGTGTCCATCTAAAACTAAAAAATAAAATGTTTTTTAAAAAAGCCCCAAGTTGGTTTTAAAACAAAAAAGATGTTGATATTGATGTGTGTGTGTTCTAGGGAGTAGGGGTAAGGAAACGAAATTGGTTAAGAAAGGGGAACAAGACCACTCCTATCATCCATCCTTTTTTGTTTCCAGCCCCTGGGATTCACTGCTACTTGCAAACATTTTATCTCCTTTCCCTTTGGGCACGACTGGAGTCATTAGCTTGTCTTTGCATCTTCCATATCCTGATGTGATTCTTTTTCTCTTCACAGTCTTCACCGTTTGTACTTCTCAAATTCCTTCTCAAACACAACGGACCCTCTAACTTCTCTTGAATGGTTGCTGGAGGGGAAAAGAAAATATTACATCCTCAATTCTACCTTCTCAGACAAACAAACTCAAAACAAGCGAAGGCAACACAAACAGATATCCTTCTGTTCTTCATTAGCAGGTCGGAATCAGCCGGATTTTCATGTGGGAGATCACACGTCTTCTGAATGCGAGGGTCGTTTTATTTTTCTTTACCACCCAGAGCTGTAGGTGAAAGATCATGCCTTTTCCCTGGTCTCCGCAGTACCAGTGTAAAGCTGGCACATAAGCATTTTTATGCAATAAGGGAGAAGGATTTAGAAATGTGTTCCTTCTCATCATTTATGCTTGCTTATATGAAATCAATTCCCTTTGCTTAAGGGTATTCAGAAGAAGTGATCTGTTCCACCAGTTTCCCACTATAGTGTCCTGTTAGGACCACTAATACCACTGGGGTGTGTGGGAGGGCAAAATACAGGCTAGGCACTCAGCTCCTTGGATCTGATTTGTTCAGAACTGACTCTGGATGCAAGCAAATTTTCTGTGCACTGAGTGCTTCTGAGTCAAGGTTATTTGAAATAGGTCCAGAGGACCCCATTCCAACCTGCAATCTTTTCAGATCACTAGCTCTTAAGAGGGCTCCTGAGATTCAGACTTGCTTCACTTTGTATCTGTCCTTGTGCTTCCCACTTCGCTCTGATACAGGCTTGTTTTTTGTAACAAAAGCAGTTTCTTATAGCCACTGAACAGCACACTTCATTAGACCTCAGGTAATCTGTATGTTTTAATTCTGGAGAAGCGCATGCACAAGGCCTTGGGTTCAATCCCCAGCACCGCAAAAAAAAAAAAAAAAAAAAAGATAATTCTAGGGAAGGACACTAAAGTGAATCCAGGAGAGTCCAAGTGACTCTTGAGAAGAGACATCACCACCCCCTTGAGATCCTCAGAGAAGTCCTATCTTCCCAGACACACTTACTTCTCACCTACTGATCCCAGGCTAGTCCACGTTATTTTGAAGGGTCACGGGCCTTCTGGCTTTTGGGTCAAACCTATGATCTGGCAGAATAGGAGGATCTAATTTGGCAAAGGCAATGTACTTCTTTTATTTGTATGAAAGCCAAGTAGGAGCATAAAGGAACATAAATTCTGAAAGATTAGATTGGATCCAAACAAGGCAGCTGTTATTCTTCCAGAGTTTCAAGGGCACTGCCAAGGCCATGGGGCCCATTTCTGTTTTATTTAAGGATTTCCCCCTTTCTCATTTGAACACTGTTGCTATTGTCTTTTCTCAGCTGACTGGTACATGGTGTGCCTCATGCAGGGGAAGGGGTGTGTCTAGACTTGGAAGGAGGATGGATAGCCCTTACCCTTCGGAAGGCTTCACTCAGCTATGTGGACAGTGGTAGCCCAGAGAGATGGTCCCCACAGCTTACCGATGCCCCAAGCCTGGAAACCTGTCCTACCTATCAGACATGACTCCTTGCTAACCTTTTCCCAGATCTCAAGTGGATAGTTAGGATGTTTCTAGAAAACAGTAAAATAACTTTTTAGCATGTCCCTGTCTTTTTCAGTATTGATTGAATTAAATTTAGGTTGGCTAAATAGACATACAGGTGAAATATCCCTGATCTGAAAATCTGAAACCTAAAATACTCTAAAGCCCACAACATTTTGAGTGCCAACATCTTGCTACAAGTGGAAAATTCTACATCTGACTTCCCGGGAAGGGTCACAGTCAAAACATAGGTGCACTAGAAGTATTGTATGAATTTACCTTTGGGCTATATGTATAAGGTATATATGAACATCGATGAATTTCATGTTTAACCTTGAATCCCATCCCTAAGTTAATACATTTTATACATGTGGATATTCCAAAATATGAAAAAAAAAATTGGAAATCTAAAACACTTCTTAGAAATAAGAATTTCCAGGAAGATCGTAAGTTCAAAGCCAGCCTCAGCAAAAGCAAGGCGCTAAGCAACTCAGTGAGATCCTGTCTCCAAATATAATACAAAATAGGACTGGGGATATGCCCCTGAATTCAATCCCCGGTACAAAAAAAAAAAAAAAAATTCAGAGAAGAAATACTGGATCTGTACTAACTTTCCCAGCAGCTTTCTCTGTATTAACTTAAAGCTCTGACTGAAAGTGACATGGTGTTACCCTTTCTGGTCTCCTCCAGGCATTGCTGTCCTGGTCTGTCTAAGTCAAGAACCTGAGGGAGGCAAACCTCTCTCATTCTGGGTCCTTGGCATTAGCACTCTCATTCATTCACTTGATGCTAGAATAATCACTAGTTTAGAAAGGTCCTGGGGACATCCACTCTGTCTCTCTTCAAGCCAGGCCTCCTGACTCCTTGCCCAAATCTCTTTCTGCAGCACTATAAACCTCACCGAGGGTGCCCAAAGGGGACTCCCCATGTTAGGGGAGAGAAGGTGCCATGGCTCTCTCTAGAGAGAGCCAGGAGCCTGACACTCTCACAGAAATGGTTGAAATAGAGCCTGGGTCTCTTAATAGCTTTGTGAAGAGTGCATTTCAGAAATGCACTCTTTCGTGGAAAGGCAGCTGAAGACAGGAAGTATATTGAAGTACAGTGAACAATTCCCTCCACTGCTCCCCCCACCCCTCAGGCTTCCCCCAGCACCCCCCACTGGTCCTTGTGCTCATTGCCTCTCCCCCCACAGAGGCCTGCCATCTTCCCCATTGACTGACAGCTGCTTTTTGGCATAGGAAAGTTGCCATATCTCTGAGCAGGTGAATTGTCAACTGAGGCTCTTCTTTCATCTCAGATAAAGGAGGCAAAGGAAGAAGAAAGGACACTGTCAGAGGCGTGAAAGAATCCTCTGGCTCTGTGGACTCTTTAAGGCAATAACCCCATATAAAATCTAGGTAAAGATGGCATTACTCTTGCTCATGTCCATAGAGGCCACAGGGCCAGCATGGTCTATCAATATGTATAAAAGTGTGTGTGATAGCAAAAGGATTCTTATTTCAGGCCTGAGCAGGCAGGAGGAGCCTGTTTGCTTTCTGTTTGCAATCTCAGCAGGATAGCTGGAGGGAGAATGAATGGGAGAGGAAAATCCTGTAGATCCTTTCTCAGGAGGCACCCTAGAGCGGCTGTTGTGTTGTAAATAAGGAAGTGAGTCCCCTTTGTGAGGTCTTTAGGAACAACACAGTGGGTTGTGGAAATTGCACTCCAAAAGGCAAAGGAAATGCAAGTAAATTGAACTAATTATACTTGCGGGTCCTAGAGAGCCAGGTGAGGCAGGGAATGACCAGCAGGGGGCCAGATGGGAGGAGCTTCCAGAGAGCAGACCCACCAAGAAGCAGGTAGGGAGCAGGGGTGGGGGGGCATGGGCGGGGGAGACCATCAGCTAGTGCCTTTACTGGAAGCCAGGGAGGTTACTCCGTTTTAGGTGTGAGGGGACTTTACTGATGCTTTTGAATGTCATGAGGCCATTCAGGGGAAGGCAAGAAGGGGAACTTGTGTAAGGAGTAACCTCAAGGCGCTGGTATACCTGAGCACCTGGGTGTGCTCCTCACAGCCTGTTTGTGGTGATGTTGAGGCATGCGGGGAGGGGGTATGAAATTTTAAAAATTTACAACACACCGGAGTCTTCTGCTTTAATGAATCCAGTGTACAATGCTGCTGCCCAACTCTGAATTTGTATGAAACGTATTGACTGGAAGTTACAATATTGGGTAAGAGTGAGCATTTGTGGGTGACGGAAACCTGTAATATTTGCAAAATAACTATCCTATGCTCAGATATTTGCAGCCATCATGGAAATACAACAGTTTATCCTGGTTTTCACATACTGCAAACTTAGCCAGAGTGCTGCTACACCGTAGCATCCTATCTAATCTTTCTCTCTGTGGTTTTAAAATATTCTTTGAAGCCAACAGGGATTTGGGTGAAGAGAGGTTGGATGGTGGGGGGGGTCAGAGTGTCTTCCATAACAGAAGCAAGCTTCAACTCCTTCCATCCCAAACTGGGCCATGCACTCTTCAGAGGGAGGGGACTGTGGGCTCCAGGGAGCTTTTCTGCCTGGAACTTACTTTGTAGTGTGCCAAGAGCCATAGCCAAGTAGTAATGATGCATGGCATTTTTGGTTGAAAGGTGACGCCAGCAAGCCATTGAGATGATATGATTACGTTAAGATCTGCATTCAAATAGATATTAGACCCCTGCTGTCCACCTCGGCCTGCTACGAGACTCCTGGAGAGTTCCCATTGGTTGGGGAAGTGCGGTAGGAGGGAATTCCGGAGGGGGGATTTCCTGTTGGAGGGGCCGGGAGAACGCAGCGTGTATCAGTCGGCATATTTTCCCGGGAGCATACGGGGCATTGGCGGGAGTTTCAAAAGTAAAGTTTGTTCCTGCTTGAGTGGCTCGTGATTTTGTGCCCAGCCAGACTGTGGCAGTAGTGTTAGGGATCAAACCTAGGACACCCACTACCGCTGAGCTACACCCCCAGCCCGGTTCTGAGTTTTAGCTGCTCAGGGCCTTCCTGGCTATTTATTGTCCTCTAGGAAAGTTAGGCCTTGGGCTGGGCTCAGGGGAGGTTTTTGTTTTTATTATTTTTTTCCCCTGTAAAATCCTAAGTGCCTTTTGTTTTTGAATTGAAATCACTCCTAATACCACCATGTTTTTCAGAGCTTAAATTGTATGTTGGTGTTTGGAATCCGGGTCAGGAAAGCCCATACAGGCCTGGATAAATTAGCTTTTCATTGAGATGGATCTCATGAAAAGGCTGAGAGGGGCTGGTTGATATAACTATTCCCCCAGCAGGTAATGTGTGAGTAGCAACCACAGCAACAACACTGATCTACCAGGATGTCTAAGACTTATTTTACCCTTCTTAGGTGCCACATACTGTGCTGATCACTTAATTCTTGAGAACATCAAATGGTTATGGAGGCAAAAAAAAAAAAAAAAAAAAAAAAAAAGTAGCCAAGGAATCTCTGACCACAGATATTTTTCAACTTCAAGGCCCAGAGAGCAGAATTTTAAGCAATGTGCTAGAGTTCAGTGAATATGTAGGTCACTCTTTTCTCAATGCAAGACTTTGCATTCAAAGGAAAGGCCATAAAGCAACATTTGGCTCAGGTATATAGAAGGAGAGCATTTGGTGCTTCTGACTCTGGGGAAAAGACAGCAGGCATTCAAGGGCTGGCAGTGCCTTCAATAACTTTTTTGTTTTTTGGTTGGTTGTGGCAATGCTAGAGATCAAACTTAGGCCCTCATACATGCTAGGCAAGTGACCTATCCCTGAGCCATACTCCAGCAATCTTTTGAACAGCATTTATTATGAGTTCATCATGCCAAAAAATCTATTTGAGGATGACATGGTGCTGCAGATGTATCTACTTAAGAGATGTTTTGGATTTTCAGAATGAGTTGACTTCTAAGACCTTCAGCTAGGGTTAAGGAAAACAATTCATGACTGGTGGATTTCAATAGTTAAAGTTAAATATATGGCAAAATGGGTCAGAGCCCCTCCCAGCCTTAAGTGTCTACTGCTGCAAAGTACCTTCCTACCTAGTGTCTCTTCAGCATAGCACAGATCCTTGTAGAAGGCAAAGCAATCATGACAGGTGCTGTGGGGATGGAACACGGGATATGCTGGGTAATTACAGGCATGGTCGCATCACATCAAACTCCCTAGATGCCCCTTAGCACATTTAGCATCTCTGCAGTTGATTCCGATGTCTCTTTCCTGGGTTTCTATTTCCCCTTTTGTTTCTGTTCCACATGTAGCTTCTCCCTCAGTTTCCATAGTTGGTAATAAAATAAGATCCATTCAGATAGGTTTCCTCAGGCCTCCTTTTTGAGGTTGGGTAGCAATCCACATTCCCTGTATGAGAGTTCCTTGGTCTCTGCTGAAACATTTCACTAAATTAGTCTATTTTTCTTTGCCTCATTGTCTCTGTTTCTTCTGAGTTGCTACTATTTTTTTAAAAATGTACACCACTTTTTAGGTATTTACTTTTATATTTTTGTAGAGCTAGGGATTGGACCCAGGGCCTTGTGCATACCAACTGAGGTAGATCCCCAGCCCACAGGTCTCTATTTCTAATGGTATCCCCAGTCTCCAAAAAATGACATGGCATCATGCTCGGGTCTTCTGTAGCTTTCTGAAAACATCCTTTCATACCTAAATCCAACTTATTTATTTTTTTGTTCTTTTTGTTCTTTTTTGTTCTTTTTTTAAGTTATTCAGGAGATATGCAATGGTGACTTTATATCATCATCATCATCATTATTATTATTATTATTATACAGAGGTGGATTATCAAAAACAATATACTACCATCTGCTTTCTTAGCCATGTTCCATAGAGAAAAGAGTCGAATGCACAGCTTAATACTAATTCTTTCTTGGAGGTGCAATAGCAGGGTAGCCAGAAGGAAGGAAGTGAGACAGGAGGTAAAAGGTGGCTTATTGAACTGGCTGCATGAGATTGATTCTAGAAAGGTCACATAGAAACATGCTTCAGAGTATCCCACTGGAAGGAGGAATGGAGAGGCAACTTAGTTACTAGCGCATTCTATCTTTTGTCTCCTGTAGGTGAAGGTCAGCCCATGGGTAGTTAAGTCTTCACTTCAGGTTACAGAGGCCAGCCCCTGGGAAAGCTCCCTTTCACACCTTTCAGCCCTATTCAGAGGTAGAAGGAATAGTCAGAGGTCCAGGATAAGTCGGAAAGAGGTGAAGCCATTTAAATCTGTCCTCATAATTTTAGTGTGGGCCCATCTAACCTGAGAAGATAAGGGATGGTGGTCTGGGGGAGGAGGGACAAGTACTTACTACAGTGGTGTCCAAAAGGTTTTAGAACATAGAATTAGCCTTGTCTTTAGGGCTTTTTAGAGCAGAACAAACATTTTCATAATGGGTCAGATGGTGAATGTTTTAGGCTTTGGTGATTGTGGACCAAGTGGCAAAATCAAGGTTATTATGTAGTACCACTACAATTATTTAAATTGCCACCATTTAAAAATATTAAAGTCATTCTTAACAGGCAGACTTTTAAAAAGACAGGCTGCTGGTAAAATTGGGTCTGATGATGAAAAGTGCTGATCACGACTTTAGAAAGCAGGGTTTAAACTAGAGTTCAACTCAACTTTAGATAAGGTCTATGACCAAGTGAATTGTTTCTACCAGGACTTTTGAAGGATACAGATATTTGAGAGTAGAAGTGATTTGGGGTTGGTCTTATGGGCCAGTGTGGTTTGGATTCTGCGCTAAAGTTATTTGTTTATTTTAGATTTGCTGAACGTGTGCAGCCGGGTGTGGAACTGGCTTGAAGATTTTATACATAGCTTCCCGATTCCTTATTCAGTGATGTCACATTGTATCTTGAATGTGGCTATATCAAGAATATTTACACTATAGAAATTGGCAAATGCTTCACATCATGCTTTGGGGGAGGTGGCAAAGTGGAAATAAGCAATTGTAAACATTTACCAGATATCACCAGGCCCTTGCCTTATTGCATTAGCTTTTCTTAGAGAATTTTCCAGAGATGGTTGTATATCCCTTGGCGAGAAACATACAGAGGTAATAGAAGAGCTAATTAACTGGGCTAGTTATTTGACCTGATGGGGAGAAGGGCGATGTTCTGAAGTAGTTCCAGGTGTGTTGGTCACTGGCTTAGTTGATACCTCCACAGGCACCCGAACTCAAAAAGTCTAAAATGGTTACTCTCAGTAAATGGCACTGGAAGCCTCTTTGTGTGCTCTCTCACCTCCCCTGCTCCAATCAAATTACATCCTGCTGACAACACCTCCTGTGGGATATATGCATTTCTTCCGTCCGCATTGTATTTTTATATTCTCATCCTGGCTACTGGTGGATACCATCTCTTCTGCTCACTGTACCCTCTTCCAGTCCTTTCTCTTGGCCAGAATATTTCTAGAATGCAAATTTGCTGGTATCACTTCCAGTCACTAACTGCTTTCACTATATCCTCTATCTAGAATAAAGTCTAGATCCCACTGTGTGCTTCACAAGGCCACTTCCATCCTAAGAGGCCTGACTCACCAGCCTGCTCTCTAACTCCTTGGGCAATCTCATTCCATCATCCTACATCCTGGTCACACTGAACTCACACAGCCTGGATTGGACTGGGATCCTTCTCACATGCTGGTCTTTCTTAAAATTGCTCAGTCCCTATTTTATCAGGCTGATTATTACCCTCCATTTGCACTTAATTAATTGGGTCTGGCTTTCTTTAAGCGTTTTTTTTTTTTTCACTGTTCTGCTCAGGTAGCTGTGGGCTGCTGTGTCCTAACAGCAGCATTCGAAGGACAGTGCTGTCAGTGTTGTACCGCATGGTGACTTTGAGAACCTTGGTTCTGTGTACAGAAACTTTTATGCCTACAGTCCAACATTGCTCACTGGAGGCTTTTTGGATATCTCTCTGTGACCCCAAAATATATATCCCAAACAGAAAACATTAAGAGCCCTTTGGGTCTGACCTACTGATACCAGGATTTAGACTTTATAGCAGGTAGCTGTACTTCTAGTTTTAAAGGCTCCTTGGCATTGAGACTGCCCTCAGACCACCCTAAGCTAAAGCAACGCAGACAATGTACAGTTCAGTGCATTCTGACTGTTATAGCCCATGGGAAATACTTGCATTCCTCTCCTAGAAGTCTCCACATTGAGGTTTGAATATCAGGGCTGGGGGATGTGAGGTAGCTCTGTGGTAGAATGTATGCTTAGCATGACTGAGACATTGGGTTCAATCCCCAGCACCACAAGAACAAAACAAAATAAAACTCAGGGTTTTTATGGAGATTGGTGATGACAGGGATGATCATGAGTTTCTATACAGGGGACAAATGCAGAATACATTTGGGTATTACTGCTACAATTCCAATGAATGTGGTAATATTTGAGACTTTGTTTATTTTAAAGGATCACATTTGGATTAAAATGAGAGTGGATCAGGTATACTCAGAGAGCAGGCAAGTCAAAGAAATAGTGGAGCACTTCCCATAATGCTGGCCAGAGAGAGGTGGGACTGGATTAAGGTAGATTGCAGGGTCAGCCTGCCTTCCTCCTCCTCGCCGCTCACCATCTGCCACCTCACTGCACCCACTATAGTGTTCAAACAATTTCCCATTGCGATCCCTTAAAATAAAGCTTAATATATTCACATCTGGTGGTTTTCCTGCCCTAGTTTATGCTTAGTGTTAGCCTTCATTTTAACAAACTATTTGGTGATTGCTTTGTGTTGCTTTGGAAGAGTTTCTGGATCAGGGATTTGTGCCTCTGTTTGATTGCATTGTGATTGCATTTGCAAGTGACAGAACAGAGAGGAAATCTGAAGTCTGTTTTTATCCTGTGTCTGTGGGTACCAACCCTGGCTGCAGATCAAAAATCAGCTGAGCAACTTTTTTTTTTTTTTTTTTTTTTTTAAGTACAGATTGCTGAGACCTAGGGAACAGAAGCCCTAGGGAGGGAGCTGGGCATTTAGTTGAATAATCTCCCCAGGAGATTTTTACAGGAGGTGCAGTGGCACACCTGCAGTCTCAACTAATTGGCAGGCCAAGGCAGGAGGCTCATTTGAGACCGGGAGTTCAAGGCCAGCCTGGGCAGCATAGCAAAACCCAGTTTCTGGAAAAAAAAAAAAAAAAAAAATCAGGTGATTCTGATGTGCAGCTAGTATTGCTAACCATGAATACTTATAAAAGTCCTATCAAAAATGATCAGTGTGGCATCTCTGGAAGAATCCCTTCTTCTGAACTAGCAGTTGAGATTTTTGCTCTGAGCATTCATAGTGTTTTTTTTTCTATTGGTTATTCACATAGTGTTGAAATATCTGAGTTTACTGTCTAAACATCAAGAAAAAAATGGCTCAATAATAAGGAAAGAATAATAAGTAAAACATTTGAATTGAGACTGTCATTCACATTGGTTTCCAAAGGCAGAAACGAGTGGCTTCCTATGAGAAGTCTGTTCAGAGTATACAGAGAATATATGTTCGTTCCTCTCTTTCCTGCAAAGAGTAGACAGGACACCAGCTTTGGAATCAGGCTGAGTCAGCTTTGAGTCTAGGATCTACCAATTTGTTAGTTGCCCCCTTCTTAGTTTCCACAACTGTGAAAGGGGAATGAAGTATTTTTCTTGCAGGATTATTCTGGATCTCTAAATCGTGCCTGACTCAGAGGAGTTAGTTGTTAATAAATGATTTCACCCTCCTCTCTGGTATAATGCAGATCCTAGGGCTAGTATAGAGTAAGATCCTTGTTTCTAATGATTTCTGTTTTAAGGTACCACCTTTTTTTTTTTTCTTTCCTGGTCTGATTTTCTTATTTGATATTTTCCCAAACATTTTAAAGATGGGAACAAAATAGTTTTTTCCCCCTTTGGGTTGGTAACCCTTTTTGGTGTCTTCTCAAACTAAAAGCATAAAGCCCCTCAGTTTAACTAGAGCAAGCTTCAGGACAAAGCTGTAGTCCTTTGCCTTCCTTCCCTCTACACACACAGGCCATCTTAGATCTCCAGACTAGGCTTCCATCTCCTTTCCCATCTCTGCTTGGAACAAGCCCCCTCCTCCTTCACCTGTATGCCTCACCAGGGAAACACAATCTGCTCTCCCTTTCTCACCTTATCTCAGCTCCGCAGCTAATTTTAATTGATCTCCTGAACCTTAAGGCTTTCTCTAGCACAGCCATCTTTCAACAAAACTCCTCCTTTGCAAACACTCCCAGGAAAGGTGTTACACACCTCTGCAACTAAGTGAATTAGTCAGATTATTTTGATTAAAACTCTTTTCTTTGACAGGGCAAAATCCCCCTCTGAGAGAGAGGGGAGTCATCTCCATTGATTAAAACATTTTTATTTTCAATGAATTTACATTTATGAATTATAATGTTAGGCCATTTCTCTGGATTTTATTCAAAAAAAAAAAAGCTGCTACATGGTATTATTCAGATACCCTACAACCCTAGAGTGACGTGTGTATTCCTTGTATCCAAGCAGTTTTGACAGATGGCAATTTTAGAAGATGAGAGGAGGTAACCAGATGGAGAAGGGTAGGAGGGGTGTGGGTGGGTGTCTGGGGTGAAAAACCTTCCCAGGAGAACACTTTGGATAGAAAATTAAAAGTGTGGATAAAATGAACAAAGAAGATGGAAAAAAGGCAGAAGTAATTGGGGGCCTCAAATTGATGGGTACGTGACCAGTGATTTGGGCTGAGACTGAAACAGCTATAAGTCATATTAGAAAAGGGAAGTGCATTAAACTTGAAGCTGTTTGGCTAGAGAGCCACAGAACAGAATGAATGAGGTGGTTTAAGATGAGGAAGTACTCAGAAAGACTACCATGGAAAAGCACTCCTCTCTTCCTGTCAACCAAAATGAATGTGTGACACATCCTGCAGTGAATGTCTATAGGAAAGGAAGAGAGAGAAGGGGTGGGGGGACACAGAGGAAGAGAGACTAAGAAAAACTAAAAATAATAAAATTCAGAATTTTTAAAAATTGAGAAAAGGAACAGAAAGAGATATTTACTGACACCAACAGTAAACCTGTAAGCACACACACAAAGCTGATAATACAGCAGCTAGGCAGTCCATTTTCTTTGCAATTAATGCTATAGGAATAGTAGGGCCATCCGGAATGATTACATGAGTGAACGTAAGACAAGGTCAGAAAACTCTGACTTGCGGATAGGATGGACCCAGATTCCATCTCAGTTCTGCTATTGGAGCTTCTATTTCCCTTTTCTGCCTAACAGGCACGGCAGTGCACCCTCCCTCAAAAACTGACCAGGAGAGTGAAATGAGAGATCCCACTGAGCACTTAATAGGTCTGTGGATCTCACCCAGTGTGTAAAGATGAGGGATGTCTTCTATGCACTGTGAACCTAACCACCACCAACTATTTGCCAGATTTTCAAATCCAGTCCAACACATAGGCTAATAGGGGATATGATTTGCTATGCATGTTTTTTTTTTTTTTTTTCTCTTGAGGAAAAAAAAAAAAAAAAATCATGTGTTAACTGGGCCATGTGAGAACTTTGCCTCCTGAGCTGTAAAGATGGTAAACAACTCTTTTCAACAGTGACTCAGAGTATAAGGGTGTGGGGGTGGGAATCAAGTAAATACTGTGAAAACCATGGATGCTGTTAAAGACGACTTGCTTTAAAATGATAGGTTGAAATGTTGAACAGTTTGCGTGGATGTGCATCTTTTAACATGCTCAACCACTGTCCCAGACTGACAAGAGAAATGTAGGCACACTGGATAAAAGTAGCCACACGACTTCTTGAGGTTCCTACTAGATCTCATGGACAAAAAAAAATTTCTTGGGATGCTTCATACTGCTTTGATTTCATGATGACTTTCCCTGACACATGATGAGCACTCTGGCCCTGAATCAATGATGTGCTTGGTTTGTTTTTTTTGTTTGTTTGTTTGTTTTGTTTGTTTTGTTTTGTTTTTGCTTTGGGCCTAGCATTTAGCATTTATGGCCTGTGACCTGACAAAAGGAGAATTGCAGATGGAGTTAAAATTGTTCATTAGCTGACTTTAATATAGAGAGATTATTCTGGATCATCTGGGTGGGTCCTGTGTCACCAAAACATCCTAAAAAGTGGAAAAGGGAGGTAGAAGTGTAGTTCAGAGTAATTCGATGTGAGAAGCACCCAACCTGCCTTTGCTGGCTTCGAAGACAGAGGAAGGGACTGTGAGCCAAGTGAGTGGATAGCTTCTAGAAGCTGGAGAAAGCAAAGAAAACGATTCTGCTGTAGGGTCTCCAGAAGGAACACTCCAGTTGGCACCTTGATTATAGTCCAGTGAGACCCATTGCAAACTTCTGACCTCCAGCATTGCAAGATAATAAATTCTATCATTTAAACTACTAAGTTTGCTGTAATGTGTTGCAGCAGCTATTGGAAGCTAATACAATTTGTATTTCTTACAGTGTTTGCTTGGTTAATACAGTAGCATCAGACAGGGTCCAGGGTCTGAAAATGAGGCCTGGCTGCTCACAGAAGTCGTGGCTGGTGCTTTCATGCCAAGACCTTCCCAGCTGGGGGGGGCGGGGGGAGACCATTTAACTAAGGACCTCTGGCTGGAGGAGTATGAGCTGCCTCCTGGAGGAAACTTCTTCATCCTTCCACACCCTCCAGCAAACTCTGTCATGGGCTCAGTTCCTGTTCTGGTCCTTTATTTACCAGAAATGTCTCTCCCTTTCTGAGAAAAAAGTCCACTTGACCATATAGAGAGAAGCTGTTCAGGAAACACATACCAAGGTTTCATTTTGAAAACCTTTACGTGAGAGCTGAGGTTGGAAACCTCAAAGACCCCCAAGTTCAGTAATGGTTTAGAGAACTAGTCAGCATAAAATGTCCTGGTGGTACACTAAGCCTTCATAAACTAGTGTTCAAAATATATATTCCAAGTCAGGGGCAGTGGCGCATACCTGTAATCCCAACTACTCAGGAAGTAGAAGCAGGAGGATTCCAAGTTTGAGACCAGCCTGGGCAACTTAGCAAGACCCTGCCTCAAAATAAAATATAAAAAGGGGTGGGGGTACAGCTCAGTGGTAGAGCACCCCTGGATTCCATCACCAGTACCATAATAAATAAATACATGCATAAAAATGAGTAAATAAATAAAATATATATTCTATCCTTCACTATAAAGATGGACAAGTAAGGAATTTTGAAACTCCTTGTGGCTAAAGACCTGCTATTCAGTCATATTTTTCCTCCTGGGATTCACTTTCATAGAACTGTCCCTCTTTAGCATCTTGTACCTGGAGTGGCCCTGAGTTTATGGAAGGGATGGATTTCAGCCTTAGGGTTGTGGAACTGTAATGCAGGACATGTCTAAGCCATTTACATGAATGAGAAGTGTGGCTAAGGGCACTTGTAGGATCTTCCTGAATGTGAAAAGAAGCTTCTCAGGGTATCCATTACAGCCTCACTGCCTGGCCACAGGGCTTCAGGCAGCACCAGGTTATATTTGGCTGATACCCTGGGGGAAAGCTACTCCATACTCTTCCAGGAGGAACAACCCTGCAGATCTCTCAGAATGTCTTAGTTTTCAGCGAATTGTTGATATAATCTTAAATTTTCCAGTGAAAACTGAATTTTAAGGAAAGCAAAAACCCTGGAGTATACAGTATGGGGAGGCAGAGAATTACACAGTAATTAAATTAATGTGATAAGTGATAAATATTAGGAGTTACTTTCTCTCTCTCTCTCTTCCAATTTCCCCTTTCTTTCCTTGATTTTTCTTCTCTGGGCAGGATCAGAAGCTTCATGAAGAGAGATGCTGTGTTTTACTTCCTGTTTTTCCCTGGGGGCCTCACCTGGTAGGGGGCTCCCTGCCTCTTAATTATGCTATTCTCAGCTGTTTCTTTTTTGACTGTATTTTGTCTTCTGCTTTGGCTCCAGGGTGGAGTGAGTGACTCGTTTATATTTTGGAAGAATTTCTGAACACAAGGCGGTAAGTCTTTCACGGAGCAATATCACACGGAGGGGAGGATGAAGGGTGGGGCTTTCAGGATCTCCTTGGACTATAAAGCCAGAGCCCTTTTGCAGAGCCCGTGGGAGTGCCTCCCGAGGCTGCGGAAAGAATTACTAGTGTTAACAAGAAAGCCCCTTTCCGCTGTGTGTTATATGTTACGCAGTGGGTCCTGAAAAGAAAGGACTGGATGGACGGATATATTCCTTTCCCGAGTGGAAGGCGAGCTTCTCCTTACTGCCGTGAGCAGGGGCAGGCGTCGCCAGGCCTGCAGCAGACATCCGGCAGCCTCTGGTATCAGGCAGGATGTTCGGATGCCAACTTCGTGGAGGAGAGGAACAATGGTTGTTTAATTTGCTTTTTATAGCAAAGCCCATTTGGGAAGAATGAAGACAGGAGGATCTCGGAAGGGCTTCCTTTCCCCGAGGCTTGGCCCATCTGCTGCGCGCAGAGGCGATGTGCTGATTCAGGGAGCCCCACCGGGGAGCCCGGGCGCGCCTTGACCGCGACGCTGCTGGCCCCGGCCGCGCACGACTGGCGGGATCCCGGGAGCAGGGGCTTTGCTAGGGCTCCTTTCTGAGGGCGGGACACCTGACTATTCTCCGGGGATTACTGGGACATATGTTCCGTGACCACCGTCAGCGTCCATTTTCTAACAAAGCCTCTTTCATAGGCGCTTGTGGGGGGACAGAAAGATAACTGACCTGCAAGAGCTCACCCCTGCAAGAGCTTAAGCATTTCAGAAAAAAAATAACCAAAGATATTTCTAAGGATCACTTATCTTTATTCCTTTTAAAACAGGTTCCAGAACATAAAATGTAAACATCCATAAACGTGTTGGGTCATTGATACGAATTTTTAAACATGACAAATTGTCACTACTGAAACTTCTAGAGCTATACCAAGCTTCTAGAAGCTGCTGTGCTTTTTGAGTTCATAAAGCCATGTTTCATCATCTTTCATCTCCCCTCCCCCCCTTCTTTCATTTTTTTCTTCGGGTGTTGGGGATTGAACCCAGAGGTGCTCTGCCACTGACATGCATCCACAGATCTTTTTACTTTTGATTTTTGAGACAGGAACTGGCTAAACTGTCCAGGGTGGCCTTGAACTTGCGATTCCCCTGCCTCAGCCTCCCAAGTAGCTCCCAAGTGCACCACTAAGTTGGACATCTTTCACCTTCTTTGCCTTTCTTACCACTTTGACATTTTTTGGGGGAGTCAGTTCTGGATGCGTTTTCTAGACTCCCCTCCTCCTCCCAGCCTACTGAAACTAATGAATGTTCTAGTCACCAGTCAAGTAAAAATCAGCAAGCTCTGGAAAGAACCTGAGTTTCCTATGAACTTAACTGATAGCCCTTCAGGCTGTTCAGACTTGGTTTTGTTTTCATGCCTAGAGGTTCCTGCCAGTCTTGCTAAGGATTTTTTTTGCAGCAGTAACCTCCAGGTGAGGAAAGCATTTTAGACTGTGAGCAGGTGAGCCAGGGGTCTTTACTGAATGGCTCTGATTAGGTTCAGGGTTTAAAGGCACCAGCAAAATCTTTCTGGGAGAAGAACTTCTTTGTTGGGAGCACAGTCCCCAAACTCAGTAGCCTTTGCCACACTGGTTGATGGTGTTGTGTCTAAACATGGGCTTTCCCTCCTTGAGGCAGAGAGAAACCAGTTGAGGTGCCCTTCCTCTTCCTCATATTTTCACTTAGATGCAAATGCCCATACCCACGTGAGTCCTATGCAAGATAATGGTCTTTTCAGTACCTTAGATGACATCATTTGGGGGATTTGTTGAGTGAATATTAACCACCACCCAAGTGCTATTGATAAAGAAAAGATATCCTAATGAAAATATTTGTCATATGAGTCTCACTATTGTTCTTAGTAGTCTACATTTTGAAGTGGTAGTCAGATAAAGAATATTCTTATGACTGCTCTGGACATAATGGATGGAAAATTCTTGGGTCATTTAGATGAACCTTCAAGATTCACAGGGTTAGGGCTTTCTACTCATCTTCTGGTCTTATTTTGTCTCTGCATGGTTCCTTCTCAGGACATACAAAGTGATCAATGAAGACCTCAGTTTTGAAGAGATGTTTTCAGAAATCATGCCTGATGGTACAAATCCTATTTCATCTGATTATATTCCTCTCATGGGTGAGTCCTGCCCAAGTTGCCAGTCATTGATTTTAGTACTGACCTTCCATGGAACCTACGGCAGGGCACTTGAAAGTCTTCTTGTGCCTTAGTTTTCCTTCTTTATCAGCACTGTCCAACACAAATAGAAAAAAAGATACAGTAAAAAAAAAAAAAAAAAAAAAAAAGTCAGCTGGGCACGGTAGTGCATGCCTGTAATCCCAGGGGCTCCAGAGGCTGAGGCAGGAGGATTACAAGTTCAAAGTCAGTCTCAGCAAAAGCAAGATGCTAAGCAACTCAGGGAGACCCCATCGCTAAATAAAATACAAACTAGGGCTTGGGATGTGGCTCAGTGATTAAGTGTCCCTGAGTTCAATCTCTGGTACAAAAAAAAAAAAAACAAAACAAAAACCAGACCCAGAAAGACAAATCCTGTATGATCTCACTTATATAGTAACCTAAATAAGTCAAGGTTGTGGAAGCAGAGGGTAGACAATAGTTAATAGACAATAGGTCTGGGGGTAGCAGGGAGTGGGAAGAGACACGTGAAAGGATGTCAACTTTAAATTATAAGATGAACAAGTCCTGGGGGATCACAGATTCCACATTAGTGGTGATGATGTGTAAAGAAAAAATAAAAAGAAATGAGTGGGATTAATTTGAATATGTATTATTTAATCCAATATACCCCCAAATTATCATTTCAGGGTAAAACCTATTTTAAATTGAGATTTTTACTTTTTTGTATTTCATACCTAAGTCTTTAACATTTTATTGTATATGTTACACTCACAGTACATCTTAAGAGGGGCCGACCACATTTTAAATGCTAAATAACCACACATGGCTGGTAGATAGAGCAGATCCCCATATAATGGAGGATGTGTGTCTTTGTTTTTGAAGAGTATTATATAGTATTTTAGAGCTCAGTGAATATTTGCTTTAAATAATTTCACAAATGCAAGTAAAATTTCACAAATTTTACAAATGCAAGTAAGAAATCATAATAGTATCAAGAAAAAATATGAATAGTGTTTTTTTCCCTTTATGGGCTGGAGGCTCAGGTAAACTTCAAAAGGTCAGCTGGAGGAACTGGATGTGGTGGCACACACGTGTTATCCCAGTGGCTCAGGAGATGAGGTAGCTCAGTGGTAGAGTACTTGCCTAGCATGTGCAAGGCCCTAGGTTCAACACTCTCTGGCACTGATTTAAAAAAAAAAAAAAAAAAAGATCAGATGAGAATCTGTCTTAGTCTATTTTCTGTTGCTGAAACAAAATACCTGAGACAGGGTAATATGTAAAAAATAGAGATTTAATTAGCTCATAATGCTGGAGGCTGGGAAAATTAAAAACATGGTTGTGGTTATCTGGTGTGGTTATCTTCCCTCATCATTACATGGCAGAGGGCATCACAGGTTGGGACAGAGCAAGTATGCCAGAGAAATCTCACTTTTATAATAAAATCATTCCTTCAATAACCCATTAATCCATGAAGAGTTTAATTGATTTTTGATGACTTATGGCCCAATCACCTCCCAAAGTCCTGACCTCCAAATACTATTAACAGATGATTTGGGGGATTAAATTTACAACACATGGATACTGGGGGACACACACAAACCATAACAGGATCCTGTGAATTACAAGAGACCTCGGAGGCATAGTCTAGAATAGGTCAGGGCAGTCAGATATGGAAAGGTGGATCCCTTGGAACTAGCAAAGTTAGCATATTAAAAACTGGGAGTTGGGGCTGGGCCTGTAGCTCAGTGTCAGAGCGCTTGCCTTGCATGTGTGAGGATTGGTTCGATCTTCAGCACATACAAAATAATAAATTATTATTGTGTGTCCTTCTACAACTGAATATATATATATATATATAAAACACAAAAAAAACTATGAGCATGCCCTGTGAAGAACCCATTCTACTTTGAGAGATGTTTTACCAATTCATCCAAGTAGCCTCTTAGATGTTATTAAGAAGTAGTCTCAGAAGCTATCATGGTAATTGAATTGCTTAGAGTTTAAGTTGGTATTTAGAGATTGAAGTGTGGTAAGTGAAATGTTGGTACGAAGGGTTTGCTAAAATGACCAGTGCAGATGGGAAGACAGTAGTTTTAAGGAGTGCCAATAAATCTATCACTGGCTTTGCAGTCTTGTCCAAGGCAGAGGGCATTCTTGCCATGGTGTGTGCATTCTAGGATGCTTAGAGGAAGTGTCAGTGGAGGAGGCTGGCTCAGCCAGCAGCTTCCATCTGGCAAAAGTCTCCATCAGGCTGACCCCATATCCTCTACCTGAATAGTGTAAAGATCTAACCCTTGTCCAATACCAATATCTTTGTGCTAGTCTCTCCAGTGATTCTTATGTAAAACAGATTGTATTAGTTTGCAATGGAAACTGTAACAAAAGGACACAGACTAGGTGGATTAACAAATAGAAAATGATTTTCTTATTGTTTTGGAGGCTGGAAGTTGAAGATCAAGGTGTAGGCAAGTTTGGTTTCCTCAGAGGACTGTCTCCTTGGCTTATAGATGGCCATCTTCAGGCTGCCTTTTAAGGTGACCATGCCTCTGTGCACGTATGCCCCTGGTATCTGTTCTTTTAAGGACAGCAGTCGTATTGTATTAAGGCTGCAAACTAATAACCTCATTTTAACTTAATTGTCTTTTAAAGACTGTCTTCAAATACAATTAAATGGACCCAAGCACGGTGGTGCATGCCTATAATCCCAGCCGTTTGGGAGGCTGAGATAGGAGGATTGCGAGTTCAAAGTCAGCCTCAGCAACAGCGAGGCGCTGAGCAACTGAGACCCTGTCTCTAAATAAAGTACAAAATAGGGCTGGGAATGTTGCTCAGTGGTTGAGTGTCCCTGAGTTCAATCTCCGGTACCGCCCCCCCCAAAAAAAAAAAAAAAATTACAATTACATTCTGAAGTCATGGGGACTGGGAATTCAATATATTAGTTTTGAGGTGAATACAATTCATATTATGGGTTTTTCCTGTTTTATAGATGAGAACATTGGGGCCCATTCAAGGAGTCAGTAAACTCAGTGAGATTGACTCTAGGTCTCAATTTGGTGTTCTTTATACAGGAATGCTCTGTCTCTTGAGTCAAAGTGGTACATCTAGCACTGTCTAAGACATTTATAAAATTCAGATATTTTCATTGCCTGAAAGATTACCTGAGGAGTGCAAGGTTACCTCATGGGAGTGGTGGGAGGCACAGAGATGGCTGATGGGATATATAGCAGCAGCGGTTTGGGGATTGGAGTCTGGAACCTGGGTATGAGTCTTGGCTTGTCACTTACTGGATGTGTTGCCATGGTCAAGGGTGCATTCTCTCTTATGTTGACTAATATTTATTAAGCAGTAGTGCTTGGCACTGAGCATATATCTTCTCATCCCATGTTCACAACCAGTCTGTGAAATGAATATTAGTCCTGTATCTACATTACATTTGAGGACAGAGTCTCAGAGAGGTTAAGTGACTTATCCAAGGTTACAAAACCAATAAGGTCCAGAACCAAGACTCCAGCCAAGTCTATGGATTCCAAAGCCTATACAATTAACCATGACCAACATCAGAAATGAGGTCCAGGGTTACAAAATCTTGTTTTGTAAGAGGAAATTTTGAGATTTAAAGTAAAATCTTAAAGGTTTTAACTAATGCAAGTTAGGAAACCTCCAGTTCACACTGTTTTGCCTCTTAACTTCCAAAATGGGAAGGTTGAACTAGATAAGCCTGGGGATTCTTTGCCTGTCCTCATAGTTTGTGAAACTCTGATGCTGTTTTGAATTTATGAAGTAGGTTTTGGTGGGTATGGCAGAACTGTGTGGCATTTGGGGTTTGAATGACTGGATTTGAATCTGTACCTTGACACTTGGTAGCAATATGAGAAGGCAAATTATTTCATCTTTTCTAGTCTCAGTTTCCCTGTTTGGAGGATGGAAATTATACTGAGCATTGATGTGAATATTGAGATAATATTTAAGTACCTGGAGAATACTTTGCTGAGCAGTGACAAAATTTTTTGTGCCAACAACAGACTACAGTGTCCCTCTCCATGGGATTGGGTGCCTGCAAGGAGGGGGCCTGAGTGGTGATTTGGACAGGGCTTCCACCTAAAGTCTCACATATTCAGGGGTTTGATATTTTAACTCTAGTTTTGGAATCTTCAAGAGTTCCTTAAAAAAAAAAAAATGACAACCGTTTTGTGGGAGGGATTAACCACTACCTTAGCAGGAATTACTTGGCAATTTTTTTTAACTTTTTTTTTTTTTCTGGTACCAGGGATTGAAACTCAGCCATATCCTAACCCTTTTTAATTTTTTTTATTTTGAGACAGGATCTCAGTAAGTGGCTTAGGATCTTGCTAAGTTGCTGAGGCTGGCTTTGAATTTGAATCCTCCTGCCTCTGCCTTCTAAGCCACTAGGTATATTACTTGGCACTTTTTATTTCACTCAAAAAGAATTTAGTGGCTGCTCATGTGGTGAGAGCAAAGTGCTCTTCAAACTCCAGAGAGGTTCTGAGATGCCACTTCCAGAGGGTGCAGTGGATTGGGTGTGGGAGGAAAGGAATCTGCCTTTTCACTGCTCTCTGGGGATGCTGAGGCAGGCGGTCTGCAGACTGTCTACTGAGGCCCAGTGCAACTTCACTACATGGGACAGCTGGACACATGTCCACCTAGAGGGGCCTACTGAGCTGCCTTGGCTCCTCACTGGCGCAGCTTTCCCACCCCTGGGCAGACCATCACTCAAGAAGCCTGAGAAGCAGCCAGGCCAGGGAGGAAGAGCAGATGGAGAGCCCATCCCAACTAGATTCTTCCCCGTGGAACCAGCCCATTCATTTTTAGTAACTTAAAGGAAAAGGATCATTAACAGCTTATGACACATATAACATGGGAATATAAGGTGTACTGACCTCCAGGACCCTAGGTGCCATCTGCGTAAATAGCTCAGTGTGCACAGGCTGCCTGAATGGCTTCCTTTCCCACAGGGACCCTGGGGAAGGGGGATGGTTTTGCCAGAAATGAAGGTACTAACACATGTGTGGCTATCACAGGCCAGGCACCATCAGTCATTTCTCTGCTTGCCACCCACGCGTCTCTGTGGGGAGGATGTGTAGGTATCTCCTCTCCTTCGCTGAGTCAAGCCCTCAAAGATTCAAGAAAGACAGTGAGGATGTGGCCTGAAGCTTTATGCCCGGGCCCAGGATCTGCTACCTGTTTGGTTCAGAGAAGTGCCAGGTGGGTGGACTTCCTCTGGTGGTTGGATCTGGAGTTTGAGCTGTGACAGGCTGAGAAGGAGTTTTTCCAGCAGTATCTCTAGAAGATTTTGGTAGGGTCCAAGGAAACCACAAGGTGTACTCGGGAGGCAGAGCTGAGTTGTGGGGGCGGAAACAGCCTCAGGGGTTCTCCTTTCCCTTCAGCCTGAATGCAGCAAATACCACAAGCTTTTTTTAGAGATTAAATTTGCATCCTTCTCCCCAGCCCCACCCCCAAGCCAGAGGAAGTGCTAGAGGAAGTAAGGTATTAAAAGAATGTGGGGGAGGGATGCTCTGGTCCAGGAAGAGGGACTCTTGTTTGCTTTCTTTGTGGCCAGAACCCAGAACCCCCCCCCCCCCCAAACTCACCTTTTAGATGTTAACCCCTGAGGATGTGGCTCAGTGATATGCAAAGTTGGAGTCCATTATTTATCTCTGAAAGCCCCCCACCTTTAATACCAAGCTTTAAAATGATCTTTACAATTTGTCCAACAATTCAGCTCCTGCTCCCAGGGATCACCAGTGAATAACAAAGCTTCTTACCCTGAGAGTAGGTCAAGAGATGTTGACCACCCTGAGGGAGGAGGAATGAGGCCTCTGCTGGGCCCTCCCTGCTTGCTTTGGGAGGGTGGGTGAGCTGGTCTTTGATGCCTTCTTTGTTTCTACACTCTCACCCTCCAACTCTCCAGAAGTCCAGTGAAGTGATGTAGGTTTAAGAGACAAATCTCAAATTAGGCTGTCTATAGCAGTAAACCACTGCAAAGAAAGCAGTTAAATTACTGGCACAAAACAAAAGGATATTGGAGGGTATGACATGGAGACACCACTAGTAAAAGTGGGAAGAAACTACTTTGAAGAGATTGGTGCTAGTGCTAAGGAACTTCAGGTGTCTAGCCAAACTAATTTTCAGCAAACTTGAAAATATAAATCTGTATGTCAGAGATTGTCAGAAGGGACTTCCTGGGGCTGAGGCTGTAGCTCAGAGGTAGAGCCCTTGACTAGTATGAGTGAGGCACTGGGTTCGATCCTTAGCATCACACAAAAATAAATAAATGGGCAAATAAAGAGAGAAAGAAAGAAAGAAAAAAGCAGGCATTTCCTGGCCTACTTTGCCTGTATTTAGATGGGTTCATGGATTGCCAAGACCCCCTTTTAGCTTGGTTTCCTTTTGGAACTCCCTCATGATGAACAGATCTGAATTTTAGTAGCATTTATTCTAAGTTTGGGGTGTTTATAGGATGTGATCCCACTGCAAAGCATTCAGCCTTCCACCATTCCATGTCCTCTGCAGCTCCTTTTCCAGATCTCTGGTCCTCATTCATTGCATCCTGGATTGACGCCTTACCTGCTCCAAATTCCTTCCCTGTTATCCCCTCCTCTAAGGTCTTGCTATACAGGCTAGCATCCCAGAGAAGTTAGCTTTTGTCCCCAACTTGTGCCCACTAAGCACTTGGCAGAATAAAGACTTTCCCATTAACACCATCTGTCCTTGTAAGGGGGAGGGGGAATTGTAGGAGGAAAACAGCTTGCTACACACACAGCTCATATATCCCCAATTTTTGGTCCACAAAAAAAAAAAAACTTGAGCCTGTGATACCGCAACAAAGCCAATCCTCCCTCACCTCCATGTTTTTGAGGATCTCTCAAGGAATGTGGAGAAAGGCCCCTAATTCATTATTTTGCTCCATAATCCCATTGCTTGAGTCCTCTTGCTGGCTAACTCTGGTCATTTTGCAGCAGCCAGTCTATGCTGAAGAAGTCCCCTCCACCCAGCTTCTTGGCAGAAGGATGGAGACAGGAACCTCCCTCTGCTCCCCAAGGACTGGTGCTGGCTACCGACCACCTCACACCTCCACCCTTGCCTGCTCCATCTTGGCTAGATCAGCTCACCTCCTGCCCAGAGTCTTTTGCTCCTCCCTGTTTCTTGGCTCCAGCCAGAGGAAGCAGAGATGTCTTCATGCCATAAATAATCTCTGCAAAGACCTCCCAGTCCAAAATGAAGATAGATTTTTCATTTAACGTCTCAGATAATGAAGCATTGGAGTTTGGACTACTCCCCTGACTTTTCCAAAGCAAGACTTCCTGGGGAAAAGGGAGGTCGTCCCCATTCAGCTTCTACAGAATTCTATGGAAGCTGAATGCAGAAGCACTCACAGCTTTTTCCCCACACTAACGTTTTAATTTTAAAGGTTTTAAACATACAGAAAACTCATAGATTAATTTAAGGAATAAATGTTCCCATAACCTGTACCTAGACTGAACAAAATTCCAGGTGTGTTGTGTGTTTGGCTGGATCACTTATTAATAAGTTGTAGACATGCTACTTTATCCCTAAACACTTCAGCTTGCATTTTTCCAAGAATAAGAGCATTTTAAAAATATACCTTTATTTATTTACTTATTTATTTTTATGTGGTGCTGAGGATTGAACCCAGTGCCTTACACATGCTAGGCAAGCGCTCTACCGATGAGCCACAATCCCAGTCCAAGAGCATTTTATAAACCTGTACATCATTAACGCCTAAGAACACAAACAGCACGAAGTACAAACATCCAACACAATAGCTTTTAAAATAGCACTTTCATTGTTTTTCTGATCTTCTTCCTTCATTCTTTAGGCCATACTTAGTAGGATGTGTTGTCAGTGCTTGGGAAGGCCAGGTATTCCCCCCATACAAATGAGGAAACAAGGATGTTGATCAATGGAAGATTGACTCATGATCTTAGCAGAGATGTGCAAAGTTATCTTAAAAGGCATAAACCGTTGCCAGATCTTCAACATATGACTGCGTCCAGATTGAATGTATTAACATATCTAAAGAAAAACCCAGCTCATCCGAAAGGGCCAGAGGCAGACATTTGGACATTCATCATGTGCTGTTAAAACTTCCTGCTCTCCAGGATTAAATCAGTCAGCTGGGGATTTTAGCTTTTTGTTTGATAAAACAAAATACATGCTTTTCAAAGGAAATCCAAAAATGTCTATCAATGTCAGGGTGTTCTGAATGGGAGCTCAGTACTTCTGATCCCTGGAAGAGAGCCAAGGCCCAGAGTATATATTCCAATTTACCAGAATTTCTCTCCCTGTAGCACCTCGTTTTCTGGGTACACTCCATGTTTACTGAGCTCTCTCCATTGTGCACAAGACAAGGGTGTCTGTACAGGGTGGGTGGTAATGTTGGGTATTGGCAAGTATCCAAATATGAATATTTTTGACTGGACCCTTAAGTATTCTGAGTAACACCTTGAAAAGCTGCTTATGGTAGGAGACAGGTAAAGTACATTTTTACAAAATACATAGACTCCTGAACTTCTGATGATCTTAACATCCTGATAAACCCATTGTAAGTTGAAAACGTCTTAAGTTGAAAATGTGTTTAAGATACCAACCCTATCAAATATTATAATTTGAGCCTAGCCGGCCCGAAATGTGCTCAGATTACTTACACAAGAGCCAATGGCTGGACAGAATCATCTAATGCAAAGCCTGTTTTATATAAAGTGTAATTAAGCTCATGTAATGTATTGAATACTATATTGAAAGTGAAAAACAATGATTATATGGGTGCAATCACCATTTCAAAGTTGAAAAATCATTAGGTCAGGAATATCTGTACTTTTTTTTCTTATATGAGGCAACCTGGCAGTTTCCTTAGGAGGGTTTGAAGGTGGCTTTTGAGGAGCTCTGGGAAGGGATAGAGAATTTCTGTTTAAAGGATCCATTTATAGCTGTCCGGGTTTTAATTGGAAGTGTTATGGTGGTTGTGGGCCATACCTGGGTCACATGCCTGGTGGCTATGTCCGCCTGGGATTCTTTTACTTATGATTGTGTCTAATGAGGAATCATATCTAGATCTTTCTGGAAGAGAGCATGAATAGCCTTTGTTTGCTCCCTCCATCATCTCCTGACCCAGACAGGGGTAGGGAGACATCTCACCAGAGGACATGCTCCCGTCTCCTAACTGCATAGTGGCTGGAGAGGAGCAGTTGAAGGCCTTTAATCTAGGAGAGGCAGCATGTTTCTCCATGCGTCCAGAGGGCAGCCGTCTGAAGAAAACTAGCACATCATGTCCTGCTGCCTGAGGGGGGCTTCTGGGGCTTATGGATACTTGGGGGAAGCTGGGTCTTATCAAAGACCACCAAAGAGGCGCACTGTTTAACCTTTCATTCATTCTAACTGATCACATGAAAAACTTAAATGATAAGCTAAAATTGTTTGTGTGATTTGTGTTGCGTCTATTCATTGGGTAACAGTCTGTTGGCCCCTAAAGAAGCCTCAAAACCCAGAAAATAAAGGCTGTAATGTGAAGCTCAGGAAGATTTTTCTAGGATATTTGGCAGCTGAAAAACATTGTCCAAATGTGGTGTTTACCTTCAGGGTTGAGGCAGGGGAGAAAGGAAGGAAGGAAGGATGGAAGGGTCACCATGAAGCCGCTCTTTCAAGAGCCTCCCTGCCTATTCGTGAAGTTTGTGTTGTAAGAATTAGTGGACCATTTGCTTCTTGAAGGACTGACTCAGTGTATGGGATTTCTGTTAATCTTGAAACATGACCCCATAAGTACTATTTAATCTCCTAAGTACTGTCCATATAAGAGTGGAATTTAGCTAATGATTTAGAATATTCCGGACTTCTTTGAAAAGCCCTCTATAATGAGAAAGGCGAGTTGCTCTCATAGCCCAACGCCCTTAAACATGGGAGTCTCCCTAATTCCCTTCCTTCAGATTCCATTTTGGACAAGCAGCTGTTTTAGTTTCCCAGGGCTGTCATAGCAAAGCATCATAAACTGGGTGGCTTAAAACAACAGAAATTTATTCTCTCACAGTTCTGGAGGCTGAAAGCCTGAAACGGAGATGTCCTTGGGGCCATGCTCCCTCCAACACTTACAGGGAGAATCCTTCTTTGTTCTTCTAGCTTCTGGTGTTTGAGGGCAATTGGTGGGATTTCTTGACTTGTCCATCTGTCACTTCTGTCCCTGCCTCTGTAGCTGCATGGCTGCATTCTCCCTGTGCATCCGTGCTCTAATCTCTTCTTGTAAGGACACTGATCATATTGGATTAGAACCCACTCTGATGACCTCGTCTCAATTTAACATCTGAAAAGACCCCTAATTTCCAAATCAGGTCACGTTGGTAAGTAATAGGCATTAGAACTTCAACATATCTTTTTGTTTTGGTACCGGGGATTGAACCCAGAGGTGCTTAACCACTGAGCCACATCTCCAGCCCTTTTTATATTTTATTTAGAGACAAGATCTTGTTGAGTTGCTTAGGGGCCTCCCTAAGTTGCTGAGGCTGGCTTTGAACTGTGATCTTCCTGCCTCAGCCTCCAGAGCCACTGGGATTATAGGTGTGCACACCATGCCCGGCTCAACGTATCTTTTTGGGGGACACAATTCAACCCATAACAGTATCCCTTAGATCATGACGTTGCTTCCCATGGAAACTTCTTGCCAGAAAACAATGTCTGAGTCATACATACTTGAAGTAGTCTAGTCAGTGATTTCTTATTAGAAATTTATAAATTAGTCTCAGAGAAGGGTTTGGGCTCCAATGGAATTGAATTATATGAAAATAATGCATAGATTCTATATGGATCAGGGTTTTCCATTTCTAGGTTAATTTATCTTTGAAAGCTAATCAACTGCCTTTCTGCTTTGATTTATGAGTCTCATGGACCATCTCTGAAATTCTGGCTGGAAGAGAAGCAGCTATCACCTCTGTGCCAACAAAACTACATTTCTGAATTTAAGAGACTGAGAAACAGACTTGGTGCTAATTTACTAAGATAATGGCTATTGCTATAAGGAGTCCAAGGTGGTCAAACTGTCTGGGCATTTGACACAGTGCCATGAGGTCAAATGTGAGGGCAATTATTTGTCTTATTTTGGATTTTTAACATATTACATAATATGTATTTTATTTCTAATATATTATTATATTAGAAATCTAAAATAAGACATGTTATACAAGATAATAGATATATAAATAAATAATGTAAAGAAAATAATATTATATTTATATATTTTAATATTTATTTGTGGGATTACTGGGGATTGAATCCAGGTACTGGATTCTACCACTAAGCTCCATCCCTGCCCCTTTTTTCATTTTTTATTTTAAGAGAAGTTCTCATTGAATTGTGAAGCTGGCCTCAAACTTGTGATTCTTTTGACTTGGCTTTTTTTGAAATTTTGATACTGGGGATTGAACCCAGGGCACTTAACCACTGAGCCACATCCCCAGCCCTTTTTAATATTTTCTTTAGAGACAGGGTCTTGCTACATTGCTTAGAGCTTTGCTAAGTTGCTGAGGCTGGCTTCAAGCTCATGATTTTCCTGCCTCAGTTTCCTGAGCCACTGGGATTACAGGTGTGCACCACTGTACCCAACTTGGATTTTTAATACGTGGATTTTCTATAAGAAAAAGCATCTTGAAGACAGCTTAGTGCCAAAACAAAACTTCAAAATAGAGACAAAAAGGAGTTAATTAAAATCAAGGCTATTTCATATCTTATGTAAGATTCAAATTTCACAGAAATTTGAAAGAGAGAAGAGTTTTAAAGGAAGTGGAAAGGTGGTTGGTATAGTGGATGCAGGTGATGAACTTAGTACCTTAGTTGAAAGAACCCAGATCATGGCAATGTCTTTAATCTCTGAAGTACTGTGATCAGATTTTAGCTAATTCTCTCCAGGGTCAGTATTTTTTCTTCTCTAAAATTAAGCCAATCAACCACAAAAGAGATGACAGGCAGTGAATCTGACACCTTCTATGGGATGAAAACAGAAACACATGCACCGTTGTTCAGAGGAGGCAGAAGAAACCTTGATGGGAACCTTGTGCCGAGTTGAGGACTGAATGATGGATGATGCTGTTTCCAGAGGAGGTTGAAACTGGGTGGAGGGGAATGGGGGTGAGTTACTGACCTAGGGTGCAGAACACAGGCCGACTTGTCTGAGGGGCAGCACTGCTGAGGGTTTAGCTGATCACAAGCAGGTCTCCTAGGACCATGGCTCAAACTTGAGTGTGCCCAAGAGAATGGGCAGTGGAGCTTGTTCTAATATAGATTCCTGTTCCAATTCAGCAGGTCTGGAGGGGGCCCAAATATTTGCTTTTGTGTCAAGGTGTCATAATTGCAGCTGGCTGTGGACCTGTTTTCTGAAGCACTGTACTTCAAGAAAACACTTAAAATCCAGGAGTATGTGTAGAGCAGATTTTTTCCTGCTCTGAGTTGTTCCACAATGTGTAGAAGAGTAGTTTTCAGGCTGTGTCTAACTCTGAGGTATTTCATCTTATCAAATAGTAGTTTGCCACGAGTTACTCCATTCTGAGTACAAGTGCCAATGTGGAATGACTCTGTACCATGTTTGTACAAGCCAACAACCACCATCTGCACAGCACGATCATAAGGTACAAACTGACAAATAAATTAATGGTGTTAATTAAAAAATGCCCCCCTGCGAATTTGTCAAATTAAATCATAAATACATGGGTACATGGATGTATCAAACCCATATCAGAGAAACCAACCCATGAGTCTCACTAGATATAATCCCCTCACCTGAAACATATAAAGGAAAGGTACCTGAGACTATGAGATGGCATATATGACCCTTCATCAGACCACCCTGTGAGCTTCACAAAGTCCACGGGTGAGGAATTGCCAACAGTGTCCTCAGAGTTGCAGCTCAACACAGTCTCCCTGAGCCTGACATGGCCCAATTCAAAACCGCCTTCTCTTTGGACCCTATCTTAGAATAGTTTTGTGACTCTGACAGTTCTTCACCCTGAACAAGTTCTGCAGGCTCCTAATCTTATCTGACCACCTGCAGTGATTCTTTTGCATTTGTATCTGCTTTCTGCCTTTGCAGCTCTGAAACCCTCTAGCCATCCTAACCCTTTCTTAGCCTTTCTGTAACTTATATTTATCAATGTATAAAGTGTGATGTGTGACTTGAGCGACCCATGAGTACTTGGTAAATTACAACACATGAAAATGATATAGCTTGTAAATTTTGTTATTCAATAAATTCTGACATTGTGGAAAGACACAAACATGTCTAGTCTATGTTAAAGGTATAGCTTACTCATGACAAGACACTTCTGGAATTAATTTTGCAAGGATCCAGCAAACTTTTGGAGAAGAAAAGTTCAGGGAGGAGGTATCTGACTATATAAGTTATGATTCTACTGCTGTCAATAAGAGACTTCTGAGAGCACACGTTAATTGTGACTTACAAGTATAAGACTTTTTTTTTTTCTTTTTCTTTTTTTTTTTGGTACTGGGGAATTGAACTCAGGGGTGCTTAACCTCTGAGCCATATCCCCAGCCCTTTTAATTTTTTAAAAGGTCTCCATAAGTTCCTGAGGCTGGCTTTGACCTTGTGATCCTCCCTCCTCGGGTATTACAGGGGAGTGCTTAAACAAGCCCAGCAAGTTTAAGACTTCTAAGGGTTTCCAGGTGCTTTCTGAGTTGGGCAATGCCTTACAGAAGCGGGTTTGGAACTCAGAAAACAATACCCAAGTTAAGGTGCTCTGTTTGGCATGCTGAACCAAAGAAGCAGGCTTAAGGTAGATGAACTTCATAGATGAAGTTCCCCTTATCCACCTAAAGACCAGTTCCATCAAAGAGGAACAATTACCTTCAATCCTCTTATTGAAATTTAATTAACTAAGGAAGATTAAATTCATATCACAGAAGGGGAGACTGAAAATCAAACATGCACCCAGAGTCCAGAGGAACATTTATTCCCATCTTTCCCCCTGCTAAAATTTCCTACATCTCCCATTTCCCTCTCCCATATGAAAAACAGTACCTCACTAGGTTATTGGATACTCACTTTTGATTATTGTGATACCCTATTCTTATGCATGTAATAAATATGTAAATCTTCTCCTTTTAATCTATTGTCAGTTCATTTCAGCAGACTAAATAATTTAAAACTTTAGAAGATAGAAGGGAATTTCCTTTGGTCCTCACAGGGATATGGCAGGTGGTATTAAGTAGGTGTCTCTTAAAAAAGAAATGTTTGGGTTACTCTGACTGTTGAGTTGCTAGGACCAATGAGAAAGAATTGCTTTTGTCATCCTCTAGTTTGGTATTTCCCAGCTACTTAAGGCATTATGATTAAACAATGATGCAAGTCATAACTCCCCTTTTCTATATGCCAGCTGTAGATCAGATGGAGTGTTTAATAATTATAGTGGGTTCATCCTTCTTAGACACCTGTAGGCATATGGTGTTGTAGCAGGGTGTTTATAAATCACAGGATATCACAGTACTTATATGGAGGTACTCCTGGAGTGTAAATATTACTTGGAATCTTAAATAATTGTTATGTTAAAATAAATATGCATAGGTTATGTTGTAAGAGGAAATCTTGGTATAAACTTTAAGTCAAAAGTTGTAAGAAATTTTGGGCTTGTAAGGTACTATTTTAGGATGCACCTCTAGACTTCTAAGGTGAATGTGTTCCTTCACTCTTCTTGCTTCTCATGGTAGTGAGATGGAAGTACTTGCAATGTGCTCTGTAAGAGCATAAGCAACATGTGGGTTGGTTGGATTCCTTAAAGTTCTTTGGTTCCTCCTTTTGAGATCCAATCAGAGTTGCTGTGATCTATGTTTTGCTCTTTTTTTCTTTTTTCTTTCTTTCTTTCTTTCTTTCTTTCTTTCTTTCTTTTGCATTACAATTCTTAATACACCATTATACAATAATTTATCATATCTCTGATTATATATAAGGTATGTTGACACCAAATTTACATCTTCATATACATGTATTTTGTATAATGATGAGGGTCTCCTTTCACCATCCATGCTATTCCCCTTCCTATGTTTTGCTCTTAAAATTGATCTTCACCAGGAGCACAATTCACAAGAGCTAAATTGTGAAACCAAACTAGCTGCCCTTTAATAGATGAGTGGATAAAGAAACTGTAATATATATATATATACACCCACACACACATAATGGAATATTACTCAGCATTAAAAGAGAATAAAGTCATGAAATTTATAGGTAAATGGATGGAGTTGGAGAATATCATGCTAAGTGAGTTAGCCAGTCTCCAAAAACCAAAGGCCCAATGTTTTTTTCTGATATGAGAATGCTGATCCAAATTGGGGGTCGGTGGGGAGCATGGGAGGAATGGAGGAATGGAGAAACTTTGGTTATGGCAAAGGGGAAGGGCCGGGAAGGGAAGGGACATAGGGGTAGAAAATACGGTGGAATGAGATAGACATCATTACCTTAGGTACATGTATGAAGGCACTAATGGTGTGATTCTACTTTGTGTACAACCAGAGAAATGAAAAATTGTGTTCCATTTGTGAATTAAAATGCATTCTGCTGTCATGTATAACAAATTACAACAAAAATAAATAAATTCTAAGAAACTGATCTTCAAAGGAGATATCTTCCTTTGCATCATTGAAAGCCTATTATGTTGGCCTTATTTGCCCAAACAGTTGGTCCCTGCTGGCAGTCATTCTCCCATCTTTTTTCCATTCTTTGTATTATGGGGAGTTTGAGACATTTGAGCACTGAGGAGCCATTCAGGTATGAATAATTGGCCAGAGCTATTTAAGGCAAAAATGGGCTAGCCTGGGGAGGAAGTCACAGACTTACACACTGTCAGTGTGGCGAGGGACTGTGGTGGTTATGACGAGTATAACACCTTCATGTGTGGATAAGAAAGCTAAACTCTAGCACAGAGAGAAGACAGGGATGCATTACCATGGCATATCTCTTTTGATTGCTTCCACTCTTGCCTGCCTTGCCTGCTTATGGCTCTAACCAATGTTTAAGTATACTCATCACCTCTAGACTTACCCTGTCTCCTGATGCCAGCTGGTAGCATCTTTGTCCCACTTGGTACTTTCTGGAGGAACATTTGAGTCACATGTTTGGAGTGACTCAAGAGTCAGTGGCCAGAAGTCATTTTGAGTGACAATACTTAAGTGAACCAAGGAAGCGGATGTAGTGTAGTGGTCATAAGCTATATTAAACTTTTGTCATGTTTGGTCTCACCATGAAACCACCTACTTCTGTACTCCTGTTTTTATTTTCCCCCTATGTGCCCTGAAGAAATAGGGTAAACCCCAAAGGGTCTATTAGAGAAGCATGTCCCTGGGAAAGGAGAAAGGCAAAGACAAGTCCCAGGCCTACTCCTTCTTGTCCTACGGATCTTCTAAGGAGATATCAGTCTTGTTGCTCTTCCCTGCTGCTTTGGCTGCATAGCAAACTCCAATTCATCCTTCTGGTCTACTCCAGTACTACCTTCTCTCTGAAGTCTTCTTTCTCCAGGTGGCCTGGGATGCTTATGGAGGTCCTTGAAAAACAGGCAGAGGAACAAGCATATTTTACCTTCAGTAGTGAGATAGCAGTGTAAGCTCAGAAACAAGACTCCTGTCCAATTTAGATTAGCTATAGATACCAGGTTATATTCTTGATGTTATTTTTTACATTATTTTCCTGAACCTACATGGATAGATGTATTGATCAGGTTCCCTAGAGGAACATAACCAACGGAATGTATATATAATTATAAGAAGTGATTCATTAGACATGACAGAGGCTGGATAGTCCCATAGAAGTCATCTGCAGGCTGGAAAGTGGAGGAACCAGTAACTGCTCAGTCCAAGAACCTGGAAGCCTCACAAGAAGAGAGACCAATGATGCAGCCACCATCTGAGACTGAAGACCTGGAAGTCCCCTGGAGACTCACTGGGTAAGTCCTCATTAAAGGCTAAGGAAACTGAAATCTCATGTCCATTGCTCATGGTAATAGCAAAAAAATGGACCAACTCAAAAAGAACCAAGTTTGGGTGCACATATGAGATTCCCCTTTCCATTTTTTGTTCCATCTGGGACCTCAGCATATTGGATGGGGCTGCCCCCTTTCTGTGTGAATCTACCCTCCTTAGTTCATTGACTGACATGCCAATCATCTCTGAGAACACCCTCACAGACATGTATGCTTTACCAGTTT
Source organism: Callospermophilus lateralis (assembly GCF_048772815.1). Taxonomy (NCBI): domain Eukaryota; kingdom Metazoa; phylum Chordata; class Mammalia; order Rodentia; family Sciuridae; genus Callospermophilus; species Callospermophilus lateralis. The sequence continues at coordinate 46,165,518 of NC_135308.1, forward strand.
TCTAGGCATCTCTTAATCCAATCAAGTTGACATTCGAGATTAACCATCATAGTAGATCAGACTGCCGTTTGGCAAAGACTGTCTATCATCTATCATCTGTCTATCTATCTATTGATCGATCTATCTATCTATCATCTATCCTGTCCCACATGCTGTTTTTTCTGTGTGACATTGACACTTTTCCTAAAAAGTGGTGGGGTTTACATTCTCTCCTCATGAGCTTGGGTAGACCTTGTGGTAGCAGCCTTGACTGGTATAGTGTGGTGGAAGTGATGCTATGTGAGGTGAATCATAAAAATGCCATGTTTTCTACCTTGTTCTCTTGGTGTGCTCACTCTTGGACCTAGTTACTCTGACATGAGGACGCCATGCTACCCACAGAAAAACCTGCATGGAGAGGAACTGAGGCCCCAGGCCTAGACTGCTGAGCCAATAGCACCTGTCTTAATATACTCCTCCTTCTTCTTCTTTTTGTGATGCTGGAGATGGAACCCCAGGGCCTTATGCACACTAGGCAAGTGCTCTACCAGTTAGTCACATCCCCTGCCCTTAAAACTATCTTGTTGGGTTTGCAAGTGAGTCATTTTGAAAGTGGTTCTCAATCTACCAGTCAGATTACCCTAGTTGCTGCAAGAGTAGAAAAAAATGCTTTTCCACCAAGCCCTATTCCAAGGGCAAATTTGTGAGCTAAATAAATTATTGTTCTTGTAAGCTACTAGGTTCTGGGATGGTTTATGAAGCAGTGAATAACTGGACAAATTTTGGTACTGGGAGTAGGTTTCTGCTAAACCCAAAAGCTCAAACATTGTAGCATTGGCTTTGGTTTGGGACTGCAACCCACAGACACTGAAGAAAGTATTAGTGAAGGATCAAAGAATAGTAAAGACCATATTGCTGGATGTTGGAGAGAAGGGGGCCCTAGTTATGTAGTAGCAGAAAATTTAATGGCATTGTCACTTGCAATAATGCAGGAGAAAAAAAAAAAGGAAACGCATCTAATAAACTTGATGCTCTAGCTAAGAGATCTCTGGATACAATGTTGGGGGTTCTACCTGCCTTCTTCTAGCTGGCTTTAGAGAAAGGAAAATGAAGAAAAATGAGCTTAAAAGGAGCTACTCATTTATCAAATAAAATCTAGAAGAAATATAGGTAAGTTAGGGCTTCCTGGGTTAAAAAATAATATTTTATTATACCAAATTTCTTTGGTAAGCAAAATATTCCAAAGTGAAAAAATGACTTCTAGTCAAAGAATATATTCATGGTGGCCTCTAAGATCCTTGGTTAAGTCAATAGAAAGATGTAAGGTGATGCATCAATTACCTTTCAGACAGACAAAAGGCTTTTTATAAGGATCTACAGCATGATTCTCTCTGTTAAAAACAAGACATCCACAATTCTGAAGGCACTGTCCTCAGAAACCTCACCAGGTGTCCAAGGTAGAAAGAGAGCTTGTCTCAAAGATATTTGTGGTGCGACTTTTATCTGATGTACAGACTTATTAATTGTTCTACCAAGTACCTATAGGGTTGGTTTTTTTTTTTTTTTTTAAGAATCAGTACCAGCCTGGACTGAAAGGGATAGAAACAGCACAAGATGAAAAGAAATCATGAATCCCCAAACTTCTATTGATAGAAAGCAAATTGAGAAAATCACTCCACTATAAACACAGGCTACCTTTTGGCAAAAAAAAAAAAAAAAAAGAAAGATTAAAAGAGTGCGCAATTTCCAGATAGTAGTACTGAGCTCTAGTCAAAGAACTGGCAATATGTGCCCAGCTGGATTTCAGAATTGCTATGGTCCAGACAAGGCTTCAAGCCTCCATTTCTCCCCTTCTTGAATGAGAGTCTACAGTGGTTATCCTGTGCCAGTACCACTACTGTCTGTTAATGTGTGTTGGGGCAGGTGCTGAAACCTTTTTTTCCCCCAATATCTTATTTTATTTATTTATTTTTATGTGGTGCTGACCGTTGAACCCAGTGCCTTGCAAGTGCGAGGCAAGCGCTCTACCGCTGAGTCACAACCCCAGCCCCAGGTGCTGAAACCTTTAATTGATAGGTCTTTCTAGGTCTTCAGGCAGAGAGTAACAGTTTCTAAAGAGCTGTTCTCAAAAATTCAAGTCCAAGGAGCCTCATCTGCACCTCGATTGGATTTGAGAAAAGAAATACTAGTCTTCCCAAAGGACATAGTGCAATGAGACTTGGAGGTTTTTGGGAGTTTAGGTTTGGATTGAGCTGTAGGATAGTTATAATATTTTTGTTTATTTATTTGTTTTTTGGTGTTTTTTGAATCTTGAGCTTTGTGCATGCCAAGTGCACACTACTGCTGTAGCACTGATCTCTATCTATCTATATGATATAGATATGTATCATTATATAGTCGCCATCTAAATTAATCATCACATATATAGTTAGATTGATCTATATCTATATAGCTCTATATCTATCTTCCTATCTATATTAGATCATTAGTTTGGATTGTCAACTTGATTGAATTGGGACACACCTAGGAAACACCTAGGATTGAGACTTCTGAGTGTGTGTCTATGAGGGTGTTCCTACAGAAGATTGGCATGTGGGACAGCAAACTGAGGGGGGAAACCTGCCCTGAAAGTAGGCAGCACTGTTTGATAGACTGGGGACACAGATGGGACAAAAAGCAGATGAAAGAAGCCACAGTGGATGAAGGCTGAATCTTCTTGAATGTGTGTGTCAATTGCTGCTACCATCATGTGGATGTTGGACTCCATCCAGCTCTTCACTCTTCAAACATGGATCCTCATCAGTGATTATTCAGGGAGTTTCCAGACTTTCAGTCTTTGGCTGGGGCTGCATCATTGGTTTCTCTTGTCTGAGGGTCCATCTTCTGGAACTGAGCAGTTGGGACCGACTCTCTAGCCTACAGACAGCCATTGTGGGACTATCCAACTTCAGATCATGTAAGTCAATCTAATAAATCCCCTTTATAAACAAATGTACATATTCTGTCAATTCTGTTCCTTTAGAGACCCTTGACTAATATGATATTATTTTGTGGTGCTGGGATTTTGAACAAGCAAGGCAAGTGCTCTACTAATAAGCTATGTCCCCAGACCTATATATAAAGTTTTAATGGCTAGAAAGTAAGTCACGACAGTCTGGACTTTCCAATAATATATCTACCCCATTTTCTCTTAACATGTGACACTGACAAAAACCTCCCATCCAGTGTTGGCACTGTGTCTTTTTTCCTTGGACATGAGTGGTACTTCATAACTACCTATATCAACGGAGGATGGTGGAGGTGACACTATGTAACTTCTGAGGTTAGGTCACAAAAGTACCATATTCTCTTGGACACTGGCTCTTGGAAACCATACACTGTGGTGACAGAAGCCAAGTAGGCTAGGTCTAGCGATAAAGAGAGGAACTGGCTAAGCTCTCGTCCTACCACTAGTACCAACTTCCCAGGAATGAGAATCTGTGATCCTTCAATCCCTAGTTGAACTACGCCAGTTGATAATGTGTGAAGCGAAGATGAGCCTTCCCTATAAACCTAGCCACCATTAGAGACTTGTGAGATAAATGGTCGTTCACATAAGTAGGTGAGTCTTAGGTGAGCCTGGCAGGATCCCAGACTTCCTATGACTCCATCTTCCACTCCTCTATGTCCTTTGTGTTAGTCAGCTATTTCATTGCTGGGATTAAGGGACTTGATCAGAACAGTTTTAGGGGAGGAAATGTTTAGTTGAGGGCTCATGATTTCAGAGGTTTTACTCCATAGAAGGCCGGTTCCATTCCTGAGGAATCAAGGTGAGGCCGAACATCATGGCAGAGTGAAGCAGCTCACATCATGAGGCAGATAGAAATGGCCAGATAGAAATATATACCCCTAAACCATGCCTCAATTCCCACCTCCTTCAGCCACATCCTACTACTTCAGTTGCCACTCAGTTTATCTCTGTCGCAGGATTAATTCACTGATTGGAGTAAGGCTTTTACAACCCAATCATTTCTCCTCTGAACCTATTTATATTGTCTTACATGTGAGCTTTTGGGGGACACCACATCTAAACCATAACACATGTCCTTTTAGTGCTTAGGTCTTCTTAGGTCTTCAGGCAGAAAGAAACAAGTTTCAAGTAGTTAATCTCAAAGAACTCAACCCAAGGAGCACACAGGAGAAGTGGACTTGGGCTAGATGCCATTGAGGCAAAAATAGTGAGAAAGTATATTTTCTATGCTTAAAAGACAGCATCTGCATAGGGTCAGAGCTCTTTTTTGGAGGCCAGTTTTCTCTAAGATTGAATTAAGTTAAAAAAGGAAGTCTGCTTGGATTCACTTGAAATAAAGCTGCTGGGATGAAGTCAATGCAGAAACCAAGACTTAAGAAATGGTAACAGTGGAGGGAAGAGAGCAATCTCCAGTGAAGGCCTGTGTTGCAATGTGGAAAAACTTTTGTAATCTGAATGAAACACTCTGATCATAAGCACTGGAGGTCAGCACTGACCACTGAGGAGGCACATGGTCTGGAAGGTCCTGATCCATGGGGCTGTGGGAGTTGGGGGAGGTGGAGGGTAGGAAGGGCAACTTACCAGCAGAGTCACCAATGGATACATGATCATCATTCATCAGTGGCTCAGCATTTGCTAACACAGGAGACATGAACTTGCATAAGATAGGGCCTAAGGAATATGACAGGCTTCTATCAACCATAGAAATGTTCTGTACAGACTGCTTCTTCCCCCAAGCCAATGGCCTTAGGCTTTAAGTGGCCAAGATTCAAAGTCTGGTACAGTCTGGGTATCCAGAGGGTCCATTGCCCTCCTGATGCCCCTCTTATGAAGACCCTTGCAGAATAAAGGCCACCTGGGCTCTTACTATCCTTAGGGTGTTGCAAGCCCTCTGGGGGCAGTGACAGCATCTTACACTGCACATGCTTGAGAACGGCCTGTTGACTGGATGGATGATTATGTGTCTGTGGGAATGAATCCAGCACCCTGTAGAGCAGGAAGGTCAAGAAGAGGAGGACAACAAGACTTCAGGGGGTGATATCAAGGGAGCAGGAATGCTGAGAGGTCAAGTTTCAGGAAATTTAGGGCCTGGGGCTGGGGATGTGGCTCAAGCAGTAGCGCACTCGCACTCACCTGGCTTGCATGCAGCCCTGGTTGGATCCTCAGCACCACATACAAACAAAGATGTTGTGTCTGCTGAAAACTAAAAAATAAATATTAAAATTCTAAAAAAAAAAAGAAAGAAAGAAAGAAAGAAATTTAAGGCCTTCTAAGTCAAGCACTAATAAGCAGGAAGCCTAACTGATCTATTTCAATCTCCCTTGCCCTGCTCTGAGGAAGGTGCTAACGAGCAGGGAAAGTGACCAGTTGAAAAGTAGGAGTGGCCGGAACCCAGTGACTCTGTGTCTGGAGCATCGGGGGAGCTGGGCCTGCTCCATGTCTGTAGAACCACCTTGCCCACCCTTCTGGAACCATCCCTTCCTTTTTGTCAGTTCAGGCTTCTGGTCGTCCAGGTATGTGGACAGCAGAGGAGCCCTGGGCTGCAGCAGGGTAGCATCTCGATGGGGGAGCCCAGCCATGTCTGTCTGCCATAACCTGAGTCAGTTACCTCTGGTTAACCCAGTGTGAGTGACAGCAGGAAACCCCCCAAATGTCACCACGAAACTGCGACATTTGCCAGCTAAAAAGGACCTTCAAAATCTCATTCAACCTTCTTATTTTACACTCAGGAAAAGGGATCAGAGAAGTTATACAACTTATCAGAGTTGGTGGCAGAGCAGGGTTCCACCCTTCTTTCCACTACAGCCTTTAAGTTGGCATCACTTCAAGGTGGATCTAAGGAGCTCATAAGACAGAAGGCGTGGAAGCAGACCGTAAGCAGTGGCAAGGTGGGCCCCCTCCCCTTCTCTCCCGCCACCCTTTGCTCATCCTTCTCAGGGTGGAAGGAAGTGGTTTTTCTACTCTCTTTACCCCTTTGTTCATCTTCATTGCACCCTGTGGTGGGGATGGAGGCTCTTAACATAATTACGCATCGAAATATTGCTATGAGACACCTTACAGATGAGAAAAAAAGAGACTTGCAGTGGAGATCCCTCTCAGAAAAACATAGACATCCAGACCATGTGTCCCCTCCACCCCCACGAAGATACATCACAGTCCTAACGCTTGACACCTCTGAGAACTTATTTGGAAATAGGGTCTTTGTAAATGTAATTAAGATTTTAAATTAAAATAAGTCCATATTGGAATAGGGTGGGCCCTTAATCCAATGTAACTAGGAGAAGAGACATAGACACAAATAGAGAAGAGGCCACCTTGTGACAACAGAGGTAGCGGTTGGAGTAATGTTGCCATGAGCCAAAGAAAGCCTGGGTCCACCAGGAGCTGGCAGAGGCAAGAAAAGACCTTCCCTAGAGCCCTCAGAGGGAGCAGGGTCCTGCTGACACCTGGGTTTCTGACTTCTGGCCTCCACAATTGGGAGAGTGGATGTTCGTTGTTTTAACTGCCTGGTCAGGTGACACTTTGTCAGGAGGGCCCTACAGGACTAATCCAACTGGCAAAGAGGATTTGTTAGCTGGAACTCAGGAAGCTGCAGCAGGAAGAAGCCAGGCCCTGGGGGGGGAAGGCAGGAGAGGAGGGCAAGGGGGATCACGGGAGAAGGACTCTTAGGTGCCCACATGGGCTTACCAGGCACTGACTAAAAGATGAGCAAGGGAAACAGTCAAGAAATGCATGGGCCATGCTGGGCCTCTTTCTGTCTGGTGATAGGCAGAACCCATTTCCTTTCCAGCCACTGTGACTACGATGTCTAATTAAGTCACTGAAGTCATCTTTGCTTCCCCTTTGAACTTGTACCTCCTTTTTTAGCTGACAATCTTCAAGAACTGTCCCCTGCCATTTCACCTGTGAACCAACCTGAACTCCCTAAGAGAATGACCTTCATCTTCCACGGACCCTCCTTGGGGCCCTGTCAAGGCTACAAGTGTGTTCATCATGTCAATGTCTTTCAGGGCATTTTTACCATTTGGTTGATTTGGTATCATAACAAGAATACAGGATATGGTGTTTGGGATTTATTTACTTTTAAATATATCTGATGGGCTGGGATGTAGCTCAGTGGCAAAGTGTTTGCCAAAGCCCTGTGTTTGATTCCCAAGTTAAAAAAAAAAAAAAATCAAAAATCTGATATATCTGTTTTGAGTACACCTGGCCCTCCATGTCCAAGGGTTCTCCCATCTATAGATTTAACCAACTTTGGATCAAAAATACTTTTCAGGTTGGTCATAGTGGTGTATGCCTGTAATCCTAGCAAGCTGGTAGATTGAGTCAGCAGAATCACAAGTTCAAGGTCACCAGCAACTCAGTGAGATGCTGTCTCCAAAGAAAAAGGGGAAGGGATGTAGCTCAGTGGTAAAGCACCCCTGGCTTCAATCCCTAGGACACACAATACACAAAAACAAAAACAAAACCTTTTTAAAACTTTGATCGTGTACAGACTTTCTTTTCTTATCATTATTCCCTAAACAATACAATGTAACAACTATTTACATAGTGTTTATGTTGTACTAGGTATTGTAAGGGATCTAGAGAAAATTTAGAGCATATGAAAGGATCATGTAGGTTACATATATGTATGTCACATCACCTTATCTAAGCATCTATGGATTTTGGTATGGTGGGGGTGAGGACTGGAACCAATCCCTGTCAGAACTGAGGGACAGCTGTGTAGTGACATCTTCATTCTCCAGGGCAAAAGATAAGTTGTGTGGTAAGCAGATTATAGATCACATTTGCTCAGTAGCTCAAACTGTGGATGGCATTGTCACTGAACATTGCTGAACTTTCCAATTTGGGCTTTTCTTGTTTGTACTTTCAAAGTATTTCTGAATTTAGAAAATGTCCATCGAGCCACTTATCTCCTCTGTACCCACCTTTGCCCCCACCTCAATCAGTGGTTACCCATCTTTCTGTAAAGATTTATTTACTTTTTGTTTTCAAGAGTCAAAGGAACAAGATACTGCAAAGAGGTGGATATTGAGAGGCTTCACTCTTTCATCCTTATTTTCCTCTCCCTGGTCCCTATTTATTTTTTCAGAACTTTACATGAAGATCCCAACACAAACATATATATTCTTATAGTCTGTTTCTTACAGGTGAACACAGGGAGCTTCCTGTGTTCACCATTTGACATCTTGCTTTATTAATTTATACTTTATTGAGATATAACTTATGCACAGTAAAATACACAAACAAGTGCATGGGCCAATGTATATTTTTTTCCTTTTTACAACTAATTTTCATGTGGTTTTTAAAAACAGCTTTGCTGAAGCACATTGGCATGTAATAATAAACTGCAATAATATACATACATATATTTGCATATGTATGTAAATACATGTTTCAGCCTCAGAAGTTTCTTGTTGTCTATTTTCTTATTAGCTGGTAAAAACAAACAGTTTGATGAGCTGGGCTAAAGATACCTACCATCAAACAGATTGCACCTTCCTGGTTATTTCTTAAAGGCTTCTCCAGTTTCTTAAGACCCAGGAGGTAACAGAATTCAAGTCTTTACCATTCCTAAGTCTTTTTATTCACCTACATTCTGATGATTAAATATTTGACCTTAAGAGATGTTGTAGCATTAATTTGAAGGTCTCAGTAGTAGAAAGTTTATTTTGTCAATCTCTTAGACTTCTGATGTCAGATCTTATCATCTGAGTTTGACTCGAAGAATAGAGGGGTCTTATAAAAAGAGAACTTTCATGGAATTTCTGGATGTGTGTGTGTGTGTGTGTGTGTGTGTGTACCATAATTCTGGGATGAAGGAAACAAATGCTTATTAAGCATCTTCTGTGAGTCAGGCACTTTATATAAAACAAGGAACTTAATCCCCAATGATAACCTGCAACAGAAAAGGAATTATCATGTTTTACAGAAGAGGAAATAGGATCTGAAAGTCCTAGCAACTTGACCAAGATGATGCAATAAGTAGCCTGAGCTGGAGATGAAACCAGAACTGTATTATTTTAGAGCCTTCTTCATATCATGATTCTACTCTCTACTCCAATCCCAGGATATATTAACAATTGAAAGATGAATAGATACATAGCTATGGATATGTACATCCATTCTAATAAACTACCTACGTAGCAGGATATGCCATATGTTGCATTTTTACATTTCCAAAGACCTTGGGGAACAAAATATAACAGAACATGGAGGCAAGGTGGTCATAAAATTCATGGATAAGTGTATTTTGCTACTGATATAAATTTACATATATTGAATTGTTCCTAAGTGTTTTAGTTAACAAGGTCCAAGAAGTTAGCTTAAGAATTGTGCTCTGCACTTTGGTGGAGACAGGAGAGGTAGCATCTGTTGGCAAAGACAGTATCATGTTGCTGGAGAAGAGAGGTGTTAAGTGGGAGATTGTGTGTAGTGACTGCCAGGGACACCTGGTTCTAGAAAGCGCCTGACGGAAGGGGTGGGTTGGAGGACGAGGATACCTTGGGCATCTGAGTAACTAACGCCTTAAAAACAAGACAGAGAAGTTTTGGTGAGTCACTCAGTTTCATACAGAGAGCCAATTGCTGAACTAGGGCTAAGTCTTAGGCATCTTGGACAGATACACATCTTACCAATCTTTGTATTCTCCTCAAACTGAAATCTCTACATAGCAAGAGCCAACCTCAATTAGCTGCAAAGGAAGCAAATGAGGATCAGGGTATCAGAGGCCCACAGGAACCCAGTGACCTGCTCAAAAGGGGTGATTGATCAGAGTTCCATGCAGTGGAGCTGGTTCAGAGAAAACCACCAAGGGATGGAGACGTACCAGGACCAGCAATAGCAAAAAACCCACTGCTACCTATAAGTGTGAGGGGCAACAGGGCACAGGGGTATGAAACTGGTGAGATCAGCAGCTGAGGCATTGTGCTGAGCTTTAGGTAGGGGAACCCACGTCCTGCTGTACTGCAAAATCAATACTCCATCCTCACTCTCCCAGCATTTGTTACCTCTACCTGCCAAAGTCAACGGGAGGCCACTGGTCAGCCAAGCTGTGTGGTGGTAGTTCTTTAGAGGTCAGCCTCCTGGGACACAATGCTGAGCGGAAAGAATAGAGGGTGATCCCAGAGGGACAGGTGGAGAATATCCAGGGCAAAACCTGTGCCGGGGGAATCCGGGAAGGCTTTTCTGGGCTCCGCATCAAAGGAACTATTCCAGGTGCCCTCAAATCTTGGAGTCTTAAAGTTACTCCCTTTCCTAATCCAACAGCTTGCCCTGGTTCTCAGCTGAAACTCTATAAACCCAGGTCCTTATTCTTTTTGTTAGTCCTCATTTCCTGCAAAACTCAGATCAAGTGCCAGCTGTCTAGCTCAAGCCCTTGCTGAAGAGGCGATAATGGGTCTATTCTTAGTGATCACATTGCAATGGGTTAGCAACTTGAAGTTCAAGGTAGCGGGTGCCCAGATAACTGTCTGATGGTGCTGCTTATTGGTTTGAAAGAGGTCTTCCTCATTAACTCAGTATCTTGCTGGAGAGGCACTGCCTTTTGGCTCCAGCTTTTAAATGATAGTGGCTCTATTTCCAACTTGCTTGGAAAAGCTATTATTAACTATTATTCCAAACAATACACTTGCATATTTGACAACCCAGAAGACAAATTTAGCTGTGCAAATTATAGACAACTGCTCTCTTATAATGTTACTGTGATGTTCCAATTTTTAAGAAATGGAAGATTAACAAAGCCAGGTTTAAATATTTAAAACAATTTTTTAGGTAAAAAGAAAAATTTTTTTTTTCCCCCAAAGACACATAGACCTGTACAATCTTCCCAGAACTCTGTGGAAGATAACTAATGTTCTTTCAAAGGAAGGGTAAGTTGAAGAACATCAAATATATGCAAAAACCCTTCAGAGCTGGAAGTGCTGTCAATTTACTAAGGAATTATGTTGAAACTAAGGGAAACATAAGAGGTCATTTAAGTGATTTAAACACCACACTTTTCCCCTTTTCTCCAAAAACCCCCAAGGCAATACTTGTAAAGTTAGGCTGACCTTTAGCATATGTGATTTTAATGAGTGACATTTCTCTGCTTCTGACTATATATCAAACCATTATTTAAAGTAATCATTTCTCATCAGAGCTAAAGAAATCAGAATTGCTTTTGGAAGTCTTCTCATCAACAAGGTTGCCTGGTATTACTTGACCAAGTAACTCAGGGACCAGAATGATTGGGAGGGTGGTATTAGTACTTTTCCTGCAAAGTCTGAGTGTCTGCTGCCCTTTTGTGGGGAAATGTCACTTCTAGACAGAAGAATGTTGATATGACGTTGTGTTCTTGTTTTGATGAAGATGCTCCAAGACTTAAATAGCTTCAAACTTCAATGGTTTCAAGAGGACAGAAGCTTTATAAACTCAAGGTCTTTCCCCCTCCCCTTCACAGTGGTCTTCAAACCTCTCTGTCTAGCTCCAGAGAACTGCTGACCTTAAATTTTGGAGAGGAGAATAATTGATTCTTTATATTTTTTCTGATTTTTAAAATAAATTCTCACATAATGGGTGATCATCATTTTATAATTTATATAATGTAATAAATATATTTGCTTTAAAAATTCTTTCAAGTAAAATATTATTTTTGAATATTTTAAACATTTAAATTTATTTTAATAGGTTTTAGGCATACTAGAATCACTGACTCTAAATAGAGCATAAAACAGAAAGAAAGAAGAGAGTAATTAGAAGAAAGTCTTCCCCAAAGGGACAATTAATAGTAAATTGCCCAGATTCTAGAACCTTCTGTCACAGTCCAAATTCGGACTGGAGCATTTTAGAGTTTCATGAGTCTCAGACAAGTTAATTAACTTGGCCGTGCTTCAGTTTCTTTGAAAAACAAGGACATAAGAATGTTATGAGTATTAAATCAGTTATTATATATTAAGTGCTTAGACAAAGTATGGGCAGGTGGTGATTGACTTAAATTTTAGCTATCATTATTATTACCACTTCTGGAATTATTCTTAGGATTCTTCCTTCCTTTTTGTCTTTCATATTGGGGATTGAACCCAGGGGTGCTTTACCACTGAGTCACATCCCCAGTCTTTTTAATTTTTTTGTTTTGAGACAGGGTCTTGCTAAGTTGCTGAGGCTGGCTTCTAATATGTGACCCTCTTCCATCAGCCTCCTGAGGCACTAGGTATAATGGTCAGTTTGAATCGTCAACTTGATTGGGTTAAGAGATGCCAAAGAATGAGAACCCTTACTAATACACTGGGAATGATGAAGTGGGCCACGGTGCCCTTCTCCTAGCAATATTTCTAATGGGTGGCAATTCAGCCTTTATTATAGACATTTATTTTAAATTATTTTTATATTTACCAAAGTTGTACATGTCTTAATTAAAAATCAAATTCCAATTAAAAGCTAATAATGAAAAACAAAAACAGTTTTCACTTCTATAGCCAATCAGTGCCAGAGGTAGTTACTTCCAATCCATTCTTACAGCTGATTATTCTGGTATTGATTTCCTGGTTCTAAATAATATGCATACACTATTATTTCTTTACTTATCAATTTTAGATATGCTCTATGGGTTTCTAAAATAACAGTCAAGTTCAGCTTTTGAATATTCCTTATTCCATTTCTCTTATTCTACCAATGTAGTTTATCAAATTTATGGTTAAGTCATTTCTGGTGTTTATCATGGGTGTGTATCTAATGTTTACCTCTGAGCCATGTAGCATGCTATAATTACATTTTATTTGTTTTATAAACTTTTGTTTTTGCTAAAGATAAGGCTTACCTTGTTTTTTCATTTCCTTATATTTCTTTAATCCCTTTACCATGATCATTCAGATTTGTCACACACTTTGAATTTTGCTCCCAAGTGGTCAAGTATTTTTTTGGACTATCAGTCAATCCCACTGAGCTCCAAAAGACTTCCCCTCCCTGTGCCCTTTATTCTCCTCCTGTAATGTGTACTTCATTGTATCTTAAGCTGCTGCCCAGCAACCTTCTGGGTTTTCATTATACCTTTCTTATGCCCTTTACCTTTATTTTATTTTACTGCAACTTATCATCTAGAAGATTACTTAAAAAAAAAAAAAAAAAAAGAAGATATATTGGAGGTAAAATACTAGGCTCCTTGCATATTTGAAATATGTCTTTATTCTCGTACCTGATTTATTATTTAATTGGTAAGAGAATTAGAGGTATCAATATGATTTTCTTCAGAATTTTGAAGACTGTATTGATTTGTTTTCTACTGGTTTTCAGTGTTGCTGTTGAGCATTCTGATGCTTTTCTGATTTCTTTTGCATGTGACTGTTTTGTTCTCTATACATTTTTTTTAAAAGAGAGAGAGAGAATTTTTTTTTAATATTTATTTTTTAGTTTTCGGTGGATACAACATCTTTATTTTGTTTGTGGTGCTGAGGATCGAACCCAGGCCGCACACATGCCAGGCAAGCGCACTACCACTTGAGCCACATCCCCAGCCCTATACATTTTTTTAAAGAATTTCTTTTGTTAGCTGTAGATGGACATAATACCTTTATTTTGTTTATTTTTTATGTGATGCTGAGGATTGAACCCAGTGCCTCACACATGCTAGGTGAGAACTCTACCACTGAGCCACAACCCTAGCCCCTCTGTAAATGCTTTTAGTTTCTCCTCCTCCTCCTCTTGCTTCCCTTGTTGCCTGATATAATGAGGATGATTGTTTATTCAAATATTAGGCAGAACACTTTGTGGTTACTTTCAATCTATAGACTAATAATATTTAATTCTGGGAATTTCTCTGACAATTTCCTCTATTCTATTTTTTCTTCTTTTTTCCTCTTAGAACTATTACTCATTCATGTCAGACTTCTTGAATTGATTTTTTAAATTTCTTACCTTTATGCTTTGATTTTTCTTCTCTTTTCTTTTGTTGCACTTTGGGATAGTTCCTCAATTTTTTTCTGTTAAACCCTTTCTAAACATTAAAAATTAATGTTTTTACAAAAACTGCATGCTCTTGCCTAAAGACAGACACATAGACCTATGGTATAGAATAGAAGACACCGACAAACCCATGTCTACAGACATATGATCTTTGATAAAGGCACCCAAAACATACAGAGAAAAGACAGCCTTTTATATATATGGTGTTGGAGAAAATTGGTTATCTATATGTAGAAGAATGAGACCAGATCCTTATCTCTCAACTTGCACAAAAGTCAACTTAAAATGGATCAAAGACCTAGGAATTATGTCAGTAACTATGCAACTCCTTGAAGAAAATATAGGTTCATCATTCCAATCTCTAGGCACAGGCAATGACTTTTTCAATAAGAGCCCTAAAACTCAGGAAACAATGCCAAAAATTAAAAAATGGGGCTGGGGTTGTGGCTCAGTGGTAGAACACTTGCCTGGCACATGTGAGGCACTGGGTTCAATCCTTAGCACAATATAAAAATATAAAGAAATAAAATACAGTTATTTAAAAAAAATGAATGTCATCAAATTAAAACCTTCTGCACAGCAAAGAAAGCAATTAAGAATGTGAAAAGAGAACCTACAGAATGGGAGAAAATCTTTGCTAGCTACTCTTCTGAGAGAGGATTAATATCCCAGAATATATAAGGAATTCAAAAAACTTAACATCAAAACAACAAATGACCTAATTAATAAATGGACAAATGGATTATACAGACACTTCTCAGAAGAAGAAAAACAAATGGCCAGCAAATATATGAGAAAATTTTCAACATCTTTAGCAATTAGGGAAATGCAAATCAAAACTACACTGAGATTTCATCTCATTTCAGTTAGAATGACAGTCATCAAGCATACAAATAATAATAGTTGCTGGAGTGGATGTGGAGAAAAAGGAACACTTTTACACCGTTGGTGGGATTGTAAATTAGTACAACCATATGGAAATCAGTATGGAGGTTCCTGAAAGGACTAGGAATGGAACTACCATAAAACCCAGTTATACCACTCCTTGGTATTTATCTTACAGAATTAAAGTCTGTATATCCTAGCAATACATGCATACCCATGTTTATAGCAGCACAATTCATAAGAGCCGAACTATAGAACCAGCCTAGGTGTCTGTCAACTAATGAATGAATAAAGGAAATGTGGTATATATATATACAGAGTGAGTTTTATTCAGTTATAAAGAAGAATGAAATTATGTCATTGAGATCTGGAGCATTAAGGGAAAAAAAAAAAGAGCCAAACTCAGACAGTTAAGGGTTATATGTTTTCTTTCACATATAGAAGCGAGAGAAGAAAAAGAAAAACAAAATGGTGGGGGAATCTCATGAAAATCGAAGGGAGATCAGTAAAGAAGGGAAAGGGGAAATACTGGGAAAAAATACTGGCTAAATTATATTGTTATAGTACATTCATATGCAAATATGTAACAACGAATCCCACCATTATGTACAATTATAATGTACCAATAAAAATATGGAAAAATGATGTTTTAGTTTTTGAATGACTAATATATGCTTATAGTTCAAATTTCAAAATTAGAAAAGGGAGACTCCTTCTGTCCCTCACTCCCTAGACATTCCTTTTACCTCCTTGATATGGATATTAGACATAGCACAGAATGAGAAATAGGGTTGGGCTTGAGAAACAGGGGTATCCTATACTGGATGGAAATCCTTGCTCTCTTTCTTTACCCTACTCCTGAAGTGCAGTCATCCTGGATGATATGATATATATATTTATTCTCCTGGATACGAAATGGTTGGTTGCTTTGCTAGAGGGCAGAAACTTGGCTTTCAGGTCATTGGGTTGTTTCTCCCAGGTTGGTAAGATTCCCCAAAGAAGAACATTTGAATACCTTGCTTAGAGGATATAAGTATGGCAGATTGAATTTTGAGAAAGAGCCCCATGTGGGGTTGGGAGTTATCTCCATAGTCAATAATCTAATTCTATTTTATTGTTCTGTTTTTAATATTGTGCCATCAACTATGCTTGGTTCCAGGGACCTTTCATTTTACTTTCTTTAGAGAATTTTAAACCTTTCTTCTGTTAAGGTAAAGAAGGGAATGCCATCTGGCTGAATTGAGTAAAGAAAGGTAATTTTAACTGTCTTTTCTGCTCTTCAGTTGTACAAATTCTATTAATCTGTTTTCTTGCATACTGACACTTTCTTTATTATCTCCATCCTACTAATGTCTATGTAGTGAATATTTCATTTCAGATATTATAATTCTCAGTTCTAAAATCTCTATTTTTTATACTTTATCTTTGCTTAGAGTCCCTATCTTTTTTATTCATGATGAATATATTGTCCTTTATATCATTGAACATAATTATAATAGTTACTTTAACATTATTGTTTACTATTTTAAACATTCAGATCATCTAAATGTCGATTTCTGTTAATTATCTTTCCCCTTGAGAATAGATCACATTTCCTGTTTTTTTTTTTTTTTTTTTTTTCTTGTGCCAAATAATTGTGGATTCTGTTCTGGGCATTGTGCATATTCTGTTGTACATAATCTGGAAGAGAGTAATTGTTTTCCATATATTTTTATCAGTAGGCAATTAGTTTATTGGGCTGGAATAAAATAGAAAACTCTGATTTGGCGTGGCAACTCAAATCTCCTTTTAGTTCTGGTTGTTTAGCTGGATTGTTGGAACTTTGCCCTGTGCATATGTAGCTTGGGAATCACCCAGATATTTGGGCAGAATTTATAATTTATGGAGCGGTTATAATCTGTGGCTCTGCTTCTCTGGCCCTCCACTTTTCAGCATTGCCTAATTATAGTCTGTCATTGCTCTGAACTCTTTTCCCTGGTTCTTCAAACCTGAAAGACTGCAGATTTCTATGGGAGTTTCAGCAGTGCCCCCTGGCCTTCTTTCCTTGGTCCAAGAAAAAAACAAAGGGAAACTCACTCTACTTCCTTGTGACATTCCCTTCTTCCAAACATCAACTTCCTTTTAGAATTTGCCTGCTTTTGTTCATGTAGTACTTTTAGATAACTTTTTCTTGTTGTTGTTGTTCAAAGTTTATTACTCTTACCTGTGGGGAAGCAAGTTTCCAGTGGGAGCTTTCTCCAGGATATCTGATGAGGACTTTTTTTAGCAATCTTATTTGACAATTCTATTTTCAGTCATTAACTCCACTTCCAAAGTAACATGGTGCCACTGATTTGATTTCTGGGTTTCTGTTTTCTTTTCTCTTCTTTTTAAAAAGGTTATATGACAATAGTCACTGCAACCATATTTCCTGATAAAAACACTTTTTTAGCGAGTATAAATGACACGAAAACAAAGTGGGAGATAATGGAAGATTGCATCATAGAACATTCGAAATCAGAATTCCTGCTGTTCTTCCATTTATCTTCAAAGTGGCAGTGGTTAGGATTTCTTTTCTTTTCTTTTTTTTTTTAGGTCATGTGAACCAAATAGGAGCATTCCTTTAAATTCATATTTTAGAAAATGTGGTCAAGGACTTTGGGCATCATATTGAAAATGCAGATTTTTGGGCCTTCCCCAAATTTCCTTGAATCAGAACACAGGGGCGGAGTCTGAGAATGTGCAGATAGAATTAGAATTGTTGCTTGTCATTACTGCTGTCTAAAGCTGCTTAGTCCATAATTGCCTCCTGGTGTTTGTTTTGCTTTCCAGTTACCAGGTTGCAGGAAGTGTCATTGTTTATCACAAATGGGTCTGGTATTACTAGAGGCAGCACCTGATTTTAAGTCAGTAAACATGTTACAGGGTGACCAATAGAGATAGTTTGGAAGCATTCTGTATGATAGGAGAGATATTGTTTTTCTTTTTTCCCAGGGTCAGTTGGAAATGGGATTTTGGAATAAGACTTTAGTGCTGAAGTGTAGAGTTGCTCTTAAAATCTGCACACTGCCAACTGCTGTCAATGAGCCACAACCCTGTGAGCAAAATGATCCTTTTGAGAGATGACCTTGGTCCATATTGTCCTTTCACCTGCATTTGGTTTAGCAGTATTAACTGAATAGCCCTAAGATAATCACTTCAGAACCCAACATACATACTGGAAAGCTTTGGGGAGATTATTTTATTTATTTCTGGAAGTTTTAAGTTTTACCTTACATTGCTATAAACTCAAAATCACAGAAAACATGGTCTGTTAGCCAATTCAATTTAATTAGGAATTGGCTCTATTCTAATACTCTACAGTCAATCAACTTAGGTATCAGTAAATTTGGTCTAGAGAAGTGAGTTTTTGTGGAGAAATCTTCAAAAATGATATACATTATCTTTCTCAGGGAGCTCAGAAGATCCTAAGTTTAAAAACTTGTAAAGTAGTAGCAAAAGTACAAGTAGGTGGTATCTTGGTTTAATGGACAATCATGGGTCAGTGCTAATACATGTGGCACTGGACATGATACAACTGAAACTCTGAAAGGGGAATGACCTGTAGGGGTTAAGTCAGCGGAAACAGCTTCAGAGAGAAGTTGGGATCTATGCAGGATTTGGAGATGAGTAGAGGAGTGGGGGTGACATTGTAGACAAGGACACATCAGGACCTGACCCAGGAGTGGCGCCTGAGCTGCTGGCAGATGTAGAGAACAGCCAATCCTGGTTGGGACAGAAGTGTTAGAGGGCTTGGAGACTGAGGTTTGATGGAGCAAGGCCAGGCTGTGGAGGTTTCTGGAGAGCTTTGAAGGCAAAGGTGCCAGGGTTTGATGTTAGAGCATTCACTGAAAGGAATGCTCACCTCTAGGATTATTCTTTATGTACTTACATTCTCTGGTTATCAATTGACATGAACCCACGAGTCACCAAAGACAGCACAGCACAGACCATGAGGTTTTCTTTTGATTCCAGTAAGAATGTTAGAGAAACAAAGATCACTTTTTTTTTGTAAGATGGAGTCTTTTCTAGAGCAGATGGCTGTGTAGAGAGAAGTCAGAAATAGTGATCTTTGGGAGAGAACAACTTCCTTAGCACTTGACTCTTCCTAAGGATAGAGTTTAGTTAATGCTGAGAATGTTGGAAATCTCTGTAAATAAAGTTCCCTTCCTGTGTTGGAATTTCCTGTATTCTGCACCTGGCTTGGATACTTGGCTTATTTGCATAAGAATGAACATGTGTGGCTTGGGATTCAACTCAAAGAGGGGCTTCCAGAAAATCAGAAGTTGGAAGGGACTTTTTTCCATGTGAGTACACTTCTCAAAAGCATTCCTTTAGCTATGGAGTTACAAGCACTATTTCCTAAGGAAAGTCACCCCAAACAGCTGCCATATAAACTAAAGGAGAAGAATATATGGACATAATTGAACAAGTTTTTATTTCCAATCAAAATAAAATTCGTGTCTCTTTAGGGTTTAAGTTGAAATTTTTTGTTCACTCATCCAGAATACAAAATAATTTTTTTTTTTCAGAATTCAAAATAGTTTCTTCCTCTGATTTACTCTTTTTTTCCTGAAAGCTATTAAATTTAGATCACTTGAAATGGTACTAATCTGGTCTAGTTGAAAATTTGGAATTCTTAAAGCCCTCAAACAGGTTGTATATATCTGGGACTCAGAGAAGTGGTGAACTATTAATATCACAAGGTTCTCTCTGAACTCATTATGTCTCTGAACCACATTATTTTCCTCTTATACAGCTGTAGTTTAACTCTGAGATTTAGATTTTTCAATTGCTTTTTTAAATTTTTTTCCCTCTTGATTATTCCCACTTTTAAGATGGGAAAATTGAAATACTAGAAAAGTAAGCATTGTACTTATTTCTTAGTTACATGCATCTTTGGGAGGAGACAGAGCTAGAAATAAAAGACAGCTTTCCTTTTCCAAGTCAAGGCTATATGACTTCTACTATTTAACCCTTTAGGAGACACCTTAAGCCAGTGGTTCATCCCCTGGGTAATCTGAGCCTGTGGGGGTCTTAAAGGAGAAAAGGAGGATTTTCAAATTATTTTCATTATCTGAAAAAGTCCCACAGACATTGCACATTTCCCCAAATAAAACTGCATCAATTATCTAGAATGTCATGGTATTTTTGCTTTTGATTAGAGTTAAATTAATTCAGTTTGATAACATTGATCATCAAACTGATCTGAAGCTGTGATTATGGTTATATATGTCTTACGTGATGAAAGGGTGGAAATCAGTTAATTATGTTTTAATAAATGCAGTTTATTTGATAGGAAGGAATTTGTAAAACCTGAAATTCAGTAGGAAAAATATGATACATTTTTGAAAGTCCCCATGTGAAGGGAAAGCGAGGAACGAGAGACTGGTAAATGAGAAATTAGAGACGGAGACCGGGCAGAGATACACACGAGATACACTCTCTCTCTATAAGAGAGAGAGGCAACACAGGCTTGAGTTCTGGGACTTTTATGAGGGAGGCTCAGGAAATAGAGCGGGATAGGTCCTAATGTGGGAAAGGGAAACTAAGCAAGGACCTTATATTCCCCCCCTTTTGTTTTTACTGGGCCCCTTAGGGAACAGGGATGTAGGCCAATCTTCTATGACTGCTTCCTGCTGGGAAGGGGCGGTGTTGGAATCCCTCATTAGGGGCCCCGGATGTCACTGGAAAGATGACTGAGGTTGAGTGGTGGTGGAATACTATCTCTGGTGCTCCAATTTTTGGTGAGGGATTGGCATTCCTGTAACAAAAGCTAGTTTATTGTTTGATTAGAGATTTTTTTGATCTGGTCTTGAACCAATCTAATGACTCAGGGGGCAAGCATTAACAGAAGGCCTATGACAAAGAGAGGGGTCAGGAAAGGAAGTGACCTCTGGAGAAGGGGGTTACTTAGCTGCCATCCTTCAGCAGAGGAGAGCTGTTGTTTCTGATGTTCAAGGTTTTTTTTGGAGTCTTTTTTTTTTTTTAATATTTTAAAATTGTAAATGGATCTTTTATTTTATTTATTTATATGTGGTGCTGAGAATGGAACCAGTGCCTCACACGTGCTAGGTAAGCACTCTACCACTGTGTCATAACCCCAGCCTTGGAGTTGTTTTATCTTGTCCTTTACTACATCAGATTGGTTGATATAAAAATAACATTCCTCCTGTAGGTACAAAGTCTGCCCTTTTGGGCTGTAAATAGATCAAGGTCTCTTTCGATTCTGCAGAATAACAGCAGCTAAACAATCAAGCTGGTATTGTATGGTTAGTATGGTTTGAGCAAGTTGCTTTAAGTCGCCTAGAAATTGAAATGGTAATTCCTGGTAATGATACCCCTGGGAGGTGAGTGCAAATTAAGGGAGGAGGGCAAAAATGAAAAAGGGAAGGATGGTACTCATGGTTCTGCAGTGTCCTCCTGGTCCTCAGAGACCAAAGGAAGATTGGGGGTTCTGGCCTTGGAGAAATGCAGCTTGAGAGGGCCTGTGGATGTCACTGTATAAAAGGGTGGAGAAAACCATTTTAAATGGGAGTTATGAACCCAATATGGGATACCCTCAAGGCAAGGCGGTAAGAATGCCCAATGGGGTCTAGTCCATTTTGCAGAGAATTGAGAGGAGGAGGGGTTTTCTTTGGAGGGGGGGGGGGAGTGTTAAAAAGTACCAGGTGGCCAGGAGACAAGAGTTGGAGAAGGGAAAGGGCAGAACTAGGCTTTGCCAGAACACTTTCACTGTATTGCCAAAGAAAAGATGAGGAGCAAGGGGTAGTGGAGAATCAGAGGGTGGTGAGCTGAGCAGGGAGATAAGGCTTCCATATAGAAGCTCAAAGTGGGAGCTGTTAAGTGGCTTCTTTGCGGGGGGCGGGGGGTGGGGGGGCTCGTAACCTAAGAGCCAAGGGAAGGAGTTTAGTCCAATCTAAATGTAAATCAAGGGATAGTTTAGTGAGAATGCTCTTTAAGGTCTGGTTGGTAAGTTCTACCTTGCCAGAGGATGGTAGGGGATATGAATGCCAGGAGATGTTGAGTGCCTTAGCTACAGACCATGAAACACAGGAAGTAAATTTAGGACCATTATCAGACTGGAGTGAGGAGGGGAGGCCAAATCTTGGAGGAATGTGTTCAATGAGGATGTTGGCCACCATAGAGGCACATTTATTGGTGGTAGGAAAAGCCTCAACCCATCGTGAGAAGGTGTCGACAAGTACCAAGAGAAATTTTTACTGCTTGACCAGGGGCATATGAGTGAAATTCAGCTGCCAATCAGAGCAAGGGAGATGTTCTCTTGCTGGGTGTAAAGGGAAGGCAGGTTGGAGGTGGATTGGTTTTTTGGCAGATTTCACAGGAGGCAGAGAGGGTAGAGAGGAATTGTAGGTCCTCAGGAGAGAGTTTAAGGGGGAAGTTAGAAATTGCTTTAATGGTGTCGTGTTCGGGTGAAAGAGGTTGTGAAGGAAAGTGAGCATCTGTTGAGAGTCAGGTGGGGAAGAGTCCGTGGGGGGACTAACAAGGCAGAGGGACCGCAGGTGGAGTAGGCTGTTGGAGGCCCTCACCTCACAGTCAGCCTGTTGTTGCTGAGTGTCACAAAGGAGGTGTCTGATGGGATTTACAACGTGAGATTCCAATGGCAGTGGGAAGCTTTGAGGCCCGAAGGAGATTGGAGATAAAGGGGACCTTAGTAATTGAGGTTCCCTTGGTGGTAAGGAATCCAGGCTCCTTCCAAATAGCAGAGTGGGAGAGAAGTATGCGGAAAGCATATTTAGAGTCAGTGTAGACATTGAGGGAGGCTCCCTTTGCCAAAGTGAAGGCTCTGATGAGGGCAACAAGTTCAACCTGCTGATTGGATGTATTATTGGGGAGGGGGCCACTTCCACAACTGAGTTAGACTGTAGCATACCCTGCCCGAGGAACTCCCTCCTGAAGGAAGGAGGAGCCATCTGTGAACCATGTGTACGTTGCCTGGAGCAAGAGTCCTTCCTGTGTGTGGGAGGGATATGGAAGAAGCTCCTCCAGAGTTTCAATGCATGAATGTGTAAGAGGAGAAGAGGTGGAAGGGTCCTGAGGAGCAGGAAGGAGAGTAGCAGGGTTTAAAGGTGAGCACATGTGGAAAGTAAGACTGGGATCTTCCACCAGGGAAACCTGTAGAGATAAAAGGCAGCAGGGGGGTAAGGAATGTAAGTCCTAATAGATGAGGAGTTCCTTTAGGTGATGGGGAGCCAGGATGGTGAGTGGGACCCCAAAGGTGAGTTTCTTTGACTCATTTATGAGTAGAGAGGCTGAGGCCAACATTGGTAGGCAAGGGGCCCATCCCATCCCCGAATAGTAGGGTCAAGACCCTTCAATAGATAAGCCACAGGGGAAAAGGTTGGCTCCAGCACATGTCCGAGGACCCCCTAGAGCAAATCCCTGCTTTTCAGTCACATAAAGGTGAAATGGGCGTGTGAGATCAGGGAGATGGAGAGCAGGGGCCTGGAGGAGGGCCCAGTGGAGGGCCTGCTAGGGCCTGGTGAAGGGCTTTGTAACAGAGTGTAATAGGGGTTCAGAGAGTGGACCCCGGGCTGCATCATATAGAGACTTAGCCAATGTAGACTAGTTAGGAATCCAAGCTCTGGGGAATCCTACCGTACCTAGAAAGGAGAGAATTTCTTCCTTAGTGGAGTATGTTGGTATTTTAGCAATAAGGCCCTTTCTATCAACCATAATGGCTTTGTGTGTAGGGGTCAGGAGGAGGCTTAGGTACATTAACATTGCCAAGGAAAGCTGTACCTTGGATGGAGAAACCCTGTAGCCCCAGGCAGAAAGGAAGTTCAGAAGTTTACAGGTGTCCCAATGACTGACCTCAAAGGAGGGACTACAATGAAGGAGGTCATCAATATACTGTAGCACCATAGACTGAGTGAGATATATGGATGCTAGGTCCTTAGCCAAGTCCTGTCTGAAGATACGAGGGCTGTATCAGAACCCTTGAGGGAGGACGGACCACATCAGCTGAATGGAGTTATAAGACTCAGGGTCTGTCCATGTAAAAGTGAAAATGCCTTGAGAGTCAGAAGGGAGGGAATAGAGAAGAAGGCATGTTTCAGGTCTAGTACTGAGGAGTAAGAGGTCCTGGAAGGAATGGTGGAGAGAAGGGTATAAGGATTGGTTACCACGGGATGGATCACGACCACCAAGTGTTGATGGAACAGAGGTCTTGGACCAAGCGGTAGGAACCTTTAGGCTTTTTTACTGCCAAGATGGGGTGTTATAAGGGGAATGAGTAGATCTAAGAAATCCCTTTGGCAAAAGATCTTGAATGATGAGTTGTAAGCCCAGAAGTTTTTGTTGGGACAGTGGATGTTGTGATTAGGTCAGAAAATGGAGAGGGTCTTTGAGATGGACGTGAATGGGCTCGTGGTATGAGGCAATAGAAGGACTTGAAATATCCCAAACAGTAGGGTCCACCTTGGAAGGGGGTAATGGGAAGGCACTGGCAGATGGAATAGGGGATGGTCCTAAGGTAAGGGTGAGGATTAGGGGAGTGGCAGGTGAGTCGGATGGAAGCATATATGACGGGAGAAGGAAAGCATAGCCCCCAACTTTGTGAGGATGTCCTTTTCCATAAGGGGAACAGGGCACTGTGGAATGACCAAAAAGGAGTGGGTAAAAATTAGACATTCAAAAGCACAAATAAGGCTAGGTGTGTGTAAGGGTTGGTAAGATTTTCCCTCTACTGTAACAATAGAGGTCATAGAATGAATTGTAGGCCCCCATTTCTGAGCCTTTCTTAGAAATGGCAGGAAAGTGAAACTTTTTCCTTAAAATGGCGGCTGTCACTTAAAATGACCATCCAGATGCTAAGCAAGGACCTTATACCCCCACACCAAGGAAGCTGATCCCAGGCCCCCAGAACTCCTTGAGGACTGAATATGTAGCCCTGGTGTCTAGGAGGAAGCAGACAGGCCTACCCAAAATACTCAGTTACCCTGGGCTCCCGCGGAGCTATGGTAGTGATTGGGTGATGGGGACCTGGGCCTCGTCAGTCCTCTGCAGTCAGTCCTAAGAGTTGGAAAGGGGAACCAGAAGGGCCAGATGGCTGGGGCCACTATAGCACTATAGGCTCGGGGACAGTCAACGGTCCAGTGTCCCTCCTGATGGCATTTAGGACAAGGGCCTGGAGGCTTGTGAGGCTTGGGACATATACGAGCCCAGTGACCCATCTGACCACATTTTAAACAGGGTCCAGGTGGTCCTGAGGGACCCTTCTGTGGGCGAGTGGAACCAGGGACAGATGCTAGCCTGGATAGATGGCTTGAGCGAGCATCTGATATTTCTGCTTCTGGGCCTTTTTATCTCTCCCGTTATAACCTTAAAGGCCACTTCCAGAACCTCAACTTGGGGAGTTAAGTGCCCCCTCTCGAGGCACCTTAGTTTGGCCTTAATGTTGGAGAAAGTCTGGGAGAAAAAGTAGGTCCTTAGTAGTTGTCTCCCATCCGGAGTCTCAGGGTCCAGAATAGTATATTGTAATAAAGCCTTGGTCAGGTGGTCAGTCTAAAAATGTTGAAGGGTTTTCATTCTTATCTTGGAAGATTTCCTGGAGCATTTTATAATTGATAGTCTTTATGGGGTGCTTTTCTAAGTCCTGCCATGAGGCAAGTAATGAATTATTTTCTAGTAGTTACTCCTCTACATGAATTATAATCCCAATTGGTGTCCCGATCAGGGAATGCTTCAGTGCCAATCAGATGGGTAGGGGAGGTGTGATACACCTCATCAGCATAATTTCTAGCTTGCTCCCAAACTCACCTTCACTCCTTGGGCAGGAAGGTGTTAGACAAGATCATATGGACATTGTGGAAGGTCAAATCATGATTGAGTCAGGTATTGAAACTCTTTGATATATGTGGGGGGACTTGAGGTATAGGACCCAAGCCTCTTTTCTATCTGAAAGATCTGACAAAGAGAAAGGCCCAAGAACTGGGATTACACCATCTACCCCAGCCACTTGTGTAGAGGACACAGAGATGCGGGTTGGGCAGTGGCAGCCCGTGAGTGTGTGGCAGGAGGAGAGAATGGCGGAGGGACGGAGGGGACAGTTGCTGTGGAGGCTTCATTAGAAAGAGAATTGTGGTATGGTGGGGGTTCATCCTCTGGGTTGAAGGAGAAGGAGTCCTGGGTAGGATCTTCTGTCCCTTTGGAAGTAGGCATAGGGGAGGTGAGAGCTAAGAGGACTTGTGTGGGAGAGCAAGGGTTGCAGAGAGGGGGATTAGAATATTGGGAGGAGAAGGCCTGAATGTATGATATCTCTTTCCATTTTTCCTGAATGGTCACAATAGTTGAAAAGATCCCTGATAATACTGGTATATAGAGTGCCATTAAGTGGCCATTTAGAGTCTTTATCCAAAGGATATTGAGGCCAGATCTGATTGCACTACGGATAAGTTTTTTGGGGGGTTAGGTCTGGGGTAAGAGAGAGAGAAAGACCCTAGGTTAGCCAGGAGGCAGACTAGGAGACTGTGGGAGGGAATGGATGAGGAGATGCCCATGGGAGGTGGGAGACGTAGGAGTGAGTTTAGAATTGGGGAGTTCCCCAGTCTCTAGTATTACCTAGTTGAGAGGATGGTTAGGCTCAGGGTGTTGTCGCCACCACTGGGTAGGTGTTGGGGGCAGGAGCCCATAGAGATTAACCCAAGGCTGAGAGGTAATCTCACCAGGAACAACTACCAATCATCCTCGGTGGTTTTTTTTCAAAATCCAGGACCCAAATAAAAGACCACCTATAGACTTGGGTGACAGTAAGGATCAGCCATAGCTGTGAAAGCTGTGGCTGGGGGTGCCCCCAACCACACATTAACCCTGGGAGTGCTAGATGATCAATGGTCACTTCCCAGGACCTGTAGGTTGTCTAAGTTGACCGGAAATCTGAAATGTCCAGGGTAGGTGCAGAGAGGGCATTTGGCAGAATGGAGGGCCTGGTCCCACGACGGTATCCCGATTGGGGCCCGGGGATGCTCAGTGACCCTTGAAGAGGGGAGCGGGCACACCAGGGAAGCTGATCCCAGATTTTGGCATCAAAATGAAGGGAAAGCAAGGAACGAGAGATGGTAAGCAAGAAAGGAAAGATGGAAACCAGGCAGAGATCCACATGAGAGTTTATTTGTCAAAGCTGACAAATAAGGGCCATCTCTCTATAGGAGAGAGAGGCAAAACAGGCTTGAGTTCTGGGGCTTTTATGGGGGAGGCTCAGGAACCAGAGCTAGTCGAGTCCTAATGTGGGTGGTTAAGGGTTGGAATGTCTTTCGCCAAGCCTAAGGATTCAGACAGATCAGAAAATATGTTAGGTTTCTATTTATACTTTCCAAACTGGCTTAACTGCCCTTATTAACGTTGTTAGGAGGGAATGTTGAGCCCTTCTTAGAACAGGCAGGAAAGTGAAACTTTTTCCTTAAAATGGTGGCTGTCACTTAAAATAACCATCCAGAAGCTAAGCAAGGACCTTATACCATGTATATTTTGAATAGGGGGAATGCTGAGGCACATGAAATTCTGAAATATATCTGCCTCAAGATTTTTCTGTAATCGCAACATTGCATGTCTCTATTCTTTCAGGCTGCTTTCATACGAATAGTATAAAGTCAAATTGCTCTTTCTTGAATTTTTGACACTAATTATGATAATAGTTCATTGACTAGCTAGTGCCCATCTTTATCAGCTGTTTAGTATTGTTCGTGCCTTGACTCTTTTTTTTTTGGTACCCAGGATTGAACCCAGGGGTGCTTAACCACTGAGCCACATACCTGGCCCGTCTTATTTATTTTTAAAATTTGAAACAGGGTCTCACTGAGTTGCTGAGAGTGGCTTTGAACTTGCAGTTGTCTTGACTTTTCTAATTCTAAGTTAACAAATTGAATATCAGTGGATATTGATCCTAGGTTTGGAAGAAGGTATTTGAAAGCAAATATAGAAGCTCTTTTATCGAGAAGTAAAGAGAAAAGATACGTTTATCATTCTGCTAAAAGTCAATAGATACCATTTTGCATGTGCTAACAACATTAATAAGGGCAGTTCAGCCAGTTTGGAAAGTATAAATAGAAGCAGAACATATTTTCTGATCTGTCTGAATCATTAGGCTTGTCGAAAGACATTTCTTTGAGGAAGTAGACAGCTTGCTGCCCTGAGCCAACACTGCAGGTTGGGGTTTTCATAATCGTGCTCTGATCACTGTGGCTTTGGGCGTCACTTCTGTGACTCACCTGGTTCAGGCAGCTTTAGACACACAGCCCAGGGTTCCCATTGCTGAAGGGCAATGACTGTAATCATTGTTTCCCCAGGGCATGCCCTTTAAAGGTTAAATTAGTGGGAAGTAGGGAGAGGCCCTGGGGCTCAGGAGCATGTGACTTTCTAAGTTTAAACCACATTCCTCCCTAATGTGTTCTGATTCCAGAGATCATTAGGGATATGTCTTGGTTCTAAGGAAAAGTCAGGCCTGACCTCCACTGCTGTCTCCTTGCAGGTGCCGGTGAACTTGGAGGCAACACCAGAACTTTCTGAAGTGTGACTTACAGAAGTTATTTGTATGATCGCTGCATGTGTATTGAAGCAGGTTACACAAAACATGTGACAGTGACAGAAGCTGCTTCATGTATCCAGGTTCCTCATGTGCAAAGGAAACGGTTAGGGAAGATGGTCTGTGAGGATCTCCCAGGTTCTTACTAACCTCTAAGAACTCTAGGGTTCCTTGAACAATAAATCTTAGCATGAAGATGGCCCTAATACAACACTCTTTTTCTGTTGTTTCTCTGTGTCAATGCAGTAAAGAACCGTTTGGACACTTTTGTCTGAATTGAAATCTTTTATCCCAGGCACTCAAAGGGTTAATGAGTAGATTTTTTTTTTTTTTTTTAGAGAGTGAGAGAGGAGAGAGAGAGAGAGAGAGAATTTTTTGATATTTATTTTTTAGTTATCGGCAGACACAACATCTTTGTTTGTACGTGGTGCTGAGAATCGAACCCGGGCCGCACGCTCGCCAGGCGAGCGCGCTACCATTTGAGCCACATCCCCAGCCCAGATTTTTTTTTTTAATGGTATAATTTTCCGTGTTCCCATGGAAAATTAAAAGTCATGCTTTAAAGTTCTTAACTTTGTTTATCTTTCATTCAAAGCTTTCTCCTTTGCATGAGACCTGTGGGGCTTGGCATCTATGAGCACTCTGCTAAGTATTTATCACTAAATTTAGCTGTCATTTATTTAGAATTTACTCTGGGCCAGCCCTCATTTTTTTCTAAGCTTATCTTATTTAATCTTCATATTAATCTCATGATTTACTCTTATCCTTATTTTACATATGAAGAAATGGAGAGATTGAGTAATTTGCCTGAAGGCATATAAATGTGGAAAAACAGGATTCAGACTAAAGTCATTTTGACTGGAAAGTTTGTGCTCTTA
Source organism: Callospermophilus lateralis (assembly GCF_048772815.1). NCBI lineage: Eukaryota > Metazoa > Chordata > Mammalia > Rodentia > Sciuridae > Callospermophilus > Callospermophilus lateralis. The sequence goes on from NC_135308.1 coordinate 46,194,772, forward strand.
ATCATTAGGCCATATTGTTTCCCTTCCTTGTGTCACAAGGGTGAATGCAGTGTGCGCTTTCACTCCGAGAGAATAAGGTCTCCTCTGCTCCAAGGCATTCTCTGTGGTGGAGAGTCTGGGCTTGGTGGTAGGGACTTTCTTGCCTGCTTTACCAGGAAAGTAGAAATACATGACCAGTAGCATTTATGGAAATTTTAAACTAGATGCACACAAAACAAAACTCCAATTTTTTTAAGAACTCATTCAAGCAAATGACATTAGATGGTCACTCTTGGGGTTAGGGAATAGGGGTGGGAAGTAGGGCTAAAAGATCACAAATGAATACATAAATTAGAAGGGGACTCATAAGAGCCTAATGATGGCAATGTGATGTCAACTGAGAAATACAATTAATACAACCCTTCATACTTGAGCATCCCATCACCACCACCACCCCACCCCAAAAATAAAAAGATTAAGAACCAGGCAAGGAAATGTAGATCAAGTTAAGACAAAGTGTGTAATAACAAGGGAGACATGAATGAGCTCCTCCTTCTTCACATTCTGGAATTACTAATATAGTCCTAGAATGAATGGGCTTTAATGTAAATTCTAACGACACACAGGAATGAGATAGGCTCCATTAGGTATTTTTTTTTGCCAAAGCATAAAAGGTTTGAAGTCCCATCACTCAAATATAAAATATATACCAATGAGAAACAGTCATAGAATGTTCAAATGAAAAAGTACAGTTTCAGACGAGAAAACCAAAGTTTATAGTGGTTAAAAGGCTGGTCTAAGATGGCACAGCAGCTTTGGGGCAGATCCCGAATGACCACTCAGTTCTCTTCCCTATTGGCCACACTGTGGAGAGGCCCGTCTGCCTCAGCTGGTCTGAGGACAGTCCCTCACAGTGAACTGTTTCTTTTGGTGAACTGGGGTGTATTTGACCAACTGCTCTCCCTTCACTCCCTTGACTCTGCCTAGCCTTCATTAAGGTTGGAATTCAGTAAACATTGGTAACAGTGATAGTCAATATTAAGCTGTTTGAAGCTTCAGACAGATCTCTAGGAAGGAAATTAGCTAATACTGCTTTTTCGGGATGGCTGAGGCTTTTCGTTTTATTCTAGTCTCGGCTGTTTAGCTATATGAAGTGAACCTGACACCCTCATCTGGCTTTAGCGTTCTCATTTGGCCAGAGGGGTGGTTTTGTATTCTCCCAACAGCCTTGTAGAGTGAAAATTCCTAGGCTTAAGGCTCTTCTGGGACTCCAGAACTAGCATTCCTCAGGAATATGAGGAATAGGAGAAATAGGAGAGCTCATGCTCTCGTAGAGGTACCCTCTACATAGCTCTCCTACATTTCAGCTCTTCAACCCAGAAAGGAGCCCTGAGGAATTCACCAGGAAAGAAGTGTCATATAGAGATAGACAATCCTTGCCTTCCAGGTGGCATTCGCTCACTGGAGAAAGAACAGGGACACATAGGTAGGTAGTATAGTAAGTGCCAGGACGGGATAAAAGTTCTGTGGTTGCTCTTCCCATGCTGGCTCTGTGTGAGTGGATGGGTAATGCTTCTCAGAGGAAGAGGGAGTTATGCCGACTCTTTAAGCAAAGATGACAAAGTACAGCAATATAGTTGAGAGTCATAAGCACTCCAAAGACAGAGTCAAGAGGGCCCAAGGCTTGCTGGGCCATCTGCAAGGAACTGTCACTAGAACAGAAGATGATGGTGTCCAGATCTCAGCTTCCAGGTGAGTATGAGCTACAGAGGTGCCTGACAAAATGTGTTATTTATAGCAAATTTTGGTCAGTAGGTATTTGAGTAGGAATCTGGGTTTGAAAGTGTGAGAATGTGAATTAGCTAAGATGGTTAGAGTGGAACCTAAAAGGAGTGCAAGGCTGTAGCAGGTGAGTTCTCCATGTGCTGGGCACCCCCTGGGGGTATTCTAGAGCTACCAACCACTTGAATATGGTTGTGAACTTACCAGTAACTAAAAGAAAGACATCTAATCTTCTGAGAGATAACACAAAACTTTTTGTGGCCAGATGGGTATTGGAGAATTCTGTGTGGAGATCTTTGCCAGAATGATCTAGAGTGAAAATTCCTAGGCTTAAGGCTCTTCTGGGACTCCAGAACTAACATTTCTTAGGAATACAAGGAATAGGAGAAATAGGAGAAAAGTACGTGTGAAATCCAACTGCTCACTGGTATAACGCTACATCATGTGCCACCCGAAGAATGAGAAGTTATACTCCAATTATGTATGTGTCAAAATGCATCCTACTGTCATGTATAACTAATTAGAACAAATTTAAAAAATGAAAAAGAAGAAAAAAAAATCTAACCTTTCTAAAAAGAAATAATGAAAAAAGGTAAAGCTACCGAGTCTTTTCTGCCACACTGAGAGTACATGTGTAATGTTTGAACAATTATTAAGACGTAAGTTCAGGTGGCCATTAGAGTCAATGAAATTCTTAACAGAATTCACAAATTATTACCTATCTCTTTGTTGGGCTGCTCTTCTATTTAGCAGGTAGCTAATTTTTTATTTCTGCAGGAGGGCAGTGGTAGGAGACAAATGGGATCACAACTAGACTACTTAAATTTTCTAAATATGATGCTCTGAAGACTATTTTACCAATGGTGGCAGTCTCTTATGCTCGTGATGCATTAAACAGTTTACATCTTGGTTTCAAATATATGTTTAACATCTCACAATACTTACTGCTTTGAGATCAGCAGAGATGGCACTGTTACCTTCCCGTCCCATTTACAGATAGGAAAATTGAGGCTGGAATTGCCAATGTAGGTTACCTTGGGAATTCTTGGGGCTACTAGTAAGTTGAAGAGTTGATTCTAGTTCAAACCTCTGATCAGTGTTGTTCGAGCCTCAGGATGGTGCTCTTTTTGCTATACCAGAAAAAAAAAAAAAAGAAATCTCAATTTCCATTCTCCATTAGTAGCTCATTCTGTTCCCCAAGACTTGAGATACTGCTGACCTTCAATAAACTGTGGTCAAAGGCCGAGTCATGCCCCAACTCCCCAGGATAAGAGTCTCGGTCAAGGAGAGCACTACCCCGCTCACACATTCTTATTTGCACAGAGAGGATTGTATTACAGGGTCATCTTTGTTCCAATCCACGCTTCCGGGTTCATTTGTATACAAAGAAAACTGTGTTTGGGATTTGCAAAACCCAACTTGAGTATTTCCTTGTTTCATCACCAGCAGATTTTTTTAACCCGTGGTATACTAGTTTTTAAAACTTGGGTATAGGAGTGGTTCTGAAGGAAAGTTTGAAAAAATTGAGGGGCTAATGTTTCCAAGAGGGGCAGGTAGGTGCTCCATGATGCTACTCATGAGTCTTTGTTTACTGAGATTGGAACAAAGCTATTTTGGGAGAGGGAATGTGCACATGAGATTCACTAGTTGGCTTAAAGGCGAGGACCCTGAGTCATTTTTCTTTGCATCTTGCTCTCATCCCAACCCAGCACCCAAAATGAGACTGGTCCATAGAAGACACTGTTGTCTGCCCAGATGACTAGGAATCCTAGAACTTGCTTGCTTGGCCCCTTCATCGCAGGGTTCTACTCCTATAGGTGGTGAAGGACTTTAAATAACTTTGAATAATTCCCCTAGTTTGAATTTAGATATGCCATTCTAAAGGAAGTCATGGAAGGGATGGGTCTCCTCCTCTGTGAGTCAGATTCAGGGGAAGTATAAACACTGTTGTACTTGAAAACAGAGCTACTAGTAGCTTATGTTCTCCTGGATCTTCTGCTCATAGAAAAAGAGAAAAATATTTTCATTCCATTGCCTCTTCTTTAGGGTTTTGGTATCTTGTGTCTTCTTTGGGGGTATGAAATAATGCCCACCTTGCAAATGTGGTGATGCCCAAAGAAGCTCTGAGGTGTGGAAAGAGGAGACCGACATGCAAGAAGCCAGGAAGTCAAGGGCCTCCACTTCTCCAGTCTCCATTCACCCTCAGTCCTCACAGCCTGACTCTTCAGTTGAGAAAAACTCTGGAGTAGCACTTTCCAAATATGATCGTGGTGTCAACAAAATCTACGACTGAAACTATCACAGCTTTGATTTTCCTGTGCAACACCAACAATAGGAACCAATAAAGTATGTTTTGAGGATGAAATTAAATAGCACCTATAGAAAGAAGCTCTCCTAGCTGGGCTCTGGGAATTGTTTCTCCCTTAGCCATCCTCTCCTTTTCTTCTCAGTGATTAGACAGATACCATGAATTCTTGAGTTCTTACAATGTCTTTTCACTCTCTTTTCTACCTATTGGGCATATAGGTCATCCCGCTGCCACCCCAAAGTCCTCTCAGACACCCCAAAGTCTGTCAAGGAGTCAGCTGTGAAGTCTGGCTGAGCCTTCAGGGGGCGTGTCTGACCTCATTCATACTCACCAGCTGATTATGCTTCTAAATAATGCAAACAGCCCAACCTTCAGATGATAAACTTGTAGGGTAGTGGGGTAGAGGCTGGAGAGGTTTGCAGGTGTTTCTTGTTCAGCGTGGATGGTCTGATATAGCACAGGAACTCCGTGGCCTGTTGAAGCTGCAGCTGCTATTGCTGGCTTTTTTGCTTCAAAATCTCCATTCCAGTTTTATCTCCTCTGTGAATCTTCTCTAAATATCTTCCTGGTAGTTGCTTGTGTGCTAAGGCATCTTGGAATGGTCCTGACTGAGAATGGAGATATGGGACCCCAAGGTGACCCTAGGTCAGTTGCTTCACATGGGAAGATCCTTACACTGGAAATTTGAGGTGCTAAGTCACTTAGGGTGACAGAGGCAAGAGATAGCAAAAATGAAGGGTGTTCAGCCCAACCCCTTTGGAAAGGCTTGTCCTCCTCATTTCTGTACTGTTGTTGCCCTCTATGTGTGTGTCCTGCAGCTGCAGATTCAACCAGCTATGGGTTGTATTTGTGTAGTTAGGTCTACAAGGGTTGAGTCTGTATTGACTTACACGTATGTTTAGTTCTTGTCATTATTCCTTAAACAATACAGTATTTAATAACTCTTTATATAGCATTCACTTTGTATTAAGTATTACACATAATCTAGAGATGATTTAATGCATACAGCTATGTGTAGGTTATATGCAAATATTATACCATTATATATAATTAACTTGGGCATTCAGGATTGTGGTATATCCACGGGAGGTCCTGGAACCAATTCCTATTTCCCACTCCAAAAAGCACCAAAGGGTATTTCTGCAAGAACTGACTGGCTCTATGCAGTGAAGGTTGGAGTTATACAGCCTTTATGTGCCAAATTGGGGTGGCAGATTGAGGGACATAGGAAAATAAGCCCCGAACAGAGCAGTCTCTTCCCAGTGGATGCCCAGCGGAGCCTGGGGAGAACAATAAGCCCAGCATTGTTCAGAGACATGAAAAGACATCCCAGAGTGCCAGAGTGCTGAGAAATACTGGGCGAGGAGGATGAGAAAGCAGAATTTCTGACCTCATCCATACTCACCAGCTGATTATGCTTCTAAATAATGCAAACAGCCCAACCTTCATATGATAAACTTGTAGGGTAGTGGAGTAGAGGCTGGAGGTTTGCGGGCGCTTCCTGTTCAGCATGGATGGTCTCACATAGCATTGGAACTCCGTGGCCTGTTGAAGCTGCAGCTGCTATTGCTGGATATTCAAAGGAAAAAGGAAGAGAACAATTTACTGTTTGTTAAGACTGTGTACTGACAGATCCTATGCTGCAATTTCTTTTTCTAAGTCTATCACTTATAGTTAAGGTCATTTTACCCGCTCTCTTTTCTGCACTACTTGTGATCATGAAGGATTTCTGCAGAAAAGGAGTCGCAGAAAGGGTCAATTTAGAATTGTGCTGAGAAACACCGATTTATGGTCCCCATGTATCTAAGAGAATTTTAATTCAGCAGTGACTGACTCGATGAACTAGAACTAAGGTGGTCTCTGTGACCAAGAATTATTCATTTCAGTTATATTTCCATTTGGCTTTCTTAAGGGATTGACACCCCTCTGTGTTATTAAATTCATTCATGCTAACCTAAGAGATAATGGAGCTGAACTTCACAGATAGGCGCCTGGAAAGTCTTTTGACTATTTATTTATTTAGGTACCAGGGATTGAACCAGGGGCACTCAACCACTAAGCCACATCCCCAGCCCTATTTTGTATTTTCTTTAGAGACAGGGTCTCATTGAGTTGCTTAGTGCCTTGCTTTTGCCGAGGCTGGCTTTGAACTTGTGATCTTCCTGCCTCAGCCTCCTGAGTCATTGGGATTACAGGTGTGCACCACTCCATGTCCGGCTCTTTTGGCTTTTTGTTATTGCAGGATGGTCAAGTGCCATGACATCGTTTCCAGTAGTAACTGAACTTATAGGTCATCCAGCTGCCACCCCAAAGTCCTCGTCTGTCAGGGAGTCAGCTGTGAAGTCTGGTTGAGCCTTCAGGGGTGTGTCTGTCATCACACAGCTTCTGCTGAAGGCTTGGGTAACTGGCAGATGGGCCAAGAGAATGGGCAGAGCCTACTTGGTGGTGGCAGGATATGCTCCCAGGATAGGAGGCTGCCCAGCCCACATCCATGCCTAGTTCTAAAGCAGGAGACTGGAAGCAAGCTTTCCTTTATGCCAGAACTTCCCCCTCTCTCCCTTGCCAGAGTGTTTTCCAAAGCCCATGGCTACCTCACTCATTCTCAAACCTGTAAATGTAAATGACAGGGAGATGCTAGAGCCCAGGGGACAGTGCCTTAGATGTTGTCACCTTCTGTTACTCAGGTACAGGGCCTGGATTTCCTTCAATGCTCCAAGTTTGTGGCACATTCAGAAATTCTGTGTAGCCTGTTGGGCTGAGCTGGCTTCCTGCTGTGTGGGCAGGATATTTCCACTGCCCGAGGTAGCCAATGACCCCTCGTTATGGCTTGAGATGCCCTTTTGTACATTACCATGCAGGGAAACAATTGTCCTCGGACAGGCTTTTCATACACAGTAGTGTTTTATGAAGCTCTTGCCAGAGAAATAATAGCGGGGCTTAAGGAGCGCCCCTCTATGATGCTCACAGAGGGGCAGTCAGTAACCGTGAGTTGAGTAGTTGGATGGATGGAACAGCTTCAAGACCACTTACCCACTTTTAAAGTTGTTGGTAGAGTGCCTGCCTAGAATGTATGAGGCCCTGGGTTTGAGCCTTAGCACTCAAACAAAACAAAACAAACAACAAAACAAAACAAAACCAAAAACAAACCAAAAAAAAAAAAAAAAAGCAAAACCCCAACTTTATAGGGTTGTAAGTCTGACTTAAATAGAAGATACACTGAAATTGTAGGGCAAAACAGATATATACCTCTTTGTTGTAGCATTACAGTGGATGATGGTTTAGAAGGTTGGATGGGTCAGGCAGAGTACTGGTAGTTGGGTGGAAACTGGAAAAGTTGGCAGGTTCAACAGTTGCTATGTGCCAGACTCTGAACTAGACATTTCATATACACTATTTCACTTTATGTGCACAATAGCCTTTTATAGGAAATACTGTCTTACTTTAATGATGAAGAAGTTGAGGCTCAGAGAGGGGAAGTTACCTGCTTGAGATCACACAGTTAGTATATGATAGAGCTAAAGTTACAAGTTACATTAAACCTTCCCTCTTCCTATCACCCCACAACTGGCCAGACATTGGGCTCAAGAGGACACCAGGATGAGCCAGTTCCTCTGAGATGCCTGATTCTGAAGTCTTCAAGAAAAGAATGAATTCATAATACCTTATCTTTGTATAGCACTCAAACATTTACAGAACGATTTTCCATTCACTACTTTATTTGCCTCCCACCATGACTTATTGAGTCATTAGGAAAATATCACCAAGGAAAAACTGAAGTGAAGAGATACAGAGCATTTCATCTAGCACTCATGGCATCTAATTGTTAATATGGAGCTCTTTGCATTTTTTCAGAGAAAATAACAATTTTATTAAGAATCATGCAGAAAGTTCAATACAGCATTGTGTTAAAACAAAATGCTAGTCTGGAAGTTCCCAGATTAAGAGCTCTATATAATTTACCTTTATGAGCTTTATATTTTGCACAGTGTGGGGCTTATCAAAAGCGATCACGTTATACAGAAAGGATGGATATCTGCTGGTAATCATGATTCATTCATGTATGAAGCAAAGGACCCAACATTTATTCATCCACAGTATCTCAGAATATCTCCCTTATTAGTCACCAAAACAGTATTTGAAAAATATTTGAGTGAGCTGGGTGTGGTAGTGCATGCCTGTAATCCCAGGAACTTTCAGGGCTGAGGCAAAAGGATTGATTGTAAGTTCAAGGCCAGCCTTAGCAACTTAGTGAGACTCTCAGCAACTTTAGGGAACCCTGTCTGAAATGAAAAGAAAGGACTAGGATAGAGCTCAAAGTGTCCTTGGGTTCAATCCTCAGTCCAAAAAAAAAAAAAATAGTGATATAATTCTCTTCATAGCACAATTCACAATAGCTAAACTGTGGAACCAACCTAGATGCCCTTTAGTAGATGAATCAATAAAAAAAATGTGGCATATATACACAGTGAAATTTTACTCAGCAATAAGAGAGAATAAAATCATGGCATTTGCAAGTAGATGGATGGAGTTAGAGAAGATAACGCTAAGTGAAGTTAGCCAATCCCAAAAAACCAAATGCTGAATGTTTTCTCTGATATAAGGAGGCTGATTCATAGTGGGGTAGGGAGGCGGAGCATGGGAGGAATAGACGAACTCTAGATAGGGCAGAGGGGTGGGAGAGGAAGGGAGGAGCAAGGGGTTAGTAAGGACGGTGGAATGTAATGGACATCATCCAAAGTACATGTATGAAGACATTAATTGGTGTGAGCATACTTTATATACAAGCAGAGATATGAAAAATTGTGCTGTGTATGTGTAAGAAGAATTGTAATGCAAAAAAAAAAAAAAGAGAGAGAAAGAAAGAAAAAAGATTCTACTGCAAAAAAAAAAAAAAAAAAAGAAAAAGAAAAAAAAAAAAGAAAACCTTAGAATCTCAACATGGTAGGTAGTTTTAGCAGATGGTCTTCCAGGCAATGTATATTAATTATCAGCAGTTGATGTAGAAGACTTCAGTCTTTTACTCCAGCACCTGCCATGGCTGTCCTGGGTTTCCAACGTACACATTCAGAGACCACTAGGTGAAATCATTGCATGGACCAGAGCACTGTTCATTTCCTCACCTAGCACATCAAGGTACCATGTGAGAAGGGATGAGGAAAAGAACAGGTGAGGGAAGAATGGGAGTGTCTTCCTTCTCGATGTCAGAGTCACATGCATCAGGGATGGAAAGAGTTAGTTAGAACTCAGAGCTCAGTGACAAATAGGATGTTTCTTGGCCAGAATTCTTAGATGCAGGCAGTAGAATCTACTCTATCTAGTTCAATCACTGAGAGATTTTTTAAGGAGTGCATATAGCTCAAAGAATTATTGAGCAGGATGGTAAGCAGGTTTTAGTCTCGACAGAAATTCCAGGAACATCTCCTAAAACAACACTGCAGAGCTGAGCTGCCAAGGGAGCTGCTTTCTCTACATAATGAGACAGTGGTTAGTCCAGAACCACTTCGCTTTGATTTATAGGGAGTTTCCAGATCAAGAAGCCAATCAGAAAGCCATTCCTGTAGCTGTAGAGCCTAGAACTACACCTATCTACCCTGGTCCATATCAGAAAAAGTAATGCCTTGCACTCTGCTTTTTCTTCCCAGATAACTCAATTCACAGTTGGATACAAATACAAGTTCAACTGAATAGTAGGTCCTAAATCATATACAGAATCTTCCCTATTAGTCTGAGAAGTTTGGCATACACATCCCAGAGAGGGTTGGGTGAGAAATGAGCAAGATAATTCTTAGGAGTGCAACAAACCACCACTTTTATGTTCAACATCCATGCACACCTTTTCTTAGATTTAAATTTCCTTTTTAATAATATTGATTGATTGATTGATTGATTGATTGTGGTGCTGAGGATAGAACCCAATGCCTCACATGTACTAGGCAAGCTCTCTACCACTGAGCCACAACTCCAACCTTAGACTTAAATTTCTAAACACAATAGCAACAACCAATGTTTCTACCTATATTCATCAGGGTTCTCCAGACAAACAGAACTGATAGTATATATTTATTGGAAAGATTAACTCATGGGATCATGAAGGCTGATATATCCTAAGATTTGCAGTTAGCAAGCTGAAGACCTAGGAGAACTGATGGTTTGGTTTCAGCCCAATAACAACAGTCTCGAGACTCATAAAGTTTATACTTCAGTTCCAGTCTGAAGGCAGGATAAAACCCAGTGTCTCAGCTCATAAGAAGTCAGGAAGTGCCTCTTACTCACAGGAGGGTCAATCTTTTTGTTCTGTTCAGGACTTCAACTGAAGGAAGACATTAATGTGAATGGAACCCATTCACATTAGAGAATGTTTTAGATAGCGTCAAATCAAAGGTTAATCTTATCTAGAAACATCCTCTCAGACACATTTAGAATAATGTTTAACCAAATATCTGGGCATCCCAAGGCCCATTCAGGTTGGTACACCAACTAACCACTGTGCTGCCTAACCAAAGCTATTAGCTTGGAAGTTATAAAATTGCTGATATTGTACCTTTTGACCTAATAATATCAAGTTTGTATGATTTAATAGTTCCTATGGCTAAAGTACTGTGTCAAGTATCTACCCACACTTACCCCCTCCAGAAGTCTTACTGGTGAGAGCATCCATCTCTCAGTAATAGTTATTCCTCCTCTAGTTCATTAACAATCCAACTTTATTATCCTCTGAACTATTAAATAAATTAGGAAGAGAACATCAACTACAATAGTAAAACAAAGAGCAAGAAGGATAAAAAAAATTGTATACATATGATAGCACAGTTATAGATAAAGGCAGAGGAGAGAGAGGAAAACATGGGAAACTCTTACAACCTTCATTTCTGTAAAGACTCAACCAAGGTTACATTTAGTATTTACAGTTTCTTCCCTCTATAATAAATTCCTTTGCCCTAAACCACAACTTCATTTGCTCAAGATTCTTCTCTTAGTGGGTTCCCTGAATAGTTGTTCCTGAGGATTGTAGTCCTGGATCTTCTTGCCTCTGCAAGAAGATTATATTAGACTTTACTAGTTATTGTCATAGATAAGCTCATTTTAAGAGGTGCCCCTCAGGCATCTATTTCTTTCTGCCCTCATTGTATAATAATCTTTTTTTACCTTGATCATCAAGACCAATTGCCCAGGTACAAGACAACTCCTTTTTTTTGGCCCATTGTTACAATGGCACGAAGAACCCAAAGCCACCTCAACTTCTAGTTCAATGCAATCATTATTATTACATCCCCTGGAGAATCAATACTTTTTTTTTTTTTTTTTTTTTGTACCAGGGATTGAATTCAGGGGCTCTCAACCACTGCCACATCCCCAGCCCTATTTTGTATTTTATTTAGAGACAGGGTCTCACTGAGTTGCTCAGCACCTGGCTTTTGCTGAGGCTGGCTTTGAACTCATGATCCTCCTGTCTCAGCTTCCCAAGCTGCTGGGATTACAGGTATGTGCCACCGTGCCCGGCTAGAATCAATCCTTTTAAAGCTTCAGAATTTAAAGTTTCAGGAACGGGATACAAATACTTAGCAAATGGGCAATCATATATGAGATGGAGCAAGAGTTTACTGCTTGGTTCCTGTGGTTTAGTATTCTGACTGGCTATGGGAGAACTGTCACCACTAATTTGCTGTTGACTCAGATCATATGCTACAACCCAGGTAGATATTTTCTCCTGGCTCGTGCTGTCATTGGATTTTAGTGGTCATTTCTCCGTTCCATGAAGCCATCTGTTTCTGGATGAAGGACATTTGGTAAGATCAGTGAATCCTGTGAGCCTGAGCACTTGACCTTACTTCTTTTCCTGTATACCAAGTTCCTTTGAAAGGAGCAATATAGTGTGGGGTACAGTGATGGAGAAGAAGGCATTCAGTAAACCCAGAAAGGGTTCTGCCAGTGGAAGAATGACAGGCAGGGAAAACAATTTCATATCTTGTGCTTTTAGCTTCTGTCACAGCGAGAACAAATTCTGCTCTACTACTGCTATGGATTGAATGTGGTATGAGTCTGTTCCCCCAAGTTTCGTGTGCTGGGAGCTTGGTTCCCAGTGTGATAACGTGGAGGTGATGGAATATTTAAGAGGTGTGGCCTAGTGGAAAGTGAATAGGTCATTGGAGATACCACCCTCAGCAAGGATCACAGTTTTTTGTGGGATTCCTTGTTACTTCCCTCAAGAGGGCCCCTTCTCTGTCACGTTGTGAAGCAGCTAGGGGACAGTGTTGTTTGGACCCTCAAGCTACTATAATCATGAACCAAATAATCTTCTCTAATTTAGAAAGTACTCAGCTTCAGGTCTTTTGTCCTAGCAGCAGAAAATGAACTAATACAATAACCCAATAAACAAACTCCTCGCCTGGAGTTCAATTTTATAATCTGTTTCTCTACTCATAAATATGGAGAATAGAAGTTGCAGTTACCAAATAGAATAGAGAGCTGTTACAAAAATTTTAAGACAACTATGCATACAGATGCACTGTCTCAGCTGGCCTTAAACTACGGACCAACAATTCTGTCCCCAGTCACCCCTTCCTCTCATCCATTTCTGCTTTTTCAAACTATGACCACTTTTTTTCCCCAAACTTAGTACTAAGTCCTTTCTCATTCACTCTTAGAAGATGATGAGCTTTCCTCCTTCTTTAGGGAAGAAACCGAAGTCCTTAAGCCACATTCCCATATGTCAAATAATTTCTTTTAGAATCAGAGAACTAATTTAAGGCTAAAATCTTCACCTGAATTCTAACTCTCATCTCTTTCATATTCTTGCTTCATCAACTATCCTCTTTGGAATGCTCAACCTTGTGGTATCCATATGCTTCATGTTCTAGATTGTTCATAGGTACAGGTTTAACCCATCTGAAAGTAATTGCCACAATTAAAAAATTAAGGAAATCCCTTCATCCTACATTGCCCTGTAGCTACTACCTGACTCCTTTTCTTCAGTTAAAGCTTTTCAAAAGAGAAGTCTGTAATCAGCATCTCACTTTTCTTCTATTCCTCAACCTGTATAATTTGGTTCTTTATTATCTGAAACTGTTTAGGGTATGATTTTTGGACCCGCTATGCACTGGCCAAACTCAATAGCCCATTTCATCTTTGTCATATTTGCCATCTTTATGGTGGCCAACAGTGTTTATGACTGTCTTCTCTCTCTTTCCATTACTTTTTTTCAAGGATCACCAGTTTTGGACTTCTTTTCTTTTTGTACTCTGTGCAATGTCCTTCTACTCTAGAGTTGTGCCTTCTGCTCTCTTGTTTTAACTACCCTAACAAGTTGATGACTCTCAAATCTTATGCCTTTGGTATTGTCTTCATCATGGATTTCAGATCCACTTATCCAGTTGCACGTGAGACATTGCTGGATTAACACAAACACCCTCACATCAGGTTTTGAAGTGAAATCATCTCCCTCGCCTACCAGTGACCATTGATGTCATCAGGGGAAGCCAAGTTTCAGTGTACAGTGATGTGGTGGAATGTTTGTAGGGGAAAAGGCAATGTGAGGGAGGTGTCGCAATGATCTAGAGAACGTGGTCTGGTGGAAACAGACGAGAAGACACAAGCTCAAAGACACAGTCTAGAAGAAGCAGAGTGGAGGACACAGTCTGGAAGACAGCCTAGAGGGCACTGATTCAAGGACACAGTCTAGAAGGCACAGATTCAATGTATGGCCCAGAAGCCAGAAGAATTGCCACAGGAATTGTAAGACAAGAAGAATTGTAAGACAAGAAGCGCTTGAAGAGGAGACAGAGGTCTAGGCTGTAACTGAAGATATGAATCTAGGGAAAGGAGAAGAGTTAGAGGCTTCACACCTAGAGTGGTCATCATTGGCTTGATGAACTAAAGGACCACTTCCCTATAGGTCATCTGGCAGGACAAGGTGAGGAACATTAGGGGTAGGTGCTGTCCAGTATTAGGAAAGTAAAATTTGAAAATTACGTAAATGTATAACATTTATCTCCCCAGTATCCTAAATTGGGATCAATGGTAGAAATACCAAAGCCTCAGGATATGAAACTCTTTTCACAGAAACTCTATGAGAGATGTCAGGCCAGTAGAAATTGCTACTGGTACTCATCAGATAATGCAATTGTTTTTTGTATGGGAGCCTTCAATCACCAATGAGTATGTGGCTGTTTGAAGGCTGGGATCATGGCACTTGCATTTATTGCAACTGCTTCAGCACCCAATAGTGTGATGGATACATTGAGGGTCCTCAACAGAGAATATCTGAGTAGAACTGACCAAATGGTTATGCCTATTGTATACATAATTCCTGTTATCATCTCTTTCTTCTTTTTATTGAACCAATTACATTTTGTCATCTGAATTGGGAAATGACTGGGTTGGGGACCTGGTAAAGAAGGGGAGAAAAGAAGAGACAATATCCTATTAAATACTTTAGAATTCTTCTCTTCCTACTTTCCTTCCTTCCCTCCATGAAACCAGTTAAAAAGGATTCCTTTAAGATAGATAGATTTTACTGGAAAATGCATAAAAATAGAAAAGCATGTATAACGATTCTGTGTTGTGTTTGCAGTGTTAGATCACAGAGCAGATAAAGGTGTCAGTGAAGTTCTCAGCACCTGCACTTGGTGTCAGGTTATCACCCCATGATCCCCATCAATGGACTTCACTGCGCTTGTGGAGAAGCTATAATATTCTGAATCGCCCCTTGAGTGATGCATCCGTCTCCCTGGAGCACCCATGGCATTTGGCTCTACGTGAAGAGTGTGGAATTTCATTTTTCTCTGTCCTTTTTACTAGGTTGGCTTCTCTTTATCACTGGTGTGTCCTGTCCTGCCCAAAGCAATCAGCATAATTCTGTCAAAGGTGAGATCGGTTTCTGATTTTCATCTCTAAATTGTGTAAGGAGAGTTGGCATTAACAAGCCTTAAGTCTCTCCTGTGGATATGTGTTAAATGCACTGTAAGGTGAGAAGAGCTATAATCTGATAAATTGCAGGGCAGTGGACTTGAACCACGGAGCTGGTGTGAGGGTGGTGGTGATGATGGCGTAAAATGAATTAGAAATTAGTTGCACTGTGAAGTGTTCTCTTTCTCTTCCCTGTATTCCATTTTCTTCTTCCAGTGTTTTTCCCTGATTGACCTGTCTACACCTGGGTTCCCTTCTTGACTGTCTAGGCTTCTGGAGAACCATGGTTTGGGGGCTGATTCCCTGAATAAACTGCTAGCAGGCACAGGGCTGTTGCCCCAGAACATCTGGACGTTGGGAGTCATGACCCTCCATGGTTCCTGGGATAGGGCAGCTTTAAATTGAACCCCATCCCAGGAGACCCAAATGACACATCCAAAGCCTCAAAGACTAAAGAGACAAAGCCCTTCTGGTGCAATTTCCTGCTCTGACCAGAGGTTAAGAAAAAATTTGGTGGGGGAAAGGAAAGATCTTTCAGAATCCTAAAGTCACACTTTGTAATTCTGACCTTGTTTATTTGGGCTTTTTGTCTGTGAAATCTCTTCAGTTAAGGTCAAGAAGGCTTTCTTTTCTTCTTCTTCTTCTTCTTCTTCTTCTTCTTTTTTTTCCTTAGACTTAATATTTTCCAGACACTAGGCAAGAAACTAGAAATATAAAGATGAGTAATATCAAAGTCTCAGCCTTTTCAGTGAAAGACAGATTTGTAACGAAAGAATGACGATATATTGTTAACGCACACTTGGAGGCTTCATGCTAAAACATGAATAAAATAAATGAATCTCATTTGAAATGGTCAGAAGATGTGAAGCTCCAAAAACTACCCAGGGGTCCTGGAGCAATGCTGTGTAATAATGCTGACCATATGAACATCAGTGCAGGTTCCCAAAAGAAGAACCTGAAGAGGAAGCATCAAGTAATAGTTTTAAAAAAATCTCATAGGGCTATGAGGACAGAGGGACATTGGCTACCTTGGCTTGGAGTGTCTTGGTCACAGAGGCAGTGACCTTTATGAGATGAATAGGGTTTTCTTAAACTGGGAGGGGAAGCTGTCATTCAAACAATGGGAGCAACAAAGCATAAAGTATCTGTGCTCAGGAGTTTGCACGCGTGTACCTGTGTGCACACACACTTATTCTAAAAAGCAGAAAATGGTCCCTAGGTGAGCTGAATATGAGACCCAGGCACATGATTCCTGTCATCAAAAAAGGACAGCATTTCAAGGGATGCCTGAGGCTATGGAGGCAGAATACCATCTGTCCACTGTGAGGAGTGCTTTGAGAGTTGGGGAGCACAGTGAGGGGTGTGGGTACACCTGATATACAGAAGTTCTCTTTGAGCAGGGCATTGAAGGATAAGCAAGCTTTCAAAAGTCAGAGGATAAAGGACATTATTCTTTCTTCTGTTCTCACCAGGGGCACTTTGTCTCAGTGGAGTCATTCTGTGCCTCTGTACTCAACAGTAATATGAATATCCTACCATAAATAAGAGCGTATTTTAAGGAAATATGAGAGAATGTGCCTCCTGAGCCCCCTCCTTCAAACTTTCAGAGGCCTCTTCAGGTCTCTTACATAGCTGGGCTCCTACTAGTTTCCTGGGATGTTCAAATTCACCAAATCACCTTGAAAATGGCCAGAGGATGTCAGGCTTGATGGCACACGCCTATAGTCCCAGCAGCTCAGGAGGTTGAGGCAGGAGGATCACAAGTTCAAAGCCAGCCTCAGCAATGATGAGGTGCTAAGCAACTCAGTGAGACCCTGTCTCTAAATAAAATACAAAATAAGGCTGGGGATGTGGCTCAGTGGTTGAGTGCCCCTGAGTTCAATCCCTGGTACCCCCCTCACCCCCCATCAAAAAAAAAAAAAAGAAAAAGAAAAAGAAAATAGCCAGAGGACACAAAGCTTCAAATAATAAGCAAGGTCTCCAGAATAAGATTGCTGAGTAATGCTGTCTATATAAATATCAAATGCAGTTCCCAAGTGATGAACTCTAGGAAGCATAAAGTAGTAGAATAAGACGACTCAGGCAGTAAGCCCTAGAGTTTATGAACTGCCATCAGACCAATGGTATTGGAATCAAGTACTTATTGTGTGTCATGAACTACAACAAGGACAGCAATCTCCAGAAACTTATGAGGAGGTTTGAAAGAAAAGATGTAAATACACAAAAAAGGAAATATCAGTGTAAGCCTAAACAGAGATCTCTCAAGACATAACTGATTGAGGATCAAGTTAGTGGTAGAATCTCTTTGGAAATGGAAGGGGGCAGTTTACATTAGAGGATTTTTCTGGCACCTGTTTTTAGATCCATCATTCCATGCTTCTGCCAATAAGTATTTTGAGATCAGAATTTTATCATCTAAATAGATTTTTCTTCTCTTCCTCTGGTTACTTTAAGATCAGAAAATAATTACAAAGAAAAACACTTGTGTGGAATTAAAGATCAGGTATCTAGAATAGTAACTGCATGATTACCTGCAACCTCTGTGCAGGGCACATTATGATGTGCCTAGAACTAACTGCTATATATCTGGAGCTCCTTGACTTATAAACAGGTTAGGTTCTTAAGGTTGTTCTTAAATCTGGTTGTTTGCAAGTTCAGAATGTCTCTGAAAAAGCACCACTGGGCTTTTTCTTACCTCTGTTAATTTTCTTTCTAATTTCTATGTTGGAATCCATAGTATACCTGTCTTTTGTTACTGGTACCTTCAACACTTTTCATTTTTTAAATTATGTCGGCTGTTATGAAGCTAAAAATAAGATGTCTTCCACCCTCCATTGACAGAGGTCAAGTGGGCTTTGGTCTTGGGTAGCACTTGGCTTTCCCTATATACAAGGCTCAAGGAGGACCCTTGAAACTCACAGTCACTTATAGACGTTAGGATTAATCCCTGTGCTCAGGAATTAAGAACTGAGTTGGCTTCCTAAGCCAACTATGTCCCCATTCTTTGGGGTTCCACATGGGTCCTGAAGTACCCACCCCTCTCTACCTTTTAATCCTTACAGCTTTGTCACCAGTATGTGGCCAAGGTCCAGCAGGACTATTTGTACCATGCCTTCTAGTTAGTTACCACAGGAAGTCCAGTCTCATAGATCACTTCTGATTTCCTGAATCTGGCTTTGAACTTGTGATCCTCCATCCTCTTGCCTCAGCCTCTAGAGCTGCTGGGATTACAAGTGTGTGCTACCATGCCCAGTATAAATCCCAATATTCTTATTTTTTAATTTTTAGTTGCAGATGGAGAAAATACATTTATTTATTTATTTATAGGTGGTGCTGAGAATTGAACCCAGTGCCTCACATGTGCTAGGCAAGCAGTCTACCACTAAGCCACAACCCCAGCCCCATAAATCCCAATATTCTTGGTGTCTTCTTTTTACCTAAGTCTCCCCTGAGAATGGTTCCTCCTCTGCAGTCTCTCAAGGGCTGGCCCTCTTTCTCCCATAGCCTTTGCACCACTGGGCCTGCGTGGCAGAGAGCTGGGTGTTGTGATTCCCATTGCCTTTTAAGACCTTTTCCCAACTCTCCTCCCTAAACTTTGCCAAATTGGAATCTCATATTAGATTATTGCACATTATTTCACTCTACGCCCTTCATTGTTGCTGTCATGCCTTAAGTGGTCATTTCCTCTTTATTTTTCTGGAGATTTTTTAGCTCGTGGTTTGCTGTTGCTCTCTAATTTTTCCCTTAATATCTGGGGATTCTGATAGATGATCTTTCCAATGCTGTGGGTTCTTCATTGCTTAACTTCCACTCTTCCAATGTTTTTGTCCGCTATTCTACTCTGCCACTCACTCTGATGACATTTCCAGATCATCCATCACCAATAACTGCAATTCCTCTTTATTTCAAGCTTATGCATGTTAGTCTCAGTCCACCACCTCTTATCTGCCCAATTCCATCTCTATAGGAGCCTGACTCCAAGAGTTCAGAACCCGCTGGAATTGCCCATTCACCTCATCCTGCCTCTGTTCTCTGTCTCCCCTTTGGTGTCCCCTTTCCCTCCTTACCCGACTCACACCCCATGGCTGATCATCATAATCACTACTCTGCATAGGTGCCCAGATCTCCTGGTCTCTCTGACACAGTCCCGGTTTGACAAAGTCCAAGTTTGACAAAATCACAGCCGTGGTTAGACCCACTGTCCACCTGCCCACATCCGCACCTGTGCAGCCAGACCTGGCTGGAGAAAAGCACAGCCTATTCACAGGGTTCACGTTCAAGTCATGACTATAATCCTCGGCTACACCTTTAATGCTGTCACTGAAATAGTATGTAGCACATTCCCAGTCACCCTCCCACAATCCTAAGTAATTAGTCTATAATTTCTCTTTTCTCGTCGTCAAACTCTCCTATCTCATCTCTCCCTCAGCGGATGGCCTTGCTTCGTACTTCCTGAGAAAGCCTAAGCAGTCAGAAGAGAATCTCTGCAGACTGCACCGTCCCATCTGCTGCCTTCCCACGTCTGCACCTGCATCCCCCGCCTTCCCAGCCACAGATGGACTCTGTGCTCCCTTCTGAAGTCACGCTCGCAGTTTGTTGACTAGATCTTATCCCTGCTTTGCTTTCTGAAGGCTGTGGCTCCAGGTCTTTCCACCTCACCCTTGGACACCACTACTTTTCCCTTATAAAAAGACAACACTACTTTTCCCTTATAAAAAGAGCCACCTTCCTCAGCAGCTGTGGCTCTCTTTTTGCTGCTCTTGCAAGAGAATTCATTGAAAGAGCTGGTCATACTTACACATCCATATTCTGCCCTCCCATTCTCTCTCTAAATGCCTTTCCTACCCATTACTCATCACAAAGGGCTTCTGTTATGGCTGCATCATGGCAGCTGGGAACAGCCAATGTTCCTCCTCATCTTAGTTGACTTGTCAACAGCATCAGACACAGTGGGTCACTCCCTCTCCTAGGGAACAGCCTCAGTGGACTCCAGACACACATGCTGTCACCTTTCCTCCTATATCATGGATGCTCCTTCTTTGTCTCTTGACAGGCTACTCCCTGTCTTCTCGACAGTGGCTCACCTCCTTTTGCTCCACTATTTTCCATCCATGTTCTTTCCCTTCACCATCTCACTGACTACCAAAGCTTAAATATCATCTGTGTACTGAAGTCTCCCAAACTTATAACTCCATCCCGGACTTTGCTCCAGCACTCAAAAAACACAACAAAACCCCCAAACCAACAGCCTTCTTGACATCTCCACTTGGAATTTTGTCAAGTGTGTTCTAAGGTGGCGTCCTTGACCCTTCTCTCCAAGCTGGTACTCATCCCAGGCTCACCACTTTCAGCTGGCAGCAACCCCGTCTTTCCACTTGCTCCGGCCAAAAGCCTTCAAATATTTACTGCAATACCTTCCCATGAGGCCTACCTTGAAACAATAATATTTTAAAATTGCCTGTTATTATACTCCAGCTCACTCCAGCCTCCTTCCTTGTTCTACTTTGTTCCATAAGCCTTACCTCCTTTTATCATATTATATCATTGTGCTTCATATCATGTCAATTGATCATTATCTGTCTCCCTGTTTTCACCCTGATAGATTGCCACCACTAGAAGGGCAGGGGTTTCATTTGGGTTGCTCATTGATTTATCCTATGCGTCTAGAATAGGGTCTGCCACATAGTGTGTGCTTAATGTGTCATTGCTGAATGAGTGAAATAAACAAGTTAAGTTACAGTGGCCAAACCCAGATCATTTTACATGGCCAGCAATGTCATCTCCTGGTAGTACACAGAGAGAGATGAAGTCACTGAGTATGGTGCTTTGTACATGAGTATGAATGGGATGCTTGTAAGTAGGGGAGCTTCTGTGATTCCTTTAGGTGCGGTAGGATGAACTCAAACTTGAGTTCAGTAGCAGAGGAGAGCTTAGTTCTCTTACTTTGTTTTCACCGAAAGTAACAAATGAGCTTTTGTTATTGAGCCTTATAATGTTCTCAGGCATTTATGAGATTACTACCGCATACTGAGTAGAGTGCTGAGCATTGTACTATGGGGTTATTGCTCTGCTGGTAGCCTGGGGCAAGGGCTGATGGTGACTCCCTTCCTCCCTGTCCTTTTCCACCAGAGAATGCATAGATGTTACAATGGTGTCTGAGAAGTAACTTCAGATATGGCTGACTCGGGTTGTGGGCTGGTGAAGAAGTGACAGAATGGAGCTGGTTGGCTCCTTCCCACACAGCTGTTTATGTTCTTTTCCAGGCTACAGATCTGAGCTGGCAACGGAACTTGTTTGGGTGTCCTGAATGCATGCACCTTGGAGAACTTCAGGAAAAATGATTTACCTTGTTTTCTTGGGGCTCTTTCAGCCATCCCTGTTTGTTTGACTGCATTGACTGATGGAAGTGAGTCAAAATGGTGATCTAGCTAGATGGACCCACAGAATTCTGTAGGTTACAGTGGTCAGTCTTGGGGGGGGCAGGGAAAAATATTTTGGGAAAATGGGGATTGGATG
The DNA here is from genome assembly GCF_048772815.1 of Callospermophilus lateralis. Classification (NCBI taxonomy): domain Eukaryota; kingdom Metazoa; phylum Chordata; class Mammalia; order Rodentia; family Sciuridae; genus Callospermophilus; species Callospermophilus lateralis. The sequence goes on from NC_135308.1 coordinate 46,216,262, forward strand.
GAAAAAAAAAGGAAGGGAATTGTTTATGGAACTAAATGAAAATTCCTGGTATAAATAACTGTGGATAGGAAGTAGGGTGTTGGGCACCCAGAGCTAGGGGGCCTGTAGGGAAAGGGCAGCCTGGAGAGAAAGAGGTGGTGGCTTCACCTGTGGGGGCTTACACTCAGCACAGCAGCCAAGGCAGAGTAGGGAAGTGGGTGAGGGACTTGGCCTACACACTGATTGCTCTCTTGACTCCCACACCCACGGACCAAAGTTTCTCAAATTGTAGCCTTCAGACTATCTGCAAAACAATCACTTGGAGAACTTGTTAAAAATGTTGTCTTGAACCTTAAACCCCAATGCAGTATGGAGTAAGACTTAGACACTCCCATTTATGCACACACCCCAGATGGTTCTTTCCTGTGGTCCAGTTTGCAGACCATGGTTGAGGCTTTGGACTACCTGTCCCTAGGGAAAGTGACTTTTCCAGATTGCCACAGAATTGTTCCAGGGGATGACTCCAGATGTCCTAAGCAGCTCTGACTCTCCTGGGGCCCATACATTTAGCCCCACTGGAGGCCCCCAAACTACTTAAATTCAGGGCATTAGAAATGAAATACTTCACCCAGTTTTCCAAATTCAACTTATCTGACACCCCCAACCCCTTTTTCATTCTATTCTTTTCTTCTCTCTCTCTCTCTCTCTCTCTCTCTCTTTCTTTTGCAACTGGATTTAAAAACTCTGAACATTTTACCTCCTCCTCTCCATCAGTCTTTTCTCCACCTAACCGGTTCCCATGTGAGTAGATTGTTCCTTCATAGTGTCTCCAGTTTTCATGGAATTCCCTCCAATTTCCTGTATCTGGGCTTAGGGCCTCCTTTCCTCAGGCTGACCGGGTTTTCCTGTGACTGTGGGATGCAGGACTTTCCATGCTAACACTAGAAAGGTCCTGGGCAAGCTCGGATGAGTCGGACACCCTGCGCCTGGACCACTACAGCGAGTTCTCCTGGCTCCCCCAGCTTATGGTCTTTCCTCTCCACAGGCCATTCCCTTACCATCTCCACTTGAATTTTATAATTTTGAATAAGTCATCATTTATTCTCCTAAAACCTTCAGCCTTCAAGGACTTAATTTGCTTTCTAATTAGTTTAAATTAATTCCCGAAGCATTCAAGTCCCTAGTAATCTGACCCCAAAATGCCTGTCAGAGTCGGCTTGGGCTAACATCACCAAACACCACTGACTGGGGAGTTGAGACATTTATTCCTTTCTATTTTTCTTGAGGGCTGGAAGTTCAAAGTCAACAGTTTCAGTTCCTGGTGAGGGCTGCTTCCTGGCTAGTAGCTGGCTACCTGCTCACTTCATGCCCACATGATAGCAAGCAAGAGCTCGGGTCGCACCTCCTCTTCTTATAAGGACACCAATTCCATTATTCTTGAGGCCCCATCCTCAAGACCACGTCTATTCTTAGTTATCTCTCAAAGGTCCTGCAGCCAGTACCATCACATTAGGGTTTCAGCCTATTAATTTTGGGGGGGCTCCAAACATTCAGTCCATGCCCCTACCTCACTGGACTCATCTTCCAGAACTCTGCCACACAGATTTTGTCCAGCACTTCCCATAGAGCATTCTCATTTCTAGACCACTGTCTGTGTTGTTGCTTGGTTCCTACTACCTTCTTGGCCCTATCTGAACATTTTGAAATCTTACTCATTGCTCGGATTTGAACGTGTTCCTCAAAAGATCATCTATTCGAGACTTAGTGCCCAGATTCACGTTCATAGTATTTGTAGTAGACTCTTTGGAAAGTAATGAGGGTTTGCTGAGGTCATGGGGGTGAATCCCCCATGATAGCACTAGTGGTCTTGCAATAAGAGGAAGAGGGATATAAACTAGCTGGCTTCTCTATGTCACCATAGGATACCATCCACCATGTTTTAATGCAAAAAGAAGGTCCCACCAGGGGCTGAGCAGAGGCAGGTGCTGTACTCTTGGATTTCCCAGCCTTAAGAATTATGAACTAAAAAAGCTTCTATTTTTGAAATTCTTGAATCAATTATTTTGTCATTACAACAGAAGATGGACTGAGACATGTGACTTACACATTTATGGTACATCTAAGTCTAGTTCAAATGGTCCCACCTTTTAGACACCACCCTCCTGATCACCCACCCCAAATCAAGGTCCAGCCTCTCAAATCTTAACAATGTCTCCCTTAGGCCACTGTCACACACTGTCTTGGTGTGTGTACTTACTTGCTACCTATCTTCTCCCCCTATTCAACACTAAGTCCTCAAAACAGAGGGATCTTCCTTATTTATTATTATCACTATTATTATTTTTCCTTCAAATCTTGTCTGATAGATGATTAGAAAACACTCAGGTTGAAAGAAGAGATGGATACCTTTCCATTATGTTTTGTTAGACTACAAACGTTGGCTAATGAAGAGGGAAACATCAGAGTCACATATCACTATGGGGCTGGACCTGCTATCGGGAGCATTAGCTTGATACACGATGATTATCAAGTATACGCGTGCCATTTTGAGTTCCCCAAACAAAGACTAATGATTACTAAAACTAAGTGCATATGTGCTCTTTCCAGGCACTGTTCTAAATACCTCCTGGGTGCTAACTCCTTTATCCTCATAGTAACGCCATGAGATAGTCCAGCACAGTCAGCTTTACCATTTTCTAACGAGTATCCTTGGACCTGTTTACCTTAGTTTTCTAATTTGTAAACGAAGGATAAAACTAGTACCTAATCCTGTGGCAATATTCGCAAGGGTTGTTGTAATTATTAAATCCATGGCATTATCTATTACTTTATATGTCACTAAGGAAGAAAAATTCCTGCCAATTAAACGTCAAATACCATAGGTTGTTACATGTGACCTGATTTTACAGATGTTAAAAAATGCAAAATAACCTGTGTTTTAGAATTAGTGGAATGTGGTAAGTTGTAATAATGAATGATAATACTGTTATGGTCTGAATTGTGTTTCCCCTGCCAAATTCATATGTTGGGAGTTCTAACCTCTTGTACCTTTGAATATAACTGTATTTGGATGTAGGGTCCAAAGAGGTCATTCAGGTAAAATGAGTTCACATAGGTGGGCCATAATCCAATATAACTGGCATCCTTATAAGATGAGGAGATTTAGACATAGACATTCACAGAGGGAAGACCATGGGAAAATACAAGAAGGAGGAGGCCATCTGCAAAGCTGAGGAGAGCGGCCTCAGGAGAGACCAACTCTATTTAAATCTTGATCTCAAACTTCTTTCAGAACTGTGAGGAAATAAATTCTTGTTTAAGACAACCAGTTTGAGGTTCTTTGTTATGACAGTACTAGCCTACTAATATAGCTATCTTAATAAAATTTTCTAAGTTCTCAGGGCAAGGCACTGAGCTATGGAATAATTTTATTTTAGAAGGACACCTACCAGCTCAGCCTCAGCAGGTTAGACCTTCAGACAGGTTGGACCTTCTCTTCCACTGGGGACCCTGAGCAGTGTGTGGAAGTCCACTGTTGCTTTGGGGCTTGAGAGTTAAACGTGAGCTATTGCCATTAGCCCTTGACCCCTGTCCCCACTTTTTTTTTAAAAAAAACAGTTTCATTTATAAGGGCATGAGGGGAGAGTGTCGGGAGTTTCTGAGTGACAATACACTGTCAGAAGACTCTGACGACAACACAATGCCAAGCTTAGCCCAGACCATCTTTAGCAAAAACGACAGTGGGTCCTTGACATGAAAAGGGTTTGTAACAGCAGAATGTCTAGATTAATGAAACCTGAACATGGGATGGGCAGCCCCTCCTGTCTGTGTTTTCTAGAGTGGTTTGACATTTGTGCATAGTATGAAGAAAGATCCCTAGGACTGAAATGTGTCTGCTGAGAGGCTTCGGCCCCTGTTTGCTAATCTCCTGTATGGTGAAACACTGGCACCCAGACAAGCCCTTATTCACATCGGAACAAAGCACTGGTTATGTGTGTCGAAATTCCTTGGAGAAAAGTCTTGCAGGCTGCTGGGGAGTGCATGAATGCTGGAAATACTTGACCAAGTGTTGCTCAATGTCCTGGGAAGAGAGTCTGCTAGTTTCTGGAGGCTTACTCCAGAGAAGAGCTGCTGTACTCGAGGGCACGTGGGGCTGGTGAGGACAGAAGGAGTGTGGGCAGAGGGGTGGGTGGAGATGGGTTGGATGTTTTCTCTGTGAGTGTCCTGGCCAAGCTGGAGCTGGCTCCACACTACCCACTCTGTTAGTCCATTGAGAGCGTCTAAAGTCAGGCTTCTCACCAGGGCTGCCATCTCCTTTTCCTGAAACTAGATTTTTTGGTTTTCTGAGAGCTTCTAGGTAAGCTTTTGTTTCCTCAGCTCTGACCTCGAGAAGTCAGAAGGTGGAGCAAGGGAGGAAAGGTTCCTTTTCTCTGATTTCTTAGAGGCATTTGCATCAGCAACAAAGGAAATGACTTTGTTGAGATCCACCTGCAGGTCCTGATGTGGCCCATGGGTTAACTTTTTGCTCTACCAGGGTTAAAGGGTGGCCCCTGGAAAGACATTTCCCCATCCGAACCCTCAGAGTCAATGGATATAATCTTATTTGAAAAAGGGTCTTTCAGAGGTGATCAGATTAAAGATATTGAGATGAGATTATCCTGGATCGTTTCTCTGGAGACCTAGATACAATGTCAATCCTTCTTACAAAGAGAAGAGGAGAAAGACAACAGAAAAAAAGGTGATGTGAAGGAAGAAGCAGAGACCAAAGCTACATGACCATAGTTCAAGGAATACATCAAACCTCCAGAAACTAGAAGAGCAAGGAGGGACTTTCCATTAGAGCCTTCAGAGGAAGCATTGCCCTGTGACACTGTGACTTCTGGCTTCTAGAACTGTGAAAGAATAAAGTTCTTTTGCTTGAAGCCACCAAATTGATGGCCATTTGCTGAGGGAGTTCTGGGAAATTAGCACACTTAAGAGAAAAGACCAATGGACTTGGAATCAGAACTGAGTCTTAAATTGTTGGATTTTATTTTCTTGGATGGAGTCACACTAGTCTCCATCTGGCTTGAATCACTCCCTACTTACCTGCCTCCCATGAGCTTCTTAGTTGGAGTCCTCTGGGGGAGATCATCTCTAAAGTCTCCTCCATTTTTGACATCTTAGCATCCTGGAAAGGGGATGGAGAGGGCATGTTGTTAGTCTGGCTGATTTCCTATGGAGAATGAAGGAAATTTCTTCCCTAGATGTCCTCTTTCGAATTGTGCATTCCAGTGATTTAATAAAAAAAAAAAATTAAAAGGATTGTGTCCTGGCTGCATTTCTGTCATTCTTTCTAGTTGGTGTGAGGGTGTGACACTGAAAGATGAGTGTTGGATGATGGTGGGTAAGAAGGCCCTTTCCTGCAACGTAGAATAAAGAGTGTGCAGTGGGAATGTTAGATCACCTGGTCACTATTACCTGTGTGTGAGGCAGAGGTGGTTGTTTGGAATGTTCTCAAGTTCTACACCACATTAAAAATGATCAAACAAACAAACCCTGAAGCCAGGCTCCCTCCAAGGATGTGTGCTTCTTAAGGATACCCCCAGCATTAGCCATCCTAGCAGAGAATTCTGTTAGATGTATTGGTATTGTGTCCATCCAAGGGGATTTATTTCTTGAGAAAAAGAAAAGACCCCGTTTAACTGCATGTTATGTTAATAAGACTCCAAGATGTACTTCCATCCTCCAATGCACAAGCAGTCTGCTTTCACTCCCCAGTGCTGGGTAAATGTGATGAAATTACACTGTGTGACGTTTTCAATCAGTTTGCCATTCCCTCTGACAAATATCAGTGAGAGGGAATGGTGATGTAGATGCTTTTTAGGTAGAGTAGTTAGCTTTCTGTTACTGTAACAAAATACCTGGGACAATCAGCTTATAAAGAAAAAACCAGATTTCTTTTGGCTCACAGATTTGGAGGTGATCAATGGCCTCTGCTGTTTTATGCCTCTGGGAAGGCAGCACATTATGTGGGAGCATGTGACAAAAGTTTTTTTTTCCCTTCAAGGGCTCCCTCCTACCTAAAGACCTCCCAGAGACCCTACCTCCCCACATGCCAAGCTGAAGACTGACTAAGGCTTTAGCGCAAGGGCCTTTGGGGATCTAGATCTTAAATGTATGTAAATGTCCTCTTTGGCTTAGTGACTGGAGTGAGGAGAGCAGATTCCAACTAGGACAAGCCAAACTCTGAGAAGCAAAGTTTGTCTTTGGTGGCCTCCTCCGGCTTCCCTTACCCCAGAAACCTAATTCCCATCTGGTTTCACTTCTGTTGTGACACTCAGAATTCACACTTTCATCTTCTTCTTATCTATTTTCTCTATCAAAGCACAGCTACCTTTTGCCTCAACCCCTTACAGTTTGGCTCTGTTGCTGGACAAAGGTTTTAACAACTATTTTAGCATGCCACTCTTTTCAGGTAAGCATTTGCGTTTTAGTGCCTTCTCTAGGATGCCCGGAGGAGCAAATCTAACGGTGAGAACTTCAGACCTGTGGTGGAGCAGGGCAGTGGAGAAGTGCTTCTTAGATTCCTTCCAATCACAGGACATGTGAGACTCTTCTGCACCACTGGACCCCACACACTTTGGACCTATGTGGAAAAAAACCCCAAATTTACTGAGACCAACTGAGGTTTTTCAGGCTCACCTCCAAAGCCAGCACTAGGAGACAAATATTTATGGAGTTCTCTCCAAGGAGACTTCCCTGGAAGGGCAGCTAGGATAACAAGTGGGCATTGAGGGATACTGAAACATGAAGGGGCCCCTTCTGGGGATGGCTTGGCCACTGGCCTTGAGTGGAATGCATGACCCTGGTCTCTTCCCTTGACTCTTCTGAGTTGCTTTTGTCACTTATAAAATACGGTGGTAAATCTGGTGATTTGGGGGTGAGTGTCTGGGACAATAGTAAAAATCCAGCTCTGTGGCCTCCCATCAGATGTCACTAATCAGCTTTTCCATGAAGGGACCAGGTATCTCTGTCTTCAGTCAGCACTGCTAGGATCTAAGGATCAGGTCAGTGTGGGAAACAGGCGGAGATGATCTCAGGGTGTCCTCAGCCTGGCTCTCCTGGGAGAGTCTCAGAAGAGCCCCAGGGTGACAATTCCCAGCAGGGGCCTGGGAACCCGAATTCAAATCCTGGCACTGACCTTGCCTGTGTCTCCGTTTCCTCATCTTTAGAAGGATGGAATAGGTGATTCAAAGAACCCAAATAAGTGAAGATTGTAGAACCAGGTCTGGCACAAGTGAGGGCTCCAAAAATATGGCCGTTGTGTGAAAACTGCAAAGGTTGAGAGGGCAAGAGGCATGTGACAGCCTCAGGACTCAGCTCTGCTCGGAGCCTTCCTGTGCTCTCAGCAGCCAGGCTCAGCCACATCCTGCTCCTCCTTCACCGTCCTTGGCTTGCTTAGCACAAATCATTGGTTTGATTTTATTATCTGTCTAGATCCTCACTAGGTTCCAAATGCCCCGAGGGCAAGACAGGGGCACCTTCACCTTTCCCCCTCGGTGCAGAGCGCAGAGCTTGCCCATGGGCAGAATCTGGGCCATCATGGCTGGGGGAGGCCATCTCCTGGGCCCTCAGCTCTCTCTTCCTCCCCGGTCACTCTGTCTGTCTCCTCTCTGTCCCTCTCTGCCTCTCTGGATTGGAAGGCTGCAGTGTTCTACAGGGACTTCAAGCTGGCCTACAACGAGGAACCACTTCTTCCTCTCCCCTCTCTTTGGGGGAAGATGCCCACGGTGAGAACACAGGATCAGAGCATGGGCAGCACCCTTCTTAGGCAAGCAGGAGTCTTGGAAGCAAAGGTGAGGTGGGAGGACCTGGCTCCAGGGTAGCAGCTTCCCTGCCAGAGGGCACATGTCACTGAGCAGTAGCAAAAATGGCAGCCTTGTCCCAGAAGAAGGCCCATTTCCCACATGACGAGCACTGGGCACCTTAGAACTTCTGGGCAGGCGGCCTGGAGGTTGACCAAACCGCCCATGGGGGTAGAGACCAGGCTATGGGAGGTGAGAATCTGCCAGGATGGGCCCTGTCCATCTTCTTAGGGACAAAGTTCATGCTGAGATGCAGAAGCAGCATCCTGGTTCCTGTCCTGGAACTTTAGATTTAGAACTTCTCTGTGCACCACCCGTGAAGATAATGGCCATACAAGACAAGCAAGCAGAAACTGTAGCACCTCTGTGACCTCCCCCCGACAGTCCTGGCGTGTTCTTCCTGTCACATCCACAAGCCCATCCAGGTTCAGAGGGAGGAAACGGGCCCCCTCTCTTGAAGGAGAACTGCCAAAGTCAGCTCTTGAGCCTGGACGGGTAGGAGATGCTGCTGCAGCCATCTTTGAAAACCTCCATCCCCTCCATTCTCCGAGGAAGAGAGCACTAGCCCTCTGGCCCCGAGGCAAGCTCAGAACCTCCCTGGCTCTCCTAAAGATGTTGCTGCTGGTAGAAATGGGAGCAGGATTCAGGGAAAGACACCACTTCCCCAGGGTCTCTGTCCCTTTCTCCATTAGTTCTTTTAAGTAAAGATGCCCAGAGATGGGAAAGGAGACGTTTGGCATTCACAGAAGACCCGGGTCAGAACAGTGCCATTTCAGAGGGAAACCCATCTCAGACTCTCTGGGCACTTTGTGACTGGGCTGACTCACAAGTGGGCCTTGTACAGGGCACACTGGTGATGGAGTAAAGAGCAAGCACAGCCTGGTGGTGATGTCTGGGAGCCAGACCTCTAGTGTGACTTGCAAAGGCACATTCTGTTTTGACCTTGTGGTTAAAAAAAAAAAAAAATAGAGCAGATTTGAGATGAGTGAAATAAAGAAATGAGTATGTATTGAGCTCCATTTATATGCCACATTTATGTATTGTCATTTGTGTGCTGGTTATTTAAGTCACGAGACTTCTGAGAGGTGTGTTATTATCCATTTCAATTTGTAAGTAAAGACACGGAGACAGATTAAGTGACTTCCTTCTGATGGTACAGCCCGTCATTGATGTCTTTTGGATTCAAATAATGTCTCTCTGACTGCAATAGCTCATTCCACGGGGGGGGGGGGCTCACTGCAGTTCCTCTAACTGGGGGAGGTGGTGGAGAACAGGGAAGTAAGGTTGGTATCATGAGAAGCACCGAGGAGGAAGTTAGGGATATGGAAATGGAGCCACCAGATTTCCTTCCTGCATTTCTTAGTGGTCACATTTAAAAGACAAATATGAGGGGGAGGCTGCCTGATTCTAAGGACATGAATGCATTTCAGTAGAAGATGGTCTCGCAGAGGACACAGTCTTGCTTTTGTCCTATGAGAAACAAGGACAGTTGGCCTCTCCTGATGGGGAGGGTCAACCTGCACTGGCGTGGGGGTCGCAGCACAGTGGCTATACAGTTTCTCTCTCCTGGCCTCAATTTTGAGGTTTTCTGGCTAACATGTTTTCTTGATTATGAAATAATTTCCTGGTAGAAGGTGATCAGGGGATCATGAAGAGAAACAGGAAGAAGGAGGCCTTCTTCAGGATCAATGGCTGCTTGTTAGTGTTCTAGACAAATTACTCCTTCAGGCCCCAGGGGACTAGAGGGTCACCGGGTTTCCTTCCAGCTCTGAAGCATGTGACTCTCCACTCTAGCCCCGAGCGTGGAGCGTGATATGTGCTCAAACTTGCTGAATGATCGACTGTATTGAGCCGAATCTCCGTTGGCTTCATTTTAAAGCAAGGGTTTTGTTTCAGGAAGAGGCCAAGCAATCCCCAGCCTGGGTGAACTGCAGCCTTTCTCTTTCACATTCTAGCCTAGGGTGTGAGTTTATGCTCAGGTGACTAACCTCCTCCATGGGGCAGGTCACACCAGATCCCTGGTAGCCTGTAGGTCTCTCACGTAACCATGACTCCTAAGTCACCTTTATGTGACTTCTGCAGCCAAGGCCTCCTACAGGGCTGCACTTGAACATTCTCGCTTTAGTTTTCCCTGTGTTCCAGCCCTTCTCAAAGCCACCATGGGAATGTGCATGATGAATCACGGAGCTGAGCCTACCAGGGAGTTGTGGGTGTCCTGGAGAGGCCCTCCTGGGATCAAAAAAGGTTCCTAACATCTCATGCGCTCAGGGTTTAGTCAGGCTGCAGCAGCCCCCTTGATTGGGTCTTCTTAATCTCTCCCCCTTGGGGACCACTCCTACTCCCCAGGGCTGCTCATCATGCCTGGGGCGGGGGCGGGGGCCTTGCTTCTTTTCACGGAGTGTTTGGCTGTGGGATCCATCACTCTTGGGAAGTTGTCTTGTCTTCCCTGGAAGACATCCCCTCTGCTCCTCACTCCAGCCCAGTCAGTCTTTGGGGATTGAGGAGGTAGGAGTTGGGGCAGAGCAAACTGCAGGTGAGTCATCTCCCCAGGTTGACGTGGGGAGCAAAGAATGGGTGGATGTGCTGTTAGGAAAAAATGACATTCGAGCTGAGAGTACAGCTCAATCCAACATTAGTCATTGAACCCAGGGGAGAAGGATGCCCTCTGTAAGAGGGGTCGTGTGCACATAGGGACAGGTGCAGGTGGGGACTTTGTTAGAGAGAAGAGGTTTGGGAGACCAATGGGACCGACCACCTGATGGTTCCATTTATTAAGTATAGTTCAAGAGTAAACTGTGGTTTTTGAAAAAGATCCATGGGAAGACACTGACATTTCCCACTGAAGGTGGTGTATTCGACTTCATGGTGGAAGGAGGACCTCTTTCCCTGGAATATTTTTTAAAAGTAACTATGGGTTTCTTTGTGTTCAATATGGTCAGGGGCCAATTCAAAGGTGAAGTTGGCACCAATTCATCTGGTATAGTTCTCTGAGAGCTCTGCACCTATGGCCTCTTAATTTATCACCTGAGGACAATCCTAGGTGTTGAGGTCTCAATCTCTATAGGAAAGTTGAGACAACTTAGCATGAATCTCTTTCATCAAAATTCTCTTACTGCTTTTCAGTATGGAGATTCCTTAGAAAACTTGGAATGGAACCACCATTTGACTCAGTTATCCCACTCCTTGGCATATATCCAAAGGACTTAAAATTAGCACACTACAGTGACACAGTCACATCAATGTTTATAGCAGCTCAGTTCACAATGCCAAGTTATGGAACCAACCTAGGTGTCCTTCAACAGATGAATTGATAAAGATAATGCGCTATGTATGCATCATGGAATCTTACTCAGCCATAAAGAAGAATGAAATTATGGCATTTGCTGGTAAATGGATGGAACTGGAGAATATCATGCTACGTGAAATAAACCAGTCCCCCCAAAAACCAAAGTCTGAATGTTCTCTTTGATATGTGGATGTTAACCCACAACAAGGGAGGGAGGAGAGGGAAAGAACATAAATTCATTGGATTAGACAAAGGGGAATGAAGGGAAGGGAGGAGGAATGAGAATAAGAAAGACATAACTTTGGAATTAATTAAACAAAACTTTCCTAAGCTTATATATGAATATATAACCCGTGTAACTCTGCATAATGTACGATACCAAGAATGATATCCTAATTAGAATAAGTTATACTCATGTATGTATAATATGTCCAAATACATTCTACTGTCATGTATATCTACAAAGAACAAGTTAAGAGAGAGAGAGAGAGAGAGAGAGAGAGAGAGAGAGAGAGAGATTCTCTCACTGTTTTTGTGAACACTTGGTCCCTTACCTCATCAATCCTTTGCTCTCAGACTGGTTCAGTCTAGTGTCAACTATCAACATTTCTATCACAGACCCTGCAATCTCCTTAGATTTAGTCAATTCACTGAGTATTCTTATGTTCAGTTCCAAAAATCAACTCTTCCCCCCATTCCACTGTTCTCTTCTCAACCCCCTTTTCTTCTTCATTCAACTGCCATCAGCCAGCTTTGGATAATCTTCACATCCACCATCTCCAAGCTGTCTATTTGCATCTGATATTTCTCTTCTCCAAACCACCCTGAGTCATGCTGGGATGCTGAGGCGATGAGCTGAGTGTTAAGAACTGCAGTAGCAGCTCCTTAGGGATTTTCATATATATGCAGCAGATTTTGCTACTTGTGCACTGAAAATCCATGTCTTCTTCCCTGGCACAGGTCTAGCCTGCATTTCCTGGTTTTCCATGTATTGCCATGTAGCAAATGACTGAGTTCAGGCAGTGGAATGTCAGCAAAATGACCAAGAAGAACACCCACTGTCTTCAGGCAACAACAGGGTAAGGAGTTGGCAGCTTTGGAAACAAAAGCCACTTTGCACCCTGAATTACCGTGAGGAGGAAAGCCACCCACCAATGAGATGGGACAACTATCTACATCATGAAGACATGAACTCGGACTGTGTTTGAGACTTTTGGGTTCTGTTTATTACCTTAGCCTCACGTAGCCTAACAAACCCATTTCCAACCCATACTCTTCTGATTTTTAAGGTTTTTGTTAAGTGGTCTCTTCCCCTACTTGGCTTCCACCTTGGTCATCCTGGCCTCTCTCTAGCCTCAAGCATGACCACTCCTGCCTTCCTGATTCTGTCAACTATTTCTCTAGCCTTTTGCTGCCCTTCCTTTTCCCATCTGTAGCTCTTCCAGGAAGAGCCTCAGACAATTCCATTCCATATCCCTCTCTGTGTTCCCAAAGTTAATATGCCAGTACTGGAATTTGTGCTAGTTTTCTCTTCCTCTTCCAGGGCATGAACTAACACCCTATATATTCCTCAATGCTGCATTTAAAGTAGGAACGTTGTGCGTGTGCGCGCGCGCGTGTGTGTGTGTGTGTGTGTGTGTGTGTGTAAATAATAGACTGTGCTCCCTAATAGATGATTTGTTCACTCAATGAGAGATTTCCTGGATGTCATTGTCATAGTGGAAGCTAGAGGGAACACCTGAAGAAGTAACGCACCTCTGGCACACATGTCGGAATATGGAACTCTGTCACTTGGTTTGTCTCTCTCCTGGTTATTTGCTGAGGTTGCTGATGGAGTTGAACTTTCCTTTTAAATCTTTTGTTCTCTACTAACATTATACCTCCAACACTGAACAGACAGAATGTGCCCAAAGCAGGGCCTCTAGAACAAAGGGTCACCGCTTTCCCACTTGGAGTCACAAAGTTGACTTTCTTTGCCTGTTTATTGGAACAAAAGTCTTGAGAATCAGGCTTTTTCGGGAGAGAGGGAATTCTGCATCTCCAATATTTCCCTTTAGCATGTTAAGAACAGAGTCCTACCCTGCTGTGCCTCTATCAGAGACTCAGACAAAGCAGATATCCTAGAAGGGACAGAGGGAGTCCTTGTGAAAGAGGATTACAGGACCTCTGAGATGTGGGAAGGGGAACTGTACCAGAAACAGTATGCATGTGCTGACTCCCTGCTCCAGGAGAGGGGACATACTGTTGGGAGAGGGGAGCCAAGGATGAGGGCTTTTGTCCTGCTTCTTGCTGGGATTCTAAGAGGAAACCACCTCAACGGGTGCTCCTCCACTGTCATGAGGTTGCTGGAGTGTCAGCTTCACTAGGGAAAAGGTCTTTGTTTTGCTCCCCAATCCCAAGCACCTGAACTGTCTGGGGAGCATAGTAGGTGCTCTAAAAATATCTCCAGGATCAGTGAATCAGAGTGGAAATGATAGGATGCTGCCTTTGGGCAGAGCTCCCCCATGTGGCTTGGAAGGCATCCAAGAGTCCCTCCGTAGGAGACATGCGCGAGAGGAAGAGGCAAGATGAGGGAGCCGATGCTGGATGTCACCATGGTGGAGGCTGCAGGAGGACCCTGTGGGCTAGAGTGCAGTAGTGTTCTCAGGCAGCCTTGAGGGAGACACTCTAAGCTCATGAGAGCCATGTGGGGCCAAGTCAGCCAGGGAAATGCTGGGCCACCACAGCCTCGTTGCCACTGATGGCAGGGTCCAGAGACATCATGCCCTACAGTGCCCCACAGGACCGAGAGTAGCTCAAGGGTGCATGAGGTTGGGAGGCCCCTCTGCTAGGACACTGTGAATTCCCCCAAATGCTCTCCAGAGGCCATCTTGGGCAGGTGGATGGGGCAGAACACTGGACATTTTCTTGAAGACTGTTTTACACTGAGGAGAAACTGTTGGAGTAGGAAGAAACTCTGATGTTGCTAACTAACATATTTGAGTTTCTTCCCTTTAAATTGAAGATTATATTACCATCTGCCTCATAGGGTTGCTATAAGGATTCGATAAATGTATAAGCATTTAGAATCTCCCCTGACAGGCTGTAATCAATGTTGTTGTGACCCAAGAGGTGGGATCTGGAGAAGTCTAGGTAAGTTATGAAAAACAAGATGTTCCGTTTATTTTGCACATCTGAGCATAGTGTGAAGAGGAAAAAAAAATAAATACCAGAACACTTAATAACAACATGATTTGAACAGGGGTTTGTGGTTTACAAATCATTTTCAAAAATTATCCCCTTGAAACCTATCGACATTGTGTCACGGGGAAGATAATTCCTACCCTTATTTGACAGATCTAGGAAATTAAACCTCAGTGAGTTTGAAGAGTTTGTCCAAAGTCGTACTTACAGCAAAGGCAGAGCCAGCTCTCAAATCCAGGACTTGAATCTCTCCACTCTGTCACCCTGCACCATGGAACCAGTTCCACCAGAGGGAGCCGGACCCTCCGCCTACTTCTGGGGTCATGAGACTTCCCTTGACAAGGAAGCTTTGTTTAGCTGGGCCAGGGTGCTGAGAAAGCAGAACAGATTCTATGGCAGCTTAGTAAGTCTTGGGTTCATTTGTACCACAGTCTGCCTTATGGGAAATCCATTTTAATATTCCTGCGGTCTTAAGAAGCATTCCCACCCTCATTGTGTAACCATGAGCTATCTGCAGTTTTATAGAGAAGACACAGAGGCCAGAAGTGACTCAGGGATGAGAAACGCCCATCAACAAAAGGTGGGGGTGGCCAACTACATAGAAAAGGGAAATGGAGCCTGGCTTTAGATGCAGGCCTAGTGAGAGCGTTAGTGATGTTCAGCTTTGTCTCATGTCATGTTCTACCAGCCAAAAAGTCCAGAACAGCAGATCTTCAAGTTGTCCCCTCCCAAGAGAACTACCCAGAGGAGGTTTGAGCACTTCCTGAGAGCACCTTACAATGTTCTTCTTTGTGGCCTCACGGTCTTTGCTCCTTCCAACCCCAGTTACTATGTGGTTTGGGTCTCCCCTCTGGTCATCCCGCATGAGGTTCCACCCCTCTGCTCTGAGGCTATCCTTGTGACCTGGTCCAGGCCTCTTCTCTGCTGCATTGATCAAAGCATAGGGAAGACACCAAAAAGAACTTTGTCCTTCCCTTTTGGGGCTAAAATTCCATGATTCAGACCCTAACATGACACGCAGCACCCCTAGTGCTTCTTTAAGTGACGATAGTCTTTGAATTAGTGAAGGCTTCCCCTCATAATTATAAAAATTACTTGGAAGATGGGGCCAATGTCTGTGATTCTTGCTAAAGTTCATGTCATCTCACGGAGGAGTACTTTTCACTGTTACCATCGTAAACAGGTCAAAGCCTGATGTAGCCATTGCCTGACCCAAAGCATGTTCTTTTCCCAGTTCAGCCATTTATCTCTGGTGTCATTCTTGGAGAGAAAATCTACCCCAGAACCATCTGGGAAACACAAAGATGGGATTTAGAATTGTTCCACTGCTGCAGAGGACTTGAGTTGCCCATAGTCTATGTCTTGTTAGGTACCAATGGACAGGCCCAAACCCAACAGGAAATTTCTATTATTCTTTATTATTATAGAATTACCCTAGACAGCCCCAGCCTCACTGCCACAGTTTGAAATTCTAGAAACTCCAAGGGAGCAAATTACACATATGAACAGATCCTCAGTGGCCCAGCGTTTTCCCAAAATATCTCTGTATCCACAGCATAAGAAACACAGCAAGAAGAGGGCAAGTGCACAGCATTTCTGCACCTAGTACTAGCCTAGGAGTTTGGTGGGTATCACTGGGTGGAGTTCATACCTGTCTTGTGAGGTGAAGTTCAGGATCTCCACTATAGACCCGAAGACCTCCAGGCTCACACTGGTGAGGGACAGACCAGGCTAGCCACTGTGCTCCTTCCTCTGGGATACCATCAGAGTGGTGAACTTCCTCCAAGGTTCATAAGGTTCTAGGGCCTGGGGAAGGATAGGATGGCCTCAGGTAAAATTGTGAAATGAGTGAGGTTTTCATCTGACTCCTTCTGCAACCTTCTGCCTACTCCTAACACCCAGCAAGTGCAATGTGCCTCTCCCCTCTAGGGCAACTGTTTGCTAATCTCTGAAAGCCCAAATGGTTAAAGGCATTAACTTGTGTGCAGGACAAATAACAGAAAGGCTCAGAGCTTAAGTTGCCAAATTTGAGGCTCCCAGAGAGGCAGTGTGAACCTGTCCCTTAAATCTCACTCTCAGCCCCGCACCTTTCCCAACCAGGCAGGAAAAAAAAAGAAAAAAAAAAAAATACTAGAAGAGCTGCAGGTATGGGGCTCTACTGCAGTGACTGAACTAACCTGGTTCTCTATGGCAGTTTGAGGCTTTAAGGTCAGCTTTTGCCCCCAGCCGGTGTGTTCGCTCCACGGAAACTAGGCTCTCCAGTTTCATTTGCAAAATGCAACCGCATTGTACCTGCTGCCACATTTCTGTCAGTTCATTGTGGCCCCTAGAAATCATGTTGTATGATGGGTAAAGATTGGGAATTCTGTGCATTCAAGTAAGAAACAAAACAACATCCCATAGGTTGGAAAAGTGGCTCAGTGGGTAGAGCACTTGCCTCCCATGCATTGGGTCTTGGGTTCAGTCCCCACCAAAAAAAAAAAAAAAAAAAAAATCAATGTTCTAGGCATCATGACATTTTTAGAACATTGTTCTGAAAGTGTTAGGTCATGATTAGACAAAAGAATGAAGATGTTTAATAAAAGTATTCTAAAATAGGGAGGAAAATTTAAAAATAAAAATAAATCGTATGGTAAAATAAAATAAAATAGGGAGGAAGCTCTCATTATTTGCAGATGAGCCCATCTCATAATAGAAATACTGAAAAAAGAGGAAATATTATATTCAATAAGGTGGCTAGATTTTTAAAGTGCAAAATCAAAGTTCTTAGATGCAAATAATCATCAATTATAAAATATAATGTCTCATTCAAAAAAGAAACAATACAACAAATAATAAAAATTTTAAAAATACCTAGTATGAACTTCCAAATTATGAACATGATTGTTGAAGAGAATAGTAAAACCCAATCCAGAGAAATAAAAGAACATCTTAAAAAAATAATGAGTATCTTGTTCTCAAAGGAGCAATTTAATATTGTTTGATTTTCAATTATTTGGGGATTTCAAGATATGTTCTGAATTTGACTTCTAATTCAATTCCACAATAGTCAGAAGCATAATTGGTATGCTTTAAGTTTGTTAAGATTTATTTCTTGGTGCAGAAATGGGTCAATCTGAATGTTCCATGTATAATTTAAAAATTAAATATTTGATGCTCTCATTGGATAGAATGGTCCATGAATGTTATTCAGATCAAAGTGTTCAAGTGTCTATATCTTCACTGACTTTCTTTCTGCTTGCTCTATCAGTCATTGAGAAAGGAATGTTGAAATCTCCAGTTTTAATTGTAGAGGTATTTATTTCTCCCTTCAACTCTATCATGTGTGTGTATCCAGATACACATTCTGAAGCTCTGTTATCAGCACATACACATGAGGATTGCCCTACCTTCAGGCTGAATGCATCAAACAATGAGGCTTCCAAATATCTTCCTGGTGAATTACCTCTGTATCATCTGTTAAAAATCCCTCTTTATCCCTAGGCTGAAGTGTACTTTGTGATCATGGTATTATCTATTCCAGCTTTCTTAATTAATATATTCAGAGAATATCTTTTTTCATCCTTTTGCTTTAAACTTATGTCTTTATGTTTAATATTAGTTTCCTTTGGAAAGAATATGCTTGGATCTTTCTTTTCCCATCCATCTCTTTTAACTCTTACATTTTGTCTCTTTGCAATTCAGGTTATTCTTGATAGGGTTGAATTTACATTGACCATCCTGCTACTTTTTTCGTAGCTGTCCCTCTGTTCTTTGTTCCTTTGTTCCTGTTTCTTTTTTTTCTTTTGTGTTAATTGGGCTTCTTTCTTTTTTTATGATTATATTTTATCCCAATTATTAGCTTATTAGTTACACTTCTCTAAAAAAAATATTATGGTGGTTGCCCTAGGGTTTATAATGCCCCAGGGCCTTGTTACATAAAACAGTCTACCTTCCAATAACCACTTCTAGGATTGTGAAAGAATCTGAAAAAAAAAAAAAGTTTATTTCCAATCCATTGCTTTCATTCTGTGTACTGTTGTCATCATACAACCTAAGTTACATATGTTATAAGCCCACAACACATAGTATTTCTATTTTTACTATAGCCAGTGAATTTGCTTTTAGAGAATTTACAAAAAAGAATTTACAAATATATATATATATATATATATATTTAAATGTAAATATAAAAATATATATATATATAGAGAGAGAGAGAGAGAGAGAGAGTGTGTGTGTGTGTGTGTGTGAGTGTGTGATGCTGAAGATCAAAGCCAGGGCCTTGTGTGTGCTAGGCAAGTGTTCTACCACTTAATGCCGCCCCCAGCCCAAGGAAGAATGTATTTTACACTTATTTTCATCTTTACCTTTTTCTTGCACTTTTTTTTTTGTGTGTGTGTGTGTGTGTGTAGATCCAAGTTTCTACCTGATATTGTCCTCCTTCTCCCTGAAAAAAAAAAAATCCCTTTAGCGTTTCTTATACTGCCAGTCTGCTGGCAGTGAACATTCTTAGCTTTTATTTGCCTTTACTTACCCTCCATTTTTGCAAAATATCTTTGCTAAGGATGGAATTCCAGGTTAGAAATTTTTATATTTCTCTTTCAATATTTGAAGATGTCTCTCCACTGTCTTTTCATCTGTGATTTTTTGGTTACTTTATATACAGAATTTCTCCTCCCTTCCCTCTGTCTTCATAACCTTTATTTAGATATGTATTAGCTGATACTGGGTCATCAAGTCGCAGCTTTATAGTAGAATAAAAGTAGTTCTTTGCTTTATTCCGCAAATCAAGGTAAATTTTAGATGTATCAAATATTTAAATGAAGAAAAGTATGAAAGTATAAATACACTAGAAAGATGGGAAATGTCTTTTTAAAATTTGAGATGGTAAAAGTCCTTACAAGCATGACATAAAAATCTATAAATTATATTAATATGGATTTTTTTTTAACACATATAGGATTTAAACTTCTGTGGAGCAATCTCAAAAAAGACCATAAACAAGATTATAAGGACAATATTAGGGGGAAATTTTCCACTTATATACTAAACAAAAGATTTGTTTCTATAATAACCTGTTCTGAAATATCAGTAAATAAATGGTGAACGATGTAATCAAACATGGACAGAATATATGAAAAGTGTATATGGCAGTAAAAGCAACTTAAGCATTCATCAATGGTTAGTTGCTTAAATAAAACCATATGATGGAATGCATAATTATTAACACTATTGCTAAGAAGCTACATTTTCCAAAATGAAAATATTCCCACACCATTGGATTTGCTTCATTTGCTTACATTTATAGTGTGATGATGCATTTGTTTTCTTTATAGCATTTATTTGCATTTTAATGATATATTTTCTGTTGGTTTGTTTTCTTTCACCTTCACTAACATAAAGTTAGGGAATTTAAGTTTACTGCTGTATTTTAGAATCCTGATCACATAGCTAACTTTAAGTTTTGGTTGAATAAATAAGTGAATAAATACCAGTTCTGTACACTATGTATCTCTATTTCTATATATAACAGAGAGGGAAAGATAATTCATTCAAAGATTGTCACTGGTTGTGTGTGATGGAGCTCTGACTCTCCTCCTCTATATATCCATAAATACAAAAATAACATGAATACATTCTCAATGCATAAACTTCCAACAATATTAAAATAAAACACAGATTAAAAAAAAAAAAAAAAACAGAAGTTCCATTTCATCGCTCTTCTGTTCACCCCACCAAATCCTTCCCTCCTTTTCAGAGATAATACTTTTTTTTTTTCAATTTTATTTGTGTCTTTCCAAACTCTTAAGGATATACACATACATAGAGACAAAGTTTGTTTGTGTGTATTTTTTTAACAAAATGAGACGAGTCTAAATATGTTGTTCTTTTCTTTTCATGTAATTTTCTTTTCACTCGACAAAACATGTCAAAGTTCTTTCCTTGTATACAAATGACTCTTTCTTGTTCCTATTTAGTCACTGGCCAATAATTTATAATAAGCAGGTTTCACCAAGTCTGGATGTTTTCTGGCTCATTTTTATCATTCCCACATCATTCAGTCCAGGTCTGGTTTTTGCTATCACAAACCACAATGCTGCACTGCACACCTTGTTTGGTTCCTTTTATAAACACTGTGGATATTATGTGGATAAATTATTTAAAGGGGAACTGCCAGATGGAAGGATGCATTCATTTTAAACATTGATAGTTTCCGCCACGCTTTCACCAAATTGACACTAACTTACTTTTCAACTAATGTTAGGCAAGAATGTCATCTCTCTACCCTCTTGTCAACGCGGAATCATATTACTAATCTTCTAATGTTTTCTGACTTGACAGAGCAGGAAATTTATCTTGATATAGTTTAATTTGCATTTCTCAGCTGACAAGATTGAGCCCTCTAACCTATGTCTGTTAGACATTTCTTCTGGGAAATTCCTCATTATCGATTTTCTTGTGTTATCTTTCAGTTAATGACTTGTAAGATTTTTTAACCATAAATACTCTGATTATTGATCTTTTTTTAAGTAGCTAAGAACTTCCCTTCCCTAAGATCAGAAACGTAGGTCCCTATGTATTCTCCTAATGATTCTTTTAGGTTTGTTTTTAATATTTAGCACTGCTAAATATTATTTTATTGGTGTTCATGGTAAAAGATAAAGATTTAACTGTAAAGCTTCCCAAATGATTAGGCAGTTTTTCTAACACTATTAATTGAATACATTATCCTTTTCCCTTTTTTTAAATAAAGTCATTCTTTGATATCCATGCAGGATTGGTTCCAGGACACCCGTCAGATACCAAATCTGTGGATGCTCAAGTCTCTTAAATATTGGCATAGTTTTTGTATATAACATATGCACTCCCTCCCACATAGTTTAGATCATCTCTAGATTTACTTATAATACCCAATAGAATGTAAATGCTATGAAAATAGCTGTTATGCAGGTTATGCTATGTTGTTTAGGGAATAGTGACCAGAAAAAAATTCTGTACATCTTCAGTACAGATGCAAATTCCCCTGAATATTTTAATATTCGTATTTTTGAATTGTTTTTAGAAAGAAGCATTTTTTTTATGTTGGAAAAAAGCTGTTATTTCCCATTTGAACACATACTATAAGATAGATAATAATGAACATCACTCACAATTAGCAATGATATATTAATTGAAAAATTCAAGTGATGACATTTTGAGTGTAACAATCCCAATTGTGTAAATACACATGTGTGCATACATACAGAAAAAGAAAAACGAGTAAAATACTAGTAAGTACTTCTTGATATTATAAGTTAAGGACAATTTTTATTTTCTTTTTGTGCTCCTCCCTCTTTTAAATAGCAAACAATTGTTATCTGTTAAGTATTTCTGAAATAACTTAGTGTTTCTCTATTTTAGGAGATTTTAAGAGTATTTCAGAAATACTTAACAATTGCTATGAGTTTTTCTTGGTCCTCAAAATCAGAGATGTAGAATTTTTTTTTTTTCCTCCTAAGAGCAGTTAAGAAACAGCAGAAAACCAAAATGTAGGTTTTGCAGTTTTTATTTTTCTTGTGCTAATATGTTGTTTTGTTTTAGGCCTCAAATTTTCTGTTTTCAGTCCCCAGGTTCCAAGCTAATTTGCTTTACCTTTAATTATTTCTATTCCTTAAGCCCTGAAAATGTGTTTGTGGTCCAAGTGTACCTAGAGTGGGGTTTCCTTGACCTGAACTTTCAATGTGCTTCTTTCTTTGGCTAAATATTCAATGAAGTCACACTTCCCCCTAAGTCATGAAGCCTTCTCAGCAGTTCTTACAGCCCAGGACTCCTAACCTGGTATTCCCCATAAGCATCTCCGTCACTATTCAAATCCACAGAGCTCTTAAAACTCGTGGGAAAACCAGTAGTTTCAACTTCTGCAAGTGCTTGATCAACAAATGAATTAGAGAGCTGAGATGCCCTGCAGTGGTGTTTTTTGCAAGGCAAAGAAGATGCTTAGTGAGTTCCCCGCCCCTTTAGGAATGGAGCTTAGGTGTCTGGGGACAGTGACAGCCAGCTGTAGATCCAGCTTCAGAACTTTCTCACAGTTTCTTGGAGGGAGTGACTGTTAGCCCAGCCACCTCCGCTTTCGTGCTTCATCCTCTGAAGGTGCACCTGAGACCACAGAGGAGGCTGCAGCAGCAGCAATTCTTTTTGGACTGATGTAAGCAGATCCTTCAAGAAGTTGATAAGAGGTGGCGGCCTGGGGCGGCTTTTTTCCCCACATGTAACCAATTCTGGACCTTCTTTTTTTTTCCCCCAAATGTGGGTTTTTCTATAGTCAGATCCTCTCCTGCTGAGACAGGTGACTTCTTCTTCCCCTTGACTGAGGCTTGATGAGGGAGGTGGACAGTTGAGAGTTCACATCTGAAGACCTATTAAGGTCTGTGTTGGTCAGCAGTGTAAGTGGCTACTTCAGTAAAAAGCAATGCCCAAAACATGATTTCAGGAGACCTGAATATTTTTCAACCTCGTGACATCTTTTAATCTTAATTACTATTTCCTATTAAAGCCACCAGCAGGTTCCAATATCAGTTCTACATTCAGGACTTAGCCCTGGTTCTTTTCCCCTGTGCAAGAGTTGAGTCTCTGATTTTCAGGGTTGCCTCCTTGATGAAACAAATTGATTATGAGACTGTGTACTTAGAATTTGTGATGCTACATGGATGCGAACTGCCCTAATACAGATTTGCTTTTATCCAATCCTCACCTTCTTTTCAAGTCAACTATTCAGCTAAAGATTGGGATAGAAAGAATTAATGGAAATTGTGGAATTTGAAGTTGGAAAGGCTAGGTTCTCAACCATTATTTGTCCCTCACACTTGACCTTTCATTCAGGCTCTATGAATTGACTGACAGTTATTCTTTCTGAACTTGCACTTGTGCTAAGGCTGTAGGACTATTGTTGGCTCACTAGGAAACAATTGCCCCAAGCATGCTGGCCTCCCAGCTTCCCTCGCATAGTTTATTTTGCCTGGAATGTGCTTCCTTCCGGGTCGGCACATGCAAATACCATCCATCCTCCTCCTTGAGGCTCTGTGTAAATATCCCCGCCTTCATAAAAACTTCCTTGGGTCCCTCCAGCTGCCATGTACAAAACAGCAGGGTGGTGGCAGGCAGCAAGAATTCTGGAACCAGACTGCCACAGTTCATATCTCAGCTCTGCCATGGGAATTTGAGCACGTTTCTTATTATGTCTCTTCGTTTCCCATCTGTAGAATGAGAATAGCAATAGTAACTACTTGTAGGTGTTAGAAGGATTAAATGAGCTACATATTAAGTGCTTAGAACACTACTTGGCAATTAGTGTTTGTTAAATAAAGTAAGTGATACTTCCTCTGCTGAACTGTATTCATGGCACTTCAATCATTATCTTCTACAATATAGTAGAAAATACCAGTTTCGACTTTACATTTTATAAATTATTTTCTTTCCTTTCATAGACGGATAGTTCTGGAAGGAAATTTGTGCCTGTTTCATCACCATATCCCTCACACTAACTGGCATGTGGTAGGCCTGCACAGGTTAACTGCTGAATGATTTCCATAGTAATTATTGTGGCTTGATCCTCTCATTGAAAATGTTCTACAACTTGGAAAACACATCATGTGTGTATTGTCTTACCTATCCTTGAGGAGTTTAGTTCTTCCTCAATGATTCCTTGGATAATGGTCTAGAAAAATGTACTTCCTCTTAGAGAAAATATACTGAGATGCACATCCTGCCAAGCGTTCCTTCATCTTAGAAGCTCAGCTTTGCAGTAAGAAAGTATGTCAAGGTCAGCTTCCCAGGATGCCTGCTTCCTCGTGACATAGCCACAAGACTCAGAAACTTTTGTCAGCTTATCAGGCATGATTCATTTGCTCAAGGAGGCCAGGTTCATTTGTGCCCAATTTATAAGATATTGCTTCCCAGACCAAAATGGTAAATCATCAATCTTCATTGAGAAATAGATCTCCAAAGGAGATATTTAAAAACTCTTATTGTCAGATTAACACATTTTCTCCCTAATATGGAAATTTACTTGAGTTTTGCCAAATGAATATCAGAATGCTGTCTGATGGGTTTGGAGTTGAAGAAAGAAATTAGATATTCAAGTTGCGATTGCTTAATATACACATTTTCACTAGAGGGAATGCAGATCAGAAAGGCGAAGGGTTCTGCTTTCAACTGCACTAGAGTCACTGACAAATTCTGGAGAATTCCTCTCTCCCTTTCCAGGATTCTTTGCCACTCCTTGAAACATCTCTTGTGGCATTGTTTCTTGATGATAGACGTGTTTCAATTTCTAAGATTACACTTGTCTTTCATTTTGCTTTCTCAATGAAGGCCTTCCTTTTGGAGAGGCAGTGTTAAGTCCTTTGCTAATATTTACAAATGTTCTGGTTTTATTAACAACACATTTACATCAGTCTTTGTTGTATAATTTTGGGGGTGAGGAAGGTGACAAATATCATCTAAGTTCTAATTTCATGCCCTATTCTGCAGACACTCATTGGTATATCACAGCTTCAGAAGCTCTGAATATAGCTGGCAACTTAAATTCACTGGGAGGCAAGTTCAACAAGTAGTTTTAATCTATTTGATTGGTTTCTAATTTAAAACATCAGGAAGCTTTATAGCTAAAGAGGTCATTTGTATAGTTTTAGAACACGCATCTGCAATTTCCACAGTAAATTGAAGAAGACACTATGCAATTATTTTGCAATGTTTTGTTTTGTTTGCCACTTTTGTTTTAAATATACATGGGGTCGTTGGGCCATATCAAAATTCAAAGGATGTGCCTTGGGTCTGAGCTTGCTGGTAGGCTATAGTGCCTGACTCAGTACCATATTTTTGTGTTCCTTAAGGTCCCAGGAGCAGAACAGCACAACCACAGATGTCCTCCTGATATCAGCTAAACAACATAGTTCCATCAGCTCTGTCCTTTCTACGTCTTCGTCTGTTTCTTCTGTTCCTTGAGAGTGAGTTCTGGGTTCTCAAGGAGAATTGTACTTAGTAGGAAACTTTTATGTACAAAGCAAAAAGAAAACTTATGTTTCAGGGAGGTGTTTCAAAAGAGAAGATTCCAGAAGTGCTAGTGATTGAACATGCTCTCAGCTGCATTAAATTCTGTATGCAGACAAACCTTAGGTTTCAGTAAATATGTAAAGAGACATGGGTGAGGATGGGAATGAGTGTTCCACACGATCCTCAAATCCCCTCATTTTGCAGAGGAGGAAAATGAATTACAGAGAAGGTTGCAGAACTTCTGGTGACAGCGATAGGATTTGCTCCTGGAATTGAGATTCGAGATCTCTCATTTTTTTAATATTTAGATCTCATATACTGAAAATTGCAAATGCTTGATAACTTGGTTTGCATTATTAACTCCAATGGCACATTGTAGAATGTTTCCCTCTACTTATACTAGAAACTTATACAATGCAATTTTGGTAGAAATGTTGGTTTAATCATTCAAAAGATATTTCTTGAGAGCTTACTACATGCCATGTCCTATGTGCCTATGTGCACAGTTCTAGGGCTAAAACTCTGAACAAAACAAACATCAGTTTATCTTTTACAGAACTTACAAGCAGGACAGACCAACAAATAGGCAGGAGTCCTGGGAGTGGGACTGTGATTAGGAAGGAGGTTCCAAGGGGTGAGGAGGGAACGGTTGGGAGGATGCCCTTTAAACTGTAGTCATCTTTTTATTCTGGAGACAAATTTTACCCTTTCTGAAGCTCTCCTCAAAACAAGAGATCTTTATTCCATACTCCTGTAGGTTTTATTTTAAAGTGATGGACAGCTCACACAAGGGGTAACCCTGCAGCTCTCTTGGTGCTTCTAAACCACATTTTCTTCCTCAAATTATATTTTCAGCCCCTCATTTCTAAGAGTCAGTATTAGTGAAAACTTTAGAGTTGCCTTTCAAGAGAATGAGAAAGCAAACCGGGCCAGGAGAGCAGACATTCCCTACCAGTGTAGGCATGGGGCTGCCGCACAGAAGCCTGGGACCATGGCGTCCCCTGGGCCTCCCTTTACTCCCAAGAGCAGGTGAAGAACAGAAGCTGCACCCTGCCTCCAGCAAATCCCAATGCCCACAGCCTCCCTGTGCCAAAGGCTGACCACCCCCACGCTGTGTCCTAGGGGGACAGATGGACAGCAAGAAACAGCTTTCCTTGCACTTCTCTTAGTGATTTATCTCGGACTGAAGACCTCAGCAGGAAAACTATGGGTCAAAATGAGAACATATTTGAAAAGTCTGGAGCCACACAAGCATCTGTGGGTAGAAAGAGAAGGAAAAAGATGAAGAGTCTGTGTGGGAGCAAAGAACGTACTGTGCCTGAGGTTGTTTGGGGGGGCTGTGATGGTGATGGTGGCAGCCGCCATCTTTGGAAAGATAGGATGTGCCTGGGGAGCTTTTTGTGCTCTTGATTAGACTGTTCTATTAGTTAAATCACCAGGATGCATTTTTTTTAAAGCTCATTTTAAATAATGTAATGGGTACATTAGAATTAGTAGTTTTATTCTTCAAGAGATTTTATGAACTCCCTCATAGGCCATAGCCAGCTGCATTGTCGTTGGTGGAATAGATCAATGTCTCTACTCTTTTGTTTCTTACACGAAAAGAGTTATCATTTCCATTTGAAAAATATCTGCATTCATAGTGACTGTTCAGGATTGATAAACTCCAGGGGCAGAGAGAGTATCTGAGCAGAAATTTTCCTAAATGATTCTAGGTTGTTAATGTGCTCCCAATGGTAATCTGCTTTTGTCTACCACATTCTATCTGTGGTACAGGGACAGGAGTCTCACCTCCCTCTGGGCCAGTCTTTTCTCTGTGATAGATAGTTTTTTATAGAGCTCCACCTAGATGTTCAGTCACTTCAGTAAACCTGTTCATTATGAATGCTCCTATCATGTTCAGAAAATCTAGATACAGCAAATCTAGAGTTGCAAAGCATGTGAACCCGAGGTGAATGATTTTGTCAAACATTGCAAATACATTTTCTTTCCTTACTAGTCTTGGGTCTGTTTCTTCATCTACCAAATAAAAACACTGAGGAAGGAAATATTGGAATTATTTTCAGACTCTGATGTTTTTGAGTCTAAGTGTGGTATCTTCATGGACAGTACTGTTGGAAGAATGGGTATAGTTCTTGCTGTGGAGACCCACACAGCAGGGAAGGAACTAAAAGTTCTCTAGGGCACACAGGCTTTGTTGTTTATATATATAATAGGATTTGTTGTTATGTACTCATACGTGCACACAATACAACAATATAATTTGACCAGTATCACTCCCCATCACTTCCCTACCAGCTTCCCTGCATCCCAAACCTTGGTCCCTTTCTTCTACTGATCTTCCTTTGGAAAAAGAGCTCTCTTGACTGAGATTCAGGAAATGGATCACACAAACTGAGGCCCAGAGGACATGTCCTACTAAACCAGGATGGGGGTCCATTGCAAGATAAATGGGGAAGGGGCTGGGGCTCTTCTTGTACCTGCGCATCAGAAATTCTGCCCACTCCTGATGGCCAATGACCACCATTAGAAAATGAGCTTCCGTCACACCTGCCAATTCCCTTATAGAAAATTCTCCTGAATGGGGATTGGGTCTTGCTTTGTAGAGCCAGAAAGAATCTTTTCCAAGCAGAAAGGAGGTTAGGCAAGGGAAAATCAAGCAGAACTCTCCTCTGGGTGCTCTTGACATGGAAATAGTTGGTGGACCTGAGGAAAGGAATATTTAGTGACTGAGACCCAGACTAGAAGTAGAAGACAGGACTGACTTTGGGGTTTGGGGACATTACTCAGTGAGAGCTTGTACTGAATGTAGAGAGAGAGATGGGTTCTCATGAATCTTTGTCTTCTCTGCTATAATGGTGGTGAGGGGTAATTTCAGGGCAAGTGGACTACTCCACACTTATGTTCCATGAAAACCAAGATTCCAGAAAGGCAAATGGACTCAGCCAAAGGTTTGTGTATGGCTTCCAGTTCATTGTTGTGCCTCTTTCTCTACCTGTGTCAGCTACCTCAGCCATAGCAGGAGCTGCTCAGCCTCTGAGAGTCATAGGCTCATCTGGTTTAAAAGAGGTAAAAATAAGATAATTGAGCAGAATGCTTGTGGTGGTGATAAGATGTTTTAGTCAGCCTTTTGTCTTTGTGATCAAAAAGCACAACAAGAAAAATGTAAAAGGAAGTTTATTTTGGCTCACAGTTTCAGGTCCATGGATGGCTGACTCCATAGCTCTGGGCCCAGAATGAAGTAGAACATCATGGTGGAAGGACATGGCAGAAGGAAGCAGTTCAGAACATGATGGCCAGGAAGGGGAGGGGGAGAGAGAGAGAGAGAGAGAGAGAGAGAGAGAGAGAGAGAGAGCTCTCTACTCACTCGCGACAAAAATATAAACCCCAAAGGTAGGAACCCAGTGACCTATTTCCCCTAGCCACACCCTACCTGCCTATAGTTACCACACAGTTAATCCATATCAGTGGATTAATCCACTGATTAGGTTATAAATCTTATAATCTAAGATTTTACCTGTGGGAAATCCTTGCATTATCTCACACTTGAGCTTTCAGAGAATACCTTATATCTACACCATAATGTGGGGTTTATTATATTTACAGAATCACTAGAAGTGGAGGTGTTTTAGCAATGATCATTGCTAAAAGAATCTGCTGTTCAACAATGAGAACGAATTCTTAAACATCTTTATTTAGTGCCTACAAAAAATCAGAAAATCAATCAAGATGATTATTTAAAAAAGCTTTTCTGTGAGCCTTTAAGCATGTTCTCTAGCTCTGTCTCCCTGATCTAAGTTCATTAAAATTCCAAATGTCAGAAGGCTGCACTCCATCCTATGATTTAAGCCCCACCTTGGTTAGTTCAAAGCAACCTTCCCTGTTTTGATGCAGAAGTGCCAGGTTCATGCCCTTCACTGCTCTTCACTTTGCTGGGGAAGGATGCCAGGTGGGTCTTTCTTCAGAGCATGGTGATTTTTCTTAAGACAAAGGATTCTTTGGAATACATGGGCCCCTAGTGTATGAGATCCCAGAGTAATTTAAAAAGAAAAAAAGAAAAGAAAGAAGAGGAGAATAGATGAGATAAAAGTTCCTCTGATGACTTAGAGCTCAGGGACTGGGTGGGGTCGTTCCCTGACATTCTCTGCACAGCCATACCTTCCACCCACTTTCCCAATAGCAGGAAACTGTCCAGCCCCCTCCTGAGTCCTCAGTCATTTGCAGGCTCTTTCTCAGCCACATACTTGTTCGTTTCTGGGGAGAGAGAATGCTGGAAGAAGTAATCAGGAGAGGTTTTCCGCCAACACTTTCCCTTCTTGCATCACATGCATGTCCCAGAATGACTTCAAAGCGATGTCCGCAACAAATGCACCCCCACCCTCCACCCTCGGCCAGAACAAGGGGGCCCCTGTGTCCTGGCCAGCCATTGTGCAAGCATAAAAATACCTCTCAGCTCAGCTCCTGGAGCCAAGGGAAGTCACTGCCCTGTCTCTAAAGAGGTGAGGACCCCTCCGTGGGCTGAGGAAGTGGGGGTGGGTGTGAAGCCTGCCATTGCCATATCACTGTAGAAGTAATATCAAGTTCTGTGAAGGGCGTATCACCTTTCTGCTCTTAATTCTAGCCTTTTTCCTGTTTTCGTAAAACTCCAAAACCCATTGATTTTCTTTGACCACTGATGGATGTGCTTGCTAACTTGCTAATAATATTGCCTTCCACAGACAGGAAGGAACTTGTATTTGGTTACTTGATTTTGTTTCAGTTGCCAGCCCAGTGGGAGGTGGGGTGCCCTGACATTGATGAATGGGATATTTTCTTGCCGAAGGGTGAGGCTCCTTCTCATTTATCTCTGGGCTTTTCCTTTCATTGGCTTGCTGCCTACCTCCTGAGACTTTCTCCCACGACCACTGTCTCCCTGGGTGTTTGGAGGCCCTCACCTGCTGTGCTGAGCCTAAGCCCCCAGGCTCACCTAAATGGAAAGATCTGGACCATTCCATAAGACTTAATGTTATAACCTTTAGGGGAAAAGCAAGGAAAAAGGCAAGTTCTCTTTAGATATATGCTCACCCTCCTGGATTTAAATTGCAGTTGATTAGACACAGGATGGTGTTAAAAATTGATATGTGGAAATAGGTAGATTGTGAAGCTGGGGGTCCCTTTTTGGCAGAATAAACATTTGTAATTTGATCTTCAAATAGGTTGTATAATTTTCAGCTCCTACTACCAGGGCCTGATGATGACTTTCTCAACACTCTGCTAACCCAGAGTGTTTGGAAATTTTGATCATTGCCAATGTTTGGGTGAAAAAATGTTATTTTTGTGAAGTTTTATTTTCAATTATTTTATTGAGTAAAATTGAACATCTCTTCTTAAGTTTAAGAGAGATTTTGTATCCATTTCTATGATTTCTTACAACACAACTTAACCATTTTTCTATTGAGTACTTAGTCATTTTTTAGGAACTTTAATACACTTTGCCTGTGTTTTTAAGAAAGTAGATAATAGCATTAAGTCATGAGGGTCACAAGGATGGATAAAATAGGAAGGAGTGAAGGAGACAGGAATGAGGAGGGAGAGTCATTTCTAGGTTAGAAACTATGGAATTGGTAACTGATTTAATGTGTCAGGTTAGGAGAGAAAGGAATTAAGTATGAGTTTGGAAAATGTAGCTTTGGACAGCAAGCAGGCAGTGATTTTATAAACTGAGATCTAGAAAACCACTGAAGAAGCATCGAGAATAGGAAAGGGATTTGCAAATAATTATTACTATACTGTTGTGTATATATACATATTGTGTACATATATAGGTATGTACATATGCAGATATTGTGTGTATCCTCTCCAAGAGATAAAGGATTTGAGGTAGTATTTTATAAAACACGCATACTACAAAAGAATAAAAACCATTGAAGAAACTTGGTTGAAGGAAAAATAAGGATAACAAATAACAAACCCACTGGTGGGCTTAGCATACTGCAATGGGCACTGTACAGTCCTTTACAGTTGCTAGACTTGGGCTGTAAATTTGTCCCAAAGTTTCCTCAAGGCCTAAGCTAAGATGCAAACACTAAGCTGTCAGTTAACTATTGAAACCATTTTTGCCCCATCAGATGGATTAGATTCCGTGAACATTCTCATTTTCATTCTGCTGTCTCTTTGCCCATGAGCTAGACTCACAGTCCCCTCCCCCACTGTGCCAGGAAGTATATCTGGACATCCCCAAGGCAGGTCATGTGAACCTAGGAGCAAAGCCATGCCAATGACCACTGCCACTCTCCAGTCTAGGCAAGCCTGCCTGGTTACTGACTTGCCCAGGATTATCTCCTAGGGACTGGGCAGAGTGGTCTTTCCTGCTGGATTTGATCTGGGTACCACACTCTCCTGGTTTTCCTGCCACCTCTGTGGCCATGCCATCTCAGTGCCCATGAGGGTTCCTTTTCCTCATCCTGCCCTCTACTGGGGATAATTTCTTGGCCCTCTTGTTTTCTCAACCCACACTCTTCCTGGCTCAAGGGCTGTCACACTTCTTAACAGGTCAGATCGTGTATATTTGAGGCTTTGCTGGCCAGTGGTCTCTGTTGCAATTACTCAGTTTTGCTGATATAGTGCAAAAGCAGTCATAGACAATAGGCCAACAAATGGGTGTGATTGTGTTTCAATAAAACTTTATTTCCAAAAGCAGACTGAGGTCCACCCATAACCACCACCCTCATCCCACACACTGGGGGAGATCCTGTATAGCTCATCCTAGGATGATGATGATGTGATGATGATGATGATGATGACGACGATGACAATGACTATGGTGATTTCGGATGCTGGGGATCCAACCCAGGGCTGTCTCACACATGCTCGGCAGGTGCTCTACCACTGACCCACATCCCTAACCCTCTAGCAGGGCTTTGAAACACCATTGTTATGCTAACAATTCCTGAATCCAGATCTCTAGTCCTGACCTCTTCCCCTAGCTCCCAACTCTGTTCCTAACAGCTACTTGTCACCTCCTCTTACATTGCCTGAAACAATGTCTAACTCTGGATTCTTCCTGTCCCTTTACTTCTCCTACCCTGTCTTTACCTTTTCAGTGATCACCATCATCATTCCCTTTCTTCTAGGCAACACCAGGATCATCTTTCACTCCTTCCTTTCCTTGCCCTGACCTCCGCAAATCCAATATGTTGGGAAGTCTTATTGACTCCACCTTCCAAAACATGCAGAATCCAATCACTTCTCACCACCTCTATCCCCAGCATTGCTTTTGGACTACACCCACTGCTGTGCCTTCTCACTGAGGTCTTTGCTTCTATTCTTGTCCCCCTAGGATCAATAGATCATTTCCCTACATAAAAGCCACAGCAATCCTTTTAGGACAGAAATCAGATAGCATCAATTCAATACTTTCCCCCACTTAAGAATAACATCCAATCTCCTTGTGGTGGCTTCTGTGGCTTACATGACTCCATCCTGGCTTTTTTTTTTTTTTTTTTTTTTTTTTGTGGTGCTGGGGATTGAACCCAGGGCCTTGTGCATGCTGGGCAAGTACTCTTCCAGCTGAACTATATCCCTAGCCCTTGTCCTGGCTTTCTTGAAGTTCCTTGAGCCCAGCTCTTGCAGGGTCTCGGCACGTGCCATCCCTTCTGCCTGCAATACTTTTCTTCCTAATCATCACAGTCCCTTCCCCCCATATTATTTAGGTCTTGGTTCAAATGATGTTCCTTCTCCTAGAGGCTCCACATGACCACTTGATCATCATTCTATTACCGCTTGTCCTGGTTTTCTTCTCTTCATAGCACTAATCACTATCTGACAATACCTCTCACATGTCTCTATTTGTCTATTGCTTGTCTCCCTGCTAGAATGTCATCTTAATGAGGTCAAGGGCTTTGTCTTGTTTGTTTCTGATACTCGGCATATGAGCGAATCAATGAAAAACAAATGATTGCAAACTGGAAATCCAAGGCAGCATCGTGTGTGCATCTGCCTAACTGTTCTAGCCCCACATGTGTTCAGACCAGTTGTCTGTAAGACTCAGATCAAGTCTATAGGGTTGGGAAGGAGACCAGGTGCTATATGTTCCCTTTCTTCCTATTTCTGGGCCTCAGATCTTCCTGCAGGAAACCAGTGCCTGAGGCTCAAGGGGCTGCCTTTCACACAGGCTTTCAACTCAAGCTCTGTGGGATCCTTAGGCCCCTGTTGTGTTTCTTAGGAAGGTCTGGGGGTCCTATGGGATCTGTCTCTTTGATTGTTCAGGTTAGCAAGGAATGTCTCAGGCTGAGGCTAAATATCTAATATGTAGGATCTTCTATGATCAGAGGAGAGGGTGGCCTGGGCAGTTCAGGGGCCTGTAAGTCATGGTCAAGGCAGTGGCATTCTATGCAGTGTACACTAGAGGACAAGCCACTTAGCTAATTCAACCTGGAGGGGTCCCACCTCTTTTTGGAACTGCATTCAGAGGACAAATGAAGTCAATGGAAGGACAAGAAAGGAGGGAGACAACTCTTATTGTGTCCTTACTACCTACAAGAAACTTTGAAGATACTGTTTTATTTAATCTGGGATGTAGCTCAGCAGTAGAGTGCTTTCCTAGCACGTGCGAGGCCCTGGGTTCCATCCTCAGCACCACATAAAAATAGATAAATAAAATAAAGTATTTAAAAAAATGATTACGGGCTTGCAGATTTTATGCCCCATTTTCCTGATGAGTAAGAAACTAAGATACAGAGGTTACAAACTTGCCTAAGGCCACATGACTAGAAATCAATTGAACCAGGGTGACCCAAACAGTCTGTCTCTAAAGGCTCTTTCTGGTCTGTTGACCACTTTAACCAACAGCAGACACTTTGCATAGATGGGGTATTGCTTAGGGAGTCAGGGCAGAGTGCTGATGAAGGTGAGCACTGAGGGGCGTGGGCCATGGAGGTTTGCAGCTGGAGGGAGCCTAAAGTACAGGTGGGGAAGAGCAAGAGCTTCTCCCAGGCTGTTGGTCCAGGAACTGTGAAGCACATTCACTAGCTACCAGTTTGAGTCTCATGACATAGAAGCTACGCACAACAAGTTATATATGAGGCATGCCACTTACTTTCAGATAGATAGCAAAGGACAACAGAGGCCTAGGATTTATTGTAAGCCAGTCCCCTAGTGCTTAGGAAAGCTGTCCAGGGTGGAAGAAGTTTCATTAGTATATGTTCCTTTTGCACATAGTAGAGGGACTCCAGAAAGGAGTCCATCAGCTTATATATTTCAGGGATAACAAGGCTTGATGGGAGTAAAGTGTTGAAGAACATCCTGCTTTGAGGTAAAGAATAGGGCCCAGGGTGTAATAGCCATTTCACCCCTGTGTTAGTAAGATTTTAATTGCTGTTGACAAAACACCCGAGCAAAACAATTTAAAAAGAGGAAATATTTATTTTGGCTCATAGTTTCAGAGTTTCAGTTCCTTGTCTGCTGGACCCATTTACTATGGAGTGGTGAGGCAGAACCTCATGGCAAGAGGGTGTGATAGAGCAAAGCTACTTACCTCATGGCAGTCAGGAAGCAGAGGAGAGGGAGAGAGAGAGAGAGGGAGAGAGGGAGAGAAGGAGGGAGAGAGGGAGAGAGGGAGAGAGAGAGAGAGAGAGAGAGAGAGAGAGAGAGAGAGAGAGAGAGAACTAAGGATGGGATTTTAAATTCTCAAGTCATACTTCCAAGAACCCACTCCAATCATTTCTCCAAAATCCTTACCTCTGGAAATCACTGCATTGGGAACCAAGCCTTCCACATGTGAGATTTTAGGGGATACTTCATATCTAAACCATAATACTGTCTCTTAGGAGGTTGCATTCTCAGCACATTCTATATTTATTCTTGAGAAATGTAAGTGAGAAAGGAGGTAGGAAAGGAACTGTGTCTGTCCAAGGCCACCTGGTCTTGGTATCATAAGGAATGACAGAAACTTTGAAGGCTGCTTTTAGAGCTTAGATAATTTCTGTCAAACTGATTAGTCCTAGGACTTCCACCCAGAGAAGAGAGGCATGGAGACCTAGAACTTTCAGGCATTGTGACAGCTGCTGGTGGGAGTGCTATCTTCATGAATCCATTGATTGAAACCTTGTATTTATGATATCAGGGCCATGTAGCCATTCATGGACCACCAACTTCTTGACCACTCTTCAAGAGTGAATCACTTGGTATTGCTGCATAACAAGCCATATCAACACTTAGTGGTTTAAAGTAAAAACCGTTTGATATTTCTCCTGGGGAAATCTGATGATCTGATTGGATTCAGATGATCTTGACTGGGCTGGTTGATACAACTGTAGTCAACTGGCAGATCAGCTGGGGTTTATTTTCATCTAAGATACCCTTGGCTGAAATGATAAGACCCTACCCCAAAATGATCTCTTAGTCTTCCAACAGGCTAATCTGTGTTGGGTCTCCTAGCTCAGAGAAACAAGAGGAAGGAGAAGCATTCAAGTCCTCTTGGGGTCATACTTCTGTTGGCTGAAACAAGTCTTGGAGCTAACTCAGACTCAAAATTTGGAAAAATAGACTCCACCTCTTAAAAATGAATCCTCAAAGTCACTTTGGAGATAGACATAGGTAGAAGATTGAGACTAGTATTACAATTAGTATATCATAGTCCACCCTCTGGCTACAGTGCTATATATACTCAGAGTCCTCAGTGTCCTCCAAAAGTTGTATTTAATAAATTGCATGGGATTGTGCATTAGATATTGCTTAAAAGTCCAGGATTTTATGACTGACACAGATCACAGGTCTGCTGATCACCAATTTGGGTTGAGCTCAGCTGGGTGGTTGTTTTGTTCTTGGCTGGTCTCATTCATCTGTCTACTCAGTTGTGGACTGGCTGTGTGGCTCCCCTTCTGGAGATTATCTGACTATTAGCTGGGGGCCTTGGCTCTCCATCACATGTTTTATTCTCTGCTTCACATCCCTTCAGCATGCTAACTGAGTTTGTATTTATGGTAAGGCCAAGGTTCAAGTACAAATAAGCTCTATTGTTCAAGTGAGTGTTTACAAGGCCTCTTAAGGCCCAGGCTTGAGACATTCTGCCACTTCTTCTGTTTAATGAACAGGAAAAGTCAAAAGCTGACCTGTTTAGGATGGATGAAACTATAAAGTTACAAGGTAAAAGCACAAGAGACCATAAAATAGGGCCATCAGTGCAGTTAGTCAAACACAGAGATAGAAATAGTTTCTCATGTAAGCCACTGTGCTTTATTACAGTGGCATGCTTTGTTATTTAACACACTACGTGTCCACCAATGTATTTGTGAACTTGCTTGTATTTCCAAAATAAAAATGGAGAAGCATTGTCCTCAGGAAAACATGTACCCACCTTTGTCAAGCCACTCCCTTCTACTTAACTTTTCTCAATCCTGGCCCAGGCCCTTTGTGGAGAAGGACCCTGGCAAGCACGAATCTCAGTCATAGTATACATAAAGAGAACAGCCTGCAGCCCTAGGGAAATATGGCACTTCAGAGCCTCCAAAATAAAAATTAACCAATAAGCTAAAAGCCATCATAGTCAATATTGACATCATTTTTGAAAAAGAAACAGTTTGTCTCCAGAGATTCTAAAATGAGCTTTCCACTCAAAGCCAAGTGAAAAATAAGTGGACATGCCTTCAACTAGCTCAGTGGTACCTAACTACCACATGCAATGCCCTGGGTTTGATTACCAGCACCGAAAGAAAAAAAAATCAACTGAGAAGATATAAAATGCAGAATATTTCTAGGAAAACATTTGCTGAGATCTCTTGTTATTTGAATTCAAAATTCATGTTGTTGCTTAATCTCTGATATCTTCAAATGTGACTGTATTCAGAGATGAGGTATTAAAAACATAATTAAGTTAAAATGAGTTCACTACTGTGACTCACAATCCAATATGACTGGTGCTCTTCTAACAAAAGGTAATTTAGATACAGTCATGTAGGAAGGGAAGATCATGTGAGGACATGGGGAGAATACAACCTTGAACTCAGACTTCTGGACTCCAGAGCTGTGAGAACATAAATTTCTTTTGTTTAAACCCCTAGTCTGTAGAAATTTTTCTGGAGACACTGGTGAACTAATACACTCTCTAAGATGTTGATGAGCTTGGGTTCCTCATTGGCTAGAATAGCTCCCTTTTAATGCATACAAGTTTCCTTGTTGAAGTAGAGAGCAGAAATTACTGATCTCAAAAACACATTTTTATTGTGCATTTACTATTTGTACTGTGCCAAGAGCTTTATGTGTATTTTCTCATTTTGTCCTCAAAATAATTTTATAAGATAATATTGCATTTTATGCCTATTTTTTAGATGAAAAAATGGAGGCTGAAATGACTAAGGGATTAAGCAATGTGTCCTGCATCCCCCAATTGGTAGAACTGGGATTTCACTAGGAAAGACCTTTGACTAGGAAAGGCTCTGACTGGAAAGGCCTAGGCTTTGAAGTCTAGTCAATTTGAGGTCAAATCCTCATTCTGCAAATTATTATGATAACTTAAGTGTTTTACAAACTATTATAAGTCTCACTGTCCCATTTATAAAGTGGTTAAAATAATTCATAGGTTATTGTAATGTTGAAAAATGTAACTCATGACTATCAAATTATCTTAAGAAGGTGCACATGATTCTTATTTCCTATCAAGGGCGCAGAGGATGTTAGCCTTTGTATTTTATGACAACATTAGGCCTGGTTGCCTTACAAGCATCTCTAATCCAGTCAGTCTGTGTGTCAGGGTCAGAGGTCAAGGCTGTTTCCTACATTATATTTTTTTCCAGTTCCTTGTCCCATCTGCTCTTATGTTTCCTCAAAGGATATGACCTTTACTCATGACCTCCCATTGTAGATGGGGAGGTCACAGAAGGTCTCACGCAGACAGAAGTTTGAAATGCGACACAACCATTGCACAAAGAAAATGAAATTCCACAGTGTTCATCTTCTGAGTCCGCAGGCATAATAAGAAGAGAGAGTGATTTGAATAACAGGTTATTTTCTTTCCTTTTTTTTTTTTTTTTTTTTTTTTGAGTACTGAAGATTGAACTCAGGAGCACTCGACCTCTGAGCCACATCCCCAGCCCTATTTTGTGTTTTATTTAGAGACAGGGGCCTCTCTGATTTGTTTAGTGCCTTGCTTTTGCTGAGGTTGGCTTTGAACTTGCAGTCTTCCTGCCTCAGCCTCCAGAGCCTGGGAATATAGGCGTGCACCACCGTGCCCAGCTAGAACAGGTTATTTTTAATGTCACGATGTTCTGATTATTACTTTCATTGGATGAGGTTTTGTTGAGTGTGATTGTGAGGATGGTATTGCGCTGGGCATATCAGGGCAGAAAAATACTGCAAATGCCCAGCTCCAGGCTGCAGGTGATAAGTGCCTTAAAAAGAATAAGTCTGAGCATCCCATTTGGGGGATAGAGAAGTAACTTTTGGTTTGGAAAAGTGCAAAGAGTCCTAGAGAAGATCTCAAAGAAAGAGAGGAGGAAGCTAAGAGAAAAAAGATGGCTTTTTTTATCCAGGTACTCTACCCTCAGCCTAACTGTGTTAAGATATAGAGGTCTGCGGGGCTGGGGTTGTGGCTCAGTGGTAGAGCGCATGCCTAGCAGGCATGAAGCACAGGGTTCCGATTCTCAGCACCACATAAAAGTAAAATAAAGATATTGTGTCCACCTACAACTAAAAAATAAATATTAAAAAAAAAAAGATATAGAGGTCTGCATTTAACTGATGGCCCAGATGAGCTGAATTCCAAGTGTTTGTATGGAAGTACAGTTTGTAACTGATCCTTAACTAATATGCTCCAAACTTGGCAGAAAGAGGCTATCCTGGTTTAAACTGTTTGAAGGACAGACAGTTCTTCTGTTTTTTGTCTTTTTAAGATCTACCCCAGGATTAGGCCCATGGATCTAGAGCTACTTTCAGACTTTTTTTTTTGGAAGGAGATGTGGTAGAGCAACATATTCACCTCTTTGCTGTGAAAATAAGAGAGGAAGAGACTGAGGTTCTGCAGTCTCCTTTGAGGGCACACTCGCAATGACCCAGGCTCTCCTACTGGGTTCCACCTCCCAAGTCTCCACCACCTCCCAAAGGTGCCAAGCTTAGGACAAAGCCTTCAACACAGGGAACCTTCAGAAGACATTCCAAACTTTTATAGTCACTGTTTTTGCTATGTCTCTGGCCTTGTCTACATTATATATTTTCTTCCTAGAGATAAACTGGAATCTACTCTAAGAATAATTTGATTCATAGTGAATTAAAATGTGCTAAGTTAATCCCTTGTGAGTGGACTCTTTCATATGTGGTAGGCTCTGTGCTGGAACTTTACACAAATCATTTCCTTCGATCCTCACAATGATCTTACATACTAACTCATGTCTTTTTGATATATCAGAAAACAGGGCCATCTGCCATGATGTGCCACCACAGGTTCAAAGCAGTGGAGCCAGGTTGGATCGAAATCTTCAAATCTGTGAGCCAACATAAAATGTTTCTCTTAAAAGCTGATTATCTTAGGTATTAGTTCCAAAGGAAAACTAACTGACACAGTGACAAAAGGGGACTTCTTATGGAGGTAAGATATTATGGGAACATTCACATTTCAGATGCTAGTCTTGGAGAGGGGTGATGGGAGGTATGGGGCCAGGATTCCTCACTTTATATTTCTAGGCCACTACTTTGAGGCAGTCTTGAGAGGACTTCTCAGCCTACTGGAAGTTTGGCTCAGCATTTATAGTATCTAGGAATATTCAGTTGTTTCATGAGTGCATGAAGTTGGGGTTCAGCATAGATATCTCTCGTGGGCTTTCCTGAATGCTGTGAGTTCTTCTGCACATCTTACTGTTCTTTGTGGTTCCATGTTATGGTTTGGATGTCAGGTGTCCCCCAAAAGCTCATGCATGAGACAATGCAAGAAGTTTCAGAGGAGAAATGATTAGGTTGTAAGAATCTTAACACAATCAGTGAATTAATCCCCTCATGGGGATTAACTGAGTGGGTAGAGTATGGCTGGAAGAGGTGGGGCATTGGGGCTGTGACTTTGAGGTATATATTTGTATCTGGCGAGTGGACTGACTCCCTCTCTTTCTCTCCCTGTTTCTGATCATCATGTGAGCTGTTTCCCTCCACCACACTCTTCCACCATGACATTGCTATGCTGCCTCACCTTGAGCCCTGAGGAATGGAACCTACTCTCTGTGGACTGAGATCCTAGAAACCCTGAGACCCTAAATAAAATTTCCCTCCTCTAAAATTGTTCTAGTTGGGTCTTTTAGTCAAAGAGGCAAAAAAAGCTGAGTAAGACATTCCAGAGTCTAACACATTTTTCTGCTCTAATGCCTGTTGAATACAGTTCTCTAAGCTACTTCTCCCCTGGCCTTACTTTTGGCCAATACCCTGTTCTATTGTGGCTCCAAATGCCTTTTCTCTCCTGAGGCTGTCATGGCAACAGAGTTTCCAGAGAAGATATAGTCATCTGCATCTGTATCTCTGAAGTGGCTGCATGGTGGGTAAGAGAAACAACGCCACTCTATTTCATGGAGGTATCATTTCATCCACAAAAGTAGATTGGACCCCCAAGAAGTGGTAGACACTAGGGATGAGGTACTCAAAGACGGGTGATGTGAGCCATTATCTATCTCCATGCCAGCAGATGATCTATAGAAGCTGGTCTCAACCTCTTTAATTTTACCAAAAGTCACCTCAAACAAATTTTTCCAGTGCACACCAGTTGCTCACTATGCAAGAGAAGCTTCAAATCACATTTTTCTTGATAACCTTCATAGTCTCTCCTACAGGGAAATTTCAGACCTGCTGTTTGAGAGATCTGAGATGAGAAAGCAAGCCATCCAGTCTCAGAAGAGCACAGGGTGGGTCTTCATCCTTTTCCTGGAATCTCACTATTCCCATATGCCAAGAGAAGCCAGAATAAGGAATAGGGGAGTAAGCATCTTTGCCTTTCTGCCTCTTTATAATAAAATGGAGAGCTAAGTGTAGTGTGTGTGTGTGTGTGTATGTGTGTGTTTCTAGATATATCTAGTTTAAGTAGAAAACATACTATTTCAATATAGCCCTAGCTCAGGACTATAGACACAGGAAGGCCATTCAAAATGCTGCTGTTTTCTTGATTGTAAGTTCTTGCTTCTCTGGGATCAAATATGAAGAGGACTAGAATCCACAGGTGTTTCTTGTTTTGTAAGGAATAGAAAGACACAGTCTCTGATCAGCAACTCCAATAAGAAAGCAAACTCTCAATTAAGGCCAAAGTGAACCAGAAAATAGCACCCGGAGGCCATTCTTTCAGTCCTGATGTCCAAGATCTGAGTTTTCCATATTGAAAATGGAGAATATGAAAATACCAAAATATTACACCACCAATTCACCACCCAGCATGGTACAGGCTGGAAAACTCCTACCCCATTTATTAAAACAACAGTTCCTCAGGACACTATAGAATT
This sequence comes from Callospermophilus lateralis, assembly GCF_048772815.1. Taxonomy (NCBI): domain Eukaryota; kingdom Metazoa; phylum Chordata; class Mammalia; order Rodentia; family Sciuridae; genus Callospermophilus; species Callospermophilus lateralis. Next base: position 46,258,009 of record NC_135308.1, read on the forward strand.
TCACTAATAACTGGCTGAATGTATGTTTAAGCCCAGTAATAATGGCTAGCAAACTAAGAGGTACTTATGCTTAATTATACCTTCAGCATGTAGGTTGTCTCAGAGGGAGGCCTTAATTATCAATGTGCTATGCTCCTGCTTTGCATATAACAAATGGCTTTAATGTGGCTATTCATGTTATAGTTTAAACATCTTGGTAATTAGAAAGTGGAAAATAGGCGTAGCAGAGGGAGTTGCCAGTTTCCTGTTCTCTGTTATGTGACCTTTCATACTCTATACTTCTGTGAGCTATGACTCTTGGCTGAGGGAGGTAGGACCAGCTTTGGGCCAGAGGAGAGCATAGCATGGACTTCCTGGGCATATGACAAATGTCCTAGAACATGTGGCTGAAGATAGAGCCACTCATAGAATTGCAGTCATTTATTTAGCAATCCTTTGTGCTGAGCCCTAAGCATGTAGGATGTCAGTACACAGCACGTAAAGATTCCTGCTTCTATGCAGCACCTATTTGAAGCTGGTTCCATTATTTACTTCAAAGAGTAGATTAGCTGGCTCAGGAGTGGGGCTGTTCTGGACTTCACCAGCTCAGCAGTGGGACTGTTCTGGACTCTGCCCTGTCCTGTGCCTGTTTCAACAATTCAGATGAAGGTATAAGTAAGGTATCTTTATAGATAGGGCACGTGACCAAATCTGCAGGGAGCAAGGAAGCACCTGGTAAGTACTGAACAGTCTCCTGATTGGATTTCTCTCTCTCACCATGGTCTTGCAAGGAAGGCATTACCATCTCTTGCATTCAAGAACACTGAAGACTGTAGGTAGTATTCAGACTTCACATTCAAGTTGGCTTCCTTCCTCTGAAGATGCAAACCTGGAGATGGCATAATTATTACCTGATGATGGAATGAGGATTTAAAAGTCTTTATCATCTTAATAAATGAGCTCAAATGAACGTTTGCATTGGGGTTGTAATATAAAGCGGTAGGGTCTAAGATACAACTTTTAGAGACTTGAATTCTTCTGACACTGTTTTTTGATACATTATCTATTTCTGGGACTACTTCCTGCAGTTTAGGAGATGTCTGCTTTTCCCTGGTATGCTGGAGGAAGTTGTCATTTCAATACAAGATAATAAATTTAATACCCATGTTTAAGGAGCAAAGGAATTTAGTGTTAATGTTACTCTTGGGCAGAAGTGGCCATGGTCAATTTGATTTAGGGGTTGATCTCCATTCTAGGTTTCTCTTGTGTAATAAATCAACCCCAAACTCAATGGTGCAAAATAGCAATCATTTTGTTTTACTGATGGCTTTGGGATCAGGAATTTGGATAAGACACAACAGGTAGGATTTGTCTTTATTTATGTAGAGTTTCATTTGGTAGGACTAGAATGTCTGGGATTGACTCAGATTTCTGAGGCTGGAATTATCTGGAGGCTTCTTCATTCACATATCTAGTACCTGGGCTGGGATGACCTGAAGGCTGAATTCTGTTGGGATTGCCTACCAGAGCTTTTCCAGTGGCTTGGGCTTCCTTATAGAATGGCAGCCAAAGAATTTAATTTCTTATGTGACAGTTTGAAGTTCCAAGAGCAAGTGTTCTATCCAACAATTTTGAAGGGACAGGGTTTCACATATCATTATTTATTGGTCAAAGAAGTCACATACCATCCAAATTTAAGGGGAGAAAACACAGGCCCCATCTTGTCTGAGATATATCAAAGAATTTGTGGCCATATTTTTAAAACATCATATTCTAATGGATATAGACTTCCTGTGGGTCTTTAGCTGAATACTCTGCCAGAGAAACTCTCAGTTTATAAAGATAAAACTGTCGTCCTCTGCTCTCTGAAAAATAGTCATATATAAGACAGGACAGATTTCACCCATAAGACTTTAAGAACGGAACTAAGAACCAGGTATGAGTAAATGGAATAAGAGAACTTAGTAATTTTTAGGAATATCTGTCAATGGGTTGGTCTGGTTAGCAAGATGGTGAATTCTCTGATTTTTGAGCTATTGATTAAATACATATCAGGAATATTCTAGAAGGGCTTCAGGCACTTCTGGGGAGATTAGATTGAATGACGTTTTTGGAAAAGCAAGGAATATAAGTAAGTGCATGTCAGAAACATCATAGCAGATGCTGGGTGTCATGATTAATAGTCCAAGGCTTCAGTTCTCTTTTTCTCAGACACTTCCTAAGTATAGATGATTTCAAGGATTTTGAGAAGACCTAATGGCCCCTCCCTTTTAATGTTCTTCTCCCATAGTGATGGCTGAAATCCCTTCAATGTGAGATTAATTCTTTTAATGCAAGCCTTTGATCTTTGTTACAATGTAATACCAGGGACAAGAGAGAGCCAGAGCCTTTTCAGTAATTTTTAATTTAACATGAACATGTTTCAAGTTGTATTCTGTGAGCATAATTGGACGAGGGAAAAGGGGGCAATGAGAATCTGAGAAGGATGAAGGTGAAATGCTTCAAAAGGAAAGAAAGGATGACACAGGGTGGGGAAGATAAATGAAGCAGAAGAGCTGAAAGCTTTTCTGGTAAAGAGCTGATTTCTATTTTTTATTTTTTTTTAAATTTTAATTCAGTGTAAAATGATAGGAAGTCACAGTTTCCTGAACAACTGATAGACAGTAGGTCCCGTATCCATGACCTTTCCTGCCCTTGAGAATTGCAACTATAGGCCCAGTGCAGAGGAGACCTCAGAGCCCTCTCTCCTGCTTGGACCTGCGGGGGGAGGGTCACCTTTGCTCATTTATTCCCAGCCCTACACTCCTTTAAAACAAGGGTGGTTCTAGATCTAACCCACTTCCTGGAAAGTCCTGCCAGCCACTGTATAAACAAAGTAAAAATCTTAATCATCAATCCCCAAAGTGGAATGCCAGAGGAAGAAGAAAATGGTGTGGGAGGCAGAGACACAATCTCAGGAGATGTCAGGTCGTGCACCCGAGATCTAGGCATTTACAGATGAATTCTTTGGAAGGCCAAAGAGAGCACAGATTCAAAAAGAGGCTATGAACTCAACGTCTGATATGGGGAAGAATAAATAAGCAATAGACTCCCACATTCTCCCTCTCTCAGCACTGTCCACCCCCCACCCCCCGCCGAATTTCTGAAGAGAACATCATTCAATGTTTCAAACTCCTTCTCCACTGAGGACTTCAATATCCATTTTTGCCTTTTCCTTACCTCTCTAGGGCCAGAGCACAGCATAACCCTTAAAACCAGCTGTCAGGGAAACATTTCATTTGCATCATAATGTGAACCAAAGACAATGAACCATCTCTATCAGCATATTTCAATTTTAACCTTATTTCTAAAAGAAAAGGGAAAGACTCCTTAGTGATTTTTAGGAAGTCTTGGGAGTTGTGGGACAAGAAGGAAAGTGGGGCATTGGGGTAGAGATTTGACCAGGCAGTCACTTCTTCCCTTTTCATCAAAAGTAGCAAGTGGGCCTCAGGGTCAGGTACTGGTTCCAGCTAATCTCAGGAAGCAAGAGGGTCTGGACTTTGGTCTGGATGCTGCACTCCTGGGAAGCACGTAGCAGGTGAGAGCTCAGGCCCTGGTCCAGGGTGAGTTGATATGTTCTCCTATCTCAGTCTTTTTTCCTGTGGTCCCTGGAGGAGCCAGCCCCCTGGGGCTCTGCATTACATCAGCAGCTGGCCTTGGGGAGCTAGGCACTGCAGGCCTTTTCCCCAGCTAAAGGAATTTTAATTGGGTTGTAAATAGACAACCATGAGACCAAGGGAAAAATATTCCAAATGGAGATTTTTGTATAGTCTTAGTATTCCAAATCCATGGAAATGTGGAGATTAAAAAGTCCCAAGTAACACCAAGTACTATTTATTTCCACCAACAGAATATAAAACTGAGCCCTGACTCTGTTATGCATTGCCAATAATCAACTTTACAGGATCACAGACACATCAACTGTCCCTAAGGCCCTATAAGGCTATTTTCCTAGCATTACACATTCTTCAAATCATAGATGTCATTGGCGCTGTTCTGGTGAGATTGAGTACTATTCCATTATTAGAAGATGAAAAGTAAATTCAATATAGAAGACCAAATGGAGACTTTTTCTCCCTCTCTTTAAAAAAATTATTTTTGACAGTTAGTGATCTAATAGATCTTGGTTATGAGGGGCTTTTAAACTCTCACAAGTACAAACATTGTAATGTAATGCTCAACAAATCCATTTTAAAAGGACCACTTGGTAGAATTAGGGAAAAGAACCAGTGGTTCGAAAGATTTATTTAGCATAGATCTTGTCGAAAGAAATTAAAAATCTTGGAACTCAATATGAATAAAATTTAAATGTGAATGGGTAGGAAGAGAGAGAGAGTGTGTATTCACACACACACACACACACACACACACATGCACACACACACATGAGTTTGAGCTATGTGAAGCTAGCAGCAATAAATAGGACTTATAATACTATTGATGGTCAATAAACAAGAATGAAAGTCTAAAACAATATCACACACTAGGAATCAACTCAGCCAATATCCCACTCAGTGAGATAATAAGTCTTTATTGGTCCACATGCATAAGAATTCAAAATGGCTAGATACGGTACAATTGTGGAATTCTGCAAGGGCATATCAGTGTGCATTTATTTCCCTGACATGGAGAAAAGATTAAATTACTTACTCATTCTTGAAGAAAAGACTCAGAGCCTCTCACATTTGCATCAGTTAATCATAAAGAATCTTAGCCAGGCAATTTCCCCTGAAGATGTGTCACAAATTTTTGCATACAAAATAGAGCCACAATTCCAGCCGGAGTTATATACTAAGAATTTTTAATGTATCAGTAATCTCGGTTTTTTTGTTGTGAACTCCGGATGGAGAAGTCTCTCATACCCTGAATTTTGTCTTTTCTTATAGTAATTGGAGCAGAGGTTGATCAATCTGGCAAGGGGAAAGCCATGACAAATTTGGCTTGCTAAAGAGGAAGGCCCTGGTGCCCTAGTGAATAGAAATGGTGTTCAAGGGGTATATGTGTGTGCGTATGTGTACACACACACACACACACACACACACGCACACACATAGGTTTATGGGATACACACATATATATATATATATATATATATATATATATATCCTTTTAAAAAGTACCTATATACACGTATACTTTTTTTCAGTACAGGGGATTGAGTCCAGGGTGTCATGCATGTTAGGTCAGCACTGAGCTACATTCCCAGCCTGGAAATACATTCATCATTGAAAATTTTTCTTGATGCAGTGGTACCCTGCAATGAGTACACTACCAGATAAGGTATTCCAGAGGTCCTGAAAAGAGGGCTCAAACCAAATTAATACGCTTAAAACATAGTTTATTAGATTTAGAAGCAAGAGAGGACAGAAGTAGGGACACCCAGGTGCAGGCAGGGTGCTGGGACCACAAGACCTCATTCTTAGTTGCATGATGTTCATGATTCCGTCTCTCTCCCTGCTGCAGCTGCATCCCCCCACCCCCCATGGTAGGTCATGTAGGTGAGAGATGAGGTTTAATCAAGAGGGGTTAGCATTTAGAAAGTGTCTGGAGCCACCGCAAGCCTGTCCTATCAAAGAGACACGGGGGTGAGTCCCCTGGTCTACAGCTGTGGTTTGTCAGCCTGATGAGAAGCAATGACTTTTTGTTAAATTTCTTGGGCAGAGGGCACAAAATACCAGAAGGGTTATTGATGACTAACCCATTTAGGAACTCATGAATATTGAACACCTTATATTCCTCATGTATATTTAGAAGTTCATCCATATATGTTGCCCCTTGGTCCTTTTGTCCCTATCTGTGTTCAGCTATCTTTATTTTCTATACTTAATACATTTTATGAATTCTGTGTATGTCTCATGAACCATTTGCTCATTCATTATCTATATCTCATGTATCTTGTGATTTTAATCTACTTTGTTTTATTGTCTTCTAGAGCAGAACTGAATATTCTCAAAGAATTCAGCAAATATGCTTGACAGTATTCATGTCTTATATGTTGATTCCTTTAAGTTCTAGAAGGTTTCCTTCCATATATCCATCTGTCCAGCCACTCATTCATGCAATGCTATTTGTTGAGCACCTACTGATTGCCAGGCACCATTATGGGCTGTGGGAAGATGGAGTTGTTAAGTGAAGAATTAAAAGGGCCTATAGTTTAGGATTAAAGGGAGAGAGAAAAAGAAATACCTACAATGAAGTGTCATAGGTTTTGTAATAAACCTTTGTGTGGGGAACAGTGAGACAAAGAACCACAAGGTCAATTTTACAGTGGGGTGTGTGTGTGTGTGTGCAGGGGGAACAGTGGTTTGGTTTCTTAGAGGATGAGGTGCCACAGCATTGATGATGACTAACTTCCTAGGCAGGAGAGGGATCAATGTGACTATAGCCATGGAGCTTTGGCAGACATATCAGAGTGTGCCATGACAGGAAGGGTGACAGAGTGAGGAGACCTGATGGTGGGGAACCTTGAAGGCTAAGAGAAAGTGAAAACATCTGTTCTTATAAGTGTTTAATACCAAACCCTTCATAGTATGAATGTAAACTCCCGTCTTGTTCCTGTAAGAATGGTGTGACTTATTTGGGAGACCCTCGTTTCTCATAACCTCCTCTCCCTCTTCTGTGAAATGGGAATGATAACCCAGAAAAGCTTGCAAGTGGTTATGGGGTTGGGCAGATCGCCAAGAGAAGTGCTCAACACTATTCCTGGCACCCAGAAAGCCTCCAGCCAACAGTAACTATCCTGAATATAATCGTCTTTGATGGTGACAATTGAGACACAGTGAACAGTGTTTTGATTTATCAGACAAGATCATTTTACAGAACACCAGTGACATTCAGAGAAACATTCAAATGGTAGCATGTGTCACCACTGGGACACTCCTTTACCCAAACAGGTTGTCATCTGTAAGCTCACCTCGAAATGTCCTGAAAGTGATAAAGATGATAAAGGCCTGTGATTTCAAAGGCCTGTTTAAAATGTGGAAACGTGCTGTCTATGTAATTTTATGGTATTTGGGATAGCAGGAAAATTTGAAGTCTATATATTTCTAAGTTAACAGGTAATACTGGAAATGCTTATCTTGAAAAGCTCTGCGTGTGACAAGGCACCCCTGGACTGATGCCCCAAGGTCTCAGCTGCCCGTCTAGGGTCTAGGCTGGGGAGACAGTGAGTTGCCTTTGTTTGGGGCCCACAGAGGGACAATGGGAAATGTCTGGGAATGATTTGTGCTGCCAGAATCTTCAAAACTGAGAGAGGATGGAGGGAAACATATGACCCTGGGCAGGGCTGGTGGCGGGAGGAAATGATGATTCAGTTCATCGCTTTGACCCATGCGGTGCTTTGTTTAAAATTGTGCTGGGCAATTCCTTCAGCATCGGGAACAGAAGCAACTCTTGTCAATAAATTATGGCGGATGTGAGGAAATCACTCCCGGGGTGAGGTCTGGAACTGAATGAGTCCCACAAGGCCAGTGCCCACAAAAGCGGCTGCCAAAATTTACATTTTCCTATTTGCCCTCTGGTTCAGAGTGGATATAAATCCACATAGTGCAGCCATAGAGCCCCTGCTCTGCCTGCCTGCTGGCTATGTGGTGGGATTGGGGTAGAGGGAGGATACGTAGCCCTGGGGACCTGGGCATCCTCCACGGGTACAGACTCCAGCCTCATCTTAACAGGGCCACCCTGGCCATCTTTTCTAGACTTCTGGAACCAGCCTGGAAAAATATCAGTTACATCATTAAAATCAGTCCCATCTTTAAAATAATTACTAACGAATGCCTAAACTATACTGAAGACAAAAGATAGTTAAATATATATGTACTTTTAAATTAGAAAAAAAATATTTGCACACTGTAAAAATTTCAAAAGTATCTAGGAATGGGCAAAATAAAGGAAACATCTTTCCCTTTGTATTTCCCACTCAAATTCAGTTTCCTTAAGATAATTGCTAACAATTTCTGGTGTATTCCTTCAAACCTCCTTACTGTGCATAGAAATGTAGCATGAGTTCTGAAATGAGATTGCCTGGGTTTAACATGGTCTCTGTCACTTAGTAGCTATGTTACCTCATACAGTTTCATAAACTTTCTGTGCCTCAGTCTTGTCATCTTTAAAATGGGGTTAACAAAAGTATCTACCTCATAGATAGTCATGAGGATTTATTAGATTTACACACACACACACACACACACACACACACGAGTTTATGCCTGATATGTCATAAACATTCAATAAATGTTTGTAAAAATAGGTCGAAATTGAAGATGATTTTTGAAAGAAAATATCCCTACGGACTTTGTTTCTAAAGAGCAATAGAGAAGAAGGTTAATTTTTAGGGGAATGATAGATTGAGCCCTCAGAAATTCTCTGTTCAGAGTTGATCTCTCTGAAGTGAGGTAGTTCTTATTCTTTCCCAGTAATGATAAAAACCTCACGATGGTTAAGAACATAGGCTCTGGGGTCAGACAAACAAAGACTGACCTTTGTTTGACCCTTACTAGTGTTGTGATAATGGCACCTTACCAAACTTCTCGGAGTATCAGTAACTACTTATATAACCCGGAGAACAGTTTTGTTCTGAGGATTATGTGAGATATTACACATGAATTATATTGTTTGGCTCAGAGTAAGCTCTCAGAGAAGGTAACTAAGGCATTTGGTGATAAATGAATGGAACTGCAGACTATCATGCTAAGTGAAATAAGCCAATACCCCCAAACCAAAGGCAGAATGTTCTCTCTGATAGGTGGATCCTAACCTAAAACATGGGAGGGTAGGGAGGGGAAGAACAGAAGTCCATTGGATCAGAAAAAGACCATTGGGGAGCAAAGGGAAGGGAGGAGGGAGGAGAATAGGAAGGACAGTGGGATTAATTGGACATAACTTTCCTAGCCTTGTATTTTTAAATTAATTAATTTATTAGTTCTAATGTGTTATACATGACAGCAGAATGCATTTCAATTCATAGTACACAAATGGAGCACTATTTTTCATTTCTCTGGTTGTACAAAAAGTAGAGTCACACCATTCTTGTCTTCATCCATGTACCTAGCCCAGCCTTATATCTGAACATGCGACCAGGGTAACTCTTCATCATGTACAACTATAAGAATAGGATTCTAGTCAGAATAAGTTACACTCTGTGTATGTAGGATTTGCCAAAATACATTCTACTGTCACGTATAGCTAAAAAGAACAAATTAAAAAATATATAATAAAGGTGGCTATGGTGGCAGGAAGTGAAGGGCTTAGTGCTTGCTTTTCCCTATTCTCCCAATAGGCAGGGAAGCCCAGGGCAGGCACCATTCTCTGAGGAGAGGAGAGAGACCTAGACTGAAGACTTGACTTTGTAGTTAGGGTGGCTGATTCACACACCAATTTTTTCCTATGACCTTTGGCAGTGCACCTTTCTTATGTTGGAATAGAATTTTTCCAGTCAGCAAAGCACTTTCAAATGCATTCTCTTGATTGTTGCCCTGCGAGTGGGAGGACAGGGAAGGTATCATTAGCACTGGATTAGTATTGGTTTTCAGATAAGAAAACAGAGGCTCAGAAAGCATACAGTCCTTGGCCAAGGTCACTCAGCACATGGCAAAGCCAGATGGGAACCTCCATTTTCTGTCAGACCTACCTACCCCTCCAGTTCCCTCACAAAGCCCATCAAAGCCCAGTGTGTAAGGGACTGCTGCAGGCTGCACAGATAAGGGTTCTGGGGCCAGGGTCTGGCTCTCAACAAACAAGTTGCCATTATTAACAGAGCATCTTTAGGTTCTATCACCTTACCTCCACCACCAAGACTCTTGTTTCAGGCTAGATTTATTTTTCTGGTTCTGATGAGGCTGATGAAGCTAATAATACTGACCTAAAATGATTGTGAAGACCAGGACCCAATTTTTATCTCCTTGCCAAGATGATTTGTATTTGGAGAAGTGTGGCTTTCCCCCTATAGCTCATGCATGTATTTTGGATCAGCAGTGATTTTTGCCTGAGAAACACGGTCAGACAATTTCATCTATAACTGCATTGGAAGGAAGAGGATAATGGAAATTTTAATGAAAACGCCAACGCAATGAGAATAGGAATCAGTTCTTTTGCAATAGGAAGCAGTTACTTTGCTCAATGGGCAACAAAACCTTTAGTTTGTGTTCATGAAAATTATGATCATCTCCGGCTCCACTGAGATTTAACCAAGAGGGAGAAGAAAAAAAAAGACTCTTAAAAGTTCAGAGGCAGTTCACTCGGAAGTTTGTCTCCAGACTCTAAGAACGTTTTGATTTTTCAAAAGGGCACACATACACACACAAAAAAGGCTGGATTCTAGTACCAAAGAACACAGATTCTCCAGATCATCAGAACTCATGAGACCGCGTGTTGCTAGTTGTCTGTGCTTGGTATCTCATGACTGTGAGACAGCAGGATTGAGACCACTACACTGAACTCACTGTATTCAGCCTCAGGAATAGAACTGAGTAGCAATGGTGGCTTATTCTTCCATGGAGGCCTAGTCTGTGTTCCTGGCAGAGACTATTTGGGGGAGCAGGAGGAAGAAGGGAGCTGTGGTTTATGTATTTGTGAGTCAGAGAGACCAAACTGTGGTGCCTGAACCAGTCTGGTTAACCAGCTACTAGAGGCCCAGAGGAGAGTTTGCCTGGTTACAAAGCTTTACCATTGACTGATTGGTAATAAGGGACTATGGGGTCTGTTCCTCACCCAATCTTCCATTAAAAAGGTAAAAATACAGTTTCACAAAAGTGACTCCATTTATAGCTTCTCAAACTAAATATGGCAGACACTACTAAAACCCAACCCAGTCCCTATTCCACCCCCACTCCACCCCCCACCAATACTCACAGAACTATAACTTTGTTCCATGAAGAGAAGCAACCCAGATTTAAAACAAAACAAAGCAAGCAAACTCACAAACGAAAAAATAATTGCAGCCTTCCTGGTTGTTAGGGGCGATCATAACACCAATTGCAGTTGTGACCAATGAGAAATAGAAATCTGCTAAGACTTTCTGGGGATGTTTTACCCTCTTTATTTGGTGCATGTTCACAGAAGCCTGCAAGAATGGACACAAGTCCTTCCCATTGCTGCACTTTTGGAATTGATTTTGTAACTTCTCCCATCCAGAGGCAGAAGCTTTCCAATACCCCGGACTCTGGCATTGGTTGTGTGATTAGCTTAACTAATGGCACAATAGCAAACAAGATGCAAACTGAAGCAAAAATCTGCTAGCATGACAGACCTGGCCACCTCTTGCTGTTTTCAGAAACCAGAAACTGCTATGCAAAGATATTAAGGCTACTCTCCTGTCGGGTGAGACACATAGTCCGAGTTTTCCTGTTGCTCTGGTCAACAGCATGCCAAAAACTAGACACATGAATGAGCCATAATAGACCATCCAATGTCCAGCCAACCTGTCAGTGCATGAATGAGCCCAAAACAACTTAGCTGAGCTAACCCAGAGATGAAGAACCACTCAGGAGACAGAAGATGGTTGCTTTAAGTCACTAGATTTTAGAGTTTTTTACCCAGCAAAAGTAATGAATTTATATTTCTACCACAGGTCACTTTCTTCTTCTTGCTTAGAGAATAGACATGAGGCTGAAGTTAGAGCAATGACTTTTGTGATGACCATGAAGACAAAGGCATTGCAGAAAGATAGGAGGGACCTGGAAAAAGGTGATATTATCAAATTGATAACCATCCCAAGATGATCTGCCTCCAGACTTTGTTTTGTGAGAAAAATAAAACCCCATTTTTTTTTTATCCATTTCTACTATCTAGTTCTTCATTTCAGATATCAGGATTTACTTCATGTAGTTTAAGGAGAGAGAAGTTTATTAAAATACATTAGTTAGCTTAGAGAACCTCTAGAGATCCAGAAAACCAGTCTAGAATTCAACTTACCCAGGAAAATGGCAGCCAGAATCAATAGAGCCATGAGAAAGCCCAAGACAGGCCCATGCTTTGGAAGTGTTGCTGCTTCCAGGACCCTGACCAACACCAGAATTTCCTCTATGATTGACCATGGATCCTCTATCTCTGTACTCTCACATAGCTTCTCCTGTGCCTCTTATCTCTGCCTCAAAATCTCATGTAGAAGCCCTGGTTGGTAGAACCATGTATTTGATTCATTTCCTCTTCACTCAGTTGGTGAGGTTGGGATTCCTGCTCTGAGGTTAGAGGGCTGGCCAAACACCACCGGGCAGAGGAGAGTCAGTGCAGTTTATGAATCCCACAGACTCACAGTGTGGGAAGGATACTGCCTGACTGTAGGAGGCCAAGTGAGGTGACCCCCAGTTCCCATCCTGAGAGAAAGTGATTAAAAAAAAATAATCCCATTAACTGGCACAGGACTAAAACCCAGTACTCAGGAATAAGTAGGCACTGGGCCTGGGCTTCATGATAAGAAGGGCTATTGGGCTAAAAGACCTCATCTACAAGAGCAGAGTGGGCAGGAGTTCTGACATTAGTCCATTGAAGCCTTCCCAATTTTACCAGATGTCAAGGTAGCGCATACTATTGAACCTTAATTTTAGGCCTTACAACTACACCACACCTCAAGCCCCATTCTGGTTAAAAGGGGACTTGGGAAATCTAATTTTAGCTTCCTGTTCTGTAGCTAAAGAAGGCAAACTCAGGGGGTTAAGATGGGTGTTGAGTGAGCAATATTCTACCTCTTTTATTATCCAACATTCATATAATTATAATTATATGAATAATTATAATTCTTTCTTATAATTAAACTTTTAAATAACAGCAACAGTATGCTTCTGCCTTATGTAATTCATGCTCCTCCCCTCTCCCCAAAAGGAAAAACTGAAATTCTAATTGGCCAGTGCTTCTAGCTCTGAGTGATGTTTATTCCTTTTTTTGTGGGATGTGTGTGTGTGTGTGTGTGTGTGTGTGTGTGTTGCTGGGAACTTAACCCAGTGATACTGTACTACTGAGCTATGTTCCAAGTTCTTTTATTTCTTTTATTTTTGAGACAGAATCATGCTAAGTTGCTCAAACTGGCTTTGGCCTTGAAATTGCAATCCTCTAGCTTCAGCCTCCTGAATTGCTGGGATTCCATGCATGTACCACCATGCTTGGCTTGTTTATTCCTTCTTTAATGCAGTCATAGTCCTACCTAGTAATCTAGTAGCTTTGGGAATAATAGGGGAAAAGGAAGGAGGGAATCAGAAATAAACACTTTTGTACACACAACAGAGAAAGGCAGAAACCATAGGTAGCTGCCATCACCCTTTTCTGCAGCTGGAAAGAGACAGTGACAACAGGGATTGATAACTAGGGTGCAGCCCAAGAGGTGGCTCTATGCCAGGCAGGTGCAGTGGTATCAAATGAACGTGGTTCTGTCTGAAGAGTCTTGGAGCAGAGTTAGAGAAGAGGCTAGTTAAGCACATTGTGAGGGGCGTACAAGAGACCATTCGGGGATTCTAGAAATATCAACGAAGGACTCTGCGTGGATCTAGGTTCCTGTATCATAGGTGGGAAAAGAGCAGAAAAACACATGGTGGGGCTGGGGATGTGGCTCAGTGGTAGAGCGCTTGTCTAGCATATGCGAGGCACTGGGTTCGATTCTCAGCATCACATATAAATAAGTAAATAAAATAAAGATCCATGAACAACTAATAAAAATATTTTAAAAAACACATGGTAAAAGGAAGTAAAAAGATACAGTCATGCTATCCCACCCCTAGCTAACATCCATTTGGGAAGATAGTCATTCAATGCACAAAATGCTTACACACACACACACACACACACACACACACACACACAGAAAAAAAAAAACAAAAACAAAAACAAAATAACACGAGTAAGGATATTTTGACTCCATAAGAAGAATCGAGACATGAAAGGAAAGAAGGGGCAAATTGAGGATAGGTCCATCTTAAGACCACAGATCACCACGGTATCCAGTGGTCTATGTTCTCAGAGGATACAAGATCTTCTAAGGCTAGAGAAGTTAGATGACTTGCTACAGGTCACACAGGTAGTGAGTGGCTCAGCAAGCATTCCTCAGTATAGCACACCATGACAAACTATAATAGAGAACCTTCTAGGAAATCAATCTTTCTTTCTTTCTTTCTTTCTTTCTTTCTTTCTTTCTTTCTTCTCTCTCTCTCTCTCTCTCTCTCTCTCTCTCTCTCTCTCTCTCTCTTTCTTTCTTTCTTTTACAGTAGAATGCATTTTGACACATTGTACACAAATGGAGCACAACTTCTGATTCCTCTGGCTAGACATGGTGCACCAGTGGTGTAATCATACATGTATATAGGGCAATAATGTCTGTCTCATTCTACTGCCCTCCCCATCCCCAAAGCCCCACCCCCCCTCTCCTCTACACAAACCAAAGTTCCTTCATTCTTCCCTATCCCCCCACTCTGCTGCACTGTGAATCAGCATCTGCTTATCAGAGAAAACATTTGGCTTTTGGTTTTTTGAGATTGGCTTATTTCACTTAGCATGATATTCTCTAGTTCTATCCATTTACCTGCAAATACCATAATTTCATTTTTCTTTAAGGCTGAGTATTATTCCATTGTGTATATGTACCACATTTTCTTTATCCATTCATCCATTGAAGGGCACCAGGATCGATTCCATAGCTTGACCATTGTGGATTTAGCTGCTATAAACATTGATGTTGCTGCATCACTGTAGTATGCTGATTTTAATTAAGTCTTTGGGGTATAAACTGAGGAGTGGGATAGGTAGGTTAAATGGTGGATCCATTCCAAGTTTTCTGAGATATCTCCATACTGTTTAATGTAGTGGTTGCACTAATTTGCAGTCCCACCAGCAATGTATGAGTGTACCTTTTCCCCCACATCCTCACCAACACTTATTAATGCTTGTATTCTTGATAATTGCTATTCTCACTCAAGTAAGATGAAATCTTAGTGTAGTTTTGATTTGCATTTCTCTAATTGCTAGAGATGATGGACATTTTTTCATGTGTTTGTTGATCAATTGTATTTCTTCTTCTGTGAAGTGTCTGTTCAGTTCCTTAGTTCATTATTTGATTGTATTTGTTGTTGTTATTGTTGTTGGTATTAAGTTTTTTGAGTTCTTTATATATCTTGGAGATTAGTGCTCTGAGGTGAGTGTGGTAAAGATATTTTCCCAATGTGTACTCTCTCTCATTGTGTTATTGATTGTTTCCTTTGCTGAGAAGAAGCTTTTTAGTTTGAATCCATCCCATTTATTGATTCTTGACTTTACTCCTTGCACTTTAGAAGTTTTGTTCAGGAAGTCAGGTCCTAAGCCAACATGATGAAGATTTGGGCCTACTTTTTCTTCTATTAGGTGCTGGGTGTCTGCTCTAGTGTCTAAGTTTTTGATCCACTTTGATTTTTATGCATGGTGAAAGATAGGGGTTTAATTTCATTCTGCTACATATGGATTTCCAATTTTCCCAGCACCATTTGTTGAATAGGCTATCTTTTCTCCAATGTATATTTTTGGCAACTTTGTCTAGTATGAGATAACTGTATTTAGGTGGGTTTGTCTCTGTGTCTTCTATTTTGTGCCATTGGTCTACATGTCTATTTTGGTACCCGTACCATGCTGTCCTAGGTAATAATTCTTCTGCTATCTTTCTTCTCAAAGAAAAGGATTCCTTTCTAATTACAACTAAGTTATTTGATTTCCTTGTGCCTCTAGTAGGCAAAGTTTCATCTGACTATCTCCCAGCTGAGCTTTTATGGCTAATGGAATGAGAAAAAAAGTAGTTTCTATGATAATCACATTGTAAATGCTATATGATAGAAGAAACATGTAAGTGGGAATCAAGAGAACTGCATTATTCTCATGGCTTTGCCAGTGACTGCTAGGAGTTTTTTTTTTTTTTTTTTCCTTCATCTGCAAAATGACAGGGTTGGTCTAGATGTGTGGTTCTCCAGTTGCTTCTTAGAAACCTAAGGTTACATGATAGTGTCTGAGGAGTAGATAAAGGGGGAGGCCAAAAGAGCAAGACTTCAGTTTCCCCCATTCCAGCTTAGCTTTGTATGTTGGGGTTCCCAGACCCCAAATAACCCCAAATTATCTATATATTTACCCAGGCCCTAATAATCTGTGATTCCATGGCATTTGGTTGATGGTTCTAAAGATAGCTCCATGCCCACATGCCTCAAATGAGTAAAATTTTGGATGAACTAAAAATAAAGAATGCTGGTTTGATTTCCGGATTTTTTTTTTTTTTTTCAGAATAGCATAGAGAGAGTGGACTGAGAAAAATGTTTTGTGAGTAGGGAATTATGTGGATTTCCTGCCAAGATTTATTACATAAGCAGGATTTGTCCTTAGCAGCCCCAGCCCCAGTGTGAATGAACACTGTTTGACTGTATGTACATCTGCCTTAAGGACACATGCTGGAAGATTCTTATCCACTGGTTTTCAGCATGAAGATTAACTGTCAGAACCTTCCAAGGAAGTCAGTGGGAAAGATGAGACAGTTCTGTGTCCTTGTTTCCTCCTAGGATCTTAGCCATATTAGGAATTCATTTAGCCATAATATAAATACCTGTTAGTATGACAATAAGGATGACTACATGACTAGTAATAATGTCTTAGAGATTCCTAGGTAAGTGAACATACCCATCTTTAATCCAGAACCCTGTTGAATAGTTTGATAATAGAAGAGTTGTCATGAAACAGAAATTCTAAAATTGTGCCTCTTGATATTAAAGAAAATTTTTTCCAACTACTCAGACTTTTAGCCAGTGAATAAAAATATTGATATATGGGACAAAGAGTAAAATTTAGGGCATGATATATGGGAATCAAGATATATCTTAATTGTTTACATATGAACAAATTGGAAGTTACCATTGGGAATATCTCAAGTGAATGAAGATGTTCCGTGAATTAGATTTTTTGTGATCATTTCTCATATGTTTAAAAGAGCAAGGAGAAGATAGGTTTTGGAAAAAAGATCTTGATTTGTTAATGAAATTGAATTGAGACTTTGATCATTAAAACACCAGAATGGCCAAAATAATTTAACTCTCAGATCGTGTGCCATTTGTCTTGGACATTTGCCAATGTCAAGGGAAATGGCTGGAGAAGAGGATCTTTATTGTCTTGATCAGTTTATAGAACACATGGAAATATGAGCTGGTAGAATCATCAGAGTATCATATCTGTAAAATGTTGGGTGCTTTCTGAATTCATCTACTATACATGGTCTCATTTGGGCCTTGGGCAAGGTTCAGAGGCAACATTTCCAATATGTATGTAAGAAAATGGAAACATAGGGAAGAAGGGAAGAGTCTTAACCACAGACACATGGAATTGACTAACAAGGGAGGTACGAGCGTTTCCTTTCTGGACAGCCTTGGGGTCCTGGATCCTGCAGAGTGTGGGAGACCAGCCAGCAGGGGATGTCCACCTTGGCAAAGCCCTAGAAGAGATGCAAGACAGGGTGAAGAATGGCTGGTGCCAATACTGCCTAAGGTGGGGCTTGTTGCCTGGAAAAATTTACAGACGGGATCTGGCCCTCATCTATCAAGTGTGCAGTTTCCCTAAGGCTTCCCGCAACCAACTCACTTCAAAGGGGTAAACAAACAGACAAGAAAGCCCACACCAACAATTTATTTACTTATAACAAGAGTCATCACTTTCTCCAGTGATTGGAGTGGAACAGTCCTGTCCATACAGGGCTAATGAGGGTAAATGCTGGGGTAGAAGCAGAAGTCAAATGACTAGGTGGAACAGGGTGGGAGGAATATTTGGACTCTACAATGTTTCAAATCAGTATAAATCACCTGTGAAAATTTTTACCTGTCTGTTTTTGATGGGGACCCCAAATCTTATTTCCTTACTGGACTCAAACCAGGGCTCAATGGTCCTGAGCACATACTCGTCTTCTACTCCTAGTTGATAGTTATTTGATGGCTACAGAATCAGATCTGGTTTGGAGAAATATTTTATGAAATATATCTACATCCTAGTCTCTGGTGATTTTATTTACTAGCATACCTCAGATATCACATTCCTCTCCCCCAGAGAGTGTTGAATGTACAGAAAATTCTGCTCTCTGAATTATGTATTCTAATGTTGACCCCTCTTTGAATGGCCCATTCTTTCTTTAAGGGGCATTAATATTATTCAGATATTTGTGATCTTATTGGTGCTACTCCCAATTTTTTTCTTTGTTTGTTGTTTTCTGAGCTATGAATCAAACTTAAGGCCTTGCACATCCAATGCAGCACTCCACCACTGAGCTACTCCCTGGGCCCCCGTTTTAAGGGGACTATAGCAATGTGTTTAAGGGCTGGGGAACCCAAGTACAAGAGAATTGCAGAGCAGCAAATGGGCCCTGAAGAATCTGGAATCTTTCTTATAACTCAACAGAAGTCTCAGAGACAAATAGTAATAAATGATTCTGTATTTCTTGACATCTTATTTTCTTGGCTTGTGAACACAATTTCTAGTTTTACTCTGAACACAGCAAGAGCCATGTTGTTGGAGAGCTAAGCACCCCACCTCCACCCCATCTTGCTCACCACCCATACATTTCTAGCAGGTGTTTAAAGGCCCATAAAGAGTGGTGTCACAGGACACAGGCATCCTCTTTTTTTTCTTTTCCCATGAATCATCGATCATTCATGGATCACTTGGACTGACCTTGGTTTGACCTTGCCATGACTCTTCGAGCTTCACTGTCTCACCTGCAGAAGGAAATCTTAGATATGACAGTCTTAAAAAAAAAAATAAATAAACTCTGCCAACTCTAGATTCTCGGAAGGATCCCCTTGGGATAAAGAATCCCAAATTACATGCCTCCGTATTGCTTTTTGTTTCTGTTCTTTTTCTTTATTCTGTAGCTGCCAAGTCATTCTCTAGGTATTTGAAACGGAATAAAAAGGGTTCGCTGTGGGTTTAATTTCAGTTGCTCTCTGTGTCTTTTTTATTATGCACTTACCAAGGGATCAGTCTCTGTAACTGTCCCCCAGGCACAGATGTCCTTTTAGTTCTCAGAAACTTAGCAACCCACATAAACTATTCTAATTAAAAATGTGCATTTTGAGAAAAAATTGAAGTCACACCCTCATACAGGGAAGAAAGGATCTCTGTTAAATTCTCCATAAGACATGAGAATGAGTCTCCTTGTTAGAAAGAGATTTTCTACTCTACCAATCCTTGCTCTGGACTTCAAAATCGACTCTGAGCACCGGAGCTTCAGATTTAGTTCCTGGTCTTAAGTACTGTTTTAGTCAGCTTTTTCTCTGCTGTGACTAGAAGACCCAACAAGAACATTTTAGAGGAGGAAAAGTTTATTTGGGAGCTAATGGTTCAAAGGCCTCATTCCGTAGACAGCAGCCTCCATTTCTCTGGGCTAGAGGTGAGGCAGAACATCATGACAGAAGAGTGTGGCAGAGGGAAGTGGCTCACATGATGATCAGGAAACAAGGAGAAAGATTAAGCTCAGCTCACCAAATATACCATAAAGGCACACTCCCAATGGCCCACCGCCTCCAGCCACACCTTACACCTTCAGTTACCACTCAATTAATCCTATCAGGGGATTAATTCACTGATTGGGTTGAGGTTCTCATAACCCAATCATTTCTCCTCTAAACCTTCTTGCATTGTCTCATGCATGAGCTTTTGGGGGACACCTCATATCCTCTCCTCACCATAATAAGCCCTGACTTTCATTTGTCATAGGTTAGATTCTTCAGATGGAGACTTGAGTCACTAAACACATCCTGGGGACCTACCAGGTGTCTGGCCCAATGCTCAAAGTCACAGAGGATCCAAAGGTTGTATATTATATATAATGAATGAGTCAGATGTGGTTTGAATCCAGATTCTAGAGTGTACTAATTCTGTGACCTCCATGAACTTCAGTATCTACCTCTAAAAAACAGATAGCACCTGCTTCATGGGCTTATAATAAATTAGTGAAGTCATACATGCTAGGCCCAAGTACAATGTATGACCCTAGCAAGCCCTCAATAAATGATAGCAACTATAATGATCAAAAAAGGGAAAATTACAGATGCTTTTTATTTAACAGATGTTAATCCAAACTCTTTATGCTCCAGACACTCCAGTGGGACACTGGGTGTGTATATTGATAAACAAAGCAGGCACAAGAGCTGTTCTTCTGGAACTTGCCATCTCATGGGAGCTGCAGTCTGTATAAACCAGACAACCTATAAATATGTAATGACGAGCTGTGGTGGGCGCCATGGAGGAAGCGAACCGGGGCCTGAACGTGCTGGGGAAGTTGACGTGGGCAGAGCAGCGTGGGCTTGTAGAACAGGAAACACTTGTGAGGGAGGCAGTCAGAGCCGTCTTCACAGGAAGGAGGAGCACAGGAGAAAGAGGCACATCTGTCACAGGAAACTTGGTTTTCTTCCATTATTGACTCCAAAGTTGTAGCACTTATCAAAATCCATCCAGCCCCAAACCCTTGATGTTACAGACGGGTGGACGGCAACACGAAGTGAATTACCTCCAGTTGTGGAACCAGTTAGTGAAAGCAGGCTCTAGAACCTTCCTGTTTTTATTTTTCTTTTACTGTCTCTTATTTCTTCTTAAATATGTCAGAATATCCAGGATTTTTTAAAAAATAAGGAATTAAAACATGGCATCAAGGTGTCTTCTTCCATCATTGATAAAGTTCTCCTCCTTTAGGGAAGAATCTTGGAATAAAGATCGGATGAGAATCTAGCAAACTTTAAGCTATTTAAACTTGAGCAAGCTCTATTTCCATCTTCAGTCCTTTTGTTTTGAGGTATTCCTTCTTTGGCATTTGGAATCATATTCTCATCGAATTCTGAGAGCATCCAGGGCCTAGGGCTTGGGGCTGACTGCGTGGGTTTGAAGACCCTGCTGCTGGGTCCCATCCATTGCACACATCATGGGACCACTGTGCTAACGCCCAAGTCTGAAGAGGCTCTCACCCTGAAGGATGGGGGCCTGCTGCTTTCACTGACAACTCAGACACAAGGCAGAAGTACACAAGATTTCAGCCAGGCGAGGCTGGGGTCCCAGTTAGACACAGCAGAGGATGAACCTAGGTTTGAATTCCCAGTCACTTTTCAGGAACTTTGAACAAATGACTTACTCTCTGAAGACTTCAAGTTCCATAAGCATGAAGTAAAAAATTTGGATCCAAATCTTAAGGTTCTTGTCAGGCAATTAAATAAGTCCCTAAGACGGAACATGGCACATGATACTTGATAAACATACCTTTCCTTATTTATTTAACAAACCTGTGGTTACCATGCAACAGGCACTGTTCCAGGAGCTTTATAACTATTGACTCTGTCCCTTTCCATTTCCCAGGGAGGAGGACTTCACCGATGGTGGGAGTGTTTGCAGGGCAATAGCTACACCAGAAGGCATTTGGGAATAGGAATACCTTATCTTGGATGCAAACTCTCCATCTGTCTCCCAAGCAGGAGACGAGGAGGCTTCCTAGAATGCTGGTTAGGGGTCACTCTCTCTGCTATGATGATTACTAATATTGATAATTCCATGGTGTTGGTTGACTGGGCCACTTACTCTCCAGCACGGTGCCTTGATGTGTTGTCTTGGCCCATTTTCATTGCAGTAGACATACAGGTGGGCCCACGTCTATCACACAGAGTTACCTGCATTTGCCAAAGGCCACGTTTCTCCTCTGTTGCCTTCTCAGAGTTTGCCTGGCAGCAGTCTTTTAAGCATCATCTCCATCAGGACTTCCTCTTGGCCCCTGTGGTCTTTCCCGACCTTGTGAGCCAGTCCTAGAGAGTCCCAGAAGGGCAGAGACTACCTTATTTAATGCTGTACCTCTAGCACCAAGACCTGCGCTTCACAGTAAGGAGGGAAGAGTGAGAGGGAAGGACGAGCAGGAGAGAAGGAAGGAAAGAAGAAAGAAGAGAATGAAGAATAGAGAGAGGCAAGAGGGAGACAGGAAGAAGATATTATCAGGCAGTTAGCCAATGAGTTTTAAAGCTGCTTTCCTCTCTGTTGGTCACTGTTACCCTCTCTCACTGCCCTCACAAGGTAGGAAGTGGAGATGTGAGAAGGGCAAATGCAGACTCAGTATGGTTGTCACAATGTGACAATAAAATGCCATTTTTCAGGCGTTATGGAAAAGAGACACTCTCCTCTAACGTGAACTTTTTTGTCCTCCACTAAAAAAGTAAACAGGAAAAAACAATCCTAGAGCTGTATGCAGGACTGATGAGCTTGGAAGTTCAGGACCAAGGGCTAGTCTCAGAAGCCTGGGGCACACCGGCTCTCTCTTCTGTTAAAAAGAGGTGGTGGCAGAGTGGGAACAAGAATGAACAAGGGGTGGCTTCTGAGTGAAGAAGGGACCAGGCAGTGTTTTCTTGAATCCTATGCTTCTGTGGCCCGGTGCCCCAGCTTCTCTATATTACCATTAAATGTATCTGCTCTCTATTACTGAAGGCACCCCACTTGACATTCAGCATCCCTATATTAAGTTGGAGCTGGAAATACCTATGGAGGGTGAAGGTGAGGTAGAGTATAAACAGTCTGAGGGCAGAGGACCCTCATTCATTCACTCATTCACCCATTCACCTATCCATTCTATAAATGTTCTTGAGTGACAAATATGTGTTGGAGATACATGGAGGCAAGATAGAAGGAAGCCTTGCCAACAAGGAGCACAAAGTCCCTTCCCATCTCTCTGTATTAAGTGTCCCTCTATTAATGAGAAACTTGAATACTTCTGAGGTCATAGTTCTCCATGACCCCAATTTGTAGATCAATGAATTCTCCTCTCCATAAACATGAGCAAATCTGTTATATGCTATTTTGCATATAAATTCAGGAAATTTATAGAAACACTGAAGCCCGTTTGTGGATACCATGTTCAGATCCTTAGGTGAGAATGTTGTTCTAGTGTCCTCCTCTCCAAAATTAATTTCTGGGATCTACACTACAGCTGCTCCAACAGAGGTGCCTTTAAACATGGCAGTTTCTAGCATTCGGCAAACGTTTCTGTCTTTGACTAGGACAGGCACTTTGTTCCAGTTCTGCTTCTTTCTGCTAGACCTGTGTGGTGTGTCTTTCTACCCAGCCTTGTTCTGCACCTTGTTTTATCCCCCAATAGCCTGGCCTTCCCTTTCCCTTGTGGGCTCCATCCCCTGGGTGCAGACCGGACATTATTCCACCCCATATGTCAATTGCCAACACAGCACAGTTATGAATGTTAGGTTCCCTAACGAGTCCTCCATCGATGTGTTGCTATCTGAGACAGACTAAGCATAAAACATCATGGGGCATTCAACTTCAAAGACACCTTTCCAGCCTCACCTACATCCCTGTCCTGGAGAAGAGGGACCTTCCCGACACTTGAGCACTTCTTTAGACGAGAGCTTTTTAAAATTTTCTGGTTTTAATTTTTGGAAAGGACCACATAGTTATATATAAGAATCCTACTGCTGAGGGAGAAAACTCCCAGGGAAGAGGAAACTATTTTTTTTTTTTTTTTTTAATCAAGTGCAGCAGATTTCATGGCTGGTGATTAATCCCTGCTGAAAAATGGCAATTTTAACATTGACATGAGTAATCACACCTTTTCTTTTCATCGTAGTTTAGCATTTCCTGTTATAATAATTCAGGCCTAATGCCTCATTCAGGGAAGCAGAAGTGTCAGTGCCCTATTCATTTTCTCCGCGTTGGCCCATTTGTTTCTTCATAAACTCTGTAGGAATCTGCCACTACGCTGCCGGACATTCGTGATTCATGATGGATGTCGATAGAGATTCTAAAAGGGCGTCACCAAGAAGGACCTCAGCACAAAGGATATTTCTCAAGTTGGTGACAACTCAGTGACCCAGCAACTCGGTCATGAGACTCTTGAGCTCTGAGGTCTCCTGCTTCAAGATTTCAAGGCTATTGTCTCTGAAAAGCGATCCTGGAATAAAAGGAGAATTCCTGGATCAAAGGTCAGATCTCTTGGCTCTTAATCCCAGGTCCCATTTTGCTAAACTTCTTGATTTTCCTTGGGCTTTTATTTTCTCATTTGTACAAAGCGAGCACTGGCTGGTAGCTCTATCAATAAATACAGTCTAAGCTTGAAAATTCCAGAGTGTCTCTTGAAGTGACTATTGGGATTCTTTCCCGTCTTTGTGTTCTGAAACTACTTTGAGAATGGCAGGGGGAGTCAAGTTCACATGCAGATTCTGTCGTGCCAAGGTGCTTAAAGAATGTGCAAAGACTGCTGTGCTGGAGTCTCTTGACCAGTACTCTGAAGCCTCTCCCTTCCGCCCCCAGGTCCTCTCCCTGCACAAGATCCTCATGCCAGCTTCCCCTCTGCTGGGCTGCCAACTCATGCCTCCCTAGAGGAGGCCTCTTCACCAGCCCACCAGCACCGTCTCCTTCCCGCTGAGGCCTCTGACTCATCACTGCAGTGCAACGTGTGGCACCCCAGACAGGAATACATCTTGCAAATTGCTTCTCTGGGGGCTGCTTCTCTGGTGTGGCCCTTCAGAATACCAGAACTGAGATGGCATCTCTGTTTGAATTCTTCACAGGTTAGAGATCACTGAACTATGTCTGAAAGAGCTCTTTAACTCAGGCTTTTGATTTTTTTCTCTTATATATAAAATGTGACTAATATTTTTCAGTGTTTTAAAAATTCTATCAGTGCAATTAGTTTGTTCCCATCTGCATGTCTAAATATCAGCGAGAATCTCAACTTTTACCCTGAAGAACATATTCAGAATAAATTCTGACTCTTTTCTCTGGACATGATTTCCTAAAACTCCTGTTTTTCCTTTTGGTAAAACAGCCAAGTAGGATAAGACTGGGTGGGAAACTAGGTTTGATCTCATCTTCCAATGCCAATTGATTTACACAGGCTTCCCCATGGCTCTGTGGACAAGGATCTGGAGACAATGGCTTTACAGGAAGAAGTACCTGATGGATGAGCAGGGCCTACTAGGGTTAAGGAGGGGACTGCATGACATGTGTGCCACCTATGTCACCCCTGGACTACATCTGTCCAACCATTGCACACTTCATCCTCTTACTAGGACCCAGAGGGCAATGCATGATGCACAGCCAAAATGCATAATATTGTCTATGATGCAGGAATGTCACATAAAGTATAATCATTTCAGTAATAAACACCAAATTAGAATATACTTTTCCTTAATTAAGGTCATTAAGAATGACCTTAATTCTGTGACTTTGCTTCTACATCAGCATATGTGGTAAATTAGTTGGAAACGAAGTCATCGTAGTGGAGAGTAAAAAGATTTAATTGGAACTTTCCAACGATGACAAGAAAGTAAATAGAGAAGGAAAGGGAGGCCCCATACAACTTGCTGCACAGTTATGATGCAAATAGCTGTAATTTGGAGAGTCACAGACACCCGCTTGTAGTCCTTGATACTAACTTCCATTTTCTCCTTACTAAGAAAATGGGACCTGTTAATCAGACAGGACTACAGAAAATCTGGCCAAGTCTGTTCATGTCTGCTATGGTTGAATGTGTCCCCACATTTTATGTGTTGGAAACTTAATACTCAAGTCTATTTTAATGGTATTGGAAGGTGAGGGAGGTGTTGGGGACAGTCATCATGAATGCTTGAATCTATTCATGGACTAATAAATTAATGGGTCATCAAGAGAATGGCTTTGTTACCAAAGCAACCTCTTTCTGGTACACTTGCTGTGTTGTTCCATGTGGTGTCCTCTGCTATGTCATGTCCCAGTAAGAAGGCTCTCACCAATGACAAGAAGGTGCCACTGCCATGCTCTTTACTCAACAATGTATAAGACCATGAGCCTAATAACCCTCTATTCTTTATAAATTACTTGGTGTCAAGTAATTCGATGTAGCAAAAGAAAATAGGATTAAGACAGAGTCTTGTTTAGATATCTTTATCCTGTTTAACAGAATTCTTCCTCTTTGTCTCTCAGTACTTTTACCCCTGTCTCTTGATGAGAGAATGGGCTCTTCCTTCCATTAGCGCCCACGGTATACCAAATGCAAGGACTGGTTCTCCATCTATTCTTACTTTGGACTTTGAGGAGACAGTCTCCATCAATCATATTCTTGTAGCTCCAATTATCTGCCTTTCTAATTGTTAACTGCTTGGAATTTAAAAAGTCTCCTGCTGCTTGTGATACAATAAGTTCCCCTCCCTTCCAACCCTCACCCGCCCCCTGCCCCCAAGCCTTGGGAATCCATCTGTCTTGTATGTCACAATTGCTTCCTGTCTCTCTGCTCTGATGACTGAGTGACCTGGCTTATCCTGTGGCTCTAGGAGGGATTTCACTGGATAAGAGAGAACATATATTAAGCCGACTAGGAGCCAGAAAAAAACTCTAAAATTTATAGATTCCATGATATTTTCAGGGGTAAACCTCGAACACTCTGCTCTTTCTAGAACAACAATAATATACTCAACTGCTTGACAACAGGAAGAATTAAAATCCTCACAGTTATCATGGTATCTTTTTTTGTGGGGGAAGCTAGTTGCTCTCCTAGGACTCCTAAGTTGGAGGTGGTGACAGGTTTCTCTGTTTGAGAGGACAATCCCGTTTTCGATGTGTGTTTATTGGGTTTGTGCCAGCAAGTGAGGATTAGATACGTGCTCACATGGGGAAGTAAACAAAGAATAAAAATTGATCTCAGTAAATCTCATGGAAAACCAGATGTTCATTAACTATACAATGCATTTCTAACAATTTGGGACTCCTCTGCCCGCTTGGGAGTTGCTGTTCATTGATTCTGGTGGTCACTACTGCACCAACTCTGCTACAGCCTATCTCTGCTTTTGTAGGTGGCAAAGGGGCCCCCCTCTGAAGTGTTTCTCAGCAGGACTTGAGTGCAGGCCAGGTACAACTCTCTAGTTAGTCTGGCCTATCTGAAATGAGCATCCCCCTGGGGCAGACATAACCTTTTCTTAGAATGCCATAAAGGCCATGAAGCAGCCTTTAAGCCAAGTGCTGGTCCTGGTGCAATCAGATGAGAGGGGGCAAGTGGCACAAAGCATAAAGGGATCATGCACATGGCGCCCCAGTCCTGTCTTCCTCTTCCATCTATAGTTGGTCCCCGATTTTATGACATTTTTTTTTTTTTGGTAGCCTATCTTTCTTCTCTCACAGTTTATCTCCTTCTTTAGTTTACCTCTCTCATGGTGATTTTTTTGGAATATGTCCTTGTTATGGTTTGAATGTGTCTCCCCACAGATTAATGTGTTGGAAACAATCTCTAAATTCATATATTGATGGTATTTGGAGG
Organism: Callospermophilus lateralis; assembly: GCF_048772815.1. Taxonomy (NCBI): domain Eukaryota; kingdom Metazoa; phylum Chordata; class Mammalia; order Rodentia; family Sciuridae; genus Callospermophilus; species Callospermophilus lateralis. The sequence continues at coordinate 46,285,262 of NC_135308.1, forward strand.
TGGGGTGTTGGGGAGGTAGTTAGATGAGGTCATAATGATGGGACCTCCATGATGGCATTAGTCGCTGAATGAGAAGAGAAAGAGAACTGAGCAGGCAGGCTTGGTCTTTCTTACCATTTTATGATGTCACATGAAGGTCCCTACGTGGGGCTGACATGATGATGATCTCATGCTTTTGGACTTCCTAGCCTCCAGAACCACAAGCTAAATAAACCTCTATTCTTTGTGAACAGTCTGGTCAGTGATATTTAGAGATCGCAACGGAAAACAGACTGTTTCTTTTGCACTTCGCCCTATTACTGAGTGGGGTCACATAAGAGCAGCAGCCAAAATTTCATGTTTGGGAGTGCTTTTAGGCTCAAAAGAGTATTTTTGTGGCCTTAATCCTGCCTAAGAATATTTCTGTTGTCTATTTTTGGCCTATTCTTGTCATTGTTTCTTGACTTGGTCTATTGAATTTCAGGTCTTTCAAAGTTGTTTGCAATAGTCAGGCCTGGCTCCTATGTGATTGAATTGATGAGTCATGAGATGAGGGTAATGTCATCTGTTAACTCTACTACGGAACACTGTTGTGAGTGCATTGGGGGTTAAACTGCATGAGATGCCACCCTCGCTTCCGTCTCCATTCCACTTTTACCCCTCCAAAAACCTCAAGGGCAAATGATTTGCATCTGTGGAATAATAGGAAAATTTAAAATTTTAGAATATTTGCAAATACTCAGCACAATGCCTGCACATTTCAGGAGAGTACAAAACATATTTCTTTGGACAAATAGATAAATGCTTGATCATGTAGCCTGTAGGACTATGGGAATTCCAGCAAGTTGTGCTAAAGGGGGTTGAAGAAGTCAGGGAACTTTCCAATGAGGGGCAGGATGGGAATATGCTGGAAGCTATGTTAAGATTTACCTGGACTGTCCAAAGGGGGGCAGGAATAGCAGGCTAAATGGGAGCCACTCAGTTCTTTGGAGGAAAGCTGCTTCTTTGAGTTAGCTATTATGGTGATGACTGCTGGTGTCATTATGGCTAAATTTACTCTAAATAGAAATCTATAACTATCTCAATGAGTACTAAATAGAGGCTTAGTCATAGCAGCCACCAAATGTCGTCACATACATTAAGTGCACCTATGTGTCCAGAAAAGTCCCAGCTGCTCTCTTAAGTGCACAGTCTCTCACTAGCTTTTGTGATTGGTATTTGAAAACAGAGGCACAAGGGGAGATATCTGACCTCAGCATAAAAGGAAAATTTACTCTTTCTACATCTCTCTCTATATATTGGATTTTTGCTCTTATGTATGATAGGGAGTTTTGGAGGTGAAGTTACCATTCATTCCTTTGACAAACAATTACATAACATTAAGACAATAGTCATAAAGCAGAAAGAGGAGGGATTCAGCATTAGATAACTAATTACAATTTCTTCTCTAATTATAACTGTGGTAAGTGCTGCCAAGGATGAGGGCACAAGGCTGGGTATGTAACGAGAGTTCTGATTGAGGATGGGACATAGACAAAGTTTTCCTGAAGGACTTGATATTTGGGAAGATGAGTTGGGTGAGGATGTTCTGGCATGATCTTACTGGGAAAATGACCCACTTTTCTTATGCAGGGGAGTACATCTTTGAATAAGTGACAGCTTTGTGCAGTAAACTCCTTTGACTATTTTTGACCCTTAGAGGTTGTCTAAGCAGATGTCTGGTGACCCACAGCAACTGCTCTGGATGTGAGAGGCACAGACATCTGCACAGCACTGCAGCTTTTATTCAGAGCTCCAACCAAAGGTGGGATTCTGGGTATCAGAGTGCCCTGTCTGAGGCTTGTACTTTGTCCCTTAGAGTGAGACTGAGCTGGGTGCCGTGGCACATGCCTATAATTCTAGCCGCTCAGGAGGCTGAGATAGGAGGATTGCAAGCTCAAAGCCAGCCTCAGCAACAGCGAGGCACTAAGCAACTCAGTGAGACCCTGTCTCTAAAGAAAATACAAAATATGGATGGGAATGTGGCTCAATGGTTGAGTGCCTCTGAGTTCAATTCCTGGAGAGAGAGACAGAGAGAGAGAGAGAGAGATTGAGTAGAATGCACACACATTTTGTGTATACACACACACACACACACACACATACACACACACACACACATACACACACACACACAAGCAACGGGATAGATTGGCAGAATAGTAGCCATCCCTTATCTGTCAAAATATGTCCTTATACCCCCAGATTATGATTGAAACATAGTACCAAGCCCTGTATATATTGTGTTTCTCCTGTGCATACATACCTATGATAAAGATTAATTTACAAATTAGTCACAGTTAGAGGTTAACAACAATAGCAATAGAACGATTATAATAATATACTGTATTAAAAATTATGTGAATGTGGTCTCTTTCTCTGTCTCTCAAAATATCTTATTGTAATGTATTTATTCATCCTTCTCTTAATGATGATGTGAGATGATAAAGGAAGCCTTTTATGACTTCTCCTTGGCATATCTGAATTGTCAGCATCTCCACTATAATGAAGATTAGCTGAATGCAAGCAAGCACCGTAATCCTGTGGTAGTTAATCTGATAACTGAGATGGTTATTTAGTGACTAACGGAAAGATGACATATACAGCATGGATACAGTAGACAAAGGGAATACATGTTCCAAGTGGGATGGAGCAGATGGTGCGAGATTTCACCTCAGGACTCAGAATGGAGCACAATTCAAAATTTATGAGTTGCTTATTTCTGGAATTTTTCATCTAGTATTTTCAGACTGTGGTTGACCACAGGTAACTGTAAACACCAAAAGCAAAACCACAAAACATGAAACTGTGGCTAAGGGGCGACCACTGCATTCAAATCTATTCTACAGCTGTTGTTCAATTCTCCGAGTATGGCTAATACTCCGGGTACTGACTATCTCACAGCAGCTCTATTGCTTGCCCCTTCAGTACAATGCCCCCACCCAATTTCCTCTGTCCTTCCTTTCTGACCAGTTTCAGGCTGAGCTTCCTACCCCGACCACTGGTTCTTTTACTTTTCAGCACACAGGTGTTGATAATTGCTGCTTGTGCTTCATTCTGTAAGTGTGTTGGAGCTACTGGAGCCAGCATGGTGTTATTTCTCTGCTGTCAAAGGTGGAGTCTTACAGTGAATGGAGAAATTCGGTATAACAATCTTGAACTCAAACTTTAAAAGAATTGAGAGAAACCAGGAGGTCTGAAATGTGTTTATAACTAGCTTGCTTGAAAACAAAGGGAAGAGCATGGCTCTGACCCAGCTGTGACAGGCTGCATTGTGAGAACGTTACTGCTGTTCCTGATGCAGCCAAGATTTGGGCAAAGAGGAGTGGGTGGAAGTCATGGGAATTTTGTTGTAGGCCTCCAATATTCATGGCTATAAAAGTAATATGACCACATGATTCCTATTTAGAAATAAAATGCTCATTAAAAAAGTAAATTGTGAAAATAAAACTGGTAAATGGAGAATGGCCATCTGTACCAGGAACATGCTTAGGTGGCCCTTTTTCTCCTGCAAGGGACCAAGTAGAACTGTTTCATTGTTAGCGTCTATAAACAAGTCAAGATGGCGCCTGGCATTTTGCCAGAGGGAGTGGTTTGTGAAGTATCGCCAGCGAGCCATTAAGTGTGGAGATTCCTTATTGGTTGACTGCTGTATCTAGTTTATGTTAATTAAGATAAGCTGTGTGGAATGTATATATACCCCTCCTGTCCTACAATAAACAGCTCCCACTCCTGCTGTATCAATGTACACAAGCTGTGTGGAATATATATATACCCCTCCTGTCCTACAATAAACGGCTCCCACTCCTGCTGTATCAATGTACACAAGTTGCTCGTCACCCCTGGTTATTTTGCTGCAGCCAGACTGCGGCATTTCATGCTGATGTATTACCTAGTTTATCACGTCACCCAGGTTCAATTGGAAAAGAATTTCCCAGATGCCACACATAGATGATAGAGATCAATTTTAGGCGTGAGATCAGATTTTGCTTTCTGGGATTTTCAACAAAATGTAATATCCTCTATGCCTCTATTCTCTCTGTAAAATGGCAATGTTGATTTCTGACTCCTACAAAAAGAGATGACGTGTTTCATAACCCAGAAGACAAGGGTGCATTCTCTTTTAAAAGTTATTTTAATTGGGTTTATTTTAAATTCTAGAATCAGATAAACTTTATTCCATGAAATCAAATAAGTGTCCCTAAAGCTACATTCTTGTAGTGACATATTCAATAGCTATGAAGTCTCAGACATATTCAAGGTATGATTGGTTGACCAAGAGGGGGGGATTGAGAGAGAGTGTCCTTGGTGGTCTAGCTGAAAGTAGAACAAATTTCGCTGTGGTATCTCCCCTCCCCACCCAAGATAAAATAACATTCTAATTCTAACAACAGTGCACTTGTACTGGGTATACTAAAGAACAGAATTGTTCTTTAGGAAGCAATCAGACTGTTGGCTGGCTGGGGACTCCAGAAGAATGTCTTTTAGAAAAAAGTAAAACTGAAAGTGGATGTGTTTGAATGTGGCTATAAAGTCCCTACCTGCCTCTCTCAATCTAGCTCTGCTTAAGCTGTCATGGCCCCATCTATGGACAGGTGAAGAATGCAGTCCAGAGAGGGGGCCAGGTAGCAAAGTGATATCTTCCTTACTCCTCACTAGTGCTATAGGTACCACACTATGCACCCCTGGAACCAAGGGAGGAAATTGGGGAATTCACAAACCATCTACCTGTTATCTCAATACCCATAAACTGGACATGTGCCGTAGCTATGAAGACTCAGGATACAATGTGCTTCCTGTCCCAAGGAACTCACAGCACAAGGTATAGGGGTCATAGCTAGGAATCCCTTTCACCCCACCAGGGCTGTGGGCCAAAAATGGTGGGGGTTAATCTGACTCTGAAAGGCAAGAGGACTCTTGGAAGACTGAGTTTATAAGCTGTGAGTGAAATAAAAAGTTTGGGGGAGGGAGTGCAAAGAAATTAAGGAAGGGAAAGCCTTCATGAATGGAATTAGTACCTTTATAAAAATGGCCCCAGATAGACCCTTTACTCCTTTCATGTTAGGACACAGCAGGAAGGCACCATATATGAGCCAGAGAGTGGTTCATACCTCAGACTCCAATTCTGTTGATGTCTTGTTCTTGGATTCCTTAGCCTCTGGAACTATGAGAAATAAATTTCTGCTGTGCATAAGCTACCCAGTCTATGGTATTTTGTTATACCAGCTCAAATAAACTAAACAGTTAGTGACTGTTAACTCCATACTATGGAAATTGAGAATTTTACTTCCTTATGAACCTGCCCTGGCATAGACACACGCATGCACACACACATATGTGTACATAAGCATAATATGTGCTCACACATGTACACACATATTGGAGTATGTGTATACTCCAATTTGCCAGGGGTCAGAAGTAAGTATAACTCCTCGATGCTTTCTCTGTCGCCCTGCCTAAAAATAAAAGAGCTGACAGGTTACATTTCTCCTTAAGTTTTCAAGATGTCTCCTTGCTCCAGAATTCTGTGCTGGTAAGACCCTTAGCTCGTTGGATCATATTCTTCCAGAAGGCACGATTCTTCATCCCATTCTTCTTCTTGAGCCTGAGAATTTTGTTTTTATCCTCAGGTACCTTAGGAGACAGAGATAACAGAGAGAAATAGAAGGATGTCCCAGACACAGATCTCTGGCAGCACGTGTTTACTGACCCCCCAACCATTATTTCAACCAGAGAGTGGAACAGAGATCTAAGAATAAAGCCATGGAGGTAGCTCCCAGTGCTGGAATGGGGGCTGAGAAGGCAGCTCTGAACTCAGGCTCAGCCCAACCCTCACCAAAAAAGGGCAGCCTCTCCCTGTGCCCTTGTTCCCCTTAGTCCAATGGAGATTAACAAGGTTCCTTATGACTCATTCTGTGAGTCAGACAGGAGAAGAAAAACAAGCACGTCAAAGTCTAACTTTCGGATGTGTAAAGATTTACCAGTCTGATCTGTGACCGAAATTGTTGATTGAAGAGCTGAAAAGGAAACTGTAAAGTTCTCCTCTGTTGTCCAAGTCCTCTGTATGCTGGCAGAGCGAGAGCTCAGCTGGGAGGACAGAGACATCAGAGAAACCTCAACTGCTCAGACAGGAAGTGTCAGGGAGGAAAAAGCCCCATTAAGCCCCAGAACGAAGGTGTGAGGTCCATCTTCTGCTTTTCTGGGTTCTCCTCTCATCTCCTTTTTCCTTCAGGCAGGAAGCATCCCCGGCCATTGTCAGTTGCAATGACTGTTTTCTTGATTTCTCCCTCCTCCTTTTGTGGCTTTTGATCTTGGCTGTACATTGGGATCATCTAGGAGGATATAAGACATGCTGATCCTTAATCCTACCTCCAGGGCCTGTTTTTACAGGCTCTCTACGTCATTCTAAAGTACATGCAGGTTTGCACATCACAATTGTAAACACACTTAAACTCTTCACAGGAATTTGTGTTATAGTCTTTGAACTCTAATTGTCTGATGACATGCTCTGTCCTAGACTAAAGAATTCATACTTTAGGGAGATGTTTTTGCGGGCTGTGAAGTCTTCTCCTATGCCCTAATGTCATACTGCATCAGATATCAGCACTAGTGATAAACTAGTTAGAATTGATTTAAGGTATTTTGAAGTCTGAAAGCAGAATAAAAGGCACAAGGCAGATGCCCAGATTTCTTCTCTTAATTCATAATTTTCCTCTCTCATTCTTCTCCTCAAATGCCTGCTCACTTTCTTAATGTCTCACTACCTCCTTTCTCTGTAACCAAGAAGGAAATTATACTTGGATCTTCTGTCATCAATTCCAGGCTCAAGGTCCTTGAAGTCCCTTTCAAGCTCTCCATTCTATAGGGTAACAGCTGCCAAAGGACTGTCAGCCCTAGAGCAGCAGCAAGGGTCATGGGACTCTGCTGTCATGGGCCTTTTGTCTGTCAGATGGCGGGTAGAGAGTAGCTCTCATCCTTCTTGAACTCAAGACTCCTTTACATTCTTCAAAACAAGAGCCTTTGTTTGCATGGGTAACATCTATTGACATTGACTTTATTAGAAATTACAACTGAGAAATTAAAAAAATATATAATAATTTACTCGATAATAAGCCCATTCCATATTAACATAGATAAATATTTATGAGAAATAACTATATTTTAAATAAAAAGGTAGGCAGAGGTGGAATTATTATATGAATCTGTGAATCTCTTTTATGTTGAGCGTGATAGAAGACAACAGGTTCTCCTATTTTCTGTACATAGTTTGCTGTGATTTATGTAGCTGCTTTTGGAAAACAACACTAAACTGATAAGAGAATGAGAATAAAAAAGGAAAATGTTTTGTCTGAGTATTATGAAAATTGTTTTGACCTTGAAGATTCCATGAAGGTCCTCAGGATCCCCAACTGGATATCAAGATGGTCCACAACTTGAGAACTGCTAGTATAGACAATCATGTATGGTTAAGAAAGCCAGAGTTGGGATGATGTGTTGTTCAGCTCTTTGTCAGTGTGACTGAAATAATAGAAAGAGCAACTTAGAGGAGGAAACGTTTATTTTGGCTCATGGTTCCTGAGGTTCAGTCCGTGGTTGGCCAACTCCATTGCTCTGGACTGGAAGTGAGGCGGAACAACATGGTGGAAGGGTGTGCTGGAGAAGAGCTGCTCAGCTCATGGCAGCCAGGAAACAGAGAGAAAGTCCAAGGAGCCAAGGACAAAATATGAAGCTCAAGGGCAAGTTTTCAGTAACCTCCTTCCTTCAGTCATGGCCCATTCATCTACAGTTATCATCCAGTAATCCACTCAAATTATTAAGCCATCAAGTGGATTAATACACTGATGAGGTTACAAATCTCATAATCTGCTTAGTTCATCTCTGAATATTCTTGCATTGACATATGAGCTTTTCAAGGGACACCTTATATCCAAACCATAACAGATGACAACCTGTAACATGTTATATAGTTGATATCCTATACCTCTTCTACTTTTACATTATCTGTTTACAACTTGATGACAGGAAAAAAAAATGTTTGTTTCATGTTCTCACTATAGTTTGGCTCTTAAGCATTCCCCAAAGACCCATGTGGTAAAGGCTTATTTCCCATGGTGGCACTATTGGGAAGTGGTGGAACTTTTGGGAGTTGGGTGTAGTTGGAGGCCTTTCAGGCATTGGGGACCTGCTCATGAAGGAGATTGTGAGATTCTAGCTCTTTCCTCATTCTCTTTTGCTTTGTGGCCATGGAATCAATGGTTCTGCTCCACCATGAGCTCCTGCCATAATGGCCCAAGGCAATGGGATCTTTTTCTATTTATAAGTTAATTACCTCAAATATTTGTTATAGAAAACCAACTAACACAGTCTCAAACTGTCCTTCTATTGTCCATTATTGGGAATATTATTTAAAGTGGAGAGAGTTCATGGTATTCTTAAATTTTTTTTTCAGCTGAAAAAATAAATAAGCAGAAGATAGAAAAACAAGCAAGGACTTAAAATGGAACATTTACCAAATCCTAGCTAGAAGGTCACTTGAAGACATTATAAAACTCTTAGACAAAAACTATCAGGAAGACAATAAAACTTACCCACTATATTTTAGTATATTTCCTTCTAGGCATACTTTTCAGGTCATTCAACACATAGAATTTAACCTTCAAGTTCTTTAAAGAAAATATTTTTACAAAATAATTATGCAGAATTTTCCCTAAGTTTATGAGGTATAGGTTATAGCTAAAAATCGCACATACTGAAGTTAAACAACTTATATGTACACATTATGAAATACTTACTACAATTAAATATAAAATTATTTATAATTTCCATTTAAATCTGTATAATTCAACTGTATGTATATATTATATTTTAATGACTCCTTTTTTATATTTGAGAAGTTGTATTAGGGTAATGAAATTTTGGATGATTTTATTCTTATTTTGGTTTATATTTTCTACTTTCTTGAGTGTGGTTTAATGTAATTTATTAAACTTAAAATGGAGGCTGGAGACCTGGCCCTCTTTCCTACTGGTCCCTGACATCCTGCTCTCTGAGGAGGTGAAGATGAACAGAGTTTCATACCTTTTCTTTTTGCTTTGGAGCTAGGGATTGAAGCCAGGACCTTGTGCATGCCAAGCATGTCATATACTCTACCATTGAGCTACACCCCATACACAATGATGTAGTTGTGTTTTTTTAATATATATAATGACAGAAGTATTGACTGTATATAACAAATGATCACATTTTTTGAAAAGTCCAAATGCATATTTTTCTTGACCCTCAGGCTTCACAGAACTGCAGTCCCAAAGTGTGTCTAGAATTCCAAATGGCAACCATCATTATCTTGTCCTATCTGTTGGTGATTCATGCTGCTCTGGTCTTCCCTGGATCCTACTGGATTTTACTGTTTTCTTCTTCATCCCTGTTGAATGGTGATGTGGGGGAGACAACAACAAGAACAACAAAAGCAGAGTGATTTCTCTATTACTTTTCCAGAATTTGGAGGGGCACAAGAGACAAGAAAAGTAGATTTCAGGGAAGCTGCCGCATGTTAGGGGGTTGTGCCAAATTGCAATTTGTCACCTCACCACAACAAGGACCCTGTCATGTAGCAACTTCCCTGGAATTCACTTTCCTGTCTCTTGTACTCCTCCCAGTTCCAGGAATTTAATAATCTCTGCCTTTGCCACATGGCACCACTCAGCAGGGCCCTAGAGACAGCAGATTCCAACCTGGCCAGTGGAGGCTGGAGACCTGGTCCCTCTTTCCCACTGGTCCCTGATAGCATGCTCTCTAAGGAGGTGGAGATGAATAGAGTTTCTGAAAACTGAAAATATTATGAGATTAATGTCCTACGCAATTGAGATTTATTTGTTAATACAAAAAACAGAATGGACACAAAGAGGAGACAGGAAGAAGAATGCCCACTGCAGAACCAAGTGTCCATGGCCAGTTGTTATCAGAGGACCTAATCTGGTCTCTCCTAGTTCCAGCAAGCAATTTCTTTGGTTCCTTTTCCCTCTCCAGGGTTCATGCAACCCCATAATTGTTTTGGTGGAATTTGGGTGTCTGGATTGAGTTATCTTTCCTACACCAGTCTCATTCATTGGGAAAATGCTATTCTAGAGTTGGATTCATTTCCTAGGGCTGCCATAATGAAGAACCAAAAGTGCATAGCTTAGAACAACTGGAATTTGTTTTGTTGCAGTTCTAGAAGCCAGAAGTCTAAAAGTCAAGATATTAACCGGGTCCTTCTCCCTTTGAAGGTGCTAGGGAAGGATTGGTTTCAGGCCTTACTCTAAGCTTCCAGAAGCTAAGGTGTTCCTTGACTTGTAGATGGCCATCTTCTCCTTGGGTTACTTCCTATTGTCTCCCCTCTGAGCGTTATCTTTCTCCGTGTCCAAATTTCTCCCTTATATAAGCACACCAATCATACTGGATTAAAATTCACCCTTTATCTAATCATTTTTACTTGAATATCTCCATAAAGACTCTATTTCCAAATAAGTTCACATTCTCAGTTACTGGGAGTTTAGACCTCCACATAACTTTTGGGGGCATAGTTGAACCCCATAACAGAATATGAACCTTGATAACCAGCGATTGAACTCAGATCTATGCCCATTTCTCATGCCTATATCTTCTCAGAGAGATTAAGATGTCTGGGGTTAGTGGTGTTTTCCTGGAAAGCAGATTTTTCCTCACCATGATGTCAACTCGAAATGGTAGGGTTCGTTCTAGATTAAGAACATTTACTGGGTATTGCAAGTGTGTCTAGCGTGGGCCGCAGAAAGATCCTGCAGTGTGAGTAGGTTTTCACTCACAGACCCTAAAACAGTAGTCTAGTTTGTCCTTTCTGAGTTTCAGATGCAGCTACATACACTGCTGGGCAGACAACACTCCAGCTGCTAATACAAATAAGGTCCGCAGGGGTTGGACATTGCCCTCCCCCACAGGGCTGGGACTCCAAGAAGCAGGGAAGCAATGACAGCCATGCTCAAGCTCTAGGGTCAGTGAATGACAGGGCCCTCAATGCTTACCATGCCTTTGGAAAGCGACCGGGTAGCTAAGAGAGCATCACATTTCTGACATCTATTTCAGTGTACTGGGTTTAACTGACAACTGAAAGACACTTACTACCAGATTCGAATAACATTTCTCTGTGGCTGGAAAGCCCTCTCTCATTTGATCTTCTGCTGCAAAATCACCAAAACCCATTACTTCCGTGAGACCAGAACTGTATAAGTAAAGTGGTATTTTAATTTCACGTTGTATTTTTTTGTGTGTGTATTAAAAATAATTCATGTTTAACATAGAAAACATGGGAGGTATATTATTCTTTATTTTCATCACCATTCCCATCAATAAATGAAAACAAAATGTGGGTGGCATAAGCATAAAATGAAACAGAGAAGGAATACTCATTGATGCTTTCCATGTGCCTGGGTACCAAATCCATGTTATCACGTTTCACCCTTGTAAGACCCCCACAGTCTGTGGGCACTGTATCCATTATATGGATGAGTAAAATGGAGCCTTGTGGAGGTTTGGCCGCAGACCTGCCTCCAAGCATATAATGATCTAACATCCAGTTCTGAGCTCACCTCTGCTAAAAACCCTCCCCTGCTAAACTCTACCCACTGTTGACCTTCCCAGGATAGCAAGTGCTCAGGATCAACCTTTGGCATGACAAAATGCTAAAACAAAACAAAAATATCTACTTCATGATATGAATTTAGCACAATGTTAAATAATGGTTGTAAAACTGGTTGGTTGACTTCAGCAAGGGTTATCTATCTTAGAGCACCTATGTAAGATTTTTCTGCATTGCATCTGAGGGCTCAAGGGCACTTACTCCATGGATATGTTTCCTGACTCTTCAGTTGTGGCTTCAATGTTCTAATAGATCAGTTTGCCAAACTTTGGGCTCAGGTGGGATCTGCTTCATGGGAAAGCTATATACATTTGACCGTATGTGACTCCATCTTTAATGTGTGAATGTAACCCATCTGGGAATTTTCTTTATGTTTAAAGGGGGAGATAATATAATAGAACTTCTCTTTGGCACAAGTTGGGGCATTCTGGGCTGAGTTGGATTGTTTTCATTGTGCCTCTCTTCACTGGGTGTGCAGGGAGATAAGCAACAGGCATGCTCCTTGAAGACAGCTAAACCCTGTTCATTTCCGTGTTCCCAGTGCTGATGAAAGTCCCCCTCGCACACAGGAAGTGGTCAATGACTGCTTGGTGAGTGAACTAATATATGACTGAGTTTTCTTTTTTTAATTCTTTATTAAGTATTGCCCCACACATTCCCTGAGGGCCTAGGGAGAGTGTTTCTTTATTATGTGAAACCTTACCTGTCCCCTTTCTTGATTGCCTCCGCTGGGCCTGTGTTCATTTGCTTGACTCCTTTAACTGTTAAACATGCTACTAAGGGGGACTTAAGTTTGGGAAAGAGCATAGGGCCCTTCTTTGGTGAGACTTCATTTTCTCAGTTGTGTAGCCATGAAGTTCTATTAAGCTTAATTTAGTCAGTATTAATGTGTATTTTATTTAAAATTTTTTTTTAGTTGTAGGTGAAAACAATATCTTTATTTTGTTTATTTTTATGTGGTGCTGAGGATCAAACCCAGGGCCTCACATGTGCTAATCAAGCTACAACCCCAGCCTATTAATGTGTAGTTTTTGAAAATTGATGCAATAATTACAGAATTATCCATTAGAGGCCCCTGATTACAATTTTAAATTCTAAGGAGTACAGCAGTCCACTTAGGAAATGGTCAGAATGCAAAGCAAAGGATGACCACCTCCTCCCCACATCCTTTCTTCAATCCATATCCAAAGAAGAATGTGAAAAATGGCAAACCTTCCCCTGCCCATATCCTCATTATTCTCTTACATTTCTCTGTTCCACCCACTCTCAAGCAGACAAATATCACAGAGCTGGAATTTGCAAATCCATCAATGCTTCATTTGTTTCCCATCTGCTTCTTAGATATGCCAGAGCCCTTAGACTTTTAAAAATGTCTGCTTCTCAATCCCAGACTTGAATGACAGCATCAGATAAAGCAATTGTAATTTCCCTCTTTCATGTTGCATCTGTCCCACGACTGGATACAGTTGATTTACCTGTACTAAAAGGGACAGTAACCAGAAAAGAGGATTACAGTACATTCAAAGGCAATCAAGGGAGGAAAATAAATGAAGTGCCAAGAGGGTATTAAATAGCACAGCTATCCACAGGAGCAGAACAAGCTGACAGAGAGAGAGAGAGAGAGAGAGAGAGAGAGAGAGAGAGAGAGAGAGAGGGGAAAAATCTTCTATGGACAATTTTTTTATTTCATAAATCTGAAATTTCATCAGAAGCAAGACAGTTGATTTTCTATTTTAGGCAATTTAACAGGTAGACATGGTTTACTGGATTTTGTGTATAATTTTAGTCAAGGCATCCCTGAAATATTGTTTTTTGTTTGTTTGTTTGTTTGTTTTTCTTCTTCTTTTAATTGGCAAGGTCATTCTTTTTGAAGCAACCTAAACTATGGAGAACGCATATTTTTTTATTTTGTTTCATGTGTGCTGAGAATTGAATTCAAGACCTTGTATATGCCAAGTACCTGTTTTACAACTCAGCTATACCCCCAGCCCAAGAATGCATATTCTTAAATACTTCCATACAAATGTAATATAGAATGCGGAGGTGTATGAGGTGTTGGGGTGGGGGCATATATAAAGCCACATAATATTGGGGAATTCCTTTGAACATAAATTTGCTTGAAATCCAAAGAAGATGCATTTTTTATTAAACAAATGTGCATTTATCATGTTATATAATAGAAATTTGCAGTATGAATTTTAAAGATTAATATAAGATGTCAAATAATTGTCACATGAGTGGCTGCTCCTTCGAATCAGTAGATCACCCTTTCCTCGACCCCTAGAATCCCCTTTGTTACTTGGTCTCAAGGCAAAGAGAGAAATCTGAATGTTTGTGTACAGTCTAGAGACTTCCTTCAAAATCCTTAACCTCTGTAGTTGCAGAGGAAGTTCGAAGGCATCATTACTTGGGTCCTGCCTTACTTTTCTTCATTTTTTCTCTCTTTTGGCCAACTTTCACATCCTCTGGCTCCTCTGGTTTTCAAAGAAAGTTAATCAAACAATCAATAAAATCAAATATATGTACATGACTCATTCCTCCTTCCATTCTCCAGTTTTTATACCACTTCCCAAAGGATCATGCTCTCTGTAATGAGTCATGGGTGATAGGTCTGAGAAATAACAGTGGCCCAACCCAAAATGTGGTTGAAGAAATCAGGAGAATAGATCACAAGCATGAGAAGGTAGGAGTTAGGAGAAGATCAAAATTTAATTTGTAGAAACTTTTTGAATGATTCATGAAAAAAGTGAACAAAAAGTACTTAGAAAAGTTGGGTGTGATTCATACTGTATAAGGTGAAGACCTGGGAAGTTTTCTGTTCCCACTTCATCCTTGGGAATATTTGTGGAGAATGAACTCCATCTTGAACTTTGAAGCAGAATGGCTTAAGCTCAGCCTTGGAGTTAGACAATCTGAGTTCCAATCCTACCTCTGTCACTTGGCTGTGACCATATACCTTCTGTTATTTAGCCTGTATGATCATCTATGTGCTCATTTATAAAGCAGGGATAATACATTATCTTTAAGTGAGGGGTGAAAGTGAGGATGAATGGACTCTCTGACATATCATATTCATTAATTTCCTTAGTATCATTATCTATTTCTGAGTAGTGAATTACTTCAAAACATTGTGGCTCCAGACAACCAAGATATTATTGCACATTGTCTCTGTGGGTCAGGAATCTGAGTGCCTCTGGCTTGGGATCTCTCCCAAGGCTGCAATGCAGGTGTCAGTCAACAACCACATGGTTGTTGACAGGCCTTGGATTCCTGACTGGCTGGGGAGACCTCAGTTCCTTGCCATGTGGGCCTTCCATAGGGCAGCTTATAACATGACAGCTGGCTTGGCTCAGAATCTGCAGTAGGGGGCCAACAGAAAACATGCCTAGTGAAGGCACAGACTTTTGGATACTTAGCCTGGACAGCAATAGTTCATTACTTTTGTCATATGCTATTCATTAGGGTCACAATATTTGGCCTATAATCAAGAAGAAGGGATTTATTTACAAGGGCATGATCACTGGAAGGAGAGGATCATTAGGGGGAATCTTAGAGGCCACTGGCACATGGCAGACTTTTGATATTGTAACAGGTGAGTAAGCACATAAAACTAAATAAAATGAGACATGGTACCTGCTCCCATGCAGCACACAAAAAGGGAAACAGACATGAATTCATATAAAATTACCACTCTTGGTGGTCACAAACACATACCACAGAGACCTAGCCTAGTCATCAATCAGTGAATACGTTCCTAAAAAAGTTGCTCAGGAGCCAAGGTCTCATGGTAATCTAGGAAAAGAAGAAAAGACAAAAAAATAATCAGAGGCAGAGAGAATAGCATGTACAAAGGTCCCATTTAGGTATGACCTTCTTAAATTTTTAATCCCAAATTAATTTATGACACAGACCAACCTGGAGAAGATATTTACTTTAGGTATCTATTTTATTTCACTTCTGTGATAGGATTCAACTCAGGCATTCTATTCTGTGACTTGCCTCAAGGGCTCTGTAGGCAACTCAGAAGAAAGAGTTCTGCGGCAATGCTTCTCCAACTTTAATGGACATTTAAATCTTGTTAGATCTTGTTATAAAGCAGATTCTGATCAGAGATAGATCCCAGATTTGCACATGGACATCAACTGGGAGCTTGGTAGAAGTGTATAACCTTAGGCCCCAGCCAGGGCTCAAAAGCAGGTGAATGCATTTATCACCTGGCAGGTCTGGGCTCTGTCCCAAAAGATGCTCTTTCAGAAGGTGTGGGTGTGGCTTGAGAATGTGCATTTCTAACAAGCTTCAAGGGATGTTGCTGCCAACACCATACTTCTAATAGTACTAATCCAGGATCTCAGGGCTCATACTATTACCTAGGACACAGCAGAAAAGACCTTGATTGGTGGCTTGCATTGGAGGTAAATATTAAGGAAAGATATCCCCTTCTGGGGGAGCAGGGAGGAAGAGGGGCTTATCCTCTTTCCTCTCTGATAGAGGAAGTAGGGAATAACTGGAGGGAGGATGTCTATATCTTGGTGACCAGCTATGTTAGTTGGCTTTCTATCACTGGAACAAACACTGGAGATAATCAACTTATAAAGAGAAAAGGTTCGTTTTGACTCATGGTTTTAGAAATTCCAGTGCATGGTCGATTAGCCCTGTTGCTTTTAGGTCTGTGGCAAAGCAACACATCATGGTGGGAGCGTGTGGGAGATCAATGCTGCTCAGCTCATTACCAGAAAGTATAAAAGAGAAAGAGGAGGAGGCTGGGTTTTACTATCTCCCCCAGGGGTGCTTCCTCAGTGACCCTGGAGACCTTTCATGAGATCCCACTTTTTTTTAATGTTTATTTTTTAGTTGTAGATGGACAAAATACCTTTACTTTGTTTATTTATTTTTATGAGATGCTGAGGACTGAACCCAGTGCCTCACACATGTGAAGCAAGAGCTCTACCGCTGAGCCACAACCCCAGCCCCAGGTCCCACTTCTTAATGGTTCCACCACCTCCTGATAGTTTCATGCTGAGGAACAAGCCTTGATCACATGGACCTTTGGGGGACATTTCAGATCCAAATTGTAGAACCACCCAAGGATAGGGGACAGTGTAATTCTTTGAAAGACTCCAGACACCATCAGGACTGTCTGTGAAACAGCAGCCAACAAACATTTTTACTGTTACAGGTACATTCCTTGCAGACTCATTTTAACCCAAACAACAATTTTCACGTCTCCAGGAGGCTATAAGAACATAGGTAATGTGGTGCTGAAGTCAGAGAACTGGACTCAGATTGAAAAGACCTGGGAGCAATTCTCAGCTCTTCCACTCCATTGGACATGAGACTCTGAGTAAGACATCAACCTTTCTACACCAATTGCCCCATGTTTAAAAGGATTTCAAGTACTAAACATTTAATGTTAGAGTCTGTAAACAAGTCAAGATGGCACCTGGCATTTTGCAGAGGGAGTGGTTTGTGAAGTAACGCCAGCGAGCCATTAAGTGTGGAGATTCCTTATTGGTTGACTTCTGTATCTAGTTTATGTTAATTAAGATAAGCTGTGTGTAATGTATTTATACCCCTCCTGTCCTACAATAAATGGCTCCCACTCCTGCTGTATCAATGTACATAAGTTGCTCGTCACCCCCCCCCCACCCCCGTTATTTTGCTGCAGCCAGACTGCGGCATTGTCCAGGTTGTAGGAAACTGGCTGCAGAGAAGGAGTTGGGTCAAATAAATAAATAAGTATATTAAAGAGAGAGGGAACCAGGTTCCCACAGTTGGAAAGAGACACTCTCTAGTATGGAAAGAGAGAAAATTAGAATAAATCCTGGGACGCTAACTTAGAAATTCTTTTAAATAGATGCATAAGCAAACATAGATGTAAACGTATGTATTTGCATGTGCGTGTGCATGTGTGGTCTCTAGTCCTGTTAAGAGAGTCTAACATCAGCAATACCCCACTATCAGTGAGAATACTGAGAACCCTGTGTTGACATCCAAGTCCCATGTTTCACTAAAGGGATCCAGTGATCCTTGAAGAAATTGATGATTTCACAGCTGGGACAGGGAGCATGAAGCATGCATCTTGTATCAGAAAGTGAGGGAGGCTTGCAGGAGCTCCCACTGGCTGTATTTGAGACAGTTTGAGCACAGTAATAAATAGCAATAGTAACAAATTATAACTTATAGAGCGAAATTGGAAACCATTGGTCCAGAAAGATATGAATAAGTGAGGAGAGGTTTGATGATAAATAGAACATTAATTTTGTCTCAAATTACCTCTCCACAAAATATTTATGAATTCTAAAGAAATAAAAGACTGCAGTGGAGAAGTCTGGCAGACACTACTTTAATCTAGTGATCATAATGAATATCCCCAGTGATAGGGTAAATTGAAGAGGCACCACCTCGTATTACAAGATTCACAGCATCACTTCTCTGGTAGTTCCAAGATCCATCCTGATTACAATTATAAAGAAATAATTCCCTTCTCCAATAGTGAAAACCATTCAAAGGCTATTGCATAAAAAAAATCAATAAAAAAACCAATAATCTCTGCAAGTGTCAAGGTCAAGATGGAAAGTCCAAGGAACTTTCAGACTGAAGGAGATTCAAGAGTCATGATATCTAATTGCAGAGTGTGATCCTAGAATTTTCTATAAATCGCATTATGGGGAAATCAGAAAATTTTGAATTGGGTTTGAGCATTAGATGATGGTAATATATCCGTGTTAATATCCTGACTCTGGTGATCACAACTGTGCTGTTGCAGGACAATATCCTTGTTTTTAAGAAAAATATAACAGTAGTGCTCACAGTTGTTGGGAAATTATGTTGACAACTTCCAAGTGGTTGGGGGGTGGGGGTTCTTTGTTCTATATTTGCAAATTATCTGTACATTTGAGGTTATTTCAAATAAAAACCCCAAACAATGACGCACATCAATGTGTCTGAGAGATACAAGGCAATTTACAAAGGACAGATGGAATGATGTCATCCCCTGCTCTTCCATCTGCTGTTCTTTCCATACAAAATCATGACCATGTCCTTCCATTTCTACTTGCAGATTTTCTCTGATCTCTGTTCCCTGTACCACTTTCAATACCATCACCTGGTTTCAGTCCTCATTGTTATTCAACAGAGCTGGGGGCAATGGTCTTCAAGCTCTTCCTGCTTCTAATGTCAACTTCTCTTTCTGTTTCATCCTACTTCTCACCAACTAACCCAGTCCCCATATTACTAACTGAGTAACTTCAAACACCCAGACCTGGCTGTGAGATGATCCAGCTTGAAGTCCTTAAGTCTTCTCTCCCCTATGAAGTCCCAGCTCCTTATTCTGGTTATAGCTGTCCTTCAGCTTGCATTTTTTTTCTACCTTCGTTCCTGGTGGCTTGAGTAACTCTGAACGATTCACCTTTTCATGACTCACCAGTACCTTCCTGCCTCCAGGCCTCAACAATGTTATTTGCTGAGCTTTCTTTTCCTGAAATACTTGCTTCTTAAGATCCAGCTCGAATAGATTTCCTCTGTGAAGTCTTCCCCATCCCCACTGCCCTACCCCATCCCTATCCTTCCTTCATGCTCTAGTAACTCTTGGTAAAAATCTCTCTCGTAATAACAATCATTGTAATGCAATTATTTTGCTTTGTTATAATTTTCCCTCTCCAGACTTTTAGCTCTTTAAGGGCAGAGACTGTGTCTTAATGTGGTTGGAACCAACACAGTCCCTGGCACCATGTTGGTATTCAATAAATGCCTGTTGAACAACCGAACAGATGATGTGGTTTTGCTATGCTGTTTGGCACTGGGTAGCATTTATGTAGAAACTCCTCTCCTACTGGGATGGAAGGGCATGCAATAGGCTGAGACAAATTTTATGGAACTGGTATATGCATAGTTAAGAAATTTTTACCCTCAGCATTAAGGTTTGCTTTCTTTTCTTTTCTGGTTGGTCTTCAAGCAATTAGAAATGACCTGCTCTTTTTATCCTTTCTTTTTCACATTTAAGAAAGACTTTGATAAAGTCTCCTCCAGTTCCCTGCCCTCCATATACGGCGGGGAGCATGTCCTTGCAGGCATCCCATGTAGATAGCTAGAGTGCAGTAGTGGAGGGGCCAGGAAGTGAAATGAGTTAAGTTAGAAGCTGCTTAGGAGGCCAAGGTACAAAATCTTCTTGAGAAGCCAGATCCTTCATCAAATAAGTCATGGGTCAGAGTCAGGTATTAGGGTTGAAGCAAACATTTGGATAGAGGGATAGTATGAGCATCAATAGAGTAAAGGGATGGATGAGGCACCTGAAAGTTTTGCTTCAGATTCAGCTGGCATAGGGCCCTGGCATTTGAGGGCTAGCAGGGGACAAGTAGTGTGTTAATATGTTTTTTGTTGCTATAACAGAAAGCCCGAGACTGGGTAATTTATAAAAGAAAGAAGTTTATTTAGCTCACGATTCTGGAAGCCCGGAGTCCAAGATTATACAGCTCCAAATGTTGAAGGCTTTGTGCAACGTCATAACATGGCCTAAAAGAGGAAAGGCAAGTGGGCACTTATGGAAGAGGTGAAACATAAGGGAAAGCTTCATTTTATACAACATATTCTTGTGAGAAAGGCATTAATCACTCTTAATGACTGCTATGGTTTGGATATAAAGTGCCTCCCAAAGACTCATGTGTTGAAGGCTTGGTCCCCAGTGCAACAATGTTCAGAGTGGGGCTCTTAGGAAATGATGGGACCGTGAGGGCTCTGACGTCATCAATGCATTCACCCATTTGATGGATTAATAATTAAGACGTGTTATTAGGAGGTGGTAAAAACTGTAGGAGGTGGGACCTAGTTGGAGGAAGAAGGGACGCGACCTGGATGGGTATTTTGTGTTCCCACTCCTTCCCCTCTCTCTTGTTCTCTGCTTAGCTCTCCTTAACCATGGCTTCCACCATGATGATCTGCCTTACCACAGGCCCAAAGCAATGAAGCCAGCTGACCATGGACTGAAACCTCTGAAACTGGGAGGAAACACAAAAAACCAAACCAAAACAACAACAACAAAAATACCTTTGCTCCTTTAATTATTTTATGTTAGATATTTTTTTTGTCAGTGACAAAAAGCTGACTAACACAATGCCCTAATCACTGCTCTGATGACAATCAGATTTCAACTTGAGTTTTAGAAGGGACAAAAAGTAGCAAGTGGATACAAGAGTGAAGTAGTGGATTTTCTTAAAAGGTCCCAAGTGAATCAGATGACCATGAACCAAAAGTGATGGATAAAGTTTCTTGTATTATCATAAATATTTTTCATTTGTGTTACGTCCTCCTTGTTTTTTTGCACTATTTCAGTTATTAAAGAGATTCATCTGTAGGGGAGAAATTCAATGCTATTCTTGGGGCTGGACTTTATCCTGCTAAAAAATTCCTGCTGAGCTCTGCCAAACAAGGCAGAAATACATCACCCAAGGCATCACATCTCAGCCCCCATTGAAGACCACTGGGAGTCATCAAATATTCAAAGTTAAATTAGTTTCAAAGTTTTTCCAATAAAAATATAATATTATATATATATACATATATATATATACACATACATATATGTATGTGTATATATATGTGTGTGTTGTGTATATATATATATATATATATATATATATATATATATATATATATAATCTTTAAGCTAGACCAAAAGAAATTAAGAAGTGACTCATTCTACTTCTAAAAGATTAAAAAAAAAAGTTAGAATAGAAAATCTTTTATAAAAGCAAGCCGCCCACCTATATTTGAAAAGAGCTGGAAGTTAGGAAAATAGTTAAAAGCACAAAAACAACTAGAATCAAATTTATTGAAATCAATTATACCCATCCCACAAGTTCAGGAGGGAAGAGCCACACTTACAAAATCAAACACTTCAACAATTGAAGCTCACAGGATTGGAGAAGCATTGATTCCGAGCTTGTAATTGAGGAATACAATTCTGACATTTTAAAAAGTCCTTGTTTTTTTCATTGATTCAATCTTTCACTAAGCATCAGCTACCTTGCTTGCCCCTGAGGATTTAACCTCATGAACAAGGCGAATGTAATTCTTACTCTTGTCAAATATTAGACTAAGGAAGATAGAGAAGATGCAAATAAATACACAAGTAACTTTAAAGTTGCAAGCTGTGATGTGTGTTATGAAGGAACGTGCCAAGTGGCTGAGACTGTGTGTTGGGGAGGCTGGGGGAGAGGGGATATTGGAGAGTGTCTGAAAAGGCCTTCTTGAGAGGTAACCTTTGAGTTTGAACAACAGAGATGATCAGAAACCATATGGTACATGAGAGAATTCTGGGCAGTGAGCATATTATGCACAAATGCCTTGGGTCAAGAAAGTCTTGACCAGTTTGAAGAACAAAAGAAAATGAAAAGATGTGCCTGGTGCTTAGGGGCTAAGAGAGTGTTGTGACAAGTACTTCACTGATGGTCTGGAGCAGCTCATGCAAGACCTTATGGTTCATTCTAAGGACACTGAGGGAGCCACCAAAGAGTTTCAATGCTATAATTCAATTTATATTCCATATAGTTACTCTTGAGTGCAGAGGAGTCAAATAGTGGGGAGACTATCTGCCTGCTGTACCAGTTGTCCAAGCAAGAGATAACCATGGCCTGGGTGAAGATGGCCGCAGACAAGATGGAGAGGTGTAGATGGATTTGAAATATATTTTGGAAACATAATTGACAAAGTGTGCTTTGGGTTAGATAGGGCTTGAGGTAAAGGAAAAATCAAGAGTGATTTATGGGCTTCTAGATGAGCAATTGCTGGGACTAACTCTGGCAATGGGAGAAATGTGCAGGATCAGCCACTTTGTGAGTTGATAAAACAGGGAAAATCAAGAACTTTTATTAAATGTCAAATATCTTGAGACATCCAATTGAGATGTCAAGCAGAGTTGGAAAAGTGAGTCTGAATTGAGAGGTGAGGTTAACTCTAAAGAAAAAGAAAATATGTATATAACACAGTAGGTGGTGACTAGCCTATCTGTTCTTTTACTTTTACTCATTGGGCTTTTACATTATTCTCTTTTAGTTTTCTTGACATGCAGATTCAATTTCCTACTTGACATTTATTTTCCTTTTCTTTCGAAACCATAGAAAATCTGTCAGTGTTTTTCCTCTCAGGTTATTCACTAGCCTACACTGTGTTGGGGGTTGATCAGACAACTTGCAGGGCAAACAGAAGGGTGCTTTTGAAGGCTCCCCTAGTCTCAGTGGCAAATGCCTACATCACAAAGGGTGCTTTCTCATTTCTCATTATGTTTCTGTGAAATGGCTGTCCTTACATCTATCATGTCATGACAACCACTTCAAACCTTAAAAACTTAAGAACAACAATTATTTCATGATCGTTCATAGATCTGCATAGATGAGCAGTTCTTTTGGTCCCTCTTATGGTCTTGAAGCTGAGCATTGAGACCAGATCTCATGCCAACTCCCTATTTAATCTCCATTGACTCTTGTCTTTCACAATAATCAAATGGAATATTTTTTCTTCCATTACCTTGAGTTTGGTGATCAGAAAGAGAACCTTGGGAAGCAAACCCCTCTAGACTGTCCATTGTGTAATACGTTGGGAACTGCCCTGAGGAAATAACATATCTTAATTCTTGAGATCTGCAGAACTGAAAAGAATCTCATGGCTAGACAACTGGGATGGGATGTGCATCATCTGACCTACTCACTGTGAGAAAGCACCTGTCTCTCCACCATCAATCTTCACCCACTGTGAGAAAGCACCTGTCCATCCACCCAATCTTCACCACCAATCTGGGAATACTCATCAGCTGCATATATAAACTATTCCTAAATCCATTTCCTAGCAAAAGGGGTTTTGAACAAAAGTCCTCTAACATGTATTGAGCTAGCTTTTTAAATAAGGTCACCTTCCTTGCCTCAATACCTTTTTTTCTCGATTTAATTGGCCTGTCACGCAGAGAGCTGCTGGAGTTGGCTTCAGTAAGTGACTCTTAAGTATTCTCAGTCAGTTGGCAGCTGGGGCTGGAGTCTTCGGAAGATGCTGGGACCATTGGGTCTCTCTCCTTCACATATACAGATAGCCTCTCCTCTACTTGGCCTCTCCAGGTGTCTGTACAAGTGGTCTCTCAAGCAGTATAGCCAAACATTTTGCCTGATAGCTCAGTCCCCAAAGTGCAAACAGGAAGCTTCCAAACATCCTTATGGCCCAGAACCAGCACATCCTCAATTGTGCCAAGTTCTACAGTTTAGATGAGTCATAAGCCCAGTCCAGATCCTAAGTGGGAGGAAAAACACAAGGACGTGAATACTGGAAGGAGGTGCAGTTCATTGGGGCCATTGTTTAAAAGCTAGTTAGCGTAATGTGAAAACTTAGGGCAGAACTTTATCTCTATTTTTCTTCTTATAAAGATTCTACTTTTGGGGGCCAGGGGTGGTGGTGCATACCTATAATCCCAGTGGCTCTGGAGGCTGAAGCAGGAGCATTATGAGTTCAAAGCCAGCCTCAGCAATTTAGTGAGTCCCTGAGCAACTCAATGGGACCCTGTCTCTAAATAAAATTAAAACGCATTGGGAATGTGGCTCAGTGGTTAAATGCCCTGGGTTCAATTCCTGGTACAGAAAAAAAAAAAAAATCTATTTTTTAAGTCAATGTTCTCCTGAGATACTTGGTTGAATATTTAGCAACACTCTATGGCAAGATAGGTTAGGAGACCAGGTTGATAATAACACTAAGAGTCTAGGACTTAGTCAACTTAGGGAACCAGGGTTCTCCACAAAGTGTTTTCTTCCTTGCCCTACCTGCTCAGCTTCCTCCTTTACCATGTCAGTGGCTCTCTCTCCAAGAATCCACAAGTGTTGGTTTTATTCCAGGCTCTGGAGCCCATGCCAAGCAGATGGCAGCCATAGAAATATCAGAACTTTCCACTGAAATTGGATTCCAATCAACTGAGAAACTGATGTTTAATTTTAGACTTTGAGATAGGCCATGTCATACTCTACCTTCTCTCTACTTGAAAAATCATAACACAATAATGTTGGGAAGAATTTTCTTTTCATCTTAGGACATATTTTTAGCTCTTTCAAAGCTATAGTTAGTATTTTTAAAAAAGAAAATTAATATACTTTTAGAATAAGTAATGTAGTCACATAGTCAAAATTTAAAAGATTCAAAGGGTAAACAAATCTCCCTTCTATATCCTTGTCCCTCAGACATGTAATTTTCCTCTAACTCCTTGGAAAAACCTACAAAGAATCAGCCATGGTCACTGAGTCACTCTGGTCATTCTTTCAGGTAACCTAGAGTAAACATGGCTAATTATAATACTGAACAATTATTTGCCCACAAACAATCCTTTCCTTTTTAAACATGTGGTCTATGACCAGAAACATACCCACCCCTCCACATGCTTTCCTATATCAATGATGCAGAGGCTCCCCGAATAACCCTCCAATACCCCTCTCCTCCCCATGCTTCCTCTGCTTGGGGAGAACATTGCTTTGCAAATAATCCTAGTGTTCCCCTTACCTGCTGCAGGTAATAAAACTTTCTCTGCTCTTTTATCTCCTGGTTGTGCTTTTTGACTTTACACTCACTGAACTAGGAACTCATTATATTCAGTTACTCAAGTGTTGGAGGGTATGTGCATTCTCAGGCTTTCTTTACATTGTTGATGAGACAGTAAATTAGAAAATAGTTTGGCATATCTCCTAAATTGAATGTTGATATGATCCAACAATTCATCCCAGGTTTGTATTGAAGAAAAATTCATGCACACGTTCATTCATAATAATATGATTTAGCAAAAACATGGAAATAATTTCAAATGTTATGAATAAGAGGATAGATGAATAAACTGTGATATAGCCAAAGAATTATGAAGTAGCAGTCAAAACAAATGAACTTCAGAAATATGCAGCTAATGGGAAAGTTTTGTTTTAGAAGATTATATGCAGACCCCAAGTTAAAGGTGAAATCTTCCACAATTCTCCCCTCATATCAGATGCCAGCTGCAAATCTCAGGAGTCTCCAGGTCACTTGCACTTCTGACCATCTGGCTGCAAATTTGAGGGTTCCGGTGACCCTCTCAGGTTTGCTAATTCACTAGAATGACTCACAGAACCCAGCAAGTCAGTCTACTTGTTATTAAAGTTTTATTACAAAAGATACATAGAGGAAGGACCAGCCAAAAGGAGAGAAGCCTGTAGCAAGATTCGGGAGGGAGCATGAAGGCTCTGTGCTCTCTCATGAAACGAGGGTGTTCAACCTTCAGAACATCAATGTACGAATGGCACTCACAAAGTTCCATTGAGCCCTGGGTACAGAGTTCTATGGGGGATTTCATTATGTAGGCATGAATAATTAAATCGTCGGGCACATAAACTCAATCGCTAGCCTCCTTACCTTCCTTAAACAGTGGCCCAGTTCAAAGTCCCAAACCCTCCAATCACATCACGGGTCCCTTCTGAGACCAGCTCCCCCCATCCTCCCATCCTTAAGCTTTTGGGTGCTCATCTGAGTCACCTCATTAGCATAACAAAGACATTTCTATCAACTCAGAAAATCCCAAGGTTTTTTGAAGTTCTGTGCCAGTAACTCAGACAAAGAGCAGAAAAATTCTTTTTTTTTTTTAAAGAGAGAGGTGAGAGAGAGAGAGAGAGAGAGAGAGAGAGAGAGAGAGAGAGAGAGAGAGAGAGAGAGAGAGAGAGAGAGAGAGAGAGAGAGAGAAGAGAGAGAGAGAGAGAGAGAAAGAGAATTTTTTTTAATATTTATTTTTTAGTTGTCTGGCAGACACAACACCTTTGTTTGTACGTGGTGCTGAGGATCCAACCCGGGCCGCAGGCATGCCAGGCGAGCGCGCCACCACTTGAGCCACATCCCCAGCCCCAGAAAAATTCTTTATTATACAACTCCCTAATAAAACTCCGGTGCACAATTCTGTCTTGGGGTCTATTTCCAGGAAATCTGACCTAAGACAGTTGTTACCAGGAGTGAGTTTAGGAAATGCGAGTAATGTTTTAGTCCCTGATGCCTTGTGTTCTCTGAAGAGGAAGGGAGGTCAAGGGTTGAGGCTTTACTGGATCGGCTCTGACCATAGCAGAGTGACCTGTGTGATAGGACACCAGGCCCAGAGCTGGCAGTACAGTGACAGTGGTGCAGTAGCTGCATAGTGCTTGATACTTAAAATAGCTCTTGTTCCTGGGATGCTCCTAAGTAGTGGTAGCTACCACTGCAACCAGGGACCCTTAGATGGGATGAATTTTGAGAAGTGCTTTCCTCATCAGGTGATTTCATAATGCAAACCTCATAGGGTATATCTGACCTAACCTAGATGGAATAGGTCAATCACTAAACTTTAGCCTATTGGTGCCATCAAGAGACGTAAGCGTCAGAAGTATGAGCTGCTATGAGTGTAACACAGGCCAAGTCTTAGAGTGCATTCTAAAATAAGAAAAAATTCTAGACATGTGGCATGTGTCTGTAGTCCCAGATGCTCGGGAGGCTATGTAGAAGGATCATTTGGTCCTAGGAGTGTAAGGACAGGCTGGGAAGCATAGAAAGGCCTCATTTCTAAAAAGTACAGTACAGTTAAAACATGAACCAGTGACAAAGTGACCATGTACCAGAGTGACCTGTGTGATAGGACACCAGGCCCAGAGCTGGCAGTACAGTGACAGTAGCTGCAAAGTGCTCGATCCTCAAAACAGCTCTAGTATCATGTACTAGACATAACGATATGTGCTACTATTTTATACAACTGGAAGTACAATAGGTAAGTTTACACCAGTATTACCATGAACGTGTGAGTAATGCATCGCACCATGACGTTACGAAAGCTACAATGTCACTAGGCAATAGGAACTTTTCAGCTCCACTGTAATCTTATGGGACCACTGCCATATATAGGGTCCATCATTGACTCAAATGTCATTATATGGACCCTAACTCTAAAATGACTAGAAGGAGAGTATTGGCCTGTTGCCCCTTTCCTGTGCAAGCCCACCACTGTATGGAAAGAGGTGACCTCCTCTCCTAGCTGTTGCTTATCTCTTTCTGGGAGTAAGTTTTGGCATATCAACCGGCTCTGATTTCCATTAATCAACCTTACTCTCCATTCCAGCGCTCCAATCCCAGCTGCCTCACATTGCCACAGGTGTCACCCAACCTCCACTCTGCCCATGTGTCTCAGATGTTTCAGTCTCAACCTGTCCAGGAAAAGGAAGCCTTCTCCATGAAAATTTTCTTCCTCTCTTGTCTCTACCATCCTCCATGAGGACCTTAGGGTCATTTCGTTGTCATCCTTGGCTTCTCCATCTTTCTCACCTCCTGCCAATGTCAAGCACCCTGACCTATCAATTGTACTCCTGAGCTTCTCTCAGAAATCCTCCTCAGATTGGTCCGTGATGGACCCATCTGCCACCACAGCCCCGGTGTCAGCCTCTTCACCTCTGAGGCTGGAGGAGAACGCTCACTGTCTGTTTCCCCTGCTTTTCTTTCTCCATATACTATCTCCGCATGGACCGAGAGATAGGGGACCCAGTGGTTTCCTCTTCCATCTTAATTTCCTACTAAATTATAAATGCTGTTTATAGAAAGCAGAGTAATACTGAGGTGTATTTAGCAGTAAGTCTGTAGTTTTCCCCCTTTTCTATCCCATACTGCTTTCCTTATCTTTTCAAGAATTGCCCCTCCATGATGTCTAAAGACAAAATAGCAACAAATTTAGTTTTAAGATTTTTTTCTTTTTTTTTTGGTACCAAGGATGGAACCCAGGGATGGTTAACCACTGAGCCACATCCCCAGCACTTTTTAATTTATTTAGAGGCAGGATCTCGCTGAGTTGCTTAGGGCCTCACTAAATTGCTGAGGCTGACCTTGAACACATGATCCTTCTGCCTCAGCCTCCAGAACCACTGGGATTATAGGTGTGCACCACCATGTCCAGCTAGTTTTAAGATCTCAATTGGCTGTTGTTAATGAGTCTAGAATCAGGCAACACCTCATTCCATAAAATGGAACCAGTGTTCCAATGACTTGAACAGAGAAGTTTGATTTGATAAACAGAGACAGCTGAGCACAGCAGAAGCAGAGAACAGAAAGCACATTGGTTATTTCAAAGACACTTCTCTTGCTAAAGTAGAGGTTAAACTCCTTTTTTCATATCAGATAAAACTGGCTTGTTTGGGGATTTGGCTATTATCTCTTGCTCTTCTGATATCTCATACAATGGCCATATAAACAACTTGGTTTTGACTAGGTGATGTGGAACGCCAGCAGGAGTGACGCCATTTTGGTTTGGCCATTTAAGCCTAGTGCTGGAACTCAGTCAAACCAATGGTCTCCTATAAATTTTACTTACCAGAAAATGAACCCCCGCCCCAGGAACTGCCATACTCTTCTTTGGTCTCTCTACTCAGGCCACAGTTAATTGGTTTATATTGGGAGTCCTTTCCTGTGGTTATTGGACTCAGGCTCAAAGAAGGGAACTGACCTCTGTCCATGGCTGGAGATGTAAGACACAAATTTGCTTTTCTTGTTCTGGTGAGCAGAGTAGCTGGGGCTGGGGGCCAGAATAAAGTAGACACACACTCAGAGAAACAGAGATGAAACAAAGATAAACGAAATGGAGAGAAAGAATCCTTTGTTGTTGTTTTCTTATACAAATGAGATCATACCATACCAGATTTTTTTTTTTTTTTTTGCCTATTTTTCTTTCTTCATTTAACAATGTATCTTGGAGATCTTTTCATTTCCTTCTTTACAAAGGTACTTTGTTCTTTTAATGTCTTGCCTGGTATTTAATAGTCTGAATGTTTCATGGTTTAACTATTTCTAACAGGCAGATTGTTCTCAAATTTTTGTTGTTAAAGAGAATGTTATAATAAATGTCTTGGTACGAGTATTTTATTTATTTATTTTTTGGTAGGAGATAATCTAAAATGGGAATAATTACTCCCATTCTCCTAAACTCATCAGTATTTCTAAGATAAAATGTGTGCTTCTTAAAAGGGAAGACACAACCAGCACCCCTGTTTCTCATTATTCCCAGGGTTCTGCCCCACTCTCCAGAAACACAAATTGCTTGAGGCTTGCTACACACATGCCCATGCCACACTTTTTCTTACTCTGGGCCTTTCCTGTTCTTTCTGCACCTCACATGCCTTCTCAGCTCCTCTCCGCTCACCCTCTGTCATTCAGTGCAGGTGTCAAATCCTCCTAGGACCTGCTCCACCCTTCTTTTATCATTGCTAGTGCCACACTGGGTCTGACTGATTGATTTACGTACCAGTTTCCTCCTTTGTATCTTAGATTCCTCCAGGTCAGGCACTGAG
Organism: Callospermophilus lateralis; assembly: GCF_048772815.1. Taxonomy (NCBI): domain Eukaryota; kingdom Metazoa; phylum Chordata; class Mammalia; order Rodentia; family Sciuridae; genus Callospermophilus; species Callospermophilus lateralis. The sequence continues at coordinate 46,315,259 of NC_135308.1, forward strand.
GACAACAGCAGTCTCTTATTGTTTTATCTGAATTAGCAACGTGTCTGGAACAAGGCAAGTGGTCACAATGATGGAAGGACTATGCTCAGATTTGTCAGATCTTTGACCCTCACTCATGAGCACCTTTGTTCCTTTTGAAAGTCAGTGGAACTGGGCTGAGGATGTGGCTCAAGAGGTAGTGTGCTCGCCTGGCATGCACGGGGTGCTGGGTTCGATCCTCAGCACCACATAAAAATAAAATAAAGATGTTGTGTCCACCAAAAACTAAAAAATAAATATTAGAAAATTCTCTCTCTCTCTCTCTTAAAAAAAAGTTAATGGAACTGGTAGGTATTTTACTTTCTCTAATCAATAATAACAGTACTGCAAATATACATGTACTTACACATACCACCAACTATAGTGTATAGATATCTGCTATAGTTTGGATATTAAATGTTCCCCAGAGGTTCATGAATTAGTTAAAGGCTTGGTCTCAGGGTAGCACTATGGGGAGGTAGTGGGTTTAGTGGCTGGTCCTTCAATTTATTGGGTAGAGGATGTGCCCTTGAAGGAGATTGTGAGAATTCTGTCCCATCCTCCTTATCTCCTTTTACTTCCTGCCATGAGGTAAGCACTTTTTGTGTTATCATGCACTTCTGCCATTATGTGCTACCTCACATGCCCAAGACAATGGGGTTAATTGCTCTTGGATTGGAACTTCCAAAAATGTGAGCCAAAACAAATCTTTCCTCTTTGTAAGTTGATTATCTCAAGCATTTTGTTATAGTAATAGAAAATCAACTAATATCAAATATATATGATATGGGTCTTAAGATTTCCAAGTTTTTCCCCCCCAATATTATCTCATTCATTATTCAACTATATTCAGTGATTTTGTTCCTCGAGGATGCTTGGAAAAAAATGTCACAACCATCCTTAAGTCAAGAAACATATGGACAGGATAGAGAAAATGTCAGGTAAACTAATAGTGAGGTCAAGAGAAGTGCCACAAGCACACGTATGTCACTGTTCCTTTCCTACCTTCACAAGACTGGTTAGCCTCTGCAACAACACATACAAGGCATCTCCCTTGTAATGGAATTTCCTAGCATTAGCATCTATTCTTGCTAAAACTTTCAAGGTAATACCATGAAGTCAGAATATCACTTCACCATAACTGCCAGGCAGAAATGCAAGAGTGCACAGACATCCTGATGTTCTCAAACTATGAAAAAACAAAACAAAACAAAACAAAACACCCACTGGCTAGGAGACCCATCTGAGATAGAGATCAAACTCCAGGCTTTTTATCTAGGGTACTGTTCAAATGAAAATACTTTTGTCCTAAAGGAATTGTCATGAACAAGAACCTTCTCCTCTTGTCTAACAGAATCTAACTTCTGTTATGCAGAACACTGGACTAAATCTTTTCAATGTTTGATTGAATTTCTTGATAAATGACTCCCCCTACTATGCATCCCAAACAAAAGATAGTTATTTTCTACATTAACAAGGCGTTTTGCAACAGATAAATATCTAATAATACAAAGAACATTTTACAATGAATACATTGCTTAGTTGAGGTCTACATTCTTGAAGACAATAGTAATAACAATGCCTATCATTTACAGTGTCCTTTGTTTGTTCCTGGGTTAAATAATTTACTGCATCATTTCTAGTCCTTGTGGTTTTGAAGGGTAAGCACTTTTATCCCCATTTCACAATCCTGAGTGTAAAAGGGATTATCCTTCACCCAGCATCACATAACATTGGAAAAAAAGAAAAAGAAAAACGTCAGTTCTGAAACTTAGATCTTCAAGAACTGAAAGTCCAACCTCTTTTTTTTTTTAACAGGCTCTCTCATTAGTGTTATTAATTCATAAAAGAGGCTGTTGATTCAGGCTCCCTGGTGTGAGATTCAAGACTCACAAATTTAAACCTCTTTGGGAATTGCAAACATGCTTTTATTTATTTCTGCTACAATCAAAGAAGAGGCTTTTATTTAAATATTAAGGTTTGATGGTAGTAGCCAAACTAGGAAAGTTAATGAATATTCTAATTGTTCTTCTGTGCCCTCTTGCAGTAACCTGCCCTGAGTTTTTAGCTGGGCCCTGTTTCCCACCTGCTATCATTATGCTTTACATATATATGCTCCTTCTAATATCAATAAAAGGCTAATTAACAGTAATAACTACCCATGGTTAAATGTTACCCCTAAAGAGTATCTAATGTTACATACCAGCAACACACACACAAAGTCACCCCCTGAAATTGCTTGTATTTTCCTTTCACTATTGAGGTTTACTAAGCTGCACTGATAGGCGAAGTTGTACTCCTCTCAAGAGGGGTCTTTAAACATGTATCTGAGACTTATGGCTTTTGAGTCTTTAACTTAATAGTCTTATAATTGTATATCTAAATATAACATTTCAGCAATCATTTTCAGGATGGTCTTTGATTAATATTTAATCAACTCAAATTGAGCAGACTAAATTCCTTCAAACAATTATTAAACACCTAAACTCTATTTATAAACTTATATATTCAATTTCCTTTACAAGTCCTTCAACGTCTGCCTCTTTGGCCAATATTTTCCTAAGAATTCAAGTTTTGTCAATTTAGTAAATGAAACTTAAAACTACAATGAATGTCAAGTTATCTTAAATATAAATAGAACACAGAGATCATTTCAGTTTTCTTAAAGCTTCCATGAATAATGACATTCTGGATTTTATTTACTTCATTCCCTTTAACTCAATTGTAGGCCTTCCTAGAGTCAAAAGATACTCAGCTTCATAAGTAGGAGTCTCAGGCAAATTGTCTTCAAGAAAACCGAGGCTACCATCTGGAGCAAGTAAAAGGGAATTTTGATTAAAGATCTAAGACCAAGAAAAGAAACATCCAGGAAGGTTCTTCCCCCTACTGACAGGTGATGGATTTAATTTTATAGTTGAAATCATCTAGGGATCAAAGGCCTTATTCTTCAAGGAAGAGATGGTTTTATCCACCTCTTCTGTGGGGCAAGGTACACTGTCAACTAATTGTTTAATTGACACTCGCCTACATTCAATCAAACTTCTCTCAGTAATCTTTTTATCGGCTGTTTGAATCGTGCTTATAATTTTACTTTTTATTTTATTTTAGCCATCTTGCTCAACGGGACACCAGTCCTTTAGTTAGACGCTATGACTCTCCCACATCTTCATCTGGTCCTTCAGTTATGAAGGCAGAGTCACACTAATGACAATCCGATCATTTCAGAGAGTTATTGTGAATGACAGAATTCGTAGCACCTAAAACATCAGAGGTGCTGCACACGCTATCATTATTTGGGATGTTTTCATTTACATAGATTTTTATCTGGTTGAATTTTTTTTTTTTTTGTTAAAATCACCTATTTTTAATTTGTAAATTAAAAAATCAGATTCTATATCATATCATTCATTTTCTGCCATTAAAACAGTAATAAAGAGATGTTTAAAACAGCATAAGCCTAAAAGCACAGGAAAAAAAATTATTAAAGGTAGTGTTTCAAGCAATCAAGAAACCATAAAGCAAAACAAAACAAAAAACTAAAGTTAAGTAGATGGTGGGAAAAGCTAAGAAGCAATTTAATTTACCCCAAAGATCCCTAGCAAAACTGAGAAATTGGAAGCAATCGTTTGGGTGACAGTGGAGAAAATAAAAAAATAGAAGCATTTATTCCAGATTCTCTTTAAGAAGCAGTAAGACCCCAGAGCATCACCCACTCTGTGTAAATGAATTGAAGTCCTCTCCCTCTGGGGAAAGGTCAGCTGTTTATTCTACCAAGAGATAAGGCACAGGACCATGGACTGGGGTTATCAGCTACAGGACACAGCTATTGGGAGCCCTCCTGAGACCTTTATGTTCTGGGCAGGAGGTTATGAGTCTTCTTTGGGGAAACTGGCCAACCCCCTCCCTCCCCGCCCAAAAAAGACTGAAAGATTCTAATATTTGGGATTTCCCAACTGTCTTAGTTTGTCCAAGCTGCTATAGCAGAATAGCTTAGACGATTTATAAACAGTAAAAACTTATTGCTTACGGTTTTGAAGTTCAAGACCAGGGTGCCAGTAGAGCATGGCAGCTCCCTGAAGCCTTTATTTATTTATTTTATTTTTTATGAGAGCATCAATGTCATTCACAAGGGCTGAGCCCTCAATGACTTCATCACCTTCCAAGGCCCCCTCATTCTAATCCCATAATCTTGGTGATTAGGTTTCAAATATGAAATTTGGACCCCAGTACCCATGCAGTGGGTCAAGCAGATGCTCAAAGGAAATGCTATGGTTGAGAAACTCTCCACAGGCACGGAGCTTCCAGTGAGCTTTCGGGGTTCAGTGAGCAAATAAGGATTCTCATATCTCCCAAGAAAATCTCTGAAATGAAATTCAAAAACTAAAATAAACAGAAAAAAAGGCAGAAGAAAATATCTCAAAACTTTTGTTAATATCCTTCATAGAGAAAAACCTCTTTGAAATAATCAGGATGGATTTTTCCCCCCTTAAAAAAAAAAAAAGGAAATGCCCAAGAATTAAAAATGGACTCTTTAAAGTTAAAATAGGAAAAAGTATCACCTCGTAGAAATGTATCACCTTTAGAAGATAACAGTGAAAAACAAATAGAATGTAGAAATCCACTAATAGAAAGGAGGAAAGCAGCAGAATCCAGTGAAGGGAGCCAACCCAACAGGTGAAGGAAATCCCTAAGATAATAGTAAGATCTCAAAACCACAGATACGCAGGGCACACAATGAGGGGCCAGTCAAGATCCAAGATCTAACGGCTCCAGAGAGGTTTTCTGCCCTCAGAATGAAAATCGATAGAATAGAATCCAGATTTTCTGAACATAAAATGAGGAGATTTACATAACTGGGAAAGAATGGGGCTGAATTAGTAGCAAGAATTTAGAAAGCACAACATTTTTCACTTTCAGGAAAATGGGCAGCTTTATAGAAAAGACAAAGCAGTTATAAAATAATAAGATGATAAGAGTGCCTACTTCAAGCTTCACACTTGGTAATTATTTCCCTGTTTTTTCCCATTTAGAAAAGTCATGCCCTTTTGCTCTTCTAGGAGCAGAGTCTCCCTCCAAGTGCTGTGGGCATTTTTAGCTGTTAGCTGCATCTTGAAACTTAGATGCTATAGTATTCTCCTATCATGTAGATGCCCCAAGGTTTTACAAATTTCATAATCTTCTTCCATATAAATCCCTACCTTGTATCAGAGCATAGTTTTTTTTTAAAAAATAACATTTTTATGCACAACTATAATGCACCAATAAAAATATGAAAGAAAAATAAGATAACATTTTAGCTAGTCAGGGTTGTGCTTAAAAAAACTCAAGGTTTTGTTTTGGCAGGATTTTCCCAAAGGAGGGTACTACTCATTTCATTGGCTAACTGGAGATACAAACCATTCTAAAAAGTCTTGATAACTAATAAGGTCTTTCTTTAAAATCTGGCTTCATTTTAGGGAAATTCAATGTCTTAAAGATCTTAACTGATGGAAAAAAAAAATTTGGAGGGTTTATTTCCACAAAGTTTGTGGGGGCGGGGATGGTTTCCATCAGATCTGCCTCTTCTTGCACAACTTTTCTCTGAACTGCAGCATAGCAACAAGCATTATAAGTACTCGGTACGTGTAAAATGACAAGATCACTGAAGTGAACATATGAGTACTGAGTACATTAGTGCAGCCATGGCTGAATGAATGAATCACACACCATGTGCATCTATACCTATTGGAATTTCCAATTTCTGTATTTAAGGACAAATCCTTTCAGATCCAGAGGGTCGTCGTTGGATTATGCTAGAGGAGGTTACTAAACAAACAACTGGTAACTTGCACACCTCTTCCCTCCCATGCACCATACATAGCATTTTTACAGTCGATTGGCTTCTTTACAAAGCTTTCACTGAATGTTTCCTTTAAAGGGAAATAGGCCTATATCCTGAGTATAAAAACAACAATACTAATAATCATAAATTCTAACTAATCAATTTCCAGGCACTGGACATGGAATAATAAAAAAGACGGACAATGGTTTTTACCCTTAAGGCACTTATATTCTCAAGAAATAAGATAATAACAGATGTGAAACTTGGTTTGCTATCTTGGCAATTATTGACTTCTTTGTAAAATAAAATGTTGATTATGTGAATTTGGAGCGACCTTTTAATCTATGCAAATACAAAGAGAAACACAGAATTTGGGCTCTGTTCACTAAAAGTAGCTATGTATTTATTATAATATAATTAATGGGGCAAGTAAGGGAATTGAGGAAGTGGACTTAAGGACTATTAGGTTTCCTGATTAAAGCAAGTTATTTCTTCCTTTCCTTGATTTTTCCTTTGGCCTGAGACTGAATGAACTGAATATTTTTACTTAGAAAGTACTTCAACTGTCTCCACCTGTATTAACATGTATTAAAAAGAACTGATACTAAAATAGAAATGGGTAGCATAAATCTAAAGCAGTATAATTTTTCAGGGTAGAGAAAGTTTTTAAAACAAATTGTAAACTTATAAATGCCTATCAAATTTCTTTTGCTAAATATTTAGCAGATGGAAATAAATATATGCACACTTATAGTTATGCAAATAACCATAAATATATGTTCATATATGTACATAGGTACTATGATTGACAAAGCATTTGTGTTAGCATAGATATTTGCCCTTGATGGCTAACAGCCACAAACTTTTAATTCTTACCATAGGAAAAACAATTTTCAAACTCATTAATTATGCCTAAAATTTACATTTTTATTTTTATTCAAAGCCCTGATTACAGTCTATTAATAATTGTTAATGCGCTTGCATTTTTAAGTATTTCTGGATTTCACAAGCTTTGTTTTCAGAGGGCAAAGCTCAGTCAACACTTTGATTTACTAGGGGACTAGTCAAGGGAAAAGGCTTTATTAAATAAAGAAACTGTCTTTGAAGAAATAGTTGAAGTTCAATAAATGTATTTAATGCCTGCTGAGGACCTTTTTTCTTTTTCTTTTTAATTTAATTTGTGCTTTTATCAAAGTAAAATAGAGCGTTGTTAAAAAATCAAAACCACTACAAAGCTTATAAAGCAAAAAAGCAGTTCATTACACCACCACTCCTCAATCCTGCATCATTTAATGTCTTAATTCTTTTCTTCTCAAATTATATCTGTTTCTGAATAGTTCATATATGATGTTTTAAATTTTTTTCAATTAGGAATTATTGATGGATTTTAAAATAAAGACAGATTTGTTTCTTCCTTTTTATTCTCTATACCTTTCCTCTCTTACTCCTGGCTCATTTCATTGGTTAGGACTTTCTGTATGAAGTTAAAAGGATTTCTTATTCTGATCTCAGGGGTAAAGTGTTCATTCTTTTACCATGAAGTATGATGTTAATTGTGGGCTTTGTAGATTCCCTTTAAAGGATTGCAGAGGCTCCCCTCAATTTCCATTCTCCTAAGTTGTGTTTGTGTGATTATTATAAATTAAGAATGGATATTGAATTTTCTCAAGTTATTTTTTCTGTATCTATTGAGACAAACATGTGGTTTTTCTGTTCTAGTCTGTCAAAGTGGTGAATTCCACTGATTAATTTTCAAGTATTAAACTAACCATTGGGTTATGATGAATGATGCCTTTTAAGTATTCTGGATTTCAGTTATTAATTTTCAGAAAGAAAAAAAAATTCCAATGTTGGGGATTGAACCTAGGGGGGGTGGGCTCGTGCACTGAGCTACATTCTGTTCTGTACTCCCCTATCCTGTTCTGTCCTGAGACAGGCCTCTGTGAATTTCCCAGGCTGCCCTTGAACTTGTGATCCTCTTACCTCAGTCCCTTGCATTGCTGGGATTCCAGGCATGCACCACTATGCTCTGCTCTGAAATAATTTTTTATGCCCATGTTTATACAATATTCATTGTTAGCTTTCTTTTCATATAATAACTTTGCCAGGTTTAGGAATCCAGGTTATGTTGGCCTTGTAAATGCTATTTAGGAATATTCTTATCTCCTCTAATTTTTGAAGGAGTTTGAGTAACACTGATATCATTGCCTTTTTAAACTATTGATTGAATTCACCAGTGAAACCATTTGAGTTGAGAGCTTTTCTATGGGGAGTTACTTAAGTATGAATTTGATTTCTGTAATAAGAATCAGATTACTTAGTGATTTCATTTTCTCTATTGTACATTTTGGTAAGTTGTAGTTTTCAAGAAATTTATTTCCATTAAATTATTGAATCCTATGTCATTATAACTTTCTTAGATCCCTGCAACCCTATAAACACAGGAACTGCAATGATTCCTTTCCTCTCTCTCTGTCTCTCTCTCTTTCTTTCTGTCCCAGGGATTGAACCCAGAGCTTCCTTTTTCTATTCTTGATGCTGATAATTTATATTCTCTCTCTCTCTCTCTCTCTCTCTCTCTCTCTCTCTCTCTCTCTCTCTTTTTTCCTTTAATAGTCTGAGGGCTTATCAGTTACATTAACTTTAAAAAGTTATTTCATTGCTGGTATTTTTCTATTGCTTATCCATTTTTCCTCTCGTTGATTTCTGTTTTCAATATTTCGTCTCTTCTCACTTTGGGTTTAATTTCTTCTTATTCTAGTTTCTTAAGGTTGAGACACAGTACATTGAATCCAATTTTTCTAATATAAGCTTTTCAAACTATGAATTTCACTATAAACTCTGCTTTAGATACATCTGTGGGATTGTGATTTTACTAGATTATGAAGTACTTTCTAATTTCCTCTTTGACCCACAGATAATATAGAAGTTTGTTGTTTGGTTTCCAGATAATTGGAGATTTTTCTAAACATGTGTTTTAGTTAGTTTTTCTTTGTTGTGACCAGAAGACCCAACAAGAACAAGGTAGAGAATGAAAATTTATTTTGGCTCATGGTTGCAGAGGTTCAGTCCAGGGTCAGCTGACTCCATTGCTTTGAGCCCAAAGTGAGGTAGAAAGAACATCATGGCAGAAAGGTGTGGTGGAGGGAGAGACATGGCAAACAGGAAGGAGGTGGGGGAGAGTGAGAGACATGCTCTGCTCACCAAGGACAAAAATATAAACCCCAAAGGCACACAGCTAGTGATCTACTTCTCCAACCACACCTATCTGCCTACAGTTACTGCCCAGTTAATCCATATCAGGGGATTAATGCACTGATTAGAATACACATTTCATAACCTCATTGTTTCACCTCTGCAAATTCTTACATTGTCTCATGCATGTGCTTTTGGGAACACCTCATACCTAAAACCATGACGACATATTTCGTTATTGATTTCTAATTGAATTCTACTGTTTGAGCCATACTTATATGGCTTGAGTCTTTTACAATCATTGAAATTTGTTGCAGGACCCCAAACAATGGTTTGTCTTGGAAAAAGCTACTTGTGTATCTGAACATAGAAGCTATTTGTGTATTCAACTATTGGGTGGAAGGTTTCGTATATGCCAGTTGCAGGTCAAGTTGATTGATTCTGTTTTCAAGTCTTCTCTATACTTACTGATTTTCTGTCTACTTGTTCTATCCCTTTTTGAGAAACAAATTTTGGAATCTCTGACTCTGATTGTAGACTTGTCTATCCTGCCAAGTAGTTGTGTTGGGTTTTGCTCATGTGTATGGAAGCTATGTTAGTGAGCACATGAACATTTAGGAGTGCTGTACCCTCTTGATAAATTCACTCCTCAGTCATTATAAAATAAGCTTCTGTATCCCTGGGTAAAAATATCCCTGCTCTGAAATATGTTTCATCTAATATTAATATAACCACTCTGGTTTTCTTAAGATTTGTGTTAGCCTGATATCTTTTTCTCCTTTTACTTATAGCTTATGTGAGTCTTTATACTTAAAATGTTTCCTAGTCCCCATTCATAGCCATCAGCAGCTTCTGCCTTGCCTTTAGGGGAAGGCTTGATTCTCCCAGTGCCCCAATCCTGCCTGTACCTGAGGATCCTCGGGCTTCTAATCCATTTGGCAACTCACTTGTGACCATTAATTTTAAAAATTCAGTTTTCTCCTCCTGTCTATGGCAGGTTACTATTCATTCTGATCTCTACCTGGAATGAAAGCAGGTAGGTGTCCTCACTCCTAGGAAGAGACTGTTACCTTCTGGATGCAGTTTACCCAGGTTTCTTTGTATCCTCGGCTCTTTAAGATGTTCAATAAAGCTATGATTTTGTAGCTTATTCAACTTGTTTCATTATTAGGTTGATGCAACAGTCTCTTAACAACTTTCTACATCTCAACCAGAAATAGAAGCTTGAATTTTTGTTACAGTAGACGGAAACCCATTCCCTTATTTCCTGTTGTCCTTGTGATCCTCACTGCTCCTAACTTACATGTAGAGAAATATAAAATCATTTTAAATGAATTAATATTAATGTTTACATCATTTTAACTCTATAACTAGTGCTCATTACTGTCTCTTCTGAATTTAATGACTAGTGATAGGAATGTAGAAAATGAAGGAAACTCAAAGCAAGAACTCCAAATTCTCAGAAGATCTTATAAACCTCTTTATCAGAATTACCAAAACTTACTGAATTTTATTTTCTCCAGACTCAAAAACATCGTGAGCCCTGTTGGTTCCCTGTCCCTTTCAAGCCCTCTGAGCTGTTCTCTTCTGTATCTGTTTCTCTGGGCCCAAGTTACAGCTGATAGCCTGCTCTTGGGTTGACTTCTTCCCATACTGAATCTTTTGCTGCTTTAATTCTTTCTTTGTTTTGTTATCTTGGTTCATTCTTTTGTTTTGATTTAGCATATTCACCGTAGCTTCCTGAGAAAGCATGAGAGGGAGGTAAAAATTTTAAATCCCTGCATATTTGAAAAATATTGTTGGTTGATAGCTTAGCTGATGACAGGATTCTAATTTAAAAATCATTATCCCTTCAAATTTTGAAGGAATTTTTTTCTATGCTGTCTAGTATTGTTGGAAATATGACTGTGGAAAAGCCCCCATTCTGTGCCAGGATGTGCTTTTCTTTTTTTCCCTCTCTTGAATCTTTTAGGATCCTCTCTGACTGCAAATTTGTGAAGTTTAAGTGAAAAAATCTGGTGAGCCTTTTTCATAAGCAATTTTAGTTTAATAATACATATCCTTCAGTTTGGGGATTTTTTTTAAAAATCGTTTTCTTCATTCTTTTCCTCTTTTGTTTTCTTCTGTTCTCCCTTCTCTAACATGACTCTGGTTGCTGGACCACCTGGAATCTGTCTGAGTCCCATTTACATCTCCTGGTCTTTGTGATTTGCTTCCTGGGAGACTTCATTAACTATCTTCCAAACCTTCTCTTTCTCTTTGTCTCTTTTCAACTCTGCTGTGTTGTTTTTAATATAAAAGGAATTGATCCTTTTAATGATATTTTCTTGTTCAGTGGATCTGGTACCTTTTTTGTTTCTCCTAGTTACTTGAGAACATTTTTAATAGAATTTTTACTCCATTTCTTTTAGCTTTTTAAAATTGCCTCTATTTGTTCTCAATTCTCCAAAGAGAAATATTTGATATTTCTCTTTCCTCAGATGTCTTATTTATTCCTAGCTGTTCATTCAAAATTAAAATAAGGTATAAAATACTCTATTATAAATACAGTTGTAAATCTGATTATATATGTTTAGTAATATATTTTCTTATTGGCTGAAAACTATACAATGCAGAAAGACATCAAAGATCGAAATAAATGGAGAGACATATAATGCTTACTAGAAGACACAACATAGGAAGATGTTACTCTATACCAGGTTCTGACCCCTTTCTTCCCACCATACACACCTGGTCTCTCATATGGAGTTTGTTTCCAGGCCTTGCTGACCTCTCACCCTAACAAGAGTACCCAGTCTTGGGTCTGGGTTAGATGGTCTGGGTGCTGCCATTGTTGTGCCCCTTAGCTTGTTTGGCTTCCTGCCGTGAACTCCCACTGGAACCATCTCACTGAAACTCCTGGCTTGGCATGCCGCAGTTCCCTGCTCTTACAGGTGAGTCCTGGAATCAATCCTAGGCCTCTTGTCCCCAGACAGGACCTGAACAAAGGGCCTTAAAAACAAACAAACAAACAAACAAACAAAAAGATGAGCCTTAAAAATATCGACTCTTTTTTCTCCTGTATGCCAGCATGTCCTTCTGATTCTGCTGAATTTTTCAGTTGCCATAGTGTCCACATGGCATAGGGTGAAGAGGTGGCCTATGAGTTTTGCTGGCCACTCTCTATGAGCACAACCAGCCTTGCTTCCTCCCTTCACTCTGAAGGCCTCGATTCCCCAATTGTACAGGATCAGACATGTCAGCGCTCTTCTCTAACCCAGTTGTCTAAGAACTTTTTGGAAATACTATCCTACCTGCAAAGGCATCCATGAGATGAACTACTACACTGACCTACACAATATAATGATATTAAAATGAAAATTTAAAAATGACAAGGTAGAAAGCAAAAATCCCAAACAGACAAATAAAATCCTAAAACACCCAAGTAGATGATTCAATGTGTCCATTCTTGGAGGGCACAGCTCTAACCTGATAAACCCAAGGGTCAAGCCTCATGGATCTCTTTACAGACTCACATGCATAGTGGGGAGATTGACCTTTATTTAATTCAAGGAAAAATTTTATGGTAAAAAGAGCCCTACTCCCACCTTCAGGATATGGGAGTTTTACTCTTCAGTTGTCAAATCACCATCTGGACCAGATATTTTTTAGGGAACACTTCCATATCTAATACTTATCATGCGTGTACACATCTATGAATGCAGACTTAAAGGTTGTGGGCAAAGAAAAACGGTACCTTGGGAAAACTGTGGAATTTAAGATTTCAAATACAAATAACCTTTTTCAAGAGGAACTTAGGAAACAAAGTGATTTGCACAGGATTTTAAAAGCAAGGCAGACCCCTTGATTATGCAGGCTCTTTTACAGACAGTAGTATTGATTAGGGAGTGGGTGGGGGCATGCAAAGAGAAACTAAGGAAGGTTCTGTTCCCAGACAGCTAAATTATATCAACTTTCAGCTAACAGTAACCCCTTAAGACATTGTGAGGCACTGTCAGGCTTTTGTATATCTGGATTTCATAGATATATTCCAGGAACTCCTTACACAAAAACAGGGACCTCCTTTGGCATAATTCTTAAAGTCCTTGCTAATTTGATGAGCAGCCACTATATCCTGTTTTAACTTGAACTTCTTTTTATTAGCTGTTTGTGGAATATTTTATGTAGTGTAGTTCCTCCTTTATGAGTTGTCCTGTCACGTTCTTTGCTCTATTGTCTATTGGAACCTTGAAATTTTTTTTTCTTGTCAATTTTTAGTGATTGGGGTTTATATAATGAGGATATAAAGATGTGTATGCATGCGTGCATGTACGTGTGTGTTTTGTTAACCAACTGACATGAGTTCCCAGTTAAATAGCTATTCTATTTTAGTTTGAGGAGGGAAAAGAATCAAACCAAGATAAGCATTGAAACTCGGCTTCCTTTCCAGCAAAAAAGGGAAAGCAGGAATTGCAAAGCTGCTGAACAAGAGCAATTTTCATTCTCTCTTGGTTTGAATGAGATTTTTTTTTCCCCCTCATGAAATAGGAACTTCTTTTCTGTTTATCCACAGTTGTTATCGGCAATAATAATGAACTTCTATTGAGGAGCAACTGTGTATTAGAAGCCAAAGCACTTCAACAGGGAACAATAAGACCAACATTGCAGTTCAGTATAGACAAGACCCTCAATTCCGTCTAGAAATACATTTTCAATCATTTTGATGAAAAGGGTGACAGCATCAGCAGAGTGTTCAGAGATCCAGCGTGACATGGCCTGCGAGCTCCATTGTCTTTAGATGATTAAACCAGGCGGGTTCTGAATTAGACTCCTGCATGATGGTTCCGCCAGGGTGGAATTGGGCACAAAGCAAGCTCTTGTTCAATTCCCAAGCACAGCTGGCACCTCAGAAAGCAAAATTCTAGAAAGTCTCCTCTTGGCTTTTGCTGGATCCACTAGATCACAAAAGCTCTAAAAGGTAGCAGAAAAGATCCTCCTCAGTCAGGGAGTTGAGAGGCAAGAGGAAGGAAAAAAGTAAGTTGAAACTCAGGCAGGAAAGCTGGCAGTGTTGGGGGACAGGGTCTTGGAAGGAAAGCCAAAGACTTTGTGACTGGACCCCAGAGCAGATAAGAAAGAATGGTGACTTCGGTGCATACTACCCTGGGGTGCAGAATGTGAGCACTGAGGGGCTGGGGTTCATCTCAACCCCCTCATTTTTCAGTTGAGGAAACAGCCCTGGAGAGGAGAAGTGATCTGCTTAAAATCACATACAGCATGTGGGAGAGAAGGGACATGAACCCGAGTCCCCTGATAACACCACACTCACTGCCTCTCAAATATCATATTATTTTTGTTCAGCCATTTCCTTTTCACATTCTCTCTGTGGTTTGAAATGAAAATGTCAAGTTTCAGAGCCAGTCAGGCCAGCTAGGATGGTAGAGGGGTCACAATGCATATTGACTGATGAAGGCCTCATCCTGGGCTTCAGATTAGTCTTCAAAACCTGAGATCCAGACCTGCTTCAGCTCAGCATGCCGCCATCTTGGGGAAATTACCTGCCATTTGCAAGTCTCAGTTTCTTTTTCTGTAAAGTGGGGATTGATAATAATAGTACTTACCTCAGAGGGCTATTCTGAGGGGTAAGTTATACACCCAATCCTCTGGCTCAACCCTGTCTCCATGCCATTAGCTAATAGTTTCAGGAAAGGAAACCAGGGCCTAAAGAAGATGAAGTAATTTTGCCCAAAGTAACTCAGTCTTTGAAGCATAGCCAATACTTTCAGACCAGAGTCTCTGGATGCTAAGACAGTGCTCCACATTATCTCCTCCTAGTCATGATGCCTCAAATTTCGAGGGCTCAGTGAATGACACTCAACATTTAATATTCATGAATTTTTTTTAAAAAATAATAGTAAGCCCATGTATACAGGAAAAAACTATAACCTAGTGTCTGTGGTAAAATACTACAGGGTCTCAGCTGTAGTGAACTCTTTTAGGTCCAAAAGAGGATCAAAAAAAATCTTATTGACAAAAAGACATTGAAAGCTGGAAGAAGGTATTTGTAAAAGAAGATGTAGATATATAAGGATTGAACTCTGGGGCTGGGGTTGTGGCTCAGTGGTAGAGTCCTCGCCCTAGCATGCACAAGGCACCACATAAATATAAAATAAAGATATTGTATCCACCAAAAGCTTAAGAATAAATAATAATAATTTAAAAAAGGATTGAAATCTGTCTCCTGAGCTGTGTAGTCTAGACATTCCACCTCTCAGATCCTGTTTAATTGCTTGCATAGTGATGGGTTAGTACCAATATCTGAGATCTCACCAGGCTTAAAATACATTAAATCAAACCTGGGATCAGTCCTATGAAGACGATAGGTGCATGCATTCATACTCTGTAATATTATTGAGAAGGCTATCTTGATTCCAGGTTGAATTTCGAGAAAACCTTATTAGGCAACTACTAGGATAGGAAAGAATCTCCTAAAGTCACTGCACAGGGAATGCCATGGCAACCATGGCCAGCTCTGTCAACTGACATTATGTCTACAAAATTGGGTGGATTTGCTGCTCCAACCAAGTTGCTTTCTTTGCAACTGGCATATCCTTAATGAGTTTCTCCTTAAATCTGTATTCAGAAGCAGCTATTTCCAGAAAGAAATCAACATTGTTGTTGTTACTATTGCAATATTTACTTGTAGTTAAGATAGACTCTAGACATTTAAAGGGAAGAGTGCCCCCTAGTGGAAGTATAATTCAATCAGGCAACCAGATCCACCATTAAAAACCATAGGATATAAGATTCCTTTTGGGCAAATCTTTCCCAAAACCAGCTTTGGCAAAAAAACATTTATGCTCCAATCAATTAATAAATCAATCACATATTAGGTTTAAGCATTTACCAAGAAAGTAGGCTTTATTTTGAATAACAAAAAGATAGAAACTAAATACATAATTTGGGGTGAGAATGAAGAGAAGACAGAGTAAGAAAAGGATTAAGAAGATTTGGATCAGGCTTGGAAGAGAAGATAGTGGAGGACAAGTCACAAACAAAAGAAGAATGCCATGAAAAGTCATGATTCCTGTGGGTTTTGTTTCCCTTCGTTTTATTTCACTTTACTCTTAAAATGCTTCAGATGGAGGGCAACACCTTATTTTAGAATAATTCTTTCACCAAAGATCATGTTTTAAATGGTATGCCTTGTAGTATATTAGACAGTCAATGACTCCTTTGTTTTTTTGTTTGTTTGTTTTTTGGTACTAGGGCTTTAACTTAGGGGTGCTTTACTCCTGAGCCACATCTCCAAACCCTTTTACATTTTATTTTGAGCCACAGTCTCACTAGGTTGCTTAGGCTGGCTTTAAACTTGTGATCCTCTTGCCTCAGCCTCCTGAGCAGCTCAGATTATAGGTGTGAGCCACCTACCATGCCTGGTTCCATTCTTAACAATAAAGCAAACCATCACAGCCCTACAGCTGTCTGACAGAGAGCAGATGGCTGTCATCTTGGTTCAGGTTGTGCTCAATTCTTTTCCTTGCTCATCTTGTGCTCAAGGTCTTTAAAAGGGGAAAAAAATGTCTGATGCCAAATGAGAGCTTTGACGAGTGGGCAAATTGGGAGAAAGAGGGGGAGGCATTGATGAATTATATAAACACCAAGTCAGATGCTTTCTGTGGCTTCATTCTAAGTGACATGTGTCTGTGTTTCCAGAGCTCAAGATTCCCAACCAGGTGAAGCATGGCGTTCCCAGTGACTTCAGGGGTGAGTACACAAAGTTCCATTTTAATAGTCATGTGTTTATAGCAATATGTATGGAATAATTCCTCTGGCATAACAAATCCATGACTTTAAGAACTCTTATTTTTCACATGAGGCTGTTGTTTTTTAAGTGAGTGGTTTTAAAGACAAAGAGTACGTAAATAATAAAATAGGTGGAAGGATAGTTGGCAGAAGTGATGTGAGTGCTCAAAAGGTTCTGAAAACGTTTCCTTATATGAGTTGAATGCTATTCAAACGTTATTTTCCTCTTCCCTCTCTGAAGATCAGAGACTGATCTCCTCTTGCATTTACTTTGTTTTTCTTGCTTCTTTACTTTGTCTTGCTTCTTTGTTTACCCGGCACATTCCTATTGCTCAGAATCAATTACCATGTTAATGTTCTCCTTCACCAGTTCACCTTAGCAATTACTCTTCGGTCTAGCTAAGGAGGAGTCACTAGATTGTCTCAATGTCATGTTATGAAGGAATGGACTCCAAATCAGGTATTCTCCTGGGATTTCTTACCCTATCCCCCTCAACCCCCGGCCCCCTCCTCTCCACCCTAGAGAAACCTTGCACTAATGACTTGTAGTGGAGGCTCCCAACAGTGAGAAAGATGGATTCCTGTTCTGAGAGAGAATGTAACTGCCATCTTGTAATCTGAAGCCTCTTTTTCTCAGAAGGAATCCCTGAATCCCTCCATCTTCACCATGGTAGGCAGAAGGTCAATGAGATACACCTTGAGTTCCTGCGAGTAATTTCTTTCTTGCCATCCCTTCAGGTGAGTTCCCCAGAGAGCAGCCTGCCAGCGTAAGAGGCTTGGGCTTGTCCTCCAGTGCTCATTCCAATGGAGTTAAAAAGTCTTTCTCATTCAGTGAAGTGACCTAAGAATGGATTCTAGTGTCATTTCCCATTCCAAATATTCTTAGGAATATAGTATCTCCTATGAATGAAAGCCGCCTTCTGCATGGTTGAGCTTTTCTTCAGTTCCTGTTTGGCCTCCATTTCTCCACCCTGGTGCCAGGGTGAGCCTGTGATGAGACACTAACAAATCTCAGAATACCGGCAAAGTCAAGACCCCAGGCCAAGATTAGCCAGGGCACCAGTCTCACCTCCTTAACAGAATGAACAAGATTCAACCTTGTGGATGGAATGGATTAGTCCATTTTGGATGATACATAGACTGGTACTAAAGAGTTTGAGACATATACTCAGTGATGTGCTGGTAAATGTTTAAAAAAATCAGCTCTGGATGGGGAGAACCAATCTTTTAAGCTTTAACCAATTTCTACAGTGTAAATACTATTATCAGAGTCAAATTCCAGCTACCAGCACAATGTCAACTGACTTGTAAAATTCCTGAAAATGTGTCCAACAGTGTTTGCAAGTCTGCGTAAGTCTTCTATAGTCTACAGCTACATATACTACTTGCAGTATGTTCTACAGAGGGTTTTTCTTTTTTTGGGGGGGCGGGGGGGGAGTACTAGGAATTGAACCCAGGAGCGCAGCAGCACTGAGCCACATTCCCAGACCTTTTTATATTTTATTTGAATTAGGGCTTCGCTAAGTTGCTGAGACTGGCTTTGAACTTGTGATTCTCTTGCCTCAGCATTCTGAGCCCCTGGGATCAGAGATGTGTGCCACAGCCCTGCAGAGTTCTTTAATAGCACAGGGCACTCAGTGTCTGGGAAGGCTTCTATTTCTTTTGGCTAGGCTGGGTTCTCTGATAAATCCCACCACCTTCACCCGCACCCTTCTTTTCTCTGTTTTTTTTTCTCTCTTTCTGCTCTTGCTAGTTCTCACCTTATCAGGATTGAGAAGATGCATTTCTATTACACTCTGTCACTCATGCTGTGACAGCTGAAATTTGGGCAGAGCTAGAAACAATCAAATTAGGGATTAAAGATTTCATAGTTGCTGCATGTATAGCTCAACTATAAAAGGTATTTGAGAGTTAATAATTACAGATCAGAAGCTGAATAGACAACGACTCTGTCTTCTAAGAACACATGACAAATGGGATGGCAAATAATGTCCCTGTGGCAGACATTAGCAATCAATCACAGAATTCACATGCAGCTTTTTTTTTTTTTTTGGCTTTGATTCAGTGCTCCCGTCTTTCCCTACTAATTATTCCCAGTTTTCACTTAAGATGGAATGTATTTACTATCCCTGGACTACTAATGTGAAAGCATCAAGTGCCAGGAGCAAAGACAGGAAAGGTTTAAAAGAAGTAAAAAAAAAAAAAAAATACACATAGACAAACCTCATCACTATGTCTAAGGTGGTCCTATGTACGGATTTACCTCTAAGTGTCATCTCAGGGTTACTGTGAAAAACAACTCATTTGATCCTGAAGATTCCCTATGGCAGGAACCAGCAAGAGGGCCTGGGTGTCCCTTGAACTGCAGGTCTGTGAATGATGGAAGACGCTGTGTTGATTGCAGAGGGAGCAGAAATCTGCCATTTGTGATTAAAAGAGGTCACAGGCATGATGGAAGTCATGCTGTGCTTTAAGACAGGGTTCCAAGCATGGGATTCCCAGCCATAATACACCCTTCACAGGTCAGTGTCTGCCTGCTCTGGGGAACCCTTCAGAAGCACACTCACCCTATGCATAATCTGGTTACTTCCCTCATCTTCAGGTGCTTGGAATTGTCCTAGAATGTCATTTTCACATGTGATCTGGGGGTCTACAATCAGCGACAGAGAGGAGATGAATTCTTTCCCCAGGAAGAGAAGGGTACTGATTTTTAATAAACTCTTAGTGTGAACATTCATTATATTACCAAATTCTAACCCTTCACAAGGAAGGGTGATACCTGAACACAAATGAGCAATATGAGAGGAATGGCAGGTTCCTCCATGTCCTGGATCTGCTGTTCTTGCTGTCGTCCTCTGGTTCCCTGGATTCTGGGTCATTATAGTCTCAGACCTTGTCTCTAGGACTTGATGGCTCCCTGGGTTTCCTGACCCCTATACCTTTGACCTGGAGTCAAGCAGTCTTACCACACCTTAGTTTAAACTTGTGGGGTCCTTTCTAAAATTTTATATTCTTTTAAAAGAACACTTTGAAAGGATCTCCGTGGGAGGTGTCCAATAGAAAGGCTCTTTAATGGTGAGATGGGGCACTGCAGCCCCACCCTCCTTCCCCCACATCATTGCCTGAACCCCCCTTTACTAAAGGATTGATCTTGTCCTCAAACTAACAGTGTAGACAAGGTCACAGGGTTAGAAAGCAAAGCTCAACATAAAGTAATCAGGTTGAAAATGAAAATGTTGGACCAGTCTTAGCAAAAAGCCCTCACTTCAGGGTGAGGAATGCCTCCAAGTTCAGAGGGCAACATTCCTTCTCCACAGGGAGGTGTTGCCTTCTCTAGATTCTGATCAAAAGGGAACAAACCATCTGCCTCGGTGTTTTTCTGGTAAAGCCATCACTCATTCACAGCATCCCCAGGGAATAGGAGAGGAATTGGGATCTAACCCTTGCTATTCTATTTTTGGAGACACGAATGAGGCATTCAGCTCTGGAGGAAGTCACGAAAGAATCTCTGAATCAGATGGTATTTCACCCACCATCGCGGGCCGGGTGACTTGTGCTATCATCCACAAATCAGACAGTCCTCCAGACTCGCTAAGTGGGACACGAAATGGCCTTCTGCAGCTCAAGCACAGAAAATGCAAGTACTACCAGTATGTGCCTTGCTTCAGACACAGCCTTGCTGCCTGTGGTCAGGGCTCTTCTCAAGAGGAGTGGGGAGTGCAGAGCAAGGAAAGATACCCTGTCAGCTACCTGCCCTAAAAGGCAAGGTCTTAGCACCGGCAGGAGAAAGAAGAGACCTGATATGTTTTCCTCTCAGTCTCAGGGTTAGAACCAGACTCGGTGGGAGAATAGAGTTATCTTCTTCTATGAACCAGACTAGCTAAGGTCAGCCCTCACCCTACATTTCCCCTGTCTTCCCAGAGGCTGTCAATTCTGTTCTCCCCTTCCTCAATTCCAGATTCTCCTGAGTTCTTCCTCTAACTCTGCGTGACTCAGGCAAGCAAAGCACAGCACTACCATGTAGAAACAAGGGGAATAAGTTTGACCTCTTAAGTCCCTGTGTCTCATATAAACACAGGCACCTTTGTGGGCTAAGTGTTTCTTATACCATTTCATGTCTGCCAAGATCTATCTAGCCCTGTACTAGGAACATACTAAGCACTTGATAAAGATTTTTTTTTTAATTTGAGCAGCTCACATAGGATTAATTCCAATGCTAACATGGACCCTTCTTTCTTTGAAGGGTTCCCAAGGATTATTGTTGTCTTGACCTAGATGTTTAGAATAACTAGGAAAATCCATAGCAGATGTTTTGGTAGAACACACCACCAAAAGCGTGCTCTGGGCTACTTTGGAAGAAGCTTATTCTGTTATTGCAAAATTCTTATTTTTATTCTCAGAGGGCCATTAAAACAGAGACCTCTCCATGTGATCTGATTACCCTGCATAGGGTGAATCCTTCCTTGTCAGGGATGGGGAACTTATTCCATCAAAGGACCATCTTTTCTTTTGAAATCTATACTTTATAAAGTACTGAGATATATTCATATAGCATGCTTCTATTTCTTGGGGACTTCTGATAGTTATTTATAAGAAATAAAGAGTTATAGCTGAATATTTAATATCATAAGAAATACTGATTACCTTTGATTTAGAATAATCAACTTATTTCCCTATAAGGAACATTTATTTTGATTGGATAAAAAGCAATTCAGGTCTTAACAAACCCTTCCTACCCGCTCCTGTCCTATCCCATCCCCCAACCTTCCAAGGACAGCAGCAGTTTGATTGGATGGATATGCACAGAATTCTCCTGGCCATACAGAGCAAGGACCATGGTGCGGTCCTTTTTTAAGTCTGCCTGAGAATCAGCACCAGCCCAGAAAACTTTCCCCTTGGGAACTAAGTCACGTGACGGACAGGACACAAGTCAAGTGTTATGAAGACTCCAAAAGTGGAGGCTCTGGGTATGGCCCTTGACTGAAAGGCCAGCATGGATCAAGGGGTGGGACAGGATCCTTTAAGTGTGATGAAAAGCTCACTGTGAACTCTCAGTAAGCTGAGCCAGGTCAGTGGATTCTTTGGCTATGGACACTGGAGGGAATCTGGGATAGACTGATGCTTAATTTTTCATTCAAATCTTTTCATTGATAAAGAGATATTAACAATCTATGACCTGGTCCCTGAAATGTCCAAGGAAATTGATGTCAGGCTCTCAGGTTGTACTAGGAAGGAAGGTAGAATTACAACCAGAATCACCAGTGTGGAGACACTGTGTGAGGCTATGAACTAATTGCCTATAAATACTAAGAACCTATTAACAGTACATATTTTAGGTTTTTACTGTGTCTGTCAGGCATTGCTCCAAGCATCTCCCATGAATTAGAACACTTCATCCTCAAAATATCCCTAAGATACCTAAGACATCACTCATGACACAACCTTGAAAATGACGGAGCCAGAGTGAAAGCTCCTAATGCCTCCACTACCCTGGAGAAATGGTCATGCCGAATTCTCTGGTGGATTCACAGAGATTCACGTTCTTCAACTTGCATACAAACGGGCGCGTTCATATTGACATTGATCACTTTGCTACTGATCACTCACAACATGAGGATCAGATTGGGGAAGATTAGCAAGATTAGCAAGATCCGATTGGGGAAACTGCAGAGTGACTTTTATTTCCCATGGGAGATGCAGGCTGAATGATACGGAAAAACATCTCCAACTGTGAGCATGCTAGGCAGAAGGTAGTGCTGACTTAAAAATAATCCCCCCAATTAACAATCTGGTATGAGTCTTATTGTCTTCCCTTTGGGCCCCCACCTTCCCCTGATCTTGGAAACGCAGAAGCAGAACCACCTCCTACAGCCAACTGTCTAACTGCAACGGCTTGGAGAAGAGCAGGTGCTTCATCTCTTCCAATGGACGCCTGCATCCAGAAGCACACACTCCCTAGACCCAGTTAGACCCAGGCAAAGCCTCCCACCTTTCCTGGGACAGAATGTCATTGTAAGGGTTTTAAGGAAGTAGAGCAGACTGCTACTTGGACCTTCCTGGTTCATGACACATCACACAAAAGAACTTAAGAATGCGTCAGATTTTAGCAAAGAGGAAGAGCTTTATTAGAAAGTAAGAGGTGAAGATTCGCAGTCTCAGAGCAGAATGCAGGTTGCCACAAGGGAGCTTTGGGAGAGGTGGGCATAGAAAGGTGTATGGGGAATGACATCAGCCTACAGAACTTAGTTCTTTGGTCAGGGACCTCTGGATCTTTATGGTGGTCTGGTCTTCCTCCAGGATCTTCAGGATGACCTTGTATCTTCTACCTAGATAACATTTGGAATGTGCCTTTATCATAGGTTTCTTTGAAATACAACAACTTTGTGTTATATAATCTAAAAATACATTGTATAAGCTAACTAGCAGGGCTCATAAGCACTAACGTCAATTTTCATAGATTGTGGTGACTTTAAGATTTACAGATTTCTTAAGAATTTGGGAGTGACAGACCAGGAGGAAGGACAGGCCTGGGAAGTAAAGGTATGAGTTCCCGGATCATGGAGCTTTTAGATTTAAAGTAGAATTCTCTTTTGTTTCCTTTCTACTTACCTTTTATTTTTTTTTCTGTCTTATCTCAAGAACAGGGGGATTCAGAGACCTGGACACAAAATCCTAACATGTGAAATAATGACAAGAAAAATTCTAGAATGGTGTTCCCCCACACCCTCTTTTATATGAGATAAAGCTGAAGCCAAAAAAGATCAACTCATTTACTTAAGATCACACAGCTAGTTAATGTTTTGATCATCTTTGTCTCTCTGAAGTCAAGCATCAGAGTTACTCAGCAAATATTTAATTACCTGTGTGAGTTGAGGAAGATTAGTTAACCTCTCTGGTTTGTTTTATCCATTGTAAAATATGGAAAATAAACTATTTACCCCCACAGAACTATTGTAATATGAGAGCAAATTATTCTCTGCCCTTCATCTTTCCTCCAAAGCAAATCACTGGCAGGCCAGACAAGAGGCACATTTTTGTTCTTTTTTTCTTTTGTACAATGTTTCAACCCAGGGGCACTTAACCCCTGACCCACATCCCCAGCCCTTTTTGACATTTTATTTAGACACAGAGTCTCACTGAGTTGCTTGGGAGACTTTCTAAGTTGCTGAGGCTGGCTTTGAACTCGCGATCCTCCTGCCTCAGCCTCCTGGGCCTCTGGGATTACAGCAAGATCTATCACGCCTAGCCACATTTTTATTCTTCTTTCTCTCCCTCCTCTGTCTTATAGATTTTAAAACAAAACATTATGAAGACTTAGGAAAATCAGACATAGATTTAGGCTATGATAGGAAACCAGAAAGGAAAACCAATTGAGCAACTTAGTGGGGTTTTGTGAATGTGTGTATGTAGAATCTAATAATTATATTATATACAATATATTATATATGTATAATGTATGTATTAGCTGAATTGTTTCCAAAATGAGGAGGAAAACTAATGATGAACTCCTCCTCATCTAATAAGACACCTTAGAGATTATCTGGACCCATTACTCCCTTTTAGAAAGAAAGAACTGAAATTAAAAAGGAAATTTGTCCCAGATCACACTGGGCTGGGCCTCTTATCAAATAGTCACCTTTACTAGTGGCTTTTAGAAAGGAGGGCGTGCTCTTTGGCAAGACTCAGACCTGCTCCAAAGCCACTGGTGCCTACATCATTACACATTTAGTGCTATTTGGGCAACCGACTTGCTTCCCTCTTCTGATTGCCCATCCTTGGTTTCCTTTAAAGAGGGCATCTCCAAGTTCCAAGACCCCTCCCCCCCATTATAAATCCAGTCTTCTGTCTCTGGAGCCTCCCTTGACTCTTGCTGTAGGTCAGTCCTCCTCCCTGACTGGCAGGCCCGCATCCTATCTAACACCCACTCCTTTTCATGATGCCCCACCTCCCTCTTCACTCTGGCCACTCCTTCCCTGGAGCACCTCCTCCTGTCCCCTCTGGAAGATTCTCAGGTTTTAGTGATAATCCTCAAGCAGAGGACCCTCTACTTTACCTCGAGCTCTGTCTCTCTTCCGATCTCTAAATATGCATTTCCATATTTGTCCACCTGTCCCAAGCCCTCCCCTCAAACCCAACAGTTCAAGTGGATGTGACATGTCACCTTCCCGCCCAACAGTCCTTACTCAGCTGTCCATTTCCACTCTGCATTACCTTGTTGGCAGAATGACCTACAAATCTTCTGCTCATCTTGACTTCTTCCTCTACTTCCATCTTGCCAGCTCCAAATGCTTCTGGTGGGTCCTACATTTATTTTGCTTCTCCGCGTAATCCATCCTCTATAGTCTTTCTGCTGCAACTCTATCTTTGGCAGCATAGCCATAATTTTTCTGCATCCAGACATCCTCCCACGCAACTCACTCTGTATCCTGTTCTCAGAGTTGTCTTCCTAAAGCTCAGATACGATCATACACTCTCCTCCTCAGTAACCATCGATGGCTCCATGTTGCTTATCAAAGTTAATTCAAATGCCTAAGTCTGGCATTGCACATTTTTACATATCCTCATCCAAACTGATAGGTTTCCAGAACACTCACTAGAGCACAGGCACTGTGCCAGGTGATTTCAAGCATTATGACATGTGTTCTAACTACTGCAATTTAAAGTCATAAATAGAAATGGTAATACAGTCATGAGCCCCATAATGACATTTTGGCCAATGACTGAACACATATATACGACAACGGGTTCATGGATTATATTGCCTAGTAATGTTGTAGCCCCCTTAGTTTGTATGAATACACTCTATAATGTTTACACAATGATAAAATCACCTAATGACACATTTCTCAAACTGTTCTCCATCTGTAAAGTGTGTGTATGTGTGAATTATCTTCAACCTACAGAAAATGAACCCAGAACTAAGAAGATTTTTAGAAGTTCTTGATATTAAAGAAACATTAAATGATGAGGAAATAAACTAATGATAGGAATTATTAATAACTAACATTTTGGGGCATTTACTATGCATAGTCAACAGGTGAAGTGTTTCCATGCATTGGCTTATTTAAAAGTCACAAGAAACCCATGAGTCATTATTATGGCTCACTTTAAAAAATCATTTTACCAACGACGAAACTGAGGACTAAAGAGGTTAAGTGACTTGCCTAATGTCAGGGACAAGGAAGCAGAGAGCTCAGCAGGAATCCAGGTGTGTCTGATTTCCATGTCTCTGTTCTTTGCCTTGCCACTCTGCTGCCTTAGCAGTAACACCGCAGGAGGGGTCAGGAGTGTGTCACTCGTCTCCTCCATTCTTATCCCTTGAATCTTCTGGGTGCATGACAGCAAAAGACTTAAGAAATTTTTTTACATATCTTAAGTATAATATGTGGGATTCTTACTTAGAATTCTAAATTTTAAATAGGTTTAATGGAGGGCTGTTGGCCAAAAGTTACAAGCTTGCAGTTATATGATGCATAAGTTCTGGATAGCTAAAGTACAACATGGTGACTGAAATTAATAATAATATACCATATAATTGAGTTCCTCCCACCAAAAAGAACCCCCCCCCAAAAAAAAAACCCCAAAATCACATTTTTCCAAAAAAAAGATAACTATGTGAGGTGCTGGGTATGTTCATTAGCTTCATTGTGGGACTCATTTCACAAATTGTATCTGTGTGTGTGTGTGTGTGTGTGTGTGTGTGTGTGTAAAGAATCAGGTTTTATATCTTATATTTTTATTTGCCAATCATATCTCAAGAAAACTGGAAAATATTTTCAAATTTTGCTGTGATAGTGTTAGTGAAAAACATTGTAAATATCATAACAAGACAATGTCTGGGTCAAACATTTTGATGTACTTGTACTGGCTTGGATTCAAATCCCATCTAAATTAATGGTAACAGCCCTCTACTGGAATGTGAATTCCAGATCCCAAAACACCTTCCCACACTCTCTCCCTGAATTCTCACTGTGCCCTAAAAGGTGTTACTAGCCTCGTCATTAGTAATAAATAAACCGAGGGCACAGAGTCAAAGTGACTAGCCTAAGGTCATACTGCTTGTATTTGGTCAATTTGTGGACTGTTCTCTGTTGTATTGTGTAACACCACTTATTCTTGAATGTTAGTCATTCTCTGACAAATGTCATTTTCCTGAGATTTTTATGGTATTGTTAATGGTTCCTGGACTAGGAACCCATGAAATGGTCCCTGCATAGAATTAGTAATCGCAGAGGATTCACTGAATCCAGAGGTCTTCCCAGGAGGCAAAGAGCTGGGTGGAGGCATTTCTATGCGAAGGATTTGCTGCAATGCAATTTCACCTGAATGTTTGTCCCTTACTGCAAATTCCATTTCAACGAAATCTGAACAAGATGTTGTAGCTGTTTCTCCACAGTTGGCACTCAAGAGCAAACCAGAGATTAGAGGAGTTGCTCTTTGGACTTAGAAAAGGTAGGCTAGGAATCTACAGTCCCCTACCCTTCCCCTGCGGGTGATGCTATGGTGAGATGGGCAGCCATGCTAGTCTTGATTACTTGTAGCCACCTGGCTGTAAGGACACAGAACCAGGCCTGGGATGACCCACTAGATTTCCCAAGGACCAAAACCACCCTGGGGCTGCAGTCGC
Source organism: Callospermophilus lateralis (assembly GCF_048772815.1). Taxonomy (NCBI): domain Eukaryota; kingdom Metazoa; phylum Chordata; class Mammalia; order Rodentia; family Sciuridae; genus Callospermophilus; species Callospermophilus lateralis. Next base: position 46,342,702 of record NC_135308.1, read on the forward strand.
TCTCATTTGATGGGAACAAACCACAGTCCCCATAAGCAAAGCTGGGAGGGGATGGAAAAGAGCCAACAGTACCTCTGATCACACTTTATGTGCCTTTGGGCAAACTTAAGAGATGTCTTCTCAGTCAAAATTGCTCACCCAGAGAAAATAATCAATGACAAGCAGCCTAGGGTCAGACCATGCCACTGATAGGTGCCAAAGGCACATTCAGGGTCAGCTCTCAGCACTCCCAGGATAAGGCACAGGAGCCAGGTGTGAAAAGGATTTCCCACCAACACACACACACACACACACACCCTTTCCTTATGTCATGGTTACCCAGGCAACCCAATATGAGTCATCAAATCTCAAGGTGGATTAGCAGAGCAGGCGAAAGGCTTCTGCTTGTTTAAAGCTTTCCCCTTCTTTTCCCCTTAATAGCTTGGTTTGATGTTGCTAATACCCAAGTGCAGCTCTCACCCTCAGAAATCCTAAAATTATCATGCATAGCTCATTTATCTTAGAAAGCAATCAACTTTTTTCTCATATCAGGTCAGGATAGCTTAGTGAGAACGCCACAATTGGCATAGATTTGAAATGATTCAAAATGATTTGAAATGAACCATGAGGATGGAGACTGAGAAATCATATCCTCTCTGGAGGCCCACCCCTCAGAGGCAACCAGTCTTCCTTGCCCTACTCTCCTAGCATCTGAGCAAGCAAGTCCGAATGATCCCTGGGGGAGCCACGTGCTCTCAAAGACTTTCTATTTTGGGTCCTGAAAGTGCTTCACAGCTCATTGGCTGTGCACTGGGGAAAAGAAAAAGTCCTCCAAGGAGGAGCACACACACACTGGAGGACTTTACCAAAAACAGAAATAAGTCAGCAGATAAATGAGATGACAAGTCAGAGGGTGAAAGACAGTGTTAAAAAATAAGTCCACTCTGCCAGGATGAGCTCAGCACTCTCCTCTCACTGGGTTCTGCCTGAATCTACTCATGGATGCCTGGAGAGGCACCTCTTCATAGGTTTGAGGCTGACCCTTTTCCAAGTGGGAAAGACAGGCACCATTACTGAACTTGCCCTGTCCGAGCCTGATCCCTAGCAGGCACTGCTGTGGGTTCATTCACTTACTTGTGACTAATCAACGAGTGAAAGTAAGTGCTTTGAACACAGTGAAGGAAGAAAGATGGTTTCCTGGGCACCAGTAAACTGACCTTTGTGCTCCCTCCCTCCATAGCTCAAGGTTCCCCTGTTCTTCACCTCTGTCTTAATAACAGCTGAGTTCACTTTTGTTAAACAGGAGGTACTTGACCTCTTAAGTTCAGTTGAAGGTAACTGTCATTTGAGAGCAAGACAAAAGAAGCATAAACAATTCCATTTCAGCTCACCCCTCCCCACCTACAATGCAAACAGTAGCTGTGAGACTTTATATCACCCTACCGGAGACCTGGAAAGTCCCATTTCACGAACAGAATGATTCCTGGTAAGGAACCTGTGGTCACTAGAACAGCAAAGAATAATTTCCATAGTGCTGGAGAGAAGGGTTGGGTTTCTAGAGAAAATTTCTGAAATTCATTTACATAACCTTTTATCTTTAGCCTTCAAAAGTATAATAGACTGCTAAATATTCTCCTAGGTCCATGTGGAGCAGAGCCACCTGCTAAGGAGCTTAACTGTTCTTCCTTGTTCCCTCCATCTCTATGACAGAGGCAAAAACTTTGCTCATATCGATGTTCATGATGTCTACTTCCTTTGCTTCCTCCTTTGTTCCCATGCACTCAGGCCAGAGTGACAGACTCTGTAATGATTCTCATCAACTTCTCCACCCCATTCCCAAGAGTCCTGCCCAGGTTCCCTCATTTGGAGATGAGGATTTCGAAGGAGTTGACCACCGCTGGCCTGTTCTGTGGAGTCACACCCAGCATGACAATAGCACATACTCATAGGTAACTCAGAATATAGAGGATTTAAAAGGGGATTTTTTTTTTTTTTTTAGATCATCCCATTCTCTTCATTTTAGATGAGAATCAGTGACCAGAGTGACGAAGTGACTTGCTCAAGGTCACATGGCACCCTAACTGGAGAGACAAGAAGCTGAGATTCCAGGCTTCAAATCCAGAGTGCTCAGTTCTAGAACTCAGTGAGGACTGAAGGGAGAAGGGAGCTCCCCCCTCCCATCCCTTCCTGGCATAAACATTGTCTTCTTTGTCTATTATTTTTAATAACAACAAAGACATACGTGGAGATAGGAAAGCAATGTTTCCAACCACCAACACTTGATCATGAATAAATTGCTCCTATCAGTCAACTCCATGAATAGAAGTTATTGTACAATGGGGAACCCACTGTCCTGGGGTAGAAGTGGGTCCCACTAGCAGCTGAAAGAGTAAGGACCAAGAACCCTGAAGACGAGTGCCACTCTGTCATAGCTATCATCCAATTTTGAACAAAGGCAGTCAAAATTCAGAAAAATTCAGAAGTTGTGGCTGGATTACATGCACAGATCCAGCTGCTCACTGGCAAGGAGTTTTAGTGATCAGTCTCTGTTTCACCTTCCATCAGTCAATATGACCTTGACCAACTCCCCAGGAAGTAGGAGGTGAAGAGCCTCTGGTCTGCTGAAACACTCCCCATACCCGGAAAAGGAAATCAGATGACCTTCGCTTTCTGGAATTACCTCCTGTACCTCCTGGCTTCATTCTGTTTTATTTACCTCGAATCCCAGTGTCTTGACATTTCCCAATGGTTGTTCTTACCAGCCTCATTTCCTACCTCTTTGAAAAGGTCTTTATGGCCATGTTTGAATCAAAAATAAAAATACCAAATTATACTTATCCTGACATGGCAGAAATCTCAACTAATCTAAGCTCAAACATCTGAAAGCTTGAATAAGTAGATTTTTGTGTTCATTATCACATTCAATTTGCAGAAATCATTCCATCTTGTGGAATCATTGGAAACTATTTTGCTCTGCAAAACTTCCACAAAGTCACCAAAAAAAAAAAAAAAGTCTTTCTGATCTCTTCCTACCTATTTATGAATCATAACCAAGGTGCTTCTGGTCCCACAGATAGAGAACATTAATTTTCTAGGGGCACATTTCCTTGGCTTCTAAATTCCTGAACTCCCTCGCAACTTCCCTGACATTGGTACAGAATGGTTCCAGAAAGGAAGCATCTGATTAAGTAACTTGCTTCTGGTTGCAGTGGTTATGACTTTATTTCCCTGCCACTCTTCTTAGCCTTCCTGCTCTGAATCTCTAGGTATGAGGAATAGAATTTGTACCTGCCATTTATATTCTTAGATTTGCCCAAGGCCTCAAGCTCCATTGTTTTTTCCCACCTTACTCGACTATCTCACATTTAGGTATTCCTCTAAATTCCAGCTGGTTTTCTGTTTTATACTTCAATGTGCCTTTTCTCCTGCTGAAACTGCCTTCAGGCTATTTCTGGAATGATCTATTTCTTTTTCAACTCTGTATCTGTTAAATGATTCCTCCCCAAACCCCAGTGTGCCCAAAACCGAGGTTGAAGAATAATATGTTTGAAAATTCCTCATGGGATTCTGGGAGCAAAGAAGAGATTCCTGTGCTAGGTGGAGCTTGCAGAGAGTGTTGACTGAAACTATGAATCCATAACGAAGGCAGGTTGTAGCACTGGGTACTGGGTTGAAGATTAATTCCAGTGTCCTTCACGGGTTATTTATATATTTACTAATGAGCTGGCATTACAGGATCCATTCTGCTACATGGCTTCTACTTCTAGAAGGTTCTCTAGCAGATGGAGTAGGTGCCTATCTGAACATTATACTCCAGGAAAAAATGCTTCTGCATTGATCAAGCCATGAAAATGTACCTTTCTGTACATTAACTGTTTTTTTTAAGATGTCAGAAATTTGACTTTGAATAAATGGAAGGTAAGGGAGCATATAATAAAATGGGCAGGCTGAAGTGGACTCACACTTTAACTCAGACTCTTACCAGATGTAAGTGTAACCTTAAATAAATTATTTTAATTCTTGAAACCCTATTTTAATTCTTGACATAGATGAGAATCAATGACCAGAGTGATGAAGTGACTTGTTCAAGGTCACATGGCGCTCTAACTGGAGAGACAGAAGCTGAGATTCTAGGCTTCAAACCCAGAGTACTCAGCTCTAGAACTCAGTGAGGACTGAAGGGAGAAGGAAGTTTCTCCTCCCATCCCTTCCTGGTATAAGCATTGTCTTCTTTGTTGTTATTAATAACAACAAAGACATAGGTGGAGACAGGAGGCAATGTTTCCAACCACCAAAGCTTTATCATAAACAAATTTACTAATTCACATTAGGTAAAATGTGAATTAAAATAGCCAGTGACTTATAGAGTTGTATGGATTAATGGAAGGTTAACATTAAAGAAAAAAAAAAACAGAATAAATACAACAGTCGATACATAAAAAACACGCCAAACTTACTTCCAAATGCTTTCATATATTAAATCATTTTTTCCTTCCATTGACTGAGGGATCCATGCTATTAGAATCCTTATTTTACAGATGAAGAAACAGATATTAAGTAAGTCCTCTGTCCAGTGTCCTGTCACGCTCTTAGAACATAACAAACTCAAGGGACTTGGCGGGCTGCCTGCTTTATACCTTAAAGTCTCCTATAACTCAGAGGCAAGGGGACCTTTGAGGGCTTTGGCCCTCATTTCTCTCCAGTACTTTTTTTACCCCACTTGTTGGGGGTGACCAACTGCTTAAGGGACTTGAAAAGCTGCACCTATGGGGTTGTCCCAGGGCCCTCAGTCAAGCCCAGATTCAAGAGGGTGTCCACTAACCTGTCCGGCAGGCCAACAAGGGATTGCATGAGACCCTAGGATAATGTCGACACCATGATGTTAAGATGATTCAAATTTTTACAAAAAGATGAGGACCTGTAAAAATATTTGCCTAGGGTCATTTACTCTAGGACAGTCCTATATAGTCATCGCGCTGCTAAGAAGCAGCTGGGCTGAGACTGGACCTGGGCTGGCTGCCTCGGGAGCCTGTGAGCTCCATGTGTAGGAATGGCTAGCATAAAGTAGAGCTATTCTTAGATTTTAAATGCCTAGGGGAGTTTGAGCTAAAAAAAAAAATCTGATAAAGCAGATTTGCAAAGCAAATGTGATTTTGCCTCTGTTTTAAATTAATTCAGGTTTTATGAAAGGACACCCACTTGTAAATAATTAGGGATGAGAGTAGATGGTTGATGCTGGGGTATTGCTTCCCAAGATGGCCTGCTTTTTAGTGAGAGGGCAAAGCCAGGTATTTTACAATATAGAATTTTCCTGGTTTCTGGGAAGTAGCCTCTAAACCCTTGGTATTTCCTGAGTGATAGAAGAGTCTTCGATACTTATGGGTCAGGCAGTGGAGAGGTTCCTGGAACTGCTAAAGATGTGACTATCTCCTAGACAGTTTCAGGGTGGGAGCTGATCTTGTCAGAAAGACAAACCATGTGATCAGAAGGTTGGGGAAGATAGGGAGGCTATAGCTTGAGATCCATCATGCAGCCAATGAGTCAATCAATCATGCCTACATTATAACCCTGATAAAAACTCTGGACACCAAAGCTCATGTGTGAGTTAACTTTCCATTCTGTAACAAAAAAGTGAGATAATCAACTTCTAAAGAGATGAAGTTTATTTAGGCTCACACTTTTGAAGGTTTTGCTCCATAGTCAGATGGCTCCAGTGCTTTGGGCTCTGTGGTGAGGGAGTACATCCTGGCAGAGAGCGTGTAGTAGAACAAAGCTGCTCACCACATGGTAGGGAAGTTAAGGAGAGAAGCAAGGGTCCCATAATCCCCTTCAATGGGGATTGGCTAAAATGACCTAAAACCTCCTATTTGGCCCCACCTCTTAAAGGATCCACCACATTCCACAGGCTGAGGACCAAGCCTATGATGCATGATCCTTTAGGGGACATTCTAGATTGTTCCTGATTGGTAGTCATACACTGATGTTCTGAGAGAGTGATATGCTCTAAAGACAGAAAGCTTTGCATTTTGGACCCTTCTACACTTCATCCTCTGAGTCTCTTCATTTGACTTTTTTGGCTTGTGTCTTTTACAATGCAATTGTAATGGAAATACAATAATATTTCCTTGAATTCTGTGATATATTGGAGTGAGTTATCTCACCTGAGAGGGTAGTGGGAGAATCTCCCACACAGATTTGTAACCAGCTGATCACAATTGTGAGTGGCCAGAGGACCTGGAGCTTGTGGGGAGTCTGGTAAAGAACTGCATGTTCTCAGCCAGGGTGAGAGCTGGTGAGAGGTCTGGTAGTCAGTATCAAAATTGCAAGCCCTGTCCTGGGAAGCTGAGCCAAGGCAGGCCAGGGAGAAAAGGGCAATGGCATAGGCTCACGTAGGTGTTTTCAGGGGCTGCTGTTGCCATCTTTGTCTGCTGAGCACAGTCTTTTATCTTCCACTGGATACCACCCCACAACCACAGTGTAGAGACCATGTCTGAAGCGCCAAAATGTCCTCTCAGAAACCTCCAAGCTTTTTCCTTATTCATAAGTTTCAGTTATCAACTACTGAAAAATGAAGAAAAAAATTTAGCAGATACCATGGATCCCCATGATATATCCTGCACCTGCATTTATATGCTTTTCTAAGGACCTTGCCTGTTTGACAAGGTATTTCAAACAGGACAATGTCCTTTTCGTTGCATTTACATTAGGAATGACCCTGTCTATCCAGCTTTCTTGGTCATTAAAGGCCCATGACAAAGTGGCATAATATCCAAGTGGAGATAAATGCCCCGAGTCTCTGTCATCTCAGGGTCTGTAAGCCCCCTGGAAAGGTGGGGCAGGCAGAGAAGAGCCATGATGGTGGTCAGGACCTCTCTTAATCATTCAGGGTTTAAAACAGGGATTTAAACCAGTGGGGAAATGGAGAATAAAACAGGAGTTGAAGGAGAAACCCAATCAAACAGGGAGACTCCAACCTAACATGCTTATCCTAGGTGCCCAGGGCAGCAAATGCTGCCAGGTCTTACCACTGTGGGGTTCTTGTGTGTTCTACAGCTGGGCTGTCATGGATTAGAGAGGAAAGCAGGGAAGGAGCTTGAACATATCCAGCAGGAAAAGCCTGTGGCCAATCAGGTCTCACAGGAAGACCTTCATGCTGGAGCCTCTAGCTCACATGTAACCCCTGTCAACGGACGCACCTTGTAAAGTTAGCGCACTGATACACCAAACTTATCTGTGGACTTTAATCAACTCAAGGCATTTAAATGATTCAGCAATGGAGGAGAGCATATATCAGTGCATCCATGGAGCCAAGCCAAGCCATAACAATGCCTCCAGCTCTGTGTAGATGAAGCAGTAATAAAGAGGGGAACCTAATGACTCTTTCACCTTCCTCCTCCCTCCACACCTTCCTGCTGGTCTAATCATTATTACAATTCTTTCAAAAAACTATTTTTTTCCTCCATGTTGTTTCCAATAAACCAAACATATCAAAAAGCTGCACTCCTTGAATGCTTCTTCAAAATCCATGTACCTGTATTTCCAAGGATAGTGCCAGTAAAGAATAAATGAAGCAGGTTTTTAGTTCTAAAAAATTAAGATTTACAAGGAGCAAATCTCATTAAAACGTCACCATAGTACCAAATTTAGGCCAAATGGACACAATCCCAATGCCCTTGTGCTACAAATCTAAGCCTTTTGTGGGAGCAAACATATATTTCAGCAGACATTAAGGAAAAAAGAGAGATTGATGGTTGCTGCTAGAGAGCACATCAGCACCATTTCTAAGTGTCTATGATTACCACTGACCAAACTGATGAGATAATGACAAGGAGAGCTGATTTGATTCCAAAAAAGAAGCCACACAGGAAAGGCAGAAGGCAGTAGAAGTACTTAATTTTTATGAACCTGTTGGCTGGTGCTCAATATTACTATTTCATGTTGTCAATCTTGTCTTCTTCTTCTTTTTTTTAATTTTAAACTCAAAATGAAGAGCTATGCCTAGCTCTTGATTATAATCCCAGGGAAAAGCATGTGGCTCTTCCACATTCTGCTCCTCCCCATAGGATTCTAGTTAATAACAACATAGCATTTACTGAACAGTCTTCGGATCCTTGTCAAACAATTACAAGTTAATTTTTGGAAACATGCAATAATTATAAGGATTTTTAAAAATCACTGTACTGCTAAGTATCATTCTTCTTTTCTCAGGTATCAGCCTATAAGGGGTATAATTTAGGGGCCATAAATAAATCTGGATGATGACCCCACATAGAGCCCTCTTGTTTCCTCCTTCTCTTTACTTCCAGACCACCTCCAGTTTCTCTACTGAGCTTATGATTTGGTTGCTAGGTCAGCAGAAGGTAAATGGTTTCCTGTGTGGGTGAGACAGAGTGGTTGCAAAATGTGTATATTGCCTGAACTCAGCAAATGGTGCCCCAGCTGTCAGGGATATGCAGAATATTGGCGACTATGATTCAGGAAGGAGCACAGGGTGAATTGCATTGTCAAGAGCAGTATTCAATAGCTGAGGCTGCTCAGCAGCTACTTCCCCATTTCATTTTCTTCTTGAAAAGAATCTGTTCCATTGGCAGGCACTAGAACAAGATGTCCTAATAGAATTGTGGAGTATTAAGTTGGAAGGAGTCATTTGAACTAGCTCCTACTCTTTAGAGATGAAGGATTTGATGCCCAGAGTATGAAAACCATTGCTTTTCATGCTTGTTGTTTAGGGGGAGGGGTGAAAAGAATCCTAATCTGGCCTGTGAAATAGTGCTGACATTTTCAAAGAAAATGGCTAATTGAATCATGAATACAAAATAAGAACAGTTCTTATGGTGCATGAGGGGAAAAGATTCAAACCTGACAGTCTTAACCTTTAGAGAAATTCACAGTATTGAAATAACTTGGACTATTTCCCTAACAATGCCAATGACTTTAGTAGAATCATAAAGCAATGTGTCAGAGTTAAGGATGATGTTTGATAACTCCTACAATACCTGGAAGCTTGTAGCCTTCATTTTGAACCCCATGCAATGAATAATTTATTCAATGGGCACATATTAACCACCTATTATATGATAAAGTCTGGGGAAAAAGAGTAAGTAAAACATCTATATGTTTTATCACATGTTATTCAGATGTCTGTCACTGCAACAATAACCCTGAGATAAACAACTTAAAAGGAGAAAAGACTTATTTGGTTCATGGGTTCTAAGATTTCAGTCCAGGATTTGTTGGCTCCATTGCTTTTGAGTTTATGGTGAAGAAGTACATCATGGCAGGGAACATGTGATGGAGCAAAGCTGCTCATCTCCTGACAGCCAGGAAGCACCAAGACAGAGGTAGGAGCTGGGGTCCCAATATCCCACTCAAGACCACACCCCCAGACAGGTGCAGTGGTGCACACCTGTAATCCTAGCGGCTCCAGAGGCTGAGACAGGAGGATTGCAAGTTCAAACCAGCCTCAGCAACTTAGGGAGGCCCCAAGCAACTCAGTGAGACCCTGTCTCTAAATAAAATACAAAAGAGGGCTGGGGCTGTGACTCAGCGGTGGAGTGCCTCTGGATTCAATCCCTGATATCAAAAAAAAAAAAAAAAAAAAAAAGCCACACCCCAATGACCTAAGTGCCTTTCCTAAAGATCTCACTACCTCCCATTAGCTCTACAAGTTGGGAACAAAGTCTTTAGCACGTAAGCCTTTGGAGGAAACTTAATATTCAAACCATAACATTTTTCTTCAGAACTTTTCAGACATGCGAACAAAGTTTCTCTTTTCAATGAAAAAGACTCACATTTATTGTAACAAGGAAGTTTCACCTACAAGACAATCTATGACTTCCAGTAGCCCGGGTTTCTTCTTCCATGTTTTCTAAGAGCCAGTAGCCTCCAAAGTCCCATAAAATTGTTATAAATGGCATACATTTATTTTTAGACATTAAATGATGGGAAGTAGTAGCAAGTATCAGTCATGTAGGATTTTATGTGTGCAAAGTGCTTTGCCATCATATTTTATGGCTTGTTCTACATAATATTCATGTGTGAGATGGGCTGGAACCATTTCTATTTTAGAGTTAGGAAATGGCAGCAGTCACCATGCATATCAGTGTCCCCTTTAAATGCTATTTGCCTGGGGGTTTGAATAAAGGTCATCACATTTTTAAAATTTCTTAGAATTTGCATCTTGTAGGTTTAGATTTGGCTCACTCCGTCATTTTATAATGGTTCAGATTCAAAACTCAAATTCTGAATTGTGCAGGCCACATCCGTGTGCAGCTGCCAAGATGAGCCATGGCAGACTTGACCCAGCCCTTTTAGCCTTCATCAGGATCAATAGCTGTTACCACAGTGGTACCGGAATTCCATTTCATTCTTCTCATCACTTATCCTCCAAGGTCAGGGAAAGGCTCCTTCTTATCTCCACCTCCTTTCAAATAAGTGATACTTAGGGGTGGTCCTTGTTTGCCTCTCACTACCCAACCTTTTGATCCAGGTTACTTGGGAATCATTATCAGACTAGAACTACCAGGGACTATCTTCAGCAAAAAACGATCCATCTCCCTCACTCCTTTCTTCTGAAAACCTTGAACTGGAGTGCAACTTTGGACAGGCAGGAGAGAAGATCTTGTAAAATGCCACTCTTGTTTTCCTTTTCTGTTATTTCAAGCATATATTCTTGACTACTGCAATCACCCTGGGGATAAGTTGGTGGGTTAGAGGGACTGGCCCCTGCCTATGAGAAGTGCAGTAGAGTAGGGAACCCAGAAAGGTCAAGGGGAAATCGCCAGTCAAAGCTGTAGATGCTGTGGGAGTGCAGAGCGGCTGCGGAGCACCGAGATGGACCCTGGCTCACAAAGGGATTCTTAGAGTAAGTAGCCTTAGGGCTCTATTTTTGGAATTAGTTTGGAAATGCCTGTGTATCTATGGTTTGCATCTAAGAATGAAGAAGCACTCCTTAGCCTGGAGAATGGCCTGAGTAGCATTAAGGAAGTAGTTAAGAAAGGAAGGGAAGAAGGCTTCCTTTTGCTTTGCCATGACCAAAGCATATGTCATATTCAGGGACATCAGCTAACTCTGGTTTGCATCCTTCAACTCATCACTTGACATGACAGTAGCAAAAATATTGCCTTCTCTCACAAAATCTAAAAGGACTAGATGAACTCTTCTAAAAATCTTTGCTGACAAATGCTACAACTAGACTCAGTGTGGACAGGTGAATAAGGTCAGGAGAGGGAGCCAGGAAATAGTTTTATATTTCATTTTGTGTGTGGCCTTAGTCAGTTATTTGATTGCTTTGAGACTTACTGCCTCATTTAACTTATAGGATTAATAATAAATTCCTGTCCTACTTACTCAACAAGTTTGTTGGGATTATAAAATCACACTTGTTATAAATGTATGAAAAGTTGAGCATGTATAAAAATAAAGGTCCTGACTATGTCCAATGTTGTTTCAGTGTGTTCATTTGCTTCTGCTCCTAGGTTATGAGTTCTTCATCCATCTCTGAGTAACTCAAGGTACCCCTTCTTCATACCTCCCACTGTTGGACACCCACCTCCCAACAATCCCATATGGCTTGATTGGCAGCTGCTAGTCACATGGCCATGGATGATTTATTTTGAGCACCGACTCATCACTTAACATCAACAAAATATTTAAATGTCCCCTTCACTTTAAGACCCCTAAATCTATATTCCCCAAGTCTATTCTGAGCCCAATGCCAGTGGTGTGTGCCCCAAACAATGGCCCAGGAAGAAAGGCCTGAGTCTGTGGACACCATAGTGCTGGGTTATCATACTCTGTCCAACAGAATTCTTCCAGCTAGAGGGTGTCTTTCTTCATTACTGAAGATAATTTTCTGGTGCACCTGCTGCATATTCTTGGGGTTGCTTTCTCTCAAATGAAAAAAGCACTAATCCCATCTCCCACAATTTTTTGTCTGTCCTTGAGCAGGATTATAAATGGAGTCTAAGCCAACTGGCTCATTAATGTCAATATGATCTTGACTGTGCCCTGGTCAATTAAATTAACTGGCCAGCACACTAAGTTATCAGTAAACACTTGCAAATGAATGATTAGATCTTATTATGGATTATGTTCCTCCAAAATTTATATTTTAAAATTCTAACCTGCAGGACCTCAGAATATAATCATATTTAGAGATAAGGTCTTTAAAAGTTTAAGTTAAAATGAGTTCTTTAGGGTGTGCCCTAATCCAATATGACAGGTGTCGTTATAAGAAGAGATTAGACAGACATGCACACATACAAAGTAAAGACCAAGTGAGAATACACGAGGATGTGGTCACATCCAAGCCAAGAAGAGAGACTGTAAAAGACATCAATCCTGCCAACACCTTGATCTTGGGCTTAAGAGGCTCTAGAGCTGTGAGAAAATAAATTTCTGTTGTTTAAGCCACTTAGTGTATGAAATTTTGTTATGGAAGCCTTAGCAAACTAATACAGGTCTATTTAATAATATATAAAAATAGTAATTATCCGGGCATGGTGGCACATGCTTGAAATCTCAATGACTTGTGAGGCTAAAGCAGAAGGATTGCAAGCTGGGGATGTGGTTCTATGGTTAAGTGCTCCTGGGTTCAAACCTTGTGCAAAAAAAAAAAAAAAAAAGTAATAATATCTAGACCAACAGTCGGGTGCAAACTAGAAGTTACAATCTTAACCAGTCAGTAAATAATTTGACCATAGTTGTGTTCTGGTGGTAAGTGTTTTGGGATCTATCATTGCTTCTTGGAACAGTCTATTAGCCCACCAGAAGCCCTTGGAGATGAGTGGCCAATAGTGTAAAGAACAAACTTTCCTAACAGAAAAGCAAGGACTATTCTATGGGGATTTGTGAGGCCTCTATTACATTTGGAGAAGATATTATTTTTCCATCGTACAGGAAGGTGACTTGGATTGTGTAATCAATCTGTAGTCAATTTAGAATAGAATCACAGCTGCCTGTTTTCCAACCACAGTGTGCCCAGCTGATGTTTGTCCTCTATCCTTTCTCATCTCTACTTGCTGCTGTTCAGCAGATGGCAAACCTTGGAGGTTACACATAAGGACATATGTAGATATTGGTAAAGTGGGGGGAGAGTGAGAGGGGTAAATCAAGCTTCGCAAGAGAAAACACCTGGAAAAGCATCCTTGCCTGGGTGGAGGCCTCGGCACCTGGGATGAAAACTGGAGCTCAACCGATTGATTAGACCATGTCTCTCTTTGCAGCTCTGAAGCTGAATTAAATAGAAGTAACCCTAATAAGCATCCAACTCACTGTCCTCAGGGTCCGGATGCCAGAATGAAGCACATGCTTAGGGAAGATGATCAGAACAGGCAGCTGGACCCCAAGGGGTCAAGGGCTCCGCTCTCCCCTGGGATGCCAGCTCTGCAGGCTGCCTTCCCTCCTGCACAGGGCCTCCCCCTGGTGTTTGCTTCCTGTCTCCCTCTAGCGCCCGCCAATGCTGCCCTCACCAGTGCCCTCCATCATTAGGGTTCTCCTCGTTCTCTTTTCCCTCCTCCATTCACCCATAAGCCTTACTGAGGGCCCATGTTGCACATGGCTGTCAAGAACTCTGGGTCCCTTCCCCAGGTTGGTGGTGAAGAATTTCTAGGTTGGAAGCAAAGGTGACCCAGGGCTCCTGCTTTCCTCCTGGAGTTTCATCTTCCCCAGGGTCTCTTCTTCCTGATTACAACTGCTACTCCCAACGTGACTTCCCACAGGATCCCTGCTTCTCCATTTACCTGCACATCAGTCTATACACAGCTCTAAGTGACCTGAATTCAGCTCAGAGTACTCCTGTGATGAACATCTGTCAGCGCTTTCCCAAATGGCTCAGTAGCTGATGAGACCTGACCCGGACTGGCTCCCCTGCTCTCAACTTGGCCTTGTGTATCTGCTTCTGTCCTTCCTCTCTCTAGTTCCAACTCAGAAGCTACCTTTCTCTTCCTCGATCATTCCAGACCTGCTCTGCCTCAAGCCCTTTGCACATGCTGTACCCTTCTTGCAACATCATTTGCCAGTTAGCCACAAAGCTCACTCCTTTGACCCCTTGTGGTCTTTGCTTAAGTTCACATTTGCCATGAAGTCTTTATCGATTCCCAGTATTCAGAACCTCCCTTATTACTGGTACCCTGGGTCCCCTTCCCCACTTAATTTGTTCCCTTATTCTTTTTCTCATTGGACATACCAGATGTTTGTTTATTCTTTGCCTTCTCTGACTAGAAGAAAAACTCAAATAAGGTGGAAGATTCCCACTCTGTTGCAATGGCACCAGCACCCAGAACAGCACCTAGAACATCGTGTCTGCCATTTGTTGAATGCATGAGTGAGTATGCTTAAAGTACAGCTAGTTAATTGGAAAAGCAATCTGCAACAGTCAAGTAATTATGGGAATGGATTCGTGTTCTTTTCTAAGTGACTCATTTGTACTTTAAATATCTGAAAGTGATGACGAGTTTGTTGGCCTCTCTTCCACCTCTCCCTACAGTACCTGAGCTTCAGTCTGCTCATCTCATTCTTCTTTCTCAGTTCTTAAGAGGAGTAGTTTCCAACTGGCTGCTATTGCCACATGAGCCACTTGAGAGGCATTCTGCAAGCTTTACCAGTTAACAAGGGGAAATGTAAGACTATGCCCCCAACAGAGAAACAGCATTCATTTACTCCTTTCACCCCTGACTACTGTGTATTTTAATACATAGCTATTTTTTTTATCTCTGTAGAAAAGGGCTTTACAAAAATTACACTTTGCTCATTTTTATTATTTTTGCCAAGGAGAGATAGATAACATCTTTACATCTTTGAAATTACCCTGCTTAAGATTACCAAATAGAATGTGCAGCAGAATCTTATACATAAGTTATCTTACTACAGCTCTTACAACAGTGAAACATGCATACCCATGTTTACAGCCGTACAATCCACAATAGCCAAACTATGGAACTAGCCTAGGTGTTCATCAATGGATGAATGGATAAAGAAAATGTGGTATATATACACAATGGAGTTTTATTCAGTCATAAAGAAAAGTGAAATAATGGCATTTGCAGGAAAATGGATGGAACTAGATACCATCATGTTAAGCAAAGTAAGTCACAGTCAGAAGGTAAAGAGTCATATGTTTTCTCTCATATGAGAAGCTAGTGAGAAAAAAGGAAAACAAAGTTGGGGGTGGACTCTAAAAATCAAAGGAAGATCAACAGAGGAAAGGGACGAAGGGTGGGAGGTAAGAGAGAGGGAGGAGTGCTGGAGAGTGATATTGGACAAATTATATTGTTATATTATGTGTATGTGTGAATATATAACAACAAATCCTATCAATATGTACAACTAAAATGTGGAAAAAAAGAAATGCACACATAAATATATGTGTTTAAATATATACATGTTTATATATTTTTATATTTTTTTGTATATTTATGTGTGTATATATATATATATATATATATATATATATATATACATATTATATTCCAAGAATATACCAATAAGTTAATATTTGGGAATAGCAAATACATTATTCATTTAGCTGTGTTTTCCATATAAGCATATGTATATGAAAAGAAAAATGATAATAACTTTTCTTATTTTCTAAATACTTGCTTTTCTAAAAGTCAAGGTCAATTTTCTGGTACAAGATAACATCAAAATTATTCTCCTAAGGTGTGACTATTTCTTTTACTTTGTGATTTAGTTTTCAGGTCTGACTTAATTAACTAAATAAAAGTGAATTGACATAGCAGTGTGGGGTTCTCAAGTTTTCCATTTATACTGAACATGAGCCAAATCCTCAGGCTAACGTGGGCATGATTGACAAATGATGCCAAATTGCTGTATCATTTCCTTGAGAAATTGTTTCTGGCTTCAGAGCTGGCTGTGGAGGCTTAGAAATATTGTGACATTGGATCACCTGCCTTGGCACAGCCACACGTTCCTTCCTCTTCTTGGTCCTGTGGAGAGAATGTGTGTTTGTTTGCATCTGCTCCTCTCCTGGCTCCTTCCAACATGTTTGAGGATGTTTTCTACCACATCCACTTCTTCTCCAAGCCACGGATCAAGTTCCTGAAGTCCAGGGCCAACGGTCTCCTTCCTTCACCATGGTCTTCATCTTTTGTATAGAAGTTCTCTCGTTTTCTTTGTCTGGCTGTATTTGTGGCAGTGCTTCAGAAGATTGCTATGAAGGAGACTATGTATGCCATCATGTGCAGGGACCAACTCTCCAGGTGGGTGCCTCTCAGGGGCACTGAACTCACCTTCCCTATAACTAAAAAGACAGGCTTCTCTTTGTGGATTGCCCTAGTTCTTTTGGAATACATCTTTCAACCTGTGAAATTTCTGCTTGTTATGATTTATAGAACATAAAACAAACTCCCTTCCTTGGAGTTCAGGACTCATGATCATCTGGTCCCCATCTATCTTCTCAAACAAATCTACCAGAATTAATCTGATCTATACAGAAACCAATCTACCTGCATCCTGCCCAGGACACTTCTCTCTATGGCTTCAACTTGTATATTTGCATCTCTGTGCTCACACTCAAGTCAGAAATGGCTTCCATTATCTGCTCTATCAATTTGAATCTCATCCGTCCTTCAAGTCCTCTCTCACATACTATTTATCCTGTGACTTCCTGCAGTCATCTGGGCTCACAGGGACCTTTTCCCCTCATTTGGAAATTCTCACATAATTTGAACATATGCAAAAAAAAAAAATATCTCATACTGCCATGTAAGAAGAGGTGAATCCAGATGTCTGACAGCCTGTTCCCAATAAAAATGACAAAATCAGAAACTAGGAATAGATATTATTTTCAGTGACTGTGTCATTGAAGTCCAGGGCCAACAGTCTCCTTCTTTCACCATGGTCTTCATCTTTTGTATAGAAGTTTTCTGGTTTTCCTTGTCTGGCATTGTGACATAAAAGCCAAACTTGGGAAAAACTGCCTCATACCTTCACCCTCATCAGTTGGAGATGAGTCTTGGAGGAGACCTCACAGAAAGCCCCACTAGAATGAGTAAGGACTGACAATGACATAAATTCATATCAATCAGACCTTATGAATAAGATATGAGAGGAGGATTTTGAGTAACCAGATGGAGAGAATTTATCAACCATGTTCATGGAGAAATATTTAATGAGAATTTATCAACCATGTTCATGGAGAAATATTTAATGAAGGAAAATATTCTGCAACAGAGGAGACCTTCAAAAGAGATTTCAAGATGATACTCTTTTAAAAGATTTGCAAAGTAAGCAGTTCTAAATTTTAAGAAGAAGTTGCTATAATACAAACAGCCACACCAATTTCCCCGATTTGTGACATTCTGAAGAAAAGAGTCTCCTATTTTTTTTTCCCCCTGGGAAGAAGTGTCTGGCTTTGGGCAATTCTTCCCATGGAGTTTTGGAGTTTCACATGTAACATTTCAACAAATCCTGTTTTCAGTACTAGCTCTCACTCCACTTTCTGACCTATTTGCCATCCTCTAGTCTGGGGATTTGATGGGTCATGCAGGCTGAACCTCACAGAGCTTCTGCTTTACCTCCTCCAGGAACGTATTGCAATTTCATATCCTTTGACTTTTCTTTCCATTATCTGCACTGCTAAGGGTTCTATTTTTTCTAGCTCTTTGCCATAATTATTGGGGCATCACAAAAAACAAAACAAAACAAAACAAAAAAACAGAAGCGTATGCATACAGACTGTCAATTTCATCTAGAAGGTTCTCAAAGTTTTAAAGATATCATTTTTTTCCAAGTGAATTTATACACTTAATAAGATTTCCATCAAACTACAAGAGAGATATTTTAACCAAATGAATTAAAAGTTTATTTGGAAGACTTTATGGAACACCAAACAAAAGAATTCTGAAATATAAGAGTAAGAGGATGAATTCATAAGGCCAGATATTAGAATATCTTATTTGGCTACAGATATAGACAAATAAAATGGAACGATTTTAGTAGACTGATAGACCAATTGAATAGAAAAGAAAAACAAAATTTACACCTAAATACAAATGAATTTAATATGTAATTAAGATGTTGTTTCAAACTAAATGGAGGAAAATAATGATGGTAAATGAGGTAAATCATTTGGAATTAAGATAAACCAAATTTCACTTTGTATCAAACTCTAGATTATATTAAAAATAAACTAAAATGTTACATGTTTGCCATTGTTTGTGGCTTATCCCTTGTTCCTCAAGGATTCACACATTGGAGACTTGGCCCTCAGTGTGCCAATGTTGAGGTTGTGGAAACTTTTACAGGTGGAGCTTACTGGAAGATCACTATAGCCCCTCCCATTCTCTGTCTTCCTGTCTTTCTCTGTGGTCTCTTGCTCCCCCATGAGCTCTTGCTATTGTGACGTCATTTCCCCATGATATGACCCAGTGAAGCGGGCTCACATCAGCATCGACAACTTGCTGTTTAGATGTTCAGTCTCCCAAACAGTGAGCTTAAAGAACCTCTTTTCTTTTTAAGTTACTCAGTCTCAGGCATTTTTCTATAGTATCAGAAAACAGACTGATGCAATACTTAAGAGAATGAGAAAGAATTGCAGATAAGATAAAATTGAAATTTAGCTAATCATGAGATGGTAAAGGCATAGTAACACAAACGAGGAGAAGCAACTCCAAAAGAAGAGATTTGATAGCACTAAGAAAATGCTTCTTTAAGCTTTTTAAAATATTAGAAGACATAGACAAACCAGGTATAGTATTTGTAATATAGATAACACACAAAAGGATCATAATATTAGTGTTTACAGATCTTTAAAAATCATTAAGAAAACTGTGAATACTTCCAGGAAAATAAGAGTCTAAAGATGTGAAAACAACTTACAAAAGAAAAAACAGAAATGACTAATAAACAAGAAATCATGTTCAACTTCTCTAGTAAACAAGGAAACAAAATTTTCAAGACGTCATTTGAAACCACCAAATTGGCAAACAGTAATTTCCAGGGCTGGTTATAGATGAAGCAAATGGGTAACCTCATCCATTGTCAGTACATGTGAAAATTCCTACAGCTTTTTTGAACAGAATTTTGTCATCTGTCTTTTTTAATCTTCAATTTGCAGATACTTCCCTACTTAGCATGGGGTTAAGTTCTCATGAACCCACTGTTGCCGCAGTCTCTGGCTGGGCACAAATCAAGAGTCTCCACACAGCTTGTAGATTCAAACAGCAATTCTTTATTCCCAAACTCACACCGGCCGTCTACAAACACGTTCTGGGGAAATCCACGTTCTCTGCCCAAATCCACTCTCTCCCAAATCCACTCTCTGCCCAAATCCACCCGCATGGGCTTCTGTCTCCCAAAATATACTGTCTGACCCTAAGCACTCAAGAGGAACTCAGCAGCAGGATACGCCCTATTCTAAAGGGGGAACACCCTAATCTCCTATTATGCTAAACTGCCCTATTCTAAAGGGGGAACACCCTAATCTCCTATTATGCTAAACCGCCCTATTTTAAAGGGGGAACACCCTAAACACGGATCCCGCCCTGGTCCTTGACTTCTTTTAGAAGTCCTTCCACTAGACAGCATGGGAGTAAGCTGGCAAGGAATTTGTCATACCTACTTGACTGATGGCTCCCAGCATTTCGGATTTCCCCAGAACGTGTTTGTAGACGGCCGGTGTGAGTTCGGGAATAAAGAATTGCTGTTTGAATCTACAAGCTGTGTGGAGACTCGTGATTTGTGCCCAGCCAGAGACTGCGGCACACTGTATGTTAAAATATTGGAAAATGAAAATACATTTTAAAAAATTTATTTATATTATATTATATTATATTATTAATTGATTATTAGATCATTATAGTTATACATAATAGTTGGATTTATTTTGACACTTCACAATAAATAGCCAAATTATGGAACTAGCACAGATGCCTGTTGATAGACGAATGAATCAAGAAAATGTGGTATATACACACAATGGAGTTTTATTCAGCCAAAAAGAAGAATGAAATAATGGCATTTGCCAGTAAACTAAAGAAAATGGAGAACATCATGCTAAGTGAAATAATCCCAGACTCAGAAAATCAAGGGTCAGATGTTTTCTTTCACATGTGAAAATGCTTTTAATACATCTATCACACCAGACTTCGTGGCTTCCGAACACAATAGAATCTCAGTTGTTTCCCCTCAAGATTGTGTAGCAGCCGGGGAACCATGGCTCACTGCTGCTGCCCAGTGTCTCCAGAGAGGATTGTACTTGGTATCACTATCCTAGGAAAAGATCAAAGTTCAAAACTCAGAAGTTCACTTTCCACTGAATGTGTATTGCTTTCACAACATTATAAAGTCAAAAAAATCATAAAACTTCATAAGTCAGGAGCCAACTGAACTTATATTTTTAGTCTGTTAAATCAACATCTAGGAGATTCTATAGAAATATGTTTAGATGTACACAAAAATGTATTCATGGAGATATACATTGTAGTCTTATTTTGTAATGACCAATGACTTCATTCAATATAATTCTTCAAAATAGTTTTAACTCAATTATTGTGCATCTAAATAAATACCTCATATCCATAAGACAGTTTTGTTGTTGTTGTTGGTGGTGGTGGTTTGATAGTATTGGGGATAAAACCCAGGGCCTTGTGCCTGCTAGGCAAGTGCTCTACCACTGAGCTACATTCCCAGCCCAAGATAATTTTAAATAATATTTAAAGACTTTGGGAAATGTGGTAACTCTAGTAGGGGAAAAGGCACATTTAAATGTATAGAATATGATCCCAACTTTTCAAAAATAAATTTGAACACATACACATTTTTAAAAAATATCTATACCAAATGTTAGTGGTGATTATCTCTTGGTGGTGACATATGGGTGATTTAAATCTTTCTTTTATTTTTATATATTTTCCAAATTTCCTATAAAAGCATATGCCATCTTCATAAACAGAAAATTATATCTATATATATTATATATACACACATATATATTTATATATTGATTATACAATAATTTTCTTAATAGATTTTCAGGTGCTCTGGGGTACTTTTTATGGAACACATCATTCACAACATTGTGACTCCCACAGGGTTTGGTCCTACCCTGTTGTTTTAAATGTAGTAAATAATATAGAAATATTGATCTGATTAACAAATTGCCTTCTTGGGCCTTTTGTTTTCCTTTTCAAAAGAATATGTAGCATTATTTTTTAAAATGTCAAATTATCATCTGAAACCTGTTTTTCCTGTGTGTCTATAATTGATAACCATCCTGCTCTGGAGGCAGGGAGTGAAAGAAAGAGAAAGAAAGCGCACGGTCCCATGTATACTAGCGCTCTAGCAAAAGCATTGCCTAAAAGGGTTAATTAAGGGCCATTCAGGCCACCTGTTCAACCGCCTGCCACATGGCCTTCATTTCAAAGGCCTCTGAGCCTCACCAGCTCAGGAAAGGGATTTTACTTTGCAGTGGTTACATACACAAAGGCAGGGCCAATGCAAATAAAAAATTCCCGGTCTACAAATAAACATTTTTTTAAGCAACCCAGACAATGAAATGGATGATAGCCTTTTCTACCAGAACTTTTTTGTAATTATGTTTTTATTGACTTTTCAGAGGAAATGAAAAAAGGCTAACATATAATTGACTAAAAGAAATAGAGGTAATAAACCAACCCAGAAAACGTCTTGAGGAAATGTGTATCTAAGGTAAAATACCTCTAATATGAAAATCTATTATATTGTGTTGAAATTGCATAATTACCTACACATGCTGGTTTGGCTGTGGGCGAGATCTCGGTTCTATGAGGCAGAACACTGTGTGTGTGGGGGGACGGGGCAGGCCTCTTTCCAAATCTGTAAATCCTTTGTATTATGAATTCTAAATTTCAAAAGCATTTATGAATACTGAATTCTGACTTCTACATGAAAGATCTCTGGAGGCTGGTTTTGTGTGTGTGTGTGTGTGTGTGTGTGTGTGTGTGTGTTAACAAGGTATTTAATACATTGTCTCTTGATAACCTTTGTAATCCAGAATATTAGTTACTGGATAAATCCGGACATTCATATATGTATTCTGTAAGTGATCAGTAAATGGAAGATAGTTTAGAGTGAAGGGTTAATGATACACCACTGTATTTTCAACATAATTATGGTACCTCGAATCAGCCATTTTAAGAAGTTAATCAGAATCATGAGTAGGGTCAGGGGAGGGAGGGGGTGGGCTTCAATTTACACATATCCTGTAATCTTATACTGAGGTAGTCCTGCTCCTCAACCCCCTCACACCAATTCCTTAAGTCATCAGCCAGTGCTACTGATGAAAAAATATCATTCCCTTCAGATGTTAGGGTGGAAAAAGGTTAAGAACTGCTGACATTGATAAAAATAGAAAAGGCAAGCTCATCCAATCTGTAAGCAAATTATAGCTAATATTTTGATGACAGAATCATGCTCTAAATGGGTCTTGACAGATTGAAATGAAGGATGATTATAATAAGATATTTAATAGAAATACATGTTAGACCCTTCACTTGGATCCAAAGGTCAATTGCACCAACACAGGAAGAGTTAGGTCTGGCTAAATGGTGGTTTTTATGCAAAACGTGGAGGGAACTCAGACACCATTGTGGGTGCCAACCTGGAATTCATTCCTAAGCTCTATATACTGACTTAGGGAACTGAGAGTGAAGAGGTTGTCTACTTTTACTCAAGTCAGAGCACACCCATGAGGCTGGGTCTAGTTCTCTGGGCACCCTTGTTAAGGAGAATATAGACAATAGGACCAGGTTCAGAAGAGAATAAGCAAATATAGCACAGGGAGAAAGAAGTGTTGCTTTTAAAGAAAGAATGCTTTGGGAGGAAGGAGAAAGGCAGGGACTATTTTCTAAATTTAGAAGAATAAGGAAGAATCCTTTTCCAGACTGGCAAGTGTTCCATCCCAGTGATTTTATAACAATGTTCATATTTCTAATAAGGTGGAAATTTATCTATGTGTTAATTTTTTCCCACAACACTTCTTCAAGCGCTATGAGGACAGAGATTATGGCTTACTTTGTCCCCTCAGCATATAATACTTTCTCATTCTTTGTTGACGAGAAAGAAAAGGAATTAGATGTGTGTCTGGCTCCTAGAGATAGATAGCACTGTGAGTTGACCCGGAAGAAATAGCCAGCCCCAGGAAGGAAGGAGTTTGGCCATACCTTGTATGGCCATTTAGCCAGCTGGAGGCTGTTTCACATCCAAATAGGTGGTAGGAATGGATCATTTTTAAGGTGATATCTTTCAACCCTATGATTTGTAATTCCATCCAAGGTTACACATCATTTTTTAAAAAGGAGCCATCCTATTAAAATGGGTTAGTGCTCAAAGAAGTCTGTGAAGTCTTATTTCTGTTTTCTTCTGCTTTAACCTCAGGTAAAAGCCACAGATACAAGGCTTCAAGGCCTCAGATCCAAGGTCAGATGGGTAAGGTACCACCATGTAATGATGGTACATGTGGTTGGGTGTCTTTCTCTCAGTTAATGAGTCTTAATTCTGCACCCTAGATCTCCTCTTGGCTTTTGTGTATTCCTGGATAAACTCCCTTCTCTTGCCTGCTGTGAATCTCCATCACAATTTTTCCAAACTGGCCTGGTAACTTATCTTGACTTGTGATTCTTCCGTGCCTGCCAGCTTCAGGTTCCCATTCTGGATACTGCATAAGATCGCACAGGCTGGGTCACAACAGGAAAGACCACTTGGGGTCCACTTTACTTGGTGCTCTGGCCTCAAGTTTGTGAGATGGAGTGTAGCAAGAGACCCTGAAAAATGAAGGGGTGTGGGGCCACCACAGTGTGCACCACAGTGCACACTTTTAGGGGTACCTCTATGTACATACCTCTATGTATGACTTACAAGGGGCGGTAGTCCTGACTCTGGGCTCCCAGGGATAACCCAAACATGGATGAACCACCGGATGGCATGAGGCTGTTCTAGTAGATGGGTCATGGCAGGCCATTCAGATACATGACTGTATTTACTTAGTGAGTTTTGAGCTTCCCTGGGCTGCTTTTTTGCCCCAAAGAGAAAGAGCAGAGTTATCAGGTATTATAGCTGTTATGGAAAACTTAACCCATGGGAGGAGAGCCTAAGAAAGCCAATAATTTTAAGTGTCCCCCAACTATTTCCTCCCCAGTTCAATTCTAGATTTCAAATTTAGATGAGAAATGTCAGGAGGGTTACTCTCATGTTACAGATGGGGACTACAAGAGCCCTAAGAGTCAAAGGGGCTTTATTTTAATTTAATAGTAAACTCTATAATAATTTTAAAAATTATGTTGTTTTTTAATTGACAATGTGATATTTTGATATATGTATATATTGTGGAATGATTAAGTCAGACAAATTTATATAGTCATCACCTCACATACTTATTTTAATGAAACACTTAAAACCTACTCTTTTAAGAATTTTGAAATACACTCTTACTCTTAATTGTAGTTACCATGTTATGCCATAAATCTTTAATATTTATTCTTCCCATCTACTTAAAATTTGTACCTTTGACCAGCATCTCCCCATTCCCCACTCCCACCCCAGCCTCTAATAAACCTATTCTACTCTCTACTTCTATGAATTCAACTTTTTTGTATTCCACATATAACTGAGATCAGATCTGTATTGGCTTCCTGTGCCTGGTTTATTTCAATAACATCATATCCTTCAGGTTCATTATGGTAAATGGTAAAATTTTCTTCCTTTTTAAGGCTAGTATTCCCTTGTGAATATATGTCATATTTTCTTTATCCATTCACTCACTGGAGGACACTCTGGTTGATTCTATATCTATTGTGATAAATATCACAGTGAACATGGAAGTGCAGGAGATGTCTTTCTTGCTACTGACCAGAATTTGAATATAGACCCAGAATTTGGATTGTTGGATTTCTACCAACAGTGTACAAAGGTTTTCTTTTCATGACATCCTTACCAATACTTGTTAGTTTTCATCTTTTTTGAAAATAAGCATTCTCACTGTACTTTTAACCTGCATTTTCCTGATGAGTAGTGCTAGTGAGCATTTTTTGCATATATCTGTTGGTTGGTTATGTATCTCATTCTGAGAAATGTATAGTCAGGTCCTTTGTGCATTGTTTTCTTGCCATTGAGTTGAGTTCCCTATTTTGGGTATCAGTCCCTTATCAGATGTATTACTTGCAAATATTTCTCCCAATTCCTGAGCTATCACTTCAGTTGGTTAAATTATTCCCTTTGCTGTGCAGAGCATTTTAGTTTAATGCCACCCCATTTGTCTATGTTTGCTTTTGTTGCCTGGTGCTTTGGGGGTCTTATCTAAAAAGTTGTCACCCAAACCAATATCATGGAGCTTTCCTCTTATATTTTCTTCTAATAGATTTCAGATTCAGGATTTATGCTTAAGTCTTCAATCCATTTTGAATTAATTTTTGTATGTAGTGTGGCAAGGGAATCCAAAGGCATGATTCTGACTGGATATCCAGTTGTTCCCTGTCTTACATATTGAAGAGACTGTTCTTTCCTCATTGTGTGTTCTTATCAACTTTGTCAAAAATCAACTAACCATAAATGCATGGGATTATTTCTGGGCTTTCCATCTCATGGGACAGTATACCTGTGTTGATTCCTGCTTTAGTCAGATTTTTCATTGCTGTGACTAAAAGATCTGACCAGAACTATTTTAGAGGAAGAAAAATTTGAGGGCTCACAGTTTCAGAAGTCTCAGTCCATAGACAGCAGTCTCCATACATCGGGGCTTGAGGTGAAGCAGAACATCATGGCAGAAGAGTGGGGTAGAGGGAAGCAGCTCACATCATGATCAGACAGCACAGAGAGAGAGAGAGACTCCACTCACCAGATACCAAATATATACTTCAAAGCCACACCCCCAGTTACTCACCTCCACCAGTCATGCCCTACCTGTATTCAGTTACCATTCGATTTATTCCATCAGGAAATTGATTCAGCGATTGGCTTAAGACTTTCACAACCCAATCATTTCTCCTCTAAACCTTCTTGCAGTATCTCACACATGTGCTTTTGGAGGACACCTCACATCGAAACCATAACAATGTCTGTTTTGTACTATACTGTTTTGATTTTAATAGCATTGTAATGCATTTTCAGAGCTGGTGACATGATGTCTCCTGCTTCATTCTTTTTGCTCCAGGATCTCTGGCTGCTCATCTTTTGTAGTCCCATTCTAATTTGAGGATTCTTTCTTCTGTGAAAAATGTTATTGAAATTTTCACAGGGATTGCATTAATCTGTAGATTGTTTTGGATAGTACAGACATTTTAATAATATGAATTCTTTTAGTCTGCAAACATTGGGTCTCTGTCCATTCATTTCTGTCTTCTTCAGTTCCTTTCATCAGTGTTTTTATAGTTTCCACATTTTCACCTCCTTGGTTAAGTTTACTCCTCTTTTTTTAAAATAAGCTATTATGTGTGAAGTTGTTTTCTTAATTGTTTTTTCGGTAGTTTGTTGATTGTGTGTAAAAATGCTAACAATTTTTGTTCAGGACCGTTTAGATTAGCTTCTTATTCTGGGTCAGACAGCCTCAGCATTTTTAAGGAGCACTGAAGCCCCATATATACAGTAATGGATTAGTGCTGGTTGAACAAAAAATTATACATTAACTGGAGAAGAGTTTATAGGCTGGACAGCCAGGTGGGAAGATATTAATGCTTACCCTGCACACTATAATGTCAACAGTAAAAACATCTATTCTCTTTACACAGACCTATTTTAAAAAATTCCATTACCTGATTCCTACATAGAAGCTTCTTGGCCAGCTCACAGACTGCTAACCTCTCCCTCTCCATGTCAGAGAAGAAAAGTTCCCTGGAGTATGCTGCTTCAGACACAGGTGAACAGCAGAGATAAACCTAGACTTTTAAATAGGAAGGAGCCTCCACAGACTGCAGCCAGATACACAAACAGTAGGCCTGTGTGTGTCTGTGCCTGTGTATGTACATGCAAATATGTACATATATGGGTGTCTGTTTTGAAAGAGGACACTTTTATGAAAACATATTAGGTGAAAAATATTCTGCAGGGGTCATGAGGGTTAAGAGTCTCTAAAATAACATACCAAACCTTTTACCGTGATCTCTGCTATTCCCCTAATAGCTGCTAGTACCAAGTAATCTCTCATCCTTGGACTCTCTCACCACCTAAAACCATCTTTTCATTGGGTGGCAAGGACTTATTACAGGGATAACAGACAGCACACTGCCCTAAGTCACTAAAAGAAAGAGACTGTGTTTTCCTTATTGATTTGTTGAAATGCTGATACTATAAAAGGAGCTATCCAACGAAGGCCACTTCCTACTTTTCCCACCACACATATGTTGGGCCTACAAATGTCCTCGAGCAGCATAGTGGTTGAAGAAAACTTGCACTTGGGAGAGTAACAGACTCAGATTTGTGACTGATGTAACATCTATCTCACAAATCTGCTGTATATATGAGGTGATATTTTTACTACCTGGCACATAGCAAAAATGCTACAGTACTTCTTCCCTTCCAGGATGGTGAGAGCAGGTGTCTGAGATCCTATAGTCCCACAGGCTGCTGTATATTCAAATTTTGTGGAACAATTCTTCTTTAGGAACCTCAGACTTTGGACCCGGAAAAATTTGGTTCTCCTTCCCTGTCAACTCCTCCCCAGTGCATACTTAGGCCTGGAATATAATAACAGACAGCTGACAGAACTACTGAAAGCTGTACACATTTTCGGTTGCTAGGGTTATTTTATGTACTTTCCTACGTATTCTCTTATTTAGACTCAGGAGCCCCAGAAATCCACACGGATTTTCCCTCAACTATGCATTTCCAGTTTTTGTTCTAAATCAGACTTCATCCTACAATAATCACAGGGAGCGAATAATTGTTAATGCATTTATTTATTCACTTACTAGCTCTAGCAGTCTGCTAGGGCTGCCATAATAGAATACCATGGGTTGGGTGGCTTAAACAACAGAAATTTACTTTCTCACAATTCTGGAGACTGGAAATGAAAGGTCAAAGTGCCAGCAGGGTTAGTTTCTAATAAGCCTCTTTCCCCAGGCTTGCATATGGCAGCCTTCTCTGTCTTTTTTTTTTTTTTTTTTAATATTTATTTTTTAGTATTCGGCGGACACAACATCTCTGTCTGTACGTGGTGCTGAGGATCGAACCCGGGCCGCACGCATGGCAGGCGAGCGCGCTACCGCTTGAGCCACATCCCCAGCCCAGCCTTCTCTGTCTTCACAAGATCTTTTCTCTGTGAATGTGTCCTTCCCCTCCTCCTCCTCTTCCTCCTCATCCTCCTCCTCCTCCTCTTCCTCCTTTATAAGGATACTATTTCCATTGGACTAAAGTCCCATTATTTGAGCTCTTAATTACCTCCTTAAACACTCTTTCTCTAAATACAGTCACATGGGTATTTAGGACTTCAACCTATGAATTTTAGAAGGAAACAATTCAGCCCATAAAGTATTCATACATTAATTCAACACCCATCTACTGAGAAGCTACCACTTCCTATTGCTAAGTACTAGAGATACAAAGAGCAAGTCAGGCCTGGTCACAACTATTGATGAGTCCCCAGTTGGCTAGGTGAGGTGGATACTTTCTCCTTACAGATGTTGTAACAAGTGCTCTGATAGAGTATGGGAAGGAGTCACTAGAAAAGGGTAGGGGTACTGAATGCTTCCTGGAAGGAGTATGGAAAGCTATGCCAAAGAGATAAGAGCCAAGCCAGAAGGTCCAAGTTGGAGTTGCTCAAGCACATGTGTTTGGAACAGGGCATTCCACTAAGCCAAGGTCCCTTAGGCCAAGTCAGAGAAGCATGAAAGTACACAGTGGATATAAAGAACATGCAATGCATTTGTAGGAATCAACAACAATGGCCTTCCAAATTCATTTAAAATGGCCAACAGTGTCAGCTTCCATAAGCAAGAATATGGAAAATATGCTCATCTTTCCGCCTCTTCAAAGAGATTTTTCACATTAACGTGAACATGGAAGTAGAAGTGGAAAACCCTGAAATAAATCTACTACAAAGTTAGAAATCATTCCAAACTTCCAGTACATAGTTGGACATGTCTGGCAGTGACATTTTCTTGAGGACTCTACAGATGGCGGGTCATGAGGACTTAGTACCTTCTAGGAGAGAAGTGGGGAAAGAATCAGGACAACACAAAGTAATGATAAAAAAGAACACAAAACTATATTGCAAAAGTCTCCTATCACAGGTGGTTAAACAAAGGCTCAGAAATATAAAGGAACCAGGCAAGAGCAAGGCTTGATTCCAACTGTCCCGACTCCCCGTCAAATCACTTTGGATGCGGAGTCAAGATATGGTACCATGGCAGACAAGGTCACTCCACATCCAGTGCTCTTTACTTCTCAAGACTCCTCTCTTGCTATTCTCATCCACAGGCTCCATTCTCATCTTTCCAAGCCCCCTGTAACTTTTGGAACCTGCCATTCTCTCTATCCCTCCTGGCAAGTATTCATGCTGCTTCCCTGCCTGGAAGGGAGGGTGCCTGTTTTGAAAGAGGACACTAGTCCTCTTTCAAAAGTCCTCTTGCTTCAACCACTATGCTGCTCGAGGACATTTGTAGGCCCACATATGTGTGGTGGGAAAGGTAGGAAGTAGCCTTCAGTGCAGGGTTTTCCACTTAGCAAGCTCATGCCAGAATAGACAGCTTGAAGCAAAATACCATTGTGGTTCTGTTCAACAATTCCAAGGTGATTTCAACAGCATTCTGTTTGCTCAGACAACTTACCCATCATACCACTTGGCTCATGCTCAGTCTTTTCTCAACTCCAATTAGCTATTACAACCTCTGGGGAGCCCTCCTTGACCCTCCAAGACTGTTGGGTGCCCCCTTCCACGTGCTCTTGCAGCATGCCCTGCTATCCCATCATAGCACCACACGTCAACATAACGCATACTGGCTCACTCACCTGTCCCCCCAAGTAGAAAGTGAGCTCCTCAAGGGTAAGGCCTATTCCTTTCTCATCTTTGTTTCTTAATGTTTAGCCCAATTCCTAGAGCAGGCTTTCCTTTGGAATGTGGTACAGCAAAGAAAACTGTGTTATAAAACTAGGGTTAAAACACAAACTCCACTTTCTCTTAAGCTTATTCTCCTGTCTGAAGGTAACTGTTGAGCAGAAACAGCCAAAGAACACCATATACTTATAAGATAATACAAAAATAAATGTTACCAGCCACCACATAATAGCTACTCACAGTGTACTTTGCACATATACAGCACCATTTAAGCCCCACAACTAACCTGCAAACTAGATATTAGCCCTTCATTTTATAGCTGATTTCCCCATCACTCAAAAGGAAAGTAGCAGAGCCAGGTTCTTTCATCTTCACGAGTAGAAGCCATGGACCAGCACCTCACGTGGATCCCTGTTGGATGCAGGTGCCTGTCTTGCACGTCTTTGAGATGCAGGCTTTTCCAGTTAGCAAGCTGATGCCAGCATAGACAGCTTGAAGCAAAATACCATTGTGGTTCTGTTCAACAATTCCAAGGTGAATTCAACAGCATTCTGTTTGCTCAGACAAAATAAAAAAAAAAAATTAAGACAGGATTTTTGTGGGCAGGGAAAATGTACAATTCCAATAATTAACCCCAAGGAGCAAATTTTGGATGACAATTAAATTCCTGTTTCAAACATCATGTTTCTCATGAAAACATTAAGTCATCTTCTCTCAGGTTTCCTACAGAGCATACCAGCTATGTAATGAGGGCATTTGTATTCTTTTAAATGTCAGCTCTGAAATCAACAAAGTCAACTTTAAAATACTCACCTGCCTAGGAAGGTCTTTATACCTTTGAAGGTAATACAGAATAGTTGTGTTACCTGAATTTCTCATGGAGATGGACAAAATAGGCAAGGGCATATCTATTCATATCTATTTAGCATACAAATATAGGCGATGGAACTGGAAACAAATCATGAGGCATCCAAATGAATGATGCTGCACGAGAGGTTAAGAATGCTGAATGTTTACAAGGGATCCAAAAGGACTTGTCAGGAATATTTGACTGTGAGTTATAACAACATTCAGAGGCCAACAGGGAGGATAGGGCACTGGATATATACCAGTGTTCAAGGAACAGTACTGGGTAGTAAGCCCAATTGACCATGAAGGCCCAGCATGGCATGGAGAGCAAGTGGGTAGAGAAAACTCAGCCACAGCTCAGGAGAACTCTCAGAACCAGGTGTTTCCAGAGGCTAGGAATGTGAGATTATAACACTTTCACAACTCACACTCACCTGGGGTTCTCCAACTCCACAAGAACTAAATAAGATTAGTTTGGACACTAGCGTATGGAATATTAAAGTCATTTTCAAGTATTTTAGGGAATTCTTAGATGTGTTATATTCTTAGGTCACCTCTGCCTCTGAGCCCTTTTTCCATGGTATATTGGATATTGTTTTTAGACCTTTAGATTTATGTCCCATCCTTTTCCACCTTATTATGAATCTTAGGTGACTGATATGCATGGACTATGTCCATGCACTTCCTTATCTTTTGGCTTCCAGTGGATTTGGTCAGTGGGAGGGATTAGTGGCAGATGGAGGACTAGAGAAGAGAGAGGTCATGCTAGTTTTCCTTCCTCTATCCCTAGAAGCCCTCTTGCAGTGATTGCCAACATACACCTCCAGCTCCAGCCCTCCAGTTTTAGGAACTGCTCCCTCCCTTACCAGCTTTCCACCACTGCTGGTTCCAAGGTACTTCACTTTCCTGTGTTGGTTTCTGTTAACTTTGCCCACTTCTTTGAAATTATCCCTTTTGTTACACTTTCTTCTATTACTTAGTTTGAGTGGGTCATCTGAGGGAAAACTTCTTTGTTTTAATGGATCCATGTGGTGTTATCTCTAAAACACAGATCTTCTTTGATTTCTGTAAGAAAAGTGAACTCACAAAGCAGTTATCCACGTAGCTGGGCTGACTTGATGAGTCAGTCACTGCACAAAAGACACAACAGCACCTGCCCACAGGATCCTGGTCAGTGTACACCTCTTTTTAGCAGTGACTCTTTCCTTCTTTCTCTATTCGACCTCCCACTAGGCCACCAATTTCTTCTACAGATCAACTTACCTATAATGTTTTGTGTCTTGGGGTCCTGGTGACATCTTTTTCTCCTCTTTTAATCTTCCAATTCACATGATTTGTCAAGGAATTTTCCTAAATAAAGGTATGTTTATCCCTAAGAGAAAATTAACAGTATGTCTTCACATAACAATAACCTGAGAATGTGAAAGAATTAGACACCTAATACTCACAAGTGACTCAAACCAGCTCACAGACAGAGCTTCAGTCCCTGGGGTAGGGGAGACCAAGATGAACTCCTAACTCCTAATAGGTCTCAGGCCAAAGCAGAAGCCTAATCACAAGCTCAGTTTTGAAAACTAAGGCCCAGCAGAGGGTAGATTTTTGGAAGGTATTTTTGAGGGGAAGTGTAGGGTACAACTGTCAAATCACATATGAGTTCAGATGTCAGCATTGGAGATTTACTTGAGTCAGATGAACTGAGGGTGCCACCTTCTCTGATATAGTTGAGTTGTTGGTCTGGGAACTTGAGTTGGTCTATAGGCCATCCACCATGGGATCTAAAGGAGCCAAGAGAGAAAACATGGAATCTTTAAGATAATGTAGCACTCTTTCATTAACATATGAAATTATACTACAGAGCCATAGTAACAATATGATACTGACATAAAAACTGACATGTAGAACAAATAGAATAGAATAGAAGACACGGAGAACAAACCCACACAGCCACTGTCATCTGATTTTTTACGTAGGTGCAAAAATTATATGTTGGAGAAAAGATAGCCACTTTTAATAAATGGTGTCCAGAAAACTGGATATCCATATATACTTGAGGAAAACTAGATTCCTAGCTCTTATTCTATACAAAAGTCAACTTAAAGTGAATCAAAGATCTAGGACTTAGACCAGAAACTTTGCAACTGCAAAAAGAAAACATAGGGTCAACATTCTAACATATAAACACAAGTAATGACTTCCTGAATAGGACTCCTATTACATAGGAAATAATAGCAAGAATCAATAAATGGGATGGCATCAAATTGAAAACTACCT
The DNA here is from genome assembly GCF_048772815.1 of Callospermophilus lateralis. NCBI lineage: Eukaryota > Metazoa > Chordata > Mammalia > Rodentia > Sciuridae > Callospermophilus > Callospermophilus lateralis. Next base: position 46,375,784 of record NC_135308.1, read on the forward strand.
GCATTGTAAACAGCAAAATGAAGAGATAGTCTACAGAATGAGAGATGTCTGCCAGCTGATGATCCAACAGAGGATTAGTGTCCAGAATCCCATAGACAACTTAAAAAACTCAACACCACAAAGACAAATAACCCATTTACCATATGGGCAGATTAACTGAACAGACACTTCTCAAAATAAGTAAAAATGCCCAAAAGATACACGAAAAATTGCTTAACGTCTTAAGCCATCAGGGAAATGCAAATCAAAACTACATTGAGATTCCACCTGATCTGTCAGAATGGCAATCACTGAGAATACAAATAATGATAAATATTTGTGAGAATTCTGGGGAAAGGGAACTTTTCTATACTGTTGGTGGAGATATAAATTGATACAAATACTGCGGAAATCAATACGGAGTTTCCTCAAAAAACTAAAAATAGAACTATCATATTATCTACTCTGCCACTCCTTGGAATTTATCCAAAAAAATTAAAGTCAGCCTATTTTAGAGATATATGCACACTCAAGTTCATCACAGCATAATTCACAATAGCTGGAATCAGCCTAAGTGTCCAACAAGAAATGAATGGATAAAGAAAATGTGGTAATTATACACAATGGAGTTTCATTTAGCCATAAAGAAAGACAAATGATGTCATGTGCAAGAAAATGAATGGAATGGAGAACATCAGATCTTCCAGACTCAGAAAGACAAGAACTATATGTTTTTTCTCATATGCGGAAATTAGAAGGAAAAAAAAAAGGCAAAAATGTAGAAGGGAGATCATTAGGGTAGAAAAAGAGATTTGGGGGAGGAAGAAGGAAAGGGTAAGGAGAGGTATTGGAGAGTAAAATTGATCAAATTATGTTATAGGCTTGTATGAATACATCACAATGAAACCCACTGTTCTGTATTATTAGTGAGAACCAACAATTTTTTTTTAAATTAAAAAATGTAAAAGACATGAAATTATTTATATTCATATAATCAAAAAAACTATGTAATACAAAGCTAAAGTTACAATCAACCATTGCCAAAATATATTGAACACATCCTGGTAGGTAGTGTAGGAGAAAGAAAATAAAAGCTCTGATGTAAGCCAACTGACATAGATTTTCAAAGTTTTCCATTTTAACGTTGCCACCAAATACAAAAGAAACAAAAAAGAAGTAAATGCATTTATTCCTTTACAATCTGTAATTGAAGGGAAACTTCCTGTGGATATTAACAATGTTGAGAATAACAAAAGAAATTATTTGTGTAGGTTTTACCTTTTCTAAAATACTTTCAGATATATTACAGAGGCAAAATCAAAGATTGGCTAAGTTGGGTGACTCACTTAAAGAACAGACATAAGAATTGGTGCTGTGTTTGACCTCAGTGTTTGATACCAGGGCTAAGATTTTGCCACCCTGTTAAATACCATCCCCTCTGGGGAAGAAGACAATGAAGATTTATTAATGCTTGATTTGGCAGTCAGCAGAGGAATGAGGTATCATTGCCCCCCACTTCTTTGCCCAACCTGCTATTTCAGTAGAAATATCCATAGTTACAGGGGACAATCATACCAAATTATAAGAGATTGGAATTTACAATGTATCACACATGATTAACCTACTGACTAAAAATGCTATGATATACTTAGCAAAATTTTCCCAAGAGGGGTGGGGAGACTTGCATGAATGGTTGAATTATTTATTAACCTTCAAAATAAACTGAACCAAATGAATTTGTATAGTCACATATTAAAGTAATGTTCTACTCTGCTCCATCTTTCCAAATTTAAATTAAACCAATGATGGGCTCTTGGCTACTGTAGGGAATAAATATATACTCATTAATTTCTAACTCAATCACAGATAATTAAATAACAATATTATGCAATTTAGAGATAATCTTTTTCATTGATGAATTTGGCTGGCAAATATTCAAATTATAAACATGTTCAAGTTGTCATCCATTTATTCTTCCATAGCTAACCAATTTAATATTAATTAGCTGGCATACCAGCAAGCAAAGATACTTTGGGAAGGTAAGCAACAAAACAGTAGAACAGGAGTGGACATTATTTTGCTCAAATAACAAGGAATAAAGAGCTCAGATCTACCAATCCCTCTTGTTAATGAAATCTCTCTCTCACACCATTTGCCTGCACTAGGCCTGAGCTTCTGCCTTGGTGGAAAATTGTTGATCCATAGCTTATAACCCACAGAGTTGTTGGTTGAAGGACCTCAAATGTGCTGAGGAGTGACTTCATGATTGACTTAGTGTAGCGCAGATTCCTCGGAGAAGAGATCCTGAGATTCCAAGCACTTTCTTTGAGGATTCCAAATGACCAAGGCTGTATTGTCACACACAGTGGGATAACTTTCATCAAGGTTAAACCTAGGAAAAGGCTGTGTGAAGTTGTTTAGATGGGATGCTGGCTTGATTTTTGTCAGCAAATACTCACTTCTTATCCCCTCACACTGTAAGAGTAATAAACTTTCCCTTTATCATTGCCGTTGGGGTTGACCATGTGACTTGCAGTGGCAATGCCATGTTAGCAGAGACTGGAATATACATGCCGTTATGGTGTGGATGTGAGGTGTCCCCCAGAAGTTCATGTGTGAGACAGTGCATGATGGTTCAGGGGAGAAATGATTGGGTTGTGAGAGTCTTAACCCAATCCTTGAATGAATCCTGATAGGGATTAACTGAGTGGTAATAAAGGTGGGTAGGGTATGGCTGGAGGAGGTGGGAATTAGGACATGGTTTTGGGGGGTATATATTTGTATCTCACAAGTGGAGTTCTCTCTCTCTGCTTCCTGATCACCCGTGATGTGAGTTGCTTCTCTCTGTCACGCACTCTGCCATGATGTTCAGCCTTATCTCCAGCCCAGAGAAATGGAGCCAGCTTCCTAAGGACTAAGACCCTCTGAAACTGTGAGCCCTCAAATAAACCTTTTCTCCTGTACAGTGGTGCTGGTTGGGTCCTTTAGTCCCAGAGGCTGACTAAAACACATGCCCACTTGAGCTTCTTTGTGTGAAGGCCATGCCCCAGCAGGTTTATTGACACTAAAAGGGTGACCCACTTGTGGAGCAGGGATGAAATCAAGCTGAGACCAACCCTAGCTGAGCCAAGCCTCTACCACCGTGGTCTATAGATCCACCCCACCCATAGTAGATCTATAAATTTTTGTTTGCTTCTTTGACAGTGATGGGGATTGAACCCAGAGCCTCATACATGCCGGGCAAACACTCTACCACTGAGCTCCATCTCCAGCTGGTTCTGTTGACTTATGAGCAATAAATTAAGGTCAGAGGTGTGTGTCATCAATTTTTTTCTGGATATTGGTTGTATATCAATAGTTGTCTGAAAAGTAAATAATTCAGTGGGTAGAGGACGAAACAGGACCTTTAATAAAAACCAACCAACATAGGAGAATGGTGATTCTCAGGTGTAAGACCCCCAGCACCTTAATCTGTCCTCACAGGTGAATCATGAAAACAGACTTGTACACGGAGGAATTGACTGAGCAAACGAAAGGTTAGAGCAGTGGTCCCGCAGAGTTATAACACTGGAAGTCGTACCCTAGTGAGGCACCCCCTTGATTGAGAATTGCACAAGACACAACATTATCTGCAGATAGCACTGACACTGGTAGGGGTGGCTTCTGGAGGAGAGAGAACAGAATGAGTCTCTTCTCTCCCAAGGTCGGGGCAACAGCACCTTCAAAGGTGAAAGGGAGTTCTGGTTCTGGCACCAACCAGGAAGTAGGAACAACTAAAACTAATTTTTGGACATGGTCAGCAACCTTAAGACTTCTAGACTAGACTATGCCACTGTAGAAAGTTCTAAGAATAGAAGAGATCAGTCTCTTGCCAATCTGTTTTGCTTTGAGATGCTACTTTGGAAAGAGATTGTTTATGCTCCAAGTTTGTGACAAGACGTTTAACATTAGTCCTGACCAAAAGGGATATGAAAGCCAGAGTGCTGATGGAGACCCTGATAGACCTCATCCACCCCCCAACCTTTAACTGAGCTCCTCCTCTCCCTCTCCTGGAATCCCCTCTCCTGGAACCCGTTAACCTGCAGATAGATGCTCCATCACTGCTGTCTCTTTCTATTGTGGAAGACTAGTTAAGAGTTCATATACTGGACAGGTTTACTTCTAAAGCCAAGTAAACAAATACTTATAGCCCATCAATACTGGAAGGTTTTTTTGAAATTAACCATGCTGTGATTTAGAACTTTGTGTTCTAGTTAATCATTAAAGTTTTTGTTTTGATGTAGTAGTTCTAAGCAGAATGTTGTCACCAAGGAGAAAACGGTTGACTACATTCTTCCCTACAATATGAAATTCAACTCCTAATGGAACACATTTCTTGAGGGGTGAAAATACCTTTTTAATAAAGAAACTCAAGTTTGCTAAAATTAATTGTTTTTCCATTTGCTTTGGTAAATACCACTGAGGAAACAACTTTCAGTGTCATCAAGAATCTGTGACTATGTGACCTAATATATTATGCACTGAGCCACTAAGAGAGATGTAGGTTCCCTTCAATATAACCTACTTGATTGGTAGCTGTTTTAGCCAGGGTTTAGAGAAATGTGAGAGAAACAGAGAAATAGAGAGAGGAAAGAGAAGAGAGAGAAGAAAGGAATTGTCTATGTCTAGAGAGAAATTTATCATAAGGAATTGGCTCATAAGACTGTAGGGCTGGCAAGTCTGAAATCTGTAGGAGAAGCAGGCAAGATGCAGACCAAAGAAAGAGGTGAATTGCAGCTCAAATCTGAACAGCATGGGGGAAAATTCCTTCATCCTTGGGGATCTGTCTTTTTCTTTTTAAGATACTCAACTTGTTGAAGGAAGCCCACCCATATTATAGAAATGAATTGGTTTTCTCAAAGTCTATCTTTTTCAAAGTTTATCACATGTAAAAAATGTTTCCACAGTAACAGCTAGACTGCTGTTTGACCAAAAAATTTGTTAAAGGTATAACCAAGTTGACACATAAAAGTAACCATCACAGAATAAATGTACAAAATAACAAAATTGGAAAGGCTGTGTAACTGATGTGTAAAATGTAAGATTTTTTGTATCTAACAAATTTTCTATATCAAAAATATCTTTTCATAGCTGAATATTTCTATCAGTTTTTTTAAAAAATAATCTAACAATCCTAAAAATCACTGTGTTCCTTACAAAGGAGAATAAACATGTATGTTCTCACATATACAAGTTCACTTATAATATAATCAATACATTAATCTCACATATTACAGAACCTTGACTCAAAGAAGTCAGAAAATGACATATTTTGTGATAATATCAGAAAACACATTTCTAACCAGAACACCAAATCCTTGGGAAAACAACCGCGTGTTTAACATCTTAATATTCCTGGGATAGAAATGTCTTCAACCTGATTGAATAAGCTTTCCAATTTGGAGTGAAAAGAATTACTTATCCAATGGTAAAAAATGGTACCAAGTTGACTAAAGAAAGAGCTAGTAGAAACCGGCAGGCAAAGGGCAACTCATGGTTTAAACACAAACTGAAAATTCTCCTTTAGTTGCAGGAGTTATTTGGCCCGGAATCCTTTTCCCATCATGCTCTTTGACCTTGAGCACCAATTTCATGTCTTTTAAGTCTCACTTCCCTCTTCTGCAAAATGGAGATAAAATAATTCCTACTTCACAAGGCTCTTGATGCATTAAATGTCCTACTACAAGAAAGGGACTTATATAGTCCCAGATACATAATGGGTATTTAATAAATGCCAGCAATCATTGGCTTTGTTTTGTTCTCCAAAGCTATTAATCATTTGGGCATATGGTCAAGCAGCAAAGGAAAATCATTTTCAGTTCACAAACCACACTAATAGTGCAAAATCAAATCACACTGACATTGTTAATTGAAGATTCACGTTTAATGTGCCTTTGTCAGCAGCTGGTAATGTCCTCTCCTTTGCCTGTTCTTGGGACAGACCAGGATTATATGAGCAATGACACCTTATTGGTTTTCATGTGGCTTATGTGATGGTTTTGGTACAGTGAAGAGCAGAAAATAATCACACTTTTCTTTCAATTATCCTTTCACAAACAAAATTAAGATATTTAACATAATATCTTTAAAGAGTAGAATTAATAGTTCCCCTAAGGAATTTATGAAAATAACACACAGAGAATGTACACACAAGAACAATTTTTTACCTTACACATAGTTAAATCTCTGTAACCTTAGTTTTTCATTTAATATGATTTGAATGACCCTTTCTAAGTCACCTGAATACTTATGGCATTTAAGTCTTCCAAGAATGACGTTCTAGGTGAACGTCCCTCTACCTTTTGGAATTGTGGTTTGGGTATAGTCTGATTGCTCCACATTCTTTCAGTTGCTAGAGCTAATTTAAGGAACGCCTCATTCTGCCTCTTGGGGTATCCTTCTGACAGCTCATCTCTCTTCATCGCATAACAGAAACAGAGAGAATAAAGAAAAAGCTGCGTGATGGTACGACTCTAAATTTAGTAATGACTTTTTATTCAGGAGGGAAGTGTTCTCTAAAATACTTTCTAAACCTCTTTAAACAAGAAGAATCTACTAATAGTTTTTGTTTTATTTTTTTATAAGGACTAAGAACCGAGTCCATGGGGAAAAGTTAGCCATGATTTTATTTCCACAGGGTCTGAAGTACCTAAGGAAGCAAGGAACACATCCCTTAACTTCTGGGACAAGGGACCAAAGAGAAAAACACTTCACGTACGGGCCCCAAGAGTCAATGAGCCCAAGGTTGGTCCTGGGCGTGGACTGTGGGTCTGAGGGCGGAACAATGATGAGCCAGCAAAGCCCAGTGTCTTTCCAATCATCTCTGGCCATCTACTCGGAGGCTTTGGCAGAAACTTCAGCAGAAGGAAGAGAGGAGGGGAGGAAAAGTAGGGAAGACAGACAGAGTCCTAATGAAGGAGTCTTCCTCTGGAGCATTTAGTTTTATGGCCTAGGACTAGACTGCCATTCAGGTAGAGAGAGAACATTTGTCCCCATGCAGCACAGCATCTGTTGAAGAAACTACAAAAGCGACTCCACGCAGGCAACAGTAGAGCCACCCACAGCCAGGAGGCCCAGGGCCTTGGGAGCAACCCTGTAGGCTCCTGGGGCTGGAAGCAGGTGGTGGGCAAGGTTAAAGAACTGGGCACCCAGAGGAGCTTCCAGCAAAACTGCCGCTGGAATCCATAGGTACAAAAGAAATCACAGGGGACCTCCCCAAAAGGAAGGGAGGGATTTGGGAGCCTGAAGCTGGAACGGCACAGACATTGCTATTGGCAACAACACTAATGCCATGGTGTATCTGTTCACTTTCCTCAAATTCCTTGATTGCTACCTCAGTGGCACTTGAGGAAGCTCTTGTGAACAAAGGGGACTGTGACTTGCAAGAAGCCCAGCTGACTTGGGGAGGATTTTAGGGGAGGGAGAGCCGAGTGGAGCAAACATATCCATCATCAGTCCCTCACTGCAGCCTGATGCAGTTCAGAGGTAGAGCTGAAGTCACTGAACTCTGGGGCTTGGGTGTGATGGGCAAGATCAACACATCCACGGACCCTGGGAAATCCCTGATGGAGAGCTGTGGTAAGAGAAACAAATGACCGAGCCGGCGAATAGTCTGACAGTCGACTTTCTGTTTGTCTGAGATTGGCCCTTACCTCACGCTTTGTCCTGTTTTCGTGTACTCCTACTTCCTAGTTCAGCAGAGGAGGAAGTCAGTTTCTGCATCGGAACCGAGGAGAGGCAGTGGGCAAGGCATTCAGTCTGACTGCTGTTCCTGCAGGGTCCTCCTGCTTCCTGCTCTCCTCCTCCAGCCCCACTGCGGCTCACGGAGGCCAAAGCCAGGTGGTGGGAAGTGCCCGAGTGCAGGCAGCTGGGACAGCTGTCCACTGACCTCTCGGCAGGCCCTATCCATCTGTCCCTCTGTTTTGTGAAACAGAAAAGGAGCTTCACAGCCCTCTCCATGGTGGACAGTCACCGAGCAGGTGGTCAGATATATGTGCCCAGTGATGTGGGCCAAGGGAGATAGGATCTGGGGGCAGCAAGAGGGCTGGGGAATTGTGGCTTCAGTTCTAGAAGAGAAGGGCTCTCAGATGAACCAACGTCATCATAGATAGAGCTGGCACCCTATTGGCTTATCACATCCTGTCAAAAGACCCTGGTCCTGGGCTGGGATTGTGGCTCAGCGGTAGAGCGCTCGCCTAGCATGGGTGGGACCCGGGTTTGAACCTCAGCACCACATAAAAATAAAGGCATTGAATTGTGTCCATCCTCACCAAAAAAATAAATTAATATTTAAAAAAGATCCTGGTCCTTTAGAGGGCTTGGAAAGGATTGGATGACCAGGAATTGGATGACTCTTGGAGAGGGTGGAATAGTTAAAAAAGCTACCACCAAATCAGAGAAGGTTGTGCAACATCTCCCTCTTCCTCTCTCTCTCTCTCTCTCTCTCTCTCTCTCTCTCTCTCTCTCTCTCTCTCTCTCTCTCCCCCCCAACATTTAATTTGTTCTAATTAGTTATACATGACAGTAGTATGCATTTTGACAAATTGTACACAAATGGAGCACAACTTCTCATTCCTCTGGCTGTACATGATGCAGAGTCACTCCAGTAGTGTAATTATACATGTATATAGGATAATAATGTCTATCTCTTTCCACCATCCTTCCCATGCCCACAGCCCCACCCCTCCTTTCACTCCCCCCAGCAAAATCCAAAGTTCCTTCATTCTTCCCTTCCCCACTCCCACTAGGGATCAGCATCTGCTTATCAGAGAGAACATTCAGTCTTTGTTTTTTTGGAAATAGCTTATTTCACTTTGGATGATATTCTCTAGTTCCATCCATTTACCTGCAATTTCATTCTTCTTTAAAGCTGAGTCCATTGTGTATGTGTAGCATCCCTCTCTTTTAAGTTATCTGTGTTCACTTTTTTTGTTTTGTTTTTAATTTATTTATTTATATATAACAGTGGAATGCATTACAATTCTTGTTACATATATTGAGCCAATTTTTCATATCTCTGGTTGTATACACCAATTCGTGTCTTCATACATGTACTTTGGATAATAATGATCATCACATTCAACCATCATTAATTACCCTATGCCCCCTCCCTTTCCCTCCAACCCCTCTGCCCTATCTAGAGTTTGTCAATTCCTCCCATGCTGCCTCTCCTTATCCCACTATGAATCAGCCTCTTTATATCAAAGAAAACATTCGGCATTTGGTTTTTTGGAATTGGCTAACTTCACTTAGCATTATCTTCTCCAATTACATCCATTTACCTGCAAATGCCATGATTTTATTCTCTTTTATTGCTGAGTAATATTCCATTGTGTATATATGCCACAATTTTTTTATCCATTCATCTACTGAAGGGCATCTAAATTGGTTCCACAGTTTAGCTGTTATGAATTATGCTGCTATAAACATTGATGTTGCTGTGTCCCTATAGTATGTTGCTTTTAAGTCCTTTGGGTCTAGACTGAGGAGAGGGATAGCTGGATCAAATGGTGGTTCCATCCCCAGTTTTCCAAGAAATCTCCATACTGCTTTCCATATTGGTGCACCAATTTGCAGTTCCATCAGCAGTGTATGAGTGTACCTTTTCCCCATATCCTCACCAACACTTACTATTTGTCTTCCTAATAACTGCCATTCTGACTGGAGTGAGATGAAATCTTAGAGTGGTTTTGAATTGCATTTCTCTAATTGCTAGCAATGATGAACATTTTTTCATATATTTGTTAATTGATTGTATATCATCTTCTGAGAAGTGACTATTCAGATCCTTGGCCCATTTATTGATTGGATTATTTGATTTTTGGTGTTCAGCTTTTTGAGTTCTTTATAAACCCTAGAGATTAGTGCTCTATCTGATATGTGAAGGATAAAGATTTGCTCCAAGATTTAGGCTCTCTATTTACCTCACTGATTGTTTCTTTTGCTGAGAAGCTTTTTAGTTTGAGTCCATCCAGGTCCTAACTTTTGGAACCAATTCTCCATTGGATTTCTCCATGTCTCACATTATGATTTACTATTTTTTTCATTATTGTTCAAAACATTACAATGCTCTTGACATATCATATTTCATACATTTGATTCATGTGGGCTATGAACTCCCATTTTTACCCCGTATACAGATTGCAGAATCACACTGGTTATACATCCACGTTTATACATACTGCCATACTAGTGTCTGTTGTATTTTGTTGCCTTTACTATCCCCTACTATCCCCCCTCCCCTCCCACCATCTTTCTATTTACACCCAACTCCTAAAGTCCCCTTTCCTACCCAGCCACACACTATCCAGAAGTCTCCATTGTTCTAAAATGCCTTCTGGCTCAGTCACATCCCGATGAAGCCTCCCTTGGCCTCAGCTTTGAGAAAGCTGTCAGATGATGATTACACTAAGTTTATCACTTGGTTTTAGGTTATATTGAAACTGCAGTTTCCCTTCCCTCTGCTCCCCTCCTGCTTCAGTTGCCTCACCCTGGTGTTAAACCCTCACATTTGCCTTCTCTGGAGCTATTTATTTTGTCAGCAGTAAGAGCCACCTGTCCACTTGTCTGCTAATGAACTGTACAATCATAACAGTCAACCCACTCCAGCCCCAAAGGAATGTTAGTGGCCCAGGCCACACAGCCAGGTGGGATGGGGGGTTAGATAGGCAAGAGGGGAGGCTGTGGTTACAACTGGAGACAGAGACAGAAAAAAAAGTTCTAATTCACTGGTAATGCACAAAGCTCTGCAGTGGTTGGTTTGCACATATTGTTCCTGTTTAACAGTTGAAGAGCCAGGATCCCAGAGAGAGTGAATAGTTCTTGGGGTTACATAGCAAGTGAGGAGGGTGAGCAACAGAACTGGCTCATCTGATGCTCAAGTCAAAGGCTCTGAAAGTAGCTTTGTGGTTTGCAGGCTGCCCCTGGTGTGGGAACTGCACACACACAGGTGTTCCTGCCTACTCTAGTCGGCTGTACCAAATGACCTAACAAGAACAACATAGAGAAGGAAAAGTTTATTTTGGCTCATGGTTTCCAAGGTTCAGTCCATGATTATCCCACTCTATAGCTCTGGACCCAAGATGATGCAGAATATCATGACGGAAGTTGTAGCAGAGGAAGGCAGGACATGGAAATTAGGAAGGAAAGAGAGCTCTAATCACCAGGGACAAAATATAAATCCCAAGGGCATGGCCCAGTGACCTACTTTATCCAGCCATATCCTACTTCCCTATAATTAGCACCTAGTTAATCCATATCAGTGGATTAATCCTCTAATTAGGTCATGTGTGTCATAATCTAATCATTTCACCTCTGAAAATTCTTCCAGTGTTGCACATGAGCTTTTGGGGGACACCACATATTCCAAACCATAACAGGTGCCTCAGTAGGGACATTTCCTCTCCTGACACTAGGACTGAGCTGGGATTAGATTGGTTTGAAAGGAAGATTTCAGAAATCATTCCTAAGATTGGAGTCAGGGACTTGGATCTGAATTGTAGTCAGAAAGCCAAGGCAGAAAAGAGCCCGGATGAGTCCCTTACTTAAACCCACCACCAGGGAAAAAGCATGACCCCATCATTCATATTCCATATCCTTCCAACCACCAGGACATGCTGACATCACAAGTGAATGAGACTGGTTATGAAATTGGATCTTCTGACCTACTTTTGAGTCACTTACAATGAAGCATCATGTGTACCAAAACTAACTGGTGCCTATCATTAAAAATATGCATATGTCAACCTGAACCATAAACTGGGCTCGCCTGGGGAATGTGGCCCCTTAATACTCTAATCTGAGTTTGGGGACCATAAGACAGGTCACCAACCCAATAACATTTTAAAAATTAGAAGTACCAAGTAGGAATGGAGCGGACAGTGGAACTGTCCAAAATGAAAAAGAAAAAAACAGGGCTGAGGGGGCTGGATGGCCCTGGCAGAGACATCCAAGATGGAGAAGTCAATGGGGAAGGAAAATGGGATCTGAAAGCAGTAGACTTTCGTAAAGATCCACAGGAGAGAGAGGAGAGTCTTCTGTCACTCCACATGAAAAGAAAGCTTCTTCCTGACTCCTGCTAGCCTTTAGGGGCCACTTTAGAAATGGAAGGATTACTCAGGTTACAGGAAGCAGTTAGAATATCAGATAATTAAACAGACTCTACCCTTGACATTGAGGTCACACTCAGACATTGGAAAAGAACTCAGAGGCATTATTTGGCCCTCGATATGTCCTTCCACCATGTGTCTCCAGAGAACATGTCTGTGGATAGAGAGAGTCAGTAGAGTCCAGCTGCCTGCTTTAGTGTGGGTCATTCGTCTCATTCCTGGCCATCTGTTCCTGGTGTGTCAGGGAGACTCTCGGAGGCAGCCAGGATCTCAGTCTCCTTCTTCTCCTTGTCCTTTAGCTTTGGGGTATGTGGCATCCACTTCCTCTAGAAACCTCTGGAACCAGCATTTAGTACTTTCCTGGGTGAGTACAATTAATTTATTGCAAAGTTAATTTACTAAGTGGAAATCAGTTGCTAGGAGTAAAGAGAGGAAACCCCTGAAGCAGTACTTCATAAAAATGAGCTGCCAAAGAAAAAGGCTAATGGTATGAATTCAAAGTTTAAAGATAAGAGCATGCTGTGGGTCTCCCTGGGATCCCATCCCTGTCCTGAGTTCTTAGGGTAGGAGAATGAGAATTGTGTTTTTTAAATGGGATTTCTGCTCTCCACCCTCTTTTTTTGATGAATCCCACTTTAAGAAAGTGGCACACAAAAACAAAAATTTAGAGAAATAGATATATTAAGTAATACTTATTATAAAAAAGATTCTTTATTTTACATAACACTTACAGCAGGATATCTAACTCCAAGAATCATTTGAAAAAGCCCTTTTTGACCCCAGTCATTAAGCAGGCTTTGTAGTTCAATATAGTAGATCCTACTGTCAAAAATAACATAAAAGAACTAGGTATCAGTGGAGGTTCCTCTGTCCATGGAGCTTTATAAAAATTAACTTCAAATTCCTAGACCGTGTCTTGTGAGCAGCCCAAGGACCCCTTCAAAGTTTCTGCATATTTCTGAGGCCCTTTCTTGGAGGTTCATTTTGGTTAATATGGAAACTTTTGCCTCATATGTACTCTACTTCCCCACTCTCAAGCCATTCTCTTCCAGTGGGTGTCATTGACCCAAATGCAGAAAGGTAATGCTAGTTGCTATGAGAAACGAGTCTATATAATCGGGTCCATTTTTCTCTCAAGCAATACTTCAATGTGGGTCCTTCCTAGCTTGATAAGCAACTTTCCTTCATGTGATGATCAAGGGCTCCTTCTCTCTCTCAGTTTTAAGAAGACTTGTGTATGCCGTTGGCACATCTGCTTCATAGCCACCTTCTGGGAGTGAACACACATCACTTTTGCTCATATTCCATGGTAAAATCCAACTGACTGACTGTAGGGCCCGGGCCCCACCTTAGCTGCAAGAGGAGCTAAGAAATGTTCTCTGGTTGGGCAACCGCTTCCCCCAGCAGCTCTGTACTATGCAAGGGTGAGCATGAGTTTCTATTGTCCAGTTCACAATCTTTCTCAGAAGGACATCTCCACTTTTCTTTGATTATCCCTTTCATGAAATTGCTTTTGTGAACAGGAGTAGTGGAAGCTTTAAAGACAGTTGGCTGGTAAAAGGGTATTACACTGTGATAAAACAACCTCAAGTCAAATTTAGATATTCCAATACCCAAAATATCCTCTAGCTATCAAGCCATCAAGACTTTCTTGTTGGGCATCTCTCATGGAATGTTTACTTAATCTCTTCTCTCTCTGCTCACCCAGCCTCAAAATTCTTGTTTGTTTTTTAGGGAGCCATGCTAGGGATAGGAGCCAGATCCACGCATGTAAAGCTTAGGGCTGAGCCAGGAGTTTATACATATCTTTATGGGATCTTTTTGCTTTTTTGCATTCACAGAGTATGTTCTCTTTCCAATGTAGCACAAAGCTAGAACTCATTTTAGAAGAAGAAGAAGAAGGAGGAGGAGGAGGAGGAGGAGGAGGAGGAGGAGGAGGAGGAGGAGGAGGAGGAGGAGGAGAATTCCCAACTATTTTGAAATTGAGCAATTGCTTGCTTGTTTTTAATTATGGTGATTTAAAAATATAAATTCATAACTGGGAGTGGGACATGTCCCTTGTTCCTTAAAAGAAGCAAAGCAGCAATTATGCTATCTCTTTCTTGAGCTTCCTCTTCTCTGGGATCTTTCTGACATTTCCCAGCCCCTAGTGGCCCCACCTTCCTGATCCACAAGCTAGAAATTCAAGACTTTTATTTCCCTGTTCTTTCCTGCTCTTCCTGTGGCTGCATCTGCTACCCATCTAAGATACTTGGAGTCCCTTCCCTGGTCTGTCTTTTTTTTCTCCTCATCTTCTAGAACCTGCTCCCTGCATTTTCTTCAGGGATATTTACATCTTTGGGAGAGACAGGGTGGAATAGGATTTACCTATTTTACCAGACCCAAACTCATTGAAGGTTTCTAAGAAGCTCTCTATTCCAGAAAACTCTTGCACTGAAACAAGAAGGGTGGGTTGAAGGCAGTGAGGCTAGTGCAGAGACCCTTCAACTGGAAATAAAAAGGCAGAGTCCAGAGCTACTGAGAGGTGGGTTCTGTTAGACATAGTGGTCAATTGGATGTGAAGGTTGAGACACGTGGAAGTATCCAGATTGGTTCACTAGGAAGGAAACAGGAAGAGAAACAAATTGCTCCATGAATGTCAGTTTTATTTTTAAGCAAATTTTTTAGACAGCTGGCTCCTCTCATAGACCAGAACAGGCAGATATCAAATCTTTCCTTTTTTTTTCTCTCTCTACACTCCAGGAAGATCCTTTGCCTTGACATTATCAGTCCAGCCACAATATTGTTCATTCTAATAAAAGAAATGCATTTAACCCAGTTTGAAAGCATTGGGAAATTTCTACAATTGTCCTGATTGCCATTTTTGTGGGGCAAATTCAAAATAGGTTTTATTCCCATAACAAACCATCACCTTAAATTAGAAAGTAGTTATAGGTAAATGTTTATTCTACTTATTATGTTGCCTCATGGTGATTATTATTTTGGGCTCTGTATTTAAGAATTTTGCCATTTGTTGGATGAAATTTCAAATATATAAGATATTTTAGAGGAAACTAAGAAAATCTGAGCTTTCCTGGGTTGTTTATGAGAGAAGCGAATAACTGTGATGCCACTGTGGCTATAGATAGCATAAGGTTTTCCTGACCTACTTTTGCACGGGTAGATGTGTCTTTTAATGTTTCACAGACACATACCACACAGGCCAATGTAGATATTCATCTTTCACACCTATTAATATAGAATTCAGTCTTTTAGCTCCTTACAAATCCTATACTCCTTTCTCTATCATCCTTTCACAACTAAGTTAAGTGATGATTGATCATTCTGACTATGGATTTTGCTTGGTCGGCCATGCCTACAGAGTGAGGCCCATAACCTATTTGAGTTGGTCATGTTATCAGTCAGCTTTTCATTGCTGCCACCAAAATACCTGACCAGGACACCTTAGAGGAAAATTTTATTTTGGCTCTTGGTTTCAGAAGTTCAGTTCTTGGTGGGCTGACTCCATAGCTCTGGATCCATGGTAAAGAAACACGTCCTTTCAGAAGGACAGAGGGGAGAAATCTGCTCTGTTCATGACAGGGAGCAGAGAGATAGGGGAAGTGGCCACAGAGAAAATGCACCCTTTAGGGGCATGTCCCCCAGGGATCTACCTCCCTCCACCAAATCCCAGCTGCTTATAGTTATCGTCCAGTCTGTCCATTCAAACTAGGATGGACTAACTAGGTTATAGCTCTCATGATCTAATAATTCTACTTTTGAATATTCCTGCATTCCCACAGAAGCTTTTGAGGGATGCCTCATGCCCAAACCATAACAGTTCCAGTACCAAGATGGTGGTCTACTGCGCCTCATTAGTACGATCTTCCTCATGTCATAAGCCGTATGCCTGACTTTGGCTAGAAAAACAAATAAATCTAAAACTAGAAAGAAATTCCCAAGATAAACAGTCTAAAGGACTGAGAATGAAAGCTCTTCCATTTGAGACAGAATTGTATTATTTCTTAAAAAGACTTTTGAGAAAGAAATCTGTGGGCAGAGGGAGAAATAGTTTTCCTTTGTGTAGCTTTGCTGCAAGTACACAAAAAATAAATAAATAAAAAGATGAAGGGCTTTGGCAATCAGCTGCTTTCAGAGTCCTTAACTGGGGACAAATCTTCCAGGACTTAGGGACTTCAGATAGCATTCTTGTACCATAGAAAGCATCACTGCGGGGTGCTACCCACCCTCCCTGTTGTCTGGGTGGGCTGCTATTTCTCCTTTTCTTGACCTGAAATGAAGTTGAATCAGAATACTTAGTTTGACCAGTTAGAAGAAAAGGGTGAGTGGAAGTAAGACATTTAGGGGTTTTGTTCATCTTCAGAGCTATAGTTTGGATCTTAAATATCTTCCAAAGTCCCATGTGTTAAAGGCTCAGCTTTGTGTTATTGAGAGGTGCTGAAAACTTTAAAATGTTGAGCCTAGTGGGAAGTCTCGGGGTCACTGGGAAATGCCCTTGAAGGAAACAGTGGGACCTTGTCCCTTTTCTTCTACTCCTTCTCTTCTTAGCATCCCAAACATGAGGTAAATAGTCCTCCTCCACTACACATTCCCATCATGATATATATAGCCTTGCCACAGGCTCAAAAGCAACAGGGCCAACTGACCATGGACTGAAACCTTCAAAATTATAAGCCAAAATAAACCTTTCATTTTTTAAAAGTTGATTATCTCAGGTATTTCATTACCATAATGGAGAGCTGACTAATACACTTAAACATAAGTAAGTCAGACTTTCTTTCTCAGCACAGGACAGGGCCTTGATTTAAAAACTCTAATTACTTAGAAATTCTGGACAATGCTACCAATTATGTGCATTTCTACTTTCTTTTTCCAATTACAATTTTTCTGAAAGCCTACTTTCTGGTATCGGAAGCATTTTGTTTTTGTGGCTCATCCACTAACAGGATCCTGCTGCTGTCTGTGGGATCTGGCAATCCTGAAAGGGGATTTTTTTTTTCTTTTGATCCAAGTTTTGCAAAAGGTGTGGTCAGTACAGCTCAAGCTGAAGATTATGCTGGGAAAGGAAGCTGATATAGGGAGTCCAGTGGATTTAAATGGTTTGGAAAGCATATGCAAAGATTTTCTAAGACACTATAGTTGGTCAATTGAAAACATTTTTAAATGCTCCTGGGTGCTGGTGTAAAAGCTAATTATAGGAATAGATTCCACATTTCAGGACTCAAAATAGCATCAAACAAAAGACTTAGCAATGTTTGGAGTAGCTGTGTTTAAAAATCTCACCAACAGACCAAAAAATCCCTACTGAACCTTAGCTTAGTTTCAAGACTCAGACACTTTGGTCAATTGCTGCAATGAATGTGTAAAATTATAAGATTGTTTTGGTTTGTTTCATTTATTCATGAATATTCAATGACTCATTTGTTATTCAACATGCTGCCAAAACACTTTACCATGAAAAGATGTTGAACAGCTAATGGAGAAAGTTGGTGATGAGGCTTATGGGAAGGGACTTGGATTTCCTCTGTCAAATTACTAAGTCCAGCCTGAGGAAGAAAGGGCCCTAAAGTCAGGAGATGCCCTTCAGGGTGGGAAGTAAGCAATTGCAGCCAGAGGGAGACCCAGAGCCACAAAGGTGGGCCAGCATCTAATTAAGGCAAGACCACAATAGCAGCAAGAAAAATAATGATGAATTAGCAAACTGCACTTACTATATTTAACCTGCCTATGGCCTAGCAGCTAGGAAGTGACAGAGCTATGATTCAAACCCAGAGTCTCTGATCTAGAGCCCTAGTTCTTAACCATTGCTCCACCAGCCTGGATTTCCTTGGCTAGAGTGAGAACATTTTGCAAAATTTAGCACTTAGAATTCTTGTACCAAGTGGGCTATTTTTGTATAGGTGTACAGGTGTGTGCCACATAACTCCAGAGGATACCACTCCTATTATAGTTCATGTGACTGTTATGCATATTAAAT
The DNA here is from genome assembly GCF_048772815.1 of Callospermophilus lateralis. Classification (NCBI taxonomy): domain Eukaryota; kingdom Metazoa; phylum Chordata; class Mammalia; order Rodentia; family Sciuridae; genus Callospermophilus; species Callospermophilus lateralis. The sequence continues at coordinate 46,393,886 of NC_135308.1, forward strand.
ATACATAACAGACAACTGCCAACTATAACTGTGGTTCAACCATTTATATTTTTCAGCCTTTGAAAATGAAATACCTGACCTACTGAGAGGCAACTGACTCTTCCCCAAGGCTGCTTTTTGTTGAGAAAAGTCAGGACTGGTCAGCAAAGGACATCTCTTTTCTTTGGTTTCCTGGGGCATCGATTCCACTCATAGCTAATAACAAATATATATATATATATATATATATATATATATATATATATATATATATATACACACACACACACACACACACACACACACACACACAGGAATTTGATAAGGTACAGAGATGAAACCTTGTTAAAAAGAAAATCTAGGGCTGGGATTATGCTCAGTGGTAGACTTCTTGCCTAGTATATATGAGGTACTGAGTTCAATTCTCAGCACCACATATAAATAAATGAATAAAATAAAGGTCCATCAACATCTAAAAATATATTTTATAAAAAGAAACATCTAGATTAGATAAAGGGGAATGAAGGAAAGGGAGGGAGATGGGCATAGGAAAGACAACAGAATGAATTGGACATAACTTTCCTATGTTCAGATATGAACACACTCTAGTGTGACTCCATATCATGTACGACCACAAGAATGGGATCCTAATTAGAATAACTTATATCCCATGAGTGTATGTTCAAATATACTCTACTGTCATGTATATCTAAAAAGAACAAATTTTAAAAATCTGGTTACAGAAGCCAAAGAATGGGGTACCATCAGAGTGGATGAGGTTCCTGAACTGCCTGCTCTCCCCAAAGCAAAGAAATAGGGAAATAATTGGAAGCCAGTGATACTCCAGAGATAATTTATTAGAGCTGTGGGAAGACTGGAATGTATTGTTAGGAAAATGAAATCAGGGCATGTTTGGATTTGTGTCTCACAAAAGAGTCATAAACACTACTCTCTACAGCAGGGCCCGGTTGTGAGCAGTGAGGACAGCTGTGTGCTTCTGTCCGGCGGATGTGCATGAGGGCTGGAAAAAGATTTCCCAGTGGCTGCAGAGGCTCTAGGGAATGCCCTTCAGCTCCCTTCTCAGGTGGATGAGCCAAGATCAAGAGTAAAGCCTTTGAGGTCTGGCTTCTGCCAACAGCTCTGTGGGCTGGGCCAATATTATTGTCTGTCTTTGGAAAAGGCAATGACTCTCTGAGCTCTTCAGAAACGTACAAAGCAGGCCTGACCGCTGGTTGGCTTTTCAAGTGCATTCCCATTTCCCAGATGTCTTCACAGCTGGTTTGTAGACCAGGGGAAGGAGCTATTGAAAGCAGCTATTTTAGGCTATAGTAGATCAGGGACAGAGGCAGTTTTCATCCACCCCAGGTCTGTCACTAGACTTTAGGATAGCTTTCACTTGTTCTTTTATGTCACAGAGACTCAGTTTCCCCATCAGTAAAATGGGGCAGAGAAGCTTTGATTTCAACATTCCTTTTTGAACCCAACTCTCAATCCTAGGATGCCATGAAATACAAATCAGTTTGAGAGCCTTGTTAAAACTGCTGCAAAGCAGTTTCTGTCTTTGTGTATTTCAGTGAAACCAGGTTCTAGAATAATGCCAAGCTGGCCATTAGAATCTCAGGTGAACATAATAAATGGACCATCCTCATTTCTCTGAACAGTTTGAGAAAGAACATATAATGGAAAATGAAGCAACCAGGATATAGCATGAGATTTTAGGTCAATTAGAAATACAGAAATATCCTCCATTGTCCCAACTCCAAATTTCTGTTCTAATTTGTCCTTGATTAGCTTGTGCATGAAGTAATAAAGCATATGAAAAGGAACCCAAGACCTCATGTTACCTCTGTCACTCAGTAGATCACTTAGCCATTTTTCCTTTCCCACCTACATTTGTTTCTCAGAACATCTGTTCCATAGTCCCTGCAGAGGGTGCACAAGTATGAGGAGCAGTAGTGGAGAGGAAATCCCACCTGGCCTGGGACAGTCAGTGCCTCACTTGTAGAAAGTTGTCATTGCAATATAGTCCATAATGTGCTAGAGCCACTGAACTTCCTATTGGGCATCAGTCGTGACTATGTGCAGGGAACAGGGTTGGCTGATGGGGAGAGCTATGAGAAAAAGGAGATGGATGTGCAGAGAAGCAGATATGAGAGACCCTGGAGAAAAAGAGTGAAGGAGAATAAGAAGCTTCAGTTTGTAAAGGTCTCAAGATAATGGCTCCATTTCCTTTGGTAGCTGTTTTGCACTTCCTGCCTGAGATCTTTGCCTTTGCCATTTTGTCCAAGTGGGTTCCTCCTGCATTCAATCAATCTCTGATAAGCTGTACCTAGCTGTGACTGTGGAAATGACTCTGTCTGTTGGTACCTTTGTTTCCTCATTTGTAAAGTGTAGCAGCCAGTATATTTCTAAGTTTCTTTTCTAGCCCTCAGATTATATGAAAGCAAGATTAAGTCACAGTGACCCACTTCCTCTCCTTCAATTAACCGGATTCAGGTGGTATCCCAGCCATGTCATAGCTGTTGCCTTAGCAGAGGCTACTGTCCCTTTCAGAAACCAGAGAGCAGAATGCAAATATGGCCTTCAGATTCTCGTGGTATAAATTCAACATGCCAGTACTCGGTACTGCCAAAAATCAAGGCAGGGAGCTGGCCTACGCCCACACAGCTCCTGTCTACCTGTGCTGTCACTGTGTCCGAGCATGTATTTATAGCTCCAGTGTGTCTGTCAGAAATTGAGCCCGGGGCTTCAACAATGCCCTGGATTTGGAGCTTTTTCTTAATCTTCTCTTTCAGTCTCTTGATGTAGGTAGAATGTTAGTGATCATGTACAATTTCAGTTGAAGTTTTCTTTACACAGCGATCCTCAGACAATATGTGCCTGCTTCTAATGAATGTGGCATTTCACAAGTGCCATTGTCTGCCACAAAGGAATGCAATATGGGTGGCCCGGTAGTGTCTCTTTGTAGCCACTGGACTGCAAGGAAAAGCAGAATGTGCTTCAGCTGTAAGGAATTACATTAGACTGAAAAAAAAGAAAATCTTTCCTAGGGTGGTAAGACAGTGGTGTATATTAAAAGGGACAATGTGTTAAAGAAATCTCAAGATATTTTTAGAAAGAGCAGACAACTTGCTCTTGGGTATGGTTGGAAATTAAGACCTGCTTATAGGCTTGGGAATAGATCTGATGAAATTTCAGTGTCCTTTTCAGGCCTAGACTGATGACAGGGTCTTCATTAGAGAGTCCCTCTGCCCTCAATGCATCAATAAAGTCTAATAAAGTCGAAATGTTAGGCAACCATAACTTTATTTTTTCATCTAGTCTTTACCTCCACCCCCCTTCACCACTCATCTGACCCTCACGTAGGAGAGGACCCCAAACAGTTACAGTCTAGATGCTACAAACAAGCGGGCGAATCCCCTCCAGAGCTTGATCTGGCTATCTTCTGCATAACTGAGCATATATGGCCCCATGTTCCTCATTTGGGTTGTCTACACCACCCATCGTACATAACTGTGTATATGTATCCCTAAAGCTGACCTTCTGAAGGACAGCAAACCAAGGATAGAAGGAAACTTCTGAATGGTGGATTTCAGGTGACCAACCTACTTCAGGACATTAAATCCTGAAGAAATTCAGCTGTAATGGTCAATACTTCTACGAGTCCTGGCTCAACTCAAAAAGAATCTTCTCATTCCATTATCTCCATTGATATCTGAATTTTAAAGAGCTTTTTGCAAGACAAGAGGATGTGGGGCAAAATTATTTAGTAAACATATCCCCAGTGACTTTAACACACAGCATCCACAGAAGACACGGCATCATTTGTCAGTATTTTTTTTCAATAATTTATGTCTTCCACATGTCGTTGTTATCTATTCCCCTTCTCTTCATTTCCCAGGTTTCTCATCCTGGGAAGAGGAACTAAAGAACACTAAAATTTTTAGTGCAAGGGACTGTGTTTTATGTACATTATGCATAATCCCTTTTGACTCCTTCCTACATTTCTGAAGCAACCTTCAAAGTGCACTCCCATCTTCCACATACTGCCATCTTTGTCACAGGCCAGAGTATCTTCCTAACCCATGCTCCCCCCTTGGCAATATCAACATCTTCTCATGACCTTTGGAATGAAACTTGCTCCAGCCTCCCCAACATCTTCTCCAACCTGTCTACAAAGGCCCCACACAGGAATTTTGTCACACATTCTGATCTCATGTCCCATGGACTTTGCCTACCCTGGACCACTTGTTAAAATTTTCTCTTCCTTCTTCTCATTTGGCCAACTCTTCTTTGTTCATTGAGTTTCAGTTTAATATTAACTGGGCCTTCACCTCCTCGTAATATTTTACTTAAGCTCCACTTTCAGCAGTTTCCCTTGTATTATAGACCTGTGATGCATTACACAGAGTAAACCAACATTTATGACCAACAACTGAAAAGTTTCCTTGACTTGACACAACAATGGTCTATTTTCTTTTTTTTTTTTTTAGCATCAGCCTAATGTGAATATTGCTCCTGAAGGCTTCCTTCCAAGCCTGGGATCCAGGCTGCCTCACCTTATAGCTCTGTTATGCCCTAAGACCTGAGAATTCTTCACTTCAAGACACATAAACAGTGGAAAAAAAAGTATGGAGGATAGAGTAGAAGGTATTAAGAGTCTGGTCCTGCCTAATCTTCAGCCATTACTCCAAGACAAGCCTTCAATCCTATCTACTGACTATACTTCTCAGAGAACTCTCAAGTTACCATACCACTGATTGGATGCCTAGAAATATCTTCAAATTAGAAAAGGAATAGCTACTGTCTAGTCAATGATGACTCAATAGCCTTTGCACTTTTCAGTAAAAACACTCTTCTGGGGGAGGCCATTGATAAGGTTTTAGGTATCAGCAGGAATTTGTATACAATGGTCCAAACAGTATGAGACAACGATCATGTGTCCATAGCTTCAATTTGGTTTCTTAATACTCAATTACCACCACTCTGGCAATCTAGGAAACTGAGTTAATAGAGAAATAAAAAAGGTTATAGTATTTACTATTATATATGTGGAATGAGTCACATTGCCATAACTTCTAAATCTCTAATGGATTTTTGATCCCTTCCCAAATTCTAACAGTCTTGTTGAAGGGTAATATTCTCTAGTGCACCCAGTGATCATTAGAAAATGAACAAACCCCAAAATAATAATTATAAAAGGGGTTTTACATTTTCTTCCACATTAATCCTAGGATTATTCAAATAATACAGTTCTTAAAGGTAAACAAATAAGTTCTCAAACAACTCATAGAAATTTTGACACTGTGTTCTAAACATAGATTATTCAAGAAAACATAAAAGGGGCTGTCTGATGTTGACTGGATTTGAAAGGAGGCAAATCTCTCTCTAATATAAAACAGAATAAATGTCAAACAAAAATTTTCTTGAGGCACAGGAGAGGAGATAGCATTAACAGGAAAATTGCCTTAAAATACAGGCAATCCTTTACTTAACAATGGTTCAACTTATGATTCTTTGACTTCGGGATAGTGTGAAGATGATGCACATTCAGTAGAAAACACTGTGAATTTTTAATCTTTTCCTGGGCTAGCAACATATGGTTAGAATCCACTCGCAGGGATTGGGCAGCAGCAGCGAGCTATAGCTACCAGTTAGCCACAGGATCAGTGTTGTGTTCTGCTAGTCCAGGACGTCCTATAGGTTAGGTGGATTGAATACACTTTGAATTTAGTGATATTTTCGAATTATAATGGATTTGTTTGGACATGACAACATCACAATCAGGGAGAACCTACAATTGGCACGCAGAGTTCAGTGAATTCAAAGAATAACAAGTTTTGATCTCCAAAGCTTTCTTGTTTTAATCTCTCAGGAGCCTGGGTTATAGTCCATAGAACTGTTGAAGGAAACTGAGGCAAGGAAAGGTTACATGATTTGACAATGATGGTCACACTGCAAATCTCAGGTTTTTCTAGGATTCATTCCTGCCTCCCAGCACAGGACACATTCTATGAACTGAGGCACAAATCAAGACCATGGGCACCATTTTAACCCCATTCTCTTAACTTCCATTCATTCCTCATCTGGCTTCCATTGACTATCCTTATAGCTCTCCTCTGGCATAGCTAGGCTTATTCTGTGACCCAATGGGTCCTTTTCAGTTCTTACCTTGTGTAATCTCTAAGCAGGATTTGACTGTTGTCTTTTCATTCGCTGACCATGCCAAGCTCCATCCTCCTACAGGAGAGACTCTGACCTACAAATTAAGCAAGCTGTCTCCTGTTAAATTCCCTCACAGCACTTCTTCATCATAAAGCTTATCAAAAACAGTAATTTTATATTTATTTACATGTATACTCTACCAGACTATAAGCCTAATAAAGATGGGACCATGTTCTTTTCTCTCATTGTTAGAGTCATAGCACGGATCACCATGCCTAGCACCTAATAACACTCAAAAATAAAGTTTTCCAGGGAATAATGAAAACAAATTAACCACATGGTAATTAATCGATACATTGTGTTTGCTTATATGAAGCAGTTTTCTATTTTCATTAAGTTCATTTTCTCTAAGTATCAAATTATTTACTTTTATAAAAAGAATTTCAGGAAAATGGTCAAAAAGTCTGTGTTCATATTTTTTTTATTTGATATGACTATAGTTTTATCCTGATGTCTAAAAATATACAACACATTTGCAGAAAAAAGGATGCTAAAGAAAGAAGCTCTGAAACAGGACAGTGTCCCAGGAAGGGCTCTGGGTGAGAACCAGGAGCACAGGGTACTAGCACCAGTGCTGGACTGATCTAGCAAGTTGACTGTGAGGAAATCACTTCCCTCCCTAGACCCTAGTTTGCGCCTGTGTGAAAAGAGAGAGGTGCTCTCAATATGTGATACTGTTCATAAGAATGGAGGCCCGTTACTGACCAGTTCCCTATAAAACCAGAATTCTCCCTGTAGGGAGGTCTTTCAGAACCAAAAGTCTTCCCTTCTCCATGGCTATATTTGTTCCAGTAGTTCTTAACCTACCACTGATAGTGGGAATTTAACAAGGAACTTTCCATTGGGTCTCTATAGAATACAGCTTTATGATACTTCCTGACATGCTTCCATGATCAGCAGTGAGAAGACTGTGTCTAATCTATCAATATTCTATTTCTAGAATATTGTATTTAAGTCAGAGCAGCAGGTGCTGTATTCTGAAGGTGCATAATAAATGGAAAAAATTCAGGAGCCAGGACTCCACTGGCTGTGAGTTTTGGGCACAATCACTCACTCAACTTTTCTGAACCTCGGTTCTTTCATTTAGAAAATTTATATCTAACTGGCTTACATCATAAGATTGGTCATGAGATCCATATGGGATAGCATTTAAGAAAATGATGTTTAATGTGCAATAAACATGGGTTTTTAGATAAACAAAATGTGACCCAAGGAATAAAGACATATAGAGTCATGATGATGTCAATTATCTTGGAAATTACACTCCCAGCAGTCACCAAATCCCAACAGACCAAGATGTAAGTGCTCAAGACATCCTTCTCCTCCGTACAATGAGGTCAAAGCATTCCAAAAGTCCTAGACACCTCAAAGTGCTCATCTGAGAATTTTAGAATTACTTAGTAAAAAAGTTACTCTTCACCTTGCAGAGCAATAAAGATTTTAAGCATACATGTTATAAAATGATAGTAGCATCAATAAGTAATTATCAGTAGCAATTGAAAAAAGACATGTTAGAGGTAATTTAATTCAAAGTATTATATAGAATGAAAAAATAGTATTTACCCAAGAAAATGTGCTTGCTGCTGTGGTTCAGTAAACTTTTTTTAGCACTATCAAAAACCAATTTCTCCTACTGATGCTCATAAATAGAACTTTGTGTGTGTGTGTGTGTGTGTATTTATATACACATTTTTTTTCACTTGATTTTCAACAATGATGCCAAGACCATTTAGTAGGGAAAGGATAATATCTTCAATAAGTGATGCAGGGAAACCTGGAGATCTACATGAAAAAGATGAAACTGGGCCCTTACCTTATATCATAGGCACAAATTAACTAAGAATGGAACTAAAAATATAAAACTGCTAAAAGAAAACATAGGGGAAAATGCTTTGCAACATTGAATTTGTTAATCATTTATTGGTTTGATACCAAAAAACAAAGGCAACAAAAGAAAAAAAAATAGATTAACATCTTCAAAATTAAAAATCTTTGTGCAACAAAGGGTGCTATCAGGAGAGTGAAAAGGCAACTCATAGAATAGGATAAAATATTTCCAAATCATATATAACAAGGGATTAATATCCAGAATATATAAAGAACTCTTGTGACTCAAAAATGCATATCAAACAGCAGAATTCAAAATGGACAAAGATCTGAATAGACAAATTTCTCCCAAGAAAATATACAAATAGAGAATAAACATACAAAAAGAGATTCTATTTCACTAGCCATTAGTGACATACAAATAAAAACCACAAAAAGTTACCACTTCACACACATTAGAATGGCTATTATCAAAAACCAAAAAGTTGAAAAAGGGAAATATCATGTGTTATGAGCGTGTGAAGATCAGAACCTTTGCTAGTGGTGATATAAAATGACACAGCCTCTGTGGAAAACAAACACTTAGGCAGTTCCTCAAAAAATTACATATAGAATTACTATATGACTCAACAATTCCACTTGTAGTATGCACACACACAAAACGAAATGAAGAGAAAATTCAAACAGATACCAATGTTCATGGCAGCATTATTCACATTAGCTAAAATGTTCACTAAAAGATGACAGGATAAACAAAATATTAAAATGTAATATTCTTCAACCTTAAAAAGGAAAGAAGTTCTGAAACCTGCTATAACATGGATGAACCTTGAAGATACTATGCTAAGGGAAGTAACCCAATACAAAGGGATAAATATTGTATGAATCCACTTATAAGACATAACTAATGTAGGAAAAACATAGAAAGTAGAATAAAGGTTACAAGGGGCGGGTGGGAGGAAGGAATGGGGAGTTAATTTTAATGGGTACAGAGTTTCTGTTTGGGATGACAAAAAGTTCTAGAGATGGATGACGGCAATGGATGTATTAAAATGTGACTTACCTAATGCCATTGAATTATAAACTTAAAAATGATTAGAGGGGGCTGGGGTTATGGCTCAGCGGTAGAGCACTCACCCCGCACCTGCAAGGCCCTGGGTTCGATCCTCAGTACTACATATAAATAAATAAAGTTATAAAAAATTATTAGAATGTTAAATTTTATATTATATACTTTACCATAATAAAAAAGTAGAAGGGAGCTCTTGATGTCAAGAAAAATTGTTATTGGCAGAAGGTGTTATAGAGAGGATGTGTTCTGTTTCCTTCAGGGTCTTCAAACTCAGAAAAGGAATTGATGCCAAAGAGTCATCGCCTAAATATCTCAGTACCTCCTGCAGCCCTCACTTATGCTCATCAATCTAACTTTCTCACTAATCAATTTTCTTCTTTTCCTCTTTCAAATACTTTCCTTGATGGCAAATAAGGATGTCAAGCTCCAACACCCTCGCATCTCTGGATAAATGAGATGTCACCTCAGCCTGCAATCATTGTCCAGATCTGCACAGCAAACAGCACAGCAGAAAGCTGAGTTAGTGTTTTGAGTAAGTTGGGGGTATGGTGTGGGGGAAGACACCCATGAGAAGATCTCCCTCTGGGGAGGGTGACAGCCCAGGAAGAGGAATGAGAACGGGAACAGGAAATATTCCAGGAGTGGTCATTTCCCTCTGATCTGCCATAAAAATGACCCACAAAACACACTGGCTTAAAAGTGACAGATAAAATCCCCATGGAAGAGGCTGGATGCCAACAATTGTACGAGCAATACCTCTCATGTTCTAGCTCAGGAACACAGGTCCCACTTTCCCAGGCAGAGCAATAGCCAGGGCAGTTATAAGGGAGGTCTACATACCAGACTTCCACCCACAGTAGGCTAATTCTCAACATCTGGAATTGTGACCACACAGAATCAAGACTCACTGGCTTCGTGGCAAGCTCTGCTTTCAGAGAAAGAAATCAGTGGCCTAATATTGCAAACCAGGCACTTGTTGTTTATTCATAAATGAGCAAATGAATAAAAGCATATGAATTAAAATCTCAAAATAGAAATACATAAGTAATAATTTTATTATTTTACAAAATTAGATCTTATTCAGTAAAGAAAATATAGAAATGACATTTCCTAAAAGAAGAATTTTATAAAGAGTTAAGAAATGTAATCAAATTAGGAATTATTACAGAAAGCTACTCAGTCTCCTCTTAAATTAACAAATGTTTTAAAAAATTATAATATGCATATTGATAAAGATTCTCTTTTGCTGAGACAAAAATTCTTATACACTGCGGGTGTAAGTATATAGAGAATCATCCTTTTGGAAAAGCAACAAAATATCTTTAAATTCTCATCTTTGGTTCAGTAATATCCATTTTAGGAATTCTACCCAAAGAGGATATCAGGCCCCTGATATGGTGGCAGACTCCTGTAATTTCAGCGGCTGGGGGGTGGGGGGTGGGGGGGACTGAGGCAGGAGGACTGCAAGTTCATAGCCAGCTAAAATACAAAAAAGGGCTGGGGATATGGCCCAGTGGCTTGAGTGCCCCTGGTTACCCCCACACCCCAATAATAAAAGAAGAAATAAGTGTTTGAGGAAATGAATACTATATCTGATAGTATTGTTCATAATGATGTAAATTCAAAAAAAAACCTGAGCAAATAACAACAGGACAATTAAGTGAGTCCCAGTACTTCTATAGCTTAGTATAGGGACATTAACAAATATTATTTTAATGATATGAAAAATTGCTGACAATATAATAAGTGAAAAACATAAAACAATTTTGGCCACAAAATTGTAGAAACAGCACAATTTCAATTTTGCAAAACTAAGAATGTATATGAAAGTAAAAAGCCTGAAAGTAATACGCTATATCTAAATGCTAACAGTGGTTGTCTTTAGGATAATTCTTATTTTTTTAGGTACTTTTCTGCATTTTTTTAAACTTTCTATGATAATGATCAAAGCCTACTGTTATGACTACACTTCTCTTAAGATACAAGGACATCAGATGGAAATTTGAGACCATCCTCTATGATAACAGAAAGTCCATTCATAATGCCAGGAAATGATACTGGCAGAGTCTTTCTTGCACATATTTGGGTGAAGGCGTATACTTGATTTCTAAGATGATGTACTTCAGAGGAGAAAAGAAATAAAATCTTATTTTACTCTAATTTCATATAGCATGATTTTTTTCTCTAACAGTTGATACATAGTTCCTTCAAGTCAGAGACCATTCTTCCTCCTTTGGTGTCTGTATTAGTCAGCTTCACATTACTATAATGAAATACCTGAGACAGGCTACCTATGCACAAAAGGTTTATTTAGCTCACCATTTTGAAGGTTCACATCCAATTTCTGAAAAACCCATTGGTTTGGGACTCTGATAGAGTGACATAGTGGCAATGATGGGACGGTGTGGCAGAGCAAACCCTCCTGAGAGTCTGAGATCAGTGGAGGTAAGTCTTGTACATTGGCAAGTCCAGAAGGATCTTGACTGTGTCTACAAGCTGGCCCTTCTAGGGCCTTCCATTGATTAGGAGGGGAAGAAGAAGTCAGGAAGCACAGAGACTATCTGAGAAAGACAGCAGGGTCCCACAGTCCCCTTGGAGGACATGGCCGCATTAACCTGAGGGCCTCCCACTAGGCCACACCTCTTAAAGGTCCATAGTACCTCCCAATACCACTCCCCTAGAGACAAAGCCTTGATATATGGAGCTTTTAGGAGCAATAGTAGTGTCCCTCAATTCCAACCTAGGTTTGGCACACTGTCAGGAAAACGAAACAGAGGAGGATTTAAATATAGGTGAGAAAACAGAAGCATGAGAGGAAAACGGTGTCAGAATGGAGGCATAAAACATATGGGAGCATGGGAGATTAAACCAAAGAGAAGTGGAAATACAAGGGTGAAAAGGAAAGAGAAGCATAGGAGGAAAAAAAAGAGAGAATACACACTGAAGTCATAATGCATTCTAACCCCATCCTCTAAAGGCCTTGTATTAAATAAAATCTAGAGTTGACCCCCAAAAAGACATTTTCACTGGCTTTGCATCTGTCCTAGATAATGCCTGAGAAGACTGAGCCCAGCCATTGCAGGAATCCTTGACCTTGTAGTCAGTTCTGCTCGATGGCTGGATTACCCTCAGCACTGAGTGACTCACCAGCCACTGGACAATTTGGAAAAACAGAAATGTCAAAGGCTGGTGTGGGATCATTTGCAGCATGCAAGGCCCATGGCGATCCCACTTCAGCTAACAGAGGTGGAGGGAGTGGATACATGGGTGTCTGGAAGGTATAGATGATAAAGTTGGGCACGAGGGTCACCTCAAATAGCAACCTCAATTTATCTATTTCCCTCAATGCAAAGAAGGCACATTTTTATCTAGAAGATGGATACCATGATTTGAATGTCCCTCCAAAAATCACACTGACGCTTAATTGCCATTTTAACAGTATTAAGAGGTGAAAATTTTAAGTAATGATTAGGTCAAGAGGCTCTCACAAATAGATTAGTGTCATTATCAGGAGAGTAGAATAGTTATCATAGGAAAACTCTTCTGTAGAAAGGAAAAGTTTGGCACCCATTCTTCCTTTCTACCTTGCTAATGCTTATTTGCTCTTCCGCCATGTTATAGTGCAGCATGAAACTCTTCATAAGATGCTGGCACCATGAGTCAAATAAACTTTTATTATTTATAAATTATTCAGACTGGGGTATTCTGTTATAGCAGCTGAAAATAGACAAAGACAAGATAGTATGGAGCAAGGAAATGTGGCTGTCAAATAGTTTTGATATCTCTTTCACTCCTTCAATACCTCCACATCCCCTACATGGTTCCCAACCTTCCTCTGCCCACTGGGTAACCCACCCTAGCCTAGGTGCTTCACAGATCCCTACACTGGTTCCCACACATGCACTGGCCTTGGTAGTTACACTCTCTAAATAAGTAACCCTGAACTGAGCCCAGAACTCCTCTCTCCTCATTCATGGAATATAACTATGAGATGCTGGATCAAGATGGCAAGAATCTTTTTCTCAGAATAGAGGGTAAAGGAGTCATTTAAGAGGCTAAAAGAAGATCCAGAGGAAACCCTCAAATTCTGGTACATAAATTGATGAAGAAGCATGGGACTGCTTTATGAAGGACTGTTGAAGAATCTGGGCAAATACGACCAATGATGGGACAGAGTTCAAATACCATGGGACACTCGAATACTTTGAGCAGGTCCCAACCCCACGGCATCAGTAGCCTGCTTGGCACCGTGTCACCAACATGGGAGATATGATAGAACACCATATGGGTCATGAGTTATTACTGAGGATGAGCCCTCACACCCATCCAGAGGTTTAGAAACACATTTGTTATCATTCTCCACTGGAAATGCAGACATTCTCAAAAACATGGTCAGTAGTAAAGACAGCAATTTTTTCTTGCCACATGTTCTATCACTATGCCCAGTCCATTTCATCACATATTCCTACCTCCACTTCCGGGCTATGATTTGGGAAAGTCCCTTAACCTGCCTGAGACCCCATTTCCTAATCTGGCCTGATGAATACAAAGACTTTTATTTAGAGCATCTCATACAGTGCTTGGACAAAATAAGGAACTCAGAAGTTGTTGTTGTTGTTGGTGGTGGTGGTAAGATGCACTGATGGATACAAAGATGGGTAAGATATTTCCTCCTTTTAAAAATCTATCATCCAGAGAGAGAATAAGATGAATGCACAATAATGAACAGTACAAAATGGGACTAGGAGAAGATGTAAAACCTGATGATTGGGTCCAGTCCCAGGGTGGGAAGGGAGGCAGCAGGAAAAGGTTCCTGGCAGATGGAAGGTTCATGGGGGCAGGTGTATGGTGTGGGGGCCAAGTGTTCAGGCAGAAGGAGGCAGAGGCAGAGTCCACAAGACAGGGAAACAAGACCTATTTAGAGACACCAAGTCATAAAGTTCAAGTGTGTGCAGAGTCAAGATGAGATCAGAAGGGTGGTTTGGGGCCAGATTGTGGAAGGCCCAGATGCCAGGCTGAGGAGTTCGTACTTAATTCAGTGGTCAACAGGGAGTCATTGGGAACTTCCTTTACAGCTGTGCCAGACTAAATTAAGCATAAACAGTACTTTATAGCTGGAAAGGGAAGGCCCAGAAATAGCTCTTGACTGAGAAACAGGCATAAGGAAAGGTAATGAAAAAGAGAGCCCTGATCAAAGCAGAGAGGTTAATTAAATTTCTAATTATTGTGAAAGGCCATTAAAAACCTAGTTCACTAGAGATGACTGTTGTGGAGGGGCTTGAAAGCAGAACACTCCTCTTAACCTTCGATATAGGTACAACCAAGTGGATGCTTGTTTCTCACCCCCCCACCCCCACACCCCCCACGCCCCCCACACCCCCCACACCCTGTGGAGGAAAAATGTTTAAGGTACTTAATAAATTGTAGACAGATACACATACGTGTGTGTTCTTTGTAAATCCAGTTCACAGTCCCCAAACATCCATGTATCTATGTAGGGAGCTGTACAACATCAGAGCAACAAACCTTCAAAAGCTACATAACGGGTCTTAGAGAGGTCTCTAATTTTGACCCCTATCCCTAGGGCAGGTGCTGAGATAGTTCTACTTGCTCCATATTGCTAAGATTTCCTGTGAATGTCTAAATGTATTCTTATTTCAAAAGTGTCCCATAATCGCTTGAATAATCATCATTCCACTAATGGGCCATTTTGCCAGTGATCAGTGAGGACGAGCAGACAGTTTTCCATGAACACCACACGTGGAGCTGGCCTTGAGTCCCATCATCGCCTTGAGTTGTGGTCTGTGCGCACAGCATGATCGTGGGTGTGGAACAGGACACTACTGTCTTAGCATTGTACAATTCTTTGTGACTTTATAAAACATTTTCATAGGTCTGGGGTTGTGGCTCAGTGGTAGACCACTTGCTTCACATGCATGAGGCACTGGGTTTGATCCTCAGCACCACATTAAAAAAAAATAAAATAAAGATGTTGTGACCATCTATAACTAAAAAGATATTTAAAAAAACATTTTCATAGCTCCCGTCTCATGAGAGATACAATTTATATTCCTTTTAAGCAATTGAGAGAAAAACTGAGGCTCAGAAAGATTTGAAAATATTCTCCAATACATGTGCTAGTTATTATCAGAAAAAGACCAGAACGCGGGTCTTCTAACTTCTAGCTCAGCATTCTTTCAGTTGAGCCAAAGGATATTATTGGCATGTAAAGATTATACTTCAAGGTATAATGTATGGTCCCTGTCTTCCTGAACTAAAAACTTAAAGCCTGGCTAGTAAGAAAGAATGAATAAGAAAATAATAGAAAAAGGAATATATACCAGACTTTCTAAGATCACGGTAACCAGGAGGGAAGAGCCAGGAAAGCTTCTTGGAAGAGAAAACTTTTAAAAGCCTTCTTCTTGGAAGAAGGAGATCTTCAAAACCAGATTTTTAAAGGTCTTTTTATTGGTGCCATTATAATTGTATGCAATAGTAGGTTTCATTGTTACATATTTGTGCATGCACGTAACATTTGGTCAATTTCTTTCCCCCCTGTTCCTCTTACTTCCCTCCCTTCCTCTGGTTTTCTTCCTCTACTCTATAGGTCCTCCTTTTATTTTTACATCTCCCCCATTTTTCCTTTTTTTCTCTCTAGATTCCATTTATTAGAGAAAACATATGACCTTTGACTTTCTGAGTCTGGCTTATTTTGTTTAACATAATGCTCTCAAGTTCTATCCATTTTCCTAATGACTGAGAAAAACTCCATCATTTACGCACACCTCATTTTCTTAATTCATTCATGTTGACAGACACCTAGACTGTTCCATAATATGGCTATTGTAAATTGCACTGTTATAAACACAGGTATGCATGTATTGCTATAGTTATGCTGACTTTAGATCTTTGGGGTAAATACAAGGAAGGGTATAGCTGGGTCTTATGGTAACTCTATTTCCAGTCTTTTGAGGAAACTTCATACTTATTTCCATAGTGGTTGTACTAATTTACAGTCCCACCCATAGGTGTTAGAGTGTTCCTTTCCCCCCACATCCTCACCAGCATTTGTTATTGTTTGGATTCTTGATGGCTGCCATTCTAATTGGAGTGAGATAAAAATCTCAGTGTAAAAAATCTTTAAAAAAATAAATAAACAGGGCTGGGATTGTGGCTCAGTGACAGAACACTTGCCTCACTTGTATGAGGCACTGGGTTCAACCCTTAGTACCACCTAAAAATAAATAAATAAAATAAAGGTATTGTGTCCATCTACAACTAAAAAAATATTAAAAATAAAGAAATTAATTAAATTAAATTAAATCGTAGTGTAGTTTTGGTTTGCATTTCCCTGATTACTAAAGATGTTGAACATGTTTTCATATATTTATTGGCCATTTGTGTCTCCTCTTTTAAGAAGGTTATGTTTACTTCATTCTTGTGGTTCTGCCATATATATAAAGATTATACTTCAAAGTAAAAGTACACACACACACACACACACACACACACACACACACACTCTTCTACAACTTCCATCTGTTATTGTTTGGATGTGAGGTGTCTCCCAAAAGTTCATGTGTGAGACAATGCAAGAAAGTTCAGAGGAGAAATGATTGGGTTATGAAAATCTTAACCCACTCAGTGAATTAATCCCCTGGTGGCATGGCTTTGGGGTATATATTTTATATCTAGCAAGTGAAGATCTCTCTCTCTCTCTCTCTCTCTCTCTCTCTCTCTCTCTCTCTCTCCTTTTGATCATCATGTGAGTTGCTTCTCTCCGCCACATTTCTACCTCACCTCAAGCCCTGAGGAATGGAGCCAGTCTTCTATGGATTAAGACCTCTGAAGCTGTGATCCCTCAAATACGTTGCCTCTTCTACAATTGTGCTGGTCAGATTTTTTTAGTCACAGGAGTGAAAAAGCTGAATAAAACAATATCCCAGTCACAGAAATGGACAAGGGAGGAGATTTCCCTTCCCTTTAAGAATGTGATCCTGAAATTGCATAAACTTCCTCATGAGTAAGTTTGCTTATGTGACTAAGACTTACTATAAGAGAAATTGAAACATGTGGTCTTTGTTCTGGGCAGCCATGTTCCCAGCTAAAATTGTATTACTATGGAAGAGAAAAGAGTATATATTGAAGAAAAACCGGTTAGAGGCTCACCTGGTCCTTGAGATATGGGTAGGAGAGGGGCAATGGCACACGGCAGCTATATGATGGGCAAAGTGGAGAAAGGAGGACATTGTGAGTAGCCTGGACTATATGACTGAGAGCTGAGAGGTTCTTGCTGGGCCCGTATCCACATTCTGAGGAAATGGACCTGTCAGCAATAGAAGCTGAAGTAAGAGAGTAAAATCAGCTGTATTCTTGAAGCCTGATATATGATGGGACTTTGAAAGGCAAGCTGAAGGGTTTAGATCTGAGCTACCATACTTAGGGAAATAGTGTTTAAAGAAACTGTTTTGGTCATCACTACACAGGATGAACTAGAGGGTTAGAGATGGGAGCCCGAAAACTCATTAGGAGACTCTTTTGACAGTCTGTCCATAGTTGATGAAAGCTGTGCCTGGGGTAGAAGCCCTGGTAGGAGACATCAGGACCTTTCTTCTGCTTGGGCAGTGTGGGTAGAGAGTCACCTGGAAGGTTCCTTCCCTTACTTGTGTTCTTTGGAGCTCCCCCTGGCACCCACTCACCCTTCCTACCCATACTGAGAACACACGATACCAGAACTATATTCAACAACAAATATTTGTTAAGCACAAGCATCTTGTGGGCCAAAGTCTGGCACCAAGAAGATTCTCAACAAACATTTGTTAAATGAATGGCTGAATAAATAAAGGAATAAATAATACGCAGGTACAGAACGCATTGGTTCTGTACCCATCAAATGTCATTAAAATCTTCTGGGGAAAGTTAGTTATCACATGTTCAGAAATTTACACTGAAAATAAACTACCTGGAGTCTTTTCTGCAAACTGTCATAGCAACAGCTGTGATTTTTGACATTGTAAAGTGAAGTGGAACATTAAAAAAAGTACTCTGAGCCAAACCATTTTCTTCAGATTAAATGTGTGTGTGTGTGTGTGTGTGTGTGTGTATGTGTGTACATGTATGCACACATAAAATGCAGACACCAGGTAAGCCTAGTTGTATATATTCTCATCCCTTTTTTATCCTAAGTGCCCAGATTTCCTAAACTGGCTATATGTGGGTTGTTCTAGTGCAACCATTATTTCTGGCTCCCTCTTAAACACTCTAACTTCCATTCTACAAATGAATTGGAAGGAGGTTTCCTTGACAACCACTCACCTTTCTCTAGTAAGCCTCCTGAACAACCCCAAGTGTTTCATGGAGATAAAAGCCCATGGGACACCAGAGACAGGACCTTTGATGGCACATATACCATCCTGAGATATACTGCTGTGAACAGCAGCAATGAAACACTTCCTTCCTGTCACCTTTCATTCCAGCTCCTGCAGTTGCTCACACTAGCAAATGAGTACTAGGTTCAATTCTGTAATTGAGAGCACAGGAAGAGGCTCTTCTCAAATGGGCTCATAAACCGGTCCCCCTCCCCCCATAACCATGAGATTGTATGATTAGATGACAGTTTTATCAAATCCTTTTTGCTGCATACACTGGGCAGTATCTTACTCAAAGACTCAAAAAGCTATTTTTTTTCACAAGTTTTCAGATGTTCTACTGTAGCTCAAGTTGTTCTGGATGTTTTGTTCTGGATGCTCTGTCCTAGACTCTAGAAGAAAGTCAGGCATCCCATCACAGCCACATATAAAACTCAGGTTCTGAACCCAAGATTCTAAAGACTAAAACACCAGAATAAAAATCTCAAACCAAACCCCCATCTACATTTCCTATAGGTTCACAATATGAGTCCAAGCAAAAATCGTTGTTTTTACTAAAATAATTAAGCCAAAATAAATTTGTATCAAAATATATTATTTGAACCAAACCAATAAATTATTCTATTCTAATATTCCAAAGACCTAAAAGATGGATCTATGCTATAAATATTGTCAAAATTTCTTAGTGGTGTTTTCTCTTTTAAGCAGCATTGAATTGGGAGGTAAAAGTCTTAAGATGCCTTTATCATTATTATGAAGACATTTATTCTTCAATTTGTATATCTCAAGTGCATTATTTATAAATCCTCATAATGACTAGACAGTCTTACCTTCATTTTGCGGATGAAGAAATGGTTAGAGGGAATATGTAGCCTTCTCAAGGTCATACAGACAGGCATGGTTTCAAACACAGGATTTTATCCTCACAACTACCCCTTCTTAAGTGATAGAGAGGAGGGAGGGTAAGAAGGGAGGGGAGAGAAGGACAAAGGAAAGAAGAAAGAAAGGAGAGAAGAAGGGAGGGAGGCAAAAATGGGAGTAGGGAAAAATGAAGCCAGAAGCCAGTCTTGGACTTTAAATCACTTCTCTTAGTGAGACAATGATCCCATTAATTTGGAAGCAAGAAGCTTGAGGCTGGCTCTGGTGTTAGGAATATAAAAAAGTAGATATCAAAAACTGGGACTTTATTGACAGAGGTTTGTTGTATTGGTTTATTTTTTCCTCTCTAAGGTTTTAACCTTTAGGATTTGAGTGGATTCATCAGGATACTGCCCTGCTTTTTAAAATTTGGAACTATAGTGCATTTATTCCTTACATGGAAGGGGATTATGGAAAAGGCACTAAAATGCTATGGCTCTGAGGGTGAGCTTATACATTTTAGATAAAAAATAACATTTAATATAAAGACCCAAACCATTTCACTTTCTAGAACCCAGCCCCATACCAGAATGTCATCCTTGACCAGGGGAAAGTTAGTTATCACAGGGTAGCAGATACTTCAATTGTAATATGTACATTAAAAGATTTCAATCTTCAGCTTAGTTCTGACTTATTTAGAATGAAAAGATAAAGTATGTTCAGGCTGGTAGGAAGGTGAGACAGGCAGGATACAGCTGCTTCTATACTTAAAGCTTGTAAGACTTAGTTTTCCACAATATTTTTGCAGATAGGCCTTACACTAGAAAGTTCTAGTGTAACTAGAACTAGAGGCTGGTGGACCAAATAACCATTTCAATATTTAACAGAATACTATGTAAGCTTAGACCAATTCATGTCCAGCCCTGGGAAGTTTAAAAATCAATCTGGCCTCCTGGAATTCTCAGAAAAAAAAGTTAAACTTCTTATTCCCCATCTTATAAAATACCAATAAAGGACATTAAGTTTTCTTAAAGTGAGTTTAAAGGAATAGGTAATTTGCTTGAAAGCACAGAGAAATTTGCAACATAAGGAGAGTCTAAGGTTGACTTAGAGTTAAGTTATAGAATACTGACCATAAAGACACATACACAGATAAAATCCATGCTAACTATGAACTTCAGGAAAAGAACAAAGTAACCTTGGGGGAGTGATTCCAGGACCCCCATATATCCACAGATGCTCAAGTTCTTTAAATAAAATGATATACCACGTGCATATAACTTATGCACATCTTCCCATTTACTTCAAATTATCTCTAAATTACTTATAATATCTACTACAATGAAAATTCTATGTAAATAGTTTGCTATATTATTTAGAGATTAAAGACATGAAAAAAATTCTGCACACATTCAGTACAGGTATAATGTTTTTCCTGAATTTTTGATCTGCAGTAAGTTGAGTGAATCCATGGATAAAGAACCCACAGACATGGGGAGCCACTGTAATCATAGTTTACTACATGGCTCAGTTCCATAAAGCAGTCACACATCCATAATATGCAAACAATGACTATTGTGTTGACCAAATTTTCAATATAACCATCCATATTACAGAATGGGATGTCCAGGAAGTGTGTGCATGGTGTGTTGGGGGCTTCAGGGTGTGTATGTGTATGTGTGTTGGGAATAAAAAAATAAAAGGAACTACATCCTCATTTTACAGAGTAAGAAGTCCTAATAAATTAAATAGCAACACAAGCACACTATGTAAAGACATGGTGGATAATGACTAAAGATTCACTAAAAGTTCTGAACACCCCACCTCACATGTCCTGCATTAGACAACAAACAGGTCCGACCCAAATATCCTGTCACAGGGTTCAGTCTGAAGAGAAGACTCCAGGATCACGTACATTTAGTGCTGGGGAAAGGGCAGGGTCATGGGCGAAGTTCCTATTTCCCTGTCTTGGGGAAGGTTCAGGTAAACTTCCTAGGGAAAGGGATCACTCTAGAGACCAAGCTCTGCAATTTTATTTGCTTTTCATTAAGCTACACACCAATCTTTATGTCATAAATTGTGACAAGCTACAAAATAGAAGGTGATGTTTACTCCCAAAGAATGTCCCACTTAGTTATGGAGTTTACCAAGTCCCAGGATCAAATGCCGCCATAACAGGGAAAACCAGAGATGAGGGTCAAGTCCAAAGAAGTCACAAACAGAATAGACATTCAGACAAGGAGGCTTAAGATTTCCTGATATTAAACAAACAAACTTGCCAAATCAGCTCTGAGGTGGTGCAATTTATTCTCCAGGGATTTGTCCATTTGCAGCAGCACCTCTGCTGTGCCATCATTTGGGAGGGGGTCAATCCATCAGATTCATCTCTTTTTGTAAAATATCCCAGATTAAGTTAAGTATAAGACCCAGATCACACGTGCCAAAATCCCTGGCCAGTCCTTGCTGTTGCCAGACAAATCACAGGCCCCAGCTTTCAGGACAAAGGTCATCTGAGCTTTGGACACTTCTAGCTCCCCCAAAATTCCTGGTGATTATCCATCAGTGCTTTCCTGATGTGGTTTGTGGTCCTTCAATCCCTCTAGAAATAATGCTAGGAGCAGAGAGATAAGAAGTTATGAGGAATAAGGGAAGAGGCAATTGGAAACTGTAGACTCACAACTGAGAGGTGAACCCTGGCTATTTAGACAATAGCATACCAGTATTCTCCCAGTTGGTTATAAAAGGGTGGCTTGACTAAAATGTACTAAAAATTCCTTCTTCTGATTTAGTTCCAAACAAACTCTCAATCTGAATGACGAAAGCTTTTCTTTTTTATCTATATGCTTGCCTGCTTGATTCTCTGTTTTTAACCAGAGACCAAAACTGTTGGGAATATCTATTTGATTCAGTCCAGAGGATATTTTGGTGTTCAAATTGAAGTTGTCAAAAATATAAAGAACCGATTCTGGTTCTAACTAGTTCAAAAAGTGGCTTGTTTTATTTTTAAAGCACACACATTCGGTTCTTAGTTTCTAAGTTTGGTTTTTTAAAATGTAATTTGGGAGTTGAGCACTTGTGTCAGTTTTTTTTTTTTTTTTTTTTTCAGGTTCTTGGCACCCTGTTTGGTTTGAGTCCTGGCTCCGGACTCCTGCTGGCTGGTACTGACAATGTTGCTTGCTTGGCTTGGTTTTGCAAGTTCTTGGCAATGAGAAGTAGGACAGGTGCTGTGTTCCTCAACCAGCCACAGTTAGCCAAGGAGAAGCCCAATCAGAATGCACAACATGCAGGAGCTGGAAGGACTGTCTGTGGCCAGGTAGCCCAGTGCCCATGTTTAGAGAGATGACCAGGGAAAGGAGATTGTCATCTTCGGAGCCAAGGTGGCATTGTTAAACAGTTGGGAGCAGAACCTCCAACCTCCTGATTCCCTTACACCTCACTGAGCTCTTTAGAAGGTCCTTCACACTGCCTCATTTTAGGTGAACAAAGGGGATTTGGGCAATAACACTTCAATGTCACATTTTCCATCCAGGCTCTTAAAATGACATTCCAAAGCAAAATGTTGAAAAGCTGCTTTCCAAACCCCTAAACCCCTTTCCTCATTCCCTGAGCTTGCCAAGGCTCAGGGTGGGAGGCAGTGTTTTCCAGAACCCGTGCAGTGATTTAGAGAAGTGGTGGGTGGGAGGAGAAGCCAGCAGGTATTTTAAAAGACCTGAGGCACTCTCGCTATAAATGCTCCCCCCACCTGTCCCTGTTGCCAAGGCAATGCAGGTGGGGGCCTGGAGCTGGCTCTCAGGCAAGAAAATCCCCATCTCCTCATTCACACACACTGCCCTGGCCACACATGTCCTCTTAGGATTTTCATGACAATTCTCCTTCCTATCCAAAGAGCACAGAGCTACCCCTTTTCTTACGTAAGGCAGCTCATTTTGTCCATGCTAACTGGACCAAAGTGAAAGAGCCCATGGAAAAGCCCATGAAAGATCTGTCTGAAGCCCTGACCTGCCCCTTAGAAATGAGCCTGCTTCAAGTTCATGCCCCCCAGAAACTCAGAGATTGTCCACACTTAGGACTTGAATGCAGCTTGTCCTCTGATGCCAGTCATTCATTCATGGTCAGAGGTTCAGTTCTTCTTGGCTCATGTACCAAATACAGGCCTGAGGATGTCCTCATAATATCCTGCCCTCCAGCCTGTGACACCCCGGAAAGTTAGTGTGAAAATCACAGGAGCTGAGCCTGTGTCTTTTGCTGCAAGAGCAGTGTGGCCACAGTCATAGAGAAAAAAGAAAGCCAGCTGTTTTTCCAAGGCAAGGACTTCACCTTTGCTCTTGGGAGGGCCAAGTTTGAGAAAGAAGGGGTGAAAGCACATTTTGACTCCATTTCTGTTCCTTTTCTCCCCCAAAGGATTCCATAATGTATTTTAAAATTCCCTCCCCCATACCACTACACACAGAGACACCTTTTTATTCCTAACACAGCTGCTGTTATTAATGATGACAGCCTTGCCATATGGCACCACTCACTCGGCCCCGTCAAGCAGCATCAAGCTTGTGTGAATAGTACTTACCCCACACTCTGACAGTCAAGCTCCAGTGTACCAAGAGCTATCCTTCTACAGGCATGCCCCCTTCACCAGGACTTCATATGGATGAAGGATGAATGTGTGCCGTTGAAAGTCTGGGATTTGTCCCTCTGAAGGTTAGCCAAAATAGGAAATTAAGGACTAAGGTAGGCCAGGAGAAAGATTTGTCCTAAATGTTCATCTAATGTTATTTTCAACCAGCCTGTCGATGCCTGTTAATTACTGACTGCATCAACTAATGGCAGCTGAGAGTCAAGAGTGTAATTGATCTAGATGTTACCACTTATGTGCTATAGTGCAGGGAGGTGGGAGGTGTACCATAGAGATGCAGAGGGACCTTGAGGCTCTGAGACACAGCAAGTCTATAGATGAACCTAAAGATGAGTGCATCTGCTATACTCAGTCCTCCCCATTCTGACAAGGTAATTTTATCCTGAAAGAGTGCTTTATTCTTAAGCTTGTCCTATGAAGAAGTAGATACAGGTCTGTATAACCTGAAATCAATAGGGTGACCCAATTTCTACCTAACTACCGAAGCTTTCTGCTACATTTGTAATTAAATGAGAGGCTGGGAGTGTAGCTAAGTGGTGCTTAGCTAGCATGCACAAGGTCCTGAGTTCAGTCCCTGGCAGTTAAAAAAAAAAAAAAAAAAAAAAAAGCAAGGGCTGGGGCTGTAGCTCAGTGGCAGAGTGCTTGCCTAGCACATGTGACGCACTGGGTTTGATCCTTAGCACCACATAAAAATAAAAAATAAATAAATAAAATAAAGACCTGCTGTCCATCTACAAAGAAAAAATAAATAAATAAAAATATTAAAAACAAAAACAAAAGAGGAAGAAAGAAAAGAAAGAGGGATGTGCTAGAGTCACAGATCTATCTAGGAAGCTGATTATGAATAAATTTCAAAGTTTGTTTGAGTATTTCATATTTTTTAATATTCGAAGAATACAGTTTACACACTGCCCCAATAAAATGCCATCATCAAAGGGATAGTAGTTTACACGTATATGTTGGTATATGTATGTGAAATAAATCATTATAAAATCTAAATTCAATGCTTTACTTTTTTAGACCACAGGAGGTTCCAGATTCTGGATGGGGTTTGTGTTCAAGCAGACCCAGTCCTGTCTCTAGTCTATGTTTTCTGGGGCCATGACTGGAGATGTCTCCACTATTAGAAAGAGGGGGCAGTTAAATAGATGATATGCAAAAAACCTAGCTCATCATAGTTGCTCAGTAAATGTTGGTTCTCGCCTCCTTACTTTCTTTCCTTCCAAGCCAGGGAAATATATTGGTATCCACAAAAAATAGTGGGGAAAAAAACACAAAGAATAGCAAGAACCTATTAAGAGATTTTTACCCTGATTGATGTGGGTGGAAGCCCACAAGGAAACTGACTTGCTACTGTCGTAGAGAAATAAGACCAATGTACATTAAGTGACACCTATGTGATTGAGAACAGCCCATTTACAAATTTCCCAACAAAGAACCTATTGTATTAGGTGCATAGCTTTCCCTTTCATAGTCTTTTCATAAGAAAAACAGAAAAGAGGCATAACAATTCTAGATAGAGGCTATCAAAATTTGCCTTTACAATCTGTCTTCATGATTTCATGCACATTCCTCAATGACCAGTGAGTACTATTTTGCACAGATGTGAATGCCTGGTTTCAACTGTCCAAACAAGGCACTGCCACTGGGGAGTTAAAACATGCAGGCTTTGGGCTCTTTGCAGAAGGCTGTTTCCAAAATTATAACATGCAAATCAGACAGAACCATCCACCAAGCAGGCTCTGTGCCTGTGTGGTCTCTAAGCAGGTGACAAACGGGAGAGGTCTGGATCAGAGTCTCCACCGAGCACCCTCTAGATCACAATCTCAGGGAAACATGAGCAGACAATCAGACATGGGACTTTCAGTCTGCCCTTCAGCACTGTCTATGACAACTTGGCTCCATGTATCAGGCAAACAAATTTCATTCATGAAAACTGTGATTCTTTAGTTCATTGAGAGACAGAATTGATCTTGCTGAGAGATTCAGTCCAAATCATTGTTCCCTGAGCATGGAGAAATTTGGAATTCTGTGCTGGGTTGTGTTGTCAGAAGCAGAAACCCAATTAGCCTCAAGTGAAAGAGAATATGTGGAAGGCCAGGGGAGGTGTGTTTCTTCCCCAAGCCCCATTCTCTTGTTTCTTTAATTACTGCAGCCAGCACCGAGGTTTTCATTACAACGATCCCTGAGTATCCAGAGGCATGTTTTGGACCACATAAATCTGCTTTATAAACAATCAGATCTCACAAAGATCAGGGCTGTTTGGTTTTGATACTCCCCCCTCAGAAATTCCCAACTGTTCAGTTTGCTGCCACTTCTTGCATAGAGACATCAGCAGTGGTGGGGCATTTGCTATATTTAGGCCATCATCTTAGAATGCATATGAGGTTACAACGTTCCTTAATGAGGCACAATTCTGCAGGGACCAATTCTGTATCAGAGGGAAATTAATATGCACATTAAAACATGTGAATAATCTTTACATGTAGTAATAACAATCCATAAGGTGCTAGACATAAGAAAACATGCATTTTAGTCCTGGATCAATAGAAAAAAAATGGAATGAAGACAGCTCACAAATTGGAGAAAATATTAAGTTAACGGAGAAATAAGCAAAATATAAGGATGTAAAGTGGTACATTAAAAAAAAAAAGTGTCCACAATGTTCAAAAGGTTAAGGACAAGATCTCACTATAAACCTACAAGGAAGGCCACTCTTCTAGATTTAGAAAGAGAGAAGGAAATAAGGCTCACATCAGAAACACATATTGCTCCCAAATTACAAACTGCTGTTTTATGCTGAAGAATTCAGCCTGCAGTAATGGTCAGTAAAAATAACCAGTTTTATACCAAAAAAAAAACTTATAAAGATGAAGGAGAAGCACAAGAGGGTGGGGGAAGAGTCACAAATAAACCTGTCCAAAAATAGAAATCCAGAGGGCTTCCTGCTCTTTAATAGGATACACACAATTGAGATGAAGAAAATTTATGGGTAAAGGAAGGTAAGTTATTTGAGCAAGCTAAGAATATTTTATGGTCATTCAATAAAGAGCAAAACCCACTACAGTCATCTACTATTGCTGGAGATTGTACAGGCCTGGTAAAGTAATTGAATCTGTCACTGGAAGATCACCATCTTGTGTGATGTGGTTTGTACCAATAGGTAGGTGCAGCTATATAGCTAAGATGTAGCTACTTCAGGATTTAAGCTTCAAATGGATGATAATAAAAGCATTAAGACAATAAAGTTTTATTAGTGCAAACCCAAGAATATATATTTTAATGACTGCTGTGAAATATGTTGGAATAAGGCCAAAATAATAAAACAAAATTCTGGCCAATACAGCAGGCATTTGGTTATTTGAGAAAAGTAACAGGCAGGCAGTTCACTGCCATCCTAGTTCAATTCACACTCATAATTGTGAATGAGTTATCACTGTGAAGCCAGCACAGTGTCAATTGCTTGGAATATAAAGGTGGGAAGTTTCTAAAATTGTTCCGAGTTTGCTACCAAAATATCACAACCAAACAAACCAACACGATCAATTCATAATGCAAAGCAAGAGACTGCAAGAGAAAGCAGGTTAGGAATGGCTTCTATGGAGGTTTGTGGTTAGGATAACCATGAAGCCAACCTATGGCCCTTAAGAAACAGAAGTCTAGCTCTATTTCCTTTTAGCAGTTCTAGTGAAGGTTTCTTTGAACAATTTCTGTGGTATAAAGAAAAAAGCTTAACTGCTACAACCCTCCCTGCTTCTAATTTTTCTTTCCCCCTTATATGCAGACACAAGCAAGAGCTGTATCTGCTGTCTTGCAACCAGAAGTAAAAGGCCAAGAAAACTGCAGAAATAGCTCTGACATCATCTCACTGCTAAAACAACACCATCACCACCTCCTTGTTAAGTAAACAAGTCTACCCTGATGCACTGAAGAGCACTCTGGTTGGTGCAGCCAAATGCATTCCTAGCAGGGACATTTGAGTTTATCTTATGTTTTAATTCCTCAATCAGATGTTTACATTGCTCTCTTTTTGTTGATGAAGCCCAAATTCCCTTGCCTTTTGTTATGGTTTGGATGTGAGGTGTCCCCCAGAAGCTCACGTTGTGAGACAATGCAAGAAAGTTCAGAGGAGAATTGATTGGGTTATGAGAGCTTTAACACAGCCAGTGAATTCCCTGGTGGGTTTAATTGAGTGGTAACTGAAAGCCAGTAGGGTGTGGCTGGAGGAGGTGGGTCATTGGGGGTATGGATTTGAGGTATAAATTTTGCATCTGGTGAGTGGAGCTCTCTTTCTCTGTTTCCTGATTATCATGTGAGTTGCTTCTCTCTGCCACACTCTTCCACCATGTTGTTCTGCCTCACCTCCAGTCCCCAGGAATGGAGCCCATGGTCTATGGATCTGAAACCATAAACACCCAAATAAACTTTTCTTCCTGGTCAGGTCTTTTAGTCACTGCAGCAAAAAAAAACTGAATAAAACACCTTATTTGAGATCCTTGGCCATCTGACATTGCCCTTCCTTTCAGTCTCAGCAAACCTTGCTCCCAATATGACACTCTGCACCAGCCATGATGGCCTTTTCCCTCTTGTTCCAGTTCGCATAGCAAATCTCTGCATCCCGGCCCCTATAAACTCCTGTAACACTTAGGATGCTGCATAAGGATGTACTTCCCTTTGTCCACCTGCTGTCCCCAACTCCAGGAGCTGTCTGAAGCCTTACTTTTCTGTGTTTCCCATGATAAGCAACCTATTGCTGCTTATTTCCATCATGGGAGAGAATAACAGAATCTCCAAGAGGAGCAGAGCTTAGCTAAATCCACTCCAACCCTGTCATTTGATTGGAGAGAGGAGACCCAAAAAGGTAAAGGGACTTGCTCAGGGTTACACATTGAAGTATTAATAGACCCAGAACTAGAACACCAGGCCTCTGGCTCCTAGATGAGCATATTTTCCACTATACCTCATTGTCTAAAAGAAAAGTGCCAATTAGAGTCACAAAAAGTAACAAAGCTGGTGATGACTATAATGGATGATTACGTCTTTTCAAAGGGTTGAAAAAGAGAGCTGAGTAGAGGCTCATGTGAAGGAGCTTCTTCAGTATATAATTAACTGCTGGCATCTTTGAATTGTTCCAATAATGAACTTGGCAGTGATCTGCAGAACAACTTTGCCCCCAGGGGCAAGAGAAGTAGTGGCAGTATCCTCAGAAAACTGCTTCAAGGTGGGGGGCTTGGGCAGGCTCTGAGTCACTGGGGATGTTTTGCACTTATCCATTTATGATGATTTCACCTAAAGATGGTTCCTTGCTGCAGGCATTCATCAGTGCCAGCAAAGATACTGAACTGCCAGACCTTGGGCCTGAGAGCTGGAAGGTGCACACAGAGCCCCAAGTGTGCCTCTCCTCTTCCTGCAGACCTCAGAGATGTGTCCTGAGCTGCCTTGAGAAATAAAGCCTGGGAGATGTGGGAAGCCTGCCATCCCCAGAACATGGCAGCCACTGAGAAGACGGAAATTGCTGATTCTCAGACATAAAATATATTTTTGAGCTTAGAAATAACTCTGGGAATAAGGTATTCTGTGCTCTTTATTTAAAAAGAAAAAGAAAAACTGGGGGCAAAAGAAGGAACATGGCTGGCTTGTGCTCACACAGCCAGGGTACAGTGGGACAGTGAGGTGCTTATTCATCTGTGGCTTCTGGATGTGCACTTTGCTTGTCACACCTCTGGGGCCTTGACTCTGTGCACCTACAGCAGAATATGGACTATCTTTCTTAGCCCCTTGAAGTGGCATGACACTAATTCCTAACAAGAGGTGGGTCAAGCTGTATTTACCTTCCCCTGTCAGTCATTCAATAATCAACGGGCACAGAGGCTTCACCTTCCTAAAACATGGTCTAAACAGCAGCCATGCACATGTGAATGAGATATTTGGCAATGCTAGTGGCCCCTTTTTAAAAACACGAGACAGACAGACCAGGGACAGAATGAGCCACCCAGGATGTCATCTGATCACCTGACTTAATAATCCAATATGAGATTTCAAACCCCATAAGTTCGTGACATCAAGGGATGTGAGTGCTAAAAGAGAAGCAGAGACTAAAGGTCAGAGATATTAATGTCAGTCCAGATACCTAAACAGTGACAGAACCAGTATTAATAGAGAATGAAAAAATTGAGAGAAGGATGACACACCAAATCAGGGAAAGCCATGGAACACCTAGAAAGGGCACATATAAATAGAAAGGTGGAATTAGAAATTCACACTGCTGTGGCCTGCCTGGCCTTCCAGCCCTATCATTTTCCATTATCTATGCTGTGGAGTTTCTGAGGCCACACCTCAAATCTGGGTCAGCTTCATAGTGTGTGACCACTGCAGTTGTCCAGAGAGCTGAGCTGGGCACGTAGGTGCTCTAGGATCAGGGTCTTAAAACGCTTCATTCTGTCTTTGAACTTCTATTGTGTAACCAAAGTCTGATGAGAAAGTGGAGCAGGCACCTGGATCTTGGAGCCTCAGTGTTCCCACACATCCCATTTAACCTCCATCTCCCTCGCTCCCTGGGATGGGTCCTTGGCTGCCTCCTAGTCCTGGTATCCTGCCCCCACACAACCTCCCCTTTTTCCTCCTGGCAACCAATGCTGCCATCTTCTTGGGGGGGGGCAGTGGAATTACTTGGAGATAGAGGTTGGAGATAGAGCTGGGGGGTGGTGAAAGGTCCTTACCTGCCATCACTCATTGTCCCCAGGGAACCCCTGCACAGACAGGAATGCTGAGAAAATCAGGATTGTGTCTCGGGGCAGGGCATGGTGACAACTGTCCCATCCTGGGCTGGTAGCACTGTTACTGGTCAGCAGGCATCCCAGCATTCAACCCATCCCCTCTCCCCAGATATCAACCATTTGTTACTAGTGTGTTTGCAAACCCTTTAGTCATGAGTCCCCCATGAGTTGGGGCTGACTTCCATATCCACAGGGTCATGTGCTGGAAGCTTGGTCCAAAGTGTGGTGATGTTAAGAGATGTTGGAACCTTTAAAAGGGCCTACTGGGAGGTAATTAGGTCATTAGGTCATCACTCTCAGAAGGGATTAATGTTGGTCTTGCAAAATAAAATAGTTCTCAAATTTTTCCTATAAATGAGCAAGTCTGACCCTTAAAAAAGCTCTCTGGCTTTCTGTCTCACATGTGATTCCCCCTTTTGCACACACTTCGGACATGATGTTATCCACTCTGATGTGATTCGGTCAAGGGGGTCCTCACCAAAGCTGAGCAGGTGGGACTGCCTAATCTGGGACTTTCAGCCTCCCAAATTATGAACTTGATAAATCTTTTCTCTTTATAAAGTACCCATCTTCAGGTATTTTGTAATGACAATGGAAATGGATTAATACATCTATTAGCGACATTGATCTGGTCGCTAATAGAAGATGCCCTGAAAGCTGGTGAGCAACACTGCCAAGTCTCAAGTCACATCTACAGTCACTTGGGAGAGTTTGTGCTAGCCCTTGAAAGTATCCCCATAATTGAGAAAATTATATATATATATATATATATATATATATATATATATATATATTTTTTTTTTTTTTATTTTTTTTTTAAATTTTTAAATTTTCTACCAAGGATTGAATCCAGGGGCACTTAACTACTAAGCCACATCTCCAGCTCTTTAAAAAATATTTTAATTAGAGACAAGTCTCACTAAGTTGCTTAGGGACTTGCTATGTTATTGAGGCTGGCTTTTGAAACTGTGATCCTCCTGTTTCAGCTTCCCAAGCCTCTGGAATTACAAGGGCTACCATCCCTAGCAGGAAATACAATATTAAATAGCCAATTAAACATTAGCATAATGAATAAAGAAACCAGGAGGAAAAGAAAAAGTTTTATATTTTAGAAACTTTAACAGTAATTTTTGTAACTTTTAAAAGAGAATCCTGCAAATTTATTTTTGCATTTTCCCCCACAAATTATACAACAGACTCTGCCTTGAACTTAATCTAGATCCCAGGACTTACAATGTTCATCAAGGAATTTAAGGACCTCTGTTAGTCAGCTTTCCATTACTACAAAAAATTCCTTAGGTAATCAACTTATTAAGGGAAAAGGTTCATTTTGCTCATAGTTTTAGAAGTTTTAGCCCATGATTTGTTGGTCCCATTGCTTTGGGCAAGGAAGCACATGGTGGAGGGAACATATAGCAAATAAAAAACAGTCATCTCATGGCTGAGACATAAAATAAAGTAAGGGGAAGGAATTGAGATCCCACGATCTCCTTCCATAAGATGTCTCCAATGACCTAAAAATCTTCCACTAGGTTCAGCCTCTTAAAAGTTCCACCCAACTCTCAATAGCAGCTCCCTATCAACCAAACCTCCAACACATGGGCCTTTGGGGGAACATTTAAGATCAAAACTGTAGTAGCACCCAAATGGTTCAGTAAACATTGAGCAAGATGGTAATACTGGCTTGGATTTTCACTCTTGCTCTTATTTCTGACTTCCATTGCCAATACCAGTAGGCCAAT
Source organism: Callospermophilus lateralis (assembly GCF_048772815.1). Taxonomy (NCBI): domain Eukaryota; kingdom Metazoa; phylum Chordata; class Mammalia; order Rodentia; family Sciuridae; genus Callospermophilus; species Callospermophilus lateralis. The sequence continues at coordinate 46,426,363 of NC_135308.1, forward strand.
CTAGCAGGTTCTGGGAGAGGCTATGGAGGATTAGAAAATAAAGACTCACAGGCACAGATTTGAAGTTAAATAGCTGGGACCAGGTGGAGTGCTGCTCTCTGATAGAGAAGTAGATCTAAAGAGTTATGCCAGCAATTTTTATTTATACATGTCTCACTATCAAGTTAAAGACTATGCAAGCATTATTCTTTGTACCCAGAAAGTTACAGGGCTAGAAACATTTATGTGGCTTTTCTGCAGTTGCAGTTTACAGTTGCAATGTGCAATGTTAGGAGCTTTGTGTAGCTTTCAAGAAAATCCATTGTTTAAAGTTATTGTTAAGAGGGCAGCTTTGGAAGTAGTGGAGCTGTTGAAATATTGTGGCTGTCTAGCAGGAGAGTTCCTCCATTTCCAGGAACTATGTCCCTGAGATCAAGGTCAAGGCTGATAAAACTCTTCCACACAACCTCCTCATGGAGGGCATTGCCACAGCATCTAGGCATCCTGCACCCTTGCACAGGAACATTCCCAGGCAGTAGGCTTGCCACAGCCATGAGGTCATCAGAGAACCCAATCACAGACACTGCTCTCCCAATCTCTGTCACCACTCTCCACATTCTGTCATAGCCCAGTATTATTGCTAAATTCCTGTCTAGACCTCTTTGCATCACTTCCCATGTGGAGTCTTGCTCCAGAATTCCAGTCTCTAAGTTCTGCTACCAGATTCTCCTAATGCCCCTTGCTTGTCTTAACTCTCACCCCCTCCTCCTCCTCAGGAACTTCTTCAGAGCTCATGTATGGGGCCAGTAGGCCTGTCTGAGGGAGATGAGAAAGCATCATTTGTTGGGTGATCTGAGAGCTTCATCCAAATTCAGTCCTCAATTCCACCTTTTATCTGTTTAAAACAATACTAGCTCCAGCTGTGACATAAAAAGATGGCATGTTCTGTTTTAGGCAGCAGTTTCTTTTGTCTGGTTTCTCTGTGTTGATTCTGTGTGATCAGAAGTGACAAGAAATACTGTCTCCACAAAAAGAAAACACAGTGATTTGGGATTGTTTAATCCGCTGAAGGATGATTTGAAGAGTTGACACTGTGCATAAGATTACCTAAGGATGGTGATGAGCTTTTTTTCATTGATCATAAAAGGAAAAACAAAAGAAAATAAACTTTACTTTTAGCCAGGAAGGCTTTATTACTAAAAAAGAAAGTTCCTAGGACTGCTGATAATTTGGTGGAAGTGGGTACTGAGTCCATAATGAAGTGGCCCTAAACCAAGCACAGTGGCATGTGCCTATAGTCCCAAGTACTTAGGAGGCTGAGGTGGAAGGATAGCTTGAGCCCAGGAGTTTAAGGTTGGTCTAAGAAACATAGGAAATCCCTTTGTCAAAGAAAATTTTTTTAAAAAAAGGAAAAGAAATGGCCCAAGACTTTGGTCAAGAGTTTGGGATTTGAATTCATTCACTAGCTAAGCTAAGGCTTTGGTAACTTACTTTCTTTGTGTGTGTACCTATGAGGATAATAACAGATAATAACTCACCATTTCACTTTGTGAAATCACCCAGCACTCAATATTCAATAATGTTGCTTTGTATTTTATTTGGAAACATCAGTGGTATAAGGCAAAGAAGGATTTTGAAATCTGGAAGTTCTGAATTGGAATTCCAGATTGTCACTGCCTTCAGAGATGACTGAGCCTTGTTGGCCCTGTAGACACAGCATCTTGTGATCTGGAACACAGAACTGTTTTTGAGAATTACAGACAGTCATTAATAGATTAACATATAAAGTATCTGCAATGCACTCGTCTCTCTCTCACACACAGGTGCACACACAAATGGCTTTAATCCACAATGGAAAGTGAAATGTTAACAAAGCCTGATTTTCTTTACTTATGTGAAGTCCAAACATACTTTTAGAAATAAACAAGTCGTTTGTAGAAGATTAATTTACTCACAGACTAACTTTAAGGAAAACAAAATTTTATTGCAAATGTAGTGATGATCTTGGTAGTGGTAGTCCTACCTTATGGCTGCACTGTGGCCTCAGTCAGGACCATAGCCACTAAATTCTCCTGCCCTCACATGGCAAGTACCAACAGGCACAGACAGAATCCTAAATGCAAGTGTGTCCTCCAGGTCCCAGGGTCCAGGATCCCTCTGTCTCTCTTCTTTCCCTCAGGAGGTGAAATATTGACTCACTGTATTCTTTTTTTTTAATTAAAAAGGCACATTTAAGTTTTCATTTATATTTTAAAATAAATTCTTTTAAGACTTGAACCTACTAGTGAGGACGGGTTACAAACGATGTTTAGTGGCATGCATTTAATGAACATATAACCAAAGAAAGAAAATTGCTCACATGTACAATTTCTTTTTTTTTCCTCTCTCCTTCCTTCCTTCCTTCCTTCCTACTCTCTTCCTTCCTTTCTACAGCTGAATATCATAAATCCAACCTGTCGTTTCCTTTTAACTACATTTGCCATAAAACCACTTATTTTACAGCTGCCGTGACATAAGCACTGCTGCTTCACCTTATGATTAATAAAGTAATTAGCACCGGTTCTAACATTCTCAGCACAAAGGCTGGGCTTTCAATATTTCTGTTGCATTAATAGGTTTTCTAAAGCAATGTGGCACACATGGAAGGCTGCCTGCTGGGGCCTGCAGAACGCATTTTCTAATGTACATCGTCGAGATCAATTGATAAATTACGTCAGTCTGGGTTAGTCATCATACAGAAAATATCATTAGAGATGAAAAAGAAATGAAAGGATGCAGGCAGGGGTAATTTGTTTTTCATTGTTGATTTATGTTATAGAACCATTCTTCTAGTCAATTACCAAAATACAAAATGCCAGGGAAAATAGACAAAAATTCTAGAAAAGAAGAGCTTGTTACAAAGAGGTATGTGGTAAACAGACAAGAATGACAACTCTTTTGAAACCAGCATCCCATAGAGTCAACTGGAAGTCATATTTCTGACTACATTTACAGTGTCCTTGGGGCCATGCCAAATATGGAATTGAACCCTGGGCTCCGTTAACCTCCTTCCTTCCAAAATGTATTTCCTTAGCATGCCTTTGAGGACAACTCTAGGGTGCAGGTCACAATGTGGGTGGGCTGGAAAGAAAGCCATTGTGGTCCAAGACATCTTGGGGTTGGTTTGTCTTGGAGATTTCAGGATGCTGAGCTCATACACAAGGGAAACTCAGGGCCCTGTGTGGTTGCAAAATTGAAAATTGCACTTATGCATGGGCATTGCTTAAAAACAGACCCTTTCTGTTTTGGGGGCTTACCTTGAAAATGTATTAAAGAAACTTGATTCTTGGGACAGGATATAAATTTTCTTACCAGCCCTACAATCATTGACCTCATTGCCCTTCCATAATTCTTCATTCATTCAGTGAGCACTTACACTGTGTCTGGCCCGGATGTTGTCCCAGGGAGACAAAGATTTTTGTTTAAGGAGTCTAAAACATGTCTTACATTCTAGTTTGGGCTCTGGAATTAGACATACATGCATCCAGGTGTTGTTAGTTATTAGTTAAGTGATTTGGGGTAAGTTAGTTTGCAAGCCAGGTCAAAAGTGGGGAATCATAATTGTTCCTACCCTATAGGGTTGTAAAAATGAAATGAGTAGTGCCCATTAAGGAGCTGAAGATAGGTCTTCTGTTTATGAGTGTTCAATAAATGAAAGTGATCACTAGTGTGGGGATTATTCCTGTGCAGTGATATACTTTGAGGTGCATATCTGGTGATGGGAATGAATTTGTATGGAGCCATCTGATCTCTTTCCTTGGGGACCCCCTGGGGTATGTAGCACACGTCTGAAAACAGTTTCCCCAGATCAGAGAAAATCAGCAATTGATAGAGATTGAATAAGACACCAATATTGATCAGTCCAAGGCTCCTTAATCAAACTCCCCAACCCAGAAAAGTCCCATTAGAGACAATGGGTACATTTTTTCCCTCTCTTTCTTCCTTCTTTCCTCCTATATTCCACTCCTCCTCCTTCCCCTTCTTCTTCCCCCTTTTCTCTCCTCTCTTCTCCCCTCTCATCCTTTCCTCTTACCTTCCTTCTCCCCTCCCTCTCTGGGTAGCCATATTCCTTAGATTCTCACATGATCTGAATATTTATGTCTCTCCAAAATTCTTATCTTGAGATCCTAGCCCTCCAGGGAATAGTATTAGAAGATGAGACGTTTAGGAGATGATTAGGTGGTGAGGGTGGAGCCCTCAGAAATGGGATTAGTGCCCTTATCAAAGCAGCCCAAGAGAGTTCTCTCCCTCTATTCACCATGTGAGGACACAGCAGAATGTTGCCACCTATGAACCAGAAAGCAGGCCCTGGATCTTGGACTTTGCGGCCTCCAGAACCATGAGAGATAATCTTCTGTTCTGTTAAGGCATGCTGTCTATAGTATTCTGCTATAGCTGCCTGAAGGCACTACCTTCCATTCTCCAGAAGGGAAAGATAGTGCCTCTTAAGGTTCTGAATAGTCTGGCATCCCTCAGGAGCCCAGTCGGAATGGAACAAGAGCCTGATGCTCAAAAGAAAATCAAGTATAACTCATAAACCCAAATTTCTCAGAGCTGAGGGGAGCCTCAGAGAGGCTGTCCAGCCCTTTGTCTTCAAGAGGTAAAATCTCATTCCTTCACCAATGAGTTTCAGAAACCTGGAGCAACCTGCCCCAAGCAGCCCAGGTGTGGAGAGTGGAAGTGGGATGGGAGCCCTGTCTCTCCTTTCTGAGTCTGGCTTCTCTTGCCATCCTGCATCTTGCAGTAACATGTGGGAGAAATCACCCTTGGGTGACTGCTGGCTGAGTCACCCCCCCAATGTGGCTTCTGGTGCAGAATGTGTTAGATTGATTTATTCAGCCAGTGAGGATTCTGCCATGAACTAGCCTCACTGTACACTCTTAGGAACACAGGTGAGCCTTCTTTCCCCCCAAAGGACTATAGTCAACCAAAATCTAACTGAGCCATGCTTTTATCCGTCTCCTACTTACTAGTTTCTAAAATGGTTTTTGCTATTTAAGGATAAGGAAATTGATTTGATCATTATTCATTGTATACTTGTACTGAATTGTCACACTGTACCCTATAATATTATGTACCAGTTAAAAATTCTTTAAAAAGAAAGAATGACAGGTGGAGATTCTTAAACTCAAATTCCACTGTCCCCTAAGACCTTAGTGGAAGATGGGTGGAGGAAGGGGAAGGAGAGAAGAAAGTACAGAGAGAAAATTTCAGCACCCAAAAAATAAAATCGTGTTTCCTCCTGAGTGGCACCTAGTTATAGGAAGAGATGGTGGTCATGAAAGGGTTACAAGATTCAGGGAGTTGGGGAACTTCCTGGAGTCCCCAAAGTGGGGAGCTGGACACCTGGACCTCAAACACATGTGCTCACTTGCTGCCTTGGCCTGATCGGCAGTGGTGAAGTGGAGGGGTTAGCCTAGTTTCAGGGCCTGCAAGGTTGGGTTCTGAATTCCCACATAGCCAACTGCTTGGCCTTAAACTCCCAGCCAGATGCCTCTATTCACCACTCAGTTTTGGCAAGAGAGGCCAAATGAAATTCCTGTACACTGAGGAGAGAGGGAAGTTTCCTGAGTGAGGGACATGACTAATGTTTTAGAATTTCTCCTGCCAGTTCTGCTGATTCCAGCTCCGACCCTTGTTTCCAGACATAGAGGATATAGTCCTGTCACTCAAAGCAAGACAGAATTTCAAAGTTGAGCTTGAAACAAGTACATATTTCTAATCTTAATTCACTCTCACCCAGCCAGAGCATTTACAGTCCAGCCAAACCCTCAGCATTTCCTGTCTGTGTCTGTTTAGAGTGTGACCCCCAGAAACTAAGAGATTTGACCCCCGGGGCACTCAATGACCTCATTGTGCGTGCGCGTGCGTGCGCGCGCGCGCATACACACAGACACAGACACACACAGACACACAATTTTTGTCAGCTCAGCTGGAGGGGAGTCCCCCTGTATCACTGCCCAGAGTCAGCAACAGGAGCCTTTTCCACTAAAATCAGAAGAAGCAGCAGCCACTTCCCCAGCCACCTGGAGAGGATGCTGAATCTTACCTAGCCTCCTCTTCTTTAAAAGGGCAAAGGCATTCTGGCATATTCTTTCTCCAAGCCTCATTGAATTCTGGCCGACCCCAGAGGGCAGGAAATCAGCTCTCTCCACTGTGTAAGCAGCTGGTGTGGCCATTAATCACTCTGCAGCCTGCTCTGACAACCGTCTCTCACACAGGATATCCAAGGTGCCTGCGGTGCTGGAGGACTCAGCAGCGCAGGGATACCAACCCTACACCTACCATCCCCAGAGGATCATCAGGGCCCTAAAATATAACCGAGGTCCACACTAGTTTGTTCAGTCAGCAGTGTTAGCTGACCAACATCTCCCTATGCTGGCCCCGACTGCAGGGCCATGGGCAGCTTCTCAAATCCACAATGTGGGAGCCCTGTGTGGTCCCACATCACTCATCATCCAAAGCCTTCTCTGCTCCCTCCTTCCTCTAGTTAGTTGCCTGTTCAAAGGTTATTGGTAACTCCTGGGAAATTCAGTGGTGTAAATGCCAGATCTGAAAACTCCTGTCAGATCACAAGGTGCCGATGCGGGATGTAGGAGGCCTTCCTTCTGTACCCCACGCTCGCCGCTCTGCGGATCTCACTTGTTTCTCAAGTTGATCTCAGTCTGCTCTGGGAGTTCAAGCCTCCAAAATCATGAAGAGACCAAAGCTCTAAAAATCTTCCATGTTACCCCCTCTTACACATACCCTGCACACATATACACACAACACCACACATACACCCCACACATCACACATACATCATTTACACCACATACACCATTCGCACAGCACACAACACACACAACACACACACACACACACACACACACACACAAAGATGTCATTCGCCATCAAGATACAAGTTAGGGCTGGGGTTGGGGCTCAGTGGTAGAGCGTTTGCTTAGCACATGCAGGGTCCTGGGTTCGAACCTCAGCACCACATAAAAATAAATAAATAAAATAAAGGTATTATGTTCAACTACAACTAAAAAATATTTTGTTTTTTAAAAAGATGCAAGTTAAATGATTGCTATCTCTCTTCAGTCTTCCCTGTTCCTCCCTGCAATGAATATCTTTTTCATCTTTGATAAAACTTTTCCCATCTCCAACAACAACTTTTAGTTTTATGGAAAGTACAAATTCTGTGGTAGGCAGCTCACAATGAGGGTCAGCCATGGTAAGCGAGATGATAACTGACATGATTAGCCTTATTTCTGGCTCTGTTTTCCCTCTTTGTAACTGTCTTCATGTCAACATTTGATTGACTGAATTTACATCAATCGATTAAATTTTATCCATCTTGATAAGTTGCTTAGAATTCTTACTGGAAGAAAGAAGAGTATAAATTGGGTAAGCCTGTGCATTATTGGCTGGCATCACCTCTTTTCCCTTCTAGGATTGGGAACTACACTTCCCAAGACCCCTTCTGTACACGGTTTTCCAATGAGAGGAACTCACAGGAGATTTGGAAGGCTGAAAGGAAGGGGAAGCCATCAGGCATCAGAGATGGTGTGGAAGGATAAGAGGTTCTTCAAGGCTTCCTGGTCAGTCGGTAGTAGGAGTTCATTGGAGATACTCAAGAATTCCAGGCAAGGCTTTGAAAACCAGCTGCTTTGGTTTCAGCCTGGGTTCCTTGATGAACACCTCCTTTGACTTTCAGGAACAATCCCTCACACCTTTGGCAGCAGCTTCTCTTACCTCCAAAATCTTCCAACTGGTATGTAAGCCTCTAATTATGTTTTAAACCCTTTTTTAAATGCAGAACATATGAAGTAACTTCTGTTTTTCCTAACCAAATCTTGTCTAATATGGACATAAATAATGTAAATCAGGTACTATACTCATGTACATCACTGATAGGAATGTTAATTGGGGCAATCACTGTGAAAAATATTTTGAGGTTTCCTCAAAATTTCCAACATAGTCTTACCATATGATCCAACATTCCACTTATAAGTATATACTCAAAAGAATTGAAAGCCAGGACTCAAAAGGATCCTTGTATACCAGTGTTCACTGAAGCATTATTTACAATAGCCAAAAGGTAGAAAAAACCCAGTTGTCTACCAACACATAAATGGAGAAATAAAATTACAAAAATAAAATAATATATAATGGAATATTATTCAATTATAAAAAGGAATGAAATTTGATACATGCTACAATGTGAATGAAACTCAGAGCCATTATTTTAGTTCATGCTGATTGAAATAGGTCAGACACAAAATAACAAATATTATATGATTCAATTTATTGAATACCTAAAAGAAGTAAATTCATAGAAATAGAAAGTCAATTAAAGGTAGATTACCAAGGCTGAGGAGTTTTGTTTGTTTTTATTTAATGAGTACAAAAGTTCTATTTGGGATGATGAAAATGTTTTGGCAAAAGATAATGGTGAGAGTTGTACAACTCCATAAATGTATTTGATGCTGTTAAAATGGTAAATTTATGTCTATATATTTTATAATAAAATACAGGTATTAAAAAAGCCACTGTGATAGTAGAAGATTTCTAGATGTTGCTGTATGCAACCACCCATTTTATCATAAGTGGTCAATATATATAGACTGAGGACACATATTGTGTATAGATGACTAAGTATGGGTCTCAAGACAAAAGAAGGAGAGTTTCATTTCATCTAGTTTTTTGGGGAAATCCTACTGAAATTATACAATTAGATTCTTCCATCCTAGGTTTCAAATCTTATCAATGCCCAGTTCAAGTCTCCCTTACCTGACTAATTCAAAAATTCTTCCCCACCTAGGTGACCTGCTTGCTCTCCTCAGCACATCCTCTCACAGCCCCCAATACCATCTATCTATTATTCCTGACTACCTTCAATACCTGGCCCAGCATTAGGGCCTTCCTGAGATTCCTTCTTGTCCATGGGATTATAAAACTAAAACCCTTTTCTTCACTAGTATCCAGCCTCCCATATACACATTTATCTTCCTCTGTAAAATAGTGCACTCTCACTTCCAAAGCCATTGACCTAGACATAAAGGGACCTCTATGGTTTGCCAATGAACCATGTATATGTGAACACAAACAAGAAACATCCCATGCTATTAATAATACCAATTAAAGCAAAGCTATTATCCTTCAGGATATGCTCAAGAGTCCATTTACTATATCACACTGATCAGGCCAATGGCCCAGTACAACATGGCTTCAGTTCTGTGTACCTATAGCCAACCTGTGTATTAAGTCATAATCCTTTAAGGACAGTATTCTCCAGATGTGTGAATGACTCTACCCTTTGTTTCAATTTCAATCCATATTGCCATGTGTTTTTTAAAGGGTAAATAAGTCCTAATCTGTGTATTGGGTGATTATGAAAACTATGGCCAAGGCTGTATTTGCATTTGGATAGCGTGAAAAACACCTTGGGATCAGGGGACTTGATTTTTTAAAATTTTCTTCTGAATTGATTTGTGAACTTGAAAATATTACTTCCCTAAGCCTGAGTTTATTCATGTTTAAAAAAGTAGAATTTGAATTGGTGAATTATTGCAATCTTTCCAGTTCTAGGAACATTGTTTATATGCTAAAAGCAAATCCTAAATGCCCTCATTGTGTAAATCCCTCCATTTCAGGTGCCTAGAAGTCTCAATAAGCAATCTCAGGACCAGGCAACAACCACAGAGAAGGCTCCAGGCACAAGGAGGTCAGGTGGTCTCACCAGAGGCCTCAAGCTGAGGACCAAGATGCCACAGCTCTCCATATAGATCACACTGCCTTTTTGTCTCACCAGCTGGTTGGCCCACCTCAAGTATTTTTAGTTTTGTAAGCACATAGCTTGCTATCCTTACATAATTTGTGATGGGGCATCTCTCTATTTTGTATACAGAATCCATGATTTACAAAAGAGTCTAATTACAAGAAACTCCGTAGAGACATACTCTGGTGAAAACACTGGCCTCTGTCATAATTGCATAATGAGAAGATAGTCAATGTGCTAGAAAAGCATCCTTGCTGAGATGGGGGCTGCTGGTGGTGCCGGCCTCACACTAGTACTCAGACCTTATTATGTGCAGATTTCTTCACCCCTCACCTCCCTCTACTAGCAAGAACTCTGGCCCATGCAGCCTGTCTGCTCAGTTGCCTTCAAAATATGTATGTGCAAAATCCTCCTCCTCTCCTACAAAGAGCCTTCTCTCTAAGGCTCTTGTCTGACTTGTATATAGGTTAAATTTTCCTGGGTGTTGAATTCCTACACTCCCAGCTGTCCTGCTCCTAATAGTGATGTTATCAAAATATATGGCATTTGGGGATATGCTTTCCCTGGTCATGCTGTTTCCTGAATTTCAATTGCACTTCCCTCCCCAGCCTGTTTACACATCACAAATGAAAAAGGATATTGTGCAATCAAGTTGTCCCCCCTAACATCTGTCTTTGAAACTGAAAAATGATTTGCAAAATTCTAGAGCCACTTCCTGCCCTACTCTCACTTGAGGTTCATAACTGAGCATGTGCTAGATCTTGGACCCAGAGTTTTAGTATCAGCTACTCTACCACCATGCTGTGGAAACAGTCTGGTCACTTTAGATGTCATTTTCCTCATCTGCAAAATAAGAAATGAGGTGAAACCATATCCATGGCCCCTTACATTAGGTAGGAATAAGTCTGACTACTGAAGTAGACCCATGACAACATTTCTTGACTCTAATCTCACATAAATGCTGGAACTGGGTATGATGGCTCCACTCCCATGATGTTTTATGGTCTCAGACACCTGGTGCCTGTTTTATTGCTCTGCCATTCTAGAAATTTGCCCTCCTCCATTGGAATGAAGAAAGAATAAGTTGAAGCCACATGGCCACAGTCCTCTCTTTTCATCCTCAGAATTTGGACACTTGGTCACACCTGCCTGCAGGGTGGCTGGGAGAATATATGACCAACTAAACATTCTATGACCTAGTACAAAGACAATGAATATTTGGGCCATCTAGAAGTAGCAGCCACAGATCCATCCAGTTGTACTATTTTGAATCATGGAGAATAGGAGATTCAAGAATCATAGCAGAAGGAGACACTACAGAGGTCATCAGGGACATTGACTGCCACTGCCACATTTGTGTGTGCAAGATAATCAGAGGTTCAAACAAGAATGTGCATAATTCTATTTCCAGTAGCATATGCAGCTAGCTTCTGCTTCCTGAACTTATATTCTCTTAACAAGATCACAAGGAGGTTTATTAGTTCATTTCAACAAATATATGTCGGCATCTACCATGCCTCAGGCACCAGAGATATAAAAATGAAGATGACCCATCTATGCCTTCCCTCCAGGCACCTAATTGCAATGGGAAAATAAAACCTAAATAGGAAAGTTCAGTATAAGGACATAAGTGCTTCCACGGAGGTGAAATCCGGGGTGGCACTCTCTAATCAAGGAGAGAAAACTAAAACCCCAAGACAACTACTGAGCAATGCAAGAAAAAACAACCAGGTACTAGAACATGTGTCAAGGACAATGACATGCATGTTAAGAAGGAGGAAAATGATTGTCAGGGGAATATGATTATTTGAGAGAATAGACTTAACAAGTGAGTAGAAGTTGGGTAGAAGAAGGAGAAGGTGCTAAATAATCACATAATCTTTGTCTTTGATTGTTAGTAGAGGCATCAAGGAGGTTTTTGAGCCTGGAATCAGATGTTAGGTAAGCAGTCCTCATGTGCAGATTCCATAAAAGGAAAGGGCAAAGTCCAAACTCAGGGATTCTATATCCAGATTTGATGCATCTTACCACTGTTTACATGGGTCAGACTAATCTTGAACAGAGAAAATTCAAGATTCCAGTGACTTGAGCTGAAGGAAGAGGATTCATACTGACCCACAGAAGATCAGGAGCAGGCAGAAGCCCAGAGTAGTTTAGGAATGGGGTCACACAGCATGGTGCCCTGCCCTCAATGGCTTAGACTCTGGGCTAGAAGGCTCACATCCAGAAACTGGATCCCTGGCAAACTCAGTGTTTTATGCTTCTTAAAACAAGCTTCAACTCTGGGAGCAGCCAAAGGAAACACACATAAAGTTCTAAACTTGAGAGTTATGGAGTCCCTGGAAAGGATTTCTCTGGGAGGATGTTAAATTATAGAAAAAAAAAAACAACCTCCTTGACCTCAACTCAGAGGATGCAGAGTCTGCGTGACAGAAGATAGGACAGGATACCCTTTTGAAGCATCTTCCCCTGTGATAATACAAGCCCATGGCCATACTGTTGCTAGGAAGGCCGACCCTACCCACTGTCTCCTAGGCCAGAGAATAGCACTTTCTGCCCACAAACAGAAGTAATTCCAAGTCTACTTTCTTTTTAATCCACAAGAAAAAGCAGGATGATGAGTCTGTGGGCAGAAATCCAATGTTATAAGGATTTCAATGGATGCAAATTGTTTCCTGGATAAGGGCTAATGACAGCTAATAGGCCAGTGCTGGGTACCAGGCAGATGACCTAGCAGCAGTTTCCTATTTCTGTTGGCCATAATCACAACTTCCATTTGCTATTTTCATCCTCCTCCCATATTACTGGCAGAGCAGCCACATTTTCACACTCCTACTTCTCCCAAAGGACGTCAGCATGCCTATTTTACATAGGTACACAAAGGCAGAATCACTCCCTCCCCAGATTAATGGGAAATGAACCTGCGCAAGCCTAAGCTTACTATCTCAACAATATGTATGTACCATCCAGTTCAGTTTGTTCAAAAGCAAAGGAAATGGAGTTGCTTTAAATTTATGAACTGACAAGTCTCTGAGTAATGGTGAATCATAGCTGGATATTTCACTTAAACCTCAGACAAGGAGCTGGCTCCTGCTGCAGCTCTTTTTGGGTCATAAGAATTCATCAGAAGATCACTCACATCCCTAAGCCTAGAGCTGAAGATGAAGAGTTGGTCAAGGCCAAGGTCAGCTGTGGCCAGAGAGAGTGGCTGCCATGCATCACAAAGACACCTCAGAGGACAAAGACATCAGCTCAAGCATGGGCAAAGCAATTAAGCAGGGGGTGGTGGTGAAGTTCTGAGAATATGGGAAAGAAAACAAAAAGTATCTTTTGTTCTCTTTCTGCTCGACCAGGCAGGATTTAGATGCTAGAAAAGAATCCCACAGCAGAACCCCAGAGAAGACATGCCTTGGAGCAGTCTGAGTGTCCTATTTTTCCCCATCATCATGTTGTCCCTCTCTCTGGGACAGTTTCCTCACCTGAAACCCTGTGTGTATCTAGAAAACTCCAACTCAAGAATCTGCATAATATGACCTTTCTTGGGATTCCTGCCTCAATTTCTGTTCAGTTCAAGTCATAATTTTCAACCACACTGCATTTTAAAGGTTGGCTTTTATTTCTACCTCCCCCACTAGACAGAGATCATCTCAAAAACAAGAACTGATTCTCATCCATCTTTTTACTCCCATACTCCCAATTATTGGCATAGAATTTAATAAATCCCTTTTGAATAAGGAGCAGTGACTGGATAAAGAGGATAGAAGGAAAAATGAAAAGAAGGGTGGGGGAGGAGGGAAAGAAGAGGGGGTTAGTTTTCAACTCAACAAAATAATTGCTTAAATTAGACAAGATGACACAGGCTGGATTATGCTAGAAGAGAGCAAAGAGCAATTACATTTTTAATCTTCTTTGAATAACCTTGAAAAGCTTCTACATTTTACATGCTTGACTGACAAGGAAAATAAAAAGACCTGGTAAGAGACACAAACAATGGATTTTTAAGGGAGTAATCTTGTTGTAGATAATATGCTACTCTGCAACCCTAGCTGCCTGCCTACTTTGAGATGTTCAGTCATTTTCCTATCAGTTCTAGTGAATCAAGTTATAAAGGAACTAAAACATGTAGCTCACCCTTTTGATCCCTCAGGGGCACTGAGAGTCTTCTCCAGCCAGAGTCTTCAGAAGGAGGTTGACAGATTTCCATTTGTCTACCTCACTACTGTCAGGATCAGCTCAGATCTTCTTAGATAAAGTGAAGTCATAGGATGGTTTGGAGGACAACACTTAAACTCTTCTTAAAGACAGGTGAAAGCAGGAGAGGCAGAGGCAATAGGTTATAGCCTCCTCTATTTGGAATTTTTATCCTTCTTTATGCCTGAATGAATTTCCCTCTCCTCCCTACATCCAGCTGGAATGAGGGTGTTACCGGAGGCATTTCTGCTCATGGTTCCTACTGGAAACACAGAAGTGTCTGCATGAGCTTATAGAGAAGTCAAGGAGAATCAAGATTTCCTACCCCTTTGTTGGATAACCATAAAACAAAGATGCAGTTGTAGAGGAAGTAAGAATTGTGGCTTACTTTGGGACTTACATATTTCTAGCAGATTTGGGGTGGTGGGTGGAGGAATGTGGTGCTTCATTTTATGTGTGAACTCAGCTGGGCCCTGGGGTGCCCATATATTTGGTCAAACATTATTCTGGGTGTTTCTATGAGGGTGTTTTGGTCAAGGTGAACATCTGACTCAGTGGAGTTTGAGTAAAGCAGATTGCCCTTAATAATGGGGATGGACCTCATTTAATCAGTTGAAGGCCTGAATAAAACAAAATATTCTGTCTCCCCTTAGAAAGAGAGAATTCTCTAGTTGCTACCTTTGGACTTCTCCAACACTGGTGATTCCTGCTTCTACAGCAGACTCCATTTAGATTGAATTGGCTTTTCTGGGTCTCTGAAAAAGGTCTTGGGATTCCTGCCTCAATTTCTGTTCAGTGCAAGTCATAATTTTCAACTTTCCAGCCTCCATAATTGTATAATCGCAATTCTTATAATAAACCTCCTCTGTACATATTTGTTTTAGTCAGCTTTTTTGTTGCTGTCACTTAGAAACCCAACCAGACCAGCTGCAGAGGAGGAAAAATTTACTTGAGGGCTCATGGTTTCAGAGATCTCATTCCGTAAGCGGCTGGTTCCATTCCTTGGGACTCAAGATGTGGCAGAACATCATGGCAGAAAAGGGAAACAGCTCAAATGATGATCAGAAAGCAGAGAGAGAGACTCCACTTGCCAGATATGAATATATATACCCCAAAGCCACACCCAATTCCCACCTTCTCCAGCCACACCCTACCACTTCAGTTATTACTCAGTTAATCCTTATCAGAGGATTAATTAACTGATTAGATTAAGATTCTCACAACCCAATCATTTCTCCTGTGAATCTTCTTGCATTGTCTCACATGTGAGCTTTTGGGGGATACCTCACATGCAAACCATAACAATATTTTATTGGTTTTGTTTCTCTGGAGAACCCTAATATAGCATGGGAGTAGGGGGTAGACTCATTAGCAATTGGTTTACTAAGAGACTGAATATACAAATGGACAAGGGTCAACCATATGCTAAAATATAATTCTGTACTGCAACCTACAGAAGTTAGCCCAGGAAACTAAACTATTATATATAATAACCAGGCTGGGAAGCCAGATTGCTATCTGTAAATCAGAGTTGCAGGAAGTTAGATTACTATCTCTAGCAACTGTCCCAGGAAGCCAAACAGTGACCCCTGTGACAGAACTTGGCCCTAAATAGACAGAACTTAATTAACAAATGACAGCTTCCCTAATTTTTGTCCCTACTCCCACAGGGACCATAATGAAGAAATATGTATGTCTAACTCATCACACAGGAGGCCTTGGTTCCAGGCTGCCTGCAGCTTTCCCACACCAAAAGCCTTCAAACAAGGCCTACCTAAAACTGTCCCTTTTCCACTCTAAGTCTTCCTCCTACTTCACCTGTTTTTGATTCTGTGTCCAAAGTTAGTGATGGTGGCTTATTCCCTTGACAAAGCAAGTTCTAAATAAACCCTCGTCCCTTGTTCTCATTTGATTGATCTTCATTTCTTTTCACATTACCCAAGTGTTTTAATTTGCTTGTTCATTGCTGAGATCAAAAGACCTGACAAGAACAACATAGAGGGGGGAAACATTTATTGGGGTTCATAGTTTCAGAGGTATCAGTCCACAGATGGCCAAATCCATTGCTTGGGCCTCAGCTGAGGCAGAACACGATAACAGAAGAGTGTAGTAAAGTGGCTCAGGATGTGGCCACCAGGAAGCAGAGAGAGTCCTGCTTACCAGGAACAAAATATAAACTCCAAAGGCACACCCCTGGTGACTTACCTCCTCTAGCCACACCCTACCTATGTACAGGTACCACCCAGCTAATCCATATCAGTGTATTATTGCACTGATTAAGTCAAGGTTTTCACAACTCAGTCTTGTCACCTCTAGATTTTCTTGCATTGTCTTACACATGAGTTTTGGGGATACACCTCATATCTAAACCATTTGTTTCTACCAAGAAACAAAGAGAGCAACCCACCCAAGGAAGAAAAGAGTATGGCCCCAGAGTTTCATTCAAGCACAATGGACCAGTCTCCAAGGAAAAAGATGATCCAGTGTTCAGTATTGTTGATTCTCCTCCTTGTCAGCCCTCAAGAGAAGGGGACTAGAGTAAAAGAGCCTGATGAGAAAACTGAAAGTGCTTGTATACTCCCATCTCTCCCTAGTATTGAGAGCCTATGAGAACAGCATCATTGTTTCCAAAGACAATGCTGCAAAGTTTGCAGCAATTTTGACAGTGATATAAGATGAAAACCTCAGCTGTCGGAAGCCTTAGGGGCAGGACCTTTGTAGTTCACAGAAGATGCTGAAAAAAATCTCCAGGGGGAGCAAGGATAGAGAAAAGGGCCAATACCTTGGTAGTTATATCCTCTCTCAGCCTTGTGAAATACAGAACGACTGGGCAGAACTTTGAAGGATCTGACTTTCAGGAAGAGAGGAAGTGAGCAGACTCAGGGAATGCCTATGTGATGGTGATCTTTGTCATCCTGGGCTTACCCAAGGCTGGTTCAGACCAGGAATCAGGGGCTATACCAGGGATTTCAGCAACGGCATTAGCTGAATTCATTATGAAATATCTCTTCTATATTTTCACTTTCCTTTTTTCCTTCTACTGAATTTAAAATCTAGTTTACATTTCACAGAGTATTAAGTGTAGGAAAGGAAGGGTACCATGAAGAACAAGAGAAAGCCTTACGTGTCTCCTTGCTTATTAATGAATAATATGATGATAGACTACTTGGTCATGCATCATTAATGATGGAGATACATTCTGAGGAATGTGCCATTAAACTACTTACTCACTGTGTGAACATCATAGCATGTACTTACACAAACCTAGATGATACAGGTCAGTCATTTGACATGGCCTCTTGATGTAATCTAGATATTCTGTTAACAAGACATATATTAGGATGCTGCCAGTATAAACCCAGCAAACTGTTTTTACAAGAAATATTTTTTATACAAGTAGAAGGAACATACTCTAACTATTAAAAGCATAAGATAGCAAATACTTAAACCTGTAACACAGTTTTATGTGTCACACTTTTATACCTTTGCGGTGCGGCACATGTGTTTAGCTCAGTATCAACTCAAACATGAGAATGCATTGCCCTGTAGAGCTGTGGTGGTGTGATGTCATTAAGTGATTGGAAGTTTCCAGTTCCATTATGATGACTATGGGACCACTGTTGCTGCCATGGTTTAGTAAGAAGCATCTCCCAAAAGCGTATGTGTGAGACAACACAAGGTTTAGGGGTGAAATGACTGGATTATGAGAGCCTTAATCTAATCAGCAAGTCAATCCTCTAACAGGGATTAACTGGGAAGTAACTGTGGGCACATAGGTGTGGCTGGAGGTGGTAGTCACTGGTGGTGTGCCTCTGGGACTTATATTTTGTCCCTGTTAAGCAGAACTCTCTCTGCTTCCTAATTGCCATGTTCTGAGCTGCTTTCCTTCATCACACCCTTCTGTGATAATGTTCTGCCTCAGATAAATGGAGTCGGCCATCTGTGGACTGAGATCTCTGAAACTGTGAGCACCAAATAAACTTTTCCTTCTCTAAAATTATTCTGTCAAGTCTTTTGGTCACAGTAACAGAAAAGCTGATTAAAACAGTTGGAAATGAGGTGCACTGTTGACTGGAACATTGCCATGTGGTATGTAACTGTATATATATATATTTTAGTGAAAGTGTCTTAGGAGTCAGACACAGTAGCAGCTTAACAGTCCCATTGACAAGTCTCTTGGTTATGATATAGATGTTCCTTTATTTGCATGCACATGTTAAAGTCGATGAGTACTCTTTTTTTTTTTTTGAGAGAGAGAAATAGAGAGAGAGAATTTTAATATTTATTTTTTTAGTTTTCGGCGGACACAACATCTTTGTTTGTACGTGGTGCTGAGGATCGAACCCGGGCCACACGCATGCCAGGGGAGCGCGCCACCGCTTGAGCCACATCCCCAGCCCAATGAGTACTGTCTTTTAAAACAAATAAACTTGTTTTATAGTGACTATTTATGCTAAAATTGCTGAATTATTCAATTTAAATGAACATCTGTTTATATATGTACATATCATTATATGTATCATAATATATATTATATGTATACATTGTCATATATATCATATATATATAAAATACTGTATTTTACATGTATAATTATTTTATTATGCATATATTATATATAATGTATATATTATTGATATGACATGTATGTATGTATTATATATACATATCTGCAATGTATATATATTATATGTATACATGATTATATTATGTAAATGTCATATACACATACATGCATAAATGTGTTTATATGTGTTTATATATTTAATATGTATTTTGTATCATTTTCTTCATAGGTTCAATGGAAGAACATGTTGTAAAATGGAAGTTTGGTTTCTCAAGTTCAGAAGATGATGCTATTTGAAAAGAAAGTTTGTTATTCACAGTTCCCAAGAACCGGGTGCTCAGCGTGCCCAGGGGGCTGCATAGGAAAGCAGTAGGAGAGGTCAGGAGGCAAAGTGAGGGAGCAATGGGGAAAATGCAGATGAGACCTTTGTTGTGGTTTCCTTTTGCTTAGAATTAGTTAGTTTAGATAACCTTAGCAGGCTCTGAGGAACAGGGCATGTCCTATTTGTCTGTCATGTGACCCAGAGATAATCAGGGCAACCTCCTGGAGGAGGAAAGGGAGTTGTGGGCTCTGAATGGATCAGTCTACACAGCAAATGTGTCCTCACAGGCCAGTCCATTACTATCTCCAGAGATGGTCTAAAGAGAACAGGCAGTTTTATGGGGTCAGCAAGGCTCTAGATGCCAGAGCATTAGAAATACATTTCTAGTACATAAGTATATTCACCTATCGGCCACGAGGCCTTTAAAGAGCAAAATATCATCAAAGGAACCCCTATGTTCTTCTATAAAATTACATGCACTGGGGGCTGTGTTGTTTAATTATACACTAAGATGCTAAAAAGCCTTCAAGGGACTTCAGCCTAATTCAAGTAAACATTAATGGAGCCCATAAAGTCAACAATGAGGTCAATGGAGTCCCTGGTATGCAGTGGTGAGCTGGTGGGAGCCTGCAGCTCCTAACTCCTCTGCAGTTCTGCCCTGCAACTTCCCTTTGCCTCCAGCCCCACTTTGCCCTGTGGATCACTTTGTCCTATAACTTCAGGAAAAAAAAAAAAAGAACCTCCTGGGCACTCTAGCTTAGCTGTTTATGCATGATTTGCTGGTTTAAGTCTGTACCCATGGTGTTCTTGATTTAGGTCAAGAAAGTCTATTGTTACTTTTTCAGGAATTTTATGTTAGTTGTTAAACACAGCCAGTTTTTGAAAATTAAGTCATAGAAGCTAATAAATAAATGACATTAAAACAAACTTAAGTGCTCAAAACTTGGCACTCCCAAAGTATTTTTACTACAGCTTATGACTCTGTATACTCTTGAAGTTACGTCATACCTATTGTATATAAAAGGTTTATTTAGGCTCATTATTTCATTGTATATGTATGAAGGAGACACCACATGTTGTGCTACCTTGCACCCCTTCCTAGTGCCATGTTCTCTAGTCATGTTAGTGGCCGGAGCCTGCAGCTCCTAACTCCTCTGCATTTCTTCCCTGCAACTTCCATGACCAGTATGTTGAGACCACAGAAATCAACAAGCACTTCAAATCAGTATAAGAGAAAAAAAATATTAATACTTCAGATAAAACTTGTAGAATGTATATCCATTGCATTGCAAATAGTACCCTCCATAACAAATTATTTTCCAGTATTTGAAACAATTATCTGATTTCAGTAAATAAGTCACTCACATCATTGATGAGGAAGTTCCCATAGAAATCCTAGTTGTTTCATTTTTGTTTACTCCTAAGGTAAACAAAAATATCTTCACTATTTGAACTTCAGTAGTTTATCAGCTGATTATATTTGGGTTAAATCTATTTTGACAAGTATCACATAGGTGATGCTGGGCACTTCCCATTGCATCATTCAGGAAGCCCTGCATTGTCACAGTCCAGTATTGATGTCTTAACTTTTAAGAATACCAGATTTTGGGTCTGCAGCATCAGTATGCTGGACAACTTCAGTCATTGACATTTTCTTTAAAAACTGCAATGGACTTTGGCCCGTTAGTGTTCTGTACTGTTGTCTGGCTCCCCTCTGCCTTCTCCATTGGGTGTTGGAACCCAAGCTGGGTGATGAGTGTATATGTGTGCTGGGACAGAGTGTGGAAGCATGGAGGGTAAGGAGAACTTACCAGTGAGGAAGGTGGCTCAGAGTATAATATAAGAGCCCAAACAGGATGAAGAGGGAGATAAGCACAAGATGCTGGAGTCCAAGTGGTGAGGAAGGCATTTATGCAGGGGCAGCCTGGTGCAGAGTCAGATTCCAAGCAGAGTATCCACATGGTATAGGAAAGGCCCCACGCAGAACCCCAAGTAAGATGAGAATATAGCAACACAGAGTATCTGCATTAGTCATATTTCCATCACTGTAACAAAATACCTGAAATAATCATGCTAATAATGGAAAAGGTTTATTTGGGCTCATTATTTCAGAGGCTTTAGTACATGGCCTCTTGGTTCTGTTGCTTTGGGCCTGTGGCAAGGCAGTATATCATGGCAGAATTGTGTGAGAGCAGATATTCACCACATGGTGGCTGGCAAGCAAAGATATAGAAGGGAATGGGCTGGTGTCTCAATATCTGCTTTAAAGGCATGCCCCCACTGAGTCTCATCCAATTCCTCCACTGAGTCTCACCTCCTAAAGGTTCATCATCTCCCAGTGGTGCCATAGATTGGTAACCAAGCCTTTTAATCATGGGACTTTTGGGGACACTTATCAAAATTATAGCAGTGTCTGAGCCTGAGCAAGGTGAGATGGCGATCAGAGGCAGGCAGCAACCCTGTGCAGAGACTGGGCAGGAGCAGGTCATTCACAATGGCACATCATCATGGGATGTTGGAGCCCAAGCAAAAGAGAAGAACATCTTAATGTAGAGCAACCCCCCGTGAGTTGCCAGAACCTAATCTGGGGTAAGAGGACATCCACACAGGGATAAGTGACAATAGCATTATAACAGACTGATAGCAATGGAAACATAACAAAATGAGTGTGGTATTATAGTAGAGAAGATAGATGAAGATGGATGGAACATAAATGTGTGTGTATGCATGTGCATGCATACGTGTATACATACTTGTATTCCCAATTCTGTCCCTTGAAAGAGCCTGGAAAAAAGTTACTTGCCCAGAACATTTGGCATGCATAGCACCCAGATTTTGATTTCTAAATGTCATTCCTCATTAAAAAGAAGCAAAGACTCCCTGGAAATATGGCTGAGTCCAAGATTGGGAGCAGAAAAAATAATACATGAATATCTTACTCTGCAAAAGGAAAAGGAAAAGCTCAAAGAATAACAAGGAGCTGACACTGGTCAAATATTTAGCAATTTGAGCATTAAATAAGTAAGTACAGTAATGGGTTTTATCCCATTGAATACAATAGAAATCCTGAATTCATACCCATGAGAGAGAGCAAGAACAAGAGCAAGAATGAGATTTAGGGCACAAGAGACAGAGGAGAAGGAAGGAAAGAAAGAAATTAAAAGTTTGATGAAGAATAGGAGATTAAAACAGCCTCAAAGTATCACCCCACAAATATATGTGCTTGTATTTATGTGTGTGGATATAATACATATATATGAGAAAAGGGGAAAGAGTTCATCTAAATTTGAGAAATGTGGACTAGGGGTATGGCTTAGTGACAAAGAAGTCACTAGCAAAGCCCTGGGTTTGGTCCCCAAGGGCTTGAGAAGATTGGCAAACACCAACATAATTAGGTGATCAAAGAAAGTGTCCTTGGGTGAGGCCCTGGGTTAGAACTCCAATATCCCTTCACCCCACCCCAACAAGTAAATGTTGTCAGTAATGTCTCAGTAATGAAATAAGTTGAAATGCTGCCCCACATGACAGCATCCAACAAGAAGAGTTCTGCATCCTTCTGTGATGTTCCCGACAAAGACATATAACCTGAACCTCCTTGTGAGGAAATGTCAGAGTCCCACTGAGGAACATTCTCCACAGTAACCTGCCAGAACACTTCAAAAGGGTCAAGATCAACAAAGTCAAGGAAAGAGTGAAGAACTGCTCCTGACGGAAGGAAACTGAAGAAATACAGCAACTAGGGTAAGTGCAATTCTAGGCTATGAAGCCCATAATGGAGACAATTGGTGAAGCTTGAATGGGATCTGAGTATTAGGTGGTAATAACATATCACCATTAACTTACTGATATTGATGACTGAGTTGTGGTTCTGTATCCTTGTTCATAGGAAACCTACAGTATAATATTTATGGATGATGGGGCAATAATGGTGACAACATATTCTCAAATACCTCAGAAGAAATTTCTTTTTACTGCGTGCGTGCACACACACACACACACACACACACACACATTTTCATACCTACATATCAAAAATATCATGATTATGTAAGAGACTATGTCCTTGTTCTTAGGAGATACATGCTAAAGTATTTAGGGGTAAAATGTCATGACACCTAAAACTTACTTTTAAATCATTTTGGCAGAGTGAAAAAGTAGCAAAATGCTACCATTTGGTGAAATCTGGGTAAAGAAAACACTGGATTCATTTTTAAACTCTTTTGGAAGCTTAAAAAGTTTTCAAATAAACAATGGGTGAGGGGGGTAAGTGACAGAAAAGGATGTAAACAATAAAGTTTCCAGGAGTTTTAAAGGATAAGAAATGAATTAAAACCAAGAACTGAGAATCATGCTTTTAATGGTGTTCTTGCCTTGCTTTGTAACATAGAGAAAGAAAATGTCCTTGGATTTCAAAACAAAAGACAATTATGAGATAGAATAGGAGGGCTGAACCCAAAGGATCTTTTTTAGCTTTTTGTGTTTCTGAGACTTTTTTTTCTCTTTACAAACAGGTTATTTTTCTCCTACCCACCAAAGTTGCCTGGGGCCAGCAGAAGCTGACATCACAGGGCCCAGCTGCTTAGCTAGCTTCTGTCCCTTCCTTCATGTCTGGCCACTTGGTTCCAGCTGCTGCCACCCTGGAGTGCCACCAGGCAGCTATAATGGCCCTGCATGTCAGAGTAGAGGTGGGGGCAGGAGTCAGAGTTGGGCCCTCTGAAATCCTGGGCACCAGCCCCAAACACCCAGGAGAGTTGAGGTAGGTAGCAACAGATACCAGCAACTCCCTGGCACTTTTGTAATTTCTCTGACAAGTGCCAAACCCACCTACCACTTCTGTGGCTGCTGCCAGGACCACTGATTGCACCTTCACTGTTTCAGCAGCCCAACTGGGCCATTATAATAACAGTGGTAGCTACTCTAGAAGCCACAGTCCAGGCACCCTGACTTCTACATTTGCTGTAGTTATCCCTACAGGTATCACAATTGCCTCAAAGAACTCTGCTTCAGTCTCTGCTGAAGCCCTGATACGGTTGCTGCTTCAACCAAGGCTGCTCAAAAGGATACTGCTCCAGCTGCAGATCTCTGGGTGTCTCCATGGCTCCAGAAATCCCCATTTTGGTTCATGATGAGCTCCTTCCCCACTCATGACAGCCAAGGGCAGGCAGATCCAGCACGCATGCAGGAGACTAGCTTGACAATACAGAAATTTTGCCATCAGCAGACAGATCACTGCCCCATGAGGCCTACCCCTTTCATTTATATTAGCAACACTCCTCTAACCCTTGGAAAGTCAGTGTGGGAACTGAAAACTACCTTCCTTGTGCTGTAATAAGCCCTAATAAAACCTTATTCATGTGGTTTTAGTGTACCTGTTCCTGTTAAACTGAACAAGCTGAGCTGGCTGCTTGTTGATCTATTGATGTTAAAGGCTACTAGCACTGAGAGCTGCTAGCAGGCAAAACTGGTTACACTGAGAGCTTCTGAGAACTGCTGAAAGCTGCTGGAAGTTGCTAGGAGAACTCTTGAGAGCTCTGGAAACTACTGAGAGAGCTGTTAACACTAGCCACTGAGAGTTGCTCACACCAGCCAATGAGAGTAGCTGGCACTAAAAGCTCAGAGCTGCTAACACTAAGAAAGCTGCACTTTGCCTTTTTGTGATTTATATCTAAATTCACCAAAAGAACCCTCTGTCAAATATAATAGCATTAAAGAGTTGAAAAACCTCCACAACAAAAACTAGAGAACACTAAAGAAAGAAATTAAAGAAGACCTTAGAAGATGGAAAAAATCTACTTGGATAGGCAGAATTAATATTGCCAAAATGACCATACTACCAAAAGCACTATATAGATTTAATGCAATTTCAATCAAAATCCCAATGACATTGCTCATAGAAATAGAAAAGGCAGTCATGAAATTCATCTGGAAAAATAAGAGACCCAGAATAGCTAAAGCAATCCTTAGCAAGAAGAGTGAAGCAGGTGACATCACTTTACCAGACCTTAAACTATACTACAGAGAAAGAGTAACAAAAACAGCATGGTATTGGCACCAATATAGACTGGTAGACCAATGGTACAGAATAGAGGACACAGAGACTAACCCACATAATTACAGTTATCTTAGGTTAGACAAAGGCACCAAAAACATATATTGGAGAAAAAATAGCCTCTTCAATAAATGGTTCTGGGAAAACTGGAAATCCATATGCAACAAAATGAAATTAAACCATGCACAAAGATCAATTCAAAGTGGATCAAGGACCTAGGAATTAAGCCAGAGACACTTATTGGGTTACCCGCCCCAAGATGGCTTGGTTCCAGCTGCTACCCCCCTGGAGTGCCACCAGGCAGCTACAATGGTGCAGATACCAGCAACTCCCTGGCACTTTTGTGATTTCCCTGACAATTGCCAACCCCATCACCACTTCTGTGGCTGCTGCCAGGACCACTGATTGCACCTTCACTGTTTCAGCAGCCCAACTGGGCCATTATAATAACAGTGGTAGCTACTCTAGAAGCCACAGTCCAGGCACCCTGACTTCTACATTTGCTGTGGTTATCCCTACAGGTGTCGCAATTGCCTCAAAGAACTCTGCTTCAGTCTCTGCTGAAGCCCTGATACAGCTGCTGCTTCTCTTCCAGGTCCATTTCCCACTCTATGCAGATTAAGGTGCCAATAAGTCACCAATGGGCAACTGACAAAACCATTCTAATGGCTGTAATCCAATGAGAATTTGCCTCCTGTCCTAAGGGGCTCCGCCTACCCTGGATAAAAGGCTCTGCTGTAACTGAAATAAACGGACTTCTCCGATGAGTAACTCCGTGTCTTGGTTTCAGTTCTTTCATTAGTGCCAAAACCCGGGAGGTCAGAGCCAGGCTGATTGGCTGCATTCCCCCTTTGGGGATTGGAACAATCTGACCCCCAATGGCCTGTCTGTTGGCACTTCGGACAAGGCATAGTTGGAGTCCTCAGGGTTGGGCAGGCCTTTGCCCAGTGACTCTCTTTACCACATTTAAAGCAGGCACCCCGGGGACTCTTACCCCAGAAGAGCAGTTGTCCTTGAGCTTGTGGAGACCTTTGTAAGACCTGGGCCAGCATTTGAAATT
Organism: Callospermophilus lateralis; assembly: GCF_048772815.1. Taxonomy (NCBI): domain Eukaryota; kingdom Metazoa; phylum Chordata; class Mammalia; order Rodentia; family Sciuridae; genus Callospermophilus; species Callospermophilus lateralis. Next base: position 46,452,336 of record NC_135308.1, read on the forward strand.
TTTGGTGTTCAAATTTTTCAGATATCTGATGCTTGCAGCGCTCAGCCTCCTCATCCCAGTTATGATATACTTTAAAGGCTATTGACAGAATTTTAGTCTGAGGAGTTGCAGGACCCTGTTCCAATTGCTTCAATTTAGCTCTTATGTCGGGGTAGCTTTGGGATAGGAAGTGCGTCCTAAGGATGTGTCTCCCATCTGGAGACTCAGGATCTAAATTTGTATATTGTTGGAGGGCTTTTGTAAGGCGCTCCAGGAACTCTGAGGGAGTCTCTTCCCTTTTCTGAATAACTTCCTGAAGTTTCTGAAAGTTGACTGCTTTTCTAGAGGCCTTCTTAAGGCCTACAATAATACATGCGGCAAAATTAGTCCCTCAACTGGAGTCCAGCCGCAGTATTAGAAGTCCCAGTTCGGTTCCTGGTCTGGGACCCCATGGGGACCAGTAGGGTGATTAGGATTAACTCAATGGGTTTCATCTGCATGGGCCAGGGCCAAGTCCCATACCCTCCTACGTTCCTCAGGGAGTAATGTATTGGCCAGGATCATGTATATATCATGGTGGGTGAGAGTATAGGCTTGTAGGACCCACTGAAATTTTCTAATATAAGTAGTGGGGTCAGTGGTATAAGATCCCAGCCTCTTTTCAAGCTGTGTGAGATCGGACATAGAGAAGGGAACATGGACACGCACAATGCCTTCAGATCCAGCCACTTCACATAAAGGGGCCATAGTAAGGGGTTGACTAGAAGGATTATGAAGCGTGCGAGATCAGGTTGGGGGGGGAGGGGGCTGAAAGAGTCAGCTGGGGGTGAAGGGGTAAGTGAAGTTGGGGCAGAAGGCTGGGATACAGAAGGTGGTGAAGGACGATAAGGGGGTGGTTCATCAGCCGGGTCAAAGATACAAAAGAATCACCAGGAGGTGAGGGGACAGGCTTACGGGCAAAGAGGACTTGTTGAGGACTCCATGTGGAGCAAAGTTGGGGATGGGTAAGGAGAAGGGAAAAGGCTTCAGCATAAGGGATCTCCTTCCACTTTTGCGAGTGATCGCAGTAGTTGAACAAGTCATGAAGAATTTGGGGATCTAAGGACACTTCAGCAGGCCATTTACTGAGATTGTCCAAAGGATAGCATGGCCAGTCTTTGGTGCAAAATTTGATTAATAATTTAGGCTTAATGTCTGGAGCAAGGGACAGACATTTCAAATTGGAAAGAAGGCATTTTAGAGGGGAATCATTCGGAAGGGAAGAAGAGGCCCCCATGGTGAGGACAGAGGAGAACGCAGAAAGTCAAGGAGAAGAAACTCAGGACCGGAATTACGATCTGGACCCAGTTGGGTGTCCCCAAGAGGTAGTTCTATTCGATGGACTCAGTAGAGGGCAAAACAGGAGGAGCAATCGGGTTGTCACCTGGGGGCCCTTCCCAAAGGGTGGAAATGCCGGAGGTCTCGGAGCACCTAGCGCTAGGCATTTGTCAGAGAAGAAAGAGGAGGGGGGGAGAGAGAGAGAGAGAGAGAGAGAGAGAGAGAGAGAGAGACTGGGAAGGAGGGGTCTGTTCTTCCCTCTGATTTCACCAGGGTAGGGCAGGGATCGTCTTGGGAAGTGACCTAGGAGACCACTGTGGTCATGAAGACCTAAGTGGGGGGAATTCTCCTCCCACAGCCAAGCGTTGGAGAGTTGCTGGATGATCACAGTCAAGTTCTCCTCAATAGCAAGACCAAGGTGATCACTTCATAGGGGGCACTCACCTAGAGATTGGAAGCGAGCACTTGAGAAGGCGGACGAGGACGAGAAACTCTGGTAGGTTCGAATTGGGAGGGGTCCTCAGGGAGAGGTTGTCCCCTTGCACTTGATGATTGACGAGGCCCTGGGTCCTCCTTCCGGACCGTTACCATCAGCAGGCAAGAACCTAGGGTTCAAATTTATGTAGACGGGCGCTCTATTAGTTTCCTCATAGATACTGGAGCCACCTTTTCGGTCCTGAGGGAATATTGGGGTCCCACGTTCCCTTCATCCTCTCCTGTTGTCAGGGTAGGAGGGAAGACCATCATTCCTCACAACCCCCCCCACAACTTGTTCCATAGAAAAGTTCCCATTCACCCTTTCTTTCTTGGTTATGCCTCAATGTACTGTACCCCTTCTGGGAAGAGATATTCTTTCCACCCTCTGAGCTACACTCTCCATTCACTTGCCAATCTCATCCACACCCTCCTTCCTTTTAGCACTTCTGCCTGAAGATTTTATGCTCCCCTTCTGCTCTCAATGTGATACATCAATAGAAGCCCACTCTGAAAATCACTTTCCTACACCTGTACAACTGGTGAATCCCATAATATGGGACACTCAAAGTCCATCCAGGGTAAATTGCCCACCCATTATTGCCACAGTCTGGCTGGGCACAAATCACAAGCCACTGAAGCAGGAACAAACTTTATTTTTGAACTCCACCAGCAACTCCTCCCGAACGCCACGCGGCTCATCCAGGAACCAGCCACCGGAAATATCTCCTCCAGAAATCCCTCCTTCTGCACTTCCCCAAACAATGGGAACTCTTGGGGAATCCCCGGGAATCCCCACAAGAACTCCAAAGTAGTGCGAGAACTCAAAAGTAGCAGTGGAGGGGGATAGTAATGCCTCGCCTGTCAATCAATACTGTTGGCAAAATGCCAGGCGCCATACAGACTCGGCCATGGCTCTCAGCACATTGTGGTGCAACTTAAGGATCCCTCCTATTTCCCCAGCCAGCCCCAATATCCTTTATTTACAGCAGCTCTCATCGGCTTAGAGCCAATCATAAAAGACTCATTAACAGAAGGATACATTAGGCCCACACATTCATCATTCAACATCCCCATACTGGTGGTAAAAAAACCCAACAGCACTTACCACCTGGTTCAAGATCTTCACCTCATCAACTCCAATGTTAAACCCATCCACCCACTGGTTCACAATCCCTATACCTTTTGTCACAAATTCCTGCCGTAACCACCCACTTTTCTGTCATCGACTTAAAGGATGCCTTTTTCTCCATACCGCTAGCCAAGGAGTCCCAAGATATTTTTGCCTTCACATGGACTGACCCTAAAACCAGACATTCACAACAATTCACATGGACTGTATTTCCCCAGAGGTTCAGGGATAGCCCTCATATTTTTGGCCAGATACTAGCTATGGACCTCAAACCCTTCCATCTCACCTGTTCCACCTCTACTCTTCTCCAATATGTAGATGACCTCCTCCTATGTAGCTCCTCTTTGGAGGCCTCAAAGGCTGATACTGTTGGTCTCCTGAATCACTTGGCCAGTCGGGGGTATCCTGCCTCTCCCCAGAAGGCCCAACTTTGCTCACCCGAGGCCACATACCTCGGCTTTTCCTTATCACAAGGAAAAAAGGCCATTACTACAGACAGGAAAAATCTTATTAATGACCTCCCAACCCCTAAAACAAAAAATGAGATCTTATCCTTTCTGGGTCTTGCCGGATACTTCAGAGCCTGGATCCCCAACTACTCCTAATGGCTAGACCCCTATATATGACCTCACAAAGGGACCAATACATGAACCACTGCTTTTCATGGCCATATGGCCCTTCCAGAAACTAAAGCAGGCCCTTCTTCAAGCTCCAGCCCTGCATTTACCTGACTTAACCCGTCCTTCCATCCTATACGTACATGAAAGAGGTGGACAGAGTCTTGGGGTCTTAGGCCAAAAGTATGGGCCTTCCTTTGCCCCCGTGGCTTACTTATTCAAGCAATTAGCTCCTACTGTTAAGGGATGGGCTCCATGCCGAAGGCTTTGGCGGCTGCCCATGATTTACAGAAGGATGCCCAAAAACTTACCTTTGGATCCCCTCTCACTATCCTCTCCCCTCATCACCTAAAGGATCTTTTGACCTACAAGGGACTCCAGTCGCTCACGCCTTCTAGGGTGCTGTCTCTTCTTGTCTCCTTTCTTCAAAATCCTTCTTTATCATTCCAGGCCTGCCCTCCACTAAATCCTGCCTCTTAACTCCCTGTCTCCAATGCTGCCAATCTCCCGTTCCATAACTATATAGAAACCCTTGAGACATTCCTACCCTGCCCTATGTCCATTCCCGAAGGCTCTGTCTCTGATCCTGACTTCATATGGTTCTCCGACGGTAGTTCCTTTGTGCTGGATGGAATAAGAAAAGTCAGATATGCTGTAGTTTCTCTTTCAGATATCATTGAGGCACAACCCCTTCGGCCTAATACTACCAATCAGCAGGCCAAACTCATTGCTGCCACTAGGGCCTGCGAGTTGGCAGCTGGCAAGTCTCTATCCCTAAGCACTGATTCCAAATATGTTTTCCATATCCTTTTATCTCATGCTGCTGTTTGGAAGGAAAGGGGATTATTAACAACCAAGGGAATGTCTGTCACAAATGCAGGCCTCATAACCAAACTTCTTAAAGCCTCTCAGCTGCCCGTTCAGCTTGGGGTCAGTCACTGCAAGGCACACCAAACTGATTCCTCTCCTATCACCAAAGGTAATGCCAAGGCTGATCAGGCTGCACGGGCAGCAGCATTGAGAACAGCCGCTCGCTCCTCTGTACTTATATCTATCCTCCTCGAGGACACCCCACAGGAAGAGCCTGAGGACAACCATGAAGGACTTTTTACTTTTCTCCACTCCCTCTTCCACTCCAGCGCCCAAAGCTTAGAAACTTTCCTTAAATCTTTCTTCTCCCTGTCCCCACAAGACAAGGAGCTTCTATGTGATATCTCCCTCCCAAATGTGCTATCTGTCAAAAAAAACAATCCTAACACCCCTTTACAGGTAAAGTCCTTTCCTTCACATCAAGCCAGGGGACATAGTCTTGCAGCAGTCTGGCAGCTGGGTTTTACCATCATGCCCCCCGTCAGGAGGTTCAAATATCTGCTAGTAATGGTGGACACATTTTCTGGATGGGTAGAAGCCTTTCCCACCACAAATAAAAGGGCAACCACTGTGGCTGATGCTTTACTAACCCATATTATTCCACGATTCGGGATACCCACTTCCCTTCAATCAGATAACAGGCCCAAGTTCGTTTCACATATCACTCAGTCTGTCACTCAAGGACTTTCCTTGGCATTTCCACTACCCATAACGTCCACAAGCTCCAGGAAAGGTAGAAAGAACCAAAAGGACACTCAAAGAGGTACTCACAAAGTTATCCATGGAACTCCATATAGATTGGACTAGACTTCTTCCTTTAGCCCTTCTCCGTCTGCGAGCCCTGCCTAAGAAGCCCTCATCTCTCTCTCCCTTTGAGGTCATATATGGACGGCCATTCCTTCCTCTGGGCCTTACCCCATCATCTTGGCTCATCCCCAGTCGCTACATGTTACCACTTCTTTCTCATCTCAGTGCCGAGATCTGGAAACATCAGGACTGACTTTTTCCAGATCTGGAAGCCTCCCAGATCCCTCTCTCCGTGTCACCTGGCGAATCTGTCCTCTTTAATCCGCCTGGAGACAAGGGTCCCCTACTCCCGAAGTGGGAAGGTCCAACACAAGTTGTATTATGTACTCCAACTGCAGCCAGGCTAGCACTCCCTAATAACCAATTAACTCCTTATATTCATATTTCCAGGCTCAAGCCGACCTACGATTCATCTGCACGTGGAGCAGTCTAAGCTCCCTCTGTCTCGGGTTGCACTTCTTGAACCCATATTGGAAAGGGAACCCCTGGGTCTCTAAGCCTCTCCTTTTCTTAACACTCATAAGCCTTACTCTTATGGTCTCTTCTTCCCCTTATGTTTGGACATTTAAGGCTAGAAAAACCTATACTGAAAAAAAAAAATACTAAAACTACAGCCCTAGCCACAACGGCAGACTGCCCCCTGCATGGTTGTTCTGACACTGTGTACTTACCCTTACCTGCCTCAACAAAACTTATTCAGCAGTCCTTGAGGCCATATCTTTGTTTCCTATATTATCAACGGGACGAACGATGCCGCTGGTGGCCAGAGGTATATGGGGGATGTCCAAACTCAGGCCAATTAAACATGGGAATATTCTCCTATGTTAGCCAGATTCAGAAATATAACATCACCATCAAGGACCCATGGGACTCATGGTGGGCTGCAGGGGTCACCGCCTTTTTCTATTATAAGGGTATGACTCCACCCCCTGTGGAACCTCCACATCTCTCGGGAATATGTTTCCATAGGATCTTAAGTTTCTCGAGTGTCCTCTGACATTCTGCATTCTGAAAAGGTTATCATACAGGCAATTCAAGACTCCTCTTCCTCTTCAGCCTCTTCTTCACCCACAATGTCTTACTCGTGGCTCCAGATCCTAACGGATATCCTAAATTTCCTTAATCATACCCTCCCAGGAATGCGCCCGTACAACTGCTTCCTCTGTGCTTCTCTGACCCGGCCCCTGCTAGCGGCAGTCCCCAGACTTCCACTTTAAGTTTTCCAACTCAGCAGGTCATGAGGCCCCTTTCTCAGGTCCCACTATGGGAACCCGAGGATTCCCTTGTCCCATTCCACCGTATCTACCTGTTTGTTTCTTCCGGGCCTGTTATATCATCAAACATAACCTGCAACACAAACATTACCCTCAATAATAACACCTACTCTCCTCCTGGAAGTTTCTTCTGGTGTAATGGTACCCTTACTAATTTGGCTTCCACAAAGGTCTCCTCCCCATGTTTTCCGGTAACAATGGTACCTCAGTTGACTCTCTATTTTCTCACTCCCCTACAAAGGACGAATCGAGCTGCCTTTTTGCCAATCCTCATAGATGTTTTTCTCACCACTTCTCTTGTTGGTACTGGACTTTCTGGAGGGGCTCTGGGTCAGACCCTGTGGGCTGTTGAGGATATCAATTCCCGGTTGGAAACCACGCTCTCCTCTACTGTGGTGTCACTAGCCTCGTTGCAAAAACAGGTGACCTCCTTACTCAAGTCACATTGCAGAATCGCAGGGCTCTAGACCTCCTTACTGCAGAGAAAGGTGGAACCTGTGTATTCTTGTGAGAAGAATGTTGTTACTACATTAATGAGTCCGGTTTGGTGGAACAAAACATTAATAAACTTAATGATCTGGCAGCAGGCTTACGGAAGGCATCCCAAACCTCTCCTTTTTCCTTCTGGCTCCAGTCACCCCTCTTGGCATGGATGTGGCCAATAATTGGACTGCTCTCCGTTATTCTGTTGGCCTTCCTCTTTCTCCCTTGCATGATTAAATTTACTCAAAATCAGATATAAAAATCTCTAACCAATCTTTTAACCAGCTTCTTTTTAGGAATTACCAACTACTGGCCTCAGAAGATCCTGACCAGTCTTCCACCACTCAACTCACGACCTGCTAAATGGCAGATCCATGGAAAACCTTTATGGACGCCCTTCGCCAGGATGCATGGCTCCTCCCATCCATGAACACTGAGGAGTATTGGTGGGACGTGATCCAGGACCTATGGCTTCAGGGTACTTTTTTGGACCTGGCCCCATCAGAAGTCTTTAGTTTTTCTGGCACTGCTTTGGGGATTAATATCAGGGTTATCCAGTGTTCTCCCCGCCCCTTCCCAGCGACGCCCCCACTCAGCAGGAAGCAGTCAGAACGAACGACGACCCTACTCCCATTATTAAACTAAAAAGGGGGGAATATTGGGTTACACACCCCAAGATGGCACCAACTAGGCTTCTCTTCTGGGTCTGTTTCCCACTCTATGCAGATTAAGGCACCAATAAGTCACCAGTGGGCGACTGACAAAACCATTCTAATGGTTGTAATCCATTGAGAATTTGCCTCTTGTCCTTAGGGGCTTCACCTACCCTGGATAAAAGGTTCTGCTATACCTGAAATAAATGGACTTTTCTGACTGGTAACTCCGTGTCTCGGTTTCAGTTCTTTCAACACTGTGTCTATTAGAAGAAAAAGTAGGCCCAAATCTCCATCGTGTCGGATTAGGCCCCAACTTCCTTAATAAGACTCCTATAGTGCAAGAATTAAAACAAAGAATCAATAAATGGGATGGATTCAAACTAAAAAGTTTCTTCTGAGCAAAAGAAACAATCAGTGAGGTGAATAGAGAGCCTACATCTTAAAAGCAAATTTTTACCTCTCGCACATCAGATAGAGAACTAATCTCTAGGATATATAAAGAACTCAAAAAACTTAACACAAAAAAATAATTAAAAATAGCTCAATAAATGGGCCAAGGAACTGGACAGACACTTCTCAGAAGATGATATACAATCGATCAACAAATATATGAAAAAATGTTCAACATCTCTAGCAATTAGAAAAATGCAAATCAAAACTAAGATTTCATCTCACTCCAGTCAGAATGGCAGCTATTAAGAACACAACAACAATAAGTGCTGGTGAGAATGTGGGAAAATGGGCACACTCATACATTGCTGGTGGGACTGCAAATTGGTGCAGTGAATATGGAAAGCTGGGAATGGAACCACCATTTGACCCAGCTATCTCACTCCTCAGTCTATACCCAAAGGACTTAAAATCAGCATATTACAGTGATGCAGCCACATCAATGTTTATGGCAGCACAATTCACAACAGCTAAACTGTGGAACCAACCTAGATGCCCCTCAGTAGATGAATGGATAAAGAAAATATGGTATATATACACAATGGAATATTACTCAACAATAAGAGAATAAAATCATGGCATTTGCAGGCAAATGGATGGAATTGGAGAATATCATGCTAAATGAAGTTAGCCAATCCCAAAAAACCAAATGCCAAATTTTTTCTAATTTAAGGATGCTGATTCATAATGGGGTTTGGGAGGATGGGCATGGGAGGATTAAATGAACTCTAGATGGGGCAAAGGAGTGGGAGGAGAAGGGAGGGGGCAGGGAGTTGGAAAGACAGTGGAATGAGACATCATTACCCTAAGTACATGTATGAAGACATGAATGGTGTGACTCTACTTTGTGTACAACCAGAGATATGAAAAAATGTGCTCTGTATGTGTAATATGAATTGTAATATGAACCAAAATTGTAATATGAACCAAAACCACAGAACCAAAACCCATTCTGCTGTCATATGCAACAAATTAAAATTCTAAAAAATGTAATAGCAGTGTGGAAAAGTTTTTCCTTATAAAGTTTGTTAGATGTATCCTGTCTTCTGTTAAACTACCTTCCACTCCCACCAGATATACTAGGCCACAGCCAGGCAAGTAACTCTCTCCTAGCACACAAGAAAGCACCAGCCCTTATTTGTACTCACACCCACTGGTTGAGCCACTTCAGAGCATCCCTGGCCTATTATCTCTTATCCCCACAGGTCTCCATCCATCTTCATTCATAGACAGAGTCATAGGAGGCATTACCAAAGAATGGCTTCTACAGGAAGGAACCTCTAAAAACCATGCTGGTGACAGCCATTTTATCCTGCAGGTTCTACCTGCATGGTAGAACCTAAACACATTTCAGGGACACACAAAATGCTTGTAATTTGAGAAAGAAATGATTAACTTGAAAAATAGAAAAAAAGCCTCTAACATCTAGAAACTGGCATTGGTGTTCTCCTATTAAAGCAGTTTCACATAAAATAACTATGTTGAATCAAGACAGAACCAAAACCACTCCGTGATTACGAAACTTGCCCAAGCTGAAACATACTAAACCTTCTCCTTGTTACCCATTCTGGCTCATATAAATGATTGTGGCTGCTTTACCAATTATGTTTTAGTCTCCATTAGTATACTCTCCTCCCAGACAAAATTTAAGAAGATCACTATCACTATCCGATAGCATACAACCTAAAGCAAAGTCCCATTTCCCTGAACCACTACTAAATTACCAAACACATGCCAAGATTCTACAATAAGCCCTTTTAAAAAATACCTCTTATCAGAGAAAACATTTGGCTTTTAGTTTTTTTTTTTGGGGGGGGGGGATTGGCTTATTTTGCTTAGCATGATATCTCCAGCTCCAACCATTTACCAGCAAATGCCATCATTTCATTCTTCTTTAAGGCTAAGTAATATTCCATTATATTCATATACCATATTTTTTAATCCATTCATCTGTTGAAGGGCACCTAGGTTGATTCCATAGTTTAGCTATTGTGAACTGAGCTGCTGCTGTAAACATTGATGTTGCTGCATCACTGTAATATGCTGATTTTAAATCATTTGGGTATAGACCTAGGAGTGGGACAGCTTGGTCAAATGGTGGTTCCATTCCCAGCTTTCCAAGGAATCTCCATACTGCTTTCCATAATGATTACACCAAACTGCAGTCCCACCAGCAATGTATGAATGTGCCCTTTTTTTCACATCCTCACCAACATTCGTTGTTATTTGTATTCTTGATAATTGCCATTCTGATTGGAGTGAGATGAAATCTTGGAGTAGTTTTGATTTGCATTTCTCTAATTGCTAGAGCTGTTGAATATTTTTTCATATATTTGTTAATCAATTGTATTTCATCTTCTGTGAAGTTTTCTCTGATATGCAGATGCTAACTCACAACAGGGGAGCTAGGGAAGAAACAAGTTACTTTAGAATAGGTAGAAGGGAGTGAAGGGAGGAGACAGGGTTTGGGGGTCAGAAGGATAGTAGAATGAATCAGACATTATTACCCTATGTACCTATGTAACTATACAACCGGTGGAATGCTACATTAGGTATAACCAGAAGAATGAGAAATTGTACTCCATTATATATGTATCAAAGTGCATTCTACTGTCATGTATAACTAAAAAAATTAAAATTTTAAGAAATAAACAAATTTAAAATAAATTTAAAAATTTAAGAAATAAACAAATAAGGGGCTGGGTTGTGGCTCAGTGGTAGAGCACTTGCCTTTCACGGGTGAGGCACTGGGTTCGATCCTCAGCACCACATAAAAAGGTAAACAAAATAAAGTTGTTGTGTTCATCTACAATAAAAATATTTTAAAAAGAGAAATAAACAAATAAGAAAACCCTCTTATTGAGATGCTCCATGGTTCCTCCTGCATTTATTCTTTGCTGCAGTAAAACTCAAGTTGCTTACAGATATATTCCTGGTCAACTTTGGTTGAAAGACTTTGTGCGCTAAAGAAAAGAAATTGGTAAATACTAAGTAAAATAACACTCTGTTGACTTCCTTCATCATGAAGATTTACAATCCACAAATTTTATGACCTCTGAAAATAATGTGTATTAGATTTTTCTCGCTGCATAAGAATTCCCAAGTCTGCTAACTGATTTACTGAGAAATCATAGCCAATTGTAAAATAAATGAGTGGCTAATTTCATAGGCAAATTATGAATTATTATATGTTTGACAGAACCCCAAAGTTAGAATGCCTGGGACCTATAAAAATTGTACATACTCTGGATAGAGAGGGGATGTGGAAGGTTTGTTTGAAAAGAGCAAACGCTACCAACTCACAAATCACTGAACTAGATAAACTGGGATCAATTCCAGAACATCAAAGATAATGTTTTACCCTTGGTGGAAATCAGCAAGGCCAAGAGAAGGAATCTACTTCCCCTTCCACTGCACAGTTAGATGTTTTCAGTAATGATCTCCTGCCAAATCACAGAGCAGACCTCCTCCTGATTGGCTGTGGTTGGGTCACACAGAACTGGGGCTGCCATGGCAGATCAGATGCTGCCTCCTTTACTGATGTCATTCTCAAGCTGTTTGACGCCATGGTCCATCTTTCTTCCTTGTCAGCATCTTTGTAAGAGGAATCTCCTGGTTTCTTCCAGCTGGGCTGCCCCTTCATTCCCCACATTCTTTTGAGGTGCTTTTCCATTATTCAGTCTCTCTGAGGCCTGCACCCTGGCCTCAGTTCTTAGCCACATAAACAGATGGGTCTTTCTGACTCTTCACCCTCTTGCCTGTTGGCTAGTGCAGGAAGATTCTCTGCTAAACCCAAACTGTCCTTAAATGGCATCCTGTCCTCGGATCTCATCTCCATGTCCCCTGCCACACACAGATAAAGTAGGTCAGCCAGAACCCGATGGAAGCCATCTGCAGCAGAAAAATTCTCTAAAGGGAAGTCTCTAGATGAACTTTCTTTTTGCATTTAACAGTCACATTTCTGAGGGGAAAAAAATAAATAAAACCTAGACCCAGAGAATCTGAGACTTTGGGGAGGCAAAAGTTGAACTTGGAAATGGTTGAGCTTAATCATGTCATTTTTCAGATGAGAAAATTGTGGTGCATGGGATTCAAGTTTGTTCAGCAAGTCAAGCCGGATTTTACCTTTCCCCCGTGTATCTATTGGTTTTATAATTTTGTAGGAAGTAGAAATGTAATTTTCCCTACCTTGGTCAAAGTTTAAAAATACAAAATACTAAAACAAACTGAAATGGTATAATTTTTTTTAGGCCCCCACAAAGGCAGTACAGTGTGAATTATATCTTTGTCGGTGCTGGTTATGAAATCACTCTGGAGAGTCATTTCTATAGAGACTGGCAGTGCAGTGACTGTAACTCAATGGAACGCAATTCCACTCAGAGCTCACAGAATGTAATTGATGAAAGGAAGCAGCATAAATTACCTTAGCATTCTTCATGGGTAATGTCTCTGTTTCCCACGCAATCTCATTTTGCACACAAAATAAACAAAACCAAATTCAATCTTCCAAATTGTGTGGCTCCACTTGTTTCTTTTCTTTAAAACATCATGCAGCCCACGTCACCCATGGCAATGACTCTCCTGCTGGGTGAATTAAGTCCAGTATGGGCAACGTGGTAGCCTCCAACCCACTTCCCTCCAGTATCCTGGACTTTTAGCCATTCTTCCTTTCAGATAATTTATTTGGGGCCATGATGAAAGCATAAGAATTAAACTTAAGATCAGCAAACTTGACTTTTATTTCATGTCTGGGCAATTCTAGAGCAGAATGGCAGATTCCTTTGTCCTTCTTTGCAACAACTTGAGCAAAATGGTTAAGCAAAGAATAAAAGAAGAAAGAAAGAGATAAAAAGAAGGAAGGAAGGGAGGGAGGGAGGAAGGAAGGAAGGAAGGGAGGGAGGGAGGAAAAGTAAATGTTCTATGGTGACAAAAAAAAGTGTGGTGGGGGAAGTATTAGCTCACTGAAATAGGTCTGTGATCAAAACATCCCCATTTATTTATTGATTTCTCACAACTCAAACAGAGAGCTGCTATCACAACACACACAGACATGGCTTCGAGTTCTATTGGGATGACAAAGACAACGCAGACAGAACTGCATGACTTTGTCAAGGGTCTGCTACAACTATATGGCTAACCCCTGAGAAGGGTGACCCCCAAACCCAATTTCAATTTTCCAGGTAATACGACCACATGGATATCCTGCAGGCAAGAATCAGTTTTCCCAGAGGTAGGAGATTCTGGGCAGTGCCATTATTAATTGCCAAGGGGGCAGCAAGCCTTGGGTAGCAAGGGAGTCCACCCTTCTGAACCAGGACTCTAAGCAATGGAGATAAGGACAAGGTCAAATACAGTGTCAAGGTTTTCAGCAAGTGTCTTATAAGGAACCAGAGCATAAATCCAGCAGGAGGTTAGGGGCAGGTACCCAGAGCTTACCCTGAACATCAAGTGTAAGGACTGCACACTACTTCTAGCTCTGCTCTCCTGAAGGGATTAACTATGCAAATATGCAATTCAGGGACTAAATATGTAATTTTAGATCTCATGCAGGGTTTGGATGGGCAGGATTTGGGCTGACAACAGCAAACATAAACCCCTTTAGTATAGATGCATCCATGTCCCCTTCTCCTTCTCTGTGAATATTAAAGAGCAAAACATAAAATAGAAATTATTTCTGAAATTTTTAGGTGGATTCTAATCATCTTGGTTTGGAAAATGGGAACTAGGTATTTATCATCTCTGTCAATTATAAATTCAAGGTCTATGTGTTTCTCTCTCACTGAAAATTTCCAAGTATCTATCTCTTCCAGTCTTGCCTTCCCCTCCCCACACCAAGTAAAATTTAAGGAATTTAAGGGAGGAAATCAAAAGTTTGGTCTTTAGGAGAAGTGTTCAGACCAACTTTAAGGTAGTTTGTTAAAATGAAGTCTATAAAATGGATCTATAATCAGAAGATATTACAGAGGAGGCTGACAAGGATGAAGAGACAATTCAAGCTCAGGAAAGTTGATTCAAGCACCTTTTAAGATAATGTTAAAAGCCCCTTGAATCTGCACAGATGCTTTCTTCTAAATGGCCCTGAGAGTAGGTGTGAATCCATCTTTTACTTTCATTAGTTGTTTTATACTGCATCGATTCATTCTCCTCTTCCTATTTCCACTTCATTCCCATTGTTTCTGTCTCATAAGAAGATCAGGCCCACTCTAAGTGGATGGGGCCTGTGGCTAATTCTAGAAATGATTTGCAGCAGAACATTCTACTACCTCTTAAATGTTTTTGGTATCTTTAGACTGATAGAGTGTAACAAGTACAGGGTTCAAGAAATGCATCCCTTTAAAAAGCTCGTTAGCATGGTTTAATTTTAACAAAGACAAAGGTAGAAAGTTCATTATTTTTCATTACTTATTCAACCAACATTTACCGAAGGCTTCATATATTCCAGGTAATGTCCTCTGAGTGGATGGACAGTAAAACTCAGTCTAGCCCACAGTTAAGGAGGGATTAGGGGAGACCAGAGCTGAGTAATTAGAACATCCCAATTAAAACACAATCACAGACAGCCGCTGAGGGCATCAATAATTATCTGAAGGTCCAAGAAGGAGGCTTCACAGTGGTGGTAAAGCCAACTATAGGAAGCAATTGATTTTTCTGAAATAAGAGTAGATGTCATAGAGGAGAGAGAAGGGTCTCCCTAAACCCCTTAGTTCTTACCTGGGCTCTTTGGTTGGATCAAGAAACTCAAGTAATATGAGTAGACTAATAAGAGAATATCATGCACAATTTATGTGTAGATGTGCACCTTCATGAGATGGAATTCTGAAGAAAAGACCAAACCAAGATGATTTTACACTATTTAGACAAAGAGCAAGTGATTTGGGGAGGAATCCAGGCCAAGTGGCTCTTTCTGAAGTCAACCCTCAAGTGCGTTCATCTTGGAATAATACACCAATTCAACATATTTTGAGATGGCACATCCTTAACTCCTTCAAATGTGTTAAGAAAAGTAGTAGAGAACTTATTAGCATGTACAAGGCCTGGGTTTAATCCTCATCATCCCCCCGCCACTCCCCCCACCCCCGCAAAAAAAAGCTGTTGGCCATGAGGCTCAGCCTAACCCAGCTTATTGCAGGCAGGGATGAATCAGTGGGACAGGTGAGGAGACAAGCTTTCCCTCATTGACCCATTTCATTTCATTATGCCATGCTAAGATATATGAATGTTCTGCTTATTTGAATATTCTAACTGATCAGTTAACATTACTACTGATATAGTAGCTCTTGATTGGTTTTCATCTTTGTGTGACTGGCCCATTTTTAGTAACAAACATGGGTAGATTTCTATTGGGCTTCTTGTATCTGAGCAGCCTCTTCTTTCAGTCCTCCTTTATCAGCTGTCCCTGATTCCCTGTAAGGTAAAAATAAGCCTTGGTAGATCGCCCTGAAACCACGGAATCTTTTAAACCACCTCCTGTTTCAACCCTTCAGTTACTGTGGCTTTTGAATGACCATCACAAAGGACCCAGCAGGACCAATGATGGTAGGTGGAATTTAATCAGCCCATGAGTACTGAATATTACAGATACAGCTACAGGTATCATTCCCTACACATATATTTTCCAAGAATTGAGGGATGTGTGTGTGTGTGTGTGTGTGTGTGTGCGCGCGCGCGTGCGTGCACGCACGCAAAATCAATATGAGTAATTCTATCCCAGGTCTGGCTTTTCATACTTCATTTTTCCAGCCTCTGAGAACTCTAAAATTTTAAATACCTAGTGTTACATAAGTCAACAGGATGACAAGATGCTAATTCAGTCATTGCTTACACTCATATCACATTCCTCTGTTAGTTTCTTCCCTGGGGCTCCTGCAGTAAGTATTCAGATGCTAAACATTAATTTTTTTTAACAAACCACATGTTCCAGAGTCATTTTTATCTTCCCATGTGGTAGGTATATAATATTCATCTCCCACCCACTCTAGGCAAATAAAAAGTAATGACGTGAGTTGGTTTCAACATCAGCTCCTTGCACTTGTAAATGCATGAGGAGAGGGGCTTAGCCTTTGGGTGGAGAATGAGGGATTTGATTTGGAATATTCCTCACTCCCCCTTTCCTCTAAGGAACAACAACACATAGTCTTGATCTTCTGAATCCCTTCTCCTCTCCAATTGCTTTGGGGGTGTACTTTATTATGGAGATGGGTTGCAAGTGGGTAACTTTTACTGGGCAATGGGGCAGAGACCATAGTAGAGTTGGAAAGGGATTACTGGGATCCAAAATGGGGGTCCCAGACTGTTGGATTACAAGAAGGTGAGGAACAAATTGATAGGAAGCAAAAATAGCAAATCTTGTAAACTTGTGTTGCATTCCAACTTTGTCACATCCTGTGCCTTCAAGGTGTGGATCAGACTATAATTTTACCCTCATGTGGCACAAATACAGTGGCTGACTCAGTCTTGTTTTTGAGCAAGTTCTGTTCTCTTCCTTTGTAGTGTGTTTAATGGTGCTGCTGCCATCGCCCACCTCTCCAGCATCTGAGGCTGGTATACAATTTCTTACACTGTCTGCTGACTTCTGACTTAGATGCAAAGTCAATGCTGCACCCTCCCCTTATACTTGGACACTGGTGAAACACAAGATCCTCCCATCATTCTCAAATTCAACAGGCCTGGCCTGAGTCCCAGTTCTGCCACCTACCACTTGTGTGATCCTGGGCAAAGCACCCAAATCTCCTTATTTACATTTTTCAACAATAATATATTCTCCACTAAATAGGGATTTTGTAAGAGATGAATGAAATCATGATTTTTTAGATTGATTATCCCAAAGTCCAGCATAAAGTAGTTCAATATATATGAGCTATTTTAAGTGTTGTTGTTTTACCTTAGGTGTTTGTGCTGCATCTGTAACAATCAACCTTCGTGCTCTGATGTGGTGATTCTGGCAGAAGAAGTGGCTGGAGATGGATCTCCATGGTTAGGAACTTTGCTCTCCAGGATGATTCAGGGACCCAATTACCTGAACTGGACCAGCCATTTCAAAACGGGAAAAGTGGGAATTAGAAATTAAAGGTAAGCAAAAGAAGATAAAGTATATTATATAGAGAAGAATAACAAGAAAAAGGGTGGCTGTAACTGAATTGGACAAGCCAAGAGAGAACAATCAACAGTCACATCATTTTGCTAGGCCTCTGTAGGGACTCTTAGGAGTAGGAGGCATAGAACCCAGTATGTGTCACTGAGCTAAATAATTGCCATGTGGTGAACTGGTCAGACTCTTCCATTGGTCACTTATTTAAAAAGGACTCTGGGAATAATGTTTCACCATTCCAAAATAGAAAACCATTTTCTGAGGCAAAGCCTATGGCTATCAAACTGAAAGCAATTTTAAAAACTGAGAAAAGAATGGAATTGCATTGCTCTGTGACCATGGTGCTCTTATATAAACAAGCCTGGCCATCAAAAATCTTAGAATGGCCATGGTCAGTTGAGAAGTCCTGGATACTCCCAGCCTATAACATCACATAGCCATGAAGATCACAAATTTAATGCACCAAGTGTCCACTACATCTTACTGTAGAAAGTCCAATATTTCACCTATTTGCCCTTCCCAAGTGTTTACAAGACATCCTCTATCACCACCAAGAATTCTCACATATTTCAAAGATCAGTCTTGGTTTGGCTTGACCCCAAGTCCAGAAGACCCAGCTCCAAACTGACCTTCTATTTAGCTGTGGGGTAGCAGCCTTCTGATGCAAGTCGTTTCAGCCTGTTGGCTGCTTTCTTCTGCAGTCATTGTCCCATGAATGGCATAGACCTCCTCATAGCTCCACACAGCAATCATTGAGGTCAGACCAAATGTGAAAATGGTACTGAAGCTAACCAAAAATAAATATAAGATTAATACCTGGAACACAACTGCAATAGGGGGGTGTCAAGCCAGTCTTCTATGAGGTCCCTTCCTGTTGAGTTTCTAGTCCATTACAGTTTCCCAAAGAGAGAAGGTTGTCTTGTGCTTCCTTTTCCTTTGTCTATGTCTTTGTCTGTTTTCATTTGCTATACCAAAATACCTGAGACTGGATAATTTATAAAAGAAAAAGATTTATTTCGACTCACAGTTCTGGAAGATGGCCCTGGCAACTGCTGGGTTTCTGGAGTGGATCTCATGGTGGGAAGAGAAGAGCAAGCAGACATGCATGGAAGAGAAGCCACAGGCTAAAAGAGAAAGCAAAAGAGGTCACCTTCTGTGTAACAATTCACTCTTGAGGTAACTAACCCAGTCCTCCAGATAGCATCAATCTGTTCATAAGGGCTCTGTCCCCATGATCTAGACACTTCCCTACCTCCCACTGCTGCTGCTTTGAGAAAAGAAGCCCCAACATGAGTTTGGTGGGGACAAACCATATTTAAATTACAGCAGTCCCCTGCCAAAAAGCCGATCTATCTCAACCACCCCTCAAGGTAAACATTTACCAGCAGATTATCATGTTTTGATGTGAGAGCTCTGCAGCCCGCTGACCTCGTGGGTTATCCTTCACCCAGCAGCTCCCTGCCTGGACACAGGTTTAACCCAAGGCCTCACTCAAAGGGCTTCAGGAAACAACCATGTCTTCGTCAAATGGAAATTGATGCTTTCACAAGAAAGGGCTAACAGCTTTTGAGCCATTTTTTTTTTTCCAGTTTCTACTCATCAAGATTTCAAAATCTTAGAGCTAAGTTTCACCCAGGACACTGTTAAAATAGGAACCACTCTGCTTTTGAAATCATTTTTAAAAAAGCAACGTCAAGGGAAGCAGGTCTCCATCATCTGAGCCTTGGTGATTACCATCCTACGCAGGGCCACTGGCCACGCAGACACAAACCCTGCACACGGAAGCGCCCTGTCCTTTGTTTCTGTCCTTTCACTCCCTCCGCAGTAGAGCTGTTCTTGCAGACGCTTTGTGCCCTGCATAATTGCCACCGCTGAGAGCGGATGATTCACCCATCACCACTTCTTTTTTTCATGCTTTCCTTGCGTCAGCTGAAGTTAGTCAATATAATGTGCCACTATAATGTTTGGAATACTGTAAAGAAAAGCGTTATTTTGTTATTACTTAATTATTTCTTAAGCTTAGACTTAGATGGGCTTAAAGATACATATAACTGGAATGTGTCAGTATTTTCTACAATTTCGAGCACTCTCGAGATGTTTCCTATGTTTCAATTCTTTCCCAATCAGCATAATTTCTCATGGAATATAGGAGAGAAGAACTGATAAAGATAGGTGTTTCAATGTCTAAAAGTATTTTTAATTATAAGCTATTATGTAGCATGCAAGGCATTGTTCACAGGTAGCTCTGTAGGAGAACTGATTTCCAGCTCCAACTGACTTGTCTTCCCTCCAATCTCCTCCCTCCCTCCAGGGCCCTGATGCTCCTTGTTGAATTTGGAGTCTCCCTAGGGACATGCAGAGCCCTGGAAGCTAGAGTGGGCTTGGGAGGGGGAAGAATTCCTGGGTTCCCAGAATTCTGAGTCAAGAAGGAGGAGAAAAGAGTTCCGGAACAGGGAAGAAAGAACTAGGCCACATGTGGGAGAGAGAAAACATCAAAAAGTACATGAACCTTTGAATAAACTTATTTCAATCACTTAATTGGAGAATTAGCTCTGACATCTTGAGTCAGCAAAATGAACATCATAGCTGCTTCCCTGTCTTCAGCAAACATTGAGCAAAGCTTGACTAACTGCTTCTTGTGTGCTGGGTGCCAGAGGACGATGATGGCTGGAGACCCATCTCAGCTCCTTGCAGCAGAGAAGAGGGGCATTGCCCACCTAGTGCTATTGGGTGCTGTGAGCTAGGTAAGCAGTGCTTGCTAAGAGAACTGGTAGGACAAGGTGGGGCCAGCTTCATCTGGGGACATCAGACAATGTCTCATCTTCTAAGAACTAGAAGTACCAAGCAATGCCCACCTCCAAAAACAGGGCTACTTGTACCAGGATGCCTGCCACTCTCCAAGACCAGCTCCCATCTAATGAGCTCTTTTGGCAATAACAGAATTTTGTGAATTAAGATTTGAAACAAAACTAAACCCACTCTAATCTCCATGGCAACAAGAGATGACAATAGTCCTAGGTGTGGAATCAACATCCTGGGAGAAGCCAGGCAGGAAGAGTCCACAGAGAGCCAGCATGGGAGCAGCTGCTCCCAATGGTTCTGCAGCGCAGCTTCCCGACGCTGAGCTGCCCACCCACGCTGGGAACACCACACATGTGCGCAGTGCACACACATGCGCACAGACAGGATCTGGAGGGGGCAGGCACTCAAAGCATTTTGTTCCACAGCAGGTAAACAGCCCAATCGAACCCTTGATTCCTAGATCAGGCTGAGAAGCAGGCTTCCAGTGGAAAGTATGTCCTGTCTCTCAGCAGTGCCT
Source organism: Callospermophilus lateralis (assembly GCF_048772815.1). Classification (NCBI taxonomy): domain Eukaryota; kingdom Metazoa; phylum Chordata; class Mammalia; order Rodentia; family Sciuridae; genus Callospermophilus; species Callospermophilus lateralis. Next base: position 46,472,802 of record NC_135308.1, read on the forward strand.
GCATTCAGCAAGAAGCCCTGGGCAAGAGGTAGCAAAACTAATGAAGGTCTGATTAACAGGCTCGTGGGCAGTGGGGAGCTCAGCCCATAATTGAAAAAACAGAGCGGCAGATCCAAGTTTGCCAAAGAGGAGAAGTCTCCTTTGTTCTACAATAGCACTTCGGTGTTTAGTTAAAAGACAGACCCTGGTGACCCTTAATGACTCTTAGCAGGTTGCTTATTGCCTCTAATAGGACTTGTCGCTCTTTAGCTTATTTTAAATTACTACCAAGTGGTGTGTAGGTTGGGGCTCCTTCAAGGGAGGGGGGAATCAATTGGAGAGGAAAAGCTATTCCTTAGCAACAAAAGAAAAAGGAAAAGGCAGTTTCTTTAATGTAATCTGAGATAGGATCTAGCTCAGCAGAGTCAGAGCAAAAATAGTTTTTCTCTGATCCAGATGACTGAGTTCCACTTAAAGAAAGGTAAGGAGGGTCTGGCCTCAGGATGCCTGAGGCCACAGACATCTTCTCCAGTGTGGAACACCCCTCACGCAGAAGGCAGAAGGACCATACACTTCAAAGGATGTCAAACATCACACAGCCAGGACATCAGGGGACAGGCATTAGCACAGTCATTTGGTTGATGTGAGGTTTTTTTTGTGGGGGGGGGGATTGCTGGGGATTGAACTCAGAGGCACTCAGCCACTGAGACACATCCCCAGCCTTATTTTGCATTTTATTTGGAGACAGGGTTTCACTGAGTTGCTTGGTGCCTCACTTTTGCTGAGGCTGGCTTGGAACTCGAGATCCTCCTGCCTCAGCGTCCCGAGTCACTGGGATTACAGGCATTCACTACTGCACCCAACTTGATGTGTATTTTTAATTAGACTCTTTTTCCAATTACAATAAAGCTACAAGTAAAGTGATTTTAGCAGTCTGGTGACAATGTCGCCAGTATGATTGTCCACTGTGACATTGGTTATTGCTCCTATAGAATACAGCCGAAACTAAATGGTATGCATTTAGTTATACAAGCTCCATCCCAAAAAGATTAGAAACAGTTTCTCAAATACACTGTGAACTTCCAGACAAAAAGAGGCAAAATGGGAAGTGGACAAAATCAGTATAAAAATTAAGGGACAGAGCCAGGGAATAAAGTGAGTACAGCAAACACAAGACTGTAGGGGCCTATGCAGCTGTGTGTGTGTGTGTATGCACTAAATGAGTAAGGTTAGTACACTACACACACCCCCACACACTGTAGGCATCTACGCAGCTGTGCATGCCACGTGTGTGTACACATGAGAACATGGAACACGATCCTCCAGCTTGAGTAGCAATTCTGATTCATAGTGATCCACCACAATTCCCACATCAGCTTTCTCTGACCACCTTAATGCAGGGCTCAGCAAAACTTCCCACTCTCCAGAAAAAAAAAATCTACTCCCATCTAAACAATAGTGTGATTTTCAGTTTACTGAAGATTTCATAGGGAAGTCAGAGGTGAGTTTTCTACCACATGCACCACAACAAACTCTTTGAACTTCCACTTAATATTTACTTTCTCTCCAAAAGAGAAATCCCATCAAGGGATCTCTCTCCCTTTCCTTTTATCACAGGAGTCCAGTCTCTCAGCTCCAAAATTCTCTAGGCCACCCTATCTCACACTTTCTTTGAGTTGCTGCCTATAAAACTCTTTGCCCATGAATCAGCAAACCAAAGATCCAAGTTCTAGGATCTTCTCATGTTGGGAAACAGGGGCAATACATAATGACAACAATAGCATTCTGTGCTATCAAATTTATCAAGAATGATTTTAGTGTGGAATTTGGAATTATCACCCCATAAAACAACAACCCACAGTTAGCCCTGAGTCTTGATGGTTAGGCATTGCACAAGAGCAGGATGAGTGTGCACAGCATTTTTTTCTACAGTCTTCCTTCAAGATATTGCCTACAACCATGTCTGTCTCTAGGTAACTGTCACTGCTACACAAACTTTTGCTACACCTGTTCTGATACCTTGTACAAAATACAATCCAGAATTCTGGATAAGACCACACTCATTTTTGGTATATTTGCATTCACATGCAGATATAAAATATTATAGCTTTTCGGCCTCTAAAATTCTCAATAGTCATAAGTGTGAATCAATTTGTGCTTAACATTTGAAATGGCCTGACTACTCACAGCCTCAAACTATTCAATGAATCAATTTGACTAGGTTCATTTCTAATCAACCACTCGCTGTCCCTAATCTGTGCATAATACTTTCTCTGCAGTTTTAGAAGTTTTAAGGCTACAGTTCTTCTGTGACCAATAACAGCATCCACTTAAGAGAAAACCTTCTGCTCTGGACTCATCAAAACTGTGCTCCCACTACACAAACTGACTAGCCCCAGGCTTTAGCTTTCTCAACCAATTGGGTAGTAAACCCAGAAACGAGGTCTTCACTGAGCGTGACAGAGAACCAGCAGAAAGCAAAAGACTGGTGATTGCTACAGAGTCCCAAAGTTAATCCAAATATTTGTCTCAGAATGATGGCATTTTAGAGCTACAAGGGACCTTACTGACGATCCAGTTAAGACACCTTAGAGTTACTGAAGAGACACAGAGAATCAGTAAATTAGTCAAGATCATGTAGCTTCTGCAAGCCACAGAAGGACCTGCGCTCAGGTGGGCAGCCCAGATGGGCAGCTCAGATGACCGGCAGCTCAAAACCGCTGGACAACTGCTAGGGCTGGGCAGGCCAGAGACACCTGAGGGTCTGGAAGAGATTAGCTGAGAATTGGGTCATATTTAGTAACCAGAATAAATGTCTTTCTCCTCAAGATCACTAACCAATCCACTTTCCCAGGGCTTCTTTTACTCTGGTCACATCCTCAAAATAAACTTGCCTGTAGCCAGGTAAAACTGTGGAAAAGGAGACAGGGTCTTGTGAGGAAGCCCCTGCCCAGTCTCACCCTCAGGAAGGTGAGTGCCTAACCACTCTCCACCACCTCACAAACAAAGGATAATAAGCACTATCACTTGTTTGGGACTTAAAATGTTACAGACACTGTGTAGGGGATTCACATATGGGAATCCGTTTAGCCCACAAAACCCTAGGTCCTCTTATTTTCCCGCTTCTTTCAAGCTGGGGTGTGAGCTCAACATTCTGTCTCCAGTCACCACTCTTAACCCCTTTGGGTCCCTTATTACCTTTCAGGAAAGGATAGGGTGACTCCGATGAAGGCTACTCAGCCTGGCACATAGACATGTAATATGATTCATAATGATGCTACCATTCTTCTTTCTTGTCCAGTTGAGTGTAGGTATATGGCTGGTCCAGAACCTGACAGGAATATATAACATATATAGCATATATATTCTATATATAATACATAACACATATATGTGATATATATAATGTCATCCTTGGATTACAATGTTCTCATTTCAAATGTTTCACATGCTGAAATCATGACATCTACATAGCTAATCCTATCACTTCCAAATTCAGATGCATTCCTTGTCCTTAATTGCAGAACTCCTCCATTTTCTCTGATACAAGCTTAAAGAGTAATGGGGAGGGAACAGGGAACTCACCCCTACCAATGTTCCAAAAGGAATGAAACATTTCTTTCTAAGCCTTCAAAACTCCAATGAAAAGATTAAAATGTGAAAGCTCTTAAGGACCTGCCCTTTGACAGACTGTCTGTGTGACTCAGCCAACTGAAATTCCTGGGCCTGAAGGAAGAATACATTTTTGTTCTTCCCTCAGGTAGATGATTCCCATCCTGAGACATGTCACTGGAGTGGAAAAGTTGATTTTGAACAGAATCATTCTTGACATCTATATTGGGCAGCTGTGTTTCCACAGTGCTTCAATTGATCCCTGACACGGAATGGCATTTTATGTTTTTGACCCTGCCCCCAATGATATGATCTTGAAAAGATTAAGGAGGCCAGTGTTACCCTAGCTAGGACCATTTGCAAGTACATGATGGGATTGAACCTGCAAGACACACTTCCATCTAGGTGAGTGCACCCAAAAGCATCTCACCAAAGATTTCCTCACACAGGTGACCTAGCAACAGACACTGTCCACCAATTGCCCTCTTGCCATGAAATAAAGAACTGTAATGAAATAACAGGATTTTATTAAACACTGAAGTTCAATGTCTACTTTGTAGATATAATAGAAAACAAAAGTTGAGAGGTCAGGAAGTGCTGTATGTAAGTTAACAATTGGAGGCTACTTCCTTTGAGTCCTCAATGGCAGCCAGTGAGAATGGGTAGAGCAGAAACTTTAAGGCTGAACACACTAGATCTGGGAGTCCTGGAGCAAGCCAATTTCACCATGTGATCCTCAGGCAAGTCTTGAGAGTTCTCTGAGTCTAAATTTCCTCATCTATTTAAAAAAATCACCTGGAGAAAACAATCAATAAACATGGTTTTTCCCTCTTTCTTGGTATCCAAATGGATTCTATTTGTGCCTTCTAATTTGGGTTCCTCTTGGACTTTATCATTGATGAAATCCCACGGGACACAACCAGCGGCAGAGAGCACTATCAAAGACAACCTCTCTCTGGCCCGCTTTTCCTTCCCAGGACATCCAACACCCCAGGACACTGTCCTGTCACAGTCCTGGAGCTCCTGGCTCTCCTTTCTCCTTTTGTGGATTAAGAAAAAAATAGGGAGGGAAGGTAAAGCCAGGGGAAGGGGGAGGGGAAGAGGAAGAGGAAGAAAAAGAAAAGGATTTTAAGATCAGAGGTTTCCCATTTTACATTCACAGGTAACCAGAGAACGACCTTGGCCAAGCTTTCTACCTTATTTTTCTTTTCTCATCTTACTTCTTGCCAATTATTCTCGATGATCCATTTCCTTCAAAGTGGACAGTGCTGGTGCTCCTAGCCGAAGAGCCAGGAGAGAACACTAAAGTGCATGTGTCTGTGCGGGGACCACTCACACCCAACTCACAGCCCCCGACCCAGCTGTTAATCTGAAGCTTTCTATTCCTCCATAAGGCTGAGCTCATGCCACCTTCTCCCTGATGCCTTCCCCATCCACCCAAAGAACTCAGCCATTCCTTAACCCTACCCTACCCTGCCCTCACAGTTCTTCATCATCCACGCTTAAAACCAGTGAGAAGGTGAGATGAGAGTTTAAATGTCATAACGATAGTAGCAAAAGAGTACTGTAGTACATTGGATGGTAGTTTCATATGTATCCACATCCTGAAACCTGTGCCATTTTGGGGGGAAAAGGGACTTTTCAGATATAAATAAGGGAACTCAAGGTGAGATCATCTTGGATTATCTCACGAGTCCTAAATCCAACAATAGTTTCCTTACTGTCGCGACCCCTTGCCCGCAAGGAAGATGCAACTCAGGAATCTTCTTTCAGCAGTTTATTCAGGCCCTTGTTATTTCTTCTAATCCCTTCGGATGCCCCTCCCAGCCTTAATAAAGCATCTCAAGCCCCAATGCGAAGCTGCCACGTGGAACTTTCTCATAGGGTGTTGAAAAACCATGCGCCAACTCTCCCAAATAAGGAGTTGTTTGTCACAGACCACAGCGGAGCCAGCGCCATCTTGTAATGGCGACCATAATCTGCGGAAGCAGCTCACCACACCTTACCAAGGCAGAAGGAGAGTATGCAGGCAAAAGAGAAGGCCACATGAAGAAGGAGGCAGAAGTCTGGAGTGATGTAACCACAAGTCAAGGAACACTTAGAGCCACAGAAGCCAGAAGAGATAAGGAGTACACAAGACTGCTCAGGAAACCTTGAGAGGCAGCTGACATCCCAATTCCAGACTATGATAGAATAAATACACCTCTGTTGTGTAAGCTGCCAGGTTTGTGGTAATTCACTTCAGCAGCCTTAGAAAATTAACATGAGGGCTGGGGTCGTGGCTCAGCGGTAGAGCTTTTGCCTAGCACATGCAGGGCCCTGGGTTCAATCTTCGGTACCACATCAAAATAAATAAATAAAATAAAGGTATTGTGTCCAGCTACAACTAAAAAATAAATATTAAAAGAAAACTAGCATGGGATCTTAAAACTCAACTTTGTTGCTTTTAATGATAAATCACACCCTCCCTTGGTATGACCTCAGGACCATATCAGCCTCAGAGGGGACAGGTAAAGCATCCAAGGCCCTAGGCTTCCATTCCATTTGTCCTGCCCCCTCCCCCAACTACAGCAAATGATGAATATTTGTTCTTTCTGAGAGAGACCCTCCGACATGGCAGGCGGAGCAACTGTTGAAAGGTATCCAAAGACAACAAACAATCTTTGTGGACTTTTTTGGGTTCATGTTTTCCATGTTACTCGGGATGGAGCCCAGGGCCTTGAGTGTATGCTAGGCAAGCACTCTACCCCAGAGCCCAGCCTGCGTATTTAACATAATCAAACTGTTCCACTAAGCAAACATGGAGAGAGCCAAAGAGTATATTTCACCACAAATAGAAAAAGGACAGAGTCCTTCCAGACCTTTACTTGAGCAAACACCAGTCATTATGTAATGATGTCGAGAATACCCACTCTCTATTTGCTTTTCAACAACTTCATACAGATCTGAAAGGACAAAGTAGGATGCTCTTCCTAAAACATACAAACCAGGATCATTCCCTCCATCTTCATTTCCATCCTATTTCTTCTCAGGGTTCCCAGGTGGCCCTTGAATCAAGTGCAACTTCTAATAAGCAGGAGGCTCGGTGCCATGCTGCATGGTACCTTCTCCCACGTCTCTGGCTCTTGCCTCTCAAACATCCAGGGCCAGTGAGCCCTCAGATTGCTGCCTTCCTCCTCCCATTTAAAAACCCCTAAATCTTGTGAGACTTTGAAGCCTGTCCTGATTAATTCTAAAGTAAAATCATCAGTATTTGGTTCTCTTTATGTATAATGACCCCAAATGTCAACTCTTCACAGATGCCTATGTGACCAATTTGAAATACAGTCCCTCCAATCACTCACTTTACATTGCTTTATTTTCCTTGTATTATTATCACTTTTTGACATTTATTTAAGTTTGTCCCCCACTTTCCTGTAAAATATAAATTCTGAGATTTAACCAGTGCATCTAAATACCCAGAATAATACAATTAGCGATCCCTTTTCTGCAGTTTAATTTTCTGTGATTTCAGTTAACCCCGCTCAATTGCAGTCTGAAAATATTCAATGGAAAGTTCCAGAAATAAACAATTCATAAGTTTTAAGCTACATACTATTCTGAGTAGTGTGATGAAATCTCACATCCTGCTTTTCCAGACCTAGAATGCAAATAATTCCAGAGTAGCCATGCAGTATACAATATCCCCCTGTTATCCACTTAGTAGCCATCTAGGTTATCAGACAGACTGCTGCAGTATCACCATACTTGTCTATAGGGTCATATTAACCACAGTTTCACACATTCACTGAGAGTCTTAAAATATATCCTTTGTGGATAAGGGGGCTACTACAGTTTGGTGTAGTAGTCATTTAATAAACATTTGTGGAATGAACATCAAATGAATATACTTAGACATGCAAATTAATATGTTAGATTCCCCTGTCAATCTATGCTATCCAATTTGGTAGGCACTAGCCACATGAAGCTACTAAGTGTTCAAAACAACCTAATCCAAATCGGGCTCAGCTGCAAGTGCAAAACAAACAATGCATTTAGAAAACTTAGCTGAAACAAAGAGAATGTGAAATATTTCATAAATAATTTTGGTATTGATTACATGTGCAAATAATAATATTTTGATATATTATATTATAAAATATATTTTGAAAGTGAATTTTCTTTTTTTTTGTTTAATGTGATTACTAAAAATTTTTAAAACACACACTTGGCTTGTATTTGTGGCTCACATTCTATCTCTATCAGACAGCCTTGCTCTGAGCCCAAGGGGTAAGGATGTTTCACACACTGACAACTTATACACCTACACCCCTTCCTAACTCCTTTCTCTGATTTCTCTCCTAGGCCCAAGGAGAGAAGTCCTAAATCTTAAGAGACTTTGAAGCGTGACAATAGTGACTCTGGCATTTTGGGGTTTTTTTTTGTTGTTGCTTTTCTTTGGTTTTTTGCTGGTACTGAATAGTGCACCCAGGGGCACTTTACCACTGAGTTACATCCCCAGTTGAGTTTTTTTGTTGGTTTGTTTGTTTTTTAATATTTTTTTTTCTTTTGAGACCAGTCTCACTCAGTTGCTGAGACTGGCTTTGAACTTGTGATCCTCTTACCTCAGTCTCCTGAGTGGCTGGACTTACAGGTGTGCGCCAACACACCCATCTGGCACTTCTTTCACTGGAGAAATAAAACCTACAGTTTAATCTGTGGTGAGTAATCTTCCATAATCAAGGAAAAAAAACATAAATATAGTGACTACTTCATAATAAGTATGTGATAAATGGTAGCTAGTACTGTAGTTGGTTTTATTTCTGTATTTTTGTTGCTATCATTTGTCTTTGTTCTAATCATCCAGTATATTATAAACTACTCCAGGAAGTTTATATCCCATCTGCATCTTCACTTGTAATTTGCCAAGTCTGAGTCCCCAGCACATTCTTTACCACTTTAAGTGTAGCCTCACTCTCTATCAACGCGGCTTCAGGATAAAGACAAAGAAAATTGACTCAGCCTGAAAATGTCAAATGAATCATGATGCCAAAATGATTCATATTCACCTTAGAATGCAGTTAATTCAGTCCACCTCAGTAGGCTTGCCTTTGACCTCCCCAGGGTCTGAGATTGCATTTATTAACCTGAGATGGAAACTGGTCTTGAAGGCTCAGCCACCTGGGGTGGGAGGGACTTGGAGACTTGGAGTAAGTCCTCAGCTTCTCCCCAACCAAGGAACTTCCATGAAAAGGTTTGGGAGGCCTGGCCAAAGAATTTCTACTGAAAGATTTGGGGTGAATCATTTGGGGATTTGGCTGAGTCAGGACTGAGCTGAAGAAGAGGTAAGCGTACAAAGGCTTCCTCTATTAATCACAACCCCTTTGAAATATATTCGTACCAAGCTGAGAAGTTCCATCAAAACGGAGGATTTCTCTGGAGACCTGCTCATGACAGAGTCCCTCACATGTTTTGTTCTTAAGCTTTTCCTGACCGTGAAACCTTTAATGCCTGATTTCTTCTGGTTTACTTGCTTCTCAAGATTATACATACTTCCACCCCCCCAGGAAGTGGGGAGTCCTTCCTCATTTATAGTCATTGGAATAAGGCAGAAACCTTCAGTTCATTTTCCAGAAGAAGGATCTTTGAAATCCATCTTACAGGATAAGACCTTTCTCACTGTCATTTATCAATGTTGATATCTAAGACTGGCTGAGCCAGGTGAACTGGTTTATTGTAGAAAAAAGAAAATAAATGTCAAGAATAAAAATTCTCAAGTCACCAGAACTATCCCCCAAACTATGCTTACCCCACAGGTCGGTTTTCCACCACGTATTATAAAGTTAACTGCCCTGAAATTTTAACTGCCCTCAAAATTCTGAACTCATTAAAAGATGTAAATGTTTTGTTCTCTCCACTTGAAAGGGTAAGTGATGGGCCTCAAGCCACTATACTAAAAATGATTAAAAGTGAATATCCTCAATTCTTCTTGAGCAATAAGCCTGAAGTGTTAATCTTACTTACTATATTGATAATTTGGCTTATGAGAGTTGTCTCCACCTTAGTCAACATTTTATGTTCCTTCTCTCTCATTCTTTATGGAGAATAAGTTTCAAAGGAAAATTGTGTTAGATCAGGCAGAGATCAGTTCACTAACAATAGACTAAACTGCCCACAGAAGTTGTGTGTCAAATTTATGTCATAATATGCCCTATCTTCCTTGTCCTAAATGAGAAGTATTCAGACAAAAACCAACTAATTTAACTTGAATGGTCCAAACTGTTAAAACAAGAAGTCTAATCGGACGACTTAATGAAGAAATAACAAAAAAAACGCATTTCAACAAATGATCTTAAAAAAAAAAAAAGAAAAACCTCAGTGAAAAAAATATTCATCTTCAATAGTAATCAAATAATGCATACATGATCCAATCTTAAATTAGAAAACATAAAAATAATATCACCTATCCATTATTAGCCAAAGTGTGAGAAAGTGAGCATTTTCATTTACTGCTTTTGGGAATGTAAGTGGGTACAAGCATTTGGGAGAATACTTTACAATATATCAAAAGTCTTGAAATATTTCTGTTCTTCAGCCCAGTAGCAATTCTTCAGGAAATTTATCCTGGAATGTGATTTTTAAAATCAACCATTACATGCTAAGATATTAATTGATATTTATAATAATAAAAATAAAACCAATCAGCATGTCCAATAAGATACTGGCTAAAATAACTAATGGAACATTAACAAATTCTGAAATTCTGTTATTATTGATAAATAATGCTGAACACAGCTGATTTCTAGTAATGGGGTAGTAATTCATATGAACTAGTCATTTTGCTGGAAACAATTAGAAACTGCAGAAAAGTAAAAAAATATATATATACAATGTTTAGAACTTCTGATTTCTGAGTCAGCATATAAGGAGTTTGGAAGTGATACTCCAAGTTTGTAGAAAAAAGAATTGCCAACCAAGACCGCTATACCCAGCAAAACTATCTTTCAAAGAAATAAAAAATTTCCATGACAAGGATAAACAAAAAAAAAATTTATAAACACCAAGTCAGTATTAAAAGGATATTCAAAGATAAATTTCACACAGAGGAACCTAAAACAAATCCCAATGCAAATAGAAGAAAATCAATACAAGAATAATCTACTAAATGGGAATCAAGACAGAATTAAATATAGCAAAAAGTAAAAATGGCAGGAAATGACAAACATAATGAGAAACATAACACCGAATGGAAATGGTCTCAACTCCCCAATTAAAAGACATAGATTAGCAGAATGGATCAAAAAACAAGATCCAACTGTATGTTGTTTATTGAGACTCATTTCATAGGCAAAGACAATCTCAGCCTGAAGATAAAAGGATAAAAAAAAATATTCCACAAGACTATATTCCAAAAGTAAACAGGAATAGCTATTCTCAAATCTGACAAAGTGGATTTCAAGCAAAATTAATCAGAAGAGACAAAAAGGCTACTATATCCTAGTAAAGGGAATAATCCAACAAGAAGATATAATAATAAATAAAGGCCCCAAAGGTCAGTGCACCCAATTACATAAAAAATACTCCTTGACATTAAATTTATATTCGACCACAATATAATGATACTGGGTGATTCCAACACACTTTATCATCAATTGACAGATCATCAAAACTTAAATATATCTCCAACCTAAGTAATGCTATAAGCCAAAAGGACCTAATAGACATTTACATAATATTTTACCCCAAAATAGTTAAATTTACCCTCTTCTTAGCAATTCATAGAACTTTTTCCAAACAGATCATATTGTTAGTCACAAAGTATGTCTTAGCAAATACAAAAGAGTTGATATAATCCTGTGCATCTTTTTGGACCACAATGAAATAGAACTAATCACCAACAAGAAAAATAATAAAAACCACATAAACAAATAGAAATTGAATAATACTATTTTAAATAATAATAACAATACTGTTTTAATAATGGATTAAAGAATAAACAAGAGAAGAAATTAAGAAATACTTAGCAACAAATGATAACAGAGATACAACATACCAAAATCTCTGGAACAGTATGAAAGCAGTTTTAAGAGAAAAATTTATAGCATCATGTGCCTACATTAAAAGAAGAGAGAATTTGCAAATAAATAAGCTTATGCTCCACTACAAGACCCTAGAAAAGAAAAAACAAACTAATTCCCAAACCAGTAGAAGATGGGAAATAATTAAGATAATAGTCAAAATTAATGACATTAATAAAAGATACACAGGATCAATGTTACAAAGATTGGTTCTTCAAAAAGATAAATAAGATTGACAAACCCTTAGCTAAACTAATCAAAAGAAAGAGAGAAAAGACCCAAATAAATAAAATTAGAAATGAAAAAGGAGATATTACTGCAGACACATCTGGAATCTAGGGAATCATTTCAAACTATTTTGGAAATTTATATTCCAACTAACTGAAAAACCTAGAAGATATTGACAAATTTCTAGACACATGACCTACTCAAATTTAACCAGGAAGATATCTAAAACCTAAACAGACTAATATCAAGTAATGAAATTGAAATGACAATTAGAAGCCATTCAACAAAGAAAAGCCCAGGGCTAGATGGATTCTCAGTTGAGTCTTACCATACTTTTGAAACAAAACTAACACCAATATTTCTCAACTTATTCCATGAAATTGAAAGGGAAGAATACTCCCAAATACATCTATGAAGCCAGTATAATCCTGATAACCAGTCAAAGACACATTAAGGAAAGAAAACTACAGACCAATATCCCTGATGAACACGAATGTAAAAATTCTTAATAAAATATTAGCAAACCACATTCAAACACATCAAGAAGATAATACACCAGGATCAAGTGGGTTTCAACTCAGGGAGGAAAGGCTGGTTCAACATACACAAATTGATAAATGTAATTCATCACTTAAGTAAAATTACAGGAAAAAAATCACATAGCCATCTCAATGGATACAGAAAAAGCCTTTGGTAAAGTCCAGCAACCATTCATGTTAAAAATGAAATTAATAAAAATTAAGAAGCTAGGGATAGAAAGAACTTACCCCAACCTTATACAGGCTGTGACAAATCCAAAGACAACAGCATACTGAATGGAGAAGAACTAAAAGTATGTCCTCTAAAATCAAGAAAAAGCAGGGCATGGTGGCACATGCCTGTAATCCCAGCATCTTGGGAGGCTGATACAAGAGGATCATGAGTTCAAAGCCAGCCGCAGCAATAGTGAGGCACTAAACAACTCAGTGAGACTCTATCTCTAAATAAAATACAAAGTTTGGCTGGGGATGTGGCTCAGTTGTTGAATGGCCCTGAGTTCAAACCCTGGTACCCCCCCACACACACCAAAAAATAAATAAAGAATAAGACAAGGATGTCCAATTTAATCACTTCTATTCAATATACTTCTTGAAGTATTAACCAGAGAAATCAGGTAAGAAAAGAAATTTAAAGGCATACAAATAGAAAATGAAGAACTTAAATTATCTTTGTTTTCTGATAACATGATCCCAAAAATTCCCCCAGAAGATTTCTAGAGCTGATAAATGAATTCAGCATAATAGATCAATATCTACAAATCAATAGCTTTCCTATATTCCCACAATGAGTCTGCTGAGGAGGAAATCAGGAAAACTATCCCATTCACAAAAACCTTAAAAATTACTTGGGAATTAATCTAACCAAGGAGATAAAAGATCACTAAAATGAAAATTATAGAACACTGAAAAAAAAATTGAAGAAGACCTTAGAATTTGGTCCATGTTCATGGATAGGCAGAATTAATATTGTCAAAATGACCCTACTAACAAAAGCAATATACAGAATCAATACATTATCCACACCAGTAACATTCTCCAAATATAATCCTTAAATCCATTTGGAAGAATAGGAGACCTAGAATAGCAAAAGCAATACTGAGCAAGAGAGAAGGGATGCAGGAGGCATCAAAATATCTGACCTGAGGCTAGGGTTGTGGCTCAGTGGTAGAGCACTCATCTCGCATGTGCAGGACCCTGGGTTTGATTCTCAGCACCACATAAAAATAAATAAGTGAAATAAAGGTATTGTATCCAACTACAACTAAAAAATACTTAAATAAATACATCTGACCTGAAATTGTACTACAGAGATACAGTAACAAAAACAGCATGGTATTGGCATCAAAATAGGTATGAAAACCAATGAATCAGAATAGAAGACACAGAGAAAAATTCATAAACTTAACAGTCATAAGATACTTGACAAAAGTGCCAAAAATATTTACTGGATAAAAGACAGCCTTTTACCAAATGGTGCTTGAAAAAAATTGGAATAGTTATATGTATAAGAAACTAGATTCCTATCTTTTACCCTATACCAAAGTCATATAAAAATGGATTGAAGACTTGGAATTAGACCAGAAACTGCTAGAAGAAAACATAAGGTCAAAACTCCACTATATTGGTTCTGGCACTGACTTCCTAAACAAGACACCTAGTTCAAGAAATAAAACTAGGAATTAGTAAGTTGGATGCCATCAAATTAAAAATCTTATGCACAACAAAGAAAACAATTAAAAGGTTGAAGAGAGAACCTACCGAATGGTAGGAAACCTTTGCCAGCTGCTTCTCCAACAGGGGATTAATATCCAGACTATACAAAGAACTAGAAAAACTTAACTCCAAAAATCCCAAATAACCCAATCAATAAATGGACAAAAGAACTAAACAAACATTTCTCAAAAAGAGAAACACAAATGGCCCACAAATAAATGACAAAAATGTTCAATATTTTTAGTAATCAAAACTACACCAAGATTTTATCTTACTCCACAGCAATCATCGAGAACACAAACAATAATAAAGTGGGGGGAGTATACTTGTACATTGCTGGTGAGACTGAGGACTAGTACAACCACTCTGGAAAGCAGTATGAGAATCCTCAAAAAACTAGGAATGGAACCACCATATGTCCCTTGGTATTTTTCCAAAATATCTACAATCAGCATTTTAGAGAAACACAGCCTCCTTGATGTTTATAGCAGCACAATTCACAATAACCAAATTATGGAATCAACTCAGATGTCCATCAACAGATGAATGGATTAAGAAATTGTGGTAAATATACACAATGAAGTTGTAATCAATGCTATTCCCCTTCTCGGACTATACCCAAAAGACCTAAGAAGAGCATACTACAGGACACAGCCATATCAATGTTTATAGCAGCACAATTCACAATAGCTAGAATGTGGAACCAACCTAGATGCCCTTCAATAGATGAATGGATTAAAAAAATGTGGTATTTATACACAATGGAATATTACTCAGCACTAAAAAATAATAAAATCATGGCATTTGCAGGCAAATGGATGGCATTAGAGCAGATTATGCTAAGTGAAGTTAGCCAATCCCTAAAAAACAAATGCCGAATGTCTTCTCTGATATAAAGGGGGGGGGGGGTGTGACTCAAAATGGGATAGGGAGGAAGAGCATGAGAAGAAGACTACCACTAAATAGGGAAGAGAGGTGGGAGGGAAAAAGAGGGAGAAGGGGAGTTGCACAGAAGATGGGAGGAGAACTTCATTGTTATACAGAATACATATATGATGTTGTAATGAGTAAAAGAAAAAAAAGTGTGTCACATTAGATTGGATAGAGAGAAAGTATGGGAGAGGAGGGGAGGACTAGGGAGGATAAGAAGGGCAGCAGAATAGAATAGACAATATGATTGATGTATGTACATTCCATGTATGTATTATATATCAAAATGCATTCTACTGTCATGTATGACTAAAAATAAATAAATAAATAAGAATTAAAAATTAAAAATAAAAAAAGAATGAAAGTATAACATTTGCTAGTAAATGGATGGAAATGGAGAGCATAATGCTTAGTGAAATAAGCCAGTCTCAGAAAATCAAGGGTTGAACGTTTTCTCTCAAATGTAGTACTTAGAATAAAATAAAGGAAAGAAGGAAGGGAGGATCAGATATCACTAATATATAAGGAATCTCAGTAGAGCAGAAGAATGAGATTGAGAGGGAGAGAGAAAGGATGGGAGAGGGCAGGGAATATGGAATGAATTTTTTAAAATCATGTTGTGTGTGTATATATAAATATATCACAAGGAATTTCACCTTTGTGTATAAAGTAGAAAGAACTAATAAACAATAAATAAATGGATGAGCAAAAAAATAGAAAGAATAGCTGCAGACAAATATCTTATAAACAGAAGCAAAAATTCTTAACAAAATACTAGTATGTTAAATCCATCAATGTATAAAAATAATTATATAACCACATGAATAAATGAGATTTATTCCAGGTATGAAACATTGCTTTATCATTGAAAAATCAATTAATGTACTAATTGCATCAGTAGTCTAAAAAAGAAAAATTTTCTGGTCAGATTAATAGATGCCTAAAAAGCATATGATAAAATGTAACACTTATCAATGATTAAAAAAAAACTCTCAGAAAACTAAGAATATATGGAACCTCATCAATTTTCCCAAAAAAAGAGCCTACAGGTAACATCATACTTAATAGTGAGATGCTAAAAGCTTTTTCACAAAAATCAAGAACAAAGCAATGATATTTATTCTTGCCTGTTCAACATCACCCTGGGAGTCATAGCTAATGCTATAAGACAAAAAAAAAAAAAAAAAAAAAAGAAAGAAAGAAAGAAAGAAAAGGCATACAGATTTGATGTAGATTTGAAAGTGAGGAATAAAATTATCTTTGTTCTGAACTATAGATTATCTATAATGGAACTAAAAAAACAACTTAAAAATAAGCTTGTGTAACTAATAAATGATCATAGCAAGGTTGCTAAATACAAAGCTAATGCACAAAAGTCAATCACTTTCCTATATACCAGCAATGGTCAAGTAAATTTTGAAATATAAATCCCTAACTTTTGTTAACAGCAAAAATAAAATATTAGTAATAAATCTAATAAAATATGTATCAAACCTATGTGAGGAATATGACAAAGCTCTAATGAAAGAAATCAAAGAAAATCTAAACAATTGGAAGAGACATTTCATATACAAGGACAGGAAAATTCAATATTATCAAGGTATCAGTTCTTCCCAAAGTAAACTGTATCTTTGACGCAATATAAATCAAAATGCTAGAAAGTTATTTTGTAGCTATCAACACACTGATTCTTTTTTTATTGGTTCTTTTTAGTTATACATGACAGTAGAATCCATTTTGACATAATTATAAAAGCAGAGAATATTTCTTGTTCTAATTCCATCCCCAGTATCTTTCCTTCCCTTCCCTCCCCTCACCCCCTGCTCCTTTCCTTCTATTGTTCTATCATTTACCCATAGTTTTTTTTAATTAATTTCTTGTGGATATACACAATGATGAGATTCACTATAATATATTCATAAATGTACGTAGGCAAGACTTATCAGATTCATTCCACTGTCTTTCTCTTTCCCATTTCCCTTCCCTTCCTTTGTTCCCCTTTGCTTACTCCACTGAATTTCTATTCCCCCTCCTCTACATATTGGGGGTTAGCTTCAATACATCAGAGGAAACATTTGACTTTTGTTTTTTGGGATTGGCTACACACAGACTCCTAATATGTATTCTCTTTTTTAAAAAATATGTTTTTAGTTGTTGATGCACCATTAATTAATTAATTTATTTATTTATATGCCACGCTGATAATCGAACCCAGGGCCTCACATGTGCTAGGCAAGCACTCTACCACAAATAAAGATATGGAGGAACCTAAAAGTCATATTGCTAAGTGAGAGAAACCAATATGAAAAGGCTGCATTCTATATGACTCCAACTATATGACATTCCAAAAGAGGCCAACTATGGAAACAGTAAAAATATCAGTGGTTAAAAATGTTTTGGGAAAGGGAGAGATAAATAATGGAGAACAGGGATTTCCAGGGCAGTGAAATTATTTTGTGTGGTTCTGTGCTGGTGTTTTTATTAGATTATTCAAAACTCATAGAATGTATAAAATCAAGAGAGAACCTTAATGTAAACAATGGACCATTATCAATAATAATTTGAGAACATTGGTTCATTATTGCATTGAATGGATTGCATTATTGCAAGACATTAAAAATAGAGAAATGTAGTGGGGTGAGAGAATATAAGGGAATTTTACGTTAAACTGGAAAGATAAAAATAATACCCAACTATATATTATCTATGAGAGATTTACTTAAAAATACAGAAAAGTAGAAAGTGAAAGGTTGAAAAGATACAAAACATATGCCATGCCAACAAATGTGGATATATGAGACAAAGTGGATTTCAAGACAAGAAATATTATCAGAGACAGCGATGGTTATTTCTGAGTGATAGAAGAGTCAATTCATCAAGAAGATGTAACAACCTAAATTATGTGCTCCTAATGACAGACTTTCCAAATACATGAAATAAAATGGACAGAACTAAAAGGAGAAATAATGGACCCATAAAATGGTGACATTTAATACCTCTGTCTCAGCAAATTGACAGAACATCTAGACAAAACTCAACAAGAATTCAGATGACTGAAAAAACTCGGTTTTATGACATTTACAGAATACCTCTACAAATGCAGAAGACAGATTCTTTCCATGTGCAGAAAAGAGGAAATAATAAAGAACAGAAATCAGTAAAATAAAAAAAAACAAACACTGGAAAAAGGGAAACCTGAGAAACTAAGTCCACAGAAGCCCAAGGAGACATGAAAACTAAATGTAATGTGAAATCCTGGATGGGATCCTGAAATAGAAAACAGGCATCAGGAAAAAAACAAAGGAGATCTGAATGAAATGTGGATGTTAGTTGACAATAATAAGGTACAGATATTGGTTCATTCATTATGACAAATATTCCATAGGAATGTCAGGTTGTTAACCATAAGGGAAACTGCATGCAAAGTATATGGGTAGTCTCTGTTTTATCTTTGTAACTTTTATATAATCTTACAAATATCCTTTCTAATTTATTTTATGAAGCCAGGAAAAGCATCATCTCCAAAAGTGAAAAGAACATTAAGGAGAAAAGAATATTACAGGCTGTTATAAGTTGGGTCTGAAAGGTACCCCAAAGGGCCATGTGTTGAAGACTGGTCCCCAGACCACAGTGTTATTGGAAATTGATGAAAATTTTATAAGGTGGGACCTAGTGGGAGGTCTTAGGTCATTAGGGGCATGTCTTTGGAGGGAATTATGGGACCCCAACCTCTTCCTCTCTCTCATTTCTGGATGATAAACCACTTTGCTCTACCAAGTGTTCCCCACAACTATGTGCTGCCTCATCACAGGCCCAAGAGCAATGGACCGACCAACCAGGCACTGAAATCTCTGAAAGCATGAGCCCAAAGAAACCTCTTCTCTTCAGAAGCTGATTATCTTTTGTAGTAACAGAAAGCTGAGTAACACACAGACCAGTGCATTCATTGCATGCGTATGTATGCATGCGTGAGTATGTTGTGAAGGAAAATGGAAAATGAAAAAAAAACATTTATTCCAGAAATTAGTTCAACAACTGAAAAGTCAATCCTTTTAATTCATCAGATTAACAGAATAAAGGAGAAAAATCAGATGATTATCTCAATAGACCCAGAAAAAGCATTTGATAACATCTAACATTGATTCTTAATAAACACTGTCAGCAAACTAGAAAGAGAAGGAATATTCTCATTCTGATAAAAGCCATCTATGAAAAAGTCATAGCAATACAGAATGTTTATCCTAATGTTTGGAATAAATAGAGGTTGAGGGCTGGGGATGTGGCTCAAGCGGTAGCTCTCCTGGTATGCGTGCGGTCTGGGTTCGATCCTCAGCACCACATACAAAACAAAGTTGTTGTGTCTGCCGATAACTAAAAAATAAATATTAAAATTCTCTCTCTCCCTCTCTCACTCTCTCTTAAAAAAAATACAGGTTGAATTTTAAAACCCATGAGCTATCTATAATTTGTAAAAGTATTTGTGTTTCGCATATAGAGTTTGAATTTAATTTAATACGTTAAGTATTTAATAGGCGTAAAATAGCTACTAGGTATTGGGATTTTTTTAAAGGTAAAAAGCAGTCCACTTGTCGAGGAATTTTTAAATAAATTAAAAAGAAAGGCAGATTTGGGGCTGGGGCCGTAGCTCAGTGGTAGAGCGCCCGCCTAGCATGTGTGAGGCCCTAGGTTTGATCCTCAGCACCACATAAAAATAAATAAATAAATAAATATATTGTGTCCATCTACAACTAAAAAAATATATATATTTAAAAAAAGAAAGGCAGATTCTTGTTAAAAGAAAGAAACCTGCAATTGAATATATAATTCAGGGTCAAGTGAGGCAAGAAGGAGATGCTAAATAGCTCCAGCTTTCAGAATCCACACTGGGCTAAGGCATAGACTTGCATATTAGGGAGTTTTGATTTTATTCTATAGACTATCGGACTTTCTCATCTCCTGTTTTAAGGTATTGGAGCAGAAGAATGGTTGAATAGAAAGATTCTGCAATCAGCATCATCAATATCACATTTTGAAAATACATCAGTATAGTCAGGGCTCTCATTTTATTACAATGCAACTAATGGTCAAGGAGGCTGATTGATTTCCTCAAAGCTATCAGACAAATCAATAGGAATGGAGCATGGGAAGTTAATGAAAAGATGTTAACAATACAGATTTCCTTCAACTGTAGCATTTCTACTTTCCCAGTTATGGTTTGGGTATTTTGAAGAGCAGGGAACAAGGACAGGAGACATTTTTGTTTTTGACAGCTCAATAAGGTCAGAAATATCTAACAATGATGTCACAGATGATGGTAACTAGGGAAGTAGAGAAAGACTGGAAGAAGGATAGGGAACAGTTAAAATAGACTGCAAGGAACAGATGGTCTCCTCTACAGCACTCCCACCTTCCTTTTTCTCTTCCCTACACTCGCCCATCCGACCATGCACACACACATACACCCTTCAGGAGCTCCCTGCTGCCTGTCAGTACTGACAATCCACTGATAGAGAAGTCTGACTTATTGCCATTTTTTTGTGGTTAATTAGAAAGCCATCCATGGGCTTGAGTATAAGCAGATGCAGAAATTAATAATGATCTGAGTAAAAACAGATGAGGTGCTGATAGCAAGCTGGTGATAATGAGCAGTGATAGAGGGAGGGGCCTGCAAACCTCTCAGTAGACAGGCTGAAGAATCATGGCACTCATCCTAGAAAGTGAATCCTATGGCCAGCAGGAGAGCAAAGTCAGATCGATCTGCAAAACAAAGTGCCTGATTCTTATCAGGCACTCAGTTTCATGAATGATGGTCATTACTTCTTTAATGCATCTTAGAAAAGATACATGGGGTCAGTCTACACAGAGGGTCATAATCTTAGTCCTAGAGGAACATAATCAAAGGGTTGTTTTCATCAGTAGTTTTTTGTTGTTGTTGTTGTTGTTGCTGTGTCCAAAAGACCTGACAAGAACAATTTTAAGGAGGAAAAGTTTATATGGGGTTTCAGAGGTCTCAGTCCATAGCTGGTCAACTCCACTGCTCTAGGCCCAAGGAGAGGCAGGACATCATAGTGGAAGAGTGCGGTGGAAGAAAGCAGCTCTGGGCTTGGCACCAGGAAGCAGAGAGAGAGACAACATTCCATTTATTAGAGACAATATATATATACCCCAAAGGCAAGACCCCAAGGACCCACCTCCTCTAGCTACACCCTACTTGCCTAAAGTCACCACCCAGTTAATCCCTACCAATCAGGGATTAGTGCACTGATTATGTTAAAGTTCTCATAACCCAATCATTTCACCTCTAAACTTCATTGCATTGTCTCACACAGGAGCCTTTGGGGAACATCTCATATCTAACCCATAACAAGGTCTTGTAAAGTAATGAATTGACCCAGTTTGCCTTGGACTATACCAATGAGCAATGAAAGTCCCAGGTCCCGGGAAATCCTCAGTCCCAGTGAAACCAGCCCAGCTGGCCATCCATGACAAGAATAGGAAGTCAAGATACTACAACAGGCCTCACTGCAACAAGTAGAGCTCCAGGGCCTCAGAACTTGTCCATCTTCATCAGTCAGGGAAAAGAAAGACTCCCCTTCCTTCCTCCTGGGTCAGCTGTGAGTGGTAAGTGATGGGGATTTTTCCTTCAGATGGTTCAGTAGTTCTCAGATTGTGGCTCTACTTATGTGCCAGGTTGGGGCAAGGAAGCCACAGACTTCCTTGCCCCAACCTGGCACATAAGTAGAGCCACTAGCTAAGAAGACTACGGTAACTGAGTCAGACAATCTTCATGTACAGATGACCAAGACCTGACAGGAAGCTGGAGACCCCAGAGGATACCTACATAGACAAAAAGACACTGAAGACCATGGGCCTGCTCTACCCACTCTTCTGTACTGCCAATATAAGTCCCTGGAACTAGGTATAGCTCCAAGGGCAATAGCAATCCCAAGAGCAATTAATTAAAATTAAGCTTCTGCTCCCTGTCCCAATAGATGCCTGACATAGTTGTTAAGTTATAGAAAAAGAGTTGCATTTTTTGCATATCTGAGTCTATACGCTGAGATTCATTCATTACGCAGAATCTCACAGTAGAAAGAACACAGGATTTAGAATCTGAGACCTGGCTTTGAAATTTTTTTTTTTATTATTATTGGGAAATCCTTCCTCACATCTTGCAGGGCTTCTCTGTTTCATTTTTCATTTCACCCTCCACAAAGGGGAAGGACAGCTGGTATCATGTCTCATGAACTCCCACAGCTGTTGATCTTCCCTCGACCCTCTGAAAAGCAAACAATGCTGCTCTTTAAAAACTACCCATTGCATCCCAGTTTGCATTTGTCCACTGTACTCAAAGCTGACAAGTTAAATGAGTGCTGGCATCCCTGATCTAAAACTTAACCAAGAGCCCCTTTCACACCAAGAAAGCCTTTTTTTAATTCAAGCCACAATATGCAGAGCCAACCTCCATGTGTGAACTGCCTTCTGTGCCCTTCAACTGGTAAACATCTTTGAGCTCTCCAGCCTCCCAGTGCTATCCCGCTGCTTTGCTCCACCTGATAACCAAATGAAGGGATCACTTTTATCCAGTTTTTCCCACTGGCAAGTGTGTATAACCATATATATATATATATATATATATATATATATATATATATATATATATATATATTGGGGGGGGGTATATATTTTTTCCTGGTGGCCATGTTCTGAGCTCCTTTCCTCCTCCACACCCTTCTGCCATGGTGCTATGCCTTACCTCAGACCCAGGACAATGGAGTCTGCCAGCTAAGGGCTGAGACTTCTGAAACTGTGAGCCCCAAATAAAGTTTTCCTTCTTTACATTGTTTTTGTCCCATCTTTTGGTCAGAGTGTTGAAAAAGCTGACTAAAACACTTAGAAAGTAATATTCTTTAGGACTCTTTCCTTTCAAACAGTGCCAATGACTACCCCAAGGTGCTTTGGGCTGGTAGGCTCTTGAATACCGCCAGGGGTAACTGCTGAAGGATGAAGAAAACAGCTGACTGACGAGTACTGAGTTCTTATCCACAGCTGTGATTGACAACATCAGCTGCATATGGTAATAACTTGGGTGAGCTTCCTGTGGCTGCAGTAACAAAGTAACACAAAGTGTGTAGCTAAAAACAACAGAAATTTATTCTTTAATGGTCTGGGGGCTAGAAGTCCAAAATTAAGGTGGTTTTCCAGAGGACTGTGAGGGAGGATCTGTCCATGCCCCTCTCTTAGCTTCTGGTGGTTGCTGGTAACCCTTGGCATTCCTTGGGTTGTAGATACATCACTTCAATTTCTTCTTCCTTTGTTGCCTGGCACTCTTCCTCTGTCCTTTCACATTGTTTTGTCTCTCTGCAAGTCTCTCTTGGTTACACTTCTCCTCTTCTAATAGAAGCAACAGTTGCATTGGCTTAAGGGCCCACTACATCCTTAACTAGCTATGCCCCAAATTGAATCTATTTCCAAATAAGATTACATTCTGAGGTTTCAGGAAGGACATGAGTTTTAAGAAGTGACATAATTCAACCCAATAAGTCGCCTAAGGAGGGTTTTAGAGTTCACATGCTAGATCAAATGTAACGATCTCATTTCTGGGGAACAGAATCCATGTTTCAGTAGTCTTTAAAGACCTCCAGATAATTCCAATGTGCAACCAAGTTTGAAAACCACTGTTCCAAGTGCCTTACATATATTGTCCCCTTTATACTTCATAAGAAAATGATAAGATACTTCAGCATCCTCACTTCAAATATAAGATCTCTGACACCTGGACCAGTTAAAATAACTTGGTTGAGTGTACACAGGCAGTAAGTGGTTGGGATGGGATTTGAACTGAGGCATTCAGCTCCACAGCATAAGCTTATAAGCCATTCAATTTCATAGCTAAGTTTTACGTAGCAGCTAAGCTCTGATAGGAGGCACTCCTGGCCCCGCAGCAACTGAAGTTAAACTGGCCTGGGTGGGGTTTTCTTTGGGAAGCAACCTCCATTCTGGCTTCGATCATAGCCCCACTCTTCCCTCTCCATTTCCAACACAGCTCTGCCATCTGGCACCTCTCCGGGAGTGGGAAGACAAAAGTTTCTCTGAATCGCCACTTCCAGCCCTCTATGCGACTGCAGCTTTTAATAGTAACTACTGTGCTCAAACAAAAAAAGATTCTCTTGTTTCCATAATGGGAAAAGTAACTCAAATCCAAGGACACCGCCATAGCTCTGACCAATGCATATAGACGCCCCAGTAAGGGAACAGGACCATCTAAAAGACCTCCCAGCAGGCGGGTTGGTTGCCATGTGTTGGGGTGCCTCTGTGGCCAGTTAGCAGTGCCACACCATGGCCAGGGCCCAGGCCAGGCCTGCACCCAGCCTGCAGACCTTGCTGCTTTTTAACGGGTCAGGTAGCTCAAACTTTCTGTTTTCAGAAGCCAGAGCGGCACCACCTAGAGGATGTCATCAAAAAGCAACTTTATTTTTATCTCCCTCTGTTTCTTTAGAATATATTCACAGAAACTAAATCACTCATACATTGTTGATGGAAATGGGAAATGCTACAGCTACTCTGGGAAAAATTTGGCAGCTCTTTAAAAAACAAAATATGCAACCACCATACCACCTAACAATTATATTCTGGGCATTCATCCCAGAGAAATAGAAATAGACTTACACAAAAACATAAACACAAACATCTATAGCTGCTTTGTTCTCAATATCCAAAAATTGGAAACAGCACAGATTTCCTTAAATCGATGATTGGTTAAACTGTGGTACATCCACACCATAGAATACTACTCTGCAACTAAAAGGAAGAAACAACTGACACATGGGACTTTTAGATGGATCTTCAGAATTAAACTGGGTGAAAAAAAAGAAAGCCAGCCACAAAAGCTTGGATATCATATTATTCCATTCATATATATTTTTTGTGTGGGTTGTGGGAGTCAAATCCAGTGTCTTGTGCAAGCTAAACAAGTGCTCTGCCACTGAGGTATAGCCCCTATCTTTATATGAAATTCTTGCACAATTATAGAAAAGGCAATCAGATTAGTAGTTTCCCAGGGCTATGGAGGGAGTAGGGGGCTACAAAGAGAGAGGGGCAAAAGAAGGTGTTTTAGCCAGATTTTCATCTCTGTGACCTGACAAGAACAATGTAGAGGAGGAAAGTTTATTTGGGGGGCTTATACTTCCAGAGGTCTCAGTTAATAGATGGTCAATTCTGTTATTCTGGGTCCCATGTGAGGCAGAACATCATGGTAGAAGGGTGTGGAGATGGAAATCAGTGCAAGACATAGCAACAAGGAAGCAAAGAGAATTCTGCTCACCAGGGACAAAATATAAACACACACACACACACACCCACACCCCAGTGACTCACCTCCTCCAACCACTCCCCACCTGCCTACAGTTACAGTTACTGCTCTGTTAATCCATATCAGTGGATTAATGCAATGATTGGGTTAAAGCTCCCATAACTCAAATCATTTCACATCTACATCTCCTTTCATTGTCTTACACATGAGCTTTTGGGGGACATCTCATATTGTGATATCATACCACCATTTCTCAAAATGTTATCCTTGGAGTTGGAGAACTGGGTAAAAGTACATAGAATAGGCTCTCTGGTTTATGATTTCTTAGAACTACATAGGAAACTGCAGTTATTTCAAAATAAAATACTAAACCTTTTTTAAGTTCCAGGAATGTATTCTGTGGGGGAAAAATTCATTCCATGAAGAAATTTTCCTTTTATCCCTAGGTGAAAACCCTGGAAAGACCCAAGATTTTCCTGCTTATTTTTCGTCCAAAAGTTATCACATCAGGAAACAGGTTCCATTTACTAATTAGAATGTCTACCTCATGTCATAATCAAATCTATCCAAAACTAATTCAGAGTCGAATATTCTCTTTTCTCAGGTAGGGCCAGTTGAAGACACTGCCTGCTATGCTGGATATGGTGCTGTTATTTCCCTTCTCTCACATCCTCCTTGCAAATGAAAGGGAGGAAGTGAGAAGAGGATTCCAAAAAGTTATCACGTGTGGGTTTTGAGATCCTTTTTGCTCTCACTGGATCTTTGGATATCTCCCTGCTGGGCCTTTACACAACTCTCAGGACAGGAGAGTTAGTTCATTTCTCTGGCTGACACTCTTTCGGCAAACCCTGGACTGCTATGGGACATTCATGTGGCTCTTACCTTGGGTCATGGCAGCTGCTAGGGGTGCAGCCCTGTGCCAATCAGAAACAAGCCTCCTGACTTGACCACCAAAGCAATGAGCCCATTTATCACTCTCCAAAGCAGTGAGCCCATTTCTCACTCTCCAGTTGTGCTGGGGGACGGGTGGTCACACACAAGTCATCACAACCCTCACTACAAGGGACTTCCTATAATATTCTTCCTATAATTCTGAAGGAGACCCTTTCACAGGCTTAGAGTGAAGGGTGGACACCTCTTGTGGGGACTCAGCACAGTTTTCCCTGAAGAAAATCTCTTTACAAAATGCTATCTTCATACTTTCTATCTTTTGTCCTTTTTATGGGCTTCAGAAAAAAAATTATCCAATTTTTATTCACTTTAGTCACTTTGAAAGTCTTCATTGGGGGAAGGACAGGAAATGGAAACCTTGATCAAAGGGTACTGAGTTACAGATAACTAGTAGTAAGAAGTTCTGATGTGCTATTGCACAGCAGGATGACTGTAAATAATACACAGTACATTTCAAAAACACTAGGATTGAACGTTTTCACCATAAATAATGACAAATGTTGGAGGCAACAGATAAGTTCACCCTGATTTGAACATTACACAATGTGTACATGTCTTCAAACATCACATATACTTCATAAATATGTATAATTTTTATGTATCAGTTAAAAATAAATTTATAAAAGAGTATATACTACATTGTGGTGTCTTGATCCAAATATCCAAAATAACATCCTGTCACCAAAACTATGCTGGAAGTTTCAAGGGAAGAGAAGTAGACAGAAGCAGTTTGAAGAGAAGAAAATCATTAATGGTCAGAAGAAGAAATTAATAGGTGTGGCCTAAGATTGATAAATCAAGAAATAAGCATTAGATATACATAAATGCTAAAACAAAGCAAAACCAAGAAAAACTGCAGAACTGAAAAATTATCTCTAAGGTACAATTTGAAGTGGAAGGAAGGGAATCAATGTATGTTCATCATAAGCCTTTTTGTTATATGACTCTATGTGTGTGTGTGTGTGTGCGTGCACGCACACGCACGCGCACACGCACGCACGTGTGATTTTTGAGGTAAATTATTTACTTTTAAAATTGGAGGAAAAAACACAGGGTGATAAAATGAGAATCTGATATAAACTATAATGTGATGCCTGTCAAAAATCTGCAATTTTATCAATTTTGCCAGTCTTGTGTCTCATAATTTTTGAGTCATTGGATTGTTCCCCTTCCCTCTCCCAGTCTCCCATGAGAAGATATTGGAGAAATGGACCAATATCTCATAAATCTTCACTTTCTTTTCTTATTTCCACTCTGATACATAGGTACTAGCTTCTTGTGACTACTCATTAATTACCATAAACTGGATCACTTAAGAGAAACACATTTCCCTCATAGTTCTAGAGGCCAGAAGTTGTCAGATCACTGGGGTGTGCCTTTGGGCTTTACATTTTGTCCCTAGTTAGCGGAGTCCCTCCCCGCCTTCCTTGTTACCATGTTCTGTGCTGCTTTCCTCTTCCACACCCTTCTGCCATGATGTTCTGCCTCATCTTGGGCCCAGAGTAACAGAGTTGGCTGTTTATGGAATGAGACCTCTGAAACCATGAGCCCCAAATAAATTTCCTCTCCTCTGTGTTGTTCTTGCCAGGTCCTTTGGTCACAGCCATGAACAAGCTGACTTAAAAAGGAGGCCACCATTTAGTTGACTACGATATCCCTACATCACTTAATGCCTGGGTCACTGCTCTCCAGGGCTCCAATTTATTCTGTGCACAGTGACTGGAAGAATCCCATGTCAACATCATTTTCATCACATCACTCCACTTTCCAAAACTGGATCAGGTCCCTCTTGCCATTGAATCAGAGCTAGCTCTACCCTTAAAGGGGCTGAGAGACTTTCTACTCTGTCTTTCGACCCATAAGGAACCTGAGACTTAACAGACAAGAGTGCTTACCCAAGATCACACAGCTCATTAGTAATAGTCTGAGAGCTCTCTTGATTCCTAAGCCAAAGATGTTCTCACAACACCATGCCCGTCCCTCAGACTGGTCCCCTTCTCTCTCATCAGTGCCTTTTTTTTAGCAGTAAGCCTCAGCTCTGATCAGCCAAATCTTTGTGTTTCCATTTCTTTTTATCTATATAGGAAGATAATTCTGACTTAAAATCTGATTCCAAAATTACCTCTCTTAAAGAAAGTATTTTCTGGATAAATGACTGCAACTGTAATCATTTCTTTGTTCCATGTTCCCTCAAAACTCTTATATTCTGCTGGGGCTACATTAATCTCACTTAGCCTTTTGTGACCTTTTAAATATTTAGAATTTTGTGATCTGTCTATAAATTTAATATTGGATCTTCTTTCTCCATCTTTCTCTCCCCTCCCCAACACACACACACACACACACACACACACACATACATACACACACAGTGCTGCTGATGCTTCTTAAATGCTGTTGATTAAGAGATCACATGCTATCAAGTACATCAGATGTATCTGGGCAGAGAACATGGGACACAATCTCACATGTTACCAACATAATGAAGGCAAAGTTGTGTTGAAAATCATTCATGTGTTTTCTTTCTGGATTTCAAATATGTTGCCATCACCCTAGATTGCCAAAGGCATCCAGAAGTATCTATCTGCCAGAAAAATCAGCCTTTGCAAAATAAATACAAAATAAATGGCAAGATTGATTTTCCATTTATCACATTCTGAAACTGGATTAAACAAAAAATATAATTATATTTGAAGTGAAACTATTATTATGACTCCCTCACCACTTCCCCCACCTTTTAGATCATCAAGCATAGATGACCCCATATACAAAAGTCCTTCAATCACTTAGATTATATGTCTGTGTTAATCTGCTTTCTGCAACTGTGACAATATGCCCGAGATAAACAACTCACAAAGAAGAAAAGCCTATTTTGGCTCATGGTTTCAGAGGCTTCAGGCCCTGGTCAGTTGGCTCTGTTGCCTTTTGGTCCTGTAGCAAGGTAGAAATTTTGGCAGGAGTGCATAATGGGGGAGGTTGCTTACCTCCTGGCAGCGGGGAAGCAAAGAGAGAAAAGAAGGAGCAAAGGTCCCCAAACCTCCTTTGAGGGCATGCCCCCACTGACCTAACTTTCTCCCACACAGTTCCACCTTTTAAAGGCTGTACCACCACCCAATAGCATCACAGGCTGGGACCAAGCCCTCAACACATGACTCTTAGGGAATATTTAACATTCAAGCTATAACATGCCTCTTTCTTTATTGAGGCAGGAAAGCCAGAATGCTTTCCACTCCTTTGGAACAGAGAGATTAGGATACAGGGGAGTAAAAGGAAGTCTCAACCCTTTTCCAGACTGGAGGATGTTGGAAGAGTTGCAGAAAGAAGAGAGACTCATGGAAGCATGTCCTCATTTCTTCTAATTTTGGCAATGTCTAAGTGAAACTAATGGAGTACAGGGAGGCACAACTTCTGCTCCTTGCACAGACTTCTAGAAAAGGAACACTCTGGCTGCCTTACACCAACCTAGAGCCAGGCCAATCAACCTGACAAGGTAGGAAGGACAGAGGGTTAAAATCTGAGGTTTCGTTTTTCCAAGCTATCTTCTGACCACATGGTAATGCTAGTGAGAACCAGGGAGTGTCCAATGATCATAGCCACAGGGGTCCAGACATCAGCCAGGAGAGATGCCCTGACTTGACTCAAGTGACACCAGTCACTCTCATGAGTCAAGAATCTCTACAAAGAGACATCAACCTGAGGTCACATTTCCTACACCAAGAACCCTGGCTCCTACTACCACCATGAGGTCAATAAGCCACAACCCACTACTCCCCCTGTATCCCATGTCTCCATACACCAGATGTCACTTGGGGAAGAGACACAGTAGGAGAGGGGAGGCAATTTGGAATTCAAAGCTTTTTTTAAAAAAATTTCCTTAGAAAGAAGGAAGATTCCTTGAAGGCTCCGTTTAAAGGATTAAATCAGACAGTCACTCACCAAATTAAATATTTAGTTTTTTTCTTTCCACTGGGGGTAGGGTAGAGTGCAGGAAATCATGAATTAAACTAAAACAGTTATAAACAAAATATAGAAATTGCATTTTCTCTTTGTGCCCAAGCTGCAGTGGGAGTGAAATTTTTCAAAGCCATTCCACCAGCATGCCCTTTTCTTGTGAGGCAAACAGCTCTGAATTAATTTCAGAATTTGCAAAATTCTCAGATAACAGTGCAGACAGAAATTCTTTCGCTGAACTAGAGAAGTGTGTTACCTAGCATTATGTTATTGATTTATTATACCAGCTGTATGTAAATTAAATTTTAAAACTCAAATTGATTTCATTTCCAGTCACTAAATATCCAGGTGGCTTACTGCATTAATTAGAATTGACATGGGGGTTAATAATTTCACCCTCTGACTTCCACCTCTTCAAAATCTGATGCCTTGATAGCACTGTAAGGTGGGGGTGGGGGAGCACAAGAGTGGAGCAGGAAGTGGGAGCTGATGAATCACCCAGGAGATGAATTTTTCACAACATCCTCCCCTCATGCCTGAGCAGGGTATGTTATCATGTTGGCAGCCAGTAGCAGGTGCACTGGAGTGATAGGGCTGGGCATGGTGGAAATCAATGAAGCTCCATCATATGCACAGGAGGCTTCTCTCACCTCAGCTCCCCAAGATCTCCCAACCCAGAATTTTATCCTGAAAGGAGCCAGAAACTGCCCATCCCCCAGAAGACCAGACAGAACAAAGGCAAAGGCCATCCCAGAATGGGATTAGTTGCTTTGCAGGGAGTCAGGCAGGGGGGGAAAGAGGGATTTCCATCAATTATTGGAGCCCCCACTGACTTCAGATGCTTGATAGACAGATGGATCACTGACTTATTAAATTCCTAGGAAAAGCAAATTTCATCAGAAAGTGCCTGGCATGCGAGGATCTGGCTATCAGCTGTTACCCAAATGCTTTTCTAAATAGAACATATGGGGTTAACTGCATGATTTGTTTCAGCTCCTCTGAGGGTGCAGGCAGAGCTGTGTTTAACAAGTGTTTTGAAGGTGAGGTTACTTGGAAACCCTTTGTGAAAATTAGGTGAGAAACATCTTCCTTCCTCAGCTGCCTGATGCAGTCAAATCTACTCCAAGTATTCTTTTGGGGAGTAAGTGCCAAATATTTGACTGAGGTTCTATTTTGAGATGATAAGTACTTTGCAGATACCTTCTTGGATCTGAAAGTAAATGCCCCTGCTTGTGTTTACAGCAGCACAGCAGCTCCATGAGAAGGCATGCTTCCTTCACAGTCACTGAGACCAATCACTATTAACAGTCCCACAAACAACCCAGAATAGATAGGTTTTTCCCTTGTAACAATGCTGAAAATAATGCCCAGAATCCCAGATACATAACCAGGGTCCATCGTATTAACCAGACACCAGCGACAAGGTAGAAATTTCAACTGAGCACAAAAACACCTGTGTTAGGATCAGCCCAGCCTCTTTCTAGCCACATTACCTTGGATGGGTCTTTTCTCTGAGTCTTTAAAATAAGAATCATGTTAATACCCAATAGACCTCCTACAATTAAATCAAACACACGTCCAGAACTACAGGAGGAGTCCAGAGTTCAAAGTTTGAAGGGGACTTCTTCCTAGCCTTCCGAATCTATAGCTCTGGTTCTCTCTTACTGGGTACCCTCAGGCAAGTGTCTCCCCGCAGGGGGACTATAGATAATATTATGTGCTGTACATCTTCAAAACCTAAAGGAAAGGACACTGCGAATCTTCTCCATGGAGAAGTGAGGTGACTGAGGAGAGAAACATTACAATTAAACTCTATAATTAAACATTACAGAGTTTACATGTTTTTATTTATCATTTTAAAATTAAATTTAAAAAATCCATTCACAGCAAGAGGCAAGATCAGTCATAAAGTTGTAAAGTCAGACAAGCCTGGACAAATCTTATCAACTTTGAGTAAGTTATTGCCCTTTTCTTATTCATAAAAAAAATGTCATAATGGCAGCTTCATAAGGCTGCCCAGTAATATATATGTGAAATGTCAGTATACTACCTAAAATGAAAAACTTAATGCAGATAATTATCATTGTTGCTTTTAAATTAATAACACAGAATATGGTGAGAGTAGTGAACTGGCACCATGAACAGTACTTAGTAGGTCCTCAACAACGACAATGTTTCTTGTATTAGCACTGAATCTACAAGGAATACAGATCCTCAAAGAGATAGTA
This sequence comes from Callospermophilus lateralis, assembly GCF_048772815.1. NCBI lineage: Eukaryota > Metazoa > Chordata > Mammalia > Rodentia > Sciuridae > Callospermophilus > Callospermophilus lateralis. The sequence continues at coordinate 46,505,302 of NC_135308.1, forward strand.
AAAGTGTGATAAGGACAAGCATAAGTCTTATAAAGAGCTATGGGGCACAAAAGAAGGAGCAGTTTTTTTCTGAGAGCAACTGGGAGGTTTCAGAAAGGAGGTGACAGTGGTCTGAGGAGGAGTGTGAGCAGGATCAGAGAGAGTGAGGCCATTCTGACAGACAGACTTTGAGCAGAGGACAGGAGTCTAAGCTGGATGCAGCATGCATGGGGTGACAAAAAACACCTGATACGGTGAAAACCCACAGCATGAGTGGAAAATGTGAGGAAGGATCATTATCAGAAGAAAATATTAAAAATCAAAAAGATTGATATCAATATGATAGTGGGATTTCTATGCCAGACAAAGAATACAGGCTTCACATTTGACCCAGTGTGCCTCAGAATGGAGCCTGTGGATTTTCTACATCAGAATAACCCAGAGAGCTTGGTGGAGCAGCAGGTGGTCTCCACACCACACTTACTGGGGTCTCACTTCTGGAGGGGATGCCCAGGGATCTATTTATTTCATGAGTTCCCCTAGTTATTCCCATGTACAGTGGAAGTTGACATTTTCAGTGAGAACCAATTTAAAAATAGGTCTGAGAGCTGTGTGGAAGATGCCTCAAAGTGGACAGCGCCTAGAGACAGAAAGGTAAGCAGGGCAGAGCAGAGAAGTGCTGAACTATGGCAGAGGGACTAGGGCCAAAAGGCAGGCCAAAATATGAGATCTTAGAATTAGAATGAGGTGGTGGGCTAAGAACATCATAGTCAGGTCAGAATGCAAGGGATATGTGATTGGAAAAGAATTCTGGAAAGTTTTAGTTCTTTAAAGAGAAACCAAGTGAATAAATATGTAATTAGACATTAAATAGGGACAAGGAAACTGTAGACAGATTTGCAAGGGCAATTTTTAAATAGTGTAAGATTTCTTGGGAAATTATATGCAGACAGGTGACAGATATTATCTTTTTTGAGAGGTGGAAGCTGCCAATGGCTATAAGTGACAAAGTTTCACTTCCTCTATTTGGCTTCCAGAGAATTCATTAGAAATTCCACCAGCAGGCCCATCAGCCAAACAACAGAGAAAAAAAAATGTGTCCTTCACCTTCTGATCTAAGACAAGGCAGAATAAGCTACTTTACCCAATAATATAATGAGCCCCAGGAACTGCCACGCATTTCTTTTCTTTTCTTTTCTTTTTTGGTCAGGATTGAACCCGGTGGGTGGGGGGGGGGGGCTTAACCACTGAGCCATATCCCCAGCCCTGTTTATATTTTATTTAGAGGCAGGGTATTGCTAAGTTGCTTACAGCCTTGCTAAATTGCTAAAGCTGGCTTTGAACTCACAATCCTCCTGTCTCAGTCTTCTAAGCCTCTAGGATTTCAGGTGTGTGCCACCACCCTGGCCCTGCCAGAAATTTCTATAGGAAAATAATAAAGGCAATAAAGATACTCTTCAGAAGGCAAGGCAGACTAAAGCTAAAGCTAGAAGAGGCCAGGGCAATCAGACAAAGCAGCTATTTTCTATTCCTTCTTCCATTCTTCTTGAGGTCTCCTTACCACTTTTTCCAGCCACCCAGCTATGTGCCTGTTATTGCATTAGAATATGAATGAGAAGCCCTTTGGGAGAATTTTATGCTGTCATGGCAACAGTCACCATAGCAACTGCTAATTAATTGGATACTGATGAAGTGGAGGAAGAAAAAAAGCCAACTAGAAGGGCTACAACTCCAGAGGAAGTCATGGTGTGTAGTGATTATATGAATTTCATTCAGCAAAGGCATGCAGAAGATCATAAATGCAAATATCTCCCCCTGAGCCACCACCTACTCAGGCCACTTTCAGATCAGACAAATGTGAATGAGTGACCAACCTTGTCCATTCAAAAACACACATATGTCTGCCTCAACACAGGCAGATTCTCCAAGAGTTAAAAACCCATTCTAATATGGGAGAAGTTGGCTGATTCCACTAAAGGTGGCCATGATCAGCAGTCTAAGCCCATAAAATTTCTGCCTTCGTGCCCCCCACCCCGCCCCTGCCCTTAGAGCAAATGTTACCAACAAAAGAAGAAAGTAACATGTGGGCCTGCTGAGCTGTTCGAATATGAAGTGTCTTCAGATGTAGGCAGGGGAAGTTTGGTTTGTCACCACCAACTTGAGATGACACGGTGGCTCCTACACAAACAGATGGCTCACAGTTCAAAAAGAACACCAGTCTGGAGGTGGGAGAAGAAGATCCAAATAGGAAAGGTCCTGAAAGAAGCCATTGCAAGTCAGCCTTCTGTTAAGAAAGCCAAGTGGAGAAGAGAGGAATGAGAAGTACTGAGATACTTTTCTCTAATATTGTCCTCCCACCTTTGAAACCAAGAAAAAAACCTGAATAGACCATCTAACTCCACTTGCTTTTATCATCATTACAGAGGTCACCTCACTTAAGGAATTATCTTCATAAGCTTTGCTATGGGTAATACCCCTGATGTCCAGTCACTGCAGTAACAATTGTTTAAGCTGTTTTGGGGGACTTGGAGACTGCTTTTTTTCTATCTCAAACCAGTTGAAACCACTGACCCTTTACTTGGACCTGTTTAGGTGTCAGACAGGTGAACTTTTGACATTAGAGTCAAAAACCCTTCCTCCAATTCATGACAACACTGCCATTTTCTGATTATGTGTCCCAAGAAGAGCCATGAACTTTGACTATACATTCACAGCTCATGGATTCTTCATTTTCCCCTGCTTCCTATCACCTTTCCCCACTCCTCAAACCACGCTGTTTCTTTATTCCAACAAATACCACTTAATACTATCTTTGGGGAGGCAGTTTTGAGATTTGAGACTTCAGTCCCCTCACGATTGGCTCCTTATGAATAAACTGTTTTTCTTTTGTAGAACTCCTTGTTTCAGTGATTGACATAGTGTTCAGCAGGCAAAATGGACCTCACTTGGGAACACCTTCACCAAATCTCCAACTCCTCCTCCTCAATTTTCCAGATGATATTCAGACCTAGGGACTGAGAATTTGATTTCTTGAATGTTTTCTTGAAATTTCTATTTCACTTGCTGGTTGAAGTTAAAGCAAAGAAAGTAGTTAAAAAAATGTTTGGCATATTTAAGAAGCCCTCCCACAATATCTTCCTTTCTGGCTCTAACCAAGTAACCTGGGTAAAAGGTATCTGTCCCAAGGTAACAACTTTCATACTTTTAGGCAGAATGTCTGGTTTTCTCAGTGGTAATAAAAATCTGTTGAGCTTTCTATGGCCTCTTCCTCAAAAATATTATTTACACATTTTGAAAATAAAATAATTCAAAGTGTTTGGAAATGGAATCTAAAAGAAACCCCTGAAAGCTGCAAAATTCGGCTACTAACTGGTACAGGTGAACAATGGAGCATGTCATTTTTTTTTCTTAGTAATCTGAAAAATCCATTTCCTTATCATAATCATGTAATCATGTATCATATCATATTATAATAAAAAATCTCTACCTATGATAGTTTTATTAGATTATCCCAAAACACCTTGTCTCATAGAATTACTGGGCTGGGTACCACCCAAACATTTACCTACCTTCAAAAATTCTACAGCTTGAGACCAAACTACCTAATTAACAATTTTGTATTTATAAAGATATTTTGAGAAAGGGGGGAAGAGGAGGAGGGGGAAGAGGAGGAGGAGGAAGAGGAGGAAGAGGAAGAGGAGGAGGAGGAGGAAGAGGAGGAGGAAGAGGAGAAAAAGAAAAAGACACCTAATCTGAGAAATTCTGAGTCACTGCAGATCTTTCAAATTCCCCTTCTAAGAAATTCCCCTTTTGAGTTCTCAGCAGCTCATCGTGATATCCCCCAAAGCTAGTATTCTCAATGTGAACCTAGAACAAAGCACATATCTGTTCATCCAAAGGAGGAGAAGCACTTTGTCATTTACTCAGTCCGTCATTCCAAAAGTAGTCAATTTCCTTTTTTTTTAATTCAGATAGCCAATTATTATTTTTACTGAAAGAACCAAAAGGAGAGTGGAGGAAGGGGAAAAGAAGAAAAAAATGTTTCAATCAATGGTCTGTTTCCAATAATAATCCATACTATCTAGTCCAATCTCCCTGCCTTTCTGACAAATACCCAAAGCACCTACATGAAGTAACACAATAAAGCAGATTACTATGTAATAATGTGCATAATATACATCATTTGTTGCTTGAGTGATTGACTGAAAAGGTCAATTCAGTCTGTGATAAAGGAAATCATAAATGTCCCCTTGACCTCTGAAATATTTAAAATTACTATGAAGATTACCTCATTCTTGTTTGAGAAATCATTAAGGTTCACCATACAATTTGCAGAGTGTCAGGTTTTCTAAGTGGTAATAATAAAGCCTCCAGTCAATTCAGGAAGGGGATTGAATTGGAATGTAAGTGAACATGGCTGCAGACATCCCTGCTCCATCAGCTTATGGACCCCTAAATATTCAGAACTAAACAGCCATATATTCCAGATTCTCAGAGCAGAAGATTTCATTTCCCTTTAAACCAAAGCCATTTTGAGAAGATGTGCTCACAAGAGGCCACCCTATAGGACCTTTCCTTTTATTAATACCACTGTGAATCATTCAAGCTGAACCACATTTGCATGTCAGAAAGCGGCAAAGTGGCCCTATTAATTTATAATGATGAATAGTCTGGCTTAAGTGTTCACACCAGTTATTGCATCCTCGGGTCAGTAAATTTATAACAGGTCAAGGGAAAACTGATTTCTTTCACTTCCTCCCAGTCAAGTGCACATATCCACAAGATATCAAGAATTGAAAAATTAAAATGTAGGTTGATGGGCTTGGTGTCATTTATTTCATTTTTCATTTTAGGACTATTTTAAAATATATTGCAGTGCATGGTCAAAAAAAATCAAGGTTCTATTCCACATAAAATGTATTCCACTGAAGTCCATGTACATGTTCAACATTTTTTAGTGCTTACCCTGAATAAATCAGAAGGCCCAGTTTCAAATCCTGGATCCAGAACACCCTCTACTCATTAGGTTAAGACACTTAACCTAATTTAATCCTCAATTTCTATACCCTCAAAGTGGGTACAATACTTAAATGACTTAAGTGGTGTATGTATGGGCATAGTCCCAAAGCAAATGAGATTGTAGATACACTGTAAATATGTGTGCATACATATATGTCTAGACACACAATATGGGCGTGTACATATATTTATAAACTTACATCAGCATACATACACACATGTGAAAGTGCACTCAGTAAATGTTTATGCTAGGCACTGCAGTAGGTCAGACAGATGAAGCACAATGTCTGCCTTCTAAAAGCTCAAGGTGTTTGTTTTCTTGCTTACTGTGCTGTAAACTGAACACTAGTAACCTGTTCTTAGAAGTCACACTGACTTCCTCTTGCACCGAGTACCAGCATGATTATGGAATAACTTCAGAGAATTCTGGTGAACAAGGACTCTTTCAAGTTCAAGTTCAGCCTCTTTTTACTCCTGACATTCTTCATTCTACATGATACAGCATTAGATTATGTATTATATATTAGATTATGTATTTTCCCTACAGCTTTTCAAGAGCTTTCTCCACGTGCAAAAAATATGTCCTCCTCTGAATCTCCTGCTTCCTCGTTCTATCACCTTTGACACTTTTTTGCACTTTCATCACAGAACACCTGGTTGCTGCCCTAACTCAATTATGAGCTTCAGTCCTTTGCTTTTCTATCTCTCCTATCTTGCTCCCACCATTATCCTGCCAGCCTCCATGTCCCAAAGAATGACCTTGCTGAGAGTCTAACTGCAAAGTTCCTCAGCCTCTTGACCTCGGAGACAGTTGCCCACTCTCACCCATTCTTACATAACGTGGGCCCTTAACCTGGGCCCCATCATCATGTGAAATCAAAAGTCCATTTCTGTGCAAAGTCATTCTTTGTAGCCAACTCATTCCCTTAGGACCAGTCTATCATCTTGGTATTATAGCCCATAAACCCACAGTTTCTCATCTGTGCTTTTTTGCTCTAGTCCATCTTCTCTTATCACAACCGATCCTCTCTTATCCAATCCACCTTCTATAAAACACCTCTTCCCTTTGCCAAAGGGTTCAACTTACTTGGACTTTTCCCTATCCTTCTATGGCATCATCACAGCAAATGCTCAACCTTGGACCCATACAATTGGCCACCTCTGGTTAGCTCTGCGCATGCCTTGAGTCATCCTGCAGGAAAGCTTGCAGGAGATAAGTTGATACCACTGTAAGAATCTCCCACAGCAACTGAATCATGAAGGACACTTAATCATCTTACCTCACCTGATCACCTCTCTCCCTTTCTCTCCTAATGGCTATTCCAAAACTTCTTCACTTTTCCAGTCCCCAACCTACACCTGCTTGTCCATCTCACTCTGTGAATTAACTAGCATCTTACTTCACTGAGAAAATAGATGCTATCCACAGAAAACTCCTCCAACCTACGTTTGCCCCCATATAACTAATGTTCATCTACATTAATTCTTATTTCTTCCTAAATTATAGGGTTCTCCCATGGATCCACTCAAATGTTATAGGATTTTTATCTTAAAATCAAATCTCTTCTCATCTGGGAACTTATCCCATAAGTTAATTCAAGTCTCTTCTACATTTCTAACCTCTATCTCTTGATCATATCCCTCTTCTCAAAGCCCTCCTACAACCTGAATTTTCCCTTTTAAACCCCATTTCTCCAACCCGGAACAACCAAGTTTCTCAAAAGAACAGCCCATGCTTTCCATTTTTATTTCCTTTGTCCCTACTTACTCTCATTCAACACCTTACAATTTCCATTTCTGTTTCCTTTGTCCCTAGTTACTCTCATTCAACACATTACAATTTCCTCTGGGTGTGTACTTCTACCTAAGATTGACATTTCTGGGTTAGAATACAGCATTTTTCAACATTAGAAGATAATGCAAACAGTTTTTCAAAGTGGTTTCCAAATTACCAATTTATACTCCATACCAATTTATACAGTATATGAGGACACTAGCCTCTCTACATCCTTAACCAGTTCTTGGAAATTTGTGTTTATCTCATTCTAGCCAATCTGGTATAGTATGCTAATATTACATTGTGGTTTTAATTGGTACTTCCCAATGATTAAATTGAGCAAGTTTATCTTCAAATTAGATCAAATTAGATCTGAAATTCATCTAAAACTGATTTGTGCAATGTAAGGTGGAATGTTCAACTTTCAGTCTCTTTCACCTATTATAGTACCTGGAATTCAGCTAAACCTTAATCAACATTGTCAGAATTAATTAATAAGAGAACACTGCGGAATATAACAAGGAAAAAGCAAAATTTGGGTCAGGGCTGGGTAGCATTCCAAATCTTTCCTGAGTATAGCATATATTATTGGTTTCCTTATCTGCTACACAGCCAACTATTAACAGTTATTTATCTTTATAACTTAATAATAATATCCTTACTCTTCAACCAGAAGCCAAAACTTCAGAATTTGTGTTGGACCATTATGATGAAAGGAGTGACAACTTGGGAAACCCGAGGCCACTTTGTATTCTGACATATATTTCTGGGGACTAAACTGCTTTCTAAAATATAAGAGCCTCTTCAACCACAAAAACAGACTATATGAAAAGTAGAATGCTACTTTGAACCTTTTTTAAATAAGTCACTTTTAACCAAACAAAGATGATTAAGTGCTATAAGTAGAAAGCTATCTTCCTAGAGGTCCTTCTAAAGAAATGTCAGAAAAAAAAAAACATATAATTATCTTCCAAACTAGAAAAGAAATTCCACTTTCTTTGGATTTCCGCCTGCTTTTACATTACAAACTGCATTCTACTCCCTTTATGACCAATGTGCTTCCATAGATCATTTCTCTCTGGGATTGTGGGTTAGTCAGCTTTTTGTCACTGTGACAAATACCTGAGAAACACAACTTAGAGGAGGAAAGGTTTATTTTGGCTCACAATTTCAGAGTCGTCAGTTCACGGTTGATTGGCTCTGTTGCTCTGGGCCCAAGGTGAGGCAGAACATCATGGTGGAAGCACATGGTATATGATAGCGGCTCACCAGATAGCAGCTGGAAAACAGAGAGACAGACAGATAGACAGATAGACAGAAAGAAGGTTCCAGGGATAAGATATGGACCCCGAGGGCATGAACTCAGGAACCTCCTTCCTCCATCCATGCCACAGGTGATGGTGCAGTTTCCATCACCTCCCAGTAGTCCATTCAAAGTATTAATCCATCAAATAGTGAAATTTAAGAGCCCTGACTATCCAATCTTTCCCTAAAAGTCTCACCTCTGGAAATTGCTGCATTGGGGACACATGAGCTTCTGGGGGACATTCCAGATCCAAACCATAGAATACTGAAAGATATTGAAATACAATATAAAAAGTGACAAGATAAGGAAAGGGGTATGATAATATCTTAGTCTTGATCCAAAATATCAAGATCTTATTAGGCCACATTTGGGCCTAATAAGAAAAGCTGAATGTGCAGACCAATGACAGAAAGTTATTTTTTCCAATGAAAGAGAGTTTTTCTGGGAAAACAATGAGTTCCTGGTCTAAGACAGCGGCCTGAGAAGTAGAAGAAAGGATAACACTGACTGCAGAGTTCAAGGAGAGTCTGAATTTAACACTGATTCCATGTACAACATAAAGGACACAGAAAGAAACAGCACTGCAAATCCCCTGGCTTATGGCTGTGGGGAGGTAACCTGTGCCTGAGTGAGAGTGATAGAGAAGACAAACAGCTCTGCTGTCCTCATGGTCTCTCTGAGCTGTCAGAACTCTGGCGCACTGAGTGGACTGTTAGGCAAATACACATGGAACCAAATCAAAGTAGTCAACCAGGACACTGAGAGATTTGAGAACCAAATGAACAAACACCCAGCTCAGAGCCCTCCTATGCCCTAAAGAGAGTAAAGAATACAAGTATTACATGGTATTAGCTGTATGCTACTGGGATACCTAAGTGCCTGACGAGGGACTTGAATGGCACAAGAAAACTGACTCAGATAGCCTGATACATATTTCTTGAGCCCTTATTGCAGGCATATTTGACAAACGGCTAAAGCACGGTGATTCATCAAGCTGCGTCACACTTTTCAACCATCAGGAGATCTGGATTCAAGTTGGAACTCTGTCCCCTATTAACTAGTGAGAACTTGGTCAAGTTGTTTATTCCTTTAAGCCTCATTTCTCTTCTGTAAAAATAAACATCTGGACTAAATGCCCAAACTCCCTCTGGCTCTGAAATTCCATGGTGCATTCTCTTAGAGGACACTTACTTCCAATGGAGCTCAAGTTAATCAACTTATACCATCCATCATTTCCCTGTCCGAGGTTTTATTCCCCTAATCAAATTCAGATAAATTTTCAGCCCCTCTCTGTCTCTTACTTGCAATCCATTAAAACCTATATGGATTTGTTTTGTATTTCATTTAATGTCATTATTCATTCTAACTATCACTGCCTAACCATTTCCCTGCCTGCAGCATAATCAGCTATTAAAGAACAACAGTGGTATGGTTTTCAAATTTGCATCCCCCTTTTCCGAGGCGAATTGATTCTAAACTGATTAAAATATCTCAGAAACTCAAATGCAACAGACTATCAAGACTCCCTCATGACTCTGCCATGCCAAAAGAGTTGCCAGCTCTTTCTAACTGCCAAGGAAGACAAATAATCCTGACTGTGTTTCTGGAAAGAGAAGTACATGCCCAATGCTTAGCATGACTGTGATACCCTCATCTGTTGTCCTGATGTCTCAGATTTCCCCCAGGAGGACAGAATAGAATCCTGAACCAGACTTCTCAGTTAGGAGATAGAAATCACCCACCACTTCCCCCTGCTTCATATGTGCCCATTCTCTCAGTAACGATATGTTTTTTCTTTCTTCCAAAACCCTACTAAAATTTACAACCTCAGCAAGACTTAGGAAGGATCTCTTTCACTGTTGACTCTGATTCTACCTCTTAAGCTCCTAGCCTAGAAGTCCTGCTTTGAGCTGTACATCACAACTTTTGCTCTAACCTTTCAGATGTCTCCTACCTTATCTTATCTTAAGATCTAGTTATGAGATAATACAAACCCACCATGGTCAACGTCCCCACCCAGCATGCCTTCTGACCCCAATATCCATTTCACTTACATCTAGTCCCAAATCTTGGACACCTCCCATAAGTACCAAAAATATCAATCGAGAACTGATTTCTATGTTTTGATCCCTTGGATTTTCTCAGCACCAGGACTATCCACAGAGTCTAACACCATCATAGGACCAGATAGAGAAGGTTCTTTGTAGATATCCCAGGCACTCAGATCCCACTGACTTCAGTGACTACCTGGCACAGCCGGAAGTTTAGAGCATCACAGCCATGTGGGGTTATGGGTGTCCATTTTCTGTTTTCATTCAGAATGTGTATTTTTCTTATCTTTTCCTGCTAACTCATAAGACTTTTAAATTTAAAACCATGTGAATTCCTTTTTGTCTGTTAGTCAGCTTTCTTTCACTATAATAAATATCTGACATAATCAACTTATAAAGAGAAACCGTTTAGTTGGGCTAATAGTTTCAGAGGTGCCAGTTCATAATTGGTTGGCTCCATTGCATTCAATTCCTGTGGGAAGGCAGGACATCATGATACAAGCACAGAGCAGAGCAAAACCTCCCACCTTATGTCCAAGGAACAAAGAGAGAGAAAGAAGAGACTGGGGTCCCAGTATCCCCTTTAAGAGCATGCCCCCAATGACCTAGAGGCCTCCCACTAGGCTTTACTTCTTAAAGGCCTCATAATCTCCCAAGAACATGATGCTAAGAACCCCGTCTTTACCACATGGTCCTTTGAGGGACACTTAAGCTCCAAACTATAGCACTACTCCCAAAGGAATTAAGTCCTCATCATGATTTGTCAAACATTGTTACTATACCAACTATGATAATGCAAAATCAGACAAAGATTACCAAATTATAGTGAGTTTAATAGGTATTAGGAACCTGAATGTTAACTCCCAAGCAAGATCACATTTATTCTCTACAGGTTGAAGGATTCTGCTTCCACTGTCCAGCTCTTCTGCTGAGCCTCAGGAATAGGACCTCCCTTGCCTGACAGAATGGATCTCCCACTGCAAGTGCAGTCAGGCTGGATGACAAGAGAATTTACAGGATATTGAATTTAACTACATGTCAACGTCAGGGAGGCAAGTCCCCCACATCTAATTAAAATTTCTTTTTCCTGGCCTAACATAAAATTAATTGGAATGCTTCTGTGCTAAAAGAATAGAATACCGAAACAAAGATTTTAGATCCCCCTACCAGTTTTATCTCCAAATAATGAGACTTTGTCATTAGGCTTGTAAATATTCCTCATTTTAAGAATGATAAGACTCAAACTATAAATCTGGTGGATTTCCTAATATCTCAGTCACAGAAATCAAAACTGAATTGTCAGGCTGAGGTAAAGTGGTAAAGTGCTCACCTAGCATGCATGAGGCACTGGGTTGCATCCTTAGCACCACATAGAAATAAAATAAAGATACTGTGTCCACCTAAAACTAAAAACTGAATTGTCTCTTCTTTGTATCAAAATGTTCTTATTCTGAAAACAAGTAGTTACTGAAAACTGCCTAGGGAACTTTGAGCTATTCAAGAGATTGTAGGACCCCAGGAAGCTCACAGTGCATGGGGACCCAGAAGAACCTAAAACTGTTTCAGGTTGGAGCAAAGTAGTCCTGGTCTTGAAGCATTGATAAGATTCCTCAAGGAAGCAACAGAGAAGAGACATCCAAGCAGATGAAAGAGCATGAGCAGAAGGCAGGCAGGACAATGCACATTCGGGGATAGTGAGTAAATCCAATCCACTTTGGATGGAGGTAATGAATTTGACCACACATCTTTACTCTTCATGGTCACTCATTGTGCAATTGGTGCTGCATAACAATTGCAGTTCGGATGGAAAGACATTTATTTACCTAATGGAAAAAGTGGTGGTAGTAGAAGCAGTAGGAGAATCAAACATTGTCATTCCATGTGTAGCAGTTACTGACAGTGGAAGGTTCTTTTCTGGTACTCAGAACTACTGGACACCAAAACCATGAAAAAAGCAAGAGCCCAAGCAGAAGACATCTTGCCAAAGAGTGTCTGCAGCATAGCCTACCATTCGAGATTGCTTCTCAATGGCTTTGAAGCAAAACACAGGGTTTTGTAAATTGCCATCACAGCCAAGCAAATTGATCATCTGGAATTTGTAGCTGGCTTGTTAGACTGTATCTAGGGAAGGGGTGGGGGGCCGGGTAGAATGTTTGGCTCAGCTGCCTATAATTTTAAACGCTTAATGGGATGATAATTTGCTGTTCAGTATGTTCATTTTGAAAAGCTTCCCTCATTCAGAAGGGGAAAATGAATAAAACCAATCCTTTCTGCTCCAAATCTGTGTGGAAACATCAATATCACTCCACCAAGGAAACAGGTGGCTAAGAAGAAATGGAGGAACTAGTGTCCCACAGAAAAACGTGCATGTTGTGTGATTGGTTATTTTAATTCACTGTGAGAAGCTTCCTATGAGAAGACAGAAAATTACAGTTACACACTATCCATCCCAGTTCATAACAGTTCCCCAGGACATTTCATGGAGCTGCACACTGAAGAAGAGACACAAGTGTGTGTGTGAGTGTGTGTGTGTGTGTGTGTGGTTTCCACATCCATGTATCAAGTCATTGGGACTGGCATTTCCTGACAAAAGCTTATATGAAATGTAATCTAAAATATTCCCATTCAGATTAAATGAAAACAGTTTCTAATGATATTAGTTTAATTGTTCCTCAATGTATCTCAAGCCTTCACACATATTCATCTTTTCCCTCCTCTCTCTTTTGCATCTGAAATTAATTCCAAAGAAATCAAGTTGGCTTTTATATGCATCTGTTATCTACCTTGAGGTAGATCATATTTCTACATATTTACTAGTTTAAAGATGCCAAAACATTAGTTCTTTTGTAAGAGCTGGAGGCAATGCATGCTATTAGTCCATATGAAGAAGAAAGGAAAATGACAAAACTGAAGAAATTATGCTCAGTAAGAGACTAAGCTTTTTTTAAATAAGAAAATCCTCAACTCATCAACATTTACAGAGCCCCCATTAGGTATGGAGAAGAATAAATACTATTATTATTTTAAAATAAAAACAGTCCCTGACATTCATTCATATTTTCATTATTTGATTAGTTATTTATCCCTAGCTAGTGTCAGGTCCTGAAAAAACTGCAAGATAAATAAGATGCAGTGCCACTCTCCAGGAACACACAGTCCAGGGACTTCACCTCCAGAAAAATGGTGAATCATTATGTGCTTACCGCTGTCCAAAGACATAGAGAAGGGGATGAAGAGGTGGGACTCTGGAATGCACTGTTTCTTTAAAAAGCCTAATAAAAAGAATGTTAACATTTACTAAATCTGGATAGAAGGTTATGTGGGAATTGCTACATTATTTTCTTCTTTTTTCCCCGTATATCAGAAATAGCACATAGTTAAACATTATTTTGAAAACTGGATGATGATGTTGATGATGTTGGTGATGATGAAAATGTGGCATGAGTAATGTTCAAAGTACACAGATTGTTGTGAGAATTCATAGAAGGGACATGTAATCCAGGCTGAGGGGAATCATCTCCTCGCTTCCTCGAGGAATCCTGGAGCTGAAGCGCTCTCTCACTTGTCAGAGCTGGAGTCTTTGCTTTAGAAAAAGAAAGAAAAAAATTCAACGGAGCAGGTTGGCGAGGCAGGCAGCCCAGGCAGATAAGCAGTTTATTACTGCTGCTGTTACAAAAAATATTTTTAATCTGGGTAATTTATAAATAACAGAAATTTGTTTTCTCACATTTTGTGAGGCTGAAAGTTCAAGATAAACACACCAGCAATATTAGTGTCTGGTGAGAACTGTTTCTCACGAATGGCACTTTCTGTGGGTCCTTACATGTGGAAGGGTAAAAGATGACTACTTTGTCCTCACTTAGTGAAAGGGCAAAAAATTGGACAAATTGTTTTCCTTAAACTCTTTTATAGGGGCATTAGTCCCAACTATGAGGACAAAGTTCTCATGATCTAATCACTTCCTAAAAGCCATACTTCTTAATACCATCATGGTGGGGACAGGGAATAAGATCCAACACACAAATCTGGGGGCAATATAAACATTCAGGCCAGTCCACCCCAAGCAGATAATCCTAGTTTTGCTATCCAGAGGCCCAGGTGAGCCTCCACGAGCATCAGTTTGCCTCTTACTCTCTCCAGTGAGCTTCCACTCTGACTCTCCATATCAGTCAAGTTCCTGATTTCTTACTGGTTTCTAATTCCCTGAGAGAAGTCACAGTCTTTCTAAAGCCAAACCACTTACCTTGACCCCAATTTACAGTCTCACACCTGGCCTTCCAGTACCTACAGTCTTCCTTCATCTAAATGTTCCTCTTCCTTACTTCCCCCTGAGTCAGGAACGCTCACTCAGCAACTAGCGCATCACAGATGTACTTTTTTTGTTGCTCTGATTAGTTATACATGACAGTAGAATGCATTTTGACACATCATACATAAATGGAGTATAACTTCTCATTCTTCTGGTTGTACATGATATAGAATCACACTGATCATGTCACCATATATGTACATAGAGTAATAATGTCCAATTCATTCTATTATCCTTCCTACCCCCCTTCATCTCCCTTCCCGTCTGCCTAATACAAAGTACCTCTATTTTTCCCTAGCCATGCCCCTTGCTGTGAATTAGCATCCATATATCAGAGAAAACATTTGGCCTTTGGTTCTTTGGGATTGGCTTATTTTGCTTAGCATGATATTCTCCAGCTCCATCCATTTAGCTGCAAATGCCATCATTTCATTCTTCTTTAAGGCTAAGTAATATTACATTGTGTATATATACCACATTTTTTCTTTATTCATTCAGCTGTTGAAGGGCAATCTAGGTTGGTTCCATAATTTGGCTAATGTGAATTGAGCTGCTATAAACATTGATGTGGCTATGTCACTGTAGTATGTGATTTTAAGTCCTCTGGGTATAAACCACGGAGTGGGATAGCTAGATCTAATGGTGGTTCCATTTCAAGTTTTCTAAGGAATCCCCATACTGCTTTCCAGAATGGTTGCAGCAATTTACAGTTCCACCAGCAGTGTAAGAGTGTACCTTTTTCCCCACATCCTCACCAACATTTATTGTTGCTTGTTTCTTGATAACAGATGAACCTTTATACCAGAAAACCCAGAGTTTTCACCTTCAGCCACCAGACATTCAGTTCTAACTCCAACCAGAGCTGGTTCCTACTTAATACAATCTCTGGACATTTCAACTCAACCTATTTTGATACATCCAATAAGCCTGCTCTCAGCCTAAGCCTCATCTCCTTCCTCTCCGTTCAGCCCCTCTCTGGTCAGGTTCTAAGAAGGCCTGGAAGCTGAGTCATGAAAGAATGCCAAGACTGTCCATCAGTGGCTAACCACTTACTAAAATGCCACGGAGAGCAACCACACCACATTTTCCGTTCTGGAGACCACTTGCAAATTAACCACAGCCTTTTCTGTGAATAGTAGGGGCTTGACCTTAACCCAAAAAAGTGCAGAAGGACTAAATAGAAACTCACCAAGTTGGAACAAAGTTTCTGTCCAACCTCACAGCTGCCACGTAGGAGGAAAGCCACTAACACTTGGTCAGAATGTAAGCCCTAAACCAATGGTCATTTCAGGGCTCGTGTCAGGCCTTGACCCAACAGTAACTAGGGCAAAGGGCATCTCAGGCAATACAGGCAGAGTGGTACAAGAGGTAGAAATTACTCAGGCTGAGGAGAGAGCTCAACTGCAGGCAAACTGAGGACAGAAACCCGGCTTTCAAAGACTGCTCCTCGAGGCCAGAACACGTATGGAGAATATGAAAGCTGCAAAAGTCATATAAGGACCTGAACAGAAAAAAGGAATAAGGGGCTGGGGTTGTGGCTCAGTGGTAGAGAGCTTGCCTAGCATGTATGAGGCACAGGGTTCCATCCTCAGCACCACACGAAAATAAATACAACTAAAAAAAGTTTTTTTAAATATTTTTAAAAAAAGAAAATAGGAATAAACCATACTTCTATACAGAAACTTAATTATTGATTGCATGTTCTGAGTTTATTTTTTAATCATTTTGTTCTTGGTTGATTGTGTTTAAGATAATCAGAACCTTCTGAACCAGAACTTAACTTGAACATCCAATGTTCTCAGAAACTAGGCACTATTCCACTAAGTTCAAGCTGCAGATAAAAAGAAAAAATAAGAATATGCTAACAAAGTATTGGATAAAGGGTTTTTCTTCATTAGACAATTGGAAAGCCTATTGCAATTTTTAAAAATCCAGAAATCATAAAGCTAAAAATAAAAATAAACTAGAAAAGATTTTTATCAGTTCTGACTACTGTGTGAAGAATTCACTCAAATTAATTTGTAAAAATACCCCAAGTAGACTTAAGAGACAAATAACAGAAGCAGAAGAAATGTAATCAGTAAAATATATGGAAAGTGATTACATTTGTTAATTTTAAAATGAAAAGACAACTACACTATAAAAATCACTTTATATTCAATATAATAAATACTCAATCTGGCAATTATGTGACAGATAAATTTTTTGTAATTTATAGCAATGAACTCTTTTAGGAAATAATACAGCAATATAAGACCTAAAGACACTCAACTTCTTGACTCATTCTCTAGAAATTCTGAAGGAAGTTATTTAAAAGAGGAAAAAACTATAAAAAAGATTTTCTTGCAGTTTTCTGCGACAAGTATTGTAAGTATTTAACAACAAAGGATGGTTTACTTAACCGTGGTATATCCGCTCTGAAATAATACCACGGCAGTAAAATAGCACTCATGAAGAAAAACAACATAACATGTGTATCATATAATTTCAAGTGAAAAAAAAATACTGCATAAAATTCTATTCATACACTGATTATAATTACACTAAAATATGTTGGCAGGTGGGTGAAAACTTAAAAAATAAAACCTAAAAACTAAAAAACCATTGTGCTCGAGCAGTGGACTTGTAAGATTTTTATCTGAATTGTTTTTTTCTGTAATATTCTCAAAGTATTGGAGTCGTGGATATAAAGGGAGTTGGAGGAGCCTGCCATCAAAGCAGGAGTGGGAACAGCCACAGATCCATTCCCAGCACAAGTGTCCAACAGTAAGCGCCTACACAAAGAAGCAGAAGGCAGGCAAATTTTTGGTGCCCCCAGGGACACTGTCCTTGGTTTCCACATGGCAAAGATTTTCCCATTCCCTTCAGACATCCCATTCATGGTTAAGGAAGAAAGAGCAGCTCCCAGACAGGGTGACGACAGATGTCCAGGCACCGAGCCATCCTGTAGCTATTATTTTTCATTCACATGGGCATGTGCCGGATCTAACAGATGAAAAACAGACCTACCCTCTTTCCCGTGTGTTGTTTTTTCCCCCTACTGCTGTTGCTGTAACAGCTAAGTGCCAATTATCTCCCAAGCGTGAAAGCAAATATTGTGATAGCCCAACAAGCTCTCCCAATGTTAGAGAGAGAACACTGGCCACTGGCAGCGATTGTCTGGCCTGGCCCGGTATGTCCTTATTATTCGTAACAGCTCTCATTAGCGGAGTCTAGGGTGGAGAGCTCAGTCCTAATACGTCTTCGATTGGCATTTTTAATGTTCTCATTGATCTTTTGGCATTCTGTCTTTTCTACTCCTAAATCCAGAGGTAAGTTAAAGGTTTTATCAAACAATCCATGGGTTATATCAAGACTCTTTGAATTTTTGAAGGCCTGACATATTGTCCTGTGGATGTATTACTGAGGGCTTTTCAGAGAGAACAAATAAGAGAGAGAGAGAGAGAGAGAGAGAGAGAGAGAGACAGAGAGACAGAGAGTCTGTGTGTGTATGTGAGATAGACAGAGAGAGAGGTAATTTTAAGTAAATCACTCACATAATTGTGGAGGTTGGCAAGTCTAAAATCTATAGGGTAGACCAGCAGCCAGGAGACCCAGGGCAGAATTAATATTGCAGTTAGAGTCTGAAGATAGTCTGGAGGCAGAATTCCCTATTCCTCAAGGGATCTTGGCCTGTGCTTTCTTGAAGTCTTCAATTGATTGAGTGTGGCTCCCTCACATTAGGAAGAATAATTCACTTTACTAAAAATCAACTAACTTAAGTGTTAATCTCATTGAAAAAATCTTCACAATAACATCAAGACTAATGTTTGAACAAATATCTGAGTCACCACTAGTCAGCAGCAAGAATTAGATCCATGAGTTGATACTGAAAAACATGCACATTTTGTCATCTGATGGAGTTGTTAAAAAATTGAAACAGCTCACTGTTATGGGTTGACTGTGTAGTGTCTCCCCAAAGCTCACATGTGAGACAACACAAGGATGTTCAGAGGTGAAATGGTTTAGTTATAAGAGTTATAACCTAATCAGTGGATCAATCCACTGATAGATTAACTGTGTGGTAACTGTAGGTAGGCAGGGTGTGACTAGAGGAAGTAGGTCACTGGGGGCATGCCTTTGGCGTCTGCATTTTGTCTCTGCTGAGCAGATCTCTCAGTTTCTTGATTTCCATGTCATAATATGACATTCCTCTATCATACCATTCTGCCATTCTGCTTCACTCCAAGCCCAGGGTTATGGAATCAACTGACCATGTACTGAACCTCTGAAACCACAAGTCAAAATAAATTTTTCTCCTGTATGTTGTTCTTGCAAGGTTTGTTTGATCACAGTGATGAAAAACTGACTAAAACACTTACTTTTGAAGTAATGTGCTCCTTGTCCAAAGAATGTTCAAATTAATGCTGGATGATCACCTTTTAGGGATGTTGCAGAGAAGATAACCACTGCATAGGAATTTGAACCACAAGATCTCCAGTGACCCCAAAATTCTAATTCTGATTCTAATATCTTGTTAGTGCATGATTCATACAGATAATTCATGAAAACTACTTTTAATGCCAATAAATTTAAGATTTTTTAAAATTAACTTCTTCTATCCTATATATGGGTAAAGAAATTCAGATGTGAAGCTGAAATTGATTTGAATTCATAATCCAGGTTTCCCAGTAACCTACAGTATGGAAAGAGATACTAACAAGATGTTTCAGAAAAAAATCTTTGGCCATATATTGTATATTAGTCATCTTTCCATTCAAACTAAGAAGAAGGGTTTATTTGGGCTCACAGTTTCAGAAATCTCAGCCCATGGTAGCTTGGCCCCTATGCCATTGGGCCTGTGGTGACATAGTACATTAGGGAAGGAGTATAGAGGAGCTGCTCATTTCATGGTACCCAGGAAGTAAAAAGACAGGAAGACACTGGGGTACCAATATCCCCTGCATGACATACCCCCAGTGACCTAACTTACTTCCATGAGCCCCCACCTCTTACAAGTTCAACCACCTCCCTACAGCACCACAGGCTGGGGACCAAGACTTTAACCCATGGCACTTTGGAGGACATTCCACTGTCACTTTGGGGGGCTATTATAAGCTTGCCACTACCTTGCTCATTAATCCAGGGAGAATCTCTTACATGAGTAAAGCATACCATGGACTATAAGAACATAAAGAGTTCACTGTAGAAGGGGGTGAAGTTACATTGAATTAGCATCAATTAACTGATCAATTCCCCTTTTCTCAGGAGTCATGCCTAACCTGAGAGCACCATAATGGGACTCAGGGGTAGGGAGACTTGAAGAGGTAGAACCCAGATCACCAGAGAAGAAACTATAGCAGAACCTAGAAATAACTCCCTAGCCACTTTGAATATATCTAGTAAGAAAATCCAAAATCCAAAATATTCTCACCCTCAAAACATTATGAGAGGCATCAACATGATACCTCAAGTGGAAATTCCACACCTGCCTTTTTGACAGGTCTTGGTCAAAATGCAGGTGCACTAATAATAATGTCTAAAATTATTTCCATGCTATATGTATAAGGTATATATGAAGCATAAATAAATTTTATTTAGACTTGGGTCCCATCTCCAAGATATTATGTATGTGTAAATATTTCAAATGTTGGTGGGGGGGAGGTCAGAAAGACTTCTAATCCCAAGCATTTTGGATAAGGGATATTGTTTTAATTGTTGCTGTGACCAAAAGACCTGACAAGAACAATTTTAGAGAGCAGAAGTTTATCCTGGGGCTCATGGTTTCAGAAGTCTTAGTCCACAGACTGGGGACTCCATTCCTCAGAGGCTGAGGTCAGGCAGGACATTGCAGAAGAGGGGTGTGGTACAGGAAATTAACTCAGGACATGGCACCAAGAACCAAAGTAACAGTCCCCTCACCATGGACAGAATACAAACACCAAAGGCATGCCCCCAATGACCCATCTCCTCCAGTCATACATTGCCTCCCTACAGTTACCTCTCGGCTAATCTCTATCAGGAGATTAATGTACTGATTAGGTTAAGGCTTTTGCAACCTAATCATTTCACCTCTAAACAATCTTGCATTGCTTCACACATGAGCTTTTGGGGGACACCTCATATATAAACCATAACAGATATTCAATCTCTATATTGCCTTTACCTAAAGTACCTTTATGGAGGTCTGTTGACCTCTTGGAAAAAAAAATATCTGCAAGACAAATCTTCCTCTTGCTATTAGTGAAGACCTTTCAGTAAGAAACTTCAATGGGTATCATACAATCTCTCTCTTTATTCTGACAGGGTGGGGGAGAAGGAAAGGAAAGAGGCAGTAAAGGGAGGCAAGAACCCATATTTCCAGTTATTTATCATTATCTCAGTGTACCCATATAGCAACAACCTGGTAGTCAAGGGACGTTTGGAACCTGGGCATTCCACTTTCCAATAAAGATCACCAGGGACCTGCATCAAGTCTCACCCTGTGATCATCTCAGTCCCCTCCATAGGGAAAATGAAAGTGAAAACCCTTCTTACTATTAAAATGTACAAATACCATTATATCTCCACAGCCCCACTGACTTTTTTTCATGCTCTCTGACAGAGTCACCTCAAAAATCACCCCATGGCATGCCCTGGCACCTAAGTGGAGTTAGCAAAGGCATTTCTTAAATAATGCATTTATTCGCTGCTTTTTTGATTTTTGGAAAGGAATTTTTTCTCTTTGTGTTTCATGGTGTCTTTAGCCCATTGAAAGCCTCTCTGACACATTTCCTTTTGTAGTTTTTAAAAAGAAGTAATTATATAATGGCTGACTTCTTTTGGTTACGTGGGAAATCAACATCTCAGTGGCTTTTTCAGACTTGCTTAATAAGAAAGCCATTAGAAAGGCAGAAGAGAACCCTATCATTATTTTCTGGTTTCCTCCTTAATTATAGACAATCACTCTGAAGGAAGGGGGACAGCTTCTGTGACAAAAGTTGTCTCGTATTTAACAGAACAATTTAGAACCAGATTGAACAGATCAACGTTATGTCAACTTGCAGATGCTCAACAAAAACTGCTTAAGGGTGCTTGGATGGAATGAGAAGCTAATTCAGCTTTATTTTTTTTTCCCCTTCTTTCCCTTCACTCAGAAAATAGGGTGTTTTTTTTTTTTTTTTCTTGCTTTATATTGATGCTTTTCTCAGAAAGATGCAGGTAGGTCTGTCTCAAAGATTTGTATTAAAGCATGATACATCCCAAAATTTGTACTTTTTTGAGTACATAAATATGACCACCATCAGTAAAGCCACCAAGATTTTTTCCACTTCCATATGACCCCCCTTCAGCTATAATTCTGTCTCCAGAATGCTAATTCCAAAGTTCTCTTATGCTGACCTTGTTACCAAACTAGTTTATAGCCCTCAAGCCAGGAAAACAAGATGCTACTGCTAAGAACACAGAAGCTGTCACTCAACATGGACGCAGTCATGTTACATGCCCAAGTCCAGAAGGAAACAATCTCTGCCCAAGAAAATCACGGAATGGCAAAGACAAACAAAACGCAAGATGCCCTGCTGTTTTCTATTCAAGGTGTTCATTTGTCTGGCTTCTCACAACGCACAAAGCTGAGGGGAAACTGGCAATAGGCCTCAGAGGAAACCATCCCACCAACACTCTATGAAAGGCAAGCTTGTTTTTTATTACACAAAATTGCCCAAATATCACCCTACAGGCTTTAAGATGTAGTACAAAGGGTACAAAATAGGATCAAAAGACCACAAACACGTCCCTGTCATCACCTTTATACTTAAGTCCCCTTGTTGCATTACCTGTAAAACAAGAAAGGCAAATAGCTTCCTAACCTAACTCACTGGACTGCTTGAGAAATGAAAAAAATAATGTTAGTTAAAAGCACCTTGGGAATTTACAAAGCATACAACAAATTCTCTTCAGTTTTCCACACAATTAACCCAAATAGTACATATTTACCTTGCTGTCTGTTTTACATGCATTGCTGGGGTAGGCTCTGTGTAGAAGTCTCAAGAAGGTGAAGTGATTTGTCCATGTGATACATCAGATAAATAGTAGATGAGATGTTATCCAAAAAAAAGTCTCAATGGCATCAAGAACCTCCTCTTGTAAACACCTATTGCTTCACCAAAAGTGCAAGGGGGTAAACATACATACACCAGTGAGGGGGTCTAGGGGCACTTCTGAAGCCACCAACCTTACCTTATATGTCCCTCTCCAACGTCGCAATGTCATACAAATAGGAATATCTAATATATGGGATGGGTATTCATTTTATCTTGGTAAATAATCCCTTATGTAAATCATTCATGAGTGTTTTTCTAATATTTTTAAATTTTAATTTAAAATTAAAACTGTAGAGAAGGCTATACAGTGGAGTAACTGGGGAGACCACAAATCTCCAACCTTCTCCACTCTCTCCCATTCCAAACTACCACTCTGTACCACTAGGGTGCCACAGTCCATGTGTTGGTAATATTCTGAAGGTTTTTTTTTTTTAAACACAAATATGATCATTCTATACATACTATATTAAAACTTATTCCCTAATAAATGTTAGCTTTCTATGTCAATACATATAAGTACCCCATTTATGTCCCTTAATGAATGGGCATTGCCTCTGGATGAATATCTAGGCTACTTCATAGTGTCTGTATGTTTGCTTTTGTTATTATTAGAAAGCATCAAGGAACAGCCTGTACACATAACTTTGCAAATTTATGCACATTTAACTACAAAATAAATTCATAAAAGTAGAAATGGTGAGTCAAAAATTGAGCATTTTAAATCTTTGTAGATACTGCTAAATTTATCTTACAAACTTGTACCAATTTGTTCTCCCAGGAACAACAGTGTAGAAAGGTATCTCTTTGTACATATCTTAGCCAACCAAAGGATTTATCAAACTTAAACCTTTGCCAATACAATGGGGATAAATGCTAATTTGCCCATTTATTCTTTATTTGTTTCATTATCAGTGAGTGTGAGGTTTTTTGCACTTCTTTATAGAACAGACACATTCTTTTTATGTAGCCTCCCTCTTCATGTCTCATGCCCATTTTTCTCTGAATTTTTAGTCTTTTTCTATTCTGTTTTTAGGAGCTCTGTGGGTAAGATGAAAAATGAATCCTTTTGTTAAAAGTGTTGCCATAATTTTTTTTCCTGGCTGTCTTTTGACTTTCCTTATGGCATTTTTTCCAAGTAGAATTTTCTTTATTTTTATATAGTCAAATCTGTTTATCCTCTTCTTTATGGTTCGAATTCTTTTATTGGGCTTTAAAAAGCCGTACCCATTCCATAATCATTTTATAAATTCATAAAAGTTTTATTCCAATGTATTTATAGATCTATATCATTTCATTTAAACATTTGGTCCTTCTGGAATTTATTCTGGTGTAAGAAAAGAAGTAGGAATTAAGCTTTACCAGTTGGAGCAATTAGTCTTAGCAGAAAATCATATTAAGTTCAAGTATTAAAAAATGCAATGTTGCACATAGATCACATATTGAAAGTATCAGGCTATGCAACGTGCTGACATTTCCTGGTCTACCTCAATCTTGACCAGCTCTTTATTTTGCCTACATGATGATCTGGCAATGTAGTGTAAGCAGCTTGCTGATTCAGGCCTCTGTTCACCTACTGGCATTGGGACCTAGAACAGCACTGATATCAGTCATCTGGGTGGCTCTTTTATTATTTTCCTAATTCAGGAATTCTCAACCTTTTCTGGACTATGAATCTCTTTGGTAGAATAATGTTTTCAAAATACATAGGATTGCAAAAGAAGCAAATTTTTAGAGTTCTATCCACAGACCTCTTGATTTATGGATTTCAGATTACGTGGGAGTTCCTTCCTGACTGTGATGTTCCAAATACATGAATATTTAGCGGAAACACAAAATTATTTTCCATGGACATAATATCTTCCTGCGGTTGCCAGTTAGTCTCTCTGAATCTTGTGCTTCTCTCTGCCTCAATGCCACCTTCTTCTGTCACTGACTCACACTTTCTGGGTTTATAGTTCCCTACTTGAAGCTAGATGAACCTTTGATAAGATCCTAAGAGGTGGGCTAGCTCAAGGAAAGTGAGCTTACATAAAATCGTTCCACCTACCATTGCTCTCTTTTGTTTCCATCCTTGATCTCACTCTCTACCTCCCCCGTGCCAATGCCAACAACACTTGCCCTACTGCTCCCTTCAAGGTGTCTGATGATGTACCCAGTCATCAGTTCACAATCACATAGCACAATCTTGTTACAAGATGCAAAAAAGAACATAGTTGTATATTCCTGTGAGTGTGGGTCTGTCATGAATTTAATCCTTCTGTTTGTCCCTAAGTGTACTTTCCCATGTCATTATAATGGAAATCCTTCTGCCTCAAGAAATAAATGGAGGTCAGAAGGTCATGTATGATGAACGATTAGCTGAAAATATTTTGAGGGCAGAAGGAAAATTATAACAGTAAATTTGTGTGATGAGACAAATGAATGAGGTATGAATTGAGTTGGGCCTCATATAAAGGTGAATGTCTTATCTAGCAGACACTAGGAAGCTAACTGATTTCATTTGGTTTGCTTGATATGTAACAATACCACACCTGCAAACAATACTGTTTGCCTTTGCCCAATGCTAACTCCTGTATCTGGATCCCTGAGGTCAGAGCCATGATACATCTCTATACCAAAAGTTCTGTAGCCCATGTCGGGGAACACTTGTGACTTCAAAAGAAAATCCATAAACAAACTTTTGGTTTCCTAGTGACTAAAGAATACATATAATCCAAAAATATTGTCTCCTCTTCCTCCCTCCTTCCTTTTAAGTGCTAAGTAGTAAAAGTTTCACAGAGTTGTATAGCTAGAGTTGTAAAGGTATAATTATCACCACCAACAATAGATTTTTTTCACTGACCCTGGATCAACATCATAAAATTTCAAGTTCTGAACCTATGAAATTTTATTGTACACCTCTTTCTGCCTGATGTAAGATTACTCAGTCCTGTATGTTCAATACAAGGCCAAGAAGAGAACACAGAAGCCATCTCATCTAACCCTCTCTACAGATGAGGAAATTACAAGTATCAGAAAAGTCAGGTGGAGTATCCAAGGTCACAGTGAGTCAGCAAAGAGCTGAGACAGGTCTCATAACTTTGTGATATCTCTAATGACCCCATGAGACCTACTGGAAACAAATTTAGAGAGCGGTATTGCCTGTTATACAAAAATCCTGCTAGAATGGCCATCCTCCTTTGGCTTCTCATATCTTCCATATAGCTTTCCTCACTCTGCGCTGTGCCCCAGGATGTTGGTTTATGTGGACTGCCCCAACTGACTTCTTGCCCTCTGGTGTCCAGTTGGGCTTAGTCTAAGGGGAGTCCCAGCAAGAGGATGGATTGCCTCCCATATCAGTGTCATCCCAAGATCTCAGCTCCACACAGCTCTTTCCCTTTCCCTCGTTTCACTCCTCCAGGCCAAAGGTGTATATTAGTTTTTAAAGACTGTCATAAAAATTGCCCTGCTTAAATAACAGATATTTGTCTCATAGTTCTAAAGACAAGAAGATTAGAGCCATAATCTTTCTGAAAGGCCTAAAGGATGGTCCCTCCTTGTTCTTTCCTAGCTTCTGGTGGTTGCTGATCATTCTTAGCATTCCTTGGCTTGAGAAGCATCACCCACTCTCTCCCTGGTCATCACATGGTGTTTCCCCTGTATGTCCATCTGTGTCTCTTCTCTTCTTATAAGGATGCTGCCATATTGAATGAGGCCCCACCCCAACTCAATCCCATCTGTAAAGATCCTCGTTCCAAAGAAGATGACATTCACAGGAAATGGAGACGACAACCCCAACATATCTCTTGAGGGACACAATTCAACCCATAAGAGAGTGGTAAAAGCTCCCTACTAGGACTGGCCCCAGGGTGTGGCATTAACCCCTAAAGGTTTTCATATATTCTACCTGTGTACTTACAAGTAGTTTCTTGACTAAGTTCTCTTTGATTTCCACTTAGAATACAGAAAGCCACAAGACAATGTTCATTTTACCCTAATAATGAAAAAAAATCTGTACAGTCATAACTTTTCTTGAGCCCATCAGAGATCTGAGAGCACAAGGCAACACGTGAAGTAAACACCAGTGAGTGAAAAACCCCCTCTCAGGAGAGATGGAACCCACAGACTCCTTCCTCTTGCGAAGATCACAGAATGAATAGGCAGTTGCCATAAAAAAGTGGGTTAAAAGAAAACAGCTAATATATTAACAAATTCTTAAAGATCAATATAGGCTAATGGGACATAATAGAGAATTCCTGGACCCCAGTACACAAGCATGATCTGTACCCACTCACCAGTTCTTTTTTATGAACCCTTAATAAGGACTGTTGAGAAAGACTCTGGGCAGGACAGGAAACTCTAGGGAGTCCCCTTTGATGGTAGTGATGTCTGATCGTGAACATCTGCTGCTGCGGTGGCACTAGCACAAAGTCTTGCCTACTCACCAGACCCTTCTTCCTTGTCAAGCAAAAATCCAAACCTGCTGGGAGAAAGGTAGGAAAACTTCTCATTTTCAGATCCCTGGCAAAGATTTCTACTGTTCCAGAGGAGAGTAAGCTAACCTGGGACTGGATAAGAAAGCCTCTGGGAAGATGAGAAACTCGGGCCCAAGATCCTGCATTAATACAAATCAACATCCTGTTATTGCTGAAGGCAGAACAGAAAAATCTGACCATACAAGAGCCCCCACAGATGCAAGTCAGAGTTTAGCCAAAATGAGAGCCAAACTCATTGGAATATGTGAGAAAAATATAGAGAAAATGCTACCCACTGAGGCCAGAGGAAACAGGGCCCATCTAAGACTAAAGATGGGCCAGGAGAACAAAGATCCTCACCTACTATCACCATAAGCCTTGTTCCAAACAACAAGCAACAGCAGACTCTGTCTGAGGGGTCAGAAAAGGAGGATGAACAGAATTTCATCTATGAGAGAAAGGTACAGCAGCTGCTAAAAGCTAATGATGAGGCATAAATATTGAGTCAACCCTCAGCATCCTAGACCTCATATCAAGTGCAAGGTAGCAACAGTTTGCCACTGAAAGAGTTTGAAGTCCATGGTTTACAAAAGGTGCCTACAGTGACAACAAAACATAAGGTCTTTATATAGACTGACAAGAATAACTACAAGCCCACATGCTTGAAAATAAGAAGAGCCATGTCCATTTCAGGGCTATTTACCTCAGATTCCACTATTTTCTAGATAATGTCTAGATGGCGATCCGAAATAAGGAGACAGACAATAAGAAAGTAAATTGCTACCAAGTGATACCGTAATCAGTAGAATACACTCAGAGATGATCTGGGTTTTAGCACTACAAATTGAGTACCACTTATCCAAAATGTTTAAGGCCAGAACTGTTTCAGATTTTGGAGATTTTCAGATTTTGAAATATTTGCATAATTTTATTGGTTGAGGATCCCTAAATAACTAGGACTAATATATTAAATAATCTAGTAAAATAAGTGGATGACATGGATGAAGAGAGAGAAATTGCAATAAATTTCTCATCAGAGATCATACAACACAGAAGAGAATGACATTTATAAAGTGCTGGGGAAAAAAGATCACTTAAATCTCTACAGCCAGTAAAAATAGATTTTATAAATAAAGGCAAAGTTAAAAGAAATTTTGCAGAAAAAGGAAGATGATAATACATGAAAATTTGAGTTCACACAAATTTGTGAAAATGAAGAGCAATGAAATCAGTAAAATCAGAATCTGTATAAAGTATTTTTCTTATTTTCAGTATTTTTAAATGCAAATTGTCTAATGCAAAATATTAACAATATATTGTTAAGTTTATATCCTATAGAGTCAAATATATGACAAAAATAACGAAAATAGATAAAAGTATAGTATTGTATAGTTCTTATACTATTCAGGAAGTGGTATGGTATGATAGGATGTATTTTTTTATACAAGTAATAATAAGTGTTGGCGAGAATGTGAGAGAAAAGGCATAATCATATATTGCTGGTGGGACTGAAAAATTGGTACAATAACTTTGGAAAGCAGTATTGAGATTCCTCAGAAGACTTGGAATGGAATCATCATTTGATCCAGTTACCTCTTTCCTTGACATACACCCAAAGGACTTAAAATCAGCATACTACAGTGACTGCCATATCAACATTTATAGCAGCTCAATTCACAATAGCTAAGCTATGGAACCAACCTAGGTGCTCTTCAACAGATGAGTGGATAAAGAAAATGTGATATATATATACACACACACACACACACACACACACACACACACATATACACATACATACATACATACAATGGAACATTACTCAACCATAAAGAAGAATGAAATTATGGCATTTTCCAGTAAATGGATGGAAATGAGACTATCACGCTAAGTAAAATAAGCCAATCCTAAAAAACCAAAGCCGAATGTGTGTTCTCTCTGATTTGTGAATGCTAACATAGAAAAGGTAAAATAGGAAAGATAAACAAATGATAAATAGAAAACAAGTAGCAAAATTGTAGATTAATTCAACCATGTTAATTATCACATTAAAAACAATGGGGTCTGTTACCCTTAAAAGGTAGATGTTGTCAAATTTGAAAAATACAAAGACTTAACTCTATGAAATTCACATATAAAGACTAAGATTGGTTAAAAGTAAAAGAATGAAAAGATATTTCAAAATAACCACTAATCAAAAGAAAACTGAATCAGAAAAGGTAGATTTCAAAATAAGGACCATTATAAGACATGAAAAACAATATTACATGAGACAAAATAAGGGATATTAAAAGATATGAAAAATGATTTCACATAATGGTATTATAATCCATCAAGAAGACTTAACAATGCTAAACATATATGCACCTAACACAAGTTTCAAAATACATGAGGCAAAATCTAGTAAACCTAAGTGAGAAGTATACAAATCAACAATTTTATAACATTGACATTGGAGAATTCAACATTCACCTATCATCAATTGATAAAACAAGTACACAGGAGTTTAGTATGGATATAGAAAATCTAAATACTATATACCACTTGATCAATTGACATTGAAAACTCCAACCAGCAACAGAATACACATCCCTTTCAAGTATACTTTAAATATTCTTCAAGAAACCATGTTCTCAGTCATATCTATATCTATAGACAGAAAAATAGATATACATATCTGTATATCACACTTTAAAATAACGAAGTAATGCAAGGGTTGTCTTGTAACCACAATGAAATTAAACTAGAAATCAATAATAGAAAGACAGCTGGGAAATTTCCCAATATTTGAAAATTAAACACACTTTTAAATAAGAAAATCACATGGGTAATTAGGAAATATTATTGGATAAAAATGAAAACACTATATATGAAAATTAGTGGGATGTAAGTCAAGCAGTGATGAAAGGAAACTTACGGCATTGAATGCTTATATTAAAAGAGTTACCACCAGTTACCTGTCTACCTTAAGGATCTAGAGAAAAAATAAATTACCCAAAGCAAGCAGAAGGAAGAAAATAATAAAGGCAACAGTAGACATCAATAGAAGAGACAAAACCAAACTGTCTCTCTGGACTCCTAAAAAATAACAGAGAATGACAGAAAGATAATAAGTGTTTAGTTACTAAGTTATTGTCACTAAATAATAGCTATAGTTGTACAGCCACCGTTTGTACGGCTCCAGTCAATTTACAAAGCCTTTCCATATAAATTTGACTATTTGTTCATATTGATCTTATTAGGCAAAATAATAGAGCAATGTTTATTATTATTTTCAGGTGAGATATTCATATTAAATGACTGCCAAAATCTGAGCCAAGAGAAAACTTCAAAATTCCTGTTTCTAAATTCTTTTTATCTTCCCATTATCCTTTCTTGATTCTTTACACTGGAAACTATGGGAATTTTGTAGAGGACTTTGAAGCATCTTATTCATGCATTCTGAGTGAGTAAAAGAGTGAAAGGAAATCAGAAGCAGAATCCAAAATGTTTAGCCAAGGCTGAGTTATCTAAATATAATAGTCCGAGAAATGTTTTTCTCACCAGTGTTTACATATTTCAAAGAGAATAACCTAGATTCTTCAGGAACATTCCAAAAATATTACCATTGGTTGAAGTTGGCTGTTTATAATCATTTTCACATAACTGAAAGATCTTTTCAATAGAGAGCTGGACTTCCCCCCTTTGGAACTCATAAATCTCAAGTTATCTGTCTAAGAAATATCATAGTTGGAAAGCAATTTGGATGAACTCTCTGTTTCATTTGGATAAATGGTTACCCAACCTCCCCTTTGACATAACCAGGCCTCCAAACTTATTTCAGAGCTGTGCACTTTCAGAAAAAAAAAAAGTCAGAAGGAGACTAATCTCTGCTCTGTTATGTTCCATCCCAATCCACCTCCCTATGTCTTTTGCCTGTAATGATAGTTAAGGAGCGGTTAGTGAACATAATCATTCAAAATTACTTAATCTGGAAAATCACAGGGCATCATAATCAGGACGTTTTTTGCAGTAGAAAAAAGTAACAGGTAAATCATTTCTGCTAATAGCCACTTGACTCTGCAGAAATCCTAGCTATGTTGATCCAAAATCGTTCAAATGTATTAGCAGTTCATCCTTCCTCTCCCATCCCCTGCACACTCTTTCTAGCACCCTCTTCTGGTCTAGAATCATCCAACTTCCCCAGACACCACCTGGTCTGGGTCTGTCTTTCCCTGACTTCCCTCCCAGCTCCAGACTGAGTCCCCTTCTTGGCCTCCTTCCTCCTCTGCCTCACTGAATCTCTGAAAACTTCATTCATATTTACTCCAAATATTACTGGGAGAGGTAGCATTTTAGAAGAAGAACCCCAGAAAATTCACTGATAAATTGAGAAGTTTAAGGTTGGGGCCAGTAGGACAGTTCAATCCTAAAGTTTAATTCACAATGATCTAATTTGACCACAATTCCTAGCCCAAACCTAGATCCTTTCCCATAAAGAACATTTCTATTATTTCACATTGGCTACCTGGGGATGCTCAGTCTCTTACACCTGCATGGGTCACTGCTGCATCTCAAGAGCATGGTCCATATCTTCTTCATCTTTATATTCCTCACACCTAACAAAATTCCTAGCCTATAGTAAGGGCCCAGTAATTCCTTGTTGAGTGGATGAAAGAAATAATAAACAAAAGATCATGAGATTGAGTGGCTTTGTCCCTAGTTCCAATTCAATCAATTCAGTTACTTTATCTCTCTGGCCACTGTCCTAAGGAAGCAATGACATTAGCCATAATAAAAACACACATTGCCATGTCTCCTTCATTAAAAAAACAAAACAAAACAAAACAAAAAAACCAAAAAACCCAGTCTAAATAAACAGAAGAGGAACTCTGATAAAAAGGAAACCTCATTCCAAAGAGGGAAACAGCCCAACTCTTATCTAGTTACTTAGGGATACAGAACATTGAGACCTTAGAAAAAGGCACTCTTAAACTTCTGGGTCCACTAAATCCTCAATGTCATGTCTTGTTTTTACTATTTTGTCTCAGCTTTGGAGCATTTCAAACTCAGTACTGTACAACACACATGAATGGCTCTATGAATCCAGGGTACAGAGTAATTATCTCTGTCATTTTTCCAATTTTATTTCAAACTTCTTCCTGCTATCATCTCAACTTCCAGAGAAATCCCCAGAAATCTGCAGAGGTAGTCAGTTGAGTACTGATCAGTGATATACAAAACTGCTCAAGATAAGGAAAAGTCCACTGGAAAGGTTGAGAGGAAGTCGATCTCACAGAGCCAAGAATAGCATCTGTTCCCACCAGCCAGACTGGAGAAAGGCACACTCCCTTTGTCATGAGTACTCAAGAAGGTCTTGCCCCAGTAAAGGGAAGCAATCAGCCCTAGACTGAGGCCGCTCAGAGTCACCTAGCAAATGAAAAAGACGAGATCAGAAAGGATCAAACTGCTTCTGCGTGATTTAACAACCTCCCAGAACAAAGCTCAAGGAGACTTAGAGGAGTACAAAAATATCCACTGCTGCTTTGCTTTGAATATTGGTTTTGAAAGTCTGGCCCTCGTCTCTCTGGTCTTTGTAAATAATTTCATCTTGTTGCTTGGCTAGAGACCATGAGGATCTTCATTTTTTGAGAAGTAACAGTTGTACCCGGGAATATGTGAGAATTGATTGTTCTGGATTAATTTTGCAGAAGACTCTTTTCAATGTTGATTCAGGTCTTTTTTTACTTCTTTCTACACTTTTAAATGTTAGCTCTGTTCCCTTGTTTCGTTTTTCTTCTTCAGGGACTTGGATAACACACACACGCCATTCTTCTTTGCCTGCCTTCCATTTATACTTCCTGGGTCTTTTGCTTTTTGGTTTGCTCATTTTTTATTCCCGTGGTTGTCTTCCTGTCCCTTATTAAACTTCCATTTGGTCCATTCTCCCTTATGCCTCTTGCAATTTGTTCTTTGTTACTGAGGTGATTTTGTCTTTTCCTTCTCCTTCTTTCCTAAGTTTAATGAACTTTTTTTCTTTTCTCCCTGTTTTTTGGTTCATTTCTGATGGGTTTTTTCTTTTTTTTTTTTTTTTCAGATTTATATCCTCAAATGCTTATTTTGCTTTGGTATATTTAATTCTTTGGGGAGTCTAACCCTACAATTTTAATACGCTTCATGGTTATTTTTCAGGAAAGGAATTTTCCTCAGTTGATTTATGTGCAAATTCATTTCCTGATATCCTGAAATATTTCTCTGTAAACTTTACTTTTGTCCATTTTAACGATATTGCAGTATTTTAGAAGATTCCTAGTTTAATTCCTTTTTTTTTTTTTTTTGTCTAGAAAAGCCCAGGTGCTTCAGCAGAAGTTGTGAGGCTTCCCGTTCTTTGGTCTCTTTTATCTTATAGGACCCTAAAGCTCCTCTTTCATCTTTTCCTCTCCACGACACAGTTTCTAGACAGTAATTCTTTCTTCCCTTTTGCCTTTTCTCTCCAAGATTCCTTCCTCAGAAGACCTTCCTTTTAAATCAGGTTTTTTTCTTTTAGATACTTTTTTTTTTAACTATACCTGGCCCTTTAAGCCCTAAATACTTT
Source organism: Callospermophilus lateralis (assembly GCF_048772815.1). Taxonomy (NCBI): domain Eukaryota; kingdom Metazoa; phylum Chordata; class Mammalia; order Rodentia; family Sciuridae; genus Callospermophilus; species Callospermophilus lateralis. The sequence continues at coordinate 46,538,831 of NC_135308.1, forward strand.
GGTTTTAGTTGGCTTTTTCATCATTGGACCAAAATAACTGATAAAAACAATTTAGAGAAGGAAAAGTTTGTTTTGGCTCATGGCTTCAGAGGTTCAGTCCATTGCCAGCTGACCCCATATCTCTGGGACCAAGGTGACACAGAACACAGTGGTGGAAGGACATGGAGGAGGAAAGCAGCTCAGGACATGGCAGTCAGGAAGCAGAGAGAGAGAGCTCTGCCCACCAAGGACAAAAATATAAACCCTAACACACACTTGGTGACCTACTTCCTCCAGCCACACCCTACCTGCCTGCCAGTTAATCCATATCCATGGATTGATCCACTGATAAGGTTCCACCTCTCTCAGCCTAATCATTTCCCTCTGGACCTTCTTGAATGTCTCATGCGTGAATCTGGGGGCACACCTCATGTCTAAACCACAACAACTGTGAATCCCTCCCTGCTGTCATGCTCTTAGTGTTTTCAGGTTTTCCATGGATTTCACCTCTGGTGACCGCCCCAGCTCACCCTCAGGCCCTCTCACTAGTGTCCCTCCCTCATCCTCCCCATCATATTTCTCAGTCTGCTTTTGCTTGCACAAAACCCACAGTTTGAGAAAGGAGCATGTGGGAACACAGCATTGGTGCTGGTTGATTTTTCTCTTTTCACTCACAGCTTTTTTACAGTTTCAGTCTTCTCTAATGTTGAGAGGTGATTGTCATAGAATTTTTCCCCATTATTTCATATTATTTAAACAGGAGACTTGAGGAGATTGTTCAGTATAGTGCTGCTATTCATCTACAGCACCCCACGTCCCCATTTACAAATGTTTTATTAAAATACGATATACATATGAAAAATGAACATATCCTAAGTGCTATGGTTTTAATAAGTGTCCCCAAGTTTCATGTTAAAGGATTGGTCCCTAGGTGGCACTGTTGGGAGGTGGTGGAACCCTAAGAGAGGTGAGGCCTTATAGGGATGTTGAGTGTTTGCCCTCAAAGGGGTTGTGGAATGCCGGTTCTTTACTCTTTCTCTCTTTGCTCCCTGGCCATATGTGAGCAATTTTGCGAGGAATTTTGCTCTGCAACATCTTCCCACCATGATGTACTGCTTCACCACAGATCTAAAGCACTTGGTTATGAACTAGAACCTTCCAAACTGTAAGACAAAATAAACCTTTCTCTAAGATAATAAGTGATCATCTCAGGCATCTTGTTATAGTGACAGAAAGCTAACATAATAGGTGTACCACTCAATGAATTTTCACAAACTGCACATATCTCTGTCTAGCCCAAGACCAAGGAGACATATTTGCCAGGACCACAGAACCCCCTTGTGTCTTATTCCAAACAGTATATTCCTGTTAAGAATCACCACAGCACACATTAATTTTGCCCATTTTTGTATATTACAGAGATAAAATTATGTGGAATGTACTCATATGTCTGGTTTCTTTCATCATGTTTATGAGGTTAATCCATGCTGTATAGCTTGCTTATTCTTATAGCTAAATTCCATTTGTGAATATACCACAAATAATTTACCCATTGTGTGGTATTTGAAGTCATTTCAAGTTTTCAGCAAATTTAGTCATGCTGTTATGAGAATTCTTGAATATGTCCTTTGAAGAATATATGTAAACATTTCTATCGGAGATATTCCTAGAAGTAGAATTGTTTGTTCATAGACTAGCAGGATATAAAAATTTCTGGTACTGTACATCCTTGTTGAAATATGGTATTGTCTGTCTTTTTTATTTGATCTGCTCTGGTGACATATGGTAATATCTCATAGCAGTAAAGCATCTATTTATCTTTCATTACCCATTTGGTTCTCATCTTTTAAGTCTCTTTTGGCCATTTTTCTTTTGCAACCACTTAATTTTAGAGCAAAAAGACTTTTTTTTTCCCTGATGACTGATGACTTCATCATGTTCACAAGGCAAATTAGTCATAGAGCTAAACTCAGCCCTAGGGCAACAGCACTAGATTCTCAAGACTTTTGCTCCCAACAGGAAAAAATAAATAATAATATGGGGTCAATCCTGTCGGTATGTGATAATCACATCAGGTTTTTAAGCTTGGTAATGACATAGTCATTGGTGATTAAGGAGGCAAATCTAAAGATGGTGAGATGAATAGATTATAGAAACATGAGCCTATAGGTAGGTAAATCAGTATACAAATAACACAAAAGTGGTTCAAATAAAGAGAGCAGCATTAATGATGAAAAATAAGAGATAGATCTAAAAGATCTTGGAAAGAAAAAATTTGATAAGAATGACAGCTTCCTTTAATTATTTTTATGGTTTTTGTTTGTGCAATATAATTTATACATAATAGTAACATAGTCACTGTGACATGTTTGTACATGCATATAAGATACTTTCATGAATCTTATTCCCCAGTACTTTCCCTCTCCTTCCCCTACTCACTCCCCAAACCCCTTTCACCACTTCACTGATCTTTCTTCCATATGTTTTTAAATTCATGTGTTATACATAAAATGGAACTCATTTTGGGTATATTTATACATGGACATAGTATAATTTAGTCAGTTTTGTTCACTATTTCCTCCCTTAGTACCTTTTCTACCCCCTTTATTTCCTCTATTTGACTCCCTTCTATTTTGTGAGATCTTTTTCCATTCCCTTTTTATCTCAAGCTACTGAATAAGAGAGAAAACGTTTGACCCCTGACTTCTGAGACTGGCTTATTTCACTTAGCATGATGTTCTCTAGTTTCATTCATATATTAGAAAATGACATGATTTCATTCTTCTTTATGACTAAGTAAAACTCCCTTGTGTATATAAGCCACATTTTCTTTTACATTTGTCTGTTGATGAACACCTAAGCTGATTTTAACTCTTTTGAATAAACACCAAGGAGTTGAGTAGGTGGGTCATATGCTGGTTCCATTCCTAGTTTTCTAAGGACTCTCCATACTTATTTCCATAGAGGTTGTACTAATTTGCAGTGCCACCAGCATGGATCAGACTTCCTTAATAAGACTTCTAACTCAAAAAATAAAATAAAATCAAGAATCAATAAGTGGGATGGGGGGCTGGGGATGTGGCTCAAGTGGTAGCGCGCTCGCCTGGCATGCGTGGGGCCCGGGTTCGATTCTCAGCACCATGTACAAACAAAGATGTTGTGTTCGCCGATAACTAAAAAATAAATATCAAAAAATTCTCTCTCTCTCTCTCTCTCTCTCTCTCTCTCTCTCTCTCTCTCTCCTCTCTCACTCTCTCTTTAAAAAAAAAATTAAAAAAAAATAAGTGGGATGGCATTAAATTAACAAGCATCTGTTCACAAAGGAAACAATTAAGACTGTGAAGAGAGAGACTACAAAATGTGAGAAAATCTTTGCCAGCTACTTTTATGACAGGAAATTAATAACCAGAATATATAATGCAGTCAAAAAAAAAAAAAACTCAACAAACACACACACACACACACACACACACACACACAATCCCATAATCAATAAATGGGCAAATTAACTAAAGAAACATTTCTAAAAAGAAGAAATAAAACAGCTGGGTATGATGGTGCACACCTATAATTCCAGCTTCTCAGGGGGCTGAGTCACGAGGACCACGTGTTCAAAATCAACTGGGCAACTTAGCAAGACCTTATCTCAAAAATAAATAAATTGATAGGATGAGGATGCAGCTCAGTGGTAGAGTACTGTTGGGTTCAATTAGAAAGAAAAGAAGGAAGGGAGGGAGGGAAGGAAGAAAAAAGGGAAGAGGACAAGAAGAAGAGGAGGAAGAGTAGAAAAGAAGAAATATAAATGGCAAAAAATATGAAAAATTGTTCAACATTCTTAGCAATCAGGAAAATACAAATCAAAACTACACTGAGATTTCATTTCACTACAGTTAGAATGACAATCATCAAGAAATACAAATAACAATACATTCTGGTGAGGATATGGGGAAAAAAGCTTACTTGCTAATCATTTCCTAAGCCCAGGAGAAGAGAAAAATAATGATAACACAGATGGAATTAGGTAACCAAAAGAATGAGCAATTTTGGAAGAGAAGAATATGAGTCTGATATAAAATACAATGATTTTAACATATCGTAGGATATTCAGGAAAAAGTATCTGACAAACAATTGAAAAACAGGAATTTTGGTTCAAGGAAAAGATCTGTGAATCATCTATTTAAAAGGACATAGAAATGAAGATAACAGAGAAAGAAGAACATAGAACCAAGAAAAGAAGTGATCACTCCTACATAATGGGTAGCAGGGAGACGAAAAGAATTCAAGGAAGAAGTCAGAGGAGAGGAAACCAGATACGTAGGAGGAGAACTAGAGAGCAATTAGAACAGTATTATGACATATATCTCAAAGAAATAAGCTTAAAGCAGGAAATGATCAACATAAAAAACTCAGAGAAGCAAAATAATGTGTGAGCTGGGGCAGGAGAAAAGCTTTGTGGATATAGCAAATATGTTGTCATCAACGACAATGGAGAGAATAGTTTCAGTGGAGTGGTAGAGATTAAAGTCATGTTATAAGACATTCAGAAATGAGTTGACTATCAGACAACACAGCTAGGAACATTACTAGAACATTCCATCATGACTTCAGTTGTGAAAAACAGAAAAGAATTAGGTCACAAATAAAAGAGAGAGTCACATAAAACTTTTCAAAATGGAGGAGATCTGGGCTTACTTTAGGCAGACAGAAAGATGCCTAAAGAAGGGGATTCACTGATCATATTGGAAAATAAAAGGATAATTGTAAACCTGAAGATCAATAAAAGAAGAGGTACCCTCCATGGGGAGACTAGTAAGGAATGGAGACTCTCTTGTTTGGGGGAGGGATAGATTTCCTGAAAAACCTTCCTTCTAGAGTCTAAAAATGCTGGAGGAAATACAATAGCTAGCCTTAAGGGTATAAGTGAATTTGCAAGCAAATAAAATTCTCAGATTCCAGAAACAAAAAGAAGTTGAAAATTAGAGAGATAAGCCTTTCAGTTGATGTCATCCAGCAAGGGGTGGCATTGTTGTTATGGGTACCCTGTGGATTTCAATTTTTTTTTTTTTTTTTTTTTTGGTCTATGAGAAAATTAGAATTCAAACCTCAGCTTAAAGCTAAGAGCCTTTAAAATCCACCCTCATAAATGAGTGGATTAGGGAGAAAATAAACCAACCAGCAGCCCAGGGAAACCTCAAGAGCAAAAAAAGAAAAATTCTGCCTAAGGCCTAATCTTGGATGGAAAAAAATAATGTCCTGTAAAAATGTATATACCTGAATCTTGGCCACACACAGATTTTTTTTTTAACTTGAGTTTATACTAGCCACATGATATGTCAACTAGTTCTATATCCAATAAATTGACATAAAAATTTGTCCCAGGTTGATAACATGTTGGAATGCTCATGTAAAACAACTCTTGACAGGTTGTACTCCTAATCCAGGCCACACAGGAATCCCACAGATAAAGTGCCAGTGAAGAAGAGCTCAGAATTCAGTAACTAAAACCATAACATTTTATAGTGTAAACACACCAGGAATCTATCCATCATGGGCACAATGAGCTGCAGAAGAAGATCTTGGATAGGTTTAAATAATTATAAATATTCTGAATGAAACCATATAATAATTGTCTAAAATGGGTAAGGACACTTAAGAACATATGGAGGGGGACGAATTCAAGAGCAGTACATGTAAGCTAAGAAGGAAGACACATTGAAAGTAAGTAAGCAAAATTTCTAAGAATAAAAAAAATGTATGTAGTCATGGAAATTATAAAATTCTGCAAGAGTATTCAATGGCAAAGTCAACTTGGGAAAAGAGAGAACTGGTGTACACAAAAGTAGAACTGAAGAAACTGCTCAGCATGAATCTCAAAAAGACAAAAAGAGACAACACTGTTAGGCAGAAGAGACAGAGGATGAAACTGAAAGGATTAACATATGTCTGAAAGAAGTTCTAGAGGGGGATTTTTTTTTTTTTTTTTTTTTTTTTTTTTTGGGTTATGAACTCCCATTTTTACTCCGTTTACAAATTGCAGAATCACATCAGTTACACTTCCATTGATTTATATATTGCCATACTAGGGTCTGTTGTATTCTGCTGCCTTTCCTATCCGTTACTACCCCCCTCCCCTCCCCTCCCCTCCCCTCTTCTCTCTCTACCCACTCTACTGCAGTTCATATCTCCCCCTTGTATTATTTTTCCCTTTCCCCTCGTTACCTCTTGTATGTAATTTTGTATAACCCTGAGGGTCTCCTTCCATTTCCATGCAATTTCCCTTCTCCCTCCCTTTCCCTCCCACCTCTCGTCCCTGTTTAATGTTAATCTTCTTCTCATGCTCTTCGTCCCTACTCTGTTCTTAGTTACTCTCCTTATATCAAAGAAGACATTTGGCATTTGTTTTTAAGGGATTGGCTGGCTTCACTCAGCATAATCTGCTCTAATGCCATCCATTTCCCTCCAAATTCTATGATTTTGTCATTTCTTAATGCAGAGTAATATTCCATTGTGTATAAATGCCACATTTTTTTTATCCATTCGTCTATTGAAGGGCATCTAGGTTGGTTCCACAGTCTTGCTATTGTGAATTGTGCTGCTATGAACATCGATGTAGCAGTGTCCCTGTAGCATGCTCTATTTAGGTCTTTAGGGAATAGACCGAGAAGGGGAATAGCTGGGTCAAATGGTGGTTCCATTCCCAACTTTCCAAGAAATCTCCATACTGCTTTCCAGATTGGCTGCACCAATTTGCAGTCCCACCAACAATGAACAAGTGTACCCTTTTCCCCACATCCTCGCCAGCACTTGTTGTTGTTTGACTTCCTAATGGCTGCCAATCTTACTGGAGTGAGATGGTATCTTAGGGTGGTTTTGATTTGCATTTCTCTGACTGCTAGGGATGGTGAGCATTTTTTCATGTACTTGTTGATTGATTGTATGTCCTCCTCTGAGAAGTGTCTGTTCATGTCTTTGGCCCATTTGTTGATTGGGTTATTTGTTATCTTGTTGTCTAATTTTTTGAGTTCTTTGTATACTCTGGATATTAGGGCTCTATCTGAAGTGTGAGGAGTAAAGATTTGTTCCCATGATGTAGGCTCCCTATTTACCTCTCTTGTTGTTTCTTTTGCTGAGAAAAAACTTTTTAGTTTGAGTAAGTCCCATTTGTTGATTCTAGTTATTAACTGTTGTGCTATGGGTGTCCTATTGAGGAATTTGGAGCCCGACCCCACAGTATGTAGATCGTAGCCGACTTTTTCTTCTATCAGACGCCGTGTCTCTGATTTGATATCAAGCTCCTTGATCCATTTTGAGTTAACTTTAGTGCATGGCGAGAGAAAGGGATTCAGTTTCATTTTGTTGCATATGGATTTCCAGTTTTCCCAGCACCATTTGTTGAAGATGCTATCCTTCCTCCATTGCATGCTTTTAGCCCCTTTATCAAATATAAGATAGTTGTAGTTTTGTGGGTTGGTTTCTGTGTCCTCTATTCTGTACCATTGGTCCACCCGCCTGTTTTGGTACCAGTACCATGCTGTTTTTGTTACTATTGCTCTGTAGTATAGTTTGAAGTCTGGTATCGCTATACCGCCTGATTCACCCTTCCTGCTTAGCATTGTTTTTGCTATTCTGGGTCTTTTATTTTTCCATATGAATTTCATGATTACTTTCTCTATTTCTATAAGAAATGCCATTGGGATTTTGATTGGTATTGCATTAAACCTATAGAGAACTTTTGGTAATATTGTCATTTTGATGATGTTAGTTCTGCCTATCCATGAACAGGGTATATTTTTCCATCTTCTAAGATCCTCTTCTATTTCTCTCTTTAGGGTTCTGTAGTTTTCATTGTATAAGTCTTTCACCTCTTTTGTTAGGTTGATTCCTAAGTATTTTATTTTTTGGGGGGATATTGTGAATGGAGTGGTTGTCCTCATTTCCATTTCAGAGGATTTGTCGCTGATATACAGGAATGCCTTTGATTTATGTGTGTTGATTTTATATCCTGCCACTTTACTGAATTCATTTATTAGCTCTAATAGTTTCTTTGTAGACCCTTTTGGGTCTGCTAGGTATAGAATCATGTCATCTGCAAATAGTGATAATTTAAGTTCTTCTTTTCCTATTTTTATGCCTTTAATTTCTTTCGTCTGTCTAATTGCTCTGGCCAGTGATTCGATAACTATGTTGAACAGAAGTGGTGAGAGAGGGCATCCCTGTCTTGTTCCAGATTTTAGAGGGAATGCCTTCAATTTTTCTCCATTCAGAATGATGCTAGCCTGAGGTTTAGCATAGATTGCTTTTACAATGTTGAGGTAAGTTCCTGTTATCCCTAGTTTTTCTAGCGTTTTGAACATAAAGGGATGCTGTACTTTGTCGAATGCTTTTTCTGCATCTATCGAGATGATCATATGGTTCTTATTTTTAAGTCTATTGATGTGGTGAATAACATTAATTGATTTCCGTATATTGAACCAGCCTTGCATCCCAGGGATGAATCCTACTTGATCATGGTGCACAATTTTTTTGATATGTTTTTGAATCCGATTTGCCAAAATTTTATTGAGGATTTTTGCATCTAGGTTCATTAGAGATATTGGTCTGTAGTTTTCTTTCTTTGAAGTGTCTTTGTCTGGTTTAGGAATCAGGGTGATGTTGGCCTCGTAGAAAGAATTTGGAAGTTCTCCCTCTTTTTCTATTTCCTGAAATAGCTTGAAAAGTATTGGTGTTAGTTCCTCTTTAAAGGTTTTGTAAAACTCTGCTGTATACCCATCCGGTCCTGGGCTTTTCTTAGTTGGTAGTCTTTTGATGGTTTCTTCTATTTCCTCAATTGATATTGGTCTGTTTAGGTTGTCTATATCCTCCTGCCTTAATCTGGGCAGATCATATGACTTAAGAAATTTATCGATGCCTTCACTATCTTCTATTTTATTGGAGTATAAGGATTCAAAATAGTTTCTGATTATCTTCTGTATTTCTGAAGTGTCTGTTGTGATATTGCCTTTTTCATCCCGTATGCTAGTAATTTGATTTCTCTCTCTTCTTCTCTTCGTTAGCATGGCTAAGGGTCTGTCGATTTTATTTATTTTTTCAAAGAACCAACTTTTAGTTTTGTCAATCTTTTGAATTGTTTCTTTTGTTTCGATTTCATTAATTTCAGCTCTGATTTTAATAATTTCTTGCCTTCTACTTCTTTTGCTGTTGTTTTGCTCTTCTTTTTCTAGGATTTTGAGATGGAGTATGAGATCATTTATTTGTTGGTTTTTTCTTTTTTTAAGGAATGAACTCCAAGCAATGAATTTTCCTCTTAGAACTGCTTTTAATGTGTCCCATAGATTCCGATATGTTGTGTCTGTGCTTTCATTTATCTCTAAGAATTTTTTAATTTCCTCCTTGATGTCTTCTATAACCCATTGATCATTTAGTAACCAATTGTTCATTCTCCAAGTGATGCATGTTTTTTCCTTCCTTCTTTTATCGTTGATTTTCAGTTTCATTCCATTATGATCAGATAAGATGCATGGTATTATCTCCACTCCTTTATATTGTCTAAGAGTTGCCCTGTGACATAATATATGATCTATTTTTGAGAAGGATCCATGTGCTGCTGAGAAAAAAGTGTAACTGCTTGATGTTGGGTGGTATATTCTATATATATCAATTAAGTCTAGGTTATTAATTGTGTTATTGAGTTCTATAGTTTCCTTATTCAACTTTTGTTTGGAAGATCTGTCTAGTGGTGAGAGAGGTGTGTTGAAGTCTCCCATGATTATTGTATGTTGGTCTATTAGACTCTTAAACTTAAGAAGAGTTTGTTTGATGAACATAGCTGCACCATTGTTTGGGGCATATATATTTATGATAGTTATGTCTTGTTGGTGTATGGTTCCCTTGAGCAGTATGTAGTGTCCCTCTTTATCCCTTTTGATTAACTTTGGCTTGAAATCTATTTTATTTGATATGAGTATGGACACTCCTGCTTGTTTCCGAAGTCCATATGAGTGATAGGATTTTTCCCAACCTTTCACCTTCAGTCTATGTATGTCTTTTCCTATCAAATGCGTCTCCTGTAGGCAGCATATTGTTGGGTCTTGTTTTGTGATCCATTCTACTAGTCTGTGTCTCTTGATTGGTGAGTTTAAGCCATTAACATTTAGGGTTATTATTGAGATATGGGTTGTTCTTCCAGCCATAATTGTTTATTTATGTTACTAAACATGGTTTGTTTTCCTTTTTTGATTATTTTCCCCCCCTTTACTGTCCTACCTCCCACTGTTGGTATTCATTGTTATTTTCCATTTCCTCTTCCTGTAATGTTTTGCCGAGGATGTTTTGAAGACATGGTTTTCTAGCTGCAAATTCTTTTAACTTTTGTTTATCGTGGAAGGTTTTAATTTCATCTTCCATCCTGAAGCTTAATTTCGCTGGATACATGATTCTTGGTTGGAACCCATTTTCTTTCAGTTTTTGAAATATGTGATTCCAGGATCTTCTAGCTTTCAGAGTCTGTGTTGAAAGATCAGCTGTTATCCTGATTGGTTTACCCCTAAATGTAATCTGCTTCCTTTCTCTTGTAGCTTTTAAAATTCTCTCCTTATTCTGTATGTTGGGCATCTTCATTATAATGTGTCTAGGTGTGGATCTCTTATGATTTTGCACATTCGGCGTCCTGTATGCTTCTAGGATTTGGGATTCTGTCTCATTCTTCAAGTCTGGGAAGTTTTCTCTTATTATTTCATTGAATAGGTGGTTCATTCCTTTGGTTTGGACCTCTATACCTTCCTGTATCCCAATGACTCTTAAGTTTGGTCTCTTTATATTATCCCATATTTCTTGGATGTTCTGCTCATGGTTTCTTAACAGTTTTGCTGAGCTATCTATGTTCTTTTCAAGTTGAAATACTTTGTCTTCATTGTCTGATGTTCTATCTTCTAAGTGTTCTACTCTGCTGGTAGTATTCTCAATTGAGTTTTTAAGTTGGTTTATTGCTTCCTGCATTTCTAGGATTTCTGTTTGTTTGTTTTTTATTACCTCTATCTCCCTGTATAGTTGATCTTTTGCTTCTTGGATTTGTTTATGTAATACATTGTCGAAGTGGTCGAAATGATCTTTCATTGTCTGATTTTGCTGTCTAATGTCTTCCTTGAGACTCCAGATCATTTGCAGCATGTATATCCTGAATTCTTTATCTGACATTCCATCTGCTGCAGCTATAACCTCTTCTAAAGTTGAGTTGACCTGCATTGCTTGTGGTCCTTTCTTTCCTTGTCTTTTCATATTGCTCGTGTTTCTTTCTGCTTAGTGAAACTATTGTGTTTTTGAAATTTTCCCCCTATATATTTATATTGCTCTTGTATAGTTGAAAAGTCTCCCTTGCAGGGGCGGGCGGCAGCTCTGCTCCTCCTCCAATTGGGGTGATCTGTCTACCACGCTGGTGGGCCGCTGGGACTGTTCTGCCGGTCGGTCGCAGGTCTGCCTACCTTGGAGGCGCGGGCAGCGGCTCTGCTCTGCCCTTCCTCCTATTGGTGTGACGTGTCTACCACGTCACCACGTCCGTGAACCCCTGGGCCTGTTCCACCAGTTAGTCGCGGATCTGACTACCTTGCAGGCGTGGGCGGCGGCTCTGCTCTGCCCCTTCTCCAATTGGGTTGTAGTGACTACCACCCCGGCAGGTCGCTGTGCCTGTTCTGGGCGCGGGCTGCGGCTCTGCTCTGCCCCTACTCCAAATGGAGTGATGTGACTGCCACGCTGGCGGGCCGCTGGGCCTGATCCAGGCTCGGGGAGCGGCTCTGCTCTGCCCCTCCCCCAAGTGGTGTGACGTGTCTACCACGCCGGCAGGCCGCTGGGGCTGTTCTGCCCGACTGTCACAGGCCTGCCTACCTTGCGGACGCGGGTGGAGGATCTGCTTTCCCCCTACTCCAGTTGGGGATTCTTGACAACCACGCCGGCGGATCGCTGGGCCTATTCCGGGCTCTGGCAGCGGCTCTGTTCGGCCCCTGCTCGAGCCGGAGCGATGCGACACCACGCCGGCGGGTCTCTGGACCTGCTCCGGGCGCAGGTGGCGGCTCTGTTCGGCCCCCGCTCTAGCCGGAGCGACGCGACACCACGCCGGCGGGTCGCTGGACCTGTTCCGGGCGCAGGTGGCGGCTCTGATCGACCCCCGCTCCAGCCGGAGCGACGTGACACCACGCCGGCGGGTCGCTGGGCCTGCTCCGGGCCCCGGCGGCGGCTCTGTTTGGCCCCTGCTCTAGCCAGAGCGACGCGACACCACGCCGGCGGGTCGCTGTGCCTGTTCCGGGCTCTGGCGGCGGCTCTGTTCGGCCCCTGCTCTAGCCGGAGCGACGCGACACCACGCCGGCGGGTCGCTGTGCCTGTTCCGGGCTCTGGCGGCGGCTCTGTTCGGCCCCTGCTCTAGCCGGAGCGACGCGACACCACGCCAGCGGGTCGCTGTGCCTGTTCCGGGCTCTGGCGGCGGCTCTGTTCGGCCCCTGCTCTAGCCGGAGCGACGCGACACCACGCCGGCGGGTCGCTGTGCCTGTTCCGGGCTCTGGCGGCGGCTCTGTTCGGCCCCTGCTCTAGCCGGGGCGACGCGACACCACGCCGGCAGGTTGCTGGGCCTGTTCCGGGCTCTGGCGGCGGCTCTGCTCCGCCCCTCTGGCCTTCACAGTATTCAGCAGGACCCGGACCGAGAGACAGTTTCCGCGGGTTCTTTATCCCTGGGCCAGAGCAGTTCCGGGAGCCAGAATTCGGCCTCTCCGGACTTGGTGCATGCTCCGACAGGAGCAGGCTCCAAGAAGCAGTTTCCGCGGGTTCTATAGCCCTGGGCCAGAGCAGCTCCGGTAGCCGGAGCTCCGCCGCTCCGGGCTCGGTGCGTGTTCTGATAGGAGCAGGCTCCAAGAAGCAGTTTCCGCGTGTTATTTAGCACTAAGTCTGAGCAATTTGTCTGCGAGACTCAGACAATTGTCATCCTGAAATTACCTGTTCTATAGCTGAAAGAGCTGCAATCAGTCAAAAACAAGGATGGTGACGTCAGCTCTCCCTAGAGGGGGATTTAACCAAAGGAAAGACTAGTCTTTCGCTTTTATTTTTGAGGACCCAAATGAATCTAGAAAGCTTGAGTTTTAAGTCATTCAGTTTGTCCCAACCGGTACACTAGCTCTTCTCTTTGACTGTTTCAATTCACATTCTGCTCTCTCTTCCCTGAAGTTCTTTGGTAATTACAATCTATATCTCACAATGTACCTCCTGATAACACTTTCTTGCCTACAGCAAAAACAGTATCCTACAAGGGAGTATATCTAAACTATAAAATTCGAAAAGAATAAGTCACATTTTACAACTCTCTCATATTTCCTACATTGCCTATATTATTTAATCTCAATCAGAATTTAAGGAAGAAGGAATAGAATTAAAGGTAAACATGGGTATCTAAAGCTTTTAGCCTGTGTTTTATTTTAATAAAAGCACATTAATTTATCTTTTTGATAGATAAAACATATGCAACTAAAGCACACACACATTTCAACCAAGCCTGAGTTCAGCTTAAACTTTATCTTTAGCTAAAAATCCCTTTAAGTATTTATTCTTTCAGTATGCAGCCAGCAAGTTTGCATGCTGAGCATATTTTGTAAATCAAACTATAAATAACCATAATAAATGTCATATGTAAATTGATCTATTTTCAAGGTTTCTGAGTACAACAGAGGATCTGAATAATTTTTTGAATGGCTGACAAATATGTTTTCTGCTTTTGCATTTGGTTATCTCCCAAACAATTGGGAATTTTTTCCTAACACTTCTTCTACAATTCTCTGTAAGATTAAAAATGGACACAAGAAAATCCAATTCTCAAAAAGGTAATTAATGAAGAAGGTCAATAGCAATGAAAATTAATAGGTTGAGCTGGATATGTGATCCCTACATTCACAGGATTTTATTTCAATGACACAATAAAGCATGCACCTTGGTAACATAAAAGAATTACCAGTAGAAATTATAGATAGGCTCACAATTCATAATGGCACATCATTGTAGTCTATTTCAGCATGAAATTCATTGTTAGGATACAAGTTGAGGGTATTCCAAGCAATAATCTACACTTTCTTCATCACCTCTAAAAATGACTTAATGAAAGCAAGTCAAGTCTTAAAAAAGGTTTTGGCACCATTAAAATAATTAGAGTCCTTCATACGACAGTTAAACTCCCCATGTCGTGTAAAGATTAACTGCTGAATGGAGATAATATACTGACCATGAAAGAAAATGGATTGAAGAAATTAATAGATCAGATGTTCAAGTCAGCAAACTCAGAGAAATGTCCTCTCAGCCTCTGTCTTCCCTCAACACAATGCACAGATCCACATACACACATGCACACACACTGCGAATCCATGGAAAGAGACCTTCAAAATCCAAGGGCAGAAATGACAAAATAGCAGCTGACTTGACTGATGAGGACTTCATTTTAGGTAACTTGTTCCTAAAAAATAAAGATACAAGCATGAAGGCATGAAGTCAAGTCTCCAATGTTATTTGCTGATCTTAGTAGTTAATTATCTTTAGTTAGAGGCATCTATTTGGGGCAGTAGACTACTGAATTTGAGTGATAGTTGTCTTAATCCTAAGCTTATATAAAACTGTAAGTCCATACATGACACTGCCCTAACATGAAGTCAATATGCTAAGACCCTGGGCAATCAATGCACTCAGTTCATGAGGGAGTCCAAGCTCACTCTTAGGGGATGAGGTAAACTCGCAAATCAAGCAGTACGTGGGAAATCAATTTCTACCTGGATTCTACCTAACTCCTGAATAACAGCCAAGAGCTCTCTCACCAACCTTTCCTTGAGGACCTCAGGACTTAATTCCATCAAAGTTCAGTCTTCTCCATCTGCTCGCCATTTGTAATCATTTGTAAATGCAAGGCTTCTAACTCAAGGGAGTAAGTTTAATTAGTTGAGAGAAGAGAGATAACTTGAACAAGCCAATCTTGGGACTCTGGACCTTGAATACACAATAGGGAGAGAAGCCACAGTCCCGCTTGTGTCCCTCACAGGAAAGTGAAAGTTAAGTGCTCTGCAAAAAGAGAGAGAGTAGGGAAGGGAGGGAGGGAAGAAGGGAGGGAGGAAAGGAGGGGCAGAAGGACCTATGCACGCATTCTCTTTTGAAAATCAAATCCTGGAAATGTCACTTCAGAAGTTAGAAGTTATAATAGGTCCCCTGGTCCTGTCAATCTGAGAGACAGTGAGGGAATAACTTGTTTAGAACTATATTAAAGGCATTTAGAGGGACAGGAGCAGGGCTTCTTATCCTATGAAACCTAAATATGCCTAATAAATATGAACGCTTGGTAAACTTATATGTCTCTGTTAGGTCAAGACCACCAGAGGTACAAGACAGGTAATTCATCTTTTACCATAAATTATTCATGAATCAAGCGTGGATTTTTAACCTTATAATTTTTAAGCAATCAGATACTGCATTCAGAATATCACAATCCAGATAAAACCCTACATGGAAGTTTTTTCATCTGATTTCTTGATAAGTAGACTAGAATTCCACTTTGATCACTTTGAGAAGAGGTGAGGTGGGGAGGAAACTACACCTCTAAAGATTGTTCATCCTGTAGCATTTTATCCATCAAAGCTATTTGCCAAGAGATTATTCTCATTCGTTGCATTAAAATATGTACGCTAAAATAAATAAATAAATAAACAAACCTGGGAATTAGAAAGAACCAAAAGTTACTGATCTAACCCTCTTTTGAGTCTCAAAGAGGGGGGCCTGCATTTCGTGGGTAAGGCCAGAACCACCAGCACCTGGAATTCAGGGTCCTATCAACAAAGAAGTGTACTTTCTACGTACCATACTCCTTATCCCTGTGGCACTGAACAGTCTCAGGACACAGATGATGTTCCAACTTGTTGGGAGTGACGACTGACTTATGGTTTTTGAAACTGTCCTGTAACAGAGGCCATACCCCTTGGGAATACTCTTAGTGCAAGGGTGCCAACTGAGATGACCCAGTTGCATGATGACACCCTGCTCAAAAGGAGGTTCTGTGCTAGCCATAGAGCCATTCAATTCTTGACCTAGACCTCAGACACCAACTACCAGAGACAGAGGATTCTGAACATAGCAAGATAAATATAATGTTTCACCAGTGTTGTAACCTTCAAGTCTGCCCACTTAATAGAAACTTGGACAACGGGCTTCCTGGGTGCCACAGGAAGCTGTTAGCAAAGCAACAGTAAAACAGCTACAAGAATGTTTCTAGCCCTGTAACCTTCTAGTGCACAAAGAACAATGTCAGTATAGTCTTTAATTTCCTGATTATAAGACACTATATAATAAACTAGCTGGGCTGGCTCTGTGTCACTATTTCTCCATTAGAGTGCACTAGTCTACCTGATCCCAGCTTTTTCTCTATATGTGTGTGTGTGTCTTTCTTAATCCCCTATCACCCCTCACTGGTTTCTAGGGTTCAGCCATTTGACCAGTACAATTCATATATACAATGTTTAATACATTCTCTTCCAATTCTCCTCCAAAGTTAACCACTATACCCAAGCCCAGTGCAAAACCATCACTGTAAATCACAGGGAAAGTCACGTCCCTAAAGTCTACCTTTCCATTCCAGGTCTAAGTTTTTCTTCAGAACCACTTAATTCAATGATTTCCAGCATTCTAACCAATATTTTCCTCCAGTTGACAATCCTCTTTTAAAAAGCAAACATAATTTACGATGACCCTTTTGAGCTGCCCATGTTCTAAAACCTTCTACCCCTTTCTGAACTCCATTGTTTCCCAAGAACTACACCATCCAATATGGTTGCCTTGGCTATGTATATTAAAATGCTATATAAATTTAAATGTTAAATAATTAAAATTAAATAAAATTTAAAGTTCATTGCATCAATCACACTAGCCACATGTGGGTGGTGGCTACCATGTTGGACAGCACAGATATGGGGCACTTTCAGCATCACAGGAAGGTCTATGAACAGTGCTGCTCTGGAAGTTTCAAACTTCTTCCCAACTAGACTGAATTTCATAATCTCAGTACAACTCTGCAATCTCTTATTGATTATCGGGTCCAATCAAAACAAAATTTCACTAAATCTGCATTTTATTGTAGTGGAGGAGTTCACACCCTAGCTCCAACATTCTTTGAACTTTTTCTTTTGAGAAAAATTTAGAATTAGATGCAAATAAAGGAAATTATACAGAGAAATATCTTGTTTTATTCACCCAGATTCCCCCAGTGGGTACATTTTATAAATATCACAACTAGGAAAACAAACATAAAATCCACTGGTTATTCAGATTTCTCTAATTTTACATGCACTCATTTGTGTTCATGTCTGTGCATTTAATTCCATGTAATTTTATTACACTTGTTGATTGATAGACCACCATCACAGTCAAGTTTCAGAGCAGCTCCATGACAAGAATCTCTCCTGATATTATTTTGTAGTCACAACCCTCCATTTCTCCCCTTTCCCTAAACCCTGGTAACTATCAATCTGTTTTCCATCATATCTATCTATATATATATATATATAGATAGATAGATAGATAGATAGATAGATAGATAGATAGATAGATATGATTAAATATCTATATATCCATATATATGGATATGTAATCATACATATATAATATATGTATATAATACATAAAATCTCATATATACAATTATAAAAAAGGAGATTTATGAGGTTAGCTTACTCAACTAGATGCTGGATAGTCCCACAATTGCCATCTGCAGACTGGAGAGCTAGAGGAACCAGTAGCTGCACAGTCCAAGAAGCTGAAGTCCCAGTATAAGAGATATAAATGCTGCAACTTCACTCCAAGACAAAACACCTAGACACACTCTGGAGAGTCACTGGGCAGAATCAGCTTTGAAAGAATGAAGGAGTTGCAATCTGATGTGCTCAGGTGATCACAGTAGCAATCAAGAACTCATTCAAGAAGAATGGAGCTTGCATCTGCTGCTACTTCCTTGTTCTTACAATTTCGGGTCCATCCAAACCCCCCAACCTATTGGACAGTGCTGCCCATACCTAGGGTGGGTCTCCACTTCAGTTCTGCTATCCCACATATCAATAATTTCTAGAAACACCCTCATCAACAAATTAAGAAGCCTTTTAATCTTAGGCATCTCTTAATTCAATCAAATTGTCAATTTGAATTAACCATTACAGAGTATTTGGCTTGTTTCCAGTTTTTAGCTATTATGAATAAAGCTATTAACTTTTTTTTTTTTTTACCAGGGATTGAACTTGGGGGACTGGACCATTGAAGCACGTCTCCAGCCCTATTTTGTATTTTTTAAATTTAGAGACAGAGTCTCACTGAGTTAACTGAGGCTGGCTTTGAACTTGCATCCCTCCTGTCTCAGCCTCTCCAGCCGCTGGGATTCTAGGCGTGAGCCACCATACCCAAATATTAGCTTTTATATACAGATCTGTGTGTAAACATAGTTTTAATTTTTCTGTCATGTGACTAAAAGTGTAATTGCTAGATCATATAGTAAATGTATGTTTTGTTTTGTAAGAAACTGCCTTACACTTTTTCAGAGTGGCTATCTAGTTTACATCCCTCCCTGCAATGTATGAGTGATCCCAGTTTCTTGGCATCTTAATCAGCTTTTGATGTTGTCACTACTTATTTTGCCATTCTAACAGGTGAGCAGTAATACCTTTTGCAGTATTATTTGCATGTTCCAATGCCTTATCATGCTGGTCTTTTTTTCCTGTGGTTATTTGCCACCTGTGTAGCATCTTTAGTGAAATGTCTGTTTACATCTTTTGCCCATTTTCTAATTGGACATCTGTTTTTGTACTGCTGACTTTAAAGAGGTTTTTTTTTTTTGTGTATCCTAAATACTAGTACTTTGTGAGATGTGATTTGCAAATATTTTCTCCTAGGCAATAGCTTGTGTTTTCATCCTTTTCACAAGATCTTTCATAGAGCCAAGTTTTCAATTCTTATGAGGTCCAGTTTATCATTTTTTCCTTTTATGGTTATGGTTTGGGCCCTAAGTTATGAGACCCTAACTTACTCCCAGATCCCCAAAATTTTCTCCTAAAAGTTTATAGTTTTACATTTTACATTTAAGTCTATGATCTATTTGAATTAATGATTGTATAAAGTGATCAAAGGTTTAAGTCAAGTTCATTTTGTTGTCTACAGTTGTTCAATTGTTTCTCAACTCTGTTACACTTCTGCTATACCTTTTGCATGTCTTATGTCTCTTCTACATTTTTTTCATAATGACTCCTGCATTTGAAGGCAGGAAACTTGCTGGGTTTATACTTCTTTTACCCTTCTCTACACACTCTATGTGGCCTCTAACATATAATATAAGATCAGTAACATTTTTTATATTTATTTTTTAGTTTTAGGTGGACACAATATCTTTTTTAATTTTATGTGGTGCTGAAGATGGAACTCAGTACCTCATACATGCTAGGTGAGCACTCTCCCACTGAGCCACAACCCCAGCCTAAGACCAGTAACATTGAATGAAACATATATACAGAAAGAAAGCAGAGCCAGGTACAGTGGCACACACCTATAATCCCAGCAGCTCAGGAGCCTGAGTCAGAGGGATCACGAGTTCAAAACCAGCCAACTTAGTGAGGCACTAAGCAACTTAGCAAGGCCCTCAAAATAAAATAAAATAAAGTGGCTGGGAATGTGGCCCAGTAGTTAAGCGCCCCTTGGTTCAATCCCTGGAACTTAAGAAAAAAAGAAAAAGAAAAAGAGGGGAAACTCCAATAGAGTTTCAATAGAGGACATCTTTACTGCTGATAACTGAAATATTGTCTGTAGTAAAGTCTATTTGGAGTCTGCACAGCTGAGAGGCTATTTTGCAGTTACTGTAGATATTCATGAATTCCAACTATCACATGCATGCAATGATCCAGCGTAATAGCACAGTGCTATTTGGAAATACAATACTGGCACTTTAGTAATATGTTTTTGAGGTGTCCACCAGGAGAGAGAAGAGCAATATGGAATTGTCTGTCACATTATGCACACATGAGTTCATTAATATTGCTGTGGGGTTTTCATCTGAGCAGTAAACTTTCTTGGTTTCCAAGAAGTTTAAGGAAGGTCAAATCTATTTGTCATTTTATATTAAAAGATAACTGTTGGTTTCTATACTGGGATCTCATATACATGGTAATCTCTTTTGATTTTTGGTGGTTGTTTTTTTTTTGTTTTTGTTTTTGGTAGTATTGGGGATTAAAGCCAGTGGTGCTGAGCTGTATCTCCAGTTTTTTGAGGTTTTTTTGTTTGTTTTGTTTTGTTTTGTTAATTGGAGAAAGGGTCTCATCAAGTTGCTAAGTTGCTGAGGTTGGCCTTGAACTTGCACTTCTCTTGCCTAAGACTCCCAAATTGTTGAGATTACAGGCATGTGCCACCATGCTCTGCTAATGGTAATCTCTTATAACAAAAGGAAAGTTTCAGAATAAATTGATCATTAGGGGCAAGTAACATTTACGAACTCCTTAAGGTCCATATTTCATTATTGTGGGAAATGATAAACTTACAGAGATGAAAAATGACTAGCTCCTGACCTTGAGGATTTTGTAATAGCAAATAAGTATAATCAATTCCAAAATAAAGGTTTTCATAAAGCTCCACTGGTGTCTGGAGGAAGAAACAATTTGGTCAGAAGAGGTCAGGAAACACTTTACTGAAAATTTGAGATTCAGATTAACTTTGAAAGGTTTAATACCATGATAGAAGTCAAGAAAAGGGCCATCTTGGAAAAAAATTTAAATTCCTCAATAAGGAGTTTGAATTCAGAAATCATCTTCCACATGAATATCTGTCAGCTTACTTATCTGTAAAGCAGGGTTGACAACATTGTCTCCCTGCACACAGAGATAGTAAAAAGGCCTCATTTTATTTCTTAATGAAATGAGACTCTTTGCCATCCAGTGCCACACATGCCCCCCCAATCCCTGAATAGCACCCACTCTGGGAGGCTACATTCACAGCAGGGTCTAAGAACAAAGATTTCTACTAGACAACCAGCTGCTCCTCCTCCAACCACCACCATGTCATAGGAAAATATCCATCAACCAACAGCTGGAGTCCCCGAAACATGCCAGTTAGGACATGTTTGAAGAAATGAGCCCATTTGACAGCCAGGCCGCAACATATATGTCACCAAAAACAGAAACATGTGTGAGTACTTGGGATGTGTGATTCCAAGAAAAGAGTACAAATGACAGCACCAGCAAAGCAGGCAAGGAGGAAGGGCTTCCATAAACAAATGTCAAGTGGCCTACACCAGGAATGATTGACTTCTCAGTCCCTAACAGCTGTCTGACAAGCCAAGATAAGGAATCAAGCTAAGTGTCCATTAGTGAATGAATGGAAAAAGGAAATGTGGTATATATATACACAATGAAAAACTATCCCATCTTTAAAAAGAGAGAAATTCTGTCATTTGTGAAAAAAATGAATGAATCTGGAGTACATTGTGGTAAGTGAAATAAACCAGGCATGAAAAACTAAAATACCACATGATCTTATTTATTTATTTTTTATGCTCTTACCTTTTTTTTAATTTTTTTTTTAAATTAATTTTTATTGTAGGTTGTTCAAAACATTACATAGTTCTTGATATATCATATTTCACACTTTGATTCAAGTGGGATATGAGCTCCCATTTTTACCCCATATACAGATTGCAGAATCACATCAGTTGCACAACCATTGATTTACATATTGCCATTCTGGTGTCTGTTGTATTCTGCTGCCTTTCCTATCCTCTACTATCCCCCCTCCCGCCTCCCCTCCCCTCTTCTCTCTCTACCCCATCTACTGTAATTCATTTCTCCCCCTTATATTTTTCCTCCTTTCCCCTCACTTCCTCTTGTATGTAATTTTGTATACCCCTGAGGGTCTCCTTCCATTTACATGCAATTTCCCTTCTCTCTCCCTTTCCCTCCCACCTCTCATCCCTGTTTAATGTTAATCTTCTTCTCATGCTCTTCGTCCCTACTCTGTTCTTAGTTACTCTCCTTATGTCAAAGCAGACATTTGGCATTTGTTTTTAAGGGATTGGCTAGCTTCACTTAGCATAATCTGCTCTAATGCCATCCATTTCCCTCCAAATTCTATGATTTTGTCATTTCTTAATGCAGAGTAATACTCCATTGTGTATAAATGCCACATTTTTTTTTATCCATTCGTCTATTGAAGGGCATCTAGGTTGGTTCCACAGTCTTGCTATTGTGAATTGTGCTGCTATGAACATGGATGTAGCAGTGTCCCTATAGTATGCTCTTTTTAGGTCTTTAGGGAATAGACCGAGTAGGGGAATAGCTGGATCAAATGGTGGTTCCATTCCCAGCTTTCCAAGAAATCTCCATACTGCTTTCCAAATTGGCCGCACCAATTTGCAGTCCCACCAGCAATGTACAAGAGTACCCTTTTCCCCACATCCTTGCCAGCACTTGTTGTTGTTTGACTTCCTAATGGCTGCCAATCTTACTGGAGTGAGATAGTATCTTAGGGTGGTTTTGATTCGCATTTCTCTGACTGCTAGAGATGGTGAGCATTGTTGATTGATTGTATGTTCTCCTCTGAGAAATGTCTGTTCAGGTCCTTGGCCCATTTGTTGATTGGGTTATTTGTTATCTCATTGTCTAATTTTTTTAATTCTTTGTATATTCTGGATATTAGGGCTCTGTCTGAAGTGTGAGGAGCAAAGATTTGTTCCCAGGACGTAGGCTCCCTATTTACCTCTCTTATTGTTTCTTTTGCTGAGAAAAAACTTTTTAGTTTGAGTAAGTCCCATTTGTTGATTCTAGTTATTAACTGTTGTGCTATGGGTGTCCTATTGAGGAATTTGGAGCCCGACCCCACAGTATGTAGATCATAGCCAACTTTTTCTTCTATCAGACGCCATGTCTCTGATTTGATATCAAGTTCCTTGATCCACTTTGAGTTAACTTTTGTGCATGGCGAGAGAAAGGGATTCAGTTTCATTTTGTTGCATATGGATTTCCAGTTTTCCCAACACCATTTGTTGAAGATGCTATCCTTCTTCCATTGCATGCTTTTAGCCCCTTTATCGAATATAAGATAGTTGTAGTTTTGTGGATTGGTTTCTGTGTCCTCTATTCTGTACCATTGGTCCACCCGCCTGTTTTGGTACCAGTACCATGCTGTTTTTGTTACTATTGCTCTGTAGTATAGTTTGAAGTCTGGTATAGCTATACCGCCTGATTCACACTTCCTGCTTAGCATTGTTTTTGCTATTCTGGGTCTTTTATTTTTCCATTTGAATTTCATGATTGCTTTCTCTATTTCTACAAGAAATGCCATTGGGATTTTGATTGGCATTGCATTAAACCTATAGAGAACTTTTGGTAATATTGCCATTTTGATGATGTTAGTTCTACCTATCCATGAACAGGGTATATTTTTCCATCTTCTAAGATCTTCTTCTATTTCTCTCTTTAGGGTTCTTTAGTTTTCATTGTATAAGTCTTTCACCTCTTTTGTTAGGTTGATTCCCAAGTATTTTATTTTTTTTGAGGATATTGTGAATGGGGTGGTTGTCCTCATTTCCATTTCAGAGGATTTGTCGCTGATATACAGGAATGCCTTTGATTTATGCATGTTGATTTTATATCCTGCCACTTTGCTGAATTCATTTATTAGCTCTAATAGTTTCTTTGTAGACCCTTTTGGGTCTGCTAGGTATAGAATCATGTCATCTGCAAATAGTGATAATTCGAGCTCTTCTTTTCCTATTTTTATGCCTTTAATTTCTTTCGTCTGTCTAATTGCTCTGGCCAGTGATTCGAGAACTATGTTGAACAGAAGTGGTGAGAGAGGGCATCCCTGTCTTGTTCCAGATTTTAGAGGGAATGCCTTCAGTTTTTCTCCATTCAGAATGATGCTAGCCTGAGGCTTAGCATAGATTGCTTTTACAATATTGAGGTATGTTCCTGTTATCCCTAGTTTTTCTAGAGTTTTGAACATAAAGGGATGCTGTACTTTGTCGAATGCTTTTTCCGCATCTATCGAGATGATCATATGGTTCTTATTTTTAAGCCTATTGATGTGGTGAATAACATTTATTGATTTGCGTATATTGAACCAACCTTGCATCCCAGGGATAAATCCTACCTGATCATGGTGCACAATTTTTTTGATATGTTTTTGTATCCGGTTCGCCAGAAGTTTATTGAGGATTTTTGCATCTAGGTTCATTAGAGATATTGGTCTGTAGTTACATGATCTTATTTAGATATGGAATCTGAAACAGTCCAACTCAAAAAGCAGAGAGTAGAATGGTGATCACCAGGAGGTAGATGGAGGAAGGACTGGGGAATGTTAGCCAAAATTTCCACTAGTTAGGAGGAAAAAGTTTATAACATGGTGGCTATAATCAATAACAACATATTGTATTCTTGAAAACTGTTAAGAAAGCAGATCTTGCCACAAAAAAATGGTTGTGTGTGATACTTATATGGATCATATATTTATCAATAAGGTAAGCAGCTTAATTTAGTCATTCTACAATATATACATTAGAACAATGGAAAGCAATATGTTTTAGAACTCTGGGTTGAAGGAGAAACAATTATCTATCAGTTTCCAAAGTTTGTTAAGCAAAGTTCATCCCATCAGTGTTAATGTCCCCAATGCTTCCAGGTTGTGCACATGTGAGTCCCAGAGGGTTTCCACAGACCCATGATGCAATACCAACAGAGAACCCACCAGGGTGGGACGCTGGAGGTAAAACTAAAGATAATTCTGTAGCAATCAGGTCAAGTCCTTTACAGAACTGATTGTCCACAGTGTCTTGTCATATTACTAAATATTTATTAAAAACAAAAGAAGCCAAGTGCGGTGACTGACACCTGTAATCCCAGCGACTTGGGAGGTTGAGGCAGGAGGATCACGAGTTAAAAACTTGCTTCAGCAACCTAGCAAGGCCCTAAGGAACTCAACAAGACTCTGTCTCTAAATAAAACATGAAAAGGGCTGGAGATGTGGCTCAGTGGTAAAGCACCTGTGGGTTCAATTCCCAGTACCAAAACAAACAAAAGAACTACTCCTGTTCCTCATGATCTGTCTACAATTCTTTTCAAAGTTGGAGAGAAAAGCAAAAAGCAAAAAAAAAAAAGCAAAGTTTTGGTCAGGTTGGAAGTCAAATACAGATGTCCCCACTAGCACAAGGAAAGAGGCTAAGAGACACAATAAATACACTGTCTAATAAAAGTATTAAATAAATGAATAAATAGCATTACTGTAGGAAAGTCTGGAGGTGCTATGATTTAGATATTAGGTGTCCCCCAAAAGTTCATGTGTGAGACAATACAGGAAAGTTTAGAGGTGAAATTATTGGGTAATGAGAACTTTAACCTAATCATTGGATTAATCCCTCAGAGAGATTGACTGGGTGGTAACTGAAGGCAGGTAGGGTGTGGCTGGAGGAGGTGGGTCCCTGTGGTTTGTCTTTGGGATATATATTCTGTCCTGGTTGAGCAGAGCACTCTCTCTCTCTCTCTCTCTCTCTCTCTCTCTCTCTCTGCTTCCTGGTGCTATGTTCCCAGCTGCTTTTCTCTGCCACACATTTTCACCTTAATGTTCTGCTTCACCTTGTGCCCCAAGGAGTGGAGCTATCTATGGAGTGAGACCTCTGAAACCACAAGCCAAATAAACTTTTCCTCCTCTGATTGTTCTTATTGGGTCTTTTGGTCACAGAAGTGAAAAAAACTCACTA
Organism: Callospermophilus lateralis; assembly: GCF_048772815.1. Classification (NCBI taxonomy): domain Eukaryota; kingdom Metazoa; phylum Chordata; class Mammalia; order Rodentia; family Sciuridae; genus Callospermophilus; species Callospermophilus lateralis. Next base: position 46,564,582 of record NC_135308.1, read on the forward strand.
AAACAGGAGGAGACCCACACATGCACCCTGTCAATCTAACCACTGTGTGGAATCAATACAGTGTTCAGTCTACACTATGGCTTAGATTTGGGAAGTTCCTCCCAAAGACCCATGTGTCTACAGTTTGATGTCATTGAGACATCAAACTGAGACCTGGTGAAAATATATAAGAGATGGGGCCCAATGGGAGGATTTCAGTCATTGGGGGCTTGACATTGAAGGGGATAATAAGACCTTGCCTCTTCTTCTCTTCTTCCTCTCTTCCTTCCCCAGCACCCCCTCACCACTTCTTCTCTTCTCTTTATCTCTATTTGTTCCCTAGCCACTCTGAGGTGAAGGAGTTTCCTCCACCACATGCTCCCACCATGATGTAAGGCCTCATCACAGGTCCAAGCAACTGGGCCAGTAAATCATAGACTGAAATCTCCAAAGACATGAACCAAAATAAACCTTTCCTCTTCTTAGATTGAGTAAATCAACTGTGTTGTTAGAGTAACAGATAGCTGACTAATATATTTTCTGTCTTCTGACTGAACACCAAGTTGAAAGAAAGAGCAGTTGTTTTGACTGGAAAATTTGTTCTCATACATTCAAAAAATATTCAGGAACTTTGGCAACCTGAGATTATCAGATCACAGAATTCAAAATCTTTTGCTATTGTCATTAGAATTTGCAACAAAGATATTTAACTCTCGACACAGAGCATATAATAAATTGCAAAAATAAGCCAGGAGTTGTGAATGAGGCTTAGGGCCTTTTTATACCTTAAATAAATGAGTGACAGTTAAGTATTTCCCCTCAGAGCAAAATACACTTTTAAACACATTATTAAAATGCATAATACAAAATTAAGGTGTGTAAATAAATAGTTTTTGTGTAAGGAAAACATTTTCACAATATTTCTATAAGACTATTTTCTTTTAAGTATTTTTTTAATAATTACTCATTAAACTTATATAGAAAAAACACAGTAAGTAGATTTGTAGATTTTATGGGGATCTAGCTCTGTTTCATATTAGGGAATTGTCTTAGACAACATTTCATAAACTGAATTGCCTGTTATTTAAGGGGACTCTGTGAGGAGACAGTTTCATAGAAAGATATGCTGAAGCAACTATGGGTTAAACAAGGTAAAACAGTCCTGTTTTGTAGGAATGTCACCTCACTCAGTGTTATGGCTTGGCTTTTTTATGTCCTCCAGAAAGCTCTTGTGTTAGGCAATGCAGGAATGTTCAGAGGTGATATGATTACATTATGAGAACTGTAACTTCATCTGTAGATTAACCCACTGGATGAAGTAATAATTTGAATGGACTAACTGGGTAGTACCTATAGGCAGATGGGCATAGCTGGAGGAAGTAGGTCACTGGGGGCATATCCTTGTTTTTTTTTCCTGAAAATTCTTTTATTTCTTTTTGTAATTAGTGGATTACAATTAAACATAATAGTGGGATTCATTATTATATACTCTTACATACACATAACATAATTTGGTCCATTAAAGAAGTGTTTAAATTAGGAGCTTTACTCCACCTTCTGGTCCTATCAAATTTAAGACTCTAGCCCCCAACAGGTGCATGAGCCATATAAGAGGGATGGCAAAAGAGAGGAACCATATTTATGCAATGAGTGTCTGAACTGACCTTCAATTCCCCTGTTCTTTTTTTTTTTTTATTGGTTGTTCAAAACATTACAAAGCTCATGGCATATCATCTTCCATACATTTGATTCAAATGGGTTATCAGCTCCCATTTTTACCCCAAATACAAGTTGCAGAATCACATCGGTTACACATCCACATTTTTACATAATACCATATTAATGACTGTTGTATTCTGCTACCTTTCCTATCCCCTACTATCCCCCCTCCCCTTCCCTCTCCTCTTCCCTCTCTACCCCATCTGCTGTGGTTTAATTCTCTCCCTTTTTTTTCCCCCTTTCCCCTCACAAACTCTTATAGAGAAGGGAAACTGTATGGAAATGGAAGGAGACCCTCATTGTTGCATACCCTTGTTCATGGCTCCTCTGTAACTCTTTCTCAAGCTGCTTTCCCCATCAGCCCCTCTACCAAGCCTCACCTTGGGACTATAGCAATGAAGTTGGTCAACCATGATCTGAAAACTCTGAAACTATGAGCCAAATAAACTTTTTTTCTTCTAAGTAAAGTGTTCTTGTCTTTGGTCACAATGACACAATGGCATTGAGATTGTCAAAGGGGTCTGAGAACACCCCTTTCCCCCTTGATTATTAGCCCTGTTCCAAGGATTCTTAACAAAACATATATGTGTTAAATGCCAATGTGAGAACTTGATCAAAAGCCATAATATTCCAAGTGTCTTTGGGGTCCTGGAGTTCCAATGCTGGGTCTCATGCTACTCAAGGAAGGAAGGGAGAAGATGGAAGTGGAGAGTCCATTAGTCAACAGGGCTGTCTGGGTCTTTCCTTGTTGCTGTAGCCACAGTAATCTTACATATCTAGATTTTATCTCATCCTAGGTAAGATTTCAGTTATCTAAAACTTGAGTTGTTGCTTCCAGGTTTGGTTTGTTTTGTTTTCATCAAAATATTGCAAACACCTTATCTATAGTCAGCTCATCCACTGAGACATAAGTTTAAGGCAGCATCACTATTAATTCAGTTATGAAAACAGGCTCATCCCTAATATTGGCAGAATTTCAGCCAGCAATACAAATGGAGGCCTACATATATCATACATCTACATGTACTAAAGTCACATATTAAGCTAACATAATTAACTAAAACATCTAATCAAAACAACTTCTATCTTGACAAATATACCTGAATTCAGAATCCCAGAAATCCAAACCTTGAAAGTGACCCATTTCCCCTACTCTATCCCACTCCTAGTTTCTCCCCATACCACAAGCAGTCCAGCATACACATGTCTAGAAAATTCCATCCAAGGTCCTTGAAATGGTCAGCACTTTGTCCAACTCTTGGCCCAAGTTTGAACACACAATCTGCATTCTCCACATTAGGGAGAAAAGTTTCAGGAAAGAGGTTCACAAAATTTAGAAGTTGACTTGCAACCATGAGGGCAGGAAATTCTTAAGTGTTATGTACTCAGAATATGTTCTGTAAGTAAAAAATATGGGTTCTTGGTAGTAATACTCTTTTTACCCCAGGACTTTTCACTCCTTGGGGAGTTAAAGATTAAAGGAAAGGACCCTAGTGGGGCCCTTAAAGCATGGAATCAAGGGCAAGAGTCCCTTTTGCGGGAGTGCAGGGAAATAATAATGAGAACACAAACTGCAAGGTGTCAAGCAGAAAAAGAAAGATGGAATTGGCTTATTGGACCATCTTGGAAGATCCAATCATGATAATGTTATTAAAAGCTATGGAACAATTCTTGGTATAATTGAGCTTCCTTTTTCCTAATAAGGCAACCCAAATTGTTTATATTTAACTTGCCAAGAAGTCTTATAAGAAAAGAAAATTCTAATTTCAATTGATAGATTTTTTTAATTCAGGAGACAACTGCTAAAAATTGTGGTTTATATAAATAAATAGGTATGTTAATATTAAACAACTTTATGGAAGACAATGAATCATGAAGACAAGTTTCAAGCAAACATTCATTTGTTCATTCAACAAATATCATTAACATCTTTATTTGGGGTACTAGGGACATAGCAGCAAACAATTCAAAGTTCTTAAATGCTTAAGTTACTTGTATTTTTTTAGGGTCAGTGTACAACTCAACACACTATATTTTTTTTAGGGTCAGAGCACTATATTTTTTAGGATTGAGTAGTGATAAATTCCGTAACAAAATATACATAGGGGTGGAAGTAGTGAGCAATAATCCCTTCAAGACTGAGATACATGAGCGGAGATGTAAGTGAAGGAAATTGAGTATAGCTGTAGGGCATTCCACACAGAAGTAATAGCGAGGACAAAGGCCTAAAGGTGTGAATAAGCTCAGTGTAATCAAAGAATAAATAGAAGGAAAGTATAGCTAGATCTAAGTAAGGAGGAAAGTAGTTAAAAATAGGATTGAGGGAAGGTAATTATTGGCCAGATTGTGCAATGTATGATGTGGGTCTAGAGTGCAGGACAGAGGTCTAGATTCTGGATTAATATTGAAGAATAATTCGTTGTAAGTGACCATCAAAGCCCCAAGAAAAACAATTCACCCAAGGAACTTAAATACATCGAAACTAGTTAAAACTGGGAGAGATGCCCTAGAAAGTATTGATAGTGAACACAGGGAAAGGAATCAGCAATGAAGCCTGGAAAAGTTGCTAGTGCACAGATGTGGTGTGAGCATTCCCCAAGGGTTCATGGTCATTGAAGCTTTAGTCCACAGTGTGGTACTACAGGAAGGTTGTGTGATCCTTTGACCGATAGGGGGTGCTTAGGCCATTGGTGGTGTGTCCTCAGGAGGAAACATGGTATGCTGGATGTGATCACTCTCCTACCTGTGCTCCCACCACAGCTGTACACCACCCTTACCAGAGGAGTCACCCTCACTCAATGGAGCTACCCAATCTTGAACTCTGAACCTCCAAAACAGCCAGCTAAATAACCCTCTTTTTCTTTATAAGTAGCCCATGTTTACCTATTTCATTATAATGATGAGAAGCTAACACATAATTGATCTTTTCCAGAGAAATGGAGTGGGCCAAGGTTAAATACTAAAGAGAAGTCAGGTCAAATTAAAATTAACATAAGTCTACCAGTTTTGACAAGCAGGAAGTCACTGGTGACCATTGGCAAAGCAATTCCTATGCAGTAATGAAGCAGAAGTCAAACTTCATTGACTTGAAGAATGTGTGAAAAATGAATAAGGAGATCCTAGCAAATTCGGATTTCCTAATCAAGGATCTCAGCTGTGAGAGAAATAGAAAAGATAGGGAAGCAATTTCAGGCTGACTCAGGGAAGCATTTTTATTTGGATAGAAAAATTGAAGTATGTTTATTGGTTAAGAAAAAGGAGATAAGAAAACAAAGAGGTTTAAGAAACATATCCAAAAAAAAAAATGTTGTTGGAACAGGCTTCTCTGAGTCCAACACTTCCTTCCTGTGAGCAGACCTCTCTCAACCCCTTTAATTACTCCATCTCCATGGAGGATGAATGACTTATTAGAAAGTTTCAGGGCGGAAACAGCTACCTTGATTCAGCTCTGTCCTTCATCTTTATGAGACTGAGCCTACCAGCAGAAAGGCAGGGTTTATCCTCTGCCACTCCACGATGTCATTTTTTCTTGGGGAAGCTCCCATCCAGCACTTCCCAGGACCTCCCAGTTTGGTAACTCAGATATCAAGCCCATTTGACCCGAACATCAAGCCATATCCTCCAATCAGATCTATCCTCAGTAACGCTGTGGCTTCTGTCTTTATTCTTTGATTTACTTTTTGCAAATTATTCAGCATCCAAGTGGAAAAGACAGAGAACTATTTACCGAGGTGTCCTTGAGGACCTCAACATTAGTGATAATTTTGTAGTCAGATATGAAAGGAAGAGGAGAAAATTTTACTCGAGAATAAGTGAATAGGAAAAGTTATTTTTCATCTTCTCAAGTCAAAAAGTAGGAGAGAAAGATGGGAGTGGGAAATGGACGTTGAAAATGTTCACAACTGATATCTTCTACTTTCTCTGTGCAATTGGAAACAAAGTTATTCATGGCAGTGAAAAAGTTGAAGATTTAAAGCTTTGAGGAGTTTGAAATAGTACTTGAGAAGATGAAGCACGCCAAGGCAAGCATATAAAGCGGGGTTTATTTAAAAGGGGTAACATAGACTTCTCCTTGGAGAAAGAAGGGGCCATAGCTGGTATCCCAAGAAGTGGGGGTATTCTGCCTTTTTTGTAGGTCTCAGGCTTCCTTTGTTCTCCTGCTCTCTTTTCCTTATCTCTGTCCTTTCCATGTAAGTGACTAGGCCCAGAAGATGCTCAGTAGGATGATCAAAAAGATGAGAAGCAGATGAGCTGGAGGGGCCAAAGTGGAGTGATCTGGGTAGGAAGGAGGCATAATTAACAACTCCCTGTAGGAAGGGACAATCCCTGGGATAGGTTATGTTAGCAACAGATTGGAGCAGGTGCAGGTTATCTTGATAACCATGGAGGAAGGTCTCTGAAAGCATTAGAATTTTAATCCCTCTCCAAATTTCTGGACTCACTCAAATTTGCCCCCTTGATCTAACTCAATTTACCTGTCTATACTGACTGCCTGTCTAATTCTGGCTTCACTAGTTCCAAAACAAACCGAAGGGGGATCAAATGACTATATTATCATTATATATTATCAAACAGCTATATTATCATAATTATAATTATGGTTACATCTAACACTCATGATTCTTCCCTGGGTACACTTCTGAGAGAAGAGCAAGGGCTTGGGACCCTAGACTTACATCTCCAGTAACTAAGATACTATGTGAACAGCTAAAGAAGATGATGGTGGCATGCAAGCAGCTGCTAACATGGCTCTCAATGGTCCCCTCCTCCTGGTGTTCACTCCCTGCTGAAATTCCCTCCTCTGTGGGCTGGATCTAATGATTCACTTGTAATAAATGAGATATAGCAAGAATAATGAGATATCACTTGCAAAATTAGGTTATAGAAGACTGTGGCTTCCGTCTTGTTTCACTCTCCTGCCCCACGTTTGCTCTGCTGAGGCAACCTGAAGAGGCACACACAGTGGGGAACTAAGGGTGACCTCCAGCTAACCACTAGCAGGAACTGAACTTCTCAATCCAACAACCTTCCAGGAACTGATCCATCCAATAACCGCAAGAGTGAACCTGATAAATGATCCCCTCCGGTTGAGCTTTCAGGTAAGAATGCAGCCTTGATCAACATTATGAATGCAGCCCTGCGAGAGATCCTGCCATAAACTGAATGTTTGTGTCTACTCCCACCTCCCCCACCAAATTAGGTTGAAACCTAATCCCCAATAAGAAGGAGCTTAAGATGTGGGGCCTCTGGGAGGACTCCACCCTTATGAACGGGACTAGTGTCCTTATAAGAGACCCCAGAAAGCTTACTTCATCCTGCATCCCTGAGAGGACACAGTGAGAAAACAGCCATCACTCTACATATAAAGGAAGCCCTCACCAGACACCAAATCTTCCAGCACCTTGATTTTGGGATTTCCCAGCCTCCAGAACTGTAACAAATAAATGTCATTGTTTATAAGCTATCAGTCTGTGATATTTTGATTATTAGCCACATGGACTAAGACATTTTCCAAAGCAGAAGACCCATGTGTGAATTTCTGATCCACAGAAACTGTGAGAAAATAAACTTGTATTGTTTTAAGCCACTAGGTTTTGGTGTGATTTGTAATGCAATAGCAAATGGTATAATCCAGGTGTGGTGGCACACACTTGTAATCCCAAGAACTCTGGAGGCTAAAGCAGGAGGATCATGAATTCAAAACCAGCCTCAGGGGCTGGGGTTGTAGCTCAGTGATAGAGTGCTTGCCTAGCATGCATGAGGCACTGGGTTTGATCCTCAGCACCACATAAAAATAAAGATACTGTGTCCACCTATAACTAAAAAAATATATATATTTAAAAAAGAAAACAAAGCCAGCCTCAGCAACTTAGTATAGCCCTAAGCAACTTAGCAAGATCCTGTCTCTAAATAAAATGTAAAAAATGGCTGGGGATGTGACTCAGCAGTAAAGTGCCCCTGGATTCCCTGGTATAAACATAAATAAATAAACAAATAAATAAATAAATGGTTTGAAACCTGCTGACAATCTGGTGGGAGATGACTGATCCTTTTCAGACAACCAAGAGATGAGTTCTTTAATATAATGTCATTCTATCTTGTCCAAAGAAAAGACGAAGGAAGAGGGACATAGATAATGACAACTAATATTCATCAAGTCCTTACTATCTGCTCGCAATGTAATAGGAACATAATTCAAATGATCTCATTTATTCTTCTCCACAACCCAGTGAGATAAGAATTTTCATTATCCTTTCATAGAAGAGGATTATTATGAGGATTAAATAATAAAATTCTTATAAAGCACATGGCATAATATCTATCAAATAACAGGTGCTGAATAAATGTTCCTCAGCATCCTTTCTATCCCCTTATAGAGAAGCAAACAAATAACAACAAAAATAAATAAACAAATAAATAAATAAAAGCCTTGCATTGCATACCTCATGTGCAGTTATTGCAGCTCTAGAAGAAAGAGCTGAATATATAAATGATGAGTTAAGATTCAAAATTCATCCTGACAGTAAAGAGCACTGAGCCAAAACTATGAAGAAGAAATGAAGTGGAGTTAATGTAAAGATGTACATTTAGGATGAAAAATTAATCCAGGAAGTATAGGAGACACTGGACTAGATAGCAAATTATATAAAACATATCTGGGTTAACCACCACCTTAAGTGATAGGAGCCAAAAGTGATTCATAGATCCTAAAAATTTTTATCTTGTTCTCAGTCTTTATTTATCCAAGCATAGTGTATTAATACTGATCTAGGGATACAGCACTCTGCACTAGTCAAAGCACAACTGGAAAATCAAAACTAGATGTGAGCTAAAGGAAACTGACAAACTAAACTTTTCTAGATTTGAGTGACTAGGGTGGTGAGGAATCTGGATTGTGCGACCCACATATTGTACTTAAATGAATAGAGACATTCCCAACCAAACACTGATCCAGCCCATCACTCCTGTTCACTCTATCAGTAACATCCACACTAGCTGAACTCATCGTATTTCCCTGAAGCCCACCACACACAATGAGGGTTCTGAGGATCAGAACACCGAGATCATAGCATTCACTCTCCATCAACTAGTTTACAACCTTGAACAACCTCCTTAGCCTCACTGAGCTTCAGCTCCTAGACCTATAAATGATATGTTAAATTAAGAATCTGTGGAGATTTGGTGTTAAAAACTGAAATTATCTGTGTTCAGAAATGGTCCAGTCTCATAAATTACATTATTGATAGCACGAGTCACACACTTAGCCCCTTAAATCCTGACCACCCCACAGCATGCAATTTCTATATCACCCAGGTCAGTATTACCCAAGCAGTTTCTATTGAGAAATATGTTTGTATGACTCTCACTTAAGAATAGGTCCTGAAATCAATGAATGGGAGTGTTGTCTACCGCACTCTCCTCTTGGAGATTCTCTTTGCCCCTTAGCATATTAAGGATCTCCAAAAGCCCTATGTTATGGTTTGAATGTGAGATGTCCCTGAAAAGCTCATGTGTGAGTCAATGCAAGAAAGCTTAGAGGGGAAATGATTGAGTTATGAGAGTCTTAACCTAATCAGTGTGTTAATCCATTGATGGGGGCTAATTGGAAGGTAACTATAAGCCGGTATGGTGTGACTAGAAGAGATGATTCATGGAGGCATACCTTGGGAGTATACATTTTGTCCTTATTGAGTAGCTCACTCGCTCTGTGTGTGTGTGTGTGTGTGTGTGTGTGTGTGTGTGTGTGGTGTGTGTGCACGTGCTCGCGCGCATCTTCCTCTTCCTCTGCCACATTCTTCTGCCTTGACGTTCTGCCTCACCTCAAGCCCCAAGGAATGGAGTCTGCTATCTGTGGACTGAGACCTCTGAAAATGTAAGTCCCCAAATAAACTTTTCCTCCTAAAATGGTTCTTGTCAGGTATTTTGATCACAGTAGCAAAAACGCTGACTAAAACATCCTACAATCAAGAAATCAGGATAACTTCATTCAGATCAACTTTTTTTTTTTTACACTTACCACAAACCCTTCTACTAAATATCAGTCAACAGTCCCATTTTCTGCAGCAATGATTTGGATCATGGTAATCAGTTACTTTATATCCTATACTGAGCCTTTCTTTATTCTTTGTCAATCACAAAGCATGATTAGCACAGAATAGCAGCCTTCAGGCAGTCATATACTTGGGTTATGCCTATTTGTAAAGAAAGTATTTCAAATGATCTCAGCACTACCAATGATTCTGGAGAGACAGTGGCTTCTACCCACTTATAATTTCAACCATATATACTCATTACTAGAGTCAGATTTCAGGCTTCAGCACGACCTGACATACAGTTATTCTCAGGTTATAGGTCTCTCTCAGTCATTTAAGAAGCAGTACCAAGAGAAGAAATGAGAGCATTTTTTTTTAAATACCTTCCAAAAGTAACTTACATTTCTAAATTTTAAAGCATTAGCCAAAAGCTTCAATTGTCAACATGTGGAATAATATTTAAAGCCCAAAATAAGAATAATAGATACAACTGAAACAAGGCATGAAAAAAAATATTTTAAATCAGCAATTTATATTAGCACTGCTGTTTTCCATTTTAGCATTAAATTAATTGTAAGGGCAAATTCTAGGACATCTTACAGCTATAATCTATACTGTCTTTGTAGCCTTTAAAATGACTTAATGAAGGCAAAGTTAGGTCTTGAAAGGTTTCATTACCATTAAAGGAGCAGTGCATCCACCAGTCTCTTTCATAATGTTAATATGATTTCCCTAGCACATAAAATTTAATTACTGGAAGACATAATGTATTACCAAGGGACCCACCTTACACAGAAAATTGATATTACCTCCAGTCTTTACTCCCGCTGCCCAACTCTCTATCCAAATCCTGTTTCTCTCTAAATCCAAGCTCTAGTTCTAACTCCCTCTCTTGCATGAAATATTCCTCCATTCTTCAATGATTATTTCATGTGTGAACTCCAGACTCTGCCTAGATGCATAAATTAGACCAATAAGAATAAGGGGACATAGAAAACAAGCTTAAATGAAGAAGTGTGTGTTACGGAACTGTGGTGGAAATGTTAGATGGGTAAAGTGGATGGGAATTAAAGGAGCCCTAAAAGTCAATTAAGAAATTTTTCTTGGTATATATAATGCAGTAGTTCTTTTTGGTAACTAAATACCATTCATTTTATTTAGCTATTATTACTCAGATGAAAAGAAATAGGTTCAAATCCATGCTCTGCCTCTTCCTAAACATATTAACTAGGGCACAGTCATGTAATCTTTCTGAGCCCCAATGTATTAAGTTTATTTGTGATGGCATATTTTGGGGAAAAAATTAAAATGAATGGCAATATTTGATAAAATATAGAAGTTTATTTTCCCCTACTTTAAAGTTCAGAGGTAGGTAGTATAGAGCTATCATGGACATACAGCTGAATAGAAGGTCTAAACTCATCACCATGATCCTTCTCAGTATACACATTCTAGGCAGCATAATGGAGAAAGGGATAGGTAGAAAGAATAAAAGATGACCAGCTGTCTCGTAGGGAAGTTTGCCACCTACAATTTAAACTCTAAATCCCACTGACCAGACTTAGTGATATGGCCACAGTTACTGGCAGAAAGGTAGAAAATGTCATGTTTAGGCTGTGCAATCATATACTCAGCTAAACGTATCTACTGCTATGAAGAAAGGGGGGAAAATATTAGTGAATTAACTGAAATATTAGCTATTTCAGTTACACTATAGTTTACACTATAGTTAAAATAGAGATAATATTTACTACATGGATTATGAGGGGCAGGTCAGAACTAAATAAAAACTAAATATAAAGTATTCTTGTACAATACTGTATCAGTGAGAGCCCCAATCCTCTTCTTCCCCAGGCACAAATGTAAATTTATCCACACATCTCTTTAGACACAGATATAATTCATTAGTATTTCTGAGTAGCAAAGTGAATACACAATGCCATAATTTCTTCCATTTTAGGCTTACAGAAATCAGCAACCAAACACAAAATGCTGCTTATTACACATTTCAACTATGTTAGTCAGATTTTTGTAACTGTGACCAAAATACCTGGCATAAGCAACTTAACAGAAGAGGCTTTATTTGGATTCATGGTTTCAAAGGTTTCAAACTATGGTCAGCTGACACTATTGCTTTGGGTCTGAGATGTGGCAGAACTTATGGTAGAAGGGCATGGTGGAGAAAAGCTGCTCAGCTCATGGCAGCCAGGAAGCAGACAGGGAGAGGAAGGAAGCAGAACAAGGATAAATCCTTCCAGGGAATGTGCACAGTGACCCACTTCCTCCAACTAGGTGCTACCTCCAAGTAGTCCATTCGGCCACCAGTGGACTAATCCACTGATGAGGTCATGATCCAATTACTTCCCAAAACCCTGCCTCTGGACTCATGAGACTTTGGGGTGCAGTGCAGATCCAAACCATAATATCAACCTTATATAACTGTTTGCATTGTATATTGCAAAGGTGTCCGCTAAAACAATAGGAAACTGTCAATGAGGTCCTGAGCTTATCCTTTCTTCCTGAATGTGAGTACCACTAGATAGATGACCTTGCACTAAAAGATGACCATGTACATAGTTAAGAATAATTACTTGAAGAAATTAATAATGAGTTATCAAATATATAACAAAGAAATAGAATATTCAATATTTAAGAGAGAAGAAGGAGGGTAACAGGATGCACCCTCATATGAACACACTGGAGCTTCCATGACAATATCATGGATGAGATGTTTGGAGAAAACTCTTCCACTACAATGCATAGTTAAAAGTTAGATATATTAAAAATAAAACTATTTTAGATGCACAAATGAGCCAGCCAAGAAGCAATGATATTATCTGAAGGATAGAAAAGATAAAGTTCAAACCCAAGGAAGTAAGTAGTGCTCAAGCTGGAGCCTGCTTTGGTATCCAAGAAGATAAAGTCTGTGGGCTTAACTGGGTGGGCTTAAACTGACACTATTCACTTTTTAAAGTAGGAAGTCATGAGAGAAAATAATATTTTCTAATTAGATGACCTAGGAGAAAAAAACAACAGAGAGAGACTCAGTACCATACATTGTTATATTAGCTCTAGGTGGGGAAGGAAGGAAGGAAGGAAGGAAGGGAGGGAGGGAGGGAGGGAGGGAGGAAGGGAGGGAGGGAAGGAAGGAAAAGAAGCAGTTGGGGGGGATTCCTAATCAAAAAATCTACACTTAAGGCATTCAGAATCAGAATTCAAACCTATTGTATAACCCAAAACTATGGAATTTAAAGTAGTCTCAGGTAGGTAAGTGTTTCCAGGTTCCTAAAAAAACAAACAAACAAATAAACAAATGCACCTCTTACCTGAAGGAATGACTTTTTAAACAATGCCTTAAATAAGTCATATAGATAAAGCTCACAACCAAAAGTCACTTAAACAACAAGAAAGAAAACACCATGAGTAGTTGGGTATGGTGGTATGTGTCCAAAATCCCAGCAACTCATGAGGATGAGGCAGTAGGATTGCAAGTTTGAGGCCAGCCTGGGCAACTTAGCAAGACCCTGTCTCAAAGTAAAATAAAAAGGGCTGGTTGTAGTTCAGTGGTAGAGCACCCATGGGTTCAATCTCTAATTTCACAAAAACAAACAATAAACATCAAGAGTAAGAACAGGCAGAAACAATAAACCACAGGATCAGAATAGCAAGGATAGCAGATGTTGGAACTATCAAACACAAACTATAAAATAAGAATGTTCAACTTAAAAAGGGAGAGAAAGAAAGAGAAATTGAAAGAACTGTTAGGGAATCAGGGGCTACTACTATTGGCCAAGCAGATTTACTAAGGAAACAAATAGAGCTTCTGATAATGAAAATAAAATAAGTGAAATTAGAAGTTTAATGAAAGAGTAAACAACAGATTAGACCCAGTTGAAAAATTAATGAACTAGAAAACAAATATCTCAGCATTTCCCTTTAAAGTCAACCCTGAGAGATAAGGATTTGGGCACACGTAGTTAATTTGGGGACGTGAAAGAAACACTGGTAAAGAAGTGAGTGAATGAGCCAGCACAGAGGGTGCACTCCTGTAATTCCAACAGCTCAGGAGGCTGAGGCAGGAGGATCTTGAGTTCAAAGCCAGCCTCAGCAAAAACTAGATGCTAAGCAACTCAGTGAGATTTTGTCTCTAAATAAAATACAAAATAGGGCTGCGGATATGGCTGAGTGTGCAAGTGTCCCTGAGTTCAATCCCTGGTACCAAAAAAAAAAAAGTGAATCATACAAGAAAGGCAAAGCAACAAAGCAGCAAAGTAAGTGTATGTTATCAAGCCGGTGCCCTTGCAGGGAAGTGGAGTTAAATCCATTGCAGGCTCTTTGGAAGCCAATCTAGAACAATATCTCAAAGTTAGCCCACCAGAAAGCAAAGGATCTGGGGTGTTCAGTCACTGGTGATTGATATCTTTCCATGAAGATATCAATCACCACATACTTCTGACCTGCCACAGGTATGGCAAAGAGGTCCCTGAAAGTCAGAACAAAGAAATTCAGATGTTGGCAGTTAAAAGCTAGGCAGACATGCACTAAAGTCTAAGTGCAGGGTATTAGCATATTCTGCTATAGTTTTGAAGAAATTCCTCAGACTGCAGCATACAGAAGCAGAGTTGGGAAATGTAAAAGAAAGATTTAGAATTGTAGAAAAGAGAGAGAATATACATATTGTATGATCTTGCAATTCTAACTGAAGGTATATTGCCTAGAGAAACTCTAGCACATGTACACTAGGAAATGTGCATAAGACTATATACAACTGCATAGGTCACAACAGCAAGAAAATGAAAAAATATATATATCCATCAAGAGTACATAGATAAATAAATTGGGGTATATTTACATGATGTAACTCCACAAAGCAATAAAAATGAAGAATTGTTTATATACATCAATATGAATAAATCCCTCAAACATAGTTTTGAACAAAAAAAAAAAGTCATAGGAGAATATATATACCATATGATCCCACTTACATAAAGCTCAAAAGCAAGCAAAACCAATAATATATTACTTGGAAACTAACAATAATGGCCAATTATTATGTAGTGCTTACACTATGACAGACACTAGTTTAAATATTGTACGTATATTAACCTATTTAATTTTTTATAGACACTCTATAAAGTAGGTATTCTCATTATTCCCAATTTACAGATGAGAGAACTGAGGCACAGAGAGGTTAGGTAATTTTCCCACAGTTATACAGTTAATATGACATGTGTCATACTAGAAAGAAAACAATAGAAATATTGCAACCAAAATCAGGTTAGTGGTTATCTTCACAAAGAAGAATATGACTAGAGGCAATTCAAGGACCCTGGAAATATTCTCTTTTTTTACATGTATGATGGATTCATTTATGTTCATTTTGTTATGATTTTTCAAGTTAAACATATATTATGTGCTCTTTTTGTTTATGGTACATTTTATAATTTAAATTATTAAGAAAGAAACACATTAGCCTAAGCAAAGATTGAGAGGGAAAGATGAGCTCATCTTAACAAAAAACATTATTAGAAAGACAAAAGTTTAATTAGAAACTAAAAAAGTAAAACAAGAAGAAAATCATAATATAAAGACTTTATAGAAATATTGCTATATACATTAAAGAAAACCCCCATTTTGACTATCCAGTTCAACCTAGTGTAAAAGGCTTACAATTATAAAAGGACCAGCAATAGAAACTTATAATTAAATGATAAAGAGACACAGAGCACAGGCACTCAACCAAGAAGTAGAAAGAGATTCACAGAAATGTTTGCAGGTGCTTGGATAATGCATTTGAAGTGTTGATCACAGACAGACTGGAGTTACACAGACATGAATTGAGTATCTTTAATTTGTTGGTCGTGAGACCTTAGAAATAAGTTGCTTGATTTATGAGCCTTTATTTCCTCCCATGTAAAATGAGGATTGGTAGTATGTTATAAGTTATTTTGGTTTTTGTATTGGGGATTGAACCCAGAGATGTTCTCCCACTGAGCAATATCCTCAGGTCCTTTTTTTTTTTTTTTTTTTTTCATTATTTATTTTGAGCAGGGTCTCACTAAGTTGCTGAGGCTGGTCTCAAACTTGCAGTCTTCCTAACTCAACCTCCCAAGTCACAGGACATACAAACAAGCACCACCATGCCCAGCTTTGCAAGGTTAAAGGAGATAATACACATAAGTAGCAGAGTAGCTACAGCTTATAATAAACCAACAAAAATTGGTATTGTTATTTGCGGTGAACACATTGACCTCCTTTATTTGCCTTTCTCTATTCGTGGGTACCCTCTCTTGTTTAGAAGAAGTGAACTTCCCCTCCTCTTGATAGGGGCCTATAACTCAATCCAGAATAATAAGATTTATCCCCAAGACTTTGGATGGAGTTATGGGAAAAGAGAAACCATCTTTTTTCTAAGCTCACTAACTCCAGAGCTGTGAGCTAGAGCTTAGGCAACGGCTATATTTGGAATCATAAAGGTAAGGTCGGCCTGAAAATAAAATTAACTCAGGATAATAGAGAGAGAAGGCAAGAGACAGAGAGAGAGAGAGATTGAGAGAGAGAGAGAGAGAGAGAAAGGATAGGGAGGGGAAGACCCTGAGTCCTAAAGACAACATCGAAGCCCCTGAACCCAGCCACACTTTTAACTTCTCTGTTAAGTAAACTAATAATTTACTTTCCTTTATAATTAATTTGAATTATGTTTCCGTCACTTTAAGTTCAAAAATCCTGACTAATAAATGAATTAATACATAAAGAGCAGTTAAAGCAATATAAACCAGCTATTATTATGATATTGATATATCTTTCTTTTTTCCTACACTGTTAGCATGTGTTTTTATTACTTATTTTCCCATTATTTTTCTACTTTTAGCCATTTATAGTAGCCCCTCTTATTATGGGGGTATGTTTCAAAACACCCCCAGTGGTTTCTGACACCATGGAGAACATCTAACTTACTTATACTGTTTTTTCTTATATAAACCTATCTATGATAAATTTATAAATTAGGCCCAGTAAAGAAATTAGCAATAATAACTAATAATAAAATAGAACAATTATAAAAATATACTACAATAAAATTGCAAGCATTGCTCCTTTGATAGTTTTGGAGGTCATTATTAAGTAAAATAATGGTTACTTGACCCACAAACACTGTGATACTATGACAGTCAGTCAGTCATTCTGATAACCAAAATGGCTGCTAAGTGTCTAAAGGTAGGTAGTATATATGTCATGGGTACACTGGACAAAGGTATGACTCAGGTTCCATGTCGGAGGGAGCGAGATGGTACCATGTGCTCAGAATATCACATAATATAAAACCTATGAGGTGTTTATTTCTGGAATTTTCCATTTAATATTTCCAGATTACAGGTTACCACAGGTAACTAAAACTAGCAGAGAGCAAATCTATGGATAAGGGTGACTACTGTGTATTATTTCTGTCAAAGATGTTTTAATCATTGCATGAATTTTTATCTGTTTATGTTTAATTTTCTTGTGTGTGTGTTCTCTCTGAAGCTTTTGTCAATATACTCGTTCAAGATGTCCATGATCAAATTTAGTACTTTACCTGAGGGTGACTAGCCCCAAACTTACAGCTTGACTGATTCTAGAATCAACCAACTAAGTTACTCTCAGATTCCTGACCCTCAAAAATTAAGTGAGTTAATGACAGTTTGTTTTTTTATGCTGCTACATTTGGGGGTAGAATGTTACATTTCAGTAGATAATAGATATAATCTGTTCTTTCAATTTTTGCCTCTAACCAATGGATATGTTCATTTTTAAATTGAAAACTTGTTTTAGAAAAAGACTTTTTCCTTTTTCATTTATTTAACTATGGTATTGTGGTTTTGCCATCTATTATTTCCTTCAGAAATATTATTCAAAGAAATTGAATATCTAAGACATGTCATCCAACTATTAGCATATCATTTTTAATCTTTTATTCTCTGAAGCTATGCTTTAGAACCATTTTTCAAATTTGTCATTTACTACATGAATTCCCTCTTCATGGCTTCAATTTTTTATTTGCTGCCTCCAATCTGGTATCTTTTAGTTGTTATATTTAGCTTTATTGAATCTTTTCTTAGGTTTTTCACATATTTTTCCAGAATAGACTACTCTTGTTTCTCAGAGAAAATGTCCCTTATTTATTTTTTAACAATTGGAGTAGATATTTTCTAAAATTGTCCTCTGATTCATATAGGAAATCTATTTCAGATGCAGGCAATCTCCCTGAATCATCAGGACATAATAGCATAATGGTTAAGTATACAGATCAGGAACATTCTGTTGAGGTTCAAATCCCTGTCTTGTCACTATGAGCTCTGTACCTTGGGTAAGATTCTTAAACTTTCTGTGCATCAGCTTCTTGCCTCAAAACTGGGACAAGAGTACTGACTTCTCATAGTCACTAAGTTGCAATATGTGGGGTGGATAGAACTACTTCAGTGCATAGTGTGTTCTCAGACATATGATTATCAGAATAATGGCAAGCTTAACTTGTGCTGCAGAGTGTTAGCATGCCACCCTGCCCACTTCCCTCTAGATTTTTCTGTTAACTCGACTTCTTACAGTCCTGACATAGAAGGAAAGTCAAGGGCAGAGAGTTACCTTGCCTGGGCTCATACCCAAACAGGTTCAAGAACTTTTCCTAACACCACTGAAAAGTCAAGATTGCTTCACTTCCTGGTTAAAATTAAGGTTTAAAAATTACATATAATTTTAAACATTTTTAAACCAGCAAACTTTGGTTTTGTTTTGCTTGTTTTTAACATTTTGTTGGTAAATTAAAATTGTACATAATAATGCATTCATTATTACATAGTTGGACATGCACACAATATAACTATATAATTTGGTCAGTTTCATTCACTAGTACCTCCTATTTGGACATCAGATAAATATAAACACCATTACTTACAATTTTCCCAGCACAGATAACAATAAGGATGGGGCCAGTGGGCTGGGGAGGTAGCTCAGTGGTAGAATACTTGCCTCCATGTACAAGGCCCCAAGTTCAATCCCCAGAAACATAAATAAATAAATAAATAAAGTTATAAGGCCCTATATAAGGTCATCCCTGGGATGAGATAGAAGAAAGTTGGGATAAAGTTGAGCATATTTTGCATAGAAGAGGAATGTGTAATTGTGACCAAGACAGGTAAATTCCATTATCAGACTCAATTCTTCATCTCTCCCTGTTTTCCTTGTATGCACGTGCACACCCTCTACTTTGAAGTGCTATAAAGTTGGTGAATGTTTTCCCATCCCTTGATGTGGGGCCATGTTGTTTGCTTGGACCACTGGGACATTAAGAGGTAGTCGCATGCAGGGGCTTGTACTTTGTGCAGTGGTGACTCTGCCTCTGCTGTAAGAAGAAGATGCCTGGGCTAGTCTGCTTTCCCAGGAGGAGGATGAGAGAAATCTGCGAGACAGCTGTCCCAGGTGCCTAGCCCTAAAGCAGAGTGAGAAACAGACCAGCCTGTATGTGCAGAATCCCAGGTCACTTTCAGGCATATGAGGGCTAATAAATAATTGACCTAAGCCACTCTGTTGTTGGGTGGTTATTATGCAGCAATTGCAGATCAATATTCCTGGTAAAAGAAAGCATTGCTGCAAAAGCCTTCGTAATGTTATAAACTACATTGTGTCCGCCAAATATCATGCTGAAGTCTTAGGCTCCAAAATTCATTGTTGAAGCTCTAACCCCTGAAAAAGATTCTCTGCCTGACCAAAATGTAGACAGCCTTCTGAATCCTCTCCTAGGCCCTCTGTGACTTCCTTATAGAACCTGGTTTTAGCCAAGAGCCCTTCCGCTAAGTCAGCTTGGCAAGATAGATAACTGATCACTCTGTATTTGTCTGTCAGGTTTGCACTACTATAACAAAATATCTGAGAGGAAAGGTTTGTTTTGATTTTTGACTTTTTGGTTTCAGGTTTCAGGGGCTTCAATTCATGGTCACTTAGTCCCATTGTTTTTGGATCTGTGGCAAACTGGAAGCAAAAAGAGAGATGGGGGGACCATTATTCTTTCAAAGGGATGCCCCCATACAAGCAGAAGACTTCCAACTAGGCCCCACCTCCTAAAAGTTCACAACTTTCCAATAGTGCCACAGTTTAGGGACCAATGCTTTAACACATGGGCCTTTGGGGGACCCTTATGCAAACCTGAGCAATAGCTAATCAGGTTACTCACCCTTTACCAATCTCCAGGTGATGTCTGATCACTCTTGCTATCTTCAGCAAGAACCCTTTTAGGGTGGTTGGCTTCCCCTTACTCTTATGTTTCCTCTTCATAATTTTCCACTCATTGATCCCCACCCTGCTTCTTGTCTATAAATTCCCTTTTGCCCATGCTGTCTCTAGAGCTGAGCCGAAACTCTCTTTTCCACTGCAAAATCCCATTGCAGCAGTTCTTATATCCAGATTTATGGTCCTGAATAAAGTTTGTCTGATCATACTTTAACAAGCATCATTGAATAGTTTTTCTTTTAATACCCCCAAATGACCATATTTGGAGCCAGGGCCTAAAGGAGATAATTAAGGTTAAATGAGGTTGGTCACCAGGGTGAGGCCCTAATCTGATAAGACTTGTGTCCTTATTAGTAGAGGCAGAGATTTTTCTCTCAATAAGAGTGCATACATGAAAGAACCACAGAAGGACATGCAAGAAGGCTGGTATCTGTGAACCCAGAAGAGAGTCCTCACCAGAAACCAAGGTCAGAACTTTGAACTTCCAGCGCCCAGATGGTGAGAAAATATATGTCCATTGTTTATGTCAGATTATCTGTGGTATTTTGAAATTGCAGCTGAAGCAAACTATTGCAGGTTAAGTTGAAAACAATAGAGGGTCCTGTGGTTTCTGCCAGTCCCGTGCAACTCAGGTCATGCTGGGGGACTCTGGGTGAAAACTGGGAGAACAGCATGTTAAAGGAGATAAGAATGTCTTCTTCCAGCAATTGGTGGAAAGGGAAAGTCAGTTTACTGATTATCCCAAGGGAAGCTTTCTATGTGCAAATGTGGAGACAGAACCTCTTTGTCAGCAAGTTTAGATGGGGGTCCAAAATTGAGGTTGAACTCTTTGTCTGCATTACTTTCAGTCTATTACACATTGGGGTCCCTAAGTGAATTAAAGTTCAGCCACTTTAGGTAATTGCAGTGCTGTTTTGCTTTCGTCAGAAAGGTCAAGAAGAAGGCAAGGAGAGCTGCCATATCCCTGCTCTCATCTTCTTTTATATAAAACCATCCTTCTTCTCTTTGGTCTCATTTGTTTGATAAACAGCTACATTAAATTTAGTCTTGAGTCACTCTACTACAGCTTCTTTTCTGAAAAAGATCCTCTGGGAGTTTTTGCTCATTAAGAGAGTAGCCAACAGGACAGAAGCGGGTGAGCTCTTCCCACTAGGAAGGGTTACATCAACCCAGAGACAAGACCAGGGATCCTAACAGCACCATTCATTGCATGTATATCATGGGCCAGCCTCTGTGCTAAGCCTTGACCACACACCAGTCTCTCTTGTCTTAGTAAAAGTCCTCTCCCTCCCTGATGTCATCATCCTCCCTTCCTGTCCTTGGGGGCAGAATATATCACTACTGTTTTTAGATAGGTGATTCTCAGCTATGAATAAGGACTAGGTATGGAGGGAAGATTGGGAAATATACAGCATGCTTTGTCCCTTCCTGACCTAACTGTGTCATACGAATGTTAGCAGCAGCTTGGAATGGGGGAAATGGGAAAATGGAATGTAAAACAATAGGGAGTAGTAGTATTTTGTTGGAATGCTGGTGGAAGTATAGATATGAATGAAAATTTAGGCCTAATATAGGGTTTCTCACAAAGTATATATCCCATAGACATATCAGATAAATGCTTGTTACACACATGCATGAAAAAATGTTTGCAATTTTTAATATTTTTTAATTTAAAATTTTTTCTAAAATATAAGATGAAACTACAGTGAGAAACCATCTCAACCCAGTTAGGATGGCTATTATCAAAATAACAACAACAAATACTAGCAACTTCATAGAGAAAAAGGAACCCTTATACACTGTTGGTGAGAATGAAAATTACTCCAGCCATATGGAAAATAGTATGGAGGTTCCTCAAAAACCTAAATATAGAACTACTATATGATCCAGCATCCCACTCCTGGGTCTACATCTGAAGGAAGTGAAGTCAGTTTACAAAAGAAATACCTGTACATCCATGTTTATTGTGGCACTATTCATAATAGCTAAAATCTGCAATTAGCCTATTTGCCCATCAACAGATGAGTGGATAAGAAAATATGGTATATATACACAATGGAGTAACATTCAGCAACAAAGAAGAATGGAAATCCTGTCACTTGCAGCAAAATGGATGGAACTGAAGCACATCATGTTGAGTAAAATAAGATAGACACAGGAAAAAAATCCCATGTTCTCTCTCATATGTGGAAATCAAAAAAATTAAAAATCCACCTGAAAATAGAAGAGAGATTATTAGGGATTGGGGAGACAAGGTTAGAAAAAGGATGTATAGACATGATCAATGCATAATATATGTATGGAATATCACAGTGAATTCCATTTATTTATACAACTAATATGCATTCATAATAATAATAAAGAGAAACCATAAAAAAATTTCCAACATAAGGTGATATTCTTCCTAGTTGCTACAGAGTCAGTGCCAGAAACTTCCAAAATGTCAGTACTTTCACCTAGAGGTATTTTTATTGAAGGAATTTTAAAATATTTTTATCTAATTAAGCTCATTTCAATTATATATTCCTACTATTGAATCTGAACTTATTAGTTGAAATTTTGAAAGTTTGTGTTTGGTTTTAAGAGCATCTCTAGGTAATGAGGTTGAATTTGGCCATTTGTTTCCCCCCTGTAGAGATACCACAGAATAATTCAAAGATCCTGAATAGAACAATGACAGAGGTGATCAGCTATTTCACTGTTGGTCAACAAAACTTGATCCAATGGGAAACCTTGAAGTGGGTGGGAGCCATTTGCATAATAAGCCTTTCATGAGCTGAGGTCCTGCATCAGCTAACAAATGTCCAAAGGCACTCTGGGCAGACAGACCTCTATTTAACTCATAAACAAAGAAACATGCAAAACTGCTAAGCCCAAATTCCCTATTCATAGAAAATTGTTTACTTGAGGTGGGTAACCCCTTCCAGGGAGCCCAGAGGGTGTATTACTGCTAGCAGTGAATAAGAATGGCCAATGGTCAGCAATCAGAAGTGAGGGGCCCCAACTGAGGTCTTCAAATGCAGAAACTACACCCCAGGTTAACCCTTTAGAGATCACCAACAAGGCCTATATCAAATGTGAAAGACCAGGAGGCTCGCCTCCTTTGTCCCCTTCCTTGTCCCAGAAGCAGAAAACAAAAGGTGGGAAAACAGAAGGTGGGAGTGAACTGGGATGGGAGTTATAGGAAAACTTAGGGTAAAGGACACAACCATTAAATCTTGATACTTTCAATGCTTATTTTACAAATATTTTGACCAATGATTTTGGTGCTGTTGTTAATACCTGTTTTTTTAAAGGTGGGGAGAGATACAGGGGGCACTTGACCATGAGCAACATCCCTAGCCCTATTTTGTATTTTATTTACAGATAGGGTCTCACTCAGTTGCTTAGTGCCTCACCATTGCTGAGGCTGGCTTTGAATTCGAGATCCTCCTGTCTCAGCCTCCCAAGATGCTGGGATTACAGGTGTGCACCACCAGGCTGGCTTTAATGTTTATTTTACATAGATTTTGCTCCACGTTCTACCCAGAACAATATCAACCCCTAAATCAGCACACCAAAATAGGTTTTTCTGCTATCAGGCCCCCTCCCACATGGCAGGAATTCTATCTCTTCTTGCTTAAATAAAGCCTGCTCAGCTGACCTTTCCCTTTTGTTGTTGTCTGTGGATTTTCTTCTTCAAATTTTCGAGACAAGAACCCTGAATGAAATTGGGGAAGTGAGGAACCTAGTTTCATCTCAAAATTCCAGTTTCAGCAGCATTCACATTCCACTTGGAAAAGAGCCCTGGATGACCATGCCTCATTGAAGCATCCTTTGTAATAATTTTTCTAAAAGAAAGAAGCAAAAAAAAAAAAAATAGCATTTGAAAAATATGTCTCACAAAATAGTTGTAAGAAAATGTTCAAAAGAAGGATGAGTCTAATCTATGTGTAGTGATATGGGAATATCTCCAAAATATACAATTAAACAAATTTAAAAAAAAAACAGCCCAGATGTAGTAGGTAAATATTGATCCCTTGAGTGTTTTTGCAAAGGATAAACATTTGCAATGATGAACTATTTTAATACTTATGTGATCTTTACTCAGATATTTCCTGTTGTTCTGTGACCTTTTTACCATTTGGGCAGCAGTCAGAATCTTCTACTGCCTCAGAGAAGTACTATACAGAAAACAGAGATGTCAATTCCTGACTTTGCAGTTTTTAAATAAACTTTTGATACTCCTGGCACAATAGCTTTGCAGGGTTCAAAAGTTAACACTTCTAAGTTATATGAAGCCAGCTTTTGAGATGTGTATCATTTGTGCCACAAGCTAAAGTTCTGAAATATTCTGGTTCTGGAATTCACTGTGATATTCCATACAAGCTCAGACAGACCTAGTTTTGCTCACTGTCAGATTAAAGGAGGATTCCACAGGCTAGGAGAGGAAAAGTAGTGGCTTGTTGTGAGATCCTTAAGAAATGGCCCCCTGCCCTACCAAGGGCAGATGTGATGGAAACCTGAGCAGATTGGGAGTCACAGAACAGAATCAAAGACCTGAGCCTCACCTCAGGAGCACCCAAGGAGCACAGGCTTCATCCACCTCACATCTTGGCTGTCCATCACACTCTGGCTCCCAAGTCCCCAAAGCTTAGCTACAACTCCTGGTAAACCCCGAAATTTCTATGCTTCAGGTCATACCTCTCAGTGGCAGTTTAAAGATAGAATTAATTTTTGTGTTACACAAAAAATATTAGTTATACTTCCTGCCACCTGAATATATGGCCTAAATTTTGCCATTGCTATGCTCATCTGTATCAAATACATATATCACAAATTTCGGAAACGCTAACAGTCATTACTCCTAGAGAATGGAACTGGAAAAGAGAAGGCTTGTATTCTTCATTTTCCTCTCTAATATGGTATTTTGACCAGGTCAATAACGTAAGTACCCCTTTATTTGATGAAGGGATTCCAGGAAGGGAGAATCCATTCTTGGAAATTAGAGTACTGACTACATCAGAGACACAAAGTAGCTTCACCCAGAAGATGGAACTGGAAAAGATGTGCACACTTGCAATTACAGCTCTCTTCACATCCCCTGAAGT
Source organism: Callospermophilus lateralis (assembly GCF_048772815.1). Classification (NCBI taxonomy): domain Eukaryota; kingdom Metazoa; phylum Chordata; class Mammalia; order Rodentia; family Sciuridae; genus Callospermophilus; species Callospermophilus lateralis. Next base: position 46,589,663 of record NC_135308.1, read on the forward strand.
TGAAACAGACCTCTCTGACCAGTTTCTTCAGACCTCCACTCATTCAATTGCTGACCAATCAGTGCCAGGTTGCAATCATTTTTATGCTACTGTTCATAATGTCAAAGGACATCTACAAATCCCTGCCTGCTTACTGAACTTTACCCTCTGCTTCTTCAACAATGTCCTTGAATAAACTCCAGACACCTTGAAACTTGCACTTGAGCACCACCATGATGTTCTCACTTGGCCTTAGTGTTCTAGCATCATTACTCACATACCTTTGACAACTCTCATGAGTCAGGGTGATTCACCCGAACACAAAATAATAGGAAGAATGAGAGCCACAGTAGAATAACAGCATGCATCACCAAATACAGTTGATTAGGAATACAATGATAAATTGTACACTAGAAAATAATTGCAGTGAAAATAATTGCAGTGTGGTGTATTTAATGAAGGAGCAAACCATGCTATGTGTATTCATGAATGTCAAAATGAACCCACTGTTATATATAGCTATAAGGCACTGATAAAAAACATTTTTTAAAAAATGTAAAAGCCATTGTACCATAGAGAAGGTAAAATCTGAAGAGTTACTTCTCCTTGACTGAGAATATTATGAAACAGTAAAGCTCTATACTAGGTTTGGGTCCAAATCTATAAGAGCCACCCATTGTTTCAAACAGCTCAACAGAGGAAAAAACTAGACTAAAAGTGTTGCTTTTTAACTAACATGAGAACATACACAGTATATATTCTAGAAAGTCAATTAACACAAAGCTGGTAGATTCTTTTATAAGAGTGGTGGGTTAATTAACATAGGTCTGGGAAGTTCACATATACCTTAAGTCAGCAAACTCAATTCTCCATGCAAACAATTCATGGTTTAAATGGTTTAAAGGACAATTGTTTCCCATAAAAGACACACTTCAATATTCTCAGTTATCATAAGTTTTCAAGTTAAAATATTACTTTCCCAAGAAGTAAAATTCAAACTGTAGAGATTTAAAAATACAATGTCATAGAAAGCTTTCTGCTGCTTCTTATATATCAAAAAGCATAAAGAAAAAAATCTGCAATCATAGTGACAAGAAATAGAACATACATAGTTTTAAATTTAAATAGGACCTTTGCCCCACTAGCCTATCCTATAAGGGAGCTCCTGGCTCTATAAAAAGTTGTTCCACCATCCCCTGTTCACCTCAGTGGGACATGCAGTAGAGGAATCTGCATTTAAATTTTCAAAGGACTTATTCAGCAAAATATATCTTATCAAGACATTTCACCAATTAAATTTGGGAGGAGCTGGGGATGTGGCTCAGGAGGTAGTGCGCTCGCCTGAACTGCTAAACCAAACGATGGAGACAGGTGTTTCAGGGGAGGCCAAGGGGTGAGGTTCCTGTTAATCCCCAACCCCAGCTGCCATGCGTGAGGCATTGGGTTCAATCCTCAACACCACATAAAAATAAAATAAAGATATTGCGTCCACCTAAAACTAAAAAATAAATTTAAAAAATAACTTGGGAAATATAATTTTCTAATTGTATCTAAGGCTGATACAAAGTTTTTGTTTTGGAATTCTTTTGAAACTTAAAATTCTGGGTTTTTTTTTTCCTTTTTTTTTCTTTCCTTTTTGGTATCAGGAATTAAACTCTAGGAACACCTAACCACTGAGCCACATCCCCAGCTTGTTTTTATTATTTTTTTATTTTGAGACAGGTCTCTCAAAGTTGCTTAGGGCCTTGATAAGTTGCTGAGGCTGGCTTTGAACTTGCAATCTTTCTGCCTCAGCCTCCGGAACCATCGAGATTACAGGCGTGTGCCACCACACTGAGCTATAATACTGTTTTAAAGCTTCAATAATACTCATAGAATAGAATATTTTATATAAAAAAAATATGTTCTATGCTGTTTTCTGTGATATATTATTTTGTATACACACATATCTATTTTAGAAAAATGTTCCAGAGACAACTAGTGCTATAACAAATTAGTACCACATGAAGCAGCATTAAACTATTATCCATATATTACTTTTATTGTAAGAAAAAACATTCAGTATATTGAAAAATAAACTTATTTTTTTTAAAACCTAAGGCCATTTTCAACATCCCTGTAGATGTATTAAAAATGTTTTCAACAACATTCATAGTTAGCATCTCCTCGCCAGCTCTTTGTGTTTGGTGGCTCAACTTAGATGTGATTCTTTGCTCTTCTGCGGCTGGCTGATGTTCCAGGGCAGTGGAAAAGCCACCTTTCAGACATGGCATGACAAGTCTTCTTATATTCCTGAAGACACTAGCAGGTAAGGGGTAGGTTTGAAAGACAGAAGAGCAGAGGGCAAAATGACCATCATGGCCCTCACATTCAGGCATCCCAGTGGCCCAGAACACTCTAGGGAAATTCTCATTACCTGGAAATGCAGTGCCCAGAAACTAAACCAGTCTGAGCTGCTAAACCAAAGGATGGAGACAGGTGTTTCAGCTGGGGGCCAAGGGGTGAGGTTCACCCACCTGTTACTCCCACGCACTCCAACCTCCCCAACCCCAGCTGCCATGCACTCAGAAACATAATCTCACAATCCTTTGCCATCTGCTCCACAGACCACCTGCCCTGATCCATGGAAGAGCCAGTTTAAACTAATGGGATAGTATATGCAAATGGTCAGCTGGCTGTGGGTGTCTTTAAAAAACGCTGGAATGTGGTCCTGAGAATCTGTCACTCAGGGAAGCACCCACCCCAATTTATGCTTCCTCTTCCAGGTATGATGTTATAACTGGGAAATGAATGCTCTGCCAAAGCTCTACTACCAGCTTCCTTATGTGTAGTGGGGTCAAGTGTCCAGTTATCCACAAGTGTGGAACACAAACTGGCAGATGCCACTTTGGGCTGAGCTCATCACAAAGCTAGTTCATCTTCCTCACTTTCTCCTTCTGTTCTCAGCCTGCTCTCCTCCTGAGGTCCTGTACCCCATCTACCACTCATCAGAGCACATAAACACACACAAAAAAAATGGTGTTTTCCTGCTGAGGTTCTGGGCATCCATTGGTCTGAATTACTTTGATTAAGAAACACTGAACCTGTCAAGTGAAAAGAGATTGAACTCAATTAGAAACAGCTACCTTTGTCAGCAGACTATCCAGAAGATCATTTTACTTCAGATTTTCTCCAACTTGTTTGTCCTTCGTGTGGGGAATTCCCATTTTATCATGATAGAATGAAAAGGAGATCTGATCTTAAATTGTGACTTCTGCAGTGGGTCCGTAGTGCAAAATGTTGACTATTATTAATAGAGGTATATCATGTATTTAAAAATTGCTGAGAATAAATTTTAATATTCCCACTATACAAACAAAAGTATATGAGATAATACATATGTTAATTAGGTCAATATTTATGTATTTGGAAATGTCATGTTGTACACCAGAAAAATGTATAATTTTATATCAACTAAAAATAAAATTGCTTTTTAATTTAATTAAGAGTCTATATAACAGAAATAAATTGTGGCTTGTGGCAGTGAAATGGGAATACACCATATTTATATGAACTACTGACCATGGTTCCCTGATGAAATGGTGTCCTGCAGCCTTGCTGTGGGCTCCTGTAGCTCTTGAGAGGATGGTGGGTTTGACAGCTATATCTAATCCAGAGCACTCAGTGCTAAATATAACCCATCCCCCAGATTCTTTGGCTGGGGAGCGGCTGCCTGTGCCATGCAGCAGAATGTAAATCTTTACCTAGAGGTACCTTAAAGGAGATATTTGCTGGTTCACATCCCAGAGACAGTTGAGTAGATCTAGCCCTGAGTCGGCTCTTAAAATGACCCTGACATTGAGAAAAGAAAAATGCAGCCTTCCATCTCTGAGCCTAGAAGACTATCGACTGTGCTGCTTTAGGTGAATCAGAGATAGCAGCACAGTTCAGCTGGGGACAGGATTGGTCTTTCCCACCTACATCAGATGCTTGTTGCTCTTTCAATAAACTATTTTAAATTATGACAATGTAAACTCTTTTCATGTAGATGCTACGGTTTGGATCCGAAATGTCTTTCAAGGCTCCATATATTAAAAGCTTGGTCCCCAGCTTGGCACAATTGGGAGATGATGGAAATTTTAAGAGATGTGACCCAGTAGGAAGTTTTTCGGACATCAGGGGCATGCTCTTGAAGGGGATCGCAGGACCCCAGTCTCTTCCTCTCTCTTGTTTTTGCTTACCACTGTGAGGTGAACAGTATTGCTCCTCTGTATGTTCCCCATCATTGCCATCCAGCATCCCCATCAGAGGCCCAAAAGCAGTAGATCTACTTAAAGTATTTGTTACAGTGACAGAAAGCTTACTCATATAAAAGGTCAAATAAAGAATTGCAGATGTTTGGATCCTCATATTTTCTTGTTCCTGTAAGCATTCTAGTCTCTGGCAATTGCCAAGAATAAAGCCTCTGGGGACTCGGGTCACACCACTCAGAACATTCCTTTGCAACACCTGGAATACAGACTTCATAAAGCCATCTTACCCAGGGACAACTGAATAGGAAAAGAAGACCTTCCAATTGGAGTCTCAACCCATCTCCAATTCCAAACAAAATTCGACAGCAATTGGTGCCCTAATGGAGGTTCCAACACCTCCAAGTTAAGATGGGAACAACTGTTTCCCTCAGAGTGCTTGTTCTAAAGTCAGATACTAAGTTTCCTCCAGAATCAATATCATATCCACTATTTAATGCCAGTGTAAAGGAAGTAAACAAACTCATTTATGAGGTTCATTTTCCTAAAATGTGCTAGATTGCTGAGCAGCAATCATTGGAACAAGAGTAGATTCGCTCAGTGGCTTCTTTTTTTTTTTTTCCTAGCTTCAAGTCACAGAAATTCAGTTCTCAAGTACAAGTCTGCAATTCTAGCACTAGATTTGAATCAACTATGAGCTCTGCATGAGCCTTTTGTTCATTTGTGGATTTCTGGGAAGCTTCAGGAGGAAGCAGTGAGAATCACTTGGTTGGCCATTGTCCCTCCACATCCTCTTCCTTCTGCAAATTCAGAGAAGCCACACTCCTGGCCACAAACACACCCTTCCAGCCAACAGGGAGTTCCACCATCTGCATCTTACACACTTGTCCACATAAGAAGCTCCTTCTGAGTGAACTGTAAAACACAGAGTTAAGGAAAATAGTGAGACTACTCAATGTTAAAAGAATTTTCACCGCTCAACTTGACATACGTCATCCTCTCTCCTTTTATAGAGGTCTTCTTCGTCTTTATTCATACACATTCCTTCTGAACATTAAGTCACTCAACCAGAGAGGCTGATGTTCTGTCTTGTCTTCCTTTCACCCCTGTACTTGAGAAAAGGAGTGGGATCCTGTGTTTCTGCAGCACACCTGCATCCCCTACAGGGACTTGAGCTGAGTCTTCAAAGACATGTCCCTGTCCTAATCACTGGAACCTGTGAAGGTTACCTTATTCGGAAAATACAATGAATACATATAACTAAATTAAAGATGTTCAGATGAGGAGATTATCCTGGATTATCCAGGCAGGCCCTAAATCCAAAGACAAGGGTCCTTAGAAGAGAAAGGGAGGCTCTTTCTACAGCCTGAGTCTTCTCTCTGCTGAACAAGATACCATAGTGTTATCCAGATATCACACACACACACACACACATACACACACACATACACACACACATACACACACATACACACACACACATACACACACACACAGTTGGTCACTCTAAGAGCTTTGATTTTTGAGGTCCAAATTAGGTCAAGAAAACACTGCTTTGAAGCCCTTCTACCTTAAACTGTCAAAAGACAAAAGAATAATGAGTTTTGTCAGTGTTGAAACTAGAATGTTATAATTTACAGAGAGGTAAAATGTATATGTTAAACTCAATGGTATTAATATATCTAATATGATAAATATTTGGGTACATTCAGTAATAGAATCACCATAGCATGTTTTTATCCTCTAGTTTGTCACTTTCTAAACTTTGCCTATATCATTTTCTTGGGGCTGCCAGAATAAATTACACAAACTTGGTGGCTTGAAACAACAGAACTTTATTCTCTTGCAGTTCTGGGAACCAGATGTCTGAACTTGAGGTGTCAGCAGGTCTTTGCTCCATCCAAAGTCCCAGGACAGAGTCCATTCCTTGCCTCTTCCAACTTCTGGTGGCTTCTGGTGTTCCTTGGCTTGAACCTGCATCACTCAAATCTCTGTCCATTTTCATATGAGCTTCTTTGTGCCTGTCTTGAATATCCCCAGTTCCTGTAGTTATTATCCTTCTTCTTCTTTTTGTGCTGGATACTGAGCTTGGGGCCATGTATATGCTAGGCAAGTACTCTATCACTGAGATACATGCCCAGCCCAGCCTTTCTCTTCTAAGGACCCTTGTCTTTGGATTTAGGGCCTGCCTGGATAATCCAGGATAATCTCATCTGAAAATCTTTAATTTAGTTATATGTATTAATTATTCTTTCCAAATAAGGTAACCTTCACAGGTTCCAGTGATTAGGACAGGGACATGTCTCTGAAGACTCAGCTCAAGTCCCTGTAGGGGATGCAAGTCTTCTGCAGAAACCCAGGATACCACCCCTTTTCTCAAGTATAGGGGTGAAAGGAAGGCAAGACAGAGCAGCAAGAATTCCCAGGCTTCCTAGTCACAGCTGGGTTTATGGTTCCTGTGACTTCAGCTCAGTCCTTTCTGGGAGGCACAGCCCGCAATAGGCAAGAGTCTGCAGGACAGAGGCTGCAGGGACCAAATGCCCAAGCACATCCCAAGGAATTTTCTGCTGTTGTGGTGGTCTCAGCCAAGGCAGAGACCTGCAGAGCTAATGAAGAGGCTGATAGTCACTCTCTTTGGCAGCTACATCAACACAGGTCTTCTGCCAGCTCACTGTCACATGGGAGACTGTGCCTCCTGGGTTTAGGGTAGAGTCTAGGCTTTATCCTTTTTATTGTGTTGTGTCTTGGAATCCCCTATCTCTGCTTCCCAGCTGCTATGAGCTGAGCAAATTTCCTCCACCCTGCCCTTCCACCATGATGTTTCTTCCTTGATGCCAGTTAACGGACCAGGAACTGAGTCCTCCAAAACCTGAGCCCAAATACAGCTTTCTTCCTTTAAGTTGTTTTTGTCAGGTATTTTTGTCACAGCAACAAAAAACTGACTAATACAACATGATTCTTTTAAAAGTGCTCCCAGGAATTCTACAGTGGTTCCATTCAGTTGTAACACCCTTGAGGGTGAGCCCAAGTGATTCATCTCAGCATCTCTAAACATTTAGAGTAATGACAACAGCTCAAACTTTGGGGTCAACTAGGATGATATCCCAACTCTTCCTATCACAAGTTCTCTGACCTCGGAAAGCTTTTGTTACTTAACCTCTCTAAGCTGACTGGATTGATGAGATGATTATTGAGAATTATTATTCTCAATAAGCATGAAGAATAATTATTATTATTAATGCAGGGAAAGCATTTAACTCAGTGCCTGGCAAAATCAATCATAGTTAAATAAATGGTTGGGAGTTCATAAAGGATGATTTTTTACCCTTTTCCTGCTTGCATTACTGCCTTTTCCAGGAAACTCTTCCAAGAAATAATAAGCATGATATTTACGGCTGCTAATTCCTTCTGATTCCCAGTAAAGCTATTCCAAATTCTAATTCTCCACATAAGCAGAGTTCCCTATGACAGGGATTCATGGTAGCCAGTAGCACAAATTGTTGTCACTGATTACTTTGTCCCTTATGTTTATGTCATTTATGTCCATGTCTTATTTCCATCTCTGGTCACATAAGGAGAAAGAATCACAGTTTATCCTAGAGTCTATTGAAAATGTAGAAATCATACTAGGAAATTTTGAAGTGAAATTTCAGTTTTCTGAAGAAATAATACCTACAGCATCGACTATTGAAGGATCATTCAATGCCACTATTTAAAAAAAAAAGAAAAAGAAAAAGAACATTGAGGGTGTGACTTAGTAGTAGAGCTCATGCTTAGCATGAACAGTGGTAGAGTGCATCCACAACAGGGGTTCACTCTCTAGCACCAAAAAAAAAATTAAAAAGTAAAAGGAAGAAGAATCTACACCCAAACTGGAACACATAGGAACACATATGTATTTGTATTATTACAGAATGAAAAACATGCATACAGAAAAAAACATCCTGAATTTTCTATCAAGAAATAAAGTCAAGTCAATGAATAAGAAAAGTAGTAAATGAATCAGAGGATTAAAAAATACAATTTTAAAAATAATCAGAACAACATAGGAAAAAGAAAAGTCAGATCATAAAGTTAAAAACAAAGATGCTTAAATCAGTAATTAATAGTTTAACCAAGGAAATAAAATAACTAATACCTTTACAAATCTCTAAAATTATGGATGTGTTAAAGTGTCTGTTTCATCACAATACATACAGCCAAATAATTCAAACCAGAAAGAATCTGCTTGGCCACTCAAATGATGTGGCAGAGCTAGTCCTGTGTTAGCTGTCAGTTCACTAACCTTAGCCAAGCTAATCCTAGGGACAAAACACCACCATCACCATATTTCATTGCTATTTGCTTGCAGACTTCAAGTACCCAGAGAACCAAACCCCCTGAATCTCAGAACTGGCTGTATCAGTTCATTTGCTGCTCCCTTGCTCCCCATCTTGGTCAGTAACTCAAGTACCACACGGGCTACCACTCGGGGTAAATACAACTGATGATCATGGTTCATGCGGGTGTTGTCACTGCACCCGCTGACAGTCACGTTTGAATGAGTCAAATTTTGATTGCAACGATTTCAGGGTCTGATTTCTGCTTTAAAAGGCCTAAGGTTGGTGGTTATGATAAAAGTCAACATGCTGCAGATGGCAAAAATGAGGTGTCACCTTCTGACTCATTTAACATTTTTTTAGCGACCTAGGAGAGTGTAAATGGCATGTTAATATTATCTGCAAATGACACCTTATGGGACAATGAGCACAGAAGAAAGTAATACAGACAGTCCCAGGGGCTTGAACAAAGGAAGAGAACCGAATGTCAACTGGGTAAAAGAGATGAGCTAATAGGCTTAGGAGGGATGAGACAAGCCACAGATAATGGATGGGCTGGCTGCCTGGCACAAATGGTGGCGACTCTTAGAGTGAGTCACGGCTCGTCACACTTCCAGCAATCAAAGTGGAAGCCGTCACTGTCAGGCCATGTGGTGGGCATAAGGCTCAAACCACTGTCAGGGCAGTGTATGTGTGTGCTCTCATGGTAAAAATGACCAGAAAGATGAGCCTGAGGGAGTGGGCATGAAAACAGAGAATTCTCAGGAATTAGGAACAGAAGAGGATAAAATCCTCTGCAAAGGTCAAGGGTGTAGGGCACACGGGCTCCCTCTGCTTTCTCTGTTGCTTAGACATGCTTACTCTCTTCTCAGCCACAAGGTGAACAGAACCTCAAACTCTCTCAAGTTGTTAGGAGCAGAACATCACATCGGGCCCCCAGACACTAACTCAATGTACTGCTATAGCCCAGGGTCTCCTCTACCTGGCTTCTGATTTCTCAGTTATAATCTCTAAACTTGAAGGAAATCCTTCCTGATGCAGGGAAACTCCTCTCGGGTTGCCCAGCAGTCTCTTTGCCCTTACTAATCAGTGGCTACAAGATATAGAACTCTCTTGTCCAGAGGTCATCAGGAAAAATGCCAAAAACTGTTTCAAAAACAGAGCAATAGGATGGAGAGGAAGTGGAGGACTTGGCAGGAGCCAGAGGCAAAGGAGCTCCACTTTTATCTGTTTCACTGGAAGATTCTGCAGAAGATTTCATTTATAATTCGCTGTTAACAGTTTTTGAAATTGTTGTCATTGGTTTCTTGACTTTATTCTTCCTTCTTTGTAGCAATTCCAGCCTTAAGCAATTAACTGTTCATTAACACCTTCACAGATAATAAAAGGATGGAAATTGAAAAGGAGTGGGGGTAAAATGCTATGAGCCCCAACTTCACCTGAGACAGAAAGAAGGGTTCATTGTTTGGACAATGCCTTATCATTTGAAATAAAAATCCTATAGTTCTAACCACAGAATCTTCCTGGGAATCAAAGTAAGAGGCAGTTTTCCCAGGATTTTTTAATTTTACCTTTTTTCCTTGCTTGTTTCTTAGATTGTTGTGTTGTTATAGGACCTTTGATACTCAGAATCTGGGGCTATTATCTTAACGCTAATTCATTCCTTTATTGTTCATAGAAAGGAATAAGAATGGGCTGATTTCTGTCTCATTAAGACTTTGTTCAGTCATTTTCTGTTGGAAACTTGGAGTGTCCTGATTCCTGTGGGCAAGGGAAAGGGATGGAAGGTAAAAGGAAGCAGGTCTCTGCGTCACCCAGGGAAGTGGCTACCTCTGGGAAGATACCCTGGCCCACAGAATCTTAGTCATGGTCACTCTGCAAACAAGATAACAGCAGCAATAACCCTTCAAGAGGAAACAAGAATTTATCAGGCAGGCAAAAACTCTGGCTTTAAATGATGAAAAGGCCCAGAAGCCCTCTGTCAGCCCTCAGGTTGGCATAGCCTATGTCAGGAGTGCTTGTGGTAGAGACCCATTCATGAAAATCATGATTGAAGAAAAGTCAGGTTTCTCCAAAGGAAAAACCAGCCTTCTGCTGGTAGTACATAAAAGGTTAATACTTCATACAAAAATAAATGAGTCAGACTGAACATGCAGAGTCCAAAACAGATTTCAGGACCTGGAGATACAGACTTGTAAATTCAATTTGGAAGCCCTGCTCTGTGAGACACTGAGTCTTCTTAACACAGCCATGATGGGTTTCTGTTTTTTAAGCCAAAGCCTGACTCATTCGGATGCTGAAAAGCCATCTCAAATGTAATATGCTCAAGATTAAAATCATGTTCACTCCCAAACCTTCCCATCCCAACAAATGGCAACTCAGTCATTCCAGTTCTCAGATAAAAAAAAAAAAAAAAAAAATCATGGCATTGCTCTTGACTTAGGTTTTCCCTACATCCAGCTCAAAAGCATATCCTGCTGGCTGACCTTCCAAATTCATATCCAACCTGGACACTTTTATGACACCACTACCCACCCTGATCTAGTGGCCCCTTAGGTCTCCTTTCTTTCATACTTGCCCCAACAGACCCTATTCCCTCCACAACATCCCCAATGATAATTTAAAGACTCCAGTTAGATCTTGATGCTTCTCAATTCAGAGAATCTCTGTGAAGAGCCTAGGCAATTGGCATTTGCATCTCATCTCCCTCTAATTTCACCTTCCCCTTGCCCATGCCTCCTTATTGTACCTAGACCACAAAAGGCTTTTCCCCACCCATAATGATTCCCCACTCATTCAGACCCGCTTCATGACTGCTTTTGTGGCAGCTTATAAGAGATTCGCCTCTAAACCTTGCCTAAAATGGCACCACCATCCACCATCCTGCCCCCCTCCTGATCTCACTTTCTCTGAGGTAGTCTACCACTAGTCTATTTGGTTATAAATTTATTAGCTGCCCAACTCCCCCCACCCACCCCCGCCCCACACACACACATGCCACCAACTGCGGAATATGAACTCATCAGGGCAGGTACTTTGTTTCTCAACTTTATTCCCCAAACCCAGAGCAGTAATTGAGGCATCACAGAAACTCATCAAATCCCCTTGTTGAATGAATAATACACCTCATCTCTTTGTTTATAGTTTCCTTTCTATTTCCTTTGAGTCCTCTTTAAAAAAAAAAAAAAAACAGAAAAGTTCTTTTGAAAAATTTCTACCTTACCCAGCTGGTCTAAAGGAGCAGGTGATCTGTGGACACCAGGTTTGAGAGCAAGGAAGTGACACCCTGCTGCCCATGGGTGGTAATAGCAGGGACTGTGTCTGGGTGAGGTCCCAGAAGAAGTGAATGGCACTGGGGACAGGACCAGAGAGGAAATCACAGGAGGAGAAGACTCAAGTCAGCTCAAAGCACTAATCTATCCTCCCAGTTTTTTTCCTCTTAAGACCTAGAAAGAGTGATTTGCCTGAGGTCAGAGAAATTGTAATTGACAGAGCTGGAAATACAAATTAAATCTCCTCACTGGGTCCTGGTAATATTTTCCTCCAAACTGAATTTTTGAGGGGACAAATAATTTAGTGTTAAACATTTTTTAAACTTATTTATGGACGTTAATCAATGAATCCATTTCAACCCAAACCCTTTTACGTTCCACATATTTTTCAGAGACTTCCATGAAGACAGAAAAGGCATGCTTGTCTAATTTGCATGTAACGTGAATCTAAAGGGAAATAGCTGATGTGATGAATGACAGAATCATGATCAAAAAGAAGTTGATGGGCTAGAGCAATGAGCCAAGATTGACAAGATAAAATTTAGCAGGAATCCAAATTATAACTAGGATAACATAGGAAGGAAATATGATGCAGCAGAAATGCTTATGAAAACCATGCAGTGCTTCAGGCCAGAGTGGCAATTCAACCAGAGGAATGCAAAGGTAAATGCAAGCCTGACTCCCTAGTCCTGGAAATTCTGATTCAGTAGGCCCAGACAACTCTGTGTCTTATTAAATGTCACAAAGTGACTCAGAAGTACACCCAAATTTGAGGAAAACTAGTTTACAGCAACATTAGTGTCAGTCATAATGTAACATGGCATTCACAAACATCAATGGGGTTTTGGTTTGTAGTAATAGAAATATAGACTCTAGAATAAAAGTGATTACATATTCTAATGTATATCAATTAAACTATGTACCTGTCAGTCATTTATAAAGTATTCATGAAGTCAGGAACTGGTTTACCACAATTAAAAGACAGACTTAACCCTACCCTCAAAGAGCTTACAATCTTTTGAGAGAAGACCATGCTATATAATTGGCATCCCAGGCTCTATTGGGCTGCAAGTGAACTGAAGACCACTTTCAATACTACTTCAAATCCTGATGTTTTTTTATCTTCATATGTTTGTCTCACAAGAAATCCAGCCTGTTCCTAGAGTTCCTCTATCCAGACAGCCTAAGAATCTCTGAGAAGGAAAGGAATTCCTACCACAACCAGTCTCTTCTTAGTATTGTGCTGTGAAACAGAAAGCACTCCCTCATTGTGTGTGGGGTCCTGCACAGCAAGGCTGCCTTTGTTGCTGTTTGCACTCTTGTAATTGACATCATATAACCAGAATCACCAACCCCTACTGTGCATCTCTACCAACCCCAGCATGGCTAAGTCAGGACAGGTTCCCTACTCAGTGTCATCTACATGTCCAACTCTGCATCTGATGCTAAGGATCACTTGAGCTCTTCTTTTCTTGTTCTTACAATGAATTCCCTCAAGGACCCCGTTCTCCTTTTCCAAGCCATCTTGGTCTGGTCTATTAGACATGTTTTTCTATGCCTGGTCACAATGACAGTCAAAGTTACCTCTCCTTTTCTAAGGGAGCCTCTTTAGTGCCATATGGAAATAAATGGCTGTGCATAGTCAGAATCAGCTCCTCAACCCCAGTCCCCTTCCCAGTCCAAAAGCCTGTTGAACTCAGAATGCTGAAGTTAATTCTAGGTACCAAGCTTTAAAGGGTCATGAATAAGCAGAACTCTATTCAAAAAACATTGGTCAAATAACACGATAGAAAAAAATAGGTTAAGCCTGTCCCTTATGAATCTGTGATTCTCTGAGTGGCACAAGAATGAAGCATTTGGTCTTTGAATAAAGGTGTGTATATGCTTCAACTGACTAAAGGGCCTAGAGTAGGGGACTGCAAATACTCAATTAGAAGGTACAGTTAGGCCTAAGGTAAACTAAGATCTAGTTTGGGATTTGATACACCATGAGGAGCTCATGGAGATTTCTACAGAGTGAAAACCTCCTGAGAGCTGTTCTATGGTCTTCTGGCTCATCAACTGATACAGGGGAGAGATTAGAAAGCAGGCAAACTGTTAGGGTACAATCAGCATGACCCAGGTATCACACAGGGGGCTTCTGACCTAGAAGAGGAATAAGAAAAAAAAAATGAGGGAGAGGGAGATGAAAGAGACATTACAGAAATAGAATTCAGAGGACTCAGCAACTAAGAAGATGGGGAAGGAAGCCAGGCAGAGGTAGGTGTCAGACAGGACTTGCTACTTTATGTCTAGGTCTGTGAATGCAATGCTACATTGTCATCTGAGATTTCAAAAATGAAAAGGATCATTGAGTTGGGGGAAGAGAAGGGGGAGGATCTGAGACAGGTAAATAAAGAGTTTTTATTTCATCTTGGATATTTTGAGATTGGGATCCTGGTGGGCACCCATCTAGAAATGTCTGTACAACAGTGAGGAAGGTGGTGATGATCTCCATTGTGGATGACTGAAGTTTGGGGAGGAAAACACTAAATTAAATAAGCAAGTGATGATTTGTGACCCTGGAGAGACCACTTTAGTAGAGATAACGAGACAGAGGAGTAGTTAAGGAGATAGCCCATAGAAGAAAGTGGAAAAGATAAGAGAGATTAACTACAACTCTTTGTCTGATTATAAAAATTCCTATCAATTTATTGTAAAAAAAAATTGTTAAGAAAACGTATACTTCTCATACTTGCCATACTCAACAAACTTTTTTTTTTAAGAGAGAGTGAGAGAGGGAGAGAGAGAGAGAGAATTTTAATATTTATTTTTTAGTATTCGGCAGACACAACATCTCTGTATGTGGTGCTGAGGATCGAACCTGGGCCGCACGCATGGCAGGCGAGCGTGCTACCGCTTGAGCCACATCCCCAGCCCCATCAACAAACTTAATGAACATCTTGGGAGAGTTCCCTTCAGACATTCTTCTATGTATATATTAAGGAGATTTGTGTTTTGGATTGTGGGTATATTCCTGATTGTTTCATATAACATGTCTGGAAATTTTGTCTGTGTAACTAGTTTTCAAATTCTGCTTTAATTTTTTCAGTAATAGTCCAATTTTTACGTAAACCAAGATTTATGTCAATAGCTAAGACAGGCAGGGTCATTTCAAACCTCTCACTGTTACTAAAAAAAAAAAAAAAAAAAAAAAAAAAATCCATCTTTCTTTCCTGATATTGGAAAGATAAAGACCAGAAGTTTGCTCCTGGCCATGACAGGTGGAAGGATGAGGTGGTTTGTTTGTTTTTAAATGTAGGAGAAGTTTTAATATGTTTGAAGAGAAATTGAGGAAGAGTTGAGAAAGAATGAGCTGAAAACAGCTCAGGTCTCTGGAGATGCCAAGAGTTTATGGCTCTTGAGCCTCTCCCAAGCCACAACCAACCCCAAGAAGACAGCCACACAGTCATCTGATTACCTAAGATGCAAAGAAGCCAGCATGGCCCCTGCTCTGTCCTGGCCTTTGGGGGACTTGATTTCCTGTTCAGGAAACAAGGTGTCACCATGGGAGCTGTCCACACAGAGCTGTCTTTAGGGCTAATGAGATCACAACTTCTGAGCTCCTCAGAGAAAGAGCCTACCTGGATTCAGAACAGAATATTCTCTCATTATTTTGGTAGCAGTGAAGTAATTAAGAACCATGCTGCTTCCTGTCATCCTGGAGGATGGCCAATCCTGGCTCCAGGGCCCAAGGCTGTTTCCTTCTCTCTTGGTTTCCATCCCTCCCAGGAGCCTGTGTGTATATTCTTTCTTCCTCTTTTGGCCTTCTTTTGGTCCCCTCTGGATCCATTTCCTAGCTAAATCTAGTTTGGGATTTGATACCCCATGAGGAGCTCATGGAGATTTCTACAGGAAATCAAAACTGACATCAAGATCTCCAAATGCCAAGGCCTGGGGCTCCGTTCCCATGCACCTGAACTATTCTCACTGTTCAGATTTGTTGTGCAGATTCCTCCAGAGAGCTGCCTGGGGTGTTTTTATTTGTTTAGGCATCATTCTAACTTCCACCAAAAACTCTTTTGGTATCTTTGTTCTGGTAAACACCCAAGTAGTACAATACTAGAAGAAATAAAAAAAGCCATACAAGCATCCAAGGGCTAAACATCCCTTTGCATTTTGTCATGCCAGGGACTTAGTGAAGCGGCATTTATTAAGCCACGTGCATTGGTGCTGCTGCCAGTTTCCCTGAGACAATGCTTAGGAAAAAATGAATGGGAAGAAAGGATAGAGCTATTCTGTGGCCAGGAGTACCCTCTAGTGTTCAGTCAGAGATCCCTCCATTACCTCACAAGCCAAATAACAACAAGATGAAGATATTTATTACTACACAGCAGATTGTTCATCTTAGTCTCTAATGTTTTATTGTATTTCCATTACAGATCTAGGCCACACACAGAAAGGTGAGTGTTCTTTTGACAATTTGTTCAGAGTGAATAAAAGATTTTTTTTCATTTACCTTCATCCAATAGCAGTGGTTTCCATGCTTAATAGGAAGCAGAGTTATTTTACATTTATTATGCTAGTCCCAATGCTATCATAGTTGTAGAAAAATGGAAAAACTCATGCTTTGCTGGCATCATTGTATTTCAGGGAGCCACATGACAAGATGTTTAAGTATCACAAAATACTTTTGACCCCAATTCCAGGAAATAAAGTAAGAGAATGTTTTTAGTTGTATCAACAAAAATGTACTACAGCTTCATTTGCAAAAGCTTTTTACTATTTTTACATTACCCACTGTTATAGTTTAGATATAAGGTGTTCCCCCAAAAGCTCACTTGTGAACAATGCAAGAATGTTCGGAGGCAAAATGATTAGGTTGTGAGAGGTGGAACCTAACCAATGACTTAACCCAATCTGGATTAACTGGGTGGTAGTTGTAGGCAGGTAAGTGTGGCTGGAGTAGGTAGGTCACTGGGGGCATGCCTTTTGGGTTTATATTTTGTCCCTACTGAGCACAGCTATCTCTCCTTCCTGATTGCCATGTCCTGAGCTGCTTTCTTCTGCCATACGCTTCTGCCATGATGTTTTGCTTCACCTTGGGCCCAGGGCAATGGAGTCAGCTATCTATGGACCGAAATTTCTGAAACTGTGAGCCTAATGTACTTTTCTTCCTCTAATCATTCTTGTCAGACCTTTTGGTCACAACAATGAAAAAGCTGACTAAAAGACCCACTTAAAACAATAATTTTTAAAGCTTGTATGTGTGGTTTGATATGAAGTGAGAAGAGCAGATTACAAATTGCATGTACAATATAATCACAAATTTCAAGATATGCATATTGTAAGGATATATACAAACACCAGGTTAGAAGGCAAAATAGAGAAAACACTTGTTAAAGTAGGGGACAATTAATAGTTTTTGTACTTTTTTTTTTTTTTTTGGTTGTAGGCGAACATAATATCTTTATTTTATTTATTTATTTTTATGTGGTGCTGAGGATCGAACCCAGTGTCTCAAGCATGTGAGGCAAGTGCTCCACCACTGAGCTACAACCCCAGCCTGTTTCTGTACTTTTATTGTTGTTGTTTTTCTTTGTTTTTAAACTGATTGTGACTGCTTGTAAGCATATATCAAACTGGGAATCAAGTTTTGTGCAGTCAGGGATAAGCCACGGAGTAACTCTCAGCTTGTGACTTGAGGCCGCATGATCATTTCAAGGCTTTCATTTCCAAGGCCAAGAATCCTCTCAATTAGAAACAAAATACAATAAATACACAATATAAAAAGAATTGCTAGAAACATCACAGCCTTCCATGTTATTATAAATTACATGAATGTTAGATTAGTTATGTGAACATCAAAATGAGTGTAATGGTGATACAAATAGGAAAAAGGTATCTTACGAAAAATATCAGAATAAAAAACTCTATATTCACACCTCCTAACAATTTAACCATATAGAGCTGAAATAAATTTAAAGTCCTTCATATTGATGAAACTGTTAATGTTTGTTCTTAATTTTCTGTAAAGTTCCCATGGATCCAAATTTTGTATGATAACTAAACTTGGAGGTTAAGAAAGTTGGAAGTCACCAGGGCTGAAGGTTTGGTTTAAGCCACTGGACTAGTCATAGGACAGATTTGAAATCATGTCATGTGCATACTCATATAATCTAAAATCAATGAGACAACTACCTAATATCGCCCACTACATGATATAAGGATAGAGATCCAGCCCAGAGAATGTTCAGAAACAGCCAAACCATTCAAAGGCAGAACAAAGAAATATGTTTATGTCCTTGCAGTGAGCCAGACTATGGTTAGGGACAAATAAATAAATCTTGAAAAATAATACTAATGTTCTCATAAAAACCAGGTTTCCTGGTTAACATTTGTATGCAAATCAATTTAACAGTTGAAAGATAAGAACAAATGGAGAAAATTCACAACATGAATGAAAAACCTTCATAATGATAAACATACCACAAAAGAAATAAAGCCCTGGGGAAACAGGAGTAGTTCAGCATAAGAAAATGCATTCCACTTGACAGGGGAAAAAAAAACAAAAAACCACACACAAAATCTATGGCCATGGCAGATGCAAGTAACACACAAAGTGGGTTGAGTTTATGAACTAGGGTTCCCTTTAAGTTCATGGTATAAAATCTGACATGGGTTATACTTAGGAGAAAATAAAGCTTTGTTTTCTTTTACTGGAATACATTTCACTATTGAATTTTAGAACCAGTGTTCAAATTTCTAAGGTGACTCTCATGTCTTCCAGTTCTGCTTCCTCTCCTGGTCCTCCTTCCTGTAGAAGAAAAGATTTACTGTCAGGGCTGTTTCTGGGCACACTCAGGTCTTATGCAAGAACCTGGATCTTTTTGAAATTGATTTTATTGCCCTTAAATTATCTCACTGAAAGCTCACTGGTGTCTTAATGCTGGGAGGTGGAAAGCAATTGCGGTAATCCTCCAGCCCCTCTTTTTTATTGAAAAAGAAAAAAAAAAAAGCAAGATAGCAAACAGAAATAAATTGGACTAAATTAATAAATTTTAGAAAAACAAAATGGAGCAATTAGATTTTATATGAGACAATGGGTGAGGAAAAGGAAAGGGTAAGAAGCAGAACTGTGAGGTAGCGGTCTTGCCTAGTATGCGCAAGGCCCTGAGTTCAATCTCTAAACCCACCACAAAAAAAAAAAAAAAAAATAGGAAGAGAAGAAACAGCTGTAGAATGATTTGCATATTCACCTGGCAGCCCACCCACCTTTGGCAATGACATTGTGGTAACAAAAAAATACATTCCAAAGAAGAAATTGTAATATAAGTTTGGGCTCTGTGCAAACTAATTAGTTTTCTATTGCAGGGTAATGGTTCAAAGAGGAGTTGGGGGAATTTTTGTTTTGAGGGATCACTGAACATGAAGAATCTGATTTGTATACTAAAGGGATGGGTTGGCCTTCTGGAGCTCTAGATCTATTGCTTCACCCACTGATCAATCAGAGCATAAATCATGTAGTTACACCTTCTCTGTGCTCCACATGGCAACATCACAGAGAAGAAAGACTGAGAAATGGCTGAGCATGGTGGCACATGTCTGTAATCCCAGCAGCTCAGGAGGCTAAGATAGAAAGCTCACAAATCTCAGCAAGAGCAAGGCATTAAGCAACTCTGTCTCTAAATAAAATACAAAATAGGGCTGGGGATGTGGCTCAATGGTTGAATGCCCCTGAGTTCAATCCCCAGTATCAAAAAAAAAAATAAAGACTAAGATGGCAAAAGATGATTCTCCCAAGGTCCTAAATATATTGGCCTGGGTTAGAAGCAATCTACACAGTCTGCTGTTAAGTTGCACTCTATTTGTTAAGAGTTAGTTTGGAGTGATCAACAAACAAATTTTAAAAAAGGTCAAAAAAATTAATAGCAACTTCTATAAACCCAGGTGAGTTACCCAAGTTCCATACATTGCACCCCAGTGATAGAAATCCAGCCTCCTTCCATCTTATTTCTTCACCAAGTGGATTCCTGACCTCATGGTCCAAGATGGCAGCATCTGCCTTTCAGGCAGCAAGATGAAGAAAGGTTCTCAAAATCTGCTACACAATAATTCCACCTAATTTCTTGGACTGGAATTCAGTGACCCAGCTATGAAGGAAGATATTAAATGCAGTGTTTATTATAGGTGTTCATGTGCTAAGCCAAAAGTGGGAGACCTACTGCCATAGCAGAAGAAAAGAACAAATAATGGGAGAAAATTAACAGTCAGTGCCTTCTTCCTCCTGACCAGGATGGAGCCAAGAAGGGAGAACATGGAATAAATGTAGAGCAGCATAGTTATTGACTCTGGAAACATCAGTGCCAGTGGGATATTAGAACAGTCGATCTAATGAATATTTTCATTTTAATGATGAAAGTAGAACTGACCTTTGAGAAGGAATGGATATCCTAGCCACCGCAGCACAGAGAAGGGTAGGGAAAGAGTAAGCCACCAGAGAACAGCAAAAGATGCTGGAACCTGAAAAGACAGGTCTTAGGCTTCCAGGAAATGGATCAAAGCAAAGAAGGGATGGAAGCATTTGCCAAAAGCAAACATCATCTACATGTCTGCTCCACCATAAAACCTTTCTGAGTATATTGGGTTGTGACACCCAGTTAATTTTAAGCTCCACCTCAGGCATTCTCAGAAGCAGTCCCCAATGCCAGGCTTCATCTTTGAAGCAAACCAACAAAATATGTATGTCTGAAAGCCAAATAGTAGATCCAGCTTGACTCTTCCGTGAAAGAATACTCCTGTCAGCTCCAACAACTTATGGCACTCACACAGCTCTTCTTGTTTCTACTATTAACTGTATCATATGAACAATCTCATACATTTTCATGATTTTAACTAATCTACAAGATGAGCTAGAGGTTTAAGAAAACTTTGGAGGTGAAGGGATAATTCAGGAGTCCTATGCCTTCCCTCTCCTTGGACCTTAAATGGCAAGGCCATTGAACAATGCTTCATGAGCAGCTCACATGCTTGTGCTGTAGGGCCTGCTCTTCCTCAGCTTATGCTGGGCCACATGAATTCTTGCTGAAAGAAGTCACAAGATACTTAAATAAAATGATCCTACAAAAGTTGTTAGAGCCTCCAATGCCTTTTACAGGTAAGCATAGCCATGGAAGAAATGGAGGACTGGGGGCTGGAGGTGTTAGCTCAGTGGTAGAGTTTGCCCAGGTCCTAGGTTTAATCCTAGCAACACACACACACACACACACACACACACACACACACATGCCGCAGTCCGGCTGCAGCAAAATAACCGAGGTGGGGGGGGTGACGAACAACTTGTGTACGTTGATACAGCAGGAGTGGGAGCCATTTATTGTAAGACAACAGAGGTATTTATACATTCCATACAGCTTATCTTAATTAGCATAAACTAGATACAGCAGTCAACCAATAAGAAATCTCCACACTTAATGGCTCCCTGGCATTACTTCACAAACCACTCCCTCTGGCATTTTGCCAGGCGCCATCCAGACTTGTTTACAGACTCTAACACACACACACACACACAAAAACACACACACACACACACACACACACACACACACAATACAGTGCAAATAAGAAATGGAGAACTGGCTTTCTGTGACTGAAAGGACTTCAGTCTTTGCCCCCTTTTCATGACAAGGTCTGTTTTCCTATCATAGGGCCACAGCCATAGCCAATCACCATCTCAGAGCTCCCCATATGGTTTCCTCTCACCCCTTCTCTGGGTCTACAACTGGTGCTGAGCAACCCAGGATCCAGCTCTAATCTCCCACAGTACACCACCAACCATTGCTCAGAGACTCCCACTCCCACCTGGTTCCTACTTGCCACTGCCATCACCACCATGCCACCCCATGCCTGCCACCCTATCCCTTCCATTACTGCCCCCAGACTTTTTTCTTACCCTGTCCAAATGGGGGATTTCCCTCACCAAGAAGTGAACACAACCTTTAGTATTTCCTCTGCCATGAGCAGAGGGGAGACACAACCTTGTAATAATGTATTCTTGAAGCAAGAACCAGAATATCCAGTAGCCATTTGGCTAATTTGCCCCTGAGTTGAAAGTCCTGGGGGCTTTAGCCTTTTCCTGCCTCCATCATCTTGGGACCACAGTGGGATCTCTGGCTAACCCTCAACCAGATGGCCCTCACTGTGAGAGCCAAGACCATGCTAGTAACTACAGTGACCTGGATTCACTACTTCCAGCCCCCCTCCTCCACTACTCCTGGAGCCTCATCCTTATATACACTTTAGCTAGTGCCAAAACACCTGTGACCCAAACTTCCAGGGAGAGGAAGAATCCTATATACCAGATGCTTCCCAGGAAAGGGGGTGGAATATGCAAATGAATCGAGAGCATTCTGGCCTGACTGCTCCCTCCTCTTGCCCCAGCCTACTGCCTAGGATCAGCAGCAACACCCTAAATCTCGGATCTTTGTGGAACACTGGGCTTACAGTTTCACAGACTCTTATTTACACCTGAATTGAATAGCACAAATATGTAATGCACACTACACAAAAATAAGTAGTGGTATGTTACCTTCTAAAAGCTTACCATCAAATTAGAGAGTAAAGACAATGGCACACACAGAACAGTGAAGAAATAAATAGCATAATAGTATATAAGAGTGTGGAATTAAGAGGCACAGGCTGTCCATTAGGGTTTCTTTAGAAAATGGTAGAGCCCCTGAAAAACTAATAAAAACGCAGATTCCAGAGCCTTGCTTCCATTTATTTTTATATAGTAGGTGTAAAGTAGGATTGTGACCTTTTTAGGAAAAACTTCAGGTGGTTCTGATGTTAGGCAGCCAAAGTTTTAGTGCAAAGACAGCTCAATATATATCATGGGTTACTTAAGGTTTTCACCGCAACAAACAAATAACAACTAAAACTATTTGAAACTGTTTTCTATATTAGCCAGTTTCATTACTATTCTTAAACTAAATGTTTTGAGTTGCCCAAATTATTTTTTTTATAATTGAAAAAAAGAAATAACAAACTAATTCAGGGAGACATATGAACTTTGCAGTTGACACAAAAGGTGATTAGAAGGTATTTTTGTTTCTTGTCATCTTAATCAATCTGGCTTACCCTGCAGAGCCAGAAACACTTATTCCCAGGTTAAACCTGCTGTCTATCCCTAAACCTTGGCAAAGCATGATGACCCCTCACCCATCCTATCTGCTAGGAAACAGTTGGGAACTCTTTAAAGATGGAAGAGATTCACATTTTACTAACCTCTTCATTCTATGGGGAACAAACCCAGAGATCCACCAATA
Organism: Callospermophilus lateralis; assembly: GCF_048772815.1. Taxonomy (NCBI): domain Eukaryota; kingdom Metazoa; phylum Chordata; class Mammalia; order Rodentia; family Sciuridae; genus Callospermophilus; species Callospermophilus lateralis. Next base: position 46,612,768 of record NC_135308.1, read on the forward strand.
CAGAGGTATTGCGACCTGTCCTGGAAGCCAGGAAGAGCCCTCACGCCCCCTGCAGCCAAAACTGAGTCACATCTAAAGGTCTAACAAAGCCATTTGCCTGATCACACAGAAGAGCTTCTTGGCAGCCCAGTGATGGCTGGGGTAGAACTGGGCAGTCAAGTGCAGGCAGGGGCAGCACTGGAAGCAGAGCTGGCCTCTGGGTTCCAGTGCCAAAGGCGTGGGCAGGCCAGGAGGGAGGAGGCTCTTTCCGGCTGACTCACTCCCCCAACCCTGCAGCTGTTCTCCCTCTCTATTCTGCCCTACTCCACTCCCACCATTTTCCTGGTTTGGGTTCAAACCTTAGCAACTGGCTCCAACAGATAACAACACCTGCCCACTCAGTAAAGTGGCGCACAGTCAAAGGACCGGCACCCAATCTACTATTTTGATTCAGCACCTTTCGTTGAAGCCAGGATGTGTTAGAGATAGAAGGAGGACACAGCTCAGTGAACAGGCTCCTGGCAACAGGGCCACCTCATAAACCCGTATTTGCATTCGCTTCCTCGGGCCCCACCCCCCGGCCCCAATCAGTGGAGCACACAGAAACAGGTGGCAAGCATGGATGCTGGCAGATGCACCCGGCGCTCACAGCGGAGGCAACAGCGTTTTCCTTGCAGGTTTCTTGGCACCTTCTGGCCCTTCCGGAGCCAGCACCTCACAGGAGCTTGCTTCCTGGTGCTCCATCCGGCCCTTCTGCATAACCATCCCAGGATCTGTCATCTGCCCTGCAAGGACTAGGGCCTGCTTTGTCCAAGTCTCAGAAGCCTCCACCTATCTTCACCACATTGCTGCTCCAGCCCAGACACGGAGCCATAAAGTCAAGGCAGAGGCCCTTTGGAGAAAAACTGTCATCATCAAGTGATGGCGAAGGAGGATTCCGGGCTCCTCTGAGAAACAGGTCTCCATAACTAAGCACTCCCTTGTCCCACCCTGAACAGGCCTTAGACTAATTAAATCTAATGGGATGCTCCTTTTCAAAGGTGTGGAAAGTCCATTGTCTGTCATATTCAGGCAGCAGAATACAACAGAAACTAGTATAGCAATATGTAAAACAGTGGATGTGTAACCCATGTGATTCTGCAATCTGTATACAGGGTAAAAATGGGAGTTCATAACCCACTTGAATCAAAGTGTGAAATATGATATGTCAAGAACTATGTAATGTTTTGAACAATCAACAATAAAAATTAAAGAAAAAAATGTTTTAAATGGTGGGAGACCTGCTCGTGGTCCCAAGATGAAGTTCACTGCCTTGTTCTTACTTTAGGGCATGTGCTACAGTTTTTCTAAGGCAAGCAGCTGAATTCCCCTCATACCAAGTTCAGCCATGACGCAGAGCCCCTTAATAACCAATATTCAGCCCAGCAGATATTGACTTTGCATGTCTTCCCCTCTGAGATGCTGAATTCAGGTGAGCTCAGCTCTCCACTATTTATGAAACTCACAGTCCTCCCTGGCTAGTTCTGGGGAACCAAGCCACTACTTCCTTAACCCTGGCAGCCCTCAGCCCAAAAAGCACCTCCTAGCACTCTGTGCCTCACAAGCCTATTGTGTTTTCTTCACAGCACAGACGTATATTCTATGAGAACAGGATCCTTACCAATCCTATTTGCTGATACATATCTAATACCTAGAAAAGTGCCTGGCATAAGCTGGTGACAAGGACCTATTAAATGAGTAACTTAACATGCTGAGTCCCTCTCTTTTCTTTCTCTCTTTTCTTTTACTCTCACATGATCTTTAGCAATAAACCTCACCCTGGCTGCACCCAGATCATCACAAACAGCCTTCCTCAGTGATGAGAAATAGGAGTGTCCTTGATTCTTTGAAGCTGAGTCTATTGCAATGCAAAATAAAATGCAAAGTAATTTTTCAATCATTTATTACACACACATACATACAAATCTCTAATGCCTGATATGCTTTTGTTTTGGTTATGTAGTACTGGGGTTTGAACCCAGAGGCACTCTACCACTAAGCTATATCTCCAGTCCTCTATTTTTAAAATTTGAAACAGAGTCTTTTAAGTGTCCAGTCTGGCCTCTGTCTTTGACATCTGCCTGCCTCAGCCTCCCTTGATTACTCAAGGTTGTTTTGAGTGTATAGTCGATTAATGATTGAACTGGACCATATCACAAAGTTGGTCTGAACCCAATAATTTTCAAACTGAAGATTCAGATTTGGATTAAGATTCCTTTTACTTCTGTTTGCTCTCCAACAAGCAAATAAGCAATGAAAAGAATAGACATAAAAAGAAAGATGTGGATACGTAGAATACTCCTTTTTGCCTTCCTGATTACTTACAGAGAAGTCCCCCAGAATTCAGTCATTTCTCTAGGTAATGTGGAGTAAAAATCCACCAAGATAGAAAGCTCAGGATCCCAGTTCATGGACCTTTGTAGGAATTCCCTATGGGGTCCATAAGAAATGCCTCCTTTATTTAGGGAAACTCCTCTTGCACTGAGTCATACTTCAGCATCAATGGGCCATCTTTGGGGGCACTAGACCTGATCACAGATCACCATAAGGATTTTGGTAGAGAATACATTAATTTCACCAAATACAAGATACTTTACTATTTAAGTTTCTTCTATGGTTTAAGTGAGAGTAATGTGATAAGGAAGAAAGGAGGAGAATGCTTTCAAACATATGAACAGGCTTTTTAAAAGACGAGAATGGTAGAAATTGAATGTGCAGAGGGGAGGAACCCACAAAAGCAAGTGTGTCTCCAAAGGAAGCTGAAGACTTGGGTTTGCACATAGAGACTGGAGCCATCTGGTGGAGAATATTGAAAGCAGCCAAGAATAATGAGAAACGGTGAAAATCTGCCAGTGTAATCAAATCCCAGAAGTGGTGACTGGAAGATACTCTTTATTTTTTACATATGATGAAATTCGACAACACCCAACAAGTTTAAATGAATTTCCTAAGCCAAAGAGTGGGATGATGTCCTTATTAAGTTAATTATCCTCAGATATGCTATAAATCCAACATGAGCCAGAAAGTGGAGTACTAATTTTGAAGAGCCTCAATAATAAGATTTATTCTCCACTCTAAAACTTGTATCTTCTGCCTCTCCTTAAACCCTGGAATCTACAAAGGGTCTATCATGATCTCTTAGTCAGTCTGATCCTCTACCCTGTCAATGTCCAAGAGACTCCTGAGTTTCCTGCTATTTCCACAACCCCATTCCCAGGCTGAAGGCCTCCTGATGGGGAGGGAAGGACAGGCAGTCACACCCCTCCTCAAATGAAGTGTGCAATATCAACAACACCATTTCCTTATTGCTGGTAGCAACAGGATTTTAAATAAACTTCTTTCAAAGATTAGATGAGCCTATCCTACCTCAATCGCATAAGAATTATCAACATTTACCTTGTTCTGATTTAATTTAGAAAGAGATCTTTGGGCCTGAAACTAGCAGAAAGGTTTCACTGAAGAATGCTTTTGTACACATATGAGCCTACATTTGCTATCAGTACAAACAGAACACCCAGGTTATTATGCAGAAAGAAGTAAGCATCATCACTTATTTTACTACAGTTTTTCCCTTCAAGGCCCCACTTCAAGGATACAAATGACCAAAAGAAAAAAGAGACAAAGAAATGAAAATACTCAGGATTCCCATCTACAACTCATGAAATCTACTTAGCCTAGTCTAAGTAGAAGACAAACTTGCTCAAAAATATTATGTAGCTCACACTATTGTTAGAAAGGCTAGAAAGTCAGTCACTGTAGCTGCATGTGCAGAACACTACCTAACTACATTGTGGGACTTGTGGTAAACTCCCTTTTCCCACACTGCTCAGTTCCTACACTCCTTGAGACTGAACACTGAAAAGTTCTCTCCAAGGAACCAGACCTCTGTCACCAAGCTTGTCAGAAAATCAACTCCACCATGTAGTAGAATCAACTACACATTCACCAAAAGCCATGACTGGATTATACTTCCCAGCCTCCTTTATAATTGGGTGAAATGTGCATCTGAGTTCCAGCCCAAAGAAGGTAGGAAGAAAAGAAGTGCCACTTCTGGGAAGAGCCCATGAAAGTCTCCTATGAGTGGTCCTTTCTTGGATTTCATTGTCTGAATGAAGAGGACTCTGAGGACCTAGAGGAGAACAGAACCCAGGATATTAAAAACAAATCAAAAATATCCTAAGTCCTTGGATGACCACATGGAAGGCTGTTCTACCATGAAGTCTCATTTCAGATTCTGATATGAGTGATGAGTAGATATATGCTGTGACCCAAGGTTCAGTATGTGAGATCGATCTACAACTACTGCCACTCATCCGAAGGATAGCACTCATATTGCTCACTTACCAATCAAATCTTACATGGACCCGTCTGATTGGACCAACCTCAGTCACGTGCTGCACCCTAAATGCAAGGGAGCTAGCTGAAGGATGCATGGTTTCTGACATCATTTTTTTGAAATCAGGGCTCTGAATCTAGATGTTTATCAAGATACAGAAACAATATTTAGAGCAGCAAAAAACAAAGCATGATCCCTACAGAAAGAAACAGTTCACAGAAAATTCACCCAAAGTAGCCAATAAACATACAAAAGGATTGCCAATTTCACTAGACATCATGGAAATGCAAAATTATATTCTCCAAAAGGTCATTTTATAACAAATTGCAAATATTTGAAACTTATAAATTTGGCAGTGATATTTCTATATCATTGGGCTTTGTAATATCATTTTGGTCAAAGGATAAATTACTACAACCATTTTGTAAAATAAAATTGGAAACTACATAATAAAGTTGAAGATGTACATTGAAACCCAAATCAGCAAAATATGACACAGTTAAATGCCTAGAAATGACCCATACTGCTTTCACTCATCTCACTGATCAGAACCAGTCCTATGGCCTGCCTTACTACAAGGTCACAAGGAAGATTAATCCTCTTTCATGTTCAGAAGGGGCAAGAAATCAGGATATCACTTGTACTAGAAATCCCTATCATACTTTTTCAAAGAACTTCAATGTTGAAGCCTTTCTCAGATGAAAGCTTCACTATAAGATTCTCATAATGCAGGGAGAATTGTTGTCATTAAAGAATTACAGGAACTTTTTTTTAAGACAAAATCTGTAGTTGATGAAAAGGAAATTTTTGTAGAGTTAAATCCAGAAAGGCTAAAAAAAAAACCTTCAATGATAAGGTCAGGATGATTCATCCTTTCCCTGACTTACAGATTCAGATGTTCCATGATGACATCTTACCATCTGCTGTATCTGAGAGACCCAATATCTAATGTAAAATCACCCCCATCCAAGAACTCTTGGTCAACAGTAATGGCATCTTGTTTGTTTACTATCTTCCATCACAGAAAGACATCTTGATATCTACAAGTTGAAAAGCAGTCAACAGGCAAGTGGTAATCAGACCCATTGTAGACATAGATATAATCATCCTGATAGTCTAAACACAGCACTGTTGAATCCACACAATCTCCTGGACAATTCAAGCAATCAAACAAAAAAATATCCACTGCCTTCCACTTCTATTACCATGCAAATTAAGGTGGTCTCACACAAGCACCTAGCTTAATGCCTGGCACATAGACAGGTATCAATGTTTCTTAAAGGAATGTTCAATGAATCCATCAATAAGGAGAATCCATATGCATACCATTGCTATCTGGTCTGCAAACTAAATTCCAGGAGAAACATGCAGCCAGTAAGTCACTACCAGAGCTAGATGGTTGTGTATATACAAGGAATTTTTGTCCTAATGCCAAAGGGAGGTGGAGGAGGAAGATGGGAAGCGTCCCAGCTGGCATAGTGCTGTATCTCCTACTGCCAAAGGAAGCACAGAGGCGGAAACAGATCTTTGAGCCAACTCGGTGAATTCAGAGGCTGGGAGATTTCGTTCTGTCTCTCCTCATAAATAACTGAGGCATAGCATTTGTTTTCTCTGCATTCCTGTTTTATCATCTTTAACAACAGGACAGGAGACTGAAGTTCTGATCAGCTCCTCAGGCATGCAAAAAGAAAAGAGATGATTTTGCTGAAATTACTAGGATTCCACCAATTTTCTTGCTTGATTTGGAAATTGAGGTACAGACTCATACAGAAGCAAGCTCACAAACTTTCCCATGTAAAGAAAAATTTTAAAAATAAATATGTGTGTGTGTGTGTGTGTGAGAGAGAGAGAGAGAGCGAGAGAGAGAGAGAGAGAGAGATAGAGAGAGAGAGAGAGAAAGAGAGATAGAGAGAGAGAAAACTTATCTTGATCTTTGGAGGAAGCAAGCTTTGAAAAAAAAATTTTTTTTCAAAAGACTAGAAAGATCACAGCACAGCAGACTCTCTGCCTATTGACTAGCAAATGCCCTCGGAGGATGCACCCTAGAAAATAGATGCTGGTGCAATCAAACATCAAAAAAGGATCATAAATGGAGTGAGTTTAACTCAGGGGCACCTGCACAAAGTTCCTTTTCAGATACCTTCATAATTTTCCCTCTCTTAATCTATCTTGCTAGTTTCGGGTTCCCCTTCCTCTGCCTATTAAGAATTTTCCTCACTCAAAGGAAAAATCAGCTAAAAGCAATTCACTGTTATAGTTACTGCCTATTGTTTATTGGGTGCCAAACACCATGCTAGGGCTCAGCAGACATCATTTCTTTGTTTACTCTCTTTGTTATATGAGAAACATTATTGTTGACTTTTGAACAGTGAACTGAGTCTGGGAGAGGTTAAATAAAGTATGATATCCAGGAAAGCACAAAACTAGGTAAATATGTACAAATGTTATGTGCCACTTAAAAAAAAATTGAACTACATGAATAAGAAGGAAATTTAAAAAACAAACAAGCAAAAAAAAATCTAGGTTTACATTTTCTTTCCTTTTCAATGAGTTAGGGAATTATTATTCTTCCCAAGCATCATTGTATTTCAAAAGGTCACCATCCCATATTAGAGATTTTGTTTCCTAAAATGAGTCTGTGTCTTTTAGTGACTTTCATTAAAACATTTACAGATAGAATAATGATGCTTGTTTTTTTTTCCCCTAAATAATCTTGAGGATAGTAATAGATGAAGTAATGATGGCTAAAGTATATAACTCATTAAAATTGGGGGGATATGCAATAGTTCCCCCTCCTCATGGTTTTGTTTAACCATAGTTTCAGTGGTCAACTATGGTCTAAAAATATTAAATGGAAATTTCCAGAAAATAAACAAGTCATAAATTTTGAATAAATTTTACTTTTTACACTTCTTTTACTTGTTGTTCTATTTTATTTTATTATTATTTTTGTTACTATTCCATTGTGCCTAATTTATAAAAATGTATAACAGGTAGGGGTATACAGAGAAAAACATAGTATATATAGTATCAGTATACTAATATCTGTGGTTTCTGGCATCCATTCTCTTGGAACATATCCCTCATGAATGAGAGGTGATTTCTATTTTTAAATTTTTCCAAAATAAACATTTTTTGGTTTTTTTTAAAAGGCAAGAAAGAAACTCAACTGACACAAAGGATTCAAAAGCAGAGTAAGCTTCCTAAAGAAAACAATGTTTCACTGAAAGGAAAAGGAATCTTATCCACTGTGGCATCCTTCTGTTACACTGCTAAGAACCACGGTCCCCTTTGAACATCCCTTTTCCTATTGATGGGCCCATCACTACCACAAATTCTAATTTACTGAAATGCAAAGTTTTAAAGCCAACCCAATTGTATCAACTCTTCTCTGCCAAGAGGAATCTCAGGTCCACCCTTTTGATCTGGTTAATCTCAGAAAGAACACTGACACTGACATATGGAAAATGTCCCCTGAGATTGGATGTGCAGTCTATACACAAAGGGCAATAAAAAAATTTGCTATATGGAGAAAATATTGTTCTTTAGCTTTAGCTAAAGTTTACACCTGACTTCTAGATTCCAGAACTGAGCTGAGGACCTCAGTCTAGAACTGCTCTTAGAGAGCCACACAATTAAGTCAGTTCATCTCCAATGCTGGGGACCCACAGCCCCAGATGGCATCTTTGGTATCCTGCCTCCAGGATTGCATATTTTGGTCTATTCCTTAGAAGCATTACTAATGCAATTTTCTATCAGAGTGTCCTATCCTCTCCAGCCTATGCTTGAACATGTGACCAAAGTTAAGGCCATTGACTTGATGTCTCCTAGGATTATTAATCTTACAGTGGAGGGGCTTAAGGACAGAATTAGCTATTGGAGCTTATTCATTCTAGGTCTAGGAGCTGTTCTTTAAATTTTTGAGTCTCCCCTTTGGTTTTATTAGCTACTCTAGTATTAGTTTGCTTAGATAACAATAACAAAATTTCACTGACAACTGGTTTAAAATACAGAAACTTATTTTCTCACAAATCTGGAGACTGGAAGTCCAAGATCTAGGTGCCAGCAGGGTTGATTTCTCTGAGGTCTTTCTCCTTGACTTCCAGATGGCTGCCTTCCCACTGTGTCCTTGTATGGCAGTTTCTGCACAAGCGTTGAATCCCTGGTCTTTTTTCCACTTCTTACAGGATGCCAGCCCTAAAAGATTACCATCCTTTATAGCACTTATAGACACCAGTCCTATTGAATTAGCCCCCCACCTGTATTTGATCTTAAGTGCCACGTTAAAGGAACTGTTTCAAAGTGATGTGGTGTTGCACACCTATAGTCCCAGCTACTTGGGAGGCTAAGGCAAAGGGATCACTTTGGCCCAGAAAGTTGAGGCTAACCTGTGCAACATGGCAAGGACGCATCTCAGCCAGGGGGTAAAGGTGGTGAGGGTTTCCTACCTCCAAATATAGTCACATTAGGTTAGGGCTTCAATATATGAATTTGGAAAGAACTTAAGTGAGTCCGTAACATTTAGGTTTAAAAAAAATCATTGTTAGTCTCAGATATAGCTCAATGGCTGAGCACTTGCCCAGCATGCTGAAGGCCCTGGTTCAATCCTCAGCAACACCCACACATCACTGTCTTCCATAAGGGCCACAGCATGCCTTTTCTCACCTTGTTAGCTTCTACTTCCACTTTAAGACTCAGCTCCTGGGACACCTCCTTTGGAGATCATATGACTCCCTGTCCAGAGCACTCAGAAGAAGGGTAGAGAGTACAGCACTAAGTCTGAGCAACACAGGCATGTAGGGCCTGCCAAGGTTTGCAAGTAGAAGGGGAATACTGGAACAGCCCATCCTTGCTCCTGGACACACATGCACACAGAGCAGCAACTGGTTACCATGACAAGCTCCCAAACCACCCATACCCCAGATCCTCTCCATTTATTCTTCTGAGGATTTGTTCTGCAATTCCCCTTTGTGGGATGCAGGGCTATATTTGATCAGGAGGCAGCATTCCCTTCCTCTTCAGTCTATTGTCTACCTAGATAGCTGTGCTAGAGCCCTTCTGTGGCAAGCATTGTGGTTTTTTTCACTAACAGACCCTTCCAACCTTCTCCCTTACTACTTGTACTACATAGACTGAAAAAGCTAAATATTTCCTGTCTCAGTTCCTCTGCAACCAGGAGAAATCATGTAACAAAGTTACATCCATCAAATGTAAACAGAAACATTCAGAACTCTAGGAAAGTTTTTTGTGTGTCTGTTTTGTTTTGTTTATGATAAAGAAGGCTTATGCTAACAAATTGCTTGTTACCAACTCTGTATCTTCATCACCCCGGATAAAGTCTCTTGGCATCTTAAGGGAGAAGCTAAGAACTACATTTCCCAGAACCCCACTCCCATATGACGTGTGTGTGTGTGTGTGTGTGTGTGTGTGTGTGTGTGTTTCAATTTGTTCTTTTTAGATAGATATACATGACAGTAGAGTGTATTTTGACATATTATACATGCATGGAGTATAACTTATTCTAGTTAGGATCCCATTCTTGTGCTGTATTCATATGTGAACACAGAAAAGCTGTGTCCAACTCATTCTACTATCTTTCCTATTCCCATCGCTTCTCCCTTCCCTTCATTTCCCCTTTGTCTAATACACACAACAAGGAGGGGAGAGGGAAGAACAGAAGTCCCATATGGCTTTAAGTTTGAGTTCGCCTGAGAGATGCTCACCTAAGACTTAGTGGGTAGAGAAATAAGAAGCCAGCATTCCTTAGAGTTAGTACCAGGCAACTTTATGGGCAAACACAGGTTTGTGGCAGATCTAAAGCCATTGAAAACAACTCACCTTGCTTTTTCAGGTAGAGTGAGTTGGTAGAAGATTTGAGTTGTGAAGAAGCTTCGGAGTGACCATGTACTTTGGTGTTACATGCTGCAGTCAGCAGCACAGGTGCCTCATCTTTCCTCCCTTAGCCCTTCCAATGGTTATGTAAACATCTAATTCTGTGCATTAAAATACTTCTTTCTTGAGAAATGGATAATAACTTTTGTTTTTCTAACCAAATATTAATGATCTTTAAACACAGATTTGATGCCTGGAGCTACCACAGCTCTCTTATAAGCATGAGGAAATGCTCAACAGAATCACAGAGATGCCAACTCAGAGGCTTTACCTCACTGAGCTACTGAACCAATGCTAGAAGTTACTCACTTCCAGACTTGACCTTCTGGAGCAAAATAAAACCCCACTTGTTTAAACCAGTCTTCATCAGGTTTGCTCTTATTTGTAATCTAATGCAATCTTGGTAAATCTTCCAATTTTTCAATAATAAATTAAGATCAGAGAGAAAGAGGGGCAAAGTATAATGAAAACCAATCAATTATTCTGCAATCTTCATCTGTCAGATTAGCATTGTCCATCAAATGAACATGATGGTGACAGAAGAGAATAATTTATGTAAAGATCAAGATGAGGAGAGGAATGATAACTGCTATTCCTTTCCCTACTTATTCTGCTGGAACAGACACCTGTCCATCCAGCTAAGACATGTGTGGGGAGTCCAGGAACACAGGGAAGAGGTGATTCCTCTCTGAACTCTATCAGAGAAAACCAGGAAATAAGGGCATATATTCATAGATAGCATTGTAGAATCATAGACTATTACAGTTGGCCAGAGCTTCAATTTCATTCCTTCATTTCACAATTGGGAAAAATGGGACACAAATGTTCTATTCATCTTACCAAGCTCACTGCTAAGAACACTTCTTCCTTCTGTTTTCCTTATTTGCCTTTGAAGTTCACACATGGATGGCTGTATTTTTCTCCCATCATAAAGGTATCAGTCTGAAAATCCGACTTTACCCAATTTAAGGGTCAAACAGATGCAGATATTTTACAAAACAGTTAGTGAGCCTGTCCGCAGAATTTGGCCCTGACACTCTGAGGCTGGGTGAGGGACAGAAATTCTTTTCCTCTGCCACTTTAACCCACTGATTCTGAAGTAAGCAGGAACATGTGACTTTTTCTTCCCTAAGCATAAGTTCTTTGAGGCTCACTAACTATTCTTTAAATTATTCACATTTGTTTGACTCTTAAATGGACAAAGTTGGGTCTTCAGACTGTACATTTATGATGGGAGAAAAACACAACCAGTCAGTCCATGAGCCCACTCATCTCTAACTATATTCTCTTTTAAGAGGTTAAGTCTCACCTTTCAACTAAAGTTGTATGTTCCTTGAGTGACATTCTCCAGAATAAAATGTTTCACAGGAGTCTTTCCCAAAATAAAAGAATTAACAACAAAAAATAAAAGATGCTCAACCCAAAAGGTATCATATATATATACTCTTATTTCCTATTATACTAGAATATAAATTTGTATACTTTCAAGACCTACTAGAAAATTGCCACCACATAAAGTTTAAACAAAATGAGTAAACATCATATTCTGAAGACTAAACTAGCAAACATTAATATAAAATGGATACAATGGGTGACATTAATTATTTACTAAAATATTCGATTATTAATTTTGCAAATATATTTCTTCCCAGTCCCATGGAAGAACATCACCTAAAGATAATTAAGTATTTACCACATTACTAATGATGTATATTTATCATTGGCTGAGTTGTAGTCTTTGAAACATCTGGAAAATGGGTAAAACATTAAAAATGTATATGTCTTATTTTCAAGAAATAGAGAGTCCTTCCTGGACTGAGAATTTATCAAATAAGGAAATGACCAGGCTATCATAGTTCAGTGACAGGATCTCTCAAATCATCCAAATCCACACTCTGACTCTGCCGACCAAGTAAACATCTGGTATTAATTTAGTTTCATAAGGGAGACAATATACCACAGGATTCAATTAATAAATGACGTCAGTAAAATAGCAGAACACATATATCTAAAAGTCCCTCTCTCCACAAAAGTAATGAATAAACTGGCAAAATTTGTCAGAATCAGCTTCTTCAGGATGCAGGAATTTTATAGACTTCGGGCAACAAGGGACCACTTAATCAAGAAAAAACAGATGAATCTCAGGAAGAGGGCTCTGTAGCATTTTCCATGTCTGACCTCATACCCCACTCCACAGCTTGTTGCCTTGAAGACAGCCGCCCACATCCCCAGTTCAAGCACCTAGTAGTGGAGGGAGCCAAATGGATACTAACTTTAAGATTGTGGTTGTTTGTTTTGACCCATCTGGTGATTCCCTCAAGGAATGGTTCAAAAGGCTCGCCTTTATTTCGCGCAATCCATAACTCTTCCAGGGCTGAGGCAGCTACCTGAGAAGGAAGGAATGGCACTTAAAGCAGCATCTGTAATCCCAGGGGCTCAGGAAACTGAGAGAGGAGGATTGCGAGTTCAAAGCCAGCCTCAGTAAAGGTGAGGCGCTAAGCAACTCAGTGAGACTCTGTCTCTAAATAAAATACAAAATAGGACTGGGGATGTGGATCAGTGGTCAAATGTCCCTGAGTTCAATCTCTGGTACCCCCCACCAAAAAAAGTAAATATTTAAAGCAAATAGATTAGCTGATGCCACCAGGACAAAGAATAAAAGTTGTATAAATAATCAGTGAATTGGAAATCTTAAGAGAAAAGGGAAGACTGGACGATGAAATGTTTTGAAGAATAAGGGCTTTGAAAAACTCCCTCATAATCCTAGGATCCTAAAAGGCCTCATATAGCCCAGAGCTGAACAAAATCTAAGAAAAGACTTAAGAAGACTCTAAGCTCTCACTGCTGGCTGACCACTAGGCTCTGAGCAGGAGAAAATGAAAATTAAAACAGTTCTAACCTATCTGACTCAGTGTGGAAGGCACACCCTAAATACAACAGAGTCCATCTTCAAAGACTAGGAAGTTTTTGGTCTAGTTCCAGGACTTCAAAGAAACCTCTGTAGAATCACGAGCTAATCACCAACCTATCAGAACAGATTCACTAGCCTCACATGACAAAGAATAAAGACTTTATAAAATTAGTTCAGAAAGCCACAAAACAAAAACAGCTTCAATCATCAGAAATGTAACTAGGAGGATTACCATATTATAATATTCAAATTTTCTAGTTTTCCAAAAAAAATGCAAGGCATAAAAAGAAATAAGAAAATATGATTTTTTTTAAAAAAAGCAGGAAATAAGAAAAATAATAATTGAGAGAGATCAAGATGGCAGAGTAGAAAACAGGATGCAGACCCAACTTCTCCTCAGTTCAGAATCAAACAGTGAGAATAGCAAGGTGGGTGAAAGAGGGAATGCACTGAGGCTTGATACTAGACTGTCAGAGAGTTGAAGAGGCTCAAGAAATTGTGTTTACTGGAACAGAAATCAAAAAAGAATTCATTGAACCTGAATCTGCACCTACAAGGTCAGGACAGACCTTGGGGTAGGGGTGATAAATAGAGAAAGAAAAGAGAAGCAAAACTTGACAAGTTTGCCTTGGAAACAGCAATAGAAGAGAGAGTCAGACCAAATTAAGCTGGGCCAGGAGCTCCAAGGCAAGCTGATGTGTGAGGAGAGCTTCACTTTTCTCAATTTGTTGGTAGAGATCTGTGGTGGGCAGCCATTTTTAAAAGACCACACCTAAGCTTGCTGTTCTGGAAAGGATGATATCCTAACAGCTTCATTCCCCCTACAGATAGCATCAATAATTTTATGGGGAATGCCTTTGAACCTGGTCATCTACGTAACTTATAGAACAGTATCTCTGCAAGCTGAAAGCCGTTCAGCCCCTCCACCACTGGCAATAGGGGTGAAGTGGGCGGAGAGGATCCTACAGACATCTGACACAGTTGGGGTCAACAACACTATTATCATCATGCATTGAGAACTACACAGGCACACCCACATCAGCTGCAAACCAGCAGTTTAATTTGGCCAAGTAGTAGGGTATCGAATGCTGAAATTCACTGTGGAATTTTTAGAGCCACTTTGGATGTACCAGAGAAGGGCAGGGCAAGGTCTGTACTGATAACCCCAATGGCAAAGTTTCCCGAAGGGCACATAAAGCCACCAACTGAGCCAGGGAGATATCCAGCTGCAGAACCGCAGACAATCTGGGTCATTCCCTTAGATACTCCAGAGAACTCTGCATTCTCTGGAGTCAGAGGTATGAGGGATTAGGTCTGCAAGGTTAGGCACAAGAGCCTGAATTCTGGGCAGTTTTTGAAGAAGAATGTTGAGTTACAAAGGTGAAAAACTAAAGGTATAGCTCCAAACCTACTACAGAAATAGCAGGTATGGTCACTACCTCTAAGCCCAGGGGCATTCAGAGGTTGTGCAGCTGAAGCTTGGGCATTTGTTACATCTTCCAGCAAGCAGGGGGATCCAAAGCTAGAAACTTGACTAAGAAATCTCCATCTCAAATATATTGGCCAGGAGTAATTTTAGACTCTAATGTTAGTTTCTTCATTTTAGTGGTATTATCTTTTGTGTTGACTTGATAGGTTTCCTACCCACTATTTGATATCACATATCTTAATATAATTTTATATATTTTTCAGTGTTATAATGTGTTAATTGAATTTATCTGCTCTTTTTTTCTACTCTTTTCTCCTTGCTTTTTATTCTTCTGTCTTTCTTTCTCCCCCCAGTTTGTTTCATGCTCAATATAGTTTAATATTCATTTTAATTTTTTTTGTATTTGCTGTATCCAGTAACTTTCTTTATAATACCTAATTTTTGGCCAGGCAAGGTAGTGCACACCTATAATCCCAGCGGCTTCAGAGGCTGAGGCAGGAAGATTGTGAGTTCAAAGGCAGCCTCAGTAATGGCAAGGTGCTATTGGTGAGACCCTGTCTCTAAATAAAATACAAAATAGGGCTGGGGACATGGCTCAATGGCCAAGTGCCCCCAAATTAAATCCCTTGTACCCCCCAAAAATCAACCAAACAATAATAATAATAATAATAATAATACCTAATTTTTTAGTCTATTATATGGTTTTAGTCTCTTTTTCACTTTTGAACTAGTAGAGTAACAGGAAACTTTTCCATAAGTTTTTATGATTTATTAGTATATGGTTTGTTCTCAAGAGATCACAGTTACTGGTGATTACTATCTCCTCTTAAAGCAGTGCTAGGATAATAGCTCTCAGAACACACTGACTGGGTGTTTTGATGATGAGCTATACTTCCCAGCCCAGGGCTCATAGTAAAGAGAAAGTGGTTCATAAGGCTTTCACATTAGAGTAGAAGAGATGTCCATCATAGCAAATATGCAAATCTAAACAAAGAAACACAGCAAATATGAGAAAATAAGACAATAAGGTGCCTTAACTAAACCCATAGGTATCAATTCTAGAGGAAATCATGGACAAAGAATTGAAAAGTTGATTGTTAACATGATCAATGAATTAAAAGAACATAAAAGGAATAAACTAAGGAAGAAAATTCTGGAAATGAAAGATCATTTCAATAAGAGATGACATTCTGAAAAAGAACCAAACAAATCCTAGAAATAAAAAGCTCAATTAATCAAATAAAAAAAAAATCAGTGGAGAGTCTCACCAATAGGCTAGATCAAGCAGAGGAAAGAGTATCAGGGCTTGAAGGCATGGTGGATGAATTAGAATGTTTAAACCCTAGTAAAGAAAAAACAATAACCAGCTATAAGCAGAATATACAAGAGCTCTGGGATAACATTAAAAAGCCAAACTTAAGACTTATAGTGGGAGATTGCAAATCACCACTCTCACTATTAGTCATCCAGATAGGAAATCAATAAGGATACAACCAATCTCACACACCAAACTTAAACTATAGATCAAATAGACTGTTTTAGTTAGCTTTCACAGTGCTGTGGTCAGAACACCTGACAAGAACAACTTAGAGCTGACATTTATTTAGGGCCCATGTTTTCGGGAGTCTCAATCCATAGATAGCCTACCATGAGGGAAAGACCCCACAGAAGAAAGCTGCTCAGCTCATGGTGTAGTCAGGAAGCAGAGAGCAAGAGAGAGGGGAAGGAGCAGCAGAGAAGATACACCCTTTCAGGGCACATCCACAGTGGCCCACCTCTGCCAGTCATTCCCCACCTGCCTATAATTACCATACTCAGTCCATTCAAACCAGGATGAACTGATTAGATTACAGCTCCCGTGATTAAGTTATTCATGATCTAATCATTTTGTCTCTGAATATTCCTGCATTAACTGGAGCTTTTGGGGATATCTTGTGTCCAAACCATATCACGGACTTACCAGACATCTATGGAATATTTTGTCCAACAGCTAAATGCACTTTATTTTCAGCTACTCATAGAACTTTCTTCAAAATTGATCACATATTAGAACATAAAGCAAGTCTTAGCAAGTAATACCTTGAATTTTTTTGGAGCATATTGGAATTAAATTAGAAATCAACAACATAAAAAACAAATTAGAGAAAATGTGCAAATACTTGAAGATTGAGTCATACATTGAAGAAATCAATGGAAAAATATAAAAATTTTTAGAATCAAATGAAAATGGAAGCACAACATACCAGAATGTGTGACACACAGCCAAGGCCATACTAAGAGGGAAGTTTATAGCTATGCATTAAGAAAAAAAAAAATCTCAAATTAAAAAAAAAAACCTAGTGATGCATTTGAAGGCCTGAGAAAAATAAGAAAAAAAAAAAACATAATCCCAAAACTAGTAGAAGGAAAAAAGTAATTAAGTTCATATTTTAAAATAATACAAAGAAATAGAAATAGAAACTTTAAAATAATACAAAGATGAATGAAATAAGAAGTTGGCTCTTTGAAAAATAAACACAATTGATTAAACCCTTACTCAAACTAACCAAAAGAAAGAGAGAAAAGGCAAAAAATTATAAAATTAAAGATGAAAATGGAGATATTACAACAGACGCAACTGAAATCCAGAGGATCATTAGGGAGTATTTTGAAAACAGATATATTTGAAAATCTAGAAGGACAAATTTCTAGATAAACATAACCTACCAAAACTGAACTAAAATAGAAACACAGGAAATATGAGAAAACAAGACAATCAGGTGACTTAACTAAACCCATAGATATCAATCTTGGAGGAAATGCTGGACAAAGAATTGAAAAAATTGATTGTTACAATGATCAGTGAATTAAAAGAATCTATGAGAAATGAACTAAGGAAGAAAGTTCAGGAAATGAAAGGACCTAAAAAAATCTAAACAGATCAATAATAGGCAATCATATTAAAGCAATAATAAAAAACTCCCAACAAAGAAAAGCCTGGGATCAAAGAGTTTCACAGCTGAATTTTAACAGATCTTTAAAGAACTAACTCTCATGCTCCTCAAACTATACTGTGAAAAATAAAAGGAAGAAATAATTCTAAACTAATTCTACAAAGCCAGGATCACCCTGATATCAAAAACCAGATAAGAACACTTCAAGAAAAGAAAACTACAGACCAATATCCTTGATGAATATAGTTGTGAAAATCCTTAATAAAATATTGGCAAATCATATTCAACAACACATTAAAAGGAGCATACAACAAGATGAACTTGGTTGCATTCCAGGGATGCAAGGATGGCTCAATATAAGCAAATCAATAAACTTAATATACCATATAAATAGGAACAAGAAGATAAAACACATGATCATCTTAACAGATACAGGAAAAGCCTTTGAAAAAATTCAATACCCCTTCATGATGAAAACTCTGAGGCACAGAAGAAACTTACCTCAACATAACAAAAGCTATATATGATATGACAAACCCAAAGTCAACATCATTCAGAATGGGGAAAAATTGAAAGAATTTTCTCTAAAATCAAGAACAGGACAAAGAGGTCCGCTCTCTCCACACGTCTTCAATATATAACTTCAAATGTTAGCCAGAGAAATTAGATAAGAAAAAGAAATAAAAGCAATATGAATAGGTAAGGAAGAAGTCAAATTATCCCTGTTTGTAAATAATATGATCCTATATTTAACAGATCCTAAAGGTTCCACCAAAATACTTCTGGAACTGATAAACAAATCAACAAAGTAGCAGGATACAAAATGAACATAAGAAAATCAATAGTTTTTTTAATATACCAATATTGAATCCATTGAGAAAGAAATAAAGAAAACAATTCCATTCACAGTAGCTTCAAAAAATAAAATACATAAGAATAAATCTAACCCAGGAGGTGAAAGACTTTTACAGGGGAAATTACAGACTGCTGAAAAAGAGAAATTGAAGAAGACACTAGAAGATAGAAGAACTCCCATACTCATGGATACATAGAATTAATTTTGTTAAAATGACCATAGTAACAAAAGTGATCTACAAATTCAACACAAGGCCTATCAAAATACCAATGAATTCTGAAATTCATGTGGAATAATAAAAGATACAAAATAACCAAAACAAACTTGAGCAAAGTTTAGATGAAGCAATACTCAATTTCAAATTATACTACAGATCCATACTAACAAAAACAGCATGGTACTAGTATAAAAACAAACATGTAGACAAATGCAATGGAACAGAATCAAAGAGACAGAGACAAACCCACACAGATACAGTAATCTAATTTTTATACAAAGATGCCAAAAAACATACATTGGAGAAAATACAGCCTCTTTAACAAATGGTGCTGGGAAAACTGGCTATCCCTTTCGTAGAAGATGAAACTAGTTCCCTGTCTTTCACCTGTTCAAAAGTCAACTAAAAAATGAACCATAGATCTACACAATACAAGAAACTTTATAAATGTTAGAAGAAAACATTAGGGAAACACTTCAACATATAAACACAAGAAACAACTTCCTGAATAGGACTTCTTGTATAGCTCAGGAAGTAATACCAAGAATTTATAAGTGGGATGGCATCAAATTAAAAAGTTTTTGCACAGCAAAGGAAACAATAACAACATAAAGAGACAGCTAACAAATGGGAAAAAATATATCTTTGCCAGGTACTCTTTTGGCAGGGGATTATATCCAGAATATGTAAAGAACTTAACACCAAAAGCAACTGAACACATAACCCGTTCAATAAAGAGGCGTAAGAGCTGAACAGAGGCTTCTCAAAATAAGAAGTACACATTGCCAATAGATATATAAAAAGTATTCAACATCTTTAGCCATAAGGGAAATACAAATAAAAACTTCACCTGAAATTCTATCTCATTCCAGTCAGAATAGTAATTATCAAAAAAATAAATAACAATAAATGTTGGCAAGGATGTTTCCCCAAATGAACTCATTCACTCTTGGTAAGAATGTAAATTAGTACAGCCACTATGGAAATCAGTATGGAGGTTTCTCAAAAATATAAAAATAAAACAACCATATGATTCGGCTATTTTACTCCTACATATTTATCCAAAAGAATTAAAATCAGTGTACTTCAGAGATAAATACATACCCATGTTTATTATAACACAGTTCACAATGGTTGTTAGGGAATCAGCCTAGGTGTCCATTAACACATGAATGGATTTTTTAAAATGTTATATATACACACAATGAAGTTTTATTCAACCATAAAGAAAAATAAAATTATATCCCTTGCAGGAAAATAAATGGAACTGTAGAACATCATGTTAAGTGAAATAAGCCAAAATCAAAAAGACAAGTACCACGTTTTCTCTCCTATGTGGAGACTAGCAGGGAAAAGGGGGTTGGGGAGAAGGATGTCATGAAAGTAGAAGGGAGACCAATAGAGTAGAAGCATAGGATGGAGGGGGCAGGAGAGAGAGGGAGGGGAGTTATTGGGGAGTGAAATTGGTCAGATTATGTCATAGGCATGTATTACCAATATACCAGAATGAAACTCACCATTTTTATGGTTAATATGCACTATAAGCAAAAAAGAAACTGTACCTGAGGAAGCCTAAGCATTGAACTCACATGGACGACTGTGAGTGTATGCCAAGAAGAAAGGGACTGGGGTAAAAATGGAAATGCATAACTCACTTGAATCAAATGTATGAAAGATGAAAAAAATAAAAATAATAAAAAAAAAGAAGAAAGGGAAACAGTGGACAAAAAAAAATCAAAGAAAGTCACCATGAGAACAATTTCTAGCCAGGCAGAGAATATCGATATGGAGGTAGAAACTATATTTTAAAAATCAAATAGAAAGTCTGTAGTTTAAAAAGTTACAATAAAAAATGAAATTTTCACTAGAAAAAAATCAACCTCAGGTTTAAAAGGGCAACGAAAAAAGTAATGAGCTTTTAAAGAGAGCTGAATTTACACTATCCCGATTAAAAAGAAGAAAAATGAAGAAAATAAGCAAAATCTAAGAGACGGCAAGACACCATCAGGCAAACCAACACGTAGTTGGAGTCCCATAAGAAGAAAAAAATAAAGAAGGATACAGAAAAACAAAAGTTTGAAGAATGGCCACAAACTCCCCAAACTTGAATGGAAACAAGTTATGAGTATCTACAACCAAGAAGCTCAACAGGCTCCAAGCAGGATAAACCCAAAGAGATCCATATAACACCCAGTATAATCAAGTGCCAGAAGACAAAGAAGCATCAAACCAACAGATCTTAAGCAATTCCTGGGGTAAAAGGGATCCTCAATAATATTAGCCATTGATATTTCATCAGAATCTGTGGAGATCAGAAGACAGTAGGGTTGTAGTGGCACCCCCTCTTCCACAGAAAATCTTAATTACACTTCTCCAGAGAGCCTCACCATGACTGTTCTTAGACTACCAGCAAGAATTTTCTTGGAAAGAAAGAGTTTTCAGGAGGCAACTGTGTTTTACAGAAGCAGAATGCAATTAGAGAGACTAGCTCAAGGCCTCCAGCCCTGCTGGAGCATCCACAGGGGCGTTTACACTTCAAAGAAAAGCAGTTAGATCCCAGGGAAAGTCCATTACAATCCAAAAGGTAACAGTGAATGGTGAAAATTAGGTTCCTTGAAAACCAGCTGGGTTTTCAAGGAACTGAGAAAGTCCTTGCTGTAGTAGGTCAGGTGCCCAATACAGTAGGAAAAAACCTACTAAAACCTCCCTCCCCCTACACCCTGGGTATAAAGTTACAAAAATTTCTGGACTCAGGGCAGAGGAACGAATTTATTTAGGCAAAAGCCCCCTCAGTCCATAGGCTGCAGCCAATAAACTTGCTTCCTGCTAATTCCTCAGTGTGCAGTCTCTTCTGTCCTACATAAGAGTAACATACTAAAGGTGTTGAGAGCTAAAAATTTCCAGCCAAAAATCTTATATCTGGGAGAAAAAAAAAAAAACCTTCCACACTAAAGGAGAATTTAAGACATTCCCAGATAAACACAAACTGAGAGTTCATTGCTAGTATACTTGACCTACAAGAAATGCTAAAAGGTATCCTTTGGATAAACTGAAAGAACAAAAGACAGTAATTCAAACACACACACACACACACACACACACACACACACACACACACAAGTTAGCATTAATTTTTTTTTGATCTGTTACTTCTCATTTTTTCATACTGATTTAAACAAAACCAGCATAAAACAATACATGTGAATCCATATGGATAGGCATTCAATGCACAAAGATGAAATTTGTAACAATAACAATATAAAGGAATAGAGTTTTATAGCAACAAAAATTTTGTGTACTATTGAAAAGAAGTTGGTATTCATTTCAAATTGATTACTAAAAATTGTTTCTCATTGGTAGATTAATTGTAATCCCAGGGCAATCACTAAGGAAATAGAAAAGCATATAATAAAAGAAATGAGAAAGGAATCAAAATGGTACACTAGAAAATATCTATTGGATACAAAAGAAGAATAAGGAAGGAAAATTAAGGAACAAAAGAGATGTGACATAAAAAATGGATAGGAAAGGGAGGAAATATCTTTATCACTAATATGTTAAATTTAAATGGATTAAACTCACTGATTAAAGGGCAGAGATTGGCAGAATCAAAGAATTAAAAAGCTACAATCCAACTATATGCTGTCTACAAGAGACTTCAAATTTATAGATACAAATAGATTGAAAGTGAATGAAAAGAGATAATTTGAGCAAATATTAACCCCAAAGAAGACTGGAGTAGTAATATGTGATACACACACACACACACACACACACACACATATACATATATATGTATATATATATATATATATTTTTAATCTTGGACACTTTTATTTTCAAATATATCTTTTAGGCCAAAAAGTATACATACAGGGTATAAAAGAACCTGTTTCCTCACTATCCCTGATTTTTTTTTTATTTTATTAAATTATTTATTTATTCTAATTTGTTATACACAATGGCAGAATGAAATTCATTTTATATTACACTGAAGTAGTTATATTAATATCAAACAAAATAGACTCCAAGACAAAAATTGTTACAAGAGACAAAAATGATATATAATATATAATGACAACATATACATCATTCAATCAAGGAGATACAACAATTATAAACACATATGCATCTCAAAACACAGAGTCAAAATGTTTGAGGCAAAAACTGGCAGAATTTAAGGAAAAATGGATTAACAATAATTGTTTCAAGTTTGAATACTCTACTTTCTGTAGAACAACTATAAAGAAGATCAGCAAGGAAATAGAAAACAACAACATAAATCACTGGACCTAACATATTGTATGTAACTCTCTCTACAGAACACTTTACTCAACAACAGATTGTTTTAGTCAGCTTTTTCTGTAGCTGTGACAAAATTACCTGAAAAGAACATTGTAGAAGAGAAGAAGTTTATTTATGGTTCGAGTTTCAGAGTTCTCAGTCAGAAGACATCCAACTTCATTGCTCAGGGACACAGATGAGGCAGAGCATCAAGAAATAAGGGCATGGTGGAGGAAAGCAACTCAAGTCAGAGAGAGCAACACTCACCAGGGACAAAATAGAAACTCCAAAGGCACAGTGACCTACCTCCTCCAGCCATACCCTACCTGCCTCCAATTACCACCCAGTTAATTCATATCAGTGGATCAATCCACTGATCAGGTTACATCATCTAATCATAATCTAATCAATTCGACTCTGAACATTCTTGCATTGTTTCACACGAGGTTTTGGGGGACACCATACATTCAAACCATAACATACACATTCTTCTCATACCCATAATTCTTCTCAAGTACATGTGAAATATCACCATAAAGCAAATCTCAATAATTTTTTTTTAAATTTAAATCATCCAAAGTATCTTCTCCAACTATATACAATGAAATTAGAAATCAATAGAAAAAGAAAATCTTGCCTCTAATCCCAGTGGCTCAGAAGCTGAGGCAGGAGGATCATGAGTTCAAAGCCAGCCTTAGCAAAAACAAGTGCTAAGCAATTCAGTGAGACACATTCACTCAACCACTGAGCCACATATATATATATGGCTAGGGATGTGGCTCAGTGGTTGAGTGACCCTCAAAAAAAAAGAAAATCTCGAAACTGAATATGTGGAAATTAAACAACAACACTCTTGTAAATAACAAAGGAATAAAACCAGAAGTTAGAAAATATTTTAACATGATGAAAATTGAAAATACACGGGCTGGGGATGTGGCTCAAGAGGTAGCGCACTCGCCTAGCATGTGCGCAGCCCGGGTTCCATCCTCAGCACCACATACAAACAAAGATGTTGTGTCCACCGAAAACTAAAGAATAAATATTAAAAATATTCTCTCTCTCTTTTAAAAAAATGAAAATACAATATACTAAAACTTTCGAGATACAATAAAAGCATAATCAAAGAAAAATTTTAACTGTAAACTGTAAAAAGATTTCACATTGATTACCTAACCTTCTATCTTGAGAAATCAGAAAAAAAAAAAGAGCAAACAACAGCAAAAAATAAAGGTTAGAGCAAAGATAGATGAAATACAGTAATATAGTAAATCAGTTGAAGGAATCAGTAAAGCCAAAAGTTGCTTTTTTTGAAGAAATAAACAAAGCTAACAAACTTTTAGCTAGGCTGACAAAGGAAAAAAGAAAGAGATGATTCAAGTTACTAAAATCAGGAATGAAAGTGGGGGCATTACTGCTGACTTTAGAGAAATAAGAGGATTATGAGAGAATACTACAAAATGATGACATGTCATCAAGTTAGATAATCTAAATGAAATGGAAAAATTCCTAGCAATACACAAGCTACCATCAAGTGACTCAAATCTGAGTAAACTAATAGCAGGTAAAGGACTTGAGTCAATAATTATAAAACTTCCAACAAAGAACATTTCAGGACCATTTGGCTTCACATTTAAAGAAGAATTAATAATAATCCTTCTCAAACTCTTCCCCCCACCTAAAAAAGGAAGAGGGCAGAATACACTTAACTCTCCTAGATGCTAGTAATACCCTGATGCCAAAGTCAAACAATGAAAACCACAGACCAATATCTCTTATGAAGATTAATGCAAAAGTCTTCAAGAAGATACTTCCAAAGCAAACCCAGCAGCATATTAAAAGGATTATGCACCATGACCAAGTTGAATCTATCTCAGGAATGCAAGGATGATTCTACATGTAAAAATCATTTGAATATACACCACACTAATAGAACGAAGGTGGGGGGAGCATGATTATCTCAATTGATGCAGGAAAAGCATTTGACAAATCCAACAAACACTTCCATGGGAAAAAAATACTCAACAAACTAGCATAAATATCCTGGGGCTGGGGTTGTGGCTCACTCAATGGTAGAGCACACGCCTCACATGCAAGAAGCACTGGGTTCAATTCTCAGCACCGAGTATAGATAAATGAATAGAATAAAGGTCCATCAACAACTAAAAACAAATTTATTAAGGAAGTTAGGGCCTAATCCCACATGATGAAGATTAGGGTGTACTTTTTCTTCTATTAGACACAGAGTCTCTGGTTTAATTCCTAGGTCCTTGATCCATTTTGAGTTAAGTTTTGTGCATGGTGAGAGATAGGGGTTTAATTTCATTTTATTGCATATGGATTTCCAGTTTTCCCAGCACCATTTGTTAAAAATGCTATCTTTTCTCCAGTGCATGTTTTTGGCAACTTTGTCTAATATGAGATAATTATAATTTTGTGGGTTAGTGATATACTCATACATTGCTGGAGGGACTGCAAATTGGTACAGCCAATATGGAAAGCAGTATGGAGATTCCTTGGAAATCTGGGAATGGAACCATCATTTGACCCAGCTATCCTCTCCTTGGGACTATACCCAAAGGACTTACAAACAGCATACTACTGGGACACAGTCACATCAATGTTTATAGCAACACAATTCACAATAGCTAAACTGTGGAGCCAACCTTGATGCCCTTCAATGGATGAATGGATTTTTTAAAATGTGGCATATATACACAATGAAATTTTACTCAGTATTAAAAAGAGAATAAAATCATGGTATTTGCAGGTAAATGGATGGCACTGGAGAAGATAATGCTAAGTGAAGTTAGCCAATCCCCAAAAAACAAATGCTGATTGTTTTCTTTGATATAAGGAGGCTGACTCACAGTGGGGTAGGGAGGGGGAAAATGGGAGGATTAGATGAATTCTAGATAGGGAAGAGGGGTGGGAGGGAAATGGAGGGGTCGGGGGATTAGCAAGGGTGGTGGAATGTGATGGACATCATTATCCAAAATACATGTATGAAGACACAAATTGGGTGTCAACATACTTTATATATAAACAGATATGAAAAATGGTGGTATATATGTGTATTAAGAATTGTAATGCAAAAAAACAACAACAAGGTGCATGTATAAAGGCATGAATTGGTGTGAACATACTCTATATACAAAGATATGGAAAATTATACTCTATATGTGTAATAAGAATTGTAATGCATTCCACTGTCATGTATTTTTTAAAAATAAAATCAATAAAACTAAAAAAAATTAAATAAAAAAGGAACTATCCTGGGCTGGGGATACAGCTCCCTTGGTACAGTGCTTGCCTTGCATGCATAAGGCCCTGGGTTCAATCCCCAGCACCACAAAAAGAAAAGAGAGAGAGAGAGAGAGAGAACAATTGAATTGTTTACAAAAAAAAAAAAAAATAGTATTTTTTAAAAAAGGGGGAATATCCTCAACCTGATAAAGCTCACAGTTAACATGATACTTAAAGATGACGGATTTTACCTTTTTTCCTGAGATTATGAATAAAACAAAGATGTCTACTCTCACCATTTTTTGCTCCACATCATGCTGGAAATCCTATCTGTGGCAATTAAGCAAGAGAATCAATAAAAGACTTAAAAGCAATAAAATTGGAAAGCATTAAGTTAAAATATGTCCATTTGCAGATGACATGTTCTTATGTACAGAAATACATAAAGAATATACACATTGGGGCTGGGGCTATGGCTCAGTAGCAGAGCACTTGTCTAGCATGTATGAGGCACTGCATTTGATCCTTAGAACTGCATACAAAAAACAAGCAAATAAAATAAAGGCAAAAAATTAAGAATACACATATCAAAAAAAAAGGAAAAACAAAAATAAATGTTAGAGTTATTAAGTGAATTTAGTAAAGTTGCAGGATACAAAATCAACACACAAAAAATAGTTGTTTTATACACAGCTATGAACAATCTGATAAGAAAATAATTTAATTTCATCAAAAGTAATAAAATAATTAGCAATAAGGTTTGCCAAGGAAGACAAAGACTTATATGCCAAAAACTACACAGCATTCCTGAAATTTTTTAAAAGATTTGAATAGATGGAAAAGCATCCTATTATCATGAGTTAAAAAAAAACTTAATATTGTTAAGATGGCAATTCTCTCAAATGATCTACAGATTCAAAGCAATTCCTACTAAACTCCAAGTGTCTCTTATACAGATTAAATAAGCTGAGTATAAAATTTGAATGGCATTATTAAGGATCTGGAATAGCCAAAACTTTCTTGGAAAAAAAAAAAAAAAGTAGGAGAACACATACTCCCCACTTTAAAACTTACTACAGAGGTACAGTAATCAAAACAGTATGGTACTGCATAAGAATAGGCATAGTAGATCCAATAGAATTGAGAGTTTAGAAATCAACTCTGACATTTGTCATCAGTTGGTATTCAATAAGAGTGCCAAGACCATTAAATAGGAAAAAAACAGTCTCTTCAACAAATGGTAATAGAAAAACTGGATACCTACTTGCAAACGAATGAAATTGAACCCTTACTTTATATACAAATCTAATTTAAAACTGATCAAAGACCTAAAAGTAAGCCCTGAACTATACAACACTTAGGGGAAAAAACATCAAGGTAAGTCTTTATTACCTTAGATTAGGTAATGGTTTCTTAAATATGACACCAAAACACAAGCAATGAAAGAAAAAGTTGACAACTTGGACCTCATCAAAATTAACAGCTTTTGTACATCAAAGAAAACTGTCCAAAAAGTAAAGATAGCCTACAAAATGGGAGAAAATATTCAAAAATCAAATATCTGATTCAGGTCTAGTATCCAGAATACATAAAGAATTCCTACAATTCAAAAATAAAAAGGGACTTGCAAAGACATTTCTCTAAAGAAGATATATATATATGAATGTCCAACAAGCATATGACATTAAGGATATGCAAATGAAAAACACAACAAGACATCACTTTATGCTCACTAGGATGACTGTAATTGGAAAAAAGATGAAAAATCACAAATTTGGCAAGGATATGGAGAAATTGGAAACTTCATGCACTGCTGATGGGAATGTACAATGATGTAACTACTATGGGAAAACAGTTTGGCAGTTCCTCAAAAAGTTAAAACACAGAATTACCATATGACTCAGCAATTCTACTACTAGGTATATATCTTAGAGAACTGAAAACATGTTCAGATTAAAAAATACACACAAATTTTCATAGTAGCATTATTCATAATTGCCAAATGTGAAATCCAAATATCCCCTAATTGATGTATGGATAAAAGAAAGTGGCATATCCATACAATGGATTATTTATCTATAAAAAGGTATAAAGTACTGGACTGAATGTTACAGCAAGATGGTGAAGGCTTGCCTAGCACAGCAAGGCCTTAGCACCATAGAGGGAAAAAGTATAAAGAAAAAGTATAAAGTGCTGATATAATTCACATTCTACAACAGGACAAAACTTGGAAAAAGAAAAAAGAAAAGAAAGAAGCCAGACATGAAAGGCCACATATTATTGGACTACATTTATTTTTTTTAAAAAAATGTCCAAAATAGAAAAATCTACAGACAGAATGTCAATTAGTGGTCATCAAGGAACTGGCCAGAGATGTAAATGGGGAGTGACTGTTTGATGGCTGTGAGGTTTGTTTGAGGAGGGCTAAAAAAGTTCTGGAATTATATGCTGGTGATGGCTGCAAATCTTTTGAATGTACTAAAAACTACTGAATCGGTACACTTTAAAGGGATTAAAATGGTGAATTTACTTTTATGTGAACTTCACCCCAATTTTTAAAACGGATGTGGGAAGTGCTATAGGATTATATTACTCAAGCTAAAGACAGTGCATAGGCTGGATTTGATACCCAGCTCCACTACCTATGCAAATGGGAACAAAAAACTTTTTTGAGCCTCCGTTTTTTGTTTATAAAAAGATGAATAGGGGTTGGGGTTGTGGTTCAGTGGCAGAGTGCTTGCCTGGCATGTGTGAGACACTGGGTTCTATCCTTAGCACCATATAAATAAATAAAAAATAAAGGTACATCAACAACTAAGAAATATTTTTTAAAAAATGGGGGCTGAAGATGTAGCTCAGGGATAAAGTGCTTGCCTCGCATGTGTGAGGCACTGGGTTCAGCACCACATAAAAATAAAGATACTGTGTGTTCATCTACAATAAATAAATTTACAAAAAAAAAGGTGAATAGGGCTGAGATTGTGACTCAGTGGTAGAGCACTTGCCTCCCATGTGTGAGACACTGGGTTCGATTCTCAGCACCACATACAAATAAATGAATAAAATAAAGGTCCGTCAACAACTAAAAATATACATATATTTTGAAAAAGGGTAAATAATAACAATGCCCACCTTGTAAAGTTGTTAAGATTAAATGAGCTGGTGTTCACAGCCACTGCCCCGCAACCGCCGTCGCTCTCCAATGCCAGCGTGACCTCTAGCTTGTGGAGCTCCACACAAAGGAGAAGCAGGGTGAGTAAGGAGGTCTTCCTGCCATGGCTGGTACAAAGCCCACTGCCGGCAAATGGACAGGTGGAGAAGCACCCGGGGAACAACTGATTACGGAAGCCGCTCGAAGAATGCGCCCTCTACTGGAGGGGTGAAGAAACCTCATCCTTACAGGCCTGGTACAGGGGCATTCTCTGAAACTAGAAGAATTTTTCAGATGTCCACTAAACTTCTAATTAGCAAACTCCCTTTCTAGTGTATGGTGCAAGAAATTGTCCAGGACTTCAAACCAGATCTGTGCTTACAGAGATCAGCAAGAGGCAAGTGAGGCCAATCTGTGTGTTATCCATGCCAAACGTGTAACAATTATACCAAAAGATATCCAACTAACATGCACTTAGGTAGAGAACATGTTTAAGAATTCACTATGATAGGAAACATTTCATTCTCAAAAACATTTTTTTTCTCTTCTTCCTGTTAATGGTAATTTTGAATGTTAGATTTTTTTTTTTTTTTCCCATGGGGTCAAAAGGTACCTAAGTATATTATTGCAAGTTGAAAAATAGGGGACAGAAATCAGGTACTGCCAGTTTTTCCATTTTCATTTGTGTGTGAATTTTTAATATAAATGCAGATGTGTAAACCATTAATACAAATCAAAATGTTTCAGTGAACAAGTTTCAGCAGCTCAACTTTATAACAATTATAAATAAATAAACTATTAAATTTTTCTTGACAATGGCAGCATTTGGATTTTTTTAAACAAGTAAATTTGTTATTGATGACAACTAAATGGTGTTTGCAGCATTTTTATCATACAATAGATTCCATCCATTCATTATCCTTTTTTTGAGTTGTCCTACATGCAAGTACATGTTTTTAATGTTGTCTGTCTTCTGTGTTGTTCCTGTAAGTTTGCTATTAAAATACATTAAACTAAGGGCTGTGGATACAGCTCAGTTGGTAAAGTGCTTGCTTTGCATGCACAAGGCCCTGGGTTCAATCCCCAGCATCACACTAAATAAATAAATAAATAAAAATTAAAAATAAAAAAAAAATTAAACTATCAAAAAAAAAACTACTTAAGCTACTGAAATAAAGAACATGGGCTGGGGATGTGGCTCAAGCGGTAGCGCGCTCGCCTGGCATGCGTGCGGCCCGGGTTCGATCCTCAGCACCACATACAAACAAAGATGTTGTGTACGCCAAGACTAAAAAATAAATATCTCTCTCTCTCTCTCCCTCTCTCTCTCTCTCTCTAAAAAAAAAAAAAAAAAGAAGAACATATCATGTGCCTTAGAACACAGTACATTCTCAATGAATAGTGCAAAACATAAATAGTTAAATAGAAATTAGTTATGTGGATTCAGAGACACAGTGAGAGAGAAGAATGATAAATAAAATTCCTGCCTGGGAATAATGTATGAATCAGCCCACGGGAACTTTCATGCTTGAAACTTAGCTAGTGAGAATTTTGTAACTTATCATTCTTTTTCAGATTTGCCTAGCATGACTCAGTCTTTGAAGGGCAAAACAATGGATAAAAATGGCAAAGTGATTGAATTAAAATACTGAGATCCTGTTCTCACACACACACCCAAAAGCCTGACAGAAGCTCTTAGTTCATCTTTAAAACAGCATCAGCAGTGACTGGAGAAAACTATTTGTTGCAAGAGGAGGTAAGTGACATGAATTTCTGTTTTGCACAATGTGTTGACCAAAATTACAGCTGCCCATAACTTTCAGCTTCTTTGCCCACACAAATTGTTCTGAAGCCAACTCAAATCTCACCTCAGCTAAACCTTTTCAATCACTCCCACTAGAAAGTTCCTTAGACAAAAGAAAAAAAAAAAAAGCATTAATTAAAAAATCAATCTGTTACAATAATTCCCTTCCTTTCACATCACTTCCTCAACTTCCTCCCACACCTCAAATAGAAGTTTTTTGACTTCATTAATTTTCCAAATTCCATGACACTTCTCCTTTGATTTTATCCAGCACTTCCTTCTTCATTGAGCCTTAACTCCACAGTCAAATAGTATATTTTTTCTTTTACCAATGCCTTCAACTCTTTTTCTTTCTTCTTCCAAAGCAAAGTTTTAAATCTGCACAAATCCAATATTCAGTACTTCCTCTATGCTAGAACTAAGACATTAATTATTGTTGGAGAAAAACATGCAGTTAGGCAGAATGGAATCAAGACAAATTAATAGCAGACTAGTCTCAAATTCATACTCAACAATGCCCAGAAATCTTCCTAATTTTCTCTCCTAAGTTCCTCTTTCACATTCCAGTCGGGTTTCATATCCACTCAAACCCTACCATCCTCCTTCCCTTCATCCCCAATGGATGATCATTTCTCAAACTTCATACAGAATACAGAGTCCATCAAGGGCCAAGTCATCCCCCATATTTCAACCACCAATTGGCAACTGCATCCTGTTGGTTTTTTTTCCTTCTGTTAGACAAGAAGTGCCTTTCCCCTCATAGAAGTCAAATTTCTCCATATCTGTTCTGGATTGAATCTTCTTTCTACTCAAGGCCTTCCTGTACACCGAGGTATTAATTTGGCTATCTCTGAGTGGTTATGGGTGGTCTGTTTTTTTTCTTTTTTGTTTATCTTTATTATAGAAGTCATTGCTTATATAATGTTTGTAAGGAAGAATTTAAGAGGAAGTTAGAATCCCTTGTCATTGAGAAGTTCTGACAGGCTTAGAGAGGCTCCCTATTGTCATTCCCATCAACATTCAACCACTCTTCCATTTTGGGGTAGGAATAGGAACTAAATTCTTCCCAGCAAGAAACCAGGGGAACCAAAGTCTCCAAGAGATACTATTAAGTGCTACAGAATGGAATAACTATGTCTTGACAGGCCATATATCAAGTCTTTTCCGTAACCAATTCAATTGTCACTAATTTTCTAAATTACCTTAATCATAAAAACTGAGTAGGAGAGGTTACCTAATCACTGAGCTCTAAAGGAAGGGTAGAAGTTAAAGGGAGTCAGACAGCATTTGAGAGGCCCCCGTGTGGGAGGGCTTACCTCTAAAGAGCCACTTTTCTCATCAGTGAATCACACCGTCAAATTACAGGAGAAAGTGACAGGAATTCGGCTAAACTCCAACTCCAGTGTCAGAAGGTTATTCATCAACCCTCCAGCAGCAGCTCTTGGTTTGGCAAGGGATGTTTCCTCTAATTAGCTATTGCTCCCCGTGGGCCACCCAGCAGGACCTTTGTTTTCTCCACAGTTATTAATCAGCTATCCAGTGTTAACAAGATCAGATCTAGAAGTATGCAAATCCACTCTCAATTCTTTGTCCTAATCACTCAGCAGGCCACCTTACTAGCTCACTAATGAGGTGCCCTGGCCAACTAAAAGCATCATGCTAACTAACAAGCTGACCCACTCCCATTCTTAATGATCACTTCCAAAATGGGATGTTTTCATTTCAAATATATATGCCCATTCAATATGCAGAAATGTACCTCCTTACACAACTTTTTGGTAATATTTTACCTAAATTAGGCAAAGTTAAGACTGAGTGACCAAATTTAAAAAAAAAAAAAAAAAAAAAAGGAGAAATGTCCAGTGAATGGGGAATTCAAATAAGCACAAGTTCAACACCTGGAAACTTTTCTATCACCAGAAACAGAGTCCCTATCCCTGTTTCTGTTATCAAAATCTCATCCTCCTGATGCTTCTTTCTCTTCACAACCTCAAAATAGGATTCACAATGCAAAGGATTAGATTGAACCTTACAGAATTGCTAATCTGTACTTTAACCTACAAACTTGGCAATTTCATATGGATCAACTTACTGTGTAGCCCTCAGGGGTTTGGGGAAGGGAGTTGAATTCTTTAAAGTGATAAAATAATATTCACAATAGCTAAAATTATTAAGATCTTTCTATATGCCAAGCACTGAATGCTGCTGTACTTTTCCCCACTCATTTGACACTCATTTCACAGATGTAAAAACTGAAGTATAAATAAGTTAAGCCACTTAAGATCACAAACTTGCAGAAGCCAGATTTAAACATAGGCTTATCTGAGTGTACAGGTGTTTACCATGCTGTTGTATGCCCTTCAAAGAGTCCACTGATGATAATTGGAGAAATAAAGTTTTTTAAAAACTTCTGATTCCATATATTTTTCTAACCCTTCAAATATCTACTTTTTTCCACTGAGACTTACTAAAGATGAACATAAGTACAATGGTGAGTCTATTATATGCAAGACAGGTATCATAAGCATGTTTACATGTGCCCAGATTCATTCATTTGAGGAAATCTGAGCATTTAAGATCCTAACATTTGTTCCAGTGGGCACTGTTTTTAATTTGAAAACACACACTGTATTCTTTCTTTTTAAAAAAATTTCTAGTAATATTTGAAAGGTTAAAGAAACAAAATGTAAAGGATAAGATTTGTTTCAAGTTCTGTAAAGTTTTTAAGTTCTGTTTAGTTGCATTTGGAACCTGAGATCCATGTGGAAGTTAAAAACAACTCCCGGAAAAGCCACTGAAATGTATGTTGAAATCTCCCCTGACAACCCTCTCTCCCATAAACCTTGCAGTCCAGCACATACACACCTCAGGGCTTGAGCCAATCAGTTTGAATGTATACCCTTCTTTGTACTGACCAATCACCCCTACCCGACTTGTTCCCGCCAGTAAATGTACTAATCATGGTTGAGAGTTGTTGTTTGATTTTCCTGCGGCGTGTGATGATTTGTTATGCTGTATGTGAAGTCCCTGCCCTTTCCAGAAAATGTATATAAGCTCTGCTCAAGCCGTTCTCGGGGCTCTCTGCTCTTCCGAAGTGAGCTCTGAGCCCCAGCATGCTGGACCCCCAATAAACCCTTTGCTGTTGCATGAGACAGTCTCTTGGTGGTCTTTTCCTGCAATGTTCGCCCGACCTTTACAATTTATTCCAACATTTGCTACCCAATTCTGTCTTTGAATTCATTTGCACTTATATAATAATGTATGATATTGTCCACAATGAGATATTGTTCATTGTTTGCACATATTTTATTTTTCTGATTATTTTTCAAGTTTTATCATTCCTTTCTATCTATCTAGAAGTTTCTGTGATTCCTTTGAAATTATTTTTCATTCTTATGCCCAGATTATAGGGGGAGACAGTAGGGAGAAGCAAAGAGATAAGACAATTCCTTTACCACATTTCACATTAGATTTCTGGAGATTTCTCTGTTTTCCTACTTTGTATAGTAGAGCTTTATTGCCATCTAGTGCTAAAAAAGAAAATAAACTTGGAGAAAATGCTAACGAGCACACATTTTCAAATTTGAGATTCTCTTTGTGTCATGAGCTACTGTGTTAACAACTTCTGATTAGGCGATACCATAGTAATCCTATATCAGAAGAGAGAAATTTTACCATTCCTTTTCAAAGTTATCCACCATTTTCAAGAAAGTCAGATTCCTGAAACTAAGTGGTTTAGTACTATGATTATTGTAGGTATAAGTATTAGTAGTATTAGGGGCTGGAGATATAGCTCCATGGTAGAGCTCGTGGCTTGGCAAGCATGAGGCCCTGGGTTCAATCTTTGACATCAAAAAAAAAAAAAAAAACTATTGGTAGTGATATCAACACAAATCTTTTAGTTCATATGAAATGCAGTCCTTTTAAAAAATTATTTTCATAAGCTCAATATGAAATAGAGAGAGGTAGCCTCAAAGGCTGCAATAATAAAATGCTCATCCGCACCAAGGAAGTCATAGGTCCACTGAACTTTGTACTGGTACAACTACTATAATTTATTTAATCATCTTGAGGTACAAATGTGATTATACCTTTCATTTGACCTAATTAAATTAAGCCATATCCCAATATTTTAGGTATAAGTCCTGAAACATACTTTTAAAATGCCTTGTGGAAAGCAGAGAATATGATCCATCCACCAGCAGATCTAATTTTCAGCAACCATTGTTGCTGACACATTATGAAAACTGGTATTTCACACCCTGTGTGGTGGAGGGACACAATGCCAGTGGTCCTCTGGATCTGGGAGGCAACATATTCCTTATGGGATGTGCTGCTACCTGGTCCATTTACTGACTGACCCTTTCCATGGCCCAACAATTCTAAAGTAAATTTCCACATGCTTTCATTGATCTCACTGATCCATATTTGCTAGGTGCTATAATTCCTTTATTGTGTGACCCATTTCCTCCCATATCTCTGTCAAGATTAGCCTAGAGGCAAAGAGGTATGGTAGGGCCCAGTTTTGAGAACAAACATTATATTGTGAGACATCAATTTCAATTAAGGCCATTACATGGTCTCTAGGCAAGGCAAGGCTAATCCCTTTTAGCCAGAGGGAAAGGGCTGCTAAACTAGCAAGGATTTAGGAAGAAAGCTGTTCAAGATCCTCTGATTTTGGTGAACAATCCAATTCCAAAATTCCATGCTGAACAATTTTTACAACAAACTATCTAGCAAAGTCCTTTATAAACATCCCAAGCAAAGATCAAAGTTCTGGCATTTACACAGAAGCATGTCTAGAGACCTAAGGGTTAGAAAAAAGAGACAAGACATGATACAATACCATGCATGCACTATTCCTTCCAGGGCCACAGACACAGCAGGTCATTTTACAAACATATTCACTCTGCACACACGACTTCTCCAGAAGAGTTCAGAAAGATATACTTTGTGAATTTATTTCCCATTGTTCATTGCTGATTCTGCTGAATTAATTTTGTTTTTAAAATGTCCATTTATTTATTTATTTATTTATTTGGTGCTGGGGATTAAACCTAGGGCCTTGAGCAGGATGGGCAAATACTTTATCAATGAGCTACACCCCCAGTCCTCCCTGAACTTCCTGGCAGCCACTCAGGAAGCATATCCCATATCTTATCGTATGCCATTTTAATCTCTGTCTAGAGGGGTGACCTAGTATGAGTAGGACACCAACCAAGAGAAAGAAGGCAACA
Organism: Callospermophilus lateralis; assembly: GCF_048772815.1. Taxonomy (NCBI): domain Eukaryota; kingdom Metazoa; phylum Chordata; class Mammalia; order Rodentia; family Sciuridae; genus Callospermophilus; species Callospermophilus lateralis. The sequence goes on from NC_135308.1 coordinate 46,649,079, forward strand.
GTCAAGAGAATCTGAGAAGATGCAAAAGATGGTACTAACAGTGGATTTGGAAATTCTTGTGTCCAAGGAAGGCTTCCAGGAAAATGTTATTGCTACTACTCACTCATAACAAGGAGGACTATGCTTTTTAGTTCTCCTTACCCAACAGTCTTGCAGCTCTGTAGTTGTAACAGCACTAATGTTACTTGCCCTGTTTTCTTAAACTGGCACTTGTGGTTTCCCTGTATCTGTTCACACCTTTATAAATAGTTTCTTTATTAAACCTTCAAATTATTCCAACCTGAGTGTGCCATCTATTTCTTACTGGGAAGGCTGTTTATTATTCCAGATACCAGAGATACAGCTATAAGCAAAATAGGAAAAAAAATCCTAATCCTCATAAGACAACCGAATGAGGGAGACCAAAATTAAATAAGAAAAAAACAAGAGGTGGGGATGGGAACTGTCTGGAAAAGGTGATAGAATGGTAAAGAAATGATATTTCAGCTTGCACAATAGCCTACACCTGTTATAGAGACTTCTTCTTTTCTTGGCCACAGTCGAAAACCTTTTGTGTCAATCAGTAAATGGACCAGGTGGCAGCGCATCCCATAAAGAATATGTTTCCTTCCAAATCCAGAAGACCACTGATATTGTGTCCCTCCACCCCACATGGTGACAGGGGGTGGGTCTATAAGGACTCAGGTACAACAATTTATCCTTCACCATAGAAAGGACAGTTGAAGCCTGGCATGGTGGCACACGCCTGCAGCTCAGGAGGCTGAGACAGGAGGATCGCAAGTTCAAAGCCAGTCTCAGCAACAGTGAGGTGCTAAGCAACTGAGTGAGACCCTGTCTCTAAATACAATACAAAATAGGGCTGGGGATTTGGCTCAGTGGTTGAGTGCCCCTGAGTTCAATCCCTGGCATCCCTCCTCCCCCAAAAAAGGGACAGTTGAGCATTCTCCATATACTAGATCCCTATAAATTCCACTGAGGTGGAAGATTCCAAAATTTTTATCAGATTTCTCACCCTATAGTACACAAATATCTTATCAATACATGTAGAGTAGTTATTACTTCTTCTCATCAGGTTCAATACAATGACATGGACCAATGTGATATCTTGTAGAAGGGAAAGGTGATCACAACACAGACTAAACTGCAACATAGGATTGGAAAGTAGATGTCCTGCAGAGTGAAGGTGCATTGCTGGCCTTGCCAGTCCAAAAAAAACTTGCCTCTGGTGGTCTGTACTAACAGGCATGGAGGAAAATCATTTACTAGAACAACTGTGGCATAGAAGGTAGCACATCTGGAAACAGCATCAGCAACTAGTCACCACTTGATTAAGTTTATGACAATCCACTGTTCTCAAGATAGGCCTGTTTTTTATACAAGCCAGAGAGATGGCTTGAGCGAGGAAGTGGTGGGAATTCATAACAATACATCCCTTAAGATCCTAATGTTAGCACTAATCTTTGTAGTCCCTTCGGAAATATGGTATTGCTTTTGGTTTACTTTAACAAGAATTTATCATCTCACATTTCTGAAGGCTCTGAGATCCAGCTGTCAGTGGGGCCATGCTCCCTCTGAAGGTGCTGGGGAAGGATCTATTCCAGGTCTGTCTCCTAGCTTCAGGTCCTTTGCTGACTTTTGTATACCTGGCCTTGTGGCAGTATAATTCTAATCACTGTATCATGTTCTCCCTGGGTATGCAACTTTGTGTCCCGATTTCTTCCACTTTAAAATAACATACTCTTCTACTCCAGGACAGCCTCATGTTAATTTAACTAATTTAATTTGAATGACCTATTTTCAAGATCAAACAAATTCTGAGGTATGGTTATTGTTTTCTGTGTCCCTCCACTTCACCCTATTTCCTCCCTCTAGTATCTTTAGCAGCCATCATCTCTGACTTGGATATTTCTCCTAATTAGAGCCCCCACAAGCCTTCTCTGTCCCTTTATTGCAATGTTCATATCACAGCCCCTATTGATAGCCTGAGGCAGTTCTCCTACCTAGAGGCAGTTCTAGCAACTTTCACTTGGTATTTCCTGCCTAAACAGTCCTCACTCCACAGGTCAGGGAACTTGGGTAGGGATTCTGCCAGTGTCCAAGTATGTCTAGTCTAATTATGAATTCCAGACCTGGGAAATGCATTTGAGAAACTCATGTGAGATGCTGAAAGGGTAAAAGAAACTGAAGTTAAAATGTAAAGGACCAGGCATTTTAAAGCTTCTAAGCTGCAAAGCCTGAGTTAAAATGTAAAAGACCAGGTATTGTAAAGTTTCTAAGCTACACTCAAAGCCTGAAATTCCTGTGGCACTTAAGACAATTCCCGGAACTGCCCAGTAGCTGTGTGTCGGATTCCCCCCTTGACTACCTAGTTGTTTAACAACCTGGACCCTGTGCAGCTCAGCACGTAGGCACCTCAGGGCCTAAACCAATCAGTTTGAATGTACACCCCGCTTTAGGACTGACCTATCACCCCCGCCCGACCTGTTCCCGCCAATGAATGTACTAATCATGTTTGAGAGTTGTTGTTTGATTTTCCCGCGCCTCATGATGATTTGCTCTGATGTATGCAAAGCCCCCGCCCTCCCCAAAAAGTGTACTTAAGCACTGCTTAACCCCTGCTCGGGGCTCTTGGCCGCTCTCCCTTCTTGAGTGAGCATGGAGCCCCAACTAGCTGGAACTTCAATAAACCCCCTTTTGTGGTTGCATGAGTCGGTCTCTTGGTGGTCTCTTCCTCCGTCGTTCGCCGGTCCCTTACAATGCATCTGAGCTGAAATCCCATTGGTTACCTGACCTCCACAATTTCCTATTCTGGTGGACCAGTGAAGCATCAGGCCTCCTGGAATTAGTGTTAATTCAGAGACAGTGTCCAGCAATTTCCAAAATATCTGATTACTTCCCTTTCCTCAGTGTATATTCACCCTAGTGAATAGCCATAGGTCCCATGTGGAAAGATTGGGAAAAAGTTAAACTATCAATTTTTGGTGGTATTGCAGGGTTCTCTCTCAAAGGGACCCAGACTCATAATGGAGGAGTTCTGGGTCTATAAACTGGCCCAAAATGGGAAATAATTTAGAGGCCATAAATGTCTTGGTGATTTAAGTTACACTTTTATTTGACCTAGAACTCTTCCACTTACACAAATCACATAAGAATATAGCAGGTAACCCAGCTATGGTGCCAAACTAGGTGCCCTTTAATAGATGAATGGATAAAGAGATACACACACCCACACACCCATACACACACAATAGAGTATTACTCAGCCATAAAGAATGACTTTACAACACTTTTCTGATAAATAGATGGAACTGGAGATTATCATGTTAAATGAAATAAGCCAATCCCCAGAAAAACTGAAGGTGGAAAGTTTTCTTTGATATGTGAAAGCTAACAAACCATAAGGGCAGGGGATAGAAGTTCAGTGGATTTGACAAAGAGGAATAAAGAGGAGGGAGGAGAGAGGAAAAAATTCAGTGGAATGAATCTGACAAATAAATCTCCTATGTACATATATGAATACATCACAGTGAATCTCACCATTGGAAACATCCACAAAAAATTAATTAAAAAAAATACGATTGGTAAATGGCAAAAAGATCAATAGAAGGAAAGAAGAAGGCAGTGGGAAAAAGGAAAGGGAAGGAAAGGTGACACCAGCAAGCCATTGAGATGATAATGGTTATGTTAAGATGTGCATTCAATTGGAGATTAGACCCCTGCTGTCCACCTCAGCTTGCTACTTTGGAGCTCTCAGGGACTCCCGGAGAGTTCCCATTGGTTGGGGAAGTGCGGTAGGAGGGAATTCCGGAAGAGGGATTTCCTGTTGGTGTAGTGTGTCCCGGGAGAAGGCCGCATGCGTGGCCTTCGGGGGAGTTTTGGAAATAAAGTTTGTTCCTGCTTGAGTGGCTCGTGATTTTGTGCCCAGCCAGACTGCGGCAATTACTAGGGCACTTAGTTTGGCACTATAGCTTGGTTATCTGCTATACTTATATGTGATTTGTGTAAGTGGAAGAGTTCTAGGTTGAATAGAAGGGTACATTTCTGATATAATAAGATCTATAATGCTTGTAGGTCAAAATGGATTCTTTTAAAAATATTTATTTTTTTAGTTATAGGTAGACACAATATCTATAGGAACACCCCTAACTGGTTAAAACGCCAGCAACCTTATCCTATTTCCAAAAAAAAAAGAATTCTACTAAACTCTCATGTGAATAAAATTGCAAAACTTGTCTTTAGTTCTCTTTCATCATTCCTTTCTCCTTTTGATGCACTCCCAAACAGGTACATCAAGATCCCACTAAGGTGCCTCAGTGTCCCTTGGCAGCTACCCTTATTTGGGGATTGATGAGACTTGGTTGTACTGTCTTCTATACTCTGGAAGTCTTAGATTTTGGGAGGTGATTCTCAGAATCGTTTCCACAAATGATAAGGAAGTGTATATACATGCAACAGATGGAAGAGGAACACTGAGGTCTCTCTCTTTTCCTACCTTCCCTTCAGGCATCCTCTCAAAGAATCTGAAAGGACACCCCCAGGAGTCCCCAGCAGTTGGAAAGCCATCAGTTAATCCAATCCCTTTATATTCACTTTTTATTTTCTTAAGATCCCACTGACCTCTAATAATATGTTCAAAAACATATAGCATTTTTAAGAATATCTAATGTAATATTCAGAACATTATCACAGGTCCAATTCATACCAGTTTTTGATTAACATTTTTTTTTATATTATTCCACAAGTAAAACATAATTAATGTAAGATTATCAACTCCTATAGCAAATAATAAACTAAAACCCCAATAATAATAAGCCAACAGAGAAAAAGGTAATACACTGAATTCTCTTTTTTCCATATTATTCTACTAAGGAGATATGAGGTAAGGATACCTCAAGAAAATGGGGTAAGGCTGCCCCCATGTTTCCTTTGAAAGAAATTAAAATTCCTAATAAGCTTTACAGATGAAGAAAGGGTAGTTCTACTTAAATACCTTTGGTAACTACCCTTTAGGTCACACTTCTCAATGAGGACTGGTTGGTTGGTTTTAAATTGGTTCCTAAAATTAAACAGTGAAACACTCAGGGTACAAAGTTTAATAAAGAGTAATCTCTAATGGGTTGGGAAGTTTGGAGATTATATTCTTTTAAGAATTACTTTTTTAGCAAGAGACTTTCATATTATTTCTAACTTACTTTTTGAAAACATTTACTAAATGACTAGTACCTAAGGTTTGACTAACATGAACTTCTTGTGTAGGGAGACAACTTCTGCACAAACACTATTACTCTGGGAAAAAGGGTAAAAAAAGGTCATGCTAATTTGTACCAAGGCCAGTAGAAAGAATGAGAACAATACCTCATTTGTTTTTATTTATTATATCATGTTAGGGTAAGACTGAAACAGACTATTAACAATATTTGAGATTCCACAGAGAACTGCATGCTTTTGCTATTAGAAGACCTTTCTTGAAGTATCTGAACTTTACCTCTTGGGAACTGAAGAAATACAAAAACTTCAAGCATTTTTGTCAGCACATAATCATTCACAACAACCTTCTAAGATCCTTATTTTCCACCCTTTCCTATAAAAGATAATTCTCATTTACCATAAGTCCATTACCACTGAAGGATTCAATGCTTCAGAGCTTTAAAATGATCAAAACCCACAAATTAGCATTTTCAGTAGTCCAAAACTTGGTTTAAATATCTGAAAGACAGAGAACACCAAATAAAGTACAGAATATTATTATTTCTATGAAGTAATGACTCACTGACTAAAACCACCTGAGACTGAAAATTTCTATAATCAGTTTCTACTGGTTTAATGCCTTCATTATTAATGCTCCTTATAGTATTACAGGTTTTATAAATAAACAACACATTTCAGCATTCCTTAGCAATCACTTGCAAAAACTGCAATATACACCTGCTTATTATACTAACATACAATACATAAGCATTTTGTCATACTATCATCTCTTAACAGAATACAAAAAGCAATACAGGACAGAACACCACAGAAATTTTGAACATCCCCTTTCCCCAGATGTTAGCAGTAGCATTTTTTTTTTTTTTAAGAGGATGAAAAATCAGAAATTTTGCATCCAGTGTTTGACTTCAATCTTCTACCTTATCGTCTTCTGGTACCACCATATCCTAGAATGAGAAGAGTAAAATTTTGATTAGTTTAAAAAATATATTAAAATTGGTTACAAATTATAAGAGTAATACATGTTTATTGTTAGCTGATGAATAAGAGAGACATGAAGGAAGGAATGAAAGAGTTGCCTAGTGGAATAGGACCATGCAGGACAGTGTGGCATTTCCCACAGCCCCCCTCCCCATTTTCAAGCCTAATGAATTCACACATGCTTGCTGTGAATAACTTTTGGTTAGAAAACCAAAGAAGATGCATTCTGTGGCAGGTCAACATAGGACAGTTAACACTCAAAGTCTAAGCCAAAAAGGCAGAGAGAGAGGTCAACAATGCATGAGCCATGCTCTGGTATCCCTTATAACTCCAAGTCCAGTGATAAGTAGAAGAAATGGGTGGGGCAGAATTTCAAAGGTCAGTTTTACTTAGACATCTGCTTCCCCACTACACCCCTACCTACCATACTAACAGGCTACAATCAACAAGTTTTCCCATTGTGTCCAGATGGGAAAGTCTCTTAATTTTTTTTCAGGTTGTTCGGTAATATTTCATGATTTTCTTCATATTAGTATGTCCCATTTATGTCTAGTGAATAGCTATGATTTTTTTTCCCAGTTTTGTTTCCCATGAGAATGAGCCTTCTTCTATCATGATGTCTATTCTAGCCATATTTTTATATTTTTTCCCAATCATTAACTCACTTTTTCTCACCAAAAGTAATCACTATTTTTTTTTTCTTTAATAAAAACTGGGTGTCATTATGTTGCCCAGGCTGGCCTTGAACTCCTTGGCCCAAGTAACCCTCCTACTTCAGCCTCCCAAGAAGATGTCATGTGCCACTGTGCCTGCCTAGAAATCACCACCTTAACATCTAACACTACAAGTTGGTTTTGTTTTGAACATGTACAGATATTATAATCACACTGCATATATTCTTTTATGTCTGGATTCTTTATCCTTGGTAGATCTATCCACATTATTGCATACCACTGCTTACTTGTTTTCATTGTTTCTCAATATTCCAAGGAATAAATACCTCAATTTATCCACCCATTTTACTGCTAACAGATAAATGGGTTGCTTCCAGTTGGAGGCTATTATGAATAGGAACGCTATGACATTCTCGTGTTTATCTGTCAGCGTACAAGTATGTGCATTTCTGTTGCTAAATACAGGATTTTTTTTTTTTTTTGGCCCTCCCTGTCTGTGGGTTCCACATTTTCATATTGAAAATATTTTTAAAAAGAATTTTGGATGTAATTCAGAGGTAAAGTGTTTGCCTAACATGTGCAAGGCTCTGGATTCAATCCCTGCTGACACGCAAAAATGTATTTTTTGGAAAAAGAATTATATTTGTATTAAAGATATATAGACTTTATTCTTGTCATTATTCCCTAAAAAATAAAATACAACTACTATTGACATAGCATTTACATTATACTAGGTATTATAAGTTATCTAGATATAATTTAGATTATTTGAGAGGATACCTTTATGTTATATACAAACACTACATCAGCTTTATATAAGGGACTGGACCAGGCTAGGGATGTGGCTCAATGGTAGTCAGCTTGCCTAGTGTGTGCCTGTTTTTAATCCACAGCACCTACAGATTTTGATATCACTGGCGGGGGGGGGGGGGGTCCTGGAACCATCCCTTACAACATGAAAGCACAACCATATCTGAGAGTGAAACTGCTAGGTCCTAGGTATGCTTAGGTTTAAATATAGTAGGTAACACCTCTTTTCAAAGTGACTGTATCAATTTATATTCAAACCAGCACTATAAGAATTTCATTCTCAAATTTTAAAAAATGCTTAAATATATATTTCCTATCAATTTCAAGAATTAATAATTGTTCAACAGCTGAGGAATCTGTAGAAAAAGACAAATCTAATCCATAGCAATTGACAACTGCCTTATTATCCACCACCTCTCATGTTCCGTTGACTAGTTGGATGTTTAATTCCAAATAATTACTAATTGGTTTTTGCTTTTTACAAAATATACTTTCTACCCTTTGAAGTAAACATATCATATTGTGGGAGACCAACCTCGCACATGACTGAGTTAACGCCCTTGCCGGGTGATGTGGCATCAGGCACCCATGCTGCTAGACTGCCACACTCTTCTGGGGTTCTAGTGACTGTGTTTTCCTACAGCCCCATAGGTGGAGCTATACTCACCTGTTCCTTTGTAATATTACCTCTTGCCCTGTTTAGGATAGAATGTTCCATGGAAGTGCCTTTGTGTGTCCCTTGTCTCACTGTGCCTTTGGGTGTGGCCTACTCAGATGTCAGTCAACCTGCTGACAGTGGACATCACGAAGATAGACTCAGCCCCCTGAAACCTGACCCCTTGCCTCATTTGAATAGCTTCTCCTCAGTAAAAGGGGTCAGTGCATGCTCTCTCTTTCTGCAGACCCTTAAGGTCAGAGGAGCCATCACAGGGACCCCAAAGAAAAGATACTTGTATAGTTATTTTAACTTGTATAGTTATTTTGCGCAGCCCAGTTAGCCCAGTTCAACTGGAGTAACCCCTGAGCTTTTTAATCGTAAGAACAGAAATCCAGCATCATATTATTGACAATTACCAAAAGTATGACTCAATATGTTTTTTGAAGCTGAGCACTATAATCTCAGCACCCAGGAGGCTTAAGGCAGGAAGATGGCCCAAGCTCAGGAGTTTGAGACCAGCCCAAGCAAGAGTACATAGCATAAATCTCTGTCAATTATGTTATTAATGTTTTTGGTGGGTATACCACATAAAATCATGATTGCTAAATATAGTCATCATCTTAAGTCCCTAAACTACTACTATACTTTCCTGCTACATGATAGGAACATCTATATTTCTGCTCTTACCCGTTGCCGTTCTGGTTTTCGTTTCTGAGTTTGAACATGCTGAGTAGCTCCCTGGGCCTCCATGAAGTGGTGAGTAAGCACGACTATTCCAGGTGCTAGAGTACGGAGGGTAAGATGGGTAGTACCATGAGTTTGAAAAGGGTGTTGCTGCTCTTTAAAGACATAAAAATAGGTTAGGCATCCTTCTTGGAACTACAATTTTTAGTAACCTTCCTGTTCCTAAATCATCAGAAGAAAATATCTCTATGAAATGATTTTTCCTGAATGTTCTGGCACATGAGGGTTAACATGAAATAAATCACTTTATATTTCTGTCAATGTTATGGTCATTGCCATGTAGAAATAAAAAAGAAATAAATGCTCTTTCTTTCTCAATTTATACTCAAGTAAAATCTAAACTTAAAACTACCATTAATACTCAAAGCACTGCAGAATCTAGACCCCGGCTTTTTCAGCCTTGAGTCTCCTTCTCCTACCTAAGCAGTCTGTTCCTTCCCCAAATATTGTGCTCTTTTCTGCCTTCTCATTTACTCAGATGTCAAGAAACAGTCTTTTCTATCTTGTGATATATATAAAGATAACATGAAAAAAAATAATGAAGGAAAATAACATACAATATTGATCAAAACATATATAGTAAACTTCACCAAAGAATCTGATTTAATAGGGTCATATCACCATAATTTATTTTCCTTAACAGAGCCAAATTCAGTCAAATTAAAAGCAAATCAAAGAAGCCTCAAAGGAAAAGTTAAACTAAAGGACAAATGAGATCAAAGCAATACCTACCTATTGCTGCCAAACAAATATCCTAATATTCCTCCAGTTCCCAGACCAGTCCAGAATCCTGGTCCTGAATTTTCATATCCTTGTGGTCCTGCAAAAGCATTCCCAAAATCAGAAGCTGTACCATGGCCAGTATTGTGTGGTCCTTAAAATAAGAACAATTTACTAAATTCTGTATCATCACTTAAATGTAACATAACCTAAAAAAACTAACATGACATTTTAAGTATTCCATCTGTACTGTACTACTATACTTAGGCCTCAATTTAGAAACAAGTTGTATTCAAAAAGGCTATTTGTAAAAATATTGCTTTATAACCAAGGAACACATTTTCAATAGACAAGAGAAAGAGGATTGGGGTGCGGTGACACACACCTGTAATCTCAGTGGCTCAGGAGGCTGAGACAGGAGGATCAAGTTCAAAGCCAGTCTCAGCAATGGTGAAGCACTAAGCAACTCAGTAAGACTATGTCTCTACAAAACAGGGCTAGGAATGTGGCTCAGTGGCCGAATGCCTCTGAGTTCAATCTCTAGTACCCCCTCACAACCCAAAAAGAAGAGAGTAAAAGGGATGTATTTGGGGGCTTAAAGGAGGGTCTTCTTGTAGAATTACGTCTGCCTGGCTCCAGATAAGTTACTAGAAGATGATCCCATTTTTCTAAGTTATTTCCCTTCTGTACTGAGAATGTCTCTTAAGAGGTCCAGGCGAGAGATACATCTGAGTCTGTAATGTAGGAAACCAGCTAGTTATTTATTTGTACCAGTTGGGAAGTAAGATCTTTAAGAGGTCAAAAAAGTATCTTCTGCTCAGACAAAGCTTTTTAAAAATCAGTGTATAATAAACATATAGGAAAGCATGCTAATCTTCTGTGTACATATGGCACAATAAATTGTACATATGTATACATCCATATAACCACCCTCAATAAACCAATTCTGACACCCTACAAGGCTCTTTGACAATTCCCAATAGATACCATCTATATCTGACTTCTGCACGTTTTAATTTTATCTATTCCTGAACTTTTTCAAACGGGATCTCATAAGGATATATAATACTCGCTTGTGTTTGACATATAATCATGTTTATAAGAGTCAATCCTGGGGCTGGGATTGTAGCTTAGTGGTAGAGTGTTCACTAGCATGTGTAAGTCACTGGTTCAATCCTCAGCACCACATAAAAACAAATAAATAAAATGAAGGTATTGTGTCTATTTATAACTAAAAAAATTTTAAAAAGAGTCAATCCTACTGATGCATAGATCAGTAATTTTTTATCTCATACAGTATGACCCTGTGTGAAAAACTCAGTCTACCCCACTCTAATTTCTATTTCCTGGTTTTAGCTGTTGTGAATAAAAATGCTATCAACATTCTTGTGCATTTGTTTGTGTACATATGCCTTTACTTTTCTTAATGAAGTTAATGAGGAATAGAAATTATGGTAATTGGATAGGTATATGTTTAGTTTTAGTAGATACTGACTGATTTCCAAACTGTTTTACCATTCTGACTCTTAAAAACAAAAGTATGAAAGTTTCACCCCATAGTGGTGACATACACCTACTTGGGAGGCTGAGGCAGGAAGATCACAAGTTCAAAGCCATTCTGGATAATACCTTATAGATGTATACCACTGTCTGCAACTTTAGCAAGACTATGTCACAAAATAGTTTTAAAAGGATGAGGATGTAGTTCACTGGTAGAACACTTGCCTAGCATGCTCTAGGCCCTGGCTCAGTACTAAAAATGACAGGAAAGGAGAAAAAAAAAAAGGATGAAAGGCTCAGTCACTCTCTCTCTTTACCAATTCTTAGTACTCCTTTTAAGACTTGCCATTATGGCAGTTAATTGGTAGTTAAAAATCGTCTTACTGTGGTTTTATTATGCATTTCCCTATAGACTAATCACACTGAGCATATGCATGTTATATTGGCCATTTGAAATATCCTCTTTTATTAAACAGTAGTTCAAGTCCTCTGTCAATTTTGAAAATGGGGTTGTTTTTTCCCAGATTTGTGGAAGTTCTTCAAATGTAAGTATTTTTATTTTTTTGTAGTTGTAGATGGACAGCATGCCTTTGTTTCATTTTTATGTTATGCTAAGGATCAAACCCAGTGTCTCACACAAGCTAGGCAAGCACTCTGCCATTGAGATACCACCTTAACCTGAAGAGATATAAATTTAATAGGGTTGAAGCCTCTAGTGGACAAGTTCCTAAAAGATGGAAACAGTTGGCTTTGCCAAATACCCTGCAAGACCCCACCCTGCCTGTTCGCATAAGAAATTTAAAAATAAAACTTATGAATTCTAATTTTGGCAAGATCTGAGATCTAAAAATAACATTGTTTCAGATATTCATCCTATAGTAACTAATCCATACACCTTACTAATGGCAATGCCAGGTAACTATGGCTAGTTCAAAGTACCAAATTTAAGAGATGAGTTCTTTTCCATACCTCTGATAAGGATTTCATTCATATATTGTAGACATAAGTCTTTTGTTGGAAATGTTTTACAAACACTCTCTTCATGTGTGGCTTGCTGCCTTTTTACTCTCTTCATAGTGTTTTTTTTTTTTTTTTTTTTTTGGGGGGGGGTGTACCAGGGATTGAACTCAGGTGCACTCAAACACTGAGCCACATCCCCAGCCAATTTTTGTATTTTATTAGAGACAGGGTCTCATTGAATTGCTTAGTGCCTCACCATTGATGAAGCTTGCTCTGAACTCTCAATCCTCCTGTCTCAGCCTCCTGAACTGCTGATATTACAGGTGTGTGCAACCATACCTGGCTCACAGTGTTTTTTGATGAACCAGTGTTCTTAATTTAAATAAGACTTATTCATCCATCTTTACTTTTATGGCTAGTACTTTTTGTGTTCTGTTTAAGAAATCTTTGCCTATCCTAACATCATGGAAAAATTCTTCTGTTTTATTCTGGTAACTTATTTTACCTTTTATGTTGAGATCTATAATACTTAATGAATTTATTTTTTGTGTAAAGTATGAGATAGGAGTCATTGTAAATATCCATTGTCAAAGCTGATTAATTTTAACCAGGCATCCTTAAAATAATATTCACAATATAATCTTATAGAGAAATAGAACAGAGGCAGTTAAAGCAGTTGAAAATGAAAAAATGAGAAGACAAATCTACTTTGCTTTCCCAATGTGACCATTTTCTGTTTCAGTAACAAGCAAAGGATTCACTACTTCAGATTCCCCCTATTTACTGCCCTCAGAGAGGGAAACATACCTGTGAACTCTGACTTAAAGCCTGGGGGAGAGGGTCCTGCTGAGTTGGTGAACCGCTGGTAATGCTGGGAATATGGAGGATACTCGGAATATGGTGGCGGAGAATACTGACCATCACTAAGGAACAACTTATAAATTACAAAGGCAATAGTAAGCAGAACAGCAATGGTAACCAATCCACCAACGCCACAAGAATCTGCAGAGTACAACTTATAATAATAATCAGAGAAAGAGAAGCCAGGGTGTTTTCCAGACTCTTTCAATTTTTGCAGACCAATTTCTGTATAATCTAAGTGATACTCCAAGCCACAGGAACCTCTTAGTACATACTGGTCTTCAGAGGACTCATAGCCCTCACAGCTCACCACAGTTTTTCCAAATTTGTATGCAACATCTAAATCAGTTTTACATTCCCACTGTGAAAAGAAAACAGAAATAAGTTACTAGCACCAAAAGATTCCTTTTCATTTAATATATACTATTTGGCCTATACTAATCTATCATAAAATCTACAAAATGAAGCAAAGGAATAATCAACAAAAGAAATTCAGGACAATTTCTTTGGTGGAGAAAACCAAACTGGGGGCTTCAAAAAGATATTAGTGCTCTACCTCTTAAGCTGGGTAGTGGGCATATAAGTGTTCTACCTTACCATCTTTGTTTTTGTTTTTCATAGTACCGGGGACTGAAAGACTGAAACCCAGGATCTCACCCATGCTAGGCAAGCATTCTATCACACTCTAGTCCCAATCTTTATTCCTTTCATGTAAGTTATATAATCATTTCTATTAAATACTATAATTTAGGGCTGGGGTTGTAGCTCAGCAGTAAAACACTCGCCTAGCTCGGGTGAGGCCCTGAGTTTAAACCCCGGCAACACATAAAAATAAATAAATAAAATAAAGACAATATTTTTTTAAATGCCATAAATAAATAAATGCTATAATTTATAAAATTCAAACAAATTTCAAAATGTTAACTTTTGCCATTGTTGTTTAAGATACTTTTTTTTTAAACAGAGATTTTAAAGATATTAAGGCTCAAAACTCAGCATCATATATGAAGATCTGATAGCCACATATAGGATTTGGATATGTTTTACTACTTTCTGAGAAACAAAACTTTCTACACAAAACTTATAAAATCAAGGACTAACTTTTCCAGGGTCCAAATCTATGTAATTCTGATAGGTTAAAAAAAATATATACACACACACACACACACACACACACACACACACACACATATATATATATATGGAAAAATGCAAAAATCATCCAAGTTAACCTCAAAAATTTCCACCTTAAAAATATAAGCTCCAGTTTAAATTTCTATATTTTGTGCTACATAGATAACACATTTCTTTAACAATATTTAAAGATATAAGTTAAAGTAGATTAATCAGTTCTATTGCCTTTGCTAAATTTTGTACAAGTTGTATTTCTCTCTCAAAGTTCAGAAACACTATTTTATTTTTTTAATAACAGCTTGATTTGGGGCTGGGGTTATGGCACAGAGGAAAAGTGCTCCCCTAGCATGCGTGACTTGAGGCTCTGGGTTCAATCCTCAGCACCAAAAACTAAATAAAGGTATTGTATCCACCTACAACTAAAGAATAAATTTTTTTTTAAACAGCTTTAGAAACAATTTACCTACCATCCAATTCACACATTTCACTGGTTTTAAGTATATTCACATAGTTAAACAATAATAACCAAAACTAACTTTAAAGTATTTTCATCATCCTCAAAGAAATCTCAAACCCATTAGTAACACTGCCCATTTTCCCTCAAACCTTTCTACCCTATTACCAATCCTTTTTGTGTTTATATTGATTTCTTTACTGAGGACACTTCATATAAATGGAATCATACTATATGGGTCGTTGTGACTGGCTTCTTTCACTTAGTACTAACATTTTTAAAGTTCATTCATTTTGCAGCATGTATTAGTACTTGCTAAAAATTCTGAAAAATAGTTCTCTGTATGGATATACCACATCATATTAGTGATGAAAGCATCAAAAATGGACATTTGGATTATTTCTAGACTTTTTAGTTATTTAACTGACATTGCTGTAAACATTTATGTAAAGCTTTTATGGGGAAATATCTTTTCTTTTTTTTAATATTTATTTTTTAGTTGTAGGTGGATACAATACCTTTATTTCAGTTTTATGTGGTGCTGAGGATTGAACCCAGGGCCTCACATGTGCTAGGCACTCTACTACTGAGCTACAACCCCAGCCTGGGAAATATCTTTTCAATCTCTTGAATATATTCATAGAAAGAGAATGACTAGGGCATGTGATAATTCTACTTCAAGAAAATTCCAGATAGTTTTTCAAAGCAGGTGCACTGTTTTACATGCCCAAGAGCAATGTATGAGGGTCTCCACATCCTCACAACACTTGTATCTGTCTTTTTCATTCTAGCCTTCACACTTCTTATTGAATATGAAGTGGTATCTTTTTTTTTTTTTTTCCCTCCCGTGGTACTGGGGATTGAACTCAGGGCCTTGTGCATGCAAGGCAAGCACTCTACCAACTGAGCCACATCCCCAGTCCCAAGTGGTATCTTATTGCAGTTTTGATCAGCATTTCTCTAATGGCTTTTGATGGTAGACATTTTTCATGTGTTTATTGGTCATTTGCATATGTCCTTTAAATAAATGTTGTCATCTTGCATTGTGAGAGTTCTTCATATATGCTAGATACAAGTCTCTCATCAGATATGATTTGCAAAGCTTCCTCCCATTCTGCAGGCTGTCTTTTTCACTTTTCTTGATGGTTTCTTTGAAGCCCAGAAGTTTTTAATTTGGATACTATTCAGTTTTTCTTTTTGTTACTATTTCTACTACCCTATTTTATTTTTGAATAATTTTATTTGGAGAAATATCTATATGTTTTCTGACATAAGTTAATAAAAAAAGCAAAATCTATTTTGGTATTTCATATTAACTGCCATTTCCTTAAAGGTATGTACTTCCTACATATTGAAAGTAACTTTTAAATACTATATTTAAATTTAAGCTCCTGCTACTAAACACAAGCTAACATATGATGTGTTCCATGTTTCTTTGCTGGTGCTATTCCTTTCTCTCTCTCTTCATCTCTAAAAATTTTATTTCCTAACAGCATATATACTCCCCCCACTAAGTTTTCCTCAAAGACTGCAGCCAGACACAACTTCACACTCTGTTGGTATGTGCATATAATTTAGTATATTATCTTTTCTACTAGAAAGAGAATTTCTTTATTCTATCCTACTCATTTTATATACAACACATTTAATACATAAAAGTAATTTAGAAGTGTAATGCCTGCTTTAATCTGAAGATTCCATGATATGATGTATCAATACTGGAAAAATATGTTGTGAAATAACTATCACCCAGCAAACATGAACTTTCTTCCTGAATTCATAAGCCATGTATAAGGCTTTATCAAATAAGAATATTATTGTATTGGAAGGGGAAATCATCAACACAAGATTCTTATCTAGAGACTAGTCATGTTAATCCTTTTTGTAAACATGCAGAAAACAAAATAGAAATATATAAGTAGTGATTTAAAGTGAATTCATTTAATAAAATCTATTCCATCTTTAAAACATACTAAGTTTTAGAACTTAGCTCTACCCTATGTACAAAATACCAACATCCCAAAGGCAATAACTAAACAAACCTCCTAATGCTTCTGTTCACAAGAAACTATCCTCAGTTCTAAAGCAGTTTTAAAATAAGTATTTGAAGCCAGTGGTGGTGGCGCACACCTGTAATCCCAGCAGTGCAGAAGGCTGAGATGGGAGGATCGAGTTCAAAGGCAGCCTCAGTGAAAAGTGAGGTGCTCAACTCAATGAGACCCTGCCTCTAAATAAAATATAAAAAACAGAACAGGGGATGTGGCTCAGTGGTCGAGTGTCCCTTGAGTTCAATCCCCAGTACCTTCCAAAATAAATAAATAAGTGTTTGAAGAACAACAAGGACACATATACCCTACCTAATATTTTAAATTTATTACTCCTGATCACCTTAATTTTATTTCTTAAGGGTAGGTTCATAATCTTTGAGAAATGACAGGAAAATGACAACCAGAAATATACATGAAGTAAAATGTTAGAAGGAAGTCACTTACAAAAATTACAATGAACATTATTTCCAAGCTTTAAAATCAGTTCATTTTTTGAAGAATGTTTGTTCCAGAGGAATAATAAATGATTTATTTATATATTTTTCAATGACCTGAAATTTTCCATACGTGTGCTTCCTCAAAATATTAATGTCCCAATAAACAGTTCATTGAATAAAAATTTCATTTTAACTGCCATTGATTTTGCGGCTATTACCTGTACATCATAACCATCCCAGCCTTTGTTCTGACACTGTATGACTTTTGGGGTATAAGAATCACAACCAGCTGTGCCTCCAACACATTTCAACTGCGGGATTGGATCCAGTCTACGAGAGGTGGTATAGCGGTCATAGTGGAGGGTAAGAGCTTTTACATCTCGCAACAACATTCTGTCTGAAATAATAAGAACACAGATGAACACAGAATAAATATCTTGTCAACCATAGAAACTGATTCATCCTAATGAAACTTCTGCCATGGGGAACTGTTCCAAAAGTAAAAGTGCCTTTTGAGAATGACTAAAGAGAGGATGAAGCAGGTTTTTATTTTTTTTCAATATATTGTTTAGTTGTCAATGGACCTTTATTTTATTTATTTATATGCAGTGCTAAAAATCAAACCCAGTGCCTCACACATGCTAAGCAAGTGCCCTACCAATGAGCCATAGCTCCAGCCTCATGAAGCAGTTTCTTAAAGCCATCCTAATAACATTCAGGCCTTACACTCAAAATTCAAGATAGCCACATCTTTCAAATCTCCCTTCAATCCAGATACTTATGTAAGTTTTACCAAACTTTTGCTCACTCATAAGAACATCTTAGGAAGTGGGTTCCTGAAAGAAATAGGGTTTTAGAAAGAAAGAACACAGAAATAAGTGTGACAAACTCAGGGATATAACTCAAGAAAAGATCTCACTCTGAAGGATATAAGATGTCACTCTCAAAGAAACCAATAAATACCTAGGCCTGAAAATAAAGGACATAGAGGCACACAAACAGTAAATTGTAGAATAATAAAGACCTACAAATTACCAAAAGTGAGAAAAACAGGACACACACACACACACACACACACACAGACACACATCAAAAGCTTCAGATAGTATCTCAACAGGATTGACAAAGAAAACGGAGAACTGTTTCCTTTCAAAATTATAAAGGAAAGAGTTTGGTTGAGTATAAAATTTCAGGTTGTCATAGAAGCCAATAAATAGAATACGCTTTCAGGCTTCTGAAAAGTTTCAAAATATTACCTTACTGATATATTCATTTTCAGTAAAATACTTAAAAATTATTCATCAGCAAATGAAATGAAGAAAAAGACATGAAAACCAGAGGAGTGAAGAAAAAATAACAGTATACAAAAAGACAAAAGAAATTCCCAGAAGAATGATGAATGAAGATCCCAGATGACAGCCATATATCAGTCAGAGACCACACTGAAAGAGCACTGCTCAAAAGAAAGACACAAGAGCCGCCAGCATTAAGATGCCTGCTGCTAACATACCATCTCTTTGGTTCATCTGGACAGAATGTCCAGGGGAACCTGACTTTGAATTTTATCTGTTATTTGGCTTGTCTCAATCTTCAGATGATGAAATTCCTCTTCTTTCTTCCAGTACCTGTGATAAGCTGAGGACATAAATGTCATCAAAGAGAAAGCAGCATTCTAGGTTTATCTATTGCTGAATACTACAGACAGATCATGCTAAGCTTAGAAGTTAGAGCAATCTACTCCTCATCTGGCCATATTTCTACAAATGTTTACGACCTGATCCAGCAGAGTCCTAGGCATAGTTAGGTGACCTAACTATAGTGAGCACTATGTTACCCATGATTTTCCCCAATGACTTCCCCAGAAAGGACTCTTTAAGTCTCAAGAAATCTAAAACCAGAGACCTTCTTTATACTTCTAGGAAAAGAGATAGTCAGGTTTTCAAAACCTGTATAGATTTACCACATGCATTAAAAACTAGAGTGAGGAAATTATTCATTCATATAATCATGGCAATGGTTACCTTTGAGAAGATGTGCTTAGAAAGGAGCATGCAAAATGCTTCTCTTCTTTCTCTTAACTGGATGGAGATACACTGATATTCATTTTATTATTATTTTTAAAACTATGTATATGTCTTTATGTATTCATCTATAATTATGCTTCACCAATTATTTAAATGTAAAATACCCTTTTTTGGCACCAGGGGTGCTTAATCACTAGCCACATCCCCAGCACTTTCATTTTTTATTTTGAGACACAGTCTTGCTAAGTTGCTGAAGCTGGCTTTGAATTTGCAATCCTCTTGCCTCAGCCTACTAAGTAAGCCACTGGGATCACAGGTGTGCACCACTGCTCCCAGTTTGAATCTTGAATCCTACTCTTCCTCCAACATTTCTGTGATAACCAAAATTAACAGCTTAATAAGTACCTTTCTTTATTCTTTTTATTCCTCACTCAAATAGATACAAATACAGGGACTATTTTGATTCTTGTCAGTTTATTTTCATAAAAACTGAATATGGAATGGATATCACTCTAAAAGTTTTTACTTAATCATATATCATGGACATTCTTTTATGTCAACAGATACAAATCTCACTTATATTTTACCTAAAATGAACTTATTGAATTCCACTAAGATTGATAGCCTATAAAGAGATTAAGAGATTAAAGCCATTAAGAGATTTATAGGCTAAGATTTATAGGCCACATTGTCTCACCAAAATATAATAAAACTAAGTTGGACATGTTAGAACATGACTGTAATCCTAGCAACATGGGAAGCTGAGGCAAGAGGACTGACTGCAAGTTCAAAGTCAGTCTTGGCAACTTAGCCAGATCTTGCCTAAATATAAAAATCAAAAAGGGCTGGATGTGCCTCAGTGGTAGAGTCTCCTGGATTCAAAAGGAAGGAAGGAAGGTAGGGAAGGAGGGAGATGAAGGAAGGAAAGAAGGAAGAAAGACAAAAGGAGGATGGAAGGGAGGGAGGAAGGAAGGAAAACTACTAGCCAGGCACAGTGGTGCACACCTGGAATCCTAGCTCCTCGGGAGGCCGAGAGGTAGGAGGATTACCAAGTTTGAGGCCAGCCTGGACAACTCAGAAAGAACCTGCCTCAAAATTTAAAATATTGAAAAGGGTGAGGATGTAGGTTATTGGTAGATGTCTTGCCTAGCATACATGAAGTGTGACTTAATATATTAAGATGTTGGTATCAACCTTGAGATTTATTGGATTCAATTCCCAGCAGTACAAAAAAAAATGTTTTTTAATGTCTCTCTTTCCCACCTCTTTTTATACACACACACACACACACACACACACAAACACACACATATATACACATGCAAATACATATACACTTAAAACTAGAAAGAATCATATATTAAGTTATTTATATATATTAAGATAATATAAGGCTTCAAATAATTTAATTGGAAAATAAAAAATAGCCTTTCCATCAGATTGACATCAAAACAAATTTAGAATTGGGCTTGCAAATTCAAATGCCAGCCAAATGGTTAAAATACATGAAAGGCCTGTCTAAAGTTGGTTGAATGAAATATGCAGGAAGTAGTAGGGCTGTAGTAAATTGAGAATTCAAATCCGGTCTAAAGGCATTCAAGTTTCAAAAATGTTAATTCAATTCAGTTCAACTAAATAAACCTATATGCATTAGGTTTTAATATGAAAAGTTTTTTTTTTTTTTAAATCTATGGGGCACAAAGGAATATTTACTACTTAGATGTTTTTACTTTTTTTGTTTTGTTTTTAATGGTAGGAGGAATAGAATTCAGAGGTGCTCTACCACTGAGCTACATCACCTTATTTATTTATAATAATAAATTTATTATTATTATTATTATTATTGAAACGGGGTCTCACTAAATTGTTTCAGCTGGCCTTGAATTTGTAATCTTCCTGCCTCAGCCTCCCAAACTGCTGGGGCTATAGGCATGTGCCACCACATCTCGCTGTTGGTACTGTTTTTAAGTTGGACATAATGAATCAATTATTCATGCTAAGAAAATTGAAAACAAAATGGGCTTAGAGGAGTACAGCTCAGTAGTAGAATTGCTACTTAGCGTGCACAAGGGTCTGGGTTTACATTCTCAGTACCAAAGAAAAAAGGAAAAAAAAAAAATCTTAGAACACATAAGTTAAAATAAAATGAGAAGACAAAAATCTTAGAATTTTAAAAAAGCAAAAAAAAAAAATAATAAAACAAGAAAATCATTCTTTATAAAGTAAGTTAGCAAAAACCATTACGCAAAGAACTAGAAACATTTCTTAGACATAAAAAGTGAAAGGAATAAATGGAAAATTGTATGATATATACACAAGTAGGAATATCACATAGAAACTACTGATGTTCTCCACATTAGTCTGTATAATCAATGAAATCTTGATCAAAATACCAACAGAATACTTCGTTGAATCATAATAGATCCTAAAATTTAAATGAAAATATAAATGTAGAAAAACTGATATTTGAAGGAAATAGTAACAAAGGAAGAAAATTTAGGCTATATGTAGCAAAACAGTTAATTTTATAGTAAATAATATAGCACTGGCATGGAATAAGAAAAATAGATCAATGAAATGGAATCAATTACTGAGAAACATAATCATAGTACAGGAAAATTCTGTATATGACTAAGGTGACATTTCGATTCAGAGAAAGGGCTGGGGATGTAGCTCAGTGGTAGAGGGCTTGACTTGCATGTGCAAGGTCCTGGGTTCAATTCCTAGTACCCCCAAAACAAACAAAATAATCAATTCAGAGAATAAAAAGAACAAATGTGTGAGTAAATAGTATTAGGAGACAATAGACTATTCACAGGCAAAGACAGTTAAATCCTATCTTACACTATGTACCAAATTAATCCTTGCCTGGCACAGTGGCACACACCTGTAATCTCAGCAGCTTTCAGTGACTCAGGAGGCCGAGACAAGAGGATAGCCAGTTCAAAGCCAGCCTCAGCAAAAGCAAGGTACTAAGCAACTTGGTGAGACCCTGTCTCTAAATACAATACAAAATAGGGCTAGAGATATAGCTCAGTGGTCAAGTGCCTGAGTTCAATCCCTTATACCAATCATCATCATCATCATCATCATCATCATCATCTTTAATGATCAAAAACTTCCCAAAGAATACTGAGCTAAACAGTCATCACCAACTTACTATTTGACTTTGGTCAAGGCACTATCTGTGTAGAAGTTTTGTCATGCATAAAATTATAATGTTGGGGCCTGGCATGTTGGGGGATGGGGATATAGCTCAGTTGGTAGAGTGATTGCCTTAGATCCAACAAGGCCCTGGGTTCAATCCCCAGCACCACCACCACCAACAACAAGAAATTAAGATGTTGGTATCGACCTTGAGATTTATTGTGAAGCTTAGATATAATTTGCCTAAATTACCTGGCAGAGTACTTGATGCACAACAGGTGATCAAGTATGAAAAATATTACTGTCTCCTTGCTCCCCCTTTTAGTCTGTTTTCCAGAGTAGCCCATATGAGCCTTTAAAAATTTAAGTCATAAAATCCTTTACTTCACCTTTCTCTCCAGATTTCTAATCATATGTCGTTATTGGTGACTTCTTCCCTAACCCAGTTATATTTTTAAGCCCCCAATTCTGCCTGCATACCCTATCATTCTTCAGTTTTATCACTGTCCATACTATTTTTTTTGCAGTATGCCATGTGATTTACACGCTTATTTGTTTATTCTTACTTCTCAATAGATGTAAATTCCTTAAGGGTAAGCTACTCTGTTTTGTTCACAGCTATATTCAGATCTAGAGGAGTGACTTAAATAGAAGACTAATTTCAAAAAGAATTTTGAAGATTCTTAGGTAATCTTTTTAGGATGGTGCCATTTTATCAGACATACGATTGCTCTATGTTAGCTAAAGACCAAGTAAATGCATCCAAAGTCAAACAAAAAATAAATTAGCCAGTTGCTTTATTAGGATATGATAAGCAGTATACCAATATAGTACCTTCATAAAACAGTTCCTCAAAGTAAACCGTGTGAATTAGAAATGAGTTTACTCTGCAAAATATTTTGGTACTTTTGTTCCAGAACAATAGTCTTATAGTGTAGGTGTCTATATCTACACTTCTCTTTGTGGGCCACCAGGAAGTGGTTCACCATTAATTTAAATGTGATTATTTTTCTTTTTACAGTTACCCTCTTATACTTCCTTTTTTTAAAAAAAGAGAGTTCAACTAATCAGATGTCTCATTCCAGGTTTTAAATTATAATTCTGATTAAGTCTCTCATTTTTATACAACTTTCTAAGAATATAGAAGGAAAATATACAGACATTTAAATCTAACTGGACTTTTTACTTATTGGTAATAAAACATCCACATCAAACGGGTGGGGAAGTAAAGGCTTGCAAACAGAACCTTCTCTCTCCTTTCAGCATGCAGAAAGAAAACAAGATCTTACAAAAATAAAACTGTTGCTTAAATTAGAACATGTAGGCAAGTCCAATCATCAAATCACAAATGCAATGTTGCTATGCTTTACACCTGTATTCACCAAAAATATCATTTTTTACTAAGCCACTTTAAAAATTTTAATAACAAAATGATATAAAAAGGCCCCTTGCCAGGCTAAAGCTGTAGCTCAGTGGTAAAATGCTTCCCTTACATGTGTGAGGCACTGGGTTCAATCCTCAGTACCACATAAGAATAAAGATACTGTGTTTATCTACAGCTAAATAAATATATTTTTTAAAAAGGCCCCTTCCCTATGTACCATCGCTGAAAAAATACATAAAAATGTTTTTTAAATCCTTGTATAAAAGCTGGTGTAACAATGAATTTCACTGCACTGGCTAGAATAGCAAGCGGAGTTCTGCTCACAGAAACAGTACAGTCTATGATTCTGTTGTCAAGTGTGTGGTTCTGTCCACTGTGACTCAGGCACTGCTGGTGGCATGACGACTCTGAACTATAGCAACAGGCAGCCATGACAACCGTTTGTGACGACGACATCAGACAGCCTTGAATACAAAGCAAGTCGCGCAGGTGAGTGTCGAACTCGCCAATCACTCACAGGTTAGAGTGGTGGTCCGAGAAGAAGGTGGCCAAAATTTGGTGTGCACAGAAGGAAAAAAGGGGAAAAGGGAAGATTCGTCCCGTCCCGCCCTCTCCCCAACCGTCCCCACTTGAAAGAGCAAAGAAGACAGCAGGGTACAAAATGATCAGCAGAGAGCAAAGAAATGAGGAATTACGGCAAAATGCTTTAGGAGCGACGAAGTGAAACGGCTGCCCGCAGTGCCTCAGGGCCCCAGCCGAAGACGGCAGGAAAGAGCTAGTGAGGTGCCTAAGGACCCCAACAGCACTCACCAGGGTCGTTCCAGCCCAGGGCAGGGCCCGCGATCAGTAGAAGAAAGAACAGGCCCAGGAGCTGGCAGCGCCCGCCCGCTCCCGGCCCCGGGGCCACTGCCATAGCGCTCGGTGAAGATGGCGCGCAGTGGCCAGCCGCCCGTGGGCCCGCAGGGGGCTGCGGAGATTTGCGCGTCGCTACGCAGCAACTCTTGGCCTTCAGCAACAGGGAAGGTCTAACCGCAGAGCTCCAGCCACAGCGCAGGTCCCGGCGTCTGTCTGTCTTGCGTCATTACCGCTGCGACACGTGGGAGGCCGTGAGTGGCCCCCACCGGCCCCGCCCCTGGAGCTCTTCGCGATTGAGGGCAGGGAAGGGGCGGGGCGCAGCACCATGGGCGTGGCCTAGCGCTCGGTGCCGCAGTCTCAAACACATGGACTGGTGACAGGGCCCATTACTGCTGTCTGGCACCCGGGTCTGGAAGACTCAGTGTAAAGATGCTGCCTTTCCAGAGGTTAAAACCATTGGGACACGAAACCAAAGAAGTCTAGTCATTTTATATACGTAGTTCCAAAACCTCAATAACCTTCCTGAGAGAAGTTTTATTTAGCTTTATGTAGTCAGCACGTAGCCTAGCTCTTGGCACACGAATGATGTTCTATTACTGTTTGCTAAATACGGACAATTTCAGAGCTTAGAATCCTTATATTTATTTTAGTGTGCAGGGAAGATGTTAGAATATACAAAGAAGAGAAAATATTGCCTGAATAAAGAACCACCTAGAGAAAACACTCTCTTGAGTTTTGAGGTCTGACAGACCTGGATTTAATTCAGTAAACAAATGTTGAATGTCTAACATACAACCTGGCACTGTTTGAGCACAGAAGGAACAGACAAGGTCCCTGTACTTCGAGAGCTTACATTGAAGGTAACTTAAGACAAACAACATGCAAATTAAACAACAAAATAGCAGGTGATGATAAGTGTGTTGATAAAAATATAATATGGTAATACAATAGAAAATGGGAGACAAATTCTGAGAGGGCTTTGCTGTGGAAGTGATTTTGAAGCTTGAGACTTATTGAATGAGAAAGAACTAGCCATACTAAAATCAGGGAACTAGCTTTCACGACCTTAAGAACAGTGGATGAAAATTCCCTGGCTTTGTGTTTTAAGGAACAGTCATTCATTAACTCAACCAATAACCATATATATTGAGCACTTACTAACACCTAACAGAACCTACCTAGGTGATATGTTAGACACTGGGAACATAACAGTGAATAAAACCAAATTTGGGAGATGGGAGAGCCAAACAAGGTCAGCATAACTGAAACAAAGTTATTGGACAAGTGGAATAAGAGGAGGCAAAACAGCGGGGGCTTAGAGTAGGACCCTGCAGGATTAGAACACTATAAAGATTATAGAGAATTCTGTTTTCAATGTGTTAAGTTTGAATTAGACATCTAGGTAGACATATCAAATAGATGTTGGATATACAAATTCAAAGTTCAAAGCTAAGGTATTGATGAACCCAGTCTAATTCCATTTTAAGATTGGGAGCCATCTCGTCACAAAGTCATGAAAAGTTAATTTCCGTTTTACTATAAATTACATCGATTTCTAACTTGTTTGGAATTCCTGCCCTTGCCTTGAACTCACCCATGCCTGGCTTTCCCTGACCTAAAAACAACCCTCTCTAAAACCTTAGTGGCACCTCATAAATCCTGGCTCTCCCTGACCAGATAACAACCATCATTGAAACCTCAGTAGTGCCTCATAAGTTCTGTTGTTGGGATCTAAACTTACTCCCTACCTTGAAATGTTAAGCTATGTAAATCATTAACCGAGTATCTACCTTTGTATTATGCTTGTGAAAATCCTGTTATCTGTAAGTTCTCAAGACATGCCCCTTTGCAACTTTTTGTGCTATAAAACTATGCTCCTAGAGAGCTGGGAACTGTTCGCTAGCCCAGGGTTTTCAAGAGAGACAGTCCTGACCAGTGTACACAATTATAAGCTTGCTTTAATTTGATTTAAATTGGAGTCAGTGGTCTTTTCTTTGCGTCATGGTTTAACATCATCTTTGGCAGTTAGGTTATAAAAATGAAGATGATATTTAATGCCATGGGAAGAGAGATGTACTATAGGAAGTTAATTTAGATATGGCAAAGAAGGAGGCTCAGGATCAAACTATGGGAATATTGATGTTTGAACCTTCAGTAAAAGATCCTATAAAAAATCTGAAAAGTGACCTCTGGTAAAGAAGGAAAAAACAATAGGAGAGTAGTGGTATAGGAGTTGAGAGAAAGAGGGTATAGTCAATAATGGCTGTTGCTGAAAGAGAAAAGTAATATTTTGATTTTGTAGTGTAAACATTACTACCTTAAAAAGAAAATTTGTTATTTGAGATTTCACCATGTGCCATTTATGCTTCTAGATAATGATGAACAAACTATGGAAGGTTGTATGAGTTTATATTCTATTGGAAGAGAGAGCCAGGAAATAATATGTCAGATAAATAATAAGTGCCTTGAAGAAGAAAACAGGTGCATGATGGACAGTGTTACAACAATAGGCTAGCTAGGAAATATTCCTTGCAAAACCAAAAAAAAAAAAAAAAAACGGAGAGCTGAGATCTACAGAAAGAGTTTGTAAAAGGACTTATTTTTTTTCTTTCTACTCAGACTCACAAGAGAGAACACTTCTATGACCAGATATGTTATAGGAGTATTTCACTTCACAGCAAATAACTCTCAGGTGGACACCAACTGCATGTCAATATAACACTATTGATACCACCGGTTGTCATTCTGCTTCCTCAAATAGTTTAAGTTAGAGAAGGGTGCAGAGGCAAGTGTAGAAAGTACATTTTATTAAAAAAAAATAGCAATAGAATTCTCCTGGGAGGGAGAAGGGGCCATAGCTGGTGTCCTGGAATCCCAAGAAGTGAGAGCATCCTGCCCCTTTTATACACTTTAGGTTTCCTTTGTTCTCCTGTCCTCTTCCCCCTTAATCTCTCTTCTTCCAGTGTTCTTGACTAGGCCCAGGAGAGACCAGTGGGGTGGCCAAAAGGTGAGAAGCAGGTAGGCAGGGGGAAGGGGAAGGGCCAAATGGAGTGATCCAGGCAGGTAGCAGTCCAGGAGGCATTAATTAACAACATTTACAGTTCCCTACAGGGAGGGACAATTCCTGGGACAGGTTACCTTAGCAACAGTTTGGAGCAGAAGCAGGTTGTCTTGGTAAGGGTGAAAGAAGAAGGGCTCTGGGGGCATTAACCTTTCAATTCCCCAGAGGCAGCCTTCAACTTCCCAAACCCAAACCGGCCTCCATCTTTATGATCCTACACAATTACATGTCTACACTGACTGTCTACTTCTTGCTTCACTATCTATAATGAGATAATGTCAAGGTTAAGGGCTCAGGCTCACAAGACTGCCTCCTACCTCAGGGTCCAGTTGACAGTGCCAAATTGTAACCTAAGCTTTGGACTGCCTATAGATCACAATTTCTATTATTCCTCCCCCCAGGCAAAATTATGTTTGGAATATACTTCAAATTAACACAAAGAAAAAATAGTATGAAGGTGAGTGGAAATGGGCATGGGTAGTATAAATATGATAACATTGACCATATGTTGAGAATTGAAGGTAGCTGATAGTGCATGGGAGTTCATTCCACTCTTGCCTACTTTTTATATATAATACTTAGATATTTCCATAATAAATTTAAAACTAAAACTAAAAACACCTCTGTGATTTCTCCGAGTTGGTCTAGAAGGACTAGTAATTCCCAGTTTACAAAACTGTGGAAAGGATAAATTCAGATAAATTTAAAGTTACCCAGAACATAGGAACATAGCAGCTGCCCTATAAACAAGAGGTCTCTTCCTCTCACCCCACCTCAGAATTAATCTTGGAGGTTAGAAAGCCATCTCTTTAAAACTGAAATTCTTTTTTCAGACAATAATTTTCAAGCCTTGGTACATGTTAACATTTCAGATTTATGAACCCTGTTCACAAAATTTCTAGTTGAGAAGATGTGAAGTTTCCACCTCCGAATTTGGGAAGCATCCTAAAGAACTTTGATGTAGGTGATCTTTATATTACATTTGGAAATACTATTTTAAAAGTATCAAGGTACTGGTTCTTAGATAGCATCTGTAGACCAGAAATAGGTCTTAGAGTGATAAATGTTTTCTTACTTCTTAGAAACGCTGAATCTCCTGGGAAAATTAAAAGAGCACAATCTCCTAGGATTCTGTGACCATGGAAACAGAAGACTATAGAGCCCTCTCATCAGATGAAAAATCCAGTTGCCCACTGATGTCATAAAGGACATGTATAACACCAAATACATTTATTCAAAAGAGAAAGTTAGGGACTACAAATTAACCATTGGAGTTTGCAGGAATAAACCCTCAAAACCTAAAATGTAATCTTTCTTAAGGAGCTAAACTACAGCCCTTGAGATATGAACCTATCAATTTTCACTACCAACATCATACTGGTCAGTTCTCTCACCACTGATCAGCTATGTCCCCTCAGCCATCACTATTTTCAAAGATGGAACACCATGGAACAAAATAAGAACAGGAGTTATGGTAGCATTTCAGATGTAATCATTTATTTCTCCAGGAAGTCTTAGTTTTGTGTTGTTATAACAGAATGCCATAAACTGTGTAATTTATAAAGAACAGAGTTTTCTTTCTTACAGTTCTGGAGGCCAGGATGTCCAAGAATGGGGCCCATATCTGGCAAGGGCTTTCTTGTTGCATAACATTGAAGCCAGAATTAGACAGGCAGTCAGTACAGATAAGTAAATAGAGTCAGGTCAGATTGAGTCATGCCATTTTGAGTGAGTAGAGTCAGGTCAGATTGAATCAGACCAATTTTGAGTGAGTCTCGGGAAATGCAAACTATTCCCGGTGGGATTAAATTGTTAATTCCTTCAGAACCCTTTTCCACCCTTATCAAGAACATGCCCCTGCCCCAACCTGTTGTTAAGGTAACCTGTCCGAGGAATTGCCCCTGCTTACAGGAAGCTATAAGGTTATTAATTAATGTGTCCTGGGCTGCACCATCCTGCCCTTCCCCTCTTCAGCCCACTTGTTTCCCACCTTTTGGCCATCCCCTCAGAGCATTCTTGGGCCTAGTAACATATATAGGAAGGAGAAAGATAAGGGGAAGAGGGCAGGAGAACAAAGGAAGTCTAGGACATACAAAAAGGGCAGAACACCTAGCTTCTGGGGATACCAGGATACCAGCTATGGCCCCCTTCTCCCTCCCGAGAGAAGTCTATGTTACCTCTTTTAAATAAACCCTGCTTTATATGCTTGCCTCCATGTGTATCTCTAATGTTCAAACTTCAACGTTTGAGGGAGCAGAAGTTGTCACTGGTAACAGATGGTATAAACATGACTAAGGCATCACATACCTAGGGAAAACACCAGACACTGAAATCCTGGCCTCAAGACTGTTTATAATCAGCATTAATTCATTAGGTCCTTAACCTAATCACCTCCCACTAAAGCCCCACTTCCTATGTTGCTTTGGGGATTAAGTTTCCAGCATGCTTTTAAGGAAACACATTCAAATGACAGCATCTACCCACTCATTTGAAGATGATTGAGAAGAATATGTATAACTCTTTCAGGAGTTTAGTAAAGGGACTGGTAATCCAGATTCCATCTAAACAGCACACATTTCCATGGCATACATTCAAGTATGCCTTGTGTTTCTGCTACCGCAATCCTTAAATGGAAACAATTTTTTCTATGGTACAGAGAAGAAATGGTAGAAGGAATTTTTACACTAACTTGAATAAAAAAAATTTTTTTCTCTCACAAGATCATTATATATTTATTTGAGGCAGGAAACCTTAAGAAGTATAGTTGGACATAATATCTTTGTTTTATTTATTTTTATGTGGCGCTGAGGATTGAACCCAGGGTCTCACAAGTGCTAGGTGAGCACTCTACCGCTGAGTCACAGCGGTAATGTAATTATCACCCTAGTAATAGTGGAGAAAAGCAAGGTGGACAAGTCCTTAAGCTTCCCAGTAGCTCTCCTTTTATAGCATGTTGGAAACATGACTTTAAAACATTCAATTCATTAAAGTCTTACATGCCAGATTAAATGACTGAAAAGATTTAAAAATTCAAATCTTATGTTACTTAGCACCACCTGTCTCCTTTTAAATCCCTTAAAGGGGCTGGGGTTGTGGCTCAGCAGTATAGCGCTTGCCTAGCATGTGTGAGGCCCTGGGTTCAATCCTCAGCACCACATATAAATAAATAAATAAATAAATCCCTTGAAAAGAGTCTTAGTGCTTTTTTTTCTTAGTAGAAAAAAAAAAAAAAAAAAGCAGAACTCCCTAGATAGAACACAACCCTGAGTAATCTCATTGACCTTCTCTCCTCTCAAATCACCTATCTCCTTCCTCTATTTGTCACAGAAGCTTATGCACAGACCACTGCACCCTCATGTCTGTTTCCTTTTCTCCTACTTACACACATGTTCATCCTTCTGTTGTCTTCCCCTTACAGAAATCTTTTCTGGCAGATCCAAATCAAAGGTCTTCATGGGAATATTTACCCATTTTTCCTCCCATAAGAAAGGATAAAAACTTTGTTTTCCCCCTCAGATTCACTGGGTGAGGCTTGTGAATTAAGCTGACAAAAACCAGATTAATCCACCCCACCCCCCACCCCGCAAAAGAAGGTAAAAATCTCAATAATCAGTTAGGCCTGGGAGCAGGTGTATCATCTTAACAACAAGGGATACATTGTAGAAAAGTGACTAGACAAAAGAAAGGGGGGTTGGGCCTCTAGGAGCAGTGAATTTTGAGAAGATAAATATGTGGGGAAAGCTAAAGGAAAATAAGGGTTATTACAGTAACATTTATGCAGACTCAGATTGATGCTATTTACAGGACCAATTCCTAGTCAGGGACATGGAAATGGAATTATTTATAATCGAGAAAATCTGCATTGTAATTTTTTTTTTTTTTTTAAATTAGTTTGTTACCTTTATCCTTACAAATAGGGAACTTATGATCTGCTTTGGGGCAGAAAAGGGGAGAGTAGAGATTCTCACTGATCTGCAGTTTTTTAATTGCCTGAAGCTAAAATAATCCTTGTCAAAGTGGCGTGTTTTGGAGTGGTATATTCGGACTCTCCTTATTAGCAATCATCGTTGTTGCAATTCTTCCTGTTAGTGTCCCTCTCTAGTCCGTAAGCAACTTAAAAACAAAAACTGCATCTGGGTTTGCTCACCCTGCTGTCTACTCCTCTTCCTCCAACACATAAACTCTTCAATAAATATCTGTAGGGTAGCTAAATAAATATATCAGACTTTTGCTTTCTCCTTTTCGTTTCTCGGACTGTCAAGGGATTGCGTTTGTATTATTCCCGGCGCCCTTTATAGGGCCCTGCTGCTCCTATCTCTGGAGGAGAGTCCTCATCCAAAACCCTAGTTCGGTGTAGGAAACCGAAAAGCCAAGCACAGCCCACCCAACCTTTATCACTAGGCTGGAAGCGGGAGGGAGAAATGGGTGCGTTTCTAGGAAAGAAATATTATCCTCCGAAGACTTCACACGTGCCTTCGAAGGACCGCCGCTATTTGCATCCCCTTCTCCGCAGAAAACGCAGGCAGCTGCTCAGCGTGGAGCTTCCGCCGACCCAGCCGGGAATTCAAGGGCCGTCACAGGCAGGTCCCCCAAGCCTGGGGAGGGTCGGGAAACCTGAGCCCTGGTGCAAAGCGGGACACGAACTGCAACTTGGAAGGCTGGAAGGGGCTGAGCCAGGCCCAAGCCCGGCGCGTCCCCCGCGCCCCCGCGAGAGCGCGAGCCGCCGGCGGAAGTGCTGCGTCGCGCACTTCCGGGTGTTGTCTAGACGCTGCCGTGAGTCGTCGGTCTTCCCGGCCGCCGCCGCCGCCACCGCCGCCTCGGGTTGTGGAGCCAAGAGCGACATCACCACCATGGCGGGCATCAAAGGTGAGCTTGGGGCGCGGGACGCTGGAGGTCTGGGTAGCCCCTCGGGAAGAGGAGGTCGAGGGCGCACGCCGCCCGCGCACGACGCCGCTTTCCCGGGCCGGCCGCGCGCGGGGTCCCTCCCGGCTGTGCGACCCCTGACGCACCCTAGCCCCGGCTGCTTTGGAGCCGAAGTGGGCGCGGCCCCCTCCCAGGAAGGACCGCGGAAACCGCGGCTTCTCTCGGCA
This sequence comes from Callospermophilus lateralis, assembly GCF_048772815.1. Classification (NCBI taxonomy): domain Eukaryota; kingdom Metazoa; phylum Chordata; class Mammalia; order Rodentia; family Sciuridae; genus Callospermophilus; species Callospermophilus lateralis. Next base: position 46,681,829 of record NC_135308.1, read on the forward strand.
GCCCCCACCTTCCGCTAATTTGGGCAGCCTCTTTAATGCATCGCCCCCCGACCCTGGACGGAAAGCGATGTGGTTGTTGGTGGGTTAGGAGCCTGTGGCGACTTGAGTCATCAGACACGTTTTGCTGGAGTTTGCATCCGAGAAGGGGGCGGGGGCGGGCAGAGTGTGTTTTTGAGGGGGTTGAGGCCGCTAGGGTAGCCAGTTATGGAAAAAAGAGAGTCATTTCCCAATTCAAGGCACAAGTGATACCTTCGGGTGTTTGGCGCTGGCGAAGAGTTTAAGGACGGTTCTTTCCAAAACCTGGCATCCGCGTTCAATCTCGACACTCCTAAATAGATGCTTTTTGATCTATGGTGTTAGTATGATACAGTACACCGCGTAAGCGACCTCAGATTGATGCTGGTTTTCTTCTTGACAGTTGCACCTTGAGGCTTTTTGAGATCTAAAAGTTTGTTTTTAAAGATAGTTACAACCTAATAAAAAATCATTCCTTTATTTCTACAATTTCTTTAGAAGGAAGGGATGCTGCATACGTTCCAGCTGTAGTTTTGTTATCAGTGTAATAAGGAGCTACGTTTTCAGTTTCCTTCCTAACGAATTACATTGATTTATTGACCTGCCGCTTTGTAGAAGGGGCAGGCAAGCAGGAAGTGAACAACTTGGATAGCAGTATTTTTCTTTCTGTTTTTCTTTTCTTTTTTTTTTTTTTTGGTACTGGGGATTGAACTCAGGGACTCAGGGATACGCGACCACTGAGCCCTGAGCCATATCCCCAATCCTGTTTTTGTATTTATTTAGAGACAAGGTCTCATTGAGTTGCTTAGCGCCTCGCTTTTTGCTGAGGCTGGCTTTGAACCCGCGATTCTCCTGTCTCAGTCTCTTTGTATTTTTTTTTTTTAAAGCTTGACTTTAGTGGAGCTTCTTTCCCAGCGTCATATAGTTTCTTCCTCATTTTCGGTGTTTTAAAACATTTGATTTCTTTGTAATTTGAGTAACTAGGATACTTTTTAATCTTTTGAGCTATAATAAATTGTTTTGAATTATATGAAAAGGAGTTATTGTAAAATGCTGCAGTGTTTAGGATATTGCCTCTTTCCTTATTGTTTTCCGTTTCTTCAATGTAACTAATGAAGGAGTCCCTCAAGAAAATAACTTTGTAATTTCCTTCTCCAAATCTAAAAGTAAAAATGTCTCAAGTACTTATATTTTTGGTTTCAGTAGGATTTTATGGTATGATTGTTTATTTGGATGTTTCTTTAGGTTGGTTTATCATCTTGATTATGAAGGAGTGTTGCTATAATGAGAGACCATTACTATTTCTTGAGCTGTTTACCTGTTACTTTATGACTTTCTGAAGGCCCCTTCTATTCCAATTTCTTTGTAATCACAGAACCAGCCCCTTGTCTCTAGAGAATTTTGCTACATAATTGGGCTGTTTCATCCCTAGCCTAGAGGCTTTGGGAGTTGAAACCAAATTCAAGTAAGTCTTGTCTACCAAATATTGCATCACTCAATTACAGTATAAATTTTTACCTTGTTGATGTGTCATCTAAAGACAACAGTTTATACATAGAAATTAGCCTAGTTGCAGATTTCTTAAGGCTGAAGAAACATTACAAGTTTTGAGAACACTTTTGAGCAGTTGATTTACCCTCATTAGCTGTTATTTCTTACGACCGGAAGAAGAAATCCACATAAAATTATTTTTGAGCACTTTTAAAATATTGAATATTGACTGGAACATAAGTATCCAGGTTGTCTTGAGTCTCTAAACTCTTCCTAAGCCCTTTTGTTTTCATTATACAATGGCATTTGAAAGAAATTCAATCCTAGGATCTAAATAAATACAGTACTAATTTTCTTCCAGTATTAATATTCACAGCAGTTATAATAAAGCAATCTGAATTTGTCTTTAAAACATTGTTTTTGATACCTGAGCCTTATCTCCTTTTAGTTCCTTGATTTTTTAAAAGAAATAATTTCTCATTAACTCTAAAAATGTACTTAAATATTTATTTAAACTTTCTTTTTTGATTAGAACATAAATGATCAGTATGAGATGTCTGTTGCCAGGTTTACTGGAAATATGTTTTTTGAGATTTTTCTGCCTGATTTAAGTTTTCTCAAGTCTCCTTTCAGAGGGCAGTTCTTGTCTTTGTGTGGCTTTCTTCTACTCTTCATTTATTTCAAAGTGGGAAACAAGATAATTAACTTTAAAATTTTTAGTTATTAATTTTGGAAAGAGAAGTTACCTTTCATTGAAATTTGTTCTGTGTACATGAATTATCTATTGAAAGAAATAGACAAATGAACATAGACATGTCTTAAAAATGAAATTCTTTTTACTCTGTTCGAATTTACATCTGACAATTGTATTACAAAAAATGATTAATAACTACTGAATAAGAGTTTAAGGGCCTGCACAGAGAAAATGAGCAACTGTGTATCAGTTTTGCAGCATCTCCTTTGTCTCTATGTAGTAATGTTTTCTTCCTTAAGCTTCTAAGTTATGTTCTGAATAAATAACTCATGAATAAATATAAATAAAGTGTTAGTATATAGTAACCTAATAGTATTTACAGTAGTAAACTCAGGTGTTTGACATCAATATTTAAAAAAGTGGCTAGGGTCCTGGGAATGTACCTCAATGGTAGAGCACTTGCTTACCTAGCATGCAAGAAGTTCTGGGTTCAATCCCCAACCCCAACCAAAAAGAAAAAAAAAAAAGACATAGTTTTTACATACTTTAGAATGTATTAATAGTATCTCTAGTGATAAGAGAATTATTTCTTTTAGATCTAGTCAAACTCTAATTTTATAGGAAAAACAACAACAACACTGAGTCAGATAAATATTTAAATAACTAGTTAGTGGCTAGTAGGAAATAAGAGCCAGTGCTCAAAACTCTTAGCTCTCTGCTGGTTCCACTCTGCTACATTCATTCTACAAATAACTTGTTATTGAGTGTTGAGCTGGGACCTGAGCATCAATAACAGAAAATGCTCTTTACTCTCAAAACTGATAGTTGAGAAGAAAAAAAAATCCAATCAATATGAAAGTGCATCTGTGATAAACTGAGAAACGAAAATCATTCAGTGCTAAGAGGGCCTCTGTGAATGTATGTGCTTTTGAAAGAATGCTGCCCCAAATACCACATGATTTGCTTCCTCATTTCATATGACACTGTGCTCACATGCCACATCGTCAAAGACACCCTTTCAGGCTCCTGTGTCTAGACTTATACTCTTCCTTTACTTTTTTAAAAAAATCATTCTCCCACTAGAATGTAAGCTGCATTAGAACAAGAGATTTGAGATAGATATATATATATATATATATATATATATATATATATATATATTTTTTTTTTTTTTTCTTTGTTTAGTAGCAAGGTCAATGTGTGACATACCTTAGGTGTTCAAAAAATAATTTTTGAATGGATAGATGAAAATATAATAGGGGAAATTGGTCTAGCTATGAGATTTGGAAAAATTTTACTGAAGGAAGAGATGATTGAGTTGAGATTTGAGGGAAAAATAGTAGTTGAGTTAGAGGAAAGAGGAAAGGAAGGGGAAAGTCTCTTCCAGCATAAAGTGGCCATGCCAGCATAAACTGGCATATCTCCAACATCTGTTACATATTTGGCTTCAGTAAATACTTCCTGAGTGAATGAGGAACTGAGGTAGAGGGGACATATGCAGAGGCCATGTGGTTGAGGAAACCTGCTGATTTCCAGGAAAGAAAAAAGGCCCATGAGACTGAAGAATGGAGAGCAAGGGGTAGTTGCCTGATGCGACACGCATCCAGGAGGTAGGCAGGACCAGATGATGAGGACCCATTTTGAACTAGAAAGACAAATGGTAAACTCAATATTTTCTTCACAGTTTATGTTGCTTTTCCTTGTAAATTTGAAATGGCTCATTTACTGTAAAATAAGCTGAAAAAAAATTTCTGTAGCTGAAAATATAATGGCATTAAGGACTAAGTAGATTGTTTAGGGTTGACCTACGTCAGTGAAACAACTGAAAACCAAGCTACCATGTCAATCGTCCTTGATTTTTGACCATTTTAGTTCCAAAATGTATATCAGTAGTATTTGGCAGCATTAACCCCTTTGTTAATTTTGGCTTGTGTATGTGAGCTTTTGTCTTAGTGGCTTTTAGACAGAAATTACTTTCTTAACTACTATGGCTGCAAAAACACAGGTTATGCAGAACTTGTTTTTTTTAATATTTATTTTTTAGTTGTAGTTGGACACAATACCTTTATTTTATTTATTTATTATTATTACACGGTGCTGAGGATCAAACCCAGAGCCTTGCACATGCTAGGTGAGCACTCTGCTTCTGAGCCACAAACCCAGCCCAGGGTATACAGAACTCAAAAAAAGATCATTTATTTCTTTGACTAAACCTCGGTCATTGATTATACCTACTCAAGAAAGTTCTTTTTATTTACTGACATGTAAAAGCACTTTAAAATATACTGCTTTGTATAAGTGTGTGTCTTGGGAAATTATATTTCAGGGACTGGTATGGTTATATATAACGAATTCCAGATGCTCTGGAATTTGAGGCAGGAGGATCACCAATTCAAGGCTAACCTCAGCAATTTAGCCAGATGGGTTTGTTTGGTTTAGTTTTGAAACAGAGTCTCACGGTGTTGCCCAGGCTATCCATGAACTCCTGGGCTCCAGCAATCCTCCTGACTCGAGACTCCAGAGTAGCTGGGATTATAGGTGTGCATCATTGCCTCCAGCTCTGCAGTTTTATGTATGTTAGGGTATATGTGTAAGAAAAAGGAACTGATTCACAGAGGTTTTCCCATAAGATAAATCTTTTAAAATCCAGTAAATTTCAGAATGTAAAGTTTCTCTGTATACTGCTTTTCAAAATTATAGTGATCTTTGGAGTAATGCCTGAAGGGACATTGATCCGGTTGACTATTATGATACTCATTAAGAAATGGAACCAACTAATTTGGGGGATGTGGTCTAGTGTTAGCAATAGGTCAGAGCTCTGAAAATCAATACAAGGTTGAGTGTCCTTTATTGGAAATGCTTGGGACCAGAGGAAGTGTTTTGGATTTTGAAATATTTGCATATACACAATGAAGTATATCTTGGGGATAAGAACCAAGCATAAAACCCAAATTCATTTATATTTAATATAAATCTACATGCATAACCTGAAGTGTATAAGACAAATACTTAATAAAACACACACTTATAATTTTAAAAATTATTTTTAATTGCATGAAATAAAGTTTTACGGTATGGCATCATGTCATTGCTCTAAAAGTTACAGCTTTTGGAGCATTTCAGATTTTAGTTTTCAAACTAGGAATGATGCTCAGTCTTTATCACTTGAAGATGCCACAGAAGACTTATTCTTAGATTACATAACTTACACTACACTCCTGGAGACAGTGTACTCTGAGTATATTTAGGTTTATCGGCAAGGTTGTTTTGTTTTAGTTCTGGGATTACAGGTAAAGTTCAAACTGCTAATATTAATATTAACAAAAATAATATTTACTGGCTTAAAGAATTAATGTATATGTTGGACTTTTTATTTTTTTTTATAGCTTTGATTAGTTTGTCGTTTGGAGGAGCAATTGGGCTGATGTTTTTGATGCTTGGATGTGCCCTTCCAATATACAAGTAGGTAAAATTTTTGTCTTTTTAAAAAGTGTGTTAAGGTAAAAGTGTGCTTTTAAAGCTTTAAAAATATTTTATTTCTGCTGTAAAATTAATGCAGAGAAATGTTCATTTACCAAACAAACCTTTTTAATAATCATCACTTTATTTGTAAATATTTTAGGACACCAAGATACAAAAACATTTTTGGCTATTATCTGCTCTCTGACTATTGTCAAGTCTGTAACGACAAGATAGCAACACATTAGTTCAGACCTACTCTTCGGTTTTAAACACATCGATTATATTAAATACAAGAAAATTAAAAACATCTGTTTATAGAAAATATCATAAGCAGAGTCAGAACACAGTTGACTAAAAATATGATGTTGATAATTATTTTCATTAAGATAGAATGTTTTAAGATTAATTTTTAAGAGCTAGGGTTAGATGTGTTCATGACAACATTGTCTATAAGAACAAAAAGGGAAAACTGATATCATAGATATCCTTCAAAAGGAAAATGGTTAAAATATGAGGAAGTTTTAGAGAATGAAGAATTGTAAGTGCTGTTATTAAAGATATTCAAGATCTGTCATTAAATAAATAAAAAATCACAGTGACCCAGTCACCTTTTTAAAGTTTATGTGGGATTTTGGAAGGGTCCACAAAAAGCTCTTAAGTAGAAGGGGGAAAAAAACAGGGAGGATCAAGAGACATATAGTTTTCACCTTGTGTGCTTTTGTATTGTTTCGAAGTTTTTTTCTTAAGCACATATTTTATTTGCAATTTTTTACTTAAATGTGTAGGTAAAGAAACATTAGAAAAACATCAGTAGATCTTTGCTGAGTGTACTCTTCTAAGTACATTCAAATCTCCACTATCATGTGTAGTTTGTAGCAGTTTTATTTATTTTAAACTTTCTTTTGAAATAATTTTGGACTGTTAAGAAATTGCAAAGATAGTGCAAACAGGTTCCTCTGCTTCCCCCAGTCATGACATTTTATATAACTGCAGCTATCAAAACCAGGAAATGATATCAGCACAACACCACTAACTAAACAGTAGACTAAAAGCCATCAGCTTTTATTATGATAAATTCTGTATCCTTATTGAAAGTGTTCAATATTACTTTTGATTAGTTTTCTATATTTCAATTCCAGTATTTTGAGGGAGTTCCTAGTGACCTAAGGAAAGCTTGGGAAGGGGTGTTCATATTAGTGCAGGATGTCAAAGACATGAATTGTGACTTTTAAAAGTTATTGTGTTGGGTCTGGGGCTGCAGCTCAGTGGCAGAGCGCTTGCCTAGCATGCATGAGGCACTGGGTTCAATTTTCAGCACCAAATAAAAATAAACAAAATAAAGGCATTCTGTCCATCTACAACTATAAAAATTTTTTTTTAAAGTTATTGTGTTAACATTCCTATTTTCCATACACCTTTATAATGTAAAACGAAAAAAAATTGAATTTGAGGCCTTCATTCCAACCATTAAAATTTATTAATGCATTTTCTTTTAATATTAGAAAAATTTAGTATTTCATAGTTGATTTTATGGGTAATGTTATTCAAAATGTTTATCACTTCAGTGTTGAGCTTGTAGCATTTTTCTCAACTATAATATGTTTTATATCTTACAGTATTCCTTTGGTCCTTAAAAGGATAAAAGCATATTTTTATGTGTAGGAAAACAACAGAAAGCAAAAACTACATTAACTTATTTTTCTCTTTCTAGCCAATACTGGCCCCTCTTTGTTCTGTTTTTTTACATCCTTTCGCCTATTCCATACTGCATAGCAAGAAGATTGGTGGATGATACAGATGCTATGAGTAATGCTTGTAAGGAACTTGCCATATTTCTTACAACAGGCATTGTTGTCTCAGCTTTTGGACTCCCTATTGTATTTGCTCGAGCACATTTGGTAAGTGAATTTATTTTTCTATGGATGATTTTATGTTAGACTGTGTTCAATTTTTTTCTCAAATGCTTTTGTTACTGACACAAAAAAGAGATGAGAGATATAGAGATTAAAATCTTAGGTCTTTGTTGGTCCTTGCTAACTAATAAAAATGAATTGAAGAACAGCATATGGCTTCCTAGTACCTATCAGGATCAGGCACATTAACTCACCCAGTGCTGAATAGCCACAGGCCTGACTTATATAAGCCCAGAAAACAAGAAGATTGTGTGTTCTCTGCAAAGAGAAAGAGCTAGACTACCTATACTAAGTCCAGACTCATCTACCCAAATTCACAGCTCTTATCTTTGTGACCACTAGCATATCTTATATTTACTCAGGTAGAGAAGGCAGCAGAGACTGACGAACCTTCAACATGGAGAAGACAGTTATTACTCCCTCCACCCCTTTAAAAGAAAGTGCACATGTGGTTTTCATCTCTTGATATTTTAAATTTATTCTCTAAATAGATTTTTTTTAATTACAGAAAGCTAATTTCTTCATAAGTTGAAAAGTATTGAATTCAATGCTGTCATCATTGCTTGTTTTTTAAAATAATTATCAATCATAACTTTGCTTTTAAACAACCAAAGATAAAAATAACAACATAAAAATACCAATCAGTGTTAAGTACTGTGTAAGTTATTATAAACCATATTCGCTCTGAATCATGTTGGCATACAGTTAGAATCTTCATTTGCTTTTCATTTCCCTTTTGTTTTTCATATGTCTGTTAATTGAGTGTTTATACCTTATTTCCACAGATTGAGTGGGGAGCTTGTGCACTTGTTCTTACAGGAAACACAGTCATCTTTGCAACTATACTAGGCTTCTTCTTGGTCTTTGGAAGCAATGATGACTTCAGCTGGCAGCAGTGGTGAAAAGGAGTTGCTGAACTATTGTCACATGGACTTCTTGTCATTTGTTGGCCATCCATGCACACAGAAGATGGGGCAGTAATGCTGAATGGTGTAGCAAGCCTCCTGGGGGTATTCTAGGTGCTCCCTACTCACTTTTATTGTATGCATATTGTTCACAGAGACTTGCTAAAGGATTAAAAGGATTTTCTCTTTTGAAAAAGCTTGACTGATTTCACACTTATCTATAGTATGCTTTTTGTGGTGTCCTACTGAATCTAAGTATTTGTTTTACCTGTTCAGCTTTCTTATCAATATGCCATGTTAATTTTTTTTAAAATGTAATAGCCATTTGCATTGTTTTAGGAATTCAGAATTCCGCTGGCTTTATTATTGGGCTAAAGTACATATTTCCTCTTAAAATTGGTTAACCTCCATTATTATAAAAATTATAAAAATAAGTTTTAAATCAGTCAGGATGACCTAGCTCCCAATTTTATGCAAACTTCAGACCATTAGCATACCTTGTAGATTATCTACTCAGTGCAAATATAGCTGCGTTTACCTCAGAGGGGCCAAATATGAATGCCCATACCCTCCATAAGGGTTGCTGGTTTTACTAGAAGAAGGTTGCTGTGGTTTGTGAATTGAAAATTGTTTTATGGAATTGCTACAAAGGTGTTCTTTTCTTCTCAATTGATGGAGGAATTTATGTTAAACTTTAAGGTAAGGGTATAAAAAGATTTTTGAGATATGGTTTTTTATTTATGTTTATTGTAGTCAAAGTAGAATGAGTTGCAGTGTGGGAAGAAACACATTGAAATTCCATTGCTTGAGTGTGTTTCTATTTATGTGAAAGTTGTGATCTCTCGGTCTTTCATGTTTTACTATGGGTAAAATGGACATACATGGAATTATTACTGATGAGGGAAAGTTGTATGTTTGCATCATAAATACCAGAAAATCCTCCTCTGCTTCCTCCTTTTAACTTATTTTGTATGTTGTATGTATTAAGTAAAAGAACCTTTCAAACACTTAGAAATGTTTACTTACCTAGAAAATAATTGCTATGCTATTACATTAAGAGTGTCCCTTCCCCTGCAAGGCTGTGACATGATTAACAAATGATTTTTGTTAGTCTTGCAGATAATGTGCATTAACAATTTAAGATTTAGCCGTGGTAAGGGTAGTTCTTATTCTAAGATTACATCATATGTAATTTTAAAATACTTAAGACAAGTTTCCTGTATATCTCTCAAATGTTTGGGTTTTGATTTTATCACAATAGATCTGCTTTTTCTTATAAAAGATATTTATCTTATGAAATAATGCAGATTAGCCAAATCCAGCCATATAGCAGCTTTAGACACAGACCTGACCAAAAAATTCCCAGTAACCAAGCATGATTAAATTGTAGCATCTCATGATTATTAGTACCCTTTTCAGGAACTCATTAGGAAATTGTTAAAGTTGATCTGACAGTATTTTGTTAAGGATATTTGTATGTTCAGTATACTTATATAAAAATTATTTTGCCTTCATTCAAAACTGAGTAATCATGACAGCTTTTTGTTGTTCTGTAGTTTCTTTGTGGAGAAAATGGGAACAAATTTTAGCTTTTTTCAGAAGATTCCTAAAGCTACAGGTTTTTTTTTTTGCCTAACCCAAGTTTTGTTACTTTAGGCTGTGAAATGGGAAGCAGAATGAAATATCTGCATGCAACTATGCTATTTACACATGGCTGAAATAGCTTGTTGTGTAATTATGATCTAGACTTGAAGGTACAAGTATACATACTAGACAGCTGGAGATACAGCTGGAACTTTTTATGCCTATGATCTACTGGCTTCTTTTTTGTTGTTTTTTCTTCAGGAAGTGAGTGCATTCTTTGGTCCTCCATTTTTTGGTTTCTCTAGAATATCAGTGCAATGCACTGCTACTGTTTTATTCCCTTGGCCATGGACTCCTTCTGACAGCTGTATATTCTTTCAGTATACTAATTGCATTGACACAGCATTGTGTCTTTGACCTTGCACATAAGCTTACATTGCTGTCTCTGGTTTCTAGGCTAGATACTTGAGGTATGATTTTTCCATAGAATATGCACTGACACAACCTTGCCATTCTTCCATGGAAAGAAAACTTGATGATGAAACAATAAAGATTTTAAATATCCATTTTAGTTTTGTGGGTGTTTTTGGAATGAAAGTATATGACACACTTTGGTTCCTGAAGTACATTAACCATTTTAATAATGTAATACAAAGCAAGTATGACACTGGTTATAATGTTAGACATTCAGCAGTACAAGTGAAACCATAGTAACAAATATTATAATGAAGCCATTTAAAAGTAAAATTGAAACCATAGTAACAAATATTACAGTGGAGCCCAGTGATTTTGAGCTATAATAAAAGGGCTGATTTGAGGAAGAATTTTTATCCTTTTACAAAATAGTCATAGGAGTTTTATTCACATAAAAAGACTGCTGATGTTCTAAAGGTCCTGTTCTTAAATTTTCAGAACTTTTTTGTGACTGCATATTTTATTATATGTTCAAATATTTTTTGCCATTTGTCATTAGAGATTTTGAATAGAGGACAGTACTATTATCTAATATTAATTTTGGCTCAAATTGCCCTAATTATAATCTTATTATATACTTTTTAAAATATCATAGGTTCTTAGTGTCTGTCCTAACATGATTGGTGGAATGTTGCCAAAATAATCCAGGTTTCTAAAGTAAATTCTAGACAAGATTCATAAGTTACAGATAGCTTCAAGTCAGAGCATCAAATTTAACAAACTATTGCTGTTAAGTAGTATGTATGTTGTAGACTCCAGGATACTTTATGTTGCTTACAATTGGTGAGAAATTCAAATTCATATTTCTTTCATATGAACTTGTATTGTTCTTTCAATGAAGTCAGAAGCTTTTATTTTATTACAAGCTTCTTTTTATGGGACTCCCTAGAAAGAAAATATATCCAGAAGGTAAATATTTCAAATAAGTGAAACTTAACCCATTAAAAATTAACTTTGGGCCAGGCACAGTGGCACATACCTGTAATCCCAGTGGCTTGAAGGCTGAGGCAGGAGGATCATGAATTTAAAGCCAGCGTCAGCAACTTAGTGAGACCTTGTCTCAAAATCAAATATCAAAAGGGCTGGGGATGTGGCTTAGTAGTTAAGTGCCCCTGGGTTCAGTCCCTGGTACCAAAAAAAAAAAAAAAAAAAAAAAAAAAAAAAATCCACCCTAATTTGGATATTTGGATTTATTTTAACATTGGACAAGACTATTAAAAAGATCATGCATATGTGCCTTTTTATAATAAAAACTTTTTTCTTCCCTGGTAATTCAAGACTTACCATTGTAAATTGTTTTTTTTTCCTGTCTTTCTAATTGGCATTTTTCAGGAATTGTAGTTTATTTGCTGACTTTCCTTAACAACTGTTCTTAACATCCCTTAAATATATTTGCAGAATATTAGGAAGAGAACATTTCAGGGGGAGAAAATGAGGTAATCAAGCTCACTGAGTCAATTTATAACATTTTTGTATACAGTGCAATATCAGTAGACTTAATTAGGATGTCTCCCACTTATACAAATGAAATGCTTTGTGACAGGTATTCTTTCTGCTGAAAAGGCTTTTTTAAAAATCTAGTTCTTACCAGTCTACCAGATAATCTGAAATAGGAAATGCTTATTGTGCTCTACGGCAACAGAAGCCTTATAATTAATTTTTCTACATATTAATGCAGTAGTTATTTGGAGCTCAAGATTCTACTAGTCCTTTGTATCATTTGTGGGTCTTCCTATTTGTTTTTAATTATAAAATATCTAAGAAGGAAGTTTATAAGAAACTTTGTATTTTATGTTTTGCTTCTAGTTTATTAAAGATCATTTGAAACCATCCTTGGGTTTAGAACTATATACCACAATCAAAACAATTAAGATATTAATTGTAAATTCTGGTGGGATAGGGGATAGAGAAAATCTAAAAACTTTCCATTCCGTGAGGAAGAGCTCATGAATATAAAACATTTCTTTTTGAATTATAATTCTGTTTTCTTGTTTGTATTTAGAGTCAATACTAATGATGGAAAATCAGTATTTTTAAATTTTAGGAGTCAGTAAAATGGCTTATACTATGAAAGAAAAACAGGCTGTAGTTTATAACCATAGAAATCATTAAATAGAATGAAATATTAAATAAGCCTGAGTATTTCCATATCTGTATATAAGAGCATGGCTACTTAATAATTAAGTTATCTCGATATATTATGTATCTGGAATTTAATATCAAGTGTTTTTTCCTCAACAGATCAATTTATTGCATGAAAAATATAACAGTGACATAAAAATAAGTAAATTTGTGCAGATTTGTGAAACCCCCTCAAAATAAGACAGATAATTTCCTGAAAGCTAAGTTTACTTAGTATCAAGTATTTGGGGATTGTTTCTAAAAATGTTGACAAACAGCTTTCTAGAATTAAACTAAGAGAGTTGGATTTATTTTTGTTCTGGTCTAAATCATCAACTTCCAAAACATAAGAAAGAAGCAGCTCTAAAACATAGGTATGAGTACAACAGTAAAGACAAGGGCATTAGTCTCCTGAGTTAAAAAAAAAAAAAAATTGGTCTTGAGCCATATTTCATACCTGAAGTGATATATGTCATTTGCCAGCAATAATTTTCAGGTCCAGTGCTTTAAACAGTGATTTCAAAATATAGTATTTGAAAACTCTTCAAGACACTGAAAAATGTTCAATCAGAAATTATTTGGTGTTCTTATCTGTGTGTTTTACCTTGGCTCAGTCACCCAGGATTGTTTTTACTGAAATTCCACATTTGGTTCAAGCTTTTCCCCTAGAAAACTTGATTGTCCCCAGTGCTACTACCTATACTACATGGTAGTGTTTTAAGCAAGATTGGGAGTAGAAAAAAATTGGAGTGTGTGGTCTCTTTCTGAAATTTAGTAAGTTAAGACAAACACGTAAAGGAAGTTAGTTCCTGTCTGTGCCAAGAGAGGTGTGAAGGTTCACTGAAGGAAAAGATTTGGGAAACAAGTCAGGGTAGTTTCCTGTGCTGGTATTCAGGACCATGGATATGTGAGCATTTCCCTGGAGAAGTATTCTGCTGTATGCAGCTGCTTGGGTTTCAGAAGTCATTTGGGGCAGCAGCAGTGGTAGCGTAGCTTCTCATTTCTGACACGCCAGTATCAATCCCAGATGTCATGGAGATGAGCATTAATGAGATCAACCTCTTTTAAACAAATGACCAAGCAGATTTGTGTGGGAGAAAGAGGAGTCAAGAATGACTACCTGGTTTCTGATTGTCCATTTCAGGATAGGTGTCAAGAAGTAATAAGGGAGAGTTGAAAATAATCTGGTTATGAGTTACGTGTTCAAACTACAGGTTCATCATATCCTTTTATTGCCTAGAAATGTCATAATTTGCCTTGTTTCAGACCTTAGTCAAAGAAAGCAATACTATAAGATTTGTCACAACTTGAACCTTATAACTTTTTTATGAATTCCATGAAGGTTGACATAGTAACACACTGTATCATGGTGGTTACAGTGTAGGTTCTTGAGTCAGATGGTCTAGACTTCTATCTCCTTCTTATACAAGCGGTATGACTGTTATATTGGAACATGAAATGTACCCCAAAGGCTAAAGGCTTTGGTTTTAGGTCCTGACACTATTGGAAGGTGAGAGAAACTAAAAGTTGGAATCTAATGGTTGGAAGTTAGATCCCTGGGGTTGTGCCCTTAGGGGAAATTGGACCATAGTCCCTATCTTATTTTGCTTCCTGGCCACCATGAGGTGAGCAGCACTTCCTACCACATGCTTCTTCAATGATGTACTATGCCACCACAGGTCCAAAGCAACAGGATCAAGTGGCCACCGGCTGGAAGCTCTGAAATCACATGTCAAAAGTAAAACTTTTCCTCCTTTTAAGTCGATTATCTTGGGTATTTTGTTACAGTAATGGAAACCTAACACAGTGATCTTAGCCAAGTTATTTAACCTCTTTGTGTCTCATTTCCTCATCCATAAAATGAGGAAAAGTTTAGTGCCTACTTTATAAGGTGTGAGGTTTAAAGGCAACATGCAGAGGACAATGCCTCACAGAGATAATGATAGTTAAATATTAGCTATTATGGACTGGGAGTACAGCTCAGTGGTAGAGCACTTCCCTGGGATGTACAAGGCCCTGGGTTTAATCCCCACCATTGCAAAAATAACATTTAGCGATTACATCACTGTTTCTTAGCAATTCTGTCCAGTTAAGCAGTAGTTTCCTATTATACAAATAGACAAGTCTCTTTTAAAATGCATTGTTATGGTTTGGATGTGAGGTGTCCTCCAAAAACTCATGTGAGACAATACAAGAAGGTTCAGAGGAGAAATAATTGGTTTGTAAGCATCTTTACCCAATCAGTAAATTCATCCCCTGATAGGGATTTAACTGGTAACAGAAGTGATAAAACTGAAGGGTATGGCTGGAGGAGGTGGGAATGGGGGCATGGCTTTGGGGTATATATATGTAACTAAGTGGAGTCTCTCTTTCTGATCATCATGTGATTTGCTTCCCTCTGCCATGCTCTTCTGCCATAATTTTCAGCCTCACCAGTAGCCCCTAGGGGATAGAGCTGGCTGTATATGGACTGAGACCTCTGAAACCGTGAGCCCCTAAATAAACTTCCTCCCCTAAACTTGTTCTGGTCAGATTGTTTAGTCACAGTAGTGAAAAAGCTGACTAAACATACATCTTAATGAAGTAGTCTTCATAATACATCATGCAAATTGAGGGCCATTCTGAGCCACAGAGTATCTCTTGGGACTGCTGTTGCCACCTTGTTCCCAGTCATTGTGTGTGATCTTCCCTGTCCAGAATTCTGCACCAAACCTTGGAATGATAGACTGCTCTATTGTTGTTGTTTTGTTTTTAAGAAAGGAAATGTGATTTCAGGTTAAAATAAGAAGGGGAAGTATTGGAAGATCTGGAATTAAGAAATCCCTGAGAAAATGAAAACATAAGGGACCAAATTGAAGTGAGAATTTGCATCCTGGAAAGCCTGTGGCAAGCAAGGGAGAATGCTACCATGGAAGGTGGCAGGGCCCCCGAGGAAGCCCATTGTCACTGCAGATGGTGGAATCCAGGAGCAGGAAGGGCCTTACAGAGGCAACTGATGGGAAGACTTGGGGTGCTGCAGCGGGAGCAGCTGAGCCAGCAGATCTTTATGTAATGTCCACGTTGTCCCCATCTCACTGCCCTTCAATATGGGGTGGGAAGAATACAATTCCTCAATAGTAAAGATGAGAATACCAATCGAGAAGGCCAGTCGCCAGGGACCCTGCTCAGCAGCACGTGGTTTCTTTTTTTTTTTCCCAATCCTAATATAAAGAAGACAATGTTTCCTTTAGACCTGCTGCACAAGTAGGGGTGGCAGGTGGTCTAAGCCAGAGATGTCAGTGAAAGATGAGCTCTCAGACAGGGATCACCAGACAATGCAGAAGTACAAAATGAAAGAAAACAAATTCAAGATACCTACATCTACAAAAATAGCTAATGGAAGTTCCATGTTTACAGATTTACATTCTGAAGCCATTCACTGTGTCTGGAAAAGTATCATGGAAAATAGGCTGCTGAGGTTAAAGTTACAGAACATTCTACAATTTTTGCACCCAAATTCTATTAGGTTTCCCCAAATTAAAAACCCTGGGGGAAACACTTCATTTTGTTTTTTGGTTTTGTTTTGTATTTAGAGGCTCTTTCTCCTATAACAATGGACTTGGAATTAATCTGATCTAAACCTTTTTCCAACAGTATGGAGATTCCTCATAAAACTAGGCCTGGAACTACCATTTGACCCAATTGTCCCACCACTCGGTATATATTCAAAGGATTTAACATCAGCATACTACAGCAACATAGCCACATCATTTAGAGCAACTCAATTCATAATAGCTAAGCTATGGAACCAACATAGGTGCCCTTTAACAGAGAATGGAAAAAGAAAGTATGTACATATACACAATGGAGTATTACTCACCATAAAGAATGGCTTTATAGACTGGTTGTGGCCCAGCAGTAGAGTGCTCGCCTAGCACATGCAAGTCCCTGGGTTTGATCCTCAGCACCACATAAAAATAATAAATAAAAACAAAGGAATGTGTCCAACTACAACTTAAAAAAAAAAAAAAGAATGGTTTTATGACATTTGCCAGTAAATGGATGGATCTGGAGACTATACTAAACAAAAAAGTCAATCCCCAAAGACCAAAGATGCGTATGTTTTCTCTGATATGTGGAAGCTAACCCACTGTAAGGGGGCTGAAGAGTGGATAACAAAAACAATAGAAGTTCAGTGGAGTAGGCAAAGGGGAATGAAGGGAAGGAAGGGAGATGGGAAAAAGGAAAAACAGTGGAATTAATCTGACCTAACTTTCCTATGTACATATATGAGTATAACACAGTGAATCTCACCATTGTGTACATCTACAGGAAATTAATTTTAAAAAGATACTGGGTAAATGGCAAACAGATCAATGAAAGGGAACAGTGAGCAGGTAGAGAGAGTCAAGGGGAAGGACAGGTACTAGGTAGAATTAGAACAAGATATATTCTGTGCTTTTATAATTATGTCAAAATGGATTCTACTGTCATGTATAACTAAAAAGAACCAATAAACAAACAAGACTTTTTCCAATATACTCTTCTGGTGACACCGCATCCTGAGACCATGAGTCCAGAACCTGCCAGCTGCTTAAATAGCAAGGCAGAGAAAAGCTACACCCAGAATCCCATCTGGATAATATTTCAGATTTCCACCTGGAATTCCCTATGGGGCATGGTTCATTGTGGACACTTAATTCACTTAATTCTAGACTTTTAATCCTAGACACAGGGACTGCAAAGTAAATAGAAAGGGGGCTGGGGCAACACTCAGTGATAGAATGCTTGCCTAGCATGCATGAGATCCTGTATTTAATTCCCAGCAACTCAAAAAAAAAAAAAAAAAAAAAAAAAGGAAAAGAAAGAAAAAGAATTTGGAGTGGGAACAGGCAAAAGTAAATATCTTAGAAAACTATCTTACATTATTTAGTAGTCTCCCTTTATCTACTATTTCACTTTCTGCAGTTTCAGTTGTCCAAGGTCAGCCACAGTCTGAAAATATATTTTAATAAAATGTTTTGAGAGAAGAGAAGCCACAGTTACTTAAGTTTTATAACAGTATAATGTTACAAATATATTATTATTATTCCATTTTATTATTGTTAATCTTTTACTGTGCCTAATTTATAACTTAAAACTATCATAGACATGTATATTTAGGAATAAGTCTATACATAGAGTTTGGTATTGTCTGTTGCAGTTTTAGGCATCCACTGGGGGTCTAGGTACCTCCAAGGTTACAGACAAATGATCATCTACAGTTGGTATGGGACTACACAGGAAGTTGGCAATAATAGGAAAAAGAGGACAGAGGAATGCTAACAAAAGAAAAGGATATTTAAACTCTGCAAAGAATAAGTAACCACTCAAACCCCCAATCTGTATTAATATTCTGATTCTTTTATTTATTTATTTACTTATTGGTACCAGGGATTGAACCCTGGGGTGCTTAACAAGTGAGCCACATTCCCAGCCATTTTTATTTTTTATTATGAGACAGGGTCTCACTAAGTTGCTTAGTGCCTTGCTAAATTGCTGAAGCTGGCCTTGAACTTGAGATCTTCCTGCCTCAGCCTTCCCAGATGCATGTGCCATTGCACCTGGCGTATATTCTGATTTTTATGCAGTTAATTTTTCAAGTGTTTCTGAGTAACCCAGAAATGCTTGCATGTTATACAGGTTAGTCCTGGTTGTTGCCTGTATCTCGCCCTGGGGCTGACTTCCATGTTTCTCCAGCAGCCCCCCCCCCCCGCCCCCCGCCACCTTGGCCATTTTCTAATTGCTTTCCCAAGCTACTCTCATTCTATATTTTATGCCCCAGTCACAAACGAGACCCTCTTCCTTGATCCTAAGAAGCTTGTCTGAAATCAGACTGATTTTTAATTAAAAACTATTTAAACATGAGGTTGGGAGGGGGAACATGGGAAGAATAGATGAACTCTAGTTAGGGCAGAGGGATGGGAGAGAAAGGAAGGAGGCAGAGGATTAGCTTAGTGCCTTGCTAAATTGCTGAAGCTGGCCTTGAATTTGCGATCTTCCTGCCTCAGCCTTCCCAAATGCATGTGCCATTGCACCTGGCATATATTCTGATTTTTATGCAGTTAATCTTTCAAAGCATTTCTGAGTAACCCAGAAATGCTTGCATGTTACATGTTAGTCCTGTGGAACGTGATAGATCTCATTATCCAAAGTACATGTATGAAGACACGAATTGGTGTCTTCAACCAGAGATATGAAAAATTGTGCTGTATATGTATATTAAGAATTGTAATGCATTTTGCTGTCATTTAGTTTTTTTTTAAAAAAAATCAATAAAAAAAGAGAAAAGTTATTTAAACAAATGCCTGAGAAAACAAACTAATACATAACACCTCCCACTGTCACTGGCTCAGTAGGTTCCTGTTCTCTTTACCAGAATCAGATAAAAGCACAACTATGACAGCAACAAGATTATTCTTAAACTGGAGCATAAAGGAGGCTGTACATCAGGGAACAGCAATCCCAGGCTGACTCGAAGGACAAAGGTGTACAGTTTTCATGGCATCTACAGGGTAGGTTAGAACTTCAGTTTCTTGAAGTCATCACATGTAGAGGTGGAGTTTGAGTCACACCTGTGCTCTTCTTCATTCTGTTTCTTCATGTAATTCATGCCTTATCATTTTAAGTCTCCACCTGAGGATGAATTTTTTACTATGCTAATAAAGGTAACTGTAGGTTACTTAAGTGACTATATTTGTCCCTCACCAACTGGATTCTGCCTTTATCATCTGGGAGAGTCTCTATTAATTTTTTCAGAACAGTTCAGGCTATTGTCCTGTCTCAGTGATTTTAATGACCTTCTTTTTCTTGGCTCTGGTTTCTTGGTGTCTCTGCTGACCACATAATCTTTGAAAGCTGAGCTCAACTTTTCAATCTTCCATCTCCAAGTGTATTATCTTAATTTGGTAGCCTGCAAGTCTGTTTTCCTTTTTAACTTCTAATTTTTTGTGTATCTGTTAACCCCATAAGACTGAAAGCTAGCTTAACTATCTTTCTTTTTAAATAAGTTTTTTTTAGTTGTAGGTTGACCCAATGCCTTTATTTTATTATTTTACTTGTTTATTTTTATGTGGTGCCAGGGATCAAACCCAGTGCCTCATGCATGCTAGGCAAGCACTTTACCACTGAACCACAACCCCAGCCCTTAGCTTGGCTATCTTGCCCCACCAAAAACAAAACCAAAAGCAAATCCACATAAAATGGAGTTAGATGACTGTCTTCTAGAGGCCATTGTCCACACACCTGCTTGGTGACTGCCCCAAGTTTCCCCCTTAGCTCTCACTTGCACAGGTTGCAATCACAATTTTACACCTCCTTCCATGGGAGGGATTCTTAGACAAGGTCCCTTGCTTGAGTGCAGGCCCTACCTCTAAAGCAGCAGAATCTGCAAAATTGCAACTCTGTCACTTATAAAGGCAGGGGTTTTATAGATAAGCAGATCATCTTTTCAACCATTTTCTTCCTCTTCTTTTTTTTAAAAACCCTAACAAGAACAGACTTTTTAAAGATAAATTTTAAAATTGTCAACATTCTTTTTTTTTTTTTTTTTTTTGTAGTGCTGGGGATTGAACCCAGGGCCTTGTGCATGCAAGGCAAGCACTCTACCAAGTGAGTCACTGGAATATTAACATCCCTATCCCAAAACATTCATTTGTCTACTGGAATATTCATTAGTGGCATAGAGGGGGGAATGGAAGATGACTAAATTCCAATGTTGACTGCTGATAAGAGAAGTTGTATCTGAATGCTGGCAAACTTTTTGGTCAAAAAAAGCCCTCTAACTGGGATAGAAGAGGCACAATGATGTCCAGAAGCAGATGGAACCCGAATCTTCAGGCAAAGCAAAGCAAAGTTTTATTTGCCACTACTCTTGAGATACTGTCTCAGGAAGATGGTCAGTTTTTTGACAAAGACTTGGGAACAAACATGAAAACCCACGCACACGGTGGCGCTTAGAAGTTCAATCTGGAGGTATCAGCACCACCTCTCCTGTTTCACTGCACAGAGTAGATCACGTGGATAACCTGAATTAAGATGTGGAAAAAGTGAAATCTAAGACAGCCAACCACATTTCTTTCTGGCACTCTTCCCTTACTTCTCTCCTGCTCCTAAACCTCATGTACTCTTCTTAACATTTTTCTGACACTTGGAATATTGTATCTCTGTTTCCAAATCCATTGATTTCAGTCATTTGTGGATCAAAAATATTTGGGGAAAAAAAGAGAAAGTGTGTATTGAACACGTACAGACATTTTTCCTTGTCATTATTTCCCAAACAATACAGTGTAACAACTATTTACATAGCATTTACACTGTACTAGGTATTATAAGTAATAAAAAATGATTTAAAGTACATAGGATGATGCATGTAAGTATATGAAAATACACTATTTTCCTCAGGGCATGGTTGGCATCTGTCTGTTGTCCAGCTACTTGAAGGCTGAGGTGGGAGGATCACTTGAGCTTATGAATTTGAGACCAGCCCAAACAACATAGTGAGATGTTGTTAAAGGAAGGAAAAAAGGGAGTAAGGGAAAGAGGGAGGAAAGAAAGGGCAGATGGAAAAGGAGGAAAGAAAATACACCATAATGTACCATTTTGATAAAAAAATTTAAGTATCCAGGGATCTGGTTACCAGGGATCTTGGAACTAATCTTCCATAGAGGCCAAAGGAAGTCTATAAATTTCGAAGCCATTGCATGAATTCTTTCTCTTCATTTTTCTTCTTTGTCATTTTTAATCATCTCTTTCTACTTTTATCCTTTAATTTTCTACTTCATTTCCACCTCTAAGAAAGACTTAGCTTCTCTTTGATCTTCAATACCTGTTCTTAAAGTGGAGTCAAGATGGATTGGTAATGACTACTTTCCAGGATTTCCTGTCCCATCCTTCCTAGCTTCAACAATTTTCAACATGTGGCCAACAATCATTCACGCACCTTCCCATTTCATCTGATCACAGATTATTTTGAAGCAAATCCAAGACATACCATTTCATTTGTAGATATTTCTAAAACATGAATCCTTCCCCCACTTTTTTAAACAAAAGAACCATAATATGATTATTACACCTGAAAAAAATTAACAATAATGCTCTAATATTCACTTAATGTTCAGATTTTTGTATAATTTTCCTTTTTACAAAATTAGTTCATTTGAGTCAGTCTCTAAACAAAGTCTACACATTTACAAAATTATTATATTATTTATTATTATTTTTAAAAAATAATTTATTTTGCAATGTAACATGAGTTGCCCCTTTCTTTCTTTCTGGTACCAGGGATTGAACTCAGGGGCACTCTACCACTGAGCCACACCCCCAGTCCTATTTTGTATTTTATTTAGAGACAGGGTCTCACTGAGTGGCTTAGCACCTCACTTAGCACCTCACCTACTTAGCACCTAAGGCTGGCTTTGAACTCACGATCCTGAGCAGCTGAGATTACAGGCGTGCACTACCAGGACCAGCTTATATAATTATATAAACAGAAAAATACTACAAAAATAAAATGAACTTAGGATCAGCTAAATATTTAAGAAATGTGAAGAAAATTCCCTTTTCTCTTCTATCCTGAACAACACAGTCCCTTGAATTTAAAAAATTGCATTGAATGTTATCCCTTGGGAGTCAATACAACATTTTGTCTATAGGGAAAAGCAATCTAAGTTGTAAGCAATTTAGAAATAAAGATGTAAAAAATAATCTGTGAATTAAATTAAGGATGCCAGAAAACACCCTCTCAAACGTCTTTAGGTTGGTGGAGCCGTATAAAGCACTCAATTTAAGTAATATGCTCAGATCAACCATGAAATTCAGCTAATACTTATGTATTATATGAACTGCACAAAATCTCTACAAGGAAAACGTGTAAACATGCAATTTCTGCAATTTTTGTAACTTAAAAAATGTTTCTGAAGAATTAGGTGCCATAAAAACCAAGCAAAGCAAATAAAAACACTCTCTTAGAAATAATCTGGCATTTCTAGCTATTATAAAGAACTCTTCCTGGAAATGAGGCCCAAAAGCACATTAATATTTTAAGCTACTGGTTTTCAGCTGCCATATATAGACTGAGAAATTATAAACTGTTTATTTAAGGAAGAAAAAGGAAAGCTAATCATGTTTTGTTGCACTAGAGAAATATTATTTACTCTGCTTCTTAATGAACCACAACAAAACATCATTGACAAAGCATTTGTACAATCACAATGCCTACAGTTCTAAACATTAAATAAAAGGATACTTTTATCTACCCCCTGTTTTGGCACACTAGAAAACTTGAGCCCCAGGAAGAAATTACTGGGGTCCCACAGCTGACCAATGATAGAATGGAATTGGGCCAGACTGAAGGCAGACAGAAGAGGCTGGACACCTGAGGAATTTTCAGGAAGCAGGTTTATTGACTGAAGGGTTCAGAGGTGGCTCTTGCCTAAGAATTTTCCCTGTGAACAAAGATTTTGGAAATTCTTTGAATTTTATACCCAGTGGAGGTGAGAGGGGGGCTTGGAGGTTCACATGACAAGTGTTTTCTGTTTCATCCTCTAGACCAGACACAGGTTTTACAAGTTTTTACCAAGAAAACAGAGAATATCTTTTGTACAAGCTTATAGACTTTAATTCCGTCACCCCTTTTGTATTCAAACCTGGCATTTACAAGAAAGAGGAAACTACCAACCACAATAACCTCTGCAGATATCCTTCCCATTTGACAAGAGGAGAAGCTTAATTATGGCAAGCGTCTTTTGGATGGGGGATCTCTGGCCTGCTTCAAGACTGCTGGCCTCTTTGTGGGGCTCTGTATACTACCACAGGGAAGCTTTGCCAATGGCAGAGTTATCAGTGATTGGGAAGAAAATACTAAGGAGTATGCCCACTTTACTATTTCTTTTGAATTGCCTTACAAATTGTACAGTTGAGCATTTGGAAAATGTTCATATAAAATGTGATTCCCATTCCTTCACCTCTCAATGGTTAAGCTCTCAGACTGTGGAAAACCATTTTTTTTCTTTTACCCATTTCCTTGAGTTATAAACCTATAAAGAAGAATCTCTTGGTCCTGACTTGAAGGTACTGTATAATAGTTGGCATTTTAATCAGGAAGATACTAATGATTATTATTTACTCTTGTCTTAGTCTGTTTTCTGTTGCTTTGATAAAATATTTGAAATTAGTAAATTTATAAAGAAAAGATTTACTTACCATTTTGGTGGTTCAAGAGCATGGCACTGGGGAGGAAGGCAAGGAAAGAAAGATATGGAGGGAAAAGCAAAGATTTCAAGTAAGAGGAGGAAAACATCAAATCTTTTCTGGGACCAAGGTTATGATACCAGTCATGTGACAAAGGGAAATGGGCAGCAATGGTCGGGGTGTTAGGAGTGACAGAACCAGTAACTGAAAATAAAAGACAAGAAGACCAAACTTTCAAACTGCTGTGTCTGGAACAAACTGGAAGAGTTAAGTCTGAAAAAAAGAGAAAGAAAAGGAAGAAGGAACAAAGGAAGGAATGGAGGGAGGAAATAAGGAAGGAAAGAAATAAATAAGTGGGGGCTAGAAGACTAGAAGACACACATTCTCTGTTTCTCACCATCTTGGATCCCAGGATGTCTTCTGTGCAAACCGAAAGGGGGGAGGGAGGGGGAGAGAGAGAGAGAGAGAGAGAGAGAGAGAGAGAGAGAGAGAGAGAGAGAGAGAGAGAGAGAAAGAGGAAATAAATAAGTAAGTAGGGACTAGAAGACTAGAGGACTCACATTCTCTCTGCCATCTTGGATCCCAGGCTCTCTTCTGTGCAGACAGATGGCTCTGGCTCTACACTTCTGGCTTTGGCTCTTTTCCTTACATCAGTTCCCTCAAATTATTTTTCTCTTTCTGCTGTCTGGTTAAATGAAATACTCCCTATAAGATGCAAATAGAAAGGAACCTAAGTAGAGGCCCTGGTTTAGCCAATCAGAGGAGTAGAAATTACCCTTCACCATCTTAGTCATACAGTCCTCACCTCTTTAACCAGATTATATTTTGATTTAATTCTGGCAGGATCAAGATTTTTACTAGTGATAGAGAGGTTACTATGAATACTTCTACTCAATATTGAACAAAATTTTAAAATGGACAAGCATTTTTAGAAGTTTAATCTGAAGTGTATTTAGAAATCTCAAGAATATATTCTGTGGCCAATATATGTCTTTTTTTTCTTGGCTTTTATAGTACTGAAGATTGGACCCAAAGGTACCCTACCACTGAGCTAGATCCCCAGTGCTTTTAAAACTTTTTTGGTTTTGAGGGAGGATCTTGCTCAATTGTGAAAGTTGGCCCAGAACTTGTGATCTTTCTGCTTAGCCTCCAAGTCACTGGAATTGGAGACATGTGCCACCACAGCCAGCGAATAGAAGAGCTTGTGTTGGATATTGTGAAGGAAAAGGAACGAGAGGGAAAATTATTCTATAATTTATAATAGTTTATAAATTATATCCATTGGTCCAACAGCATTGAGAACATTTTTAGAAGTGTGATCTTACCCAGGCATGTGGAGCATGCCTGTAATCCCAGGGGCTCAGGAGGCTGAGAAAGAAAGATCACGGTTCAAAGCCAGCCTCATCAACAGCGAGGTGCTAAGCAACTCAGTGGTTGAATGCCCCTGAGTTCAATCCATAGTACCATAAAAAAAAAGTGTTATCCTCACTATCCATAAAAGTAGAAAGTGAAACTGAAATTCTGGTTTTTGTTTTTCCTCAACTTTATAAGTCTTGTTCTTAAGGGACTTGGAGAATAAATCTGAATTTTAATATCCAGAGTGATTTCCTTTAGGTCAGGAAACTCAAAACATTGAATTCTTGCACAAAGGTAAAATTACATTGCCTTTAAAAATTCTAATGATTACAATTTAAAAATAAAGAAAAAAATTAGACATGTAAGATATTACCTTTAGAAAATATGATACCAATAAATAAATCATACTAGCAAATTTTGGTTATTACATAATATTACTTGTGACACATGATCCAATGTTTTGGTTAACTTGAGGTTCAGATAAATTACTTAAAATTTTACACATTTACCTTTTGTCTCCATCTAGGTTATGCTTTGAATGGAGTCAATATGCCTTGTACTTCTTTGCATACCACACAACATTGATTATTATTAAATATGTGGTAAGATATCACATTAAAATCTAGATTTATTTACCATATTTCTCAAACATTAAGCTAGTTTTATTTTTAAAAGATGTAGAAATAAAGAAACTTGACTAGAAGTATTCATGGACGTAAAACAATAATGAAGTAATAATTCTTTTATTTTATTCATGATTCAAAATAGAATTCTAATTTTTTTTAAGAGAGAGAACTTTTACTATTTATTTTTTAGTTTTCGGTGGACACAACATCTTTGTATGTATGTGGTGCTGAGGATCTAATCCCGGCCGCATGCATGCCAGGCGAGCATGCTACCGCTTGAGCCACATCCCTAGCCCCTAGAATTCTAATTTACTTTTGCATAAATTGATGCATATTTTGAAATTATCCATAGGTGTAATATTTTGGAAAAATTTAATACTACATTGACTTTTAGTTTATAGACAGTTCAGAAATTTTATTCAAAAACGAAATTACATAATTGAATTTGTTTCTTCAGATTAAAGCATTCTACATGAAAGTACCATATCTGCTGACTGAATACGTTTCAATTAACTGTTTACTCTATGCCATTGTATATTGGATGTATATAACTTGCTTTTCATTTTTACAAGGACTCATAACCAAGAGTTTAACTTGAATCTTAGAGGAGGCATTGGACTTGGAGTTTGGGGCTGTTAAGATTATGGGAACTCTTGGAGATGCACTGAATGTGGTAAAATGGAGATGACCTTTTGGATACCAGGGATGGCATGTGATAGTTTGGATATTAGGTGTCCTCAAAAGCTCATGTGAGATAACACATGAATGTCCTGTGAAATTATTAGATAAATTAATCCATTGGATGCATTAATAATTTGAAAGGACTACTGCATTGTAGTAACTGTAGAAAGGTGTGACGTGGCTGGAGGAAGCAGGACATGGAGGCATGCCCTCAGAGATCATATTTTGTCATTTGCTCCTCCTTCTCTCTGCTTCCTCGCTGCTATGAGGTGAGAAGCTTCCTTTCAAAATGCCCTTTTACCATGATGTTCTTCCTTGCTTTAGGCCCAGAGCAGTGGACTTGGCTGACCAAGTACTGAGATTTTGGAAACCATGAGCCAAAAGTGGTGTTCTGCATCATCTTGGGCCCAGAGCAATGGAGTCAGTCATTGCTGATCAATACAGTAGTCCTTTCAAATTATGAATGCATCCAATGGATTAATTTATTGATTAGGTTACCACTCTAATATTGTAATAATTTCATCGAACATTCCTGTGTTATCTCACATGAGCTTTTGGGGACACCTAATATCCAAACCATCACGTGCCATCCCTGGTATCTCAGCCAACCATGGATTGAGACCTCTGAGAAATGTGTTCCTAGGCAACAGCAGAAAAGTGGGTGCCTTCAATATTGACATGATTCAGAAAAAAAGATATATACAAACATATGTATATGAGAATAAAAGGAACTTCATTTCAGACAAAATGTACTTAATTTACCTGAAGCTAACAACAAAGAATCAGACACAGTACTGGCTCAAGAACCTTTTGGTCAGTTCCATTGACTATTCTAATGGTTTTCTATTTATAGTAGGCTGGGAAATTGTGCAGGAAAAACTGACCAGGGCTCTTCTCACAGTTATGACTCTAGATGACTATAGTCATGTCAAGCAGAATCCATATAGATATTATTTGGAGTCATCTACGATGACCCTGCCCAGTCAACAAAATGAAAACAACTCCAGAACAACACTGTGAAGAGGAGAGAGTCATTTTGTGGTGTATGTGTGTTAAGACCCACATCTCCTTGATTCCACTCACTCCGTTGTTCTGTCACGGGGTTCTAAACACAGAATAATAAACAGAAAATAAAATTTTCCTCTTCTATGTAACTGGAACACTTAATTCTGCATGCTGTTGTAAGTCTATAAAATATTCTGATTTCATTAATTGTTATTTATTTATCTTGAATGTTAATTTCTGCTTCTTGATTATTTCTAAACATAAAACAGAGACTGGAAAGAGTTATATGGGAAGATATAGAGATGAAGTTAATTAATTTTGTGTACCTTGAAAATTACGATTCTAAAGGCTTATTCATATTTCAAAACTTCCAGTACAAAGACCTTCACTTTACAGACACAACTTTGGGAAAAATAGAGCAAAGGAACTCCTAATTAGTCAAATGGCCCTTTTCTGTTTCATTGTGTATAATTAATCATTATTGGAATTCTTCTAGTGATAAAGATGGGCTGACAGAACATCCTATGGATACTCTGCAGATATAATCATTCTTAGCTATCTTGTGAGTGTTGGAATGTACTTTTTACATTACTAAAATTAACAAAGAACAGCTCTTAATAATCCCTCTTCTTTGTGTTATCTCTTTGTTCTTGTATTAATAGTCCAGGTCTGGGGATGTAGCTCAGTGGCAGAGTGCTTGTCCAGCACATGTGAGGCACTGGGTTTGATCCTTAGTACGATATAAAATAAACAAAATAAAAGCATTCTGTCCATCTACAACTACAAAAAAATTATAAAATGGGTAGTCCATAATTGTATCTATAGTGTGTGCATTTTTTAAGCTGAGGGAATCATTGTGGGTTACCAGGAATTTACTCACATGACACAGTTTCCAGGGAAGAACTGCTTAAAACAAAGTTCAGTATTATATCTAGACCTAAATTATGATGTGTGGGTAAACTTGAGCAAATTAAGAACACTCATATTGGCTATCCCTACCTCAAAGGGCTCTTGCAAAGAATTAAATAAGTTGATAGAGGTTTATATGCATGCATATATTTCCAATATTTGTGCACAGTTAGAAAGAACTCTATAGAAGGCATTATAAATTGTAATGGTATGTCTCCCTAAACAAGTTCCCAAGTCCCTCATTAAAATTACCTAAATTTGATTCAGAAGATGGTGGATTAAAGGAAGGGTGCATTTCTGAGCTGTTCCTCAGCTCGGGATTCAAACAGCGGGAAGAAAACTTCCTCAGTGAGGTGGGTGATTAAGGGAATTCACTGAAATTCAACCCTGGACAGTAGTAAAATGATCATCAGAAAAAAGGAGGTGTGTGTGTGTGTGTAGGTGTGTAAAGGATCTATATACCCATATATGTATGAATGAGTATATATGTATATATATGGATACACATATCCATATACATGTATATATACAGAAAGTTGAAAATTTTGTGCTTAAAATAAGAAATAATATGTTAGAGTTATGTCAGTTTGACTAACAATGATGCCACCATCCCACTGCAGAGGGGACGGGGAGCATGGGAAGACAGGCGAAAGCCTGATGAATTGAATTGGCTTGCGGGAACCTGTGAAATAGAGATGGAGGATGATCTTAATTGACCCAGAAGTGGTGTGGGAAGTTGTTGAGTGTAAAGCCATCAAAAATTGTTCAAGGGGCTGGGGCTGGGGCTCAGCAGTAGAGTGCTTGCCTTGCACGTGTGAGGCACTGGGTTCCATCCTCAGCACCATAAAAAATAAATAAGCAAAATAAAGGTATTTGTCCATCTACAATGATATATATAAATATATAATCGCTCAAGCAGAGAGTCTGGTGGGAAGCACAGAGTCAGAAGCAGGAATCATTTTCAAGTGACCTACTGGGAGCAAGCAGAAGTGGGAGATTGGGAACTCATAAAGGAAGTTGCCACATGACTCAGGAGTCACCTATTGTGGGGTGCGGAGTGTGTCTGGACTAGTGTGATTAAAATAGGTGCAGAAAAAATTTGTGCTTGGGGCGATCCAGGATGGAAAAACCAAGAGAGCCCCCTTTGTTGCTGGCCTCCTACATGAGCAATGAAGAAGATGCCAGTAACTGTTCAGACAGGCACGTCTGTTCTCCAGGTCTGATCCTGGGTAATTCACATCAACAGCAGTGGAATATGTGAGGCCTGTGGAGGTTTTAGACTACTTACTCTGTCTTTTTGAAAAACATTCTAGCAGTTTATTTCAAAGTTAATTATAGAATTATCATTTGATCTAGCAATTTGATACTTAGCTTTATATCCAAGAAAAATGAAGACTTGACAACATGAAAACTTATACAAATATTTATAGCGGCATTATTCCTAATAGTACAAAAGTAAAAACAACCCAAATATTCATCCACTGATGAATGTATAAACAAAATATGGCATATCTATATAACAATGTATTGATTAGACTCCTTACTCTGAAAGTGGAATTTAGGGGTGTTTCCTAAGGCCAGATGTTCAGCAGAAGCAGGTGTGAATCAAGTCTCAAATACTGACAAAGTTCCAAAGTTCAGCCAAGACAACCCCAGCTGATGAAAAGTTCAATTTAGAACTTGGCACCAGCCTTACTAAGGAAGTACATCAGTTGTCAGCACTCCCTAGACTATCCCATCCTATACTGGGAGACGGGAAGCTGAGAATTACTATAACCAGCTTTGGCTCCTGGCCACAATGGCTGGCAGCTAAGTGAGAAACAAAAACTAGGAATGGAACCACCATCTGACCCACTCCTTGATATTGATACAAAAGAACTAAAATCAGCATATTGTAATGATACAGTCACATCAATGTTTTATAGCAGCACAATTCACAATAGCCAAATTAGGGATATAACTCAGGTGCCCATCAACAGATGAATGAAATAGGAAAATGTAGCATATATGCACAATGAAATTTTACTATGCCACAAAGAAGAATGAAATTATGATACTTGCTGGTAAGTGGATGGAATGCAAGAAGTCAGACTCAGAAAATCAAGGGTCAAATGTTTTCTCTTATATGGCGAAGCTAGAGCAAAGAGAGTAAAAATGTGGGGGGAGGGGTCAGATATCATAAGGATGGAGGCAAGATCAGGGGAGTAGAAGTAGGAGATTGAGAGAAAGGAGTGATGAAATGCAGAAGGAATTTAACAAAATTACACTATGTGCATGTATAAATATACAATTCTACCTTTATATTATCTCTAAAACACCAATTAAAAATAAATAAATGAGTCAGTAGAAGGAAGACCAGTATAGTACAATAAGATGGATGGGGGAGGCTGGGGTCATAGCTTAGTGGTAGAACACTGGCCTAGCACGTGTGAGGCACTGGGTTCAATCCTCATCACCACATAAAAATAAATAAATAAAATAAAGATATTGTATCCATCTAAAACTTAAAAAAGGGGGAATGGGGGAGAGAGGAGGGGAGGGAAATTGGAGGTAAGAAATTTCCCTAAATAAATAAAAACCTATAGATTTAGATCAAAAACAGAGAAATCCACATAATACTTTCATAGTACCCTGTCCCAAGCATTCTATCTTCCTCTTTATACTGGCCCTCAATTCATAAATCCCATTGGTTTATTTATTAATTTATATACCTATTTATTCACTTAGACCCAGTCACTTTTTGATCACCTACCAAATGCCGGGTATTGTTCTTCTGTATGTTCAGGGACTAGAGCAGTGAACAAAATATAGTTAAATGCCCCCATCCTTTAGATGGGGGAGACAAAAATAAGAAAATGAATACAAAATATATGAACATAACTATAAGCAGAAATTTTTGAAAAAATGGCTAAAATAAATAGTATAACAGGTAAAATTGTGGGGAGATCTTGGAAGCAAGAAAGAGAGATGGAGTTACTTGGAAGAGGTTGAAATTCAAAAAGGGACATAGAAGATTGCAGGAGACAGTGATGCACATATCAAGGGAATAAGTGTTAATAAAGAGGGAATGACAGATGGAAGGCCACAGGCAAGAGTGCCTGGATATTCAGGGAACAGAGTGGGGCACAGAGTGAGCACAGTGGACATGAGAATAAAATAAAGTCAGGGAGAAAATGGAAGCTCCAGTTTCTTAGGACCTGGAGGCCCTTTGAGGACTCTGGCTCTTGTTTTAAGTGATTGGCAATATTTGAATGATATGAGCTACCATGTTTTAACAGGATCTCTCTGGATGTTGATTAGAGACTACAGGGAGAACAAGGACAAGAATGGCAAAATCAATAACTGGATCAAAGAAGTGGTTTACTTAAATCTGTAACCATTGTTTGCTTGCAGACATAAAGCAGAAATTGGAAAAAGAATGGCCACAGAACAAATTGGACTCCCAATGTGTTTTGGTATGACCCGTGAGCTAAGAAAGTTTTGAAAATGTTGTTGGGGAGGGGAAAAAAAGGAGGAGCTATAGAAACTGTGTATGACTCAAAAAGCACCCCCCCAAAAAATTTTAAATATAGAAAATGTTTTCCCAATACCTTGAGTAAAACATACAGTTGTTACTGAGTCCTCAAAAACATTGCAAGGAAGAATATTTGATGTTATGGTTTCAATATCAGATTCCCACACCCCCAAGCTCCTGTATTAGTGGAAGACTGTTCACAGCTGAAAAGATCAGATTGTGAGAACTGTAACCTGATCAGTCCATCCTAGTTTGAATGGAAAACTATGCTCTACTATGTGGCGCTTCCTTGTTCTGGGAGTCTTCTCCAGGGGTGCATTTCCTCTGCCTGTCTCTAGCAGTTGGCAAGCACAGATAAGGCATGAGTGGAAGATAGGCCACTAGGGTCAAAACCTGGAAGGGTACATCTTCCTTCCATGTGACGCTACCCTCACTTTCTCTCTGCTTCCTGACCCTGCCAAGAGTTGAGCAGCTTTCCTGTGCTCAACTCTTCCTCCTTGATGAACTGCCTCACCTTGAGCCCAGAACAGTAGTCCACCATCTATGGGATGAGACTATCTAATCCGTGAGCCCCAAATAAACTTTTGCACCTTGGAGTTCTTCTTGTCAGATATATGAGTTGAAACAATGAAATGATAATGAAAACACATGAGTAAATTAGCTAATGAAAATATTGTGAAGTGACAGGTGTCAAGAAGCATGAAAGTATGGCTTCATCCAGAACCTTTGCAAACAATGCCATTTGCATTGAGCTATTGGGAATGAGTCTTAAATTTTGAAATGGTCAGCCCAAATGCACATTCTCATATGAACAAGGATAAAAGTAACTGGCAGTAAAAATAACATGGCAAGATGTCACAAGGACTCAACTGAACAGTGAGAGGTTGGCCTCTTCTCCAGCAGCTCGTGTCCAATGCTAAGCTTGCTTGGACTCTTCTCTGGTCTGCGGCTCTGACCTGCACCACGTGTTCTGACTGTCTTCTCAGCAAGTGTGGTTGTGGGCTCCACTGCCTGGCCTTGTCAGGGCATTGCCCACCCATTGGCTTGACCCAAGATGCTCTTTCTCCTGGGAGGGATCACCCTGCTGCTCCAGCCTCTGCCCTGCCCGCAGACTCTTCAACTAGCATCCTGGACCTCATGTGTCCCCCCCAGCGGGCTGGTACAAAGCCCCTCTCTTAGAGGCAGCACACTCCTCTCTGGGGATTCTCCCTTCTGTCTCCTGAGAGAACCCCCAGAAAAAGCCTGTGCTGTCAACGAGCAACTCACAGATGTTTGGACCTTCCAGAACCATAAGGAACCTTCCCCTTGGGTTCATAAAGGATTGCCTTCCTTTGCCACCTGAGCAGGTGTACCAGGCTGTGGATCCCACAACACTGGGTCACCTCCCTTTTCCTGTAGGGAGGAAACAGAGGTCAGGGCCCAAGAGCAGCAGAACAAGGGATGGTCAAGGAGGAGGCTCATGAAGAGAAAGACAAGCAGGAGAAAGGGGGAAGAGGTCACCTGAGCAATGGACAAGTAGCACCCTCCAAACCTCTGGAGACCCAGGGAGATCTCACTGCCCCGGAGCCCAGTCCTGGGCCTCAGGAGGGAAACACCTTGTAAGATAGGGCCTAGGTGCTTCCAGTAAACTTCCCCTCTGACAGCCTGACTGTCCTGGGCTGGTGCAATCCTACTGCAGGTGTGTTGACAGGTGCAGGCTGATGCAGAGGCAGCAGTGCTTCTGGAGCCAGATCCCAGCTCCTTCATGCTACAAGAGAAGAGGGGCTGGGCAAACATCGTCCACCCAGCTCTCCAGGCTCCCGGGGGTCAGGTGAGGGGATACAGGGCAAAAGCTTTCTTCTCCAGCTAGGAGCTGTCCCCCACTCATAGCTGTTAGCTAGAGGCCCCAGAACAGAAAGGCCCATGCCAATGTCCCTGCTGCCGCTGTAGCATTAGGTAAGATGCCCCCACCTCATAAGCATCCTCTTTTTCTATGGTAGAAGACTTGGGCACCCTGCTGAGAAAGGTTCTGGGTCCAAAATACAGCAGTATCTTAGAGGATGACATGAAGGCCTTGGAGGATGAAGCACACATTGTGGTGATCTGCACACTCACCCTGCCCTTTCTGTGTCCATACTGTGGTCCCTGAGGGGACTACAGACTCACTGACCCTACCCACTGATACCACCTACATCCCAGGTATTCCTAACACAACCCAATTGACAGACAGTGGGCCCATGATCCTGTCTGTCCCTCTACCTCCCCCACACAGTTGTGGTGAAGGGGAATCCTTAGTTCTCTTCCTTTGCCCCCACCCAGCCCTCTTCCTCCCTTGAGCCCCAGTCCTAATGTGGAAGCCCCAGTTGGTGAGAATCAACACCCTATTCACTTGGCAAGGGCTGCAACACCTCCCATCTCCCATCTCCCATCCTGGAACCTTTCTCCTTCAAGTCTCCTTGAAAGCACTCCTGCAGAATGGAATCCCCAAACCCTAGGCCCCTCCTTGTCTCCTTCCCCTCCTCCTGTTCCCTTTCTGACTCCTTCCCTAATTCCTTACACCCCCAACCCCATTAGCATGGACCAGCCTATAATTCTAGCAAGGGTCTTTCCCAACCCTAGAGTCAATGCATCTGCGCACCTGGCCTCGCAGCCATGAAGCCAGAATTCACTGCCATGGATGCTACTCCCCTTCTAAGGCTGTGATGTTCCATTTTCTCCTATTCTGGCTGAAACCACAGCTTCCTTAGGTCCACTGCCCTAGGCAGCACAGTCACAGCACAGGCTTCTCCTGTCTACCTACACTAGCCAAGGGACCAATCTCCTGCCCCCACCCCAACTAGAACAATTTCTTTGTCCCACAAACCACTCCCCAACCCACATATAGACAAGGAAGAGCCTCTCTTTACAACACCCCCCTGCTTATCTTGCTCCCAGTTATGGACCATACACTGGCCTCTCTCTTGCAGGCACAGCCTTTGCACCATTATCCTCCAAGCTTGCCACTGACCAGCAAGTGGATACCACCCAACCTCCCAAGGCTGTACTCTTCCAGGCTTCTCCTGCCTCCCGGGACAGCTATGCTCTATCATGTGGTGCTTCCTTGTTCTGGGAGTCTTCCCCCAACTCCAGGGCAGCATTGCCTCTGCCCGTCTCTACCAGTTGGCAGGCACATCAGGTTTCAGGGACCAAGAGCAACTCTCCAGCACCCCAACAGTACAGGGGCCACACATAGGCCCACCATTCCTGGTGGGTAGTAACAGCACAGTTATTTCTCCTGGGGCAACCCATGAATCCCTAGCTTGTGCTATGGGCAAGTTCTCTCACAACTGAACCATGGAGGGTCAGCCCAACATAGCCAGGACCTGTGGGTATGCCATCACCCCAGACTCCATTTGGCATGCCAGTCCATACCTGGTAAGCCTTTCCTAAGAACCCAGGTACTGTGCACGTGGGCACAGCCATAAGGTCTGGCTTGGGACTTGTCACTGGGAAGGCCATCTCCAGCTTCACTCTTTGCCAGCTTTACTCCCAGCTTTGGGGTGTTCTTGGGACCAGTGGCTCCTGGAAATGGAGAATACATTGGGTTTGGCCAGCTCTCCAGGCTCCCAGGGCTTGAGGTGCATGGAAAAAAGCATCAGAGAGCCGTCCTCTAGCCAGAACTGCTACCTGGAGGTAGAAAGAAGCCAATGCCTATGGCCCTGCCACTGTGGCTCCCTGTCATCAAGATGGTCTGTCACCACCTGCTAAGAGGCCTCTCCTGTGTCTGTAGGAAGACACAGGCACCCTGCTGACAGAGATTCCAGTTGCAAAGAAGAAGAAGTTGGAGGATAATGTAGAGGCCTTGGAGAGTAGAAGAGAAGCTGTGGAGGGCTGCAACACCCCTCTGCCTGTCCAAACTTGTGCCCCACTTGGGGCCCACAGTGGGACCTCAGACACACTGACCCCACCCACGGACCCTCCCACATCCCAACTATTCTTGCCAGGAATCAGTGGGAATTCCAGCCTCACCAAGTAGTGAGTAGGGAATCCCTTGTTCTCTTCCTTGAGACCTTGTTTCTCCCATAGGCTCAGACCCAATGAGGGAGTTACCCCTACTTTGATTCATGCCCCTCCTCACCTGAGAGGAGGGTGAGTTGATATCCTCACAGAACATGAATTCACACACCATTTTTCACCTTTCTAGGTTCCTTTCCCCTCCAAGCCTACCCTCCGCAGAAAGGAATCCCAATCCCCATGTGCTTTGATTCTCCTCCTCCTCTTCCTCATTTATCTGCTCATCCTCCTGTACCTCCTCCTAATGGTCCTTTTGTTCCTCCTCCTGCTCCTTCTCTTGCTCCTCCCTCCTCCTTTTATTCCTCCTCTTGCCTCTTATCTTCCTCCCCCTCTTCCTCTTCCTCTTGCTCCTTCTCCCCATTCCTTTACAGCCCCCACTCTAGTCCCTTCCACCTGCACCCCAATAGCCTTGGCCAGAACTTAACTGCTGCACGAGTCTCTCCCACCCACACAGCCAAGTCCTCTGCTCACCTGACTCACCACCCCACTGTGCTGTGTGAGACACGGTCATGGACACTACTTCCCCTTCTATGGCGGTGATGTTTCCATCCCCACCTGCCTCCAAAGACATTCTCCTGTTCATGCCCCCAGGTCCATGGCCCTAGGGAGCATAGGCAGCCAGCAAAGGCATTAGTGTCCACCAGCTACCCAACACTTCAGGTCTCATGTCCCAACCCCCATTTGAACCAGGCCTTTGTCCCACTAACCACACCTCAGCCCTCATCTGGGAGCCTTCCTGGGGAGCAATGGAGAACCTGTCTACGGAATGCTGCCCTGTTACAAGTGATCCCAGTTATGGACCATGCACAGACCTCCTGCCTGGCATGCAGTGTCTCTACCGTCATTGTCAAAGCCCGCAGCACCAGAGGAACCTATGGATACCACCCCTCCTTCCTAGGCTGTCCTCTTGCAGTCTCCTCCTGCTGCCCAGAACTCTGATCCATAGTATGGCTGTTTCCTGCTTCTGGGACCCTCTATCAGTGTGGCAGCATTGCCTGGGCTCTAGTCTCCACCAGCTGGGTTACACAGCAGGCACAGGGACCAAGTGCAAGACTCCAGATTCCCAGCAGTAATAGAGCCACCTCTCAGTGCACATCCAGGGGCCCTGTTGGGCAGCAGCAGCACAACACTTTTTTTTTTTTTTTTTGGTTAACCCAGGAAGCTCAGCCCAGGCTATGAGCTTAAACTCACCAACCCCTCAACACTGAGTGGCAGCGATGGGCTGCCTGGTCTTGTGGGTATGATATCACCCCACACCCCCTTGGGCACATCACTCAAAAGCTGGCCAGGCTTTCCTAAGGTACTGTGTAGGGGTTCAGAGTCTCCAGGATTGACTTGCTCACAGGTGGGCTGGACATGAGACATTGCTTCACAATTTGCCAGCTCCCCTCTCAGGCCTGCAGTGTTCTTGGGACCTGCCCTGTTAGGACCAGAGAGAAATATGGTTTTGGAATGCCCATTCCAGGTCCCTAAAATGTACATAAATTCTTATTGTTTCTAGTTTTTCTGTCTCTGTTCATGTATCTTCCTTGCTCTCTGATAAGATGTTGAAAGAAGTGACATATGTTCATGGTGATGTGTGGCGCCTGACCTTATGCAACTGTTGTGGATCCCAGGGAAATGACTCATGGGAATTTAGACAAAAT
This sequence comes from Callospermophilus lateralis, assembly GCF_048772815.1. Lineage (NCBI taxonomy): Eukaryota > Metazoa > Chordata > Mammalia > Rodentia > Sciuridae > Callospermophilus > Callospermophilus lateralis. The sequence continues at coordinate 46,719,465 of NC_135308.1, forward strand.
AGCCTCCTTTATGAAGCCTACAGGGATAAGTTTCACAGGACACCAATTCACACACCAGACCTCTTTTTTGGGTGGTGTAGTTTTGTCAGAACACACTAAGTGCCCGACTTGTTATATGTACGTATGTGAATAAAGCTGACATACCATGAGCTCAAAGAATGTAATTTCACATACTTTTCAGCTTCATATTCCCCTAAATGTATTTAATCAGTTAAGAAAAGGGATCCATCTCTTACTCATATAAATTTCCTCTTGCCCCTTCATATGACCCGCCTTCCACCTTTGTCTGTCCAGCCCTGTACATCTGCTGGCAGGACCAAACCTTCTTTCCATCCCTATTGATATTTCCTTAATTTTCAGAAACGTGCATAATGAGTTCTAACAATGGGGTTGAAACTTTGCTCCCTTTCACCAAGGAGAATGATCTTTGAGAGAAAGCCATCATTTTCTGTTTTTTTTTTTTTTTTAAAGTGCCCTTTTCTTTACTCTGGTGAATAGTATTCCACTCTATGAATGTACCGCTGTGAGTTTTTTCACCCAGCTGTTGATGGATGTCTGTGTTACAAGCTTCAGTTTTCATTTATTATGATGGTGTAACTATTCTCATGAAAAACTTTGGAAGTGTGTACAAAGGAAGATTAGGGCTGTTTCCTATGCTAAATATAGATTTGACCTTTTTAGTGGGCAGATACGTGGCCCTCTGTAGAGATGGGACCATTCATAGTGCAGAAGAGTTTTAAATCTTCCTTCCCAAAGAGGTTGGAAAGACAGGCTCGGACAGGTGTTTCTACAGAATTTCTCTTGATGTTCAGTACACTCTGTGGAAGAACAACAACCTATTTATTATGGCTATGATATGGATCAAAGAAATGGTTTATTTAAAGATGTGACTTTTTTCTGCTTGAGGATACAATGTGGATATTGGGTATGATTATAAAATTTAAAATGTAGAAAATGTCTTCCCAGTACTTAGAATACAACATCCAGGTGTCCTAGGTCCTCCATAACATTGGAAGGAGGAATAAAGGCGTCAGTTTGGCTGATGATTATATGTGTCAGGAAACGTGTGTATGGCTTCATCCAGAATTTCCATAACCAACATCATTTCCATTGGGCAACTAAAAAATAGAGTCTGTTTTTTCCAAATAGTCCTTCAAAGTCACTTTCTCGTGTAAACCATCATCTCTCCATCCAAACGTGGAACTATCTGTATAATACATATATAATGTAAGTATGCTAAGAGTGACCTAGGACAAAGAAGGCAATTAATCATGTCTTCAAGAAAAATGTCCTGTGAAATGTAGGATTTGACTTAGGTTGCTGTGAACTTCAGAGGGATCACCAATAGAAACAACATTCCCTGTTATAATTTTATCAAAACCTCATTAAGTTATGATGGTGGGGGTGGGCATGCTCAGAGAAGAAGAGGTGGGGATCGCCCAAAAAGAAAGTGTTGGTGTGTTCCTGACACTTGACCTGAGTTAACCTAAAAGAATCTAGAAGATGGAAAATTTCAGCAGAGCAGGTGAATGAATCCGTCTCCTGTTGTGTATTTCTTTTTCCCTTGCCAGATGTCTCTCAATGACAGTGAGGACCGGGGAGGTGGGAGAAAATTGGTAAGTACTCAGTTCTACAAGAGCTTTCAGGATGCTCACCAAGTGTTTGTTACCCTGGATGCTCCACTCAAGCAGTGGTAGGCAGCGAGTGGTGGATACAATTCAGAGGCTGCTGAGAGGATGTATTTGTATCCATGATGTCTGTTAGGGTTCCCAAGGTCATGGTGAGATGACAACACCTTCACTGCTTCTGAGAGATAATGCCTGGTATGTGTCAAGGCATATCTACTAAGACAGGAACAGGGATCCTTCCTCTTCTTCCTCACTTCAAAGTACAGTGACCATGTTTGACTTTCAATTCAAATAGAACTTCCAATCTCTTTATATGCTTATTGTTTTGCAATGAAAATGTCACAAAACAATGACTGCGCATATCAGAGTTGTCACTTGTCTCAAATAATAATTATTCAATTCATGGAAATTCACTTCCACATACTGTCAATACAGAACTTGGCTAAACTCTTACTAGAAGTATGTAAATGTCCTGTCTGCCTCGCCTACCTTACTCTGGTGAATAGTATTTCATTCTATGGGTGTACCACTGTGAATTTGTTTCACCCAGCTGCTGATGGATGTCTGTGTTACAAGCTTCAGTTTACATGTACCTGAAGTGTGGAGGCATCTGCTGCCTCAACCAGTTGGATTCCCTGGGAAAGGAGCCTGGTGGGGAGGCTTTGTGGTGCCACTTCATATCTCAGAAGGACATCAGACCCAATCAAAGCTGGGAAAACTATTTTCCAAGGTCAAAGGAACTGCAGCCCCAACTGCAAGTTGCTCCACAAGTGAACCCGAGAATTCAAAAGTTGCAAGGTGAGATATCAACATACCCTCCCTCCTTCCCATTGCAGGACCAAGAAAAATCACTTATGCAGTTGGTACTGCATTCCTTATGGGGATTAGGTGAGGTCTAATTTCTGAAATGGTGATGTCGCTGAGGTTCTCAGCCCTGCTAAGGTGCAGAATCACCTGGTGATCATGAGAATTCATCTTTTAATGGCATAGACAAGGTATTCTACACACTTAATGTGCTGTAGTGATTCTCAGGGTTTGTAGGGAGTAGTTTCTGGATTCAGAGGGTTCAGCAAGATATTGCTGGCTTGGGGACCACACTTAGCAAAGCAACTTCTTAGAGCCACTGAATCTGATTTTGTGACTGATGCCCAGGAATGTAAGGTGAAAATCCTCTAGATGATTCTAATGCGAGGGGCATGTCAGCACACTTCCCACATGATGACCTTTTCCCCACTTTGGAGAGGTTGGCATCCAGTACCAGTGGTGGTGTTGTTCCGAGTGTCAGGCGAGTCCCAGAATCTGTCTCCTGATCCATGCAATTATGGTGGCCCTGCATACATAAATATTACTATACCCCATGACTTTAAATGTAATTGACATTTAAATATAGAGATCATGGCCATCTCAGACAAAGGACTACACCACTACATGGTGATGTGTTCACATGATGATCCTAATACTGTTTCTTCCCTAATCTTCATGATTCCTTCTCATCCCCCACCAATATCTGACCTCTGCATGAAATGGACAGTACAGATTCACTTTCCCCACTTCTTTAGAACATTGTTTTGCTTTTATCGTCAACATGTCTGGATGATATTTCACAGCAGATTCACCATCAGACAGTGGTTATTTATTCACATAATATTTATTTTAATGTACAAAATATACATTCGTGACCAAAGTCATCTTTGCCTTGCTGGATACAATGTTCTGAACAATTATTTTTCAGAACATTTTGGAGCATTAATTATATCACATCATCCTCTTAATTTTTTCCTCCTTTCTTAAAATATGCAGCCTCACCTTTCACTCAAATACGCAATTTTTAAAAATGCTCATCAATTCAATTGGTTGTATTTTTCCTTCAATAAATCAATTTGGACTAATAACATTTTTGTGTATGCCAAAGATTGATCCAAAGGTGCTCTTCCACTGAGCAATAACTGTCTTTTTGTTTTTTTTTTTTTATTTTGAGACAGGGTCTCATTAGGTTGGGGATACTGCCCTAAAACTCACTAATTTCCTGACTCAGCCTCTGAGCTGGGATTACAGGCATGCACCACCACACCTGGATTGAAAAATTTTTAAGGCTCTTTCTCTCATCTTAAAAACTTGAACCCATGCTTTTACATGAAGGCCTCAGCTTCACCATGGTTTGAAATGTTCTCTTCCATCAAATGGCATTGAGAATCTGGGCTATGCATTGTGTGTCCTGGGCTAACTAAGACACTTCTGGTCATCATTACTGGGGGGTGGGTATGGGAACATGTATACATTGGGACCTGGGAAATAATGTATGTTATTTTTCCATCTTTGTTTAATACAAGCGAGTGGCCAAGGAGCCCAGGAGGACCTTGTGACCCTCAAGATCCTACCTCTATAGTTAGGGCATTTATCATCCTTTGTGCTCTGTCATCCCTTCAGCTACCAGCATAACATCAGCATGTGGAGGAGAACTTGTTGCTAGAAGTATGTAGAGGAGCCCTGCCTCTCACCTTGAACCCTCCCATCAAGTGCCCCAGAACAGAGTTCAGACAAGCCATTGACCTTCCCTTTCCCCTCTCCCCAGCCTTCATAGCACTACTCAATGGTTGGAATCTACTAAAAAGTACTCTCAAATCTCTTTCCTCCTCTGTGGTTCCAGAACTCCAGGTTCATAGGCAGGTCTCTATCCAAATGTGACAGATGAATCCCTTCCCTTCAAGGCAGGTGTCCCTTCTAGAACATCAAGCTGGTTCAGAGAGCAAATACAGGGATGAGTCCCATCCCCCTGCAGCCTCTCAGAACAAAGCTGCCCCTTCTGCATATACAGGATCCACCCACCCTGGCCATACTTGTCTTCACAGCTTCCTTCGTCCCCTGGGCTCCAGCAATGGAATGTGTGAGAGGAAGGTGATTCTGGTACCAGGGGTCAGCCCATGTGAGAAGACAGAGAGCCTTGTAATGACTTGTCTTCAGACACCAGGAAATGATAACTGCAACAGGGGGAGAGGTCCTGGGGGTGTGGGAGAAAGAATGTTTGGAAACTGTGGCTGCCTCTCCCTGAAAACTGAGAAGTTGGAACAGTGAAGCACCTCCATGAAGGTCCCCTCTGGGACATTCCCCTGTTTTAAGGCTTCCCAGATCTCTTAGGGGTCCCAAATACCGGGACTTGAGACACAACCAGTGTCATGTACCATCAGTCCTGGGCCTCCCTGCCAGTGCCAGACAACGACTGACACAGGAGGCTAGCTGTTTTAGGTCCCAGTCAAGGGCTGGAGGTCCCACCACACAGGGCACCATCCCCCAACCCAGCAGGGGTGCCAATGTGTTAGCTAGATTTGAGGGACCTGATGCTCCTTCTGGCCATATCAGCTCCTGGTTCCACAGCCAGGCCCAATTCTACCCATCCACCTAAACCAGCCCCATGTACTCAGTGCCCACTAGGATCCTGCCCACCACATGGACCCACCCTTATTCCCACCAGTTCAACAGGAGTGTGCATCCCTCAGGGATCCACAGTTTAGAACCAGTTCCTATAGGGCCCTGTAGTCAAGGGGTCTCCTGGCCCTCTACTTCTGACTACCATTTCCTGTGGGGAACTCCCAGCACCCTGCTAAGATCCCCTCAGAAAAAAACAAAATGGTCAGGTTGTGCTTCTCTCAGCCCCAGGCCCTGGCCAAATACCTATTGCCCTCTTGCTTTCAGAGTAATGTAGATGACAAAAAAAGATTTAGCCATCCCCATAATTACTGGCTTTACCTGGCTTAAAGAGGGATAGGAGGGACAGAGAGACGCCCCCAGGCCAGCCATGATTGGTAGATGGCGGCCTGGGTAGAGTGGAAGGGAGGAGGAGAGAATAAGCAGAGAGGCAGGTGAAGGGAGAGGGAAGGAAAACAGACCCTGCATTTGTCTGACCCAAGATCTTGAAACTCCAGTTGCCCACTAGGTGTCAGCGGAGGACAGGGTTTCTGAGACCTCAAGTAATGAGAGGCAGCAGGGTGTCTGCCTCCTGGGATCCCATGCCAGGGCCCAGGGGATCATGAGGGCTACCAGGCAGTGGAGAGTCAGAGGAGGATAAGACATCAAGTGAGGACATCAAGGGAAGGATGGAATGGGATTGGACATGAATGGCTACTAAGAGAGCCAGGATCAGGCTTGCATTTGGGAGGTGGCAGTGGGGCAGCAGAGAAATGCCCCACTCCCATGCACCAGCCACCTGAATGTTACATGGTGTGCCCATACACGGCTCTGCCCCCCCAGGACGGCTTCTTTCCTGATCTTCAATAGGAGGATTCCACTGACACCCACAGAGACACTGGAGCTCACAGAGGTCAGAGAACGACCTTCACATCCCCATTTTTTAAGTCCCCCAGCACCTGCTCCTTCCAATGTTGTGCTCACCCTGCAGGATTCTGAGCTTCCCTGGGCAATGTATGCCAAGAACAACCCACTGATGCAGCCCAACAGGTGCTGCCTCTTGGAGGTGCTGCATTGAGCCTGGGGTCTCCCTTTTTCTGCCACTAACAATGTTCCTCAATTTACCCCTCTGTTGCACAGGATAAAATCTTATCCTACATGCCTGGGGGTCAGGTAAGTCCAGTACGCATAATTATGAGGCTGAAGCACATGCAAGTAGGGCAAACTGAGGCTCTTATTCTGAAGATAAGTACAGGTGATGGAGACTGCAGCAGACCTTATGGATCAGTGATGCCATTTATTCAGCTGCAGAGTCAATCAGGCATTATAGGGGCTCTTTTTCTGGGTAGAAAACGGCTCCAGGTTATAGGAGGGTTTGTTTTTATATGTGACTCCGAGAGGTGACTTAATCATTTGAGACATCAACAGAACATGTCAGTTTGGGCATTCGGGAAAAACCCTGTAAAAATTTGAAAATTGTTTTCACTGGGAAAGGATGGAGGGTCCAGACCTGAGGGCTCAGTGCTTATCTTTTTCATCCAGAGTCATCATATTATCACTGAAACAGGATTAATGTGTGGCTTCATTGTCACTGGGAAATAAAGGATCAATGTTTGCCCTCTTCCCAGGGACTGCCATTTTAGGACTGATGTTTGCCTCCTTCCCAGGGATTGTCTTTTCACTGGGAAAGGATATTTTTGGTCAGGTTTTGTTGGCCACGTTTTGCCTTCTTCCCCCCTCCTTCCTCCTGTGTCTTGGGGGTTGTCATTTCCCATATCCTTCACGGACTCTCTTGCCTAGGAAAGACGTCCATCAGGTCATAGTTAGGCCAGCCTGCTGTGGAAGGCCTTGTCCTTGGGCTAGAGAATTTTGTTCCCAGTTCACTTCATCATACTTGAGGTCCTAAGTGCCCTGGGGAATCTGGGGTAGTAGAACAACCCTCCATCATCCCTAGGAGGAAGGATGAGATTCAGACTCATTTCTAAAGCTGACTGTACCCCCAGAATTTGGGATTTAGGATGAGATGAGGTCCCGTGGTTACCATCTCCAAACACCTGGTTTTGGCCTTTAAAGCTTTGCGTATCTGGAGTGTGGGAAGTGTTGTCAGGTAGCAGGTTAAGATAGTCTTTAAAGAAGGGGAACCCCACTGGATCCTGAAGCCAAATAACAGCTTCTCCAACCAACCCCCTTACTAGTAGACATTCTGTAAAAATTGTTTTTGTTATCGTATAGGGGATTGAACCCACAGGCATTTAAATAATGAGCCACATCCCCAGACTCCTTTTTATTTTTTATTTTTGACAAGGTCTTGCCAAGTTGCTTATGGCCTCACTAAGGAGCTTATGGCCTAAGGAGCTGACACTAGCTTTGAACTTGCAATTCTCCTGCCTCAGCTTCCTAAGCTAATGGGATTGTAGGTGTGCTTCCTGTAAAGGTTCCTAACAAAATTAGAAAAGCTTGTGAGGTCAGTTGGAACCTGAATCTGGGAATATTACGGAGGGCTTACCAGGATTATCTGGACTAATCCTGGAAAGAAACCTGCCATTATTGATTCTTAGACAGAAAAAGTTAGTGAGGTCGAAGGAGGGCACCCTGAGCTTGTGTAGGCAGTTGGCAACCCGCAGTGCTCTGTCTCCAGACAAGGCCATCAAACAGGCAGTTCAGCTCCCTCGAAAATCATTCAGATCTTCTGGGTGGCCTGCACTCCACCATCTCAGTATCGGGCATGTAGCTGCAAGACAGAGAATGGGGTACAATTCTGGGAGACTTCTGTCCCCAGGGCCAGGCACAAACATGTGCAGGTGCTCACTAAGCCACCCCTCTCTGCTATGCCACCAGGAGTGAGACAGTGCACGAAGGGAGGAGAGGGTTCTCTCTTCCTCCTCTTTTCACAACTGACTAGGTTTTGGCCATTAGCTGGGGACATTTGCCCCCTTACGTCCAGGAGAGAGCAGCTTGCACACTCTTGGAGGGCAGAATACTTAGGTCAGCGAAAATGCCATTGGGTAAAGACAGTGTTGGGTTTGGTGGGTGTCACCTGGTGATGCAGGCCACTAGGGGACAGGGTATAGGGCTCTGCAACAGGGTCATATTCCACCTTCTAAGTCCAGCTTGTGGCATTTGCCAAAGATGGCCATGAACTCAGCCCCTGGAGATGGGGGTCAGAAATAAAAGGAGATTTCTGTCTGCTCAGGACCCGAGAATAACAAGGGAAATTGCAGGAACTCTGCCCACCACACCCACCTAGCGGTTTGGTTCTGGAAGGTACACTAACTGCCACCAGCCCTGGCCGTTATGCCGGGGGCGGGGGTGTGGAGGAGTGGGGGGAGGGGTATAGGGACAGAATCCAGGGGATAGGGACAGAACCCAGTGCCCCTTCTCCACCTAGTGCCGGTTACCAATCCTGATGCTGTACCTGCTATGGACAGCCCCCTCTCCAGTGCAGGTTGAATCCTTTCCTACCTGCAGCACTCAGCAGCAACCGCTCACCTGTGCCTGGGGAGGGGTGGTGGGCGCCCCCAGGAGACTAAAGCCAGGAAGGCTACTGCCACACTGAGCGGTAGGGGTCCCGCGGGTAGGCCTGGGTGAGGTCCGCAGCATCCCGAGGCGGCATGAGCTGACTTCTGTCCTTCAGGATCCTCCTGCACCAAAGTGAGAGGCGACATTGAGGTCTGGGGAGGAAGAGGGCAGCAGGTTACCTGGGTGAGCAGGTCCACCACTGGGCGGAAGAGACACTTGTACTCTGGCTTCTGTACTCTGTACTTCTCAGATCAATAGTGCCACCGCAGATGACCAGCCCTCCAAGAGAGCGCAAAGTCTGGGCCCTTCTTTGGACAGCTGTTCTGTTCCCACCCTTCTGCATTGGTGAGCTGGAACATTTGGGGAGAGCCTTTCCTAACTGCTAGAGTGGAGTGGCCACCAGAGGGCGCCCGATGGGAGTGAGATTGAGCGGGTGAATTTTCCCATAGCAAATCAGGGACCTATCCAGAGGGTGGTTCTGTGTCTGTAACACAGCTGAGTACAGGGTTGCTTAAGCAGTGCCAACTCTGGTCAGCTCATACTGACCAGTACAGTTCATACATGCCAAGTATGTATATCTTAAAGGTGAAAATAGATTATAAACATAAATCATACCCTCATAATAATTTAAAGATGAATGATCTCTTAGTTTTTATTCCATGGCTAATATTTAAAGGAAAAAGCCTCTGATAAGTTAAATATAGTAGAATTTATCTGAGCAAAGGGGAAAAAATCAAAACAAAATATTGAAATGAATGCCTTACATGGAAGCCCTTAGAATCAGAACATGTGCAAGGATAGAGTGCAATGTGACAATATTTATGAACTAAAGTGAGGCACAAAAACACTTCATCTGATGCAAAGAAAGCTTATTAGTTCATTACAATTCTACAGTGAAGAACATAAGCGGCTGTAATTGCCTGAATGTTAGATATTGTTTTTAAGAAACTAAGCTGTCAGTTTAACTGCTAAATTGTCTTGTAGGTTGTCACCAAGGACTCAAATATAAAGGCATCCTCAGGTCAAATATAATTTAATGTTGTCAGTACAATTTGGAAGGAAGGAATAAATGTCACATTTATTTTTCGTAAATTAATTAGAAAAAATCACATTTATACATTGTTAATACTTTACAAGATTTTAACATTTTGAATCAAAATAAAATGAAATTGGCAATAACTGAAATATCATCAATTCTGCTTTGAATATGATAAACAAAAAATAAAGTTGCATGTAAAAGTCTTGCTAGAAGTGTGAAAAGAGAATTTCACTATGATAAATAGATGTTGGACCTCTGTTTCAGGAAGTCATACATCTTACATACAAAATAGAAGTGTAGTACATTTGAAACTCAGTTATCTATATGTAACATACTTAGAAATGCAAGGTATTTTAGTGCAATTTGACCATAAAAGACACTTACTTTGCATAGCAATGTACAGAATATCATATGCTACTAATATAACTGTTTAAGACACAAAAGAGAAATTATGAGTATCCTATCAGAAAAAAATATTCTCCAGCTATGAACTTCTTTGATATCCTTGTACAGACTGATCTTAAAGAAAAACATTAAACTGATTTTATCTTACTGATGATAAAAGATCAATGGAAAACGACCATTTGCTTGACTCCCTCATAAAATATTCTTGTGGGCACTAATTCAAAGATCTCTAGAGACAGTACAGGGCTGTTTAAGCAGTGCCAACTCTTATCAGCTCATGCTGACCAGTACAGGCCATACATGCCCAGTATGTATGTCTTAAAGGTGAAAATAGATTATAAACGTATTATTTATATAAGAGGTGATGATATTGTCTTGGTTTAATGAAAATGTTCTATAACTGATGTTGGCATCACAGATCCACGTCATAGAAAAATGATCAATATTTATTATTGTTAAAGTTAGTAACAGACCAGAATTTTTGACTTTTATTCTTTTCTAAGCATGAAAAACTAGTTGAGTATTATTCATATTCAAATTAAGTTACTAGAAAAGTAGCAATATGGATTTTAACTTTGAATACAAAGTAATACCTTTAAAAATCCCATCATCCTTTCATTCAACTTGGCAACTGTATTGTCGCAACTCACAGTTTAGTCCCAAAATGGTGAACATCATTCATTTGAAGTACTCATATTGGAAATTATAAACTGTACTATTGGGTATGTAGATTACAGTTTCAACTTTAAAGCTTGTGTGTTGAAGGCTTGGTCCCTATCTGATGGTGCCATTAGGAAGTGGTGGAAACTGTAGGAGCTGGGGTCTCCTAAATTGAGTTTGTGAAGTCATTGGAGATGTGCCCTTGAAGGGTATATTAGGACCCTAGCCCCATTCTCTCTCTCTTTTTTTTAAATTTGCTTCTCAGCCACCACTATGTGAGCCATTTTGCTCTCGCTTGTGCTTCCCACCATAATGTTTTGCCTAGCTACAAGCCAAAAGAGATGGAGCCATGTGACCATGGACTGACAGATAAGTCTTACTGTATTGATAAGGTCTGATTGTTTCCTATCTCTTTTGTGTATCTGCTCTCATTTTGGGGTTTATGCTTTCACATACTTTCATGATAGCTGTCTTTCCTTCAGTTCTTGATGGAAGACCTCCGTAAGCATTGTTTGTAAGGCAGGTCTGGTGGTCATGAATGTGAGACAGATAAGCTAGGCTTCAGTCCTATGTGGAAGATGCACCTTCTAGAAAATTTGGAGTTGAAAACTGAACTGGTCTTCAAAGCTGTGAAATATTCTGGGTAATATACCTAGAGATGGGAATTGGAAAGGTTAGCCTTCAAAGACAGTGTGGTCAACATAAGTACTAAGAATCCAGGGCCAAGAAAAATAAAACCATTAAAATCAAACCTGCAGATCATTATCCTGCTCCTAAACCCAATGAGGAAATTTTGTAGACCATAAAGGGCAAAGTCCAGGTGTTGAGAATCAAGAATATGTGTAGAATAGTCACCAAAGAAACCTATAGTTACTTTTCCTTCATTAACATAATAAAGCATTTATATAACCACTATGGAAATCATTATGGAGGCTCCTTTAAAGACTAGGCATGAAGTCACCACATGACCTATCTATACCACTTCTTGGTATTTATCCTGATGAATTAAAGTCATCTTATTTCAGTGACACATGCATACTTACGTATAGCAACACAATTCACAATAGCCAAAGTATGAAACTATGGTAAGTGTCCATCCATGGATGAATGGATAAAGAAATTGTGGCACATATACATAATGAAGTTTTATGTAGCCATAAAGAAAACTGAAATATGGCATTTGCAGGAAAGTGGATGGCACTTGAGACCACCATGTTAAGTGAAAAAAGTCAAATTCATGAGGTAAAGGCTCATATCTTTTCTCCCATATGCAGAAGCAAGGGAGAAAAAAAGAAAACAAAATTGGGGGGTGTATCTCCTAAAAAATCAAAGGGAGATCAGTAGAGGAAGGGTACCAAGGAGTGGGGGTGAGGAGTGGGGGGATTTCTGGGGAGAGATACAGGCCAATTATATTGTTATACTGTGTGTGTGTGTGGATATGTATCAACAAAGCCTATCCATTTGTACAACCACAGTGCACCAATAAAAAATGTGGAAAAAAAGGAAACCAGAGCCATGAAAACTAAGAGCATTCAAATCAAACCCACAGATGATGACTCAGTCCAATGAGGAAGTTTTCCAGATGATAAGGGGAAAGTCCAGGTGTTGAGAGTTAAGCACATGTTTAGAATAGTCACTAACATAGCCTATACTTACCTTTACTACATCCACAGAATTTAAAATTACCCCCTAGGGTAGAGTCTTAAGATGTCAAGGAGACATGAGACACATAAAGAGGTGTCATGAGGCTGAGCAAGGCACAGCTGAAACTCCACCCTGCCTACCCTGTAGATGTCATAAAAGATGTGCACAACTGTCGTTTATTTGAGTCACCCTAGAATTTCTATCCATGACATGCTTACTCACTTTTGCTTGAGACTTAGAATCAAAAATTTTGTTCCTGTCTCACTGTGCTTTCATCTGATTGATCTGAGAGAGCATGAGATCTCTTGGAGTTGGTACCACATACCCTGAGTTTTTGTTTGGTTTGAAGGTCTTTAACTTTCCCTTAATATCTGAAGAATAACCTTGCTGGGTATAGTAATCTTGGTTGGCAGTTATTTTCTTGTAATGCTTGGAATATGTCAATTCATTCCCTCCTGCCCTGTTTTTGCGGAGAAAAACTGCTGTTTGTCTAACAGGGATAACCTTAAGTGTCGTGTTGAAATGGGAGTTTGAGAAAAAACTCCGTTCTCAGCTTCTGTTAGTGGGTGGAGACTGTGTAAGCTGCAGGCCTCTGCCACCAAGAAAGTTGGATTTGGTGTTAGCAGCTGATCACAACAGGGGATGCCTACCAGAGCTACCTCTGTGGGTCCCGGCCAAGGAAGCCCTACTCTTATTGGCACCCTATGTGTACCATATTGCAATTGTTGACATTGTAGTTCTTAATGGGATTCATGCCCTCCAGAGTTGCAACAGAATCAATCAAGTCACAACTAGATTCTTTTGGTGTTCTTGCCTCACAATCTGAAGAGTAAGGAGAAAAGTAGCCCAGTGTGAAAAAGCAGGATTTACTCAAGTGTGAAGAAGAGAATCAGAGGAGCCCCCTGTGGGGGTTTCCACCTGAGTGTGCTAGTCTAGGGGCTTATGTAGCACTTGGGTCAGTGCTGTTGGTTCATATTTATGCTAATCAGTTGGTTAGCCCTGCAATCCCATTCAGGTCTGCAGCACTCAGGTTTTCCTGCTGCTGCTGCTGCTGCTCCTGTGGAGGCTTGAAGTTGAAGTGATGAGATGGTGGATGCTTGGGGGTTCTGGGCTGAGGCACTGTGTGGAGCAGAGTTCTGTTCCTGGCCTGTGCTGGGCTGCCTCCTGTGTGGGCTCATGGCTGTCATGAACCATGCTCACAGCCCATGCTCTAGCCCACTGTGGCCACTGCTCCACTGTTCTAGGACAAGGGCTTGACTTCACATTGATGCCTTTGTCTTAGATTTTGGGTTTTTTCCTCTGTCTTGTAATTTGATATTTGAAAATAATCTACCATGGTAAATATCTCTTCAGACAATGTCTATTTGGGGGTCGTATAAGTTTCCTGTAGATGATCCTCTACATTTTTCCTGAGATTAGGAAAGTTTTTTGCTATGACTTCAATGAATGTGTGTCCTTGCATTTACTCTCGTCTCATTCAGGTGTTCTGACAATGTGGACTTTTGTACTTTTCATGGTGTCCAAAGGGTCTTAAATGCTCTCTTAATAATTTTTAATTTTATTCTGATTTGTTATACATGATGGCAGAATGCAATTCATTTCATATTACACATACAGAGCACAATTTTTCAAGACACTGGTTGTACACAAAGTATTTTCACATCATTCGTGTCTTATACATGTGCTTAGGGTAATGATGTCTAACTCATCCCACCTTCATTCCTACTCCCTTGCTCCCTCCTTTCCACTTCCTCCCCTTTGTTCTATCTAAAGTTCCTCCATTCCTCCCATGCCCCCCCCCATTGCCATTATGCATCAGCATCCTCATATCAAAGAAAACATTCAGCCTTTGGTTTTTGGGGATTGGCTTCCTTCACTTAGCATTATATTCTTCAATTTTATCCGTTTACCTGCAAATTCCATGATTTTATTCTCTTTGAATGCTGAGTAGTATATCATTGTGTATATATACCAAAGTTTCCCTATCCATTCATCCACTGAAGGGCATCTATGTTGATTCCATAATTTAGCTGTTGGGAATTGTGCTGCTGCAAACATTGATATGGCTTTTCCCTGTAGTATGATGTTTTTATATCCTTTGGGTATAAACCAAAGAGTGGGATAACTGGGTCAAATGGTGGTTCCATTCCCAGTTTCCCAAGGAATCTCCATACTGCTTTCCAGATTGGCTGCACCAATTTGCAGTCCCACCAGCAATGTATGAGTGTGCCTTTCCACCTACATTCTTGCCAATACTTATTGTTGTTTGTATTCCTAATAGCTGCCATTCTGACTGGAGTGAGATGAAGTTTTAGAGAGAGTAGTTTTGATTTGCATTTCTCTAATTGCTAGAGATGTTGAACATTTTTTTCATATGTTTGTTGATTGATTGTATATCCTATTCTGAGAAGTGTCTGTTTGGTTCCTTGGTCCATTTATTGATTGGGTTATTTTTTTTTTTGGTATTAAGGTTTTTTAGTGCTTTAGGTTTTCTGGAGATTAGTGCTCTATCTGATGTGCTTGTGGTAAAGATTTGCTCCCATTCTGCAGGCTCTCTATTCACCTCACTGCTTCTTTCTTTTGCTGAGAAGCTTTTTAGTTTGAATCCATCCCATTTATTGATTCTTGATTTTAATTCATGTGCTATAGGAGTTTTATTAAGAAAGATGAGGCCTAATCTGACATAATGGAAATTTGGCCATCTGGTCATGGTCTTTTCTTGGATAGGGGTAGACTTCTGATGGCATCCTCTATTTCCTTGCTTCCTTGCTTGAAATTGTTCTGTTTAAATTGTGTATATCATCCTGATTTAGTTTAGGCATACCATATGCCTCTAGAAATTTGTCAATGTCTTCAATATTTTTTATCTTATTGGAGTTCAAATTTTCAAAATAATTTCTAATTATCGTCTGTATTTCTGTAGTGTCCATTGTAATATTTCTTTTTTTCATCACAGATGTTAATAATTTGAGTTTTTGCTCTCCTCCTCTTAGTTAGCATGGTAATGGTTTATCAATTTTATTTATTTCTTTCAAAGAACCAACTTTTTGTTTTGTCAGTTTATTCGTTTTTTTTTTGTTTCAATTTCATTGATTTCAGCTCTAATTTAAATTATTTCCTGTTTCCTACTACTTTTGGGGTTGATTTGTGCTTCTCATTCTAGGGCTTTGAGATGTAATGTTAGGTCATTTATTTGTTGACTTCTTCTTCTTTGAAGGAATGAACTCCATGCAATGAACTTTCCTTTTAGCACTGCCTTCATAGTGTCCCAGAGATTTTGATGTTGTATCAGTGTTCTCATTTAATTCTAAGAATTTTTAAATCTCCTCTTTGATATATTTTGCAACCCATTGTTCATTCAATAGTGTATTACTTAGTCTCCAGGTGTTGGAGTAGCATTTATTTTTTATTTTATCATTGATTTCTAATTTCATTCCATTATGGAATGGTATTTTTTACTAATATAATTTACTAAGAATAATTTATTAAGATTTGCTTTGTGGCATAACATATGGTGTATTTTATTTAGAGAAGGATCCATGTGTTGCTGAGAAGAAAGTGTATTCGCTCATTGATGGATAATAATGTCTACAGATGTCAGTTAACTAAGTTATTCATTGTATTATTGAATTCTATAGTTTCTTTGTTTAGCTTTTGTTGGGTAGATATACCTATTGATGGAAGAGGTGTGTTAAAGTCATCCAGAATTGTTGTGTTCTGATCTATTTGACTCTTGAACTTCTCCAGTTTGTTTGATGAATGTAGATGCTCCATTGTTTGAGGCATATATATTTATAACTGTTATGTCTTGTTGATGTATGCTTCCACTAAGCAGTATAGAATGTAAATCTTTATCTCTTTTGATTAACTTTGGCTTGAAGTCTACTTTATTTGATATGAGGATGGAAACTCCTGCTTGCTTACTTAAGCCATGTGAATGATATATTTTATCCCAACCTTGCACCTTCAGTCTGTGGGTGTCTTTTCTTAACAAGATGAGTCTGTTGAAGGCAGCATATTGTTGGGTCTTTTTAAAATCCAATCTACCAGCCTATGTCTTTTGATTAGTGAGTTTAAGCCATTAACATTTAGGATTATTATTGAGATATGATTTGTATTACTGGTTATTTTTGTTTATTTTTGGTATTTAGCTTGACTTGGTTTCTCCTTTGGTTGGCTTTTATTTTATTGTAGTTCTTCCATTTGCAGATTTTCATTGTTGTCTTTCATTTTCTCCTCGTGAAATATTTTGCCAAAAATGTTGTGTAGTGCAGGCTTTCTTGCTGTAAATTCTTTTAGCTTTTGTTTATCACGGAAGGTTTTTATTTCATCATCAAACTTGAAGCTTCATTTTGCCGGATATAAAATTCTTGGTTGGCATTATCTTTTAGAGCTTGGTATATGTTGTTCCAGGATCTCCTGGCTTTGAGAGTCTGGTTGAAAAATCTGCTGAGATCCAAATTGGTCTTCCTTTATAGGTAATCTGATTTTTCTCTTTTGCAACCTTTAAAATTCTATCCTTACTCTGTATGCTAGGCATTTTCATTATAATGTGTCTTGGTGTAGATTTGTTGTAATTTTGTACATTTAGTGTCCTATAGCCCTCTTGTATTTGATTTTCCAATTCATTCTTTATTCTTGGGAAATCTTCTGATATATTATTTCATTGAAGAGATTGTGCATTCCTTTGGTTTGAATCTCTGAAACTTCTTCTACCCCAATAAATCTTAAATTTGTCTTTTGATGCTATCCCATAATTCTTGAATGTTCTGTTTGTGATTTCTTACCATTTTCACTGCGAGGTCAACTTTATTTTCAAGATTGTATATTTTGTCTGCATTGTCTGAGATTCTGTCTTCAAGTGGTCTAGTCTGTTGATAATGCTATCTATTAAGTTTTTTAATTAGCTTATTGTTTCTTTCATTTTGAGGATTTATGTTTGTTTGTTTGTTTTCAGTATCTCTATCTCTTTCTTGAAGTAATCTCTTGTAACCTGTATTTGCTCTCTTATCTCTTTGTTGGTGTGATTGATGGTCACTTGCATTTGTTATCTTATGTCTTTGTTGGAGTGATCAGTTTTTGCCTGTATCTGCTCACTTAAGTTGTTCTTTAATTCCCAAATCATTTCAATTATAACTCCTTTTCTGATATTTCACCTACTTCCCTATCTATAGATTCTATTGTTGTAGTGTCTTGGTTTGTTTGGGGCACTTTCCTCCCTTGTTTTTTTATGATGTCTATCTCTCTGCAATGTAGATCTTAGATATTACAGATTCTGCCCTATTGTCTTATAGTGTGCCTACAGGTTACCGATACCTCATTTTTAAGGGAGAGATCAATATTATAGCACTCAATGTACCCAATATGAAGCCATATATCAATTAGCTTCTATTTCTACATTTACAATTTTGTCACTTAAACAAAAATGATGAGTTCAATTATCTTCAACCACATACTCAACATGTTTGCATAATGGTTTACAGTTTCTGATGGTGGAAGGGGGGAATGGAGGGTTGGCTGAGATGTTTATGAGGTAGGATGTGAGAATATGGAGGTATTAGATTATATGACTAATGAGAGAGTAATCATAGAAAGTTGGCAATAATAGAAAGTTGGTAATCATAGAAAGTAGGAGACACAGAGATAGGCAACCCTATGTAAGACTCCCTGTTACCTCAGCAATGGGATAACTATTAGCACCCCTAGTAGAAACACCTGGTGCAGCCAGGCCACAGAAACCTTGGTGATGTCTTACCAGGTACTTATTATTTGTCTCTTGATAGAATCCGTGATATCCCAGCTTTATGGCAGTGGAAGCCTCAAGCCTGTATGTTTCCTGAGGCTGGGCAGTGGAGCCATGCTTTTGTGAATAAGGAACCCCAGCATGAGGTGGTTCTCAGCATAGGTGTGGGGTGGCTCAGCCCCAGAACTTCGAGCTTCAGGTGAGGGGCAGAAATGGGTGGGCTCTGTCTCTGGAACTCTCTCTTCATGATTTCTTATTTTTTCTCTCTTCTTCTTTGAAGAGATTTTCCTTCAAGGTCTTATATTTCTTTGTTCTGCTTGATCTAGTCTATTGTTGGGGCTTTCAAGTGCATTTGTGTTTGTTAGTTGTGACCAATGCACATGCCCTGTTATGCCAAACAGTTTTTTGGGACCCATTACCATGAATTTGTTTGAGCTTATTAGGCTGTATAGTATGTATGTTTTGTATTTTATTGTGCTTTCTGGAAGTAATCCTAGTTAGACCCATGCTATGTGAATTTCAGATCTATCTGATATGTGTGGTAAAATTTGTGATCATAATGATGGATGCCAATTTACATAAGTAACTGAAGAGCAGCTAGGGACAAAATTTATTATAATGAAAAGTCAAACATAACAGATCAGTGGAACAGAAGAGGGACTTAGTCACACATGTTGGAACAATTGATTTTGAAGAAAGGTACAAAGGCATAGTAGTAGAGGAAGAAGAGACTTTTTGGAAATTATCTGGACATATGTAGTATATGGGCATGGTATATAGAGAACCATGCAAAAAAAAATGGAAATGTGTTTCCTACCTCATAGTGTATAAAGATTAATGAAAATAGATGAAGGGAAAAATGCAAAACATAAATCTGTTAAATATCTATGAGACTAAATATGGGACAAAAATCTGTGCTCTTGGGCAAGAGGAAGGTTACCTACAGACAATATCATGACAAAAATAGTGAAGGCAGAGCTGCTCAAGATGGCAGGATAGAGGAGGTTGCTTTTCAGACTGCTCTTAGGTATGAAACCAAGGCAGTTCCTTAATATGGTGGGTGAAAAACAAAAAGGGACTTTACTTGGAATTACTAACGGATATTCAAAGCAGATTGGGGACTCAGAAAGTTGGATATAAATAGAATAAGGAAGGAATCCCCAGGCCCACTGCTGGTGCTGCTGATGACTGTTGGAGCTTTCCTTTTGTGGGAAGAATGGAGGAATAGCAGACTAAAGAAACTTGCACTTTTGAAGGCCTGTGTCATCTTGAGGAAATAACAGAGATAAAGGATGCTGCTGGCACTCTCATGCAGGAAAGAAGCTGGGTCTCTACTGAAAGCCCATGAAGAAGCCATCTAGCAGCCTTATAGTGGGGGCTGGAAGTTTGGGGTGCCAAGTCCTGGCAACCCAATCTGAGTCCAAGAAACAGGCATGACAAACCCTTGCTGCACATCATAGAGCATGCTTAAGAGGCCAGGAGAAAATCAGACATGGAGAGGGATTTACACAGAAGAATACTGTTCATAGAAACCTGAGTCCTTGGCTTCCAGGACTGGCTGAGAGGCCTCATCCTGGCCAGGAATTCAAAAGGGCTGGGGAAGGAGTGACTGTGTTTGGGGACTGAACCCAAGAGTCCAGGAGATGCAGGGCCCATGGGTAATGGAGGGGATGAAGGATTGACTCCTTTGCCACATGAGTGGAACCCAGGGGGAATTCCTGGGGTTCAGTTTCCCAGCATGGACTGGTGACAGCTGGGCCCTGGAGGCGCTCTGCTTTAAAATCTTCAAACAAATCACCATTCAATGAAGAACATGGAGCCTATCTAGATCTAAATTCCACTTTCAGGAGCACCCTCTTTGGAGCTCCTCTCCCAGAACACTACAGTGACCCCACCCTAAGGTTGGAGGAAAAATCACCTGAGGTTGGAGCAAACATCTAACTAACATGGTCAAGAAGGGAAACTGAGAATTTCTAAATTCCAACTGACAACTCGACGAGCAACTAAAAAATTAGAAGGATTTGACAGCATGCAGGCAATACTCTTGTACACATTTTATACCTCAAATGAAATGGAAAGAAATACATTTGGGAATAGTCAATGAACACATATTTCCATTGACAATTTTTGATCTTTGCAAAGAAAATGATTTTTTAAGTTTTTATGGAGAACTTCTTTGTTTCCTATTTAATTGTGAGCTGAATGGTACATGGACAGTTGTACATATTTCTCTCTCTTTCTCATTTCTAGCATTTTTTGAAGGTAGTTATTTTCAAGAATTAGCTTTAATTTTAAAATGCTTGATTAGTGTGTGTATATATATATTTGATTTTCTTTACTCTTTTTTCCTTGATTTTCTAGTTTCTTTACTCTTTTCTTCTGCTAATAGCCAAAATCTATTATTTCTCTTTCACACTTCCTTCAGTTTTTTACTTTTCTTTTCTCTTGTCCTTCCTCATAATCACCTTAGAGCCAAAATCAATAAATTGAAACAAAAAATTCAAAAAATCAATGAAACAAGAAGTTGGTTCTTTGAAAAACATTGATAAAAAATTGATAAACCCTTAGTCAAGTTAATCAAGAGAAAGATGGAAAAAGCTCAAGTTACTATAATTTGTGATGAAAAAGGAAATATCACAGTGGACATTACTAAAATACAGATGATAATCAGAAACTATTTGAAATTTATACTACAATAAATTAGAAAATCTCAGAAACATCGACAAATTTCTGTGGACATATGATCAATGCAAATGAAACCTGAAGGACATAGAAATTTTAAACAGATAATTTTCAAGCAAAGAAATTGAAGACCCCATCAAAAGCCTACCAACAAAGAAAAGCCCAAGACTAAAAGGACTCATAGCCGAATTCTTCAAATAAGAACTAATGTCAATCCTTTTCAAATTATTCCATCAAACAGTAAAAGAGGGAGCCCTGCCAAATTCATTCAATGAGGCTAGTATCACCCAGATACCACAACCAGACAGAGACATGTTAAGGAAAGAAAACTTGAAACAAATATCCCTAATGAACGTAGATGCAAAAATTCTTAATAAAATACTGGCAAATTGCACACAAAAACATATTAAAAGATAGTGCACCATGATCAAATGAGGTTCATCCCAGGGATGCAAGTTGGTTCAACTTAAGGAAATCAATAAATGTAATTCACCACAAAAACAGACTCAGATAAGAATCACATGATTATCTCAATAGATGCAGAACAAGTATTTGACAAAATACAGCACCAATTTATTTTCAAAACACTAGAAAAACTAGGAATAGTAGGAACATACCTCAACATTGTAAAAACTATGTATGCTAAACTGAAGGCCAACATCATTCTAACAAGAAAAATTGAAAGCCTTCCCTCTAAAAACTGGAACAGGATAAGGATGCCCTTTTTTCCTGCTTCTATTCAATACAGTCCTTGAAATTCTATCCAGAAAAAGAAAAAAAAAATAAAGGAATATAAATGGGAAAAAAAGAGTTCAAACTATCCCTATTTGCCTGACATGATTCTGTATTTAGAATATCCAAAAAATGCACCAGAAAATGTTTAGAACTCATAACCAAATTCAGCAAAGTAGCAGGATATAAAATTAACACTCATAAATCAATTAATCACAATGAATTGACTGAAAGAGAAATTAGGAAAACTATATCATTCACAATAGCCTCAAAAAACAAAACAAAACAAAACCCCCAAAACTTGAGAATCAATCTAAAAAAAAGCAGTAAAAAATCCTCTACAATGAAAACTATAGAACACTAAAGAAAGAAATTGAAGATCTTAGAAGATTAAAAGATCTCCCATGTTTTTGAATAGGCAGAATTAATATTGTCAAAATGGTTATATTACCAAAAGCACTATACATATTCAATGTAATTCCAATTAAAATTCCAATGATGTTCTTCATAGAAATTGAAAAGGCAGTTATGAAATTTATTTGGAAAAATTAGAGGCCCAGAAGAGTCAAAGCAATCCTTAGCAAGAAAGCAAAGCAGACCTTAAACAATACTACAGACCTTAAACAATACCAGACCTTAAACAATACTACAGAACTATAGTAACAAAAACAGCATTATATTGGCACCAAAACAAACATAAAGATCAATGGAACAGAGACAAATGCACATAAATACAATTATCTCACACTAGACAAAGGCACCATAAACATACATTGGAGAAAAGATAGCCTCTTCAACAATTGGTGCTGGGAAACTGGAAATCCACATGTAGAAGAATAAAATTTAGCCTCTATCTCTCACTCTGTTCAAAAACCAACTCAAAGCAGATCAAAGACCTAAGCATTGGACCAGAAACCGTGCACCTTCTAGAAGAAAAAATAGGTATAACTCTCTTTCATGTCAGCTTATGAACCAAAATCCTCAATAATACTCCTACTAAAGTACAAGAAGTAAAATTTCAAACCAGCAGTGTTCTTTCTACTTGAAATTTGTACCCTTTGACCTACATCTTCCCATCATCTCTTTCCTGGAGCCCCCTGACAATCACCTTTCTTAGATTCACATATGAGTAAGATCATGTGGTGCTGGTCTTACTGTGCCTCGTATATTTCACTTAGCATAAATGTTTATGCTAAGATCAACTATTTTGTCACAAATGATATGATTTCATTTATACATATATGTGCATATAGTATGTATATATCTCTATATATGAAGATGTATTATTATGAGAAATATGATACACACATAATAAATGTAATACACATGTGCACACATTCAAACCACTTTTTCTTTTGAAAAGAGTTGATAAACACGTAGATGCTATAACTTACTATTATGAATAAAGTTGCAATCAATAAGAGAAAACTTTTTACATATTCACTTAATTTCCATTTAATATATACCCAGAAATGGGATTAAAACTGTTATAATTTTATTTTTAATTTCCTGAGATACCTCCATTTGGTTTTCCATAAGGGATGTAATAATTTACATTCACTAAATATGTGAATTAGTTAGAAAATGTCATTGACAAGAACAAATTGTAAAACTTTGCTGGATACAAGGGAAAATAAAAATAGTTATGCATTTTAAAAGGAAATTAAAAATTGGGCTGGGATTGTGGCTCAGTGGTAGAGTGCTCCCCTAGCATATGCGGGGCCCTGGGTTCAATCCTCAGCACCACATAAAAAATTAAATGAATGGAATAAAGGTATTGTGACCAACTACAACTAAAAAAATAAATATTAAAAAAAAGGAAATTAAAATTTTTCTCAGAAAATAAAAAAATAATAAGTGGGAAGGTATTCAATAAAAAAACTTCTTCATAGCAAAGGAAACAGAGCATGAAGTGAAAGCCTACAGAATAGAATAAAATATGCCAACTGCACCTCGGATAGAGCATTAGTCTCCAGAATATATAAAGAAATAAAAAAAATATAAAGAGAACTCAAGACCAAAAACCAAATAATCCAATCAATAAATGAGTAAAAGAACTGAACAGACACTTCACAGAAGAAGAAATACAAATGGTCAAGAAATATATGTAAAAAAAATTTCCTACATTCATAGAAATTAGAGGAATACAAATTAAAACTCCACTGAGATCTCATCTCACTCCAGTCAGAATGTCAACAATCAAGAATACAAGTAACAAATTTTGGCAAAGATGTGGGGAAAAGTATACAGCCATACATTGCTGATACGACTACAAATTGTTGCAATCATTCTGGAAAGCAGTCTGAAACCAGTTATACCAATCCTCAGTAAATATCCAAAGGAGTTAACATCAGCATACTACATAGACACAGCCACATCAATTATTTATAGCAGGTCAATTCACAATAGTTAGGCTATGGAACTAACCTAGGTGCCCCTCAACAGAGGAATGGATATAGAAAATATGGTATATATATATATATATATATATATATATATATATATATATAAAATACACACACACACACATACACACATATACACACAATGAGATATTACTCTGCCATAAGAGAATGACAATATGACATTTATTATAGTAAATACTGAATTTATTTACCATAAATGGATGGATCTGTAGACTATTATGTTAAGTGAAATAAGCTAATCCCCCCAAAATCAAAATTGAATATTCTCTCTGATAAGTGGATGGTTAACACACAACACAAGGGATTAGACAGAAGGGAATAAAGGGAAGGAAGGGGGCATATAAATAGGAGAGACAGTCGAGTGAATCTGACCCGACTTTCCTATGTACATACATGGATACACATCAAGGAACAACCACATCATGTCCAACCACAACACTGGGATCTCAATTAGGATGAAGTACAATTCATGTTTGTATAATATGTCAAAGTATACTCTGCCATGTGTATCTCATAGAACAACAACGACAACAAGAAAAAGAATAATGAAGGAACAAAATGACATCCGATATGAAGAAGAGATATTTGAAAGATATTGCTATAAGAATGAAAGAGCAGGACAAATATTGATGGAAAATATTTATAAATCATATCCTCAAAGAATGTCTTTCTATGCCATATAATAAAATCTAACCCACTTATTAGAAAATTAAAATAAAATGGAAAGCATGGGCAAAATAATATGAAAAGAGATTTCATTAAAGAAGTCATACCAATCAAATAATCACACGAAAATTAACTTATCATAATCAACAAACAGCTTTATGAAAACCAAGATCACAAGATGATAGAACTGCATACCGATTGAAGAGCTAAAGTTTAAAACTCTGACCACACAAAATGTTGATGAGAAAGAATTTGATGTAGAACTCTTCTGCACTGTTAAAGGTATCATCCCTTGAGGGAGCAGAAAGTATGGTCACTTAAAAGTTAAACCTATTCCTAGCATATGACACAGCTCTTCTAATCCCTTGAGTTCTTAAAATATCCTTCATGAGACATTCACACAACCTGTACCTTTAGTAACTGAAAACTACAAGGCAGACCTCCACCAAGAGATGGATGATCAAACTCACCACGATATGCCCATCTAAGGGAATACTGTTCAGCAAAGCACAGGAATGGGTCATTCCCAAACAAAATTATATCTTCCTCTCAAAACCATATGGTTGGTGAAAGGAGCCAAATAGGCCACCTTGTAAAAACTTGTTCACATACACTTCTAAAATGGAATGACACATTGTAGTGACGGAGAGAAGATCAACATCTGCTTCTGATGTGGAGGACTAGCAATGAGGAAGGAAGAAAATAGGGTACAGCAAGGGGTACCAGGAAATATTTTATTAAGGTTCATGTGCTATAACTTTACAAACATGGGATATAATATGCTCAAATTCAGTCTAAGTATTTCTGTTTTTCTCTCCCTTCTTCCCTCCCATTTCGTTACTTGAACTCAACTGATGGTCCTTCTTTTTATTTACAGCCTTTTTCAGTGCCTTGTGGATATACATGAAAGTAAAATCCTTAAAGTATATTCATATGTGTACATAGGAACATTAGGTCAGAGTCATTGCCCTGTTCTTCCTTTTTCCTGTCCCTCTTCCTTCCCCTGGAAATCTCCATGATCTACTCCACTTCCATGGACCTCACCACACACACATTTTTCTTGCTTTTCTCCTCTTTTTTTTCTTATTTTGGTCCAACTTGTGCATGTCAGAGGAAACATTTGACCTTTGACTTTGTGGTCTGGCTTATTTTGCTTAGCATATAGGCCTCCAGTTGCAACCATTTACTGGCAAATTCCAGAGTATTATTCTTCTTTATGGCTAAGTAATAATCAATAGATGCATATATGCCATATTTTTCTTACACATTTATCTGTTGACATGCACGTACATTGATTCCTTAGCTTACTAATGTGAATTGTTCTGCTATAAACATCGTTGTGTCTAAATCCCCATATGCTGATTTTAGATCTTTGGGTTATATATCAAGGCATAAGATAGTTGGCAATATGTTGTTTCCTGTCCTAGTTTTTTGAGGCATCTCCATACTGCTTTCCAGAGCAGTTGCACTAATATGCAATCTCACCATCAATGTATGAGTGTACTTTTTCTCCATATCTGGTACAAGAAAGCTTTTGTAAAAAACAGGTGGATTTTCTTAATAAGGATCATGGTTTTATTAAAAATAAATTGTGGAATTGTATTTTTCGAGTACACAAAGTTCATGGTATGCCAATTTTATTCTAACACCAGTGTTTTATAAATAGTCACAGCAGTGTGTTCCAATCAAAGTATAACACTTAGGAATTGAGAGTGTGGTGTCTGTAAGATGACATCCCTCTAGCTTCTTTCCACAGGTTATCATAAAGGACCCTAATCTTGTGCTATGTCTGGCTCTACACATCCCCGTACACACATGCCACTTCTTTTCTCCACTGTCTTGTCAAAGAACTAGAAAGAAAGATAGATGAAAAGAGACAAGTGAGCTAGAAAATAGGATTTTATGTACATCACAAGGGAAAGAGAAAGGCATTGAAGCAAACAGGTGAAGGAAAAGGGAGCACCTGCAACCAACAGAGGACACACTATCCAGGTCTAAGGCCAGAGAAAATGGGCCAGAGCTTGGATCAGCCATGGTAGCCATCAAGCCAGAGGGTCAAACTGCCCACAAAGGACTCCTCTGTGCTCCACACTGGGATGCCTTAGATCAAGTATGGTTGAGACTGGGCTCCAGACTCAGACATAAAGCCAGAGGTGGGTCCATCAAAACCAATGATCCCTCCACTCCTAGGAGCCACAGGTCCCAAGTGTAGCACTTGGCCAGGAGTGGTGTTGGTCAACAGTGAAGTGTTGTCCGTGGAGCCAGTCCTCCTGGTAGCAATTCCCAAGTCAGATCTTTTGGCTACGCTCATGTGCACAGCACCTGGGTTCTTGAAGGGGTGACGAGTTGTGGAGTTGTACACAAAATAGAGTCTGGGGTGATATGATACTCACAAATCCTTGCTGCCTAATGCTGCCCCTCAGCAGTTGAGCTGTGAGAGAGCATATAGCCCATAGCAAGGATTGGGTTTCCTGTGTTGCCTAAAGAGAAAGGATTGTGCTGTCATTGCCCATGAGAACCCCTAGATATGGACTGACGGGTGGCTCCTACACTGCTAGATGCTCAGGAATTGCGCTTGGCCCCTGTGCCCACTGTATTCACCAATTTGTGGATAAAGGGAGGAAGTCAGTGATGCCACTGGATGGGAGTTTCCCAGAACTAGGGAGACACCAGGAACATGGGGTATAGTTGTTCTGGGAGTCAGGAGCAGACTGGAAGATTACAGCCTTGAATGAAGGGGTGGTATACATTGTCAGTGACAGGCTTGGAGCATGATGGTACAGAAGTTCTGCCATCTAGGAAGGAGGGCAGACATAACTGATGACTTGAAATATGATGAGAAGAGGGGAGTTGTAGAACGGGTACTCCCTTGTTGTCCATGAGGATTTCCAGTTGTGGGCTGAGAAGTGTTTTCTGGGGCAAAGAGATGGTTCCAATTGGAGTAGGGGCAGGAGAATCATGATGTGGGTGTGCCAATGCAGACTGGTCCCTTCTCTACCTGACTGTGCTGCTTAGGGCAGGTGACATGAGGGAATCGACAGGAGCTGCTTTTGGAGCCAGGGGCAGATCTGCAAATGACCACCATAGAAGCAGAACTAATGACCATGACAGTGACCTCAGCTGGACAGTTGGCTGCCAGCCCAAGTGCCCAGATGCACTGGCTCTTGTGGTGGGAGAAACCATTGCTAGAGTTATGGGCTGGCTGACGCTAATGGGGTTGGCTGGTGGAAGGGGTGAGAGGAGGATCGGGGAAGGAAAGAGAAGGAGGAGGAGGAGGAGAAGAATCTATGTACGTGATGGTTGGAGATTCTGTTCTGCAGGTGGCAGGCTTGAAGGAGAAAGGCTCTGTGATAGGAGGTGTGGGAGGTGTGGGAAGATGGGAAATGGGAAGTGCTATGGCTCTTGCCAAGGGAGAAGAGTGTTGATACACACTAAGTGGCAACCTCCATATTGGGACTGGGTCTCAAGGGAGGAAGAGGGCTAGTGGGAGGAGGCCGAGGCAGAGAACGAGGGATTTGCCCTCTTATCACTAGAGAAAGATCCTGCTCTTTTTTGGAGCTAGAACCTTCTACAGGGTGCCTAAGTCTTCCTTCATTGAAACAAGAGGACACTTAGGAGGTCAGGGCAGCTCTCTTCCATGCCATTGGCCATGGCAGCGATAGCCACAGGATTATTGGCATGGGCTTCTTTCTGTTTTGCCCCTCCATAGCAGCTATGGATGGAGGTTAGCTCACGAATGGGCTAGTGCACACTGCACCCCCTCTTCTGACTCCTGGGACCCTAGAGACCTGGGTAGAAGGTCTTCATCCAACCCTTTCTTGGCCCACATCTCTGGCGTCATGGAGCAGCCTGAGGCTGGCTTAGGGAGCCCAGCTGCCTGTGCATCCGGCTGCCCTAGATTCATCCCACCTGCAGCAGGGCTGTGACACCTGTGGCAACTTGGCTGTCAGCGGAGAAGTTCACTGGAGGCACCTGGTCTCTCTCAGAAGGTGTTTGTCTCCTGAGGTCCAGGAGTGAACTCCATGACAGTGAGGTCTTCCTGGGTCTCTAGAGTCTTGGAGAGTGCTATTTCCCCATTGCTAAGGGCACCTGTTTCTTGATTGTCCTGCATATCTGTCTCTTTGCTGCCCTCTTCCTCCTCATCTTGTTCCACCACACCCTTTTGTGCCACCACAGCCTGTGCCACTGTTGCTGCAGTCAGTTCCTATGGCTGCTCTTGGACTCTCACCTCTGTTTTCTCTTCGAAGCAAAAGGTTGGTATGTGACTCAGTGTCATGTCATGGTCTCCTCAGCCTGGTTGACCTGTTCAGGTGATGAAGGCAGGAGAATGGGCCTTTGCCCAGAAGGAGCAATCCTTACAGTTTGGGAGGGTTTGGTCTTCTGCAAATTGTTAGTGGACAGTAAAGGCTTTTTCTGCCCAGGAGGCAGATGGGAAGATTCACAGAGAGGAGTGCACCACCTGCAGGAGATGGCCTCTGCAGTAGCCAGCTGAGCAAAGCACATGAGGACCAGGATACTCCTTGAAGATCCTGCAGACAAGGTAGATGGCAGATGCTTGGGTAGCGGGGTTTTGCCATTTAGGGTCAGGAAATGAGCAGGTGATAACCCACAATCACCTACTAAATATACTGTGTATTTAGAATAGATGGTGCAGTTCCAGCTGGAGAGGAGAGAAGAGACCAAGGATACTGGGCTTGGACAAGGCCATCTTCTTTTGGCCAAATTCACACTGTTGAGTCCAGTTCTTGGGACATATTGTTGGAAGATGTGATTGAGAAAGGACCCATATGGAAGTGCAGTGCAGCCAGTGGGTCAAGAGAAGAATCCCAGAGCAAAGGTTGAGGCCCACTGTCCACTGCAGGACTTCATTTTATACTTCCTAGGACTTCCCGCTGCTCTTTGCACATGTGTGGTGCTGTGGGGGCCACATATATGAACTGTTGGGACTGCAGCCTTATCTTACGAGGCTACTGGGTCCTGGGTTCTGTTTACCAACACAAGGTGATGCTTGATCCAGGGTGCTAGCTTGGGCCACCACTGCCTGTGTGTTGCTGGCCCTCTCCTCATAGGCTATGAGTGGGGGATGCTAGGATGTGGTGGTGGTGCCAGTGGTGCTGAAATCCCAGTGCCAAGGTAACTCAGATCCTGGCAGGCCCCTCCAGGACATCTCAAGTGCCTGCTTGCATCCTGGCACATCTTCTTTAAGGCCATCATGGCCTTACTTGCTGGGTGTGGTCTTCTGAGGAGAGGGAGCCATGACCTGAACTGACCTCATGAGCCACCCATGCTATCGCTTCCCTTTAGGCAGATTTCATTCACTTCACTGAAAGCATTTGGTAAGCGCCCACTGAGGCCCCACACCCTTTCTTAGTCAATCATCTGGTAATGGCCCAGCCAGGCCTTGCACACAGACTGGGTGACTCCAGAGCTTCTTTCCTTTCTGATGCCTCTGTGGATTATATATGCAACATGTGGTATGGTTTTCTTTTCTGTAGTCTTTGGGTCTTGTGTACCATGTCCAATCAATGTACCATCCAGGAGGAGGTCAGCTGTTAAGGTCACTGAGACCTACACTCGGCTCAAGTCTCCTCAGAAGATATAGGGTGTCAGTTGTCCGGAGAGCATCATGCTTCCATCTCTCCTCCAGTTGAGCCCTGCAGCCCAGATTTCTTCTTGGTTGAGTTGAAAGGATCCAAATATGGAAAGGTTGTATTCTACATCCTTTTGGGTTTCATTGCTGAAGGAAACCCAGCAGTGTCTCATTTAATATAGAAAAGAAGCCAGTTGGTGTGGCCTCTTGGAATAAGTCTATTATTGACTCTGAAGTTGACACGGGAGCAATGTGTTGGATTTAAGTGAGATCCACCATATTTGATCTTTTTTTAATATTCCAGGTGGGTTCATTTTCCTTGTAAATTATTGCCTCCTTACTGTAAGTTTTAGATTCCAAGAGAGGAAACATCCTCTTGGGTATCAGGTCAATTAAAGAAAATGTTGTCCTAGGAGGTGGGAGCTTCAACTGGACTAGAAATATTTGGACATTCCTCCGTATGACTTGATCCAGACTGAAACTTGTTTCTATGGCTCCCTTCATCACAGTGTTTTTCCTCACTTATGGGAGTGGCTAGTATCAGACACATGGAGTCAAAAACTTTTAGAACTAGGAATCAGAGCTCAGTAAAAATATTTTTAGTATATGTTTTAGTTTTAGAACTCTTCTAACAGAAATACTGCATATTCCATCCATTTCAAAATTTGTTTGTACACTTGGCCTATAAGATCCCTTTGGATCAGAGCAAGTTTGAACTTCTGTCCCCTCTGAATCCTAGGAACTTTGAATTTGGGAGGTTGCAGGAGGTTTTGCTGAGACCCAAACTCATCACAAGTTCTTTGTAACCTCTCCAAGAACAGATGATCTACATTCATGACTTTGAACCATAGTTCCTTGATACTAAATCTCCTTGAATGCAAGGAGATTTCAAAAAGGGAATCAGATTTTGTTTGTTTCTTTGAATGGACATAAGCTGGTAGAAATTGAGGAGCAATATTTCCTAAAGGACTCTGCAAAATAGGATTGCATGTCATATTTCTTTGAAAACAATGAATTACAGTCATGGTATTCCCATTATTACTACCATGGCTACCACTACTTGTACTAATATTAGTACTACTTTCACCACCAACACTATTTTATAACAAAGAATAAAATTGATTGACTAATTGATGAATATTTGGACTTTAGGAGAATTTGGACAAATGTATCCCCAAGAAGTCCAACTGTGGAATTTTTTTTGGTTAAATGGAAAAAATTAATGGGCCCAATGCTTTTTGTGATCTGTGATATTTTCTTACTTGTCCTTGTAAGACAGAATAATGTTCAGTGACAGGTGATTTTTCTGAGAAAATTTGGCTTTGAAGAAGCAATCATATTAGGTCAAATTTGTCAAATACTTGTCAGCCTAGATTACTTTGGAATTTGGCAGTTTGTAAACCACCAATCTCCTGTCATATCAAGTGACCCCAGGGAGTGGCCAACAATGGATGGAATTCTGGTAGAAGGTGATGGAACCTTCTTGCTCCTTGTTTTCTTGTCTTCTTCAACAGCTACTATTAGTCTTATAGGTAATGTGGGGACAAACTGAGGGACCCAGGAACTGAGTGCTTTAAAGAACCTTAGTCTTCTCCTTTTGTGTCACTCTTCTGTCTTGTTACCTTTCGTATAACGAGGGCCCCAGCTCAAGCAGGCTGGCTCTGTGCTGCAATTTCTTAGTGAGGTCTTTTCTTGATTACTTTATCCACCACCTCTCCATCCCACTTACTGTTTTCTAAACATGTAGGAATACTATGTCTGGTTGGTGATTCCCACAATATCTTGCTTTTATACCTCTACTCATTTTGGTATTACTACACATTTATTGCAATATTTTAGGAGGAGGATTTAGTAAATCCATGTTTCTGTTCTATCATCTTGAAATAAAAATGTCTCTGTTGATTCTAGAGTTGAGTGTTTCCATAGGAGAAAACCATTTTTAGCATTCAGAGATGTTAACATTCTGCTTTTCTTGAGCAAGCACTGAGGATTTAGGATTGGGAATAGTGAATGGGGAATTGACCCTACTCAGGGGTTTGATTTGAAGAAAAGGGAAAGAAACAGGCTTTATTTATTTAGAAGCCATATCACAAAATGCTTTGCATTAATTTTTCCCCTGATTTGTCAGTTTCTTCAGACAGTTATTGTGATGTTCCTCAAGAGAGAATGTGAATTTTGGCTGACCAAAAACCAGACATTATTTTTCAGTAGTTCAATGGAAATGAGCTATGATCTTGGAAGTTCTGCCTGAAGCCACACTAAGATGTTTCTGGTTTCCTGTCACTTCAGAATATTTTCCTCATGTATTCCTCCTTTCAGTGTTGTGAGGACCTCCTGCCATCATGATGTTTTACTCTGGTACTGGGAAGACATTTTCAATCCTAAATTATTTAGCAATATGCATTCATATGCATATTTCTGCTGTGTATCAGCCACCAGAGGAATTCATATCTTTAAGAGAATCACTTCTTTGAACCAATTGTTGCCCTTGGCAATAGTGTCCTTGCTCTCCCAATATTGAGAGAGGGAGGGAGGGAGGGAGGGAGAGAGAGAGAGAGAGAGAGAGAGAGAGAGAGAGAGAGAGAGAGATATCCTGTTACAACATCAGTCAGAGCCTCTCTTATCAGCTGAGTAAACAAACTTACTGTGGTACTCAGCAAACAAAGAAACAGGCTACACACACACACACACACACACACAAAGAAAAAAACCCACCAAAAATAAAAAAAACAAAACCTGGGTTCCTTTGAAAATCTTTATGCTTGGTCAAAAGGGCCAAAGAGCCCACATTGTTTCAACTGCCTGGGGATGGAGAGGGGTAGCATGATAGAAGGGCACAGAATGGAGCAGGGGAAAATTTTGGGCATAAGAGATAAGTGCATTTCTTTGGGATAATGGGCCTATGGGTATATGCTGCTGCAGAATATGGGAAATTGTATTCTTTCAGTATAGGAAGCTCATGGACTCAGTTCTGTTCAGATACATTTTAAAAAGTCAGGCACAGTAGTATGTTCAGTGAAAATCATACCACTCAAGTATAGAGGCTCTGTGTGAGTTAGTTGACGTCCCTTCTATTTTCTTCCTGCAGGCTGCCCTAAAGGTGGATGGTTCACCACACTTTCTTTGGATCCTTTCACCTGGGACCAGAAAACTTGAATAAATTCAGGCTGTACCTATCCCTGTGCACACATGCTTCTTCTTCTCCCAGCACCTAATTTAATAGCAAGGAATACATAGGAACACAGATAGGTGAACTAGAAGCAACAGAATTTTATGAGTATCACTGGGGAAAGAGAAAGGCTATTGAGTCAAAGGGTTAGGGGAAAGGGAGCCCCTGTAACTAGCAAAGAATACTCTAGCAAGGCCCAAGGCCAAGGAAAATGGCCCAGAGCTTGATCAGCCAGGCTAACCATCCAACTTTGGAGTAGAGTCAAGCTGAGTGACCACAGAGTTCTCCTCTGCTTCACACTCAGATGGCTCAGATTCTGTTCAGATGAGACTGTGTTCCAGACTTGGACCTGGAGCCAGGGGTGGGCATGCCGAAACCAATGTTCCCTCCACTCCTAGGAGTCACAAGTCCCAAGAGCATTGCAGGGCCAGGAGTGTTGCTGGCAAACAGTGAACTGCTATCTCTGGAGCTGGTCCTTTTGTTGGCAAATCCAAAGCCAGACCTCAGGACTGGGCCCCTCTGTACACATTTGCTTTCTTGGGAAAGATTGGCTAGCTGTTGAGTGGTGTGCCTAGTCTGTCTGGTACAGGGTGATGTGATACCCACAAGTTCTAGCTTCTCTGTGCTACCACTCATAAGTTGAGGAGAACTTAAGCCCTGGGCTAGGCTTCCTTGGTCGCCCAAAGAGAATGAGTTGTGCTATTACTGCCCATCAGGGTCCCTAAAAGTGGGTTGTTGGGTAGCTCCTGAGCCACAGGGATGCTGGAGAGTTGCTTTTGGTCCCTGCACCTGCTGTGCATGCCAACTGGCAGAGACTGGCACTGAAGCAATGCTGCCACTGAATGGAAGGTTCCCAGAACCAGGAAGCACCCCAGAGGATGGGTCAGATTTGTTTTGGGAGATAGAAGGAGACTGGAAGATGACAGTGTTGGAAAGAGGGGTCATATCCAGAGTATCAGTGATGGCAGGCTTGGAGGATGATGGTACAGAGGTTCTGCCTCCTAGGAAGGAGGCCAGTGAATGTGACAGGGAATCCATGACAGGAAATGTAATGAGCAGAAAGGTGTTGCAAAGACAGCTCTCCTTAGTTCCTCACGAGGTTTCTCAGATGTGGGCAGAAGAGTGTTTTCTGAGCCAAAAAGATGGTTACAATTGTGGTTGGGTAGGGAGAGCTTGATGTAGTTGGGCCAGTAGAGACTCTTCCGTTTACCAGCTGCCTGTGCTGCCTGGGGCTCTGGACCTGGGGGAATGAGCAGGAGCTGCCATTGTAGCCCAGGGAAGATCTGAAAATCACAACTATAGAAAGGGAAGTAGTGTCCATGGTAGTAACCTCAGCTGGACAGTTGGCTGCTGGGCCAAGTGCACAGATACATTGTCTCTAATGGTGGGAGAGAAACTTGCCAGATTATTGGCTGGTTGATATACTACTGGGGTTGCTGGTAGAAGTGACAATGAGAGGGCTGGTACAAGAAAGAGGAGAGGAAAAGGAGAATCTCTTCACTTACGTTTTTGGGATTTAATTCTGTGGAGTCAGGATTTAATTCTGTGGGGTCAGACATGAAAGGAAAAGGCTGTAGGATAGGAGGAGTGGGGAGGTGGGAAGTGGGAGGTGCTGCGGTTCTTGCCAAGTAAGTAGAGTGTTGATATGCACTAACAAGAACCCCTGTATCATGACTAGACTAGTGGCCGGAGGTGGAGGATGACATCTAGGGATTCCCACTTCATCACTATTTGGTGTGGGGAAGATAGAGGGACCCAGCCATCTGGTTCACAAATTGTGTGGTCGCAGGAATAGCTGGGATCTGGGAGGTGTCAGTGGGTGGGGTCAGTGAGTCTACAGACACTTAGGGTTCGGGGGTGGGGAGAAAGATGGGTCAAGCTGAGTGATGGAGTAGGCCACTGCATTCTCTGTTTTACCCTCCAAGGCCTTTGTATCATTCTCCAAGGCCCTGCTCTTCTTCAGAGTTAGAACCTTTTTTGGCAGAGTGCCTAAGTCTTCATTCTTAGAAACAAGAGGATACTTAAATGGTGGAGGCAGCTCTCCTCTGTGCCACAGCAGCAGGAGTGCCATTGGCATGGGCCTCTTTCTTTTTGGGTGCCTCCTTCTAGTAGCTATAGGTGGAGGACAATTCCATGATGGGCAGATGATAGACTTTCACTCTGTCCCCCCTCTCTTGACTCCTAGGAGAGTGTAGAACTGGGATGATGGTGTTTGTCCAGTCCTTCCTTGGTTCACATTTCTGGCAGCTTGGAGCAAACTGGGCCTGGCTCAGGGAGCATAGGTTCCTATTTATCAGGCTGAGCCAGAGTCAGCCCACCTGCAGCAGGGCTGTGCTAGCTGTGGATGGTAGGGCCCACAGAGGAGAAGTTCATGGGAGACACCTGGGTCCAATCTTGCAAGGTATTTTGTTTCTGAGACTCAGGTGATGGCTCCGTGGTAATTGAGTCTCCCTGGGTCTCCAGAGTCTTGGAGGTACGAGTTATTAATTGCTTGGGGGCAGCTCTTTACTGATCTGCCTGCTGTCATTTGTGACACTCCTCTGAACCTCACACAGCATCAGTTGCTCCTGCTGCTCTTAGAACCTCATCTCTGTCTCCTTAAGATGAGGAAAATGGAAGTTGACCAAGTGTCATGGACTCCACAGCCTGGTTAACCTGTTCAGGACCGGACCTCCATAAATGGGATACTTGTGAACCCCATACCTCTGAAGAAGTGGAAATGGACTGAATGAGTCAAATAAGGTGTCAGTCCCAAAGGGCATATTGATCATGACTGAAAAGGGAAAGACAGATTAGCCAAGGACTGGAAGTGGTGGTTGAGGATCTGCCTCCTCCCCACCAACACATGCGTATCTTCATGAGAGATTACACTATGCTTTAGGGAATTAGTCAGAAAGCTATGGGAAGTGTAATAGAATGGGTATTATGGATTTGAGACACTGGTGCTGAAGATGTACTCTTTTAAAGGAATGAAATGTATAATATCACATCAGTCATCACACACCCTACTCTACAGCAATGTTTATATTCAGCTGTGAAAGAGGACCCTGCCCTCTTTATTGTCCTGGCTGTGAGATGCCTATAACAATGCATAGCACCCATGTGATGACAACTCATGGAAGAACTTTAAAAATTCCTAAGGGAGTTAGGGATGAATCAGTCCCTTCACACTGCAATCTACACTGGTCCTGATAATGAACAGTTCCCAGCTGAAATGAAGGACCTTTCTCTAAACAGCACTGAGGCAGGGTTATGGAGGTCTAGGGCCAATTCTGAACACTTGAGTGGGACTCCTTGTTTCTCAAGCCACACATGCTGTGGCTGTATCGGATCCACTGAAAAGATGAGGAAGTGAGGTTATACAGAATATATCTTAGAAGGTGGAAGAAGTAGAGGACTAAGGAAATTCAACAGGTCCAGTGAGGAAAAGCAAGGACAATTTTCTTTCATATGTGAAGGGAACAATGGATTTTGTTCTTCCACAAGTGAATTTATGTAGCCTGATCCTATGTTATGGCATGGTGGGGGCAATTCTGACCTGAGAACAAAACCTGAACCAGTGAAAATGTTTGATTATATCAATGATGTGGCATTAACTTGTGAGTATGTTTTTTACCTAGATATAGCAGCTCAAGCAGTTTTGGCACAGTTCCAAGATAGAGGATGGATATCAACTCCTACAAGTTGCAAATACCTGGACTGTCTGGCAAGTGTGTGTGGGTTATCTGGGTGGGCCCTATGTTGTACATAGATTCCAAGGTTTCCCAACTCCCAGTCGCAAAATGTTGAGATGTTGGCATCACTCCATTCAACACTTAGGACTAATGTTAAAACCATTGTATAATTTGGTAAGTGCTTGGTTGGTGGAACTGGGAACTTGAATATCTCAAGCCATTTTCCAAAGTAGAAAGCATTGGAGAGTAACTACAAACTTTGGGCATATTAGCCCAAGAATAGCCCTATGAATTGGGTGTTTTCAGGTGGCCTGATGGGTTTGAGTGGGTCCTGTGGCAACAACAGGGCAATAAATGAGCTCTTTAGGGCCTTGGTCAGAGCTATGTAAGCGAGTTGCAGAATCAACTGCCACATTTGCAACTGACTATGTATCATGTGGCAGCCCACAACCAAGCTCTTCCATCAGGTGATCAGGAAGCAGGCAACCTAAGTGAAGTTAGATGGCTGGAAATGTGCTAGCTAGAGATGTGGCTGTTGAACTCTATAGAAAGACAGGTCATAAGAAAAAGTCTCTACCCATATAACAAAGAATAAGTTTGGCTCACTTGATAGCCAAACAATATATATGTGTTTGAGGCTTCCTCTGCCTGTTGCTAAAGGCAGCCATGACCTGGCCTCACATGATGGGAGGGCAAGTCAAGGGAGGCAACCTGTCCAACAGTGGCAGGTGGACTTTACCCAGACCTTTGCCTTATCAAAACCTTTAAGATTAGCCAGGTGTGATGGAGCACTTCTGTAATCCCTGTGGCTCAGGAAGCTGAGACAGAAGGATCACGAGTTCAAAGCCAGCCTCAGCAACTTAGTGAGGCCCTAAGCAACTCAGTGAGACTCTGTCTCTAAATGAAATTCAAAAAATGGGTGGGGATGTGGCTCAGTGGTCCAGTGCCCCTAAGTTCAATCCTTGCTATGAAGAAAAAAAAAGTTTGCTCTAAGTTTTGTGGATACACACACTGAGCTGCCATAGTCAAGTACTTGCTGAAGGGCCTCACAGTAGGCTAACATACAAGCATTTACTTGCTTGGCATTGTTTACATTGTGTGTGTTAGTCCAACAGAAATGGACAAGGGACACTACAGGCTTCATGGTTCAGGAAGGAGCTGAGAATTCAGACCTGCATTGGCATCTTCACTGACCTTATAACTCATATTCAGTAAATTAATTTCATGAGTGAATGCCCACCAAAATATCAGCTAAACATGGAAGATGTTTGGCAGTGTGAACCAAGTGCCTAAGGATGGCTCTGAGGACATCCATGAATGAATATGGCTGTAGCACAAGCCCCAATGCCTGTCTGATGTTCACACAAGAACCTGAGGAGATGTGGATTCAAAGGTGGATGCTTGAAAAGAACACCTGCACTGCACACAAGGGAACACAAGGTCAATTGCTGTTGATGCTGACACAGGACCTGCCACAGGGCCCTGTAGACTCTGTTGGCCATGGGAATGGCAAAAGGGCCTTGATGGTGTGGGTTCCTAGGTTCATGATCAAAAGGAGTAGACCACGATATAGAAATATAAAAAAGTACCACACAGGAAATTTCATCTCTGAGTGAGAATGTCTCATTTCATTATGGTCTGTAAGAATCTAACTGTTATCATACATTTCTTTGCCAAATCCACAGGGACCACTAGTACCACAAATATGGGATTGTAAACCTGGTGATGGGACACAGGCTGATACTATCAAGTCCAGATGAACAGGTTACTTATGTATTGCTGAATAATCCAATTTGTATGTGTTAACACCTGTTATATTTTATCTTTAGAACTCATCTGCTTGCATAATAGACAAGGACTATCACAGAGATGCATATTAAAATGATTCCTTGTTATGCAGGGAGCTGCCTCTCTCTCTTCCTCCACTCATATGCTTTGGCACCTTCTCTCAGCCACCTTGGCACAATGGAAGCAAATGTTGAAGGAGAGCAACAGCTGCAGCCCATGGACACATAGCTGGACAGCTACCTTATGGACTTGAATGTAAATTTACCTTCCTTTAAAGAAACCCAAACACCATGCTTCCATTTGATGTGGAAATTAATAACTATAACTACAACACCTTTGCTGGGGTATACCATGTTTGACATCTTGGGGTGACTGGGTGCAACACTGGTACAAATGAGAAGGAAAGTTCCAAATGAGAAGGAAAGTTCCTCCATGTATAGAAAGAAATAATGCAGTCACACCTCTCTATCCTCTGTAAGAGTGGACTCTAGCCTTGTTCCACAATGTAATGTAACCACTGTCCTCACAGACACTGACTACTTAGCTTGGCAAAGTCAACAGTATCTGTGGGATTGTGTGATGCCCTTGAAAACAACTTAAATTCATATGCACACTCCCACCATGTCTCCAACACCCACTAGTTGCAATGTGACAAATGCTTGGCACAAAGTGACTTAAGCTGGCCTGCTAGCTTTACCTACAATGTATGCCTTCTACTCAGTGAGCAAGGATTGACAATGAGTTCCAGGTCAGTGTTCAAACATCTGGTTGCTAACTTCCATAATTCAAACCAAGATTGCTTAATGAAGAAACTATGCAAATGTGGAAGGCAGGACTTCAGAGTAGAATAATGCTGGACATGCTCACTGCAGCATGGAAGGCACCTGTGCCTCATCAATGCAGAATGTTGGCATGTTTCTCTGATGAGTAGCATAAGTGTCTTTGGCTCCACAAAGCTGTGAACCCATGTTAATGCCATTGGTAAACTTGGTATTGGTCCTGTTTCTACTTGAATGTCTCCCTGCATCTGGATATATGTTGTATTCAGTCTTCCTGCTCTTATCACATTCTGCTGCTCTGTGAATTGCTCTTGTGGCATTTGGTTACATTGTGCATCCTAATGTGCTGCCTGAGGGACATTGCGGAAGATGGGCGGGATAAGATTGTAAGGGCATACAGGCACATGGGGTGTGGAGTGTATGCCATCTTCCCTAAAGACAAGTGGGACAGTAATTTACCTTGTCCCAAAATTTCCCCTTTTCATTCCCAATGACATAACCATATTAAGGACACAGTGGGACAGAAAATCCAAATACATGTCTTGAAGGACACTGGCTTTCTCTTATGCACACTGGGATGAGGGCAAGTTACAGTTACTGTTGAAAGCTACTTTCTTTTACAGATGCTGGGACAATTGCTCCTTGGGGTGTTGGCCATACAAGCAAACTAAGTAAGCTAATGCCAATGATGTCACTGCTTCTATGGCCTAAGATGTAAGTAGGGAACTGAGGGCACTGAGGAAAATCTACTTGCCACTTGTCTAGCCAGCTGCCACTAGACAAAGACAGCCCCATGAGGGATGGAGGTGCTGCTTGGCAAAGCACTGGGAGGAAAGGAGGTGCCACCTATCAGCCTATCACCACTGAATTCTTCTTGGTGCAGTCCCTGGTCTCTTGTAAGCTTCCCCCAATAAATCATAAGTCTGTAACACTGTCTCTGTGCACTTTATTTGGCTTTCTCACAAGATTTCCCACAGCTCTGGCACAGCTGTGCTATGGATAGGACAGGTAGGAAGAGGAAAGAGTGGAAAAAAATGGAGGGAGAAGGCTGGTATAGCAGTGGGTACCTGTAATCCCAGCAATCTTGGAGGCTGAGGCAGGAGGATCACATGTTCTAGGCCAACCTCAGCAATTTAGTGAGGACCTGAGCATTCTACTCCCAAACAACGAAAAGGGCTGGGAATGGGGATGTAGCTCAGTAATAAAGCACACTGAGTTTTAATACCAACATACACACACACAAATTGCAACAAACAAAACCACACAAGATGGAGGAAGGAAGGGAATGAAAATACTTTGCATCAACATTAGCTTGCTGTTCTGAGATTGAGCCTGGCCATATGAAAACTCAAAGGGGGCAGCAGCATCTAATCGTCAACCCTCCATTCATTTGGTGACTTTTCTCATATGCCAGCTCTTTTGTCATTTAACACATATTACAAAGAAAAATGTAGAGATGAATGTGTTTCACTTCCTGGTAGGAAAGTGAGTGTAGTACATGTGCCTCTTTTGAATCATTTCTAAGCAATTCTCAAAGGTTAGTTCTACTTTGAAAGATCTTGTTTTCAACCATCAAAATCTGCTTAATCAAAACTTGATTAGATCATGATTTTATTTGAAAAAGTTCTCTATTTGAATTTTTCCTACTCAATAGATTCAACATGAGTCACCTCGTCCTGTTATCTGGTTTCTAAAGTGCCTCTTTTTATCCCTTCTCCTAGGCACTTACTGTATTACCATCCTTAACACATCTCACCAGGCCTGCTGCTAGATCCTGAATTACTTTCTGTCCCCATCTCTCCTAATTATTTCTTTAGCTGTTAACAGGACTATGTGAAAATAGTGATAAATCTTGACTTTTTAACATTTCATGGTTATAATTTCTTTGCATAATACACTTTATACCACCTGGCAAACATCCAAGCTCTTTTATCAGTCCCTCTCCAACACCTTCCAAGCCTCGATTTCTCCTGCACACTCACTGTGCATTATATTTCTGTACCATTGTGATGCACCAGGGCTGTCACATTTTTTTTTCTTTTTTTTTATTGTTGGTTGTTCAAAACATTACATAGTTCTTGATATATCATATTTCACACTTTGATTCAAGTGGGTTATGAACTCCCATTTTTACCCCGTATACAAATTGCAGAATCACATCAGTTACACTTCCATTGATTTATATATTGCCATACTAGAGTCACATTTCTTTACCATTGTTCTTGTTCCTTCCTCCTCTGAAAAGTCCTTAAAAGTTTCTAAGTTTGTTTTCATTAAGACCATGTCACAACTGTTGTTTACTAAACAGGTTAAGCATTATGCATTTGGAATCAGATTTACTGGAAACACTAGCTCACTACAAATTCCCCTCCATGACATTTTGGGTGTGTTCCCGGCTAAAGGTAATTGTCCTTTTCTCTATCTTCCACGTGGAGCAAGTGCACACATGAGAGATGGAGAAAGGATTACCCTCCAGTCAAAGTCCATTCAGAGATGTAATTTAGTCTTCAAACAACTAAATAGGGTAAAGAAAAGAAATATCTATTGGCTTATGCAATTGAAAACTCAGTACCCGAGCTGCCTGAACACAGTGTGGAGCTGATGTCCTTAGGGATCTGCCTCTCCCGTTACTTCTTGTTTCTGATTTCCTCCATATTAATTTCACTTTCAAGCAACCCTCCACTAATGCATGGTGGAAAACTAGTTCTCAGGAGCCCCAGATTTTCACAGTGTGTTTAGTTCTTGATCTCAGAAAGAAATTCTCTTTCACAGCCGTCAGCCACAGCAGGACTTGCATTG
This sequence comes from Callospermophilus lateralis, assembly GCF_048772815.1. NCBI lineage: Eukaryota > Metazoa > Chordata > Mammalia > Rodentia > Sciuridae > Callospermophilus > Callospermophilus lateralis. The sequence continues at coordinate 46,761,810 of NC_135308.1, forward strand.
TTTGGGTTTGGAGTATGTCTCCACCTTAAGCCCCTAGTTATTTTGGGGAAGTTTGAGTTCTCTGATTGGCCAGTTTAGGTGGTAAGCTCATTCTTATGTCAAAGGAGTAAAGTGATTTTTGTTCATTGTATTCTCTATTGGGTATTTGCCCCATTGGAGCTAGCTATTCATGGATATTCTGGGCTTTAATTCTAAGCTTGTTGAGAGCAAATATTAACAAATGTTCAACAAGCCAGTCCAAATTCAACAATGGTGAGCTGATTGAAGAAACTTCAGGAGATGATGAGTGAAACAGCAACCAAGGCCAGCATTATTAAACTTAAATTCTTTTAGACCCTTTCACAGGTTCACTAATGAACCTTGATATTTTTCAGTAACTTAGGAAAATTGAAGTACTCTAAAATGATAAACAAGGTCAGTGCTTATGATGGGATCAGAAAAGAGGGGACAGTGTGAGTGTTCTTTGGATAATGAAGTCCATCACATTCCAACATCTTTGCTAACTCCCTGCCCCCTCCCTTCCCCTCCCACCCCTCTACCCTATCTAGAGTTCATCTATTCCTCCCACGGTTTCCCTCCCTACCCCACTATGAATCAGTCTTCTCCTTATATCAGAGAAAACATTTGGTACTTGTTTTTTTTTTTAAATTGGCTAACTTCACTTAGCATTATCTTCTCTAACTCCATCCATTTAGTTGCAAATGCCATGATTTTATTCTCTTTTATTGCTGAGTAAAATTCCATTGTGTATATATGCTATATGCCACATTTTTTATCCATTCATCTACTGAAGGACATCTAGGTTGGTTCCACACAGTTTAGCTATTGTGAATTGTGCTGTTATAAACATTGATGTGGCTGTGTCCCTGTAGTATACTCTTTTTAAGTCCTTTGAGTATAGAACAAGGAGAGGGATAGCTGGGTCTAATTATGGTTCCATTCCCAGATTTCCAAGGAATCTCCATACTGCCTTCCACATTTGCTGCACCAATTTGCAGTCCCACCAGCAATGTATGAGTGTGCCTTTTTTCTTACATTCTCGCCAACATTTATTGTTGTTAGTCTTCATAGTAGCTGCCATTCTGAATGGAGTGAGATGATATCTTGGAGTAGTCTTGATTTGCATTTCTCCAATTGCTAGAGTTGATGAACACTTTTTCATATATTTGTTGACCGAATGAATATCCTCGTCTGAGAAGTGTCTGTTCAGGTCTTTGGCTTTTTGGGTTCTTTATATACCCTGGAGATTAGTGCTCTATCTGATGTGTGATGGGTAAAAATTTGCCCCCAGGATGCAGGCTCCCTGTTCACCTCACAGATTATTTCTTTTGCTGAGAAAAAATTTTTAGTTTGAATCTATCCCATTTGTTGATTCTTTCTTTTAATTCTTGTGCTATTGGTATCTTATTAAGGAAGTTGGGGCCTAGCCCCACGTGATGAAGATTGGGGCCTACTTTTTCTTCTATTAGATGCAGAGTCTCTGATTTAATTCCTAGATCCTTTATCCATTTTGAGTTAACTTTTGTGCATGTGAGAGATAGGGATTCAAATTCATTTTGTTGCATATGGATTTAAAGTTTTCCCAGCACCGTTTGTTCCAGTGAATATCTTTTCTCCAATGCCCATTTTTGGCACATTTGTCTAATATAAGATAATTGTAGTTTTGTGGGTTAGTTTCTGTGTCTTCTATAATGTACCAATGATCTACCAGTCTATTTTGGTAATTTGCCAATACCATGCTGTTTTTGTCACTATTGTTCTCTAGTATAGCTTAAGGTCTGGTATAGCATGCCACCTGCTTCACTTTTCCTGCTAAGAATTTCTTTAGCTATTCTGGGTCTCTTATTTTTCCAGATGAATTTCATGATTGCTTTTTCTATTTCTATGAGGAATGCCATGGGGATTTTGACTGGAATGGCATTAAATCTCTATAGTGCTTTTGGTAGTATGGTCATTTTGATAATATTAATTCTGTCTATCCAAGAGCAAGGTAGATCTTTCCACTTCTAAGGTCTTCTTCAACTTCTTTCTTTAGGGTTCTGTAGTTTTTATTATATAGATCTTTCACCTCTTCCATTGATTCCCAAGTATTTTATTTTATTTTTTTGAGGTTATTGTAAATGAGGTAGTTTTCCTCACTTCCCTTTCAGAGGATTTGTCACTGTTATACAGAAATATCTTTGATTTCTGGGTGTTGATTTTATATCTTGCTACCTTGCTGAATTCATTTACTAATTCTAGAAGTTTTCTGGTGGAGCTTTTTGAGTCTTCAGGTATATAATCATATTATCAGCAAATGTTCTAATTTAAGTTGTTCTTTTACTATATATATCCCTTTGATTTCATTCATCTAATTGCTCTGGCCAGTGTTTCAAGAAATATGTTAAGTAGAAATGGTGATAGAGAGCAACCCTGTCTTGTTCCAGTTTTTAGAGGGAATGCCTTTAATTTTTCTCTGTTTAGAATGATGTTGAGATATGTTCCTGTTATCCCTAATTTTTCTAGTGTTTTGAATTTGAAGGGATGCAGTATTTTGTCAAATGCTTTTTCTGCATCTATTGAGATGATCATATGATTCTTATCTTCAAGTCTACTGATGTGATTAATTGCATTTATTGATTTCCGTATGTTGAACTAACCTTGCATCCTTGGGATGAATCCCACTTGATCATGGTGGACTATCTTTTTGATACGTTTTGGTGTTGGAATTGTCAGAATTTTGAGAATTTTTGCATCTATGTTCATTAGCGATATTGGTCTAAAATTTTCTTTCTTTAATGTGTCTTTGCCTGGTTTGGGAATCGTGGTGATATTGGCCTCATAGAATGAGATTGGAAGTGCTGCCTTTTTTTGTATTTCCTGAAATAAATTGAAGATTATTGAAGGCCTTCTTTAAAGGTCTTCTAGAACTTGGCTGTGTATCCATCAGGCCCTGGGCTTTTCTAGGTTGGTGGGCTTCTGATGGCATCTTCTATTTCATCACTTGATATCTGTCTGTTTAATTGTGTATATATTCCTGATTCAATCTTGTCATATTGTATGACTTAAGAAATTTGTCGATTCCTTCAATATCTTCTATTTTATTTGAGTATTTGTCTTCAAATTAATTTCTAATTAACTTCTGTATTTCTGTAGTGTCTGTTGTGATATTACCTTTTTCATCATGTATGCTGGTAATTTGAGTTTTCATTCTCCTCTTCATTAGCGTAGCTAAGGGTCTGTCAATTTTATTTTTCAAAGAAGCACTTTTGTTTTGTCAATTATTTAATTGTTTCTTTTTGCTTCAATTTAATTGAATTCAGCTCTAATTTAAATTATTTCTTGCCTTCTACTGCTTTTGCTGTTGATTTGTTCTTCTTTTTCTAGGGCTTTGAGATGTAGTGCTAAGTCCTTTATTTGTTGACTTTTACTTCTTTTAAGGAATGAATTCCATGCAATGAAATCTCCTCTTAGTACTGCTTTCATAGTGTCCCAGAGATTCCGGTATGTTGTGTCTAAATTCTCATTTCCCTCTGAGGATTTTTTATTCTCCTCCTTGATGCAACCCATTGTTCATTCAGTGGCATATTGTTTAGTCTCCAGGTGTTGGGATAATTTTTATTTTGTCAGTGATTTCCAATTTCACTCCATTATGATCTGATAAAATACATGGTAGTATCTCATTTTTTTTGTATTTGCTAAGAGTTGCTTTGTGGCACATTATATGGTCTGTTTTAGAGAAGGATCCATGTGCTTCTGAGAAGAAAGTGTACCCACTTACTGCAGGTTTAAATATTCTATATATTTAAGTCTAAGTTATTGTGTTATTGGTTTCTATACTTTCTTTATTCAACTTTTGTTTGGAAGATATATCCAGTGGTGAGAGAGGTGTGTTAAAGTCACCCAAGATTATTGTTTTGTGGTCAATTTGACTCTTGAACTTGAGAAGAATTTGTTTGATGAATATAACTGCATCAGTGTTTGGGGCATATGTATTTATGATTATTTTGTCTTGTTGGTGTATGGCTCCCTTGAGTAGTATATAATGTCCATCTTTATCCCTTTGGATTAACTTTGGCTTGAAGTCTACTTTATTTGATACAAGGATGGAAACCCCTGCTTACTTCCACAGCCCATGTGAGTGGTATGATTTTTCCCAACCTTTCAGTCTGTGTATGTCTTTTCCTATCAGATGAATCTCCTGGAGGCAGCATATTGTTAGGTATTTTTTTCAGTCCAATCTGCTAACCTATGTCTTTTGATTGGTGAGTTTACGCTATTAACATTCAGGGTTATTATTGAGATATGTTTTGTGTTGGGTAAGTACTGTTACCACCTCTGGGGAGAGGGGGAGTTGGAAACCTGGTACCTGGCCAGATGAAGATGGGATCTGGGAGCTACCCCCACCAAATATGGTGGGAAAGGTGAGCCAAGATGGATACAGTCTGGTTTCCAGCATTGGGGAGTCTGGTGAAGTTGGGGGAGCCAGGGAATTGTGTTGTGCTGTGGATAGGTAGCAGCTGAGTGACCTGCATGGGAACAGAGCAAAGTGTGGGAGTTCTGCAGAGGTTTGATGAGTGATTCTGTTAAGGTGCTCACGAGCCCTGCATGGTTTAGAACTTTGGGCTTTGGGTGTAGGGAGCCAGGAGTCCAGAGTCCTACTTGAACGCTGAGCCCAGAAGCCCTGTACAGGGTCACAGTGCTGGTGACTTCTGTGAAAATCAGCTCTACAGGGGTCCACTATCCCTCTCAGAGACGCAGTATTCTGACTAAGTAAGATCTGGATATGGAGAAACTCAGAATGCTGCCTCCCTCTGGCCTGCCATCTTCTAACCCCGAATTGGTATTTCTTTCATTCCTTCAGGGTGTTTGTGCTGCAGCTGGCATCCTGGATCCATTGCTCTTTCCTTTCAATACTTACAGAGTATTTTTTCCAATTTCCTTTGTTTTTCTAGTATCACTACACACATGGATAATATATTTGTAGTTGGAATCTAATTGAACATGCACTTCATTTACTTGCTGTTTATCTGAATTTATTGTAGACATATGACCAGAACAAAAAATACACCTTTGGCCATATTTTAAGGCCCAAGTGTGCATAGAGTAACTCATCCTGAAAATGATCACATGCTTGCCCTGTTCTTTCATCTCTGTATGGTTGGCTGGTCCTAGAGTACTAGCCTTGGATTTTGACCAGGGTCACAGCCTTTGCAGAGCAGTCCCTGTAACCACACTGAGGAAGCAATAATTAGTTCCTCTGAAAAAAAAAACCAGCCAGGAAGAAGACCACAAGCCAGCAGAACTGGGGTCCTGAGCTTGCGACTCTTTCCCTTCTAACTCTCAGTTTGTTTGGGGAAACAGATGTTCTCTCTTGTTTTCCAGAACATCTATTTTTTTTAACCTGCACATACCACAAAACCTCAAATACTCAGAATATAACTTTTATATTACCTAGTGACCTAGTGAAGGCTTAAAGTGAAATGTAAAGATACAATTCATTTCCATTGCCTTTGGTGTTCAGAGGTGGCTTTTTAAAACCATGTATGCTGGGACATTCATCAAAACCATTTTCTAAGAAAGCTTCGTGAACTGCACTGTTTTGGGGGGTCGGTGAATATTAGTGTGGAGAAGAGGGGATGAGGGCAGCAGGGACAGACAGGTCATTGAAGGACATTTGTGGCTATGGGGAGAAGGTTCTATAGCACTACCTTATCCTTCTAACCCAGGGGATTTATTCTGAGAAGTGCATATGAAGATGGTGGCCACTGTTATATCTAGATTGGCAAGGTGTTAATTACTCTGTAGGTTGTAATTTTAAAAATAAATTATTTAAGGTTATGCTGCACTAGTATTCCTTAGAGGAAATTGTCCTTAAATCTAGGAAAGAGTGTAGGCATGTTTTTGCTAAGGCTGTTAAGTACAAGCATTGGAGTCTGTTATGCTAATAGTATAAGTGTTAAGACTGCTTTTCTTTGTTTGCATGATTATGCATACTTAGAGCACTGTATATTCTATGTCTTTTTCAAGAAAATATAGCATTTGTAAAAGAAACTAGCTTCCCCCTTTCAAGTGTCTGTTAACTATCAGAGGTATATACTTTAGTCATTTGTATATCTCTTTTACTATAGTGGTTTCTCCTTTTGTATTGAGTGATACAGTATCCTGATTACAAGGTTATATTGCCTTGTCTTAATTCATTGTATATAATAAAAACTGGTGAAAAATAAAAATCAAAGTACCATGTAATAAAGTACCAAGTGATGTTTTGATGTACATGTAATCAAGCTAATTAACATATACACTTATGTGTGTGTGTATGTGTGTGTGTGTGTGTCTGTGTGTGTGGTGAGAACACTTAGGAGCACCACATTCTAAGCATACAACAGAGTGTTACTCACTGTAGGGCTTGGCTGTAGGTTAGATGTCCAGAATTAACTCATCCTGCCTCACTGAAACTTGCACTCTTTGGGTAACAACTCCTGTTTTCCTAAACCCCAAGCAGTTGGCAACCACCATCCTGCTCTCTCCTTCTAGAGAGCAACTGGCTTTGATTCCACACTTAATTAATGTCATATAGCATGACCTTCTACATTTGCATAATTCACTTAGAACATTGTCTCCTAATCTCATTAGGGTTTCAAATGACAAGATTACCTGCATTTTGAAGACTGAATAATGCTCTGAGTGTCAAATGGTTGGCATGTTTTGTACGTGGACATAACCCTCAAACACCAGTTAAGAAAATTAATGAGATTTTTTTCAGAAGTGATTTATAAAACAACATTACATTTATTTATTTTAGTACAAAGATTAAACTCAGGGTTGGTTACTACTGAGCCCTATCCCAGCCCTTTTTGTTTGTTTATTTATTTATTTTTATTTTGAGACAGGGTCTCCCTAAGTTGTTTAGGGACTTGCTAAATTGCTGATACTGGCTTTGAACTTACAATCCTCCTACTTCAAACTGCAAAGCTCTGGAAAGCAGTATAGAAATTCTTCAGAAGACTTGGAATGGAAGCAACATTTCACCTAGTTATCCCACTCTTTGGCATATACCCAAAGTACTTAAAATTGGCATATCATACTGATGCAGCCACATCCATATTTATAGCAGCTCAATTCACAATAGCTAGGCCATGGAACCAACCTAGGTGCTCTTCAACAGATAAAGAAAAATTTTTATACACACACACACACACACACACACACACACACGAATATTACTCATTCATAAAGAGTGAAATTATGACCTTTACTGGTAAATGGATGCAACTGGAGACTATCAAACAAAATGAGATAAGCCAATTCCCAAAAAACAAAGGTTGAATGTTCTCTGATATGCAAGTGCTGATGCACAATAAGGGGGTTAGGAAAAAATAGAAGATCATTGGATTAGACAAAGGGGAATGAAGGTAAGGGAGAAAGGATGGGAAAAGGAAAGAGTAGAATGTATCAGGCATAACTTTCCTATGTTCACATATGAATACATGACCAGTGTTAATCCACATCATGTACAACCCAAAATATGGGAAGTTATACTCCATGTATGTATAATGCATTCTACTGTCATGTATAACTAAAAAAAAGCATTTTAAAATTCATCTGCTAGAGGCTTTACTGGGGTCTATTCTGGATCATAAGGTGGGCAGTACATGGAACAACGGTGTCAGAATGGCCCAATGAGAGTACGAGGAATTGTGTTGTCTATAACAGGAGGGTGGGTCTGTGCACATAGTCAGTTGCCTGCCTGCTGGACCCCATTTTGCACTGCCATGCCAGTCTGCACAAGCTTACTGGTTCGTCTCTCCGAGCTGTCACGTATGGGAGAGTTGTTCCTCAATAAAGGGTGGAGGCATTAGAAGTACTTCCACTGTGGGTGGGGACATACGGAGTAATTGTGTCCTAGAAAACCTCTTCGGTGCCAGTGACTGTTGCAGTGGTCAAACAGAGTCTTCTGGGTAACCAAGACACCTGCAGGGACCAAATAAGGGGGTGATAGAAGCAGAATTGTGTGGACAGTGTCCCAGCAAGGATGCAGGGATGGTGGCAACTGCCACATCTAAGCCGTGTCAAGGTTCCACAGGATGATAGCAGCTGGCTACCTGGCTGAGTGACAGGGTGTTGGTGACTGTAAGTCCATCATGTGGACCACTGTACTGGACAGGAGAAGATGGGGAGCATGTTGTGGCAGTGACAACAGACACCTGTCCCTTTCTTTCCCATCTTTCCAGAGGGAATGGGGTTTGTGCCCTCTGGAGCAGGTGCTGTGGCCCCACCTCTGATCCTTAACCTGTCTTCTCCATTTCCTGATCCCAAGGTGGAAGCAACATGGGTTTTTGCAATGCAAAGTTGCTGCAGTCTCTGGCTGGGCACAAATCACGAGTCTCCACACAGCTTGTAGATTCAAACAGCAATTCTTTATTCCTGAACTCACACCGGCCGTCTACAAACACGTTCTGGGGGAATCCACGTTCTCTGCCCAAATCCACTCCGCATGGGCTTCTGTCTCCCAAAATATACTGTCTGACCCTAAGCACTCAAGAGGAACTCAGCAGCAGGATACGCCCTATTCTAAAGGGGGAACACCCTAAACACGGATCCTGCCCTGGTCCTTGAGCAAGGTCACCTTTCAGAAGTCCTTCCACTAGACAGCATGGGAGTAAGCTGGCAAGGAATTTGTCATACCTACTTGGCTGATGGCTCCCAGCATCTCCCCCCTTCTGATTAATTAAACAACAAGTAATGTGGCTTAAGGACCGTGCCTGGTAGGTTGTCCAGTTCAACATATGGCTCTTACCCGTCATTGGAAAACTGACCTTTAGGCGTCAGCCTCCTGTCTTAGGTTGATACCACTGCAACTGGTTCATACCCGTCACTGACTACCGGTCCAGCATACAGCCATACTTGTGGATAGGTCTATGCACCAGTGGGGGGGTGAGGTTCTTTGCCTCACCTCTGTTGGCCCCCAAATTTGGCCTTGGTGCCAGTGGGGGAGTGAGGTTAATGTGGCTTAAGGACCGTGCCTGGTAGGTTGTCCAATTCAACATATGGTTCTTACCCGTCATGGGAAAACTGACCTTTAGGCAACTGACCTTTAGGCGTCAGCCTCCTGTCTTAGGTTGATACCACTGCAATTGGATCATACCCGTCACTGACTACCGGTCCAGCATATAGCCATTGGCCCCCAAATTTTAGACCATCACTAGCAGAAGGGAGGAGGATACAGAAATGCCACGACACCAGGCCAATTGACAGTTCCTTTGGAAAAATTGCATCATTGGTGACACCATCAGCAAAGATCACTGGTGACACCATCAGCAAAGATATGCCAGCATTACCACAATTTGCTGCACTAAACGTAGTTACATAGTCCAGGCAAGTTCTGTAAGCAGTTCAAAGGGGAGGAATCTATCAATCTGTCCGTCTCTTCCCAAAGTCCGTTTCCTCCCAAAGTAAGTTGACTTCTTGATTGAGCATACTTGTTGAGTTATATTCATTGGGATGAAGATAGGAATTCTGGCAATGATGCTAAAAAGACATTAACCTGAAAAGAATTATTAAATATAATGAAAAGAAAAGGTGAAAGTAAACAAACAGATCTGTTAACCTCCTTAAAAAACAATCCTTAACAGCTGTTTACCTGATTTAAATTAGTAAACAAGCAGATCTGTTAACCACCTTTAAAAACAATCCTTAACAGCTGTTTACCTAATTTAAATTAAGCCATTTAAATCACGTGAATAAAAAAAAAAATTCGGATCCATTTTCTCATGAGCGCTCCTCATATATGAAATACGCACACACAGACATACAACACAAAACACAAATGTGCAAACAAACGTACAACACATAAGATAATAATAAACGCCTTGTAGCTTTACCTAGGTGAAATCTCCATTGCAATGTTTAAAAACTCTATAGTCAAAAAATAAAACTGATCAAAAAAAAAAACATTAACTTAGGTTTGTATGAGCTCAAAAAATAAAAATAGAACCTTATGATGTGGAAAAATGCAATAATAAAATAGATATTGAAAAAAGCATCCTGGTTAATCACAGTCGCAGATGTAAGAATGGCCAAGCTGGAGTTCTGGATATCAGCTGTTATGGATTTGAGTCAAATCATCTTCTTTTCGATCTGTAGAAATCGTTTTAGTTAGTCTTTCTGGAATCCAAATCGGCTGCTGTTCTCCCTGTGGAAACACACAGACAGAGCCCCGACTCCAGACGATTACTGGGTCAGGACCTTTCCATTGTCCTGTTAGAATATCTTTCCAAAGAACTTTAGGCTTATGCACATTTTTTGGATACATATGCCTTTCCGCAGCACTAAGTCCTGATGAATCCAAATTTAAAAAGTTTAGAGTAAAAAGCGTTATTTTAAGTTTATCTTTGGGGGATATATACCCCTTTCCAATTCCCTCTTTTTGCTTTAATAAGTATGTTTTAATAGTTTGATGAGCTCTTTCAACTATGCCTTGTCCCTGTGGATTGTATGGAATTCCTGTTATATGAGTAATACCAAATGATGAGCAAAATTGTTTAAAAGAGGTAGAGGTATAGCCAGGACCGTTATCGGTTTTTAACTGTTTAGGAACACCCACAGTGGCAAAATTTTGTAAGCAATGAGCTATAACATCTTTAGTTTTTTCTCCGGCATGAAGGGAGCCCATCAAAAATCCAGAAGAAGTATCAACTGTAACATGTAAATATTTTAATTTTCCAAATTCTGGCAAGTGTGTGACGTCCATCTGCCAAATATGGTTAGGTATCAGTCCTCTAGGATTGACTCCAAGATTAACTTGTGGTAAAAAGGTCACACAATTTTGACATTGTTTTATTATATGTCTGGCTTGTTCCTTAGTTATTTTAAAACGCTTTTGTAAAGTATTAGCATTAACATGGAATTTTTAATGAAAATTCGTAGCTTCTTCTAGTGTAGAGAAAATATGTATGTCATGTGTAGTTTTATCTGCTAAATCATTGCCCAAACTAAGGGCTCCAGGCAATCCTGTATGTGCTCTAATATGTCCTATAAAGAATGGATCTTTTCTGTCCCAGATTAGACTTTGTATAGTGGAAAACAAAGAGAAAACAGTAGAAGAAGGAGAAATCCTACCAGCATCTTCAAGAGATACTATAGCATTAACTACATACTGACTATCAGAAAATAAATTAAATACAGAATCTTTAAACATTAAAAAGGCTTGTAATACTGCATTAAGCTCTACCTTTTGAGCTGATTGTTTGGGTACTAAAAATGTAAAAGTTTGATCAGGGGTAACTACTGCTGCTGTACCATTATTTGACCCATCAGTGAATATATTTGGAGCATTCATGATAGGGGTTTTTCTTGTCATTTTTGGAAAAACTACAGGATGCTTAGACCAAAAAGACAACAAAGGATTAGATGGTAAGTGATTATCAAATGAAACATTAGATTTACACATGATTATTGCCCAAGTATTTAACTCATTAGCTAACTCATCAATTTGATCCATAGTGTATGGAGTAATAATTTTATTGGGAGAAATTCCAAACACTCCCTTTGCTGCTTTTATTCCTTTGAGTATTAATTGTCCTACAGCCTCAGGATACCTAGTAAGAATAGTGTTAGGAGAATAAGATAAATGTATCCACAATAATGGACCTTCTTGCCAAAATACTCCTGTAGGAATATTTTTTGTTGGTAGTACAATAAATAATAAAGGCAAACTTATATCAATTCTATCCAAATGTATATTTTCCATATATGTTTCGATAATTTTTAATGCCTTTCTTGCTTCAGGAGTTAACATGCGAGGTGAGTTTGGATCTGATGGACCTTTTAGAATATCAAATAAAGGTCCCAACTCTCCTGTTGGTATGCCTAGATAAGGCCTTATCCAATTTATGTCTCCCAATAACTTTTGAAAGTCGTTAAGTGACTTGAGTTGATCTACTCGTATTTGAATTTTTGGTGGACGGACCATGGTTGAGGATAATAGAACTCCTAAATAATTAATTGGAAAATTTAATTGTACTTTATCTATTGCTATCTCTAGATTATAATTTTTTAATAAGTTTGTAAGTGTGGCATAACATTCCAGCAATATGTTTTTATCTTTATGTGCCAATAATACATCATCCATATAGTGAAATATTTGTAGTTCAGGATTTTGATTTCTAAGTGGCTGGATTGCTTTATTAACATATATTTGACACATAGTTGGACTGTTAGCCATCCCTTGAGGGAGTACTTTCCATTCATATCTCTGATCAGGACCTTCATGATTTAATGCAGGGATAGTAAATGCAAAATGTGGACTATCCTCGGGATGAATTGGAATTGAAAAAAAACAATCTTTAATATCTATGGCTAAAACATGCCAGGTTTTTGGCAAAGCAGACAATTGAGGAATCCCTGATTGAGCAGGTCCCATAATAACCATCTCATTATTAATGGCTCTTAAATCTTGCAATAATCTCCATTTACCAGATTTCTTTTTAATGACAAAAATGGGAGTATTATGAGGAGATATGGAAGGTTGTATATGTCCTTCCACTAATTGTTGTTTGACCAGATCATGGGCTACTTGTATCTTTTCTTTAGTCAGGGGCCACTGAGGAACCCACACTGGTCTTTCTGATTTCCAAGTAATTTTTATTGTCTCAGTGGCCCTTTCTGAAAATCCAACCCATGTCTGTCTGTTCCTTGATCTATTTGAATTGGTGCTGCTATACCTTGTCCTTGTTTTCCTAGTCTTTTTTCTTTCCTAAAACCTTGTCTAGCCCTAGTAGTGGGCGCATTAGGATTGATGTTATTTGTTAACGTCAAACCTAATTGATCTAGGACATCTCGTCCCCATAAATTTATAGGAAGATGATCCAATACATAGGGCTGTATAGTTCCCTCACATCCTTCAGGATCCTTCCAATCTAATATCATTGCACTTCTATGGGGATTAGTAGCCACTCCTAGGCCTCGAAGCGTTTGAATGGCTTGTTGTAATGGCCAATGTTTTGGCCATTCCTTACTAGATATGATGCTAAGGTCTGCACCTGTGTCCAGTAGCCCATTAAAGTCGTGTCCTTGAATATTTAGTTTTAACATTGGGCGAGAATCTAAATTTAAAGACAACATAGCCCAATCTACACCTGTGGAGCCTAATCCCCTGGAACCTCTTTTTACACTATGACTAGGAAATTTATTATGTAGGCTGGGTATTATTAACAACTGTGCTATTCTGTCTCCAGGTGAAATTACTGATATACCTCTTGGAGAACTAGCTATAATTTTTATTTCACCTACATAATCGGGATCAATTACCCCAGGACTTATCATAAGTCCTTTTAATGTAGATGAACTACGTCCCAATAATAAGCCTACTGTCCCTTGGGGAAGAGGTCCTTTTATTCCTGTGGGAATGATTTGAACTCCCATCTCTGGAGTTAGTACTGCTCTGGCAGAGGCGCAGATGTCCAACCCTGCGCTCCCTCGGGTTTGTCTGATGAGGGATTTAATGGACAATGTGTCCTGGGCACTACTCTGATTGTGTTGCTGGGTTCCTCCACTGCCCCGTATATTTGTGGTTGTGGGCCCCGGAGCATTGGGCCCGGCTGTCCGTTTTTTGGCAATGGAGCCTGATGCCTTTCTCCACAATATCGTGGGTAAATACCTGGTCCTTGTCCGTTTTTTGATAAGGGAGTACCCTCTATGGTGGTTTGAGAATGGCATTCATTAGCCCAATGTCTCCCTCTACGGCATCGTGGGCAAATACCCGGTATTCTATTTCTTTGATACCTAGTTTTGTTAAATCCTCCTCCTATGGGGCAACTCCTTTTAAAATATCCTGTTTGTTCACAATCATAGCATGTTTTTGGCCTGGCATCTAAAGCCTGTTGTACTGCAGCTGCCAAGACTTGCCCTTGTTCATTAATATCTCTACATAATTTAATATATGTGTTTAAATCTTCATGTCTCCATGGTCTAATAACCTCTCTGCAGCAACGATTTGCTTGGTCATAAGCCAGTTGTTTTATTAATGGCATTGCTTGTTCCGTATCCCCAAATATTTTGGCAGCCGTTTGAATTAGCCTATCTACAAAGTCAGCGTAAGGTTCATTAGCTCTCTGTATTACCTTAGATAGCTGACCTTGTAAATCTCCATGTCCTTGTAAAGTCTTCCATGCCCTAACTGCGTCTGCAGCAATTTGTGCATATATAGCAGGATCATATTCAATTTGTTGCCGTTGACCCTCATAAGGTCCTTTCCCTAGCAGCATTTCTAGATTTCTTTGAGGGTAACCGGCTGCTGCATTTCGCCTAGCTGTCTCTGCACAAAATTCCTCATTGGCAACCTTCCATAACAAATATTGTCCTCCATTTAGCACAGATTTACACATGCTAGCCCAATCTGCTGGCGTCATGTCCAAGTTAGTAATGGACTCGACCATGCTCACCGTGAAGGGAGCTTGGGGACCATAGGTTGTTACAGCCTCCTTTAACTGCTTCACTGTTTTAAAATCTAAAGCACGGTGAATTCGCTGCCCTCCTACCTGTTCAAGTACAGGGCATGCTAATCTTTGAGGTCCTGTCTCAGGATTCCATTTATCAACTACGGGGTTTGAGGGCCACTCAGCTGTCTCTATCGGTGGGGCTGTTGGTTGAATTAAACCCTCTTGTGATAAAACGGAGTTAGTAACAGCCTCCTGTTGTGGCCTTTTTCCTAACAACCCCTTTTCCTTTAAATTTTCTTCCTCTGTCTGACTAGCTCGAGAGACCTTCTCTTTTGCTTGATCTAAAATGTCTTTCTCCATGTTCTGAACCTCTAACAATTTACTTAACATCTTTTCAGTTTGTTTTAATCTACTATAAAGATAACACAACCCAATAAGATAACACAAAACAAAACTGAAATTGAATGAAGCAAAAACGGAATAAAAAATCGTTGTATCAATTTTCTCTTCCTCAGGGCCGACAAACTTCAAGCCTTTAGTCAACCATTTTTTCCAGTTTGCCTGAGAAATTTCTAGGGATAGGCAGCTTGAAACAAAAACAAAATAAATCAAAAGGAGAACACATTGTTTTTTGAAATGGTCACCCATTCTCTCACCTTCCCTCAGGGGCGAGCAATTTCACTTACCTCCAAGTTTCAGACGTTCCCCGTACGGGCCACCAGATGCCGCAGTCTCTGGCTGGGCACAAATCACGAGTCTCCACACAGCTTGTAGATTCAAACAGCAATTCTTTATTCCTGAACTCACACCGGCCGTCTACAAACACGTTCTGGGGGAATCCACGTTCTCTGCCCAAATCCACTCCGCATGGGCTTCTGTCTCCCAAAATATACTGTCTGACCCTAAGCACTCAAGAGGAACTCAGCAGCAGGATACGCCCTATTCTAAAGGGGGAACACCCTAAACACGGATCCTGCCCTGGTCCTTGAGCAAGGTCACCTTTCAGAAGTCCTTCCACTAGACAGCATGGGAGTAAGCTGGCAAGGAATTTGTCATACCTACTTGGCTGATGGCTCCCAGCACAAAGTCAAGCAGAGGTCACATCTGGGTGGTGGTCACAGTGATGCAGTAGGCAGCAGGAACACCAGACTACCATGCACTATCAGGCACCTAGAAGAGCATGTCCCTACACTGGTCCATAGTGGAAGCAGCCAATGTGAGTGTCAAAGTCAGAATTGTGCCTTTTCCAGTGTTTCTTAATTAGAAAACACAAGGATGTGGGACTCACTTTATGTTTGGATATGGAGTGACCAGGAGAGAAAAGCAAACACAAAACCATCAGTTGCAAAATGAAACACATCTATCCCACTCCTTGAGTTATGCCCAAGGACTTAAAATCAGCATACTACAGTGACACAGCCACATCAATGTTTACAGCAGCTCAATTCAAAAATAGTTAAACTATGGAACCAACCTAGTTGCCCTTCATCAGATGAAACAGATAAAGAAAATGTGGTGTATAGACCACAATGGAATATTACTCAGTCATAAAAGAGATGGAAACTATGACATTTGTCCAAAATGGATGGAGCTGGAGAATATCATGCTAAGCTAAGTAAGCCAATCCCAATGAACCAGAGGACCACTATACTGGATTGTAGCTGTGGAAAGGTGGGGCATGGCTGGAAGATGGAGGCCACTAGTAGAATGCCCTTGGAGATCATATTTTGCCATTTGTTCCTTCTTACTCTCTGCTTTGTGCTCCCATGAGGTGAGCAGCTGCCCTTCAAAATGTCTTTGTGCCCTAATGTTCTGCTTCATCTCTAACCCAGGGCAATGGAGCTGGCTGTTGGTGGACTGACACCTCTGAGACATGAAATGTTCTGCATCACCTTAGCCCCAGAGCAATGCAGTCAGTCAAACATGGACTGAGATCTCTGGAAAATGCAATGCTAGGCAATAGGAAGAACATTGCACACCTTCAATGTGTTGTAGAGAGAAGGATGTGTATGTGCTTTGGTCAGGATAAAAGGGAATTCTTTGCAAAAAAACTGTAAATATTTTACGTGAAGTAACATCATAGTCAGGCACCATTACTGAATCAAGGATCCTGGGACAGTTCCAGGGACCACTATAATAGTTTTCTAAATTGATAGTATGGTGGGAATAATGGGGCAAAAATTGACTCGAGCTATCTGGGGGCAATTGATGGTGGTTTGACTCTGGATGGCTACAGTCATGTCCAGTAGAACCATGGAGATATTTTTTAAGACAAGTAGAATGACTGCCTAAGTAACCCAAAGGAAAGCAGCCTCAGAATGACCCTCTGGAGGGTGAGATAATTGTGTGGTGGGTGTGGGAGAAGAAGCAGCGCAGAGTCAGGAGGAGCCTAAGCTCTGAGCAAGTGGGGGTGGGGGTCTCTTCACCCTGGAGCCTTCCTTTGACCAACCGTCTTGGCTCAAGTCCTTTCTGCATCACAGGTTCCAGCCACACGTCACAAAGGCTAAACTCCAGTTCAGCCTTTGGTGGAAGGAGGAGCTGGCTTCTCAGCCAAGCTGCTCTGTGCTGACTAGCGTTGGACTAGTGTGGGACTTCTGCCTAGTGACGAGCCCCAGGTACCCTCCATGGGCAGTCTTTTGACCAAGTGCGGTCGCAGGCCCCAGCGCAGGGCACTCTTGGGTCATCACACTCCCCTCCGCCTGGCCAGGGAGGCTCCCTCTCCTCACAGAGTCCACCCCGCTGCACCTGCCTCTCCCCTCAGCCCTGCCAGCAGGCATTTCCTCCAGGATCCCAGACCTTGGGGGCCTCCTGCTGCTGGCAGGGACAGAGGCCCGCTCCTCTGTCGGGGGATCCTGCTGCCCTTGTCCTGGGGGCCGTTCCCCATTTTAATTAGGCTAAGGCTTGTGAGTATTTGTTGATACTTACCGTCAACTAGCTTTGAACTATGAATAAATAGACCTGAGCAGCTAGCTATGACAGAGGACAAGATGGAATCACTACATAGAAAATATTAGGAACAAAATGTTCTTTTCGCTGGAAGTGTCTTTTTTACTCTCATTTTTCTACTCCTTCTCATTTGCAGGCCCCACATCCTTTGCCACAGGAATGAATTCACCACCTGGACTGGCCCATCAGGGAACTCAAACTTCCCCAAAGTAACAAAGGATTCAAGGTGGAGATGTGTTCCATATGGAGACCATTCAGGTCCTGCTGTGGCTGACTGCTGTGAAAGAGAATCTCTCTCCATCTGAGATCAAGAACTAAACAATCCAGATATATGTGCTGCCCTGTGTGACTTCTGTGAATGGGAACACGAGGATGCAACATGGCTGCATTTTCCTCTCATGGTGGTGTTAGTCACCTTCTAGACTGCTGTTTGTAAGACCAGACAATCTCTCCACCTCAGCTGCTTCCTTCTTGTTCAGTAAACAAAGACCATCCCTGCTCAGGGAATGGAGGGTGGGTTTGGAGTTTTCACTCTGATCCAACTCTTGCTACAGCCTGAATTACCCCGAGCAAGAAGGTGACTGAACATTCAAGAGCCAGACTGGATTTCCACACAACCTTGTTGTTTTGTTCTATCAAACACTGATGCATGAGTTAGTTCCATGTCACAAAGTTGGATGACATTAAGAATTAATTTTGAAAGACAAAATGTGTCAGTTGGGCAAAGGCTTTCCTACAATACCATTGGCAGGCCAGATTTTTTTCTTACTTGATGGAATACACCGCTTAGAATCTCTGTCCAATTCCTGAAATTTAGTACTCATAGGAAAATATTTCTTCTTTACTTAATTTTTTAAGCATACAAAATATTTCAATTGTTAACTAGTTATAGGAATTCTTCTGGTTTCTCCCTATAATTACTTTAAATTTCTGCAATAGGTGCTTCTGTCAACTCAGTGACATTGCCATCATAGCTTTTAAACCAGATCACCCTATAGGTGAGTGGGCTATGCCTTCAAGTTGCAGATGCACATAGTAGACTGAGGACAATGATGAAAACTGCAGGTACTGAACCCAAATGTCCTCTGAGTCATCGACTGACACTCATTGCTCATTTGTGAATAAGAGCTTTCATGCACTGCAGATCCATGCTATGCATCCTGCCAACTCTGCAATGGAGAAGTCAAGGTTTCTAGTGCCTACAATGCTGGGCAACCTCTGTACAAGACAGCCAGAGTTGGGTGATATTTTATGATACAGGCAGAACAGCACGGATCATCAGGATGAGCAGCACAATTCATGTACTTCAGTATTTATGCACAGAGTTGGTCCATCATCGTTTTACTATTTTTTTTTTAAATGTGTGTGTCATATGTGAAGAACTGACAGATGCGACAATCACAGGGATCTTTGGACAATGACAAAGAGTTGAAGGTGCTCATGGAATGGTTTCATTTTGCATTACTACTAGTCCACATCTGAACTACTCCCAATTCATCTGCAATTACATTTTTCGCTTTGGGACAGCTTCTCAATGTGTTAGGGATGATGTTCAGATAAAGTTGTACCTTATCTCTCTTTATTGGCATGAACCTTGGTTATAGGTTTACGACTCTATTTAGCTCAACTGTCTTGTATCAAAGTTCCTCAGGCACATTCCCACTGTGCAAACATCACCACCACCTACTACTTTTTATCGCTACTCTATTTCCTTCCCGTGACATGATGCTTCTCCCAGGAGGTGGTGTTCAACTGTACTTAGAGTTCTGGGGACTTGCACACAGGTCAAGCCTTCATTATCCACTAAAGAAATAATTGAATAATTCACATGGACTTTCTTCAGTGAATTTAACTGACCTCATCATGTTCTACTCAGGAGTAGGTACAATTACTATTAGTTTACACACTGAGCCTAGATCTCGTATGAATCTTAGAAAGAAATATCCACTCACAAATTGGAAAATTTAAATAGAATTAAAATAATTTCTCTACAAGAAAAAAAATGACTGGTTATCAATGAAGCCTCTGAAACCGAGAGACATGAATTATTTTTGCCAGGCACTAAACCAGGTAGAAAGGTCAGAATGCTAGATTGTTTTATGCACTGTAGAGGCTGTACATTTGGGAGTCCCATCAGCAGTGTATGAGTGTGCCTTTTCCCCCCTCATCCTTGTCAACAGTTATTGATTTTGTTCTTAACAGTTGCCATTCTGACTGGAGTCAGATGAAATCATAGAGTAGTTTTGATTTTCATTTCTCTAATTGGTAGAGATGTTGAGCATTCTTTCATATATTTGTTGATTGATTGTGTATAATTTTCTGAGAGGTGTCTTGGTTCGTAGCAACCTTTTCTTTCTGTGTGTCTATTTCTCCCTTTGGAATGGAAATACTTACTCTCTGCCACTGAATATTGGATATACGTAAGTTGATTTTGATTTCCACAAAGGCTGACAAAAAAGAGTTTGAGTCCCAGAAGAGACGTTGGACTTGAAGTTTGGGGAAATACTGGAACTGTTCAGATTTGTATCTCCAGTGTGTCCTGGAGATACACTGAATGTATTTTCCATGGTGAGATGTTCATAGCCTTTTGGGGATCATGCTCAGCATGTGAAATTTTAGAATTAGGAGTATCTCAAAAGCTGAAGTGTGATAATGCAGGAATATTCAGAGGTGAAATTATTACATTATGAGACTGGTAACTTAATCTATGAACAAATCCATTGGGTGGATCAATAATTTGAAAGTACTGGGTAGTAAATGGAGAAATTTGGGCAGGTCTGGAAGAAGTAGGTCACTGGGGGCATGCCCTTAGAGATTATATTTTGTCACTTGGTCCTCCTTTCTTTCTGCTTCATAGCAGCCATGAGTTTAGAGGCTTCCTAAAAAATGCCCTTCTTCAATGATGTTCAGACTCACCTCATGACCAGAGCAATGGAGCTGGCTTCCCATAGAGACCTCTGAAACATGAGGTGTTCTGCATCACCTTGGGTCACAGCATAGCAGCCAGCCCAACACAGACTGAGATCTCTGAGAAATGTGGTCCTAGGCAACAGCAAGAATATTGGGTCCCCTAAAGATGATTCAGAAATAGATGTATTATTTTTTAGAATAAAAGGGACTTCATCCCAATCAAAATGTCCTTATTTTGCCTGAAGCTAATATCAAAAAGTTAGGCACCATGACTGGTCCTGATTTCTGTTGGACTGTTCCTTCCACACACCATTCTATTGGTTTTCTAAAATTATAATATGCTGGAAATTTTTGAGAAAACCTAGTAGAGCAGTTCAGGAGTAATCGGTGTCAGTTTTGACTGGGTAATTGATAAATACAGATGACTACCTCATGTCAAACAGAAGCCATACAGATATTATTTGGAGTCATGTGGTATAAACATCTAAATAACCAATAAGAAAGCAGCCCCAGAATAACACTCTGAAGAGATGAGAATCATTTGGTGGAAAAAGAAGCATTGCAGAGTCCCGAGGAGCTCTACACTCAGACTAGCAGTGGACATTGGGCCTTGCTCCCTTTCCTGGGGGCCTTCCTCTGACCAACCAGGCTTGTCCCCAAGCCCTTTCTCCATCATACTTTCCAGCCAGAAGTCACAATAGGTGAACTCAATAGTGTGCCTTTGGTCTCCAGAGGAGTAGTTGTCCCAGCCAAGCTCCTTTGGTCTTGTCACTAGAGTCCAGTCAGGTCTCACCAGCTGACCTGAATGGTCAGTCTTCTTAGCAAGCATGGTTAGGGCCATGCCACCTGGCCCTTTTGGACCATCAAGCATGCCTGACCCACAATGCTTCAGCTCCATGGCAGGATCACCAAGCTGCTCCAGGAGCTGCCATCATATCTGTCCCCAGGCTGTTCCACCACGATCACCATCCTCCCAGGCCTGGTTCAGCTGCCTCACAGGCCTTCTCCTGCAGGTGCTGCCCTCCTCTTGGGATCCTGCCGCTGGTGTCCTGGGGTACCTCCCTCATAAAGCCAGTGCTGTCCTACACCAACTCTGACTGGGTTCTGTGCAATCGGAGGCCTTCCAACAAGACAGTGCAATCAGAACAAAGCCTCTTCCACTTGGAGTTTCAGGAATGTATGCCTCTAATTTGGAAGCTCTTCAGCAGAATCCACAGGATGTTCTACAAGAACATAGAGTAAGTGTCAGTACATGGGTCTGGCTGAAGATTTCTCAGGCAGCAGGGTACGGACACAGGGCTAGAGTGGTTGGAGGTGGTTGAAATTCACCCAGAGATAGAGTTGCTGCTGGGACATGATCTATGGTGGACAAAGAAATGTAAAGGCATGGATCAGTAGGGCATGAGAAGTATAGTTTCTCTATACTTTTCTCTAGCTAAAGTCTGGTTAATCAATATTGGATGGTGAATTTACCAATGGGTTAAAACATAATAAATTCACTGTACAATTCAAGTACAGCATCTTACTACTCCTCCTGCCAACTCCCCACTATTCTCTAAGTTTCACAATCATTTGGCTTTTTTTTATCTCCATTTGCTTCTATTATATTAATCAGTGCTTCTAGAAGAGGTTTAAAATTCTTCTTTTTGTAGTATGCTGATTTATTTTTAAATTAATTAATTAATTAATTTTAATTAGATGTACATGATAGCAGAATGCATTGTGATTCATTGTACACAATTGCAGCACAACTTTTCATTTCTCTGGTTATTCAGGATGCACCATTTGTGCATTCATACTGGACCTAGGGTAATTATGTCCATCTCATTCCACCATTTTTCCTGCCTCCATTCCCGCTCCCCACTCCTCCCTCCCTTTGCCCCATCAAAGTTCCTCCATTCCCCCTTTTCCAATTATGGATCAGCATCCACTTATCAGAGAGAACATTCAGCCTTTGATTTGAAATAGCTGCAGAGTCCTGCGCTTTCCTTGGGGGGATGGTGGCTTCTGGTGTGGCCCACCAAGTGGAGGCCTTAGATGCTGATGCAGACTCTGCAGGTAGGGTGTGCACTGTCCACCTTGGTCCTCTGCAGGACGGTGGGACTCTGGTGGGATGGCGGCACTGCTCTGGTCCTGCTCAAGCTGCTCCCTGGGCTGTTCAGGGCAAAAAGCATCTGCTGGCCAGGACTCACGCTCCACCCATCACCAAAGGTGGACCAGCTGAGGCGGCCCTTTATTTCTGGGGCCTGTGGCAGCTGGAAGTTGGTGCCTGAACCAGAATGTCAGGCGTCTCTTTCCTGCTAGGGTGCTCCAGGCTGCCAAAGGGCGGCAGGCAGGTGTCCTGCAGGAGGAGCTGCTGGGACCCGCGGCGGGTGGCGATGGTGCACAGCAACCGGTATCTTTCTTACCTTTGGTCCCTGTGGTGCCCACTGATGGGGACTGGGTGCAGCAGCCCACCCAGCCCGCCCTGCCACCCAGGGCGCCCAGGAGGTGGGTAGGGGCTGCGGTTGAGCGCGTGAGTGAACCTGCACTCACCTGTCCGCAGGCGCATGGTGAGGGCCAGGTGAGTGGTCAGTGAGCATGCCTGGGCTTCAGGTGGTGTGGAGGGAACACCGCGGGCTGTGCCAGTTGTGCCTCCAGGCAGGAGCACCAGAGGATGAACAACAGGCCTTGCTTGGCTGCCTCCTGGTTGATTTCTGTCTGTGTCAGGTCCCTGCTTTGGGATATTTCCCTAAGGATGCCCACTCACACTGAAAGCTCCTTTTCCCACTTCTTCATTTTGTACTTAGGCTAACACTTTGTCATGTGCCCTGCTCTGTGATTTATGTTTCTAAGTTGGATTATTCACTTTCTACAGGTCGATTATGGATCTCTCCAAGTAGGACTTTGATATTTATTTTTCTCAATATTCAGTTTTTGTTTTTGACCTACAAGCAACCAAGAACTTAGCATTTAATGCATGCCTTTTCTTCATTAATTCAGCTAATGAAATATGAATGGGACACTCACTACACATTGTGCTGGGCACTGTACTGGACATCATGCATACTTGATTAAGGCATGGGCCTTTGCATCACAAGTTCTTTCAGTTTATTGGAAAAGAGAAGAGAATTAATTGCTCAATATCTTTCTCACTTGGCACAAACTCAGGAAATATTTTCAAATTTCACTTTTGTTCAAGGATTCTGATTCTTGCAAGAATATTTTAATTTCTTTGGGGAGTTCCTTCAGAATCTGAAATTTTGGGGTTTTTTTTGTACTTTATGCTGTGTTTCTATAATATGCCTTTACTGGTTTTTTAATGTGCACATGTGTAACTTTTAGAAAAACAAAACTTAGGCCTTTACCTATAATGGAGTTGTGTTTGGTTTTTAACACAGTATGCAGTGTGGTTACTGCTGAAGCTAAAACCCTGGTATTCTTTCTCAGTAGTGGTAATATTTTTTTCTGGGGATTGCCATACTAGACCCTTAACATTCTTGGAGTATATTGAAACTTTATGAATATAAAACTGCTTACCAGGCTCCTGGCTTTATCCCATGTAATACTTCAATTGAGACGCGCCTGTTTTCTGTGTGTATACTCAACACCTCAAGTTCACTATTTAATTTTGAAGTTTATCTTTCATTTGATGAACTTTTTTCCTCTTCACAAAGAAACCAAGTTTTTGTGAACTCATGAAGCCGATGATACATAAACAAATGTAAAGAGAACCACAAACTGAGATGTGTTTTCTTTGCTATCTTCATCTAGACACAGTTATGTCAATCTCTCATCTCATCCCTCCTTGGCCTTATGATGAAAATTCATAACCCAGCAGAATTACAAACTGTGAAGTCCTGACATAACATAGCTAGAAGGTCACAACATCGCTCTGGTAGTATTCTACCAAAAACTGAAAAACATTTACCTACTCATGAGAAAGCATCAAGTTACTCCAAATCCAGGGACAGTCTATAAAATACTAGCCAGTACTCTTCAAAACTGTCAAGATCATGAAGAAAAGGAAAGGCTGAGAAACTGTCCTAGATTGAATAAGATGAAGGAAGAACTGACAACTAAATGCACATGGATCCTAGATTGGATCCTGGACCAGAAAATGGACATCAAAAAGAACAATTTGAAAAATTTAAATAACTCTACATAGATCAGTATTGTAAGAATGTTAAAGTGCCTGGTTTCAATAATTGCATATGGACTACTCTTACTATGATTATACAGTTTAAGGGTATAAGGGAGACCAGGTGAAGGGTATTTGGGAGTTGTTTTGTTTTGTTTGCAACATGTCTGTAAACCTAAAATAAAACTATTCCAAAATCAAAAGTTTCTTTAAAATGAACTATTTCCTTAATATAACCACAATGTCATACAAAATTTTACAATAATTTTCTAGTTCTGAAGAAGCACCTTCTGCAATTGACCATGTGACTGCGGTTGTGTTGAGCTGGTGAAAGCTGATCCCTCCAATGAGGATTTTTGCCTGAATCAATTATTTCATTAGGGCTTGCAAAATATCCTGCCATTTGGCTACATTAGCTGGGATTCTCTAAAGAATCCATAGTCATCAACTAGTACTATTTAATTATCTTTTTCAATTACAGTTAAAACAGGATAATGTTTAAATTTGTCTTTTCAATTGATATTTTTAACCACCCTAGTCAACATCAAGTGCCTTAGTTTTCTTTTAAGACAACCAAAGCATTACTTTGTTTTTGTTTTTAATTGGGGAGGGACAATGACCCCATAGTTTTTATGTATCCATTATTTTTCATCAATAACATTTATTTTTATTTTTAATGCTTAAAATTGTCCCACATTGGCCCTTTCATATTGTCTTCTACATTCTTTTACAGTAACTTTGGTCTCCAATAGTTCTCTGTGAACAGTATATATTAGTGCCACAGGGATTCATTACTGTCTCTTGGAAGACAGGATAACAATTATCTAATGGGGAGCTCAGGATGACAGATTCTGTTCAATAGAATTACTATAGAATGAAAAATCCCTTCTTAATGTAAAGGAATCTCTGGGATCCCTTCTAATGTAAGGGGTCCTCTAGGCTCACGTCAGGAGATATATACAGGAAGCACTATACCCTAAATCCTAAAACAAGGAAAGCCAATTATCTTATTTCTTATTTCTTTCTATTGAATTAACTTTTTTTGTTTTTAATTGTAATTAAGCTTAACAATGATATGGGGATGTGTTGACATATTATACAATTTTTAATATATCACCTAATTTTCTTAGTGTACATCAATGACACAGTTGAAGTTTTACGATTGGGCTTGGGAGTATAACTCGGTGTCAGAGGGTTTACTAGCATAACAAGTCCTCTTCTATTTCTAGCATCAAAGAAAAAATATAACTATACCATAACTAAATGGTCTAGATATCTGTAAACCAGGTTTCCATTTACATGCCATAGACTGCTTCACTTCACAAAGATTACTCAGAAACTAAAAGCTCTGAAAATGCAAATTTAAAAAAATCAACAAAGAGCATATACATACCAAGGTCACTGTCAACTGGATTCTTATTAACAACTAGGTCACACGCAATTTCATCGACTCCGTTGTAAGAGTCCTTTACCAAGACAGAATAGTTTCCAAATTCTCCAAATTTGTATACCAGCCTAAAAGGATGAGATAAAAATATGTATATAGGCGACTGTATGATCAATGTGATTCTGCAACCTGTACAATCAGAAATATGAGAAATTATACCCCATTTGATTCAAATGTATGAATTGTCAAGATCATTGTACTGTCATGTGTAGCTAATTAAAAAATAAAAAAAATATGACAAATGGCTAGATTAGACCACAGACTTGGACTTTCCTAATTCATCAAGGGAAAATGATACCCCTTCCTGGGTACAGATCAGAAGAGAGAAAATATATTTAAGAGAGTAAAAACAAAACCCCATAAAAAAAAAGCAGAGAGAAGAAACTCAGACTTCAGTTAGATCACATCAAAGCAGAAACGAACCTACAGATTCTTTCTCTTCCAGAATATCATTAATTTGCAGAATAGATCTGTGCTGGGTGACCTCTGCAATGCTGGGCTTCCCAGGTTTTCCACTCTGAGAGACATTTACCAGAAACTGAAACAAGCACTGTAAGATAAATGCACAACAGGTAAACTGGGAGGTATTTTGTGCAGTGCTACAGATCTAACCCAACACCCAGGGTCTTTAGCAGGAGAGGAAAGTTCTCTCCCACTGAGTTATACCCATTGCCCTGTTAGTGGATTTTTAGATTCTCTGGGTTGTTAGAGGACATGACTACACAAATGAAAATCCTATCATGAATTTTCCTTCACACTTACAAAAAACTTCTATATTTTAATAACATAAAACTTACCTATTGTTTTATACTAAAACAATGATTGTATGAATGAATTAAACAATCTTTTCACAAATTAGCAATTCTGCCTACATTCCATCTTGCATCCTATTGTTTTATTTATTATTTAACAAATAAACTTCCATAATTCTATCTAACATACACTTTATAACACTTAATGGATGCCCCATATTTCAACAATCACTATAATTGTGAGTACTTGGGATGGTTTCAAAGCTCTTCTGTTTACCTTTTGATGTTTTTTATTAAATAAATATGCTGTTTAAAATATCTCCACACAAGAGATTCTCTTTTTTTTTTTTTTTTTTTTTTTAAATTCTAGCCCTGAGGTAAATTTTCAAGATTAAGATTACTGGATAAAAAGTAATCATTTTAATGATTCCTGTCCCGAGTGGTCAATAGTACACAAGTAACAAAAATATATCAATTTCTTATTAGTATTGGGTATTTGTCCATTTACTAGGTATCTATATCACAACACTAAGAATAAATTTTAAATTATCTAGAGATGAAATAAGTCAGACTTTTGCTATTTTGTTTCCATGGTGTGAGCCATCAGACCTCAAGTTCTCCTGAACTTAATCTGAGAAGTGTCCCCATAGACTGTAATAACAAGTTTTAACCATCTCAAATATTTCTCCATTCTACTACTTCCATTTTCAACTGGTTATATTTTACTATTTTAAATTAAATTTTAAAAATTTTTATATAATCATACGAATCCGGCTTATTTCTTCTATTGCTTCATTAATTTAAAAATATTCTACTTTTTTATTTCTTTAGTTTGTAGGGTATACTTTTTACATTTAATCCCCTTGGAGTATTTGATAGATGAAATATAGTAATTTGAAATATCTTCCCCATAATTTTAGTGATAATACTTTTTATTCTTTTTTATTTTTAATTTCTAGAACTGAGTATTGAACCCTGTGGCATGGTACCACTGAGGTACATCCTCATCCCTTTCTTTTTCTTTTCTTCTCTTTCTTTCTTTTTCTTTTTTTGGAGACAGAGTCTCACTATGTTGCACAGAATAGCCTTGAATTTACAATCCTTCCAAGAAGGTAGGATTACAAGCATGTACCACCATACCTGACTAAGAAAATCAATTTTTGAATCTTAAAGTTAACATCTTAAAAATATTCTGCTTTTTTTGTTTTTAATATTTGTTGGAAAAAATGTTAGACCATAATATTTTAAATTTCAGATGATATATTTATTGTAATTTCTTCTTTTTTGTCTGAGCCTGTGATTGAGAACAGAGGACGGGTCCAGGAAAACAGAGGTCATGGGCTCATTTGAATGACTTTCCTTAGAACCCAAAGGGCTAATATGAAAGACCACTCTCATCCCTCTTTTAGGGTTCCCCAGTGAACAGTAGTTGTTTAGAGCCACCATCAAGCAGGCTGGCTCTGAGAGGTGCAGAGCCAGCTTCTCCTTGGCTTTGCAGAAGACCAGGCTCCCACTGGTGGCTCAGGATCCTGGGACTGGGCGCCCAGACCTGGCTGCACAGGACAATTCTGCAGAGATCCTTAGAATCAAAACATTTTAAAAGACTCTGCCAACAAACACATATTCCAAGCAGTGCCCTAACCCACAGGACCAACCCAGGAGCAATGCAGCGCTGGGAAAGGAGAATGGGGACTAGGGGAGAGATGGGGAAGTAGTTGGACAAGAGTCAAGGAAGGTTATTCCCAGGACAAAAAGCACCTGACAAAGAGCGCCAAGCGTTTCTGACAATGGCTTCCCTGAGAACTTTTGGAACACTCTGGTGGCAGACAGCAACAAGCCAGCACCACCGCGAGCAACAGAGCAGTTGTCCCTAGAAACCTAGCTACTCTTTCTTTCTCTCTTCCCCTCTAACCTAGTGCAGCCTGCGCTGGACACCAAGGCCACTAGTTCCCCCAGAAAAGCAATGTCTCCATACACTACAGCACAGTCGTGCCAACCTGCTCCCTGAGAGAGCCTCAGGGAAGAACACTGGGTCGCAAAGACCAAAGTCATCTGCGCCAAGTGCAGCCCAGTTCAGTGTCCCGCGTCCCATGTGGCACAAAATCCAGGTCATCTCTTCTACTCTGTGACCACCTCACCTCAGAAGGCCACGAAAGTTTCCCCCAAATCCTTGCTCCCCGCCCAGACAAGGATCCAGCTCCACATTGCACAATCCCGGGGCTGGGGTCATTCGTCGGGGCGCCAGACGCCCAACCCACCCGCAAGCCACCAGGGACACTCAGCTGCAGAGAACTGGCCTTGGTCCGGCCCCAGAAGTGGCCAAAGGGAGAGGAGCAAGAGCGCCACAAAAGCAGGCAGTGCCACCGCCACCAAATCCATGTGGAGTTTAGGAGACTTTTCAAGCAGCTTTGCAAAGAGCTGCAGGGGGTGGCTGTGGAATCCACCAGGGAGTAGGAAGCTGGGCCTCCCAGGCTCAGGGCGGAGCCTCCACAGCAGCCCGCCAACACTCTTTCCTCTTCACAGAAACCAAACTACCTCGGGGCCCAAAGGATCTTCTGTGCCGCTGGCTGGCCACAGCCACAGCTCTGCTCACTTAGCAGAGGCTGCTTCTTAGTCGTGAGTTACTTTGCTTGGGGAGGAGCGGAGGCGGAGCCTTGGGCGACGTCACCCTGTGGACTCAGAAAGCTTCCAAGAAAGGCGGGCTCGGGCTCGGGCTCGGGCTCGGGCTCGGGCTCGGGCTCGGGCTCGGGCTCGGGCTCGGGCTCGGGCTCGGGCTCGGGCTCGGGCTCGGGCTCGGGCTCGGGCTCGGGCTCGGGCTCGGGCTCGGGCTCGGGCTCGGGCTCGGGCTCGGGCTCGGGCTCGGGCTCGGGCTCGGGCTCGGGCTCGGGCTCGGGCTCGGGCTCGGGCTCGGGCTCGGGCTCGGGCTCGGGCTCGGGCTCGGGCTCGGGCTCGGGCTCGGGCTCGGGCTCGGGCTCGGGCTCGGGCTCGGGCTCGGGCTCGGGCCCAAGCTCTGGTTGGGGCTGGAACTCCCGCTGGATCTGGAGCTCCGGCTCGGGCTCTGTTCGGGCTTGGGCTCCGGCTCGTGTTGGGGCTCTGGCTAGGTCTCCGGCTCTGCGCTGCAGCCTCATGAAGGAAAGAGGCACAATAGCATTGGCTGGGTGCTCAGTGCCCAGCGCCACTTGCTGCCTGTGTTGGCCGCCTAAGCCTCGCCACCCGCAGCTGCTCAGAGGTAGCAAGTGGGAAAGAGTATATGGTGCAGCTTCACTGACTTCGCTGCTTGTTCTGAAACCTTCTGGCCTTTTCCCACTTCTCTGTCACCTAAGAATTTCACCAGGGCTCAGTGTATTCTTTCCTTTCGTACAGGTCTAATGGAGTAGAAAAGACTTTTGGATTAAAAAAAATATATTGTAGCTATTTAAGATGTAAGTATTTAAGAAAGCGACTTTACCCCCACAATGAAGACAGCGATGTATGGACCGATCTGTACGAAAGTAAAGCTACGACAGTGAACTATTTTACTCCTTTGGCAGCTTGGAATAATTTTGCCACATATCACCCTGACTTGCTTCTGTGGTAAGAACGTATGGTACAACTTTTTAATGTAGCAGATCGCAAAAATAGGTGTGATCACAATGGAATAAATAAAACTTACTCAGAATTTTTGTGTCATATGTAATTTCTAACAATGGTTTGTTGATTGACATACATATGTCAGACATCTTAAGGTATGCATCCTTGTTGAGTTAGCCTTTTTAAATCAAGACAATGTGAATTTCAATTTATATACCATCCATAGAACTTACCTAGCCACATATTTCTTTAATCAAATATATGCTGTTAATGACAAGGCTTAGGACAAAGCCTAGAAATATAAATGAAAATAAATACCACATGTATATACAGACATGTTGCTTATATGTGTTAGAGTCTGTAAACAAGTCAGGATGGCACCTGGCATTTTGCCAGAGGGAGTGGTTTGTGAAGTAACTCCAGCTAGCATTAAGTGTGGAGATTCCTTATTGGTTGACTGCTGTATCTAGTTTATGTTAATTAGATAAGCTGTGTGAAATGTATAAATACCTCTGTTGTCCTACAATAAACGGCTTCCACTCCTGCTGTATCAAGGAGAGCCCTAAACCCTGATCCGCCCTAAACCCGGAACCACCTTGGTCCTTGAGCAAGGTCACCTTACATGCAATGTCACTGCAAAGTGCCGCAGTCTGGCTGGGCACAATTCAGGAGCCACTTGTCAAAAGAAACTAACTTTATTTTTAGAACCACACAAGATAAACAAAACAGCTCCTCAGGAAAAAACCCTCAGAGCCCAACTGCCACCACCGGCTTCCCACCAGCCACACACCCCAACAACCTCCTCCTTCCACAATCCTCCTGCTCTTGAGGCCGATTGGCTGGGTCGCATGGGCGGAGCCAAAAAAGTCCCCCAATGAGCAGCTCCGTGGTCTGAAAGGGCAGGGAAACAGCCCAATGAGCATCACCGCAGAGGAGCCAATCAGCTAGATGTTGCTAGATGTTGCTGGGGCTGCTGTGAGCCAATCATCAGCTGGTAGTCTGAAAGGGCAGGGAAACAGCTCAATGAGCATCTCCACAGAGGAGCCAATCAGCTAGGTGTTGCTGGGGCCGCTGTGAGCCAATCATCAGCTGGCAGTCTGAAAGTTTGCTGGAGCCCCTTCAGCTGTGGCTCTCAACATCTCCCCCTCTCTGTTTAAACAACAAGCATGTGGCTTAGGGACCGTGCCTGCCTTAGGTTGTCCAATAGTACATATGGTCCTTACCCGTTATCGGATGAGCTGACCTCAAGGCGTCAGCCTCCTGTCTTAGGTTGGTACCATAGTAATTGGATCTTACCCGTCACTGACTACCGGTCCAGTATACAGCCACACCTGTGTGGAGGTCTTCGTACCAGCGGGGGGGTGAGGTTCTTTGCCTCACCTCTGTTGGCCCCCAAATTTTAGCTGAACGATCATGACAAGCAGAAGGGAGGAAGATACACCAAGCCAATTGACGGCTCCTTTTGGAAAAATTGTACCACCGATGACATCATCAGCAAAAATACCCCAACACTACCACAAGTCGCTGCACTAACAGATAGTTCACAATGCATATAGGTGAGTTCACAATGCATACGAGTGATTCAGGTAAGTTCTGTAAGCAGTTCAGTGATGGCTATTGCAGAAGCTGTCTTCATGCACTGGGATGAAGATAGGAATTCTGGCAATAATGGCTAAAGAAAAAATTATGTAACATTCCAGAAGGCACTAAAAGAAAACAATTTTCTTAACAATTTACATTGTCTTCACTGGCACTGGGATGAAGATAGGAATTCTGGCAATAATGGCTAAAGAAAAAATTATGTAACATTCCAGAAGGCACTAAAAGAAAACAATTTTCTTAATAATGGCTAAAGAAAAAATTATGTAACATTCCAGAAGGCATTAAAAGAAAACAATTTTCTTAATAATGGCTAAAGAAAAAATTATGTAACATTCCAGAAGGCATTAAAAGAAAACAATTTTCTTAATAATGGCTAAAGAAAAAAATATGTAACATTCCAGAAGGCATTAAAAGAAAACAATTTTCTTAATAACTTACATTATCTTTAGAGAATTATTAAATATAATGAAAAGGAAAGGTGAAAGTAAACAAACAGATCTGTTAACCTCCTTTTTTGTTCACATTTTAAAACAATCCTCAACAGTTGTTTACCCAATTTAAATTAAACTATTTAAATCACGTGAATAAAAAAAATTATTTGGATCCATTTTTTCATGAGCGCTCATCATATATGATATATGGACATACATTCAAACGTATAACACAAAACACAAGTGTGCACACATACATACGACACATAACATAATAGTAAAGGCCTTATAACTTTTTACAGGTGAAATCTCCATTGCAATGTTTAAAAACTCTATAGTCAAAAAATAGAACCGATCAGCAAAACATTAACCTAGGTCTGTATGAGCTCAAAAAACAAAATATGGGAAAGGGCAATAATAAAATAGATATTGAAAAAAGCATTCTGGTTCTGTTGCAGATGTAAGAATAACCAAACTGGAGTTCTGGATATCACATCTTCTTTTTGGTCTGTAGAAATCGCTTTAGTTAATCTGTCTGGAATCCAAATCAGCTGCTGTTCTCCCTGTGGAAACACATAAACAGACCCCCGACTCCAGGAAATCACTGGGTCAGGACCTTAGTTAATCTCTCTGGAATCCAAATTGGCTGCTGTTCTCCCTGTGGAAACACACAAACAGACCCCCGACTCCAGACAATTACTGGGTCAGGACCTTTCCATTGTCCTGTTAGAATATCCTTCCAAAGTACCTTGGGCTTATGTACATCTTTTGGACACATATGCCTTTCCGCAGCACTAAGCCCTGATGAATCCAAATTTAAAAAGTTTCGAGTAAAAAGGGTTATTTTAAGTTTATCTTTGGGGAATATATACCCCTTCCCAATTCCTTCTTTTTGCTTTAATAAGTACATTTTAATAGTTTGATGAGCTCTTTCAACTATGCCTTGTCCCTGTGGATTGTATGGGATTCCTGTTATATGAGTAATGCCAAATGATGAGCAAAATTTTTTAAAAGAGGTTGAAGTATAACCAGGGGCATTATCTGTTTTTAACTGTTTTGGAACACCCACAGTGGCAAAATTTTGTAAGCAATGAGCTATAACATCTTTAGTTTTTTCTCCGGCATAAAGGGAGCCCATCAAAAATCCAGAAGAAGTATCAACTGTAACATGCAAATATTTCAATTTTCCAAATTCTGGCAAGTGTGTGATGTCCATCTGCCAAATATGGTTAGGTATCAGTCCTCTAGGATTGACTCCAAGATTAACTTGTGGTAAAAAGGTCACACAATTTTGACATTGTTTAATTATTTGTCTAGCCCTTAGTTATTTTAAAACGCTTTTGTAAAGTATTAGCATTGACATGGAACTTTTTATGAAAATTTGTAGCTTCTTCTAGTGTAGAGAAAATATGTATGTCATGTGTAGTTTTATCTGCTAAAACATTACCCAAACTAAGGGCTCCAGGCAATTCTGTATGTGCCCTGGTATGTCCTATAAAGAATGGATCTTTTCTGTCCCAGATTTGACTTTGTATAGTGGAAAGCAAAGAGAAAACAGTAGAGGAAGGGGAAATCCTACTAGCATCTTCAAGGGATACTATAGCATTAACTATATACTGACTATCGGAAAATAAATTAAATACAGAATCTTTAAACATCACAAAAGCTTGTAATACTGCATTAAGCTCTACCTTTTGAGCTGATTGTTTGGGTACTAAAAATGTAAAAGTTTGATCAGGTGTAACTATTGCTGCTATACCATTATTAGATCCATCAGTGAATATATTTGGAGCATTCCCGATAGGTGTTTTTCTTGTCATTTTTGGAAAAATTACAGGATGTGATGACCAAAAAGACAATAAAGGATTAGATGGTAAGTGGTTATCAAATGAAACATTAGATTTGCAAATTATTATTGCCCAAGTATTTAACTCATTAGCTAACTCATCAATTTGATTCATAGTATATGGAGTAATAATTTTATTGGGAGAAATTCCAAACACTCCCTTTGCTGCTTTTATTTCTTTGAGTATTAATTGTCCTACAGCCTCAGGATAGCTAGTAAGAATAGTGTTAGGAGAATAAGATAAATGTATCCATAATAATGGACCTTCTTGCCAAAATACTCCTGTAGGAATATTTTTTGTTGGTAGTACAATAAATAATAAAGGCAAACTTATATCAATTCTATCCAAATGCATATTTTCCATATATGTTTCAATGATTTTTAATGCCTTTCTTGCTTCAGGCGTTAACATTCGGGGTGAATTTGGATCTGATGGACCTTTTAGGATATCAAATAAAGGTCCCAACTCTCCTGTTGGTATACCTAGATAAGGCCTTATCCAATTTATGTCTCCTAATAACTTTTGAGAGTCATTAAGTGATTTGAGTTGATCTACTCGTATTTGAATTTTTGGTGGATGGACCATGGTTGAGGATAATAGAACTCCTAAATAATTAACTGGAAAATTTAATTGTACTTTATCTATTGCTATCTCTAGATTATAATTTTTTAATAAGTTTGTAAGTGTGGCATAACATTCTAGCAATGTGTTTTTAGCTTTGTGTGCTAATAGTACATCATCCATATAGTGAAATATTTGTAGTTCAGGATTTTGATTTCTAAGTGGCTGGATTGCTTTGTTAACATAAATTTGATACATAGTTGGGCTGTTAGCCATCCCTTGAGGGAGTACTTTCCATTCATATCTCTGATCAGGACCTTCATGATTCAGTGCAGGGATAGTAAATGCAAAACGTGGACTATCCTCAGGATGAATTGGAATTGAAAAAAAACAATCTTTAATATCTATAACTAAAACATACCAAGTTTTTGGCAAAGCAGACAATTGAGGAATCCCTGATTGAGCAGGTCCCATAATAACCATCTCATTATTAATGGCTCTTAAATCTTGCAATAATCTCCATTTACCAGATTTCTTTTTGATGACAAAAATGGGAGTATTATGGGGAGATACAGAAGGTTGTATATGTCCTTCCACTAATTGTTGTTTGACCAGATCATGGGCTGCTTGTATCTTTTCTTTAGTCAGGGGCCACTGAGGAACCCATACTGGTCTTTCTGATTTCCAAGTAATTTTTATTGTCTCAGTGGCCCTTTCTGAAAATCCAACCCATGTCTCTCTGTTCCTTGATCTATTTGTATTGGTGCTGCTATACCTTGTTCTTGTTTTCCTAATCTTTTTCCTTTCCTAAAACCTTGTCTAGTCATAATAGTGGGTGCATTTTGGTTGATGTTATTTGTTAATGTCAAACCTAATTGATCTAGGACATCTCGTCCCCATAAATTTATAGGAAGATGATCCAATACATATGGCTGTATAGTTCCTTCACATCCTTCAGGATCCTTCCAATCTAATACCATTGCACTTCTATGGGGATTAGTTGCCACTCCTAGGCCTCGAAGCGTTTGAGTAGCTTGTTGTAATGGCCAATGTTTTGGCCATTCTTGACGAGAGATGATGCTAAGGTCTGCACCTGTATCCAGTAGCCCATTAAATTCATGTCCTTGAATATTTAGTTTTAGCATGGGGCGAAAATCTAAATTTAAAGACAGCATAGCCCAATCTACACCTGTGGAGCCTAATCCCTTGGAACCTCTTTCTACAGCACAACTGGAAAATTTATCATGCAGGCTTGGTATTATTAGCAACTGTGCTATTCTATCTCCTGGTGAAATTACAGATATACCGTTTGGAGAACTGGCTATAATTTTTATTTCACCTTCATAATCGGGATCAATTACCCCAGGACTTATCATAAGTCCTTTTAGAGTAGAAGAGCTGTGTCCCAATAATAAGCCTACTGTTCCTTTGGGAAGAGGTCCTTTCACCCCTGTGGGAATGATTTGAACTCCCATATCTGGAGTTAGTAGTGAGCTGGCGGAGGCGCAGATGTCCAACCCTGCGCTCCCTCTGGTTTGTCTGATGAGGGATCTGATGGACAATCTGTCCTGGGCACTATTCTGATGGGGTTGCTGGGTTCCTCCAGTGCTCCGTATATTTGTGGTTTTGGGCCCCGGAGCATTGGGCCCCCCTGTCCATTTTTTTGGCAATGGAGCCCAATGCCTTTCTCCACGATATCATGGATAAACACTTGGTCCTTGTTCGTTTTTTGATAATGGAGTACCCTCTATGGTGGTTTGAGAACGGCATTCATTAGCCCAATGTCTCCCTCTATGGCATCGTGGGCAAATACCTGGTATTCTACTCCTTTGATACCTAGTTTTGTTAAACCCTCCTCCTATGGGGCAATTCCTTTTAAAATATCCTGTTTGTTCACAACTGTAGCATGTTCTTGGCCTGGAATCTAAAGCCTGTTTTACTGCAGCTGCCACAATTTGCCCTTGTTCATTAATGTCTCTGGCATCTAAAGCCTGTTTTACTGCAGTTGCCATTACTTGCTCTTATTCATTAATGTCTCTACATAATTTAATATATGTGTTTAAATCTTCATGTTTCCATGGTCTAATGATATCTCTGCACCAACAATTCACTTGGTCATAAGCCAGTTGTTTTATTAATGGCATTGCTTGTTCTATATTCCCAAAAACTCTGGTAGCTGTTTGAATAAGCCTATCTACAAATTCAGCGTAAGATTCATTAGCTCCTTGTATTATCTTAGATAATTGACCTTGTAAACCTCCATGTCCTTGTAAAGTCTTCCATGCCTTAACTGCATCTACAGCAATTTGTGAATATGTACCAGGATCATATGCAATTTGTTGCTGCTGATCCTCATAAGGTCCCTTTCCTAACAACATATCTAGATTTCTCTGAGGATAACCAGCTGCTGCATTTCGCCTAGCCATCTCCTTGCAAAATTCCTCATTGGCAACCTTCCATCAGTTGGACACTTATGTCCTCTGGTGATAGCTCCTGTAGAGGTGGTGCTGTTGGTTGGACACTTTTGTAACTTTCCCCCTGATGGCTTTTTCTGCTTTACACTTTCTTTCTCTGACTACCTTGAGAGGCCTTCTCTTTTACTTGAATGTTTTCCTCTGTCTGACTAGTTCGAGAGACCTTCTCTTTTACTTGAATCTTTTCCTCTGTCTGACTAGTTCGAGAGACCTTCTCTTTTACTTGAATTTTTTTCTCTGTATGACTAGCTCGAGAGACCTTCTCTTTTACTTGAATATTTCTACTATAACTATAATACAACCCAAGAAGATAACGCCAAACAAAACTGAAACAGAGTGAAACAAAATTGGAACAACAGAAAATCATTATAGCCTTTCTATCCTCCTGAAATGTCCATCCATCCTTTCTCCCTATCTGTTCCTCAGATGCGAGCAGTTTTTCTTCCATCTTACACATCTCCAGGGACAGGCAACTTAAAACAAAAGTGAAGCAAAACAAAAGAGGAAAATGGCTACCCATCCTCTCGCCCTGCCCTCAGGGGCGAGCAGTTTACTTACCCTCAGTCGCTCCCTGTGCGAGCCACCAAATGCCGCAGTCTGGCTGGGCACAATTCAGGAGCCACTTGTCAAAAGAAACTAACTTTATTTTTAGAACCACACAAGCCAAAGAAAACAGCTCCTCAGGAAAAAACCAACTGCCACCACCGGCTTCCCACAAGCCACACTCCCCAAACACCAGCCTCCACACCTCCCACAATCCTCTTCCTCTTGAGGCCGATTGGCTGGGTCGCATGGGCGGAGCCAAAAAAGTCCCCCAATGAGCAGCTCTGTGGTCTGAAAGGGCAGGGAAACAGCCCAATGAGCATCACCGCAGAGGAGCCAATCAGCTAGATGTTGCTAGATGTTGCTGGGGCTGCTGTGAGCCAATCATCAGCTGGTAGTCTGAAAGGGCAGGGAAACAGCTCAATGAGCATCTCCACAGAGGAGCCAATCAGCTAGGTGTTGCTGGGGCCGCTGTGAGCCAATCATCAGCTGGCAGTCTGAAAGTTTGCTGGAGCCCCTTCGGCTGTGGCTCTCAACAATGTCACTGCAAAGGACCTGGGCAAGTCTATTTCCACGAGTACACCTCTAAGGAACATGGGGTATGCTGGCAAGGAAATTGTCATACCTACTTGGCTAATGGCTCTCAGCAAATTGATTTAACAGACTCAAAACTCTTTTGCCAAAGAAATGATGCTGTTGCAACATAACTTTGTTATGAAGGAAGTATGTGGTTAATTAATTCTTTTTGGAAACCTAAATAGATGCTCCATGAGGTTGAGGTAGAAAACCTTCACTAGAAGAAGGGGGGGAGGTAAAATTGATGCTGTATAGTAATAAGCTGATGATAAACGTTGGCAAAAGCTGAGGAGGCAGAAAGTGGGTATTTGGAGCTTTCTCAAGAAAAGTGTTGAGCTAATCCAACTTAGTATAAAATAGAGCTGCATGCTCAGGGTGAGGCTCTGCAGTAGGCACTGACTGTGTACATGTTTATAATTTTCAACAAGAACTAGCTATTTTTGCCCATGACTCTGAAAGTCTCAGGTGGGTAAGAATCAGCATGAGCCATTGAGGGAGCAACAAACTAGCCAGAGGCACCTCAATTCCTGGAGTCAGCCTAAATCAAAATCTGAAGAAAGGGACTAAACAAGTGGCTTAATCTGAATGACTGGATCTGGCACCATGTCAAATAGGTCAGAGAGGTGAGGCAGAGGTAGGCATACCAAGAGCTGCATGAACTTGTGACTTATGAGAGTAAATGACTTGCCTCAGTTCTTTTTGGCTAAGGGAAGCTCTGTTCTTTGTGTTTCCTGCTCCCCCATGGGGTAGAATTCACAGCTCTCAAAATTTCAAAAAAGTCTAGAAAAGCCCTTAATTAATACCATATCCTTAATTCCTCAGGTAAAATCTTTGTGTTCTGAATTAAAATTTCTTACTAATTTTTGTCCTGACTGGTAAACCCATTCTCTGGTGCTAGGAAAAGAGAAATTTGAACTATGAAAAGGGGAATCATAAAGACAGGTGCACATTTGTCCTCAAACAGCACAGTCCTCAGAGATGACCCATAATATCTGCAGTTCTCCTTATTGTGCCCTTGATTCTGTCAGCTATTTTCCTTAAAAAAATGTGGGGGAGAATGATAAGATGGGTTTCCCAGAGTATATCCACCCCCTCTGCAACCTGACTGTGGGTTGACAATTTATATAAGAACTCTGAATATGTGGAGCTGACAACTGTCAAATTAATATTTATACAAAGTTTACTCCCTATGCAAAATCAGTCGGCCTCAAGTGTCATCAGTGGACACTGGTTTTACAGTGCTTTAAATGACATCTGGTATGACTGAATCTTATCTTGGCATAGAACTATGGTAGTTTAAGAGGCTGCTGGGACTTTTAGTGCATTGTAATTTACTATCTCACATAAGACAACTTTGTTATTAATCCTCAGAAAAATCATGGAACTTTAAACATTATTCTTACTTTTCTCTCCAATCTAGTTTTCTGGGTTTCCATTCTCATGACTAAAAAGCTCAATGATCACTCAGTTAAACTGGGCTGACTGGGCAGCACAAAATAACCACACAAGAGACAGAAATACTTTTTCTTTGGGGTCGCTGACCTTGAGGGTCTGCAGAAAGAGAGCAAGTGAGCGAGAACAAGCACTGACCCCTTTTACTGAGGAGAAGCTATTCAAATGAGGCAAGGGGTGAGGTTTCGGGGGGCTGAGTCTATCTTCATGATGTCCACTGTCAGCAGGTTGACTGACATCTGGGTAGGCCACACCCAAGGGCACAGTAAGAGAAGGGGACACACACACAAGGCACTTCCATGGAAGATTCTATCCTAAACAGGGCAAGGGGTTATATTTCAAAGGAACAGGTGAGCATAGTTCCACCCATGGGGCTGTAGCAAGTCACACCCATGCATCAGACATCAACCCTGGAACCCAGAAGGGTGGGGAGAGCTCTGCCACATTTCTGTGACTGAGACCCTCAGCACCCAGCTGGGGAGTGTAACTCAGTCACGGGTAAGGTTGGCCTCCCACAACCTTTATTTTATTAATGTAGGTTTTTTGTTTGTTTTTTATGTGGTGCTGAGGATTGAACCCAGGGCCTCACATGTGCTAGGCAAGTGCTCCACCACTGAGCCAAAACTCCAGCCTTGCTTTGAAAGTACACAAAAATAAATAGTGCAAGTACTTTAGTGCTTTTTGTCTGTGTTGTCCTGTCCGATACATTGATGAGACAATTGACTTTCCTGTCCATGCCACAATTTTAAATGTATTATGTATGTGGGAAAGATAACAAGTTTCTAAATATGACTTCCTTTTCCAGAAAATGTCTGAGTATAGACAGAGCTGAAGAAGCTGAGTGTGGCGTGCTCTGATCAGGAGGAGAGGTCCAGTCTTCAGGGAGATGGTCTAATTGGGCTTGTGTGGTGATTAAGGGGCAGACAGCTCTGGCTTTGGAGGACAGAATTTCCCTGGCCCTCGCCACAGCCCCTTCTATCTCCTTCAGCAATTATGAATATTTGGTCCCTAACACAACCACACCTGTAGAATAACCATGTTGGAATGTTAAAACTGGAATCAATGGTGCCAAGCCTCTCCTTTTTCCAGACAACAATGCTCTGGCTAAAGGGAGTCTCACCTTCAACATCACCACCTCTGACACCAACCAACCAAGTGCAAAAGCTGTGCCTAGAAGGACTGCTCCCATTCGGCTTGTATGGCTCAGGAGTGCACATGCACTCTGGAGGCTGTGCCGTGCCCTTCCAAGTACCCAAAACTGGCATCTTGGAACTCTGAGTGTAACACAGCTGGGCTGGTCATATTTGCCAAGTTTCCTTCAGAATTAAAACTCAGCACTTCAGTGATCATCTCTTGAGAAGGGGTTCCTAAAAGTTCTGAAAGTTTTAGACAATGACTTGACATCTCCCCTTCCGGAGAACCAGTTCTGAAGATCAAGGCATCTCCTAGGTGCCATTTCTACATAGCAGCAAGCTGACCCTGGCTGACTGCAACCTGTTGACAAAACTGTTGAGATTAGGAGGACCCTTTAAGATGCACTGAGTGTATTCTTCACAATGAGATGGACATAACCTTTTATATGGCATGGCATGTGGTGGTTTGGAGATGAGCTGCGCCTGAAAAGCTCATTGAGTTAATGGAGGAATGTTCAGAGGTGAATGATGTGATTATGAGCATGGTGACCTAGTCAATCAATAAATCCTTTGGGTGGATTAATAATTAGAAAGGACCATTGTACTGGGTTATAACTGTGGTTAGGTGGGGCATGGCTGGAAGATGGAGGCCACTAGAAGCATGCCCTTGGAGATAACATTTTGCCATTTGCTCCTTCTTACTCTCTGCTTTGTGGTTGCCATGAGGTAAGCAGCTGTCCTTCAAAATGTCCTTGTGCCCCAATGTTCTGCTCCACCTCAGGTCCAAGGCAATGGAGCTGGCTGCCCATGGACTGACACCTCTGAGACATGAAACGTTCTGCATCACCTTAGCCCCAAAGCAATGCAGTCAGCCAAACATGGACTGAGATCTC
Organism: Callospermophilus lateralis; assembly: GCF_048772815.1. Lineage (NCBI taxonomy): Eukaryota > Metazoa > Chordata > Mammalia > Rodentia > Sciuridae > Callospermophilus > Callospermophilus lateralis. Next base: position 46,803,487 of record NC_135308.1, read on the forward strand.
TGGAAAATGCAATGGTAGGCAACAGGAAGAACACTGCACACCTTCAATGTGGTGTAGAGAAAAGGATGTGTTTATGCTTTGGTCAGGATGAGAGGGAACTGCTCCCAAACAAAATATACATATTTTACCTGAAGTAATATCAGAGTCAGGCACCATTACTGGCTCAAGGATCCTGTGGGACAGTTCCGGGGACAACTGTAATGGTTTTCCAAATTGATAGTATGGTGGGAACTATATGTGTATTTATCTGAAGGCAACAGGTGGTGGTTTGACTCTGGATGGCTACAGTCATGTCCAGTAGAACCATGGAGATATTTTTGGAGCCAAGTAGAATGACTGCCTAAGTAACCCAAAGGAAAGCAGCCTCAGAATGACCCTCTGGAGGGTGAGAATAACTGTGTGGTGGGTGTGGGAGAAGAAGCAGCGCAGAGTCAGGAGGAGCCTGAGCTCAGACCAAGTGGGGGTGGGGGTCTCTTCACCCTGGAGCCTTCCTTTGACCAACCGTCTTGGCTCAAGTCCTTTCTGCGTCAAGCGTTCCAGCCACACGTCACAAAGGCTAAACTCCAGTTAGCCTTTGGTGGAAGGAGGAGCTGGCTTCTCAGCTAAGCTGCTCTGTGCTGACTAGCCTTGGACTAGTGTGGGACTTCTGCCTATTGACGAGCCCCAGGTGCCCTCCATGGGCAGTCTTCTGACCAAGTGCGGTCGCAGGCCGCTCCACAGGGCCCTCTTGGAACGTCAGACTCCCCTCCGCCTCCACCAGGAGACTCCCTCTCCTCACAGGGACCACCCCGCTGCACCTGCCTCTCCCCTCAGCCCTGTCAGCAGGCCTTTCCTCCAGGATCCCAGACCTCGGGGGCCTCCTGCTGCTGGCAGGGACAGAGACCCGCTTCTCTGTCAGGGGATCCCGCTGCCGGTGGCCTGGGGGCCGTTCCCCAAAAAGCCAGTGCTATCGCGGAAGAACTCGCGCATCTTGGGGCCCTTGACAGCAGTAAGGGTCCCCCCTCCTGGGCGCAGGCCACTCCTCCTGCCTTCAGTTCCTCAGCTCATCCACCAAGCTGAGGGGCCCATGACACCTGCTCGCTGCCCTGTTGGTGCGCCTAAGGAAGCTGAGCTCAGGGCCCAGGAACAGCGAGAAAAAAGCAAGATCCACCAACAGGAGGAGGAGGAGAAGGAGAAGGAGGAGGAGGAGAAGGAGGAGGAGGGGGAGGAGGAGAAGCTGAAGGAGGAGAAAGAAGAAAAGTTGGAGGAGGAGAAGGAGGAGGAAGAGGAGGAGATGGAAGAGGAGGAGAAGGAGGAGAAGGAGGAGGAGGACACTAGGGGAGACCTCAGTGTCCTGGAGGGAAAGAGTGTTCCAGAGAGGGCCCAGGTGTCTCTCAGCATGCTGACATATGGGAGCCCCACGACCTGTAGCTCCCACGGCCCTGCTCAGGGAGTGCTCCTCCTGCTTCAAGCCCAGGGCCACTCAATGCTCCACAAGTGGTCCCAGGAGCATGTAGGTGAACTGGATCTTCTTGTCTCTCCAGCCTCCCAAGATGCCATCCAGGGAGAGCAGGGCCTAAAGCCGACCTGTGTTCTATCCCAGAGTTGGCCCTCACTAACTGCTGCTTCCAGGAGGCCAAATAAAAGGAAACGGCTCATGCCAGTGGCCCTGCCGTCACTGATTTCCTGGCATCAGGATGGGCTGCCCCCACCTGCAAAGCGGCCACTTTTATGTACAAAAGGCACCCTGAGGAGGGTTCAGAGTGCCAGAAGTAACAACGTGGAACCTGAGGCAGAGGTCGCCCAGGGCAGAAGAGAGGCTCTGGAGGACTGCACCACCACTGTCCATGCATCCTCCCCACCTGCAGGCCCTCCCTGGAATGCAGGCCCCCTCCCCCCACCCACTGACCCCTCCCCCATCCCAACAAACCTTGCCAGCAGGCAGATGGAATTCCAGCCTCCTGGGCCCCTGAACCTATCATTCCCTCCACCTTCCCCCTCATCTAATATTCCTCTGCCTCTTCCCAGGAAACCTCCTTCTCCCTTCAGCCCCAGTCCCCATGTTGGAGTTACCCCTAATGTGTTCCACCTTCCCACACCTCTTACCCAGGTCCCTTTCCCCTCCAATCCTACCTCTTCCAGAATGGAATCCCCAACCCCCATGTGTATTGATCCTCCTCCTCCTTTTTATCTTCCTCCTCCTCCACCTCCCCCTCCTCCACCACAACCACCTCCTCCCCTTCCTTCTTCTTTTCTTCCTCCTCTTCCTTCTCCTCTTCCTTCACTTTTTCCTCCTCCTCCTCCACCTCCTCCCCCTCCTCCACCACAACCACCCCCTCCCCTTCCTTCTTCTTTTCCTCCTCCTCCCCCTCCCCCTCCCCCTCCACTTCCTCCTCATCTACCTCCTGCTTTTCCTCTGCCTCCTCTTTCTCCTAATCCTTCTCCATTTCCTCTTCCTCCTCCATCTCCTCTTCCTCCTCTTCCTCTTCCTCCTCCTCCTCGTCTTCCTCCTCCTCCTTCTCTTCCTCCTTCTCCTCCTTTTCTTCCTCCTCCTCCTTTTCCTCTTCCTCCTCCTCTTCCTCCTTCTCCTTCTCCATTTCCTCTTCCTCCTCCTCCCTTTCCTCCTCCTCCTACTCTTTCCTGCTCCTCCTCCTCTTCCTCCTCCTAATGTTCCCTCTCCTTTGGCTGCTCCTCCTGCTGCTCCTCTTCCTCCTCCTCCTCCTCATTCTTTTCCAAGACCCACTCCTGTCCCTTCCACCCACAACCCCAATACCCAGGGTCAGCACTCCGTCCCTCCAACCCTCATAGCCATGTCATTGGCTCACCTTTCCCAGCATCCTGTTGTGCTGCCTGAGGACATGGCCATGGACACTACCCCCCCTTCCATGGTGGTCATTTTCCCATCTTCTGCATCCAGTGATAGCTCTGGCCCCCACTGCAGTGTCCATGGCCATAGGCAGCACAGGCAGCCAGCAAAGGGACCAGTCTTCCCCGGCCTCTCAACCCTTCAGATCTCCCAACCCAACCCCAATCTGTCCCAGTCCATTGTCCCACCACCCACCCCTCAGCCTGCATCAGGGAACCCTGCTGGACAGCAAAGAGCCTCTCTTCCCAATGCCCCCATGGTTACCTTGCTGCCAGTGAAGGTCCACTCACTGGCCTCCACCCTGGCACAGAAGGCCTCTGCACCACCAAACTCCCAGGCTGCCAGTGAAGAGCCCATGGATACGACCCCTCCTTCGAAGGCTATCATGTTCTAGTCACCTCCTGCCTGCCAAGTTCTTAGACTGACTCAATTTGGTAAGCATGGCAGACACCTCGACAGCTATTTCTATATTGTAGGCCTGGTGCCACATATTTGGGGTTTGATTTCTGCTTGCTATTTCTTCCCAATGTTACTTTTGAGGTAAAATGTGCTTTGCAAATGTTGGCTTTTGACATAATAGCTGAAGACTCAATCACCAAGGAAGCAGCATATGTGTGTATATGCACACACACACACACACACACACACACACACAAACACACACACACACACCAGAAATACCATAGTCTTTGTCTCTAAATTTCAGAAGTAGGCAAATTTGAAAATTTTCTAAAACTATAAAGGAGACTAAAGAGAAGTGATAAGTGTAAGAACTGTGGGAGCCTGGACTTAAATCAAGCATGGAGGATGACAGCAGGACAACTAACAAATTGGGCTGTAGACTGGAGGAATGTATTGTGTCAATGTTAGTTTCCTGAATGTAGGAATTTTTCAGGGTTATGGGAGAGAATGTGCTATCCTGGACAATTCACAGCAGAGTAAAGGCATTAAGTGTCCAGGGGTGTGAGACACAAATACTCTTCTCAAACTGTTCAGAAAGGTTGAATTAGGGAAAGAGGCAAGATAAAGTACATCTGGCAAAATGTGAAAAGTCTGTGACTCCTCCTAGACATTCCAAATAACTCTCATGGAGAGGCAGGAAATAAAGTTTGTCCAGGCAATTTCAGTCGTCTTCCCTCCCCCACTAGGAAGAAAAGTTTTGCATTCATTTGCAAATACACTGACTTCAATATTTCACATGTGTATATGAATATTTCAACTATTATAATATAGATCTCTCTCCCTCATTGATGGCGTGTTAAAATATTTAAAAGCTGTTTGCTGAACGAGATTGGTCAATTTTTTTAAAGGTCTGAAAGAAACAAGAGTTTAATAAGATGCCGACCTTGGTTTCTGTTCCTCTCATCATTTCCTTGAAGGATCTTAACTCAGCTAACCATTTTTAATTAGGCAAAGGTTTGTTGAATTTTGTTGATACTTGCCCTCAACTAGCTTTGAACTATGAATAAACATACCTGAGCAGCTAGCTATGACAGAGGGCAAGATGGAAGCACCCAACAGAGAATAATATGAACCAATGTTCTTTTTCTTGGAAGTGTCTTATTCTGATTTTTCTACTCCTTCTCATTTGCAGGCCTCACGTCCTTTGCCATAGGAATGAACTCACCACCTGGACTGGCCCATCAGGGAACTCAAACTTCTTCAAAGTAACAAAGGATTCAAGGTGGAGCCTTGTTCCATATGGAGACCACCCAAGTCCTGCACAGTGGCTGACTGCTGTGAAAGAGAAATGTCTCTCCATCTGACATCAAGAAGTAAACAAGCCAGATATATATGCCAAATGTCTTCTTTGATATAAGGAGGTCATCAAAGAACAGAACAGGGAGGAAGAGAATGAGAAGAAGATCACCATTAAATAGGGATGAGAGGGGGGAGGGAAAGAGAGAGAGAGAAGGGAAATTGCATGGAAATGGAAGGAGACCCTCATTGTTATACAAAATTACAATATATGTGGAAGTGAGGGGAAAGGGAAAAAAACACCAAGGAAGAGAAATGAATTACATTAGATGGGTTGGAGAGAGAAGATGGGAGGGGAGGGAAGGGGGGATAGTAGAGGATAGGAAAGGCAACCCATATAATCCCTTGGTGCATGGATGGCAAGAGCTCATAAATGGAGTGAACATGGTTCTGGAAGATGATACCTTCAGTACAGGCTGCCATCCTGCTTCATGAGCACCAAGTGAAAATGCCGTTGCCTAGTCTGTGCACATTTGGGGAGGAAAGGGAATTTTGTATTGTCATTCTCTAAATGAATACATTACCTTGCCAAGTTGCCTGACCACCTTGTTTACTTTTGATCAAGGATCTCAGGAAACTAATGATATAGAAAAGAATTGTTTGGTAGCTGCTACTATCCCTATATTCCTTGTGATGATACACCTCATATGCATAGTATGTGGCTTTCACTTGCAGTGTCTTAGGCATATCTGTTCTTGAACAATATATCTGGTGCTGCAGAAAGGGAAACAGTGAGACTGTTAATGCCCTGGGGTGCAGCTCAGTGGTAGAGCACCTGCCTGCCCTGCACAAGGCCCAGGTTTCAGTTCCCAGCCCTATAAAATTGAATGTTATGCTTATAGTAGACTAAGAACTTGAAAATATATTTTCAAAGAGTAAATTGAAGTATGATCACTTGCAATAACTCACCCCTGCCCACCCCAACTTCATTCTTCAACGGTGCCCATTCTTCAACTGTGGAATGTGTCATATGTATATGCTTTTCTTTTTTTTTTTTTTTTTTTCAGGGCTGGGGATGGAACCCAATCCTCGTGCAAGCTAGGCAAGCACTCTGTCAATGAGCTACATCACCTGCTCTGTATGTACTTTTATTATCAAGCATTCTCCACATCTGTGCTACCTAATTCTAGGAAATATTTTTCATTTCTTTGCTTCATATGATCTCAGAGAGTCTTTTAAGACTAACCAAAACTTAAGTTTCAGTAGGTGAGGGCTTGGTAGACTTGGGCATATAATTCTTGAAGTCTCCATGGAAATGTCAGTTCCCAACTCTTTGCAGACATGGGATCATTCTGCAGTCCCACTTCTTGCCTGGGGAGACCATAAACAAGAACATGGTTCCTAAGCTATAGAACTCAATGTGGTTCTGTTACAAAACACAGAGACTTGATTGGCCTTTGTCTTGGCACAGTAACTCCAAGCTTGGAAGAAATACAACAGAAGGAGACATTAGATCTTGCAGCATTATTTCTTCTCATTTGTACGTTTTCTCTGTGATTTTGCAATCTTAGAGCATCTGAATAAGAGGTGGTAACAGTCAGGGTTATAGATTTCCTGCTGGCATTGTTACAAATTATGAAAATGGAAAAACAATAGAGGCTAATACAATATGGCCTAGAATTGCAACATTTTAAAAAATAACCATACTTTAAACATTTAGGTCAGGCCCCAAAGGAAAATTGTTTAATATGGTTTGGGTTTCAATTTGAGATGTCACATTGATGGACTGATATGGGTGGGAGTTTTGGGACTGAGGGTTATTTTGTTATTTTCTAATGAGATTTCTTAATCACAAAAAAATCACAGCATTTCTTTTTAATATTTGGCTTACAAATATTATTGATGACGAAGTCCAATTTCTCATGCTTTTTTAAGATGTTTTTATTTTTTCATTTGTTTTCAGACAGAAAGGAGACTGTTCTGAGCTGCTCCCCACTTAGAATCTGAGTTGCTTTTTGTCCCCATATGGAGTATTGTTTTCCTCTCTTGACATATGCAAAGATCAAGTGAATTGGCTACTGAGACATGAAGTGATTCATGAGGTCCCCTGAACCATTTGCTCTGAGGACACATCATGTCCTCCTGCAGATCCAGAAAGTGCCCAGAATTCCACGAAAAATGTGTTGAAATCAGGCACCTTCATTGTAAATGGCACTACCTAGTCACCAAGCTGTGTCACCTCTTGCCATTTAAAATGAACAGATGTTATTTTTGCTCCGAACTGGATTGCAAAACCTCTATTTTTTTTTAGCTCTTCTTTGCCAGTTAAAATCACATGAACATCAATACCTGAGCTACTTTCCAGAGTGCCAGAAATATTTGTTTTCCAAATCAAGCATGTAAAGATCTCAGAAGGTGAAGGATTTAGTCTGGCAGCATTGAAAGAATGGACTGGAAGGAGGGCCAGAGTTTCCAGGTGTTGGTCACTAAGAACCAACCTGTTGTGGCCACTCTGCTTTCTCGGGGTGGGCCTGCAGTTAGAGAAGGCAACTGTAAAAGGGTAATGGAGGTATCGTACAATCTGTGTGACAGATCAGTATATATATATATTTTTTAACCAGGTAACTCCCTGCTCCTGAATTTTGCCATGCAACCAGACCTGACAGTGAGCCGAACATATAGTGGTCCCAGGTGTCTACAGGACCCGCTGGACAAGGAATTCATGACAAAGTCCTCCCTCTTCAACCCTTTGTCGGACATCAAATCAAAGTGCAGAGCTCATTCATGGTTTCTCTGGGAGTGTCTGAGACAGCCCAGTGCCATGGCAAGAATCACTCTGGGACATTTTCCCATGGAAACAATCGCAGCTTTAGTACAATGCATCCCCAAAATAAAACACCATACATCCAAAACCTGGCATCACTCCCCACAAGGACAGAACTGAGGACAACTGGTGTCTTTGGCCATTTAGGAGGGCACTTAGTAATGCCAAATACAGGTGGGTGGTAAGTGTGTGCCTGCGTTCTTTCCAGAGTTTGTTTAAATACTTCATATAATTATATCCTGTCAAAGTCATTTTATGATGTTTATCATCCCTTTGTCAGAAAGAAATGCCACCACTCTATGGGTCTATTTGATTTACACAGCACACCAGGACCAAGGCTAAGGTTAGGCTTTGTCGTTGTTATCTCAGAAAGTTTTAAATGCCTGTTAGAGTTGGTAGCCATATTAGCTGAAAGTGTCTAGGTAGTCCCCTGGGTTTAAGCCCCTTTGAAATATGTTACCTAGGGCATGATCAGGTAGCCCCCAAATCATTCTTTGGCATGACCACAATAAGTACCATGTTTATAGCTTTGCATGGCTTATATGCTAGTAGATAATTTAATGCAATGACAGTCTCATTTCATCAGTAAATGACCTAATAAACACACTCAGCTTTCATAGACCTTGCTAAGCATGTTACTTCATGATGAGCGATGATGAATAGTCATTGCAAAGCTGCTCCTTTGAATTACCACTTCAGTTACTGGGCTGTGTTGTAAGCACAATTAAGTTCCAAGTATTTTCTTTCTTTCTTTGGGTTGGAAGAGAGGAGATTTTCTTGTTGTTTCGCAGGACACATAAGGTGCCCAGCTTGGCTCACTTTTAAAATGACGTCCTAACTGTGGATTAGTTTTTGGAGTTGCAGCCTGGGACTTAAGTGGGTGGCAGAATTTCACTTTGTCCTCTGAGTCCTAAGCAATGAGAATTGGGTAGTGTGCTGAGTCACAGGGTGTCTGGCTGAGAGGGATGGGGCCATTGGATCTGCAAGCATCGTTAGATTAGCACAGATTCAAGGCTGTGGCAGGTTTCTCTCTAAAGTAAAGCTAACCAAAATTTTATATCATAAAATGAAATCTGTAATAGGACTAGTCCAATATTATTGTTCGAGCTAACTGAACTCTCTAACAGTTAACTAACTTGAAACTCAACTTTTCCTTAAGTTGATGAATGTTGACTTGTTCATTCTCTCCCAAATTAATTACTTTCTTTAAACGTCATTTCAAAATCTGTTTTACTTCTTTTAAATAACCATCTAATGCCACCCCAATGATTATATTTGGATAAAATTCCAATCCTCCATACCTTTCTTGGTTAGTGTTTTAGGACATGAAAGGATCTTGGTTGAAATATGTGTGAGCATCAGTGTATAAATGTTTGCATATGATGTCTCTCTTCTTTTGATGACTCAATGTAGAGTGAATCAGTCAACCATATTTACACTTTTCTTGGCAAATTGTGTAGGCCTCTGAGTACCACCTCATCTTGCTTTCTGATGCACAATTCATAACAGGTTCACACAAATCTTAGCTCACCCATCATCCCAGGTACATTTCTAGAAGTGAGTGGATACAAACAAGATAAATACATTTTAAAATTTGGGAGCAGATAAACTTATGTATCAATATTCTCAGACATGTTTTATATTATATATACATGTATATATATATATATATATATATATATATATATATATATATATATTTCGCAGATATGTGTGTGTGTGTGTGTGTGTGTGTGTGTGTGTTTGTATGAATACAAGTGACAATAAATGTTGGAGAGGAAATGGGGGAAAGGGTACACTCATACATTGCTGATGGGACTGCAAATTGATGCAACTACACTGGACCAATTGAAGATTCCTTTAAAAACTAGGAATGGAAACACCATTTGACCCAGTTATCCCACTCCTTAGTATATATCCACAGGATAAAATCAGTCTACTACAGTGATATAGCCACATCAATGTTCACAGAAGCTCAATTCACAATAGCTAAGCTATGGAACCAACCCAGGTACCCGTCAACAGATGAATGGATAAAGAAAATGTGTTATATATACACAATGGAATATTACTCAGCACAAAGAAGAATGACTTTATAACATTTGCTGGTAAATGAATGGATCTGGAGATTATCATACTAACTGAAATAAGCCAATCCCAAAAAACCAGATGTTGAATATTCTAACATGTGGATGCTAACACACAATGGGTAGGTGGGGGTGGGCCATGAAAGTTCAGTGGATTAGACAAAGGAAAATGAAAGGCAGGGAGAGGGGATAGGAATAGGAAAGACAGTGAAATTAATCTGACATAACTTTCCTTGTACATGTGTGAATATACCACAGTAAATCTCGGCATCATGTACATCCACAAGACTGGGATTAAAATGCAATATAGTCTGTGTTTGTACAAATACATCAAATAGGTTCTACTGCCATGTATAGCTAAAAAAACAAATGATTTTTTTAAAGAAGAGACAAAGAAAAAAGGAAAAAGAAATTTCTTTTCCTAGCATGTTAATGGAGTTGTGGTTGGATGTGAAGATTTTCTCAATCTGCCATATTTCACTTTTGGTTCAGCTCCAGGACTATACCTTTATCAGAGATTTCCCCAGCAGACTTTCCCTTTCATCTCAACCCTCAGAACTAAGTCACACTCCCAATCTCAAACTGACTCAAACAAGGAGAACAGCACTGTCATGATGATTTGGGGGTGGTGTGAATGTTTGAGACCCACCCCAGCAGTCCCTTCTGAAGTTTGGATTTGGTTGTCCTCCTAGGTCCATATGTTGGGATCCTCAGGGGGGCAGTATTGAGAAGGGGTGGATCCTAGAAAAGGTGAGGCCAAGAGGGAGGCCTAAGGTCATTGGGAGAGTGACCTCAGAAGGACACTCTGAGTACAGAAAAACCCTGGTTTTTGTCTGGCTTTCTGTCTGATGATGAGATTTCTTCTTCACTATGTCACATCAAGTCACAGGATGTTTAGGTGATAAGGGGAGAATGAGCTCTTCTCCTGGCAAAGGTCAACTTTCCATGTAAGGCTAGAAAATGTGGTTACAAACACAGCACACTCCAAGTCATGGCATCAGATCTCTTGACACAAGGTCATTAAGATATGAAAAATATAAAGATCCTTCCACTCAGATTCCATCCCCAGGTTCAAAAGCAGCAGTGTCCTCCAGCTGTTATACAGACCTGCTTCTATAGTGTCCTACCTTCAGTGTGACTGTCTAGTGGGTCATCCAATTCACTTCTGAAAACAAAGATGCTCTTTGGGATCCAACCATACAAAACAGAGACATAAACACAGGGTGGCTACAGAATGGCTCTGACATTGCTCCTACCTCTGAGTCCATGCTGTGTGGACAGCATCTTCTTGCTCTGACTTGTGTTGCCAGGCTCAGACTGGGTTCTGTGCAATCGGACGCCTTCCAACAAGACAGTGCAATCAGAACAAAGCCTCTTCCACTTGGAGTTTCAGGAATGTATGCCTCTAATTTGGAAGCTCTTCAGTGGAATCCACCGGATGTTCTAAAAGAACGTAGAGTAAGTGTCAGTACATGGGTCTGGTTGAAGATTTTCTCAGGCAGCAGTGTATGGACACAGGGCTGGAGTGGTTGGAGGTGGCTGAAAAACAGCCAGAGATAGAGTTGCTGCTGGGACATGATCTATGGTGGACAAAGAAAGGTAAAGGCATGGATCAGTAGTGCACGAGAAGGAGAGCCTTGGCTTCTCCAGCTAAAGCCCTGCAATGTGGGATGGTGAATTTACCAATGGGTTGAAACTTAATAAATGCACTGTACAATTTGATGGCAGCATGTTACCACTCCTCCTGCGGGGGCTGGGGTTTTGGCTCAGTAGTAGAGCACTTGCCTAGCAGTGCAAGGCCCTGGGTTCTATCCTCAGCACCCAAAAATAAATAAAAAGAACAATATTGTATCCAACTCAAAAGTAAATATTAAAAAAAGAAAAAGCCAATATATAAATGACTAACATTACACCTCAAAGCCCTAGAAAAAGAAGAAGAAATCTACACCCAAAGCAGTAGAAGATAGGAAATAATTAAAATCAGAGCTGAAATCAATGATATTGAAAATAAAGGAACAATTGAAAAAATTGACAGAACAAAAAGTTGATTCTTTGAAAAAATAAATAAAATTGACAGATCCTTAGCCATGCTAGCAAAGACAAGGAGAGAATAAACTTAAATTACCAACAAACAGCATGAAAAAGAAATATTACAACAGACACTACAGAAATACAGAAGAAAATTAGAAATTATTTTGAAAACTTGTACTCCAATAAAATAGAATATATCAAAGGCATCGACAAATTTTTGAGTCGTATGATTTGCCCAAATTGAATCAGGATGATATATACAATTTAAACAGATCAATTTCAAGTGATGAGATAGAAGAGATCAGAAGTCTACAATCCAAGAAAAACCCCGGACTGGATGGATACACTGCTGAGTTCTACAAGACATTTAAAGAAGAACTATCACCAATATTCTTCAATTTATTTCAGAAAATAGAAGAAGAGGCAGCACTTCCAAACTCATTCTATGAGGCCAATATCACTCTGATTCCAAAACCAGGCAAAGACACACGAAAAAAAAAAAAAAAAAAAAGAAAGAAAGAAAGAAAATGAAAAGAAAACTTCAGACCAATATCTCTAATGAACATAGATGCAAAAATTCTCAATAAAATTCTGGCAAATCGATTACAAAAACATAACAAAAATCATGCACCACAATCTCATGGGGATTCATCCTAGGGATGCTAGGTTGGTTCACCATACAGAAATCAATAGATGTAATTCATCACATCAATAGACTTAAAGATAAAAATCATGTGATCACCTTGAGAGATGCAGAAAAAGCATTTGACAAAGTACAGCACCCCTTCATGTTCAAAACACTAGAAAAATTAGGGATAACAGAAATATCTCAACATCATAATGGCTATTTATGTTAAGCCCCAGGACAGCATCATTTTAAATGGAGAAAAATTGAAGGCATTCTCTCTAAAACCTGGAAAAAGACAGGGATGCCCTCTTTCACCACTTCCTCTTAACATAGTTCTTGAAACACTGGCCAAAGCAATGAGATGAAAGAAATTAAAGGGATAAACATAGGAAAAAAAGAACTAAAATTAGCATTATTTGCTTATGATATGGTTCTATACCTAGAAGACCCAAAAAAATTCCACTAGAAAATTCTAGAATCAGTAAATGAATTCAGCAATATAGCAGGATATAAAATCAACACCCATAAATCAAATGCTTTTCTGTATATCAGTGACAAATCCTCAGAAAGGGAAATGGGGAAAACTATCTCATTTACAATAGCCTTAAAAAATAATTGGGAATCAACTTAACAAAAGAGATGAAAGATCTATGTAATGAAAACTACAGAACCCTCAAGAAAGAAATCAAAGAAGACCTTAGAAGACAGAAAGCTCTACCTTGCTTTTGGACAGGCAGAATTAATATTATCAAAATGACCATACTACCAAAAGCACTATACAGATTTAATACAATTCCAATCAAAATCCCAATGACATTCTGCATAGAAATAGAAAAAGCAGTCATGAAATTCATCTGGAAATATAAAAGACTCAGAATAGCTAAAGCAATCCTTAGCAGGAAGAGTGAAGAAGGTGGCATCACTATACTAGACCTTCAACTATACTAAAGAGCAATAGTAAGAAAAACAGCATGGTATTGGCACCAAAACAGACTGGTAGAACAATGGTACAGAATAGAAGAACACAGAGAGTATCCCATGAGATTCCAATTATCTTATATTAGACAAAGTTGCCAAAAACATACATTGGAGAAAAGATAGCCTCTTCAACAAATTGTGCTGGGAAAACAGGGAATCCATATGCAACTAAATGAAATTAAACTTCTATCTCTCACCATGCACAAACATCAACTTGAAATGGATTAAGGACCTAGGAATAAAACCAGAGACACTGCATCTCATAGAAGAAAAAGTAAGCCTTAATCTCCATCATGTGAGATGAGGCCCCAACTTCCTTAATTAGACTCCTATAATGTAAGAATTAAAATCAAGAATCAATAAATGGGATGAATTCAAACTAAAAAGTTTCTTCCCAGCAAAAGAAACAATTTGTGAGTTGAACAGAGACCCTACATCCTGGGAGCAAATTTTTACCCCTCACACGTCAGAGCACTAATCTCTAGGGTATGTGAAATACTCAAAAAGCTACACTCCATGGCTGAGGATGTACCTCAAGTTGTAGCATGCTCACCTAGCATGTGTGAGCCACTGGGTTCGATTCACAGCACCACATAAAAAACAAAATAAAGATATTGTGTGCACTTAAAAAAAAAACTGAAAAAATATTTTTAAAAAAGCTAAAATCCAAAAAAACCCAAATAAACCAATCAAAAAATGGGCCAAAGACCTAAATAGACACTTCTCAGAAGAGGATATATAATCAATCAACAAATATATGAAAAAAATATTCATCATCTCTAGCAACTGGAGAAATGCAAATCAAAACTACTCTAAGATTTCATCTCACTCCAATCAGAATGTCAGCTATTATGAATATAAACAACAACAAGTGTTAGTGAGGATGTGGGGGAAAAGGTACACTCATACAGTACTGGTGAGACTGCAAATTGGTGCAGTCAATATGGAAAGTGGTATGGAGATTCCTTGGAAAAATGGGAATGGAACTACCATTTGACTCAGCTATCTCTCTCCTCGGTTTATACCCAAAGGACTTAAAAACAGCACACTACAGGGACACAAGAGCCCAATTCACAATAGCTAAATTGTGAAAACGACGTAGATTCCCTTCAGTAGATGAATGGATAAAAAACTGTGGCATATATACACAATGGAATATTACTCAGCAATAAAAGAGAATAAAATCATGGTATTTGCAGGTAAATGGATGGAGTTGGAGAATATAATGCTAAGTGAAGTCAGCCAATCCCCAAAAACAAATGCTGAATGTTTTCTCTGATATAAGGAGGATAATTCATAGGGTAGGGAAGGGGAGCATGGGAGGAATAGATGAACTCTAGATAGGGCAGAGGGATTGGAGGGGAAAGGTGGGGGCTTGGGTTTAGAAATGCTTGTGGCATGTGATGGATATCATTATCCAAAGTACGTGTATAAAGACATGAATTGGTGTGAATAAACTTTGTACACAACCAGAGATATGAAAAATTTGTGCTCTATATATATAATATGAATTATAATGCATGCTGCTTTCATATATAAATAAAAAGTTAATAAAAAGGGAAGATTACAGTAAGGAAGTAGCACTATGAAGTATATTACATTGATATTTCAAATCAATCCTACCACTTTCCTCATTGAGTTCACTATTATTTTAATCTATTCTGGTGTTAGCAGTAAAACTCTGACTAAATACTCATCTTTGTACTTTGAGGACTAGATCAAGAAGAATAATCTATTAAGTAGACAGACATGTGTAGTGATTATTCATTTGTTGTCATCTGTCTGTTAACGTGACAATTTTTCAGTGGCACTATTTCACTAGCAACCTATTTCTGGCAAGGGTAATTTATGTGCCTTTCACATACGATCCTCCACTAATAAACCAATAATTTCACCTCCCTTTACTCTATTTCTCACATATGCAAAGCCAACTGTGGATATGGGAAAATCTACAGAAAAGTATCTTTAAATATTGTGACCCATTGGTTTACTTTCAAACCAGCTTCTACATTCTTAATTGCTTGTTAACAAAGTCCCAGAAGCAGCACTAGAGAGTAACAATCCAACAATTAAATTCTATCACAGGGAAATTATTGTCCCAGTCAGTCAAATATCCATCAGTAAACTGAGTCAGTGATCAGCTAACTTCAATAATAGAAATTATGCTCTTCTTATTTCCAGAAATAGGGGATGAATCATGATATATATGTAGCAATGTCTACATAGAAAGTATATGGAATTCTTTCCTTTACAAGAATTTACATGCTGTATTAGAATTGAATTAGGAATGGATGCTTAATCTAAAAATATGAAACAGAAAAAAAGAAAGAAAAAATTTTCAAGAAGTGACAGATTATTTCCATAAGGAGATAGAGATCCTGAAGAAAAATGAGTCAGAAATCTTCATAATGAAGGAATCGATCAAACAAATTAAAAACTCAATGGAAAGCATCACCAACATACTAGACCACTTGACAGATGGAGATTCAGGCAATGAAGACCTTGTCCCTCTCTTGAAATGAATTCACTTCTGAGGCTCAGGACTTGGTTTCATGGTAATTGGGTCTCCCTGTGTCTCCAGAGGCTTGGAGGGTAATGCTTCACCCTGGCTAGGGGCAACACTTTACTCTTCACCCAGCCCACCTGTCTCTCTGTGACCCTCCTCCTGCTCCTCACCCACCATGATTCCTCTGGATGCACCTGGACCCTCTCCTCTATTTTCTTTAGTCCAGGGAAAGGGAGGTAACTGGGTATCATACATTCGACATCTTGGAATACCTGTTCGGAACTGGACCTCCATAAATGGGATCCTTGTGAATCTGGTATTTTTGAAGAAGCAGACTGGATGAGCCAATTTAGGTGCCAGTGCCAAGAGACAGATGGGTCATAACTCAAAAGGTAAAAAAGTGGGAGAAGAGGTTGGAAATTTACCCTCTCCCTACCAGCATGTGCATATGTCCATGAGAGATGACACTCTGCTTGGTAAAACTGGAGAGTATGTATAGGAAGAAAGCTAAGGAAATTACAATAGAATGGCTATTTTGTATTTGGGACACTGGTGCTGAAGATATACTCATATTAGAGTAAAATGAGGAAGAGCACATTAGTCACAACCTACTCTACATTACAACAATGTACATATGTAGCTGTAAATGGGGAAAATGAGGACACTGCCATCTCTTTATTGTCCTGGCTGAGAGCTTCCTGAAATGATGATTGGCACAATATGTTGAAGTCTCCCACAGCACCCTGTGATGGAAATGCATGGAAGAACTCCAAGACACTCTGAGGAAGTTAGGGTGTAGCAGGCCCTTGATGCATCAATCTGCACTGGTCCTGATAATGAAGCATTCACAGAAGAACAGAAGGACCATTCTCCTAGCATCTATGAGGCAGTGTCATGGAAGCGTGGGGTCATTCCTGATCTGTTGATTGGCATTTGATGTTTCTCAAGCCACACAGGTTGTGGCTGTATGGGATAAACTAAAAAGATGAGGAAGTGAGGTTACAGAGAATATATCTTAGAAGGGGGAATGAAAATACAAGAGGTCCAATGAGGAAAAGCAAGAATGATATGCCTTCGTGTTGGAGGGCAATAAAGGTCTTTGTTCTTTCACAAGGATATTTGCCTAGTCTACTCTATGTTATGGGATGATGTTGCCACCTCTGTGCTGGACATAACCTGAATAAGTACCAATGTTTTATTATTATATTGATGATGTGGCTTTAATATCTGTATCTTTACTCCACCTAGAGACTGCAGCTCAAAGAGTGTTGGCACACCTCCAAGACAGATGATGGGGTGTAAATTCCTCCAAGTTGCAAAGACCTGGGGTTTCTCTCATGTGTTCAGGGGTTATTTGGTTGTATCCTGCTGTTGCAAATAAAAAGCAAATTTTCCCAATTCCCAGACACAGACCTTTCTGGATGTTGAGATGTTTTCATCTCTGTACTCCATAATTTAGGATTAATGTTAAAGACTTCGTATGTTTCAGTAAAAACTTGGCCTGGTGGGACTGGGAAATGGAACATCTCAAGTACTTTTCTAAACAAAAAATCATTGTAGAGGAATTACAAGCCTTGGGTATATTAGCCCAAGCACACCCCTATAAATATAAATGAGTTCAACTTTGGCCTTGGTGACATCCTTGGAAGAGGCAAAGATAATGAAAGACATTTGGGATCAACCACTACACACTGTGCTTTCCTTGTGGGAAGAGCAACAATGGACTTTGTTTTCCACATGGCATTTACATAGCTTGATAATAGGTTATGGGATGGTTGTGGCAGCTCTGATCTTGTGGACAAAAACACAGGAGCTGCCAGAGGGGACCAATTGAGTCTATTGGCCATGGGAATGGCAAAAGGGCCTCAGTGATGTGGGTTGCTAGTCCATGGGCAAAAGGACTAGATGAAGACATACAAATAGGGGGAAAAAAACCTACCAGTAGAGAATTTTTCATCTCTGCGTTAGTTTCTCATTTCATTATGGTCTGTAACAACTTCATTGTTGACATACTTTTCTTTGCACAAGGACAACTTGAACAAGAAATATGGTGTTGTAAATGTGGTGATGGGACACAGGCTGGTACTATTCTCACATAGATTCATCAGGTTGCTTATGTGTTGCTGAATAATCCAATTTGTATGTATTCACTCCTGTGGCAGTTTCCCCTTAGAGCTAAGGTATTTATGTAACAGACAAATATCATAATAGATGTGCAGAATAAAATGATTCCTGGTTGTTCATTGAGGTGCCACTGTCCTCCTCTTCTCCTCTCCCATGGCATCTTCAGTCAGCCACCTTGGTGTTGAGGGAGCAAATGTGAAAACTAGAGCCACAGCTGCAGCTCATGGACACAGCTGGACAACTGCCCCGTGGAACTGAACATAAATGTATCTTTCTTTAAGGAAACCAAATAGCATGACTTCCATTATATGTGGAAATAACTAACTATGACAAAGCTTTTTCTGGGGTCCACTGTGTTTGACAGCTTGTGGTGGCTGGGTACAACACGGGTGGAAATGACAAGGAAATTTCCTCCCTGTATAGAAAGACACAATGACAATAATACCTCCCTCACCTGGTAAGTTTGGGCTGGCTCCCTATCCATCAATGTAATTTAACTACTGTCCCCACAGACCTTGACTGGTTGGTGACTGACAGTTGAGCATGTGGACCCCTGTAGCTGACATTTGAACAGTTCGGAGTATATTATGACAGAGATCAACAGACACCTTTCACTTACTTCTGCATATTTCCAGACATACTGGGGCTTATTCCTTTATTGCCAGCACTGTGTCCCCAACTCTCATCCTTAGCCTGCTCCCTCCCTTTTAATATGTCAGTGCAGTGCAGGGGCCAGCAGAGATCATAGCGGGTGGTGGTGGCAGTGATGCAACAGGCAACAGTGGCACCAGACCACCATATACTGTGTGGCCAGTAGGAGGTCATGTTCCACAGTGGAAGTAGCCATTTTGAGAGTCAGGATCCGAATTGCTTCTTTTCCAGTTTATCTTAGTTGCCAACACATGGAGAGTGGACTCTGGGTTTGGACATGGAGTGACCAGGGAATACAGCAAGAAGCAAATACAAAACCAACAGTTACAAAATCAAACACAGTTTATGCAAACACTTTCCATTACTCTGAGCACTTATAGTTCCACTCCAGAGACCATTCTCATTGCTCTCTGCTGGGTTCCATGGAGTCTTTGCATCACAGGACAAATCATGTTTGAACAGGACCACTATAAGGTGTTACAGTTTTCAATATGAGGTGGCCACAGAATCTCATGCATGAGACAATGCAAGAAAGTTTTAAGAAGAAATGATGGGGTCATGACACCCTAAATGAAGCAGTTTTTTAATGCATTAGGATGATTAAATGGGAGATAAGTGTAGGCAGGTGGGTGTTGGCTAGAAGTGAGTCCATGGGAGCATGCCTTTGGGGTTTCTATTTTGTTCCTGGTGAGTTGCTGTCTGTGCTTTTTAGGTGCCATGCCTGAGCTGCTTTCTTCCACCACACTACTGTGACATGATGTTTTGCCTCATCTTGGGCCCAGAGTTATGAACACAGCTGACTATGGACTACCTCTGAAGCCATGGGAATTAATTTTTTCCTCCTCTAATCATTCTTATCATCTCTTTGGTCATTATCAAGACACACACACACACACACAAAAAAAAAAAAAAAACAGATGAAAAGAACACAAATAGGTACCAACAAGTGAGTTGCTTGCAGTGACTTGCTGATTATGGGGCTCAGAAACTTGTGGAGACTGGTATTTGGAATAGAAATTTTGAATAATTTAGAGATGTAAGGTGAAAATCTTTGAACATTGTAAGCGAAGTATATAGTGTGATTCTGGTGGACGTTCTGAAGATCAAAATGCTGATAGGACTGTTGATAGGAAAGACTGTGTTCCTGAGGTTGCAAAAAAGGAATATTCTATTGGAAGAGGAACTAGAAGACATTTATGTTACATTTAGGCAAAGATATTGCCTACATTGTGCACATTGTGTCAGTCTTTTAGGGGCTGAATTTAGAGATGATGTACTACTTAATCTGGTGGAGGAAATTACAAGGCATAAAGCATTCAGGCAGTGGTATGATATTTCTAGCAGGTTTATCCAGGTTTACTGTGATAATGTGGAGCTGAAGGAAGGGTGCAAACTTGAATTTTAGTAGAAATGTTGAAGTAAAACTGGATTTCCAGAAGTTGTGTTTGTTAATGCATTACTGTGATGCTAAACAAATTACACAGTGGCAATAGGGGAAAATGCTTAAGAGCATTTCAGGATTTGGCAAGATTCTATATCCAATTCATATTCATATGATATAAAATTAATATTCCCTTAAGAAGAGGAACCACTAGGAATGGGTTTCACCATGCTCAGTCAATCAGATCCTCAAAGGCTGCCACAGCCATGGTTTCAAAAGACTTAGCTACTGCTTCAGATGGAGATATACCCTGGCTTCAACCACTAGGTGCTGGCTCTGCAAGAATGCAGGATGCTGTCCTGAGGTGGTCATGAAGGCTTCCAACAAGATTTCAAAGGAAGGCCTAGCAGGTCAAAGTATAATGAAGCTAGAATCCCTGTAGGTAGTCCCTGAGAAGGTAATTCGTGCAGCTGTGAGAAGAAAGCTGAAGCTTCAGAAGAGAATCCTTGGATTAAAAGATGCTGGTAATGTGCAATATATGTCAGGCAATGTTACTAGCTGAGCACAGAGTTAGCCTATGTGAGAGGCCAAGGGTCAAGGCTGCCCAAGTCCTCTGGAGCCCACTGTGACAACATGTGCCCCAGATGCTGAGCATGGGGATAGAGGCCTTGTTGGCCCAGCCGGGTTTTTGTCTTGACTTCTATCCTTTTCTTCTTTCTATGTGCCCATTTCTCCCTTTTGTAATTGAAATATTTATTCTGTGGTGCTATACATGGATATACATAAGTTGATTTTGACTCCTACACAAGACACCACCAAGAATTTGACTTGAGTCCCAAAGGAGACTTTGGACTTGGGCTTCAAGTTTTGGGTAAGGCCAAAACAGTTGAGAATTGGGAATCTCCTGGAGAGTCACTGAATGTGTTTTCCATGATAAAATGTTTGTAGTGTTTTGGAGACCAGGGGTCCTGTCAGTTATTGAGATTAGGTATATTTCAAAAGCTCAAGTGAGGCCTTCAAAATGCTAAGAGGTAAAATTGTTAGATGATGACATTGCTGCCATAATGTATAAGTAAATCCATTGGGTGAATTAATAATTTAAAACAACTACTGTAGTTGGTCATAAATGGGGAAGATGGGGCATGGCTGGAAGAAGTAGGTCACTTGGGGCATGTCCTTGGAGATTATATTTTGTTACTTGGTCCTCTATTCTTTCTACTTCATGGTTGTCATAAATTGAGAAACTTCCTGCAAAATGCCCTTCTGCCAGGATGTTCTGCCTTACCACAGTCCCAGAGAAATGGTTGCTCCTGGCATGAGACCTCTGAAATGTGAGGAGTTCTGCATCACTTTGGGCCCAGAGCAATGCACTGAGCCAAATATGAACAGAGTACTTTGAGAAATGTGGTGCTAGGCAACAGCAAGAATATTGGATCCTGGGCTGGGGATACAGCTTAGTTGGTAGAGTGCTTGTGTTACATGCACAAGGCCCTGGGTTCAATACCCAGCACCACACACACACACACACAATATATATATATATATATATATATATATATATATATATATATATATATATATATATATTGATATGGTTCAGAAAGAAAACTATGTATATACACTGGTTAGAATAAATGGGATTTCACCCTAATAAAAAAGTACATATTTTGCCTGAAGTTAGTATCAAAGACTCAGGCACCATTCCTGACTCCATAATCCTGCTGGACAGTTCCAGGAACTAAATTTCTAGTATGCTGGGAAATCATGGAAGAAAAACTACCAGAGCTATTCTGGGGCAATTTATGGCCATTTTGAGTAGGTAATTGATGACTCTAGATGACTACTTCAAGCAGAATCCATACAAATATATGGAGTCATGTAGTATGAATGTTTAAATAACCAATAGAGAAACAGCCCCAGAATAACCCGGAAGAGGTAAACATAATTTTGTGGTACATGTGGGGAAAAAAAGCAGAGTAGCGTCCCACAGAACGCTAAGCTCAGACCAGCAGTGGACATTTGGCCTTGTTCCTTACCCTGGGGACAATTTTTTTTGACAAAACTGGCGTAGCCCCAAGCTCTTTCTTCATCATGCATTCCAGTCACACATCACAAGAGACGAACTCAACAGTGGGCCTTTGTCCTCCACAGGAGCTGGTGACCCAGCTCAACTCCTTTGGTCATTTTGGTGGTATGCTGTCAGACTGCACCAGGTGATCTGAATGGGCAGTTTTCTCAACATGGTCACAGGTCATGCTGCCTGGCCCTTTTGGCCATCAGGCACCCATCCATCTGACCTGCAGTGCTCCTGCTCCTTGGCAGGATCACCCTGCTGCTCCAGCAATACCATCAGCCCTGCCTGCAGGGACGCCCACCAAGATACCTATCCTTGAGTGCCTGGCTCAGCAGACTGCCACAGAGGCCCTCTCCTACAGGTGATGCCTTCCCCTCTGGGGATCCTGCCACCAGGATCTTGGAGGTCAACCCTCTGAAAAAGCTGGTGCTGTCATCCATCAGCTCACAAGGGATTGTACCATCCCAAATTGTAAGTCCTTCCTTCTCTTCAGAGATCAGTCTTCCCACCTTTAAACCTTGAAGTCCATTGAGGAATGAAGCCCATGATACCTGATCAACTCCCTGCTCCTCAGAGAAAGAAGAGCTGATAGTCCAAGAGCAGCTTGAAGAATCAGTTGTCCTCCAGGAGGCAGAGGAGGGTCCCCAATGGAGGATACGGAAAAGGCTGCCTTGACAAAAGGCGAAGAAATACCAGAAGAGTCTCCCCCTGGAGACTCAGGGAGACCTCAGTGCCCTGGGGCCCAGTCTTGAGCTCTGGGAGGGAAACACCTTTCAAAGGAGGGCACAAGTGCCTCTCAAGAATTTCTCTGTGGCACCTACCATCTGCAGCTCCCACAGACTTGCAGCAGGAGTGCTGACCATGGCTCAGGCTGTTGCAGGAGAAGACCTGGGCAGCTTCTCACATTGAGCGAGTAGGCCAAGGAAAGGCTGGACAAACTCCATCTGCCTACTTCTCCAGTCTCCCAGGGCTCAACCAAGGAGTTGCAGGGCCAAAAACTTTCCTGTGGTCCATCAGAAAGCTGCCCTCTACCCAGAGCTCATGCCTGGAGACTCAAGAAGAGAAAGAAGCCCATGCCAATGGCCCTGCTGTTGTCCCTACCCTAGCATGGAGGTTGGCTGCCCCCAGCTGCCAAGAAGACTCTTCTGTGTCTAGAGTAAGATGTAGGCACACTGCTGACGGAGGTTCCAGAAAGAATAGTGATCACATAAGATCACAGATGAAAGAAGAATTATTGTGCAAAGGAAAAAGGACATAAACATGGACTGATGAAAACAAACATTATTTACCTTGATTACTGAGGGTTTTTCAGTGCTTTCTTAAATTTTGTGCCCAAGGCATGTTCACTTTACCATAACTTGAGGAAGTGTCTCACCATTCCATGTGAATAATTTCACATTACCCTATATTCAGTAGGGTTCCCCCACCTCCTATCTCCATCCTTAGCTATCCAGAGTTTGGCTCAATATTTTGAGATAATTAACTTCTAGACTTTTTCTTGGAGGAAGACAGGAGATCTGAGTCTAGCAATTGTTGTTATGCAGACACCCAGAAAATTTCCTGCTTTTATCCTTACATGGGATGCTTTTTTAAATACTCAAATATTTTCCATTCCTGCACCTTTCAATCCCCAGTACCAAAAAAATAAACAAACTAAAAAAGATAAAATAAAGACATTTTAACGACAAAACAACTCAGGAGGTAACTAAAAGACCCTCACTATGATAATTTCTTAAAACAAACAAACAAACAAAAATACCTCAGAACAATAGTGATCACATAAAGGATATCACAGATAAAAGAAGAAATATTGTGCAATGGAAAAAAATATTGTACAATGTCAATTGACTTCATTTAGGGCTTTCTCTACTGCCAGCTTAGGTTTCAGTTTTTTGAGGGTTCATGAAGTCAGTTATCAACTATCTCTCCTGGCATCCAAAATTGTGTTCTTCTCTTCTATCATCAAAGCCCTCATGAATTTCTAATTCTTCCAATTTCTTTTCCTAATGCAAATTAAAACTGCACTGAGATTTCACCTCACTCCTGTCAGAATGGCAATTATCAAGAATATAGGGGCTGGGGTTGGGGCTCAGTGGTAGAGTGTTTGCCTAGCATGTCCGATGCCCTGGCTTCAGTCCTCAGCACCCCATAAAACAATAAATAAATAAAATAAAGTTTTTTTTCAAAGACTATGAAAAGCAAAATTGCTTTAAATAAAGAATGAAGTGACAATAATTGTTGGTAAGGAAATGGGGGAAAGGGTACACTCATACACTGCTGATGGGACTGCAAATTGGTGCAACTACACTGGACCAATTGAAGATTCCTTAAAAAACTAGGAATGGAAACACCTTTTGACCCAGTTATCCCACTCCTTACTATATATCCACAAGATAAAATCAGTATACTACAGTGACACAGCCACATCACAATAGAAGACACAGAAGCTCAATTCACAATAGCTAAGCTATGGAACCAACCTAGGTACCCATTAACAGATGAATGGATAAAGAAAATGTGGTATCTATACACAATGGAATATTACTCAGCCACAAAGAAGAATGACTTTATGACATATGCTGGTAAATGAGTGGATCTGGAGACTATCATACTAAGTGAAATAAGCCAATCCCCAAAAAACAGAGGTTGAATGTTCTCCCTAATATGTGGATGCTAACACAATGGGGAGGTGGAGCTGGTTGGTAAAAGTTCAATGGATTAGACAAATGAGAATGAAAGGCAGGGAGAGGAGATAGGAATTGGAAAGACTGTGGAATGAATCTGACATAACTTTCCTTTGTACATGTGTGAATACATCACAGTGAGACTCAACATCATGTACATCCACAAGACTGGGATTAAAATACGATATATTCCGTGTTTATATGAATATATCAAAATAGGTTCTACTGCCATGTATGGCTAAAAAGAACAAATTAAAAAAAATTTTAAACAGAGAAAGAAAAAAAATTCCTTTTCCTAGCATGTTAAAGGAGTTTTGGTTGCATGTGGAGATTTTCCCAGTCTGCCATATTTCACTTTTAGTCCATCTCCTCTGACTGTATCTTTACCAGAGATTTCCCCAGCAGACTTTCCCTTTCATCTCAACCCTCAGAACTAAGTCACACTCCCAATCTCAAACTGACTCAAACAAGGAGAACAGACTGTCGTGCTGCTTTGGGGTGGTCCCTTCTGAGGTTTGGATGTGGTTGTCCTCCTAGGTCCATGTGTTGGGATCCTCAAGGGGGCAGTATAGAGAAGGGGTGGATCCTGTAAGAGGTGAGGCCAAGTGGGAGGCCTAAGGTCATTGGGAGAGTGACCTCAGAAGGACACTCTGAGCACAGAAAAACCCTGGTTTCTGTCTGATGATGTGATTTTTTTCTTCACCGTCTCACATCAAATCACAGGATGTGGCAGAGCCAAGAGGGCCCTGACAAAAGCCATGCCTTTGAACTTCCAAAACTATGAACTAAATAAAACTCTTTTTTTAAAAGAAGTTAGGCTGCCTCAGGTATTCCATTATAGCCATGCAAAAGTGACTATGTAGTCACCTTCAAAAACCTTAATCAGGGCTTAGAGAGTCAAACTCCAAACCACTACTCAAATGAGGAAGTAACCTCTTAAAGACAATGGTCATACCTCTTAATGGTTCCTATCTTTAGCAATGGTTGTGGTTGTTTGACTGAGGGATAATCTATTTCATAAATACAAGATATGGAGAACATACTTATGCATAAATGGTGAAGTGATAAAGGCAAAATGAAACTGAGATAAGAACAGGAATAGTGGGGAAAGGAAAGTTAAAGTCTGTGTTTATACTGTCTGATTTGCAATGGGCTAACCAGGAAGAGTGACCCTTTCTTTTCGTGTGAAGAGGCATATTAAATGTCAAGAAGCTAAAAGACAGGATGAAGGTAGCTCTCAAGCTAAAGACTAAATCAAATTATTTCAAGGCCTGTTCTCTTAAGGTCATGTTGATTTAACAATGGCCAAATTGCTCTAGGATAAAAGTTTGGCCTGTTTGGTTTACTGTGGTCTTGTATTTACACCTGAGACATTCATTTGGAAATCCCAGTTCTATTCTGCAAGACATTAAAACAGCTTCTGAAAACTTTAATCAACTGATGTTTGAGTCTGAAATTAAAATTGGACACGATCATAATTTGGCTTAATATGTGATATTAAAGAGAATATCAATTTACTAAATAGAATAAAGGTCATGAACTCTGTGTTTGAGGAGGAAAGGATTAGAGACAATGAGCCCCCTGCCATGCCAACCAACCCCCTTGTAGTACTAGGTGTTAAATCCAGGGGCATTTGCATGCTAGGCAAGCACTCTACTACTGAGCTGCATCCCCAGCTAGAGAACCCATTTTTTCCACTTTGCTTTACAGGGTTTGTTGAGAGTACTGAAAGTCCTTTTACGATTTTATCCCTTTATTTTCTTTTTTTGGAAACATTTAAAAATCGACACAAAATAATTCTACATATTATTACATATAGTGAGATGTTTGAATATATGTACTCTTTTAAAAAAATATTTATTTTTTAGTTGTAGTTGGACACAATACTTTTATTTCATTTATTTTTATGTGGTGCTGAGGATCGAACCCAAGACCTTGCACTTGCTAGGTGCATGCTCTAAGGCTAAGCCACAAACGCAGACCCATTAAATGTACTCTTAAATGCATATGTTGGCATAGATTTGGAGTGTAAGTATCTGAATTTATCTAAAACTGTTATTTGAACTTGGCATTCATGCAGAATGCCAGAAAGTCATAGCCACTTGGAACATCCAAAGATATTGAGCCACAAATTTTTGAAAAATTAAGATATATAAAATCATGGACTACTTTTAAAGAAAATTGAACAATTGATTGCTTTAAATTTTATGTTTTTATTTTTTAGTGGTAGTTGGACACAATACCTTTATTTTATTCATTTATTTTTATGTGGTGCTGAGGATCGAACCCAGGGCCTCACATGTGCTAGGCAAGTGCTCCACCACTGAGCCAAAACTCCAGCCTTGCTTTGAAAGTACACAAAAATAAATAGTGCAAGTACTTTAGTGCTTTTTGTCTGTGTTGTCCTGTCTGATACATTGATGAGACAGTTGACTTTCCTGTCCATGCCACAATTTTAAATGTATTATGTATGTGGGAAAGATAACAAGTTTCCAAATATGACTTCCTTTTCCAGAAAATGTCTGAGTATAGACAGAGCTGAAGAAGCTGAGTGTGGCCTTCTCTGATCAGGAGGAGAGGTCCAGTATTCAGGGAGATTGTCTAATTGGGCTTGTGTGGTGATTAAGGGGCAGACAGCTCTGGCTTTGGAGGACAGAATTTCCCTGGCCCTCGCCACAGCCCCTTCTATCTCCTTCAGCAATTGTGAATATTTGGTCCCTAACACAACCACACCTGTAGAATAACCATGTTGGAATGTTAAAACTGGCATCGATGGGGCCAAGCCTCTGGCTAAAGGGAGTCTCACCTTCAACATCACCACCTCTGACACCAACCAACCAAGTGCAAAAGCTGTGCCTAGAATTACTGCTCCCATTCGGGTTGTATGGCACAGGAGTGCACATGCATACCTATGAGACTGAGCAATTTCTGGAGGCTGTGCCGTGCCCTTCCAAGTACCCAAAACTGGCAGCTTGGAACTCTGAGTGTAACACAGCTGGGCTGGTCATATTTGCCAAGTTTCCTTCAGAATTAAAACTCAGCACTTCAGTGATCATCTCTTGAGAAGGGGTTTCTAAAAGTTCTGAAAGTTTTAGACAATGACTTGGCATCTCTCCTTCCAGAAGACCAGTTCTGAAGATCAAGGCATCTCCTAGGTGCCATTTCTGCATAGCAGCAAACTGACCCTGGCTGACTGCAACCTGTTGCCCAAACTGTTGAGATTAGGAGGACTCTTTAATGCACTGAGTGTATTCTTCACAATGAAATGGACATTAGCTTTTATATGGCATGGCATGTGGTGGTTTGGAGATGAGCTGTGCCTGAAAAGCTCATTTGAGTTAATGGAGGAATGTTCAGAGGTGAATGATGTGATTATGATCATGGCGACCTAGTCAATCAATAAATCCTTTGGGTGGATTAATAATTAGAAAGGACCATTGTACTGGGTTATAACTGTGGTTAGGTGGGGCATGGCTGGAAGATGGAGGCCCTTGGAGATAACATTTTGCCATTGGCTCCTTCTTACTCTCTGCTTTGTGGTTGCCATGAGGTAAGCAGTGTCCTTCAAAATGTCCTTGTGCCCCAATGTTCTGCTCCACCTCTGGCCCAAGGCAATGGAGCTGGCTGCCCATGGACTGACACCTCTGAGACATGAAACGTTCTGCATCACCTTAGCCCCAAAGCAATGCAGTCAGCCAAACATGGACTAGGATCTCTGGAAAATGCAATGGTAGGCAACAGGAAGAACACTGCACACCTTCAATGTGGTGTAGAGAAAAGGATGTATTTATGCTTTGGTCAGGATGAGAGGGAACTGTTCCCAAGCAAAATACACATATTTTACCTGAAGTAATATCAGAGTCAGGCACCATTACTGGCTCAAGGATCCTGTGGGACAGTTCCAGGGACAACTGTAATGGTTTTCCAAATTGATAGTATGGTGGGAACTATAGGTGTATTTATCTGAAGGCAACGGATGGTGGTTTGACTCTGGATGGCTACAGTCATGTCCAGTAGAACCATGGAGATATTTTTGGAGCCAAGTAGAAGGACTGCCTAAGTAACCCAAAGGAAAGCAGCCTCAGAATGACCCTCTGGAGGGTGAGAATAACTGTGTGGTGGGTGTGTGAGAAGAAGCAGCGCAGAGTCAGGAGGAGCCTGAGCTCAGACCAAGTGGGGGTGGGGGTCTCTTCACCCTGGAGTCTTCCTTTGACCAACCGTCTTGGCTCAAGTCCTTTCTGCGTCAAGCGTTCCAGCCACACGTCACAAGGGCTAAACTCCAGTTCAGCCTTTGGTCGAAGGAGGAGCTGGCTTCTCAGCTAAGCTGCTCTGTGCTGACTAGCGTTGGACTAGTGTGGGACTTCTGCCTAGTGACGAGCCCCAGGTGCCCTCCATGGGCAGTCTTCTGACCAAGTGCGGTCGCAGTCCGCTCCGCAGGGCCCTCTTGGGCCGTCAGACTCCCCTCCGCCTCCACCAGGAGACTCCTTCTCCTCACAGGGACCACCCCGCTGCACCTGCCTCTCCCCTCAGCCCTGTCAGCAGGCGTTCCCTCCAGGATCCCAGACCTCGGGGGCCTCCTGCTGCTGGCAGGGACAGAGACCCGCTTCTCTGTCAGGGGATCCCGCTGCCGGTGGCCTGGGGGCCGTTCCCCAAAAAGCCAGTGCTATCGCGGAAGAACTCGCGCATCTTGGGGCCCTTGACAGCAGTAAGGGTGCCCCCTCCTGGGCGCAGGCCACGCCTCCTGCCTTCAGTTCCCCTCATCCACCAAGCTGAGGGGCCCATGACACCTGCTCGCTGCCCTGTTGGTGCGCCTAAGGAAGCTGAGCTCAGGGCCCAGGAACAGCGAGAAAAAAGAAAGATCCACCAACAGGAGGAGGAGGAGAAGGAGGAGGAGGAGGAGGAGGAGGCGGAGGAGGAGGAGGAGAAGGAGAAGGAGAAGGAGGAGGAGGAGGAGAAGGAGGAGGAGGGGGAGGAGGAGAAGCTGAAGGAGGAGAAAGAAGAAAAGCTGGAGGAAGAGAAGGACGAGAAGGAAGAGGAGAAGGAGGAGGAGGAGGAGGAGGAGAAGGAGAAGAAGGAGGAGGAGAAGCTGAAGGAGGAGAAAGAAGAAAAGCTGGAGGAAGAGAAGGACGAGAAGGAAGAGGAGGAGGAGGAGGAGGAGGAGAAGGAGAAGGAGAAGAAGGAGGAGGAGAAGCTGAAGGAGGAGAAAGAAGAAAAGCTGGAGGAGGAGAAGGAGGAGGAGGAGGAGGAGCAGGAGGAGGAGGAGGAAGAGAAGGAGGAGGAGGAGGAGGAGGAGGAGGAGGAGGAGGAGGAGGAGGACACTCGGGGAGACCTCAGTGCCCTGGAGGGAAAGAGTGTTCCAGAGAGGGCCCAGGTGTCTCTCAGGATGCTGTCACATGGGAGCCCCACCACCTGTAGCTCCCACGGCCCTGCTCAGGGAGTGCTCCTCCTGCTTCAAGCCCAGGGACACTCAATGCTCCACAACGGGTCCCAGGAGCATGTAGGTGAACTGGATCTTCTTGTCTCTCCAGCCTCCCAAGATGCCATCCAGGGAGAGCAGGGCCTAAAGCCGACCTGTGTTCTATCCCAGAGTTGGCCCTCACTAACCGCTGCTTCCAGGAGGCCAAATAAAAGGAAACGGCTCATGCCAGTGGCCCTGCCATCACTGATTGCCTGGCATCAGGATGGGCTGCCCCCACCTACAAAGTGGCCACTTTTATGTACCAAAGGCACCCTGAGGAGGGTTCAGAGTGCCAGAAGTAACAACATGGAACCTGAGGCAGAGGTCGCCCAGGGCAGAAGAGAGGCTCTGGAGGACTGCACCACCACTGTCCATGCATCCTCCCCACCTGCAGGCCCTCCCTGGAATGCAGGCCCCCTCCCCCCACCCACTGACCCCTCCCCCATCCCAACCAACCTTGCCAGCAGGCAGATGGAATTCCAGCCTGCTGGACCCCTGAACCTGTCCATCCCTCCACCTTCCCCCTCATCTAATATTCCTCTGCCTCTTCCCAGGAAACCTCCTTCTCCCTTCAGCCCCAGTCCCCATGTTGGAGTTACCCCTAATGTGTTTCACCTTCCCACACCTCTTACCCAGGTCCCTTTCCCCTCCAATCCTACCTCTTCCAGAACGGAATCCCCAACCCCCATGTGTATTGATCCTCCTCCTCCTTTTTATCTTCCTCCTCCTCCAATTCCTCCTCCTCCACCTCCCCCTCCTCCACCACAACCACCTCCTCCCCTTCCTTCTTCTTTTCTTCCTCCTCTTCCTTCTCCTCTTCCTTCACTTTTTCCTCCTCCTCCTTCACCTCCTCCCCCACCTCCACCACAACCACCTCCTCCCCTTCCTTCTTCTTTTCCTCCTCCTCCCCCTCCCCCTCCACCTCCTCCTCATCTACCTCCTGCTTTTCCTCTGCCTTCTCTTTCTCCTAATCCTTCTCCATTTCCTCTTCCTCCTCCATCTCCTCTTCCTCCTCTTCCTCTTCCTCCTCCTCCTCGTCTTCCTCCTCCTCCTTCTCTTCCTCCTTCTCCTCCTTTTCTTCCTCCTCCTCCTTTTCCTCTTCCTCCTTCTCCTCTTCCTCCTCCGTTTCATCCTTCTCCTTCTCCATTTCCTCTTCCTCCTCCTCCCATTCCTCCTCCTCCTACTCCTTTTCCTGCTCCTCCTCCTCTTCCTCCTCCTAATGTTCCCTCTCCTTTGGCTGCTCCTCCTGCTGCTCCTCTTCCTCCTCCTCCTCCTCATTCTTTCCCAAGACCCACTCCTGTCCCTTCCACCCGCAACCCCAATACCCAGGGCCAGCACTCTGTCCCTCCAACCCTCATAGCCATGTCATCGGCTCACCTTTCCCAGCATCCTGCTGTGCTGCCTGAGGACATGGTCATGGACACTACCCCCCCTTCCATGGCGGTCATTTTCCCATCTTCTGCGTCCAGTGACAGCTCTGGCCCCCACCGCAGTGTCCATGGCCATAGGCAGCACAGGCAGCCAGCAAAGGGACCAGTCTTCCCTGGCCTCTCAACCCTTCAGATCTCCCAACCCAACCCCAATCTGTCCCATTCCATTGTCCCACCACCCACCCCTCAGCCTGCATCAGGGAACCCTGCTGGACAGCAAAGAGCCTCTCTTCCCAATGCCCCCATGGTTACCATGCTGCCAGTGAAGGTCCACTCACCGGCCTCCACCCTGGCACAGAAGGCCTCTGCACCACCAACCTCCCAGGCTGTCAGTGAAGAGCCCATGGATACCACCCCTCCTTCGAAGGCTGTCATGTTCTAGTCACCTCCTGCCTGCCAAGTTCTTAGACTGACTCAATTTGGTAAGCATGGCAGACACCTCGACAGCTATTTCTATATTGTAGGCCTGGTGTCACATATTTGGGGTTTGATTTCTGCTTGCTATTTCTTCCCAATGTTACTTTTGAGGTAAAATGTGCTTTGCAAATGTTGGCTTTTGACATAATAGCTGAAGACTCAATCACCAAGGAAGCAGCATATGTGTGTATATGCACACACACACACACACACACACACACACACACAAACACACACACACACACCAGAAATACCATAGTCTTTGTCTCTAAATTTCAGAAGTAGGCAAATTTGAAAATTTTCTAAAACTATAAAGGAGACTAAAGAGAAGTGATAAGTGTAAGAACTGTGGGAGCCTGGACTTAAATCAAGCATGGAGGATGACAGCAGGACAACTAACAAATTGGGCTGTAGACTGGAGGAATGTATTGTGTCAATGTTAGTTTCCTGAATGTAGGAATTTTTCAGGGTTATGGGAGAGAATTGCTATCCTGGACAATTCATAGCAGAGTAAAGGCATTAAGTGTCCAGGGGTGTGAGACACAAATACTCTTCTCAAACTGTTCAGAAAGGTTGAATTAGGGAAAGAGGCAAGATAAAGTACATCTGGCAAAATGTGAAAAGTCTGTGACTCCTCCTAGACATTCCAAATAACTCTCATGGAGAGGCAGGAAATAAAGTTTGTCCAGGCAATTTCAGTCGTCTTCCCTCCCCCACTAGGAAGAAAAGTTTTGCATTCATTTGCAAATACACTGACTTCAATATTTCACATGTGTATATGAATATTTCAACTATTATAATATAGATCTCTCTCCCTCATTGATGGCATGTTAAAATATTTAAAAGCTGTTTGCTGAACGAGATTGGTCAATTTTTTTAAAGGTCTGAAAGAAACAAGAGTTTAATAAGATGCCGACCTTGGTTTCTGTTCCTCTCATCATTTCCTTGAAGGATCTTAACTCAGCTAACCATTTTTAATTAGGCAAAGGTTTGTTGAATTTTGTTGATACTTGCCCTCAACTAGCTTTGAACTATGAATAAACATACCTGAGCAGCTAGCTATGACAGAGAGCAAGATGGAAGCACCCAACAGAGAATAATATGAACCAATGTTCTTTTTCTTGGAAGTGTCTTACTCTGATTTTTCTACTCCTTCTCATTTGCAGGCCTCATGTCCTTTGCCATAGGAATGAACTCACCACCTGGACTGGCCCATCAGGGAACTCAAACTTCCCCAAAATGACAAAGGATTCAAGGTGGAGACTTGTTCCATATGGAGACCACCCAAGTCCTGCACAGTGGCTGACTGCTGTGAAAGAGAAATGTCTCTCCATCTGACATCAAGAACTAAACAAGCCAGATATATATGCCAAATGTCTTCTTTGATATAAGGAGGTCATCAAAGAACAGAACAGGGAGGAAGAGCATGAGAAGAAGATCACCATTAAATTGGGATGAGAGGGGGGAGGGAAAGAGGGAGAGAGAAGGGAAATTGCATGGAAATGGAAGGGGACCCTCATTGTCATACAAAATTACAATATAGGAGGAAGTGAGGGGAAAGGGGAAAAAAACCAAGGTAAAGAAATGAATTACATTAGATGGGTTAGAGAGAGAAGATAGGAGGGGAGGGAAGGGGGGATAGTAGAGGATAGGAAAGGCAACCCATATAATCCCTTGGTGCATGGATGGCAAGAGCTCATAAATGGAGTGAACATGGTTCTGGAAGATGATACCTTCAGTACAGGCTGCCATCCTGCTTCATGAGCACCAAGTGAAAATGCCGTTGCCTAGTCTGTGCACATTTGGGGAGGAAAGGGAATTTTGTATTGTCATTCTCTAAATGAATACATCAACTTGCCGAATTGTCTGACCACCTTGTTTACTTTTGATCAAGGATCTCAGGAAACTAATGATATAGAAAAGAATTGTTTGGTAGCTGCTACTATCCCTATATTCCTTGTGATGATACACCTCATATGCATAGTATGTGGCTTTCACCTGCAGTGTCTTAGGCATATCTGTTCTTGAACAATATATCTGGTGCTGCAGAAAGGGAAACAATGAGACTGTTAATGCCCTGGGGTGCAGCTCAGTGGTAGAGCACCTGCCTGCCCTGCACAAGGCCCAGGTTTCAGTTCCCAGCCCTATAAAATTGAATGTTATGCTTATAGTAGACTAAGAACTTGAAAATAGATTTTCAAAGAGTAAATTGAAGTATGATCAGGGTCAATCACTCACCCCTGCCCACCCCAACTTCATTCTTCAACTGTGCCCATTTTTCAACTGCAGAATGTGTCATATGTATATGCTTTTTTTTTTTTTTTTCAGGGCTGGTGATGGAACTCAATCCTCGTGCAAGCTAGGCAAGCACTCTGTCACTGAGCTACATCCCCTGCTCTGAACGTACTTTTATTGTCAAGCATTATCCACATCTGTGCTACCTAATTCTAGGAAATATTTTTCATTTCTTTGCTTCACATGATCTCAGAGAGTCTTTCAAGAGTAACCAAAACTTAAGTTTCAGTAGGTGAGGGCTTGGTAGACTTGGGCATATAATTCTTGAAGTCTCCATGGAAACGTCAGTTCCCAACTCTTTGCAGACATGGGATCATTCTGCAGTCCCACTTCTTGCCTGGGGAGACCATAAACAAGAACATGGTTCCTAAGCTATAGAACTCAATGTGGTTCTGTTACAAAACACAGAGACTTGATTGGCCTTTGTCTTGGCACAGTAGCTCCAAGCTTGGAAGAAATACAACACAAGGAGACATTAGATCTTGCAGCATTATTTCATCTCATTTGCACGTTTTCTCTGAGATTTTGCAATCTTAGAGCATCTGAATAAGAGGTGGTAACAGTCAGGGTTATAGATTTCCTGCTGGAATTGTTACAAATTATGAAAATGGAAAAACAATAGAGGCTAATACAATATGGCCTAGAATTGCAACATTTTCAAAAATACCGTACTTTAAACATTTCGGTCAGGCCCCAAAGAAAAATTGTTTAATATGATTTGGGTTCAATTTGAGATGTCACATTGATGGACTGATATGGGTGGGAGTTTTGGGACTGAGGGTTATTTTGTTATTTACTAATAAATGAGACTACTTCATCACAAAAAAAATCACAGCATTTCTTTTTAATATTTGGCTTAGAAAAAAATTGGTGCTCCCCAACAGATGACCAAGTCCAATTTCTCATGCTTTTTTAAGATTGTTTTTATTTTTTCATTTGTTTTCAGACAGAAAGGAGACTGTTCTGAGCTGCTCCCCACTTGGAATCTGAGTTGCTTTTTGTCCCCATATGGAGTATTGTTTTCTTCTCAGTGACATATGCAAAGATCAAGTGAATTGGCTACTGAGACATGAAGCGATTCATGAGGTCCCCTGAACCATTTGCTCTGAGGACACATCATGTCCTCCTGCAGATCCAGAAAGTGCCCAGAATTCCACGAAAAATGTGTTGAAACCAGGCACCTTCATTGTAAACAGCACTACCTAGTCACCAAGCTGTGTCACCTCTTGCCATTTAAAATGAACAGATGTTATTTTTGCTCCGAACTGGATTGCAAAACATCTATTTTGTTTTAGCTCTTCTTTGCCAGTTAAAATCACATGAACAACAATACCTGAGCTACATTCCAGAGTGCCAGAAATATTTGTTTTCCAAATCAAGCATGTAAAGATCTCAGAAGGTGAAGGATTTAGTCTGGCAGCATTGAAAGAATGGACTGGAAGGAGGGCCAGAGTTTCCAGGTGTTGGTCACTAAGAACCAACCTGTTGTGGCCACTCTGCTTTCTCAGGGTGGGCCTGCAGTTGGAGAAGGCAGCTGTAAAAGGGTAATGGCGGTATCGTAGAATCTGAGTGACATATCAGTATATATATATATATATATATATATATATATATATATATATATATATATATATATATATATATTTAACCAGGTAACTCCCTGCTCCTGAATTCTGCCATGCAACCAGACCTGACAGTGAGCCAAACATACAGTGGTCCCATCTGTCTACAGGACCCGCTGGACAAGGAATTCATGACAGAGTCCTCCCTCTTCAACCCTTTGTAAGACATCAAATCAAAGTGCAGAGCTCATTCATGGTTTCTCTGCAAGTGTCTGAGAGAGCCGAGTGCCATGGCAAGAATCACTCTGGGACATTTCCCCATGGAAACAATCGCAGCTTTAGTACAATGCATCCCCGAAATAAAACACCATAAATCCAAATCCTGGCATCACTCCCCACAAGGACAGAACTGAGGACAACTGGTGTCTTTGGCCATTTAGGAGGGCACTTAGTAATGCCAAATATAGGTGGGTGGTAAGTGTGTGCCTGTGTTCTTTTCAGAGTTTGTTTAAATACTTCATATAATTATATCCTGTCAAAGTCATTTTATGATCTTTATCATCCCTTTGTCAGAAAGAAATGCCACCACTCTATGGGTCTATTTGATTTACACAGCACACCAGGACCAAGGCTAAGGTTAGGCTTTGTGGTTGTTATCTCAGAAAGTTTTAAATGCCTGTTAGAGTTGGTAGCCATATTAGCTGAAAGTGTCTAGGTAGTCCCCTGGGTTTAAGCCCCTTTGAAATATGTTACCTAGGGGATGATCAGGTAGCCCCCAAATCATTCTTTGGCATGACCACAACAAGTACCATGTTTATAGCTTTGCATGGCTTATATGCTAGTAGATAATTTAATGCAATGACAGTCTCATTTCATCAGTAAATGACCTAATAAACACACTCAGTGTTCATAGACCTTGCTAAGCATGTTACTTCATGATGAGCGATGATGAATAGTCATTGCAAAGCTGCTCCTTTGAATTACCACTTCAGTTACTGGACTGTGTTGTATGCACAATTAAGTTCCAAGTATTTTCTTTCTTTCTTTGGGTTGGAAGAGAGGAGATTTTCTTGATGTTTCGCAGGACACATAAGGTGCCCAGCTTGGCTCACTTTTAAAATGACGTCCTAACTGTGGATTAGTTTTTGGAGTTGCAGCCTGGGACTTAAGTGGGTGGCAGAATTTCACTTTGTCCCCTGAGTCCTAAGCAATGAGAATTGGGTAGTGTGCTGAGTCACAGGGTGTCTGGCTGAGAGGGATGGGGCCATTGGATCTGCAAGCATCGTTAGATTAGCACAGATTCAAGGCTGTGACAGGTTTCTCTCTAAAGTAAAGCTAACTAAAATTTTATCTCATAAAATAAAATCTGTAATAGGACTAGTCCAAAATTATTGTTCTAGCTAACTGAACTCTCTAACAATTTACTAACTTGAAACTCAACTTTTCCTTAAGTTGATGAATGTTGACTTGTTTATTCTCTCCCAAATTAATTACTTTCTATAAATGTCATTTCAAAATCTGTTTTACTTCTTTTAAATAATCCTCTAATGCCACCCTAATGATTATATTTGGATAAAATTCCAATCCTCCATACCTTTCTTGGTTAGCATTTTAGGACATGAAAGGATCTTAGTTGAAGTATGTGTGAGCATCAGTGTATAAATGTTTGCATATGATGTCACTCTTCTTTTGATGACTCAATGTAGAGTGAATCAGTCAACCATATTTACCAAGTACTCTCCCTGTAAGGTTTCATAAGTTACAAGGGTGTGTTCTGGATGAAGAAATGTAAAAGACACATCCAAGATCAACCCACTCCTCAGCTATGTTTATTTTATGTTCATTAAAGAAAGTGAGAAGATTAAATCATAACAAACCCAAAGAGCTTTCTTTTCCTCTCCCTCTGACTTAACAAAGACCCAAGTTGAAAACTAAGAACTCTGATAGCTCTGTGAAAGATTCCCACACACCTATTCTGTGAAAGGGGAATTTTCAAAGTTCTTGACAAGGAGCACTGAACAAGAGTCTATGAATTTGTTTGGGGACAAATAAATGTGGGGAGTTGAAACATATCTCCTGTTATTTGCAGGATATAAATGAAAAATATGCCCTGGGGATAAAGAAAGCAACACATAGTAATCAGATTGCTCTAATGCCATCCATCCCAAATTGTCATATGGCACATGCTTGAAATGATTTATATGATGCCAAATATAAAACAGGAAACTCAGACAGGTGGTTCTGTTGTCATATTAAATAAAAGGCTGTCAGAGTAGCAGGTAGATTTGGAGGGGAATATATTTCTCTTTGATCAGAGTTAACTAGTGAATGACATACCGAAAATGAATACTTCTTTAAGAACCATAGGCATAAAACTTTCCCACTGTGCCTCTCATGCTTCATAATATAACTTGCCAACAATACCACCTCCCTCTACAACCCTTGCCTTGATTGATTATCTTCAGACTCTGCATACAATTTGCATGTTTGGGTAGGAGGAAGGAAGTATGTTTGACACATAACAATAATAATATAATTTCTAATTGAAGAAGAGGAAAAAATAGTTTAAAGCTCCAATTATCCTGTAGATTCTGGTTCAATTTAGGAGTATGATGAATAATGTTTCAATCTAAACCCAGGGAATTAAGCTGACTTGAAAGAAAAAGGACATGATGTGCTGCCTAATAGCCCCTTTTCAGATAGCTTCATTCATATTCCTTCTCTTTGGATCTGGAAGTAGATCATTAAGCCTGATGATCTACACCAGACAACAAGATTACAGCCTGGTGTTTTTACTAGGAATTTTGAATCCTCTTCATTTATTCCTATGTGTATGACCTGTTTAGTGTGTTGCTGCTCTGTGCAAGGCATTCTGCTAAGTGTTGTTGATGTGTTGTGGCATTATGAAGAGTAGGGGTTGCCTGTGTCTTTGTCATCATGGGCTAGAGAGCCTGAAGGGAAGGCAGCAGCAGAGAAAGTCCTACGTCAAACTAAGACAAGGCACAATAACTAGGACATGTTCAGGTTGACAACCAAACACACTGAATATCCTCTGCATTGCAACTTGGGTTCAACAGCAGGAAAGGATATCATGGAGGCCCCTTCTTTTGGCAACTCTGTTTAACGAAAACTAGAAAATGCAAGGAGGCACCTTCCTGATTGGAGGTCCCTAAGTGTGTTGGTTAGAGTTCTCCTATGACTGAAGTTGAGGTCCAGAATATAAATGGGTCTCCTTGCTGTAAGGCTGTGAGTAAGATTTAAATGTGCCTCATTCTTAGTACTATTGAAAGATACTAATGATAACAAACATGTTACTAAATATTGTTCATACATGTAAATCACGAATAACTTGTTTTGCAATGAATCTTGCATTCCTCTACTGTATAGCTGCTAATATAGGCACGTAAAAGGCTAACAAAAACCAAACAACAACAACAACAAAAAAAACTTGCCATCTCTAGATTTAAATTAGCAGCAGCAGCCTAAAAGCTTTTTGTGTGATTAACTCTAATAAAAGAGAGGAAAAAAAATGATGAGGAGATGCATTATTCAAAAAATAGGATGCCCCGAGATTTTAGTATGTAAAGATTATATTATTACTCCATTTCATTTCTTTTTATAAACAAGAAACTACATTAAAAAGAATCTCAGCTTTCCCTAGACATCTCTCTTGGCCAATGTGAAATATTTTCCTCACTGCATTCAAGAGAAGAGAGGGGACATTTAAAATGCAGTGTGATGTGACTTCCTATGCCTTTCCTCCTTGCATTATGTGATTTCGCTCATAACACTGCTGGGTTTTTTGCAATTTCACATTAATATGAATGTGGTTAAGTCACTTTTAGCTTAACTCTTTTAGCTTCTGTTTGCAAATTGAGGACCATATTGGTTACACAATAACCTAAAAAGTTTCCTCAGTGTGACTGTCTAGTGGGTCATGCAATTCCCTGCTAAAAACAAAGATGCTCTTAGGGATCCAACCATACAAAATAGAGACATAAACACAGGGTGGCTATAGAGTGGCTCTGACATTGCTCCTACCTCTGAGCTAATGCTGTGTGGATAGCATCTTCTTGCTCTGACTGGGTTCTGTGCAATCGGAGGCCTTCCAACAAGACAGTGCAATCAGAACAAAGCCTCTTCCACTTGGAGTTTCAGGAATGTATGCCTCTAAGTTGGAAGCTCTTCAGCAGAATCCACAGGATGTTCTAAAAGAACATAGAGTAAGTGTCAGTACATGGGTCTGGCTGAAGATTTTCTCAGGCAGCAGTGTATGGACACAGGGCTGGAGTGGTTGGAGGTGGCTGAAAAACAGCCAGAGATAGAGTTGCTGCTGGGACATGATCTATGGTGGACAAAGAAAGGTAAAGGCATGGATCAGTAGTGCATGAGAAGCAGAGCCTTGGCTTCTCCAGCTAAAGCCCTGCTAATCAACGTGGGATGGTGAATTTACCAATGGGTTAAAACATAATAAATGCACTGTACAATTCCATGGCAGCATCTTACCACTCCTCCTGCCCTGTGGAGTCCTGTCAACTCCCTGCTGTTTCATGATCATTTGTCTTCCTTGTATCTCCATCTGCTTCTATTGTATAAATCATCTCTCTATGAGAGCTTTAATATTCTTGAAATAGGTGCTGTGTCTTGTGCTCTCTTTGGCTGGATGGCCTGCACGCGCCTCACTGCATTGCCTACAGACCCAAGGCCCCAGATGCAGGTGCAGATCCCGCCGGCAGGGCGCGTACTGTCCGCCCTGATTCTCCGCAGCGCCCGCTCCCGCTGAGAGAGCTTGAGGCAGTACCTGGTGGGATAGCGCGCCACTCAGGTCGCCCTCTAGTGGTGCCCGGACTGGCCCTGGCGTGGCGTCCGCAGGCCTGACCGTGCGCTCAGCCCGTCGCAGGCAGGTGTGCAAAAGCGGACGCGCTGAGGCCGCCCTTTTCGCAGCGGACTGCAGCACGAAGTTGGCCGCCGCCCCCAGAACTTTGGTCGCCTCCAGCTTCCCCGGAGGCGGCGCGGGCTCCAGGCCATCCTGAGGGCGGCAGGTGAATTGCTTATTGGAGGCGCCATTCGGACCCACTGATGGTGGGGATGGCGCGCTGCGACTGTGACCATCTGACAGTTGGTCCCTGTGGTGCCGGCTGTTGGGAGCCGGGTGCCGCGGCCCACCCAGGCCGGCCTATTGCCTGGGGGCGCCCTCAAGCTGGGTAGGGGCGGCGGTTGGGCGGTTGGGCGCGTGAGTGAGTGTGGCCCCACAGGTCCCTGGGCACGCGGGGGATGGGGCGGCAGGGGGAGTGGCCGGTGAGTGCTCCGGCTTCCAGTTAGGGGTGGGGGGAGAATCCCTTGAGCTGTGACAGTTGTGCCTGGAGGCAGATGCACCTGAGGATCAATAATAACCCCTGGTTTGGCTGCCTTCCAGTTGATTCAGGCCACCAGTGCCCGCTCACACCTAAAGCTCCTTTTTCCATCTCTTCATTTTGTACTTAGGCTCTTTGTCACTCTGTGTTTTATGTTTCTAAGTTGGATTATTCGCTTTCTACAGATAGATTATGAATGTCTCCAATGAGGCCTTTAATATTTATTTTTCTCGAAACTCAGTTTTTATTTTTGACCTACCAGCAACCAAGAACTGAGCCTTTAAAGCGTGCATTTTCTTCCTTAATTCAGCTAAGGAAACAGTTATAGAACACCTACTGTGTGCATTCATTGTGCTTGGTGCTGTACTGGACACTTACCATGCAACTTGTGGTCTAGCAAATGTCCTTAGTGCCCTTAACAGTTGCAGTGGTCAAGCAGAGTCCTCAGGGAAACCAAGACACCAGCAGGGACTGAATCATGGTCTAGTAGAATCAGCAGTTGGCACTGTGGTGGGACAAGCTTTTCATAGATGACATAGTCCCAAAGTTGTGGGCCAGAGTCCTATCAGGGATGCAGGAGTGGCAGCAACTGCCATAACCCATCCATACCAGGGATCCAGAGGGGTGACAACAGCTGGCTTGACTACCTGGCTGTGTGACAGGGTGATTGGTGACTGTCAGTTGAGCCTGTGGACCACTGTACCTGACTGTTGAACAGTTGGGAACATGTTGTGGCAGTGACCTAAACAGACACCCATCCTTCCC
Source organism: Callospermophilus lateralis (assembly GCF_048772815.1). Taxonomy (NCBI): domain Eukaryota; kingdom Metazoa; phylum Chordata; class Mammalia; order Rodentia; family Sciuridae; genus Callospermophilus; species Callospermophilus lateralis. The sequence goes on from NC_135308.1 coordinate 46,845,279, forward strand.
TTTCCCATCATTCCTGAGGAGCTGAGATTTATTCCCTGTATTTCAGGCCCTGTGGCCTCACCTCTCATCCTTATTCTACTTCCTCACTTTTGTCCTCTGAAGGGGGAGCATATAGGTCACTGCAGTAAAGGGTCCTGCAGAGGTCACAGCCTGGTGGTGGTGGCAGTGATGTGGCAGGAAGCAAGGACACCAGGCTCCCATGCCCTGTGTGGCTCCTAGGAGAGCATGTCCCTGTTCTGATCCACAGTAGAAGGAGGCAATGTGAGTGTCAAAGTCTTTTTCAGGTTTTCCTCATTATCAAACACATTGATGCTGAACTCTCATTGTGTTTGGATATGCAATCACCAGGGAATTCAGCAAAACTCAAACACCAAACCATCAGTTGAAAAATGAAACACTTTATCCAACCACATTCCATTAGTCACCTCTAGGTCCACTCCTGGGACCATTCTCATTGCTCTCAGTCTGGGTTCCATGGAACCTTCTCATCATAGGACAAATCATATTTGAATAAGTCCAGTATCAGGTGTTATAATTTCAAATTGAGGTGTCCACTAGAAGCTCACGTGTGAGACAATGAAAGAAAGTTTTGGTGTAAACAGATTGGGATGTAAGAACCTTAACATAAACAGTTCCTTAATCCACCAATATGGATAAACTGAGGGGTAACTCTAGACAGGTAGAAGTTGGTTAGAAGAAGTAGGTGACTGAGGGCATGCCTTTGGGGCTTATACTATGTGACTGGTGCTTGCTCTCTCTCCTACCCGATGGCCATGTTCTTAACTGGATACTTCCACCACATACCACATACTTCTGCTATGATGTTATGCCTCATCTTGGGCCCAGAGTTATAGAGTCAGCTGTCTAAGGACTGACATAAGAAACTGTGAAGCAAATAAACTTTTCCTCCTCCTTCTTGTCAGGTCTTTTGGTGATAATTTTTTAAAAAGCTGGTTAGATGAAATTGATACCAAGAGGCGAGTTCTTCTTGTGATGAGTCTAACTATATTGTTCAGGAACATCTGGCAATTTTTAGTATTTGAAGTAGGACTTTTTTTTTAATCTTTAAAATTTTTATTATTTATAAATCCAAAAAGAAATGATAAAGACACAGGAGAACAACATAAATTTACACATCATGAAACACATTTTTGGCATCATCCTTTGTATAAAATAATACAAATATACCACTTTATTAATTTTTTTCTTTGTTGTACTGAGGACTGAATGCAAGCACACTCTACTTCTGAGTTACATCTATATGTATAATATGAGATGAATTGCATTCTGCCATCATGCATGACAAAGTAGAATAAATAAAGAATTTAATAAAAAAAATTTAAAAATAATAATCATCACCATCTTAAAAAAATTTTAAACCATGAAAATTAATTGTAATCTTGCCTTTGCCAAATGACTGATGTTGATTTATTATATCAATAAAATAAAATTCTTCAGAATGTACATTGAAAAACCATAATTTTAAAATTCATATAAAAATAAGAATCTTATAATTTATCAAGATACTACATGAATGAAGTGCTTGGCATGGTGGCACATGCCTGTAATCCTAGCTACTCAGGAAAAAGGATCGTGAGTTCAAGACCAGCCTTGGTAACTTAGTGAGGCCCTGTTTCAAAATTAAAAAAGGATTAAAGTAGGACTTTCTAAAATTTTAGAGATGCAAGATGGAAAAGAATTGAACATTGCCACTGGAACTTGTGTGGCTCTGGTGGAGGCTCAGAAGACCAGAATGGTGGTAGTATTGTACATAAAAAAAAAAAAAAAAAGGCTGTGCTCATGAGATTGCAGCAGAGGAGTACACCATTAGAATTGCAAATAGAGGCCATTCATGTTACATTATGGCATAGAAATTAACATATTTTCAACAAGTTCTGCCACTGTGTGGCTGAATTTAGAGGTACTCATTACTCTGCTGAAGGAAATTTCAAGGAAGCCCAGCATTCATCTGCTGTATGAATATGACTAGCAGCTTTTCTCCAGGTTTATTGTGATAATGAGGAATAGAAATGAGAGGGTAAATGGAATTTGAAAAGAAAAGTCAGAGTAAAATTGGGTCTCAGTAACATGTGGTTGTCAAAGCATTACAGTCACTATAGAGATGCTAAACAATTTACTCTGAGACAATAGGAGATATGGCTTGGGAACATCCCAGGAATTGGCAAGACCATCCTGACCACTGCTTCATTGCTCTAGGACAAGGGTTGGAATTCCTCTGGATGTCTTTGTCTTGTAGATTTTGGATTTCTTTCTCTGGCTTATACTTTTGACAGTTGGGTGAATTACCCTGGTGAATATATCTTCAGGCAATGTCTATTTGGGGTCTCATAAGCTTCCTCTAGATGGATGTCCACATCTTTCCCAAGATGAGGAGAGTTTCTGCTATGACTTCAATGAATGGGCTTTCTATCTCCTCACCTTGATTCTCCTTACATTCAGATGTCCTGAAAGTGTGAACATCTGTGCATTAAATGGTGTCCAAAGAGATCAGATGCTCCCCTGGTGTTTTCTATTAGGTTTCCCTTCTACTTTGTCTCAGAAGAGCTGCCTTAAAGGTCTGATATTTCTTTGTTTTGCTCAATATACTCTGTTGTTTGGGATTTCTAATGCCTTTGTGTATGTTGGTTCAGATCAACACTGCACATGACCTTTATGCCAACAATGGTTTTTAGGATACATTGATGTGAAATTTGTTGAGCTTATTTGGCTTTATAATATGCAAGTTTTATATGTTAACATTTAAAATGTCTACGGAAGTAATCTCAGTTACACCCATGCTGCTGTTAAACCACAATGCAAAGAAAAGACCATGGACTCCAATTTTCAATCAAATTAAAGCAAGCCTGTAATTCCGACTAGACTAGCCGCGACAGTTTTTCCCGAAATCTGTGGGTTAGAAGACAGCCCTCCAGCTCTCTAGAAGTGCAGTTTTATAGCACAAAAATTTGAGAATTAACAGATTAACATGCCTGACAGTGAGGCTGACCTGGGCTGGGGCTGAAGTCTAGCAGGTGTCTTCCAGTAGGCAGAGTCAGTGCAGGGCGGAGCCTGAGCTCTGGCGGGCCACTGACAGTGGGCGGAGTCATTCCTGGGCTGAGTTGGAGTTCCAGCAGGGGTCAGCCTGAGGCGGGATGGCCCTGTGACTACCCTCTGCCCAAGCTGGCCTGTAGTTCAGCAGGGAGGATCAGGCCTGGGCCTGATGTGCACTGGGGTCCCCTGGTGGTGGGATGGAACTGTGCTTACCCTTGCCCAGGCTTCTGCACAGCAGGACCTGGCTGATCAGGTAGGAGCCTGAGCTCAGGGAAAGTAGGCGGAGTCAGCGCAGGGCGGATCCTGAGCTCTGGTGGGCCACTGACAGGGGGCGGAGTCATTCCTGGACCCAGCCTGAGCCCCAGCAGGGCTTCAGCCTGAGGCAGGAGCTACCTTTGACTACCATTTGCCACCTCCTGTCTTCCTGGGAGGTCTGGGCCAATCTGAGCTCCCAAGGATGTTTGCTGAGGAGTGAAAACAGTTTTCCTCTGTTGGCTATCCGTGAGGACTCCTCAGCACAGGAAGAATGACAAGGCCCTTGCAACCAGCACGACCAAACCTGACATTCCAGCTAGGGGTCAGGACAGAGAATCAGCAGATCATCAACACACTCCGGAAACCAGGGATGCCGTGATGGGACGCAGAAGCCCACAGGTATGCTCGGGCTCAGTCCGCCGGCCAAAAATCCTTGTGAACAGGAGGACAGTAAAGAACCCTAGGTGGTTAACGAGCGGCAGAATATTTAGGAAAAGCTGGCTCCACCAGATTGGTGTTGATTCTGGAAAGAAGACCATGATGACAGGAGCATGTGGATGCACAAATTCATGTGTCTTGTGTGTTAAGAATAAAGGGCTTGAACCTGGTGTTCTGTCACATGGAGGCTGAGGCAGAAGGATTATGAGTTCAAAGCCGGCATCAGCAACTTAGCAAGGCCATTTGCAATTCAGTGAGGCTCTGACTCGAAATAAAATACAAACAAACAAACAAGCAAACAAACAAACAAAAAGGGCTAGGGATGGGGCTTGGTGGTTAAGCACCCCAGGGCTCCATCCCCAATGAAATAAAAATAAATCATGTGCTTGAACCCAGAGAGGAAGATCCCACTGAAATACATTCAAATAGCTATATGCAACTTTCAGATATTGTTCTCCTAAGTCTTTGAGTTCTAAGTCAATAAAACTATGCAAATAAAGAATCACATCCTAATAGGTAAAGTGTATTCTTTCAGAGAGAGGCCAGTGTTGACCAGCTATCTACTTTCCTCATTTCAATTTCTCTAAAATCTTACTGCTCGAAGGTATCATGAGAGAAAACAAGGTATAAAGTCATGTTGCAAAATTAGGTCACAAAAGTATACATGTGTGAGTTGTGTGTGTGTGTGTATTTAAATTTCTTATTTGGTACCAGGGATGGAAAATCAGAGGCACTCTACCAGTGAGCCATATCCCAAGCCCTATTTTGTATTTTATTTGGAGACAGGGTCTCCTCTCACTGAGTTGCTTAGTGCCTCACAGTTCCTGAGGCTTGGTTTGAACTTGTAATCCTCTTGCCTCAATCCTCCAAGCCACTGGGATTACAGGCATAGGCCATCATGCCCAACACCAAAGTACTATTTTGGAAAAATAAAAGAAGTCATGGATTTAGCACAAGAGGTATTCTTCATTGAGTGTATTGTAAACTCTAAAGGGTGGCAACTGGGAACTGAGTGACAGATCCCAAAAGAGAGATCAGGAAAGACTTGCATAGATAAAACATTTGATAACATCACAAAGGTCTCATTTCCATTATTTGGAGAAAGACATATGATTCCATATAAGGTAGTGGGAACATTGTGAAGATGCCTAATGATGTAGTTAAGAACATGAAATCCAATTCCTATCTCTTTATGTATGTCAAAATAAACTCCAAATGCTGTGATAAATTAAATGTAGAAATCATCTGTGTTTTGAAGAAAATAAATGAATATTTATACAATAGTGTGTGATTTATAAGCATCATTGTGGAAATCTAGAAAGAAATGTTGGGCTGGGTATGTGACTCAAGTGGTAGCATGCTCACCTGGCATGTGTGCACCCGGGGTTCGATTCTCAGCATCACATAGAAACAAAGATGTTGTGTTCGCCGAAAACTGAAAAATAAATATTAATAAAACTCTCTCTCTAATTCTCTCTCTGTGTTTTTATAAAAAAGAAGGAAATGTTGGTTACTAATGCATGTTTGTATGTATATGGTTGTATATTTGTGATGTACATGTACACACATAAACCTACACATATTGCTCTTGTACTTTTGTTGCATTAACATAAATCTTTGGTATAATCATTTCATGGAGACAGAAGGTAGAATGGTTACTGGGGTGAGGAAGAGGGAAAAGTGGCAATTTAGTATTTAATGAGGTCAGGTTGAGTAGAATAGTACTTAGGATGTACAAATGAATGTGATGGCTGTATCATAATGCGATTCTATTTGTGCCATAGAACCACACTCTTTTGTAAATGTTAAAGTGTTAATTTTCTCATTTCATGAACAAGAACATGTACAACTTAAGCTGTAATAACTTTTTTAAAAAATGCACCACCTATATTCTTTTTTTTAGATTGTTTTCTTAGTTTTGATACATCTTTATTTTATTTATCTAAAAGTGGTACCAAGAATCAAACCCAGTGCCTCAGATATTTCAGGCAAGTTTGCTACCACTGAGCCATAGTCCCAGCCCATGTAATAACTTTTAAAAAAATGTGTCTGTGATATAATTATATAGAAATATGTATACAGATATGTAAAACTATTATTTAAGTAATAAAAATCTAGAGGGGCTATGGTTGTAGCTCAGGGGTATATTGTTCGCCTAGCACATGTGAGGCCCTGTGTTCCATTCTCAGCACAACATAAAAACAAATAAATAAAATAAGGGCATTGTGTCCAACTGCACCAAAAAATACTGTAATGAATTGTATTTTATATATGCCTGTAACATGATTACAATGAACAATTTCATGGCAAAATTTAAAAATTTATCACAATACATAAGTTATTTAAATTGAAGTTCTTGGGTTATATTTAGGCATTCATTTTAAATTTTGGAATATTTTCTGAAAATTCTCTGCAGAAGAGTTATGACAATTCTGTATTGCAGTTATCAGAGCAGGACAATTTCATTTTCCAACACTGTTGACATTATATTTTCTCATTCTCTCTATTCTTTGTATTTGATAGGCAAAAATACACATGTACTTTATATTTCCTTTGGATTACTGTATTGTTGACATTGAAAGTCATCTCGATCTTTGGTATGTCATCTTTTTTAGCAGCCTATATTTGGCTTTTCCGATTTTCATTGGGCTGTTTGTTTTTCCTTATTGACTTGGATGAGCTCCGTATGTGATTAAGCTCTGGTGAGCTGTGCAGACACACATAGGAACATCACCAAAATACAGTTTTCTAGCAACTGGCAACAGTTTTGCCTCTTGCAGAGATCTCTTTGCCAGTTTGGAAATTCTGGTTCTTCTTCTAAATTTCCAATTGAAGTCAAATTTTTTCCACTACCCTGCAGGGGTCTGCCAGTGGAGAGATGCTGTCCAAGGCAGAGCTTGGGCTCAGGCCTGGGTCAGTTGGTTGAGGGATGGACTCAGGCTTATACTGAGCCTTGACTCCATTGCAGGTAGGCAAGGTGGATCTGAGCCAACCCTGAGTTCTGGCAGACATATGCCTTTAGCGTGATGGACCTGAGACTACCTATTTCCGGGGCTTCCACCACAGGACATCCTTGTAGATTTGGGTCGATCTGGAGTTCCCAAGGATGTCTGGCAATGAGCAGAGGCAGTCCTGGGCCCAGTCTCAGAACCACAGATATCAGGTGGTAGCCGGTAGAATCAGGGCCTTTCCTGGGGCCGAGCTCCTGGACAGAGTTGAGCTCCAGTGGAGATGTGCAGGTGGTGGGATGGAACCAGTCCTACTCTAGCCAGGGTTTCCGTGAAGGTCTTTGAGGAAATCCTGAGCCAAGCCTAAGCTCCACCTGCTATGGAGCAGTGGAGAGATGAACTTGGCCTACCCTGGATCTGAACAGGTGTAGTAGGATAATCTTGGCTGAGCCCGAGCTCCAGCAGGTGTCTGTGAGTAAGCAGAGGCAGTCCTGGCCTGGGCCTGAGCTCGGGTGGGCATCTGATGATAGGTGGAGGTGGTATTGGGCTGAGTCTAAGCTCCAGCAGGGGTCGGACGGTAGCGGGATGGAACTGTGCCTACCCTTGCCTGGGATCCCATGCAGGTGGACTAGGCTGATCTGAGCTGAGCCTGAGTTCCTGAAGGTGTCTGACTATGGGCGGAGATGGTCCTGGGTCTGTCCTGAGCTCTGGTGGGGATTGGCCAGTAGCAGGATGGTCCCAGGCCTACCTTGGGCCAGGCTCCCATGCTTGTCAGTGAGGCTGACCTGGGCTAGGGCTGGAGTCTGGCAGGTGTCTACCGGTGGGCTGAATCAGTCCTGGGCTGAGCCTGAGCTCTGGAGTGGTGCCGCAGTCCGGCTGCAGCAGAATAATGGGGGGTGACGAATGACTTGTGTACGTTGATGCAGCAGGAGTGGAAGCCGTTTATTGTGGGACAACAGAGGTATTTATACATTTTGCACAGCTTATCTTAATTAGCATAAACTAGATACAGCAGTCAACCAATCAGGAATCTCCATACTTAATGGCTCGCTTTTGTTACTTTACAAACCACTCCCTCTGGCATTTTGTCAGGCGCCATCCAGAATTGTTTACAGACTTTAACATTTCTCTGGCAAAATAACAGGTGCCAATCTGACTTGTTTACAGACTCTAACAGAGTGGGTCTGCCAGTGGGCGGAGTCAGTACTGGGTGGAGCCTGAGCTCCTGAGGGAGTCTTCTGTGACTGGAAGCACCCAGGCTATCCTGGGCCTCACCTCATATGCAGGTCAGGCAGTATGATCTGGGCTGAGCCTGAGTTCTGGAGGGGTTTGCTGCTGGGCGGATTCAGTCCTGGGCTGAGCCTGAGCTCCAGTGAGGGGTCTGGAGATGGCGGGGATGGACCAGTGCTACCCTGTGCCTAGGCTTCCTTGCATGATGGCAAGGCCTATGTGGGTAGAGCTTGAATTCCTGCTTAGGTCTGCTGGGTGGCGGGATGGTACCTAGTCTAACGTGGGTTCCAGCTTCTGCAGAGGTTGCTGAGGTGGATCTGGGCCATGTATGACCTCTAGAGGGGTCTGCCAGTGAATCGAGTCAGTCCTGGGCCTACCCTGAGCTCTGGTGGTCTGGTGGTGGCGGGATGAACTCGGGCCTACCCTGTGCCCGGGCTCCTGTGCACATTGGCAAGGTAGATCTGGACCCATCCTGAGCTCTGGCGGGGGTCTCCCAGTGGCGGGAAGGACCTGGGCTTACCCTGTATTCTGGCTCCTGTTCGGGTCATTGAGGCTCTTGTGCTGATGGACTGAGCCCCGTCCCCAACCCCCATGGGTGTCTGGCGGTGGGCCGAGGCGGTCTGAGCCTGAGTTCTGGCGGGAGCTGCCAGTGGGTGGAGGCAGGCCTGGGTTGAGCTTGAGCTCTGGTGGGGGTCTTATGGTGGCGGGCATATGGATCTAGGGCTACCCTGGGCCGGGGATCCCATGCATGCTGGCAAGGTGGATCTGGGCGGAGCCTGAGCTCTGGCTGGAGTCTGCAGGTGGCGGGAAGTACCAGGGTTTACCCTTTGCTCCTGCTCCTGCTCAGGTCCTGGATGCTGGTCTGGGTCTGGTCTGACACCCCATGGGTGTCTGGTGATGGGTAGAGCTGGTTCTGGGAGATGCCTGAATTCCAGCGGGAGCTGCTAGTGAGTGGAGGCAGTCCTAGGTCAAGCCTGATCCCCAGCAGGGTCTGCGGGTGGGCGCAGGCATTCCTGGCAGAGCCTGCAGGCTGGTGTGGGGGGGGTTCCACTGTGGCAGTATGGACCCAGGGCTACCCTGTGCCTGGGCTCCTGTACAAGTGGGCGAGGCAGATCTGGGCAGAGCTTGAGCTCCAGCAGGGGTCTGTTGGTGGCGGGAAGGACCCGGGTCAACACTGGGTCGGGCTTTGCTCAGGGTTTTGAGGCTGGCGGGTGTCTGCCAGTAGACAGACTTCGTCCTGGACAAATCTGAGCTCCAGTGGTAGTTGCTGGTGGGCGGAGGCAGTCCTGGGCCGAATCTAGGCACCAGTACCAGTCTCCTGGTTGACTGGATGGACTCCTGCTACCCTGAGGTCAGTGAGGCAGAACTGGGCAGAGCTGTAGTTGGGGTACTGCCCGTGGCGGGATGCAACCAGTCCTATCCTTGCTAGCTCTCCTGTTCACATCCTCAAGATCTTGGAGGAGCCTGAGCTCCAACGGGGGACTGCTGGTGGCGGAAGGAGCCAGGCTTACCCTTCCATCTATCTCCTGTGCAGGCAAGCCAGGAGGACTTCAGCAGAGCTGGAATTCCGGCCAAGGTCAGATGCGGGAGGGATGGAACCCAGCCTACCCTTGCCAGGGCTCTTGCACAAGTCATCAAGGCAGATCTGAGCCACATGCTGCTCAGACAGGGGTCTGCCTATAGGTGGAGGCTGTCTTGTGTCTGGCCTGAGCTCTACTGGGGGCCTAATCGGGGCATTGGTCCCAGGCCTACCTTGGGCCAGGCTTCTGCATCTGTCAGCAAGGCTGATCTGGGTTGGGGCTTAACTTCAGCAACTGTCAGTGGGCGGAGTCAGTCTGAGCTCTGGTGCCAGTCTCATGGTGACTGGATGAATTTGGGCTCAGGCGCTGTCTCCTGCCAGGTCCTCCAGTTGGATCTGGGCAGAGCTAGAGTTCTGGTGGGGTTCTTCAGGTAGCAGGATGGAACCCAGCCTCCCCTTGCCCGGGCTCCTGTGCCTGTCAGCTAGGCTGATCTTGGCCATGGATGAGCTCTAGCAGGACTTTGTCTTTGGGAGAAGGCGGTCCTGTGTCTGGCCTGAGTTCTGCTTGGGGCCTGCTTGTGGCAGTTGATCCCAGGCCTACTTTGGGCCAGGCTCCAGCGCCTGACAGCAAGGCTGATCTGGACTGGGGCTAAATTTTGGCGACCGTCTGTCAGACATCAGAGTCAGTTCTGGGCAAAACCTGAGCTTGGGTGCCAGTCTCATGGTGACTGGATGGACTTGGGCAACCCTGAGCTCCAGCTTCCTCTCCTGTCAGGTTGTCAAGTTGGATCTGGGCAGAGCTGGAACTCTGGTGGGGTTCTGCAGGTGGCAGGATGGAACAGGGCCTCCCCTTGCTGGGCTCCCATGCAGGTCAGTGAGGCCGATCTGGGCCATGTATGAGCTCTGGTAGGTGTCTGCCTTTGGGTGAAGGTGGTCCTGGGCCCAGCCTGAGCTCTAGCAGTGGTCAGCCAGTGCAGGAATGGAACAGGCCTATCCTTGCCCGGGTTCTCGAGCAGGTGGTTGAGTTGGATCTGGGCTGGGACTGAGCTCTGGAGAGTGTATTGCCTGTGGGTGGAGTGGGTCCTGAGCCTAGCCTGAGGTTGAGTAGAAGTCTGGCGGTGGCCATATGTTCCCAGGGTTACCCTGTGCCCAGGCTGCTCTCCATATCTGCAAGGCTTATCTGGTTAAAGCCTTAGATTCGGAGGGCAGTCAGCTTGTGGTGAGATGGAACAGGGCCTGCCCTTGCCAGGGCTCCTGAATGGATCAGCAAGGTGGATCTGGGCCGCAGAGGAACTGGGGCAGGGGTCTAATGGAGACTGTCCTGTGTCTGGCCTGAGCTCTGCTTGGGCCTGCTTGTGGCAGTTAGTCCCAGGCCTACCATGGGCCAGGCTCCTGAGCCTGTCAGCAAGGCTTATCTGGGCTGGGGCTGAACTTCTGCAACTGTCTGTCAGTGGGTAGAGTCAGTTGTGGGCGGAGCATGATCTTGGATGCCAGTCTCATGGTGACTGGATGGACTTGGCTATCCTGGGCTTGGGCTTTATCTCCTACAAGGTCATCGAGTTGGTTCTGGGCAGAGCTGGAGCTCTGGTGAAGTTCTGCAGATGGCGGGATGGAACCAGGTCTCACCTTCCAGGGTTCCTGAGCAAGTCAGCAAGGCTGATCTTGGCCCTGGATGAGCTCCAGCAGGGTTCTGCCAGTGAGCAGAGGTGGTACTCTTTCTGGCCTGAACTCTGCTCAGGGCCTGCTTGTGGCAGTTGGTTGCAGGCTTACCTTGGGCTAGGCTCCAGCGTCTGTCAGCAAGGTTGACCTGGACTGGGGCTAAACTTTGGTCACTGTCTGACAGTGGGCGGAGTCATTCCTAGATGGAGCCTGAGCTCAAATGCCAGTCTCATGGTGGCTAGATGGTCTTGGGCTACCCTGGGCTGGGGCTCCGTCTCCTGCCAGGTTGTCGAGATGGATCTGGGCAGAGCTGGAGCTCTGGTGGGCTTCTGCAGGTGGCGGGATGGAACCTGGCCTCCCCTTTCCAGGACTCCTGTGCAGGACAGCAAGTCCAATGATGGCCATTTATGAGCTGCTGCAGGGGTCTGCCTGAGGGCTGAAGCAGTCTTGGGCTGAGCCTGAGCTCAAGCAGGGCTCGGGCAGTGGAGAAATGGAACAGGCCTGTCCTTGCCCACACTCTTGAGCAAGTCATTATGGTGGACCTGGGCTGGGACAAAGCTCTGGAGGTTGTCTTGCCTATGGGCGGAGTCAGTCCTGGGGGCAGCCTGAGCTTGGGTGGAGGTATGATGGTGGCCATACGTTTCCAGGGGTACCCTGTTCTGGGGCTCCTGGGCACATCTGTAAGGCTTATCTGGTTGGAGCTTGATATTTGGTGGGGGGGTTCACTGGTGGTAGGATGGAACAGGGCCTACCCTTGCCAGGGCTCCAGCAGATCAGCGAGGTGGATCTGGGCTGCAGATGAGTTCAGGCATGGGTCTTCCTGTGGAAGGAGACTGTCCTGTGTCTGGCCTGAGCTCTGTTAGGGGTCTGCTTGTGGCAGTTGGTCCCAAGACTACCTTGGCCAGGCTCCCGTGCCTGTCAGTGAGGCTGATCTGGACTGGGGCTGAATTTCTGCTACTGTCTGTCAGTGGGCAGAGTCAGTTGTGGTTGGAGTCTGAGCTCAGGTGCCAGTCTCTTGGTGCCTGAATGGATTTGGACTACCCTGGGCTTGGGCTTCGTCTCCTGCCATGTTGTCGAGTTAGATCTGGGCAGAGATGGAGCTCTGGTGGGGTTCTGCAGATGGCGGCATGGAACTGGGTCTCCCCTTGCTGGGCTCTGGAGCAGGTCAGTGAGGTCAATCTGGGCCATGGATGAGCTCTGGCAGGTTTCTGCTTGTAGGCATAGGCTCTCCTTTGTCTAGCCTGAACACTGCTTGGGGCCTGTTTTTGGCAGTTGGTCCCAGGCCTACTTTGGGCCAGGCTCCACAACTATGGGAGAGGCTGATCTGGGCCAGGGATGAACTTCTAAGTCTGTCTGCCAGCGGGCAGAGTTAGTCCTAGGCGGAGCCTAAGCTTGGGTGTCAGTCTCATGGTGACTGGATGAACTTGGGCTACCCTGGGGTGGAGTTCCATCTCCTGCCAGGTCGTGGAGTTGGATCTGGGCAGAGCTGGAGCTCTGGTGGGGTTTTGCAGGTGGTGGTATGGAACCTGGCCTCTCCTTGCTGTGGGTCCTTTGCAGGTCAGCGAGGCCGATCTGGGATGTGTATGAGCTCTAGTAGGGGCCTGCTGTGGACTGAGTCAGTCCTGGGGCGAACCTGAGCTCAGGTGAAGGTCTGGTGGTGGCCATATGTTCCCAGGGCTACCTTGTGCCTGGGCTCCTGTGCACATCTGCAAGGCTTATCTGGTGGGAGCCTTAGAATCGGGGGGGGGGGGCGGATTCTGCTGGTGGCAGGAAGGATTGGGGACTACTCTGGGCTCCAGCTACCATTCAGGTCGTCAAGGCTGATCTAGGCTGTGATTGGCCACTGCGCAGTGTCTGTGGAAGTCTCTCCTGGTCCAAACCTGAGCTCTGGAGGGAGCTTCTGGTGGGTGGAGGCAGTCCTGGGCATGACCTGAGCTTTGGCGCCAGTCCCACAATGAGTGGATGGATTCAGGTTACCCTGGGCCCTTTCTCCCGTGCAGGTCCTTGGGTGTCGCGACCCCTTGCCCGCAAGGAAGACGCAACTCAGGAATCTTCTTTCAGCAGTTTATTCAGGCCTTGATTTAAGTATCTTATAGTGACTCACTTTCTTTTTTCTTCTTCCTCTCGAGGGCCCAAGCACAGCCTAATAAAGCCTCCCACGTACCAATCTTAAACCGCCGCGTGGGTCTTTCTTATAGGGTGGCAAGAGATAGCGTGCCAACTCTCCACAAAGGAATTTGATTTATCACAGGCCACAGTGGAAGCCGGCGCCATCTTCTAATGGCGGCCACAATTTACAACAATGGCTTACTACAGTTCCCCCTTCTAATTTATAAAACAATGCAGGCGAAAGTAGAGGTCCTATCCTACTGTGCAGAAGTGGCTGCAATGTATGGTTCAGTCCTAAGGAGGGCCCTTCCCCAGACCTGACCCCATATCAGCCGAGGCCTTTTTCGTAGGGCGGGGGTGTGGACGTCAAACCCGCATGCAATAGGACATGCTTTCCTTGAGGTCCATTGAAGGATCACTCAAGTGCAGTGCTTTGCCTCGCATCCTGCATCGTGATGAAGGTGGACGAAGGGGGACAGCTAAGGCTGAACTGTGGCTGCACACAACGACAAACGAGTTGACAGCACCCTGAAAGAAAGGCACGGACTTTAAGGCGATAGAGAAGTATTAGTGTGGAAACCCACCTGCGTGCAATGGCAGCAAGACCGGCAGAGTGCAAGGGCTTTCCAACACTAAGAGAATAACGAGGAAAGACATGCCGATCCCAGTGCAATGTTATAACAACTTGGGGTGCAACGACCATGTCAAAGATTTACTGTTTAAGCTGCGCAAGCCAGACTTGAGGTGAATTGCCACTTTCTAAAGCTGCAAGAGCTTGGATGATCATAGCCTTATCGTGAGCATTGCGGGCCTTGAGGCGACAGAGAAACCACAAACAGAGAAACATACCAAAGCAACACATTGCACCAAAAATGCCTACCCCCACCCACTCTTTAAAAAAGGAAAAAGCAGAAGATATCCAATCGGTGAATTGACCCAAAGTCACGGGATCAACACGGGTGTTATTCAAGACAGCTATCTGGGTTAGTTGAGACTGGATCATGTCTTCCGCTTCCATGGACCAATTTCCAGCCAAATATTCGCCAATGATGCGGGAAGCATTCCTGGAATCATTAAATCTGACAGAGGTTATGCATAAATGTGCACGTTGGTCAACACAACCCAAAAGTACTAAGTCAGCCAATTCTTCTACCTGAGCTTGGAGTAAATCTATTCTTTGGTTGGCAGCTAAAATCCCTGACAAAATATGTTGATTAATTGTATTTTGGGATTCAAGTATAGTGGAAGTTTGTTGGACAACTTGATTAATGGTGGCAGCAGTTTGTACTTGATTGGCCATAGCCATTCCGGCCGTAACCGCTGCAGCAGCAGATATCGCCACGGCTGTCACTATAGCCGCTGTGATTCCAAAATCTCTGCGGACTCTAAGTAGCTCAACAATAGGGAATTTATCAGGATCCGCAGTGACCGGGATTGGGACAAAAGTTGGAATTTTCATAACCACTGCTACAGTCCAGGAACCATTCCAACACTCAGATAAGAGACAGGTAGTATGAGAACAATCCAGCATCTCCGATGAGGTGGCCTCAGCCAAAAGGAATAAGAAAGGGGATTGGACACAGACCATTGCAGGAGGCAATGCGGCATTATACAACAGAGAGTTGAATGAAACAGATGTAAGTCTATTACCTTGTTCACTTTCCCTAACAGTACCAGAAATATTAGCCAGCCAACTTTTGGCTCCTAGCAACTGAGCCAATGCAGAAATATCGGCTGAAGCCCCCTTTTCATTGGAAATCAGCCACTGAAACCAGGACCAACCTACTCCTGTAGAGGAGCTGGCACTATTGTTAAAGTTATAAACATACCTCTTAAGAGAGGGGGAAAGAGAGAAACCTTTAGCAACCTGATGTTTCTCCCAAGAATGATCCTGACAAGGCGTAAATGTTGGGGGGAAACCAAGATTAGGGGAACAGTAAGGAGAGGCCTTAAAATGAGTGGCCTTATAAATACTACTAGAAGAAGGAGGCACTGGGATTAGTACCTCGGAGATAATAGCCAAGGTAGTTATGTTAAGAGCAGAGCTGCTGTTTGCGGGGGTCCCTGAGCCTGATTGCTTCCCCGAAACTACTTTGCTCAATACAGCACTGATAATGCTTCCTGAGACCTGATTGGACCGCAATGGTTCCTCCCAGTTAGTCAAATTTTTGGTCTTAAGGCTAATGCAATTAGCGTTTTTAAGGCTGAAACAAAAAACTCCTGTGAGATTAACTTGAGATTGATTAAAAATGCTCTCCATGTCCCCTCTAGGAGAGGCACAGGGAGCAGACATCTCACATGAGGTAGAAAAAAGAGTGGGGAGGACATTAGAATTACCATGAACCGGCATCGGCATTGGCCATGCCCGTGCCACTGCCCACCACCGCATTGGTGTCGCCTGTGCCATCGGCACCAGCACCAGAGCCAGAGCACTTAGCAGAATGAAGATCTTCATCACAGGATTGTTGTGGTATCTCTTGTTGCTGGTCAGTTGATGTCGAGACTCTTCTTGTCAAGCGTTCAGGGACCCACAACGGTTCCGTACGATCCTGGGGAAAAACACATACAGATCCTCGTGCCCATGTCAGCACGGGGTCAGGGCCATTCCATTGGCCCGTAAGAACATCCTTCCACTTAACATAGGCAATCACAGAGGGCTGAGGGGACACATGTCTATCGGCCGCAGAGCGACCATGAATATCCAAATTCAAAAAATTAATGGTAAAGAGAGCTAAGGACAGGCGTTCTTTAGGAGTGTGTTCAGCTCCTATTCCCCCTTTTTGTTTTTGTAAAGTTTCCTTTAAGGTGCGATGAGCACGCTCAACAATGCCTTGTCCTTGAGGATTATAAGGCAAACCATGAGTAAGTTGTACTCCCATAGTAGAACAAAAAGCTGTAAATTGTCTGCCAGTATAAGCAGGTCCATTATCAGTCTTAAGGGATGCAGGTGCACCCCATGCTGCCCATGCCTCTAAACAGTGAGTAATGACATTACGTGCCTTTTCTCCCGATAAAGCAGAAGCATGGATAATTCCAGAGCACGTATCAACGGAAACATGCACATACTTAAGGTTACCAAAGTCAGGTATATGTGTCACATCCATTTGCCAAACAACCAATGGCTTTAATCCCCGTGGGTTTACTCCATAATTAGGGGGATGAAGAAATGTGACACAATGGGGACATTGCAATACTATCTGCAGAGCATCCGCTCTTGAAATGGAAAAACGCCTGCGCAGCGTTAATGCATTAACATGGAAGTTTTGGTGAAACAACTTAGCCCTCTCTAAGGAGGAAGCCAAGCATATCAATTGACTTCTAGTGGCTAAGTCCGCACAGGCATTACCTTGGGATAACGGACCAGGAAGAGAGGTGTGAGCCCTGATGTGCATTGGATAAAAAGAAGCAGTGCGGTTAGAGATAAGCTGTTGAGGCTGAGTAAAGTAAACAGACACATTGTGGGCATCACTAATAGTTCCCACGGCCTCCAGGACTTTTAGTGCTTGTACCACATAACTGGAGTCTGAAATAAGATTAAAAGGAAAAGAACACTGTTTAAAAACTTCAATAACAATTTGTAGTTCTACCCATTGTGGATTTCCAGGAGCAAATTGATGCTGGATAGGGGGAGAGTCATTAATTACGTAGGCTCCCATTCCAGACTTGGAACCATCAGTAAAAATGTTAACAGCCCCCTGAATTGGACTGGATGAAGTTACCTTAGGGAAAATGATGGGATGTTCTTTAACAAAATGGAGTAATGGATGAGAAGGGTAGTGATTATCAATACTCCCTTGAAACGAGCAACACAGAATAGCCCAGTTGTCTAGAGTAGCACATAAAACATTAAGTTGAGCTTTAGTGTAGGGTATGATAAGAGAAGAAGGTGATTGGCCAAAAAATTGAATGCTTTGTTGAATCCCTTTAAGTGCCAATGCTGCAACAGCATCAGGATAATATTCTAAGGATTTTCCTGGGGATACATGTGGGTGGATCCATAGTAAAGGCCCATCTTGCCACAGTACTCCAGTAGGCTGCCGCATAGTGGCAAGCACACATAACTGGAAAGGTTTATCACTCTGGAGCCTGCATAGAGTGGCATGCTGTATAGCTTGTTCTACTTTTATAAGGGCCGCTCTAGCCTCAGTAGTGAGGCTACGAGGGGAAGCAAGATCTGGATCACCCTTAAGAGTAGCATACAAAGGCTGGAGCACAATATTAGGAATATGTAAATATCCTCTTATCCAATTAATATCTCCCAGCAATTTTTGAAAATCATTTAAAGTTCGGAGATCTTGAGTCCTGATGGTAATTTTTTGTGGTTTTAATTTGTCATACCCAATTGTTGCTCCCAAAAACCTGATAGAATCCCCTGTTTGAACCTTTTCAGGTGCGATGTGCAGTCCATGTTGAGCCAACAGCATCACGAGTTCTTTATAAGCCTCATAAACTGTCTGTTCTAATTTTGCGGCCAATAACACATCATCCATATAGTGAATGATCTTGGTGGAGGAATACTTATGTCTGAGAGGTGCGAGTGCCTTTCCCACATACATCTGGCACATCGTGGGACTGTTAGCCATCCCCTGTGGCAACACCACCCACTCAAACCTTTGATCTGGTTCCTCATGATTACACGAGGGAAGGGTGAAAGCAAAACGTTGGGAATCTTTAGGATGCAAAGGAATGGAAAAGAAACAGTCTTTAATGTCAATAACAATTATATGCCAGCCTTGAGGAACAGAGGAGAGCAGAGGCAGCCCTCTTTGAATGGGCCCCATAAGCTGCATCTGAGCATTAACTGCTCGTAGATCATGCAGTAGGCGCCACTTCCCTGATTTTTTCTTAATGACAAATATGGGAGTATTCCATGGAGAAGTAGAAGGTTGGATGTGACCCAAATCAAGTTGTTCTTTGACTAGATCATGGGCTGCTGCCAGTTTAACCGAGGGAAGAGGCCACTGAGGCACCCAAACAGGCTCCTCGGTGAGCCATGTTATGGGTATTTGAGCCCCAGTGGCCCCTAGGAAAAACCCAGACCAAACCTGTTAAGCTTTTGATGACCTTGCACAGGATGCTTACGTCCCTGTAGGTGCCTTCCTAGTCCTAGACCTGGCTCATACCCCATATTTTGCATGATATGTTGAGACACTGGGGAATAGTCATTACTAAGAGTGAACCCCATGTCTTTCATCAGATCACGGCCCCATAAAGAAATAGGTAAATCAAGTACATAAGGCTGAAAGGTACCATCATGTCCTTCCGAGTCCTTCCAAGATAGATGTCTACAGCTGATTTGAGGGGCTTGGGCATATCCAAGTCCTCTTAAGGATTGATCAGAAGCCTGCACTGGCCATCCCCTAGACCAGTCCTTAAGGGCTATGATACTACGATCTGCTCCTGTGTCCAGCAATCCCACAATAGATTTACCTTCTATGCTTAATTCCAAAGTGGGGCGATTGCTCATATCCAGTGACAAATAGGCACAATTTCCTCCGGTGGTACCAATCTGATTTCCTGTCCGTGACCTTGAGTCAGCAGGGAAGTGATTATGCAAACTAGGCAAAATTAGCAATTGAGCAATCCGATCCCCTGGGGAGATAGACACAATGCCCCTTGGAGCTTCTACCATAACCTTTACTGCCCCTACAGTATCAGGGTTTACAACTCCGGGGAAAACATGAAGACCTTGTAGGATAGAGGATGCACGTCCAATTAACAAACCTACAGTGCCAGGGGGTAAAGGCCCTTTGAACTCAGTTTCCACCAATTGGACTCCCATCTTAGGTGTTAATACGAGTCTGGAGGTGGAACAGAGGTCCAATCCCGCGGCACCTGTAGTGGCTCTCCGCATCTCGTGGGATGGCGCAGAGAAGGCCATGTCTCGGGTTCGGGTGTGACATTCTCCATTGCCCCATATATTTGCGGGCCCTGGGGTCGGGGGCCCCTTCGGCCGTTTTTTGGCCCAGCTGAAATAGGCTGTCCATGGATGTCCCTCACTGATCTACACTCCCTTGCCCAATGCTTCCCCTTTTTGCATTTTGGACACAGCCCCGGTTGACGAGGGCCATTAGAAGGGCCACCGCGAGGAGGTCCAGTAAAATTGCCTTTTTTGGGACAGTCACGTTTGAAATGGCCGGATTGACCACAATGGAAGCATGTTCCGGCACCAGGACCGCCCCCTTTTGCAATCCGAAGGACAGCAGCTGCAAGACCTGCATTAGTTAAAGGTCCTCCAAGCTCTCTACACACTTTCATCCAAGCTTCTATGCCCTTGTTTTTATAAGGAGCGATTGCTGCTTTACATTCTTTGGTGCATTGCTCAAAAACAAGTTGTTTAATCAAGGGCATTGCTCTATCAGGGTCACCAAAGAT
Organism: Callospermophilus lateralis; assembly: GCF_048772815.1. Taxonomy (NCBI): domain Eukaryota; kingdom Metazoa; phylum Chordata; class Mammalia; order Rodentia; family Sciuridae; genus Callospermophilus; species Callospermophilus lateralis. Next base: position 46,864,863 of record NC_135308.1, read on the forward strand.
TTTTCCTGCGGCATCCACCATCCTAGCAACAAAGTCCGAGAAAGGTTCTGTGGGGCCTTGCATGATTTTTGTTAAATTGCCAGACACTTCTCCTCTATTTGGGAGTGATTTCCATGCACTGATACAAATGTTATTGATCTGTTCATATACCTCAGGGGGATATCCTGTTTGTTGATTAGCATATCTGCCTTGTCCCAAAAGCATTTCCTTGTCCCAATGGGGGTGTCCCGCCGCATAGTTTTGGGCAGCCTGCTCTACAGCACCCTCTAGCACAAAGGCTCTCCAGTCCAAATATTTGCCTGGAGAAACACAAGCCCGAACAAGGCTAGCCCAATCAGAGGGAGTCATACAGTATCTAGACAGACTCTCCACCTGAGTTAATGTGAAGGCGGCATCCACCCCATAAGTACGCACAGACTCTGCCAGGGTCTTCACAATTTTGAAATCTAAGGGCTCATGGAATCTTCCCCTATTGTCATCCTGGAAAACTGGATAAGCAAGACCCATCTCAGCATTAACAGCCCTCCATGTTTGGGCATGGAAAGCTCTCCTCGAAACACCCTCACCGTATGGTGGCGGGTCCGGAGGATCATTTTTCTTGAGCTCCTGTTTATTTTTATTCCCTTCTCCCATAGTTAAACTCCCTAGCTGCCGAGACAGTCTCCCGAGCTCCTCCTGTTCTTCCTCCTCCTCTTCTGACCCACTTTTGCATGGGAGTGTGCGCAGTGTACTGAGATCTGGATACAAGCGTTTCCTCCCCCGTTTCTCGCTCTGCACATTCCCCTCCTCCTGAAATATTTCACTCCGTGCCAGAGACAATCGCCTCCTCCCCTGTTTCTCGCTTCGCACACTGCCATCCTCCTGAAATACGTCACTGCCTGCCGGAGATAATTGTTTCCTCCCCTGTTTCTCGCTCCGCACACTCCCACCCTCCTGAAATACCTCACTGCCTGCCATTTCTGATCTTTCTTCATGTAATTGCTTTAAAACTTCTTGTCCTTTAGTAAGTGCTTCCTGACATCTGCTATCTGCGAGGCAACTACGAATCATCCTCCAAAGGGGTATCACCCCACCCTCTAATATGCCCTGCTCAGAAGCAAAGTCAAGGTCTGTGCCTAACTTATCCCAGCTAGGCAGAGTAAAGCTGCCCCAGAACGGAAACCACGATGCAGCAATATCTGTCTTCTGTAAAAATCTCTGTAAAGTACTACGTTTCACTTTTAGGCCCTTGGAACGTAACAGGTTATCTAGGGCCAGGAGAAGCGGACTTGAAGATACGGCACCCATGACACAACAAAAGACACACAACAAACAAGAGTGAAAGTAAGAGCAAAAGTACACAGTGCAGCTGCAATAAGATTTAATGCTCTCTCTGGCTTTACAGAGGAGCTGCCGCCTTGACAGCGGGTCCTAAATCACCTAGGACTAATCTCCGCTTTAACCGGGGTCCCAATTAACCTGGGACTAATCTCTGCTTTAACCGCAGGTCCCAATTAACCTGGGACTAATCTCTGCTTTAACCGCAGGTCCCGCCTTACCTGGGACTAACCGGTGCACCACCCCTGACTGCTGAAAGTTCTGGTTCCCGGGTCTCGGCACCACTTGTCGCGACCCCTTGCCCGCAAGGAAGACGCAACTCAGGAATCTTCTTTCAGCAGTTTATTCAGGCCTTGATTTAAGTATCTTATAGTGACTCACTTTCTTTTTTCTTCTTCCTCTCGAGGGCCCAAGCACAGCCTAATAAAGCCTCCCACGTACCAATCTTAAACCGCCGCGTGGGTCTTTCTTATAGGGTGGCAAGAGATAGCGTGCCAACTCTCCACAAAGGAATTTGATTTATCACAGGCCACAGTGGAAGCCGGCGCCATCTTCTAATGGCGGCCACAATTTACAACAATGGCTTACTACACTTGGGGTGGCTCTGGACTGGATCTGAGCTCCTACAGTGGTTTGCCAGTGGGCAGAGGCAGTCCTGGCCTGAGTCTCAGCTCCAGGGAGGGTTAACCAATGTTGGGATGGATCCGGACCTACCTTTTCCCAGGCTCCATGGAGGTTGGTAAGGCTGATCTGGGCAGATCCTGAGCTCCAGTGCGTGTCTGCTGGTGTGTGAAGGTGGTCCTGGACTGGACCTGAGTTAGGTGCAGGTCTCCTGGTTGTGGGATGAATGCAAACCTACCCTGTGTCTGGCTGCCTGTGCAGGTCAGTGGGGTCAGATCTGGACTGTACATAAGCTCTGGCAGGTCTGCTTGTGGCAGGTGAGTGGAAGCAGTCCTGGGCTGGGCCTGAGCATCCCGCTGGTGGCAGGATGAAACCAGGCTACACTGGGCCCCAGCTGCAGTACATCTGGGAAGAGCCTGAGCTCTGTAAGGTGTCTCTGGAACTTTATTTTATTCATTTGTTTGTATGTGGTGCTGAGAATCAAAGCCAGTGCCTCACACGTGCAAGACAAGAGCTCTATCGCTGGGTCACAATCCCAGCCCTATTTGCTTCTTCTTCACCTTTAATCATAATATCTTTTGGTTCTATATCATTTGTTCATGCATGCATTTGAATTTTAACAAGTACTTATTATGTGATATCATCAGCAATGCTTCCCAAGCTGGCCCCAGATCAGACCTTGATCCTCAGCGAGATTACATCCTACACATCCAAGACACCTCTTGCATAGGTTCGGAAGAGAGATGACTAAGACACGTTTCATGACTCCCAACTTTGGGGAAAAATTGTTTTGAAGAGGTAAAGGATGAGGGATCATCTGACAAATATCCTGAAAAATGCAGAGCAGATATGTTTTTGAATAAGGATTCATATATTGATAAAGTTTGTTTATTTCCTTTTTGCTGGCGTTCATTTATGTGTAATTTTTTTTCCTTTTTCTTTTCGGATCGGGGATCTTACCCACCGCTTTGGGAATGCGAGGCAAGCGCTTTGCCCCCTTTGCCATTGAGCCACCTCAGCCCATTCACTCATTGCCAGTGTGGGAATACAATGCTGTTTTTGTTATCGTGGCTCTGTAGTACAGTTTAAGCTATACTATTATGATATGTCTTACTTCACTCTTCATGCTAAGTATTGCTTTGGCTATTCTGCGTCTCTTATTTTTTCACATGAATGTCTTGGTTGCTTTTTCTAGTTTTGTGAAGAATTGCTTTGGTATCTTTATATGAATTGCATTAAAATTTACGCCCAAGCACAAATTAGTTAAAACTATGAAAAAGAATCCCAGTTCACCATGAACAAAACTGGTCAATGGTATCTGTTGACCCAGCCACTATCTCCTCGGTGGTGGCTAAGCTGAGGTTACTCATCACATTTTGGTGTTAAGGGTGTCTTAGAGTTGAGTCTACTCTGCATGTTGATGCTGAGGTCTAGGTTCAGGCATACTTCGTCACCACACAGCCTGGGATACTTTTTTGGGGTTTTTTTAACTTTTAATTGTGTCTGGAAATTTCTTTGGGTCCTTTAATCACTTTGCTTGATCAAAATCTGTGTGCTAGGCACTATACGGTGTGCAGTACAGAGTGAATATGCCAAGTCCATGCTTCCATGGAACTTAATGAAGTTAGTAGGATAATTATAGCATCTATATCTACCTCAATGTTACTGTGAAACTTAGAAGACAATATGTCTGTTAATAACTGCAGTGCTGAGGACTATAATATTGTTGAGGAAATTTGTAGAAGATTTCACATCAGGCACCACATTGTTTTTATCTGGAAAGTCTGAGTAATGTAAAGTTGTTACTTTTTCTGTAATAAAAACAAACATTTAACACAGTTCATGTCTGAAGCCAGTGAACTTCAGGGATTCCTGTGGGTTGCCTGTTTCCAGGTCAGATACAGAGTCCTGTGCTTACTCAGTACAGGTTTGGAGACCCTTGAAGCCTCTTCTATTACCATGAGAGCCAGTGCTTCATAGTCAGCAGGCCAATTCCAAGTCTCCAGCTCACATAGATGACACATCAATGGTGCTGAAGTGCCCCCCAATCAGTTCATCTCCTGCCTTCACACACTCCCTAGCCACCATTTAGCTGGATGAACCCTGCTCCATAACGGGAATTTTCTAGCCTTTGCCTTAATTGTTCAGAGCTCTTGGAGAGGGTTTTGGCCTTTCCTAATCCCCAGAACTTTCTCTGTGTCCTCTTCACATGTCCCTGTTATTGTTGGCTCTGAGCCTGCTTTGTGCAGAGGGAGGGGTACTGCAAGCTCATACCACATTCATTTTGTGTCCTCTTCCTTATAGCACTTAACAAGGTGCTGAGAGTTGGTCTGAAAAATGACCCTAAACTTCGTGAACATACAGTTAGGAAAACCTAGGGGTTGGTGGCAATGATAGTCTGGAGAGAAACCAATTCCTCCTAGGAAAACACATGCACAATCAAACTTCATTTTAGTAAAACAACATCCTGCACACCAAAACCAAGTAATTCTGGATGGATTTCAGAGAGTTAAAAAAATGAAGGGAAAACAGAAGTAGAACATAAAATTGAATAGTTTTTCAATTTCTGCTAGGGTTCGGGTTCTCACTGTCAGATCACACTGTGCTGTAGATCATAAATATATCACATGAAGTGAGAGATGTAGAAACACATCTCCAGTTACTTGTCTTATTGTGACACATTTCCTTAGTCTTTTATGGGGGAAAAAATTACACATTTTCTTTAAATATTGCTCCTAATGAATGCTGTGCTAGGGCTGTTTTGCCTCAGCCAATAAAGACCTGGGCTTTGTTCAGAGGGATCCAGATTTTTAGAAAAGGCTAAGCAGCAGAGAGAGAGAGATATATCAAATTAGTTGTCAGAATAGGACTCCACCATGACAATAAATGCTGAGCAATCACTTCTGCTTCTGTGATTTAGTATCTGTGCTGCCTCACCCCCTGGTGGTCTTTAACTGATAAGCTGGCTTTTGACATTGGCCTGCACGAGGACACCACAGCTGAAGACTTGGGGATGGTGGAGATCCTGGCTGTGGTTGGGTTGGATGATTGTGTGAGATGCCATGGATTATGCATTAGACTGATGTGCTCATGGGTAGGGTCAGGAGAAGGTGCTTTCTTCTTGAAATATTGATAGAGGGAGGAAGTCTGAATTTTTCCTAATGGCAATCCCTATGTAATTAGTTGGATATTCAAGCTAGATTTCAAACTCTATTCTTTCATGAGTTTGGAGGGGAAAACTAGTACTTACTATTCATATCACTGGGTGTGAACTATAGTACTGTGCACTGGTTAGTTTATAAAATATCACCACATATCTAACATTTTAATCAGATTTGAAGTATACACATGTAAGGTCCTCAATGTCAACAAACAAGCAAAAAATAGAGAATGAGAACCTCCTTCATTTCTCTGCCCATAGGTCATTGTGCTGAATTTAATATCTGTTAAGGAGATATGCATTTCCATGATTTTGAAACAAAAATAGGTATATATTAACATACTTATACTTTTGGAAAGTCAAAATAAGGGAACTCTTCTCAGTTCTCTGAGGAATTTAGACTTAATTGATAAACCTCTGTGCAGTATGTGTCTTTTTTTTTTTTTTACAAAGAGTATGCATGGCTTTTGTAATTGAAAAGCCATGAGACCACATAGAAAGAAAATAATTGAAGTAGCCCAATTTTGTTCCTTTTAGGAGAGGATTCAGTCCATCCTCTCACTCCTTCCAGAAATGCTTTCTGCTGGGTTGTGAGTGTAGCTCTATGGTGAAGCCCTTGCCCAGTGTGAAAAGCCCTGGGCTTCACTCCCTGGTGCTGCAGAAATAAGTAAAGCAAACGGGACTAGAGTTGTAGCTCTGTGGCAGAGCACTTGCCTAGCTCCTATGAAGTACTGGGTTCAAATCTCAGAAATACATTTAAATACATAAATAAAATGGAGGCTCATTGGCAAATAAACAAACAAACAAACAAACAAATAAATAAATAAATAAATAAAAACAGCAAATATTTTCTGGAATGCTGTTGCACAGTAAAGTGGTGAGTATTGATAACAGTTAGATATGGTATATTTCAACAAGGTGGAAGAAAAGAGCCCACATGTTTTCACCATATAAAAAGGGGAAATATTTAAGAAGGTAGGTGTCTTTAACCTGATTTAAACATTGTACCTTATTTGGTGTATCAAATCATCACATAGTACTCTCTAAATACATAGAATTTTTACATTTTATATATCAGTTAGCTACCAAATTAAAATATTTTCCATATTCTCTGAAGTTTTGTAAACAAAACATGATTAAAAAGTTATTTATGAATAAATAACTTCTGAGAATCCTAGGCATTCTCATTTTCATTTCATTTTCCATAGGCTCAGTAATACTTGTGTATTTTCTCTAGGTTTTTGGTACTCTCATTTAATGTATTTCGGCACACTGTTAAATGAAATTAAAGTCAAGGTTGCTCTTCAGCAGATGTATAAGACAGGTTCTGGAAATTGTGTACCTATGATAAGATGTTAGGAAGACACAGTCAGTCCCTCTCCCTGCATCAGATCCCTTGTGATACTCTGCACCCCCATAGATCTACTTTTTCTGAATTACTGGATTATTTATTGTATTTATTATTTGTTGTCTGCTTCTCTTCATCAGAATGGCACCCACAAGGCAGGTGACTATTTTTCTTGTTTATTGATGTATCATAAGCTACTGTGAAACAGTGGTTGGCAAATAGTGGTTACAGTATAAATGCTTGTGTGGGTGAATGCAAAACTAACTACAACTCTAAAATGTGGATCTGGTGAATAAAGATAGGAAATTCTGCCAGGTGACCTGCAAGTAAGAGAGATTGTGTCAGGAAAGCGTCATGAAGCACAGGCTACATATTGATGCTAAAGATGCTTCAGAAATATTATTGGATTACTCCTTCATTGACTCATGCAAAATTAACTTTAATTGAGTGCATACAGTATGTTACTTGGAGCTGGGAAAACCAGGATAACTTCCCCTGAAGGACAGGAGATTTTCTACCTCAGGGGTAAGTCTTTTGGGATAAAGGTCAAGGCAAGGTGTAGATCCCCATCTGAGCTACTCTTTTCCTTGGCTCTGAATGTAGATTTAAATGCAGAAGTACATGAAAAATGAAATCCCCTTTTCTTAACAAATAAGGTAACTGGGAATCAGCAGTTTCTTAAAGCAGAAACAATTTTGCTTTCCCTCTTTTCCCAAAGCAGCAGATTTCTGGTCTCACCAATCAACTAACCATGTGAGTTGGGGGAGGAGGCAGCTGCATTTGTTACTGGGATCAGTTCCCTCACTCCCAGGGCAGGTGGCTACAGACTCCCCAGTCCCCACCCTGTAACAACTAAAGCTGCAGACAGCCTTCCTTCCAAGAGCACCTTCCCAGTGGGTGATCTGGTGACACAGGGGAACTGGGACTCTTCTGGGGTCTAGAGTGACAGTTTCCCTGGACCAGGTAAATGCTGCCTGCTGGACCCTGGCCAGGCATCCTCAGCTAATGGGATAACAGAAACAAAGTTACAGTCCTCTGTCAGGGACAAGAATGCAGGCCAGGGGAACTGGGACTGCTATTGCTGCAAAGCAGATTTCTCTGATGTCTCTCTGCATTTTGCTCTTTTTCCCCAGTGGTGACCAATAACATCCTAAGCTGAAAGAGCTTTGTATTGTGTGGTTGTGCAACAAAGGAAGGAGAAACACAGGCCTGACCTTGTGTCTCCTATTTATTTCTTTAAACAAATTCTCTTGTTCTGCAAGGGATGGAATCCAGGGCCTCACACATGTCAGGCAAGTGCTGTGCCCCTGAGCTCCACCCCGGTGGCATCTTCTCTTTCTTTATGCTCCATTCAGTAGTCAGCAGCTGTGCTGGTTCTTACTTCCAGTGCATCCAGAACCTGGCCTCCACTCCATGCCTCCATTGCTCTGGCCTCTCTGGTCAAGCTGTGGCCTCTCCTGGTGGCTGGGATGACCCCAGTGGGCTCCTGGCTTCTCCACCTCTAGATTCCTATCTGTAGGAAAAGACCAGTGGAGAGTATACTTCCAATCCTTTCCTTTTTAAATGAAGCACTGCCACTACTAAAGTTTGAATCTGGAATGATCCCTACAGGCGATAAAGCTTTGATCACAGCCACAGGTACTATTGGGAGGAAGTGGGATCTTTAAGGGGGAGGCTAATGGGGAGCTTCCTGTTAAGAGCCTCCTTTCAGGGGACTGAGGAACCCTGGTCTCTTAATTTCCCACTCTCTGCTTCCCAGCCACCATTAAGTGAGTCACTTGCCACCATGCACTGCCAGGGTGATATGTGGTTTCACCTCAGGTCCAAGAACAACAGGGCAACCAACCATGGAGTGAAGCCTGCAACAGTCAGCCAGAATAAACCTTTGTCTTTCTAAGCTGATTACCTCATATATTTGTCACAGTAATGGAAGGCAATGCAAGTACAAAGCAGTGGAGGGGACCACAGAGAAAAAGGTGTAACTTAGTGAAAAATTATGTGGAACACCCTAGAACTAAGTCAAGAACAGCACCTTGTCAGCATCCCACATGGTTGCATCCTAGCCCTAGACCCTCCTCCCTTCAGAAGAACCCAGCCCCAGGGCACACATGCTCAAGGGCTAAGACAGACACCCCATGCACCACTTGGTATGTCTTTGTGCAGTTCTTGGTTTGCAGGTTCCCCGCCCTGTGTGTCTTTTCCTTGGTCTCTTTGTTATAGTGGCAGGCCCTGGGACCCATGGAGGTCCTCACATCTGATTTTGCTAATTCATATTTAGAATATTGTACACACCTTCCTTTCTCTTTATTCCATATCTCTTGAAAAATGCCAGCTGGATGTAGAGACCTGTTCAGAGTAATCTGTGATGCTGAAAAAAGTTCTGAATTTTAAAGTAGATATTGGGACCTGAGGCAAATAACATTAGAAACAAGATCATGATGCTAATGTCCACCAATTGAAGCTCACCAGGCTGTCACCTGTGGTCAGAGTCAGTTTACCTAGATTTCTGGTGGCTCCACAGCCACACAGAAGCATTTCAGAAAGAAACATGGAGCAGTGACCCTTTGAAGATTCTGTCTTCTATTCAATGACTCCAAGATGTGAGTCAGGACAGGATCAAGAAGTGAGGCGCTTGGTGATTGAGCATCTTCAATCACTTTTGTACTTTTGTCTCAGGGGTGGGAAGATTACTGAAGAGTCACAGTCCATGTTGGTAAAGAGGTTACTCACTAAATGGCCATTTCCCCTTGTTCTGGGCAAACCTGGGGTAGGTAATGCCTGGTAAGAAAAAGGTTGGCTCAGTAATTTCTGTTGCCTCAGAGTCAGTCTCCACATAGTTTTTGATATGACCACCATGTGGTCCTGCCTGAGGTTTTCATTCTATTAGCAGTACTTTTGTTGACTTGTGGAGATCATGGACGAGCCACCTATTATCAGGAGGCCATTTCCCTTTCTCAGTTCCTTTAAGGGTTTAGATGAAAACAGCACTGATTTCTACCAATATAAAAGAGAAATTGATCCAAAGTTTCAGGTTTTCTTGCATCTCTAGTCAATTTTCACATTAGTATAGATTTTTTTTTTGGACAAAAGCCCTTGTTTCCATGTAAACAACTGCTCCACACATTACCCCAAGGCTGTGCTAAATACCACCATATATCCAAAGTAAAATGATGTTTGAAGTAAGCCATACATCTTTGTTTCAAAAAAAATATTAGTAAAAGGAATACATGTAAACAGGGATTGAAGTTGATTCAGCAGAGAGAAAACTTGTCCACTGCCACCTATAATCCCATTTAGCAAGAAGTATATGCACACAATATCACACAGATGGTAACAATGCAAAGGATGGCCAGAACCAGCATCATGAAGCCATAGACATAATAGATGTGAAGATGAAATACATTTCAATAAAGATAGAGCCAAAAGGTAAAATTCATCCCGGGCAAAGAATAACTGCGGGTACATAAAATATTTTTTCTCCAGTATAGGACGAGGCACAGCATTGGCACAACAAAGGAAGTTGGGCTGACCTAACAAATTTTGGACAAGTATTATACCAATAAGATTTAGATTTTTGTTCCAAAAGGAATGGCTCTTGAAGCATGGTAATAAATGGCTATAAAATTGATGAAGAATGCCTGCAATGCACTGCAGCTGGGATAAGGAATGCCCCAGTGAACATCTGTTTTATCCATCTCCTTTCTCCTTGTCTAGCATACAGACTTCCTCCAAAATAATCATTCACTAGTGATGTAGCAGCATAAAAAATATATAAATCTTCTATCATTGAAATAATAATAACAATGAGAAACACAGCAAATATCTGAAATCCAGAACCAATGAGAGAGGAATATATTAGCTGGTGTCTTGATGGTCTAAATACATCTCCATGCACCTGTTTCTATCCATATCCATCTCCTAAGTCTCTATCCATGTCAGCAATTTCTTCTTCATTACTGAGCCAGACATAATCTTTCCTTAAGTTCTCATTAAAATCATTGAAACTAAGCCTATCAAAAAGATCACCATCATGAAGGAGTTGAAAATTAAAAACCAATGAATCCTCTGTTGAAAAAAGGATGGATCAAGATATTTGTGCAATCTTTCTTCAAATTTTACATCTGAATTTTTCAATTTTACCAAATATGACATCTGTATTTTGGTATTGGGAATCAGTTTTACCTTTCCTTCAACAATTCGATTTCCACTAAAACCTACTTCAAGCTGTTTGTAGGTCCAAAGATAACAATTTTCTCCATTTTCATCTGCTTCACCAACAATACCCCATATTGGTAAATCAACTATGTACATCTGGTACCAGTAGTGAATTTTGATAGCATCAACAAAGGCATGTCTCTCTTCTTTATCTAAATCAATTTCACAGTAACTGGGTGGCATCACATCATCTTTAAATTTAATATCCAGACCACTAAATTCCATTTCAACTTCTTGAAGTGTTTCTCCTAGAGCTTCATGGTAATAACTGTTACTTTTTTTGACCCCAGTGAAAAGTACTTATAAGTTTCCAGGCGATTTTGGAAGGGCCCAACAGTATTGATCTAAAAGACAACTTCTTCTGTATCTTGAAACTGACTTTCCTGCCTTGCTCCAGTCCACCATTCTGAAAACCATCCAGTCCTAAGTGAAAGCCACTCTTAGAGTCCATAACATCCAATCTTGGATGTGAAAATGCAATTAAACCACTGATCAACTTTAGACCAAATACAAGAGATTGTTTTGGGGCCAGGCCTTCGACTGGGAAACTGGAGACTTTAAGGCCAGAAGTGGCCTAAGTTAGAGACTACCAGATGGAGCCTCTGCTGAGATTCTGTGTTCCTGCTCATCTGCCTGGGCCCTGGGCAGCAGCAGCAGCGCAGCAGAAGCTGACAGGCCAGGAGCGCCCTGCAGAGGCTTCATCCTGGGTGCTCGCGCCTGACTGGCAGATCAACTGCTCTGCCCCTGGTGCTTGTGTGGTGTTGAGAGCCAGCGGAGTCTGTATGGCCCCTGGCATTTTGCCAACAGTATTGATGACAGGCGAGGCATTACTATCCGCCTCTGCCGCTACTTTTGAGTTCTCGCACTACTTATGAGCTCTCGTGGGGATTTCCAGGGATTCCCCGAGAGTTCCCATTGGTTGGGGAAGTGCAGGAGGAGGGTTTTCTGGAGGAGATATTTTCCTGCTGCGGGGTTCCTGGACGAGCCATGTGGCATTCGGGAGATTTCCCCAGGAGTGTGTGTGAGGTTTTTTCTTGCAGTTCAAAAATAAAGTTTGTTTCTGCTTCAGTGGCTCGTGATTTGTGCCCAGCCAGACTGCGGCAATTGGCGGCCCGTGCGGGGAACGTCTGAAGCTTCGGGGTAAGTGAAATTGCTTGCCCCTAAGGGAAGGCGAGAGAATGGGTGACCATTTTAAAAAACAATGTGTTCTTGTTTTGATTTGTTTTGTGTTTGTTTCAAGCTGCCTATCCCTAGAATTTTCTCAGGCAGACTGGGAAAAATGGTTGGCTCAAGGTTTGAAGTTGTTCGCCCCTGAGGAAGAGATAGAAATAGACCCCAAATGCACATGTCAAGAAAATAGGAAAATTGATACAACGATCTTTTGTTCCGTTTTTGCTTCATTCTGTTTCGGTTTTGTTTTGTGTTATCTTATTGGGTTGCGTTATCTTTATAACAGATTAGAAATTAGTAAAAAACAAACTGAAAAAGTGTTAAGTAAATTGTTAGAGGTTCAGACCATGGAGAAAGACATTTTAGATCAAGCAAAAGAGAAGGTCTCTTGAGCTAGTCAGACAGAGGAAGAAAATTTAAAGGAAGAAAGCTTAGAGGAGAAACAGCTATTAGGGAAAAAGCTACAACAGGAGGCTGCTACTAACACTGTTCTAACACCAGAGGGCGTAATTCAACCAACAGCTCCACCTATGGAGATAGCTGAGTGGCCCTCAACCCCGGTAGCTGATAGGTGGGATCCTGAGACAGGACCTCAAAGATTAGCATGCCCTGTACTTGAGCAGGCAGGAGGGCAGCGAATTCACCATGCTTTAGATTTCAAAACAGTGAAGCAGTTAAAGGAGGCTATAACACCCTTCACGGTGAGCATGGTCGAATCCATTACCAACTTGGACATGACGCCAGCAGATTGGGCTAGTATGTGTAAATCTGTGCTAAATGGAGGACAATATTTGTTATGGAAGGTTGCCAATGAGGAAATTTGCAGGGAGACAACTAGGCGAAATGCAGCAGCTGGTTACCCTCAAAGAAATCTAGATATGTTGTTAGGAAAAGGACCTTATGAGGGTCAACGGCAACAAATTGAATATGATCCTGGCATATACGCACAAATTGCTGTAGATGCGGTTAGGGCATGGAAAACTCTACAGGGGCATGGAGATTTACAAGGACAGTTATCTAAGGTAATACAAGGAACTAATGAACCTTACGCTGAATTTGTAGATAGGCTTATTCAAGCAGCTTCTAGAATTTTGGGGGATACAGAACAAGCAATGCTATTTATAAAACAACTGGCTTATGACCAAGCAAATCGTTGCTGCAGAGAGGTCATTAGACCATGGAGACATGAAGATTTAAACACATATATTAAATTATGTAGAGACATTAATGAACAAGGACAAGTCTTGGCAGCAGTACAACAGGCTTTAGATGACAGGCCAAAAACATGCTATAATTGTGAACAAACAGGACAATTTAAAAGGAGTTGCCCCATAAGAGGAGGGTTTAACAAAGCTAGGTATAAAAGTAATAGAATACCAGGTATTTGCCCACGATGCCATAGAGGGAGACATTGGGCTAATGAATGCCGTTCTCAAACCACCATAGAGGGTACTCTGTTATCAAAAAATGGACACGGACCAGGTGTTTACCCACAATATCATAGAGAAAGGCATCGAGCTCCATTGCCAAAAAACAGACAGGGGGGCCCAATGCTCCAGGGCCCACGACCACGAATGTACGGGGCACTGGAGGAACCCAGAAACACCATGGAGGAACCTAGCAACAGCATCAGGGTAGTGCCCAGGACACATTATCCATCAGATCTCTCATCAGACGAACCAGAGGGAGCACAGGGTTGGACATCTGTGCCTCTGCCAGAGCTGTACTAACTCCAGAAATGGGAGTTCAAATCATTCCCACAGGAGTAAAAGGACCTCTTCCCCAAGGAACAGTAGGCTTATTGTTAGGACGCAGTTCTTCTACTCTAAAAGGACTTATGATAAGTCCCAGGGTAATTGATCCCGATGATGAAGGTGAAATAAAAATTATAGCTAGTTCTCCAAAGGGTATATCAGTAATTTCACCAGGAGATAGAATAGCACAGTTATTAATAATACCCAGCCTACATGATATATTTTCCAGTAGTAGTAAAGAAAGAGGTTCCAGGGGATTAGGCTCCACAGGTGTAGATTGGGCTATGCTGTCTTTAAATTTAGATTCTCGCCCAATGCTAAAACTAAATATTCAAGGACATGAATTTAATGGGCTACTGGATACAGGTGCGGACCTTAGCATCATATCTCGTCAAGAATGGCCAAAACATTGGCCATTACAACAAGCCACTCAAACGCTTTGAGGCCTAGGAGTGGCAACGAATCCCCATAGAAGTGCAATGGTATTAGATTGGAAGGATCCTGAAGGATGTGAAGGAACTATACAGCCATATGTATTGGATCATCTTCCTATAAATTTATGGGGACGAGATGTCCTAGATCAATTAGGTTTGACATTAACAAATAACATCAACCAAAATGCACCCACTATTATGAATAGACAAGGTTTTAGGAAAGGAAAAAGATTAGGAAAACAAGAACAAGGTATAGCAGCACCAATACAAATAGATCAAGGAACAGACAGACATGGGTTGGGTTTTCAGAAAGGGCCACTGAGACAATAAAAATTACTTGGAAATCAGAAAGACCAGTATGGGTTCCTCAGTGGCCCCTAACTAAAGAAAAGATACAAGCAGCCCATGATCTGGTCAAACAACAATTAGCAGAAGGACATATACAACCTTCTGTATCTCCCCATAATACTCCCATTTTTGTCATCAAAAAGAAATCTGGTAAATGGAGATTATTGCAAGATTTAAGAGCCATTAATAATGAGATGGTTATTATGGGACCTGCTCAATCGGGGATTCCTCAATTGTCTGCTTTGCCAAAAACTTGGTATGTTTTAGTTATAGATATTAAAGATTGTTTTTTTTCAATTCCAATTCATCCTGAGGATAGTCCACGTTTTGCATTTACTATCCCTGCACTGAATCATGAAGGTCCTGATCAGAGATATGAATGGAAAGTACTCCCTCAAGGGATGGCTAACAGCCCAACTATGTGTCAAATTTATGTTAACAAAGCAATCCAGCCACTTAAAAATCAAAATCCTGAACTACAAATATTTCACTATATGGATGATGTATTATTAGCACACAAAGCTAAAAACACATTGCTAGACTGTTATGCCACACTTACAAACTTATTAAAAAATTATAATCTAGAGATAGCAATAGATAAAGTACAATTAAATTTTCCAATTAATTATTTAGGAGTTCTATTATCCTCAATCATGGTCCGCCCACCAAAAATTCTAATATGAGTAGATAAACTCAAATCACTTAATGACTTTCAAAAGTTATTAGGAGACATAAATTGGATAAGGCCTTATCTAGGTATACCAACAGGAGAGTTGGGACCTTTATTTGATATCCTAAAAGGTCCATCAGATCCAAATTCACCCCGCTGAATTTGTTAACACCTGAAGCAAGAAAGGCATTAAAAATTATTGAAACATATATGGAAAATATGCATTTGGATAGAATTGATATAACTTTGCCTTTATTATTTATTGTAATACCAACAAAAATATTACTACAGCAGTATTTTGGCAAGAAGGTCCATTATTGTGGATACATTTATCTTATTCTCCTAACACTATTTTTACTAGGTATCCTGAGGCTGTAGGACAATTAATACTCAAAGGAATAAAAGCAGCAAAGGGAGTATTTGGAATTTCTCCCAATAAAATTATTACTCCATATACTATGGATCAAATTGATAAGTTAGCTAATGAGTTAAATACTTGGGCAATAATCATGTGTAAATCTAATGTTTCATTTGATAATCACTTACCATCTAATCCTTTGTTGTCTTTTTGGTCTTTGCATCCTGTAGTTTTTCCAAAAATGACAAGAAAAACCCCTATCATGAATGCTCCAAATGTATTCACTGATGGGTCAAATAATGGTTACAGCAGCAGTAGTTACCCCTGATCAAACTTTTACATTTTTAGTGCCCAAACAATCTGCTCAAAAGGTAGAGCTTAATGCGGTTTTACAAGCTTTTGTGATGTTTAAAAATTCTGTATTTAATTTATTTTCTGATAGTCAGTATATAATTATTGCTATATTATCCCTTGAAGATGCTGGTAGGATTTCCCCTTCCTCTACTGTTTTCTCTTTGTTTTCCAGTATACAAAGTCTAATATGGGACAGAAAAGACCCATTCTTTATAGGACATACCAGAGCACATACAGGATTGCCTGGAGCACTTAGTTTGGGCAACGATTTAACAGATAAAACTACACATGACATACATATTTTCTCTACACTAGAAGAAGCTACAAATTTTCATAAAAGTTTCCATGTCAATGCTAATACTTTACAAAAGCATTTTAAAATAACTAAGGAACAAGCTACACAAATAATAAAACAATGTCAAAATTGTGTGACCTTTTTACCACAAGTTAATCTTGGAGTCAATCCTAGAAGACTGATAACCTAACCATATTTGGCAGATGGACGTCACACACTTGCCAGAATTTGGAAAATTAAAATACTTGCATGTTACAGTTGATACTTCTTCCGGATTTTTGATGGGCTCCCTTCATGCCGGAGAAAAAACTAAAGATGTTATAGCTCATTGCTTACAAAATTTTACCACTGTGGGTGTTCCAAAACAGTTAAAAACAGATAATGGTCCTGGTTATACTTCTACCTCTTTTAAACAATTTTGCTCATCATTTGGCATTACTCATATAACAGGAATCTCATACAATCCACAGGCATAGTTGAAAGAGCTCATCAAACTATTAAAATGTACTTATTAAAGCAAAAAGAGGGAATTGGAAAGTGGTATATATCCCCCAAAGATAAACTTAAAATAACCCTCTTTACTCTAAACTTTTTAAACTTGGATTCATCAGGGCTTAGTGCTGTGTAAAGGCATATGTGTCCAAAAAATGTACATAAGCCTAAGGTGCTTTGGAAGGATATTCTAACAGGACAATGGAAAGGTCCTGACCCAGTGATTGTCTGGAATAGGGGGTCTGTTTGTGTATTTCCACAGGGAGAACAGCAGCCGATTTGGATTCCAGAGAGATTAACTAAGGTCCTGACCCAGTGATTGTCTGGAGTCGGGGTTCTGTTTGTGTGTTTCCACAGGGAGAACAACAGCCGATTTGGATTCCAGAGAAACTAACCAAAGCGAATTCTACGGACTGAAAAAAAAAAAAAAGTGATTTGACTCAAATGCATAACAGCTGATATCCAGAGCTCCAGTTTGGCTATTCTTACATCTGCAACAGTGATTAACCAGGATGTTCTTTTCAATATTTATTTTATTATTGCCTTTTCCCACAGCATAAAGTTCTATTTTATTTTTGAGCTCATACAGAACTAGGTTAATGTTTTTCTGATCAGTTTTATTTTTTGACTGTGGAGTTTTTAAACATTGCAATGGAGATTTCACCTAGGTAAAGCAAAAGGCCTTTACTATCGTCTTATGTGTTGTATGTTATGTGTGCACACTTCTGTTTTGTGTTGTATGTCTGTATGTGCGTATGTCCATAGATCATATATGAGGAGCGCTCATGAATAAATGGATATGAACTTTTTTTTATTCACGTGATTTTAATGGTTTAATTTAGATTGGGTAAACAGCTGTTGAAAATTGTTTTAATATGTAAACAAATAAGGAGTTTAACATATCTGTTTGTTTACTTTCACCTTTCCTTTTCATTATATTTAATAATTCTGTTCAGGATAATGTAAATTGTTCAAAAAATTGTTTTCTTAGTACCTGTTGGAATGTTACATAATTTTTTTCTTAGCATCATTGCCAGAATTCCTATATTCATCCCAGTGCTGGTGAAGACAAAGATAAAACCAAACTACAGCTTCCAACAAACTGTATAAATGGATGCATCAATGAGTAATAACTCAACAAGTAATGCTCAATCAAGGAGTTGATTTACCTTGGGAGGAAATGGACATATTTACAGATTACTCTGCTTTGAACTGCTTGCAGAACTTGCCTGGACTATGTATCACTTGTATGCATTGTGAACTATCTGTTGGTGCAACGAATTGTGGTAGTGCTGGAGTATTTTCGCTCATGGTGTCACTGGTGGTACAATTTTTCAAAGGAGCTTTCAATTGGCTTAGTGTCATGGCGTTTTGCATCCTCCTCCCTTCTACTAGTGATGGTCTAAAATTTGAGGGCCAACAGAGGTGAGGCAAAGAACCTCACCCCCACACTGGCACCAAGGCCAAATTTGGGGGCCAACAGAGGTGAGGCAAAGAACCTCACCCCCCCACTGGTGCAAAGGCCTATCCACAAGTATGGCTGTATGCTGGACCGGTAGTCAGTGACGGGTATAATCCAATTGCAGTGGTACCAACCTAAGACAGGAGGCTGACGCCTAGAGGTCAGTTCATCCGATGACGGGTAAGGACCATATGTTGAATTGGACTACCTAACAGGCACGGTCCCTAAGCCACATTGCTTGTTGTTTAATTAACAGAAGGGGGGAGATGTTGAGAGCCAGCAGAGTCTGTATGGCCCCTGGCATTTTGCCAACAGTATTGATTGACAGGCGAGGCATTACTATCCGCCTCTGCCGCTACTTTTGAGTTCTTGCACTACTTTCGAGTTCTCGCACTACTTTCGAGCTCTCGTGGGGATTTCCAGGGATTCCCTGAGAGTTCCCATTGGTTGGGGAAGTGCAGGAGGAGGGTTTTCCGGAGGAGATATTTTCCTGCTGCGGGGTTCCTGGATGAGCCGCATGGCATTCGGGAGATTTCCCCAGGAGCGTGTGTGAGGTTTTTTCTTGCAGTTCAAAATAAAGTTTGTTCCTGCTTCAGTGGCTCATGATTTGTGCCCAGCCAGACTGCGGCAGTGCGGCAGTGATTCGCATTCACAGGGCACTGGCAGACTCAAGGCCTGGGCCCAGCCGCTCCGCCGCTGCCCCTGCCTTAAAGCTCCTGAGCTGCCCTCCTGTCCCCTGCCAGCCACTTCCTCTGACTCAGCCACAACAGCATTATGCAGCTTTAAGTAAGTTTTTGAAAAATGCTTATCCCACCCCCAAAAGAAAAAAAATTCACAGGGACAAGGACATCACTTGTTCTCATCTTGAATCCCCCACACACCAGGCACAGAGCTTGCCAAAGGTGAGTATTCCATATTTTTTGAAAGAATATATAAATACATTTCTTTCAAAAAGTTGAAATAAAAAGTAAATTAAGAACTAACGAGTTGCATGGATAACTACAGGTTAAAGAGTCAAGGAAGTAATTTTAAGAATGCTGTAGAGGGAGGGGTTGACAAAACACTAAAGACTGGGCTATGTGCCCTGATTGACAGCCTGTTGGATCCTAGTGCCCCACAGTGCCCAGGTGCTGATCAAGGATAGGAAGCATTCATCAAAAGACCTGATGGGGACTCCTTCCCTGATTGTGTAGTTGGCTGGGAGCTATTATCTTACTTTGGATTCTAGTTCCATACTGTGTATATAGTAATTGTGTGACAAGCCAGAGACACCTGTCACACAATTACTATATGTGCAAAGACTGGTTTTCAGACTGGATGGTTTTCAGTATGTGCAAAACATGTGAGCATTAAATAAAGGCTCTTTTCATTTATTCAGCTCCCTGTGCAGTTTTTTAGCATAACAGAAGATAGATAAGGAAAGCAGACAAACAGACATTTTTTAAGCAGATTTTCAGAGTGGTCATCAATATATCATTATTGTAATTCTTCAAAGTTCTTGGTATCTTTTAATTGTATATCCATCAGGAACAAATCTAAGCTTACCTGTCTAAGGTAAGGAATTAAGGAATTTGTTTTTGCCTCTTATTTACTAAACTTTTTTAAAAGTCCTCAAGTTTTTAGAAAACATTTATTCACATGCCAGGCTTGATGTTGGGGTTATTAAGATAAAAAAATTATTTTATCTCCAGGAAGTTCATTGTACATTGGAAATAGAGATCCAGAAACCATGCATTTCTTTACACTGTGATAAGTAATATAATAGAGGTATTCACACAACATATAAAATTGCAAACAAAGGCTAGAGGCATGTTATTTAACTTCAAAATTGACTTTGGCAACGAAGATTTTGTAAGGCAACTGTAAGAGTTTCTTTGTTTGTTTGTTTGAAGGAAAAGAAAATAGGAACCAAAGGGTGTATGTGTGTGTGTGTGTGTTTGCAGAGTCTTCATGGGGGGTATAATTGGGGTATTTCAAGTGTGTGCAAAGCATGGGAAAAGTCATTAAAATTTCATATAACAGTTTCTCACTTTTCATTCTATATAGCATTTATGCTTAGTAATCATTGATGAGATGCTGTGGCAGACAAACCGGGGCCATAATGACTCTTTATTCTAAGGATAATGTGAACCCACTGGATTTTATTCAGAATTGTTTCTTAGCTTTTCTTTTTTCTTTCCTCTTTCTTTCTTTACACCACACACTCTCATTCAATATTCACAAAATGAATATGGCCTCCTTTAAAAGATTTTGACAATTCTAAATAAACATTATAAAACAATTATGATTTCATCAATAACATTTTCCCAGTTACTCTATGATGAATATGATTTATTTAATTAAAGATTTCACCCTCCTTTACCATACTCCTCACCCAACTCTTAGATGAAATTGTTATATGATTTCTTTGCAGTCACTGTGTTGAAAATAAAAGATTTAGGATCAGTGTGGTTAGTGAATAGATAATTTTCAGAATAAACTTAGGAGATCTGTTAGGAGGTTATTGTGTACTTCACATAAAAATAATAAATACCTGAATTGAAGTAGTAGTGGTAAGAGCAGAGAGAACAGGATTGGTATGGGAGATATTTAAAGAGGTTGGATCAATAGGACTGGGTCAAAGTTTGAATGTGGGTTGGAAAAGATAGAAATTTTCAAGTTGACTGCCCAGGTTCTGACTCAGCCTTTTGGGTAGAAGGTGACCATATTACAGTGTGCTGAAGGGTTAGGTTCAGAAATAAGATAGGAAAAATTCTGAGTGTACCTGGGAATCTATTGATTTAGAGATGGATAATGTATAAAGTATATGGACATATTGACTGTAGCTCAAGAGAGAGATCTGATAGGCAAACATAGATTTGAAACTCATTGCTGAACAGACAGTAGTTGAAGTTACAGGATTGACTAAAATGTTCCCGGACAAAGTTAACTGGGATCATAAGAAAAAAATTGAAGAAAATCCCATATTTACAGGGAGGAGGAAAAGATAAAACCTGAAGGATACTAAAAGAGAATATCATTGTAGTAGGAATTAAGAAAAAATATCAGAATCTTGGGAGATGATAGAGAAAATAATTTAAAAATTATTCAAGAAGAAGGAGTCAATGTTAAAAGTGATTAAGAAGTCAAGGGGGTTAACCTCTACAATTGTCCATTTATTTTGGTGTTAAAAAGTTATAATGGCCATCATGAGGTGGCATTTTAATTTTTTTTTCTTTTAGCAAAGTGATTTTATTTAGAAAGAGAAAACCGAATGAAACCAAAAGTATACTGATATCACAAAAACATTTACTCAATTTTCTAAATGTTACAGGACCAATTGATCATTTTTATGAAAAGGAAGAGAAAAGGGCATATTTTATTTGCCACTTCCATATCATTATTTCAGTGAATTGTTGATTTTAGTAAATCCATATTACTAAAAAATGACAAAACTGCCTTCTCAAATCTCTTTTTTTTTTCAGGACATTAGCTGTATTTTCTTTATTATGTTAAGGAATAATTCAGAATGTTATTTTCTAACATATTATTAGCAATTCTAGATTCATGTCACAGGGGTTATAGTTTGAAATTTTACATCAAACTATTAATTCATTTTAAAGCAACAGCAACCAAACCTTGTAGTATCTCTTATGTGATTCACCAAATTAATCAGCAATTAAAAGCATCAAGGAAAATTTATTCCCAGAGTGAGATTCTGCTCTTTGATTCAGGTCTTCAAGTTTAACTTCTAAATATGGGAGACAACATATACGAAGTTCAAATCTGGTGTCAATGAAGACAGGAAAGAGGAAGAAAATGTAAAGTTTCTCCTCTATTCCCTAACAATATCTGGTAAACAACAGGTCAACAAGTATTTCAAATTAATGTGAACACAAAGCTCAAAACAGCTTTGGCAATACAGGAGAGCAGAGAAAGCACTCCACTGTATGCCAAGGACAAAACTCAGATGAGAGGGTACAGGTGAAAAAAACTGGCAGCAGGAGTAACATTTTGGGATTAGGAAGGAAAGAGATGCTTCCCTGGATTTCCCCACTTTCTGAAACAGGATTGTGTGAGTTACACTTCCTTGATATGTAGCATTTACAACATGGATGGCTAGTAACCCTGGAGATGTTAAATCAATTATGTATATAATCCCAGGTCTCAATAAATTATTTCCTCAATAAATAATCTCTTCATTTAACTAAAGAAGATTCCAAGAATACATAGCATTTCCTATGTGAGGGTATCCTTTGTGAATAAATACATGTCTTCTTATTTCTTTGGCCTGTTATTCACCCAAAGGGCAGAGACAAGACAGATAAAATAGGATTTCTATTCTCTCAATAAATTTAGCATTAAGAGTCTTTAGCCTTCAGAACATCTACAGAGCAATGCAATTATCGAATTCATATCAGGAGGGACAGAAGACTGTGTCTCTGTAGAATCAGAGAGGCACTCAAGATACTTCAGAAAATTATAAGCACAGAACTTTCCAAAATCTCCTATGAAGCTATATCTGGTAAATGTAATTTACTTTCTAATTGACTTAAAATGTTCTCAATTGGGAAATGAATTAGAATGTATATCTAAATATTTCAATAATCTAGCAAAATGCATGACTTTAAGACTTGGAAAATCACAGCACATGTCAATATAAGCACATGGACACACACATGATTTGTAAATTTCATTTAGGATATGATGTAAGGAAATGTAAGATTAAATTCTGACATGGAAAATTTTTAAGTCTTCATGAAATTACATGCAGTTGAAGAGATTTAGAAAAGGCTTCATGTCTTGCTTGATGTGCATAAATATTTTTTAATAGAACTGCAAAAAGATACTTTGTAAAAGAGGCATATAGCTCTAGAAAGTTTATTAAACCAATGATAGGCAAAGGTTGTCAACAAAGGAAAAGTATTTCAATTTCTGTGATCCTAAGAAACATCCTAGTTATTATTAGAAATAATAAAACATTATTTCATAAGATTGATTTCCAGTTTTCCAAATGTGAGGGCTGTTGGGAACACATTAAAAAGCATTAGAAAATTCATCAAAATCTCTGTTTGGAATGAATAAAATTGACACTAGAGATGTTGAGGCAGTTTCTTAGCTCCTGCTTGTGAAACCCTGGCCACATATGGGTGATTCCTGTCTGACACCCAGCTCCTATCTCTATTATTCAACCAGATTCATAGGTTGTATGCTAGCTAGAAAATAACCCTTCCCTTGCTCCACTTAACAAAAATCTTACATGTTTTCAGGTTGTTTCTGAAATGTCACCTGCTTCATAAAGCCTTTTCTAAATGTCTTCAACTGAATGTAATCTCTCCTTCTGCTGCCCTTGTAAAGAATCTCACTCCTCACCTTGTGACATCCATTTGTGTTACTTGTTCATTGCCCACACTCTTTTTCAGCTTCCTAGAAGGAACACAGTTTCTTGTTGAGATATGTATTCTTTGTCTCCTTAGACCAATATCAGATAGATGGATAAACAGACAACTGATGCTCAAATATTTTATTTTTAATTCAATTAAATTACAGAGAGGGAGAGTAGGCAGGTATAAAATGATTTTAAAGGACAGACAGAAGACACTTTGGCCAAAATTTTCTTTATCAGAAGTGTGCAAATGGGCCTAAAATAGAAGGCATCCTGCCAGTCTCTGGATGGACAAATTCTCTTTTGTCCACACATGTTTTTCATTTTTCACTCTTATCACTATGGCTTGTTTATTATATTTTTGTCTTACTCACTTGCTTCCTACAGTTGATTTTTAGAATGGTCATGTGCCAGTTGGCTAGACCATGAAATGTTTCTTTGTGGAAGTCAAAAGTGGTACAATTACAAGGTCATCTTATCTCTGCACTTTTAATCAACCATTTAATTCATCCTGATATTTGACTTTTGTGTACTTCCAACTCATGAACATAATTTTACTTCTTACTTTGGGTCCCATTTTAGAAATGTCAGCTCTGAGTTTTGAGTTTAGAATTCTTTTTGGCTCTCCTCACTTTGACTCTTACAACCCTGGCATGCTCTTTTGTAAGATAAATTTAAGAATTTTTTTATTGGATTAAATGGAAAGAAGAGCCAGGGAATGGTATAGAAGACAGTATTTGTGATTGCTTTTCAGTATTACCTAAGTTTTGAATTTTTTTTTTTGTCATCTAGCTCTTCCCCTTTAGTTTGTCTGATGGCTATTTCTGTGCTAAGTGGTTCTGAAATCTTTGTTAGGGACAGTTCTGTTTCTATAATGATCCCTTAAATCAAGTGCAATCTAGAACATTCAAACATGTGATTTTATCTTCTTCAATCACTCATTCACTCCAAATTCCAATATGCATAAGTAAAACTTCACAGAATTAGCTAAAAGTCTTTAAGTGATTAATTTCAAAGTACATGTAAATTTATTTCTGTGGAATATCAAGATTAAAAAGATGATATTCTAGAAGGTAATATTGTGGTCCTAAAATAAACTTTATATATTCTGAGATAGTCTATACCATAGCTTTCAAAAAATAAAAAAAATATGAATTGAATTAAGATTCAAAATACATTAGGAGGAGTAAATTATGCATTTAAAAACCATTATATGTGTGCAGTAGAAAGGATGTGCATAACATTAATTTATTTAAAAATTTGAGTAAGTAAATTAATTTAATTTTGAAATAGTTCTAATCTTATAATTTTGAAATTAATTTCTAAAATTAATTATATTCCCTAAAACAAGTTTCACTTTATAGAAATACTGAATTTCATTTTCTCTAAATGTATTCTAAAAATAATCTCACAATTTCCAATTCAAATTGATTGAATTTAATATGCCATCTAAAATTTGTTTGCAATTCCTGGTACAAATAGGAAAAGTCAACTACGTGTTTATCCAGATTATCAGTATTGTTTGAAAATGCATGAAATATTTACTTATGATATGTTTTTACTGCTGATAAATTTCTCTTTGGAGGAGTATGGAAGGTAATAATATGTTCTCACTTTAGGAAAAATAAAAGATAAGAATCTATGCTTATTTAATGCTTATTATGTGCACTGTATAAGTAGTCTCACAATTACCTTTTGAGGTTTTTGAGGTTCTGAGTTTTTCTTTCTTTCTTTCTTTCTTCTTCTTTTTTTTTTTTTTTGCATTTTGTAGGGTTTAAAGAAAAAAAATACCAAGAAGTTAAGTAACTAAGGTGGAAACATTCTAAACAAGTCAAAAGTCAATTATTTAAATAAGTTCACAGGTTATCACAACACAAAATAAGCAAAGAAAATGTAGTAAGTTATTATTATATGGTGATATAAAATACATACTAGATATTGGCAATTAAAAAGAGGTAAAATGCATACTTTTTAAAAATGTGTGTTCATTTTTTTAAAATGTAAGTTAAAAACATATAAGTCAGACTCATAGAATCACATAAAAACAGCAAATCACATAAAAATAGAAAAACCTGTTAAAATTTGATTTAGCATTAATTTCAGGGTAATAGAATACAGGTTATTTTCATTCTTTTATTTACTCTAAATTTCTGACTATGACTATTTCTCAGGGTGTTTTCTTTTCTTTCAACCCCTCCCTCCAATCCCTGCCAGTTCTAGGGATTGAATCCAGGTACATCTCCAGCCCTTTTCCTGTTTTGTTTTGTTAAAGATAAGGTACAGGGTCTTGCTAAATTGCTGAGACTAGCCTCAAACTTGTAATCCTCCTGCTTTGGCTTCCCAAGTCTCTGGTCTCAGTTTTATTTAACAACAACAATATATTTTGTTGGGAATGTTGCTCAGTATTAGAACACTTGCCTAGCATTTGTGAAGCCCTGGTTCCATCTCCAGTACTGCAAAAGGAAAGAAGGAAGGAAGAAAAGAAAAAACAATATATTGTTTTAGAATCATAGATACATATACACATAATTGTAAACATATGAAATCAGATTTGAAACATAAGGTTATATTCTTTTTACTACTATCAAAGACTGACTACCTAAGTCTAAGCAAAGCTTTCAAATACTTTTGTTGGTGTTTGGGTGTCTGTGAGTGAGAGGGAGGGAGGGAGGAAGGGGGAGAAAGAGGGGAGGGTGGGAAGCACACAAGCTCACCTGTCAGAGAGCCTCTGTTTACCTTTAGCTGTTCTCTGTGTAGACAACCTTCATAATAATTACTTTTTGTGCAGATGGGAAAATCCTTCCTAAATTGCATGTAACATTTTTTTTTTCTTTTTGAGTTCTATTGGTTGTTATTGAAGATTCATTAGAACATTTGGAATTACCTTCAGAGCAATTAAAATCTGACTATAAATTCTCTTGAAATACCTGGGTGAGTTGAACTTATGGTGAGGTTAATATTCAGCATTAGGAGATTTGACTGTTTCTGTTTAAATGGCAAATTTAGCTAAAGTCCATCTTAGAGAGTTCCAAGTTAAATCAATGATGTACACAAAAGAACCTGGAAAAAAGAAAGTAATCCACTTGAACGGCAGACTAAGGATAGTAATCATAGGCCACAGGCCCAACAACCAACTAGTAAGATTGTATTACAAAGCCAAAATCAGTAGTAAAAGAAAATAAAGCCAGGAGCCCAGGTCAAAGTCAGGTTTGACAAAGGTTATAAATCAAAACAAATAGCATCAGAGTTTAAGGACAGGTGGACAAGCAGCAAATGAGTGGTAAACCTAAGTGAGTTGTTGCATGTGGGTGTTGACTCTGATTCTCTTCCTTCCCTGCTTTTCTCCTTCCCTTCCTCCTTTCTTTTCCTTTTTTCCACTTCCTTCCTCCATTTTCTTCCTTTTCCAACAATCATCTCTCCTACATGCACTGTTTAAAGTGTCTATTATAATGATGTATATGTGTGTTCCCTGTCCTCACAGTGTTCTCAGACTATGTGTGTTGAGAATATAGGTTAATATTTTCTTTGTTTAATTTATCTTGAATACTCATCTGCAGTGTTTTGGTTTTGTTCACGATCTAAAATATGAATGTAATGCTGAACATATGGCCTGTGCTGTGGAAAGTTATGGGCTTTGGGGCAGAAACCCCACCCTTGACCTTCAAACTGAAATGAACATTCTATGCAATGTAGTGTCTACAGATACTGATCTTGTAAAATAGAGTTCACTTGTAACAGTGGTGCAAAAAGCCTTGGATAATAGCCTCATGTTGACTTGGTGATAAAACCAGAGAAATTCATGATGAAACTTCAAGGAAGAGGGATCATTTTTCTTACAAGATAAATGAGTTCTTGTTATCATAAGAAACACTGGGGTGAAATTTTACAATTTTACAAAACACACTTGCCCACTGCTGTAATAGTATGGAGTTTGATATCAAATCCGGACCTGGAAAAAATAGGAACACAGGCTTAAAATATGTTATATTTCAAGTGGAAGTTCATAACAGCTGCATAAGGGATATGATATTGCCTTTTAGCGAGCTAATTTCTTCCCAATTTTAATAGTGACCAAAGGTCAGTCCTTTTGGATTGTGTGCAGAACACATTTGTAAGTTAGCTGTTATAAATCATCCTTATGTTCAAGTGCAAGGCAACTGCAACACAAGTCTATGTATTAAATCAAAAGTGTCTTTTACAATGTGGGACGGTGAAGCAAATGTTTGTAGTAACAGTGTCTTAAGTGCTTTATGAAATAGAAAATTAACTTTGCTACTTTTGTGTTGGACAGGGTTTATGTAAAAGAAAGGTTTTTTTTTTTTTTTTTTTTTTTTTTTTTTTTTTTTTTTTGTAGAGTATACCAAACCATGCAGAACAATCCTCATTTTGATGTGGACATATGTGCTGTCTGTCTGTTTCTGTGTCAATCTTTCTATCTTAACACCACATTTTAGAAAGTATTAACTGTGTCCTCTATGTCCCTAATGGATTAGATTTAGAGAGGGCTTGTTGGAACATTGGATCATTTCTGATGATCAGTTAGAGAGACTGAAATACAGCTAGTGCCACAGCTGACATCAGATGCACAGAAACTAGAAGTAGGTGATTGGTGTTGATGGATGGATAGAACTTGGGATTCATCACAAACTTCAAATGGGATCCAGAGAAGTATTTCTGATAAAATGATAGTTAAAGGATATGGCAATGGGAATATAAATTGGTATAATCTTTTTGACTTGCAAATTATTAATAAAAATTACATATGCTTTAATATTTTTTATATATGACAGGAACTATGCTGTTTATACATATAATTTAATAACAATTATTTATGATGTGTCAGGAGTCTTAGAAGTGTTAATTTTCCTTTTCTAGTATTTCTATATCTAGGACTATATACTATGTAATAATCAATATCCATATAAAGAATTAAGTAATAAGGTATTTGCTTCAGCATGATTTATATGGCATGAATTTTGAAACAAATGTCTAACAATGAAGACTGCTTAGGTAAAATTACATAATAGGATATATACACTTATTGAAATCATGTTTGCAAAGAATACCTAATGAAGTGGAAAAGTATTCTGCTTGCAATGTTAAGTAAAAAAATGAAATGCAAAAGAGTATATGTAAAACAGCTTCAAATTATTGAACAATAAACAGATACTTTTCAGAAGGAGAGGAAATAGAGCAGAATGTTAATTGTGATTGTATCTGGGTGATAGAAATTATGAATTATTTTAGTCTTTTAGAATGCATTTCCAAGTAATCTACAATAAGTATACATTCAATTTATAATTAAAATAATAAGCTTAATTTTTTTCTGGCTCAATGTGATTCCTGACTTCTCTTCAGGAAGATTTCCTTCACATGGCTCCCTGCCCAACTACCTTGTCAGTCAGACACCCTGCCTGTCTTAAAATAAAATCTTTGTGCTAATTTTTGAATCTTCAGAGTAGAGTGGTTTTTTTGTAGACTTAGAAGATTTTAGTTTATTCTTTTTAGGAATTCAGCCCCCACCATAGTCAACTATTGATTATGGAACCTCCTTATCTGAATATAATCTGGGATGGAGATGTAAATCATTCCACTCTACCTTCATTTGCTCACTGACACCCTGGCTGACTTTATACTTTCCTGAAGGAATTCTGTTAGGACTTTCCAGTAATATATTTAATGTCCCAAAACTTGAGGATGTCAAGGGGGTACATCAAGTGCACCTCATCTCTCAGAGACTTGGCTCCATCTCACTACATATATGTCTGTCTTCACTGAGGACTTTGCTGGTAAAACAGGCTACCAGAATGTTCTCCCAAGAATCCCTAGGACACCTTGGTAAATTAAAAGTAAGGGGTTTGGGCATTAAAGGTAGTTTCTCTAAGAGATGTTGGTACAGTGTAGGGAACTCAAGAAATAGTTGATGAAGAAAAGAATGCTACCTCTAGTATTCCCAGTCAAATACCCTGCCTGTCTGAAAATAAATATAGTTTTCAATATAGAAAATATTTGTATTAATCAAAATATTAAAGAGTGTTTCAGAGAATAAGTAGGATGTGGGTATGACATAAAATACAGAGATCACTTTGATGTAGGGGATTTCATAGGATAAATGTCCCATCTTGGGACAAATATTCATAGTTAATAAGGAATATTAAGAGGACAGTTTATAGTGTGATATATGTGAACATGGAGGTCAATTTTTTTTTCCCTAAGGATCATAAGAGCTAAAATTTTCATGGCCCTGACTTCTGTCTGTAGTAAGGTTGAATAATGGCTGCACCAAATATAAAGTCCTAAGCTCTGGAATTTTTATATTTTAACCATATTTGGAAAAAAGGGTCATTTGCAGATGGACTAAATTTTGAGATGAAAAGATTACCTTGGATTACCTGGGTGGACTCTAAATACTGTTGCAAGGGTCCTTATAAAATAGAGGTGGAGGGAGATTCCATGCAGACCTACCAACAAGAAGCCAAACAGAAGAGAAGGCAGTGGTCTGATGATAGAGGCAAAGATTGGAATGATGAGCTCCCAAGCCAAGATGTGCTGGGAGTCACCAGAGGTGGAAGAAGCAAAGCAGGACACCAGGGACTTGGGGACTACAGTCTGTGACATGTTGATATATGATGTCTGAATTTCAGAACTGTAAGGAAATAAATTTCAGTGATTTTAAGCAAAGAAGTTTGTGGTAGTTTGTTTTAGGGCAGCCCTGGCAAGTGAATACAGTGATTAAAATAACCTTTACATTGGAGAACATCCTCATTGTGATTGGCTATGATGAAGTCCTTCTAAATAGTGTGCTGGTAATTCTATGAGAGGTAAAATCAGTTTTGAAGAGCAGGTCTGCAGAGGTGGTAGGTCAGCAGAACAGTGGTAAGAGCACTTGCTATCATAAGGCCACAGGGGGACAGTGATGGGAGAGCACGTGAGGGCAGGGGCTCCTCCCTAGGTGCCTGTCTCTCTTTCAGTTGACATATTCCACTGAACCATCCAGATGAGATGGTTTTCTGGTTACTGTCCTAGGTGGGAAATGGGACCATAGTCTGTGGTGTTATTTCTCCAAATTCTGCATTACTCTTCAAAATAATATGGATTATGGTAAACAGGATTTATGGTATGGTTTATCAACATGGAGACCATTACAAAGGAAGTTTCTAGACTAAGTGTTCTAGACCTGAAAAACAGTTCTTTTTAAAGGAATGGATTAAATTACTGGCTTGAAAATAAAACAACTACACTAACAAAAAACCTCTGCTACTTCAAAACTCAAAAGACACCACCTCCAAAAGCATTCTTTCCTCGAAACTATCTGGTAGATGGCAGACTTGGTAAATTTACATTTGACAGACAAATACAAAACTTTTTCATGTTACACAAAGGCAATGTTATAATCTAGCTGTGTGGCCTTAGCTCAATTGAGGTACTGAGATGTGGGCCAGATGAAGATAATTCAGGGAATCCAGCTGCAGCGAGAGTCTCAGGGAGCCCTCCCTCAGTTAGATGAAATCTCAACACTTACTGCAAAAGCAAGAGCAATATGATAATCACCTGGCAGTGGTGACCAGACTTATTCTTGCTAACATAAGAAAGAGATTGACATACTCTTCAAATGATCAAAAGGGAAATGCAAGAGCTTTGTTTTCAGACATTCAAGTCACACTGAGTTTGGTCACATAGTGTGTAAGAGGCTCAGCAAAGTCACTTGTTAGAGTATATAAAATCAATTTGGGAAATAAAAGGAGAGATTGGAAAGAATGAGGAATTTATTTACCTCATTGAAAAGGACCAATGAATCTAATCCCCTCTGTTAAAGGAGGAAAAGAGGATATTGCCAGGTATTTAAAATGTAGGGACAGGGCATTATTTCTAGAACACACCTAGAGGGTAGTTTCCATGAGAGGTTTCAAAGTAACAGAATTCCATCCTGTAAGTTATCACAATAACTGTTTAAACAAATAGATATTGACATTTCTGTTACAAAAGTGATGCAGTTCATTATCAAAACAAAATAACCCAGAACTGAAATTTAGGTACATGACATGGATGGTGACATTCCCATGGAAAGCTACTTCCTGGAGTCATCCTTGGTTAACAGCTCAATGCCCAAAATCATAAAAGAAAGGCCTGGAAAATTTGTACATGTCCCCTAATTCAATTCCCTTAGTTTAGAGAACAATGGGATACAAAGAAGGCTATGGAGTTGCTGAAGCTTGGCAGGTACTGAGAAGATCCTGGTTTGCTCTGATGTCACCTACAGACACAGAAACCCTTTGTCGACATGATTTTTCTCTTTACATTAACAGGGAAAGTTATCCTAGACTTCATGAACTAAAGTTGAGCATGGAAGAGATTTTTAAAAGGAGAGCTGACTAATGTGGGCAAATAAAGTGGTAGTTTATGATTTCATTATCATCTTGAATACATTGTAGATGCCTCCATTTTTAGTTTCAAATTGCAGGTAAACACAATAACAGTATTTACCAACCTCTGGAAGTTTCTTTACTGGAAACATGTACATATATTTTAGCTCTTTATCTGGGAAC
The DNA here is from genome assembly GCF_048772815.1 of Callospermophilus lateralis. Taxonomy (NCBI): domain Eukaryota; kingdom Metazoa; phylum Chordata; class Mammalia; order Rodentia; family Sciuridae; genus Callospermophilus; species Callospermophilus lateralis. The sequence goes on from NC_135308.1 coordinate 46,896,772, forward strand.
TCAAACTTCAGTTCATGAATCATTTGGAGAGTTTCTATGTGCTTTCCCATCTCTCCTCTGCAATACTCCCAAAGGCTACTTATTATGTAGCAATAATATCAAAGAATTTTAAAATTTCCTTTGAGATACTAGAATTTTACTGAATACTTATACTTTTTCCTATAAAAGAAATTTACAAATTTCTTACTTGATTTCTACACTTTATAATTTTATGTAGTATTTGCCTTCTCTAGGGAGAAGGCTGCAATACTATGAAAGTCCCTGAAAAGGTTTACAAATGTTTTGCATATTCTAACCTAACCTATTGCAATTTATCTCTTAAATATGTGCCCCTTTCTTCATACTTTTTAATGCCTTCTCAGATTTTCAAAGTAGTAAGTGAGCCAATACAGAGATGGTCTAATTTTTATCCTCACAGTCCTGAGCACAGTGGTCACAATGCCCTAAGATATGTTTATGAATGATACTGTGATAATATGTACATATGACTGGTCTATGTTTAAGTGTGTTTACATATGTACATATACACTGTTAAGTATAGGGTTCACACAGTTTTCAGTGAGAAGAGAGGTTGGACGGAAGCCAGATGGATTTGGAATCAAATATTGACTCTTGCTGGTTGTGATTTGGACAAGTCACTTAGCTTCCAAACCATAGTGTCTTCATGTACAAAATGATAATAACACGTGTTTTCAGGTGTTGTCTGTCCAAGGATGGAAAGAATGCCTGGCATATCATTAAGTGTCAACAAATAGCAGTTATCCTTATTTTCTCATGAAATCACACTATATTTTTAAAAGACTTAAGGGTATTGCCTAAAAATATTCAGCATTTCTCTTCCCCACTCTGCTTTCTGTCCTTTAGGAAATCCTACTTCTTGGAGATATTTGCTGATTGCAGTTTTATTCGTTCTTTCTCAAACTCACATTTTCTCCCCTGCACTATCTCTGACAGTGATGGCTACTCTGCTGTTATTCTGGCTCTTTTCCTTGTCCCTGCACGTTTCAGGCTGAACTGTGCCGAGTTATGGAATCATTTCAGGCACTCTGCCATCTGTGAAACTGCCTCAGAATCAACTTCCCCCATGATTGGTTGCCACTGGCTACATTTTTATCAGTTGACCAAAATGCTTCCTTGGGTGTAGATTAGGTTGTCCTGCCTCTGGAGTGCTTGCAGTCCAGAACTTTTACTGGACACTTTCTCTTGTCACTTGATGCTAAGAAGAACATGTCAACAGTAAAACTTATCTGGAAGCTAAAGATGATGTATCTGATAGATGTAGGTGTCACACTGTATAGCAGACAGTCATGAAGCTTGATAGAATTTTTTGATAGATTTTTTGACTCTGTGCCGAATGACACAGTGAGTTCACTCTGGCTGTCTAGCTCTTCCCATATCGCATGTCATTTGCCATCTTGCTGAACACATAGCAAGAAGCCAGGATTATTTTTAGTTTGAAAAGCTTCATTTACTTCTTTTTTAACAAAAATATTTATTTTTTGTAGTTGTAGTTGGACACAATAATTTTAATTAATTTATTTATTTATTCATTTTTATTATGTGGTGCTAAGGATCAAACCCAAGGCCTTGTATTATGTGGCGAGCAATCTACTGCTGAGCCATAACCCCAGCCCTTCATTTACTGCTTATAGACTAAATAGATCTTTAATGAATAACTTCTTTAACTTAGTCTTGTTTTTAAGACATGTAAAGGGAATAAATACTCAATGATTTGAATGATGGGTTCTCTGTAACAATGAAATATCTAAATGCTTTAACTAGGAGCATTTAACCACATAAAATATTTTTTTGGAACTCACAAGTATTTTCTTTTAAGCAGGGGTAATTTCTTTAAAACTAAATGTAAAATCACAAACATAAAGGACTTTTGTATTGAATGTTTAATACTTAGATATCAGCCTGTGTTCAGATTGCCTATGGAAGTATTATTCTTAATCATGGAGGCATAAGAATCTGTTCTAAATCAGCATTAATTTTAGTGGTAATTTTAAAATAAAAACCTTAATTAGGGTCACTGGCATGAAATGTTTTGGGGCCCAGGAGACTGGAATTTTTTTCTTTTTTCCCACAGTCTCAGTCATCATTTAATATCACCTCATACTAAATGCCATATTTTTAATAAATTCAGATGATGGGCAATTCATAAAATATTTCAGTTGTTGTTAGATTAAATATGTTGTTAGACTAAATGTAATAATACCATCTAACTAATAATGAATTTTCTGAGATTAACACTGGAGTCTGTGGAGATATCTGTAGAGGATTATCTTGCCTTGTGAATAGGAACTGTGAAGGGGTTCAGACATTGGACTAAAGATTTTGAGTTCATGCTTGTGTGAACTGTTTTCCCTTCATTTTCTATTAAAAAAGTGTAACGAGAAAAATAGTTATTTTGAATAATTTCAACAGCCTTTCTATACCATAGGCACAGGCTTGAGGAAGACAATTCACATAGCATGAAGTCCAGATCTAGGACTTCACCAGGACCAACATTGATGTAGTTTTTGATGTTGTTTGTTTTCCATTTAAAATACTCTAAAAGAAGACTTGGGCCATTTCAAATTTATAGCATTTTTCCCCCATTGGTAGATGTATGGTTTAAATATTAGGTGTCCACTAAAAGTTCATGTGTGGGACAGTGTAGGGTTTAGAGGTGAAATGGTTGGGTTATGAAAGCCTTAACCAATCACTAAATTAATCTGATGATACAGAATTAACTGAGTAGTGGCAGTAGTCAGGTAGGGTGTGGTGGGAGAAGAAGGGTCATTGGGAATATACTTTTGGGGTATATGTTTTGTATCTGAAGAGTGGAGCTCTCTCTCTCTCCCTCCCTCCCTCACTCACTCTCTGATTCCTGGTGCAATGCAGTGGAAACTTTCATCCTCTTCCACCATGTTGTTCTGCCTCATCTAGGGCCCTGAGGAATGAAGCCAGCCATCTATGCACTGAGAGATCTGAAACCTTGAGCACCAATTAAACTTTTCTTTTTCTAATTGTTCCTGTCAGATCTTTTGGCCACAACAAAAAAAGCCGACGAAAAGAGTAGATTTCAGCCCAGATGCCAGAAGCCACTCTGAATATTCAAATAGAAGGGGTTAGGATCAAGAAATTACTGGTGTAGCCATAGTAAGGGTGGGGGTAAAGGCTAGGGAAGCCTATCTGCTGATATCAGAGGCCAGTAGTCCCAAAGAGGATCCTCAAGTTCACCAGAATGCTACTTTGAATCTCAGAAATCTCTAATGTTCATGCTGCTTGAAGCTCCTGAATTGAATGATTTGCAAGCTCTCTCACACTGAACCTCCTGTCTTCCTTTGCATTTTTTAAAATTTTGCCACAAAGCAATGTTTTGTTTTGTTTTGTTTTGTTTTGCTTCCTTCTGCATCATAATGCCTGTTGGTCATTTGCAGACTAATTCTGTAACCATCCAGTTAAAAGAGCTCTGGAAAATTGACTTTCAAGTTTCTCTCCTTTGAAGGACATAAAAATATGTGACAGGGAAAGTAATGATGTCAGCTTGAACTTAAGTCTGAACTGGTCCAAATTTTGTCAACTCAGAATCCATAGACTCTCTTCTGTGCATATTTGAGCTTCAAAAACAACCACCCAAGTTCATCTTCCACAGGATATGATAACTCTGCATTATATAGCCATCCAGTTTACCCTCTCCACAGAGGGGTGGATACAAAGTTCTATGAACCACTGATATATCTCTGAGTGATATTCATTCTTTTTCTGGACTTGGTTCCAATTCTCCATTAATATTGTGTAACTTTTAGGCTGAATTATAAGGCAATTTTACTATTATGCATCATCAGAAGAGAATGGTTTGCCAAAAATGAATTGATGGGTTGATATATAAAGTAAAGAAAGAAAAATGCCTAACTACTACATGCCTTATTTCTACAAATAAATAAAGAGCCATATTAGTAATTTTTTAAATATTTGGTTTTTAGTAGTAGCTGGACACAATTTCTTTATTTTATTTATTTATTTTCACATGGGACTGAGGATCAAACCCAGGGCCTTGCATGCGCTAGGCAAGCACTCTACTGCTGAGCCACAATGCCAGCCCCACAATTAGTATTTTGAATTCACTTTCTCACTACCCATTCCATTTGTCTTCAGTAAATACCTTGTCTCATCATCATTTTTTATCTAAAGATGTAATGCAAATCTTTTTTTTAAGGGCTGGAGTTATTAGAGCTTTCCCTTCATTGGACTGCTTTCTCCTTTGTTAACATTTTCATTAGCTATATGAGTACTAGGAAGCAACTCAGTGAATTCCTTGAATCCTTCTTGCCTTTATCAAGTGGCCACAACTCTTTTATGTCTTTGATAATCAGTATAATTCTCTCCACTTAGTATGCAAATCCTTTGTCTATTTCCTTGATGGTATAAAGAATTCAAAGTGACTAGGCAAGTTCCATGGACTCATTGTTAGGTCTTCTAGTGGAAGCATTTAGTTTTCAGAAATTCAGTCCTCTAAACATGAAGAGCCAAAAGGGGAAAAACAGGATGTAAAGCTTTGTGACTGGCCCTTAAGAATTGCAGGAGAGAAGAACCATGTCCATCCCCACCTCTTGGTTCCCTGTTGCATGTATTCTGGCTATGGGAAAAGGTAGTATCATATTTGTTGCTGGTTCAGAAAATACACCAAATCTTGTAGGACAGTACATCCCTAATGAGGTATTATTAATACTTAGCCAGCACTATAACTCTTTAATAGGATATTTCACTGCTGTCTCAAGCAAGCCAACCTGAGGCGATGTGGTATGGGATAAGATGTTCCATGGGTGTGAACCTCTCCCTCATTCCTTGCTGGTAATGTGTTCTTTGGCCAGAAGCTAAGTTGAGTAGGTATCATTATAGAGAACCATAATAACTATTAGCCTATGGTTAATAGTTACTGAAAAAGCAGTGCACTCAAGGAAGGCAATTTATATCTACTGTGTTTGTTCTGGTGAAGAATGTTCCTTCTTCCATTATGGAAATAGGCAACATGGGAGCAGATCCCAGTGGGAATGGAGCCACAAGGAGTCACTATCAATAACCACTGATGGCATGTGATGTGTTTAACAACAGTGGAAGCTGGAATAGTCTTGTTGAAGGGAAGACTATCCTTTATGCCCACATGTCTAGCTTCTATACCTGATGCCTTGACTGTCTTGTGTATGAGCCCATTGTTCAAACTGAAGTGACTGGAAAAAGGTTGACTGATGTTCACAGAAAATGTTGTCAGCTTCACTTTGCTACTGAGAAAAGGCTTTGCAGTTGCACACTATCTTAGAACACAAATACTTTCAGACTTTTGCCATTTCCAGAAGTTCATTGCTTCTTATTCAGAACTTGTTATCAATGCCTCAGTTTTTGTTTCTTTCAAAATTCTGAGAAATGGGAAAATCATTATCCACTGTTCATTGTGTAGGTCTTTTAAGGAAAAGAAAAGAAAATGAATGTGGTTCTGACTATTAGGAAGATTTCCTTTCTCGCCCTTTGAAAGGGCCATTACATTGTGGAACTGAAATGTCAGAAGGTAGTACAAGTTTATTGGTGGACATATTTGTAAACCAGCATTGGCTTCTTTAACCTCTGTCACTTAATCATGGACATCTCCTGAGGTCCAAAGTCAGCTCAACTATCTATGTTGCTTATAAGACCTTTGAATTTTGGAGTCAGTTCAAATTCTCCCTGAAGTCCCATATTCTATCTTTCTGATAAGATAGGGACCTGTTACCAGACCTATATGAGCTTTCTCCTCTTCAAGCTACTTATTCACCATCTTACTGAGTGTATAATAGATCCAAGTAGAGTATAAAGACAACTTGGATGTTTCTTGTGGCCATTGTGACATTTTCCTCAAAGTTCCTTAAATAGTATAAAATTAAACATACGAAAAGGAGAAAAATACGACTTTATGAGTGTTTTCACCTACTATTTGCGGGGGAGTGAGTGAGAGTTGGATAATCATTCCATTGGGCAGCTTTGGATTGTTTTTATGGATTATGTCCCAGATGGATATTAGCATATTGGTAGGGCATAGTCAGATAAATGTTAAAAAATTTTAAAAAGCAACAGCTAGTAAATTGGATCCAACTGTTTCCTTAAAATGGCAGGTTATGTTTATGATTGGTGTTTTTAATACAGCTTCATAGCAGAGCAGGTTTATGTAATTTGGCCACCTGCTATAAACATCTATTTTAATACATCACATATATCTTTGCCAATATGGCTTATCATTGGTTAATGTTTGAGGATTTAAAGTAATTTCATGAAAAAATCAAGGAGCCATCTGGGATTGGATGTGTTCTCTAAATGGTTTACAAGTCATCAATTTGAAATGCTGCAGATGTGGAGAGGACACACATGTGAGTGCACATTCATTTTAGCCCTGTTTGCAATACTCTTTGTAAGGACAATTTATCATAAATGATTCAGAAAATTTGCCTACTTAACACAGGCTCTAAATCACCACAGCCAGAAATATATTTGAGATTCACTGGTCTAAACCTGTGTGTTTAGATAATGAGTCCGGCTGCTCTAACCAGGAATACTCAGTGATTATGAACCAAACTCTGTAGCTTTTCAGTTAGAATAAAATTTTTGCAGAAACAAAAATCTGATTTCTGATATTTATTTTGAGTAAAATTGGCTTATATCATGTGCCTCTAATACATAGATAATTTGTGCAGAAAATATATTTATGCTGCCCATGTGAGTTAGCAATCCCCATCAGAGTAGCAGTTTCCTAAACTGTTTAGGAAACACACATTCAAATAATTTGCACAAAGAGTATACAACAATCTGGATCTGTGAAAGAAATAATCTTGAATATCTAAATTAGCAGTAATTTCTGCATGTAAACCTTCAATCTGCTTAGTTTGAGGACATGGCTTATTTTAGTTTTTCTTTTCCCTTGATTACTTTGGATTTGTTGACTTATTCATTACTAGTGGTAGGGAATGTAGGGGTTGGGTTTTATCTTCTTTGTTTTATTCCTATTTTTGCACTTCTTTTATGGTTCATTTTAACATGTCACCTGTGGAGGTGTAATCTTGGAAATTACCAGAACTCCTCCAGCTAGAAACATATTTTATTAGATTTATAGCTTATCCCTTCCTGTTATTCAAAATCATAAGTTTTGAAAAAGACTAGATACAAAATAAAAAAGGTAAAATGTAAAAATGAACAGAAATATTTTTAACCAAGATTTAGAATTGTCAACAAAGGCTCATTCTTACCAATTATAAAAGAAGCCCTTTAAAAGTCATTAAAAATGATATATTTTTAATTTCTGCAGCAATATTGAAATTATATGGAGTCTTTTAAAATATACATTTCTAAAATTGAACATTGACATAACACCTTTATTCCATTTATTTATTTTTATGTGATGCTGAGAATCAAACCCAGTGTTGCACATGTGCTAGGCAAGCACTCTACCACTGAGCTACAACCCCAGCCCATAGAATATGGAATGTTTTTAGAGATTGACTTTAAGCATATAATATCAAGTCATAGGTATAACCCATCTTGTGCATTCTTTATTTCATTTATAATTAATATGATTTTTATATTTTAAGTGTATCTTTAGGTTATCATTTCATATTGAGACATAGAAGGCTTATAACACATTCATATACACATATAATGGGCTGGGAACCTACATATCCATCATCTGATGTAAAAACCTGTGAGGTCACAGGGTCCAAATCTAGATGGTAATTTATCATCAATATACCACATTATTTTTTGTGTAATTTTTATAAACTAATTTAATGCCTGATATAGTATTTATGACTAAATATCTGTTTAGAAAATAGGGAGGAAATAATCTACTCCTCCTTGAAGTAGGTGTAGTATTAGAAGATGGGATTTATTAGATGCCTTATATGATTGTGGATAGTCCCCAGTGGCCATCTATTGAGCCAGAGGACCCAGTAGCTTCCAGGCCAAGAAGCTGGAGTCTCAGAACAAGAGGAACAAATGATGCAGCCTCAGTTTGAGACTGAAGACTTGGAACCTCCTTGGAAAGTCACTAGGGCAAGTCTGCATTCAAAGGCTGAAGAATCTGGAATCTGACGTCCATCCATGGATCACAGCAGCAGCAACACACAGCAAATGCTCCCTAGTCTGTTTCCTCCTCTTCTGCTTTTTGTTCCATCCAGGCTCCCAGCCCACTGAATAATGCCATACACTGTGGGGGGGCCTTTGCACCGAGTTCGCTGCTCCCCATGACAATCTTCTCTGGATACACCCTCAGATAAGCACCCCAAACGGTGCTTTACCAATCTTTAGGCATCTCTCAATTGAGTCATGTTGACATCCATATTAGGAAATTCCTAACAAGATAGCTTTTAGCCATTCTAACTTGTCATTTTCCCGCACAGTGACACGGTACACGGAGGTGATGCACTCCCTTTGCTGCTATCTTTCTACCATAGATTTGAATTTGATTTCCAAAGTTGTAGTGTTTGCTTTTTATATATGTTGCTGCTATATGGTTTTAAATAAAGTACATAAAATCATATACTTAAATTCAGTAAACTACCTACACGTAAGGCAATTTTAGTTTGAGGTGAATTTTTAAAATAATTTAATTATGGAATAAAGTATTGTCCATCAAAACAACTCCAAGCATTTTGTTCTGTTGTCGATTGCACCAGCCAAATACAGAAGTTGGATTAGTGCTGAAAATAAAGCAGATGTCCATCCTCATATTGTTACTTTTTTTTTAAAGAAAGAGTGAGAGAGGAGAGAGAGAGAGAGAGAGAGAGAGAGAGAGAGAGAGAGAGAGAGAATTTTTAATATTTATTTTTTAGTTATCGGCGGATACAACATCTTTGTTTGTATGTGGTGCTGAGGATCGAACCCAGGCCGCACGCATGCCAGGCGAGCATGCTACCACTTGAGCCACATCCCCAGCCCATATTGTTACTTTTTAAATTGTCTAACTACATACCTGGAGAAATAAATGTCACTGGACAACATATAGAAATCAGGATGCATTACAGAGTATTGAAGAAAAAACATTGTTACCAAGTAGTAAGACTGACTAAATGTAACATGGTTGAATCTCTAGTTATTAACTGGTCGGATATGAGCCCAAAGAATGTTTAAAATAATTCATTCCCTGGACATGAACGATTTTAATGTTATTTTTAAAATGAAACATTTTAGGTGAAACAAGAAAGAATACTGGTAGAAGAAAAATTATAATAATAAACTAGCTTCAATTGAAAAAAAATCCTCTATAAACAGAAGAATCTGGCTAAGTAAAAATAAAATAAAATGTTTAAACATACTGTTAAAATACTTGCATATTAATGTGTTATTGCACCTAATGTAATTGTCATTGACTTGAAATTTGAATATATGAACTGATGCTTTAATTTGGGGCAATATAAGAAAAAGTGAATTTTAATTTAGTGTTGATATAAACCCATCAAAATGGTAAATAATGTTCAGAAAAATATACAGATCAAGTCAGACATATACTTATTTTATTCTGGTGTTTTCCTGTAGCCTCTGACCCTTCCTCTAGTAAAGAATCTCCCTCACCAAATGGACATCATAACCAATGTACCCTTCCCTTTCGATCACAGTGATAGAGCCAACATATTCTAAGCTAAATCAAACTAGAATTTGCTCTGCAAGATTGGTAATTTTCAGGGAAGAGGATCCCTACATTTTGGAGTTGCTATTTAAAACAAATAATGTGAAGTTTCCTTACCAATAGCCATGCGGCTTGCTGCATTAAATTAGTTTAATGTAGCAATAGAGAGAGGAGTCCTAGAAAATACTGTTTGAATACCTGCATACACTTATTTATATAGTTAATTTTGTTTTAGAGTTTTCAGAATAAATTTCCAACTCTTGCTTAAACTAAAGTTGACTCGTTCCTACTTTTACCCATATTAAATCAATAATGACATTTTTATTATTTTTATTTGTGTATTATAGTTATACATAATTGTGGGATTTATTATATTTGGGTATGCACATAATTCGATCAACCTCATTCTCTAGTACCTTCTTTTTATAATCTACACAGCATATTTTCTTTCTCAACAACAATGAGTTTCTTCTCCCTCTGACTTCTTTTTTTAACTATCCCTTTTATTTGATGAATACAGTCAGTTTTATTTTCCAATTACTATTTCAAAATATTATCAGTGAAATTTAAAGAACCCATTAACATTTTACAGCTACTTATATTACTTTTTATTTATGCAGCATTGAACTGTGATACTTAGTAAAACTTAACTTTTGCCTTATGATTTTAAGATATTGTCATCTCTGACTATGTTGTCTGAAATTTTTAAATTTATTTATTTATTGCAATTTGTTATATATGACAGTAGAATGCATTTCAATTCATAGTACACATATAAAGCCCAATTTTTCATGTCTCTCGTTGTACACAAAGTACTCACTTTGACTTCTTATAAAATAATTTTAATTAGTTTTGTATCTTCAAGATTAAAATCTGGATATTTTTCCTTTTATACAGAAATATGAACAATATACTGCTTTTTATAGAAAACAATAATTTTTTTATGTTTTTTAAGAGTTTGATTTCATTAAGAAATTATCCCATGTGGAATATTACAAGACTATAAATATTCAACAATTATGACACTATTTTCATAACAAAAGGACATTCTCATCTATCATGTCAAAGAGTAATTACTGGAAATTGTATACAGGTCTTAAGAAGTTCAACTTAGATATAAGTTAATAATGTTATAAGGAGTCTAAGAAATAGATGAAGTATAAAAGTAGAGAATTATAAACTCATTTAAAAACTTTTAATGACAGAAACAGAGAAAATAAAGAAAGGCAGAGAAAAAAGATCACAAAACAAGAAGAACTGAAACTACTGTAAGTATTATGGGGACTGAGATTAATGTAGAATTACTTCACCCGAATGACTATAAACAAGTAAAAGTGGAGATATTTGCTCAGAAGAAAGTTCATTTGGGGAACTTTAACTGAATTATTAGAGAATCCCATTTGAAGTGAACTACTACAGAAAGGAGAAAGGAAATGAAAATAAAAATAATCCTGGTCAATGAAAAAGGTGTAAGTCATAAAAATAGCTCAGACTAACCATTTAAAAATATTGATTGAGAGGGCCTGTATGACCCACAGAAATATACATATATCAAGATTTTAAACTGATAGATCAAATCATTGCACTTCCGTTTTGTGATGTGATATTGATACATTCTTTGTACTTTAATACTTGGAGTTATGTAATTATTGAAGGAACATCATACATTATACTTGTTACCATATTTAAAATTTTTGTTTCATAATGGATATAATGAATTTAAACTTATTAAGTGACAGAAGGATCTGATATTATTTTTCAATGTATAAAGCAAGTGGCTATAATTCTTTGTGAAACATTACGAACATATGTAGTATATTTTGAAAGGGTCTTTTGTTTTATGGAAGATATGAGAAATTGTTATTCTACAATACACAAGTTAATGTTATTCATAACTCAAATATCAAGAGCTAAGGATCTGCTGTTTTAAGATAGAAAGTGCTTAAAAGAAGAAAAAAGAAAGGTAAGCCAGTTATCATTGATTTAAAAAGCTTATGAGAAAATGCATGTGGTACATGGCCACAGAAAATATACTACTATGTAGAAAATGATAAACACCTATTAATAAATTTTTTAAATGCTATGATTTACAAAGAAAAATTAAGATTCCTATAAATAAGATACAGGAGGTTTCTTGGAAGAAAAAATTTAAAGTTATTACAATAGAAATGGCTTAGCAAAGAATGAGAAAAAGAACTCAAAGTAGGCAGAGGAAATACATAGGAAGTAAAATTGTAAGGTTTCATAAAATGTGATGATAATGTCACTTAGAAATGGGTTATAGTCTCTGATTTTGAATAATAAAATTAAGAACTTAAAAGCATCCAGATCTTGGGGCTGGGGTTGTGGCTCAGCAGTAGAGCATGTGCAAGGCACCTGGTTCGATCCTCAGCACCATATAAAAATAAATAAAATAAGGTATTATTTCCAACTACAACTAATATATATGAGAATGGAAAGTTGAATACACTTTGAGATTATTTCATAACATATTTTCTGTCATGATGTCTTAATTATGTAAAAATAATATGAAACAATAATGTTTAAATCAGAATTTGTATAAACTCTAAGAAGTGTGGACAAAGGCTATGTGTAATTTGATGCTTTGAACCAAGTAAGTGAATTAATCCACTATAAACAGTGGTTATTGCAAATTTGATGAGTTTTTTTTATAGTACTAGTTCTCATGCCTGCATGGATATAAACATAATTTGACTAACAATTAAATTTCAATGTCCATACCATGATCACACAAATTACTTCAAAGTTCTGAGAATGGAGATTTTAAAACTACTAATTTATGGATCAAACTAACAGATTGTCTACCACAAACACATTTTACTACCACAATCACATTTTACATGATAACTAGAATATTGTGTCTTATTTTCTTTCAGTTACAGTAAACAACAGTTACAGGTTTAAGTGGTTGCCTAATTAGTAACCAGCTGATTCATAGATTGCTTTCACTGTATTTCTATGGATTCCTGAGAGTTAAGTATTTTATTTTATCACTTTTCTATACTCTCTGTATAATTCAGGCGTGATTTATTCTTTGTTATTTTTTTTAATATAGTTGCCCTTTCATAATGGAGAGTCTGAATATTAGACTCTATCCTTATATATTCAGCCTATACAGGAAAGATGTTATGAACTTTATTTCTTGAATTTGCTAAATTCAGCTCCTATCTTGTCAGTTAAAAATGTCAGATTTTAATTTAAACTCAAATTGTCAAAATTTATTATTTCTTATTGTATCCACAACAAAATTCTCCTTTATTTTCTATTTATAACTTCAATTAATTTTTATTAAATTTTAATATTATCAAATGTTTTTCTTATTATATATGTTTGCACATTATTCAAATTGAAAGCAATGAACTTGTGTCCTTCTCTGTCTCTCAATATCCTATCCTATTCTACATTCTTATCAGTTATATATGTGTATGTGTGTATGACAGTGTTTATGAGTGTAATGTATAAACATTATTCATTCAGATTTTATACATTCTTAATCATGTAAAAATCAAAGGGAAATATCAAAGCTGTCTTTATACTTCAAAATGTATTTTGTGATGATATTCTTTTATTAAACTTACCTGAGCCCGGCACAGTGGCACATGTCTGTAATCCCAATGGCTTGGGAGGCTGAGGCAGTAGGATCAAAAGTTCAAAGCCAGCCTCAGCAAAAGCAAGGCACTATGCAACTCAGTGAGACTCTATCTCAAAATAAAATACAAAATAGGGCTGGGGATGCAGCTCAGTGGTCAAGTGCCCCTGAGTTCAATCCCCAATACCACCTATCTGATTAAATGGTATATATTTTATTATAACTTTCTCAGTAAATGAAAAATCTTTGTTAAAGGGTGCACAATAGAATAGGTCTGGATTATAAAATGAGGAGTAAAATGAGCATTGGTTCTGCCATCTTGACATTTAAAGTCTCTTGAATTCACAAACTCTATTGAAATGGGAACTAAAAAGCAATATAAATATAATATTTGATATTTTTAGGAGTTTATTTTTCATCATACTTATCTTCAGAAACATGTATCAAAAGCTAATATTAAAATAAGCTGAACCTGTCTCAGCATCTAGCAGAGAAGTGAGGGAATGCTAAGATTTGTATTATGGTGATTCTTCCAAAATTCATGTTGAAACTTAATTCCCAATGCAACAGTATTAGGAAGTGTGATTTGGGGAAGTGAGTAGGCCACAGGTGAAAACCACATAAACAAGATTATAAAAGAGGTGAGATTAAAGAAGTGCAGTCTTTCCTTTCCACAACATGAGTGTACCCTGTAAAGGATGAAGCAATAAGTGCCATCTTGGAATTGAAAACTAGATCATTACCAGACAACGAAACTGCTGGTGCTTTGATTTTGGACTACCAACCTCTAGAACTGTGATGAACAAGTTTCCTTTTTAAAATAAATTACCTACAAACAGAGATATGAAAAATTGTGGTATATATGTGTATTAAGAATTTTAATGCAAAAAAAGAGTACATGTATAATGGCATAATTTGGTGTGAACAAACTTTATATATAGAGTTACAAAAACTTATGCTGTAAATGGGTAATAATGAGTGTAATACATTCCACTATCGTCATGTATGTAAAAAATAAATAAATAAATAAATAAATAATAACCCAGTAGTAATTATTTTGGTACAGTAGCACAAATTTATTAAGTCAGGGAATATATGTTTTTAAAAAAAGTACATTCTGTGTAATCTTTGAAGATCCCAAACTCTAATTTTAAAATGTTGTTATGGACAATTCACAGCATTTATTATCCCCACATCATATTCCATATAGAGAGTATTGAGGGTCTAGCGTCTTACAAGAAGCAAGGGATATACAATGATAAACATGCAAGTAGCAAAATAAACAAACAACAACAACAACAACAATAACAACAAAACTCTCCTGAAATCCAGATAAATTTGTTTAAATATTTTTGTTGTGTACCACTTTTTTAGTCTCTTAATAACTTAAGAGGGAACAAATTGCTTTAATAATATAAGGAACAATGTCAATTAGTAGTAATCATACTAAGAGTTACAAACAAATTCTTTCCTATCCTGAAGCTTGTGTAGCTTTGCAACAAACAGTAGGAAATTTCTCATCAAATAAAATACAAGGAAGAAATCAAGAAAACAAGAAGAATAAAAGAAAATATAAAGAAAGAAAAGCCAACACAGGTGTGGCAGAGATTACTATTTCTCTTTAATAATGTGTATTTTAATTTTCCTGGTCTTCAATCAGTTTTTTGTTGTTTATTATTTGTTTTCTATCTAATATCTTGTGTTTCAATGTGGGAATGACAGCGGGGGTTATCCACTGGAGTATGTGCAGAAATGAAATGTACTATCTCTCTGAGTCTGACACATTGACATCCTGAGAATGGTAGTCACATTGTTTCTCATATTTTGTCTAAATGCAGAGGACTTCTAGTATTAAAAAGAGGGCAGAGTCATTATATAAAAAAACCTGATTGGAAAAAATAGAGCCACCCTGTGCAGAAGAGTATGAGAGAAAAATATTTTCCAGTGACAAGCTAATGTAAAAATTCTCAAGAGAAATATATTTATGTTTCATGAACATATGAAAGTATTTTATAATTTCTATGATTTAACAATGAAGTGATAACTATTTTCCCTGCTAATTAATAAAAAGAAATGAAGCTTTGTTTCTGTGTTCAATGAATAAACACTTCAGGGGAAAGAAGAACCATTTAAGTAACAATACACTTTTTAAAACATTTTATAAAAATAGTATTAAAATGAACATAAAGGAAAATGCACAAGAAATAACTGTCCTTCATAATGTATATCAGGAATAGCTTCAAACAGAAGATGCCATTTGGATTGGTACTTGGATCATGATTGTGTGTTTATTGAACATAAGAGGTACCATGGGAAAAAAATAATTTTTAAAATTTTGTTGCATGTTAAAAATATAAAAATAAAAACTTTTATGTTTAGTGAATGTGACATTTGCAAACGCTTAGTGTAGTTATCTTTGGGATGTGAGGTGTCCCCCAAAAGCTAAAGTGTGAAACAATGCAAGAAGGTTTAAAGGTGAAATTGGTTGGGTATGAGAACCTTATCCAGATCAGTGAATTAATCCCCTGACAGGAATTAACCAAGTGGCTACTGAAGGCAAGTAGGGTATGCTGAAGAAGCCAGGAATGGGGAGCCTGACTTTGGGGTATAATTTTGTAGCTGGTGAATGAAGTCTCTCTCTCTCTCTCTCTCTCTCTCTCTCTCTCTCTCTCTCTCTCTCTCCTTCCTGATCATGACCTGAGCCATTTTCTTCCACCACAATTTTATGCCATGATACTCTGCCTCACCTTAAGCCCAAGAAATGGAGTCATCCTTCTATGGACTGAGGCCTCTGAAACCATGAGCCCACAATATAAACATTTTATCCTTGAAAAATTTTTTTGTTGGGTCTTTTGGCCACAACAATGAAAAAGCTGACCAGAACAAGTATGCTGGTGAAATTAGTTTGACACAAGGAAACACAATGTTAAATGGGAAATATATAGAGATATCATAATTTTATCATAGGCAGTAGCAACAATAGGACTGGATAATGGAACCATCTGTGGGTTTGGTAGAGCAGGTACCAGCAAACAGTGACATAGGCCAAGCTTGCCCTCCCACCAAATTGTAAATAAAGATTAATTAGAATATAGTCATGTTCACCCATTTATAACCAGTAAAAATTTAAAATAGTCACTGTCTAGACCTTTTTAAAGCAATTTGTCAGTCACAAGCATAGTAGGATTACTAGTAAAGAACCTTGTATTATAGAGTCCATTGTTACTGAGGGTCAGTGAAAGGTGACAAGGGATGATAGAGACATAGGATAAACAAGAAAGAAAAAATTCTTAAAAGGTACTAAAGAATGCAGTAGCAGCTATATGGTTGAGAATTATGGTATAATTTTGTCTAGTGGACCTTGTATTGAATACCAAAGGTCAAATCTGGAAGGAAGAAATAATATTGAATCATGTTGAAAAATGAATAAGGACTAAGGAATATTATTATTTCAGAAAAATTTTCAGTGCCAAGTAGTGACAAAAAAGAGAAAAATATAGTAACTATTTGAGTATTTTAGGGCATTATGGGATTCTAGTTATTACTTGATTTAACTTATTAGAGAAGACAGAGGCAAATAAAAAACTTTAAGACAACAAAGCAAAGGAGATAAAAAAGAAAATGATAAAGAAAGTGGGATTAATTAGCAAAGCAGATAGAAGAGAGGCAAGAGAGAAAGAGAATCCAAGGATACTGGATAAACTTGAATAGGAAAAGAAATGCCTCATATTTTCTGCTGCAATGGAAAGGAGTTGACAAATTTACATAGCATTATTATAGGTAAATTTCAAATTAGAACAGATGCAAGAGAAGATAAAACACGCACATGGGGCCTCTTTTCCATCATATTTCAGAAAGCTCATTCATCTGCTTGGATGGAAAGATGGTGGCTTTGTGGAAAGCCATAAACAACTCTGAGGGATATAAAATAAATCCCATTCAACTTGGGTTGAAAAATGTAAATCAGCAGTTGTATCAATGTGCACATGAAAACAAGTTTCTATAATTTCATAAGGAATATTTTTTCTTGATGGATAACATTAGGTGACATTCTGGAAATTATGGTTAGCTGAGCACAGGGACTCCATTGATGAGGAAGTCTTGGCAAAGAAATCTATATTCATTGTTAGAGAATAAAAATTATGTTGATATCTACAACAGATGTTGTTGGTTTGCTGCCACTAAAGGTTTCAGCACTTCATCCTGTGGCCATATGGTAAGGATTAGAACCTCATAATTCTGCAGTGTTTTAAGTTTTGGGGTGGGGGAGAAATTAAATATTATATTTCATTCTATACACAAAAACTCTTATATTCTCAATTCATGAATCACTGGACCTAGGAATTTTATATTACACTTGAAATTAATCCACGTTCAGTTTAATACTAATTAAAATATGAGAATTTTTTTTTTAGAATGTGAAATAGTTCACATGTGTCTAATATTTTATTTGCATTTCTTGGTGTTTCTGACTATATCTAAGATTTATGCAGAAAGTAAGACAAAATAAATAAATGAAGAAAAACAGAATAATCACTAATCACCAATTACTTTTTTCTTAGATTCAATGAAATTTATATTTAGCAACCATATTAATTACAGTCTGGAAGAAGATTATAAAAGATTTGAAACAGACTTCTTGAAAACACAGAAGCTTTGTTTTAATTTTTATCACACCTAACTCTCTGGGAGAATTCTAAGTATTAAAGACACACAAATTTAATAAGTGTAATAAGCTATTTTCCCTTATAATTTAATTGCCCAGATCATTCTGAGATTTCCTGACTGTGGTGGAGCAGCTGTGAAAAGTTTACCTGCCTAGAAACTACAGTGTGGCCCACAGCAACAGACTCTTTGGGGAGATACAGCCTAATTGAGTGCATTATAGCTCTGACAATTAGATCTCTCCTGCATCTACCTGTGGATATGCTTTAAATCACAAATAAATTAGATTAATTCCAAATGAAATCCTATCTATAAATTACCTATAGCTTAATTAAACAGTCTTTTATTCAAGTATATTAAATGTTAAATCATGGAATATCTTTTTAATTGGTTTATTATAAAATGAAATTATTAATATTAGAAGAGATAATTTAAAAGCTGAACTAGCAAACCATTAGATAAAATATGGTTGTGGATTCTTGATTTTAAAGGGACTTTGAACATTTTAGCAATTTGAAGCATATTTAGGTAGTTGACTTGATAGTGTTTAACTTTTATTTAGGAAGTAAGTTACAAAACGTTGTCTCAGCTGATTGATAATTTGTCAAAGTTCTTCCCAAACCTATTTTATTGTCTGTTTAATACTAAATTTCATTTGAAGAACATTCCATTCAGAAAAATTTCATAATATTTCTGAATTTATTAATTCCTGGCTATTTCCTATACTTTGTTTTTAAAAATATTTTTTTAAATTTTTGCCAGATCTTTATTTTATTTATTTCTTTATATATGGTGATGAATATGGAACCACATGCCACACACATACTAAGCAAGTACTCTACCACTGAGCTACAACTCCAGCCATTTCCTGTATTTTTTTTTTATCCACAGCAAACTCAACAATGAATGAAAGACTTATTGAAACATTTAACAGGATTATTAAAGTTGTTCCATATTTAAAGAGTTCTACAGTATAAGTTGACAGCTAAAACTGTCAACAATGCCAAAATAAGGAACATATTTGTTACTCCAAAAATTTATCTCTTGTCCCTTATAAACTTCCCTGTTTTACTTTTTACCCTGTTCCCAAACCCAAGCAAACTTGTATCACTAAGGATTTGTCTGCAAATTTAAGCAAGATAACAGAATGTCAAAGTGCCCCTAATATTAGTCTAAACAAAGGAGAATCACATTTAAATTTGTACCAAATTGTATGTATATTGATAAATATTAAAAATGATTATAACAAAAACTTTAGTAAAGTTATCATAATGATAAATATGATTGAAATCAGTGTAATAGAAATTAATAAATAATTAGATAAATTTTAACTGTTCATATATGTCATTTGGAATCCAATCTAACGGCTTAGGTTTTTTATCTATTTACATATACATATGTATGCAAATACACACACACACACACACACACACACACACACACACACATATATATATATATATATATATATATGATATGTACTCTTCACGTTAGTTCCAACAGCAAAAAAAATCATTATCTTCCAAAGAATAATATAACACTTAGTATTTTCAACATAAATTATTTTCATGGTTTAATTCATTATTTCTTAAAATGTTTTATAGTATAATTGCTTTCAAGGATAATCATTTTCTGCTATAAAAGAAACATACCCCAAACTGATAATGCTTCCAGATTTGACTATGAAGTAGAACTAGTGAGGGAAGGAAACAGCTACTATTGCACAATGCAACTATGTTTTAAAATAATTTATCAGATGGTGAAAAATATCAATTTAAAAAGGCATTTTAATACTGGTTTGCACATTCAACAGCATGGCTAATACACAAAGTGAATGTAAAGGAAGTAAAAAGCTGTCTATGAATGCTTGTTTTTGAAAAAATGTAACTTTTAGAGCATGAACTAAGCTTTAGCATATTTTTTTTATATTTTAAAAACATACAACAAGCTTAAACACATTTTCTTCAACATTTTCTACCACACTTGTACAATTTCATAATTGTAATATTGGGGTAATCAAATTATATGTCTGCTCAATGGTCAATCTTTGGTATGGAAACACAGAAATATTTTGGTTTTCTTTCATAATCACTATCCTTTTTGAGAACTGCCTCTGTTGAAGTCTGTATCAACAATACTTGAGACAGAAAAGTAAAAATAAGTCAACCTTTGTAATAAAGAGTTAAAATAGTAACAATGAGAAAATAATTTTAAAAAGAATTAGTCTGTAAATTTACAGGTGAGGATATTTAAGCTTATTTTTAATACAGGTGAACTTACATTATCTTGTATTCATGACACTCCCTTAAGAATATGGTTAATATTCTCTGAGTTCAAGCTTTTAAAATACATATTTGAAGCAATAAATATTTCAAAAAGTTAGAATGTTATATCCTTTTTTTTCTTTTTTTTACTTTTCACAAATATTCTTGTAATTATCTGTTTATTCTGTTTAAAAAATTTTAAAAAATGCTACAATGTATTCAAGGAAAAGGAAATCATCTCAGAGCTGGTGACAATTGTTGTGATCACTGATTCCTGTTCAATCATTTGGTTCTATTTGACGTTTGAAAATCAAAACAAAGGGGGAGCATGCACTATCTCATATTTTTTTTCTGAATCTACATTTTAAAGATAGTATTATGCAACATTAAATTCCAATAACTTTAATAAGCTTAAATGTGACAGCTAAATGCCAGGCTATCTACAATAGAACAAAACAAATATGCCACATATTCTTTGAACTTAAATTTTATGAACTTACTATGTAGATAACATAGGTACACAAGCAGTTAAACAATAGCAAGGAGGGATTAAGATTTATGTTTCACCAAGTAGAAATGTTGGAGATTATCAAAGGAAACAAAAACTGATGTTAGTTGGTATCATAAGTTTTTCAGGACTTCCTGAAAACTGTGTGACAGGACATGAAGAAAATCATACCTTCTGGTCATAAGAGATTTGTGTTATAAAGTAACAGGATACACAGTTGAAAAACAACAGGGGGCAAGTTTATTTTAAATTTGACTGTTACTTAGTAGGATTATAACATGGTCACTAGAGATGAGAAAGTTATCAAAGATTTATAACCAAAGAAATATCATCTATTCATTATAGTATGTCTGGAAGATTACAAAGGGAAAGGAAGAGAGACAGATTATCCATATTAGGTTTTATAATTGCCACATGGAAAAGACCAGGGTAATAGAAGTGGTAATGAAAAACAAAGGCAAATTTATATGTCTTTATCAGATATAATTCACAACAAAATGATACATTTCTAAAATGTTCCAGGATATTCCTTCTTACATATCCCAAGTACTAAGCATTTTATGACAAAAAAATGGAAACATATGGAAAATCAAGGAATACAATTTATAATCTCCCTATTTAGATATGAACACTGGAATGTTTTGGTGATTGTCTTCTAATACTTGAAGGAATATATATGTATGATGTTTTATAAAATACATATTATATGAGTTGTAATATATAACAAAATATAAAGTATGAAACTTTGGTTAATCATCCAATATCATATAAGGGATGTGTGTGTATATATATATATATATATATATATATATATATATATATATGTGTGTGTGTGTGTGTGTGTGTGTGTGTGTGTGTGTTTTATAATAAATGTGTGATTTTGATGTATAAAGAATAGCAAAAGTACATTTTCTTTCTAAATGTTATCTTTTCAAATGAAATTAAACTCACATAAAATAAAATGCAGAATACTTATTTATTTACCTCCATTTAACCAATTTCTAAATTAATATAATGAATACTTTCAGATCCATTGGAAAGTTTACACTTTCTCTGATTAGTACGCACCAATTATGAACATTATTCTAATATCTATCACCAGAAGTTTTGACACCGATACTTAAATTTCATGCTCTAATGCACTTGATATATTTATGAATTTTGTTTTCCAAATTTATTGTGAGGTTCATCAATTTTGATGAATTTATTATTAGTCTGGTTATACTATCAGAATACTTTCTTTTTATCATTCCACTCAGGTAGACATGTGACTTGTATTCGGTTATCACTATTATGAATAAAACTTCTATGAACATTCTTGTAATTTACTTTTGTTGCTTACTTGTGCTCTTCAATGATACATACTCTGAGGAATGAAATCTCTGGGTCACAGTTTAGTATACGTTTTGCCAAGCATATACAAAGTTGATGATTTCTGTCAGAATTTCAGGATTCTCCTCTTTAACTCTGCAGCTAAAGTGTCTTTCCAAGCTGAAGGGAAGTTTATACAGATTTGGGAGTTGTCTTTGACTCCATTAAAATTCGCCTTTAAGTCCCATTTGGATTCTAAATTGGAATTCAGATCATAAATTCCTCCACTAAGAAAACATGCAGCTTTTGGTTGGCTCCTAATCTTTCTGTGTCATTGTTTTGAATAGGTACCTGGGTAGAATGATGTGAGGAATGTCACCATGTGCAATTAGAAACCCACCTCTTGGGTAACTCATCTACTACTCAAGGATCATAACCTAGACATGTTTCATGGGTGCTGTTTATGTTTCCAATTTTGGTTTTTATTCAGGGACAGGAAAAATTCAAGACACTCCTGATAATTGGCATGTTGATATTCAAATCTCTCCCATTGTGGTTTGAAGTCCAATTAAAAGAATACAGAATGATAAAATATCATGAACACTTTCTCATACCATTAGGCATACTTTTACTAATACTTTAATGAATTTGAAATATTAAGGGTTTTAATCATCATGTAATACAAAGCCTCTGAAATATTTATATTATTTCAACAGTGTCATTACTGTAAATAATATTAGGTATCTTATATGTAAATTTTAGAATTTTGGGTTATTTAATACACTAATCATTTATGCATATTACATAAATGTTTATGATTCTTATAGATGATGAGAAAAACAAATGTTAAATTAATCTAAATTAATATTAAATATAAGAAATATGCAATTGTCTGAACTGAAAGATTGCTTAATCCTCAAAGACTTTAAAACCTAGTTTCACTCAAAATATTGATTCCTATGTATAATAGTTTGTACATACTCAGGGAAATAAAATCAGTTTCACTCCAAATTTTTACCTTCATTATTTTGTTTTACTCACAAATATATGGTGTTAGTTAACACAAAAATTCCTATATGCATGCATTCATGAAAAACCTTTAAGAAAAGGAACCAGAAGTGAAGATATTTGTTATATTATTGAAGATTAAGAAAGAAAGATTTTGACATCCACATTGCAATAATTTGAAATCTTTAAAAATATTTTATATATGACCTAAAATATGAGATTCCTCAATACCTCAAAGTTCTTTAGAATACTGAAAGAATGCATATCCAGTATTGGAACACAAAGTGACAACTGGGCTGATTAAAAAGAATTTTGGGGTTTTTTGGTTTTGTTTTATAATGAAAAAGAATTAACATATAACATTCAGAAATCTTTCTAATTCTAAAATAATTCAACTCAAATAATACTTCATTTATTTTAATGATGGAGAAATATAATTAGAATATATGATTATCTTCTTGATATACAAAACTAATATGTTAACAAATACAGTTTATATGTGAAATATTGGAAAAACTATAACTTATTTATTCTTTGTGGATATTACACAAGTTAAATCATGAAATTTATTTTGATATGTGACTAAAAACTTTGATACTTTTTCTGAAGTTACTCCATTCTGAAATAACTGTTTATGTCACTTATTTTCAATTAATGGTATTTTTTTCATGTCATCAATATTCACAGCAAAATTTAAAACTCTAATTATGTTTATTTCAAAAGTTTATTTGAATCCAAAGAACCAAGAAATATTCTATGATATTAAAAAATGTATTAAAAAGTCTAACTCAATTTGTACTTTAAGTGATATAAAATCTGTGCTTCTGAAAAAGAAATTAAGATTGCAAAATAGCAACAAATATCTCAAACTGATTAGAGTACTTATCTGATCAAAATACCCTTTCAAATTAAATTTCTTAATGATAGTGATACTAAGCCAAGTGGCTTCAAATATGTAGCTAAATGATAAGAGAACGTTTATTCTCCACAGGCTGTACTGATATTTATAAATTTATAATATTGTGTTTTGGAATGATCTAATATTTTTAAGTAAAGCTTCAACATAGGAAATAACTTTTTTATTACTCATTCAATTATATAGCAGACAGTTTTATAGAACCTGTGATGTTCCAAGCATAAATCCATTTCTGAAAGTACTAATATAAATAAACATAAATAAAGCCTTCATGATAAACCCCACATACAGGTCAGTAAGAGAGGCAGACAAACACAACAGCAAACATAATGCAGTATTCTCAGGGTATTTTGAGAATGGGGTACTTGGAAAACTGTATAGCATTTAGAAGAGAATAAACTCTATTATGACTCTTTTCTTAATAACAAAAATATAAGTTAAAAAGTTTGTGCTTCAGGACATCATATCTAAAATTAATGTATATCCATTTAGGATTTAAGATCCACTGATTAAGTTAATATTCTCATAACCCAATCATTTTAATTCTAAACTTTCTTGCATTGCATCACCCATGAGCTTTGGGGGAAACCCTAATATCTAAATCATAATAAAAGAATGAATTAATATTCAATGTTCATCAATAAGGGAGTTTAAATTGTGCTATTCCTTAGAACATATTATTATGTATACATTTAAAACTTTAATATATAAAAGGGAAAGGAAATGTTCTATCATCAATATATTAAAAAGTAGTCATAAAAACACTTCATGATTTAGTTTATTCCTCAAAATTTTATTGTGAAAAAGTACACATAACTGAAAATTTGCCATCTTAATAAAATTTAGTTGTACAACTCAGTGGAATACAATATGTTCATAATGTTGTGCATCTATCACTACCATCCATATCTACATTTCTTTTCATCTCATAAGATTAAACTGCATATCCATTAAACACTCACTCCTCATTACTCAACTCCTTTTTTGAATTTTATGAGACTATATCTATATCTATATCTATATACATCTATATCTCTAGGTTTATTTCTAAGAATTTTATAATTTTGTTTTACATTTATAATTATTATAACTTCTTGCTGTATTAAAACTTTTATTAATACGTAATACAATTTATCTCTTGTACCCATTTATGAATTTATGGCCTCATATAATAAACTGAAAATGACACAATATCATTTTTGAAAAAGAGACTTTCAGTGATATCTTAAGATATATTTTTCCTAGAACAACTGCCAAAACATAAACTGCCAGTATTTCCTTTGTCTACATATTGCTATAAATACACTTAAATGAATTTCTTTTCCTTTATTCCTCAGAGTAGCAAAGAGAAATATTCTCCTAAAGAAAGAAATGTAACATTTACAACTATGATGTGTGTCTCTACTTAACAAAATTAGATGGTAATTTATTATTCATATTCTTTGTTTGTGACTATCTCATAAACATTTTTAGTCAAAAATACTGAGTCATGGGAAAAGGTTGTGGAAAGAGGGCAAAGGAGTAAACACCAGAAGCTGATCAACACCTAGACAATAATTGCACAGCAGAATTTGAAATCTGGAATCTATTAAAGACTGTACAACATTTAGGGATATGCTTTAATAGTAAAATGTGGTGAACTTAAATCACTTCTGCTGTTAGCACAGGAGCAGCTCCTCATCCAACATCCCCAGCACTGAGGCAAATGGCAGAGCAGATAAGTGTCCTTAAAGCAGCTTGCACACAGATCCCAGAAACCATGTGGACAAATATAACTATCTTTTAAACACTGGGGATCTGCAGTCTGATAATCGACTGTTGCCTCTGACTGCAGATGAAGAAATGAGAGAACTGTCTCCAGTTCTTCAAATCGCTCCCTTTCTGGCTGTAATGCCTTTCATGGCATTGAAAAAGTCCACATCCTCCCTTCTGACCCTTGATTTTATATTTTTCACTTTTGGTAAATCAGAAATTAAGGATTATGACACTTACAACCTCATATGCAAGAAAAATTAGAAAGTGTGCATGCTCCGGGAAAGAAGGCTTATAAAGGAAATTAAATTACACTTCAGGCTTATGCTTGACATAGAAAGAGCCTGCAACAACCAAAACCAAACACACAAAAACCAATATTGTAGCTCTTTAAAATATCAAAGGCAGGGACTGGGGTTGTAGCTCAGTGGTACAGCACTAGTCAAGCACACATGAGGCCCTGGGTTCAATTTTCAGCACCACATAAAAATAAATCAATAAAAATAAAGATACTATGTACATCTACAAGTTAAAATTATATATATATAATCAACAGCAGAAAAGAGTTCTAAGGGCCTGGAAAACAGGTTTTTTTAATAAATAAAATATTCACATAATTAAAAAGAAAAATAATTAAACAGTTATTTTTAATCTTACAGAGACATCAACTTTTATTTCTATGAATTGTCTGAATTCACAATTATATGTTCTATAAATTGGTGATATCAAAGTCATTTGTCTGCTTTTTTCCCCTCAATATGGTTAGTTGTGTATTATTCAGTCTGAGTTATTAGTAATGCTTTTTAGGGAAAAATTACTTGTAGGCGATTCTTGGAAATAAAATTCAAAAAAATTATAACTTTTTAATTTTTTTTTAGTTGTAGATGGACACAGCATCTTTTTTAATTTTTATGTGGTGCTGAGGATAGAACCCAGTGTCCCACACATGGGAGGCAGGCACTCTACCGCTGAGCTACAGCCCCAGCCCCAAATTATAACATTTTAATAATTTCCCATAATCTCAATAAAAAATACAATATGAGAAAAACATACTTAGAGGAAAACAAATAAGCAGGATAATTTGGTGAAATTTTCAAGTGTACATTGTTAATTAATAATAATCCAATAGGTTGTAGGACACAGATAACCTTGAAGAGTCTCAGTTTTTCAAATACTTAAATGGCAGTGATAATATTTCATTTTAATAGTGTACTAATAATTTAAATATACACTGAGATATGCCAAAAAGTAATACAAGTAGTTTTTGAGTGAATAAATAATAAACTGTTACTGCCATTAGGGTGCTTTTTCAGTGTTAGAAAAACTTGTTTTGTTTAAATGTGATACACATAAAACCCTCCAACTTTAATACAAATTTTTCTTAGCATTTCTAAAATTTAAATGATATTACTAGGTTAACTCAACTTGAAAAGATATTTTTGAGGTTATTTCTTTTTAGCTTTTTAATTCCTACATAAAGAATTATCTTATAAGAAATAATATAAATTAAAATATAAAAGTAAAATATACTCAAATTCATGAATAAGCATAACTGAGGTAGAAATTGAAATATCCTTTTAAGAGAGAATTTTTTAAAATTCTACTTTATATTAAAATAATTTGATACATATTCTACCTTAGACAACTTTATATTGCAGTTGATTAATGTTCATTAGAAATGCACAGATTATTATATAAATAAAATATATTAATCAGAATATAAGTTGCAATAATTTAAATACATCAATTTACTAGTCTGATATTTAGCAAAAGTTTTTTGAAGAGTTCTCAAAAATTGACATCATTTCAGTATTTAACATTTGATATATTCACATAGGTAACAGAACTCCAAAAGAAAGTCTAATGGAATAAATAGTTTTTATCATATTGCCTAATATAACATTTATATTAAATGGTTAATCATTATGGAAGCATTTCTTTAAAATATGTAATAGCATTTCAACATTCCCAATCTAACATATTTCTATGTAAACCTCTGCTATGTGAAATCATGTGGATTAGATTTTTTCAGAACTAGATAATCATTATATAAATTATCCTTTAAAGAAAGTTCCGGATCTCTCTTCAACCTTCTTCAGAAGGTCTTCAGAACCCCCTCCACCTTCTCTGAGGAAGTGAAAGGAAATCAACTCTAAAAATAGCTCCGCATCATATTACCAGTGGTGGAAACTTTGAGTGTGCATCTGGTTTTAGAAATTACTTTATAAATTGGTTTTAGGAAAATTTTTAGTTTAGAATCTTTACAAATTACTCAAATTACTTTTTTGAAATTGTGCTCTCTTCACTTTCTTTTATCTTCTACAAATACAGGTGGTAAGTCAGGCCCAGTGCTGTCCACAAGACTCCCCTCTCCAACTGAAGGCCCTTTTCTAGTCATTGCTGTTAACCTGGAGGAGATGCATTTTAAAGGAATACGTTTCTGTTAACTGTATTCTAGACCCATTAAATCAAATCTTCATGACAGGAAGGGTGGTGATGAGACTGTAGAACTTTCATTTTTATGAAATTCTCCAAGACATTATTTTACATCTCAAATTTCAAAATCAAACCTCTGAGATGTCCAGGAATGTAGGAAAGAAAGAAAATACATATGGCTCCTTTTTGCCAATGAATCCCTTTCCAATCACATGACCCAACATGGGAAGGGCAAAGCCCTAACACAAATTTGGGGCTTAATGAAACTCCAAATACAGTGAGAAACATATTTTTTAACATATGGAGAGAGGGAGAAAGGTGGGGGGAGGGTTGACAAGGCAAATACCATGGTGGAAGGGGCTGGAAATAATAATAAGAAGAGGTGGGGGTCAGAAAATTAGAATTCCAGATACTTTCCACTTAGAGATCATGCCTTGTTGTGGGGCAGGTTGCTTAGAAAACACACGAAGTCCCAATTTTGTCCTAATTGAAGAGTCTTTATTTAGCCAGAGAACCAGTGACTGCCCCGGGACAGACCCATAACTCTCTCTGCAAGGAATAGCCCTGAGCCTGAGCATTTTAAGATATTTAAAGGCAAAAACCACATCTGATTTGATGCAGATGCAAGCAAGCAGGTACAGAATCTGAATTGGGAAGTTAGCCAGACAACGCCATGGGTACATTTGTATTTCCCACAGGACTTTCTAGGTTGGCATAGCAGCAAGCAAGCAGAAAGGGGAAGTGGGCCAAAATGACCCTAGTTCAGTACAAGTTAGCAAATGGTTACTAACATCTAGACAATTAATCTCTGACAAGGCCTGACAAGATACATTGCCCCAGAAAAATGGAAACCAAGGAGAACAATTTTACATTGTATAAAAACTGCTATTTTGTGTTGCCAAGTGTGCTATGCTAGGTAACTATTAATGGGTACAGAGGTGGGGCTTTCCCATGGAAGAAGCATTTCTTACATGATATGGAATCTCAGGGTAAAATGGAGTCTATTTGGTCATGGCCCATATAGCCTGGCCATAATAGGCTCGTTTAGATAAAGTGGGTTTTGAGATCTTGATTCTCAGCACATAGAATAAAAACTAAAGAGATGATCTTTTATACTGATATATATATATATATATATATATATATATATATATATATATATATATACACTCTTTTTCTTCTCTAGTATGAGTTTTGATGACCCTCAAATGAAATTGAAACATAAGGTTCAAACATGAAAAGCAGTATATATGTATTTTAAGTTTACAAATTAAAACAGTAATCAAAATGAGGTCTTGTAGATTTATTAGTATTTTCTGTTATAACCCAAACTACCGAAACCATACAGGAATAGAATTAGAATCACCAATTAAATACAGTATATGTCACATGCATAATTAGTGTTTATGTGTGTTTCTGTTTGCATGTGTGCATTTGTTGCTGGTGTTAATGATGCTATTGTTATGGTAAATTCCAACTTTTTCTCTGTGACACAAGGCACAGTGATTATATCTCTTCTGCTCTAAACTCCCTTTGGCACTAATATGAAAAGGCTGGCTAGTGAGTGAGTCATTGATCATAGTTCCCAGGAAAGATTCTCACAGTAACATTACTAACATTGCAGATACAAAAGTTGCTCATTCCTGCTTCCTACTTACTTTATGAAACACAGATAGTTGGAGCAGCATCAACACCATGGAGCTAGGTGTGAATGGCCAAGAGGAAAAACAACTTTGTTAAACCTGAGCTATGCAACCACTATTTAAAAAAATATTTTTAAATAAAAACAAAGACAATTTCAAAGAAAGCCGAATGAGGCACTCTAACATAGAA
The DNA here is from genome assembly GCF_048772815.1 of Callospermophilus lateralis. Classification (NCBI taxonomy): domain Eukaryota; kingdom Metazoa; phylum Chordata; class Mammalia; order Rodentia; family Sciuridae; genus Callospermophilus; species Callospermophilus lateralis. Next base: position 46,926,709 of record NC_135308.1, read on the forward strand.
TATATTAGAACATATATTTTCTAGAAAACTAGATGTTCAATCTCAGTAATATAGAGAACAATGCAAATAAAAGAGAAACATCCATCACTTAGAATGACATAGCGTTTAGTATGAAAGATAAGAAGGTTTATGCATTTTTGGTGGAGCATCTTTTTGAAAAGCCATCTTGGTATACTTGCAGTACTAAAAAATAATGGAGAGAATACAGAAGTAACATGAGTTAAAAATAAAAGTACTAAATATGCCCAGTAGTATAGTGTTTGTTTATCTCAGCTATCCATCCACACTTATTATTTTAATTTTGTGTGTAAAGTTCCATGAAATAAAAATTCACTCATATCTTTTTTTCATACAAATACACATTTACACATATATTGAAAACATATAATAGAAAACTGATCAGGCATTAGATTTTTAAAGTCCAAGAAGAATTTATATCTTAGAAGAAAACTGTATTGCATTGATACACAAGAATCTAATTGTTTAAAATATTCAAAGATATGTGCAACCTCATTTAAATATTATAAATGTATACATGTACAGAAATACCACATGCATCACATTAATATGTATCTGTTAAAAACAAGTTCAATTTAAATACATAGATTTTTATAAATATTAAATATAGCCATAAAAGTGTAGCAAAGTGCTCTTATCAGTTTAATCAGGTATAGGTATGTAAATTTATGTTATGTTAATATCTATAGGTTATACATTAAACATTTTATGATTTACAAAGTAACAAAATAAATTCTCAAGTCCAGAGATTAACAAAGGACATTATTATTAATAAAAGTACAACCTAATTGGTGTAGAAGTAACTTAAATATTCTCCTGTCATCAGAGAATCTAACGTAAGCAGCACTATGTTGTGATTTAAAAAAAAAATGACCTTGAATTGCCGCAGTCTGGCTGGGCCCAAATCACGAGCCACTGAAACAGGAACAAACTTTATTTTTGAACTACAAGAAAACACTTCACACACGCTCCCAGGGAATTCTCCCGAACGCCACGCGGTTCCTCCAGGAACCCCCAGCCGGAAATATCTCTCCCGGAAATCCCTCCTCCTGCACTTTCCCAACCAATGGGATCTCTCAGGGAATCCCCGGGAATCCCCACGAGAACTCCAAAGTAGCGCGAGAACTCAAAAGTAGGGGCCGAGGCGGATAGTAATGCCTCGCCTGTCAACCAATATTGTTGGCAAAATGCCAGGGGCCATACAGACTCGGCTGTGGCTCTCAGCATCTCCCCGCTTCTGTTTGATTAAACAACAAGCAATGTGGCTTAGGGACCGTGCCTGTTAGGTTGTCCAATTCAACATATGGTTCTTACCCGTCATCTGATGAGCTGACCTCTAGGCGTCAGCCTCCTATCTTAGGTTGGTACCACTGCAATTGGATCATACCCGTCACTGACTACCGGTCCAGCGTACAGCCATACTTGTGGATAGGCCTTTGCACCAGTGGGGGGGTGAGGTTCTTTGCCTCACCTCTGTTGGCCCCCAAATTTGGCCTTGGAGCCAGTGTGGGGGGGTGAGGTTCTTTGTCTCACCTCTGTTGTCCCCCAAATTTTAGACCATCACTAGTAGAAGGGAGGAGGATGTAAAATTCCATGACACTAAGCCAATTGAGGGCTCCTTTGAGAAATTGTACCACTGGTGACACCATCAGCAAAAATACTCCAGCACTACCAAAATTTGCTGCACCAACAGATAGTTCACAATGCATACAAGTGATACATAGTCCAGGCAAGTTCTTCAAGCAGTTCAAAGCAGAGGAATCTGTCAATATGTCCATTTCCTCCCAAAGTAAATCAACTCCTTGATTGAGCATTACTTGTTGAGTTATTATTCATTGATGCATCAGTTTATAGAGTCTGTTGTGATAACTATCGAAGAAGCTGTAGTTTGGTTTTATCTTTGTCTTCACCGGCACTGGGATAAAGATAGGAATTCTGGCAATGATGCTAAAAAAAAAAATTATGTAACATTCCAACAGGCACTAAGAAAACAATTTTCTAAACAATTTACATTATCCTGAACAGAATTATTAAATATAATGAAAAGGAAAGGTGAAAGTAAATAAACAGATCTGTTAACCTCCTTATTTGTTTACATATTAAAACAATTTTCAACAGCTGTTTACCCAATCTAAATTAAACCATTAAAATCATGTGAATAAAAAAATTCGGATCCATTTATTCATGAGCGCTCCTCACATACGATATATGGACATATGCACATACAGACATACAACACAAAACAGAAGTGTGCACACTTAACATACAACACATAAGATAATAGTAAAGGCCTTGTAGCTTTACCTAGGTGAAATCTCCATTGCAATGTTTAAAAACTCCACAGTCAAAAAATAAACTGATCAGAAAAACATTAACCTAGGTCTGTATGAGCTCAAAAAATAAAATAGAACTTTATGATGTGGGAAAAGGCAATAATAAAATAAATATTGAAAAAAGCATCCTGGTTAATCACTGTTGCAGATGTAAGAATAGCCAAACTGGAGCTCTGAATATCAGCTGTTATGGATTTGAGTCAAATCACCTTTTTTTTGGTCTGTAGAATTCGCTTTGGTTAGTTTCTCTGGAATCCAAATCGGCTGTTGTTCTCCCTGTGGAAACACACAAACAGAACCCCGACTCCAGACAATCACTGGGTCAAGACCTTAGTTAATCTCTCTGGAATCCAAATCGGCTGCTGTTCTCCCTGTGGAAACACACAAACACAACCCCAACTCCAGACAATCATTGGGTCAGGACCTTTCCATTGTCCTGTTAGAATATCCTTCCAAAGTACCTTAGACTTATGTACATTTTTTGGACACATATGCCTTTACACAGCACTAAGCCCTGATGAATCCAAATTTAAAAAGTTTAGAATAAAAAGGGTTATTTTAAGTTTATCTTTGGGGGATATATACCACTTTCCAATTCCCTCTTTTTGCTTTAATAAGTACATTTTAATAGTTTGATGAGCTCTTTCAACTATGCCTTGTCCCTGAGGATTGTATGGGATTCCTGTTATATGAGTAATGCCAAATGATGAGCAAAATTGTTTAAAAGAGGTAGAAGTATAACCAGGACCATTATCTGTTTTTAACTGTTTTGGAACACCCACAGTGGCAAAATTTTGTAAGCGATGAGCTATAACATCTTCAGTTTTTTCTCCAGCATGAAGGGAGCCCATCAAAAATACGGAAGAAGTATCAACTGTAACATGCAAATATTTAATTTTCCAAATTCTGGCAAGTGTGTGACGCCCATCTGCCAAATATGGTTAGGTATCAGTCCTCTAGGATTGACTCCAAGATTAACTTGTGGTAAAAAGGTCACACAATTTTTACATTGTTTTATTATTTGTCTAGCTTGTTTCTTAGTTATTTTAAAATGCTTTTGTAAAGTATTAGCATTGACATGGAACCTTTTATGAAAATTTAATGCTTCTTCTAGTGTAGAGAAAATATGTATGTCATGTGTAGTTTTATCTGTTAAATTGTTGCCCAAACTAAGGACTCCAGGCAATCCTGTATGTGCTCTGATATGTACTATAAAGAATGGATCTTTTCTGTCCCAGATTAGACTTTGTATAGTGGAAAACAAGGAGAAAACAGTAGAGGGAGGGGAAATCCTACCAGCATCTTCAAGGGATACTATAGCATTAACTATATACTGACTATCATAAAATAAATTAAATACAGAATCTTTAAACATCACAAAAGCTTGTAAAACTGCATTAAGCTCTACCTTTTGAGCTGATTGTTTGGGTACTAAAATTGTAAAAGTTTGATGAGGGGTAACTACTGCTGCTGCACCATTATTTGACCCATCAGTGAATACATTTGGAGCATTTATGATAGGGTTTTTTCTTGTAATTTTTGGAAAATCTACAGGATGCAAAGACCAAAAAGACAACAAAGGATTAGATGGTAAGTGATTATCAAATGAAATATTAGATTTACACATGATTGTTGCCCAAGTATTTAACTAATTAGCTAACTCATCAATTTGATCCATAGTTATGGAGTAATAATTTTATTGGGAGAAATTCCAAACACTCCCTTTGTTGCTTTTATTCCTTTGAGTATTAATTGTCCTACAGCCTCAGGATACCTAGTAAGAATAGTGTTAGGAGAATAAGATAAATGTATCCACAATAATGAACCTTCTTGCCAAAATACTGCTGTAGTAATATTTTTTGTTGGTATTACAATTAATAATAAAGGCAAACTTATATCAATTCTATCCAAATGCATATTTTCCATATATGTTTCAATAATTTTTAATGCCTTTCTTGCTTCAGGTGTTAACATGTGGGGTGAATTTGGATCTGATGGACCATTTAGGATATCAAATAAAGGTCCCAACTCTCCTGCTGGTATGCCTAGATAAGGCCTTATCCAATTTATGTCTCCTAATAACTTTTGAAAGTCATTAAGTGATTTGAGTTGATCTACTCGTATTTGAATTTTTGGTGGACGGACCATGGTTGAGGATAATAGAACTCCTAAATAATTAATTGGAAAATTTAATTGTACTTTATCTATTGCTATCTCTAGATTATAATTTTTTAATAAGTTTGTAAGTGTGGCATAACAGTCTAGCAATGTGTTTTTAGCTTTGTGTGCTAATAATACATCATCCATATAGTGAAATATTTGTAGTTCAGGATTTTGATTTCTAAGTGGCTGGATTGCTTTGTTAACATAAATTTGACACATAGTTGGGCTGTTAGCCATCCCTTGAGGGAGTACTTTCCATTCATATCTCTGATCAGGACCTTCATGATTCAGTGCAGGGATAGTAAATGCAAACCTGGGCTATCCTCAGGATTAATTGGAATTGAAAAAAAAAACAATCTTTAGTATATATAGCTAAAACGTACCAGGTTTTTTGCAAAGCAGACAATTGAGGAATCCCCGATTGAGCAGGTCCCATAATAACCATCTCATTATTAATGGCTCTTAAATCTTGCAATAATCTCCATTTACCAGATTTCTTTTTAATGACAAAAATGGGAGTATTATAGGAAGATATGGAAGGTTGTATATGTCCCTCCGCTAATTGTTGTCTGACCAGGTCATGGGCTGCTTGTATCTTTTCTTTAGTCAGGGGCCACTGAAAAACCCATACTGGTCTTTCTGATTTCCAAGTAATTTTTATTGCCTCAGTGACCCCTTCTGAAAACCCAGTCCATGTCTATTTATTCCTTGATCTATTTGAATTTGTGCTGCTATACCTTGTTCTCCTAATCTTTTTTCTTTCCTGAAACCTTGTCTAGCCCTAATAGTGGGCACATTTGGATTGATGTTATTTGTTAATGTCAAACCTAATTGATCTAGGACATCTCGTCCCCGTAAATTTATAGGAAGATAATCCAATACACATGGCTGTATAGTTCCTTCACATCCTTCAGGATCCTTCCAATCTAATACCATTGCACTTCTATGGGGATTAGTTGCCACTCCTAGGCCTCAAAGCGTTTGAGTGGCTTGTTTTACGGCCAATGTTTTGGCCATTCTTGACAAGATATGATGCTAAGGTCTGCATCTGTATCCAGTAGCCCATTAAATTTATGTCCTTGAGTATTTAGTTTTAGCATTGAACGAGAATCTAAATTTAAAGACAGCATAGCCCAATCTACACCTGTGGAGACTAATACCCTGGAACCTCTTTCTATACTACTACTGGAAACTTTATTAATAACTGTGCTATTCTATCTCCTGGTGAAATTACTGATATACCCTTTGGAGAACTAGCTACAATTTTTATTTCACCTTCATGATTGGGATCAATTACCCCGGGACTTATCATAAGTCCTTTTAGAGTAGAAGAACTGCGTGCTAATAATAAGCCTACTGTTCCTTGGGGAAGAGGTCCTTTTACTCCTATGGGAATGATTTGAACTCCCATCTCTGGAGTTAGTACTGCTCTGGCGGAGGCACAGATGTACAACCCTGCACTCCCTCTGGTTCGTCTGAGGAGAGATCTGATGGATAATGTCTCCTGGGCACTACTTTGATGGTGTTGCTGGGTTCCTCCATGGTGTTTCTGGGTTCCTCCAGTGCCCCGTATATTTGTGGTCGTGGGCCCAGGAGCATTGGGACCCCTGTCCGTTTTTTGGCAATGGAGCTCGATGCCTTTCTCCACAATATCATGGGTAAATACCTGGTCCTTGTCCATTTTTTGATAATGGGGTACCCTCTATGGTGGTTTGAGAACGGCATTCATTATCCCAATGTCAACCTCTACGGCATCGTGGGAAAATACCTGGTATTCTACTTCTTTGATACCTAGCTTTGTTAAACCCTCCTCCTATGGGGCAATTCCTTTTAAAATGTCCTGTTTGTTCACAATTGTAGCATGTTTTTGGCCTGGCATCTAAAACCTGTTGTACTACAGCTGCCAAGACTTGCCCTTGTTCATTAACGTCTCTACATAATTTAATATATGTGTTTAAATCTCCATGTTTCCATGGTCTAATGACCTCTCTGCACCAAGGATTTGCTTACTCATAAGCCAATTGTTTTATTAATGGCATTGCTTGTTCTGTATCCCCAAAAACTCTGGTAGCTGTTTGAATAAGCCTATCTACAAATTAGCTCCCTGTATTACCTTAGATAATTGACCTTGCAAATCTCCATGTCCTTGTAAAGTCTTTCATGCCCTAACTGCATCTGCAGCAATTTGTGCATATATAGCAGGATCATATTCAATTTGTTGCCGTTGACCCTCATAAGGTCCTTTTCCTAACAACATATCTAGATTTCTTTGAGGGTAACCAGCTGCTGCATTTCGCCTAGCTGTCTCCATGCAAAATTCCTCATTGGCAACCTTCCATAACAAATATTGTCCTCCATTTAGCACAGATTTACACATACTAGCCCAATCTGCTGGCGTCATGTCCAAGTTGGTAATGGATTCGACCATGCTTACAGTGAAGGGTGCTTGAGTACCATAGGTTGTTACAGCCTCCTTTAACTGCTTCACTGTTTTGAAATCTAAAGCGTGGTGAATTCACTGCCCTCCTGCCTGCTCAAGTACAGGGCATGCAAATCTTTGAGGTTCTGTCTCAGGATCCCATCTATCAACTACGGGGGTTGAGGGCCACTCAGCTATCTCCATAGGTGGAACTGTTGGTTGAATTACACCCTCTGGTGATAGAACAGTGTTAGTACCAGCCTCCTGTTGTAGCTTTTTCCCTAATAGCTGTTTCTCCTCTAAGCTTTCTTCCTTTAAATTTTCGTCCTCTGTCTGACTAGCTCAAGAGACTTTCTCTTTTGCTTGATCTAAAATGTCTTTCTCCATGGTCTGAACCTCTTACTTAACAGTCTTTCAGTTTGTTTTTTACTAATTTCTAATCTGTTATAAAGATAAGGCAACCCAATAAGATAACACAAAACAAAATCAAAACAGAATGAAACAAAAATGGAACAAAAAATCATTGTATCAATTTTCCTATTTTCTTGACATGTGCATTTGGGGTCTATTTCTATCTCTTCCTCAGGGGCGAACAACTTCAAACCTTGAGCCAACCATTTATTCCAGTCTGCCTGAGAAAGTTCTAGGGATAGGCAGCTTGAAACAAAAACAAAACAAATCAAAACAAGAACACATTGTTTTTTAAAATGGTCACCCATTCTCTCACCTTCCCTTAGGGGCAAGCAATTTCACTTACCCCCAAGCTTCAGATGTTCCCTGTACGGGCCGCCAAGTGCCGCAGTCTGGCTGGGCACAAATCACGAGCCACTGAAGCAGGAACAAACTTTATTTTTGAACTGCAAGAAAACACTTCACACATGCTCCGAGGGAATTCTCCCGAATACCACACGGCTCTCCCAGGAACCCCCAGCCGGAAATATCTCTCCCGGAAATCCCTCCTCCTGCACTTCCCCAAGCAATGGGAACTCTCGGGGAATCCCCGGGAATCCCCACGAGAACTCCAAAGTAGGGGCCTAGGCAGATAGTAATGCCTTGCCTGTCAACCAATACTGTTGGCAAAATGCCAGGGGCCATACAGACTCCGCCATGGCTCTCAGCATTGAATGATTATTTTAATATATGGCCAATTCTCCATTGAAAAAATTTTTCCTAGGGAAGAAAACTTCCTCATTCATGTCACCAATCAATGATGTTTTGTCAAAAAATTGCCAATAATTGCATTTAAGTTTGTGAAATTATGATATCAGTTAATGGAATCCTAAAGTATATAACACTCAGACAACTGTCAAATTGGTTCCAAGCCTTGAGGAATCTGAATGTTCATTAGCAGAAGGGTCATATATTAACTCAAAACCAGTCATTCATTTCAAGACATTGAATTAGGTTGAGAGAGAAGGAAAAAAAAAACACTTATTAAAGATACCATGATGTTCAAGGTCATAAAAATGTGACTAGCCTATAGCTGCCTAAATCATTTGCCAGATACTGAATTCAAAAACTGCTTAAAGCTTTGCAAGTTGTGAAATTATCTTTTAAATTTCAGGTTGCCTCATTAAACCAATCTTTAGCTCTTAGAAAATAAAAACATTTGAATTTGCTTCATTATCTTTCCATGGTAGAGAAAACAACTAGAAAAGAATAGAACATGAGCTTTAAAATACTTTCATTGTAATAATCCAGACCCTCATGTGTTTTTTACTATTTAGAATTAATACATTCCTTTTCATTGTGTTGTTTATGTTGGCTAGTTTGGGAGGCCTAATTTCTCTATATGATAGCATATATAATAAAACAGAATTCTAAACAATGGTGATTGAGAAGAAGAAAAAAACATGTTCACAATCTGAAAATTTCTATATTTCTATCTTATCTGCTTACATGTTTTTGTCATAACAATTATCACAATAAGTAAATATTTAGTTCTGTAATCGTGTTATTATTTTTTTTTGTTTTCACCAGTATAAAACAAAAATTTTATAGGAAAGGCCATATATCTCTTTTGTATATTTTTATCCATAAACTCTAGCACAGTACCAAATAATAGTAGAGGCCATAAAATACCTAGAGACAATATGAATGACTTAATGAGTTAAGGAAATAGACCACAGCTGGTCACTATAATGTTAATGTGACTGATAAAGAGAATATAACCTGACAGAGTTCAAGAGGAAAAATTAAAAAAACAAAACAAACAAACAAACAAACAAACAAAAAACTTGAAAATAGCACTAAGACAGAGTGGGGATGTAAATATGTGTCAATTGCTGGCAATTTTGTTGGATCCAAGCCACTCAGTCCAAGTGTTTACATAGGCTCACACCTGATTGCTAACTATCAAATAGGCTAGGATGATCTCAACTCCTGTCCTGTCCATACAGATCACCTCCAATCACCTCCACATAGTGAGATATATTAGCTGATGTCATGGACAAAAAAAAAAAGCACTTGAAAGCTGACTATTTCAGAATCCAGGAATCCAAGTGAATTTAATTACTCAAAATTGACTTAGAACTCTAAGGCAGGAGGCTATGTGATGACTAATTACAGTGACAGCTCTGTTACCTTATGTCATTAATGAATGTCTTCAAGCGCTGATACCTACTATTGGCATCATATTCACCATTTTAGGTCAGGAGACATTTTGTCTGGAGATTCCAAAGTTTTGATTCTGAGGCAATGCTGCTTGACTTCCAGTAAGAAAGAACATGTGCCTCCTATCAACCCCACCCAGTTTAAATTTGAGCAGTTTATGAGATTCCTCTTGAGGGTTGTAGATCTGCTGTGAGTGCCCACAGGCTGTTGCTCTCCTTGGAGGAGCAGCCTTGTCAGTATATCTCATGTTACTGACAATAAATCTCTGGGGTGGGATTCAGGTGTGTGGTGCGGTCCTTGGACTTTGCGTGGACTGAGAGTGTCCTTTCACCTAGGGCACTAAATTTCTCCAGTGGGATTATACTTCTGTGTATTATATATCCTGACAATTTCTAAGTGAAAGATACTTAGGTCAGCCTCAACCTTACTTACTTCCCAGAGCTAAGCTGTGCCCAACTTGATGTTTCAGGCCACAGATTTTTAAAAAAGGAAAGTGGGGCAGCAGTTACATAGGAACTTAGGGATAAAATAAAAAGCCCCTGTCTTTCTGAAGTAGAGCCCAAAAGCTATAAGGCTTTTTTCTTGACTTAGTAATGGTTGGGCCTAGTGGTTCTGTTACATCTTTGAGGCATAGCTGATTATTTAGTTTGAAATAATTTTAATTTTGACCACAATCACCCTTTGCCTCGAATTACTGGATTTTTGTTCTAATGACTCAAAAATTAATTCCCTTGGTTTATGAGTGGGTGTCCTTTTTTGTTGTTGTTGTTTAAATCCTGGAAAACTAGTGGCTGAAGTTGAAGAATCTGGTTGTACATAAAACAAACAAACAAACAAACAAACAAAAATGAAGGCTGATTCTTCAGTCCCAACCTTAAGCAATTAAAAAGCTTTCCCTAGCAGTTTTTTTTACAGGAGAATGCTTTCTCTTTACACCAGTCCTTTTTACATAACCAGGACATTGCAGCCTCTGAACAGAATTGCTCTCAAGAATTTAACCCATCTGGCTATTAAGTTCTTACACATATTTACATTCCTAGCCCACAAACCTTCATTCCTAGTTCTCCTTTTCTGTTTTCTGTGGTTGCAGGAGAGGAGAAGAAAACCTTGAAGACATTCCCAAGAACTTAGTACACATTGTATTTCACTGCTATTTCTCATTCCTCACATTTCCAGTGGTTCCAGAGTTCCTAATATCATGGAAGCTCATTTTTTGGAACTCCGTCAATAGCAAGAGGACCTCCAACATCTACATTGATACTCTTTTTTTTAACCTTTACTTTATTTATTTATTTTTATGTGGTGCTCAGGATTGAACCCAGGGCCTCACACATGCTAGGCCAGTGCTCTACCACTGAGCCACAGTCCCAGCCCTCATTGATACTCTTAAACCTTGCAACAGTGCACCTGTTCCATGGGGCAGAATGGAAAAATTGCAAGTCAGCTTCTTCTCCAGTTCTAGACTCCTGTTTTACTATCCAGGTGGTTAAAGGAAGCTTAATTGTTTATCTTCATTTTGCTTGGTTGATGTTTTAAATGACTACTCCAATAACTGGCAGCTTAGCTCTCTCCAGCTCAGCCAAGCTCCTGACAGTAGATACACACATAATTTAGCAGTAAATGTTTATTTATAAATATTTATACTTGGATTAAATAACTATATGCAACAATAGTGTAGAGAAATAAATATATAAGAATAAAATATCTAATATATAATATATTAAAATAAGAATATAAATATACAAATTAAACAGGGTGAAGAAAATTATTATTTATAAAAATTAAAATAAATAGAAGCTACTAACAAATATTCTGAACAACTAAATAAGTTTTGTGGAACGCTTGAAGAAAGAACTGTGGACTTTTTTCTCTATCTTATTCCAGGTTTGAGCCTGCCAGGGATTATTTTATGTGGAGAGGTTTTGGTTAAAGAAAGCCACATTTTAAAAGATAATTAGAAATAGAAATTTTTAAAAATCAACATGAAATATTAATAAGATTTTTTTTTCAAAATTTAAACTGTTTATTGAAGCAGTATTCACAATGAATAGGACATGGAAACAACTGAAATATTCTCAACTGATAATTGGATGTGGTAGATGTTCACAGTTAAATACTATTCAACCATAAAAAAAAGAAAGACATCTTACAACAACATGGCTGGAACTAGAAAATCTTATGTTACCTGGTAAAAGGCAGGCACAACAGACAACTACCATCTACTTTAACTAACAGGTGGAATCTAAAAAAGTTAAACTCATGAAAATTGAGAGTAGAATGATGGTCACCAGAAGCTGGGTAGAGTCTGTGAGTAGAGAGAAAGGTAGATCAATGAATGCCAAGGTACAGTCAGGTAGGAATAAGGAGTTCTAAGGTACTGTAGAACAGTAGGGTGACTATGGAAAACAGCACTGTACTATGTCCCCCAAAGTGGGAAAAGTAGGATTTTGAGTATTTTAACTGTAAAAAAAAATGATGAGTGTTTAATGCAATAGATAAACTGTTTTTAAATATTACCGAGTAAATAAATATATCAAAATATGTCAACACACTAACATGTACAATTTTTATGCTTTACATATCATTTAAAATAAAATTTTAAAAAGAATAAAGGCAAAATAAAGATATTTGAGGATGGAACAAAGTTAAAATAAACTAAAGCTTAGAAAAATCGAAGTTTCACTTATAGGCAGATATTCGTTTGCTTTGTAAACAAGACTTGCAAGACTTTTTTTTCTTTCTTTTTCATGCAGATGTTTTCACATATTGAAAACATGTTTTCGTTTGTTATGCCCATCTGCCTATCCTTCTGTGAAGGTTTCCTTGACCATGAAGATCTAAATTAAACACACTCATTTCTCATTTCACAGCCCTCCTGTTTACATCTCATGCAGTAGATTGTTTTGAAGTCATTTCTTCCTACAGCCTATGTCATATTTTGACAGTGCTCAATGAATGCATGCTAATGAACACCATTGAACTGATAAGATGGTAACTGTCAAAAAGTCGTATTAAGAATATCCAAACACATTTCAAATTCTTCATTCGTTATTTAAACCAAGAGTTTTGAAACCACTTGTTTTGATCCTACCAAAATTCCGGAATATGTATTTTGTATGAGTTTTAATCTTCCTGAGTCAACGAGTGAGAAAAAAGGTTTGCATTACAGTATCTGCAGTGATGAGAAGGCTGTTTTAGAGTAAATCTTCAAAGACTTCATTTTAGACTTGCAGCCTATTTTACAGTAATGGAGAGTCAATAAAATCATACTGAAATGCACATTTCATGTTCATCAACCCTTAAAAGTATTTAAAAGCTAGTCATAAAAGAGAAATGTTCTGAAATAAATTATGTAAGAATATTTTCTAAATAGTTATTTTCACTGTCAGTACTTTATTTGATGAGCGCATTTGAATCTCTCCTTTAAAATTGTCACATGTTGCTTGTATAACTATTGTGATTCTTTGGCTTATATGTTGAATCTTTAAGAGTACAAGTTTCTATCCTCTGGAAGATTTGTTTTTGTTAACTTACTCTTTTATTATTTAATGCAATTTTATAAATTGGATTATTTAAATACATAAAGCAAGTTCTTTCTTTTTCCATATTGTTTAATCATTAACAATAAGGTGAGTATTATCAAGATAACCAAACCAAACAAAACAACAACAACAACAACCAGGAGAAAGTCTGGACTAGTCTCACTAGTGCTTGGTCTTTATTACCATTCCATCCAACAGAAAGTAATATAAGAAGAAAGTCAATAGAGTTGGTTCCAAAACAAATAGTTGATCAGAACGAATAATGTTCTAATACGATATGAAATTCATTCTAATTCTGTAATATTCCAGGTTTTTTCTTGCCTCCACTGTACTTATCCCTCAGTTTTTAAAAATATTTATAAAAATGTTATTCATTCTCCACTGATATATTTAATTTAAAGCAGCCTTTGCAAAATAGTGTAATAATAAGCATTGTAAATTACTATGGTCCTAATGCCAAAGACATTTTCTGATTTATGTTAGGATCCAAATTGGTGAATGAACGTATTTTTCTACTACATGTAGTACAGTTCACAAGGGTCAGGGAATATGTCAAACATTGCACACCAAGTGTCTAACTATGTGGCCATATATTAATAGGTATCAATTTCAGGTAATATTGGACCAAGATGAAATTAATTTTCCTTCTTATCAAAATTAGACAAATCCATAAACTGGAAGAAAGGTAACAAAGTTGAGCTTATTTCAGGAAGAAAGAAAAATCATAATGAGAAGGAACAGTCTGTTCAGTATGTATCCACATAATTCATGGCAATTGGTCACTTGTCTATAACTATGATATTGACTGTTGATGATTTGTGTAGATAAATACTTGGTAGTACATTGATTGTTATGCATTTGATAAACATGGTATAAAAGATTATTCAGTGTTGTTATGTGTTTACTTGTTTCATAAGTTGTTATTGATGAACCCCTTGGAAGATAGCAAAACAAATTCATTTTCAATTTTGAATGAAATTTTCTCACATTTATATTATTTTTTGTTTTTAGAATAAGATATTACATTTCTTACATGCTTATATTACTAAACTGCAAAATAGTTTATGCTTAATAATCTCTTAGTGGAAACTTTCATAACTATATATCTTACTCAATAATATAAAATTTTAGCAACTAAGACCATAGATTGTGGGTATATATCTGTCTTCTTGGAAATAAGGACTCTATAGCAAAAGAGTGTTGTATGTGTTAAATGACTGAAACTTTCATTTAAAGCAGCTGTAGCTATAACCACATAGTTTCTGTTTTAGAAAATAATTATGCCTTTCTAACATCAGAACTTGTATAACCTGAACAAATCATAGTGGTACTAAATTTATGACTGGGAAAAAAACTGCAGATTTTTTAAAAGTACAAGTGATAAATTTGTTCTAATAGTATTGCATGAATGACATGAAAATTAGTATTGGTTTTTTCCTATGTGGACTTTTAAAATTATAATAATATCTTACAGACATTTATTGATATATACAATTATACGAATTGCTTTCTATTACTTACCTGTGAGGAAACACATGATGGTGAAGTTTAATTTTGTAGTAGGATGAATATGGGAGGAAAGACTTGGAAAGCTCAACAGATGGGTAGAGAGAGAAGTTCTCCAGACAGAATGAAATACAAAGGAAAGATGACCAGAGAATATAAATGTGATAGATACTCCAAGGTGCACAGGCTACTATTTTAATTTCTTGACGAGAATTTAAAGTGAGATGAGAAAAATATTCATATTTTAAAATATTTTTAAATATTGTTGAAACAAATGAAATAAGTCAAAAATACTATCAGTGAAAGGGACAGAAGAGATCACATTATCAAAGAAAAATAAATAGAAGCGGGGGTAAAAATCACTGATAATATATTTTTGCTAGTGTTATATAACTAAAACTTATCATATTGTTTTCTTATCTACAGCCTGGCTCATATTCCAAATCAAAATTGTAATCTAATTAATGGTAGACATTAGGTAAACACCAGTGTAAATATCTTTCATTCAGAGTCATCAGCCATATTCACAGTGTCTTAGAAAAAAACATAAAGGGGTAACTTAAGAAAATAAAACAAATTCAGTAAAAGTCATGGACATGTGGCTTTCCAAAATGAAGAGTGGAAACAACACAAATATTGAATCTCACATGCTTTTTACCTTGAGCTTTCCCATATTAAGAAAAGGAGATAAAATAATCAGCAAGAGAAAAAAAGCAAAACTAAAAGGACCCCAATGAAATCCCTACACGTTGAGTTTCAGATATTAAGACCTTTTAACTACTAGCATAGTTTCTTATTTTTCTTAAGAACAACCTTATATTATTTCCTGCTCTAAATATTTTATTGTAAATAAATAATGATCTTAAGCTGTCTACATATAAAGAATAATAAGTTCAGTAATTGGAAAGAAGTTTTAATATGCTCCAAGAATTGTATTATAAACTTCATTTTTCAAAATGGTTCTTCGATGGCTTTTTAAATGATACTACAATATCCACAAATATAACTCATTGAAATATTTAATATGATGAATTGAGACAATTGCTAGATTCATATATCACTGCTAAAAATTACATAAAGCAAATCTCCATCAGCCCAGAAAATTTCCATATGCTCTTCTTCAGTCAGTTCTGTCTCTCTCAAAGTCAACTGCTTTCTAATTGTGAGATTTGCCCAATAATGCCAATAAATTCTCAGTATTCCAATGTATGATTCCTTTTGTTCAAAGTATTCTTAGATTAACTCATGATGAATCTATCAAAAACTTCTTTATTTCATACCAAAATGTTGTCCTGTATTATGAATATACTGCAACGTTTTCATCCTTGCCTTCATAGACATCCAGAATGATTTCAAATTACAGGCTTTTATGACTATACAGGTACAAATTTTTCTGTGACCTCTTTTGGTAATTTATATGGTAATATACCTACAATAGAAATTGTAGAATTATAAGCTATGTTTACAGTTAATTTTAATTACAATTTGTTTCTACTAAATGATTCTGTAACTTTTCTGCCACTAGCCAATGTACAGGAGTTCTAATCATGCCAGTGTTTGCCCACTGGTGGTAATCTAAGTACTTTGGGTTATAGTTCTTATAGTATGAATTAAAAGGATCTCTTTCGTGAGTTTTACTTGCATGTCCTTGATTAACTGAGAACATTTTTAAGTACTTGTTGTTCATTTCTATATCTTTTTTTGCACACTGTGTTATCATAATGTTGCCAATTTTAATTAGCTTTTCTTTTTTGTAGATTTTTAGGAGCATATTCAATTATAGGTGCAAATTCTTTTTAAAAAATCTGTTGTGAATGTTTTTTTCTAACTCTTAAAACTTGATAAAATTGGCCAAATTATGCTATGTACATATGTGAATATGCCACAATCTTCCTGTGTATCTATAAAACACCAATTGAAAAAAAAATGGAAAGAAGACAGATATAGCATAGGAAAAGGATAAGAAGGTGGAACAAATGAAGGGAAAGAGAAAGAAGTAGCGACTAGAATGGAACAAATTATATTCTTTACATGTATGAGTATGTTAAAATGAGTACTACTGTGATGTGTAACTCTAATACACTAGTAAAAACTTTGTAAAATTTATCAGGGAATTCATATTATAGAGTTACAGATGAAGGAAAATAGTACTTCCTAACTAAATATAATGCAAGGTCAGTTTTGACATAATTTGTTTTATGGAGGTTGATTTTGAGGATTATAAGGGTCCCATTTTGTTGGACCCTTTGTCTAACTGTATCATTTTAGTTATTGAGTCATAACAGTGATGTAAATATTTTCTGCAAGTCTTAGAGCAGTTTTGTGGTAGAAACCTTCAGTAAACACTTTCTCTATTATCTTTCCTCCATAAGACTTTTCCTGCAATAAAGCAGGTAGTTTTCTACTGGGAACATATATGGATCACAATTATTCTTGACAATGTATCCTTTTTTGTACCAGAGTAATAATGGTGCTTTTGCTACTTTGGTCCCCATCTTAAGCATCAGAACCATTAATGATTAAGATAAATAATTGTAAAGCTTCACTACAGTAGTAATGTGGTATCACTCAGATATGCACTGGGACTTAATTAATGCATGCATCTAATAAATAAAGGATGTTGGGGCAGATAGTTTTTTAAAATAGGTATAGAAGAAATATTTGTGTTCAGACAGCCTTCATATATCATATTTTTTTAAAAAATTCATATTTTTAGTCTCTAAGCTTTGAATGGTTTCATTGATTTAAAAACAGATAACTTTTTAATAATGAGTAAGGCTCAACCCAAATTTTACTTGCTCGCTTATTTATTTTTGACATAAAAAAGGTTCTATATAGCAACTCTAAATTTGAAGACATTTAGACACCATGGAAACCTTACAAATAATCTAATATTAAGCTACAAACAAATAATCTGAAAAAATTCCTCATGGATGTATTATTTTAAGATGAAAGGAATGCTTCATTTCAAAGAAAAATAAGAAAAGAATGATTCTTAGGGGTCCAG
Organism: Callospermophilus lateralis; assembly: GCF_048772815.1. Taxonomy (NCBI): domain Eukaryota; kingdom Metazoa; phylum Chordata; class Mammalia; order Rodentia; family Sciuridae; genus Callospermophilus; species Callospermophilus lateralis. The sequence goes on from NC_135308.1 coordinate 46,944,310, forward strand.
TTAAGCTAATAATGAAGTAAGTTTTAATGGACTAATACTCCAACGCAAATATAATCCCCAAATATGTACACTCACACACACAAAAATATATGAAGTCATGGTAGAGTTCAAAAGCAGGTAAAATTTGGAGGTGATGTAGCCCTTGAAAAAGTGAACCACACCTACTAAGATTGACATTTTGTTTTGTTTTTGTTTTTCTCCTGAGGCTGTCACACTCAAGCAGAAAAACTCAATATTTTTTTAGAGAGCTCCAAGACGCTGTTCAATACTTAGCATGAATGGAAATTGAGGATAAAGTTCCTATAAAGGAGAAAGAAATGATGTGATGGAAGACTTGAAACAGAAATTCCCCTTAAATATTTGGTTGACACCAAATACTCAGGTTCAGGAGAAAAACAATCATAAAAAAAAGAAAGCTTCAGTATAAGATTCCCTATGGTAAGTCAAAGTGATAAGTATATTATAAAATATGCTGGAAGTTAGGTAAAATTATCTGGGTGTTGGGAGGCTGGCTGGCCTGAATATAAATTACCATCCTCAGCAGTTTGTCAGCAGTGGAGAGGCAAAAGAACAGCACAGAGCTCTGCAGTCCTACTGAAAGCATCTTCCTCAAAACATTAACCTCCTGGTGTGGGTAAAAGGAATAACCACTGTTCAGACAAATGTAAAGTGTTTCAACACATGGTGGTATGTGATCAAACTTTTGAGTTTGCTTTTACTGAAAGACATTTATAGAAAGCATGAAGTGATTTTACAAATTAGAAATCCCCAGTAGCTCAGATATTATTCTAACATCAGTATCAAAAATGTCAGACTTTTTTACTGTTTGCTTTCATCCCCATTTTTTATGATTCATTTATTTGCATATATATGTGTGTGTGTGTACATGTGTGTGTTTGTGTGTGTACACACACACATACATAAAGTCAGAAAATGCTAATGCTAAGACAAAGATATTTAAATTACTCATAAAATTTTAAGCAATAAAAATTATAAAATACTATTTTCTGTAATGCATTAAGTTTAGAAAATGCTAAACAAACCCATAACAGAATAATTGCCAAAATCATCAAATAAATTGTATATTTTTTGAAGACTCTTTACTTTGATCATTATATTTGTGAATGCTAAGTAAGCCTTGTACTTTTTGCTTAGAGATTCTTTCAATACTAATTTTACTACAGTAAGAAAAGAAAAATAACTACTAAATAATAACATTTATAATATTAATAAAAATTAATCATGATGAATTTTTCTACAGATTATAAAATTTCAATAAACTTGTTATTATTTATGTAAAATGAGAAAAATTTAAATAATATTTTAAAAATTTGTTATAAATTTTTATTTTTGGAACTTTAGTTAATTCATTCTACCATAGTGCTATAGTTGTTCATTTGTAGAAACAACAAAACCACTGTTAAAATCATCATCATAATAAAACAAAATTGTCAAAATGTTTGAAACAAGAAGGTATAAGAAACTCTTCGTTAGATAATGAAGAAGTGATTCTTGAAGGAAGTGAAACAAATGGTTCACATACAGGGTTTGCCTTGGATTACTATCATCAAGAATATTTTCATGACATACCTAAAGAATACAGAGCCCATGAAGAGGTTAATAGTCTTTTGGTTCGGGAAAATAAATCTACAATCCAGAGTAATCAATGCACCCAGAGAAACCTCTGGACATCTTCAGAAGGTGGGAAATTCAAATGAGTGCAGGTCATTGAACATCAGAGGAAAAAAAAACAAAAACACCTTTAACAGTGGATAGAACCACCCCAAAGTATTACTGGAAACTGTGTCTACTGCTGATGTAGAACTGATGTAGAACTGCTGATGTAGAACTTAAGATTCATGAAGTGTTGGCTCAACAGTAAGAGATAATAAGCCCTACACTGAACACCACTCTATTAGGATAAAGCAATCTTAAAACCAACACTCAGAAATCAAATTTGTTCTAAGAATACTCACTGCATAACAGTCAAAGTGCAAAAATAAAGGTATAAAAAATCTATCATTCAATAAGGTTAAAAATCTACCCTTTTATCAAAGAATTCTAAGCAGAAAACATGGCCCATAAGGAGGAGATAAACCAATAAATTGAAACTGCTATAGATGTTACATACATTTCAGGATTAAAAGACAAGAACATGATATAGCTATTAAATCTTATTTCCATATATCCAACAACAAAAGACATAAGAAGAAGAGAGGAGGTATATAGATTGTAAAAACACATTTGTTTTATTTTGAACTAAAAGAAAATGCTACAATAAGAGTCTGATAAGCAGAACTAAAATAATTCATAACCACTAAGCCAGTATGACAAAACATAGTCAAGGATTATTTTATGAAGAAGAAATGAAAAATAAATGCCAGAGCCAACAAATGCATGAATCTCACTGGAAGAATAGTCAAGTAGGGGCTGGGGATGTGGCTCAAGCAGTAATGCACTTGCCTGGCATGTGCAGGGCGCTGGGTTCGATCCTCAGCACTACCTAAAATAAAAGTTGTTGTGTCCACTGAAAACTGAAAAATAAATATTATAAAACTCTCTCTCTCTTTCTCTCTCTCTCTCTCTCTCTCTCTCTCTCTGTCTCTCCTCTCTCTGCTCTCTCTCTCTTTAAAAAAATAGTCAAGTAAAGAAGACTCTAAATTAAGCATTAGAAATAAATCAAAATGGCAGAAAATAAAAAATTATCTCTCTAAAATAATACTGAATATAAGTGTTCTAAAATCTCAAACCAAAAGACTTAGATTAACAGCATGGATTAAAAAACAAGGCTCAACCATATTAGTTACAAGAGGCTCAGTTCACAGGCATAGAGATTCACCTGCAGAAAGTGGAAGGATAGAAAAAGTTAGGTCCTACAGATGGAGACTGAAAGCAAGCAGTGGTAACTACTTTCATGTCTGATAAAGACTTCATGACAAAGTTAATCAGAAAAGATAAAGAAGATCATTTTGTACTGGTTAAGAGAATCACCAAACAATAATTACTTGCATGCTATCAGATCATAATATAATGAAGTTAGAAATCAATAACAAGACAAAAAATGAAAATTATTTTAATGTCTGGACATACAATAATACAATTTTGAAGGGGGAATAGGTCATAGAAGAAATGGAGGAAAAAAAGTTAGAAATGAGTGAGAATGCAAATATAATGTATCAAAATCTCAGGGATAGTGTGAAGGCTGTTCTAAGAGGAAAGTTTATAGCATCCAGTGCCCAAAATAAAAAGAAAACAAACACAAGAAGAAAAAAAGCAGATATATTCCAAATAAATAATCTAATTTTATACCTAAAGGCCCTAGACAAGGAACAACTAACTAATTCCAAAATAAGTAGAAGACAAAAAATAATTAAGAAGAGAGTAAAATTAATGAAACTCAGAATAAAAACAAAACAAAAGCAATATAAAGAATCAATGCAACAAATAATTTGCTCTTTGAAAAGATGAACCCTTAGCCAAACTAACCAAAAGAGAAGACCCAAAACAACAATGTTAGAGATGAAAAAGAAGATATTACTACCAATGCTTCTGATATTTAGAGGATAATTGAAATTATTTTGAAAATTTATACTATAATAAACTTGAAATGCTAGAAGATTCAGAAAAATTTTGGGACACATAACCACCCTTCCCTTCTGCCTCCCTTTCCCTTTCCTCTAATTTACTGGTATTCCTTCTTTTTATTTATTATTTTGTTTTTTGGTTATTTATAAATAAACATAAAACTGAAATTAACTCTGGTATATTCGTGTATGTGCTTAGCATAATTTCGACAAATTTATTCTGCAGTTTCTCCTTTTTCCTGTCCCTCCATCCTCCCCTCATCCATTTTTTCCCTTTACATTACTCTAGTTTTTCCACAATGAGAGAGAACATTCCACCCTTGAATTTGAGTTTGGATTATTTAATTTAACATAATGTTCATTCCTAATATTTTGGAATATCTTCATACTGTTTTATCAAATGAGTTTTACTAATTTGTATTCCAGCCAACAATGTATGACTATACCTTTTCCCCATACCCTCACCAGCATTTATTATTTATATTCTTGATAATTGCTATTTTAACTTAAGTGAGATGAATCTCAATGTAGTTTTAATTTGCATTTTCCCAATTGCCAGGGATATGCAACAGTTTTTCATATATTTGTTGGCCTTTGTATTTCTTCTTTTGAGAAGTGTTTGTTTAGTTCATTTACCATTTGTTAATAGGATTATTTGGGGTTTTTTAGGTGCTTCATTTTTTTGTTGTTGTTTTGGTTTTTTGAGTACTTCATATATTCTGGATATTAATCCCCTGCAAAAGGAATAAATGGCACACAAAAGACAAAGAGAAAAAAAAAGGAAAACAAAATCCTGCAAGACAGATGCAAAATTAATAAAATGACAATAGAGTTCTGATCTATCAAAATTACTTTAAATGTAAATTCCCCATTAAAAAATCATGGAAAAATTGAATGGATGTAAAGAAAATATGAGTCAGCAATATACAGTTTCTATAAATAAAGTCCATTAGATTATAATAAAGTGTTTTCAGCAGAAAAATATAACAATTATAAATACATTTGTACCCAACATTAATGGTATTTAAATATATCACTTATTTACAAGTGGGGAAATGGAAATACAACAATAATAAGAGACTTTGCTAATCCTATTTAAATGATAGTTGAAAAATCCACACAAAAATTAATAAAATAATATCAGACTTTAATAATACAGATCAATTAGACCTAAAAATGTACAGCATATATTACTTAATAGAAAGTATATTTCTCAAACATAAAACTTGCCCAGAATAGATGTGGACTATTGTTAATGTTGTAAGTTCACTAATAAGTGGGTTTCAACAAATTTAAGATGATGGAAATTATTTCATGTGTCTTTTTGGGTCACTTGAAATAAATCGCAGTTAGAAAATTGAAAAAAAAAAACATCAATACATGGAAACAAAACAACACTCACTTGAACAAACATTAAGAGAAGATAATTGAAATGATAATTGAAAGAAAGATAATTTTTAAAAATTCTTGACACAAGCAAAAACAAGACCAAAACTTTACAAAATACATGAAATGCATCAAAAGAACTTGTAAAAGAATTTCAGAGCAATACATTTCTGCATTATAAAAAAATCAAATTCAAAGAAACACAAAAAATAAGAACCCATTTCAAATTTAGCAGAAGGAAGGACAATAATTTTGAGGCAAAAGAATATCAAATAGATAAAGCAAACATCATAGAAAAATCAATAAAATTGACTTTTTTAAAAAAGATAACAAATTTGCAAATCCCTACACTGAGAAATAAAAGAAAGAAAACTCTCATGAATAAAATTAGAAATTAAACAGAAGAAATTACAATGGATATAATAAAAATCAGAAAACTTTAAAAGAATATTATGAACAATTGTCTGTCAAATGAAAGAAGGAGCTAGAAGAAATATATAAATCCTAGAAACATACAACCTTTAAAAACTGCACCAAAAAACATGGCCTGTACAGATAAATGACAAGGTAGCTGAATCAGGAATCCAAAGCCTTCCAACAAAGAAAAGCCTGGAATCATATAGCTTTACAAATGAATTCTAACAAACATTCAACAAAAAATAAAAAATAATTCTTCACAAAATAGTTCAAAATTTGAAGGATCAATTTCAAACTCATAAAGACAGCATTACCCTAATGCCAAAATCAGACAAAAATATATCAAGAAAAGAAAACCATAGGTCAGTATCACCAATGAATAGAATTCTGATGTAAGAATTCATGATAAAATACTAGAAAATCTCTTTAATAGCATTGTACTCTGTAATCATGTGTGATTTATTTCTGGAATACAAGGCAGATGAATGCAAATTAATCATTTTATTTCTATAGCTTAGAAATGTCTCCCATTGGACCATATATTAAAGGCCTAGTCGCCAGACTGGGATATGGTGGAACATTTAAAAAGTTGAGTGAAGTGGGAGAAACTTGAGCCACCAGAGTTGTGCCCTTAAATGGCAAATTGGGACTCCAGACTCTTCCTTTATTTCTTTCTCTCTTCCTGTCTGCCATGACTTGAGCAGGACCTCTCTCCACCACACCCTCCAATCTTAATTTCTTCCACAATATATTGCTTTTTGGTATACAGATCTGAAGCAAGAGACACACAATCATTAGACTGAAACCTCTGAAACTGTGACCAAAATAAGACTTTCTTCCTTATAAGATTTTATCTCAGGTTTTTTTTCACAGTGAAGAAAAGCTAACACCGTGATTCATCACAAATTAACAGAATGAAAGACAAATATAAAATGATTATTGCAATTGATTTAGAAAAAATCTGGCAGAAGTCAGGATTTGTTCATGATTAAAAATTTCAACAAAGTAGTTATTGAATGAATTTACCACAATCAAGAATGTATATTAAAATTTGCAGCCAATATAATCAATGGGGAAAATTTTAAAGATTTTCATTAAAGATCTAGTACAAGCTATTCTCACATTTCTTATTCAAAAAAGTACTGAAAGTCTTTGCCAAGATAATTTGATAATAAAGAGAAATAAAGGCATATATATTAGAAATGAAGAAATAAAATCTTATAAGGAAGAAGAGATAAAATCTTATAATATGCTTTCATATGCAACAAACTCCAAAAACTCAGAAAAAGAAATATTAAAACTTAAAACAAATTCTGAGAAGTTACAAATACAAAATCAACATACAAATATTAGTAGCAGAAACTGAGAGGGTATCTTAGTTTTATACAATTGATATGTAGATAACCCTGGCTTCAATCCCTAGCACCATGGGGAAAAAAAATCAGGAGACACAAATAGAGAACCATCAAAAAAGGGAATTAAGAAAATAACCTCAGTTACAATTGTGACACAAAGAATAAAATATTTAGCAACAACTGGTATAAGTAAAGGACTTGTCTGCTGAATATTATAAAATATTCATGAAGGAAATTAAAGAAGACATAACAAAATGTAACACAGCTTATGTTCATGTGTCAGAAAAATTGCTATAGTTTAAAAGTCCACAATACCCAAATAAACTATAGATTTCATGCAATCTCCTTCAAAATTCTGATGTAATTCTTTACAGAAATAGAAAACAAATTGTAAAATTCATGAAAAATTATAAAATGTCAAAGTAAACTTGAGCAAGATAAACAAAACTGTCTATTGGAAGTTTATCCTTAAATAAGGTATATATTTATTGAATAATGGATAAACATGCCAAATCAAATGTTGAATAAATAAGTATAAAGAAGACACAGTAGCAGTTTTTCTGTTCCACATCACCTTAAACAAAGTGCATTGTTATATAAAGATCAACAAAGCTGGAAATGTCATCCTTTCTGATGTAAATTATACTCTTGAACTATAGTAATCAAAACAATATTATGCTGGCAAGAAATAATACAAAATAGACTCATAGAAGAGAATAGTGAGTCCAGAAATAAGTACCCACAGAACAGCAAATGAAGACAGCTGGGAATAAAGTATTTCTCTCTTAAAAGAATTTATGCATATTTCAACCTTATTTCAAACAGGTAGGCTGAAGCTTCATTTTTTTTTCTTAAAATTTTATTTGCTTTTACATAAGCATTAACTAGAACATCTACTTTCTAATTATATATTATAGAAATATAAACAAACTCCACAATATCAATGTTTTTACAAAGCAAAGATACAATCTGTGTTTATATAAGCCTAACATTATGAAAAGAAGGTTGCTTTCCATACATCTTTCAGAAATTTCACAATTTCTCTCTCTACATTTTCTAATAAGGACCAGGTAGGTCAATAAGGAGAGAGAAGTTGATCTCTCAAGATGCTGAGGGAGAACACATTATATTTTATCTTTTATACATTATAGAACTCTGAAAAGCAAGTATGCTTCATTATAATAAATGTTACTTAATTTCACAAATATTATGCAAAAAAGCCTAGTACAAATGGTACTCACCTTATGATTGCACATATAAAATCTATGAGAAATAAGGGTGGTTATCTGTAGGAGGCATAATAGTAAATGCAAAACTGTCATTGGAGGTATGTAGTCTATAACTTGTTTACATGAGGAATATTAAGGTTATACAATTATTTATATAAATAAGCATTAACATTTTTAGATTTTAGTATTGTATAAATTACATTTCTATATTAAAACATTTTGTTTTTTAAGTGAAACAAATTCTAATTTCCCCAGGATTTTTAGTATTACATTTACATTGGACTTTGCATTATGTTCATGTAGTAACCATGCACTTTGTTTAAGGTGATATGGAACAGAAAAGCTGCCACTGTGTCTTCTTTATCCTTATTTCTTCACCACTTGATATGCACATTTATCAAGTATTCAATAATATATACCCTACTTAAGGATAAACTTCTCATTGACTGCTAATACTTATTAAAATGTATGTTCATTCACAAATATATGGAACTATTCATTCATTCATTATTCACTTTTCAGTTGATTTCCTTTCTGTAAATATTTCCTGTGTTTCTTTTAAGTGACAAAGTGTATCAGGCTTTTACACATGGGTGAATAAGAAAAATATGTAAACTTTCCTGAAGGATTTCTATCAGTAATAATTTGAATGCAATCTTTTCTCTGTTAATAGCACCTGATTACTTTGTTTTAAATTGTGTCTGTTAATAGTGTGTAAAAATTAGAACCATCAGAATTTATTATGGTTTAGAAGTGAGATGTCCCACAAAAGCTCATGTGTGAAACAATGCAAGAAAGTTTAGAGATGAAATGATTGGATTAGAAGAGTTTTAACTAGTCAGTTTATTAATCCAGTGATAGGTATTACCTGGGTATAACAGTAGACAGGTAGGATGCCCTGGAGGAGCTGGGTCACTGAGGAGGTGAGGAGAGCGCTTGTGCTGCCTGCACATGTTTTTCCTCTCCCTCTGCCTGCCCCTCTCCCTCTTTCCCTCTCTCTCCTTCCTGATGCTATGTCCCCAGCTCCTTTTCTTTGCCACATACTTCCACCATAATGCTCTATCTCACCTCACTCCTCACAGAATGGAGCCAGTCATTTATAGATTAAGGCTGCTAAAACTGTGAGTCCCCAAATAATTTTTTTTTTCATTGAAATTTGTTCTTTTATTCATAGCAGTGAAAAAGCTGACTAAAACAGAAGCATAATCCTATGTGGTTTGCCTCTGCTTGTAACTTCTACATTTTTTCTCTCTAATCATATCTTCTGCTGAAAATTCACAATTACACTTAAAAAGTTTTCGCAATTTTTTATCATTAAGCCTCACCAATATAGGTTATACAAGACTTTCTGTACCGTCTACTGAATTAAAAAGTGTGTAAATTATTTATTCTATTTGAACAATATATTAAATTTCATAGGGAATATAGATATATCTTCAATTTTGCTTACATGCACATAAAAATTGTAAAAAACAAATCACACCAAATGACAACTGTTTGTTCAACCTGATAGATTTATAGTTTTCCCTGATTAAATTTACAGCACAAAAATGTTGCCCATAGCAATTTCTAAACTGCAATTGTAACCAATAACCTGTCTTCGGGAAAGTGTGTGTGTGTGTGTGTGTGTGTGTGTATATACACACACACACATTTGAATTTGAAACAGGTCAACAATATCAAACAGTTATTAAAATTTCTAAAATATCCTAAAATCCATATTAATACAGGAACTTATGGCAAAAGCAAGACTTATTAATCACACTAATGATTTTCTTTAATCACCTGCATCATGTACTCTGATCACATCTAAGTATTATGTTTCTAGAAAATAGTGATCATAAAAAAATTAATCCAGAAACAATAGAACCAATTTAACTCTTACACCAACTATGAAACAGAGGCTGTGTCATCCACATATTTTATAGATGGTGAGACAATGCTGACTTTATAAATTCTGATGGTAGAAAAAATTTAAATTTATCTTAATGACAAAGGATATTGTTTTAACTGCTGTATGCTATTTATTAATTTATCTATCAACCAATAGTTATAACTAAAAGTAATTCATAATTATATTTTGAAAGAAAGAAACTTGAATAATGGAGAGAAGTTAACATCTTACTACAAAAGTGATCTAAAAATACCTAAAGCAGAGTGAAAAGCAATTTGGAGGCAAATTATTTGGAGGCAGTAGGTCTAAAACAAGCAACTTATCCAACAATATATGTAGAATAGTATATCGCAGTAATGATTAGTTTATATGATCTCTGTGATTCGATTTTTGTTATTTGAACATTGAATGCATTGATGCAGATTTATTAATGCAGATTTCAGATAATCATTCTTTCCACTTGAAAATAATCAGTTCCCTCTAAATCCCAAGTGCAATTCAAATGTGTAACAGAAAACCAAATATTATTTGTGAACTTCCATTCCTGTAATGTGAGGAGAAAGAAAAGCAGATCATGACTAAATTTTATGCTCATATGAACCATAAAATAATAGAGTTATTGAGGCATTTGTTAAGTTTCCTTATTACCTGCCAGTTATAATGCAAAGATATGCCAGATTAGAGAGAGAGATGACAAAATAAACCCTACATTTTAAGTGGTAAACTTATGGTACAAGTTGTCTTAATATACACAGTCTGATATATCATATATATTTTATGTCACATAAAATTATATAAATGTATTTGAAGCAAAAAAAACCTATACTTTCAAAACTTACATAAGAAATTACATTTAAATTACATTATATCTCATATGTTTTTTTGTAGTTAAGTTTACTTACAAGAACAGGTATCATCTGTACACCCATTCCAGTCCAGACATTCATGAAGTGAGACTGGGTCATATTGTGCAAAGTTAAATTTGAGGGAGCATTAAAAACTCTGCCAGCTCCAACACTTTCCTGCCATAGTCTGCCTCTAACTCCTCTTTCATCTTTTTCTAAATTAAGCATTACAGGGAATAAAAAATGAGTGGGTATTCAATCATTATTTTGGCTACAATTATTATTTCAGAATCAGATAAAATATCCAGCAGAAAAGATATGGGACGAGAAACTATAAATGAAGGAAAGAATATAATGGAAACTTATCTGTGAGAGCTACTTGAAGACAATTTAAGAACTTCCTGGAGATTAAGAACTTAAGAACATTCCATACTCACGAGTAGAAAAAAATATTGCACATTAACTTCATAATAGCTGTGTTGGAAAATCCAGAAAGAAAACTTTAATGGAAAAGAAAAGATTCCAAAGAAGCAAATGAATTCTCATTCAAAAAAATTTATATCAATATTTTCAGTATTCTTAAAAAATCTTATCTTCTGTTTGATAAGCATAATAAACTAGAATGATATCCTAGCTAATTTATCCATATACTGATTTCTATTTATATGTTTGGAAAAAAATCTATCTATCTACTGATTGCATGTGTGTGTTTGTGTGTGTGCATTCTCATGAGAAAGAAAGATCTGAAATTTGACTTTTGATCTAAACTTACGTACTAAGGTATACCTGAATGTTCAATGAATAGTATGATTTCCATTTAACAACATTTGCCTTAATTCTTGGTTTCCAGCCCTGAGACACATTACATTTATTCCATTAAATTTAGCCAATTAATCTGGGATTTAACTTTCAGCTTTTGTTGCTGTCATTCCTCCTAACTCCCTTCATCTAGGGATTTAGATTTGTACTATAGAACCTGGCTTAATAATTATTTTTACCCCAAACTGCCTACATAAAGCACAGTTTTGTGAACACTTCGAGTATTATAATTATGTTTTCCAAATGGATCTTAGCCAAGGGAGAGCAATTCTTAACACAACAGATTAAGTTGCCAAAAACAGCATGTAGATAATCAAAACTTTAGTAAGCAACACAATATTAGATTAGCACAGTGTATTCTTTTCTTTCCTAAATAACTTGCAACAATTGTGATATAAGTAACATTGTCTTAATTCTAAATTTTTCTAGAGCCAGCCATAGATAGATAAATTCTTTCTTTATTAACACCAAAAAATCTCAATATATATGTATATAATATATATATTCACATATATATTTATTCAAAAAATACAAATTTTATACTTATTATATTTATATGATATATATATATATATATACATATATATATATATATATATATATTACAAAGAAAAAGCTTTAATCTATAATATATTTACAAAATACTTGGAAAAGTATATAGAGATATTCATATGGCTATTACTATGTAGTTGGAAGGACACTAAAAAAAAGATCTTTTTAGGAACTTGTAAAAATCCTAGAAAGGGATAGAAATAATTCTTGTACTAAAACCTCAACTGGGAAAATAGGAGGAGGTCTGATAAGAATATACTAATGAGACCCAGAGACACAAAGTCTAAATAAGACGAAATATCCATTCAATGGGATTATTCCTCCTAACCCACACCTTTCACCATAAGGATAGCAAACATATAGTAACAAGTAAAATTTAGAGAGCACAAAGAAAAGGCCTAAACCTAAGTGTAGCATGGTCATTGAGATAAACCCTCTGTCAAGTCATGCCTACCCTCAAAATAAATTAATGATAAAAGACTTAGAAAATCACTGTACAATGAAAGTTAACTGAGCAACAAGTACTCCAAAATCAGTCCAGCTTCTGACAAGGTTAACTGAAACCCCAAGCTTAAGGTTTAGCAGGAAAAATCTGTGCCCATTATCAGACATAAATTTGTTTATCCCATGTTCTACTATTCTATGTCAGATTTTCACACTTCAATAATACTTTAAGGCATAAAAATATTTTTTTAAAAGCTACACATCCAAAGAGATATAACATCAAAAGAACCAAAGTAAGGTTTGACACATACATTGGATTTACCTGATAGTGAATTTAAAATAACTACAAGAAAGATATTAAAGACTCTAATGTAAATATGTACACAAGACTACAAGAGAATACTTTCAACAGATGAATTAAAATAATAAGAAAACAGTCAAATGGAAATGCTAGAACTGAAAATAAAGAAATGTTAATCAAGAATGACTTTAACAGGATCAATAGACTCAACTCAGCCAAGGAAAGAATCACTCATAATGAGATTGTTTGTTATCAGCATTAAAAAATAAACAAAATTAGCATCTAATAAACACCTGAATGTTGTGTGACAATATCAGATTATTTCATCATTTTGGTTTGCTTTTCCATTACTGTGACCAAAACACCTGACAATAACAACATAGAGAAGAAAATGTTTATTTGGAGGTTATGGTTTCAAAGGTATCAATTGACAGATGGCCGACTCCATTGCTATGGGCCAGAGCAAGGCAGAATACTACTTTGGAAGGGCATGGGGGAGGGCAGCTGTTCAAGACAAGGCAATAAGGAAGGACATGGTAGCAGCAATCATGGACCAACTCAATAAGGAAGGAGGGAGAGGAAGAGGGAGAGGGGAGAGGAAGAGGGAGAGGGAGAGCAATCCTCACAGGGACAAAATACATACTCCAAAGGCATACCCCCAATGACCAACCTCTTCCAGTCACCCGTAACTCATCTATAATTACCACCCAGTTAATCCCTATCAGTGGATTAATGTACCAATTAGGTTAAGGCTTTCATAACCCAATTATTTTATCTCTGAGTATTGAAGTGTTTTCTCATATATGAGTTTTGGGCGCAGCTCATTTCTCAAAAATAATACACATATATCAAATATATGCTAACAGAAAAAACAGAGAAAAGTGAGCAGATACAATGGAAGAAATATTTGAAGAGCTTTTGAAATCACTGTGTGTATGACTTTAAACTTTAAATCATACCATGGATTACCAGTGCAGTGCTCTCCATACTACCAGGAGAATCTTTAGCAATTTAGGGTATAACCAAGTTACAGAACCAACCTCAAAAACCTCAAAAGATGAAGAAAATTAAACCATAAATTTATGTTCCTCTAGAACCACTCTTGATATCAAAATCTGTATATAGCAGTGTTCCTTAGAGAAAGAGCAACAGGAGGATGTGCATACACATGATTATAAAAGATTATTTATTTTTTTGTGATCAGATACTGAACAGTCCTATAGTGGCTATCTGTACACTAGAGGATCGAGGAACCAGTAGTAACTGCATAGTGTAAGAACCCAGATCCTCAGAACAAGTGGAACAAATGACACAGCCCCCATCTAAGCCTGATTCCATGGAGAATCACTGGTGAGACTTGATGTTGGATGAGTAAAGAAATAGGAATCTGATGTCCTTGGAACATGTTAGCAGCAATCATGGACCAACTCAAGAAAAACCAAGCTAAATCATTGTGACTTTCTCCTTCTTCCACCATTTGTTTCATCCAGAACCCCAGCCCATTGGACATTGCTGATCACATCCAGAGCAATTCTTATCCCTCAATTTGTTATCTCTGAACACACCCTCAGGGACAACTCAGGAATCTCTTAATTCTGGGTCTCTCTCAAACCAACGGATTTGACTATCCAGACTAACCATTACTTTAATAATTCTGCAAAAGTAATTGCAAGTGTCTGTGATCAAGACATCTAACAAACTCAGAACTGCCAAGAAATAAAGAAAGAAAGAAATAAAGAAAGAAATGGAGGGAGAGAGGGAGAAAAGGGCAGATTTTTTTCTAAGAACCATGATGAAATTAATAGATGTCTTTTAAAAACAAGTGTGTGTGTGCATGTGTGTGTATGTGTGTGTGTGTCTGTGGGTATATATGTGCTTTGAATATGAGGTGTCCTTCAAATTTTTCTGTATCAATGCAAGAAAATACTAATATGAAGTGATTGGACAGTGAGAGCTCTTACCTAATGAATCTGTTCTAGTCTGAATTGACTGGGTGGTAACTGTAGGCAGGTGGGACATGTTTGGAGGAGATGGGTCACTGGGAGACTGTACTGGAGGGAAGTGAATGGATGAACCTCTCTGATGGTCTCTCCTCCCCTTTCTCATTATCTGCTTCCAAACCTCTCCCTAACCTGAGCAGTTCCCTCTCCCTCGCCTCCACCTGTGATGTAATGTGCTGCCTCACCTTGGACTCAGTAATGGAGTCAGCTGTCTATGGACTGAGACCTCTGAAACTAGGAGCTATTCTGACTCTCAGTTATTCTTGTCAGGTACTTTAGTTACAATGATGAAAAGCTGACTAACACAAACACACACATGCACGCACACACACACTTTTACATATACATAAATATGTATATCTGTGTGACAAAAAATTTGTATTACATATATCTATATTGCATGATATTTACATACATATATAATCATAAACATATATGTGTATTTCTATACCTGCCAAAATATTCCTTTAAAATATAAAAGTAAAAATAGTCACTTCTTCAGACAAAAATTGACAGATTTCTCGCCATTGTAAGAAGACAAGAAAAAAATAAATAAAAGGCATATGACTTAATCAAGTGTACAAAAAGTTTCCAAGAATTTTCGAAAGTGTGCATTGAAATAGTAAGCAAGTTTAACAATAGTTCATGGTACTGCAGATTTAATCCAGAGATTTTTGAAGAGAGTATTGAAGATATTATGTATACATATATATATGTATACATACACACACATATATATACACACACATATATATGTGTGTGTGTGTATATATATATATATATATATATATATATATATATATATATATATATTTCAGTCCATCAGTCCTTTCTTACACATGGTTTTACTTTTCTCAGTTTTAGTTACCTGTGCTCAAACATGGTACAAAAAATGGAAAATTTCAGAAATAATTTGTAACTTTTATTAAAGTATGTTATTAAAATTGTATCATTTTTATTGTGACTTTTGCTAATATCTTACAGTTCTTAATTTATAAATCAAATATTATCATGGGTGGGTATTTAAGAGAAAAACATGGTCCATATGTGATTCAATACTTTCCATGATTTCAGCCATTCACTGGGAACAGAGTGGATCTTAGAATGCATCTCCCATTGATAAGGATGGGAGGACTACTGTACTGATCACTGTTGTGTTCTCTGCACTACACTGTTTATAATTAATAAAATTTGTATTGTAAAAATACAGCACTAAATTTTTGTTAATATTGGAAATAAATTAATTTCCTGTTCACTGTACTAAGTTTATAAAAGACTTTAACATTGGGAGAAGCAGTATATGGAAACACAGCACAATGGTTTTACATTTTTAAGTCTAAAATATTTTCAAAATAAAACATTTTTCAAAAGAAGGCATTTCTACAACACCTTGCTGAGTACCTTTTAATATTCCAATCACAATGCAAAATTGACAAAAAGATGATTAAAATATATTATTTAATATTTAGGTGGCCATAAATTAGAGATAAGCAGATAGATAAAATTAATACAATTTTTTAAATTTTATATCATATTGAAAAATTTCATGCAAAATGTGTATTTGTGAATGTTTGCAAGATGTGTGCTTAACCTGAATTTTGGGGACAGATGGAGATTTTCATAAAATTGAGAGACTCATTTTAGAGAGGAAAAGAAACTGTTTGAGTGAATAGGGGTGAGTAAGATCTTTGTTTTTACATGAAACTGTAGAAAAAGTATAATAAAGAGAAATGTAGATGGTGAAGCACCAAAATCAAATTGAGCACAGAACAGGAAGGACCTGACACATTATATGAAATCCAGAATTAATGTAATTGAGAATTGTATTGAAATTAAAGCAAGCAACAACAATGACGGCTGAAATAAGTATAACAAAGACATTTTCCAAAATGCTGTGAACATGCTTGTATCCTGTACTCCCTGTGAGGTATCACCTTAAGAAGGTGTATGATCTTAATCTTTCTTAACCTCAGTTTCTTCAAAAGGGAAATAGGACCAATAATATACCGTGCAGGTTTTAGTAGGGACAACATGAGATATATTCAGGAAAGTGCTTAAGATAGTTTCGTAGCACATATAAGTGTGCCATATACAAAAACTGCTGCAATAGTAACTGTTATAACTAGTAATGCCAGCAGCATTGGCAATGATAATAGCATTGTGAAAATATCTATAGTTAAAAAAATGTTAACAACCCAAGAATTTATGGAGATTATTTCTAACAAACATAATTTTGAAAGATCAGAAAAAAATAGCTTGTTTCTATACAAACCAGACTGACTCAAAAGAACTTGAATTTTTATATTTCTAATACTTCATGATTTCCATTACTTTGGAGGTTTTACCACTTATTTTTCATAATAGGTATTATCAAAATGAATCTCTTTTTCAAAATATCTATTTTAACAAAGCTCTAGTATCTGATATTGGAGCCATTATTTATTAAATTTTGTATAACACTCTACTGGGTGTGTTGATGCAAAAGTTAAACAGACATAACTAATTTTTCTATATCAAATACTATTTTAAAAGCTAAGAATTTTCTCTCATTGAACATTATGAAATCTTGGAAATATTCATTATTTTTTTGTGTTTTGTTTGTGTGTGGGTATTTTTTTTTTGGCCACAAATATAACTAATTTCAAAACACATTTTAATATCAAATAAAATATATTATTTTTATCAATGTATATATAATATATATTAATATATTAATATATTAATGTATATAAAATATATGTATATTAATGTAAATTATGTTAAATGTTAAAATATATTTTGTTTCCATATATGTAATATAGAAAATTACATAATTATAGATACATATTATATATACATAATTGACTGCTATTTATTTATTTCTGAGGGTCTGTAATTGCAATAAGTTTAAAAAATACATGTCTAATCATGTCTTTCTCATCTCCTGGTAGAGAACTGTTCATATTAAAATGTAGATCAGCTATCCAATCCAAATAATATCACCCTTCACTTAAGAAATGCACAGACTCCTGCAGTTGTTTTGTGGGCTTTGTCAAACATCATTTCTTGGTTAAAGACTCAAACCAAGTTTGATAGCTTGATTAGTAATATGATATTTTTTATTAATGGGCTCACAGGCAAATTAGATATTAACAGCAAATTAAACAGTTAAAGGAAAATTTTATAATTAATTTTCAATTGCCTAAAATTTTCATAACTTTAATATTTAACAATTTTGGCAATACAAAAATATGTATCAAAATAGGTTACACTGGTGGCCAAAGAGGGATCAGTATTGGAATATAATTTATTATATATTATGTATAGGGAATAATTAGATGTTCAGTTCTTCAGTTATCAAATTTGATGTGCAATAAATTAAAGTCTATAGAAATACTGAATTTAATTAGGAAGATATTTGTAGCTAATTATTTACTCATAGACTCAGCATTTTTATCCTACTATTTTAGCAAAGCAAATAGAGTTTCAAAGTGCCAGAGAAAATGGTTGCCTTACTCTAAAATTAAGTATTCTCAGTACAGTGCTTAGTAAAGTGTAGGAAATAACAGTAAAATCATGCGGCCAGGGATCAATAGACATACAGAAGAAAGGGGATTAGTAATGTTCAATTTTCACATTAGCCAGAATGAATGACATATAAATCCAGCATGCCAGCATTTTTGTTGACTAAAATATTAATAGTATTAAGGGAAAGGAGTGTTTTAAAAATACAGTAATGGAAAGAAAATAGTTTCTAGTGTTTTTTCTCTCTTTATTTTATCTGTGGCTTTTATTCCATGCAAATGTGACATGGAGAAATACAGTTATAGCTATAAGTATATGTTTGTGCTATGTGTTTGTATGGAACTAATTGAATTTGTAAGCCTTAACATTACAGTACAGACATTCAGATCCATCAAGGTAGGGTAACTCACGCTCCATCTCATTGTCCCCAATAATTATAACATTACCCCTATATAAACCTAAGCAGAATATATAGGATGACCAACTATAGACTATGAAAATAAATAATCGCAGGTAAACTAAGAAACAATTAAACATCAAAGAATCAGTAATATAGTGGTAAATTCCCAGTTCTTATTTTTGTTTGTTTCTTTTTTTTTTCATTTCATTTCTCTTGCCAGGCAGCCTGATCCCAGAACTGCAACATTGCACAAATCACATACATAAAACTATTTTGAAGAAAAACAAAAGCAAAACTCTCTATGCTATACCATTGGAGGTGGAGGAAGCTGCATTCCATTCTTACCTCTCTCTCCCTTCCTTGCTTTCTGGAAAGCCCACTAGTAAATATATACTCACCTAGGAGCTACAACAGCAGTGGTAGGAATGCTGGTGGTGTCAGTGTTGGCCATGAAGGTACAAAGACTCTGAAATAAAATCTCTTTGCCCAGAACAAATAGAAACAGGGTCTTCTGTGGATTTTTTTTCCTATATTTTCTATCACTGATTCACAAAGGCACATGCAAGCAAGCAGGTTTCAGAGCCAAGGAAGGGAGAACTTAGGGGTGGAAGAGGGTGAAACAATCCACAGTGAGGAGAAATCAACACAGGAATAATTGAACTATATAGTGAAAAAGTGGATACTTTGCAGCTAAGAATAGGAGCAAGGGGAGGATCTCACCACTCTCCATTATTGTCAGGATGTCCCAGCTAATGCAGGGGGATGAGAAAGGGTAACAAAATATATACTGACTGTGAAGAAACTTTTTTTCTTTGTAGATAATATGATTGACTATATGGAAAATACAAAAGAATCAACAAAAACTCCCAGATCTAATAAATAACTGTAGAAACTATAGGAGAGTTAAAAAATACAAATATGACTGCAATCCACACACTGACAATACCAAATGCTGGCAAGGATGCGGAGCATTAGGAACTTTGAGTCATCTTCGTGGTAATGGAAAAGGTTAGAGGCATTTAGGAAGAAAGTTTGCATCTTCAAATAATATCCATAGTTTTATCATATGATCCAGGAATTGTGTTCATTAGTATTTACACAAAGAGGTTAAAACTGATGTCCACACAAAAACCTGCACATAGATCCTTATAGTAGTTTTATTCATAACTTCTAAGATTAGGAAGTAACCCTTCATATGCCCTTCAATAGCTGAACTGATAAACTGGAATGTTCAAACAATGGATATCATTCAGTGCTAAAAAGAAATGAGTTATAAAGTGATAAAAAGCAATGGAGGAAACACTAGTGCTTCTTATTAAGGGAAAGAAGTCAATCTGAAAAGGCTACCATTGTGTGAATATAAGTCTGGAAAAGGTAAAATTATGGATATAGGAAAAAAAACAGTGGACACCAGATATTGGGGGTCATAAAAAACAGGTAGAGTACAGAGAATTTGGGAAATATGAAATTAATCTGTATGAACTACAGTGGGAGATAAATGTCATTATAAATTTGCCCAAATCTATATAATGTACAATCCCAAGGGTAAATCTCAATGTAAAATATGGGCTCAGTAATAATGATGTGTTAATGTGGTTTTATTAATTGTATTAAAAGTACTAATCTGGTAATGATGGTGATAAAAGAGGAAGTTATATAACTTTTGGCATATAGAAAAAGGGAAATTCTCTGTATCTTCCTCTAAATTATGTGGTTAACATCAAAATGATCTTAAAAATTATGTTAAACAGAAAGGATTATATTATAGAATGTCTAGCTCCTGGCTGGCACCAGGGGAGACAGTCCAAAATAAAACAACAAATATTCTAGTCCAAGTGTTTAGTGAGGCTTATTAAGGCATTCCCATATTTCAGTCTTTTAATAAGTCTGACAGAGAAAAAGTAGGACTGAAACAAACTGCTTGAATTATGCCCTGAATGTTACTCATTCTCCTTCAGGGTGAAAAAGTAGGGATTTTATGGCAATGAGGCAGGAAACCCAGCTGCAACAAGAAAACATTATGGCTGCACTGATGAAATTTCCCCAATACTGAAATAAGTGCAATTATTGAATGTTGGTGGATAAAAGAGACAATTGTTCCATGTTTGTTTAATTGCCCCCAAACTGTTGCTGGATACCTTGACATGAGAAGTAAATGTAACCATCTTGTATTTTAGCAGAGAATGGTCCTTTACCTCAAATCCACTGGTCCGTCACACCTCCTCAAACTCCACCTCAGTCACTTAAAAAAAAATGGAAGCATACAGGGAATTTTTGGAAATGAAAGTAAGTAAACTTCTGTTTTAGATATAGGTGCCAAATATCTACCCAGTTAAGACAGGGGGAAAGAGCAATAGATTCAGAGGTTACTGAAACTACTGAGGATTGGGGCCCAAAGGACAACAATACAAAAAAAAAAAAAGGAAAAAAATAGAAAAAAAAGGTATCCTTGGCCCAGGCACTCTTTGGAAATTGGGAAGTATTAGGGGCAGATATAGCGCGGTACCTGAAGAAAAGAGAGAAAAAAAGTTATCTCATTTATCCCTAGAAGAATATACTCTTTCTGTATTCTGTACTTCTACACTCCTGCTAGAAGACATTCTGATGATATAGAAATTGTGGTGATCTGTAATTCATAACTCATTAATCTCCTTGTTCTATTTTATTTGAAAAATAAAATCATTAAGGTAGAGTTTGAATATGGTTCACAGTGGGGAAGGGAAGAGAAGTTAATATGATCTTGTGGGTTGTGCTATTTGGACAAATTTAATGGGTTTTTGCATATGTATCCAAATATATTGTTGAATTAGTTTGAGATATGTTTATATTTTTCATTCCAGCAATTCCAAATGGGACAATTATGGTCATGAAAAAGCTGCAAATAGAGAAGTACTAGTGTAAACACATATCTGTCCTTTACCAGTGGGTGGGAAAGGATTTAATTTGAGTAGCTCTACTCTCTGATGTCCAAAGTTTTTCCTATATAGATGACAATTTTTTAATAAATCAGAAACTTCATGCAGTGATGTTTCTGTTGTCAGCATACTTCTACTTTAGCAGTAGTTGAAATACCATGACAAAACTGAGCAGGATGGTTTTCAAGTAAAGTTTCTGGTTATTATGTAGGAAAATGCACAATGATTAATCCTTGTATCAATCCAATCCTAGACTGAAGTTGTTTTGAATGCCCACCACAAAAGGTGACTCAGCACATTTGGGGACTTTTATGGAGCAGGCTCCTAAAATAGATAGGGTAAGATATTTCTGAATGGAGCCTCTGAAATAATAGAGCTTCTTCTACCTCCATTGGGACACAGCTTGCATTTGGCATCATTCTTTTAGAATTTGGAATTCTGACCTCTCTCACATGATTGAAACCCCTGTTGAACAGCAACCATTAACTTGCTACTGAGGTCTTGTCAAAATAGAATTGTATGACCTATGAAAACTTCATGAAACTGACCTGATGTGAACTACTTTGATGCATATCAAGTTGAAATCAGCAAATAAAATAGGGGGAAGAAGACCCCCAAATTCTCACTTTTTAAGTGGAAATGCTCTATTCAACATAGCTGGTGTGTCCCCAGGGTATCTCAGCTTTATGTAAAATAGCGGCAACTTTCCTTCTAGATAAATCTTTATATCTCACTATATTGTTTAAAGCAAAAGAAACACTTCAACTAGGCTCTCTGTATACAGAGTTACCTTCATGTTTGGACCTAGGTCTTTGATGGTTTAGTTAACCAGAAATCTGATGATGCCTACTGGATCCCTGAGGCTGTTTAGCTTCAACACTAGCTATGTATGACCAAAATAGGACATTGTCACTCCACTCAAAAAGCAGAACTCTGACTCTTGGACTTTAACTAGAGGCTTAGCTGTTTTGTCTTTCCCTTGAGAAACTATAAACTGACAAACTAATACCTTGTTGTGGCTGCAGACTGTGGAAACAAATTGCAACTGTTGATTAAACTCCCAGGGTCACTCATCTTTCCATTGTGAAGGTCCCATTCTCTAAAATGAGACCAACAACAAACAAGCTTCTGACTGAACTGTAATTTATGTTTTTGATGTAGAGGTTACCACCTCATGCCCGATTTGTGACTTCTGGTAAAAGTTAATTGGTTTTATTTTACAGGAGAGGTTACATCACAACCTTTTGGCAAATTTATCAGAACTAATCTATATCATCTTTTTGCATTTCTAGATCATTTTCAGCCTGATAATGGTGTATCCTTTATCCCAAAAGCATCTTAACAATAGCCCGAGAGTCTGAAAAATCATCATAGTGCATTTCTGTTTCAAAGACTTCATAGCAGAGTTTGGCCATTGAATACAACTGTTCCCAAAAGATGATTGTATGTTGTCCACTTCCAGGTTATAATAAGGACAAAAGACCAATGTAGTTAGAACAATCTACATAGAACCTTCCTCACTTCTGAAACAAATTACAAATTCAGAGTATCCCAGACACCATCATCTGGTTCAATAATTTCCTAGAAAGACTCACAGGACTCAGTGAAAATTGATATACTAATGACCACCTCTACTACAGGGAAAGGGTATAGATTTAAATTAGCCAAGAGAAGAAGCATTTTGGACAGAGTCCAGTAAAAGTACCAAACACTAAACTTCCAGTCATCTTTTCCATGTAGAGTCAACATTATTTTTCTGGTATTAATGTATGAGAGTACACAGAGAATGTCTGGGATGATCACCCAACCTCACTGAGTTTTTAGGTTTTGAGTTTTTGAGTTTTTGATTACCTCGGATGCTCAAGTCTCCAGCTCCTCCAGAGTTCTACTAATACTGTGAGCCAAAAAGCTCTGGCTCTAAATTATAGTGCCAAACTATTGAGAGTGGTTAAAGGCACCAGGCAATTCTAAAGATATAGAGAGTACCTCCCAGGGGGGCAAAGGTTATACCTCCATTTGGTAACAATTGATTATTTACTACACATGAGATATTAAAGGTTTATATAGAACTGTTTTGAAAATCATAATTTCATCCTAGTCATTCCTTAGTAATATTTTTTTTCCTTTGTGTTAGCAGCAACTCTAATCTATATTGGTTGGAACCTCTTCTAATGGCAGCCCAGAAAGTAGGAATATGCAATAGAGGATTCAAAAAAATTTAGATTCTATTTTATAAAGGCACTGCTATCCCTTTTAAAACTGATGCTTCTAAACAAAAGGCCTATGACAAGAAAATAATCTTTTTTTCAAAAAAGTTTAAAGTTTTGGTCATAAAATGGGACAACCAGAATTTGAGGATTTAAATCGAGAACAACATACTGGCTTCGGGGTTGGGAACATATTAGATCCAAGAAGGAACAAAGGAGAGAGGAAAAATAATAATCTTCATCTTTCAAAACCACTGATTACTAATGTAGATTGACTTGGGGAGAATAATAAGTGTTAATGCTCATTTCAGAAGTAGCATGTGTTTTCTGGGCATGTTCTTATGTGAAAACCTGTCATTAATTTACCTTTCATGAAAATATGATGAATTGCCCTTTGGTGGATTATCATAAGAAACTTTTAAAATTTAAACTAATGCCATATCCATCCCTGAAAGCATTTGAATTAGTCTCAGTTATTGACAATGCTGTTAAAATGGTAGAAATACTCTGAACTTGCCTTTTCAGGGACAAGGTAGAGTCTCCAATTACTAGTACACTCTGCCTTGGACTGATTGTACATATTAATAGAAAAAGATAAGTGAAAGTTATTCAAGGGCAGTCACTGATGTTTTATAGGATGATAGTTGGGACAATGGGATAATGACCAATGTTAGTATTGCAGGCTGGACTCACTTTGCCTCACTTTGAGCCCTGTCGGTGGTGGGCTTATTTAAATACTGTGTAAAGTAATTGAATGGCTTTGGTCCCAGGTCCATTTAGTCAGATTAGTCAGTAAGATTGGCAGACAGTCATATTTAGAGTAAAATTTCTAGAAGCTAAAACAGTACAGAAAAGTGGGTGTAAATATTGTTAGAAAGCAAAGTTTCATTACTACATGAATTATATCAGTTTTTCCTCCAAGATATCTTTCAAGGGTATTTGTATAACAACATAGACTTAGAAGATAGAGACAGTATCCTCTATCTTGATCCCTTCCAGGGCAAAGTTTGAACAGGTTTACTTTCAACACCCATATAAAATTGTTACTTTCAGAAACTCCAGTTCCTTACCTGTGGAGTAATCCCATTGTTCTATTCAATATCCATTTGGGTCTGCATGTACTCTACCCTGGTGGGAGTTTGGGGACAAGATAAATAGATACAATAGAAAGACTATACTACCTGTTGTGTTGTGAGCAATAAAATTCTTTTCTCTGTTTCAAAGATATGTTTCTTTCTCAAGCATATATGAAAGTGTGGCAGGCTGAAATTTTTAGCTTACCAGTATGTAAGTCTTAGAGCTTTTAATAGAGCATGAAGACCCATAGTACCTCAATATTGACTTAAAAATTTAATAATGAAGATAATACCATAAAATGTGATATTGGTGAAAGCTGAAGTTTAAATCAATGAAGTATAATGTAGTGTACAGAAGTAGAATCACACATGTATAAGCTATTAACTTTGAATTTTTAATTTTGAAATTAAGGTAGATTCACAATAGTATATATTGAAGTATTTCAAAGAAATCCTGTTTATCTTTACTCTAGTTGTCTATAATGGCAGCATCTTCTAAAATCATAGAATGACATCATAACTCATACATTGATATTGGTTCAGTCAAGATATAGAACATTTCTATCACAATATACACTCCTCATGTTGCCATTGAGCCATATCTGCCTTTCTCTATTTTCAAAAATTTGTCATTTCAAAATATTATATAAATGGAATCATACGATATGTAATCATTTCAGATTAGCTTCATTTCAACCAATATATTCCTTAGGAAATTTATTTGGGTTGTGTTTTAGTCAGCTCTTTTGATACTGTAACCAAAAACCTAACAAGAACAATTAGAGGAAGAAAAGTTAATTTGGGGGCTCATAGTTTCAGAAGTCTCAGTCCAAGAAGGGCATTATTCTGGGCTCAAGGTGAGGCTGAACATAATGGCAGAAGTGTATGGTGAAGGAAATAGGCTCAAGACATCATTTAAGAAGAAAAAAAAAAGTGAGCTCCTCTCAACAAGGACAAACCATACCCAAAGGCATGCCTCCAGGGATGCACCTCATTCAGTCACAGCCTCCTGCCCACAGTTATCACTCAGTTAACTTTTATCAGAGGACTAATTCATTTATTGGGTTAAGGCTTTCATAACCCAATCAATAATGTTACCTTTGCTAGCAGTTTCTTCCATTTTTATTGCTGAGAATTAATTATTGCATGTATGAATGTATAGTGGATTGTTTAGTAGTTTATCTTTTAAACATTTAATTGTTTTCACCTTTTTGACATTATGAATGTTCCAAGTGTTCATGTAAAAGTTTTTGCATGAACATCAGGTATATTGGTTTTACATTTTTCTGGAACAATTTCCAAAGATTAAACTGGCTGGGTCATATGACAGACGTATGTTTAGTTTCATAAACATCTGTCCAAGCTATTTCTAAATAATTTCTATTTCAACATAATAGTTTTGTTGAATATAAAGTTTGAAAATATTTTCTTCAAGTCTACAACTTGTCTTTTCATTTTCTTAATATGACCTTTCACATGACAACACAAATTAATTTTGACAAGATCCAATTTATCAACTTTTGTATTTATGCACTGTGATTTTGATGTCAAATACAAGAACTATATCTGCATTCCAAAGATTTCCCCATAGTTTTATGTTTTTTTTCTTTTTAAAAAAATTTAAGAAAGTATGACTCTCACAGAGAACAGTTTTTATTTCTCTGAAATTCAATTTACTAATATTTCTTTTTATTGATATGATATTGGTGTCAGGTCTAAGAATTTTTGCTTTACATTACATTTTTAAGACATTTTTAGAAGTTTTTCCTAAATACTCAATAATTTTTTATTTAATTTATGATCCATTTTGAATTAACTTTTGTACTAGGTATGAGGTTTTGGTCAAGGTCTTTTTTTTTTTTTTAATTTTTTTCAGTGACTTCATTGTTTAACCACCTCAGCATCATTTTCTAAAAAAACAAATGTCCTTCTTGACCAAACTTTATCATTCCTCCATCCTTCTTTGTCAATGAATACTAAACTATAGTTAGATATGAGAAATAAACTCAAGTTTTTATTACATAGTTGGGTGACTATGGATAAAAATAATATATAATATATTTTTAAAAAATTTTTTGAATGTTTTCACTACAATGAAGGTGAGTATTTGAGGACATAAATGTTCTTACCTTAATTTGAACATTAAATCATGTTTACTTGTATCAAAACATTACCTAATAAAAATGCATATTTTATGATTCAATTAAACATTTAAAAATCAATTAAAATAGAACAAATTTATTTGCTGACTGACCTTTAATTTGGGGTATACTCTCAAATTATTTTCTTAGGAAATTTGTTTAGGAATAAGTATATTCAGTAATATCATTTTCAGTAAATTTATGCATGAAATAATATAAAATATTTTAGTTTTAGCCCAAGTATATATTTATAAGCAAAGGAGTATTGATTAAATTCATGTAACAAATGCAAGCTATTTTCATATTCAAATTAATAAGATTTAATTTGATATAAATTTAAGCAAAAATGTTTAAATTTTTTAAAAATTATTTTACTGCTAACATTAAAATTCATAAAAAATAATCTAATATATAATCTTTTTAAAAATGTGCATAGAATACTTGATTGTTCATTTCTAAGCTTTTTATTAATACTATACATTTACATTTTGTAGGGTTATTTGATTCCTGAAAGACAAGATCATGAACAAAACAGTTACAAATTAATCTGAGTCAGTCTCGATATTAACAACTTGCATTTTTCTCTTTTTGTCAGTCTCGTTATTAGATGCAATAGAAGGATTCAAGCAACAAAATACAAAATCAGTATCCAAAAATCAGTATCCTTGTTTTATACCAATAGCAAATTATCTGAAATAGAAAGCAAGAATATAATGCTATTATAATAGCTACAACAATATAAAATAAAATACCTAGGAATAAATTTAACCAAGAGTTGAATTATTTCTATGATAAAATCTAGAAAACATTGATGGAAGAAGTTGAAGAAAACACATGAAAAATAAAGATATCCTCTATGCATGACTGTTAAAATGCCCATACTACCCAAAACCATCTAAAGATTTTTTAAAAATCCCATCCAAATATCAATGACATTTTTTATCAACTAGATAAAACAGTCCAAGTATTTGCATGGGACTGCAAAATTTATACTGAATTAGAAAAACCAATCACAAACAAAAACAACAAAGAAGGGAAATCACACTACCTGATTTCAAAATATACTACAAAACTGTAGTAATCAAAATAGCATACCACTGGCATAAAAACAGACAACTAGATGGATGAAACAGATTAAAGAGTCTGAAAGTCAACCCATTCATCTGCAGACAAATGATTTTTGACCAAGCTGCTTAGAGAATGGATCATACTTTTAATGAATGGTTTTAGGAAAATTGAGTATCCACATGCAGAAGAAGGAAACTAGACACTGACCTCATATCAGTTACAAGAATCAGCTCAAGATGGATTAAAGATTTAAAGGGGAGACCTGAAAATGAACGTGCTATCAGTAAATGCAAGGGAAACACTTTAGGACATTGGAAGATGTAAAGAATGTTTTCAGGAATTCACAAGCACAGGAAACAAAAGGCAAAAAGTAGACAAATGGGCTTATCTCAAACTAAAAGAAATTGGGCACAGCAAAGGAAATAAACATAGGAGTGAAGAGATCAACTAAATGATGAGAGAAAATATTTGCAAGTTATTCACCTGACATGGAGTTAAAATACAGAATGTATAATAAATTACAAAACTTCAACAGCAATAAATAGATGAAGAAATAAAAAACTAATTTCAAAATGGACAAAAAAAATTCAAATAGACATTTCCCAAAGGAAGATACACTGGTAGCTAGGAGGTACATGCAAAAATGCTCTTCATCAGGGAAATGTACATTGAACCAAAATGAACTTGCTCCAGTAAGAATGGCCATTGTCATACATGTACAAACACAAAGATAACAAATAGCTGGTAAAGGTGTGGAGATAATGGACTCCTTGAACAC
This sequence comes from Callospermophilus lateralis, assembly GCF_048772815.1. Taxonomy (NCBI): domain Eukaryota; kingdom Metazoa; phylum Chordata; class Mammalia; order Rodentia; family Sciuridae; genus Callospermophilus; species Callospermophilus lateralis. Next base: position 46,973,225 of record NC_135308.1, read on the forward strand.
TTGGGTGGAAATGTAAATTGGGGAAGTCATTATGGAAGAAAATATGGAGATTCTTCAAATAATTAAAATTGCAACTATAATATGATTCTGCAGTCCTAGCAGTGGGGATATCTATATCCAAAGGAAATTAAATCTGTCAGTCAAAGAGACATCTATACTCCTAAATTTATTACAGGGATATTCATAATAGACAAAAAAATGAAAACAACCTATTGCTGTTTGAATAAAAAACTGATGAAAGACTTTTTTTAAAGTAACGCAATGAAATACTACTCACCAAAAAAAAAAAAGAATCCTATCAACATTTTTATTTTTTAAAATTACAGCTCTTTGTTTCACTAGTTTTCTCTATCACTCTTCTGTTTTCAATTTTGTTGATTTTTGTTCTCTATTTGTTATTTCTTTCATTCAGCTTGCTTTGGTTTTATTTGGCTTTTTTCTTTTTCTGTATTATTGAGGTAATAACCTCAATACATTTAGAGACACAAAAAGAAAGAGACAAGGAGAGACAGAGAAAGGAGTGACCAAGAGAAAGTAGCTGATGCAATGGGGGTGGGGGGCTTGGTTTATTTCAAATTTGAAAATCTTGATTTTTCTTTTGACTTGGTATCTTCAAATTAGTTCAAGTATCAGCTGGGTTTTATGGGATAACTTAGAATTACACATGTAATAGATTATATATACCTTCTGAAAAACATGAGATTAGTTAAGAAGCTTCAGGCAGAGTATGAAAACTTCTCTTCATGTTCCAGTCTTATAATATAATAGATTTAAATACTTTCTCTACATATATTTATAACCATATCAGTCGGCCTTATGAATTGTGTTTTAGCTATCAACCATAATGATGAAAACACAAAAGGAGAAGAAAAGTTTAATGTATTCTCCCTGATTTTTTTTCCTCATGATTTTTGTTCTTCCCTGATAACCCAACATTCCTTTTCATTTCTTTTCTACTTAGAGAATGTATAATAACCATTCTCTTAAGGTAGATTTGCAAAGGACACATTTTTAGTTTTCCTTCATGTGAGAGTATTTTGATTTCCCTTCATCCCATAGGATATTTCACTGGATACAGAATTCTAGATTGACAGTGCTTTTCTTTCAATACCTGAAAAACACTGTGCTTCTTCCTTTTGGCCTCATGGCTTCTGCTGAAAAACCTATTGTCATTCAAATAGCTTTTTTCCCTATAGGTAGATGTTATTTTTGCCTGGATGCTTTCAAGAGGATTTTGTTTTGTTTTTAGTTTTAAGAAGTAATTACAATGTGTTTTGGTTTAAATTTTTTTCCTGTTGTTATTTAAACTGCTTGTATTTTTTAAACTTTTTGAATGTGTATGTTAATATCTCTTGATGATTTTTTAAGACCTTCTTAGCTGATATATATATATATATATATATATATATATATATATATATATATATATATTTTTTTTTTTTTTCAGCTTCAGTTTTTTCCTCCATTATTTTTGAAATTCTGATAAGGTTAGATCATTTGCTTTATGTAGGTCTCTGATGCACTGTCATTTTTTTGTCAATTTTATCTCATACTTATTGTGTAATTTTAATGTCACATATTTTAGCACATGAATTATTTCCTTTGTTCATTCATCAGATAATGTGCCTAGTCACTGTGCTTTTTTAAAAAAATATCATAGACTTCAGTTTTTAAATCTTCAGTATAGTATTATTTTTTGTTTCTCTGTTGAGACATTTTATTTCTTTGTTAAAATTTTCAACTTCATGTTTTCAATTTGTTTCAAGCATACTCATGATTGTTCATTTAAGTATTCTTATCACCACTGATATAAAATATTGGTTGGATATTTCTGACATCAATTTGATCTCAGAGTTGACACCTATTGTTTTTTTTTTAAAGTAGCAAGAATCTTTCAGGTTCTTGGTGATTTTTCTATAAAAAGATGGATATTTTCATAGTATGATAAATGGATTTGAATCTTTACATCTTCTGTTTCAGTTGGTTCTTTCTGATTCCACTCTTGCAGGAAGAGGTCTGCCTCTTTCCTGCCAGGTGGCCTCAGCCATTGGTGGGTTATCCATAGAAGTCAGAGCTCATCACATGATTTCCAGTGAATCTATATTTGGAGTGGCTGAGTTGCCTCCTGTTACCAAGTGATTTTTAATTCTACTTCTCTACTAGGACTCATGTCATGTATTTGTGGCATGGAGAGGGAGGGTTACCTTATTACTCATAGATGAAAATAAATGTTTAAACTGTTGAATAAATTTTTAAACATTGCAGCATGAGGGAAGGAGAGGTAATGATGAAAGACGTGGGTCCCTATTTGGTCTTTTATTATTCTATTGCTACTATGAATTGGGAGAGCCTCATTATGTTCTTATAAAAGTGGGTGTTTAATCTTCCCATTTAACTTTTGCTGATGTGAATGGAAACAGCACCACTGTTGTTACATGGTATTTGGTATTTTCCAGGAGTAAAGTCATTATTATATATATATATTATATATATAATATATATATATATATATATAGTGTTGCTAAGATGGATTTATGAATTGTGTCAGGCAACACTTTCTTAGATACAACAATAAAGTATAGTGCATATAAGAAAAAAGAACTTCATATACACAATTTGCTCTGCAATATCTTTATTAAGGGAATTAAAAGTTAAACTATAAACCACAATAATATATATATTTATGTAATGATTCATCTGTTACATAAATATGCTTATGTAACAGATGACTCATTATGTAACAGATGACTCATTTTCTAGAATATGTAAATAATTTTCAGAACTACGAAATAAAAAATACAACCAAACAATAATAAAAAGAAGCCAAATATTTTAATAAAAACCGCATCTAAAAAGTATGCAATTGTGAAATAAACACATAAAAGTATGCTCAAAGGATTAGTTTTTAGAGATACATAAATTAAAGCCAGGATGACACAGCCAAAACAAAACAAAAACTAACAGTAGCATATGCTGATGAGAATGAAGAAATAATTTAACTCTTTATATGTTATTAGTAGGTGTATAAGATGGTAGAAAACAGTTGTCAATTTCTTAAATGTTATGCATACACTTATATTTGGTGTAGTAATGTTAATTCTAGGTATTAAATTCCAGAGAGGTATTCATCAACCAATTTTTGTTCATTGAAAACATGCTCTTGGATATTAATAACATTTAATTATAAATATTATTAATAATTAAAAATAAAGCAAACATAAGAACATTGTGAATTTTCTTTAGTAGGTGAATAGATAGGGAGTAGCCGTACATTGGCATACCATTCATTGATATAAAAGAATGAATTGATGCACCCAACATGGGTAAATCTGATTCATTATGCTGAATGAAGGAAACCAGGCTCAAATTTTACATGTTGTATGTTTCCATTCCTATAATACATTTACCAAAAGACAGAAGCATAATAATGGAGAGCACACCAATGATTTGTAGTAAGTAAATTTGACTACAATATAGCAGGTTAGGACTTTTTTTGGAGGGTGTCATAGTCTTTTGTGTAATGCTCTAAAAGAATATCACAGACTGGCTAATTTATTAACAACAGATATTTATCTAGGAAGTATAAGAATAAGGAGTTGATAGTTTTGATGTCTGGTGAGAGCCTTGTTAATGTATTCAAGATGGCATCTTGAATATGCATTCTCTATTAGAGAAGGAACATTATTCACTTGGCAGAAGAATAAAAAAGCTCACTTACAAAGACTTTTTATTAGGGCATTAAACCAACAAATGTGCAGCTCTCGTGGTCTAATAACCTCTTAATAACCCCACATCCCAATGCCATTACATTAGCAATTAAATTTCAACATGAGTTTTGGAATAGCAGAGAGCAATGAAAGAAATGTTTTATATATTAAATTGGTTGATTATTTTATAATAGGGTATTCATCAAACCTTTCAGAAGGGCATAACAATAAGTGAATTATATTCAGTAGAAAATGATTGGGAAAAGAGAGATTTGATAATAATATGGAAAACCAAATATGATATTTTACTCTTACATGTATTCATTTAATTAGATGAGTACTATAGTCAGCTGATTATATTTTATAAGAAAATACAATTTCATGTATTTAAGTATGAATACTTAATAGAATTCAAAGATACAAATACTATAATATCCATTCTGGGAATCAATAATCTATTTCTAAATCTATCTAAAGCAAATACACTTACTATAGTGATGTTTGAAATACATCTTCCTTTACAAAAATTACAATTTCAGAGACTCTTAAAAATTTGCCCTTATATTCTGAATACAGCAATTAATGTAAAACTTTGAAGATATGAGTTAGAGTTCTGTCACTCCCTTGTTTTCATATTTGCAATGGCTCTTTATGTCCCTTAAAGTAATGGCAAATGACTTAAATGTTTTCTAAGGATCCTCATAACTTTGCTACTTTCGTTTCTACAATTCTCCCTTTCTCTTTCCACTGCAGCTGCCTGCTTCTCTACTGAGTGTGTCTAACACAACAGGCATATTCTGGTTTATATTCTTTGCATTGTCTGCTCTTAAAATATAAATGATCTTCCTCATTGGTATGCTAGCTTAGGTTCTTACCAAATGGTACCTTCTTAGGGATCTCTCAATCACAATAATAACATTGCTGTTATACATACAATTAAGCCATTTGCCCTACTCTACAAATGATTTCTCTTTATTATCAACTCTTTTCTTACAAAACACACAGTATGCTTTCTGTATACTATTCATTGGCTATTATCTCTGAATACTGTATTAACAATACTGCCCAATAATTATTACTATTGAATTTTCCTTCATTGAAGTTCTTTGAGGGCAGAAATTGTATCTATTTTTTTCATTGATATACAAAAAGTATCAAGCAGTGCTTTACATACAGTAAGTGTTCAACATGCAATTGTTGAGTAAATAAAATACAGTAACTGGACATACATTGTAAAAATTTGCCTCTATGGATGTGCATGTGTTTTTATGTGTTGAAAATAGCAGTTTTTTTTCAACAATAAATGAAAGCAAATACATATTTCATGAAATTCTAAGTGAAAATTCTTCCTTAATTAGACATTGGTATTTTTTATGATAAGACTAGTATCCTGTGAACTAAAAGTTATCTCCAAATGAAAGTAACTCAATTATAAATCTAGAACTCTATTCCTGATATGGGGTTATGAATTTCACCTGTTAAGCTTGCTCTTAAAGAGCACACTGAATTCTGGAAATCTGATATTTCTCTTATTAGGATTTTTACAAAAGCAAGATCATTTATTTAGCTCCTATTTTGTCACTCATGAAGAAGTATCCACAGTAGTGAAGGAACTTGAAAAATTGTATCTGTATTTGAAGTCCATTATGCCAGTATTTATTGAAACTATAAAATGCTCTACTCATAGTTCTTATAATATGCTTTTTCTTCATAGACAGGGAAATTCTTACCCCTGAAGTGATGTGGAGGATGTAAAGGACAACTAAGAAAATAACCAGTTTAATCCTTTTTCTTGAGCAAGAAGACCTGAGACAGAAATAAAAGGACTTGAAGACAATTGTATTTTTGAGTTTAACCTATTGAGGGAATAGAAGCTCAAGAAATTGGAGACTGTTTCTATATTTAGAGAGTATGAAAAAAAATACACCATTGCATGCAGTGCAATATATCCTCAATGAGAAGAGCAATTGAATGTCTCTCAATGGTAATCGGTGTTCAAGAACACCTGCCTCAAAGTTCATTCATCAAAAGCATTTAGTTTCAAGCTGTTGTTCCTCTCACTCATATAGTTGTTTGAGATTATGATATCAAAAGCATCATTTAATAATTGAACAGGTATTTGAATACAATATGCAGTTCAAGGACTATTGGTAGATTATAGTATTTTGTGGCAAGTAGATTAAGGTCAAATAATTTTAGGTTTGAACTAAAAAGACAACCAAGTGTAAGGTTAACATAAAAGCATAGACATTAAGAATTTAAGGCTGGGATTGTAGCTCAGTGGCAGAGTACTTGCCAATCACATGTGAGCCACTGGGTTCTTTGCTAGCTCCACATAAAGATAAAATGATGGAATGTTTTCTATCTAAAACTACAAAATAAATTAAAAACAAAAAGAATTTAGTACAGGTTCTACCTGTATCAAAAATTATTTTAAACATTTTTAAAAGTATATATATATATATATATATATATTATTTAAAAGAAACTTTAAATTGATGCTTCTAAGATAAGCAGCAAAGATTTGTTAATATTAATGTTTGGGTAGGTAATATGTGTGTGCTCGTGTGTGTGTGTGTGTGTGTGTGTGTCTACATACCTGCTATTTTAATGTTATTGTATCATAATTTTAACTTGCATGATTTACCAAAATAGAGACAGAAATAATACAATAGAATTAGAGAACAAGAGATTTAAATACTGAATTTAGGTAGGAGGAAAGTAAAGTATTTTATAGCTGAATGTTTTTTTTACCCATAGTAATTCTTTTCTCACAGTTTAGTTAGATTTACCATGTAGATAAGGGATTCATGAAGGAGACATTGGTTTTGATGAGAAAACAGGCAGTGCTCTTGATAATACATTCCAGAAATAATGATTTAAGAGGGAAACAGAAGTATTTTTGTTTATGAAAATTTATATTATGTATTATAGAAATATGATGAATACAAAATTGAAAATAACTCTCTTTTGACAACACATTCACCTTATATAGCACCATAGCAGTGAAATGAATTTATGTGTTAAGTAGATTTGTCATCACACACTGTTCATCTATATAGGAACACAATATCTACCAGAAATATCAACTTTGAACATTTTATGTATTCATTTCATGCCTTAATCTCTCATCTTACGCTACTATAAATAAATTTTAAATATATTATAAAATAAGATATATATATACATATATAAAATCATTTTTAACCACTTATTTCTCTCCTAGAAAAAAAAGGAAATTAGAGGTAAAACAATTTACTAGGAAAGTTCCTGTAGTAATCTATTAGTATAAAGTGATGTAAATTTTCATTAATTCTTTTAAATTGAATGTCTAAGAATTCATTATTACCACAGTATCAAAGGTAGTGATGAATCCAAAGGTGTGAGAAATTAGATGTAGATAATGTACACTGGCACCATAAAAATAGATAATACCTCTTTTGTTTTCTCTTATTAAACACAGATACCTTTTTTAAGGGAATGAGAAGCCTTTATAAATACTATTGACTCTTTCAATAAATGATGAGTTTTTTTAGTTCATTTTTTTCAAAAGTAGAACTTTATATATATTTAAAAAAATGTGTGAGAGTCTAATTGAGAAGGAATCCCAGCAGTGCAGGGAAGAAGGAGACAATTTGGAGAGAGGCCAAGGTAAGGAAACACAGAGAGTTTTTCCTGCAGGGTACAGTGAGACAATACAGAAGTCTTTCCAGGGTTGTCCCTTTCAATGACTAAAGCTGGAGCATTTCCCCAGCTTCTGTCCCTAGTATGTTGTGTTGTCTGGGATTCCCTTAACTTTCCTGCACTCCGCAGTGGTTTCTGTGTGGACTTTAGTTTTAATAACACATTGGGTGAGATTGAGGCAGTGTGTGCAGCACAAGGTTCCAGCCTAGAACATCCCAGTATAACTGCAGCTAAATAAGAAATAGACTCTCAAAACAAATCTTTTGGGATGGTGATTACATGGTTCACACCATCTTGTCTTCTGAGTTTGAGTTAGGATATTGTGTTGGAATCTCTCTAAAAGAAAGGCAAGAAAGTAAGTCTGGGAACCACACTGGCTCTTTACATTATAAAATTCGTTTGTTGGTTGATTTGTTTAACTGAAATCTGTAGATAGTTAACAATGTTTCATTCTTAATTGAACTATTTAAAATTATATTTTATTATTTTACCCTTTCTACCAATCTGGGATAAATAGATAGACTAAGTTGTCTCCTGAATTACATGACTAAAAAAATAAATCTTTTTCCAGATATAAATATTTAGTGGAGTGGTAAAGGCAAGAAGTGAATCTAATTTGTTCTATGCAGAGTCAGAGTTAGTTTACATTTTAAGTGATATTTATTCTATTATATATCTCTTTCTGAGACTGCCAGATTTGAACTAAAATCACTGTCCCATCATTTCATTGTAAATGAATCATGACTGTACAATGAGGGACACGTGATTACTTTGGCTCCACTGGAAGGGAGTAGAAATTGTCTCAGGCACTTCTAACATGTGGCTTTAGATACAGTGTGAATCTTTTCACGTCTTCTTTCTGGCAGCTCCTACCTGGGTGGTAAAAAGAACCTATGGGATGGTGGTATCATGCCATAGAAGAAACCTAGGTCCCTTATTAGACTGGCAGTGTAGAACTTTCTTACACTAAAAAAGCCTGTTTTTCTTAAGACTTCTTTTTTTGTTTGTTTTGTTTATTTTGGGTTGTTTTAAGACTTTTTCCATTCTCATGCACTGACATAAGTTTTATTTTTTTAAGTCAAGATGATTGATTGTAACATTCATTTAGCATTTACCACTGTTTATTCATTTTCCATTTATTTTCTTAGTTAATCCTCAGAAATGATCAATGATAGAATTATTATCACTTTTTTAAAGCATTTTTTAGTTGTCAATGGACCTTTATTTTATTTATTTATACACAGTTCTAAGAAATGAACCCAGTGCCTCATGTGTGCCAGGCAAATGCTCTGTCACTGAGCCCCAGCCCCAGCCCCAGCCCCAGCCTGAGTTATTATCATTCTTATTTATTGATTGTGAGAATTGTGGTAAGAAACATGTCTGATATTACATTAAGCAGAAGCAGCTCCCATAGAATCAATGTAGATTGTCCTCATATGAGACTTTTCTCCTAACAGAGGATATAAAAAAATGTTGTCTTTAAGACAACTACAAAATTTTAAAAATTGCCTTACAGCTTCTTGTTCATTTTTGCCCTAGATTGTGGCTCAGTCTGCAACCCCATTAACACCATCCTGTTTTTACAGTACTCTGTAGCTTTCCTCTCTGCTTTTTTGGATGGTGTCCTCAAAGGCCCAAAGATGAATCTGAAAGCTACAGTCACCTTTCTTTAAAAATTGGTTAAAATTCACCTAATTGAAACATAATAGTGAGTCCTGCAAAATTTATTTTCACCACATTGGTAGAGTGAGAAAACAAAGCTGAGAAGAAGTTAAGAATTGAATTTGAAATAAATTTGCAAGGCTTTGAATCTAACTACTACATACTGCCATTATTAAATGCTTAGAAGAACATGACACATGAATAGTTCTCAACATATATTAATTAAGAGTAATTTGTGTTTCTGAATAATGATATATCATACACATGCAAAGAAGTTTGTTTCCAAATTCAGTATTTATGAAGCAGTTATTGGTTATCAAGCACTATGTCTAATGCCAGAGAAACAACAGCAAAAAGAACAAAAACCTCAAAAAGTAAAAGAACACAAGTCTTTGACATTGACTTTGGGCTTGATTTATTAATATCTAAAAGAAATAGAAAGATAAATATCCTAGCATTCATCCAACAGTAAAGGTAACCATTAGATGAATAAGCTCTAGGGTAATAGAAAAACATGGATGAGAATCAGAATAAAAGGTGAGAATAGAGAGAAAGAATAAATAAGTAAATAAATTAATTAATAAAATGTCAAATAATATGCCTACATATCAACTGGTGATTTTGCTTATCTTTCCATAATATATGATGAGGAGTAGGATAATAACTTGATGAAATGTCTTAAGAGAGCCAGACCGGAGCAGGAAGCCGCGACAGCCACCCAGCCAGACCGGAGCAGGAAGCCGCGACAGCCGCCCAGCCAGACCGGAGCAGGAAGGCGCCAGCCGCCAGCCAGACCGGAGCAGGAAGGTGCTAGCTGCTCAGCCAGACCGGAGGAGGAAGTCCGGTCCCGCCCCGAGCGCTAGTCTCCAGGAAGCCCATCAACCCTTAAAACCCATCAAAGTGGGTGTGGCTACCAGCACAGTTGCGGCTGATCCAGGTACCCGGTTTCCAACTCCCCCACCCTTAGCTGCGATAACTCAAAATATTTCCCACAAGCTTTTGGGGATTGTAGCTATCAACACAAAACAACAACTGTAGAGGCACCTGGTTTCTACCTCAGAGACTAGAGTAGGGAAGATACAGGTGGAAGCTCATTTCCCTTCACACTGGCTATACCCACCACCCTGAATACAGAGGCTCAAACTAGGAATAGACAACGCCACCTACTGGAAGCAAGGAAAACAGTGTTCTGAGAGACTTTTTTTTTTCCTCTCTTTCTCTTTTCTTCTCTCTCTTCCACAACTTCAGCATATGTGAAACCAAGAACTGAGCATGAACAACTGAATTACCAAAGTAATATAATATAGAGGAATTGCATGTACCCCACCTCCCCCCCATTTTTTTCTGTATTTCTATCTTACTTCCCTTTCCCTTCTCTTATTTCTCTTTTCTTCCTTGTTATTTCTTTTCTTTTCTTTTTTTTTAAATTCATATTCTCTCTATACCACTTTCAATCTCCTAACTTTTGCTATCTATACATAGGGTAACTATCTAAATAGGAGGTTGAGTCTATACATTCTTCCATAAATTACCAGTCGAGTGGTTAGAGTTCTCCAAAGGTGCTAAGTTAGTTTAACCTCATTCCCTCACTCCTTTCTCTTTAAGTATAACATCCTTCGTCTGAAATTAAGTTTTCTATATGCCACCAGATATGGTACGCCTTTTATGAAACTAAGGAATATATTCTTAAGTAATAATTAAATCCAATATCTATAGTCTTAGAATCTAACTATAAATGTATTAATAATGAAAACTTGTCCTTAGATAATGTACTGTTGATATTGGGATCTGTTAACATTGTCTTTCTCCGAAAAAGAGGGATATTGGAGCTATTCAAGAACAATACAAATATATAAGGGGAAAAACATTAGCTCAACAGTTTCACAAAGCTAGAAAGAATCATGAGCAGTATGAAAAGACAAGGAAAGAAAGGACCACAAACAATACAGGTCAATTCAACATTAGATGAGGTAATATCTGCAGCTGATAGAATGTCAGACAAAGAGTTCAGGATATACATGCTTCAGATGATCTGGAGTCTCAAGGAAGACATTATTCATCAAATTCAGACAATGAAAAATCACTTTGACAATGAATTACATAAACAAATCCAAGAAGCAAAAGATCAACTCTATAGGGAGATAGAGGATATAAAAAACAAACAAACAGAAATCCTGGAAATGCAGGAAATAATAAACCAAATTAAAAACTCAAATGAGAGTATTACCAGCAGAGTAGAACACTTGGAAGATAGAACTTCAGACAACGAAGACAAAGTTTTTCAACTTGAAAAGAACATAGACAGCTCAGCGAGAATGTTAAGAAATCATGAGCAGAACATCCAAGAATTATGGGATAACATCAAGAAACCAAACCTAAGAGTTATTGGGATACAAGAGGGTACAGAGGTCCAAACCAAGGGAATGAGTAATCTATTCAATGAAATAATACTAGAAAACTTCCCAGACTTAAAGAATGAAAAAGAAATCCAAATACTAGAAGCCTACAGGACACCGAATATACAGAATCATAAGAGATCCACACCAAGACATATAATAATGAAGATGCCCAACATACAGAATAAGGAGAGAATCTTAAAAGCCACAAGAGAGAGGAAGCAGATTACATTTAAGGGTAAACCAATCAGGATAACTGCTGATCTTTCAACACAGACTCTGAAAGCTAGAAGATCCTGGAACAACATATTTCAAACGCTGAAAGAAAAAGGGTTCCAACCAAGAATCATGTATCCAGTGAAATTAAGCTTCAGGATTGAAGATGAAATAAAAATCTTCCATGAAAAGCAAAAGTTAAAAGAATTTGCAGCTAGAAAACCAGCTCTTCAAAACATCCTTGGCAAAACATTACAGGAAGAGGAAACGAAAAATAACAATGAAAACCAACAACGGGAGGTAGTACAATAAAGGAAAAACTAAGCATAGAGGAAAAACTAATCATGTTAAGTATCATACATAACCAAATATGGCTGGAAATACAAACCATATCTCAATAGTAACCCTAAATGTTAATGGCTTAAATGCACCAATCAAAAGACATAGGCTAGTAGAATGGATTAAAAAAAAAGATCCAACAATATGCTGCCTACAGGAGACTCATCTGATAGGAAAAGACATACACAGACTGAAGGTGAAAGGTTGGGAAAAATCATATCACTCATACGGACCCCGGAAGCAAGCAGGGGTGTCCATACTTGTATCAAATAAAATAGACTTCAAGCCAAAGTTAATCAAAAGGGATAAACAAGGACAATACATACTGCTCAAGGGAACCATACACCAACAAGACTTGACGATCATTAATATATATGCCCCAAACAATGGTGCAGCTACGTTCATCAAACAAACTCTTCTCAAGTTCAAGAGTCTAATAGACCACAACACAATAATCATGAGAGATTTTAATACACCTCTCCCACCAATGGACAGATCTTCCAAACAAAAATTGAATAAAGAAACCATAGAGCTCAATAATACAATAAATAACTTAGACTTAATTGATATATACAGAATATACCACCCAACATCAAGCGGATACACTTTCTTCTCAGCAGCACATGGATCCTTCTCAAAAATAGACCATATATTATGTCACAGGGCAAAGCTTAGCAATTACAAAGGAGTTGAGATACTACCATGCATTTTATCTGATCATAATGGAATGAAATTGGAAATCAATAATAAAATGAGAAAGGAAAAACCCTACATCACATGGAGATTAAACAATATGCTACTGAATGAACAAAGGGTTACAGAAGACATCAAAGTGGAAATTAAAAAATTCTTAGAGGTAAACGAAAACTCAGAAACAACATATCGAAATCTTTGGGACACTATGAAAGCAGTACTAAGAGGAAAATTCATTTCATGGAGTTCATTCCTTAAAAGAATGAAAAGCCAACAAATAAATGACCTCATACTACACCTCAAAGCCTTAGAAAAAGAAGAACAAATCAGCAGCAAATACAGTAGAAGGCAAGAAATAATTAAAATTAGAGCAGAAATCAATAAAATCGAAACAAAAGAAACAATCGAAAAAATTGACAAAACTAAAAGTTGGTTCTTTGAAAAAATAAATAAGATTGATAGACCACTAGCCATGCTAACAAACAGAAGAAGAGAGAGAACCCAAATTACTAGCATACGGGATGAAAAAGGCAACATCACAACAGACAATTCAGAAATACATACGATAATTAGAAATTATTTTGAAACCCTATACTCTAATAAAATAGAAGATAGTGAAGGCATAGATAAATTCCTTGAGACATATGAACTACCCAGATTGAATCAGGAAGATATAAACAACCTAAACAGATCAATATCAAGGGAGGAAATAGAAGAAGCCATCAAAAGACTACCAACCAAGAAAAGCCCAGGACTGGATGGATATACAGCAGAGTTTTACAAAACATTTAAAGAGGAACTAACACCAATACTCCATAATCTATTTCAGGAGATAGAAAAAGAGGGAGAACTCCCAAATTCATTCTATGAGGCCAATATCACCCTGATTCCCAAACCAGAGAAGGACACCTCAAAGAAAGAAAACTACAGACCAATATCCCTAATGAATTTAGATGCAAAAATCCTCAATAAAATTCTGGCAAATCGTATACAAAAACATATCAAAAAGATTGTGCACCATGATCAAGTAGGATTTATCCCTGGGATGCAAGGCTGGTTCAATATACGGAAATCAATAAACGTTATTCACCACATCAATAGACTTAAAGATAAGAACCATATGATCATCTCGGTGGACGCAGAAAAAGCATTCGACAAAGTACAGCATCCCTTTATGTTCAAAACATTAGAAAAACTAGGGATAACAGGAACTTACCTCAAAATTATAAAAGCTATATATGCTAAGCCTCAGGCTAGCATCATTCTAAATGGAAAAAAACTGAAGGCATTCCCTCTAAAATCTGGAACAAGACAGGGATGCCCTCTCTCACCACTTCTATTCAATATAGTTCTCGAAACACTGGCCAGAGCAATTAGACAGACAAAAGAAATTAAAGGCATAAAAATAGGAAAAGAAGAACTTAAATTATCACTATTTGCAGATGATATGATCCTATACCTAGAAGACACAAAAGGGTCTACAAAGAAACTACTAGAGCTAATAAATGAATTCAGCAAAGTGGCTGGATATAAAATCAACACACATAAATCAAAGGCATTCCTGTATATCAGCGACAAATCTTCTGAACTGGAAATGAGGACATCTACCCCATTCACAATATCCTCAAAAAAAATAAAATACTTGGGAATCAACCTAACAAAAGAGGTGAAAGACTTATACAATGAAAACTACAGAACCCTAAAGAGAGAAATAGAAGAAGATCTCAGAAGATGGAAAAATATACCCTGTTCATGGATAGGCAGAACTAACATCATCAAAATGGCAATATTACCAAAAGTTCTCTATAGGCTCAATGCAATGCCAATCAAAATCCCAACGGCATTTCTTGTAGAAATAGATAAAGCAATCATGAAATTCGTATGGAAAAATAAAAGACCCAGAATAGCAAAAGCAATTCTAAGCAGGAAGTGTGAATCAGGAGGTGTAGCGATACCAGATTTCAAACTGTACTACAAAGCAATAGTAACAAAAACAGCATGGTACTGGTACCAAAACAGGCGGGTGGACCAATGGTATAGAATAGAGGACACAGAAACCAATCCACAAAATTACAACTATCTTATATTCGATAAAGGGGCTAAAAGCATGCAATGGAGGAAGGATAGCATCTTCAACAAATGGTGCTGGGAAAACTGGAAATCCATATGCAATAAAATGAAACTGAATCCCCTCCTCTCGCCATGCACAAAAGTTAACTCAAAATGGATCAAGGACCTTGATATCAAATCAGAGACTATGCGTCTGATAGATGAAAAGGTTGGCTCCGATCTACATATTGTGGGGTCGGGCTCCAAATTCCTTAATAGGACACCCATAGCACAAGAGTTAAAAACAAGAATCAACAAATGGGACTTACTTAAACTAAAAAGTTTTTTCTCAGCAAGAGAAACAATAAGAGAGGTAAATAGGGAGCCTACATCCTGGGAACAAATTTTTACTCCTCACACTTCAGATAGAGCCCTAATATCCAGAGTATACAAAGAACTCAAAAAATTAAACAATAAGAAAACAAATAACCCAATCAACAAATGGGCCAAAGACCTGAACAGACACTTCTCAGAGGAGGACATACAATCAATCAACAAGTACATGAAAAAATGCTCACCATCTCTAGCAGTCAGAGAAATGCAAATCAAAACCACCCTAAGATACCATCTCACTCCAGTAAGATTGGCAGCCATTATGAAGTCGAACAATAACAAGTGCTGGCGAGGATGTGGGGAAAAGGGTACTCTTATACATTGCTGGTGGGACTGCAAAATGGTGAGGCCAATATGGAAAGCAGTATGGAGATTCCTGGGAAAGCTGGGAATGGAACCACCATTTGACCCAGCTATTGCCCTTCTCGGACTATTCCCTGAAGACCTCAAAAGAGCGTACTACAGGGATACTGCCACATCGATGTT
This sequence comes from Callospermophilus lateralis, assembly GCF_048772815.1. Classification (NCBI taxonomy): domain Eukaryota; kingdom Metazoa; phylum Chordata; class Mammalia; order Rodentia; family Sciuridae; genus Callospermophilus; species Callospermophilus lateralis. The sequence continues at coordinate 46,988,850 of NC_135308.1, forward strand.
CATAGCAGCAAAATTCACAATAGCTAGACTGTGGAACCAACCCCGATGCCCCTCAATAGATGAATGGATAAAAAAAATGTGGCATTTATACACAATGGAGTACTACGCAGCACTACGAAATGACAAAATCATGGAATTTACAGGGAAATGGATGGCACTAGAGCAGATTATGCTAAGTGAAGCTAGCCAATCCCTAAAAAACAAATGCCAAATGTCTTCTTTGATATAATGAGAGCAACCAAGAACAGAGCAGGGAGGAAGAGCAGGAGGAAAAGATTAACATTAAGCAGAGTCATGAAGTGGGAGGGAAATGAAGAAAAAAGGGAAATTGCTTGGAAATGGAAGGAGACCCTCATTGTTATACAAAATTACATATAAGAGTTTGTGAGGGGAATGGGAAAAAATAAGGAGAGAAATGAATTACAGTAGATGGGGTAGAGAGAGAAGATGGGAGGGGAGGGGAGGGGGGATAGTAGAGGATAGGAAAGGTAGCAGAATACAACAGTTACTATTATGGTATTATGTAAAAATGTGGATGTGTAACCGATGTGATTCTGCAATCTTTGTAATGTTTTGAATAACCAATAAAAAAAATAGAAAAAAAATGTCTTAAGATAAATAGATTTGAAATCTATTCACAAAGAAGTCCTTGTTTTTTTCCTTTCTTTCATGTGGGACTTGAAACCCAGAGCCTCTTACACACTAGACAAGTACTCTAGGACTGGGTTACATCCCTTACCCTGTGATGTAGTATTTTTTAATCTAGACCTGCAAGAGAGGATAGAGACATGATTATGTTTGACATAACTGCTGAAAAAACATAAAAGAAATTTTCAATTTTGTGGTTAAACTTTGAAGGATTTTTATTAGCTTGATTTTGGTTGAAAACTTTAATAGAAAAGGGTCTATGAATTATAATCTTTAACTCTAATCCTGAGAAAAAGTAAACCACTGTTACAGAATGTTGAAAATATATTTTGCTAACCATGATTCAGGAAAGTGGAGAAAGAGAAAGTCAAAGAGATACAAAACACAAGAGTATTCTAAAATTATTTACAGTGTACACAAAGATTACCTTTAAGTGTAGCTTTGTTTCATAATGGACTATTATCATCAGAATGACACTCAAAAGACAGGTGATTATTTTTCTTGTTTATTGATGTATCCTAAGGTACTGTGAAGTAGTGGTTGGCAAATAGAGGCTACAACATAAATGCTTGTGTGAGTGAATGCAAAACTACCTACAACTCTAAAATGTGGATCTGGTGAAAAAAGATAAGGAATTCTGCCAGGTGACCTGCAAGTAAGAGTGATTGTGTAAGAAAAACATCATGAGGCACAGGTTACATATTGACTATAAGGATGCTTCAGGAATATTATTGGATTATTCCTTCATTCACTCATGCAAAATTAACTTTTATTGAGTGCATACTGTATGTTACTTGGATCTGGGAAAACGAGGACAGCTGCCCCTGAAGGACAGGTGTTTTTCTACCTCAGGGGCAAGACTTCTGGGATAAAGGTCAAGCAAAGTGTGGATCCTCATCTATGCTACTCTTTTCCTTGATTTTGAGTATAGATTTAAGTGAGGAAATACATAGAAAATGAAATCTCTTTCTCTTAACAAATAAGATAATTGGGATTCAGGGGTTTCTTAAAGTAGAAACTATTTTGCTTTCCCTGTTCTCCCAAAGCAGCAGATTTCTGGGCTCACCAATCAACTAACATTGTGAGTTGTGGGAGGAAGCAGCTGAATTCATCACTGGGATCAGTTCCCTCACTCCAAGGGCAGGTGGCTATAGGCCCCACCCTGTAGAAACTGAAGCTGCAGGCAGCATTGCTGCCAAGAGCACCTTCCAAGTGGATGATCTAGTGTCACAGGGGACACCAGGACTCTCCTGGGGTCTAGACTGACAGCAACCCTGGACCAGGTAAATGCTGCCTGTGCCTGCATTACCTGCTGGGCCATGACCAGGCACCCTTAGCTAGTGGGAGAACAGAAACAAAGTTACAGGCACCTGCCAAGGACAAGAATGCAAGCCAGGGGAACTGAGACTCTCATTGTTGCAAACCAGATTTCCTTGACATCTACCTACATATTGCTGTATTGCCCCAGGGGTGATCAATACCATCCTAAGGTGACAGAGTTTGTTATTGTCTGGTTGTGCAACAAAGGAAGGAAAAGCACAGGGATAATCTTGTATCTCCTATTTTTTTCTTTTAAAAATTCTCTTGTGCTGCTGGGATGTAATCCTGGGCCTCACACATGCCAGGCAAGTGCTCTGCCCCTGAGCTCCACCCTGGTGCCATCTTCTCTTTCCTTCTGCTCCATTCAGTTGTCAGTAGCTGTGCTGGTTCTTACTTCCAGTGCATCCATAACCTGGTCTCCACTCCATGCCTCCATTGCTCTGGCCTCTCTGGTCAAGCTGTGGCCTCTCCTGTTTGCTGGGATGACTCCAGGTGGGATCCTAGCTTCTCCCACCTGTAGACTCCTATCTGTAGGAAAAGACTAGTGGAGGGTATACTTCCAATAATTTCCTTTTTAAATGAAGCACTGCCACTACTAAAGTTTGAATCTGGAATGATCCCTACAGGCCCAGGTGGGAAAGCTTTGGTCATAATTTCATTAGCTATTGGGAGGATGTGGGAACTTTAAGGGGGGGGCTAGTGGAGGGTTTCCTATTAGGGGCCTGCTTCAAGGGACTGAGGAACCCTGGCATCTTCATTTCCTACTCTCTGCTTCCCAGCCACCATAAAGTGAGCCACTTGCCCACATGCACTCCCAGGGTGATATGTGTTTTCACCCCAGGCCCAAGAGCAACAGGGCAACCAACCGTGGACTGAAGTCTATAAACAGTCAACCAGAATAAACCTTTGTCTTTCTAAGCTGATTACCTCCCATATTTGTCACAGTAATGGAAAGAAATGCAAATACAAAGCAGGGGAGGGGACAACAGTGAAAAAAGTGTAACAGTGAAAAATTGTGTCAAACACTCTATAATCAAGTCAGGAACAGCACCTTGCCAGCATCTCACATTGTTGCATCCTAGCCCTAGTCCCTCCTCCCTCTAGAAGTAACCAGCCTCATGGCCCACATGCTCAAAGACTAGGACACCCCATGCACCACGTGGTATGTCTTGGTGCAGGTCTTGGTTTGCAGATTCCACACAATGTGTGTCTTTTCCTTGGACTCTCTTTGTTACAGTGGCAGGCCCTGTGACCCATGGAGGTCCTCGCCTCTGGATTCTGCTAATTCATATTTAGAATATATCCCACATCTTTCTTTTTCTTGCCTTCATATCTATTGCAAAATGGCAGCTGGATGTAGAGACCCATTCAGATTTACCAGTGATTCTGAAAAAAGTTCTGAATTTTAATGTAGATATTGGGACCTGAGGGAAATAACATTAGAAACAAAACCATGATGATGATGTCCACCAACTGAAGCTCACCAGGCTGTCACCTGTGGTCAGAGTCAGTTTATTTAGATTTCTGGTGGCTCCTCAGCCACACAGAAGCATCTCAGAAAGAAGCAGGGAGCAGTGCCCCTTAGTGGATTCTGGCTTCTATTTAATGACTCCAAGATATGAGTCAGGATAGGGTCAAGAAGTGAGGCAGCTTGGTGATTGGGCACCTTAACTAATTTTGTCTCAGGAGTGGGAAGATTACTGGAGAGTCACAGTCCATGTTGGTAAAAAGGCAGTTGTCACTCATGTTAGAAAAAGGATGGACTCAGTGATTCTTGTGGCTCAGAGTCAGTCTTCACATAGATTTCCATTTGACAATCATGTGGTCCTGCCCACGGTTTTCATTCTATTAGCACTGCTTGTGTTGTCTTGAGGAGATCATGGATGAGCCACCTATTGTCAGGAAAGTCATTTCCCTTTCTCAGTTCCTCTCAGGGTCTAGATGAAAAGAGCACTGGTTTTATTTTATCCATGGGCTTTTTGCAGAAGACTTTGAGTTTCAGTGAGAGGAGGTTTATACCTAGTAAGCTACATGATATTTAGATAGGAGGAGTCTTCCAAAAGCTCATGTGTGAGACAATACAGAATTGTTCAGAGGTGAAATGATTATATCATGAGAGCTGTAACATAATCAGTGGATTAATTAATTTGATGGGTTAATAATTTGAAGGGGTTAATTGGTGATAATTATAGGTGAGTAGGATGTATGCTGGTCATTAATGGTGTACCTGTTTGTTTATATTTTGTACCTGGCCAGTGAAGCTCCCTCTATTCCTCTCTCTCCTGGTGGCCATGAGCTGAGAAGCATTTCTCCACCTTTCACCATGATGCTCTGCCTCACCTCAGGCCTAGAGTTTGGAGTCAGCCAGACATGGACAGAGGCACTGAAACCATGAGCTGAAACAATTTTTTTCTCCTCTAGGTAGTTTTTTGGATATTTTGGTGACAGTGATGGAAAGCCAACTAACAGTGGATAAGAGAGCCACAAGAAAATTTGGGTTCTGGAGTGCTCAGCTGAGCATCATGCTTGAGGAATCAGCATCTGTCATTCTTTGGGGAGACAGATTATCTGAGGCAGGTCTAGTAAGCAACAGTTCCAGAGGAGCAACCGAGGGGAGGAAATGATGAGGCTGCAGCCCAGGCAGGAAGCTGGCAGAGAACGGAGCCAGTGGGGAAGCTGATCTCTGCCTCTGGACAGTATCTGGTTCTCTGCCTCCTGCATGGTTTTTGTAGAAAAAATGGAAAGGAATGGTGAGCTGTCAAAACCAGTCCTGGCTCTCCCAGTCACTTGGTCAGATGCCCCAGGGTTCCCTTTTGTGAGGGCTACCAATGATCTCACTCTGGCTAATAGAGTCCTGGGAATGGTCTTATATGTTGTCAAACTAGGAGTATAAAGAGGATGCTCCCTAAATGTCAATTTTCCCTTTGTTCTTGGCAAACCTGGGGTAGGTAATGCCTGGTGTCATCCTTCCAGATTTTGTTCTGAACTTCTCAGCATTTTCAGAACTTACTTATTTGGAAATGTGGTACCTTGTAGCCCAAAGCATCCCCATCATGGTGGCAGAGATAACTGGACTTTCTGAGGTGGCAATACACCTGGCCATGGAGCCTGAAGATGATGGGAACCTGGGAGAGGAGCTTTACTGGGGGTGGGTAAAGAAAAAGAAAACTTTGTTAGAATCTTCCAATGGGGATATGTTGACAGTGAATGTCAAGATCTGGGTCTTGGGACAGAGGCTACAGCCTGTGAGGATGCAGGCAGAACCCTGTGGGTGGGTTCTGTCACAGGAGAGGAATCCAGCAAGTGATCAGGGATTCTTGGTAAACAGGGAATGTTTGTTCTCCACATGTTCAGATATTGCTGTTAGGAGTTGGAGAGATCAGGGCCTGGCTGGGTTTCTGCACTTCCGAGCCCTGACAGGAAAATAAACCACATCCCTTGTAACAATACAGCCACAGCCCACTCCTCACAGGATATTTTCTTCTTTTCTTCTGTGCCTATTTTTCTTTTTCTTCTTTGCATTTTTGAATGTTCCAAATGCAGCTGTCGCCACACTCTCCAAGAATCTTTGCATCAGCAGAGTAGCCTACAGGAGGGATAGAGCCTGTGCAAGCAGGAGGAGGAGGGCATGGAGGTGTAGGATGGAAGGCTAGTACTGTGGATCAGGAAGCACAGGCCTCATGGTAGGTCAGAGTTCAAGGGTGAGGAGGAGCCCTGGGAGGATCCCTGGTCTGCTAACCCCTCTCTCTTTTAAAATATCAACATCTAGTAACTTTAAAGCAGGAACAGATGTGGGGAAAGTGAGTCACAGAGTTGCCCATTTTTCCAGAACCAGGGATGAATTGGGCATTGGAGCCAGATCTGTTCCTTGGTCTTGCTCTCTTTCCTTCTTGTCACTGAGAATAAGATGAAAAATCAACAGAGGGTTTGGAACAGAGGACTCATAGGTCTGCTCCATGCTGGGGGACATGATTCTGAGTGCTCTCTTGAGAAGAGGAGGCTGAGAGTTTTTACAGGCCTGCAGGGCAAGAAGTAAGTGCCTGGGAGAGATGGAGCTGAGATCCAGTGGGGACAGTGGAGACAATCTTGGGCCATGCTTGGTATGTTCCAGAAATGGGATTGCTGAAAGTTATGTGACAAAAGTGACTCCAGGTTAGGTCCTGAAAACTGGAATCATGATCTTGCCATTGACTGAGATACTCCAGGAGCAGCTGAATCAGAGGGAGGTTTTCTCCATCTGTGCAGGCTCGTAGAATCAAATACCATTGACCAAGTAGCTTATACATGACATAAAGTCATTCCTCACCATCCTGGAGGCTGAACAATCTGAGATTAAGGTGCCAGCAAATTCTATGTCTTGTCCTTTCTGGCTCATGGAGAGGCCTTCTGCATGCATTCCTGTAGGTGAATGAGATCCTGGGCCTCTTTGATAAGGACACGAATTTTACTCAGAAGACATATCCACATGACCTAATCCCCTCCCAGAAGCCCCTCCTGATACTTTTGGAGTCAGGATTCATCCTTTAGTGTGGGAGCATCCAGCATTAAGGCTACAGTGAAAGCATGAAGATTTTCACTTGGACAGGTTGCATTTTGATTTATCTGGACAGTTGGGGGATGAGTCAGAGTTCAGGAGAGTTTCAGGCAAGAGATATCAATGTGGGGGCACCTGAGAAGTGTTAAAAACATCTAGCTTCAGAGGATCTCTAGAGAGAGAATGCTAATCTTCTCAAATATGGGGGCTCTGTGCCATCCCGCAAGCCATGCCACCGCTTGAGCCTTAAACTTGACTGTAAAGATGTAAATTGAAGCAATTTTTCTCCAAATTATTGTCCTGCTCTGAGATTCTGCAGTGGAATGTCTTCAAAACTGATTGGTCCAGATGGATCAAATGGGTGCTGTCCACACCTCAGTGCTGATCTCCTCTAAGTGAAGATCTGGGTTACCTGGGTTATCATGGGTTGACAATGCAGGTGCTCCTGGAGTGAGTACTGTATGGCTCCCAGTTCTTCAAGCTGCTCAGCATGAGGTGTTATCTGCAGGAAGTCAGAACCACTCAAAAAACCAGACCAGGGGGACCAGTGACCTCTGAAGCCATATCCCCAAAACCTGTTTGCAATCTGTTTTACCACCAGCTGTTAAGCCGAGAACTACAGTAACAACCAGAGCCTTCCTGTCCAACATTCTCTCCCACTGCTGGGCACTGACATTCCTATTGCAATCATTGAAGGATGGAGACATTACAAGATGAACTTGCTCTGTGGTATCACAGGCTGATGCACTAGAAATAGGGTCCTGGAAAACGGTGAGGTGGGTCTTTGCAGGTCAGCGGAGCTGTTCTGAGTAACAGAGAATAACATGGCCACTAAAACAGAGTGAAGAGGACTGTGGGATGAAATGCAAACTCCCAGTAGCCACATGGTTAAGATCAGGAGGGTGTCAAACAAGCTGTGCTGAGAACTACATGAGCACCTGCACATGCAGCCTTCCATGCAACAGTAGGTGGGGTGGTTAGGAGCCAGAACTCTGGGAATATTGCTGAAATTTGAGGCTAGACATCTGACCCTGGGGTCCCAGAAAATCAGGTCCAGCCACTCATCCCATAACCAAACTGGAAAGTAATGGAGAAAACAAGGAAGTCGCTTTCCTTACCATGGCCATGTCAGGAAAGCAAAGTGCGCTGCAGGGTCTCTGTCCTGTCCATGGGATGCTCTCATAAGCCTTCAGGTTAAATAGAGGAGGGATTGAGACGAAACAAGAGGGCTGAACAAGAAAGCAGCCTTGGCCAAATTGATCAGGTCATCATCATCTCCCTGGTGCTTCTAGGAGGGTCTTCATGTTTATTGCACTGGAGGCCCAGAAGGGTGCAATTTGTTTCAAATTTACACGTGTATCTTCTTGGTCAGGCCAGCCTTGTCACCAGGTGATCTCTACTGCAAGGTTCTGCTGTTCTTGGGAGGGGCATGACAATTACTGGAGACTTCTAGTTCACTTCAGGGCTGTGGAACAGGATAATGTGAAAGCTAACACTGGATATTCCTGAAAACCTTGGAACTCTCTTAAGTAGTCTCATCTCATCATCCTATCCCTCTTCAAGACTAGGTAAATCAGGGCTAATAAACCTTGTGCTACATGTTTTAGAAGAGCATTCCTTAAAGGAGAACACACCTTTATGAAGAGTGAAGCAGGATTCTGAAGAAAATAAAAAAGGAAGGCAGACATGCCAGGCTTCCTCCTCATTTGTGACAACATAATTAGCAGCTTCTAATGCTGTGATGGAAACCTGCACACTCCCTTGGCTGGAATCTTCCTTCTCTCATTTTCTATCTGTGTCATATTGGTTGAGTGAGTTCTCTCTGTTTAGAAATTTCATATGAAAAAATGCATGCAAAACTGTGTCATTCCATCAGATCACGCTGAGGACCCAAGGAGCATTATGCCTTGGAGCTTCACTCAAGCACTGTAAGTGTACTTAAAACTTGTTCTTCCCCAGGACCGACTGATTCTGTAGCCAAATTCCAGATTCTCCCTACTCTGAAAGATAGCCAGGAGCACATCTGGATTCAGAAGTGTCTCAATACTCCAGAAGAAGACCTCAGCTGCTGGATTTTCCCCCTCTGTGAGTTCTCTCATCAGATGACATCAGAGTGATTAACTGTGGTGTGGGCAATTCAGAACCTTTAGTGGAGATGTGAAGCCAAGACACAAGCATGTCACTGACACACAGAAAGAGGCACCAAGTGACATTCAGCATTGTGATGGGGACGTTTCAACATTGGGCAGTGCATGACAAATGGTTGGATGCTTGGTGGGACAGAAAGGATAGGTATGTGGACCGAGAATCAACAGATCATTACTGTACACAGAAAGCCCCAGAGAATCAGTTACAAATTTCATATCTTATAATTGTGTGCAGAATCCCACAGGTATATTGGGGCTCAGTCTGTCAATAAAACAGCCATATGAACAGGAGGACAGTAAAGAAACCTATGAGTTTAAAGAAAGGTAGGACATATAGGAAGAGCTCGCTCCACCAGACTTGGTGATGATTCTGTAATGAAGAAAAAGATTACAGGAGTCTTGTATGATGAGAATAGTGTGCCTGAGCCTCTCATGGAGGCTGAAGCAGAAGTTCAAAGCCAGCTTCATACATACAGACTTTGAAGATAAAACTGGGGTCAGGTGGAGTCCTGGTGTCACATAGAGAAGCAGATCTAAAGAGGCAACCATGTAGTTGTGGATCAAGTAGCCCAGAGTCACTTGGGCATAGAGGGGGGTCTTATGGGTTGTTGGAGGGAAATTAGGTTTCCCACTATGTGGGGTAGAGCACTGATACTTGTGTTAGTGGAATGCTTACTTTTCTATATTTTATTAAAATTGTCCAATAGCACACACATCCAGAAAGAGCACATGCCTTTATGATTATTGACAGGCAGTTGAAGTGAACACTCAGGTGCTACATTAGAATGTGGGCACTCCCAGAAGGCTTCTGTCCCCTTGCCCAACCATAGCCTCTGAAGTCATCACTTGCTGACTCAGGCAGTAGCTTCATGTGTTCCTCTGTTTCCACACTGCCCAATGCTGCTCACTTAAGTCACATCTCAATTTTACCTGCTTCAGACTTTATGTACATTCTTCCATGTCTGATTTTGCTGGATGTGGCTTCAACCTGGCAATCATGGTGGATAGTGTCCCTTCAGGTGAGTATGCCCAGGTGCTTACCTGTCTGGTGCAAGAGGCTGCTTGGGCCATCTCCAGTCCCAGGACTCTTCCCCATGCCATGGTTCTGTGGTGGAGACCTTGAACATGTGTCCCATGGCATTTCTGCTGAGGATGCACGAAGAGTGCATTGCTGGGACCCAGAATCTACATAACTTCAATTCCATTAGAAAAACTGTTCTTCACAGAGCTGGCAGTGCCCACATGATCCATGGACATGGTGGGTTCCCATCACTTCATGTCCTCACCACTGCTTGTCAGGAGATTTTGTGCTCACTCAGATTCATGCAATTGGCCACAGGCTTCCCTGTATTCATGGAGGACAGGACCCAGAATAAGCCTCTTCAGGCAGCAGTGGGAACAATGTGTCCTGTCTACTCAGCAGGCCAGTGCTCAGAATGGCTGAGAAAAGCATCCCTGGAACTCACATCTTAGTTGACCCTCTTGCTAACTGTATAAACATGGGTGATTTAATTAACTTCCCTGTGTCTCCATGTCCTTGGATGTGGAGCATGGGTGAGAATGTGTGCCTCTCTGGACCATATTGATGATTAACTAGTGAAGGCTGCAGAGCATTTGGAAGGATGAAGGATGCTATAGGGGATCCATATCTGTGAGCCAGAACTGGAGCCTTCCTAGGGAACAGTGATTACTATGTTCTACAGATGGCTTAGAAGACAGAAATGGGGCTTATTCCATATCACTGGTAAAGCTTGGTGTCTCTAGGTGTGTCACATCTCAGGGAGGTATAGGCATCATCCTTTACAAGCTGAGTCCAGATGAAGGAGTTGGCTGTTTTCAAGGACCTGTGTTCATCTGATTTTTATCACAGTGAGAAAAAATGCCCCAAAATAACAATTTACAGCAGAAAAGATTATTTAGGCCCATGGGTTCACAGGTCTCAGTCCATGGTTGCCCCAGCTCTATGGCTCTGGGCCTAAGAGTGAGGCACAACATCATGCAGCAGGGTATAGCAGAGGAGAGCTGTTCAGCTCATGGCAAATGGGAAGCAGAGAGAGAGGGAGGAGCTTTGGGGACAAAATTATAATCCCAAAGGGCATGTTCCCAGTCACCTAACTTCTTCAGCCAAGCCCCACCTGCCTACAGTTAACATCCAGTACAGTAGTCTTCAAATCCATCAAATGGATTAATTCATGATTAGGGTCATGGTTCTTGTATTGTAATTATTTCAGCTCTGAACACTGCTACCTTGTCTAACATAAGCTTTTCGGAGGACATCTCACATCCAAATCATAATAGGGCGGGTCATGTTGTAGAAAAATAATTTCTCTTTGAAGAGCAAGAGTGCTTCCTTTCCATGAGATGTTCAGTGGGCAGCATGACAGTGGACAGCCACAGGCTGGAAAAGGTGCTCATGGGCTTCTGGTCCATGCTTACTTGGCCTTCTGATTAGCCAATGGCCATGGTGGTCAGTGCTGGTCCTTCCCTTTGGCAGAACACACAGATAAAATGGCTTCAGGGTTTCTGGCAGCCGAGGATGTGCTGGTACTCAAGATGAGTGGAGGGTTCCAGGACCCAGCAATGGGCAAGGCCGCAGCCCATCCGGCACTGGTTCAGTTCAAATTCATTTTAAATTTTCTGATCACATCAGGGGTAAGTTCCAGGGTAGTCCTGGGAATCCTGAGCCAATAAATGTGTGTATTTTGGGGGGAGGGAGAAAGGAGAAAACTGGTCCTGCCCAGAGCCACCAGAGCCTATGTCTGTACAGAATGTACCATCAGTGTTTGTCTCATTGGCTAGAATTCTCTTCTTCCTGGCCACCATCTGAGGGCTATGTCTGGATGTCATCCATGGGGCATGAGTCTCTGCAGCTACTCTAAGGTGAAATCCAGTGGAGTCACATGAGCCCTTGAAAACCCACAATGAGCCTGTTGAGCAAGTTCCTGCATACCTAACCTTGGGCAAGTGAACTAGTGATGCTCAGCGTGTGACCAAAGACATGAGTGTAAACTCAGGTGATGATTCATTCTTAGATACTTTCTTGCTTTCAATTTAGCCCACACATCATTAAATGCACCCTTTTGAAGTAATCCTGTTCCCACCTCATGGAATGCATCCTATGCACAGACCCAGATGTCTTATCCATCAACATCATCTAGTTTGACTACAAAGTCACTGATTTTCAAACTGTGTGCTGTGAACTCTGGTCAGGAGAGGTACTTCATAGTTTGGGGGCCTGGAGGAGGCTCTGAGCTTTATCCCACTACCTACTATTACTCTTCTCTGCCTTAACAGTTGATTTGGATTTGCTTTTATGCATTGGGGTTCCTTGTAAATTTTAGGTTTGAAAATCCCTGTTTGGGAATTTTTAGGAAGAAGGTTAAAAAGTTCTGGCTTAGGCAGTTTGATTGTTTTTGAGGTTGCTTCTAGTTTTAACATTCCCTGATTATCTCTACTCATTTTATTATCTGTATTATAACATATATTCTGCCTGAAAACCCCTCATACCATCTCTGAGATCTGTTGTAATCCCACAAACCCAGGACCAGGGTTGGGCAAATCAGAGGATTTCATAAATGTCTGCCAAATCTGTGAGTGAGCTCTGGGCTAACTGCTGCCAGTGTGCAAGAAAGGGAGGGGACAGAGAAAGATTTTTAGTATGTTGTAATAGGTCATCAGTGACATTTCACTAAACATGTTGTATCCTACACTGAGCCTTGCATCTTAGTAAACTCTCTTTTTCTTTAAAACAAAGAAGTAAACAAATAATCAACCTGCCCTCATTGCTGGTGGTCATGAGTATGAGAGACAAAAATGCCTTTTATGCCTCAGGGTTGTGAGCAAGGCCAGCTGGCTCTATTAGCTCCTCCTGTGTTTTTTCATGTTCATCCTTTTCATGTTTGTTTAGGCTTTTGCCACCTGGTCTGTACCATTTCCATCACTGGACCTTGCTCTTGCAATCTCACTTTTTCAGGCCTATGCCTTAGTAACTCACCCTCCACTGTTTGCACTCTGTGAGATCCTGGGCCAGAAGGTTCTGGCTCTGTGTTGTGACTCAGCTCTTTTCACCTCTTTAAATTAAAATGCCATATCACCACTGATCTGAAAAGAGGACCATTGTCTGAGGAGTCTTTTGGTTAGATAGAAGTGTTCAAGGATGCAGGGCATTCTACAAATTCTGTCGTGGAGAGTGGGTTGTTGATGAAGAGCTAGTAACAGGTAATGGAGGAAAGTTGTTGAGGAGCAGAAAGTCCCAGACTGATTCAGTCTGGGACTGGTATGTTTCCTCTTTACTAGGGAGATGCACATAGAGGCATGGTTGATTGTTCTCACCAACTAGATGAAGCACATCCCCAGTGAATTTCATGGTGCTGAACAGGCTTGCCTGTTCTCCATAGTGTTGAAATCATGACAGTGGCACCACACTGGGGGCCAAGAGACTGGGGTGGGATTCATGTGGTATTTGGTATTTGTAATCTTTTGTACACTTATGTTCTTCCTGCAGAGATGTCAGAAGCCAGCATTTGTGTCTCCTTTTAATCTATCTGGCCTCTCCATGTTGTGTGTGTCTATGTGGATTGAAATGGAGTTTTGTATTCTAGGACACTTTATCTCTGAAGCCCTACCTGTGTTTCACAGTTAAGCACATGTATAATCTGCTCCTCCTTCTATGCCTGGCTCTCAGCAAGCAGCTTCTGTATCTACCACAATAATTCAGTTCCGTTGCAACCAAGAAAATGCATGCAATATGAGGCTTTGTGCCCTTTAAAGTGTGTGTATACACACACACACACACACACAGATATATATATATATATATATATATATATATATATATATATATATATATATATATATATATAAATGGCAATTTATATATATATATAAATTGCCATTAATTATATACCCTATTATTAAATTAGTAAGATTTTTGGATTTGATTTTATGAAACATAACAGAAACAAATATCCACTATTAATTGTAACTGCTGATTTTAAGATACATCATATTTAGAAGTTTAAATGTGAATAAATTTGTCTTGCAAAGGGGGACATTTTTTTTTGAGTAGCTTGCCTTTTTTTCATGCAATTATCTTAGGTGCTAAAATAACATTGCATCAAAACACACATAATTGAGCTTTACAATATGGGATTAGAAGAAACAAATTTACATTGATAATATGAGAACTTCTGAAGGAATTTTGTTGTTTCATTAGCTAAATAATAGCACATTGCATTTGATAACTTAGAATTTTTTTATTTGTTATTATTATATTTTTTACTTCTCAGTATGCTGATCCCTTTTGTCATTATTATGCATTTGAGGAAAAACAATACATACTAAGTTTAATTTTATCAAAACCAGAATCCATTTATATTATAATAAAACAACTAGGAAAGAATTCAAGATATACATTCCAAAGTCAGAGTACCTTATGAATTGCTCCCTTTAGTTAATCCTTTTAACAGTCAGTTAAATGTTCTAAAATGCTAAAAAAAAAAAACCCAAAACAACAACAACAAAAATGTACAATATAGGAGTCAGAAAGGTGACCTGTGCCTGTAATCCCAGAAGCTATGGAGGCTAGTCAGGAGGTCCTGAGTTCAAACCCAGCCTCAGCAGTGGTGAGGCTCTAAGCAACTCGGGGAGACCTTGTCTCTGGATATAATACAAAATAGGGCTGGGATGTGTCTCAGCAGTTGAGTACCCCTGAGTTCAATCCCCAGTAAAAATAAATAAATAAATAAATCATTTTATGCTAACTTGTATTTTTAAATATTAAGACTTCAGTGTTAGGGGCTGGGGATGTGGCTCAAGCTGCAGCAAGTTCACCTGGCATGCGTGTGGCCCGGGTTTGATCCTCAGCACCACATACAAACAAAGATGTTGTGTTCACCGAAAACTAAAAAATAAATATTAAAATTCTCTCTCTCTCTCTCTCTCTCTCTCTCTCTCTCTATCTATCTATCTCTCTAAAAAAAAGACTTCAGTGTAAGAAAAAAAGCTTTGAATTGTTACAGGAAGTTTCTGAATTCAGCATGGATGTGTGTTCAGCGAAAACTCTTCCTTAAATTTTTTTTCCAGATCAAAAGTAACTTCAGCAAAAGTGCAGTGAGAATCATATCTAAGGTGTGTGAATTATAGAATTCTTATTTATAACCTTTTTGTAAGAGGAAAGTATTTAAATATTTGACAAAATCACATTTAGAATACATCTTTTTTGATTTACAATCCTGTGATACTCTGGAGTACCTGAAAAATCTTCCAAATGAGATATCCCATTAAAAAAATACTACTTAGGTATTTAGGCATGTATTAATGGGACAGGGCACTTATAGTCTGATATTTTGGCTTTAAGTTCCTGAGGCTCCAGGAGAAATCCAACCCAGTTGTAACCAACTCTTGATAAGTTGTATGGTTGAGTGTAATTGTAGTGTACATGTTGTTATCACATCAAAGTGTTAGCCACCCACCCACCCTGTGTGGAATTCAGTTGGAGAAGAAAGTAGATGCAGAAGTGGTGAAGGTTTCACAGACAGATATTGCTTCATTCCAGCACTACTGTTTGAGAGTCTTCAACTGGATGAAGAGGGGCTATATGTATCATGTGGAAAGGAGACCATCTCTAGATTTCTGTAGTTCCAAACTCTCTTAGGATGTTGTATACAGTATCTGTAAGATTATAGTGAGGAATGAGTTTGAGATGTATGTAGAGAGAGGATCATAGTCTAAGGCAAATTGTTTACATTTTATTCTAAGGATCTTTACAAGTTTTTGAAGAATTTTAAGTAAAATAATTATTATTTTTGTGACCATGGACTGGAGATGGGTCATTGGGGAAAGGGAAGGCAAGTAACAATGTTGATGGCAAGAAGGTCACTCATAAAATATATAGAGAGATACATAGATAGTTTTAGTTGCATTGGAAACAATACCTTTATTTTATTTTTATTTGGTGCTAAGTATTGAACTCAGCATCCCACATGTGCTGGGTGAGCATTCTACCACTGAGCTACAACCCCAGCCCTAGGGGTGCTCATTCTTGCTTACATCACACACTCTCCACGAGTATATCTCCTAACAGCCCCATGTACATGGCCTCAGCATTTTACACTTTTTAAAAAAATATTTTTAATATCTTAATTTTATTTATTTATTTTTATGTGGTACTGAAACGCTAGATGAGTGCCCTACTGCTGAGCTACAACCCCAGCCCTGCATTGTACACTTTTTACACCATCAGTAGATTTATGGGTACTACTATGTTTATTATTATGAACATTCTGTTTGGTCTTACCTCTTGAAAGAAAAGCCTTCAAAGCCATTATACATTATCCCACTAAGCAGAAAACATCCATCATGTACCATCATTTAAATGTCAAAATCATTTGGGACCCAAAAGCAAATATGCAAGGGTTCATAAAGCTGAGTGTGTGGCCTCTTTGTTCCTCTTCTGTAGCATTGTGTTGCAGGTGACATACTACCATTACCTTTGGGAGCTTTTTACCCAATTCATATGAGAGCCTGCATTAGAGAGAAGTTTAGAATGCGAATGAAAGTGAACAATGAAAAAATAATCCTAGTATTTTTGTCTCTCTAACCTGATGTACTGAGAGATGATTTTAAAATTAAATAAGTCTGTTTTAGAGTAGAGTGTCTTAGGGCTCATGAATTTGAACTTTTCTCCTATTTTGAAACCCCTTCTGTAGTACTCTACTAAATATCAATTGACTTTTTCTTCTCGATCTTCATTAATGGTGATAAACTTGGTTCTTCATCATATTAATTATTATTCCCATCCTATGATATTAGTATAAAAGATTCTCAAGTTTTCATTTTAATGCTAGTTACTTCTTATCTTTGTCTTCATCATCTTATTAGTATTATTACATTTGTTTTTCAGAAAAACCTGTTTCCCTTGCCAAGTGTTCAACATTCTGTGTTAAAAGTCAGTGGCCAGAACAGCAAATCCTGTTATTCTACACCATCTGTATCACTGGCTGTTCATTTCCTACGTCTTTTTTCCTTTTCCAAAGTCAAAATAATCAACTAAAATAAGAAATAAAAAACAATATTTATGTACCCAATGTGTTCAGTTCCTATGTAGAACTTTGCATACCCAGGAGTCCACGCTCATCAATTTTTATTACATTGCTATTTACCTATCATTAAGTGATTGAATTTGGTGATGGTGAGGAGATTTGTTGAGTTTAGTAAAATCTTCCAGTATTAATGGCTTATTTGTTTAAGCCACTTTATGTGCCATTTTAAAATGGTACCTTGTGAGGACTGTGAGTCATCTTGTATAGAGTTTGTACTTTTTTTTTTTTTTTGGCTTTTCCAATGAAAATACCATTCGTAAAGAATCTGTTTCTATCATGATAGTTTTAAAATTTGTAGGGTAATTCTTTATAAATAGAAAGCAAAAAGATAGCTTTTCATATTTTCAGCTCTTTTTTTAAATGGTCATCTAGCCAACAAATATTTACTCATGCTTTCTTAGGACTTACCCTCAGAGGAGAGTACCTGTTGAGTAGTGAGTAAAGGTAATGTTAGGTTAGCATTTACTAATCATGTTGGCATTAACAATATAAAGAAACTTTACAGAGCCCTGGAGGATATGTTGTTATAAACCAAAAAGCCTACTCCTTGGTGTTCACAAATCATAAATAGACCTATTTGAAACCCTGAGGTAAGAAGTCCTATGCTAACAGTTGTGGGCTTATAGTGAGTGGTACAGTTTACCAAATTATTGAGGGAGCAGGATGTGTCTACACTGCCTTAACCAAGAAGAAAGGAAACATATGGGGAATAAAACTTGCTTGTTTTCTTTCTTTTATCTTTCCACTGTACTGCAAAGACCATGAGAGGTCTGTGCTCTACAAGGAGGGTTGAAGTTCTCCCCTCATAGATATTGTGTAGCAACCAGAATGTTACTGTGCATACAGAAGTATCTAGCTATCTAGCCAGGAAGCTGCTTCTGTCTTTCTATTGGTGCATCCTCTTCACATAGCAGACGTGTGCATGGGACTCATCCACATCACATGTCTCCTTCCAATTCTACTCAACATTAAAGAGTGTTGCCATCCAAGTTGAGAGCAGGACCATTATGCTGTAGAAAATGTAGAGAAGTAAGGTCTCAAACATTTTTGCTTACTTATTTTTGTGGCTGTGATTCACCATATTTCTTATCTTTATTTTATTTTACTATCCAGTGGTAGAAGACAGAGAATAAAGTTCACAATCAGGAAGAGAATCTATATCCACAGCTAGTGATCAGTCTTTGCACTCTCTGGAGAGAAAAATGAATGGGAACCAAGAGAAAGGGGACCCTACTGATAGGAAAATGAACAAAACTGGAAAAGAGAAGAAAAAAACAGATAAAATGAAAGCCAAGAAGGGAATGCTGAAGGGTTTGGGAAACATGTTCAGGCTAAGTCTTTACCACCATAAACCAGAGCATTTTTAAATATACAGTCATGCACTTAACAAGAGGGATACCTCTGAGAAAAGTATCTTGGGTAGTTTCTTCATTGTGCACAATTTTGGAACTTACATGGTATAGTCTACTGCATGCTGGACTGTGTGGTACATGCTATTATGTATGTGGTCTGTGGTTTATCCAAATTTTAGGTGGCACATGACTGTATGTTATGGTGACATTTAGATAAAACACACAAGAAGCACACATTTGAAAACAGTATCTTTGAAGACAATGAAAATTCTTTTATCACTTCCAGTCTTAGCTACTGCACTTTTACTTTTTTAGGATTTTGTTTATTTATTTCAGCAGTCTTCAACATGATATCTTGCCAACCATATAGACAATCCTGAGGAGGAAGAAGGGAGTCCTCTTTATCTTCACTCTGTACAACAGGAAGAGGCCCATGTTCTTTTTTTGTGTGTGGCAACAGTGGTTCATTATCTACACTTAAAAACCTACAGTTCAAGTTGTGGTAGCATTTAAAGTTCCATTAATAGCAAGTCTAATAAATATTGTGTTAAACATAGAGCTTCAATTAAGCTGTGATGATTAATTTAATACTAATTACTTTAGTCTGCAAATATTGATGAAACATGATCTCTGCCTATTTCTTGACAGTTGTTTTTGTGTCCCTAAATTATACTCTAGGATTACTTAGCATATCATTTTTACAAATCATTGCTGAACAATAAAAGTGACAAGTTGTTCAGAAGTTTCACTGAAATTCCCCCATAAATGTTCATCTAAGGTGATTTATAATATTCAGGTATTTATTGTTAAATATAAATATTGCCTGTTTGTTCCATAAATTAAAGCCCTAAACATTATCAAGATGATGGTTTAAAATTGAAATCATATAGCACAGTCTCTTGACTTTTCAAAAACTCATTACCCTATGTTATGAATCCCTTTCTTTTAACTTGTTTAATTGCAGAATGTAAAGAAGATATTTATTTTCATGGACTTATGATCCTCAGGTTGACCTCAATAACTCAGGGTGTTACATGTATGTCAGATCTAAAAACTTGAGAAATCAGGACTCAGCTGGAAGGTTACACAACCCAGCAGATGTGTTCTATAAATGTGGTGAAGTCAAGTGCATGCAAGAAGCAAAATATAGATTCATATTAACATTAAATATGGCCTGTTCACAGTATTATCTTTAGTTTAAGATTCATTTCTCCAATGATTCAGAGCAGTGAGATCTTCATCATTTTTCATTAGACTTTTTTTTTATATACTGCTCCTTCTAAGTCCATCTTTAGTCAAATCATCTTTCTTCATTATATTCCATGTCTAAAAATATTAATAGAAACAAATAGCTCCTGCTGCCCTTTGTTTCAGCTCCTGTTAGCCAGAGGGCTTTTCTTTCCATATATACAATCTCACACCTCAGACACTGGCACCTATGCAATACACAAGACACAGGCTGCTGTCCATGAATTAAAATTTAAGGAATTTGTGCTTGGGTCATCTTTAAAATAGAGAATAATAGGTGGAAGGAAATCTGCAAGAATGCAGCACAGTAGCAATTCTATGGCATATTGAAAACCAATGGCTTGTTAGTTTTCATTCGTGAATCAAAATTTATCTGATAAATAAAAGGATTCTGGACTTATTATGATGTAATGGGTAAAGAAATTTCTAGTCTTTTGGGATTACTTTAATTATACATCATCTTTGTCTGCAATTTGCAAATTCAATGGTCAACTTACATTTTGTGGCCAGAGAAGTAGACTTTGAGCAAAATGTATATTGTTTTAAAGGAAGCATGAACACTTCATGACCTCTTTTTCTTAAATGGTTTGCAGAACATTATATGAAGTATTTTTCAGATCAAAATCCATAGATGTTACCTATAATCTGTAAGCAAAGCCAACTTTGTAGCAGAAAAAATTTTACCTATTTATAACTTCAAAAACCTACATACTCTTGAAAATCAAATTATATATTCAGTGGCAGGGGCTGAACTTTATTTCACTTTATTTTTCCTTTCTTTTTTGTACTAGGCTAATATTTTTCCAGTATTTAAGAATGGCTGCAAAGAAAATCATAGATACCTAAACTTCTCTGGATACCTGAATCATTGGTTTGCTAAAGTCATATCACATTTATTTATTTATAAGAGTAGTTTTTATAAATTGTGCAAATCATAGTTTAACCCAGACATTATTAAAAACTATGTAGATCATATAAAAATCAGAAATAATTGATACTCAAATTTCATCACTTTTTAATTACTTTTACCATACCATAATCCCAGTTTATGAGATTATCTGTACCTGCTTATATTTTTGAATTAATATATGTTAATTAATATATATATATTTGGAATTAATATATACATTTAGTAATGAGATGGCATCAAAACTATAGATAAATTTGGGGAGAACCAAAATCTTCATAATATTCAATCCTCTAACCTGTCAGCAATGGATTCTGCCATGAGACTGGATCCCATTCCAGCAGAAGCAGCACAGTTCCTGGCAAGATGGAGGTGAGGACAGTGGAAGCCAGGAGAGGGGGTGCTAGGGAGAATTCATAGTTCCACGGGCACCTGGAGAGTGGATATCCAACAGGAAAGTGAATGAAGGGCCAGGTGTCACTGGGATGCTTTGGTGTGGGATCACAATGAATACAGCAGTACTCACATGAATCTGAGAAGAGGCACTGAAGGAAAGCCCAGTAAGTTCTTTGATCCTTGTGGCAGCTGAGGTTGCTGGAGCTGATGAGGACAGGAGGACTGAATATCATGGAGTGGCAGTTCTGGGATGCATGAAAGGACTTGCATTCCATGAGGAAGGAAGTGAAGGAGTGCTGCTTTATTGTGTTCTTCTTGGTGTTGGGAGTGTTTTGGGGCAGTGCTGCTCTGGGCTGCTGCTGAGGTATATGTTTCAGCATCAACTCCTGGCATGAGAGGATTATCCCATTCTGTCAGCTGCTTAGCAGCCAAGTTAATCAATGTAGGATATCAGAAATATTTCTATTTTGTCTGCCAACATTCATTCAGCACAGCTTACATCCACTCTTTGGATCACAGTCAGAACATCATTCTTAACAAATGAAAGGCGGTCATTATGTGCTTCCTTGTCTTACTTCAAAGTCATAAAATGCTTTGCACTGGGGTAGTTGGATGAGGTAATGATTTAATAATCTGCACTAAGTTGGCTGGGAGAAACCATGGATCCCGTTGACTTACACTGTGGAGCCAGCTTTTATCAATATGAGTTCAAAAAATGGTGATGTCACATTTGCTGAATTTAAAGTCTCCAGGTTCTTTTTCTTCACAGTTGTATAATGCATTAGGACATCGTAACAAGTACACCCCTCACTGAGGCCTTCAGGCTTGCACCTGAGTCTGCCATCCACACTGGGAGCTCTAAAAATGTTTTGCACTACAATTAGACATAGTGGTGCCCTGAACCCTAAGTACATTTGTGCAATTGGTAACACTGCCCCCACTGGCTAGGTTTCCAAGGCCTCTGCTGAGCAGAATGTTACCTGGAAGCTCATCAAAGGAGCCAACAAGAGTTCTGCACTCGGGACAATTGAGGGAACCTAAAATCCCAGAAAACATGCTTTGCAAAACCTGTGCTGCTAAGGCAAGACTTTTGCAGAAGCACACAGGACACTCCAAAAGATCCAAGGAGACAGATTCATTCATCTTGATGTACTTTAATGAGAAAAGGCCTTAGAAATGTTCATAGTTGTGTGCAGCTCTTAAAATGATTCATGTAACATCCATTTCAGATTTTTCTCTTGCACCTTGACTCCTCCTCCTTGTTCTTAGTCCCCACAGTGGTGGTCATGGCCAATGTAAATTCCACCCAGCCTTGCGTGCTGCTACCTAATTCTCTGATGCAGGGGCAGTGGCCCCTGGAGACTCCTCTCTGCTTCCCAGCTCGCTGTACAGACACATTATACAGGTGCCATTGCTTCTCAGTTAAGCAGCCCTAAATGTTATTTTTTAAATCAACAGAATGCTTGATGGTTTAGAAACCAATACATAAGAGATAGAATAGTCCAAATTTCTATCCTGGCTTGAATATTTTGTGACTGTGTGTCTTTGGAAAAGTGACCTAATTTCTCTGCTTTCTTTTTCTCTGGTGGTAGTAATAGTCCCTGTCTCAGGGAACCACAGGAACTACATACAAAGCTCCAATGCAGTGCATTTCAGGATACAAAGTCCAGGCATGGCAGCACATGTTACCCTGAGTTTAATAATGTATGAAACAAGAATAGTAATGACAGTGTCTTGTGGTGATGGGCAGCTAACCATTCAGGGGTAGCAAGGACATTCCCTCTTACTGTGAAGCAGCTAAAGGATAGACACCAAGGTAGATGGGGCATGAATGCTTGACACTGGTGACATATTTACACCTCTTCCTCTTTGCTTGTAGAATGTTCCCCAGGAACTCCATCAACACCTTTGGGCTGGAGCAGTCTCTCTTGTTGTGGACCCTGCAAGAGATGCTGGCTAACATGATGGAGAAGTTGGAAGGGGCATGTACACTTTAGACTGGAGTATTTTAGTGTGCTCAGCTGCTGGGGGATGGTAGATCTTACAGGTATTGGAAATTGTGTTTGTGGAGATAAGTCAATTACTTTCATTTATGACTCCCTTGGGGTTGACCTTCTGCTTTACCTAGCACCTCATCATATCTTGAACTTGAAAAAAGAAATACAAGCACAATGTAATCTGTGTTGGTGCCTGTTATGCACATGGGCATCTGTGTGTCTCCCTGTGTCTTCAGAGCTCTGACTCTTCCTCTTTTGACCAGTTTTTTTTTGTGCATGGCTCTTTGTTATTGACCATTACTTATTGTCAAATACGTTTAAGTGTGTGACTATGTTCTAAGCTGTTGTTTGGCAAGTAGAATTTCATGGCACTCTTACACACTTTAGGTAATAAAATCACAGTGATATGGCTTTAGTGAATTGTAAATTCGTCTATAGCTAATCATTTTCTTTTGAAAATTAAGACTGTTATTTCTGTCTTCAAATGCAGATATTTTCCATGTTACAAGCTCTTACTGACTGGGCAATGCACATTTGTAAACAATTCATACAGTTTAAAGTTAAGCAGAAGGATAAATGGTCACTTTTTTGGGTCTTCTCTATAATTTTTAGGGGCATTCTAAATGCTGCACTGTTGTGTAGTTTTATAAACTCGAGTATTTTCAGTAATAGTACCAAAATTTTTCTTTGTCATTAATGATCTCTGTATAGCTTTTATGTTTGAATTGTTTCTCTAGTTGGGATGAATAAAGAGATTAATAATACATGGTTCCAAATAAATGAGTGATTAATTGTGTTGTTACATATAGTTTTGCTCCATCCACAAGAAAATTCTGTTTCTCTATAGTTTAAAAAATTGTAGTGTCACAGCTTAGAATTTTAATCAGGCTGTGTATGAATTCTAAATTAAATTTTAACTTACATAATTTTATGAAAACCTACCATAGGAAAGAGATGAATTTTATGGAGCTGGAACTTACTTTCACCTGCTAGTATATTTTAGGAAGAAAACACTGTCAAATAGCTCAAGGGAAAAGTGCCTAAAATTTTAGGGGGGAGAAAGATTCTTATTTAAGAAGCAGTTTTGATATCAAATAGCTCAAGGGAAAGGTGCCTAAAATTTTAGGGGGGAGAAAGATTCTTATTTAAGAAGCCGTTTTGATGATACCCAGGAGTGATATTCAAAATATTTTACAACTGCCTTGGCATAAGTACCAGTGAGTCAGAGTGGCTTTCAGCCACAGTTCTGGAGGTTGGGGTGGTCTGAGTGATTTGTGGGGTGTCCTGGGGGACCCCTGGGGTGGTTTAGTGATTTTTACCAAGAGTGATAGTTTTTTTTTGCACTGTAACAATCATTTAAATCAGGAAAGTGTTTACTGATTGTATTTGATCCATGGAAGCTTCTGGGACTCATAGGAATCATCTTTTGGACTCCCTGGATGCCCATAGCATCTCTCCTTGAGTTTTCTGATGTCTCCTTCAAACGCCTTATGGGATTATGATGGTGAATCCTTTTGTCAAGCAAATTGACATGTCTCAGTTAATAAATTATACACAGTCGATTTTCTGAAATGAAGATTCCCATTTCCTAGGATAACATGTCAGAAAGGAAACATTAATCTTTTTATTTGGTGGTGGGGAATATCAGGGATTGAACCCAAAGGCACTTGACCACTGAGACACATCCTTAGCCCTAGTTTATATTTTATTTAGTGACAGGGTCTCACTGAGTTGCTCAGCATCTCGCTTTTTGCTGAAGCTGTCTTTGAACTCATTATCCTTTTATTCTCAGCATCCTGAGCCACTGGGATTAAAGGTATGCACAACCACACCTAGTTCACCAGCTTATAATTATAGGGTGCTACTGATTTTCTACAACACAATGCTTGCATCTTACAAAGAAAAAAAATTTGTGACAGAATTTTGGTAGGAAATGATATTACAAGTTTTGGGAAAGTGTACGAATAGTTGTTCCTGAACTCTGGAAATGTTCAGGAGGCACGTGGGGTACTGCATCTGTCATTATCATCTCTGGTGATTTGGGGAATGATGACATGAATGGTGCAAAACTTTCTTATATTTAAATAAGTGGTAAGATCAGGTGCCCATGTCAATTGACCAAGACTCAACTTTTTTAGCTGGTTGTGGTTTGGTATCTTTTTACTATTTGATATGCTATTATAGTTTCTATACCATTTAAAAATCCTATAATCTTTCAAAAAATGATTTTTAAGAATCCTCACTTTTTTTCTTTCTACTAAGAAATGGGAAAAGGAGAGTGGAAAGGAATGGAAAAGCATTTAATGTCTGTTCTGTTTGTCCCTTTAATAATGGGAATGACTTGGGCTGGGGATGTGGCTCAAGTGGTAGCATCCTTGCCTGGCATGCGTGCGGCTTGGGTTCCATCCTCAGCACCACATACAAAACAATGATGTTGTGTCTGCCAAAAACTAAAAAATAAATATTAAAAAAATTCTCTCTCTCTCTCTCTCTCTCTCTCTCTCTCTCTCTCTCTCTTTCTCTCTTTCTCTCTCTCTCTCTCCTTATAAAAAGTAATGGGAATAACTCTGTATAGTGAATATGATTATGATGATGATGATGATGATGATGATGATGATGAAAGTGTTATTGACCCTCATGTTCAGATGAGGACAATGCTCAGGAAGTTCACTTGAAAGTAGGTATCTTGATACAGATGCTGTAGATGCAAACAAACTCATGATTCATTTAGTGACTTTTATATCCAAACAGAAACAGCTCTGGCAATTAAAGAGGAATCTGCAGCCTGGTTTTTGTGTTCTTCTATATTGTAGGAAACTGAAGACAATTGGTTTGAGTCCCAAAAGTGTTGCTTTTTAGTTTTGTGCCTTGACCAGTAATCTCTCTGAAACTTAGTATAATTTCTGTTGCTATAATTGAATATCACCCTGGGTAAATTATAGAGAAAAGACATTTAGCTCATGGCTCTGGAAGTTAAAGAGCATAGTGCTGGCATCTGGTGAGGCCTACTTGGTCATGAGGTGGTAGAGGGCAGAAGCATATGGTGTTGCAGCTTAATGGATCTGGAAGGGCCCATTTTTTTTTTTTTGAGACAGGTCTCCCTAAATTGCTGAGGCTGGCCTTGAACTTGTGATATTCCTGTCTTAGCCTCCTAAGTGGGTACTAGGATTACAGGTGTGTGACACCATTCCCAGCTCAAAAGTTGATTCAGATATATGTCTGTACATTGTGAAATATTCACCACAAAATAATTAACATATGTGTAACCTCACATAATTACATTTGTTAAAAAGTTTCTAAACTTTCATACCCTATAGAACTTGAAAATGTTTTAGTTTACTTTGATAAAATTCTGGCCATAGAAATGGTCTAATCATACAAGGTGGCATAATGCTTTTGAACTTGAGAGACATTAGAAAACCAAAAATTACTAGTGAATGCTTTCCTTCAAACATTAGTTTTGGCTCATCAACAATTCAAGCATAACTAGGGACAAAAAATATATTAGATGTCTTTTATTATCTTAACAACAACATAATTCACCTTCGGGAGATAAAGCCATTTCAAAGAGTCACATCTTATCCTACTTTTTGCTATATATTTATAATGATTCAATGACTTAGAAGCTTTCACATACTATAAGAAGTCAAAACAACATCTGAAAAATGATTTTGAAGGCTTAAATAAGTAGTAGTCTAGAAAAAATGACATGAAAACCAACTCAAGTTTCAAGTTCCTTCTTTTTAAAAATATTACATATGCTGTTCTTTTTTAGTTTTTTTTAAATTATTGGTTGTTCAAAATATTACAAAGCTCTTGAAATATCATATTTCATACATTTGACTCAAGAGGGTCATGAACTCTCATTTTTACCCCATATACAGATTGCAGAATCACATCGGTTACACATCCACGTTTTTACATATTGCCATACCAGTGACTGTTGTATTCTGCTACCTTTCCTATCCTCTACTATCCCCCCTCCCGTCCCATCTTCTCTCTCTACCCCATCTACTGCAATTCATTTCTCTCCCTTGTTTTTTTCACCTTTCCCCTCACATCCTCTTATATGTAATTTTGTATAACAATGAGGGTCTCCTTCCATTTTCATGCAATTTCCCTTCTCTCTCCCTTTCCCTCCCACCTCTCATCCCTGTTTAATGTTAATCTTTTTCTCATGCTATTCCTCCCTGCTCTGTTCTTAGTTGCTCTCCTTATATCAAAGAAGACATTTGGCATTTGTTTCTTAGGGATTGGCTAGCTTCACTTAGCATAATCTGCCCTAATGCCATCCATTAACCTGCAAATGCCATGATTTTGTCATTTTTTAGTGCTGAGTAATACTCCATTGTGTATAAATGCCACATTTTTTTTATCCATTCATCGATTGAAGGGCATATAGGTTGGTTCCGCAGTCTAGCTATTGGGAATTGTGCTGCTATGAACATTGATGTAGCAGTATCCCTATATTACACTCTTTTAAGGTCTTCAGGGAATAGTCCGAGAAGAGCAATAGCAGGGTCAAATGGTGGTTCCATTCCCAGCTTTCCCAGGAATCTCCATACTGCTTTCCAAATTGGCTGCACCAATTTGCAGTCCCACCAGCAATGTAGAAGTGTACCCTTTTCCCCACATCCTTGCCATCCTTGCCATTCTTGTTGTTGTTTGATTTCATAATGACTGCCAATCTTACTGGAATGAGATGGTATCTTAGGGTGGTTTTCATTTGCATTTCTCTGACTGCTAGAGATGGTGAGCATTTTTTCATGTACTTGTTGATTGATTGTATGTCCTCTTCTGAGAAGTGTATGTTCAGGTCCTTGGCCCATTTGTTGATTGGGTTATTTGTTTTCTTATTGTTTAATTTTTTGAGTTCTTTGTATTCTCTGGATATTAGGGCTCTATCTGAAGTGTGAGGAGTAAAAATTTGTTCCCAGGATGTAGGCTCCCTATTTACCTCTCTTATTGTTTCTCTTGCTGAGGAAAAACTTTTTAGTTTGAGTAAGTCCCATTTGTTGATTCATGTTTTTAACTCTTGTGCTATGGGTGTCTTATTGAGGAATTTGGAGCCCGACCCCACAATATGTAAATTGGAGCCAACTTTTTCTTCTATCAGATGCAGAGTCTCTGATTTGATATCTAGTTCCTTGATCCATTTTGAGTTAACTTTTCTGCATGGTGAGATAAAGGGATTCAGTTTCATTTTGTTGCATATGGATTTCCAGTTTTCCCAGCACCATTTGTTGAAGATGCTATTCTTCCTCCATTGCATGCTTTTAGCCCCTTTATCAAATATAATATAGTTGTAATTTTGTGGATTGGTCTCTGTGTCCTCTATTCTGTACCATTTGTCCACCCGCCTGTTTTGGTACCAGTACCATGCTGTTTTTGTTACTATTGCTCTGTAGTACAGTTTGAAATCTGGTATTGCTATACCTCCAGATTCACACTTCCTGCTTAGAATTGCTTTTGCTATTCAGGGTCTTTTATTTTTCCACATGATTTTCATGATTGCTTTATCTATTTCTACAAGAAATGCCATTGAGATTTTGATTGGCATTGCATTAAACCTATAGAGAACTTTGGGTAATATCACAATTTTGATGATGTTAGTTCTGCCTATCCATGAACAGGGTATATTTTTCCATCTTCTAAGATCTTCTATTTCTCTCTTTAGGGTTCTGTAGTTTTCATTGTATAAAACTTTCACCTATTTTGTTAGGTTGATTCCCAAGTATTTTTTTTTTTTTTTGAGGATATTGTGAATGAGGTGGTTGTCCTCATTTCCATTTCAGAAGATTTGTCACTAATATACAAAAATGCCTGTGATTTATGTGTGTTGATTTTATATCCTGCCACTTTGCTGAATTCATTTATTAGCTCTAGTAGTTTTTTTTGTAGACCCTTTTGGGTCTGCTAGGTATAGAATCATGTCTTCCATAAATAGTGATAATTTAAGTTCTTCTTTTCCTATTTTTATGCCTTTAATTTCTTTCATCTGTCTAATTGCTCTGGCCAGTATTTCAAGAACTATATTAAATAGAAGTGGTGAGAGAGGGCATCCCTGTCTTGTTCCAGATTTTAGAGGGAATGCCTTCAGTTTTTCTCCATTTAGAATGATGCTAGCCTGAGGCTTAGCATAGATAGCTTTTACAATATTGAGGTATGTTCCTGTTGTCCCTAGTTTTTCTAGTGTTTTGAACAAAAAGGGATGCTGTACTTTGTCGAATGCTTTTTTTGCATCTATCGAGATGATCATATGGTTCTTATCTTTAAATCTATTGATGTGGTGAATAACGTTTATTGATTTCCGTATATTGAACCAGCCTTGCATCCCAGGGATGAATCCTACTTGATCATGGTGAACAATTTTTTTGATATGCTTTTGTATCCAATTTGCCAGAATTGTATTGAGGATTTTTGCATCTAGGTTCATTAGAGATATTGGTCTGTAGTTTTTTTTGTTTGATGTGTCTTTGTCTGGTTTCGGGATCATGGTGAGGTTGGCCTCATAGAATAAATTTGGAAGAGCTCCTTCTTTTTCTATTTCCTCAAATAACTTGAAAAGTATTGGTATCAACTCTTCTTTAAAGGTTTTGTAAAACTCCACTGTATACCCATCCAGTCCTGGGCTTTTCTTGGTTGGAAGTTTTTGATGGCTTCTTCTATTTCCTCCTTTGTTATTGGTCTGTTTAAATTGTGTGTATCTTCCTGACTCAATCTGGGCAATTCATATGACTTAAGAAATTTATCAATATCTTCACTATATTCTATTTTATTGGAATATAGGATTTCAAAATAATTTTTAATTATCTTCAGTATTTCTGTAGTGTCTGTTATGATATTACCTTTTTCATTCCGTATGTTACTAATTTGAGTTCTCTCTCTTATTCTCTTCATTAGCATGGCTAAGGGTCTGTCAATCTTATTTATTTTTTTGAATAACCAATTTTTAGTTTTGTCAATTTTTCCCATGGTTTCTTTTGTTTCAATTTCATTGATTTCCTCTCTGATTTTAATTATTTCATGCCTTCTGCAAGGTATACCTGACTCAGATGGAATGGAATCTTAAAGAAGTCATTAGATGGCAAGTCCAAACAATGAAAGAATATTTTGAAAATGAATTACGTAAGCAGATTCAAGAAGCAAAAATGAACTCTACCAGGAGATAGAGATTTTTTTAAAAAAATCAAACAGTAATCCTAGAAATGCAGGAAACCATAAACCAAATCAAAATCTCAAATGAGAATATTACAAATAGACTAGATCAAATAGAAGTCAGAACATCAGATAATGAAGACAAAGTTTATCAACTCAAAAAGACTATAGTCAATGCAGAAAGGCTGGTAAGAAACCACGTGTGAAACATCCAAGAGATATGGGATGTCATTAAAAAAAAACAAAACTTAAGAGCCCTTGGGATAGAAGAAGGTATAGAGGTCCTAACCAAAAGAATGAGCAATAAATTGAATGAAATAATCTTAGAAAACTTTCCAGAAATGAAAGATGGAATGGACTGCCAAATTCTGGAAGCCTACAGAACCCCAAACATACAAAACCGTAATAGACCAACTCCAAGACACATTATTATGAAGATATCCAACATACAGAACAAGGAGAGGATATTAAAAGCTACAAGAGAAAGGAGGCAGATTACATTCAGGGATAAACCAATTATGTTAACAGCTGATGTTTCATCACAGACATTGAAAGTGAGATGATCTTGTATCAATGTATTTCAAATACTGAAAAATAATGGATTCCAAACAAGAATATTGTATCCAGCAAAATTAAGCTTCAAGTTTGACAATGAAATTAAAATATTTCACAATAAACAAAAGTTAATAGAATTCACAGCCAGAAAACCAGCACTGCAAAGCATTTTGAGCAAAACACTACAAGATAAGGAAATAAAAGACAGCACCCAAAACTAACAGTGGGAGGTAACCCAGTAAAGTGGGCGGAATTACCAAAGAGGAAAAACAAGCCAATTAAACTAAATAAATAAATAAACATGACTGGAAGTACAAACCATATTTCAATAGTAACCGTAAACGTTAATGGCTTAAACTCACCAATCAAGCGACATAGGCTAGTAACTTGGATTAAAAAAACAGATACAACAATATGCTGCCTTCAGGAGACTCATCTGACAGGAAAAGACATACACAGGCTGAAGGTGAAAGGTTGGGAAGAATCATACCACTCAAATGGTCTTCAGAAGCAAGGAGGAGTGGCCATACTCATATCGAATAAAATCAACTTCAAACCTAAGTTAATCAAAAGGGATAAATAAGGACACTATATATTGTTAAAAGGAACCATTCACCAACAAGAGATAACAATTATCAATACGTATGCACCAAATAATGGTGCTGCAACATTTATAAAACAAACTCTCCTCAAATTCAAGAATCAAATTGACCTCAACACAATAATTATGGGTGACTTCAAAACACCGATATCACCATTGGACAGATCCTCCAAACAAAAGCTGAATAAAGAAACTATAGAACTCAAAGCACAATCAATAACCTAGACTTAACTGACATATATAGAATATATCAACCATCATCAAGTGGGTATACGTTCTTCTCAGCAGCACATGGATCCTTCTCAAAGATAGACCATATATTATGCCACAGGGCAACTTTTAGTAAATATAAAGGTGTGGAGATAATACCATGCATCTTAACTGCTCATAATAAAATGAAACTGCAAATCGATGATAAAAGAAGGAAGGAAAAATCCTGCATCACCTGGAAAATGAACAATATGTTACTGAATGATCAATGGGTTACAGATGACATAAAGGAGGAAATCAAAAAATTCTTAGAGATAAATGAAAATACAGACACATATATCAGAATCTATGGGACACAATGAAAGCAGTTTTAAGAGCGAAATTCATTGACTGGAGTTCATTCCTCAAAAAAAGAAAAAAACCAACAAATAAATGAGCTCACACTTCATCTCAAAACCCTGGAAAAGGAAGACCAAAACATATGCTGTACTTTTTAAAAGCAACTTTGCTGAGATCCATAGCCGAGTCGTAATAATGCATGGCATTTTTGCCAGAACAGAGTGGTTGAGAGGTGACCCCAGCAAGCCATTGAAATGATAATGGTTATATTAAGGTGTGTATTCAATTGTATATTAGACCCCTGCTGTCCGCCTTGGCCTGCTACTTTGGAGTTCTCAGCTTGCTACTTTGGAGTTCTCGACGGGATTCCCGGAGAGTTTCCATTGGTTGGGGAAATGCGGGAAGAGGGATTTCCAGAGGAGAGATTTTCTGGTTGGTGGTTTCTGGAGGAGCCGCGTGGCGTTCGGGAGTGTTCCCGGGAAGTGTGTGTAGAGTGCTGGTGAGAGTTTGGAAATAAAGGTTGCTGTTTGAACCTACAAGGCTGTGTAGCGGCTTGGTTATTTTGTGCCCAGCCATACTGCAGCATTTGGTGGCCCGTGCGGGGAACACCTGAGGGTAGGTGATAAGGTAAATTGCTCGCCCCTGAGGGAAGACAAGAGAATGGGTGACCATTTCAAAAAACAATGTGTTCTCGTTTGATTTGTTTTGTTTTTGTTTCAAGCTGCCTATCCCTAGAACTTTCTCAGGCAAACTGGGAAAAATGGTTGGCTCAAGGTGTGAAGTTGTTCAGCCCTGAGGAAGAGATAAAGAAAGATAGACCATGAATATACATTTCAAAAAAATAGGAAAATTGATACAATGATTTTTTGTTCCATTTTTGTTTCGTTTTGCTTTGGTTTTGTTTTGAGTTATCTGTTTGAGTTGCGTTATCCTTGTAGCAGAAAGATGGGGTCAGAAATTAGCGAAAAACAAACTGAAAGAATGTTAAGTAAATTGTTAGAGGAAGGAGGCATCCCAGTAAAACCAAAAAGAGTCAGGGCATACGTTGATAAAATACAAAAATGTAGCCCATGGCTTTTTCAGTGGGAGTTGTTGAATATATCACAATGGGACCATCATGTTGAAGATTTAAGGGACAGGGAAAAGAAAAACCCAGGAACTCTGCCAGTTGGCACATTGCCATTGTGGATGATGATACGATTTTGTTTGCCTAGTCCAAAGATTTCAGTTCAGATTATGGTAGAAGACATATTAAATCAGGAAAAAAAGGAGGCCTCTTGAGATAGTCAGAAAGGGGAAGAAAGTTTAGAGCAGAAAAAGCCATCAGGGGAAAAGTTACAACAGGAGGCTGCTACTAACACCTTTCTATCACCAGAGGGCATAAGTGTCCAACCAACAGCTCTGCCTATGGGGCCCTCAACCCTCCTGTTGATAGATGGGATTCTGAGACAGTACCTCAAAGATTAGCATGCCCTGTATTTGAACAGGCAGGAGGGTAGCGAATTCACCATGTTTTAGAATTCAAAACAGTGAAACAGCTAAAAGAGGCTGTAACAACCTATGGTCCTCAAGCATCCTTCACCATAAGCTTGGTCGAATCCATTACCAACTTGAACACGATGCCAGCAGATTGAACTAGTATGTGTAAAGCTGTGCTAAATGGAGGACAATACCTGTTATGGAAGGTTGCCAATGAGAAATTTTTCATGGAGACAGATAGGCGAAATGCAGCAGCTGGTTATCCTCAGAGAAATCTAGATATGTTGTTAGGAAAAAAACCTTATGAGGGTCAGCTGCTACAAATACTCACAAATTGCTATATACTCACAAATTGCTGCAGATGCAGTTAGGGCATGGAAGACTTTACAAGGACATGGAGATTTACAAGGTCAATTATCTAAGGTAATACAAGGAGCTAATGAACCTTACACTGAATTTGTAGATAGGCTTATTCAAAGAGCTACCAGAGTTTTGGGGGATACAGAGCAAGCAATGTCATTAATTAAACAGCTAGCCTTTGAGCAAGCAAACAGATGGTGCAAGGAGGCCATTAGACCATGGAAACATGGAGATTTAAACACATATATTAAATTATGTAGAGACATTAATGAACAAGGGCAAGTCCTGACAGCTGCAGTACAACAGGGTTTAGATGCCAGACCGAAAACATGCTACAATTGTGAACAAACGGGACATTTTAAAAGGAGTTGCCCCATAGGATGAGGGTTTAACAAAACTAGGTATCAAAGGAGGAGAATACCGGGTATTTGCCCACGATGCTGTAAAGGGAGACATTGGGCTAATGAATGCCGTTCTCAAACCACCATAGAGGGTACTCCATTATCAAAAAACAGACAAGTACCAGGTGTTTACCCACAATATCATGGAGAAAAGCATCAGGCTCCATTGCCAAAAAACAGACAGGGGGGCCCAATGCTCTGGGGCCCACAACCACAAATATACGGGGCAATGGAGGAACCCAGCAACACCATCATGGTAGTGCCCAGGACACATTATCCATTAGATCCCTCATCAGACAAACCAGGGGGAGCATAGGGTTGGACACCTGCACCTCCACCAGAGCAGTACTAACTCCAGAGATGGGAGTTCAAATCATTCCCACAGGAGTAAAAATACCTCTTCCCCAAGGAACAGTAGGCTTATTATTGGGACGCAGTTCTTCCACTCTAAAAGGACTTATGATAAGTCCTGGGGTAATTGATCCTGATTATGAAGGTGAAATAAAAATTATAGCTAGTTCTCCAAAAGGTATATCAGTAATTTCACCAGGAGATAGAATAGCACAGTTATTAATAATACCCAGCCTGCTTGATAAATTTTCCAGCTGTACTGTACAAAGAGGTTCCAGGGGATTAGGCTACACAGGTGTAGATTGGGCTATGCTGTCTTTAAATTTAGATTTTCGCCCCATGCTAAAACTAAATATTCAAGGACATTATCCATTAAATCCCTCATCAGACAAACTAGAGGGAACACAGGGTTGGACATCTGTGCCTCTGCCAGAGCAGTACTAACTCCAGAGATGGGAGTTCAAATCATTCCCACAGGAGTAAAAGGACCTCTTCCCCAAGGAACAGTAGGCTTATCATTGGGACACAGTTCTTCTACCCAGCCTGCATAATAAATTTTCCAGTCATACTGTAGAAAGAG
Organism: Callospermophilus lateralis; assembly: GCF_048772815.1. Lineage (NCBI taxonomy): Eukaryota > Metazoa > Chordata > Mammalia > Rodentia > Sciuridae > Callospermophilus > Callospermophilus lateralis. The sequence goes on from NC_135308.1 coordinate 47,023,535, forward strand.
GTTCCAAGGGATTTGGCTCCACAGGTGTGGATTGGGCTATACTGTCTTTAAATTTAGATTCTCACCCAATGCTAAAACTAAATATTCAAGGACATGAATTTAATGGGCTACTGGACACAGGAGCTGACCTTAGCATCATATCTCATCAAGAATGGCCAAAACATTGGCCATTACAACAAGAAACTCAAATGCTTTGAGGCCTAGGAGTGGCAACTAATCCCCATAGAAGTGCAATGATATTAGATTGGAAGGATCCTGAAGGATGTGAAGGAACTATACAGCCATATGTATTGGATCATCTTCCTATATATGTATGGGGACGAGATGTCCTAGATCAATTAGGTTTGACATTAACAAATAACATCAATCCTAATGTGCCCACTACTAAGGCTAGACAAGGCTTTAGGAAAGAAAAAAGATTAAGAGAACAAGAACAAGGTATAACAGCACCAATTCAAATAGATCAAGGAATAAATAGACATGGATTCGGTTTTCAGAAAGGGCCACTGAGACAATCAAAATTACTTGGAAATCAGAAAGAGCAGTATGGGTTCCTCAGTGGCCCCTGACTAAAGAAAAGATACAAGTAGCCCATGACCTGGTCAAACAACAATTAGCAGATGGATATATACAACCTTCTGTATTTCCCCATAATACTCCCATTTTTGTCATTAAAAAGAAATCTGGTAAATGGAGATTTTTGCAAGATTTAAGAGCCATTAATAATGAGATGGTTATTATGGGACCTGCTCAATCGGGGAATCCCCAATTGTCTGCTTTGCCAAAAAACTGGTATGTTTTAGCTATAGATATTAAAGATTGTTTATTTTTTTAAATTCCAATTCATCCTGAAGATAGTCTACGTTTTGCATTTACTATCCCTGCACTAAATCATGAAGGTCCTGATCAGAGATATGAATGGAATGTACTCCCTCAAGGGATGGCTAATATTCCAACTATGTGTCAAATTTATGTTAACAAAGCAATCCAGCCACTTAGAAATCAAAATCCTGAACTACAAATATTTCACTATATGGATGATGTATTATTGGCACATAAAGATAAAAAAAATCATTGCTAGAATGTTATGCCACACTTACAAATTTATTTAAAAATTATAATCTAGAGATAGCAATAGATAAATTACAATTTAATCTTCCAATTAATTATTTTGGAGTTCTATTATCCTCAACCATGGTCCGCCCACCAAAAATTCTAATACGAGTAGATAAACTCAAATCACTTAATGACTTTCAAAAGTTATTAGGAGACATAAATTGGATAACGCCTTATCTAGGCATACCAACAGGAGAGTTAGGACCTTTATTTGATATCCTAAAAGGTCCATCAGATCCAAATTCACCCCGCATGTTAATGCCTAAAGCAAGAAAGGCATTAAAAATTATTGAAATATTTATGGAAAATATGCATTTGGATAGAATTGATGTAAGTTTGCCTTTATTATTTATTGTAATATCAACAAAAAATATTCCTACAGGAGTATTTTGGCAAGAAAGTCCATTATTGTGGATACATTTATTTTATTCTCCTAACACTATTCTTACTAGGTATCCTGAGTCCATAGGACAATTAATACTCAAAGGAATAAAAGCAGCAAAGGGAGTATTTGGAATTTCTCCCAATAAAATTGTTACTCCATATGCTATGGATCAAATTGATGGGTTAGCTAATGAGTTAAATACTTGGGCAACAATCATGTGTAAATCTAATGTTTCATTTGATAATCACTTACCATCTAATCCTTTGTTGTCTTTTTGGTCTTTGCATCCTGTAGTTTTTCCAAAAATTACAAGAAAAACACCTATCATGAATGCTCCAAATATATTCACTGATGGGTCAAATAATGGTTACAGCAGCAGTAGTTACCCCTGAACAAACTTTTACATTTTTAGTATCCAAACAATCAGCTCAAAAGGTAGAGCTTAATGCAGTATTACAAACTTTTGTGATGTTTAAAGATTCTGTATTTAATTTATTTTCTGATAGTCAGTATATAGTTAATGCTATAGTATCCCTTGAAGATGCTGGTAGGATTTCCCTTCCTCTACTGTTTTCTCTTTGTTTTCCACTATACAGAGTCTATTCTGGGACGGAAAAGATTCATTTTTCTAGGACATATCAGGGCACATGCAGGATTGCCTGCAGCCCTTGGTTTGGGCAATGATTTAGCAGATAAAACTACACATGACATACACATTTTCTCTACAATAGAAGAAGCTATAAATTTTCATAAAAAATTCCATGTCAATGCTAATACTTTACAAAAGCATTTTAAAATAACTAAGGAACAAGCTAGACAAATAATAAAACAATGTCAAAATTGTGTGACCTTTTTACCACAAGTTAATCTTGGAGTCAATCCTAGAGGACTGATACCTAACCATATTTGGCAGATGGACGTCATACACTTGCCAGAATTTGGAAAATTAAAATATTTGCATGTTACAGTTGATACTTCTAGATTTTTGATGGGCTCCCTTCATGCTGGAGAAAAAACTGAATATATTATAGCTTATTGCTTACAAAATTTTGCCACTGTGGGCATTCCAAAACAGTTAAAAACAGACAATGGTCCTGGTTATACTTCTACCTCTTTTAAATAATTTTGCTCATCATTCGGCATTACTCATATAACAGGAATCCCATACAATCCACAGGGACAAGGCATAGTTGAAAGAGCTCATCAAACTATTAAAATGTACTTATTAAAGCAAAAAGAGGGAATTGGAAAGGGGTATATATCCCCCAAAGATAAACTTAAAATAACCCTTTTTACTCTAAACTTTTAAAATTTGGATTCATCAGGGCTTAGTGCTGCAGAAAGGCATATGTGTCCAAAAAATGTACATAAGCCTAAGTTACTTTGGAAGGATATTCTAACAGGACAATGGAAAGGTCCTGACCCAGTGATTGTCTGGATTTGGGGTTGTGTTTGTGTGTTTCCACAGGGAGAACAGCAGCCGATTTGGATTCCAGAGAGACTAACCAAAGCGATTTCTACAGACCAAAAAAGAAGATGATTTGACTCAAATTCATAAGAGCTGATATCCAGAGCTCCAGGTTGGCTATTCTTACATCTACAACAGTGGTTCTTCCACACCTGGAGGCTAATGAATAATGAACACCATTAAAGCCTATTTAAAATGTAAAAAAACCTTGGGGCTTGCTTGTGGGAATAACTTCAGTCCCATTATGCAAGTTACAGGAATAAGGATGGGATATCCAAAAAAGAGTCAAACCCAGGTGGTAACCAGGATGTCTTTTTCAATATCTATTTTATTATTGCCCTTTCCCACATCATAAAGTTCTATTTATTTTTTGAGCTCATACAGACCTAGGTTAATGTTTTTCTGATCAGTTTTATTTTTTGACTATGGAGTTTTTAAACATTGCAATGGAGATTTCACCTGTGTAAATCTACAAGGCCTTTACTATTGTCTTATGTGTTGTATGTTATGTGTGCACACTTGTGTTTTGTGTTATATGTCTGTATGTGCGTATGTCCATATATCATGTATGAGGAGCGCTCATGAAAAAATGGATCCAAATATTTTTATTATTCACGTGATTTAAATGGTTTAATTTAAATTGAGTAAACAGCTGTTGAGGATTGTTTTAATATGTGAACAAATAAGGAGGTTAACAGAACTGTTTGTTTACTTTCACCTTTTCTTTTTATTATATTTAATAATTCTGTTCAGGATAATGTAAATTGTTTAGAAAATTGTTTTCTTAGTACCTGTTGGAATGTTACATAATTTTTTTTAGCCATCATTGCCAGAATTCCTATCTTTATCCCAGTGCCAGTGAAGACAAAGATAAAACCAAACTACAGCTTCTTCGATAGCTATCACAGTAAACTGTATGAACTTATGCATCAATGAATAATAACTCAACAAGTAATGCTCAATCAAGGAGTTGATTTACTTTGGGAGGAAATGGACATATTGATAGGTTCCTCTGCTTTGAACTGCTTGCAGAATTTGCCTGGACTATGTATCACTTGTATACATTGTAAACTATCTCTTGGTGCAGCAAATTATGGTAGTGCTGGAGTATCTTTGCTGATGATGTCACCAGTGGTACAATTTTTCCAAAGGAGCCATCAATTGGCTTGGTGTCATGGCATTTCTGTATCCTCCTCCCTTCTGCTAGTGATGGTCTAAAATTTGGGGGCCAACACCGGTGAGGCAAAGATCCTCACCCCCCCACACTGGCACCAAGGCCAAATTTGGGGGCCAACAGAGGTGAGACAAAGAACCTCACCCCCCCACTGGTGCATAGGCCTATCCACAAGTATGGCTGTATGCTGGACTGGTAGTCAGTGACAGGTAACATCCAATTTCAGTGGTACCAACCTAAGACGGGAGGCTGACGCCTTGAGGTCAGCTCATCGAATGACGGGTAAGGACCTTATGTAGTATTGAACAGCCTAACAGGCACGGTCCCTAAGCCACATGCTTGGTGTTTAATTAAACAAAAGGGGGGAGATGCGGAGACCCATAGTCGAGTGGGAATAACTCATGGCATTTTTGCCAGTACAGAGTGGTTGAGAGGTGATTCCAGCAAGCCATTGAGATGTAATGGTTATGTTAAGCTGTGTATTCAATTGTATATTAGACCCCTGCTGTCCACCTTGGCCTGCTACTTTGGAGTTCTCAGCCTGCTACTTTGGAGTTCTCGCCAGAATTCCCGGAGAGTTCCCATTGGTTGGGGAAGTGTGAGAGGAGGTATTTCCGGAGGAGGGTTGTCTGGTTGGGGTGGTGTGTCCCAGGAGAAGGCCGTTTGCATGGCATTCTCGGGAGTGTGTAGAATAAAGGAATTCCTGTTTTGAACCTACGAGGCTGTGTGGCAGCTCAGTTATTTTGTGCCCAGCCAGACTGTGGCACAACCTGAGCAGCCGCAGGAGCACATTGACACAGTCCAAGGTCCTGCTGCCAGTACCCCTCAGCAAGCCCAAGGAGAACAAGGAGGCACCTCTGGGTGCCAACAAGAGCCAGGATTCCCTTCTGAAGCTCAAGTAAGAGGAGCCTGAGTATGACATCCCCACCTTTGGCTTTGACTCTGAACCAGAGCTGAGTGAGGAGCACACAGAGGACAGAGGCTCAGGAGACCATAAGCCTGCCCAGCCCCGTAGACCCTCACATGCCTCCTCCCTGCAGTGGGCCCGCTTCAAGGTGGGTGAGCCTTCAGAAGACGTGGCCCTAGAAAAGGAGACTAGCTATGAGAATGAGGGCTTCTGGCCATATGGAGAGGACACCCTGTGGATCAGAGGCTCCTCTGGGGACAGTGACTCCACAGGGGGCTCCTCATTGTTCCTTACCAAGAAAAACTCCCCCAAGTCAGGCTCCCCCAAGTCATCATCACTCCTAAAGCTCAAGACAGAGAAGAATGCCAGGCTAAACTGGAGAAGAACCTCTCCTTGGCCTCCTTTTCCTCATCCATCACCATCAACACCACCTGCTCCTCATCCTCCTCCTCTTCCTCCTTCTTGTCAAAGAACAGTGGTGGCCTGAAGCCATGCTTTGCCTAGGATGCAGGCATTCGTGGCACTCCCAATGTCAGGGCCAGGGGAAGGACACTGATATGAGGGCTGGGATCCTCCTGTGTCCAGGCCAAGCCATCTGTCTAGCCTAAGCCCTTCCTGAACTTGCAGAGTCACAGAGTCAAGAGAAGATGGACATCAGCACTTTAGGATGCCAACTGAGACCCACAGGCCAGCTCCAGAAGGAAGGGCCCTAAGCACCCTAGGAATGAGGATTCAGAGCTTACCCCACACATAGCCTCTGAAGGGCCCAATGAAGGGGGACCAGGAGAGGCTCAGCCGACATCATTACCTTCCCAGCCACTTCTCTCGCATGTATCCCTAAGAAGGAGTAGGAAGGGCCAGCCACCTCCTATGTGACATGTAGCACCTCCCAGAAGATCCAGGACTCAGAGATCAGTTTCCCTGGAGTGGAGGTGCAGGTGCTGGAAAATCAGGAGAGTGGCTAGTGGTATGTGAGGTTTGGGGAGCTAGAGGGCTGGGCCCTTTCCCACTACTTGGTGCATGATGAGAATGAGCAGCCTAACACCCCTGGAAAAGAGCAGGATGTGTTAAAGAGCAGGCAGAATGAGGGCAAGTCAGAGACCCTGGAGAAGATCAAGAGATGGGTCCAGGTGCTCAACACCGTCAACCAGAGGGGAAAGACAACATTAAACCCTACAGATGTTGGACCTGAAAGATGGCCCACCTCCCAGCTATTGCCTGGAAGGTAGGATACACTGAATAGGGAAGGCAATGACCTGGAACCCAGACATGAGAAAGCTGGGACCTATGGTGCACCTTGGTTTCTTCATTGAGGGACTACATGTCATTTGGGACAGGCCATCTTGGATACCCCAATTGTGCCTTTGCTGCGAATCTGGAAGAGATGTGGTCATAGGGGGGCCTCCAGCATCCTGCCTGTTTGGCTGTTTTGGTGGCTACCATGTTGTCACCAGAGGTAGCCCTTATATTGTCCTTATCCATGTTTGTGGATCATGCTCTTTCCCAGGAATTGCCACCACCCACCATGGCTGGGTGCATATGAAGACACCACAGGCCCTGGGACTTGGAGTTGTCTCATGAGCTCACATCTCTCCCTGGGCCAGGCCACTGTCTGTACCTGGGAGTTAAAGAAAACACAGTTCCCAGGTGCCAGCAGGAACTACCTTCTTAGCTGTTATTGCCCTGGCCTTGAGAAGAGAGTTTGCTCTCCTTGGGGTACTGCATGGAAAATACAATTCTCCAGTTTAGAGGGTGGGGGAAGCCATCATGCGCTCCATCATCATCACAGACTATTTGGGATATTTCTGAGTAAGCAGTTCCTTTGCATGTTTCAGGAAGGGTTTGTTGGTTTGGGGTTTACAATTCAGGCTTTTGGTTTGGGTTTTATTTTAGGGGTTGCTTGGGCTCCTTGGGGGGTCAGCCTCACATGGGAACAGAAGGAGTGTTGGGTGGGCTTTTCTGTTGTTCTCTGTGGAGGGGAGTTTTGTTTTGTATTTGGCTTCCCATTCTCCCCCTCCATAAGCACGTCATTTTGTTTGGCTTCCACTGTGTGGACTTTGCCCTCACGGCACTTGCCAAAAGGGATTTGGGGTTGAGTAAGCCCATGTCCCAGTCTTGGCAAAACAGAGAAACTGTCATTCTGGTTTCTGCCCAGCTTGGTAGGGCAAAAACCCTCCCAGGAGGGAAGAGGTTGTTGTTAGGAGCCAGAACTTAGGGGGTAAGGCAGCATGCAGGCTGCTGGGTGGTTGCCATTCTGTGTATGTTCTCCCACTGGGGCAGGGCTGAAAGCCTTACAGAGAACTGTGGAGAAGCAGCCGTGGCCCCCACCCTGGGTGGAGGAGACCCCAGCTGGGCCTCCTGGAGCAGATACCACTAGCCACTCCTCTGGACTACTGGCAATGCCATGGTTGCTCGCAAAGAAGGAGGACCCCTGTGCTTGGAACCAGTCTGGCCTTCCCGGAGGCAGTGCCCCAGTAAAGGGAGAAGCAAGAGAGTGACATTTCCTGCAGGTATTCTGTCAATTTTGGGTTGTTTTTCCATTGTTGATATCTCAGAGAAACTCTCCAGAAAGAAGCCCAGCCAGCTTCTCCAAGGACTCACCCTATGTTGGGAGTAAGATTTCTGCCTATGCCTTTGTTTTCAGACAGATGAGGCTTCACAGCCACTGAATAAACTGCCAGAATCACAAGACCAAGGGCTGTTGTTTCCTAAATTGGAGGGAGGCCCTGCCCTCACCTTCTCCTCCCTAGCAGGCCTTCACCCTCTCTCCTGACCCTCCAGGATCCCAGAGGCCTTTCCTGGGATCCCAGCACCCTTGTCCCTCACCACACCCTGATCCTGGCAGCTGTAGCAAACCTTTGTCAGAGGTCCATGGTGAGATTGTTTTGTTTCCTTTTTTTCATTTGTGAGTGTGTTTAAAATCAAAATTAGATATTTTCTTCTGCTGGACAGTATTAAATAGAGCAGGATGTTACGTTAATCTGCCAGATTGCAGTACTAATGGTAGTGGATTAGTGTCTTCATGTTAATATTATTTTTTCTTTTTTGAACAATAATGATAAAGAAGTGGTTCATTATTTTTTAATTAATGCACTTTAAGATGGAATGGAAAGAAACCCAGAGAGCAAAGTTCATTACTTAAAGATGCAGTATATACATTTCTTTTTTTTATAAATTTTTAATAATTAATAAAATTTGTATTTTAATACTATTTTATTAAACTTTTAATAAATATTTATTAAAATAAAAAAGTAATTTATGGTTATTTAAAAAATATTTGTTGCTACTGCAGTTCTAGATACTAGTAGAGCTAAATTCCAATTGATATATGAAAATAGGGCCCTGTATGATAACTTCGATCTGCAATCTGGTATCAGTAATCATAAGGTCTATAAACCACTGAACTAAAGTTTAGTAATTCCTATTTATTCCATGCTGGCCATAATACAAAGTGCTTAATTCCATTTATCTTATTTATTTCTATAACAACTATGTGTTATGAAGTAGGTATTATTAATCCTATAGCCTAACAGGCTGATTTAGTTTAATAATGTGCTCCAAATTGTACTCCCAATGAATTGTTCAGTCAGAATTTGAACCCAGCTAGCTTCCATTTATATTACTGTCACAAGATCTAGGACTCATAATGAGGAATATTAAAAAAGATAAGTTAAAATTCTTAATTTTGACTGTTTATTATATGCCAGGTAATTCTAAGCCCATTCCTTAGTAGATCATCAACACCACATGACAAAATAGATCCATATAGGAGTCTGTCTTGACAGAGGAAGGCAGGTAGGTCTAGAGCAATGGACTTGCCCAGGGCAGAACTAGAGCAGGAGCTGAACAAGCACCCAGGCAGCTGGCTGCAGAGCCTGCACTCTTCATGGTCCTAGAAGTTCTGCAGGACTGTATAAATGCTCTGGTGGTTACCATCCAACCACCATGGCTCAGCTCCCTTCTATCAATGTGGAAAAGGGACCAGGACAGCAAATCACAGGAGCACTGCATGGGAAACAAGGAAGAGAGATCAGCAGCCCCAGGTGAAGAAGGAGGTCAGATGATATGATGAACCTGCAAGTGATGCTGGTGTGCACCTATTTGCAAACCACTGCCCAAGGATGTTGGAGAAGGACCAGGTGGCAGGGAGGAGGATTGTGGGCTGTGAACATGGCTAGTGGCAAAACTGTCAGACAAGTATCAAGGTGCACTGTTCCACTATCCCAAGATATGCAGTACACAGTAAGAAATGTTGATATTAACAAGGTAATGATAAAGTGCACTGAGAATTTATTAGGTCAGGTGCTGTCCTAAGCACTTTTCATCTCACTCAACAAACTCCAACAAACTCTTTGCTGATCTACAAGGTTATGCATGTATGAAATCAAAATTGGATAATTAATTAAATGCCATTCAAGTTTGGTTTGTAAAAAAATTGACACACACCAGGTACAGTGACAAACATTTGTAATCCCAGTGAAGTAGGGGAATCTCAAGTTCAAGGGCAGCATGGGCAATTTAGGGAGAACTCAAAATAAAAAGGTTTGGGGATGTAGCTCTGTGGTAAATCACCCCTGGGTTCAGTTCCTAGTACCAAAAAGAAAGAAAGAAAGAGAGAGAGAGAGAGAGAGAGAGAGAGAGAGAGAGAGAGAGAGAGAGAAAGAGAGAAAGATAGAGAGAGAGAAAGAGAGAAAAAGAGAAAGAGAGAAAGAGAGAAGGAAAGAAAGGCACTTGTCTCTTTTGTCAGGAAACATTAAGTTCTTGCCCTTGAACCAAAGTCCTCTTGAAAAAAAGAAATCAATACATCTCTAGATCTTGCTCAGCTTCAAATTCTTGAACTGCTTTCTGAGTGCAGAAAATATTGTGGCCCAAACAGGCCATGATGTTCTCTAAGCCTCTTGAGCTCATTATGCACATCACTACATTTTGTGTTTTGGAACTTATAAAGACAGTGTGATGATTTAAAGTTCCATTGATTTTTCATTCCCATAATGAGAAACCAGTCTCTTTTAGTTCATCTTCAACAAAATACAGTTGTCAAACTGATAGAATTAGCCAGAAGCTACTTAATTTTCTAGACTGGAGCTAAGTGCTTAAGTATAGATATAGTATTTCTAACCACAATGGTTAAAATAAAATCTTTACCATATAAATTATATGGTTATAAATAAGAGCTTGACTTAAAAAAAAAAGTTGTCCTCTATTAAGCATAGCTTTTGTTTTCCAAATGACAATTGACAGCTTCATTTTCTAATATTTTCCATATTAGCCAAAGGTTTCCAACTATATTTACATATTCTTGTACTAAGATTTTTGTTTTTGCCAGTTTTTACCAGTGACCATCATCGGGATGCACTTAAAGTTCTTTCTGAATATTACTTTTAGTTACATTTCATTATTTAGCTTTTTAAATATGTCCATAGTCTTTCAGGACATGAGTTTCAACAAGACAATTATACATTTCCAATAAAATTCAATGCTGAAAATTTGAACATTTTATGTAATGGTGAGTGAAATTCAGAACGGTGTTGAAGATTAAAAAAAATCAAAATATGTGCAACAGAGCAGAAATATTTGGAGAGTGATGAACTATTACTGGTTTTAACACAAGTAACATGACTTCTTTAAACCTCACAAATCAAAGACCAGATTAATTGTATTTCTTTTATTGTAAAAAGGATGATTTAGAAAACTTCTAACTTCTAAAAATTTGGTACAATATAGTTTTTATTTTTTTAACAGATAAAGTTTGTTTATAGTCCAAGGAGTATTTATGTTATCACCAAGGCCACTATATACAAACACAAGAGGGGAGCTTTATTTCTTGGTCTCTTCCTCCTTGGACAGAGTCTGTATGATGTCTACCTCCTTGGCCTGGAGCACTCCTCCTAGCGCTTGTGTGCTTCCTTGTTCTTATACCTGCAGGTCTCAGCCTGATCAGCCAGAAGCTTCTTGTCAGCCTTATCTGCCTTCAGCTGTGGATATCCTCCATGAGGATCCACTTGTTTTTGTACACATTGCCCTTTACCTTCAGGTAGAGGCTGTGATATATGTGGTGGTCAATGTTAGATTCACGGTATCTCTGAGAAGCCTACACAGAATCTGCATCCTCTGCACGAAGGTGGCCTTCTCCTGCATTGGAGCATTAGCTGTACTCTTCTGCTTACCTATGCCCACATGTTTGTGCCTCTGGGGAGCCAAGGTATTTTTCTGACATGCAGCCCCATAATGGATAGTCACTGTTTTGTGGATGATCAGCCATTTTTGATCAGCTTCCAGATCTGATCCAGATCTGATAGTCTGATAGTTGGGCTTGGAGATTACATTGGTTTCACTGGGATCCAACCAGATCTTTTTTTAACCACAGCAGAGGACACTGGAGGCAAGCCTCTTCTGAAGTCTCAGCTTCCTTCTGGCTGCAGCTGTAGCTGTGAAAGGAAAGAGCCCAATATAGTTTGAAGCTTTTCATAATATGTATAAGATTTAAACATTAAATACTTGTAACATATTACATGTATGTAACTTACCCATATATTCACACAATCATCTTCATTTGTTAACAGTGTACAAATGGTTACATAGTACAGAGATCATATTTACTTAAACTTGTTTATGAAGAGTTCGGTGAATCATTTTAGTTTTTCATCTATCACATTTTACCAAAACATCCTGAATGCAATGCATGACACACACTCTCCCTCCCTCTCTCCCTCACCCTCTCTCTCTCTCTCTCTCCATATATATATATTACACACACACACACACACACACACACACACACACACACACATATATATATATATATATATATATATATATATATATATATATACATATATTTAATAAAGTTAACACAAAACTCAAAGGCCATATCTGGCCTGCCACTTATTTTGTTTGTTTGTTTGTTCGTTCCAATAGGGGATACTGGGGATTAAACTTAGGGGCACTGAGCCACATCCCCAGCCCTATTTTGTATTTTATTTATAGACAGTGTCTCCGTGAGTTGCTTTGCACCTTGCTTTTGCTGAAGCTGGCTTTGAGAATCATGAAGTCTTCCAGCCTTAGCATCACAAGCCAATATAAACAATATTGTATGGTAACATAATCACAGTAATTTATTTTATAAGTTGTCTGTAATCGCTTTCTTGCTACAACACCAGAGTTGAGTAGTTGGGACAGAGAACTACCAGTCTGAAAATTCTAAAGGATTTACTATCCTGTTACACACAAAAAAAAGTGTGCTGACCCATGGGCTTCATGAATGTGTCATATTGTAAGCTAAATATTTCACTTGCTATTCCAATAAATGTCCTTTTTATGTTTGGAATTTTCCTCTTCTAGATTTTGACTAATGTGTTTAAAATAGAATACAATATGAAAAAAGCCTAAATGTCTATATTAGAATATGCATATTATATTCACTAGTACTGAATATTGCTTTGCATGATCATTTTATAGCTGATTTTATATATATATATATATATATATATATATATATATATATATATATATATATATTTTAAATGTGTAATTTTTATAAACAATCTATTTTAAGGACTCATGTCTCATCTGAATTTGTGGTCACTTAGACTTTATTCAAGGCCAAGAGGCATACACTTTTCAACATTATGAATCACACCTCCCTTGGCTTTGAGCCAAAATGTATTTTATAGGAAGTTGTATTATAGTTCTCAACATCATTAAAAACTACAGGGATATAAGTAGCTCTTTTCTTTGCCCCAAGGCCTTGGATTCCACCCCCCATTGTATGAAGTATAAAAAGAGTCATATTATTTATAGAAATCTAAAGAGAAAATAATGGTAGCTGACATTTGTTGAGCTTCCATGGTACTTCCATGTACATTTTCTCATTTCATCTACACAAGCACCTTAAGAAGGAGGGTGGTGTATTATTGCTGCTTTACAAATATGAAAATGAAGGCTTAATTAATATACTGGCCCAAGATCACACAACCCATAACTGACAGAGCTGGAGCTCATACATAGAGTTGTTAGATAATCAAGGAAAGGCTCTTAACCACTATCTCACTATTAAATAATAGGGGTGAGTATTTATACACTTTGAAATACCTTCACACAAGGTGACATATGTTAATTATCTTGATTTAATTATTTGTAAAATCATTAACATCACTTTATACCCCATCATGCATATAATTATAAATTTAAGTATAACTTATTATAACAGTTTCTAAATAAAAAAAAAATACTTTCACCTGCCTTTAAACATGGTAAGATAACCAGGCTCAAGAATATAACAGAGTTTCCTGGTAAACTAATATCTTCATTACCTTCACTGGCAGACCTCAGTGGGAATGTCATTTTTTTTTTTTTGCTGCCATTCCTCTCGTTGCCTAGTCTCTCCTCCATTCCCCACACACCTGTATACCCTGGAGTGAGTTGAGAAATCATGCCTTTGTGGGGTCTCTGGCTTCTCACCCTATTTATAATCCTCAGCCTATAGAGGTGTCTCAGTTTATTTATTTATTTATTTATTTATTTTTATTGGTCGTTCAAAACATTACAAAGATTGCAGAATCACTAGCTCTGAGACCCAGCAGCATTTACATCCCCCCGCCCTGGGCCAGGGTGGAGTGGGAGTGGGTTAAGGCGGGGTGAAGAGGTTGGGGCCGGCCAAGGGACTGGAGCATCCTCATTGGCTGGCGGTTAGTGTCCGACCTGAGTCGGGAACCCGCGTCCCCATTCACTGTCTTCACCCCTCATCCCAACCCAATCTCCCACCCCCCACCCCCGCCACCCGGGCCCTACTTACCTCCGGTCTCCTCGCCTGTCCCCTTTCCTTCCCAGCACCGTCACCCTTGGGGCTGGAAGGGGCTGCTCTCCGATACGCGAGAGGAGTCCACGAGGCAGGAGAGGGAGGTTGGAACTTAACTCCGCGCTTGTGATAGGGAGCGAGGGGGAGGCAGAAAGAGATAGGGGGAAGGGGCGGAGAGGCGAGGAGAGCCGAGAGGAGGCAGGAGAGGAGTGCGGCGAGAGAAAGAGAGAGAGAGAGAGAGAGAGAGAGAGAGAGAGAGAGAGAGAGAGAGAGAGAGAGAGAGAAAGAGAGAGAGAGAGACCCCTGCCGATCCTGAGCCAGAGGGCGGGCGGAGGGAGGGGAAGGAGTCGCCCCAGCCGTCCGGGAGCGGAGGCAGCGGCTCCGTGGCGGCGGCAGTGGCAGCCCGGCGGCCGCCTAGCTGCCCGCTGGGAGCTCGGCGCTTCGCGGATCCTTGCCCCGGGCAGCTGCTCCCTGGCCGAGCGGAGCCGGGGCACCCGGACGCAGTCTTCTCTTCGTCTCCTAAACCTGACCTCCTCGCAGCTCGGGGGCGGCTCCAGGGCTGCAGAGATAGGGCAGGGCTCCGAGGTCCTGCCGGGCAGCTCGGGAGGAGGCGGAGGCACGCTCAGGCGAGCGCGTGGGTGAACCGGCATCCTGGTAGCCCCTTCCCTCTTTCCGCCGGAGTTGAATCTGTGCAGCTGGTGTCCAGGTGCTGGGCTTCCGGACCGATATCGACTCCCCATTCCCGCCCTCGGCCGCCTTGTCATGCTGCCCAAAGTGGAGACGGAAGCCCTGGGACTGGCTGGATCGCACGGGGAACAGGGGCAGATGCCGGAAAACATGCAAGGTAGGGAGGCGCCGCGTAGCTCGAGGGCCCCGGTGGCTTCTCCACCCTCAGGCTAGCTTGGTGGGCTTCAGCTCCCGCCCGGCGCGGCCCTGGAGCAGCGGGGCTAGGGACCCTGTAGCCACAGGCTGCGGGTCGGCGCGCGGGCATCAGGATCCCTCCTCAGGTGCAGACATAAAAGTTTATGGCTCTTGAACAATGCGGCAGAGCTTTGCCAATCGATGTCTAATTGGTCGCTTCTGATTAAGAGGATTCGAGCTCTAAGGTAACTCGAGCGGCGGGCAGCTCGAGGCTGAAGGTACTTCAGAATAATAAGATCGTTCTGAGAAATGGAATGTGTTACTGGACATTCGAGCAGATTCTCGGTATTGCGGTGTACTTTGATAATCCGTCTGGAGGGAGAAGACTGCAGAAAGAGAAGGCGATCGCAGAAAAGCTGTGCAAGCAGTGTCTGTGAGCACCCCCTGCCAAGCCCAGGCTGACCCCAGGGGCGGCTTGGGTTTGGACAACTTCAAAACTGTTGGCAGAACTTAAGAAAATCAAAGTTACACCATCCTTCCCTGGTAGGGTAATACCGAGTTGAGGGGAGTAGGGAGGTATGGTTTGTTTCTTGCCCCCCTCATCCATTCAAGAGCTGAGATTATAGAAATCCCATTTGTTTTTCGAGCTCTTGATTGCTAACAACAATAACAGAATAAAAAAGAGAGAGAGAGAGAGAGAGAGAGAGAGAGAAAGAAAAGACATGTCTCAGTTTCTGAGTCTAGTAAACAAGAAAAGGAGCTGCTGTCTCTCCTGTACAAATCACTGGTCTGGAAGGTGACCCACTGGAAGGGGCAACAGGGTTGAGTTCCCCTGGGTCCCCTACCCTTCAAAGTCTTCATGGCTGGTAGACTGAGTGTAGTGGGTAGTGAGACTCTCTGAGGGTTGAAATCTCCTCTAGTCATCTGGCTTTGTCACTTAAATACTCAGTTACAAATGTGTAAGAACATTTGAAAATGCTTCTTACAGGGCATATATCTCAAAATTTACAAATACAGAGAGAGATAAGGTGTGTTTACAGTGGTGATTTTTCAGTCTAGAAATTAGTTTATTCATTCATTTACTTCATAAAAGGTACTGCAGCATTTTTTAGGCCCAGCCAGGCTCCTGCTCTTTTCTTTGCCCCAAGGCCTATGGTCCCACCAACCTCATTGTGTGAAATATAAAAGAATCATATTATTTTTATAAACCTAAAGAGAAAATAATGGTAGCTGACATTTGTTGAGCTTCCATGGTACTGTCAATTCTGCAGTTTATTCCAGGAATGCCTGAGTGGTCCTGTCACATAAAACCTGATACTGTCACTTGATCTGGGGACTGAGAGGGATGGCAACCTTCATCATTCTTCAACCTTCATCATTTTCATTGGGTAAACAACACAGTGATGCCCGGATGTAGATCAACACAACAAGAATGTGGCTGTTGCTGCTGTTTACTATTTAACCCTGCACTAGAAATATCACCTGACACATTGAAACCAAGGCCACGGGTTTGATCCCTTGCACCAAAAAAAGTAAAATCTAAAAATAAATCAAAAATAGACCAGAAAGGATGTAAAAACCTTGGAAGAAAGAGATCAAATAAATATCACTATGAAATATAATTGTAAATGTAAAAACCCAAACTACAAACAACAAAAGATTCTGGTAAGCTGCTGGTACATACCAAAATGATCCTAAGTTAGCAGGCAGCACCTAAGAGCTGCCTTGAATCATTGTCACTGGGCCACCTGTTGAGAATTATCTCAGGTGAAGGCTAACCACAGGATCCTTTCGACCATCTGATTTCAAAATGTTTATACTACCAATTCTGAAAATTCTCTTCCAGTCAATGTCCTTAAATTACCCAGATGAATCTTCCTGAAGTGATACAAAGAATATACGAAGCTGATTAAGCACTTTGCTAAGCAGCCTATTTAAAAACAAACAAACAAAAAAACAAACAAAAAAACAAACACCCCCAAATCCCTCAACAGAGTTTTTGGCATATTTACCATCTGAGGACCACCAGCTGCACTCAGTTTGTCCCCTATGCTGAAATAGAGGTAGTCCTGGGACTTTTCGACCAAGGTGAATCAGGGTTTCTGAGCATGATCAAAAGATTAAAAAAAAAAAAAAAGCAATTTCCATAGAAAGTTTGTCACAGATCTTTCAATAATCATTGTCCCTGGGTCTCCTACAATAGTACTTGAAATCAAATGGTTCTGACCCAGTGAGAGGCCAGGATTAAAGAAATATGCTTAGAATTGAATTGAGTCCACCAGAGCTACTACCAAGAGAAATGCATTCCACAGAGTGCTCCTCAGAGAACCTCTCCTTACCAGACTGTAAATCTTTGACTTCTTTTCACTTGATATGTGACCACTTGGAATTCATTTAAATATGACTGTGAATATATGCTCATACATGTTCAGAGCATATTACATATACTTCCATTTTTCCTGGACAACATATGCAGTCTTATGTAGGACTTTGTTATTCACAATTCTGGGATAAGAATGAAATGTTGTATAGCTTTAAAATAAGTTGCATGCATTCTAGATAATTTCTTTGTATAATTTTATATGGTTTTAAATACATCACAATAATGAAAGAGTTAAAACATTACCTTTCAAATTAGAACTAGTTGAAGCCCTTATTTACAACTTTAAAAAATGAACAGCAGAATCTATTCTCCTATCAACTAGATGCAATAAAACCAAGATGCTTTTTCTCATCCCTGACAATTTATGTTTATTTTTTCATCTTTGCATTTGTTTCTCATGTCATATTTGATGTTATCTATGGCTATTGTGTTTGGTCTAGAACCTTCTCTTACTATATGTCCTCATGCAGATGTGTTTGCATTAAGATTATCTATTTGAGTCTGAAACTCTGAGGTGGAGGACTCTATAGGATTGAACTCAGTTGTTTTTCAACTTGACTCTCATTTTGAACACCTGAGAGACTTTACAAATTCAGCCTGGGTGCTAATCCCAAGACTCTAACTCGGTAAGTGTGGGGTGAGGCCCATACTCAGTATTTTTTAAAAACCTAACATGTAATTCTAACACATATCTAAGAGATGAGAAGAACTTTTAATACTGCACTTTATGCTGCCAGGGTTCTAACCTTTCACTCCTGTCAGCCTTTATCTTTTCTAGCATTTCCCCTTTTTTTCACCCTTCTTCTCCCCTTTTCCTTTCCCTTACTTTTTCTGAAACAAGTGAATAAAACCTTTGTCATTTTGAAGGTGCTATTTCACCTTTAACAAAGACAGCACCAGATACACTGGCCATAGACTCCAGTTCAAAAGTCCCATCTTCAGAATTGAAAGAGGAAACCCACACAATCTTTTCCTCACTTTGGATGCTCATAATGGTCACTAAAGTCTAATGGTAATTTCTAAAACAGGAAGGAAATAAAAGAGTATGAGTCCTAGAACTGAATGGAACTGCAGACAAGCTGCCAATATGCAGATGAGCCACCAAAACCTGGGAGCTATTCACCATCTGTCAGCATAGAGGGAGGTTAGAGTGGAAATCCCCAAAATACAAGTGACTCAGTTTTCCCCTATAGAAAATGCTTCATTCCAACTGCCTGATTTCCCTGCTTAAATAAAGGGGATATAACCATGACTGAACAGGAGGGGGAGTTCACCATGCTTCCTGTACTGGTGGCAATGTCAATTGGGATGCTTCTCTACGCTCTGAGGCCTTGGAGAGCTCTCTGCAGAAGCTTAAGATATTGCATACCAGGAAGGGAAAAATAGAAGTTGAAGGGAGATTCAACCAAGCATTTTCTTCTTTGTCAGAGACTTGTGTGGTGGGAAATAATGAGAAGGGCTGTTTCCATTTCAACTTTTCTACTAACAGACTGTGCCACCTTGGCAGATTACCCACCCTTTTTGAGAGTGTTTCCCCAACTGTGAAATGAGACTAACGCCTTCAACACAGGACAGGTGTGAAGGACAGGTGAGTTATTGTACCTGAGTTAGTGCACATTTTAAACATATAGAAACATGAATCTGGATGCACACACTTGTAATCCCAGTGCCTCAGGAGGCTGAGGCAAGAGGATCAGAAGTTTGAGGCCAGCTTCAGCCTCCTAAGTAACTTAGTGAGACTTTGTCTCAAAATAAAAATAAGAGAGAGAGAGAGAGAGAGAGAGAGAGGGAGAGAGCGAGCACACTAGGGTTATGTCTAAGTGTTTAAGCGCCCCTGGGGTTCAATCCCTTGTGCGAAAAAATAATAATTTTTGTTGCTGTGAAAGTATTTGGAGATTATTTGGTATATAAAGGAGGCAAGAGAGAGAATGTGGATGGAAATAGTAAAATGTTTGGATATAACTGATCTCACAGGTATATTTTTATATGTATGAAGATGGACCTTCATTTTAAAAGTCCAATTGTGTCTTCATTGATTTTAAGATATAAGGAGAAAGACATCAACAGTAGATATTTCTTATCAAAGTCCTAATAATATAGAAGCTATCCTTTGATGCTTCCTTTAAACTTAGCACAGGGATAATCTCTTCTTTTCATATCATCTCATCATCTCATTTAATCACAGCCCCAATGATGTAAGAGTTCTCAGTAGCCATTATCCACAACTCTGTGCAACAGTTAGTGTTATTCCCATTTTTCAGATGATGAGTTTGATCAAAAGGGAATTTTTAAAATCTTTCCCAGGATCTGCACCTAATAAGCAGTAGAATAGAGTTTCAACACCAGGTGAGTGTGACTATTTTTTTTAACATTTATTTATTTATTTATATTTAAATATCTTGAAGAGAATGGAAGCCATGCTCTCACTAATTGGAAATTACTTTTTTAAAATTTTAAAATGAATTATTTTTTTTTTCAAAATGAATTCTTATGGGTAAATGTTGGTGTCCATGATCCTAGAGGACATCCCCTTGGTGTTCCCTGTCCTCTACATGGCCTTGGCATTTGGGAAAGCTGACCACCAGAATGGTGGACGATATGCTCACTGTCCTTCCATCCCAAAGGCAAGCCCAGGGAGTGACCCTCAGGGAGGGAGCCAGCCTGCCTTCCTGGGACTCTCCCACAACCAGATGACAAAAGAACCCCTAGCCCATGCCCCATGAGGCAGGCACTAGAGATTGGCACAAACTCCACCAAGAGACTTGGTATAGCAGCAGGGGGATTAGTGAAGTAATTTGGCGGAAGTGTACTGTTTGATTCCACAATGCACACCAATAGGAAAACTATCAGTTGTTGGGAAACCTGTCCTCCTTTTATGAAGGCTTCTTAAGAAAACAAAGAAAAAAACATCTATATTTAGAAATGTGAACTGCCCTTAAAATATTTCTTTTCTTTGAGAGACAAATAATCAACATGCATGTGGCCACATTTGCCATCCTATTTTTTAAACTAGACTAGTATGCAAAATGTCAATCAGCTCTGACCCAGGGTGTAGAAGCTTCCATCAAGGGCCATATTCTTGCTGTGTGGGCCATGGTCTGCACTGCCAGGACACAACCTACCTTATTCTCTGGTCCCAAATTCATGCACACATACAAGAAGGGTCCACAATCATGTCACGATCATTCCACAAACATCCCCCTTCTTCCTACTGCCTCCTGTGTAAAGGACTGTAGTAATACAGTGAGTACAGGCCTAAGTACCAGAAAAGAAAATTTATAGAATTAATCCTCAGAAAGGACAACTCACCCTTGGAAAATGTTGCATAATGTAAAAAAGACAACTACAGCATGATGCAATATAGAGGGAATGGATCCTCAGTTTCTTTGTATATAAAATGAGCTTGGTATTAATACCTAGTTTGGAAGAGTCAGGAAACCATATTGAGAAACATAATTAAACATGCTCAACTCAGCAGTTTCTGGCACATTGATAGCAGAAACTATAAATAGTTTCCTCTTCTTCATATGAAGATTCTGTCACTCTCTGAGCAGTGGAGGCAGATTAGAGTTGATTCATCCAGGTATTTAAGCACAACTTTCTCCAGTGACAACTGCCTTCCACTCAGTCTCTATGTTCACTGCACAAATTAATGAGCTTTCTCTGGGAGAAGCTGCCAACATGGAGATTGTTCCTTCAGAACTCTAGGCTTAGGCTTAAACACTACCCACACTCAGCTTGCAGAACAAGACCTCCCAACACTAAGCCATGTGCTGGCTTTGAAAATAGGAGGTCATCTTGCTGGGGGAGCTGTCCCACAACTTGTTTCACTATGTTCTAAGTATTCTTTGTAGAGTTGCCAAGACCTGCAAGGGTTCAGAACTAGGAAATACATATTGGCTTCTATAATCACTAACACCCAGGAAGGAGAGACAAATGAAGAGGCCTGACCCCATTCAGGACCCATTCCAGATATTTTTTTAAAAAGCCAGTTGCCCACAATACAGGTCACATCGGTTGAACAAGCTGTGATTGTAGCCTATTCAGATCCACAGAGAAACTAAATAGTAACAGATAAATAACCTGAAAGAGCTTAAAAATTCTGTTCTGAATAGAAAAGAATCCCATGTAGGGGCAAGATGGCATGAGAAATTGCAGGTTAATGGCCTTTCACTTTAGAATATAATGAAACACTTATAGTCCCAGCCTGGAATAAAATATATTGTAGGACACTAATGAATATAATAACAGTCTATAAATAAGTTGTGTTAGCACTGATTGCAATAAATTGCCTTGTTTTAATATGATGTTGTAATTAAGATATGATTGGCTTGCTGCCTAATTCTTGCCTAATTTGGCACCAAATAAATTTTTTTTTTCAGCGACAGTAGTTGTGAATGGACCTAAACTACTTTTGCTAATATTCTTCTTGTTGGATTAACATCTATTAGAAAAACAGATCACAAGTTGAATAAATCTGTGCCCTCTTAGGTAACAAATATTGTCATTTCTGACTCAAAATTCTCCCCTAAAAATGTTTCCAATGCAAAAAACTTTTTTCTAAATTAAAACCCTAAATAAACACTCTAGCTTCAATTGCTATTAGTTGATTTATAAGGCACTAATTTGGGAGGTCACATGGCTGGTCACATGCATTATTGGTCTTTACTAGCTTTGCCTAGCTCACACCTTGATGAGTGGGTTATGATAATGATTAACTGGTCTACTTTTCAGGGACCTAAAGGCCACTTTTCCTGATTTCACCACTGAGTCTTCACCTGGGCCTACAGATATCTAATCAGTAACTGGAATAGGATGAAAAGTCTGAAAATCTCAGTCTTTATTCTGTGTCTCTCTCCTTTGTTACCTTAACTTTTTGCCAGACTCTACCAAGTTCTGCATCTAGACATGTGGATCATTTTGGAAATGTTTTGCCTAAAATTAATATAGAGTTAACATGACTCAGAGTGCACAGGGTTCTGTGTCTGTCTCTCTGTCACTCCTCCCTCAACTACCAGCCATGATGAACACAAAAAACAAACCATGAAGGACTGAAAAAAGATGGCATAGGAATTCCTGCAAGCTCTCTGCCAATTCCCAGAGAAGTCTTGATTATTCCTCTCCTTCCCTTCATTATCCTATCCATCTCTCTCATCACTCCTGTCCTGTATCTGTAACTCACCAATTTCCTGCTGACTGGCAAGCAAAGCTCCCTCTTCGTTCTTCCACCACTCAGTAAAGTCTTTCTTTCTCCCCAGAACTCAGCCCTCAGACATTGAGTTTCCTGTGGGATGATCTTCTGATCTGAAGTTGGTAACACAATTTCCCCTTCCATCTGTTCTATAACACTGGGTGCATGCTGTACTCTTGGAAAATACCACTGCAGCTGGGAGCACAGCTGTAGCTGCAATGCCCTTACCCCCCCCCAGCTGCCCCCCACCACACACACACACACACACACACACACACACACACACACAGTTCAGTCTAATCAGATCTCCTTCCTCTGGGTAGCTGTGTGTAGTTCCATTCTAGCACTACACCTATAAAAACATAAGCATCTTCACATGACCCTCTTCATCCTAGTCCTAAGTAGGCATGCATGACTCACTTGGTGTTTCCTGAATGCATATACTCTTTGGGGCATTGGATTAGAACCTAGCTGCATATGGAGGAAACAGAAATTCACAATCGTCTCTGCCTTTAAGTGTTTCAATTTAGAGAAACAGCATTGTACAAACCACTTCAATTTGGCACAATGACATTAGCTTTCCATCAAGTTAAAAGAAAACAGTTCCTAGAAAGCAAATGGAAGTAGCAGCTAATTGGTTGGAAAATGATGGGAAAGATCATGGAGGTGGCTTTTCTTTGCCTGGGAATTAAAGGAAAGACTGCCAGAAAGTCTTCCTATGTATATTCAGACATAAATTAAAATTAAAATATATCATTTCAATGTATGATCCCATGAAAAAAACAAATCCATCATTCCTGAACAGCAAATAGCATTATCTCTTCTAAAAAAACACAAAAAGCAAACATTATAAATCTTGGATTGAGAAGAGAGAAAGGAAGGAGAGGAAGGAAGAACTGCAAGATGAAAGAGAATTTAACACACATGGTAGAAGGTGAACAGAAGAATATCACTATCAAACAGCATTCACACAAATCTTGTCTCCATTTTACTGGCTAAGTGCCTACTGAAACAGTCATATCTTTATATCACCCAGATGTTTTAAGAACTCTTTCAAGTAAATGACTAACAACAGGTAATTAAACTCTAGCTTTCCTTTTATATACTGAATGAAAGAGATTAAGTCTGCACAGAGATGGAGGCTGTAGGTTCAAGCAAGAAGCCAACAGCTTTGTCAGCTGCCCATTTTTCTCATACAAAGCTCATTTGCATGGCTTAAAATGTTAAGATCTGGCTTCTTTAACTAATAGTAGCATAGTACTTGGTCCACAAAGAAAGCCTTTAGAATCAAAAGATGTTTCAGGCATGACAGTTTTAGTTAAAAAGATATTTTATTACTTTAGCATGGTGTAGGATGAAGATGTCCTTATAGTTTATCAACTATAAATGACTCAAGGCTTGAAGAAAATTAGAATTTCTCATGGTCTCTCTCTTGCCAGATATCAGCCAGGCTGCTCACTCTGTAAGGACAACTTTATGAGTTAGGGGATTTTGTGATCCAGGCTCCAATCTAAAAAAATCTCAATACCTTGGGCTCATCCTGACTCAATGAGGACAGCTTGTCACAGAATAGGCTCTAACACTCAGAAGCTGCTAGAGAAATTCCTTCTGGTTTTGTAGTTCCATTTCAGTGCAGAGTCCTGGGGAAAACTAAAGTAGGACAAAGGTCATAAGGAGCTGAATACATGATGGGAGCCACCTGGGTGTCCTGAAGAGACAAAGATTTTCACCATTTCAGGTCAACATTGTGTTTCCCACTTCCCCTAATAAAATGGCATTGATGAAATGACAACAGCTACAACTCATGAGGATGTGCTATGCACCGGGCATTGTACCAAGTGCTAAACCTAATTTATCATTCACAACCACTCTGTGAAATAAATTTTATTACCATTAACATCATTTCAATGTTTTTATTAGTTATACATAGAAATGGAGTTCAACATTTTATAAATACATATAACATTTTTTCCATTTAAATCCCCAGTACCTCTTTTTTCCCTCCCACCTTCACTCTCTGGATCACCTTTCTCTATTCTATTGATCTCCTTTCTATTCATTTACTGTTTTTATGATTGAGGCATTATATATAAAAAGCAGAATTGATAGTGATTTATTCATACATGCACTTAGCACAACTTGGTCAATTTAATTCTGCAGTTCTTTCCCCTTCCCATTCCTCCTCCCTTCCCTAGATTCATTTCCTTTACCCCACCATTCTCCCTTCTATTTTTATGAGATCTTCTTTTATTTTTAATTCCTAATTTCTTTCTAGCTTCTACACATGAAGGAAAACATTCAACCTCTGACTCTCTGAGTCTGGCTTATTTAACTAAGCATGAACTAACATTATATTTTTCGGTGGATAAGGAAAATTAGGCCCAAAAAGTCAGAACTATTTACAGAAAGCTACATGGATAAGGATTAATGGTGCTAGAATTGAAATCCAGCTTTTAAATGAAGTAGATGACTTACCTATCATGTCATAACCTATGATTACTCTTCAAATAAACTCAGGTTAATGGAGAACAGAGAAATATGATGATCTGATTTATTTCTTGGGCACAAGAAAAATGAATCCCTATCTATTAATAATACTAGGGGTCATCCTTCACCTATTCCAGAACTTATCCACACATTTCCCATGGGCCAGATTTGTTTCTGTCAGAGGAAATGGCATATTTTAAAATCAAATTATTTTGTATATAGGGGAATGTGTGTAGGAGGTAGAATCTATCGAGAGAGGCATCCTATTCAGCTTTGGAGATGAAGATAGGATAAAAACGACATAGCAGGGAAGAAATCCAGATTTCTTGTTCTTGACAGAGATGTCAGAATAATAAAGGGAGAATGTCTCTAGGTATTTTTTCTATTTCTTTCTGGGAGGAAAATAGATTCTTTAGGGATAAAAGTCAAGCTGCATCGATTTTAAATGCAGAAAAAATATTTCTTTATTCCTAACTCATTTAGTAGCCTGCACTATGGATTGGAATAGTAAAATGACAATAATAGTGTTATCGGAGTTGAAAACCAGGGGCCCTACTTGGGAGGTACCAAGAAACAAGATCTGGCCAAGTTCCCCCCCCAAAAAAAAAACAAAAATAGAAAGAAGAATGATGATAAAAAATAAAGGAATTTTTTAATATTTATTTTTTAGTTGTATACAATATATTTTGTTTTTTTATTTTTATGAGGTGCTAAGGATTGAACCCAGGGACTTGCATGTGCTAGGTGAGTGGTCTACTGCTGAGCCACAACCTCAGCCAAATAAAGGAATTTTAATCAATATGACCAGATATTGGGAAGACAAGTGAGATGAAGCATCTCTGCCCTGTCTTCAGGATACAGACATGTCCCAGACTTCCAGATTATATAGATAAGAGGACCAGAAATATGCATACTCAAGCCATTTTGATCAGAGTGGTCTGGTTGATCATTATCTCAGTCAGACAGGGTCTTTCCTGAAATAAAGCTGCTGTTGACTGAGGGATAATTTCCTCTCATCACAAGACATTTAGGATTAGATATAATGTTCCTGGAATGCAAGGTGACTCAGAGCGAAAGAGACAGATATGTCAATATTGTTATCTCATTTTAACCCGTTGGACATTGTAATCCCAAGGAAAGAATCAGTAATTTTAACAAAGGCAGCCTCTAAATTCTTGTTACAATAGCACTTATTTGGGTTTTACAATGATATACAGTGCTTTAGTGTTTATTATCCTCACAATACAGCTAAGTGAAAAAGTAGGATGGAGATTATTAACCTCATTCTCTAGTGAGAAAACTAATTTTTAAAAAGTGAGAAGAAAGAACTATTAACTTAGTCACACCTGATTGATAATTAAAAGTATACAGTTCCAAATGTCTCTTTGTTGAAATTCAGGAACTAGATCAAATGCAGAGTAAAGTTCTCAGAGGGCAGGTTGGTGAAGTCCTCAACACTGATACTACTTTGTTTGCACAATTTGCTGTTCTTATTGCTTTAGATTAAGAGGTAGGTATATGTCTGTGCATCAGAGTGCATCAACTGATTCTCAAAGACATTTCTCATACATAACCATATTTTAGATGGAACTGAAGGTTGAAAAATAGTAAGTGCCAACAGAATAAGTATATAATAGCTTTATTTGTGCTTCCAACTAAGAAAAAACTAAATACATGTGTTCTATTTTTCTTGCCCATTGTGCTAGAAAATCTAAACAAATCAAAATCAAGGAAAGAAAACTACAGACCAGTAATCTTAATAAACTCAGATGCAAAAATCTTTAATGAATTATTAGCAAATCATATTCAATAATGTATTAAGAAGATTGTATATCATGAGCAAGTTAGTTTTATTTCTAGGTTTCAAGAATGGTTTAACATGAATCAATAAATGGAATTCACCCCTGAATTGAGGGGGAAAAACTCTTAATCATCTCAGTAGATGAAGAGGAAGTCTTTGAAAAACTCCAGCAGTCATTCATGATAGAAACACTGAGGAAATTAGGAATTAAAGAAACTTGTCTCAACATAATAAAGGCTATCTATGAGAAAGCCAAAGCTTAAATGGGTATATTTAATGGGTATTTACTTGAAAGTATTTACTTTAAA
Organism: Callospermophilus lateralis; assembly: GCF_048772815.1. Lineage (NCBI taxonomy): Eukaryota > Metazoa > Chordata > Mammalia > Rodentia > Sciuridae > Callospermophilus > Callospermophilus lateralis. The sequence continues at coordinate 47,050,413 of NC_135308.1, forward strand.
TTCTGAAACAACAGAGAGTGTCCCTCTCACCACTCCTATTCCATATAGTACTAGAGATTCTAGCCAAGAATTAGGCAAGGAAAAAAGAAAAGGGATAAAAATAGTAAAAACAACATCAAGTCATCACTGTTTACAGATGATATATCCTATACGTAGAAGATCCAAAAGGCTCCACCAGAAGATTGCTAGATCTAATAAATAAATTTAGGAAAGTAGCAGATTTTAAAATCAACATATGAAAATCAAGAGCTTTCCTATATACCAATAATGACTCTTCTGAGGAAAAAAAAAACAGGAAAAGAATCCCATTCACATCACCTAAAACAAAAATAAACAAAAAAGGAATAAAAACAATAAAAGATGCAAAAAACTCTACAATGAAGACTATATAAAACTGAAGAAGTTACAAAGACAGAAGACTATGAAAAGCCTCCCATGTTCATGGATAGGAAGAATTAAAACTGTTAAATGGCCATACTACCAACAGCAATATATAGATACAGTGAAATACCCAACAAAATGTCAATGATATTCTTCATAGAACTAGATACAATAGTCTTAAAATTTATTTGGAAGAGTAAAAGACCAGAACAGCCAGAGGAATTCTAAGTAAAAAACAAACAAACAAACAAACAAATAAGCAAGTAATGCTGGAGGTATCATAATACCTGACGACTTCAATTTATACTGCAGAGTGATAGTAACAGCAATTGCATGTCACTGGCAAAAAAAAAAAAAAAAACAGACAGACATATAGAAGACAAGGAAACAAACCCACACATCTATAGTCATCTGATCCTTGACAAAGATGCCCAAAAACCTATACTGGAAAAGAGATAAAACTTTTAGCAAATGTTGATGGGAAAACTGATTATCCATAAGTAGGATGATGAGACTAGATACTTATCTCTTACCCTAAGCAGAAGTCAACACAAAATGGATTAAAGATCTAGGGATTTTACCAGAAACTGTGCAATTCCTAGAAGGAAATGTAGGGTCAACACTCCAAGATACAGGTGCAGGCAAAAATTTTCTCAATAGGACATTTAAAGCTCAGTAAAAATACCAAGAATTAATAAATTGGAGAAACAAACAATTTAATCAAATTAAACTGTTTAACTGCACAGCAAAGAAAACAATTAAGGACGAGAAGAAAGAATCTATAGAATTTGAGAAAATCTTTGCCAATTACTCTTCTGATGAAGAATTAACATCCAGAATATGTAAAAAAATTCAAAAACTTAATACCAAAAATAACCCAATCAATAAATGGGCAAATGATCTAAACAAATACTTTTTGAAAAGAAAAAATACAAATGACCAAAAAAATGAAAAAAAGATGTTCAAAATATTTAGCAACTAGGGAAATGTAAATCATATCTACACTAAGAGTTAATCTCTAGCTGGAGGGGCAACTATAAAGAATATGAACAATTATAAACACTGGAAAAGGTGTGGAGAAAAACAAACACTTCTACTCTATTTGTGGCATTGTAAATTAGTATGAACACTATAGAAATTAGTATAGAGGGTCCTCAAAAGAGTAGTAATGGAACCTCCATTTGATCGAGCTTTCCCACTCCTCAGTCTTCATCCTAAAGAATTAGAGTTTTCATAGTATAATGACACATACATAACCATAGTTTTAGCCTCACAATTCATAAGAGCCACATTATGAAGACTGTAGAGATGTGCATCAATTAATACAAGGATAAAGAAAATGTGCATATGTACACAGTGCAGGTTTATTTTGGCATAAAGAAGATAGAATTATGACACTACAGGGAAATGAATGAAATTCAAGAACATTATCTTAAGAAAAATAAGCCAAACTCAAAGACAGACAAGCATCATATATTTCTCTTGTAAGTGGAAGCTAGGGAGAAAAAGGAAAAAGGGTAGAAGGTGGATTTCATGAAAATGAAGAGAGACCAGTAGAGCAGATGAAAGGGACCAGGGAGAGAGGAGGAAAGGGAAAGGGGAAATTGTAGTGAATGATATTGGTCAAATTATGCTGTTATATTATTGGCATGTACAAATATGAAACAAGATAACCAACCATTATGTATAAGTATGATGTACAAATAAAACACATAAAAAATATAATTAGAGAGATATCACACAGGGACCACAGAAAGGTGATTCCTCGTGAGCAGAAGAGTCAATCATCATAAGGCATTAACAGTGTTCAGTCATTTATAAATGTAACAGAATACTTGGGAAAATTGACCTGCAGAGCCAAGCTCACTTAGGACACACTGATACCTTGGGTTATGTGTTGCTCACATTATAATAAACTTCATATTATTATCTATAAAAAGAAAATAATGATATTAGCACCATATAAGATTTTACAAAGACTAAATGGGATAATGCAGAAAAAAGAATAGAGCAGGGTCTACCATTTTATAAAATCTCAAAGTTGGTAGCTATCACAAGTAGCAGCAAAAGTAGCAGTAGAAGTAGTAGGGAAAAGATACCAAATGGATATGGTTAAATGAGACTCAAGAATGGGGATGGGAGAGAGCATGTCAAGGAACACATCAGACCTGAAAGGATCACTTGAAACCCAATAGACTAGTCAGTAGGAGATCTACCACCAAGGGGAGCAGATAAAGGAAGAACTTGAAACAGAGATTTAAGAACCAGAGTGAGGAGCAAATTCACAACTGACATGCAAGAATGAGACCCCTCTATTATTCAGGTCTCCAAACACCAGGCTGTAGACAGTGTGGTGTAGACAACAGGACCACATTGCTATCCACTCTCTCCTGACTCATCCCCAGCTGATTGGCCCAAGGGGAACATCTAAGTAGGAACTGTCCATCTGGGGACCAGCTGGTTTTCCACTCAAAATACAGAACACTTCCTTTCTATTGGGAATTCGAAGAAAGTAAAGATGCTAACTCCCAGTAGAAAAGAAGTGTTCAAATATCAATAATTAGACTTATGAGGAATAATATGTAGCCAAAGAAAGGAGGGATTTGAACTTTACCCCCACAATAGTCCTACTGCATTGGCCTTGGAGAGGGTGACAGGGACTCCTGAAGCAGAGACAGTTCCCGCAGCAGCGGTATTGGTAGCTCCTGTGACAGCGTTAGCTGGGACCCCAGATTGGCGTTGGTAGCCATGGTGTCTCCCGTTCCTGTGGTGGCTCCTAGGGCATGGGCCTTAGTGACTCCTGCAGCAGCAGTGATCCACTGGGGCCATTGGGCTTGGTGGCAGCTCCAGCGTTGATGGCTGTGGCGGCTTCTAAGGCTCCGGTGGTAGCAGCAAGGCAAGGTAGACCTTGGCTCCTGCTTCTGTGGCTGCACCTATGTTCCTGCCGCTGCACTGGAGGCGAAGGCTTCTGTGCTAATGGTGGTTTGGGAATGGACACACACTATTGGTTAGCTCAGGTGCTTCACCCTCACCTCTGGTTTCCGCTGGGGGCTTACTGGCAGAGACCTTGTATAAATTTGGACCAATAGTGTGGATAGTTTTTCTGAACCCTTATTAGCATAAATTTGAACCAATGGGATTGACCCAAGAGGTATATATACCTCTAGCTGCACTCACCAGTGCAAGGTGCTGTGGTTTCTTGAAGGTTGGACCCTCGAAACCCTCGAAACCTGCAAAAGAAGGTTGGTGGTGAGCTTTTGTGGTCTACTGGAAGTTGGGTGAGCAGAGCCTGCTATCAAGAACTGCTTGGCTGCAGAGGCTTGCCACTTAAGAGGAACCCACCCGCACTACAAGCAGGAAAATCTTCTTTCACCACAGGGACCATTTTTAGGAAGGTATGTGTACTTATTCATATACATTAATACAAATGAGATTACATTTTCTTTACATATATTATTTCACACATTTTTTATTCAATATAAGAAATTGGTTTAAAAATTGGACACAGGCAATACATGCTGGTACATACCTGTAATCCCAGTTGTTAGGATACTGAGGAGGAAGGGTTTCTAGTTCAAGTTTCCTTTTCATTTTAAATGACTAATAGAAAATCTGTTTCCAGGAATTGTCTGTTTTACATAAATTGTCAAATTTTAAGATCAAGAGTTACATTGGATTATACCATTTTCCTGGTAATATGTGTGGGTCTTTCAAGTTGCCTCTTCTTTAATTCCTGATAATTGAAAAGTTTTACTCCCCTCTTAATCAGTATGATTTAAAATTTATCAATTTTATGTTTTCTTTTAATATTCAGGTTCGTATTGAATTTTCTTTACTCATTTTCTTTTATCTGTTTTACTGATTCTGAGTTTCATATTTGTTATATTGTGCCATGGATTGAAAATTTTATTTTTTAATGTGAATGCTCAGGTTAATTATTTTAAAACTATCTTATTTCTAATAGAAACCTTTAATGCTACACATGTTTCTGTCAACCTTATATAAATGCACTCTGTAGATTTTACTTACATTTTCAATATAGTCTTAAGTTTTAAAAAATTTTTATTTGTATCTTTGATTCATGGATTACTGAGATTTATGCTCTTTGATTGCCAAATATTAGGGATGTTATACATTTTCTGTCTTTTTCGTGTGTGTATGTGTGTGTGTGTGTGTGTGTGAATGTGTGTCAGTGTGTATACATGTTGCCAAGGAATGGATGCAGTGCTTTAAGTATGCAATGTGAGTCCTGTACTATTCGACTGTTTACCCCAGCCCCATTATTACTGAACACATACTTTGTATGATATCAATAATGACACATTTTAATGTTTGTTTTACCTGTGCATGGATTGTTAAATATTCTGTGTGCATTTGAGAAGTGCCCTTTTTCTTGGTGGTGGGATTTTGTTCTGTAAATGTCAATTAGTACTAGTTCTCTGATGATTTCATAAAGATCATCTATGAAATGTTGAATTTTTGTTTAAATTTTTTATTAATTGTTCAACTAGCACTAATGGAATCTCCATCTTTGTCATTGGGTTTAAATATGTTGCTTATAAGTCTATCATTTAATGGGTTCACATACTTTAAAACTTTTTGGGAGAACATGCAAATTTAGGATTTTAAGATTTATGGAATTGTTCTCTTCATTAGGTAATGTGACTTCTATCTCACATACTAGCTTTTTTATCTTATTAGATCTACTTGAGCATTCTTTTGGTTAGTGATTTCATAATGCAGATTTTCTTCCCATTGCTCAAAAGACGATAAATGATTTTAATTAAATGCCTGCCAATACCGAAATATCCTTAATGTAGGAGGTTTTATTTTATCCTACAGTATCATGGAAAATATTTTATAGCTTTTTAATTTTGAATTCAGTAAATACAGTATGAACATTTATGACTATGCTTTTTAATACAGTGTGAATTGTCTGTAGATGTAAACATTTCAAATCTTAGTCGAGCAAAATTTTTCTCCTGATGTCCAATCATGCTGACATTAAATTTGCCTTTCTGTATTTTGCTATTTGATGTACAGTGAAGCAAATGTGTCAGGAATGAAGAATGTTTTAAAATTAAGTGTTAAAATAAAAATTTATGATTTTTACACTTGTTTGTGAATGCTAACAATCTGCTATTTAAGTTGAATATAGTAGTAAAAAGGATAATGCTATAGTGGTAAGCTAACACAATTTAAAAATAAATCAAAAGATTATGCAGGAATATTGGAATTGGAAAGTCAAATAGATGAAAGAAGATGGCAATCATGTTTCTCACTGTTACAGTAAAATTTTGTTCTGCCTTTTCAATTTTTCTCTAGATCTATGAAAATTTACCTATATGGTATACACACAAACTCTTACATTCATTCATTAAAGAGAAAGGAGAGTTCTAGAACGTACTTTATACCAAGAACAAAATTTTAACTGAAAAAAAAAAGAAAATAAAAGTAATAAAAATGTGAAAACTAGATTTTTGAAGGGAGAGAACAAACAAAATTTTTAAATATATTTTTAATTGTTGATGGGCCATTATTTTTATTTATTCATTTATATGTGGTGCTGAGAATCAAACCTAGTGCCTCACAGGTGCAAGGCAAGCAATCTACCACTGAGCCACAACCCCTGCTCTTATAAAAGTATTTTAAGAAAAATATCAAGGTTTCAGGAAGGCTTAGGGAGGTGAGCCATCATGGAGTTGCATTTCACATAGGGACACATGTTGACTCTGGAGAAAGGTATTTAAAAACAGAGAAAGAACTTTACTTTCGTCAGCTAAAGTTTAAAAAATCATTGCTAAGCTGTTGGTTGAGACCCAAAAGGCTATAAGCTAAAGAAAGTGGGCAATCAGAAATTGATAGGCCCTTACAGAAGCTGTAATTAAGATTGTAATCTTTTCATCTTTTGAAATTGGAGTGTTGTATTTTCAAATCCTAGAACTCCAAGTCACAATGGCATAATAAAATATATAATAAAATATATATGTTTTTAAGGAAAATTGTGAACTAGCTGTGTGCAATGATTCCTATACTTAGCACTCACAAGCTTCTACATTCACTTGCACACTCACACAGACATGTACACACACAAAAAACAGAACCAAGACATGGAGGATATAAAACATTATTGGAAAACCAATAGAAAAAGTAGAAAAATAAGCAATCCTACAGTTATTGGGTTCTAAGACACATTTTATAGATTTTTAAAAATATATTTTAAAAAGTAAAATGTATATTTTTAGAATGATTGCAAACTTAAAATAATAAAAAAGCCTAAATGGAAATGCTGTATCTAGCCAAAAGGTAATTAAAACATTTTTGGTGTCAGAGGTAAGTTTTATCTTAAATTTAAATACCACTTAAGTATGAATTAATGTACATGGGTTGGGGAGTATGGTTAAGAGATGGAGAAGACAGAATTAAACAGAATAGTACACATTTAATTGGAGTACTAAACAAAAGTTAGCAAAAAAATAGACAGTAAAAATGGCATGTTAATGACTGAGCGGATGAATGAATGAGGGACAAAATATATATATATATAGTAAATTACCATTCATCAGGTATTTGTTAAGCATTACTTTTTCTCTGCTTAGTGAATAATCCCATCATATATAATGCTATTCTTTAGTCACAATATTTTACTTAAATTGAGGCTGGGGATGTTGCCCACTTAAGGTGTTCCTACTTAACTTGCCTGAGTCCAGAGTTTGATTCCGAGCACTGAAAACAAAGAAAAAAGTAACATTGTTTAAAACAAAACAAACTTAAAAGCTACTATTGTTTGAGAGGTGATTGTGGGCAATACAGGAAAATCAATAAGAGTCTGGGATAGGTTTATAAAATGTCTACCTTTATGTTTCGCATATGAACAGTATATCTAGTCGTAATACTCTTTATATAGTCTCAATTTATGTCAGTACCTTGATTTTTATCAACAGATTTATGGAGTCCAAAAGGAAGGTATTGATCTCTCCATTCATCAGATATAAAAATATTACATAAAAAAGAGAGTAACTCAACTTTATACTTGAGAGTTTTTAAACTAATCATTACTATATAAATCAAGTCAAAGAAAATCATTGAATTTATCATAGAAATGTTAGTTTAGCCCATTAAGAAAACTTTTACTAGTTGACATTATTTAGAACTGAATGTCTGAATGAAATTGGTGAGTGATGGTTTTAATTAGACTTCATCTCCTAATGTAACATATTATTTTTACCCATCTTCTGAATCAATAGGATATTGTGTCACTTCAATACAGTGCTTAATTTGTGGTTAGCACTAATGTCATATTGCAGTAAAGCTCATACTGAAAATTTCCTGCACTTTCCCTATGCCTAGGTCTTTTCCAAAGTATTTCATATGCAAACAAAGACAACAAAATGCTAGCATGTTTCTGAAAACTCCATTATTCTGAAAGAAAGGAAAAATAAGTTGGACTGAAGATTTTTTTTCTCTTCCTGTCAATAAGAGTTGAGTCTTCCTGCCTGAGTATAAATCAGTGAATGAAATTAACTTTTCCTATTTAATTCTCTCTCCTTCAGGAAAGGAAATGAGTTATTGAAATGAAAACAAGCTTACATTCTTCCTCTTATTTCTTCCCTATCTTTTAGGAAAACCTTACTGCAAATCTATTTTGTATGGATGGGGTCTACCACTGTATTGAATCTTCATTTTGAAATTAGCATCAAACACTGCTTGAAGGTACTTGACTGGTGTTCAGGAAGTAACATTAACAATTCACTACCAATTGTGGAAGACTCCACAAGTTCTAGGCATTTACTGCTGCTGTTTCAGATACACTTAATTACATAAATATCTTCTAATTTTACTGCAATGCCCTAAAAATATTTGAGTGTTTTAAAACCATTTTTTCCCAGTGGAGAATCATTTCACCAAATGCAGAATAATAACTGCAAGGTGGTAGAACAAAGAATTGAGAAATGATATATAGTACTAAAAGAGAGCTTACAAATCAATGCAATTCCCTTATTTTTACAAAAGTGAAAGATAAGGCTCAGAAGGTGAAATGAAATAATCAAAGAACTTTTAAAAAGTAAAATGAGTTTCTGTATGATATTCGGATACAAAATCCTGAATTATGCTAATCTCTTCCCCCATTGGGTTCTTTCTCTTCCTAGACAGACTTTTCATTGATTTCTACCTTTATTCTTCATTCCACCTAATATTTAGGAGTCCCTGTTCTGTGTCATATACTGTTCTAGTCTTTGTGAATACAAAAGTGGGGGAAAATTAAAATTATCACTATCATATGGGGTTTATAATCTGGTAAAGAAGATGATCTGTAACACAATGAATAAATTAATTGTATAAAAGAGGCAAATGAACCATGGAGTTAACAAAGCCCAGTTTTCAGGAAAATCTGCTGATAGCAATTTCTAAGACTTTAATACATTTTATTTAGTTACCATGTTGTAGAATATACCTACCTCTTCAAATTATTCCTCCTATATAATTAGAAATTGTGTCCTTTCACGAACAACTAGCTAATTTTTCCACTCTGTTTTCCCAGGCCATGGGAACTACTATTCTGTTCTCCTAAATTCAATTTTTTAGTTTTCACATGTAAATAAGATTATAAATATGTCTTTCGGTGCAAGCCTTGCTTCACATCAGAAATGGCTTCCTGATTCATCCAGGTTGTCACAAATGACAAGACTTGTATAAAAATAAACAAAAAAAGTCAAGTAGAAATATATTCTGTATATGTACCACGTTTTCTTAATTAATTTTTCAATTGGTGTATAATTTGATTTTGTCCCAGTTTTGAGTATTTTGCATTATGCTGCAGTAAACATGGAAATACATATTATCTCTTTAAAATATATGAGCTTTAGGTGGATAGGTAGGTAGGTAGATTGATTCATTCATTCCATGGAGTATCGCTGGATCATATATGATCATATAGATTCTCTATTATTAATTTTACAAGGACTCTCCATAGTGTATTTCATGTGGCTGTACTTATATCCCAATCAATAGCATGTAAGCATTCACTTTTTTCCATTTCCTCTCTGAAAATTGTTATCTTTTATCTTTTTTATAACAATGTTTTTAATTGGATAAGTAGATGTCTTGTAGTTTTTATTGTCATTACTTTTATGATTAGGGATATTGATCATTTTTTTCACAGAAAATTTTACATTTTTATTCTTTCTTTGGAGAAGCATCTATTCAAATTATTTGCCCTACTTTAAATAATTTGTTTTTATAAAATTGAGTTGTTAGATTTTCTTATATACTTTATTTATTAGCACCTTATCAGACATATTTTCTTCAGACATTCTCTTCTGTTCTATTGGGTTTCTCTTCACTCTGTTAGTTATTTTCATTCCAGAGCAGAAGCTTCTTAGTTTTATATAATCTCATTTAACTACTTTTACATCTGCTTCCGTGCACTTCAATGTCCTGAGGTGTTTCCCCTATGTTTTCTTCTAGTAGTATCATAGTTCTAGGTGTTGTCAAAAAGTTATTCCGGGGGCTGGGGATGTGGCTCAAGCAGTAGCGCACTTGCCTGGCACGCATGTGGCCCGGGTTTGATCCTCAGCACCACATACAAACAAAGATGTTGTGTCCACCAAAAAATAAAAAATAAATATTAAAAAATTCTCTCTCTCTCTCTCTCTCTCTCTCTCTCTCTAAAAAAAAAAAAAAAAAAAGTTATTGCCAAAATCAGCATCATGGAAAATTTCCACTGTGTTATCTTTCAGTAGTTTCATATACTTTATTTACATTTCTAAACTATTGTGAAATCTTTTGGTATATTTTGATAGACAAGGCCTAAATTCATTCGTCTCTATGTTGCTATCTAATTACCCCAACACCATTTATTGAAGAGACTGTTCTTTCCCCATTGTATTTTTGGTACTTTTACTGAAATTCAAATGACAGTAAATAACTGGATGTATTCCTGGGCTTTCTGTTCCATTTGTGTTTGTATCTGTTTTTAAGCAAATACCATGCTGTTCTGGTTACTATATCACTGCAGTTCATTTTGAAGTCAGGCAGTATGATGCCTACAGCTTTGTTCTTTTTGTTCAAGACAGTTTAGGTTACTTGTGGTCACGTTTCATATACATTTTAAGATTGAATTTTCTGTTATTCTAAAAATTGTCATTTGACTTTTGCCAGAAATTGCATTGACTCTTTTTTTTAAAGTATTTTTAATTGTAGATGAATACAATACCTTTACTTTGTTTATTTTTGAGTGTGTGGTGCAAAGAATTGAACTCAGTGCCTTACAAGTGCTAGGCAAGCACTCTAACCACTGAGCCACAACCCTAGCCCCTGCATTGACTCTTTAGAGCACTTTATGAAGTGTAGCTCTTTATAAATATTACCAGTTCTTATAATTCTTGCCCACAGGATGTTTTCCATTTTTGTATCTTCTTATAATTACTTTCTAAATGTTTCAAACTTTTCAGTGCACAGACATTTCACCACCTTGATTAATTTTATCGCTAATGACTATTACTATTATTTTGGTATTCTAAGATGTTTTTTTTTAATTTTTTTCTGATACTTTTTAGGATATAGAAATGCTATCAATTATTATATCCTACAGCTTTACTGAGTTCATTTAATATTTCTATCTGTTTTGTTGGTAAAGTTTGTGTTTTGTCTATACAAGATGTTGTTTTCCACCAAGGGACAATTTGTCTTCTTCCTTCCTTTTTGATGTAGGTCTCCTTTATTTCTTTCTCTTGAATTGTTACTTGACTCAGATTTATTGTAATTAAATAGAAATGGTGAGAATGGATATATTTTATTATGTTTCTAACCTTAGAAAAATTCAATCCCTCCCAACTTAAAATTTGATATTTGCTATGGATTTTTCATATATGGCTTTTATCATGTGGAGACGCTTTTCTTTTCCACTTATTATATCAACTTTTCTAAAGAAATGATGTACAATGTTGTTTAATGCTTTTTCTGTGTTTATCGAGATTTGATTGCACAGATTTCCCAGTCATTCTTTTCACCTGATATATTACATTTTTTGATTTGCATATGTTGATCCCTTCTCGTCTTCCTGGGGAAAATCCCTCATGATCATGAAGAATGATTCCATCAATATGGTGTCTAATTTGGTTTGCTAATATCTTGTTAAAAAAATTTTGTCTGTGTTTGGGAGGGATATTGAACTTTAATTTTTATTTCTGGTTTTGTCATTGTCTTTGGCATCAGGGTAATTCTAGCTTCTTCAAATGAGTTTTGAAATCTGTTCTTTTCTTCAGTTATTGAAAGAGTTTGCAGTCATTAAAATTATTTCTTCCTAGAGTGTTTAGTAGAGGTGAGCAATGGCAGTAATACCTTGGGCTTTTTTTATGGGACAATATCTATTATTGAAGCAATTTCTTCACTAATTATTGGCCTACTCATGATTTTATTTATTTATAAACTCAATTCTGTTAGATTATATGTGTTAGGGAATTTATCAATTTTTTCTTGGTGTTCAAGTCAGTTTGTGTATAATATTCATAGAAGTATCTTCTGGTTCTTTTTTATGTCTTTAGTATTGGTTGTAAAGTCTCCCTTTTCCCTTATAATTTCATTTATTTATGCCCTTTCTTTTGTAGATTTTGCCAAAACTTTGTCAATTTTTACAAAATAATTTCAATTTCATTTACATTATTTATTTTTTTCTAGTTTTTACCATTAATTTCTACTCTGATCAATTTGTCAATTTCTTTTGTATTATTCCTTGGAGTCTATCACTAGGTTATTTGGGAGTTTCCTTTTTTCTCTTTGTTACAAGGGATTGAATTTAGGTACATTTATCTAGTGAGTGACATCCCCAACCCCTTTTAAATTTTTTTTGAATCAAAGTATCACTAAATTGCATAAGAATTGCTTTGAACCTGTGATTCTCCTGCCTCAGCCTCCTGCATAATATTTTGTTTAACTTTTATGACCAACTTGAAGAGTAATGGGGGAGGAGGAAAGCAGCTACCTAGTATCATAATTAGCTTTTATCATTTTCCAGTTACTTTCCTCATGCTATTAAACTTCTGATTTGCCTTTGTATCAAAAAACTATTGAGAGAAACAACATACCAACATCTAAATTACAAGCATAAATAGTTGTTTCTCAAATTTCAAATATGGTCTTGAATCCCACAGTAAATACCACTCATTAAAAAAAAAATTAAATCCCAATACGAAGAACCTATTATGTATATGTTAAATGGGAAATAAGTCAAAATGTAAGAAATTTTTAAAAAATATATCAGTACATAGAATGTCTGTAATAGGACAGGGAATCAAAACCATTAAATGCAGATGAAAATTCAAAGTTTAGGAAATCAGAAATATTATTTGGAGGTGAGTAACACTATTAAAGTTGATTGGTTGAGCAAATTGAAAAGTAAAGGATTGATAGCAAATAACTCAAATACCACATGAACAAATTATATTGATGTCATCAACTGGGAGAGGGGATTAAAATTATGTATAAGATTCATACCCAGTGGGCAACACATAAATTAAAAATTAGAAAACAAAGTAGCAGTGCCTAAAGTAGAATTTAAATGTCAATAGTGCATATGGATAGAGAAAATACATTGTAATTTCAGATTAACTAAAATCAAATAGAATACACTTTATATATAATATATAATATAATCATACAAAATATAATCATTCTTCAAACCTAGAAGTACCTCTTCACAGTCGTCTAGTCCAGAGGAATCAGACAACTTGTCTTAAGTCATTGAGGCTATCACAAGATAACATGGACTGGGAGACTTATAAATAACAGAAATATATTCGCCATGGTTCTGAAAGCTGAGAAGTACAGTCTAAGACATTAGTAGATATAGTGAGTTGTTAAGAGTCCACTTCTCAGAGACTGCACCTTCAACATTCCTTGTATTTTTATAGTGTACCCTCACTTTTAAAATGAGCAAATTTCTTTGCAAAATGTTGTTTTGTATTATTGAAAGCAAGATACCTAGTAAATGGAGACAGGAACTCACATCCATCTCTTCCCACTTTAATACTTTTTTTAAAAAAATTGTTTTAGTTGGACACACTACCTTTATTTTATTTTATATAGTGCGGAGGATCAAACCCAGTGCTCTGCACATGCTAGGCAAGTGCTCTACTGCTGAGCCACAACCCAGCCCCCACTTTAATATATTTTTTTGTTCCTTCCCAGTTAATTATATATAATCTTCAGTATATTAACTCCAGTTTAGTGATTAACATTTCAAAGATTACTTAAGATATAAATCTCCAGAGCTTTAAGGGTTTGATTTTTCCACTGACCTTTTCCAGCAGATTGTAGTGTACATGAAAAGGTCCTTTGTAACAGAGCTCCTGGTGGGCAATCAACCTCTGAGCAGTGTTTGTCAAGGAGACTGTGGTATCATGTCTCATGTTCAACTTTCTTGTGATGCATTTCTTCCCCAGGTTGAAATTTTCTCTAAAAGTTATTTTCATACATTTTGAAGTATTATTTTTATGTTGTTAAGAGATACAAGTCTGTTATACAATGTAGCAATTGCATTTACATACTTTTGTTCAGAAAATTACATACCTAAAACATTTTTACCAGTAATTCAGGGGATATTTCTGTCAATTTGTGGAGCTAATGATAGGATTTGCTTGTTTAAAATTTGCATCACTATAAACCAACTAGAGAAGTATAATTTATAGTAATCTAGGGAGAAAGAAATCCTATACATTCAATTCACCTAATAGTGCTAAAGATATGAATTATACTCTTTTGAAAATTGGGATAAAAAAGCATTTTGTGAATGAAAGACAGTTAAAATTTGTATCAATCTATAGCAAATTTCTAGAATGGTGCATTTTTTAAGCATGTATAAGAATTTAAAACAAAATGCAATAATCACTGAAGGCAGTCTTGGTTTTAGGAGCACATCATGACAACTAGTTACAGATTACATTTTGAAATAATTACTTAACTGGCAAACCTGAATTGCAATGGCTAAATATATCTTGCTGTCAGTAAAACTTTTAAAGGTTTCTCTTAATATTCTCTTCTAAAAATGAAGAAATGTGAATTTATGATAATGCATTAGATGATTTTAATTACTTGAGCAAGCATATTCAAAACTAGTCACTGAAGTTGCAGACATCAATCTAAAGCTAATAAATTAAATGTATTTAATACATTTATACATATTAGTGTTACACATTAGTACTTTAGAATTATGTTATACACTGCCTATTCTGCATGTGCTCCCTTCAAGAAGCTCTGGGATGCAGAGTGTCATTCTTCCAACATAATTTCAGATGTGATTAACAAGGGAGGGAAGAAAGAAAAATCGAGGAAAAGGTTTTGTAACTGATCATTACCCTATGATCAGAAGATAGAAGAGGGCAATATTTATCTCCTGTCCCTATCCTCTTTAGCCAAGTGTTAATGTTTGCTCTTTAGCTCTACAAGATTAATACCTACATCAATACTTATCAGCTTGATAAGCATCCAAACATATGCCACAGAAAGAATCCAGGGTAGAGTAAAAGGGACACAGTGACACTAAGGCATTATCTTCCCATTATACTTGTTCAAATCTATGTTGCAGCAATGACTAGTAGTGAGCATAGAGACAGGTCCAAGTAGTATCTTAAGTTAGTGTACTTTTCATGACATAATCCTAATAATGTAATTCTATGATTAAAAATCTGCATGATTTTCTAACTGTTACAGTTAAGATTAAGCTCCTCAATATAGCACCAAAGACTGCACTGGGAATCTGATTCTGGCCCTTCAAATGTAAGTCAAGTCAAGTTTTATTTTAAATGACAACTGTGCCTCCTGCCATATATAACAAAGGCACATGTAGGAGGTTCTCATCATCAAAGGATGCTCACAACAGGAAAGAGATACTTAAATTGTTTAAAAATAGAATAAAAGTTTATACAGAATGCTCCTAGTTGAGGAAGCAAAGTGGTATGGGGGTGCTAATAGAAACTTTTCATATCAATAAATGTAAGAAAGGAGCTTATTTTGTTATTTATACCAAGGCAGCATATAGAGTAATGCATCCTAATTCATATAAATATTTTAAAATGTCACTTTTTGCATAGAATTCTTCTGACAACATTTTATCATTATGTGAAACTATATTCTTTTTTACAATTTGAATTTTTAAAAAGAATCCTGAAATTACAATTTTTATTAAAATATATGAAGAAGGGACCAATGTTCCCAAAGGGTTACCTTAAATATTGATTTTGTTAAATTTTAAAAATATGTTTAATTTTTTAAAAATACTTTTAGTTGTAGATGGACACAACACCTTTATTTTCTTTCTTTATTTGTATGGGATGCTGAGGATCAAATGCAGTGCCTCATGCATGCTAGGCAGGTGCTCTATGACTGAGGCACAACCCCAGCATGAAAATAAATTTTTCATCAATATTTCTTTCTTTAGTTATTAACTGCTCAAGCATTCCCACTTCACAGAAGCTTTGTGTGTAACTAGAGTAGTACACAAACACAGTTTTATTGAGATAATGAAAATATGATTTTTGCAAGATATACACTTTTAGTTTTTAATTAATTTTCATGGTATTTGCATTGCATTGTTTAATGTTTATAGACCACCACAGGAAGAGAATAGAGATTAATAATGAACTTTAGGAAAGGAGCAGGGATACTGATAATGTTAATTGGCTGGCAAGGGAGAGAGGGAGGTATTTCACTATAGAATAATTTTATAAACTATTTCTTTTCTTTCTTTTTTTCCTTTTATGATATCCATTTGTTCAAGTGGGAAAAATCTTCCTGAAGCAGGTCACCCCTGGGTATGCAACCTCATCTCTTCCCAGCCCTCTTCTTGAGGAGCTTCTCAGGAAAGGAGTAGAATTCTAGTTGGAAATTCATCCAGGAGATTTTAGAAAAGAGTTCTGTGATGTGCCCATAAAGGCCCACTGCTGGTTGTTGCTGGGACCTGCCACTTGTCAAGATTCAGTTACTGAGCTGGGTTCACTAGTGGCCCTGTCCCTACAGGGCTAGAGGAACTTCAGCAGTGGTGCAGGCCTAGGGTGGTGGTGGGGGGACATCTGGAGGGCCCGTGTCTGTGGTTTCAGGATCCTTCCTGCAGAAGCTGGTCTATGTAGACAGGATACTTCAGGAATGATAACAAAAAAGATTTCAGGTTTAATTTGATGAAATTTCTAAAATTTTCTAAAGAAATTTTCATAGGTGATGCTGTATTTTTTTCTTTGAGTCAGATAATGGAGACCAGGATGGCCTAAAAAGGTTGGAGCTTCTGGAGCCCATATGCCAGAGGGACAGATCCATGAAGCAAGCAGTTGAAAAGTCTGGTTTGGAGCCCCTTACCTTACAACATCCTTCATATTAGAGACAACATTCAACCCTTGCTTTCTGGGTCTGGTTTATTTCTTAGATTGCTCTTCCAGGGGAGGTTCTGGTTGGACTGGCATAGAAAGGGTGGGGGTGGGCCATGCAGTCCAGCCCATCTTCAGGTACAGGACAGGGCCCAGGGGAGTCCAGGACACTGACCTGTCTTGCCACCATGTCCCCTAAGGGAAAATGGAAATGAGGGCAAAGACAACATTTCAGACTCAAGTGCTAACCAATAATGTGTACATTTCCAAACCTTCATTAGCATAGATTTGGACCAATAACAGTTGCTACATTTTCCAAACCTTGATTAGCATAAATGTGGGCCAACAGTGGTGACCCATGGAATGTGTGTGGGTGGGTGTATCTCTAGCTATACACCCTCCAACAGTAAACTTCTGTGGAGTTTTTGGAGTTAAGAATCAATGTTTGGATTTAGAACACTCAAACCCTGCAAAAAAAAAATTGGCTGTGAGCATCTGCTGTCTGCTAGAGTCAAGAGGAGCTTGGCTGCAGAATCTTGTGGTTACATGAAACCCACCAACTCACCAGTACAAGGAGGGAACTCTACTTTCAGTACAGCATAGCAAGTTATGTGTATGTATTCATATGTATCAATACAAATGATGTTTGTTGATATGGAAGGTTAAATAATGAAGTTTTAGAATTGAAACCAGAATCCACTTTTCATTGAATACCAAATCATCATTCAGTAGAGTTTATAGGTAGGTTGCATGCTTGAGTCTAGAACATGGATTCATTAGTTTGGTAGTATTCTCTTTTAAAAGAAACTGTATTTGAAAGGACAACATTATTAACATGATGTGAGAAAGCTAACAAATTCAGAATTTGTTGGAAGAGCATAAGGAAATGAGCAAGTATTGATCAATAGGGGGACAGATTGCTGTAATACTTATTCTGTTTTTTTGAGAGGAAATGGTTTAGAGTGAGGTTTGGTTTTGCAGTAGGGAGGTGCTTGAAGGAAGTCAGTTACCTCAAAAAAGAATCTTGGTGCAGTTACACTAAAACAAAAATAATTGAGATATGTTCTAGAGGTCCTACTACTATAACTTGCAGGTAGAGTTGAATACATGTGTAACAAGGATGAATTAGGAATAATTAAATTTATTTATCAGTTGAGTAAGTTTTAGTGAGAGAAGGTTGAAAGCTGTTTTAAAGGAAACTTTGAGATTTTCACGTTTCATATTTGAGGGGACTAAACAGGCAGTTTAATGTGTGAAATTCAAGTAGGATTGGAAAAACTGGCATATATTTTGGAGGAATCATGTGTGAATTGAATGTGAAAGAAATTTATAATATCAGTTTACAAAAATAATACAAAAAAGTAACGCAATCCAGAATAGAACCAGTGTTGATTGTAGGAAAAAAACAATAAAAGATAATTGAAAAATAAGTGTGAATAAAACAGAAAGCTTTTGATACCTGGAAACTCAGCAAATGTTTCCAGGAAGATAGGATGGTCATTTAATTATATGCTTCTGAAAAAAACATGTTCCCCTTGGATTTGGAAAGAAGGGGCTTATTGTTCATTCTAAAAATGGGTTCTTTAGCAACACTCTCATCAGTTTTAGTTCTTCTGGATACTACCTCAGTTACATATCTTGCAAACATTATCAATCTGTGGCTTATTTATTTTATTTGTTAGAAGTTACTTGACTTGAAGTAACCTGTAAACAAGTAACCCCATTTATTGATTCTTGATTTTACTTCTTGCATTTTAGGAGTCTTATTAAGGAAGTCAGTTCCTAAGCAAAATGGTGAAGAGTTGGGCCTACTTTTTCTTATATTAGGTGCTAGATGAAGGATCTCTTTCCTAGTGTCTAAGTCTTTTTTTTAATATTTATTAGTTGTCAGTGTATATTTATTTTGTTTATATGCAGTGCTGAAGAAAGTGTTTCACTCTGAAATGGCAGGCTATGTAATGCAATGCCTTTTAAGTTTTGAGTTCCATGGTATTTTAATCATAAGAGAACTACCATGTGCACAACATCTATGTTGCTTCCAGTTTAGAGGGACATTATAACGACTTCCCAGTTGATACCCCTCTTCCTCTGCCTAGGGAAATGTGTTTTGTTGTTGTTGTTGTTGTTGTTGTTGTTGTTTCTGATTGTTTTTCTTTTGCAGTAACTTCATCTGATTTGAACTGACACATTAACAGGTCTTCTTTTTTGAGTCATCTTACTTTAAAGCTGCATTTGTGACATGCCCAAAGATGAGGTTGTCATCTCTTAAATTGCATATTCTGTTATACTGCATAGATGTACCGTGTTTAAAGCTACATTATATTGCTGATGAAGATTAGCATTTTTTTGATTTTGGAGATTTAAAAGATAAATCTAAAATGTAGATTTTGGTGTACACATGAATTCATTTCACATACATGTGAAATTGATGGGTCATAACTACACATATGTTAAAATGTAGTAGATACATTAAAAGACTTTTCCAAAGAAAAGTTTTTTGCTTTCCTCAATCTTCATTTCTGCCTTGAAAATAGAAGACAAAGTGAAATGTCTGTTCAGTTTCTTAGCCCTTTTATTAATTTGATTGTTTGGGTTTTTTTTTTTTTGGTGTTAATTTCTTGAGTTCTTTATATATCCTGGAGATTAATGCTGTGTCTGAGGTGCATGTGGTAAAGATTTTTTCCAATTCTGCTCTTTTCATGTTACTGATTGTTTCCTTTGCTGAGATACAACTTTATAGTTTGAGTCCATCCCATTTATTGTTTCTTGATTTTACTACTTGCACTTTAGGAGTCTTATTAAGGAAATCAGTTGTTAAGCCAACACAGTGACTTAGGTGCTGGGTTCAAGGGTCTCTTTACTAGTGTATAAGTCTTTTTTTTTTTAAGTATTTACTAGTTGTCAATGGATCTTTATTTTATGTATATGCAGTGCTGAGAATCAAACCCAGTGACTCTCACATGCTAGGCAAATGCTCTACCATTGAGCTACAATACCAGCCCCATGTCAATTAGTCTTTGATCCATTTTGAGTTGTGTTTCTTACAGGATAAGAGATAGAGATTTCATTTCATTTCATACATATGGATTTCCAGTTTTCCTAGCAACTTATCTTTTCTCCAATGAATGTTTTTCACACCTTTGTCTAGTATGAGATAACTGTATTTATGAGGGTTTGTCTCTGTGTCTTCTGTTCGATACCATTGATCTACCTGTGTGTTTTGGTTCCAGTACCATACTGTTTTTAAATTTGTATAATGCTTTTGGTAGGAGGCCATTTTGACCATATTAATTATGCCTATCCAGGAGCATGGGATGTCTAAAGACTGCATGTGGTTACTAACATATAAGACTACACAAAATATATTAAAGAGCTATAGTGCTTTAAAGTAGTCCTACTCCCCATGCACAGAGAGGCTGTTCTGTAATGTAATTGATCTTTGTGTGCTTTTTAGGGATGCCTTATTGTTTCAAAGCTCTATCAATAGAGAGACACTGTTAGATAGTGACAAGGCATATGGGCCTGGAATTAGACACCCCTTTAATTCTGGTTCTGTGATTCTCTACAGGTATGACTGTGGGAAAGCCACTTCTCTTTAAGCCTGTTTCCTTATTTGTGAAATGAAAATCACATGCCAGAGTTATTTTGAAAATTCAGTGTTATAACTCAGGACTGTAGAATGTTAGCAGTGTCACACATGTTTAAATAGTACTCAAGTTGTAAGATACCTGAGAGAAATGTTTGGGCTAATGTAGTTTCTTTTTAATGAGGTTTTTCTGTTAGGAGGATGTGGGATACTGATTCTCCCATCCTTGCCTCCAAGTTGTGATGGAAGGTGGTTTTCAGAGTGGGATATTCTCATTTCCACCTAGGTTCTTCAATTATGTCTTCCAGTCATCTTTCTCTTTCTTTTTCTGAACTCTGATTTTATGCATTTTGAACTATTTTATTCTAACTTCCTTGTCTCGTCTTCTTTTTTCTATGTTTATTTCATTTTCCCTGTATTTGAATTTATACTTGAATTTCATTAGGATTTCCTTGGGTTTTATTCCTAGCTACTGTTTATCAGCTGTGTATTTTTTGGTTTACTTGTTCAGGTCCCATCTTTCATTGAGGGACCTCCCCCTTTTATCTAGTGTTTGTATGAGATTTTTCTTTCAAAACAACTTGGGTGTTTTTTCATATTTTTGCCTTTTTACCTTCTTATTTTATTTCATTTTATATCTTCAACATTTTAAGCATATTTTTCTAAACTTTTTTTTTTAGTTTGTTAAATTCCAGCTAACATTCACTGTACAGATCTCCCATTCCTATCACTATCCTGGGTGGTGACTAAAGTTTTTCATACCCTATTT
This sequence comes from Callospermophilus lateralis, assembly GCF_048772815.1. Classification (NCBI taxonomy): domain Eukaryota; kingdom Metazoa; phylum Chordata; class Mammalia; order Rodentia; family Sciuridae; genus Callospermophilus; species Callospermophilus lateralis. The sequence goes on from NC_135308.1 coordinate 47,071,504, forward strand.
CACTGGCAGACCTTGGTCACTCTTCACTTTATTTAGCTTGTGTCCACTAAGCAGCAAGCATATGGCCTGTAGCCCTGGCATCTTGAGCAGAGAGAACACCAGCAACTTCTCTCAATGATTGAAGCTATGTCTAATTCTGGCACCCACTCTGGTTCTGGGGGGCTTTTTTGGCTTTAATTCCTGATCAGTTTTCTGACATATCTCCTCATTGTTTCTGGCACTTGTAGACTTACCCTCCTAGGTTGTGAGCTAGGAAATTTAGCCTAAAATTATTTTCATGTTTTCTACCCATTCTTTGTTTGAAATTGACAGCTGTCTTTCCACAGTAGCCCAGTACACCATTTTTACCATAGTGATTGGGAGCCTGTATACATGGCTGGACATATATATGTACATATCCTGTCCAGCCATTCTTTAGAACCTCTGATTAATAGCCCCTCTTTTCTCAGCCCTAGCATGGTATTTTGTTCATAGAGAGGGCTCAATAACTAGCTGTCAAGTGAGATAATAAACAAATGAGATCTAAGGCATTGGCTTCCACTTTTGAAGTTTTCTAAATTGCTGATGAATGTTTAAACTATGTTACTGATAAATCTTGCAGTTTTTTTTCTACCTTTTGTTCTTAAATGAATAATATACCCTATGTCATTTAAAGTGAACTGAATTATAGGGTAGATCATAGAGGGGAGAATATCCAGAAACAAATACAGTAGTAGTGTTTAAAACTGAACTGGGAATCAGTGACTGAACTGGAATCAGGAGTGAGATAAATATCAATAAGCCACTAAAGAAGTGAAAGGCCTTTGTGAATAATTAAAGAAAAATTAATGATGTCATAAAATGTCAGAGACATTTATTGTTTTGTAGAATTCATCATAATTTTTTTTAAATTACCAAGTACAACATGCTGAAAATTTTGTTCCTGTGTCAATATGGGGCAAGCAGATGTTCATTTGAGCCAATATTAACCCTCCTCAAGCTGAGGTTCAGGAAAATAAGCTCTGAAATGGGAATTGGACCTCTGGTCTCTTTTCCAGTGATCTTTGCTGGAACTCCAGTCTGAGAGGGTTCTTCTTTGCTTTCCCTACACTATTCTTTCATACTCTTTAGACAAATGGATGGGCATCTGTTTCATACTGATAATGGACATAGGTTATGTCCCCATCTGCTTGGTGGAAAATCAGGAACTACACTGAGCAATGATCATTCAATATATTAAATTGCATCAAAATTTAAGACATTTGAAATGCTTTTATAATTTAGTTAAAATAAAAGTTTCATCTGTTTCCATGTAATGACAGATATTTTGAGTCATTTTCATTTATTAGGCTGGAAAAATATGACCTCTGACTGCCTGACCTTTTCATTTCTCTCTCTCTCTCTCTCTCTCTCTCTCTCTCTCTCTCTCTGAGAGAAATAAGCTCTGTGTGTGTGTGTGTGTGTGTGTGTGTGTGTAACAGATGAACTTTAGAGCTTTCATTACTTTCTGCTCTGCTTTTCCAAGGGTTCTGTTTCTGTTGCAACCCCTATGCTACCACCTCCTGTCTGCTGAGAGTAGTCAGGATTTCCATGTGACACAGAAGAATTTCCATGTGACACAGATTATTGATTTGGGGTTATTTTAATATTTATTTTTATTTGTAAGTGAACACAATACCTTTATTTTGTGTGTGTGTGTGGTGGGGAGGATGAAACCCAGTGCCTCACACATTGTAGGCGAGCGCTCTACCACTGAGCCACAACCACAGCCCTAATTTTTTTTTTTTGTATCAGGGCACTGTGTGTGTCATTTCAGGTGGTGTTGTGGGCATTTAGTTCATCAGTGATTATTCACAGGACTCACTTCAGCTTGAGCTGAGAAGGAAATGTCAAACAGGAAAGGACCAGGATGATTTTTTAAAGAGTGAACATCAGGGAATTTATACCAGAGAGAAACACTAAATTGTCATTTCTCCTTCAGCATTTCACCTTGAATTCCATTTGGCATATAGAGAGAGCCTGACATTTTGTTTCTCTGTGTGCACTTGAGCAGGGAGTATGGAATTAGAAGCCATTGATAGACTATAACTTTTCAGTAGCATTTGGTCATGAACGAAATCTCACACATTTGGAAGTCAGTCGCCAAATAATTGGGTCTATCTGCAGCCTGCCCTGCTCTGGCTCAGAAGTGGGGATGAGGATCTGGTTCAGTGAGGCTGCAGGGAGCCTCAGCTATACTCTCAGGTGAAAGCTAATTCTAATGACTTCAGAAGATCTATGTGTGTCACCTTGGGAGCTTTCTTAGCATACTGGGCTTCCCTTGGAATATACTATGGTCTTTACAGAATCCTTAGAATTCACCTCTTAAGGTCATTTAAGTAGTCCTGTGCAGAGAACCCAGTGAGTTCCTGATAGCAGCTCTTTCCTCAGCCCCCAGCTGCATTATAGCTTTCAAGGATGAGCAGCACGATGAAGGACTTAGGCCACCATTCAGGTAGGCAGCATCTAGACCTCTGTCTTCTACTTTTAGACTGGGTCTACAGTCACTCCTGGTGTCATAGAAAGTAAGGACTATTTTTTTCTATAAATTTGACCCTAGAGGGAATCTTCTGTAACAGATCAAGGTGCAGATTTTAAAATGGCTTAGAACAGTAATAATGTGCTTGACTCATTCCTGTTCACTCTTGAGTGGCAAATCTGCTTTTGGTTTTGATTGGTTGATACCAGTCTGGTGGGTTTTAGGGGAGATGTCCCAATCCTTGCTTTAAGCCCTCCCTTGTGGACGTGAGCATAAGTGATGTTGGTCCCATTGCCCTTCTCAGTGGGCCATGCCTGCTCTGAATGAGATAGGAGTGATCACATAGCTCGGGTGTTACATGGTGTCTGCATTTACATTATGCCTAACTGATATAGAAATCATTGCTACTCTGATAGTGTGGTGAAACACAATTAACAAAGCTTTAGGAATGAAATATGAAATGGAATGGAGTGTAGTGTGAATGGAGAATGGTAGAAAAGTAGAAGGAATTTAAGAAGCGTGTACTGAGGAAAAAAGTGTGGTGACTTTTAAAAAGCTTTTTCTGTAAAATATTTGTTTCCACTCTAATCAACTCACTATTTTTTCTTCATGTTTCTCGCAAACAGCATTATTAATATTTACTCAGAGGTGTATTATTTTAAATGCAAGCATATATTCAATCACACCAATCATCAAATACAAACACTTAATGCAAAAGTGTTGAGTGTGCTAAAGCACCCCAAACTAGCATTCAGTACACATTAATTAAGCACTATAAGCAAGTCACACAATCCTAGGACAACCACAAGCCCCTAAATACCTCCAATGCCATGTGACTTCTCTTAGCCAAAGTGCAGTCATTGTCCTTGTCTGGTAGTTCTCTCCAGCCAATGAGTGGATGTCGAGGAATGGTGGAATCAGCCCATGAAAGGATAGTAAAGTAGCCAGTCTCACCGATGCCCTTGGAGCAAAATTCAGCAATTTAGTGAGTCCCAGTCTGTCCCAGCATGCTTTGGCAGATGCTTCTTTCATGGTATCACCCCATCTAGGTTCTAGAGTTTTCAGTGAATAAAAATTGGCTCCAATGTTTCAGATCAGAACTGTTGGCCAGTGCATGTTCTCATCCCTCATCATTCCAGTTGCAGTCCCTAATCCAGGCTGACACATTAGAGTAAAAGTAACACAGAAATTTGGCACTCCATTTTGGCAAGTTTTGTGATGTTGGGCACAATATCTGATGTACTATGAACCAAAATGTGGGAAGTTTATCTCCTAGAACCACTGTCTAATACTGGATGGTCTCATGCTACTTTGTTACCCTTCTGAGCCTCAATTTCTTCTCAGGAAAATGGGCTAACAGTATCTATTTCACAGGAGGGAGATTAAACAATTTCATGTCTGAAAAGGCATCCAAGGTAATAACTGATAACTAATATTTGTTCTGTTTCTTCCACACAAACCACCCCATAAAACCACCCTGAAGATTGAATAAAAATTAAAAGGTGTGTAGGCAGCATGAGTGATTCAGATTAAGTTTAATAAATGATTCCTTGTCATATATAACTAAAATAAATATAAAAATAGAAATAATTTCTTGCCCATAAATGATGCCTTTTTTGAGAGAAGGTTTTAATATTGAATGAATTCCCATTTATTTTAATATGATTATATTGAAAATGAGGTTGGACTATGTAACTGTTCAAGATCCCCCCCCCAAGCCCTGTAATTTTATGATTCTTTGTAGTTTTTGCAAGACAAATATAATAAGCCTTTCTGGGTATTAAGTTCTGATTTCTACACAGAAAAAGTCTTTGAAAAAGAGAGTGAATTTCATAAGAATTATATTTTGTTTTTGTAACCAGAGCATTAATGTTTGTCTGATGAGTTTCTTTGCCAACCCTCAAAGTTGCTTTGCCTTGGGCTCTGTGAGCAAGCACAGGCAGAACTATAAAAGGTCATGACAGACACTGAGCAACCCAGCCTCTTTGGTCCCTGACAAGAGTGGGGGTGAGGTAAAAGAGGACAGGAGGGCCTGGGAAGGAGATGGTTCTGGGTTTGGGGATTCAGTAGTCCCATGCATTGTACAAGGAGTTTTAGGGTGTGATTATTAGCATTTTGGAATAGTTTTTTTCCCCTTGGGATTTTTATTTTGGAGTCTAGCTTTGACAGTCTTAATAATTAGAACTTTTATTGGCTATAGCATGCCATATTCCTTTGTGGTTTTAAATATCAGTGACTATTGTGGTTTTTCTTTTTAATCTCAATTCCTTTGATATTAAGACCAGCTGGTTAAAGTTATTTATTCTGATACAGAAAGGTGTTATGACTAAACCATGCTGAATGAGACCTGTCAGGGAGGCAGCATGCTGCAGTGGGAAGAGCAGGAGCTTTGAAGTCATATCTGAGAGAACAATTATACTGATGAATGAAAGATTCCTGTGCCTGTTGGCAGGCTCTAAGTAGTCTCTAAGAAAACTATGTCTTTGAATCTTAGTAGAGCTATTAGGAAAATAAGTGCAAATTGTCATGAGAAGGGATTTGCTCCTCAACATCATCTCTTGACTTATGGGAAGAAAGAGATTGTTTCAATTTGTAATACTCCTGAGACCTCAAGAGGTTGTCTGTAGTGCTGAAATAAACCATTCTTTTCTATAAGCATAGAAAGTCAGAAAATGGTTTATGCACAGATTGATCCATTTAGTTAGGAGAACAGTCATATAAATAATTTTTTTAAAAAAAATGGAAAACAGAGAAAATGGGAAACCTGAGTCCCTGGAACAGAACATTTGGGATTAAAGTGCCTGCAAATAATATGTGCAAAACAGAACTGCTTGTTAGGACAACTGTAATGGCCCAAGAGTAGGATATCATGAATTTGACCCTCTCTTTACCTTATTTTTGTGAAATAAAAGCCCATTTTCTTGTCATGTCTCATAGAGGAAAGCAATTTTAGCTTGTGATTGAGAGGAAGCCCTGTCATGCAAGGGTTATAGATATGTAATGGGGATGATAATGTACATTACTGAACACATGTCAGCAGTATGCCATGACTGTAGAAGTGCATCAGATCCTGGTGTGTACACTGACTGAGAAATGGCAGGCCTCAACCGGACTCACTGACTCAGATCCTGTTTATTAAGTTTCTGTGCTTTACTTATTTTTCTCTTATATATCTCTATGCATATATTACATACATTAATATATACAATGTGTAGGAGTCATTGGGGGTGAGTCAAATGCCAGCAGGAAACAAACAGAAGGCAGCATGCTGTAGGTGAAGAACATAGATGTTGGAATTCATCTGCATTGAGATTGAATTCTTGGCTACTAGCTGTGCAACTTGAGCAAGTTTCTTTAACTCTCTGAACTCAACCCCATGTTTAAAAAGAGAAACCTCTCTAAAGACTGTCTTCCAAGGTGGTGTGGGAACTAAACAGCCATCTCCTGCCATCCTTTCCCTATGTACTCTCTCTTCATTCCCTAGAAACTCCATTCCTTTTGCAGTCTCAAACTTTTACACCCCTTCCTGTAGTGCTGTTTTCTTGGTTGACTTCTTACCACCCTCGCCTTCAACTTAGATGGGAACTTTTCTGAACATCTTCTAAATAAAGTATGTCTACTTCATAATTATATGTATATATTTTCATTATTGATCTTTTATAATTCTTTTTTTTTTTTTGGTACGTGGGGGTGGGGGTTTTGTATTTGTTTACTGCTTGTTCCTTGATCCCAGATGAACACTAGGTAGCCCAGGGACACAAGCATGTCTAATTCCTTGAATTTTCATTGTGATGTCTAGTAGAGAACTTTCTTGTAGGTGTTTATTAAAGACTGAGTAAAGTCTTTAAAACACCTCAAGAAGGTTGGTGAACTAGGGGGCACTTTTAATGACAAGTCACTGTGTGGATAGTTTTAATCATTGAACTGCTACTTACAGCTGCTTCCTATATTGGACTCTGAGAGAGGCCATGGACGTCTAGCCCTGCATAGTGGCCACTTCACTGGGAGTCTGTACAAGAGAAGGGTGGTTTTCCATGCCTCTGTTTAAAGCATAGAGTTAATTCTTGTCATGCTTGGAGGTTATATTCTTTCTACAAAACTGAGTTAGTAAATGCTGAACTACTGCTCCTAGGGGAAAAGCAGTGTGAAGTTCCTGTAATCCTCAGGTCACATTTCATTTTTATTAGCTGATACAAAACCAAGGTTCTTTGTTGTTTTTGTTGTTGATTTGTTTGTTTGTTTTGTGGGTGTATATACAATACTGGAAACTGAACTTGGGGCATTTTACCACTGAACTACATCCCAGCCATTTTTACTTTTTATTTTCAAGGTCTACAGTCTAAATTGCCTAGTCTGACCTCAACATTGCAATCCTCCTTCATCTACCTCCACAGTCATTGAGATTACTGCGTGCACTACCACACCTGGCCTACAAAATCTTATTTTAATGTGTGCTTCTATTTAACATTATCTGTTTTGATATGAGCTGTTGGTTCATTAACATTGAACTCATGACCAAGAGCACTATAACTCGTATCTAAAAAAAACTTATCTTTCATGCACTTTATGAGGCCCACCACAGCCTTCTTTGGTTTAAGAACTCCTGAGAGAATTTCACTGATGATATTGGGTCCAGTGAAAATCACCACAAAAAAACAGATTTGCAGTGTGAGCTGAAACAAGAAGGAAGAACATCAGCTCATTTGTCCTCAGCTAGGAATATGTGGAGAAAAAGACTCAAATTCTCCATAATTGATTTTATATTGATTAAAAACTAGACAGCAGAATGCATTACAATTCTTATTACATGTATACAGCACAATTTTTCATATCTCTGATTATATATAAAGTATGTTGACACCAATTCTTGTCTTCATATATGTACTTTAGATGATGATGTCCATCACATTACACCATCCTTGCATTAAATTTTAGTATTTAGAGAAATTCACAAATATAGAATCTGTGAATAATGAGATTTATACATATATTTTTATCCATTATTAATAATTAATACTCTCATACTTTAATTTCTTTACTTTGAATAATATACATTTATATGAAAATGATGTTCATATAAATAATGATTATCCACCATGGATTTGTTATTTATATTAAACAAAGCACTTTTTTTGTAGTCTTTTCACTGAATGCCCAAAACACTATTTTGTTTTTTAAAACACCTTTAATTAAAAAACAAACAAATGCGCACACACACACACACACACACACACACACATTAAAAAAAAAAAAACACCTCACATGACTGAATGGTTCTTTATAGATTTATCCTATGGTTTTATCTGGGTTGTATTTGACCCCGTTTGGAGAAATTTGCAACATCTTATTTGAAAAATACCAACATCTTATTTGAAAAATAAAAAGTTAAAGCTAACTTGCCAAGAAATCAGTTCAGAAAGCTCTGAGGAGGTGCCTTGACCTTGCTTTCACAGAGCTTCCAGTGCTTCCAAGGATACATGTGAGGAGGACGTGTCTTTCTTTGTTCTTAGTCTTCCATTGTAATAAACATACACCTCTCAATTTGACTCATTTGGTAAAAATAGCAAGTTCCCAGGCCAGTGCCATGAAAAAAATACATATAACACAGAGTTTACCATTTTCACACAATTCAGTGGCATTATTTAAATTCACAAAGTTGGAAAACTGTCACTACTATTTATGAGATCTTCCCAAATTGACTTCTGTGTGTATAGGTCTTTGAATTTTAATGCATTTCTTTATTCATTCAGCTACCACTAGAATTAAGGTACAGAAGAGTTCCAACAGCCCATAGCTTCCTTTATAATTAGCAATTCCCTTTTAACTCCAGCAACCTCTGAGTGCTATGTGTGTGTGTGTGTGTGTGTGTGTGTGTGTGTGTGTTTAAATATTTTTAATGGTAGATGGGCACAATACCTTTATTTATTTTTCATTGGTACTGAGGATAAAACACAGTGTTACACACATGCTAGGCAAACACTCTACCACTGAGCTATAACCCCTGCCCTGAGTATTATACTTTGTCTTTCCAAAATGTCATATAAATGGAATAATACAACATATCTCCTTTTGAGACTACACCATCATGCCTTTGAGTTATTGCAGACATCAATAGCTTATTCTTTCTTGTGGCTGAGTACTATTCCATTCTTTGGATAAAGCATGTTTGTCCATTCACCCATTGAATGACATTTGAAGGAGAAAAAATATGAATAGGGCTGATGTAAACATGTATGTAGAGATTTTGCATGAACATAGTTGTTATTTTTCTAGGATAAATATGTAGGAGTGGGAGTGCTAGACCATAGATAAGTCTAAGTTTCACATAATAAGAAGCTCCAAATTTCTTTCTAAAAAATTGCATTCCACTAGAAATACATGAGTTCCAGTTACTCTGTATTCTCACCAATACTTGATATTATCAATTGTTTCTCCTTTTGTTTGTTTGCTATTCTAATAGACACATTGTGCTAACATTACATTGTCTTCTCTTTACATTTTCGTTTTTTTATTTCATTAATGTTTTCATGTGGTGTTGAGGATTGAACCCTGTGCCTCACTAATCCTAGGCAAGTGTTATACCACAGAGCCATAATCCAAGCCCTGCATTTTCTTAATTGCTAATAATGTTGAACAGTGTCTCATGTACTTATTTGCCATCCAAGTGTCATCTATGTTGAAATTTCCATTGTAATTTTTTTCCCATTTACAAAGAAAAGGATTTTTGTAACCATTAAGTTTTCAGACTTCTTTATATGTAATGGAGATTTATCCTTTTTCAAGCACATGCTTTGCAAATATCTTCTAATCTGTAGCTTGATGCTTCTTTTCTTAACAAGTCTTTCACAGATCAAAACATTTTAATTTGGGGAAAGTTGAATTTATCAATTTTTTTATGAGTTGTGTTTTGTCCTATTTTTTAACGTGTTGACATTCTTATAACACAGTTCACTCTTTTAACATGAACAATACAGTGGCTTTGGTACATTCACAATATTGTGCAAATGCCTTCTGCATTAGTCTGCTCTCTGTTACTGTGACAAGATAATAAACTTAAAAGGAAAAAAGGTTTATTATGGCTTATAGGTTAAGAGTTTTCAGTCCATGGCAATTTTATCCTGTTGCTTTGGGTCTGTGGTAGCACGATATATCATGGTTGGAGCATGTGGCAGAGGAGGCTGTTCATCTCTTGGTGGGAGCGAAGCAGAAGAGGAGGAGGATGTGAAGGAGTTGGGGTTCTGGTGTCCCTTTAAAAGGCATGCCCCCCACAGTGACCTAACTTTCTTTCACTACCACAACCTCCTAAAAGTTTTACTACTTCCTGTAATGCATGGGCCTTTGAGGACATGGACATTCGGGACCCAAATTATACTACCAGGTCTGGCTAGTTTCAAACATTTCATCACCTCAAAAGAGTAAGCTCTGTACCCATTGAGTTTCCAATTTATCTGTCGAATCCCTGGCAACTACCAGTTGGATGCATCTAACTCTGATAATTTCCTATGTTTGTTACCTTTTGTGTCTGAGTTCTTTAATTTATACAGCATGTAACAGTAATTTATTCATTTTTTTGTGGCTAAATAGTATTTACCTTTGGTTTATCCTACATTTTATTTATTCTTCCACGTGGATATTTGTAACAATTCTACCATTTGAATATTGTGAATAATGTTGCTATGAACATATATGTGAAAGTTTGGATTTCCTACATTCAATATTTTAGGGGTATACTTGGGGCCAGAATTGCTGGTTCGTAAGGTAATTCTGTGTTTATTTGTTTGTTTTTGACCTGGATATCAAAAATATTATTTCACACACAATGTCTACCACCAATCTATACACAATTCCTTCCATGGTTAATGTCTTAAGAACTGTCAGGCTATTTTGTATATGACTAAACAATTTCATGTTCCCACAGTAATGTATGAAGTTTCCAATTTCTCCAAACACTTGCCAACATTTTGGTCATTTTTTAATTAGAAAAATTTAAGTCATTTCCATCTTTGTGGGTGTGAAATGGTATCTTTTTGTGAGTTTGATTTGCATTTCTCTCACAGGTATTGATGCTGAGTAACTTATGTGTTTTTGCCATTCATATACCTTTTTTACATGATTCTGATCCTTAGTATTCATTTCTGATCCTTAGTATTCATCTTTTTATTGTTGAACTGTAAGAGTACTTGATATGTTCTGGATGTAGAACCTTATTTACAGACATGACTTAAAAGAATTTTATTTTATGTATTGTCATTTCACTTCCCTTTTTGGTGGTATTGAGGGTTGAACCCAGGGGTGTTCTACAATGAGCCACATCCCCAGCGCTTATTTATTCATTATTTATTTATTTGTTTGTTTATTTTAATTTTTTACATAAATGACAGTGGAATGCATTACATTTCTTATTACACATATAGAGTTTTTCATATCTTTGTATAGAGAGTATGTTCACACCAATTTATGCTTTTATACATGTACTTTGTTTTTTGTGGAGGTTTTTGCATTATAATTCTTATTACACATGTACACCACAATTTTTCATATCTGTTTATATAAAGTATGTTGACACCCAATTTGAGTCTTCATACATGTACTTTGGGTAATGATGTCCATCACATTCCACCACACTTGCTAACCCCCAACCCCTCCCTTTCACTCCCATCCCTATTCCCTATCTAGAATTCATCTAATCATCCCATGCACCCCCTCCCTACCTCACTATGAGTCTGCCTCTTTATATCAGAGTAAACATTTGGCATTTTTTTTTTTTTTTGCGGGGGGGGGGGATTGGCTAACTTCACTTAGCATTATCTTCTCCAGCACCATCCATTTACCTGAAAATTCTCTTTTATTGCTGAGTAAAATTTCATTGTGTATATAAGCCACATTTTTTATCCATTCATCTACTGAAGGACATCTAAGTTGGCACTACAGGTTAGCTATTTTTAATGGTGCTGCTATAAACCTTGATGTGGCTGTGTCCCTGTAGTATGCTGTTTTCCTTTTTATTTTTATCTCACAGAGTTTCCCAGGCTGCTTTGGAACTTGTGATCCTCCTGCTTCAGCTTTCCAAGTCACTGAGATTACAGGAGTACTCCACCATCCCTGACTCCATATATCTTTCTTAATACTTAGTTGTGTGTGGGAAGATCTTGTTTGATTTTCATTGCAATTGTGTTGAATCTACCTGCATTACTTTGATTTGGAGAGAATTGACATCATATTTACATTTCGTTCAGTTTATGAACATGCTATTTCCCAATTTATGTAGGTCTTCATTGATTTTTTTAAAATGAGCATTTTATATTTTTCAGTGTGTATATCCTATACACATTTTGTTAGATTTACATCTAATTATTTCATTCTTTGGAACAAGTGTTTTTAAAATTTCAGTTTACCTATTCCTTGCTAGTATGAAATACAAATATTTACTTGTTGACCTTGTGTCCACTGACCTTATTATATTCATTTATTAATTCTAGGAGTTTTTTTTCAGAATCTTTGGGATTGTTTATGTAGATAGTCATATTGGCTCCAAATGGACATAGTTTATCTCTTTTGAAAGTTTTTTTTTTCTTTTTAAAGTTACATAAGTTTTTTCCTTTATTTTTATTTATTTATTTTTATGTGGTCCTGAGGATTGAACCCAGGGCCTCATGCATTTGAGGCAATTGCTCTACCACTGAGCTACAATCCCAGACATTGAAAGTTCTTTTGCCATCTATTTCTTTTACTTAGACTTCGTGAATTACTATCTTTCCCTGTAGTATTTCTCTTGTATCTGAAGAATTTTGTTAGCATTTCTTTTGTAGCAGGGCTCCTTTTATTTTCTAATTTTTCTTCATCTTATAATGTCTTTATTCCATCATGATTCCCAAAGGATGTTTTCACTAAATGTAGTGTTCCTGGATGACAATATTTTAGCAATTCAAAATGCTTTTCTACTGCATCTGTGCTTTCTTTGTAAAATAAAAAATACAATTGTTTGAAGTTTTTTTTTTGTTTTACCTTTTATGTAAATGTGACCTTTTCTGTGGCTGCTTTCAAAATGATTTTCCTTACTTTTAGCTTCACTTACTGAATTTTAGTATAGCTTGCATGCACTTCTCTGGGTTCTAGCTGTTGGATGCTGCGTTCCTTGCATCTTTAAGTTTCACAAAAATGTGGGGAAATTTTACTCATAATTTATTTAAAACTTTTTGCTCCATCCTCCTCCTTTCTTCATTTCTCTGTCATATCCATCCTGATACTAAGCCCATCCCATAATATTTTATCTAATTTGTTACTTTTTTTTAAGTTGCTGATGGGCATTTATTATTTTTTTTATTTATATGTGGTGTTGAGAATCAAACTCAGTTCCTTATATCTACGCACGTACTCTACCACTGAGTCACAACCCCAGGCCCATCTGTTATGTTTGATGTTAAAATTTTTCTTGGTATTTTTTTCTCTCTTGAGTATTTCTTTCAATTTGCATAAGAGCATCTGCCCTCAGTTATTGGAGCTCAATTATAATAGCTACTTTAAAATCTTGTGATCATGTTCATCTTTGTATTTCTGGAATTTACATTAATTTTCTGATTACCTTGTGAGTTGAGATTTTCCTATCTCTTCATAAGCCAAGTAATTGTGGTTTATATCTTGGATGTTTTGTTATTTTCTTATGAGTCTATACTTCTTGTTTACATTTTAAAAAGAATTTAGTTATTGTTTCACAACTAACCTTGGTTAGGTTCAGCCTACAAGGTCTAGTTCCTACTTTGTGGATTTTAGTTCCAATGTCCATTTTTAGAAACTCATTGCTGTACTAAGACATAGTTTTCATGCACATCACCCAGTGGCCATTCTGGGATGGAGTGCTGGTCTCCTGTAGCTTAGTGCTTAATGCCTAATGTATGCTATTTAGAGTCAGCTCTATATAGCAATTTATGGGGTTACACTTCTAAGCTCCCAATTTAGGTCCTCTCCTGACACTTTCTAGCTCTCTAGCTGCCCTTTTCTTAACCTCTGACCAACAGCTATGACTCCAGTTCCCCCAAACTGTCCTCTAATGCTGCAATTACATCAAGCAGTGAGGGGAACAGAGAATGGGAAAGGCACTGGAATGCATCCTGCACTTTGTTTTCTTGTACTTGGGTTTAAACTCAGGGGCACTAAACCATGGAGCCACAACCACAGCCCTATTTTGTATTTTATTTAGAGAAAGGGTCTCACAGAGTTGCTAAGTGCATTGTTGTTGCTGAGACTGGTTTTGATCTCATAGTCCTCCTTCCTCAGCAGCTGGAGCCACTCAGGTTACAAGAGCGCACCACTGTGCCTGCACCCTTGAGACCACACCTGCATGGACCAGTGTGGAGCTCATCTTCCTTGGAACTGTAGGTGCCTGTGCAGCAGCCACCACTGATTGCCTTGGGTGTGGGCTGGGACAGAATATACAGAAGGTTTTAAAATCACAGGACTTTCTCCATTCTTCCTGACCTATAGGAGCCCCCTTTGTGACCAAAAGGAGAAGGCTTTTTTTTGGTGCCCTTCATTTGCACTGAAGTAGTTCATCTCTTTGGAACCAAGCTGGGTGATACCAGATGAGAGGGGGAAAAAGAAAGAAAGAAACCTACAAAATCAAACAGGAACCCTGTTGCTAGTTTACTGTTCAGAGACATTCTGTCAGAGTAGTTCATTGTATTTTTGTGGAAAAATTTATGTTGAGTATGGATACACTATCTTGCTAAGAAATTGAGCCTCTTTCATCTTAAAAAGATATAAAGTATGCACTTTATGTTGTATTTTTGTGCTCGCAATTACTGAGCAGCAGTCATTTTCTTTTCCTGGGTTTTCATTTTGATATTTGGTACCTTACACACAGGTGCCAACATAAAAAGAGTATGTCACATGGGAAGAGAAAAGAGGTAGTTTTGGAAGTTTACTGTTTGGAAAACCTTGAAGGAATTTTTCATGCAAGTGTTTGTATGCATATATATTTTTCTTTCAGCCTTGCTCTCTCCTGTTGCTCCTACCACTCTGCTTATATCCCTCTCCCACATATGGACTCCCCAGGGAATCTTCCTGCTGGCCAACAATGGCAGCAGTTGATAAAGCTATGGCTGTTGGTGGTGTAGGCAGCATTTCTCAAACTGTGTTTTCCCAAATACCTAAAGACAAAAAGGATTGCGGTTCAATAGGTATGGATATGGGCATTTAAAAAAATACATTCTCATTTCAAAAATTGTGTGAGCTTTTCATTTTGTTTTGTCATTTTTGCATAATATTTTTCTCTAAATTATAAGGAATGTTTGATTGTGGTGCAGGAAGGTCAGGGAGGTCATGCATGAGCAGAAAGAATTGGTTTTCAGGAACTCTCTGTACTTACTGCTCAGTTTCACTGTGAATCTAAAGCTGCTCAAAAAATAAAGTTCATTTATTTAAAAATAGTCTGACCCCAAAACTAAGTAACTTTGACGTTTTAGAAGGTAAGTAGCTTTGAGCTTCTCCCTGGTACAATACTATGGTTTAAAATTTGAATAAAAAAGTTAGAGTTGGTAGTTAAAGAGTCAATCCAAGTGATAAACCACCATGGTAGACTTTCATCTGCCCAAGGAAGCCTCTCACATAGTACCTGTGACCCCACTGTACAGCACGGATGCATATGCTTTTCAAAGACTGCTTCTGAAAGGAGTGGATTCCCACTAATCTGGTATGGTTGGGTGTAGCGACATTATGGTAGGCATGATACCATGCTTTTTTTTTTCAAAAAAATAAGGCTGTTTTAATTCTCATGTGGTTGGTGTCAGTGTGTTTCCTAATCTGCTGTTCTGGGCCCACCATTCATTTTTCCCTCCATTTTTCTTCTGGTCTTACCACATTCCTCAGAACCAGACATGTATATGGAAGCACACGTTCTCTGTGTTCTGGGTGGATGGAAGATTGGTAGGGCAAGGGCACAGAACTCATGATGAAACCACATGATTTCTTGGATCGTGTTCAGGAAATTCACTGATTTTATTCTTTGTATGACATTACACATTTCCCATGCCACACCCACAGGAGGAGAATATGGCATATGAAAAGTTCAGAACTGTGGCTCAAGGAGCTACAGAGTTCTTTCATTGTTTATTTTTAAAGTTTAGAAGAGAAACTCCAGATGATGTAGGCACACTTTATAATCTGACATGAAGTATAATGTTGGGAATCTCTCCAGTGCTACAAAGTGACACCTACTTACTTATTAACTTGGGGTTGGCATTTCATCTTTAATTTCTTATCAAAGTTCTAATTTCTTTTCATAATATGATTGATTCTTCTCATAAATGTGTCACCTCAGTAATATTTTTTTTAAAGACAGAGTGAGAGAGGAGAGAGAGAGAGAGAGAGAAAGAGAGAGAGAGAGAGAGAGAGAGAGAGAGAGAGAGAATTTTTTAATATTTATTTTTTTTTTTTTAGTTATCGGCAGACACAACATCTTTGTTTGTACGTGGTGCTGAGAATCGAACCCGGGCCGCACGCATGCCAGGCAAGCGCGCTACCACTTGAGCCACATCCCCAGCCCAGTAATTTTTTTTTTGTTTGGCTTTATTATTTTTTTTAATTTTTTTAATTAATTTTTATTGTTGGTTGTTCAAAACATTACATAGTTCTTGATATATCATATTTCACACTTGATTCAAGTGGGATATGAACTCCCATTTTTACCCCGTATACAGATTGCAGAATCAAATCAGTTGCACATCCATTGATTTACATATTGCCATACATGTCGGTTGTATTCTGCTGCCTTTCCTATCCTCTACTATCCCCCCTCCCCACCTTCCCCTCTTCTCTCTCTACCCCCTCTACTGTAATATTTTTGAGACAATTTGTTTAAAACTAATTTTGGTAAAATAAAAGCTAATATGATATGAAACAATGAGACCTGAGAACAGATTTTCTTTAGAAATTGATTCTGAATGTATCAAAAGCTAACACTGTAGAGAAAAAAACAATTTGCAGCTGCAGATTTGGATAGAACATTGTATTTAGGTTTTTAGTCCTCTGACACTTATTTCCAAACCAAATAAGTGTTTTCTAAAATAGCCCTCAATCTCTTACATGTGCATTCAGCATAAGACAGGGCAGTAAAAACAACAATAACAAAATAATAGAAAAAGGAGGAATGATTAATCCTAGCTGAACAGGTAAAACACAAAACACATTGCCACGAGAAGAATATGTTCTCTGCTGATTCTCAAGGTTTTATTTTATTTCACTTTAAATAAAGTGTCAACAAATAGAAGCAAGAGAAAACTCACTTTAAAATATCATAAGATAAAAGAAGTATAGCAAAAATTGTATTGTAGTTAGCCAGCAAGCAGGCAAGCCTTGCCCCAAAAGCTTGCTGATGGCTCCTTTTATAGCCTCATGCCTTTAATCTAATTAACATTGAACTGAGTTACAAGTACAGTTGCCTGTTTGGTTAAAAAGTAATACATTCATATGAAAGGTTAATGAAATGAATTTTTCCTCCATTCAATTCATTCAAAATTGTCCTACAATCAGTGGTTGCTATTGGAATAGAGATTATATATTTACCTTCATAAATTTTCTGTGTCATGACTGATTTTCTTTCATTTGTGCCTCCATAGGTTAAATTTTACATTTAATTCCCACACAGAATGCTGGGTTAGAAGTTAATTGCACACCATTAGTTCTTTTATCAAAGAGGTAGTGTGGAATAGTGGAAGGAGAGAGGATTTCCAGCAGGACTGTGTCTGTTCATAGCTGTATGATTTGGAGCACATTTCATAACCTTCTCTTTTGCAATGGTTGTCATCAGAACTTCTTGCAGGGTGGTATAATGGTCATTGATAAACTATGGAAAGAACTCAGCACTATGTCTGCCTAGAATAGCTGTTCAATAAACTACAAGTTAGAAAGGCTTGGGAAAATAAATAAGTACATTTATGGAGTAAACAGGATAACTTATACTGATATTACTTATACGGCAGTACTGAGTTCCTTTTGATGCTAAAATTTGTGACAGGTTTGGGTCTTAGAAAACCCTGTAATAATTCTAATAATGAGAGTAGCAGGATAAAGTCTCTGAAAGGAAGGGGAGTTTCATATTCCTACAGATAGATTTTTGGTCTTACACTTTCCACCAGCCCTTTCCTTTTTTTTCTGCCCCGGCCAAAGCACCTTATTTAACTTGAGTTTAATGTTTGTTCCAAATAGTGAACTTACTAGGTCACTGAAAACTTTTCAATCAACAGAGTGTAAACATTTATGAAAGTTTTATGTCAAATGTATCATCTACTTTACAGTTCTTTGAAACAGATGATGATATGCACATGAACTATGTCCTCAGTGATTTATGGTGATGATATTATCATTAATTTTTGTGCCTCATTTCATCAGCTCATGGTCTATTTTAGAAAAGGTAATTGGTAATGTGCAAACTGGGAATCAGATGGGCCACCTGACCAAAAACGAATGCCCAACTGCAAGCGACACAGTTAGCAAGACACTAGGCTCAGCTGAGTATTTGAGAAGTGCTGGTTTTGTGTCTTCCATTTCACATCAGTTAGCAGCCATCATCACAACCCACTGAGGTCATGTTAGCATCCTTTCTGTATGTGGAAATGAAACATAAGATTTGGTGAGGTCAAGTGACCTGGTCAGAGGTGTGCAGCTATAGAGAGACTAGGACAGGGTCCCTTTCAACCTTAGATGTTCTTCCTCTTTTACCACAGCTGTCCTGGGATTAATGTGTGTGGCTCCAGATGAGACATTCTGCAGTTATTTCACTTGTTACCTGTTCAGTTTCTTCTCATTTAGATATGTGTTCATAGGTTTAATGTTACAGGAAGACCAAACTCTCCACTGCACTATCAAATTCAGTAGCTACTGGCCACTGTGGCTCTTTAAATTATGTAATCAAAATAAAACTTAAAATTTAGTTTCTTAGTCACATCAGCCATATTTCAAGTGCTCACTGGCTATAAGAGATAAGATATGTCTATAATATGTAAAAATAATAACTTTCATCATAGCTAATATGTATATATGTACAGTGTGCTCATGATTGGAATCTGTTTCGTGTAATAGTCTTTTATATACCCACACTCTGCTTTCCTGCATAAGTCAAACTATGATATGCTGAAAATATCAAATGGAAGACATATGTTGAGCAAGTGAGGAGTATTAATCCCAGACAACTAAAATTATAATCTTAAATCATGCCTTTCTTTTTAACATCATTTTACCTACTCTCTAATTTTTCCTTTCCATCATAATTGAGCACAATTGTTTGTGTACATACAGTGATGCCAAAGGTTTTTTTGGTTTTGACATTCTATAATTTTTCTCATTTTTGACTCCACTTGTGGTAAATTAAAAATTAATCTTGTCACTTTTCAAAAATTAGAAGTAGCATTTCTATTCATTTTAAAAATAAGATAATAGAAAATTTAGTAAAGAGTTATGTGATTTAAAAACATTATCAGAAAAACTGGTGATACTGTGGAAAGTTTAAGTTGGCTATAGGTATACCATCTGTTCTAGTTAGAGATAATTATTCTCTGGAAAACTTTTAAAAAGTTGAAATTCACTCTGTAAAATGCAGGCTGGGAATATTTATGTATAACATCTAAAATTACAGATTAAATCCAAATCAAAAGGCAAACAATTTGTAAATGCTGGCACTAAATTAGCAGATTATATATTGAATATTTAATACACACTCTTAACTCTCTCTCTCTTCCTCTCTCTCTCTCTCTCTCTCTCTCTCTCTCTCTCTCTCTGTGTGTGTGTGTGTGTGTGTGTGTGTATGTATGTACATGATCTCACATTGTATGTATAGTTACATATTTGGTCTGCCCATGTCCCTGTGGGTAGAGTAGTTTTCTTTATTATTCATTGGACCAGAGGACAGTAGAGTTTTAGATTATAGCTGGGTTTAGAGACATTCTGGAATGGAGTGTTGGACATGAATATTTAAAAGTCTTGCATTATTTCCAGGGTGCTGGTAACGTGCCAAGTTTACAATTGTAAATGTTTTGTCTTTGAGTGTTTTTGTTGCAACCCTGAGGACATCCACTTAATAAAAACCAAATGCTTATAATACAACTTTAACAACAGGCTATAAATACTTTCGTCATCATTACCTTTTTGTAACTGCTGAAATATATTGCAGCAACCATTACTCTTACTTAGGATTCACTGCAACTTATAGGTTTCATACTCTTTCCCACTAGACTATGAGAGTGTGAGTCCTGCCTTTTGTTGCTTTGTCCTGTGTGTTAGAGTGCCTGACATGGGAGATTGTAGGGAATGGCATTTGAAGGGAGGAAGAAAGGCATGGAAACTTATTCTCATAATCCAGTTGCCTTTTTTTTATTTGTAAGATCACTAGTGGAATGCATGGAATAATCACTGTGGTTTCTTTTTGGTGAAACAAAAATAAATAAATAAATAAATAAATAAATAAATAAATAAATAAATAAATAAATAAATGACCATAGCACACTTGCAGGCCTAGGATTCCCACCTTATTCTTGAGTACCCCCTGCTGTCTGCAAGTGTCTCCTTTTAGGCTGAAGTTTTAATTGAGAACTGCTGTTGTCAGAGTACATTTATTCTCTGTAGTTAAACCATGTTGTTCTTCCTTCTCCCTCTGTGACATTACCCAGTGCCCACATGTGGTGTGTGTGGTAGTCTTGAGACAGGGGTGTACATAACTTGAGGTTGACTGGGCACCAGGTATTCAGTACTGCCTCAAATACTTCAACTTCCAGTGGCATGCTGCATAGATACTGCATCTGCTGTCCTAAGTGATCAAAATTTGACCTTCTCCCATTGAAGTGGCTTCCTGTGAAAGATATGATGGTACGAGCCACATTAGTAGCAGAAAACAGTAGGTGGGGAACTGATAGGCTGGAGGATATCATGACAATTCTCTTGAAGCTCTGATAAACAGCTGTCAATCTCAGCACATCTTAATCTTGGCTTTGGAGAAAGCTGGCAGAAGATCCTGGTGGCTGCTTTGTCTCCCAAGACTTGATAACACCAGTGACTTTTAGTGATGTGATTTAGACTTGTCTAGAAGCCTTATAACAATGTGGGGTCTTGATTCTGTAGTTTTCTGGTTGCTAATTATGTCATTTCTCTCCCTAGTTGAAGCAAGAGGAGAAATAAATAAATCAATGAAAGGGATTAAATAATATTTTTTGAATACCAAATTATTTATTGGAATCCACTTATGTTCTATTAGTGTATAATTGTGTTCTCATCAAGATTCTTTTCTCATTAACTAATAATTAAAATAGCTCATTTAATCAAATACTCTGTGTCAGCTAATGTACTGAATTCTCTTATTCTGTCACCATAATCCACAATCTAGGTTTTATCAGCAACAACTTGAATTCCACAGTGGTTTATGTCTCACTCAAATACAGACAAGTAGTTTTATTTAGCATTTGTTTGTGCATATAATGAATAAAGCATGGGGATAGTTGGGAGAGTTTCATGGAGTCTGGAGTGGGGCTTCTCAGATCCTTAAGGGGATACTGCTGCGCTTTTGATGGGTGAGTTCCTCTGAAGCTGGATTGGGGGATCCAGGAAGGGCATAGGAAAGCCTTCAGAAATCTTTCCTGAAGAAAGGGAATCCAAGATTGTGGGAGGCATGGTCTTGTCTTGTCTCTTATCACCCAATTTCTGAGTGTCCTAAGAAAATAAAACATGCTTCTGTGTGAACTTGAGACAAGAGTGTGGTTTGACAGTGAACTTTGCTGACCTGCTGAAGGGTAGGTAAATTTTCCTTTCAGTGGTGATAATTGGTAGACAGAAATCAGCTGCTATCTCATTGAAGTAGGACATGTGATAAAACTTTATTTTACAAAATGCAATAAATTATCTAAATTGAGACTAATTTAAGATTTTTTTGTTTCTAATAGAACATCCTACACATAATTGATCACTATAGACACCATTTGTCTGTTCTGTAAATAATAATCAGTTTATAGGTATTTGGTATGTTTAAATATAAATATGTGTATATATAAATAAGTATACACACACACACACACACACACACACACACACACACACACATATATATATATATATATATATATATATATATACACACACAACTAAACATTTTAGTTAAGTTTTAATAGAACACTCCTAAACTTATATAAACTATAGTTTTGAGTTGAAACATAGTGTGTATTACTTTGGGGATTTATAGAAACTGTCAAAAATGTGAAATGTAAGGGGTGAATAAAAAATGTCTGTAAACTCATTAAAGATTAAATACAGACTGAGACCAATGAAACAAACTGATCTTGTGAATTATCAATTAAAGTGCCTTTATAGGTTATTGTCTTAGTAAAATCTGAGTTTTAACAGCTGCTAGTAGTTTAAACTAATAGAGGCCTGAATAGCCTGTAATAATTTGAGTATGCTTTGCATTTGTAAATTGCTTCTTAATGGGAGCCCTGATTAGTGTTACCTTTCTTAAATTTCTTGAAGTGTTGTTATAGAAATGGAATGAGTAAATAAATTTTGCAAACATGAAATGTGCTTGCTCTCTCATTCTCTATGTGTATGTAAGTGTGATATAAAATTATGTGCTAGGCTTATTGAGTTGTAGTTTTAATGGTTCTAAACTTCATTGAGATCCTCTGAGTACAAATAGTGAAAAGGTCTCAAGCATATTTGGCTGAAAAAGGTTAAGTTTGTGTCATAAAGGGTGTTGTAAGAGTTGCTGAGTCTGTCACTCAGTGGTAGAGCACTTGCCTGGCATGTGTGAGGTACTGAGTTTGGTCCTCAGTACCACATAAAAATAAATAAATAAATAAAGGTATTGTGTCTGTTTACAATTTAAAAAAAAATAAAAGAGTATCATAAGAGTATTTAGGTGAAATATGAAGCCAACTATTTTAGGAACAAATGTGGTCTTATAAGCAATGAATGCATCAAAATATGTTATTTGCATGCATTATTTTATTTGCCACAGGGTCCGTTGCTGGTTACATACTGTAACACCTTGTCCATATACTTGGTTTTACTCTGTACTTGAAAACCAATGGCAGTTTCTTAAAAACTATTCTAAATTTCAAATATTTAAATTCTCAGTTTAAATATTTTCTTAATTCATTGGTCCTTTCTTCAATTAGCTATAAGGAAGAATGTTTTCCTATCCTCACAGATGATTATAACTAGTTTTAAAACTAATCCAGTTAAATGATACAAAGGACAAAACTTTTTTTCTTTTATGCTCTTAAGTGATTTTTTAAAATTTGTTCTTTTTAGATATACATGATAGAGTATATTTTGACATATTTACATGGAATATAACTTATTGCAATTAAAATCCCATTTTTATGGTTGTATATGATGTGGGGAATACTGGTCATGCATTGATATATAAACATAGGAAAGTTACATCTGATTCATTCTGTCTTTTCTATTCCCATCCCTCATATGCCTTCATTCCCTTTTGGCTAATCCAATGAATGACTGTTTTTCCCTCCCCCCATTATTGAGTGTTAGCATTCAACATTTGGCTTTTGGGGACTGTCTTATTATACTTAGAATAATAGTTTGCAGATCCATCCATTTAATGACAAAAGTCAAAATAATTCTTTTTATCACTGAGTACTATTCCCTTGTGTATATGTACCACATTTTCTTTATCCAGTCATCTTTTAAAGGGCACCTAGGTTGACTCCATAGCTTGCCTATTGTGAATTGAGATGCTATAGACATTGATAGCTACATCATTGTAGCATACTGATTTTAAGTCCATTGTGTATATGTTCAGGAATGAGATAAGTGGGTCAAATAGTAGATCCATTCCAGGTTTTTGGAGGACTCTCCCTACTGCTTCCGAGTGGTTGCACCAATTTTCAGTCCCACCAGTAATGTATGATCATGCCTTTCTCCCCACATCCTTGCCATTTTTTTCATTGCTCGTATTCTTTATAATTGCCATTCATCTGGAGAGAGATGAATTCCATTGTAATTTTAATTTGATTTCTCCAATTGCTAGAGATGTTGAACAATTTTTCATATATTTTTTGATCATTTGTATCTCTTTTGTGAAGTGCCTGTTCAGTTCCTTTGCCCATATAATGTCTGAGGGTTTTGTTTTGTTTTGTTTTGATTTTTTTTTTTTGGTGTTGTTATATATTCTTGATATTAATGCTCTATCTGGCTGCAGATGGCAAAGATTTTCTGCCATTCTGTACACTTTCTCTTCACATTCTTGATTGTTTCCTTTGATGTGAAGAAACTTTTTGTTTGATACCATCCCATTTATTGATTCTTAATTTTAATTCTTGTGCTTTAGGAGTTTTGTTAAGTTAGTTGGTTTCTAAGCTGAAATTATGGAGGGTTGGGCCTGCAGTTTCTTCTGTTGAGGACAGAGTCTCTGGTCTAATGCCTAGTTTTGTTGAGTTACTTTTGAAGCACACACATTTTAGATAACTTTTAAATACATGTTAAAATATGTAAGCATGTTATATTACTCAATATTAAAATTATCTTTACATAGTAATCACAAGTTGACATTTTTTCTGTTGATTATATAAGGGAGAATGAAGAACTTATGAAATTAAATATGGAATAGGAAACATTTTTAAAATCCCCAATAAACAACAAAAGCTATATGGGTAAAAAGTACCAATGAATGTGATGACATTAAGAAGTGTTCCAGAAATAAAAAGATGAAGGTTTTAAATGTGAGGATCTCATATTTGATGATCTTAGAAGAGATCAGCTAGTTTGGTTCTCAAACTCCTGTCCTCTATCAACCCCCTGTCCTCTTTATGGATCAAGGCCATCCACCTAAGTTCTCCAGTCCTGTTTGTTCTACTGTAGAATGCCAGTCAGCCCTCCTCATCATTTTTCTTTATTTCTAGGCATACTTTCGACAGAGTTTTGCCTTCCAGTATCTTGGACATCATACCAGTGCCCTGGCAGCCTGCATATCTGGACTGGCTCAAGACCCAAAGAGCCTCCAGCTTCTGATGGGGATGATAAAAGCAGCCATGAAATCTCCTATGAGAGGTAAATATGATGAAAGTACTTGGTCTGACCTTAATTTAATTTAAACTTAAATATTTGTAACCTTCTAAGATTATATACTCAGGGACAGGAAATTGATAAGATATAAAATTTGATGGGCTGGGAATGTAGCTTAGTGGTAGATAAATTGTGTTATCACCTAGGGTCAATCCCTGGTATGGAAGGATGAGAGGAGTGGTCTCAGATTTGCCAAGATCTGACATCTTACACAATGGAAGATAAAGACACACTGCCAGTCATTGATGTTAATGAAGCTTAAGTGTATGGAAGACAATTGGCCTGGACATAGAATATATTCTTAAATTTTTCATTAACTAACTATACGATCATGAGTTGACAGATTGACTTCTCCAGATTTTAGGACTGTTTAAATAATTTCTTTTATTTTTTGTAGTTCTGAGATTCTGTAATTCTAAACCACAATACCTTTAATAGTAAATGAGTTGCTTCAGATGAACCAATATACCTTCTACAAATAAATAAGGGAAGATATTAGACATTCTTTTATTTCCTAAAACAAAATGTGTACCTAACTAGAGGCAATATCTTACATTGTGGGGAGGAACATTAAGAGATTATTTTGAATTAAAAGGAGAGAGAGCAAAACAAGATAAATATATAGTAGTTTATACTTATTTTTGCCTGATATTTTTTCTATGTTATTGTAACTAGTATTCTTGAAAAACAAGAGAATGGATTGGAAATAGTACTGTGAAAGTTAGAGTAGCTCTATGGCCCCAACTAGATGGCTTCATTTTGAGGAACATTATTTTTTTTTTCCTTTTGTGGTGCTGGGATCAAACCTAAGGCCTTGCTGATGCTAAGCACATGCTCTATCACTGAGCAACAACCCCTATCTTGGGAACATTGAATTTTGAGGAATGAGCTGTTGGGAATATATGACTAAAAGCATGTACTAATTGTTGTCTTTGAGTGGCAACATAGTCACTAAGATATATTCAGTGCATACAGAAGGCAGCTAATAATGTCTGACCCGAATTAGGTTATGTCTAGAAGAGATCTGTTTTTGACTCAAAAATTATACATTTTTTAATTTTCCTTTGTTTTAATTTATTTTTATGATTATAATCACTTCTACTATCAGCATTAGATTTTTGATTCTTTTCATTTCTCTAGTTTTACATGATGTGGAGTTGCACCACATGTGCAGTCATACATATAACTAGGGTAATAATGAGTTTTGTCTCATTCCACCATCTTTCCTACGCTCATGTCCCCTCTGTTTGTCTCCCTCCCCTTGGCTCAAAGTTCCTTCATTCTCCCCATACCCCCGCATTATGTATCACCATCCACTTATCAGAGAGAACATTCAGCCTTTGGTTTTTGGGGATTGGCTTATTTCACTTAAAAATATATTCTCCAACTTCATGCATTTATGTGTAAATGCCATGATTTTTTTCTCCTTTAATGCTGAGTAATATTCCATTGTGTATATATAGCATAGTTTCTTTATCCATTCATCTATTGAAGGGCATGAAGGTTGGTTCCACAATTTAGCTCTTGTAAATTAAGCTACTATAAACATTGATGTGGCTGCATTGCTATAGTATGTTGATTTTAAGTCCTTTGGGTATAGACTGAGGAATGAGATAGCTGAGTCAATTGGTGGTTCTATTCCAAGTTTTCTTAGTAATCTCCATACAGCTTTCAAGATTTGTTGTATTAATTTTCAGTCCTACCAGCAATGTATGACTGTGCCTTTCCCCTTACATCCTTGCCACACTTGTTGGTGTTTGTATTCTTGATAACTGCTATTCTGACTGGTATGAGATGAAATCTTAGAGGGGTTTTGATTTGCATTTCTCTAATTACTGGAGAGTTGAACATTTTTCTATATATTTGTTAATGGAATATTTAGAACAATGGTACAGAATAGAAGACACAGAGACAAACCCACATAGATAAAGTTATCCCATACAAGAGAAAGACACCAAAAACATACAGTAGAGAAAAGATAGCCTCTTAAATGAATGGTACTTAGAGAACTGGAAATTCATATGCAGCAAAATGAAAATCAACCCCTGTCTCTCACCATGCAAAAAACTCAACTCAAAGTGGATCAAGGACCTAGGAATTAGTCCAGAGACCCTGTGCCTAATGAAGAAAAAAGTAAGCCCAAATCTTGATCATGTTTTATCAGGCCCCACCTCCCATATCAGGACTCCTAAAGTGCAAGAAATAAAATCAAGAATTAATAAATTGGATGGAATCAAACTGAAAAGTTTTTTCCAGCAAAAGAAACAATCAGTGAGTTGGAGAGAGAGTTTACATTTTGGGAGCAAATTTTTGCCACACTCACATAAGATAGAGCACTAATCTCCAGGATATATAAAGAATTCAAAAAACTTAACACTAAAGAAGTAAACAACCCAATCAATAAATGGGCTAGGAAGATTTTTAAGGAAACCATAAGTTATGTTGACCTTCCTCAGTGTTGGTAATTAAATCTTCTATTTGACTTTGAGGACAAAATTAACTCCTTTTAAGTGTTAGAATTTTGATAGAACTTTTCCAATCCTGTTGGCTGAAATAGTTCCTTAGTAATGAAAAAGATACATATCTTCTGCTGGCATTGTTCTGTTTCTTAACTACTAGAAACAATATTGGAGGGGGTGGGGTGTGGGGGAGTGGAGAAAGAGATAGAGAAAGAGAATGCTTTGTAAAGATATAGTCTTTGGGGCTGGGGCAGTAGTTCAGTTGAAGAGCACTGGACTAACATTTTGAGCCACTGGGTTTGATCCTCATCTACAACTACAAAAAATTAAAAAGATTAAGTCTTTGAAGACTATAGTCTCCTGATTCTTTTTTGTTAATTGAAATAAAGTTCACATATTATAACAGACACCATGTTAAAATGTGAACTTGAGTGCTTTTTTGTGTATTTGCAGTTATGCAACCATCACAACTCTCTAATTCCACAAAATTTTCATCACCTCAGAAGGAAACTCTGTACCCATTGAATAATCATTCATTCCCCAGCTTCCTTAATATGTGGCATTGTGTATGATTTTTGAAATGTAATGTTTTCCTGGTCTCTTCATGTTGTAGCATTTAGCAGTACTTCATATCTTTTTTGGCTGAGTAATATTCCATTGTATGGACATAGCACATTTTATTTATCCATTCATGAGTTGATTAGTGTTAGAATTGTTTCCACATTGGTACTATTAGGAATAATACTGCTATGGATATTAGCATGAATATTTCTATAGACGTATTTTCATCCCCCAGAATATATGCTGAGGAATGGAATGACTGGGTCATTGCCAAAAGTACCCATTCTGCACTCATGTCTGTGATACCTTGTCATCCTGCCTGAGAAACTACCATGTCTCACAGACAGAGGTCAGTATCTCAACTTTCTTTGTTCCAGTCAAGAAAACTCACCAGCTTACAAACCCCAGAATCCTATCACTTAGTGCTAATTTGGGGGAATTTATATCAGTATGGTGTCCTCACTTACCTGTCTGTGTCTTGTGTTTAGCTATAGTCAAGCCTCACCTGTGACATCCTCAGCTCTGTGACAAAGATTGGGCAGTGATCTGAGTTTGGCTTTCATTTGCAATCATTTTACCTATTCAGCCTGATAGCTCCTGCTTCTCTAGTTAGTTTCCCAAAACAATACTTCTTGATCTAATTCCAGAAAATTTTCATCACCTCAGAAGGAAACTCTGCACCCATTAAACAATCATTCATTCCCCAACTTTCTTATCAGGTTTGTGATGTTTCATATGAATGGAATCATAATATGTGGCATTGTGCATGATATATAAATATATCTGGCATAATGTTTACTTAAAGAGCCTCCCCATAAGTCATAGAGGCAACACTTACTGTACAAAGAGAATACCCAAGGAGTAGAGTGCCTGCCTTCAAGATGACTGCAGTGTACCTGGTACTCAGGAATGGGTCTGAGGCAACAAAGCTGAGGAGTGAACACCCTTCCCTTGCTGCTGGCTGTTTAGTATTCTATTGCAGTATCCTTTCCTTGCATTGCTGGACATGACCCCTACATCCCACCCTGGCTGGCCCTGAAGATCATATTTGAGGATTTTTGACTCCCAGTGGTCTCATATTACTAATGGAGTTATTTTTTAACAGCTTTTGTTTGATGCATACCTTATTGGATTGCTTACCAAAACTATCTAGATGTGGGTTTTTTCATACCCAAACCTCAACACATTTTTTGTATCCCGAGACTTTATAGTGTGTGTATTGTTTGTTATGTGAACTAACCTACCTTTTTTTCCTTATATTAAGAAGTGCAAATCTACTTTGTTCTAGTGGAGCTGTTTTGGTAAAGTGTAAGCAGTTTGGGTTATGTTTAGGGATTGAATTCAAGGGATTGATGACTCAGTTTGAGCTTTATTTCATATCAGTAATAGAGCCATTTATAATTTATCTGAATAAAATATTTCCTTTTCTATTATGTCTTAAGTCAACCCTACTCTCTTGTTTCTGAAGAGAAAAAAATCTGCTTTGATCTCTATGTTTATGAATTTTTTTCCTTGGAAACCAATGGTTAACCAAAAATGGGAACAAAGCTGTGTTCCAGAATCTACCTTCAGAATCAGTGTATTGGGCCTGAAGAAGTTAAGATTGTACATCTTGGGCTTTAGGCATCTTCAAGGTTGAAGAGGGCAAGATGAAGAGGGGGCAAGATGAGAGAAGAGTGAACCTCTGCACCTGTACTAATAAGAAAGGTCCATTTAGTCCAGTATTATATTTTGACATACAATATACGATCTTGTTTACAAATGACAAAAAAGGTTCCACTTACCTTTAAAGAAAATAAAAGAAAAAGGCTTAAACTCCAGTGCTAGTGGTCATATAGATAGGGCTAGGGTTTTATTTGCAGTTGCTAGATATATTCCCTTTAAGCCACACTCATGAATAAAAAGAAAAAAAAATGTTTACTAACTTCTGAGAATCACACACACACACACACACACACACACACACACACACACCACACCACAAAATAGGCAAAAACTGGCCCAACCTCTGTGGCCAATCTACATTTAAACTTTAGATCAAATATGATTTCCAAGTAAATGAAGAAAATTCTGTGACAGAATCAGGCTTTCTTATATTTAAACTGGGGCCAAATAGCTTTATAATTAACTTTGTCTCTCCTTTTAGGACCATTTCCATGGAGTATACAAGTTATTAATATTCTCACATAGTAGAGTGACAGGGGACTCAAATTTAGGGCAGCCAAGGAAATTTTAAAAGCACTCTATGGATGTATTTCTTTGTATAATTTTAAGAAATGCTCACCAGCCTTTCCTCTAAGCAAATATAGATTCCAAGCTGATGACACTCTACACACACTAAAGCATTCACCAAGTATGTTTTAACAAGATGTGAATAGAGAAGGAGTCCCACGGGGTATGTTGAAAACAGCCAGAAATTTAATGCCAAGGAGATATAAATGGGAGAAGTAGCTCTGCAGCAATAATACCAACAAAGGAGATAATGATATATGCCCTTGGAACCTGTCCCTTCATCAATAAAAGAACAATTAGAATAGCCATTTTCCAGTGTGCTTTTATTAGAAATAACATACAGACACTACCACTTAGCACTACCACCTAGGATTAATATATTAGGCTGAGGATATAGCTCAGTGGTTGAGTGCTTGCCTTGCACATGTGAGGCACTGGGTTTGATCCTCCACACACATAAAAAAATAAAGATATTGTGTCCATCTTATAAAAAATCTTTTAAATCAATATATCATAGATAGCAGTCATTCAGCCCATAGTGTACTGTGGCTCATTGGCCTCGTGGTGACTTGTTTGGCCAGTGGCATAGCCACTATGGACTGCCATAGCTGTGTGCCCTCAGCTACTGTCACTCTTGTGGCAATTGTACTTCCCATCCTATAGAACAGCAGTGCCTTAGGGGACCTAGCAAAGGGTCTTGCACACATTTGAGTTTAACACCTGTTGGAGGGAATTGAACTAATCCACAAGTACTGGTTCAATGAGTTTCTTCTAAGCCAGCCTCCAGTTCTCATTGTATTTGAGGAAGCCAAATCTCCCCACTTGACAAGGACTCCCATGTATCTTTTCTGTTGGGCAAAACATGGTCTGTGTATTCGAGGAGTCCTCCCTTTTCTAGTGGAGTCTATCTCTTAACTGCTTAGCACTTCATGCAGGCAACCACCACTCCATCCCTGCAAAGGCTATTCCCCTACACGCTAAGGATGGGAGGGGTGCTTACAACCAGGAAGGCCCAGGTCCTCCTTTGAGGAATCCATCAGTTTGAGGCTTGATGAATCCATCAGTACAAGGCTTGTTACCAACCTATGGCTCTGGAAAGAATGAACTCACCCACTCCTCGCTCCACAATTGGGAGTCCCCAGAAGGCCCCAGCCTCATTATTCCCTCACGATGAGGTCACCAGGTTCTGAGCCCTGGGAATTCCAGGAGTGGTGGTTGTGGAGTGGGTGACACTTGATGGAAAGAAGGGACTCCATCTTGTTACATGACATGAGCATGGTTGCCTTCCATCAAAGAATTGTCCCAACACGGAATTGTCTGTTTCCAACTTCATAGGGGGACCTCACAGAACATCCCCAAGGAAAGGGCCCTTGCACCCTCAGGAGCTTATATTTATGTTGTTGGTTGTTAAGGAGCCATTTCTAGACAGCTTTTTTAGTGGGGAGTAGGGCAAGAAGCACAGTGAACATTGGACAGCCCTGTCCTGCAGAAGATTCTGACCAAGTTGTCAGGGAAAAAAAGCTCCTCAGAAGAACCATGTGGTCCAAACCTCCTCTTTGGCTCCTACAATCTCTCTCTTGTTTCTTCAACAAGTGTTTCTTGGGAATCATCATGCCATGTGGGAGATCTCTCTTATGTTATCCTGCATCTCTTTCCAGCTGCATCTCTCTTCCCATCGTTCATACACCTGTCCCTTCTGGTCATGCCAGATTCCTCATAGACCTTTGGACTTCAGCTCAGACTCCTCATTTACTCAGGACTAGCTCTCTCCACATTTCTACCACTGAATGCCTTATCCTCCCAGGTGGTCAACTCTCCATCTCTGAAGCAAATAGTCCTTTTAGTTGATTTCCCAGAACCACATTGTCTCCAGTTTGAGGAGACGTGGAGAGCTATCTAATCCAACTCCCATCAGATGCTTGAATACTGAGGTCAGTACTTCCCTACTCAGCAACCAATCCCCCACCCAGCATTAATTTAACTGAGGGACTTGATTCATTTATGACCAGCTCAGTTAGGAAGTGATTAGCTTCAAAAGTGGTTTCACCAAACATCCTCACAGCTGCTACTTCTCTTTACTGAAATTTCCAGGTACAGTAAATTTTATCATAATCATGTACTTTGAGGTAGGCCTTATCCTCCTTTTCCCAATGAGAAAGCTGAAGCTGAGTGTCTAATAGTAAGTGATTACTCCAAGTTCTACCAAAGAGCTAAACTTTTCAATGTGGATCAATGTTTTATTAGTAAATGTCTAATAAAGCCTAAGATAGCCTCCCAGGAGGGTGTACCACTGATCCTGGCTTGGCTCCTGGACACCATTTAGTTACTCCCATTTCTTAAATTGCCAGAATAATCTCTTCAAGAATAGCTAATGCTTTTCTGCTCAGACACATTGTGACTTCTCAAATCACTCAGATTTAAAACGATAATCCTTGACCAAGGCCTCCAAATAACTGAGCAATCTCACCAGCTACTCCAATACCTCTTTTGCCTCATTTCTACTGCTTTCCTCCTCACTCACTCATATAGAGTACAAGCAGGGTACACATCCTCCTGATTCAGTGTGTTTGCACTTGCTATTCCCTCTTCCTGGAAAGCTGTTCTCTAAGATATTCATACAGATAATTTGCTCATTTCCTTCAGGTTTCTGCTTGATTGGCCCCTTATCATCATCTCTCTTAGCCTGCTCTGTTTTTCAACATAGCATGTATCATCATCTAACATATATTTATTTTTTGTTTGTCTCCATTGGAATACAAGCACCTCAAATTAATGTAAACAAGGATCTAAGAATATTAGAAAGTGAGAACTCCTATGAATAGAATAAAGTAGGGAAAATAATAAGAGGGCAAAATAAGGTAAAGAAAAGATGATGCAGTTCATAAATAAAGGTTGTTTTGAGGTCCTGACATGGGATGATGTAGAGGTATCCAGGGCTGATCTATACAGAGAAAGCAAATGCTGTGATTTTGAGCCAGTTACAGGCCAGCACCCCTGGGCTTACGAATCCGCTACTACATTGCAAGCAGCACAGAGCAGGGTGGATCTTCATAAGTATAGGTTTGACTGAGCAGAATTGGAGGCTCTGTTTCTGCCTCAGAAGAGGTTTCAGTCAAATACACCTAAGGAAGACTTCCACCCAATGCAAACCAATGAGGGCCTTTACAGAGGGTCCACTAATGCTGCGAGCACGTGACACAGATGTTGATGTCACTGATCATGACCTCAGGAGTTCACATGTGATTACAGAGGTGAAAAAGATAGTGTCATCTGGGTTGAGGAAGAGAAATAATGCATTCCAGGGACCAAAAAGAGCCTTAATAAAAACTTGTCAAGGTCAATTTCTGGTGATTCTGGGAAGTAGTTTCATTTGGCTGGAGGTGCAATTAGATGCCAGGAAGCAGAAGGCAACAAGGCTTTGGAACCAACTGCCACATTGAAAAGTTCAGCTCTTTGGTAGAACTTGGAGTAGTCACTTAATATTAGACCCTCAGCCTCAGCTTCCTTTTTGGGAAATGAGAATAAGGCCTACCTCAAAGGATATGATTATGATAAAATTTACTGCACCTGGAAACCTCAGTAAAGGAAAGTAGCAGCTGTGAGGATGGTTGGTGAAACCACTTTTGATGCTAATAACCAGCTGCTACAAGGGCCAAGTGAACTTACAAAGGAGCAAGCTCTATGTGGACCCTCAGGTTCTGCCAGCTCTCCAGTGAAATATTGGCACAGAGACTGCTTGTCTGGAGAAGGGAAGGTGTGAATCCAGGCATGCTTTTGGAAGTAGGAGGGCTGAGGCACACATAAGGCAGCAGGAACCTACAGGAAGGAGTTGGAGGGGTGAGCCCAACCCCTTAATGGACTCAAGTCTACTATAGACACCTGCCATCAGAAGTGCTGTCAGAAATGAGAAGCAGTCTTTTAAAAAATGATCTTTAGAGTTTTTACCTCCTCTGCAGCTCAATGTGAAAAAAGTGAAATGGCCAAGCACAGGAAACCCAAGCAGAACTAATTTTGCAGAGGAATCCTTCATATTCATAGTGACAGGTAGAGAATTAACCCTCAATACTAGCAGATAGTGGTTACTGACAAATCCTTTCTCATCTCAGCATCTCAGAATCTTAGGGAAAATTTTTTCATAAACAATAATTCTTAGAATAATATGTACAGTTGTTATAAAGAATGGAAAAAATAGTTCTTAGATGCACAAATCATTTAATGAGTTTGTGCACCTTGGCTAAATTGGTTTTATTTTTTTCTATGAATAAAGCATAAATTGATATTCTGTCTGATCACATATTTCAGACAGATGCCTTGGGGAAACAGCCTATAATCAGAGTATTCTCTAAGAACAAGTAGCTTTCTATTTAAATGTAGATGTCCAAGCCATAGGAGACATTTATAAAAAGATATTGAAAATTTGAACATATTTATGTGGTTCAATGATATTGTATAAGGTGATTTTTAACTAGAAATGAGAAATATTTCTATGAATTTTTGTGCCCTTGACATGAAACCCAGTTTAAGTATGAGTTGTGGGGGTTTTGGAGAAAATTTGATGGAAACATTGTAACATCTTTCCTTTCTCTAGGAAGTTGTTTAAAAAAAATCAAATAAAAACATATTCAGTCTGTCACTTAATTTGCACATAAGGAACCATCTCTGGTAAAATCACAGTTACTTTCAAAATAGCAATCACCTTCTTCCTTTCAGCAGCTGCAAAGGAACTCATTGGTGAGGGTGAAGCATGAACATGGAAACCTAATAGATATTCCCCAAGAATAGAAATATGAAAGATTCTGAGAGTTGAAAACTCAATGTCTCTGAGCATACAGACTTTCTTTTTTAATTATTTAATTAATTATTAATTTATACTTGGTGCTGAACATCGAACCCAGGGTCTCACACATGCCAGGCCAGCATTCTACCACTGAGCCACAACTCCAGTCCAACATACAGGTTTTAGTATACTTTTCCTCTGCTTATTGAAGATTTGTTTCAATGTGCTGATATGTTGTTTCCTATAAGGCTTAGAGCCAGAATAAAGCTATGGGGAGGGGTTTGTTATTATTTTTATTGTAGGTGTTAGTTGCTTTTTATTTTCTCTTTAAGACTCTCAGTTCAATCTTTTAACATTGAGATGGTGAACGACCCAACTGATGGAGAAAAAAAACAGGTAATGGATGAAAATGAATTGGCATATTCCATGAAAACGTGGTCTGTGAAACAAATCTGAATGTAGAAAGAGCAAACATTTTCTGGAAATATGTGGAAAAAGTGATGAATTATATGAACATGAGCAAACTTTTCTTTCTTGGTCTCACTCTTACATAACTAAAATACTTGTATTTTTTTCATTTTTTCATTCCTGTTACCTATATCTAATATAAACCATCAATACCCTATACTAGATTACTGCATTATCTTTCTAGTAGGTCTTCTGCTCCAATTTTTCCCTCTCTACATATCATATCCTCACCAGCCTAGTCCTCTTAAATTTTGCTTGCCTGATAGGGAAGCATAGTATACTGGTTCAAACATAGACTCCAGAACCAATCTGCCAGTTTTAAATCTTAGCTTTACCAACTACTAGCTGTCTGACATGGACAAGTTTGTTAACTTTTTGAGCCTTAGTTTTCCTATTGTAAAGTGGAGATAACAACAGTACATACTTCAAATCTATTTGAGAATTAAACAAATTAAACTCTATAAACCATTAGATTAATGCCTGGCAGAAAGGAAGGACTATAGTTATGTCCTTCAAGAAATAAAAATAAATATTATGTTGGGAACCTGCTTGCAAATGTTTCTTTCTTTCTTTCTTTCTTTCTTTCTTTCTTTCTTTCTTTCTTTCTTTTCTTTTGCTTTTGCATTCAAATTCCTCCATTATTCCAGAATCTTCCACAAGAAGCTTTCTGAACTCCTTTCTTCAAAGTACTCATCACATATTCTGCCTATTTGGCCACCATAAGTGCCTTGGGTTTTCATTGCCGCTTACATTTTCATGTCTGAATCTTCTCTAATTAGACTTCAAGATGCTATTTTTGGTATTTCATAAATTTTATTTTAGGTATATGTACTAATTATGAAAATAATAATAAAAGTAGCATACTCTTTCAGGTATTATGCCTAGTGCTTCATATGTCTTATTTCATTAAATTCTCATGACTACTTTCTGAAGGCAGTATTGCTATCCTCACATTATAGTTGAGGAAGCTGGAATTAGTCTCATAAATTTCAGTGCTGATTCATAAAATTTGCTAATATCATAAATGAAATCAAAATGATCAGAATATGCTGTCCTTAAAATAAGACAATGTTTTGACATGCTTTTTTTGAAATAAAAAAGTTAAAGTAACCTTAGGCTGCATTAGTTGAGTGGTTTGCTTAAGTTCTAGGAGCTAATGAGTCCTTTTATGTGCTATGTTTTGGTTAGCTAGACTACACTTTAATTAGTATCTTCAATTGGGACTTTTGTGTTTGTACGTGGTACCAGATATGATACCTAAGGCCTAACACATGCTAGATAAGTATTCTACCAGTGATCCATCATCCTGGGCCTTATATTTAAGCGAGAATGTTGACAGGGCAGAGCAATTCTAGGGTAGGATGACCCATTCTTGAAGACTTTCTCACTCAGAGGTCATTTTGGTTATGATGCCTTTTCTGAATTCTATGCCTTCTTTAATGTTGTCATTCTGAGCCTACAATATGTCTTTTATCTCCTCCTGCCTTATTTCATTTCATCTGACTGAAATGATAAAGGGAGACTCTGTGGAAGGAAAATTATATAGGCTCAGCTTCAGAGAACAGGAAAGACTTGGAGGGTCAGAGATAGAGAAGATGGCTTTTCAGTAAGAGCCAATAACATAAAAAGATACAGAAGACAATAAAAATAATAGTAGTAAAAATATGGATACAGAGCATGTTTGTGATATGCTAAGGGATTACAAAAAAGCAAGACACAGTTTTGCATATGTACTATATCTCTTTATACTATAACAGAAAAATGTTCTTAAGATATACTAGAAACAGATTTATCAAAAATAAAAACAGTGATTCTTTTATACAACTGGACACATGTAGAAAAACATATTTTCAAAACTGAGGAGTAAATAAAAACCGACCACAAACGAGTAAGTGCATCAACCTGCAAAGACAGTAGTATTAAAATAGACATGTCCTTATAATTTACAGTTTCTGCTTTAAATATTATTAAGGATCTAAAGGCAATAAATAATAACTCAGCATTTTCTTCCCAGGGAGGCTACATTTTTTTGTTGTTGTTGTTGTTTGTATTCTTTTTTTAAAAATTTTTTTAATTAATTTTTATTGTTGGTTGTTCAAAACATTACATAGTTCTTGATATATCATATTTCACACTTTGATTCAAGTGGGATATGAACTCCCATTTTTACCCCGTATACAGATTGCAGAATCACATCAGTTGCACATCCATTGATTTACATATTGCCATACTAGTGTCTGTTGTATTCTGCTGCCTTTCCTATCCTCTACTATCCCCCCTCCCCCCTCCCCTCCCCTCTTCTCTCTCTACCCCCTCTACTTTAATTCATTTCTCCCCCTTATATTTTTCCCCCTTTCCCCTCACTTCCTCTTGTATGTAATTTTGTATACCCCTGAGGGTCTCCTTCCATTTCCATGCAATTTCCCTTCTCTCTCCCTTTCCCTCCCACCTCTCATTCCTGTTTAATGTTAATCTTCTTCTCATGCTCTTCATCCCTACTCTGTTCTTAATTACTCTCCTTATATCAAAGAAGACATTTGGCATTTGTTTTTAAGGGATTGGCTAGCTTCACTTAGCATAATCTGCTCTAATGCCATCCATTTCCCTGCAAATTCTATGAATTTGTCATTTTTTAATGCAGAGTAATACTCCATTGTGTATAAATGCCACATTTTTTTTATCCATTCGTCTATTGAAGGGCATCTAGGTTGGTTCCACAGTCTTGTTATTGTGAATTGTGCTGCTATGAACATGGATGTAGCAGTGTCCCTATAGTGTGCTTTTTTTAGGTCTTTAGGGAATACACCAAGTAGGGGAATAGCTGGGTCAAATGGTGGTTCCATTTCGAGCTTTCCAAGAAATCTCCATACTGCTTTCCAAATTGGCCGCACCAATTTGCAGTCCCACCAGCAATGTACAAGTGAACCCTTTTCCCCACATCCTCATCAGCACTTGTTGTTGTTTGACTTCCTAATGGCTGCCAATCTTACTGGAGTGAGATGGTATCTTAGGGTGGTTTTGATTTGCATTTCTCTGACTGCTAGAGATGGTGAGCATTTTTTCATGTACTTGTTGATTGATTGTATGTCCTTCTCTGAGAAATGTCTGTTCAGGTCCTTGGCCCATTTGTTGATTGGGTTATTTGTTATCTTATTGTCTAATTTTTTTAGTTCTTTGTATATTCTGGATATTAGGGCTCTGTCTGAAGTGTGAGGAGTAAAGATTTGTTCCCAGGATGTAGGCTCCCTATTTACCTCTCTTATTGTTTCTTTTGCTGAGAAAAAACTTTTTAGTTTGAGTAAGTCCCATTTGTTGATTCTAGTTATTAACTGTTGTGCTATGGGTGTCCTATTGAGGAATTTGGAGCCCGACCCCACAGTATGTAGATCATAGCCAACTTTTTCTTCTATCAGACGCCATGTCTCTGATTTGATATCCAGTTCCTTGATCCACTTTGAGTTAACTTTTGTGCATGGTGAGAGAAAGGGATTCAATTTCATTTTGTTGCATATGGATTTCCAGTTTTCCCAGGAAGGCTACATTTTAAGACAGTGGCACTTTTTGCAACACACATGATAGTGTTTATCACTAGGAAGTCCTCATTAAATAACTTTTAAAGAATGTACTTTCTGGAGTGGGAAATTGAAGCTACGTGAAAAGACTGATATACAAGAAGGATTGTTGTCCAATGATCTGAGTTTACTATATAAGGCCATAAATATTCTCTGGGTACTTGGTGTACTTGCAGCAACCCAATAACCAGCTGCCCTGAAAAGCAAATAGACTAATGTAAGTCTGCAACATAAAGTTAGATCTCATGGAAAAATATCATATATAACAGCTTTTGATTAGAGGCAACATTATCACTTAGATGGTTGAAAAATCCATCATATATATTTGCTATTTAATATAAATGCAGCAATACTACCACTGAGACCTCTAAAGTATGAGTTCTCTTCAAAGCTTATCAAGATCAAGGGTGTCATTGATTGAACTTCAAAGAAGGAATAGGAGACAACATTCAAGTTTCAACAGAAGATATTGTGGACAATAGAACTTAAATACTATTTTTTTTCATTTCCAAATTTTCTACATACTTATGAGAAAATGAAAGCAATTCTCTTCTAAAGTATAATTTTTTAAAATACTGCAAATATTTAAATGTTCTCATAGAATAAATAAACCAATGATTAAATATTCACATTTTAAGTTTTTTGCATTACAATTGTGATAATAATAAAATTATTTTTCTGGAATATTTCCTCTGATTATTTGAAATATTATTAAAAGTAAAATTTTAAGCAATTTATTTTACCAGGTCCTGAACACCAGGCACTAACTAGATAATGACCATGGCAGAGACAAGCTGGCTCTCCAACTAAAGGTGTTAAGGTATCAGGGAGCAGACAGGGGTAGGAAAGATAGGAACATTTTAGCAGGCCAGTGAGACAGCAGAACAGAGTACTGAGAGGGAAGCATAGCATCCAAGCAGGGAATGCTGATGAAAGTCTTACTGTTTAGAGATTTCTCTAGGAGAAGGAAGCTGAGAAAGAATTCCAGGGAAAGGAAACCTCTATAGAAAGGAGTTTAATCCTGAAAATACCAAAGTTCTTCTATTTATTTACTTAAGTTAAATTTACATAAGTGTGCCATGTATGATTTAGTAGAACGATCCAATGAATTGAAATAACTTTGTCCTTTTGCCTTCCATGTCACAAATTCTAACACAAATAATGTTGTCTTGCAAAGAGTTTACTTGTCTGTGAGTTGTACCATGAAACATAGCCCAGAGTTGCTTGAATAATAGTGAACAGACACATTAGATACTAGGGGTATACACTCTGTGGCATCCTAACACTTTAATCTTGCCTCTTCTAGACTAATTTTTCCCACAGGAGTACATATGAAAAAAATCAATAATGTGATACTAAGTAAATCTATAAATACTACACTTTTTATTGATACCATTCATTAATTTTCTGAGCATACTCAGAGTAGTTTTGCAGAAATAAACAATAAATTTATTAGTGTCATTGGCCTTCATAAAGTAACTTCCACTCCAAAGTTTCCAGTATATTTTTTAAAATTATTTATTACCTGTAACTCCATGATTTTATTCTATTTTAATGCTAAGTAATATTCCATTGTGTATATATGCCACATTTTTTAATCTATTTATCTACTGAAGGGCATCTAGGTTGCTTCCACAGTTTAGCTATTGTGAATTGTGCTGCTATAAACATTGATATGGCTGTGTCCCTGTAGTATGCTGTTTTTAAGCCCTTTGTGTGTAGATCCAGGAGTGGGATAGCTGCGTCAAATGGTTTTCATAGGAATCTTTATACTGCTTTCCAGATTGGCTGAACCAATTTGCAGTCCCACCAGCAATGCAAGAGTGAGCCTTTTCCCCACATCTTTGCCAAACTTATTGTTGTTTGTATTCTTGATAGCTGCCATTCTGACTGGGGTGAGATGGTATCTTAGAGTAGTTTTGATTTGCATTTCTCTAATTGTTAGAGATGTCCAACATTTTTTTCATATATTTAATAATTGATTGTATATACTCTTCTGAGAAGTGTTCAGAAGAATTTTTGACCCATTCATTTATTGGGTTATTTTTTTTTGGAGTTAAGTTTATTGAGTACTTTATATATCCTAGAGATTAGTGCTCTATCTGATCTGCTTATGGTAAAGATTTGTTCCCATTCTGTATGCTCCCTATTCACCTCACTGATTGTTTTTTTGGCTGAGAAGAAGCCTTTTGGATTGAATCCATCTCATTTATTGATTCTTGATTTTAATCCTTATGCTATAGGAGTCTTATTAAGGAAGTTGGGGCCTAATCCCACATGATGGAGAATTTGGCCTACTTTTTCTTCCATTAGGCGCAAGGTCACTGGTTTAATTCCTAGATCCTTGATCCATTTTGAGTTAAATTTTGTGCATGGTGAGAGATAGTGGCTTAATTTCATTTTGTTCCATATGGATTTCCAGTTTTCCCAGCACCATTTGTTGAAGAGGTTATATTTTCTCCAATGTAGGTTTTGGTGCCTTTGTCTAATATAAGATTACTCTAATTATTTGTGTTAGTCTCTGTGTACTCTATTCTTTACCATTGGTCTACAAGTCTATTTTGGTGCCAATACTATGCTGTTTTGTTACTATTGCTCTGTAGTATAGTTTAAGGTCTGGAATAGTAATGCTACCAACTTCACTCCTGTTGCTAAGGATTGCTTTGGCTATTATGGGTCTCTCATTTTTCTAGTTGAATTTCATGACTGCTTTTTTTTTATTTCTATGGAAGTCATTGGGATTTTGATTGGGATGCCATAGAACCTGTATACTGCTTTTTGTAGTATGGTCATTTTGACAATATTAATTCTTCCTATCTAAGAGCAAGGTAGAACTTTTTATCTTTTAAGTTCTTCCTTCTTTCTTTTTTTTAATATTTTCTAATTGAACTTTCTTTTTAAAATTACTTTTTAATTTATATATGACAGCGGAATGCATCACAATTCTTATTCCACATATAGAGCATATTTTTATATATCTCTGGTTGTATACAAAGCATATTCACACCAATTTGTGTCTTCATACATGTA
Source organism: Callospermophilus lateralis (assembly GCF_048772815.1). Classification (NCBI taxonomy): domain Eukaryota; kingdom Metazoa; phylum Chordata; class Mammalia; order Rodentia; family Sciuridae; genus Callospermophilus; species Callospermophilus lateralis. Next base: position 47,113,156 of record NC_135308.1, read on the forward strand.
TTTTAGATAATAATGTCCATCATGTTCTACCATCATTTGTAACCCCATGCTATTTTCCCTTCCCCTCCCACTCATCTGCTCTATCTAGAGTTAGTTTATTCCTTTCATGTTCCCCCTCCCTAACCCACTATGAATTAGCCTCCTTATATCAGAGAAAATATTCAGCATTTGTTATTTTGAAATTGGCTAATTTCACTTAACATTATCTTCTCTAACTCCATTCATTTACCTGAAAATGCCATGATTTTCTCCTCTTTTCGTGCTGAGTAATATTCCATTGTGTATATATAACAAAGTTTCCCTATCCGTTCATCTACTGAAGGACAGACATCTAGATTGGTTCCACAGTTTAGCTATTGTGAATTGTGCTGCTATAAACATTGACATGGCTATGTCCCTGTACTATGCTGTTTTAAGTCTTTTAGGTAAAGACCCAGGAAGAGAATAGCTGGGTCAAATGGTGGTTCCATTCTAAGTTTTCCAAGGAATCTCCATACTGCTTTCAATATTGGCTATGCCAATTTGCAGTCTCACCAGCAGTGTATAAGTGTAACTTTTTTCCCCACATCCTCACCAACAATTATTGTTGTTTGTATTTTTGATAGCTACCATTCTAACTAGAGTGAGATGAAATTTTAGAGTAGTTTTGATTTGTATTTCTCTAATTGCTAGTGATGATGAACATTTTTTCATGTATTTGTTGATTGATTTTATGTCATCTTTTTGAGAACAGTTCATTCAGGTCCTTGGGCCTTTTATTGATTAGGTTATTTGTGTTTGTTTGTTTGTTGTTGTTATTGTTGTTGTTTGTTTGTTTGTTTTGGGGTGTTGTTTTTTTTTTTGGTACTTAGCTTTTGGAGTTCTTTATATGCCCTAACGATTAGGGCTCTAACTGATATATGAGGGGTAAAGATTTGCTCCCAAGATGTTTTACTCCCAAGATGATTTGCTCCTCACAAATTGTTTCTTTTGTTGAGAAGAAACTTTTTAGTTTAATTCCATCCCATTTATGGACTCTTGATTTTAATTCTTGCACCACAGGAATCTTATTAAGGAAGTTGGGGCCTAATCCCACATGATAGAGATTAGGGCCTAATTTTTCTTATATTAGACTCAGGATCTTTGGTTTTATTCCTAGGTCCTTCATACACTTTGAGTTGAGTTTTGTGCATGGTGAGATATGGGGGTTTAATTTCATTTTGTTCCAGATGGATTTCCATTTTTCCCAGTGCCATTTGTTTAAGAGGCTATCTTTTCTCCAATAACTGTTTTGGGTGACTTTGTCTAATATAACAAAATTGTTACTTTGTTGGTTAGTGTCTTTATCCTCAATTCTGTACTATTGGTCGACAAGTCAGTTTTGGTGCCAATACCATACTGTTTTTTTTTTTACTATTGCTCTGTAGTATAGTTTAAGGTCTGGTATAGTAATGCCACCTGCTTCACTCTTCCTGCTAAGGATTGCTTTAGCTATTCTCTGTCTCTTATTTTTCCAGATGAATTTTATGACTGCTTTTGCTATTCCTCTGAGGGATGTCATTGGGATTTTGATTGGGATTTATTGGATCTGTGTAGTGCTTTTGGTAGTCTGGTTATTTTGATAATATTAATTCTTCCTATCCAAGAGCAAGGTAGATCTTTTCATCTTCTAAAGTCTTCCTTCTTTCTTTTTTTAGGCTTCTGTAACTTTTATTATATAAATCTTTTACCTCTTTCATTAAGTTGATTTCCAACTAATTTATTTTTTGAGACAATTGTAAATGGGGTAGTTGTCTGCATTTCCTTTTCTGAGAATTTGTCACTGATATACTGAAAGACATTTGATTTATGGGTGTTGACTTTATATCCTGGTACTTTGCTGAATTCATTTACTAGTTCTAGATGTTTTCTGGTGAAACTTTTAGGGTCTTCTAGATACAGAATTATACCATCAGCAAATAGTGCAAATTTGAGTTCTTCTTTTCCTTTTAATTACTTTCATCTGTCTAATTGCTCTGGCCAGTGTTTCAAGAAGTATGTTAAATAGAAGTGGTAAAAGAGGACACCCCTGTCATGTTCCACTTGTTAGAGGGAATGCCTTCAATATTTTTCCATTTGGAATAATGTTGGCCTGGGGCTTAGCATAGATAGTCTTTATGATGTTGTGATATTTTCCTGTTATTCCTAGTTTTTCTAGTGTTTTGAACATGAAAGGGTGCTGTAATTTGTCAAATGCTTTCTCTGCATCTATTGAGATGATCCTAAGATTCTTATCTCTAAGTCTATTGATGTGATGAATTATATTCAATGATTTCCTTATGTTGTACCAAACTTGCACCCCTGGGATGAATCTCAATTGATTGTGGTGCATGATATTTTCGACATGATCTTGAATTTGATTTTCCCAAATTTTATTGAGAATTTTTGCAGTATGTTCATTAGAGATATTGGTCTAATGTGTCTTTTTGATGTGTCTTTGCCTGCTTTTGGAATCAGGGTGATATTGGCCTCATAAAATGAATTTGGAATTGCTCCCTCTTTTTCTATTTTCTGAAATAAACTGAAGAGTATTGATATTAGTTCTTCTTTAAAGATCTTATAGAACTTGGCTGTGTATCCATCTGGTTCTTAGCTTTTCTTGGTTGGTAGACTTTTGATGGCATCATTTATTTTATCGCTTGTAATTGATCTGTTTAAATTGGGTATATCATCTTCATTCAATTTGTGCAAATTAATTTGACTGTAGAAATTTGTCAATGCCTTCAATATTTTCTATTTTATTAGAGTACAAGTTTTCAAAATAATTTCTAATTATTGTCTGTATTTCTGGAGTGTCTGCTGTCAAATTTACTTTGTCATCATAGATGTTAGTAATTTGAGTTTTTCTCTCCTTCTCCTCATTAGCATGGCTAAGGGTCTGTCAATTTTATTTATTTTTTTAAATAACTTTTGTTTTGAATTTTTTCCATTTTTTGTTTAATTTTTTTATTGATTTCAGCTCTGATTTTAATTATTTCCTATCTTCTACTGCTTTGGATATTTATTTGTTATTTTTTCTCTAGGGCTTTGAGGTATAATGTTAAATCATTTATTTGTTGATTTTTTTTTCTTTGAAGGAATAAACTCCCTGCATTGAACTTTGCTCTTAGTATTGCTTTCATAGTGTCCCAGAGATTTCAGTATGTTGTATCTGTGTTCTCATTCACCTCTAAATTTTTTAATCCATTCCTTGATGTGTTCTGCAACCCTTTGTTCATTCATTAGCATATTATTTAGTCTCCAGGCATTGGGGTAGCTTTAATTTCTTATTTTATCATGGATTTCTAATTTTATTCCACTGTGATATTATAGAATACAGGATAGTATTTCTTTTTTTTATATTTGCAAAGAGTTGCTTTGTGGCATAATATATGGTTGGTATATTGTAGAAAAGAATCCATATGCTGCAAGAAGAAAGTATATTATTTCTTGAAGTGTGAAATATTCTATATATGTGAGTCAAGTCTATGTTATTGATTTTATTATTAAATTCTATAATCTATTTGTTCAGCATTTGTTTGGAAGATCTATCTAGTGATGAAAGAGATGTGTCAAAGTCACCAAAAATTATTGTGTTGTGGTATATGTGGCACTTTAACTTGAGAAGTGTGTGTTTGATGAATGTAGATGCTCCAGTGTTTAGGACATATATATATTTATAATTTTTAAGTCTTCTTGGTTTATGGTTCCCTTGATCAGTTTGTCATGTCCTTCTTTATCCTTTTTGATTGACTTTTGCTTGAAGTCTACATTATTTGATATGAGGATGGAAATACCTGCTTGCTTCTGCAGTTCATGTGAATGATATAATTTTTTCCAAACCTTCACCTTCAATCTCTGATGTCTTTTCATGTGAGATGAGTCTCAGGGAGGCAGCGTACTTTTGAATCTCTCTTTTTTTTAAATTTAATCTGCTAGTATATGTCTTTTCATTGGTGAGTTTAGTCCATTAACATTCAAGGTTATTATCAAGACATGATTTATATTCCCAGCCATTTTTCTTTATGTTTGGTATTTAACATGACTTGGTTTCCCGTCTGATTAGATTTTCCTTAAGTGTAATACCTCCCTCTCCTGATTTCCATCACTTATTTTTTCATTTCCTCTTCTTGGAATATTTTGTGGAGGATGTTCTGTAGTGCAGGCTTTCTAGTTGTAAATTCTTTTAGCTTTCATTTATCATGAAAGGTTTTAATTTCATCATCACATCTAAAGCTTAGATTTGCTGAATATAAGATTCTTGGTTGGCATCTCTTTTCTTGGTATGTGTTGTTGCACGATTTCCTAGCTTTGAGGGTCTGGGTTGAAAAATCTGCTGAGATACAAATTGGTCTCCCTCTATATTGATTCCTCTCTCTTGCAGCTTTTAAGATTCTATTCTTATTCTGTATGCTAGGCATTTTCATCATAATGTGCCTTGGTGTAGATCTGTTGTAATTTTGTACATTTGCTGTCCTGTAAGACTCTTGTATTTGATTTTGAAATTCGTTCTTTATGCTTAGGAAATTTTCTGATATTATCTCATTGGAGAAATTGTGCATTCCTTTGGTTTGAAACTCTGTACCTTCCTCTATCCCAGTAACTCTTAGATTTGGTCTTTTGATGCTGTCCAATAATTCTTAGATGTTCTGTTCATGGTTTCTTACTATCTGCACTGTGTGATCAAGTTTGTTTTCCAGATTATATACATTGTCTTCATTATCTGTTGTTCTTTCTTCCAAGTGATCTAATCTGTTGCTTATGTTTTATACTGAGTTTTATATTTGGTTTATTGTATCCTTCTTTTCAAGGTCTCCTGACTGGTTTTTTTTTCAGAGTCTCTATCGCTTTCTTGAAATAATATTTTGATATTTGTATTTGCTCTCTTATCTCTTTGTTGGAATGAACAAATTTTGCCTGTATTTGCTCACTTAGGTCATTCTTTAATTCATTGATCATTTTAATTATGAACCTTCTGAACAACTTCTCTGACATTTCATCACCCATTGTTCATAGGCTCTGTTATATTAGTATCCTGGTTTGTTAGGGGCACTTTCCTCCCTTGTTTTTTTTTATGTTGTCTATGTGTTTTCCTTTTTTGCATGGTAGATCTGAGATGTTACAATTTCTACAATATATTCTTGTAGTACCCATGCATATTGTCTGTACTTCATCTTGATGTTGGGCTTCCAGATCCTGCTGGTATCCCTCAATGTATGCTACTGCATCTAGCCAGTGTAATTTGAGATAATAGTTGAAGTGCCCCAAGTTGGAAACAATGTCTTACAGAGATGGGCCTGAAAGAGTGGGCCCAACACTCTCTTTGGGATGCCTGCTCTGAGATGCAGCTGATTCTAGGCCATTTCTGTTGTAAAGTGTTAGTGGCTACTGTGTGGGGAAAGCTATGGAGATGACTGCAGTGTTCTAAGACAGTTAGGTTTAGGCTCCCAGGTGTGTGGTAGGGCAAACTTTGGATCTGGGTTCTGTGTAAGTTGGCATGGGTGGATCTGGGCCAGGCCTGGGCTCCCATGGTAGTCTGCTGGTCTGAAGAGGTAGCCCTGTGCCAGAGGCTGGGCTCCAAATGGTACCTGCCAATGGAGGGGTGGAGCTGGGCCTACTTCGAGCTTGGGTTCCATAGAGCCCATGTGGGAATATCTGCGCCACCTCATAAGGTAGTCTCTTCTTTTCTTTTTTGGAATACTACAGTTTTTATTGTGGAAGTCTTTTACCTTTTTCATTCAGTTGATTCCCAAGGTTGCTTTTTTGCTTTTTTGTTTGTTTGTTTGGTTTGGTTTGGTTTGGGGTTTTTTGAAGCTATTGTAAATGTGATGTTTTTCCTAGTTTTGCTTTCTGAGAATTTGTCACTGATGTATAGAAATGCCTTTAATTTATGGTATTGATTTTATATCCAGCTACTTTGCTGAATTCATTTACAAGTTGCAGATTTCTGGTGGAATGTTTTGGTCTTCTTGGTATACAATCATATCATCTGTAAAAAAATGCAGACTTTAAAATTATCTTTAAATTTCTTTCATCTAATTGCTATGCCTCTTTTAAGAACTACATTAAAAGTAGTGAAAGAGGGCATCCCTGTCTTATTCCAGTAATTAGAGGGAACGCTTTCAATTTTTCTACATATATAATATAATACATATATAATATAATACATATATAATTTTGAAAAGAATGTAGATCACATAGTGTAAATGATGTTGGCCTGGGGCTTAGCATAGATTCTCTTTACAATGTTGGGGTATGTTCCTGATATCCCTAGTTTTTCTAGCATTTTCAACCATGAAGAGGTGCATTTTTTTTCAAATGCCTTCTCTGTATCTATTGAGAACATCCTATGATTCTTATCTTTAAGACTATTGATGTGATGAATTAAATTTATTGATTTCTGTATGTTGAACCAACCTTGCATCCCTGGGATAAACCCTACTTGATCATGGTGCACTATCTTTTTTATGTGTTTTTGTATTCAATTTGCCAGAATTTTATTGAGAATTTTTGAATCTATATTCATTAGTGATATTGGTCTGAAGTTTTCTTTCTTTGCTGTATCTTTGTCTGGTTTTGGAGTCAGGGTAATATTGTCCTCATAGAATGTGTTTGGAAGCATTCCCCCTTTTTATATTTCATGAAATAATTTAAGAAGCATTGATGTTAGTTCTTCTTTAAATGTCTCATAGAACTCAGCTGGGCATCTCTCCAAATCTGAACTTTTCTTGGTTGTAGGCTACTGATGGTATCCTCTATTTCCTTGCTTGAAATTGATTGAAGAGAGGTAACACTGTTTCACACGGTGTCACCTGTTGATCTTTTGGAAAAACAAGTTTTAACCATCAACACATAATCAAAACTTCCAATGTCCCAAATATATTAGAAATATACAGTTAATCGCAGTAAAATTTACAATCCAATTTTGCTCTAGTTGGAGCCAGACCTCTTTACATATTTGGACGAGTCTTGTTTTCACCTTTCCTTGACATATAAAGTTTATATTTATGGATCCAGGATGGTGGGCCAGAGGGAGGCAGCATTCTGTGTTGATCCATGACCTGGGTGGCAGGTAGTGAGAATACTGCTTCTGTGAAAGCCATCTTCCTGCCTCCTGCACTCGTCCAGGGCTCAAGGCCTCAGCATCAGAGTAGGTCCCCCAACTACTCACCACACAGGACTACTGGGTACCCCAACAAGACCATCAGAGGTGGCAGCAGCACCCATGAAAAACTTTTGGCCACCCATTCAAGCAGAAAGCATTGATGTGGCTCCCATGGAGGACACCCAGCTGCTTCCCATGAGTAGGAACTCAGACCAAGATCCCTGTGTGGACTCCCATCTACCTAAATGGGGCTCCCCTTGTCACTGCTGTCTTGGGACTCAGCAGCAGTGGACTCAGCCCCCCCATGTGCATAGCCTTCCAGACCATGAGAATTTCACACAGGCTCCCAAGTCGCCCACACTGCAAGCCACATAGCTCATCATTAAACTCATCATCCAACACTATCACCTGGCTCCCCCAACGCAACCCAACACCCCACTTCTGAATGCAAGAGCCTCCATCTTGGGCCACCTTCATCACTACCTTCCAGGTATCTAGTTTCTAACTCCCCCTCTCCCCAGCAGCTGCTAATCTGGCACGGTGGCATCCTGGTTACCTTCACCATCCTGAGGGCAGAGATACCAGCTAACAACAGATGACTCCACCTATTGGATGAGAAGGGAAGCAGGAAAGATACTGATTTCCAACCAAAACAAGCCCTGTTTCTTCCTTCAAGATTTTTTTCCCTCTCCCCACCTCACATCCCCAACATATGTAAAACCAAGTACTTCGCATGAATTAGGACTTCGAGGATGGGGACTCCTGAATAGTATGTTACAGTAGAGTTGTACACTCTTTTTATTCTTAGTTTTTTCTTTTACTTTTTTCCCACCATTTCTGCTACTTTAACATTTTTTTATTTTTCTTTATATATATATGTGTGTGTTTGTTTTATGTACTCTCTTGTCTTCCCAGTTACTTGTTGGCCCAAGTTTATTTCCTCTCCTTTCTCCTACTACTAATCTTCCTCTTTAAATCTCTCTTTTACAGTTCCTAAGACATAACAACTCTATATCCTCACCTCCTAACTCCTCAGCATATCATCTTACTCTTCCTCTGCTCCTTTGTAGCTGTAAACACTTTTACAAACCTACTGGCTATATTGTAGATAATAATTGAATTCACAATATCTGTACATTGTGACCAAAGGTAAACATCTTATTAGCAAACATTGGTTTTTAGGGAGTATATGGTTTATACTGGGATCTGATAACATTGTCCTTCACCTCAAAGGAGGTGATCCCTACAGGAGCACTGTAAACCTATAGGGTAAAAAGAATAATGCCTAGGATCCACGGTGCTAGAAGGGAAGATACACAAGCAATATGAAAAGACAAGGGAAGAAAAGGCCCGAAACAAATCAAGATACAATATTATTAGAATCCATGGCCAGCACAACAGAAGATATGACAGAAAGAGTTTAGGATGTACATAATTTAAATGTTCTGCAAATTAACGGATAATATAAAAGACCAAATACTGGAAGCAAAAGATCATTTTGACAAACAGCTAAATAAACAAAACAAATATTGGAAGCAAAAGATTACTTCAGTAGGGAGAGAGAGATTCAAAAAAAAGAGAGAAAGAAAGAAATCCTTGAAACAAAAGAAACAATAATCCAAATTTAAACAGTTCAATTGAAAGCATCACCAGCAAATTAGACCACTTGGAAGACAGGACCTCAGACAATGAAGGTATGACCTCAGATATAAAGGACCTCAGATATGAAGATATATATAATTTTGAAAAGAATGTAGATCACATAGTGTAAATAGTATGAAGCCATGAGCTTAACAGTCAAGAAATATGGCATAGCATAAAAAGAAAAAAAGTTTTTATTTCTAAGGCATATACATGAAAAAATCTACAAGAAAAAGCTCTTCAATGTACAACTTCAAAGTATAAATATGAATATCCTCACACAATTAAACTTCAGTCAGGATATTTTATTAAAATTAAAGAAATACTCTTATTCTTAAGTTGCAAACAGCTGGAGCTGGTGCAATGAAATGATTTTAGTGATCCTTAGGATACAAGTGTGTCTTGTGGCTCTGGTGGTTGTAGTCACTTCAACCTATATGCATGATGAAATCACAGTGAACCACATACACAGAGTTGTAAATCTCTGAATTTCTTATGTAATGTGAAAGTAATTGGGGTAACTCTTAAAACCTTATAGGAGATAGCTAAATAAGCTGGAAAATAGAGAAAGGCTCTAATTTAATTATAACCATAGCTAAAAATGCTTTTATTTAAAATAATATTTTTCAATGTCAGGTTAGTTCAAATGTAGGACATGTCCAGTCGAATTCGTACTTTAGATTTTGGATTTTTCTTTGTCTTAGGCTAGCAATATACAGCACAACACCCTCTTGGTGAGGGCAGCAGCATTGAGTGGCAGCTCCCCATCAGTGACAGGATCATCAGGGGAAGGAAGCAGCACACTGCAGAGCACTGTGCTTCTAGGCATGTGGTGTGGTGCATGCATTTTCAATTTGAGATGTTTTCATTTATGGTGTGCTTAAGTAGAGGAGCATCTATGATGCCAACTGGGCAGAGCTCGGGAGGCAGTTGAACATTTCTCATATGAACTGTTATGGGAACTTTTTTAACAGTGTATGGAAGAATGGCAATTTAAATAAGTTAGCTAAGAAGAAAGGTGACACTGTGTGAAGGAGTGTGGCTTGTTAATTTTTTGGAAAAACAAGTTTTAACCACCAAACGATAATCAAAACTTCGAGTCTCCCAAATACATTAGAAATACACAGTAATCACAGCAAAATTGACAATCAAATTTCACTCTTGTTGGAGCCAGAGCTCTTTACATTTTTGAACTCAACTTGTTTTCATGCTATACAAATGTTTCTCTTTCTAAGGCATAGCTACATTGACAAATTATGCAAGAAAAAGCTCTTCAATGTACAACTTCAAAGTATAAATATGAACATCTTCATACACTTAAGCTTTAAGTCAGGATTTTTTTAATAATGGGCTGGCAAAAATTTCTTAAGTTCTAAACAGCTGGTGCTGGTGCAAGGAGGTGATTTCACTGATCCTTAGGATGCAAGTATGTCTGGTGGCTGTTGTGGTGGTTGTCACATCAACCTATATGCATGATGAAATTCATAGTGCCACATAATCAGAGTTGTAGGGGACTGGTGTTGGAAATCTTGTTCTCAGCCTTTTGATACAAATTATTCTAAGATGATTCATATTTGCTTCAGGTCTACTTTGTGCACTACACAAAGAAGCCATGAGTGATACTTTCTTTTCTATTTGTAAATTGCTTGAGGTTTAAAAGATAAAACCACATGTTCCTATCCTAAAGGAGCTTGAAAATCAAGAAAGAAGCTAAAATTGAGAGAAAATTAAAAATTGAAAGAAAAAGCTGATCAATATAGCCACTATGTATTTTGTCTTCACTATTTATTTTGGTAAATTAAGATAAAAGATAAATCAAAAGTTTCCAGCTCAGGTTAGGTGAAATCAGAGAAAAAAAGTAGATTATATAACAAATGCTTCTCTGAAGCATGCAATTTCTAAAACCATTCAGAACATTTTACCAAAATTAATTGAATTTTATTAAAATTCATATCAAACTATATATTAAATAATTTGATTTAAATTAACTTTACTAAACTAATTTTTTAAAAATCCAATAAAATTTTAAATATAAATCAAAATTTAATGTAAATTAATTTATTAAATTTATATATAAAATTAATTAATAAAATTAATTAATCAGTAAAATTAATCAAATAATTTAAATTAATGAAATTAATTCATAAATTTAAAATTTGACTTATTTTAAATAATTTAATTTATATTAAATTTTAATTAATTTTAATAAAATATTCTCAATGGTTTTAGACATTTGAAGTGTCAGAGAAGCATTTGCTGTATAATCTGCTTTTTCAGTTCTCAGGTATCACCTGACATAAGCTAGAAAATTTTGGTTTATCTTTTATCGTAATTTACAAAATAAAAAAAGATTTTAACTACTCCTTTTTTAACTTTTTCATCTTTCAAAACTTTGTATTATTTTGTTTATCTTCCCCACTTTGTTTTTGATCAAATGTTTTTTTTAAATGTGTTTATAAGCGTTACTGTAGGTCCCAAAAAAGTATGTAAACAGTCCAGACATTTAATGATACATTCTTACAAATTAAAAAGGATGCATGTGATTATACTTTTGGTTTCACTGACAAAATTCATCTTCCTTCTGAACATATTTAACATCTAGAAAAGGGAATGAATGTCAAGTGACTTTTTTAATATAATAAGGATATGTAAAAGGGATAGGTGTCATAGAATTTGAATTAAAAGAATCTTAGAATTTATGCACTAAACTTCATGTTCAGGCCCTCCCACTGTAATTTTATTTTAGTAGTTATACAGTGTTTTCTTTTATAAACTAAAGAATTCACAACTTTACTGCATCATATTTTGTTTGCATATAGCCCAAATTCTGAGGTATATATATCTTTTTCATATGGGTTGGATTTTTCTTCTTTTCAGTAATATAAATGAATAATTTTTTATATTAATATAATTAAATTTAACAAATATAATTATAAAAAAGGTTGGAGCTATAGTTATTTTTGCTGTTGATTACCTGATAGCACAGGAACAAAATTTTATATAAAAAAGCTACAGCAAACAAACACAAATAAAATTTTAATAAGTGCTACAGAAAAAAAAACATACAAAAAATGGGGGGGGAGGGGAGTCAAAACACCTGGTATCTCTATATATCAACTTTTTTCTTTTTCTTTTTCTCTGCAAATACACAACTTCTTTTCAAACAGGCCACTCTGTAAATAGTTCAAATTGTGTATGGCTTCTTTAAACTGCTAAATCATCTCTGGCTTGAGAATCACCTATTGCTTTTAAAATCCCTTGGTACAACCCTGGCGCTGTTGTCAGGGGACACTGGCAATGGTGTAAAACTGGGCATGAAGTCTGTGATGGGATTCAAATGGGGATTCCCAGGTCCACCTGGTCCAAGTCCAGCTAGGATAATCAGTGGCACTGCCGCAGAATGTGGTGCCAAGAACAGATTCACAGCCACTCTTTTACCAGCTCTGAATTCTGCTGCATCTTTCAAACTTCTTGGTACATTCTAACCTTCCTTTCTCCTTCCTCTGGAGTCTAAACATCTCATGGCATGAGTAGAAAGTTTTGGTGGTGGAACAGATGAAGGAGATTTTGTTTCCAGAAATTTAAAAAAAAGTTCTAGAAAAGAACTATTAAGCAGAGACTACTCATTTGGTCTCAAAGATGTGCTGGGGACATTTTTTTATCCTTCTCCAAGCCAACCTGTCATCCACTTAGTAACGTCACCATCATCTCCATTCAACAACTGCTCCATTTTCTCCTTTTGAATGTCCAGGATGCTTCGCAATAACTGTAACTCTCCATGATGCTTACTTTTCGATGTATGGGAATGCCCAACGAACAGGTTTCTCATTAGGGCTTTGTCCACTTTTTCTTCTGTGCCATTTTCCACGTTCATCAATTTCTTTTGTGCATTATTCAACATTTCTTGTTGGAGTTCATTGTTCTTTTTAAGTCTTTCAATCTGTTCTTCCTTTAGATGTAACTGTTGTGTAAATCTGGTTGCTGAATCCAACACACCGTTGACTTCATCCAAATGTTCCTGTAATAATAATACCTCTCTAGATTTTCTGCCTTTTCCTTCCATTCAGTTATATATTGACTTTCTTTTTCTAATTCAGCCAAATACATAGCTTTTTCTTCTTGTTGGAAATGCTCTAGAACCATTGGCAGGTTAGTTAATGACATGGCATACTGCTTTACTTGTTCTTGGTAGAGCAAAAGCTGCAGTGCATTCTCATCCCTCTCTTGGGAGAGTAAATGCACCTGTTTCTTCAGGGACTCTGCCTGCACACTGGCTTGATGAGTTGCATTAAAAGAGGAAAGTAGTTTTTCCTCCAATAGTGTGTCTTTTTCTCTCAGGTTCATCTCTCTCTTCTCTGCAGCCTAAATTTCCTGGGTATTAGAATCTTCTGATTCTAAAAGATGGCTCCCCAGTCTTTGTATCTCTTGATTTAAGAGTAATTCTTTGTCATGTAAGTGTTGAACCTCTTGCTGGAGGGTACTCTTTTCCATCTGTTGGTTCTTTAGGGACAAGGTGAGTTAGTCTGTCTCCTGCTGATATAGAATGGTCTTCTCCTGCGAGGATTCAACTGCATTTAAAAGCCAATTTAATTCCCCAGCCTTGCCCTGTTCTTTTTCTTGTAAAAGTTGCTCCTTCATTGAATGGTACTCCAACTGTTGTTTTTGCAGCATCCCAGAGAACTTCATGTTCATCTCTTGTAATGCTTGATTCTCCATTTCCTTCTCTTTGGATGTTTCTATTATTTTTTCAGTTTCCCCTTTTAGTTGAGAAATGTCCATTTCTAAAATTATTATTCTCTCCTTGAGGTTAGTTATTGCTTGCCTCAACAACTCATTTTCATTCACTTTGTTAGTGAACTTTGCATTTGAAGAAAGTAACTGATCACTTTTGGCTTGGATAAAGAAGTTTTTTTCTTTCAGTAAATTTTGTAACAGATCTTGTTTTTACTTGAGCTGTTTAATTTTGGAATCTAATTGTTCATGTTCTTTCTTTTTTCTCTTGGAGGTGGCAGCAGTTGCATCAGACAACCTATGGTTACTTTCTTGGAGCATCTTAATAGTGGCATCTTTTTCTTGCAGTGATTGTCTCAACTGAGGACTGGGAGGTAAGTGATGATGCAGACAAGAGCTGGGGTATACTCATATCAAGTTTTCCTGAATAAATTTTAGCCTGAGGAGCTTGTATCTCCCTATCCTTCTGCTGGATAACTTGAGTGAGTTTGCCAACTTTATCTTTGGACAGCTGATCAGTCTGTTTGGTTAAAGATATATTCTTTTCATTTAGAAGTTGAATATCAAGTTCTCGTTCTTGGATTCCTTTCATTTATTTTTCAGTTTCATAGTTACACAGGTTGTGTTCTTCACTTCCATTTTCTATAGGAAGGCTTTTAAATTTTGTTTCTTGAAAACTATCAGAATTGTCTGCTGGAGTACTGTGTGTGTCTCCTTGCAACTGGGCTTTATTTATTCGATGGTTTTCTACAAATTCTTAAATTCCTCATCTTTCTGTTCCATCACAGAAGGCTGCAATTGACTACATTCCAGTTTCAAGTTTTCACACTGTTCAATTATTTGTCACATTGTCACACAAGCTGCTCTTTTTCCCTCTTCAAGGCATCTCTGTCATATTATGCCAAAGATATTTTTTTAATTATGTCTTTTATTTGATCCTTATGTTCTCCCATCTTTGTCGCAGACTCTACTTTTTCAGTTTGTAGAAACTGAATAGTTTTTTTTTTTCCATTTCACCGATTTTAGACTCATCAATTACTGTAACAGCTGAGTGACCTTAAACTGATTTTCAAGTTTTTCAATCCTTTCCACATAGTCATTTAATTTCTCTCGATACTGGCAACTTATCTCTGCCAGTTTCTTTTGATGTGCATTCTGCAAAAATGACATTTCCTCTTGATGATGATCAAGGTCTTGACTTTGGTTTTGTTCAAGTACCTTAATAATATTTTGTAGTTTGCAGATTTCACTTTGATCAGAATTATGTGTTCCCTTTGCCTGAACTATATCCCTCCAATGGCTAACTGGAGATTCAAGTTTTGAAACTTCAATTGACAGTCTGTTGATTTCTTGTTGGGATGAAATGATGTCACTGAAGTCCATGTCATCACTGGAAAAAGCTGGAAAATGACTGATCTCATTACCGGATGAAGATGAGGCAGTGTTGCTGGTACACCACCTGCTCCTGAATCTACTGACTGCAGTGCGGACAACTCATCCTCTAGTGCAAACTGTCTTGCTTTAAGTGGCCTGATTTCTACTTTCTTTTCCAGCTCATTCCCGTAATTTGCAGATAGATGTTGGATCTGTAGCTCAGATGCTGAATACCTTTCTTCCAGATCAGTACAATAGTTTTTAAGTCTTTCATTGTCATATCTGATCATCCATTTGGTATCTTCAAGGTTCTTTCTCCAATAATTAGGTAAACCTGCTTCTACATCCTCTAAATCATCGAGAACCTCATCCTCAGTGACTTTGGAGATATGGCTGATGAGGGAAGCCAAGCTGCCCCCCTCCTGATCCAAGGAGTGGCCCAAGCCAGAGCCTAGGCCTCTAAACCAGGACAATACTGTCACAATTTCAGTGTGCCATCAGAGCTGCTCTGAAAACCACCTCAGTCTCTATCCACCTCTGCTGTGAACCTCCTGGAACACCAAGGAGTCAATTATGACCCAAGCACTCAGAATTCCATGAAGGGTAGACTCTGCCAACCATTGTGTTCTACCTGGAAACACAGAGGACTGGCCTGGGCTTGTACCAGTGACTCCCCACTATTGGCCCAGTTACCCCACTGGGCCTTAGCTCCTTCCCTCACCTTTCTGCCCTCGGGCTTGGGTGAGTTCTCCCTCAGTGTTGGCAACTTGTCCCAGCTTGCGGTCTGCTCCTGCCACCTGGGCGCTGGTGGCTATATCACCACCACCTACCTCATTCTTAATGATAATAAACTTGAAACTTTCCCACTAAGATCAGGAACAATCAAGGGTATCCTCTCCTACTGCCCTTTTGTAACATCTTACTGACTTCTTAGCTAATGCCTCTCGTATGTGAGGTAAGCGTCCTATCACTGAGCCCCAGGCCCAACCAAAAAACTGATGCTTTTTTAATGGGTTGGGAGTTCATCTCCGTGGTATAGCATTTGCCTACCAGGTATGCAGTCCTAGGTTCTCTCCCCAACACCAAACAAGATGATTTTTTTAGAATGACTTTATACTGATAGTATCAGCCATTATATATAGATTATACATAAATTATGAAATGTATTGTATACTATTAATCACACTGAAGGCAAGAATGTGAATTCAGGTTCCCAAATCAAGCCATCACCAATTACCAGGGGAAGGGCTCATTACTATTGGGCTGAGGAGAGCGATATTGAAGATCAGAGACTCCTTGTCCACATGCATGCCTTGTAAACCTAATGTACTTTTGTGAATTGTATAATGAGATGTTCTTGCTGTAATATAGACTTATTTATAAGATTAGGACTTATATGACCCAGACTTATGTATGAGACTGGGACTTCTAATTTTTTTCTTATAAATAAGTCCTAATCCTATTTATTTACTTACTCTTGAAGTGTGGCTTTTAAACTATAATTTTAAAGCAGATATATGCAGGAAATGTTGCTTTCCTTCATATTTTTTCTGAAATATCAGGCTGACTACTTTACCTGCTAACTTAGGAAAGCCTGTGGAGTGCTGATGCTCTCTGCTCTGTCCTGTCTTTTTTATTGCATCCTGTGATTACAGGCAGCATGTAGTATGTACTCTGGTGTCTAGTGGCATGGCACTGTCCTGGCATATAGAGCTGCTTCATCCAGGGTTGAAACCTAGGGGCAGTAAGTAATTATTTTTCCAAACATACCTTTCCTTGCTGGGGGTCTGGCTTTACCTTGGTCCCCCTGGGGAGTATCTGAAGCCTGGGCAGGACAGCCTGGATCCTCCTCAACTGCTCTAGTGAGTCAGGCCATGGATTTCTTCATATTGCATCTTAAATACAGCTTCTATTGGAATAACATTTTGTGCTAGGTTTGGGTTTGAAAAGTAAGATATGATTATTAGTAACAAAGGAATGAAAGGAAGAAGATGGGAGATAATGAACCTGTTAACCAGAGGATAGTGTACCAGCAGTAGTTCCTCCCAGTGACCTCCTTTCCAACAGCCATCAGGAGGAATTGCCTCTGTTTGTTCTCTTTGTGGAGCTGGAGAGAAACAAGCTCTCCATGGGAGATAGAGTGCCTGGCTCTGGTGCTCAACCCTGAGCTTCTGATCTCTGCTTCCCTCAGGAGCCCTGTCCTTCTCTGGTTTTCATTGCTACAACAGAAGACCACAGGCTGGGTAATTTATAAAGAAAAGAAGTGTTTTCTTAGTTGATTTTTTATTATTTCTATTCATTTATACATGACAGCAGAAATCTTTTTGATTCATTGTACACAAGTGGAGCACAACTTTATGTTTTCCGGTTGCACTTTATGTGGAGTTGCACTACATGTGCAGTCATACATGTACCTAGGGTAATTATGTCCATCCCATTCCACCATCTTTCCTAACTGCATCTCTTCTTCCTTTTTCTTGCCCTATCAAAGTACCTCCATTCTCACCCCCCAACCCCCTTCATGGATCAGCATCCACTTATCAGAGAGCACATAAGGCCTTTGGTTTTTTCAGAATTGGCTTACTTTGCTTAGCATGATATTCTCCAACTCCATCCATTTACCTGCAATTGCCATAATTTTATTTTCTTTTAATGCTGAGTAATATTTCATTGTGTGTATGCACCACTGTGTCTTCACCCATTCATCTATACAAGAGTGTCTGTATTGGTTCCACAGTTTAGTTATTGTTAATTGAGCTACTATCAACATTAACGTGGCTGTGTTTCTATAGTATGCTGATTTTAAGTCCTTTGGGTATAGACTGAGGAGTGGGATACCTGGGTCAAATGGTTGTTCCATTCCAAGTTTTCCAAGGAGTCTCCATATTGCTTTCCAGATTTGCTGCACCAATTTGCAGTCCCACCAGCAATGTAAGAGTTTGACTTTCCCCCCATATGTTTTCCAAAACTTTTTGTTGTTGGTATTCTTGATAGCTGCCATTCTGACTGAAGTGAGATGGTATCTTAGTTTTGATTTGCATTTCTCTAATTGCTAGAGATGTTAAACATTTGTGTATATATATTTGTGTATATATATATATATATATATATATATATATATATATATATATATATATATAATATCCTGATAATTGATTATATATCCTCTTCTGAGAAGTATCTGTTTAGTTTCTTGGCCCACTTATTTTTTGGGTTATTTGATTTTTTGGTGTTAAGGTTTTTGAGTGCTTTATATACCCTAGAGATTAGTGCCCTATCTGATGTGCTTGTGGTAAAGAGTTGCGCTCATTTTGTAGGCTCTCTATTCACCTCACTAATTGTTATTTTTGCTAATTTTGCTGAGAAGAAGCCTTTTGAATTGAATCCATCTCATTTATTGATACTTTTGAAAAAATATTGTGCTATAGTATTCTTATTCAGGAAGTTGGGGCCTAATCCTATAAGATGGAGGTTTTGGCCTACTTTTTCTTCCATTAGGAATAAGGTCTCTGGTTTAATTCCTAGGTCCTTGAAACACTTTGAGTTGAGTTCTGTGCATGGTGAGAGATAGTGGTTTAATTTCATTTTGTTCCATATGGATTTCCAGTTTTCCCAGCATCGTTTGTTGAAGTGGCTATCTTTTCTCCAATGTATGTTTTTGGTGCCTTTATCTAATATAAGATTACTGTAATTATTTGGGTTATTCTCTGTGTTCTCTGTTCTTTATCATTGGTCTACAGGTCTATTTTTGTGCCAATATCATGCTCTTTTTGTTACTATTGCTCTGTACTATAGTTTAAGGTCTGGAATAGTAATGCCACCAGCTTCATTTTTGTTGCTAAGGATTGCTTGGCTATTCTGGGTCTCTTATTTTTCTATATGAATTTCATGTCTGCATTTTTATTTCTGTGGAACAACATTGGGATTTTGACTGGGATGGTATTGAACCTGTATATTGAACCTGCTTTCTGTAGTATGGTCATTTTGACAATATTAATTCTGCTACCCAAGAAGATAGGAGATCTTTCTAACTTCTAAGATCTTTTTCAACTTCTTTATTAGTGTTTTGTACTTTTCATTGGTGAGGTCTTTTCTGCTTTTGTTTGATTGATTTCCAAGTTTGTTTGTTTGTTTTTTTCTTTTTTGAAGCTATTGTGAATGGTATAGTTGTCTAATTTCTCTTTCTGTTGATTTATAATTGGTGTATATGGATGCAATTGATTTATGGTGTTATTTTTATATCCTGATAATTTTCTGAATTTATGAGTTTTATAACATTTCTGGTGGAGATTTTGAGTTCTAATAATATCTCAGTAAATGTAGAATAAGCATTTGACAAAACATAGCATCCAAGACACTAGGAAAAATACTTATTGTAGGAAATATACTTATTGTAGGAAAAAATACTTATTGTAGGAAAATACTTCAACATTATAAAAGCTATATATGTTAAACCCAAGGCTAGTATCATCCTAAATAGGAGAAAACTGAAAGCATTCCTTCTAAAAAATGGAATAAGACAATATGTCCTCTCTCACCACTTCTATTCAACAAATGTCCTTGAAACCCTACCCAGAGCATTAGGCAAAAAAAGAAAGAAAGAAGAAATTAAATGATTCAAGTAGGAAAAACAAGGGCTCAAACTTATGAACAATTCTTAATACATGCAAATGGCAACCAAAGCCAAAATGAAGAAAGAACCTCAAATTGAAGGTCAATGTAGTCTTGTAAGATCATTCATTAAGACCTTGTAAAAACAGGAGTAGGTGCCTTACTGATTCTTTCAGTGAAGGGGAACTGATAATCTAAAGTTTGGTCCTCTCAGATTCTATCTGTTAAAATTAAGTCCACTAGGGATAGGGTTGTGGCTCAGTGCTAGAGCACTTGCCTCACATGTGTGAGGCACTGGGTTCAATTCTCAGCACCACATATAAATAAATGAATGAAATAAACTTCCATCAACAACTAAAAAAATATTTTAAAAAATAGTCTTCTAAGAAGTTTAAATGATCTTGCCTTCCTACCATGATCATTCAGGAACCCAGAGTAGGGAGAATCATCTCAGAGACATTTGTGGTTTGGTACCTGCTATGTGGAATACATTTAAAACTTGTGAGACATCCATGAACCTTTAATGTAATTGCTATATAAAAACAGCACTGTTTGAGTTAAAGTGAGCAAAAATAATACACAAGGGAACAATGATTTTTGGATCCCAAACTGCTAGTTGTGATGTGAGGGGAAAAAGTCTAAGATGCTCTCAGATCCTCAGCCCCTAGAGAACTTGTACCTACCTCCAGCTGTATGATTCAACAGTAATGTTGCTGCCCCTTTGAAGGTATTTCACAGATGTGATTATGGTCCTCAATCAACTGAACTTAATATGGGGAGCCTTATGCAATCAGGTGGGCTTCTTAAAATTGCTCTCTGGGTGGTGGTGGAAGTCAGGGACTGTAAACTATTCTTTTTCCATGGAGAAAGACCTGCAGGCAGCCTCCAGCAGCAGAGATGTGGCAAGAGAACACAGCAATAAATTACACCAGCAGCCAATGGACTTGGAAAATGATCTTGATCTGGGTTGAGATCCTTACTCTGACCAACACCTTGGCTGCATTCCAAGGAGGCCCAAAGCAGGAAACCGAGTTATTCTGGGTCTGTACTTGGAAACCATGGACACAATAAACTGGTGATGTTTTAAGCTACTAATTTCTGGTAGTTACACAGGGCAATCAGACTGAGAAAATACTCAGCAAAAACCCATCATTCCCCATGGGACAAAGAAGGATTACTCAGAGCTCCAGATGACTAAACCAGAAACCATGAAGAAACATTTCTAGGCAGTGGCCTGGATCTACTGCGTGGGCTGCACAATCATTTGATGGGTTTGAGGTGATGCAGACCAGGGACAGTCATGGTTTCCCCACTTCAATCCTTTCCTGTAAGAGACTCTGTGGGGGTTATCCTATTTCTGCCCTAGGGTTGTAAGTGGGCAAGGGAGGGGCAAGGAGCCAGTCCCTTTTGTCCCCAGGTCTTCAAATGAGGAAGAACCTTACCAAAAATCCTCATCTGCATCCAGAAGTCACTCAGATGACATTGAGACTCTGGAGGCTTGGGAAGGTGAATATCATTTTCAAGCAGGAAGAATGTACATGTTTTGTGGCTGGAGATCTGATTCTGATGGTTTCATAGTCCATCCCCATATTTAACATCCCTCTCATTGATACATGGTCTCTGTCCCATCTTGGGGCCCTGGGTGGCCTGTGTGACTGCTCTGGTGTGGAAGAAATGCTGAGTGATGTCTGATGTTGGTTTGAGAAGGCTGAGGTTTTGCCAGCTTCTTTGGGCTTTCTCCATTTTCAGCCCTGCAAAAAGCCCCTTCACTGAGTTCACATTGTGGAGAGGTCACATAGGAACACTAGAGAGAGAAAAAAGACACCAAGCTTCCAGTCACTCTGATCCTTCTTAGTCCAGGATGAGACTTGGGAGCAAAGGAGACTTTACGAAGATCTGGCCCCAGCCACTGTCTGATACAGCCACAGAGAGAGAATAAAGACAGCCTTGCTTACCAAGTTAGGCCTCATGTTCATGAGAAAAATCAGCCATCCTTATTTTTTTAAACAATTAAAGATAAGGACAATCAATCAAGCAAACATTACCCAAGAGGATTTCCAACATAGCAGAAACATGGAAACAGCTAACAACCTAGCCTCTAAATTGAAATTATCTTCAGGTACTCAAAAAAACATGAAGGACAAAATGAACTTTGTTGGGATCTATTATGATGAAAACCAGAGCTCTGAGGACAGACAAAGAATACCCTTTGCTTCATGGATCCATTAAGATAAAGGACTTCAACTGACTTATCCATTCCTTAAGTACTTACTCACAAAACCATACTTCTTTCCTGTGCTGGTTCCCCCCCACCAAAGTGCATCATTATGGGTTTTCTGGGGGTAGAATTTTTGCATCCTGGGGAAAACCATAGCAAGTTTCCTAAATTGAGAAAAATAAATAAGGCCTGAAACAATTGCGCTTATATTGGCATTCTGAAAATTGAAATAGTCTGAGAAAAGTCATGTCAAAAGCAAGAGTACTTTTGTGCATGTAAGATATTAAAACAAGTGACCACAAAATCTGATTCAAACTCTAAGCTTTGATGAATTCTAGGCAGTTAAGAAATGCTCAAAAGTAGTAAAGGAGAAAACATATGTATTTGTGTTTTGCCTGCACACACGAGTAATAAAGATTAACTTAGTGTTTGGACCTCATATGGTTTTCTTGTATGGCACTGCCCACAATGCACACTGGCCTTCCCCTCTTCAGTTGTTGCTATATGATGGGAGGCAGTCTGTCTATGCTTTGTCTGCTAAATGAACTTGGTAATCACAAACCACAGGGAACATTCAATGAAGGGTAAGTGAAAAGTCTTTACACGTTAACAAAATTACAGAAATGTTTGTATTGCTAACCAAACTACTCCCCAAGTAGATAGAGCTCTGAGTGTGTTGATCTCTTTTGTCTTTCTCTCTTTTTTTTGTCTTTCTCTGAATAAAATCCATTTATATATATATATATATATATATATATATATATATATATACACACACACACACACACACACACACACACACACACACACACACATATACATACATACACACACACATACACTTGTAAATCACATTTCCCCTTTCTTTCCCTGCTTGGTCTCTTACTCATGCCCTTTCCCTTTGGGTTCTCCAGGACCTGCTCTCACCCTAGCCTACCTGGGGCCTGCAGGAGGTGCTGTGATAATCCAGAGAAAAAGAGGAAGGGACAGGAAAGAAGATCCAGAGAAATGGTTCAAAAGGAGCCTTCCCTTGCATTGCTGGGGTTCAAGCCTCAGGATTTGGACTCTGACAGCAGATTCCAACCTCTGACAGTCTGACTCCAACTGCTGACAATGCTACTTGCTTCCAGGGAGAAGACAAATCTACACATTATAACCAACCAGTAATTATGAGCACTAATGATGGTTATTTAGAAGGACTGAGAACAAAGAGGAGTGGTGTGCAAGCAGGTGTACTCTACACCTCTGGCCCTGCTGACCAGCATTTGCATCCAACAGCCAGGATCCATGATCCTTCATCACTAACCCTGTCAATCATATGATGTCTCCAGGACTCAGGTATTTCTGACTCCAACAGAAAGGTCAGATTTTAATGTCATTTCTAATCTTAAAATCATGAGGCTTATTAAATCTTCCTGCTTTTCTGAATATTAAATATTCATTCTACATAATGTGCTTTTATAAATCTCATATAAAATTTAAAACTATATTATTCAAATTGTTCTGATTCTTAAAATTGCCTTCAATAGCACATTTTCCCAAGCAGAATATATAATGAAAACTTACCAAATAAGGTAGGTGGGACAATTATGTTTAAAGTCTAAAGGATATGTCATATGGCTTCAAATCTATTCAGAATACAGTTATTATATATACTCCCATTGAAGTAATTGTGCATTACCATGCCTTCTGGGATTAACTAAACAATTCTCAACAAAATTGATTATGTTGAAGTTAAATTGCACACATTTGAATATTAAATATGAGAAATTAAGAATAACAGCAATTTAAAATGATGTCTATGAAGATGCATTGATCAGCCATTTTAAAATGAATGTTCTATAATTCATTTTAGGCAAGTCAACATTCTGCATGTAGATTTGCACAGTGGAGATTTTGTATCTTAGTAACATCTTGGCTAGAAGTCAACTTTAATTAGCATTGTCAAGTTCTTAATAAATTGTCATAAAGTATTTCATCTTATAATCAATTTTAAAGGAGTAGCAGAGGTCCACTAAGTTGCCTATAGTCAAACAAAAATCAGAATTATGCATCTTTTCCCTATGACAATTCATCAAGAAAAATTCTGTGTCAACTCTTACCCAAAGCACCTCATAATTTGACATTTATGACCTTTGATTTGATGGCTGAATCCTTCTTTAGTTATAATCAGGAGAAATTTAACACAAAGAAAAGTCTCTGTGGAAATGGTATTGATCCCAATGTCCAACTCAACAAGTGATGTGGTCTCATTATTTAGATTCCATTCCAGAAAAGACATGGGTGTGTAAAAGTAGAAGTTAGAATGAAAAATAGCCATTGTTCAAAACCTGGAAGCACCCTACAGAGTGGAAGCAGTAATTCAGAGGTTGATAACCCCCAGCTTAAGAGATAAGATCCACATTGATGTTCTGGTTCAGGCAGTTGAGGAGGCTGTGGCCAGATTACTGTCTGAAGAAGGGTTTGATTTTCAGTGTCTGCTTCACACTAAATTGACTTCCCTTCATCTACAGTATTGTGTGCATGCTTGTTTGTTTCTTAGCATCCCGTCCCAGTATTATTATCAGAAAAGAACCCTAGACTTATTACACAGAATAATGATTAAAACTAATGATCAACCATGCCAGGAAGATTCTGAGATGTGTCACCAGAGCATCTTGACTATGGAAGACGTCAGAGTGAATTAACAATGGAAGCCTTCATGAAAATATATTATTTACCCAACAATTTAAGAAAAACAAGAAAACCTTGACACTCAGCCCCCCCCACTGTTGCTCACTCAGTGGTTGGCCAAACAAGCTTTTCTTATAAATGAACTGGAGAGTAGATAGGAAACAGCTCAAAAAAATCCCCAAAGTTGTAAAAATTAAAATTTATATCTAACAATAAAAGAAAAAAAAAGTAGGCCAGAGCTCCAGCATCCCCACAACCATTAACAATGACAAAAATGTTCCACACAGAAAACTTTTTCTTCAATATACTCTCATTACAAAAAAAGAATTTGAAGAATCTTAGAGAAATGTCTATTTTAATATTATTTGATAAAAAAATCAAGACAAGGTGATAATTTAAAAATGGGGAAACAACATGAAGTCACAACAGAAAGTATCTGCTACTAGGTTAGCATGAGGGATGAAAATTTACCTTGGAGTTTTCAGAAAAGCAAACAGGAAGCAAAGAATTGCCTTTTCTGTTAACAAAGGAGAAAGAGGATGAAGAAAAAGAGACTGTTCAGCTGAGCATAGACCCAAAAAAGAAAAATTTTCCAGTGTGATAGGTGGGGAGTATATGATATGACAAACTTCATTGTCAAAAGACCTGTCTGGAAGTGATACCCCATGACAATGCATTTATTCACCAAGCTGGAAACTGCCCTTTACCTAAGAAATCCTTCACCAGAGCAACCATTATCCAATGTTTTCACCTTCCCCATGAAAGAAATCCCAAGCTGGCAATCAATCTGGGGTTTGAGAAAAAGCATGACTTAATACTGAGCTCCCTGCTAAAGGTTTTACATGATTTTTCCTTGTATACTAATCAGAAAAAGGCAAATCTTATTGTTGTCCTAAATGAATGGGTACTAGAATTCAGTAAGTCTTGGAAAGGTTAAATGGCCCCAAATGCCAGAAGTATGGAGAAGCCCTTTGTTGAATCCAACCTATTAACCATGGTGTCATCTACATGTTCAGTTTTATAATTAATAGTTTCTGATTCCACATCAGAAACACAAAAGATTTTAAATATTTTGGTAAACTTAATATTGTAAACATTTTTGGTAGAATATATAGAAAAACCTACTTTTATTAGTTTCAGGGAAATAAATTCTTTCTCTGTCCATTTTGGTGATTATTGAACTGAAATCAGGAGGATATTCTAAGGTCTTTTTCTCACCTGGGCTCTTCCTCACCCTAAGTCAGGTGGGAACAAGTGACATCATTTGGGAAGAAAAACCTTTCCAGAGTAACACACTTCACTTGGCCCCTGCCTGCTGGAAATGGAGAAGTTCTTTTGGAATTCTGCCCTGGAAAGTCTGTGACTCAAAGGAAGCTCCACACACATCCTGCTGTCATTGCTCCAAGTTTAATTTTATAAGTAGCTACTGTTAGTTCATCTGCCCATGGTGACACATTGAAATTCTCTCTAGTTAAGCCCCAATCCCCACAGCAGGACTGTGACTGAGCTTTCTGAAGTCAGGAAAGCAACTTTTATTCTCTCTGTCTAATCTGACCCAGCAGCACCTGGGAGAACTTTGCCACTGAACTTCCCTCCCCACCACTTACTTATTTACTTATTTTTATTTTATTTATTCCAAGACATGTTCAAACCAAGTTGTTGAGGCTGACCTCAAACCTACCATCAACTTGCCTCAGCCTCCCACATTGCTGGAATTTCTGTCAAGTGCTACCATGCCTGGCAGTCCTCATGGTTTTAAAGCCCGTATTCTAGACGATAAATTTCAATCTTCTCTAAAAGAAGTAAAATTATTTTTTATTTAAAAGTCACATTAATACAAATTCAGCCAATCTCACTGTGCCAAACTGCATCAAAGACAAGCTGCTACATCCCCAGATGAGGGTTGACACTATGTTACACCTTCCTTCAGCTAACAACCAGTATTCCTGAATTTTGCAGTAAAAATCAGACTAGTGTGTGCTTACTTTCAAACTCATCTAAACCAGAGGAAGGGAGATGTTCCTCTTTCCACCTTGCCTCCATCTGTCATTCAGACCAGCCTAGTGACCCTCCAAACTTTTCTTCTCAAAGACTTGATTTTGAAATGAGCTCCTTGTCTCCCTCAGCTTATAGCAGCAGCCCCTTCTCCTGAGAGCTCAGGGAATTCAGATAGCCCCACATCTTGCCCATCTCACCACTCTTTTCTGTTTTCAAATTTATTGTAATGGCACAGTGGTGCACACTTGTAACCCCAACAGCTCAGGAGGCTGAGGTAGGAGGATAATAAGTTGAAAGCCATCCTCATCTACTTAGCAAGGCCCTAAGCAACTTAGCAAGATCCTGTCTCAAAATAAAATTTAAAAAAAAAAATACTGAGGATGTGGTTCAGTGGTAAGTGTCCCAGGGATAAATCCTTAATACAAAAAAGAAGTATTATAAATTGAAAATTTACATTGTACATATTTATGGGCTACAATATGGCTTATGAACACAATATGGAATATAAATTACCTCACATATACATTACCTCAAATACTTATTATTTTGATGAAACATTGGAAACTTACTCTTAATATTGTTTATCTCAAAATTATTTACTATTTGTATCATGCTACATAATAGAGTTATATAAAAACTCTATATCCCTCCTGAGATTCTGAACACTTTGACCTTCATACCTCCACATCTCTGTCCTCTAGTCTCTGTAATCACCATTCCATTCTCTGCTTATTTGAGTTGGGTTGCTTTAGATTCCATAAATGAGATATCGTCATATTTATATTTCTATGTCTGGCTTATGTCACTTAACATAATGCCCTATGCATTTATCCACATTGTCATGATGTCACTATTTCCAGCTTTTATGGTTGAATAATGTTTCATTATAGATATATATCACATTTTATTTTTCTGTTCATCTATTGATAGACACGGATTATTGTCATGTCTTGGATGTTGTGAATAGTGTCACAATCAACGAAAGCAGATATTTCTTCATATAAATTTTATTCCCTATGTGTGTGTAACCAGAAGTGGGATTTCTGTATCATGTGGTAGATCTATTTTTAGTTTTTTGAGGAACATTTATAAATTTTTTTATAGTGTTTATACTAACTTACATTCCCACCTCTCATCCAAACTTTCTGCAGGGCTACACATGTGAAGATGTCAGATTAACTTTCTCTTCCCTTTCTCAATGAATAAAGTTTAACAATATACAAGTGCCCCTCTTCTGTTCATGGAACAACTTGAAGCTTGAGCTCCATCTGCCTTCTTAGAAACTTGGGAGTTTTGATTTAGGAAGAAGTGTGTTACATGTATGCACATATGTGGGTAAATACATAAGCACATTGACGCCAAACAGCAGTACATTTATCTGAATATTACAATTCTTATACTGACAAAAACATACACTCTACATACTTAAAAGGGAACATATTTTATATCCAGAGGAGGATAGGTTGGGAATGGATGACCAATGAGACATCTACTGAAATTTAAAGAATTTACCATTCCAGGTTTACTGTATAATGCTCACAGTTTTCCATAGATGTTTGAAGGTTAGATTGTAGGCCTGTCCTGTGCCATTGTGCTTCCTAACTTATGAGATGAGCAGCTTATTCTGCCATGTGCTTACATCATGCTGTGCTTCCTGTTATAGAGGAGAAAAACAAGGGGTTCTTAGTTCTTACATTAGAACATCCAGAATCCTAAGAAAAATGAACATTTTGTCTTTATACATCAGTTATCTCAGGTATCTCATTAAAGCAATGGAAACCTGACTCATAGAATGGAAGATTTCTTATTTTAAAATTGGGTGAAGGTTCTGTTCTGCCAGGAAAGTCTTCTCTCTTATGTCTTCTTCCAGAAAAACAAAATTAGCAATTGTGTGATCTACTATCCAATGCAATCAACAAGAAATGGCTCCAAACCTGAAAGAGCCTTATATTTTATGGAAGTTGAATTCTTGTCCATTCTGATTTTTGCTTCAGAATCTTCTGCCTGTACTTCTTGCTTATGGTATCTTGAACCTGGTGATGCTACTGGTATTTCTCAGAGGCTAACAAATACCAACTACAATTTTTTTCAGTATCTGTAAAATATCCTCTCATTCCCAACTCTTGTCTGGATTCAGTGCTCCACAGAAAAATTCTGAGCTCTTCCCGTTATTTAATATCCATCTTTACAAAATTCTACATTTCCACTCCTATAGCAAGGCTGATGTGTGAATTTGACAGAAAGCACTGGTTGAACCTGATAATCAGGACACTATCAGGCACTGGTTTCACTCATCCAACAGGCCTTTTTTGGACCACCTTTGTGGCAGGGGCTGTGACACTCCAGTGAAATCTCTTCCTCCAGAGTTTGCCCAAGAACCCCAGGCATTGTTGCAGAGGGTTTTCTGTCTGAGAGCCTAGTGTCAGGCCAAGAGGAGGAACCATCAGATTCAGCCTGACTGGCTAGATAGTTCTGCACCAGCAGGTCAATGGAAGGGACTGTTGGACTACTGGGCCCAGAGATTTCTGGACTAGACCTGGTGAATAGAGGTGGCAGCAGTAGCAGCAGAAGGAGCAGCAGCTGCCGCCAATGTGGGGCATGGCTGGTGCAGAGGGGGCACTGATTTGGAAGCTCCCTTGCTCTCTTGCTCCTTCCCTCTGTCACCCATGTTGAGTGACTCCCTCACAGCTGCCCTCACTAGAAGGCAATGGGACGACCCACATGCCCTAGATTTCCTTCTGCCCTGATCACAGAAATCTCCTTGATTGGCTTTCTAGGAATGGAGGAGCAGCCCGCCTGAGTTCCTGGGACATTGTCCAGCTTAAAGTTCCCATAACAGGCTGAGCTGTGAGCTGTTTTTTAGATGTCCACAGGGGCCACTCCCTGGAGATGCAAGGAACCTAGGCAAGTTCGCTGACTTGCCCAACTCTCAGAAGAGCCATGACCAGGAGAAGCAGGACTGAAAGGCAGCTGTGGTGATCTTAATGTCCTCCATATGCACACAAGCCCTCAAGCCCTCCCAGGTTCACTGCACCTGCAGAGCCTCCAGTGCTGGATCTGGGATAAGGGATTGCAGGGCACTCTGCCTGTCTGGTACCACCAACCGCCTATGGCGCCGCCTAGTGGTACTGCAGGTTGGTGCTGGCAGGCAAGTGGCAGTTGCTGCATCCAGGGCTCTGGAAGGAGCAGGAGTGCCCAGAGGGCACATTGGACAGGCCACCAGCAGCACCACGCTCCACTTCCAGGGGCTGAAGAAGTTGGGGCCGCATGTGTTGAAAAGAACATGCCCTCATGGGGTTCGGTCCCAAGGTCTCCCCTCCTGACATGACCACAGAGCTCCTGCTGGGCTTGGATCTTCCTGGGATGCCACCAGGAGGGAAAGCTTTTCTGCTGGCTGGCTCACGGTGATGTCATGATGCTATCAGTCCGCCTGTCCGTGACACCAGTAGATATCTGTAGAGCGACCAGGATGGCATAGCAGTCACCAAGCGGGTCCCTTGACACACAAGACCCAGGAAGACCCACAGGGGACACAAACAAGTGCACTCTCCTGCCAGAGCCTAGAATCTCCAGGCCTCTGACTTGAATAAGGATGGATGCCGGACGCTTCCACCCTGAATGCCAAACACGCCCCTGCTCTGCAGTCATTTCGTAAGAGCATGGTTAAAACACTCAGGCATTTCCTAGAGAAGAATCGAAACCAGCCTGAGAGGATTTTGAGTGGAGTGCATGTTGAGATGTTTGAGGAAAGTAAATGTCTGCAAACTCATGTCCTTGGCATGATCCCTTATATGGGTTGCAGAAAATCGGATCAGATCACCTGGAGGGATCATGGTTCAGTGAGCCTTCTTGTTGTTCTTCTTTTCTTTTTTTCTTTTTCTTTTTTTTTTTCTGGTACCACACATTGTATCCAGGGTTAGCTGTCCACTGAGTGTGGGGTGTTACTCTGCCTCTTCTCGAAGGAGAAAGGATGCTCCCAATTATTCCAGGTCGTGAAATCAAAGGAGAACCTGCACTGGGATTTAGTACCTTTCTGAGGCATGATTTCTGGCTCTATGTCCAATTAGGTGGCCTAACACTAGTTGTTCAGCAGGGAAGTCAAATTCAGGCCAACTGGCTAGATTTTTCTGCCTCTGCAGGTCAATGGAAGGGACTGTTGGACATTCAGGCCCAAACTGCACCTGATGCAGGTCAGCAGTAGCAGCAGCAGCAGCAGCAGCAGCAACCTCTGCCACCTCAGCTGCTCTCCCCAAAGTGGGGCCTGTCTGGTGCAGAGTGTCCACTGCACAGGAAGCTCCCTTGCTCTCTTGCTCCTTCCCTCTGTCACCCATGTTCAGGGACTCCCTGCTACCCTCCCTAGAAAGCAAGGGGCCCACCCACCTGCCCTTCACCTTCATTCGGCCACTAGGGCTGGTGCTCCAGTGTTTGTTCTGTAGCACCTTTCTGAGGCAGGCTCTTTGGCTGTATATAAAATTAGGTTGCCTAATACTAGTTGTCAGCTTGGAAATCCAATTCCATGTGCACTCAGCAACATATAGGCAATGACAAAAGAGAGCTGGTCCTTGGTACTGCCTTTTCTCTTTTTCCTCTGTTTAGCTTTTGTACCTTTTGATGTTTCTTTGATAAAATGAGGAAGAGATGGTGCAGGAATATCTTACTTGTTCTCACCTGACTGAGCAGCAATGGCAGGTATTGACAAAGGTGGCTGTTCTGTACTCTATTCATCTAGTCACAACTCTTTGGATACATATTTATAGTCTTTGGTGGTTTTGTTGAATATTTTGCAACTATGCTGTGTACTGTTGGGTGGAGGAGGCTGTTTTCTCTATTTCTTTGAGTCTTTGGATAGTAGAAGTTCATTGGGTGTCAAGAGCCCTCACCTAATCTGTGAACTTCTCACCTGCTTGTATCACTTGACTGGTAACTGAAGTTCAATGGGGTGTAGCTGGAGGAGGTCTGCCTTTGGGTCACATCTTGCCACCTGCAGACCCCTGTGGAGGTCAGACCCAGGCCTTATCTGCCCTGCTGAACTGCATGGGAGCTCATTCTCAGGGTAATCCTGGTTCCATCCCACCACTGGCTGACCTTCACTGGAGCTCAGGCTCTGCCTTTATCAGCCTATTCCACCTGTGCAGGAGTCCTTACCTAGGGTAGACTTTAGTCCATTCAGCCACCACCTATGCCAGCAGGAGCTGAGACTCCACCCAGATTCACTTGGTCAGAAGTGCATGGGAGTCTAGGCCCAGGGTAAGTCAGAGTTCATCCTGCCCCCACCAGATTGCCGCTGTAGCTTCAGTTTGGCTCATGATTGCCTCACCAAACTGCCTGGCAACCATGCCCAGGGTACACCCGGTTCCATGCTGCCACCTGCTGACCCCTGCTGCAATTGAAGCTTTGCCCAAAAGCCAAGCCCCAGGTTACCAGTCACCTGCTGAAGTCTGTAGGTACTTAAGCTTGGCCCAGGACTACCGTCAGTCATCAGCAGACAACCTTGGGAGGTTAGGATCCATCCATATCTGCCAGGATATCCTGTGGTGGAAGCTCAGGCACAAGATAGCCACAGGTCTGTCCCCTTACAGACCAACCGCTGCCAGAGCTCAGGCTTGGCCCAGATATGTCTTGCCAACCTGCAATGGAGCCCAGTATAGGCCTGGGTTCATCCTGTCACCATGGAACCCAGCCTGAGTCCAGGCTCTGCCCAGGACCACTTCTGTCCATGAGCAGACTCCCGCTGGAGCCTTGGAAAATTCTTGATTTCAATTGCATATTGAGAAGAAGAACCAGAATTCTCAAGCTGGCAAAGGGCTCTCTGTAAGAGGCAAATCTGTGGCCAGTTGCTAGAAAACAGTATTTTGGTGATGTTCCTGTGGGTGTCTGCATCACTTACGAGAGCTTAATCACATACCGTGCCCCTACAAATCAATAAGGAGAAACAAACAGCCTACAAAAATGGGAAAACCCAGTATCGGCTGTTTATAAAAGATGACATACCAAAAATTAAGTAATCCAAATCATATTAGAGTAATCCAAAGAAAACATAAAGTACATGTGTGTGTTTGCCTATCAAATACAAAGAATAAAGAGAGTGAGAAAATCTAATGTCAACAGTGTTGGAAAATTGAATTCTCAAGCTCTGATAATTGCAATACAAAATTGTCATACCTCTTCTGCAGAGAAGTTTTAGAAAATATGCCAAAATTTAAAGTGCATGCCTACATTTAGCTCAAGAATTTCAATTTAAATAAGTCATCCATTGTTTCTGTGGCTAATTTTTTACTTTGACACTGAAGTTGTCCACTGTAATCATTTTACATGCATATATAAAATATATTTTACTAGGATTTTTGGGGGGTGTATTTGTACACAATGTCTTTAGTTTATTGATTTATTTTTATGTGGTGCTGAAGATCAAACCCAAGGCCTCTTCTATGCCAGCTGAGCACTCTACCGCTGAGCTATAACCCCAGTCTCCCCAGTGTTTTGTTTCTTAAAAATACTTTTACATATCTGTATACATATTCCTATAGAATTATATCTCAGACACACTTTTAAAAAGTTACCACATGGGCTGGAACTGTAGCTCAGCCATTGCACATTTGCCTTGCATGTCCGAGGCCCTGTGTTCCATTCTCAGCACCCTTTATAAATACATAAAATAAAGATCTATCCACAACTAAGAAAAAAAATAAGAAAAGAATATAGATGGTGCTTTAAAAAAAAAAGCTAACACAGCTGTAGTTGTACATGTTCATGATATGAGACAATTATCATGTTAACTTTTTAAAAAGGAGTATTGTTCTATGGCACTCAAGAGAATCCCATTATGATACAGCCATCACAATCATTTGACCATCCCCAGGACTTTTCTATTCATGAATTCAACCTGTCCTCATTCAATATTATCTTACCAATTATCCCTGTACCTCATCCCAGTAACCACTGTTCTACTTCCTGTCTATATGAATTTGATTATTTCTTTTTTTAAATTAATTTTTATTGTAGGTTGTTCAAAACATTACATAGTTCTTGATATATCATATTTCACACTTTGATTCAAGTGGGATATGAACTCCCATTTTTACCCCGTATACAGATTGCAGAATCACATCAGTTGCACAACCATTGATTTACATATTGGCATTCTGGTGTCTGTTGTATTCTGCTGCCTTTCCTATCCTCTACTATCCCCCCTCCCCCTCCCCTCCCCTCTTCTCTCTCTACCCCCTCTACTGTAATTCATTACTCCCCCTTATATTTTTCCCCTTTCCCCTCACTTCCTCTTGTATGTAATTTTGTATACCCCTGAGGGTCTCTTTCCATTTACATGCAATTTCCCTTCTCTCTCCCTTTCCCTCCCACCTCTCATCCCTGTTTAATGTTAATCTTCTTCTCATGCTCTTCGTCCCTACTCTGTTCTTAGTTACTCTCCTTATATCAAAGAAGACATTTGGCATTTGTTTTTAAGGGATTGGCTAGCTTCACTTAGCATAATCTGCTCTAATGCCATCCATTTCCCTGCAAATTCTATGATTTTATCATTTTTTAATGCAGAGTAATACTCCATTGTGTATAAATGCCACATTTTTTTTATCCATTTGTCTATTGAGGGGCATCTAGGTTGGTTCCACAGTCTTGCTATTGTGAATTGTGCTGCTATGAGCATGGATGTAGCAGTGTCCCTATAGTGTGCTCTTTTTAGGTCTTTAGGGAATAGACCAAGTAGGGGAATAGCTGGATCAAATGGTGGTTCCATTCCGAGCTTTCCAAGAAATCTCCATACTGCTTTCCAAATTGGCTGCACCAATTTGCAGTCCCACCAGCAATGTACAAGAGTACCCTTTTCCCCACATCCTCGCCAGCACTTGTTGTTTGACTTCCTAATGGCTGCCAATCTTACTGGAATGAGATGGTATCTTAGGGTGGTTTTGATTTGCATTTCTCTGACTGCTAGAGATGGTGAGCATTTTTTCATATACTTGTTGATTGATTGTATGTCCTCCTCTGAGAAATGTCTGTTCAGGTCCTTGGCCCATTTGTTGATTGGGTTATTTGTTATCTTATTGTCCAATTTTTTTAGTTCTTTGTATATTCTGGATATTAGGGCTCTGTCTGAAGTGTGAGGAGTAAAGATTTGTTCCCAGGATGTAGGCTCCCTATTTACCTCTCTTATTGTTTCTTTTGCTGAGAAAAAACTTTTTAGTTTGAGTAAGTCCCATTTGTTGATTCTAGTTATTAACACTTGTGCTATGGGTGTCCTATTGAGGAATTTGGAGCCCAACCCCACAGTATGTAGATCATAGCCAACTTTTTCTTCTATTAGACGCCATGTCTCTGATTTGATATCAAGTTCCTTGATCCACTTTGAGTTAACTTTTGTGCATGGTAGAACTAACATCATCAAAATGGCGATATTACCAAAAGTTCTCTATAGGTTTAATGCAATGCCAATCAAAATCCCAACGGCATTTCTTGTAGAAATAGAGAAAGCAATCATGAAATTCATATGGAAAAATAAAAGACCCAGAATAGCAAAAACAATGCTAAGCAGGAAGTGTGAATCAGGCAGTATAGCTATACCAGACTTCAAACTATACTACAGAGCAATAGTAACAAAAACAGCATGGTACTGGTACCAAAACAGGCAGGTGGACCAATGGTACAGAATAGAGGACACAGAAACCAATCCACAAAATTACAACTATCTTATATTTGATAAAGGGGCTAAAAGCATGCAATGGAGGAAGGATAGCATCTTCAACAAATGGTGTTGGGAAAACTGGAAATCCATATGCAACAAAATGAAACTGAATCCCTTTCTCTCGCCATGCACATGAATTTGATTATTTCAAAGATTTATTTTAACACCACCAAAGTACAAGAGCAATGTGTGCTGGTGTATGTGTGTACATGTACACACACACATACACCTCCATATACATACAAAACATGCATTCGTAACTAACTTTGTCTTTTTGCTTTCCACATTGAGGTTTAGAAATCCTCCTATATTGTGCAAACATTCATTAATTTTGTTCCTATACTTTGATGATTTCTACATCTACGATGGCCCTGCCCTTTCCCTCGTCTACCAGCTTCGAAGCACACAGCAAGTGCCCTCATGCCTCATTCTTGCCTGGCTTATGACAGAGCCCAGAGAAAAAATTTCTAAATTTCAATATTCAAGAAGATTTTTTTTTTCTGCTTGGTTTTTCTTTTCCCAGGAGGGAATTATGGGTGACTATTTCTAATGTAACCACTAGACGGCGCTGAAAGACCATGTTGTGGCCACAGGTGTGCCCTTCTCCCCACTCCTAGAGGACTCCAGAACACCTGAGGCAGACTGGCTTTGCCTAGTCTCCCTGAGAGTGAGCAAGAGGCTCCCTTCTGTCACCCACCTGGCCCAGCTAGCACCTGGCACCTGGCAGGTAGGAAAGGCACCACTTCCCTTCTCCACACCACTGTAGACCCCATGGCTAGATGGACGCCCAGTGGACTTTTCCCCTCAAAAGTCTTTACTATTTTTATTTCTAATGATTGATGCTCATTATAAAAATTTTAAGCAACATATGGATAAATCAAAATCCCCACATGCCCAGTATGACTCCTGTTTCAATTAGCTTATCTAAGTCAACGCTGTGCAGAGAACACTGGCTGGACAAAGAGATGGGCATGGACATTACACCTTGTAGCTGTGAGCTCCTGCTCTACATGCTAGGATTTAAAGAGATGTCAAGTACCCCATTCATTTCTACTTAAGAAGAGGCAAGAAATCTAATGTGAGATCCTTGTACTTCAAAAACCATCAACCACCACAAGGTACTGGTTTTAAAACACCTTGCCATGATTAGGCAGATGATTTTATGGTAAAAACAGGTTAGTGATTGGAGCCATTACTTTGTTACTGTTACTAACATCACTAATACTATGACAGCTGTGTCCACTCTGTAAGATGTGCCATTTAATTGTAGTGTAGCATCTGCACTATCCAATATGGTGGCCACTAGTTATCTTTGGCTATTACAATTGGAATCAACTAAAGTTAAATAAAATTTAAGTTAGTTCCACAGTGGCAGTAGCCACATTTTGAGTGCCCTTCAACCCCTGCAGTGAGTGGCTATCACATTTCCCTGGAGATTAGGACATTGTACTTGGGAAGAAAGGGTGTTGAATGGTGCTGGTGTTGACTAGCCTCTCCACAGACAGAAACAAGCAGCACCTCAAGCTCCCGCACTTTG
Source organism: Callospermophilus lateralis (assembly GCF_048772815.1). Classification (NCBI taxonomy): domain Eukaryota; kingdom Metazoa; phylum Chordata; class Mammalia; order Rodentia; family Sciuridae; genus Callospermophilus; species Callospermophilus lateralis. The sequence goes on from NC_135308.1 coordinate 47,149,739, forward strand.
CATGGATAGGTATTGGTGATGAGTAAAGTTAACAAGATACATCCCGTGTGACACGTGTAATACCTGATCATGTGCATGTGTCTGCATCTTATCGGGATATGGCGCCCAGTCTCTCCTGGAGCAGGGCCTCCACTTCAGCAGTAGTGCATTGTTAAGAGTGTTGCTTCCAAAACCAGTTGCTATTGATCCAGAAAGGACTTTTCTCTTTGCCACCAGGGGCTCCTTTTGGACAAGAGCTTTCTACCTTTCCATACCTTTAGTCTTATATCAATGAGATCTTGAGGGAGAACAAGGAAGTTCACCATGTGGTCAGCCTGCACGTGTTGAACAGGAAGACACTCCCACCCCCTGTGCTTGGTGAGCATTGGGCAGTCCCTCCTTCACACATGTTGGTGAGGGGCTGTGCTCCCCTGGGCTGGGGGCTGGGATGTGAGGAGCTCAATTCTTGACATCAGGGACATCTCCAAGCTCTCTGCCCAGGAACAGAACTCTACTTTTTTTGTGAAATCTCCTTAGTGATGGAGGAGGGATGCTACCCAGGACTCAGGATAGAGCTCTGAACACTGATGTCCTGAGGCAGATTGAGGGAGCCATGCTATCTTAGGAACAAACTGGAGAAGCTGCTGGATTCTTTTCTGAGGAAAGGAATGAGAACATATAGAGCAGGCCGAGAGCTGTTGCTGTGACTCTAGGAAGTTCTGCCCTTGGCTGGTGATTGTTGTGAGGCCAGCCTTCTCTGCAGGAAGGGGCACTGTGGATGGAGGCATCAGGGTATGGGAGGGCACACCACAACCTGTCATCCTGGGTGGGCTGTGTTCCCACCAGATTTCCCTGTGAGTTTCCCTTGGTGCATTCCCAGTTCCCAGAGAGAAACAGCCACAGAAAGCCAGGCTGGCTTCTGCTGGGTGGGTCTGTGCACAAGGAGCCCCCTTTTTCACATGCAGCCTGGCAGGCTGGCCCTGACCTTGTGATGCCTCTGAGCTCTGAGGATAGAGGACGTGGGTGTTGAGGGCCTCGTCCTGTGAGGTGCTGCTGAACCTGTGTGTGTCTTCCTTGCAAGGTGCCACAGGTAGTCACAAATCACAGCCCAGTAGGAGCTGCTGTGGATAAGAGGCACCATTCCCTAGGGACCATGCTGTCCATCTGAATTGCTCCAGTGTGGAGTGTCATAGGAATGCAGAGCAGTTTGGCTATAGCTGGCCCCATGGCTGGTCCTTTGGTCTTTCACAAGCTGCCTGAGATGGGGCCAGGTTCAGAAGCTCGCTGAAGTGCTGAGCAAGTCAAGACTCACGCACTGCAAACTCTCTGGGGAACCCAGTTCACATGTGAGCGAGACCTGGGTCTAGAGGAAAGGGGGTAGTGGAGGCAGGGGCCCGAGGGCTCTCTCCTATCTGAGGGGGGTGTGTCACTCAGCCCATCCCCTCTTGCTGCAGGAGGCTGAGCCCAATGCTTCCCAAGCCTCTGGATGTTCATGACAGGCCAGGAGGCTGGAAGGAGATGAGCTCTTTCCATTTTTAATTGCTCAGGTTCAAGAAGGTAATAACGACCTATGTGCACAGAGGGTGGCAGGTTTGGGGGTGGGGTGGAGGGGAGTGGCACCTTCTGGGGCAGGGCCTCCCCGCGATTCATTCTGTGTCCTCCACAGAATCCAGGATGAGCAATAGAAGGACAGGCTCATGTCTTGGGGCTGGCTGGCTGCTCTTGAGGTCAGCAAGTGTTCTGGGACAGTGCTCATAGTGCAGCCAGCCTGGCTGGGCAGTGAGGGGCTGCTGCCCTTGCTGCTTCAGACATGGGAGCAGAGCAGCTGAGTTTGCCCAAGCAAGCTAAAGGGTGGTCCCAAATGGACCCTAAGTAACCAACACTGTGGGTGATCCCAGGCCTGGGCAACGTGACATGATGTGAGCAGCCTCCTTCCTGCCTGCAGCTGCCCTGCTCAGCTTTGAGATAGGGATGGGGCAACCCCACAGGGAGCCCCAGTCCTCATGAATAGGCAGACATGGGGCCTGGGGCTTTCCAGCACTGCTTGATGGTCACAGCCTCCCAGCAGCAGCCAGGTGGCACTATGTCTAGCCATGCTGAGCATCTTACTAGATGCAGTAGTCTCAGTTGTTTTCTTCAACAAAAACTTATTGAGAGGAAACTCACACACCCTGAAATTTACCCTTTAAAGTCCATGGATCAGTGGGTTCAGAACATTCATAAGGTGGGGGTAGCACTACTGAAACTGATTTGTTCACACCAAAGAGGCTTCATATTCACACACAGCCACTCTCTATTTCCTCCCACCACCAAGTCTCCTTGTCCTAGCCCACCTCCGTCCTCCTCTGTCTGTGTAAACTGGTGTCTCCTCAACTCTTCATGGAAGAGGATGCATGTGACATGTGGGTCCTGGGGTCTGGGCTGCTGCCCTTGCTGCCTTAGACTTGGGAGCAGGGCAGCTGAGTTGGCCCAAGCAAGCTTAAATGTGGACCCAAATGGACCCTAAGTAACCAACCCTTTGGGTGACCCTAGGCCTGGGCAACAGGACACGGTGTGAGCAGCCTACTTGCTGCCTGCAGCTGCCCTGCTCAGCTTTGAATTAGGGATGGGGCAACCCTACAGGGAGCCCCAGGCCTCATGTGTAGGTGGATGTGGGTCCTGGGGCTGCCCAGCACTGCTTGATGGTCTCCCTCTCCCAGCAGCAGCCAGGCGTCACTGTGTCTAGCCATGCTGAGTGCCTTGGTGGATGCACTAGTCTCAGTTGTTTTCTTCAACAAAAACTTATTGAGGGGAAACTCGCACACCCTGAAATTAAGCTGTTTATAGTACATGGATCAATGGGTTCAGAGCATTCATGGGGTTGGGACAGCACCACTGAAATTGATTTGTTCTCCCCAAAGAGACCCCATATTCACACACTGTCACTCTCTACTCCCTCCCACCACCAACTCTCCGTCCTCCTCTGTCTGTGTAAACTGGTGTGTCCTCAACAATTCATGTAAGATGACTTATGTGATGTGTGGCCCTTGCACACAGCATGATGTTTTCCAGGCTCATCCGTGAAATGTGTGGCAGCATGTGTTGGGATGTCCCCCTTCATGGCTGATAACCTCTGTTACTGCTGCTCACATGTGTGGCACTGGTCTTGTCCACTTGGCTGATATCAGCTGGGGGACATTTGGGTTGTCTCTAATTTTTGGCTCTTGTGAATAATGTGGTCACTTTGATTCATAAATGAGGGTTGATATGGATTTTTTAATGCAATAAACCAGAAATAGTGAAATATTGTTGCCTCACACTTATTTCTTAGAGGATGTTGCCATGGTAACTTTTGGGAGATCCTTGGAGCAATCTATACTGCTTTCCATTAGTGTTCAGAGTGAAATATTTTGTGCTAGACACTTGTGACTCAAAAGCACACAGGAGCCAGGCGTGTCTGAGTGGCTGGTGGGGCACCAGGAGTGGCGGCTGATGCCGCATGGTTGGAGCCCTCACCATCCACGCAGGACAGCAGCTGCCTTGGAGGATCCTGGGCTCTGTGTAGCAGGTGTTTGTTCTTTTAATGAGGGAATCTAGAAATGTGGATATTTATGGAGATCTATCTACTTTCTTTTCTTTCCACAGTGACTGCCCTGTGTCCGGTCGACCTGCCTCTGTTGAGCTTCCAGGTGTCTAATCTGTAGTATGGAGGCCCAGAATGTTCCTGCCTTGCACAACCCAGAGAGGATCAAATGAGTCATGAGTGCTGGTGCTTAAAGTTCACCTGGCACCTGGAAGCCCAGTTGGTGCTCCTTCTTCATCCTTACCACCAGAGTCCAGGGACAGGTTCTCTACCTAAGCAATCATTTGGAATTGCTACACCTCACCAAGGGCAAAACCACATGTCCACTGGTAAGCAGAGTGATGACCCCAAAGATGACCACTCCCCAATCCCCAGCACTCGTGGGTATTTCTATGCCTGGACAAAGGGGCTTTGCATGTCTCGATAAGTTAAGGATGTGAGGTAGGGGATTATCCTGGGAGAACAGCTGTGGCATGAACACGCATTCCTCAAAACCAAGCTTGAGAAACACAATATTACCAAGATGGGACTAATTTTTCCTTATATACTGTGATTGTCAGCTTTCATTACTAATAAATAAGAGGCTATGTGGAAAAGGGAAAGATTGTATCTTATAAAATCTTAGAAAGCTCTAGGTATTTCAAAGATATTTTTAGTAAAAGCACAAAAGCAAATTTTGTAGGTCTTTAGCAGCTAGAATTTGTGTAAGACAATTGATACCAGCCTCACACACCCATGATTCTACACAGCATTATAGGGCGATTTCATTTTGCTCATGCTTATCAGTAAATGAGCCTGAACACTCAGGTGCCCTAACTCACCAGGGCATTTCTTGTCTTTATTGGAAATCTTTAGTCAGGGAAGAGATGTCTTATTCTCTGTTTGGTAATGTCCAGTCGTAAGGGGTAGATAAAATGGCCTCTTGATCTCTCTTCTCTGAAATTCTATGATAAAAGCTATGATAAAAAAAATCTTTTGTTCCTTTGAAGAAGACAACCAGCCCTTTGCTGTCTCTGCTTGGGAACTCAGAAGACATGAAGCTGAACTTGATCATGGAGAACTTGGTTTATTTCTGTGTACACTTTCCAGTGGTCAGGGCATTTAGTCAACGACATTGATAGAAATGGAGGTTGGTGACATGAAGTTGAGTGTGCTCTCTCACTAGGTGGAACTCTGATTCTTGATCACTGTGTGATGTGGATAAACTTTTTCATCTACCTATTTCACTTTGTCAGCTGCCAAATGTAGGTGTTTGATTTCTGTTCTCCCTAAACTTCCCCTGTGTTCTGTAATTCAAGAGTCTAGGATGAAGAGTTCTACAGTGTGGGGGCTGGATGATTGCTCAGGACTCTCCTAGTCCCAGGAGAATTTGAAGGAAAGACTCTGGGAGGAAAGAGGATGAAACATAATGCTCTTGTAGATTTTATAGGAGAAGATTTTATGGTAAGTGTCAAATTCCTTATGGCTGTATGACTATCCCACATTGAATAGAAGGAGAGAAATTGGGCTATAAGCTCCTAATTTACAAATAGCCAGAACAATTGGATTTTCTTAAAATGGAAGAGTGCAGCTTCCAGGAAGTATTTCTAGTTCAGTGCTCTGCTGTTTTCAAAAGGACACATAATCCTATTTAATTCAAATCCCTTGGTGACACACCAGCATCACCTTGCCTTGCTAAATTTTAAATAAACTGATTTTCTTCAAAGTATGCTTTCCACCCAAATTGAGTTTATCTATACACACACACACACACATATATATATAGGTGAAATAAGAAATATCTATTTCTTATATGCATGTGAAATAGAATGCTTACTAGGAAGGATTAGTAGAAGAGCCCTTGTTGAGAGCAATATTTTCCTACTTGGAAAAATTAAAAGGAAATAAAAGTAGCTTCCATAATACAATCTGTCTTATCAATAATCTTTCCAGAAACAGCAACACAACATGCCAGACTTTCCTCGAGATAAATCCACAAAGTGCCATTTGGGAACTCTAGGATTTACTACTTGCCCTTTCAGAAAATTTGTATCACCCTGATACAAAACCAGACATATCAAGAAAAGAAACCTTGAGACCAATATCTCTGATGCACATAGATGCTAAAATTCTTAATAAATACTAGCAAATTGCATACAAAAATATATTTAAAAGTTAGTACACCTCACATTCAAGCTGGGTTCATTCCAGTGATGCAAGTTTGGTTCAATATACAGAAATCAATAAATTTAACTCATCACATCAATAGACTTAAATAAAAAATTGCATTATTATCTCAATAGATACAGAAAAAGTACTTGCCAAAATTTAGCATCAATTTATGCTCAAATGTCTAGAAAAACTAGGGATAGTAGGAACATACCTCAACACTGTAAAAGGTATACATGCTAAACCCAAGGCCAACATCATTCTAAATGAAGAAAAATGGCAAGCATTCCCTCTAAAAACTGGAGAAAGATTTCTCATAGACTCTCCTCTGATCCCCCACACCTAGGAATGAGACCCCCACACTGACATAGTAGTTAGGAAAGGAGGAACAATGGGGGAATGTTACTGCTTCTCAGTTGCATGGCATGGACAATACGTCTGTATTGGTGGGAAATAAAAATTGTCTAAGTGGTAGACTTGGAATTTTTGGCAATTGACAGGAGGATTTTTATAACCACATTAGTATCAATCACACTGTAGTGATTTTAATTGCTAAAACCCACCATTAGTGATGAATATGTTTAAGTGTCTTTTGTGTCTTTCAGGGTGAGGAAAATACTAGAAACTTGAATTAGATCATAAAGAGGAAATACTGAGAACTGATGGTTTTAGCTTGGCACCAAAGTGTTTCAGAATCAGAAGTTCAGATCACCCTCTGTTGAATACTTCTATCAACATGATCAAAGATAAGATAGAAGTATTTTAGGTAAAACTTAAAGCCATCATTGTAAACGTCACACACACACACACACACACACACACACACACACACACTTAGCAAAAATACAAAAACCTGCATGAGATAGCTACATTTTTAGCCAGACATGGTGGTACACACCTGTAATCAGCAACTCAAGAGGCTGAGGCAGGAGGATCGTGTGTTCAAAGCCAGACTCAGTAATTTAATGAGGTCCTAAACAACTTAGTGAGACCCTGTCTCAAAATAAAATATAAAAAGAGATGGGGATGTGACTCAGTAGCTAAGGACCTATTATGGTTTAGATGTGATGTCCCCCAAAGGCTCACATGTGAGACAATGCAAGAAGGTTGGGAGGAGAAATGATTAGCTCATAACCTCAACCTATGACTGAAGTGAATTAATTCCTGATGGAATTAACTGAGTGGGAACTGGAGACAGTGGGGTGTAGGGTGTGGCTAGAGGAAATGGTTCATTGGGGACATGGCTCTGGTGTATATATATTTGTTTCTGTTTTCTGATCACCATGTGAGTTACTTTCCCCTGACACACTCTTCTACCATGATGTTCTGACTTTCCTTGAGCCCTGAGGAATGGAAACAGCCTTCTATGAACTAAGACCTCTAAAATCATGAGCCCCCAAATAAACCTTTCCTGCTTTACAGTTATTCTGGTCAGGCCCTTTAGTCACAGCAGTGAAAAAGCTGACTAAAATAGGGCTCCTGGGTTGTTCAATTCTCTGATATCATATATATATTCTTATATAATGTGATTAGGAGCCAGTTTTTGTTTTATAAAATTTGGCTTCATCATTTCTTAGATTCACTCGGTATTTTATAATTAACTTAAAGTCTTCAATGACTTTCTTGTCTGGTTTTATTCTTGGTTAATTGTTTTATAAAATACAACCCTGATTTTGATTCTAAGTTCTTCACAATGTTAATACTCTTTCTTTCTAAATCACCTTGATTGTTACAATCATAAAGCATGCTGGAGTTCTCCTTGCTTTGTGACTCACTAAAAGAGTGATGCTCACTTTGGGTTATCATTTGAATTGGTGCAAGCTTTTGAATAAAACAGGAAAGTTAGAAAATGAAAATGTCCAATAAAAATCACCAGAAAGCAGTGAGCTTAACAAAAACCTTAACCAAGGTGTCATAACTTTTCACGATACTATACTGTCTATGAACTTGAAGTCACTATTGGAAGGGTATTTGTCATTATTTTTTCTATCATTAGTCATTTTTTCAAATACTGCTTATGTGTACATCTTCTGTGATGTCAGAACACATTTTGCACCAATAAATATATGCTTTATATTTACTGGGTTCATATACACATTAATGTGATACATAAAACATTTCTGAATCACTTCCAAATTTTGTGGCAATTCATGTGTAAATACTTTCATGCATTTCATTTTGTTCTCAAATGCAGCATTCTAATCCCTAAAGCAGGTGATGATTTCCTAGTGGCTCTACTCATCAGTGGCATAAACATTGATTTATTTGACCTAAAAGAAAACATTTTTTTACAGTTCTTCTCTCAGAAGAGGAACCATGTGTTTTTCCAGTAACAATTTAGATATGTCAATCTGAGATGCTTCCTAGAGTTTGGATTTCATCTATACATATATATTAATTTGACCAAATTACTTAACAGAGATAATAAATGACCTTATCTAGTGCCCCATCAGTCTCAATTCTTAAGTACCCTAAGTAATTGTCTTTATGGTAAGAGCCTAGTTCAACATGATTAACATAGCTAATTGTGACAGAGTTTGGCTACAAAGTTTTATATTTGGTTTCAGTTATATTTACACAAACATGGAAAAAGTATATGAGTTTTGAGCATTTTAGCCTGTTCTTAAGAAGCTTATTTCTTCCACCCTCCCCTCTTTATGTCAATTCCACTCTCATTTTCTTTTGCTGCTCTTCAACCTGCTGCAAGAATGGGAAGCTAAAATAAAGGTGGTCTTGCAAATACAATAATTCTCTAAAGAGAAGGTGTGAGTGCACACGCACACACAGAATATTCAAGTAATTATTATAGAGGTTGGACCTGAGGTCCCGTGCTCTATGTCACAGACATTTGGAACACATTTGTTTCCAATGAACCATCAGTTATTTGGATCTTTATAAATGTTGCTAAGTCCTATTCACTAATGCAGTATACCCCCCAAAATGTGTTCGGGATGAAAGTAACTTGTGGGATTCCAGGCCCCTTTTTCAAGTGTACTTTATGGGAAAGTTTAAAGATAATTGTGTGGAAAGTGATCTATTGAAATAAAATGACCATATGCTAAAGACAGAAGATAACCAAGAGGACAGTGTTTGTCATTTGTGGTATTTGACAGATTTGTTATTTACATCAAGTAACAAAATTCACAAAGCAACAAAGAAGAAAATTAGCCAACTTATGCATTAAACCCCCACCAATACAGGGTAACCTCTGTTCTTTCAACCTGGATCTTGTTTCCTTATATGAACATCTGAAATTATTGCCCTTTTCTACAGATATTTATTAAAACTTTATATAGAAACTATACTATTTTCCCTTTTCAGTATTTTTCCTGATTTTGATTGCCTGATGCTGGATTTATTAGACCCAATATATTATTTGTAATAAAAGATTAGTCCATTGCTCAGCATCCCTTTTATCTGTTTATTTTTAAGATCTAATCTAAATTATAGGATTTATGTTTCATGCGTTGTTCTTTGGCAAGTTTGAATAACTTCAATTACTTATTGAATCTTATCTAACACAATCAGATCTTTAACCAAGGTGAAGTTCAGGTTTGCCATAGAGGCTTTAGCTAGAGCCAAGGAAAAGAAATCTGGCTAACCTAGGGAGGCATATTGACTTTCTTCTTTTAAAATTATATATATTTTCCTTCATTTAACAATTTTGGGGGGATAAGTAAAAGTTATGAAATCTGAAAAATATTTGAACTAAAATAATAAAAGTCACCTTCAAAAAAATTTCCAATCCACTAATAATAAATAACAACTCAAAAATTACAGGTGTTTCCTTCTAGTCCTTTTATGTATGTGCCTGGGTACACTGAACTTTCTTTTTTCCCCAACATTAGAATAATAGTCTTTATCTCAATTACATAATTAGTATCCTCCATGTTCTTAAATACTCTTTTAAAACACATTAGAGAATATATTTGGAGTACAAATAAAAATTTTTAAAGGAAACTTGGAGAACTTTAAAAGGTAAAAGGACAGAACAAAAATCACCTACTATCTTATTCGGAATTTTTACATTTTTGTGAATGTCCTATCTACTCCCCAAATATTTTTACTGGCTGGATAATATTCTATCATAAAGTAGATCACTGTATAGGTCCAATTCTCCTGTCTCATGATGTGTTGTTATTTCCTGAATTTTTAAATTTTAAAAACTGTTGTTATTGCTTATTCATCCCTATGTATGTGTCAAGATTCTGATTTTAAAGCAGATTCCTATAAGGGGACTTACTGGATCAAAAAGCATGTATTTTAAAACCTTTTGTTGCACACTGGCAAACTGCTCTTGAGAAAGATGGATGAAAGATGGTACATCACATCTTCAGATGCTTCCCTGGATGCAGCCTGCTGTGATTAACCTTGTATTTTCCTGAGTTCCCCACAGTATTTTGATTTGTATTAATATGCTTATTTTTATATTATACTGATGCTATTATCGTTACCCTGTAATTTTCTTTATTATAAATCTTCTCACCTACATTTATCCTTCAGTCTTCCTTAGTAATTGATAGATTCCCTAAAAATAATTGATATTTTGAAAAATATTGATTTCAGGCGATTCAAGTAGGAAAATAGGAAAAACTAAATGAATATTAGACTTGGTAGTATTTGACAGATACCACCTTCAAGACACCTTCTAATAAATACAATAAAAAGTGAACAAGTCAATAATACTTAACATTTATAAATAGTACATAAATGACAAATGATTTTTTAGGTGTCTCATAACTGAAAGAGAAGAAAAACCTAAAGTTACAGTGGTGTGTCTCAAAGACCATTGCTCATCAAATCTAGTTAGAAAGGGGGTTTTCCCTTCAGGACCAGTGTTATTACCATTATATCTCTTATTTTCAAAAATATGTAGGAACATATTTGTCATTAAAAATGTGATGATAATTAATGACCATATTATTTGCAATGATCTCTAAAAACTATAGGAATCAAACAGTGACATGAATTTATGATTATTTTTATATTTATGATTATTTTAGAGCATAAATTTTATTTTGCTAGAAAGTACTATACCAATTTGGAAGAAGTAGATAAACATGAGAACTGAAGGTAGACATTGGGAAAGGGCCTTGGTCTTGATTACAACTTGTGAAACTACATTTGTTATTATAAGTAACAGTTGTTAATCTATAGAAAAAAAATTTTTAACTATTCTGGCCACACACCAAAAACAGACAGTAATTGTAGGAAGAGAGATAATATGAGGAAAAATGTCAAACCAAATACATTTTTTAATGCATAAATGTGAAATCAATAACAAATTAAGGTTTTTAATAAATTTTATTTTCAAAAGACTTTTGACTAGCCCCTTGAACTTATGGTCTCACTTTATAACAAAAATCTGTCTGCTACAGAGTTTAAAGTCTAGACATAAAAGATCAGACAAAATACAGCCATACTACTGTGAAGAAATAAGTGAAGTAGAAACCATTTAGGTGATGAAATGAAGGCTGAGTGAATATATTTAGTCATTTATAGGAGAATTAAATTTTATATTCTACATTCTTCTTGAATGATAATGATGTTGATGTATAGTGCACCTCCTTTTAAAAATTATTACAGACTGTTGTGTGTTATTCTTATCATTGACAGTTCTCTTCCACTTCGGACTCCCTCATAGAATCTTCATCAAATTTCATCCATCTATGGAAAACAGTGCCTAAGAATACACAGAGCAAATCAAGACACCTTCTAATAAATGCAATAAAAAGTGAACAAGTCAATAATACTTAACATTTTTAAATAGTACATAAATGACAAATGATTTGTAATGCACTGATGCATTATGAGGTCAGAGATGCCTATCACTAGGTCTGTAAGTCACCTAAAGTTGACTTCTGGATATAGGAATGCATTGTTTGTGTCTTTAAAGTTGCTATTGAGAGTAATGCTTATAGATGTTATTCATTATGACCGCCTCCCCAAGTCATGTACACATCTCAGATAGTACTGTCTTTGATTCCTATGACTCTGTACCCTTGGTTGAGTAGTTTTTTGCCAAACAGACTGACAAAATTCACCACACAGATTCATGAAAAGGACAATAAGCATACTTAGTTGGCAAATTGTTTAACCTCTTTAAAAATTTATTTTCTTGTCTATATAATAGGGATAATAGTAATACCTGCAGCTACCAGGAAACTGTCAGAGCTGTGCATCTGGAGAGATGGTGCAAATTTAAGTATTTGACACAGGCCTTGTCATAAGACAAATATGGTCATTATTATCATTCCTTATTTTATACTAAATTTGAGCAATGCTGTACTCTACCAAGATATAAAACAGAATGACAATCACCAAATCTTTGGGGGATAGTTTTTAGTGGCAAGTTTTCTGACAAACATGGTGGAAGATATAAGCAATTCTAAAATTGAATCTTTATTATTTTATTGTCTAGCTTAGGATGAAAATCATATCAAATTTATCTGGATATATGAAATCTTTTAAGTGCCAAATAAGATATACAAACACAGCTGCTCTAAAATATGAAAAGAATGTATAGAATTTGTGAATTTCTTCTCTGTGACTTTTATTGGTTACCTACAAATGCCTGTCATCTTTTCCCCCCATTTTTCTGAGAAAGAGAAAGTGCCAAAAGAAGAGATTCATTTAAAAGCAGAATCAAAATAAGGGATAATAGGTAAACATTCATTAATTATTCAATGATTAGGTACCTCTTGTTTGCCACTACTAGATCCAACACTCAAATGAATGCTTCAAGACATAAATTCTGCATTAAGTAATGCAAAAGAAATGAAGCATAGGATTTATCATATACTTATTCAAATAAACTAATGATTGAGTTAATCAGGACGGATGTAAAATAATTATAATAGGATGTCTCTTATTATATGCCTGGTAGTCAATATAGGTGTCAAAGCAGGAATTTTAAATAATTTAAAAATAAATGCAGGTTTTATTTTAATTAAAGTGTGTGAATGTACTTTTTATTCACTATATTTTAGTAGAACAATTAAAAATTTTTCATTAAGGATCCATCATTGACAAACTTACTTGTGCTTTCATATTTGCTCAAATCACACTCACTGTGTATGAGTTTCTGTTTAATTTCTTTTAAGATAGTTGAAAGGCAATCAAACTGCAAGTTCATCTAGAGTTTACAACAATTCTTTTTTTAAAAATATTTTTTAGATGTTGATGGACCTTTCTTTTATTCATTTATTTATATGTGGTGCTGAGAATCGAACCCAGGGGCCTCACACATGCTAGGCAAGTGCACTACCACTGAGCCACAACTCCACCTCCCAATTCTTTATAATAGTCTCGCCCACAGCAAAACAAAAAGTTAAACAAAATAACATTCATTTTTAGAGAGTATTTGCTACTATTTACAAAGCATTTTACTTGGTTTTCATAAGAAAATCTATCTTTTAAAATACTCATTTATCATTGGCCCTTATCAAATCAAATAATATAACTACAAAAAAGTGTCATAAACAGATTTGAGAATAAATATCCATGCCCTTGTTAATGGGTAATTCTGCTGTCCAGCTCTACCTGAGGACAATCTACTATGTACACCTGCTCAATGAACCATGGACAGCACGAAATTTGTCACTGATACTGGTTAGGAATGATTAAGTGGTACAGAGCACTCACAACTAACAGGCCATTGGTTTTAGCCTATCTTGATGAATTCATAGTCTAGTGAGGAAGGCAGATATGTAAAATAATAATTATCCTGTTACAATGCAAGTAGTATAAGAGAAATATGTAAGTGCCTGAGACTGTGAAGGAGACTTTAAATAACTGAAAGGAGGCATGAAAAAAATGGGGTCAATTGGAGGATATTTGTAAGTTGAATAAAATCTTTAATTTTCAGAACTGAACATGAAAAAAATCTATTATAAAAACAAATGCACGGAGATATATAAGGAGAGGAAGGGACTATGAAGTTTGTCCCACTGGAATCTCTAAGATACTAGACAACCCGCTACAATTCCTTTTGAGTAGTAGGAAAGGAAAGTTATGGAAGGACAGAGAAATGGAAAGGTTCATTCCAGCTTGGAGTGTGGGTGATACAGAGCATGTGGTGGATGGGTGAAGGGCTCCTATAGCAGGTGACATTTAAGCATTCATCATGCAGTAGACATTTTCATGCTGGGCTGGTGTTATTGCCAGATCAGCCACAGCTGATTCTTCTATATGGAGCAATAATCCAAGGTTGTTAATATAACCAAAAGAGCTTGACTCACTTTGTACTTTGGGTGCAAATTTTTCTCTCTGTGGTCACATTATGCTACTATAAAAATCCATGAGACTAGATTCATGGGGCTTATGGATTCTGGGCTTCTTCATTCTGGGAAATGTTTCTAACTCAGATACTGAAAGGTGTCAAAGCCTAGGGAGGAGAAGAATCTGGCATGTCACAGAAAAAGAGGCATTTTTACTGCCCTACTTTGGGTTGGACACACAGTGTAATTTGTGAAAAGTAGTGCATTCCCTAAAGAAGTAGAACACCTAGTAACTCTTACTTTAGTGGAAAGGCCAGATATAACTGCAGATTAGTAAGTAATTTATTCCTTCCTAAAATTGTACAAAGCCCACTCAGAGCCAATGGGGACTCTCACTGCTCAGGAAACTCTATTAACTTTAGTCAGTGAAATCCCAGTGAGTATAGCAATGAAATATTCCAGGCACTCTTCACTTGCCTTAGTTAGTTTATTTTGCTTTAAGATGACAAAGTGTGCTTCAAGTGCAGCTGGCAGAACACCCTGGTGCTGAATGATTAGTGATAATTTTAGTCAAACCTTGACAACTATCTGAGTATCTATGCCATAGCTCTTGGTTAAAAAAATGTGGGATGACACAGATTTGTTTTCTTTCTTTATTTATTTTTTTCTTTGTGGAAAGTTCCTCATGAAGACTATAGGAGTTTCATGGAGAAATTAAATAAACCATGCATCCACACATTATTGCCTACATTCTTACCATTTTATACCAGTTCTTGGGATCACTTCATTCTTTTTCAAGGCTGTTGTGAGAATAGACTATGAAGGAAAGGCCTGGCATCCTTTGCATATATTTAAGTCTAACTCCTGCTATCTATCAGGATGACCGGGGTCCTCAAGCCTCAGCCTTATAATAGGGGAAAGTGAGTACAGAAATACCCATCTGACCTCTTGGCATTCCCATTGATATAGAACAACAAAGAGTGCTCTGAGAACTACAAAACACTGACCATATTGAAAATATTAAATAACATGACACTTATTGTTGATTTTATAAGGCAATTACAGTGTCACAAAATCATGTGTGGCACCAAGTTCCATAAAGCAGATTTGAAATATTTTATCAGTTTTCAAATCTCAAGCTCAAACTCTTTCCTGTGTCCCCTATTAGCAAAATATTTGAGTGAATTCTCATGCTTTTATATAGTGCATGTGTGTTTTTGTTAACATATTATTTGTATATGGATACAGTATCTTTATTTTATTTATTTATTATTATGTTGTGCTGAGGATCAAATCCAGTGCCTCATGTGTGCGAGGCAAGTGCTCTACCACTGAGCCACAACCCCAGCCCCTTAGATAAACTTTTTAATGAAGCCAAAGCTAGCTAAATCCAGAAGAGTAGTGATCAAGTTGTGCTCCATATATCAGCAGCACCAACATCACCTGGGAACTTAGAAATTCATTAGGGCTCACCTCAAAACTGAATCAGAAATTCTGGAGGAAAAGGTACAGCAATTCATGTTTTAACCAGCTCTCCAACTGGGTGAACCACTGATATTGGAGTAAATTAACAAAACGGATTTTAAGTATTTGCATTTATTTATTTGTACATTTTTATTGCTTAAGTATTTGCATTTATTGATGTATTACTCCAAAAAATATAGTTAGGGACTTTTTAAATATAGTTAGGAACTTTTGGCATACCACACTATCTTTGCCTTTGCCATAATTGACCTGACATCTCATCACCTTTGCCATTTTCTATTGGTTAAGAATTAAGTTCCAAGTACTGTTCACAGTCAAAAGAAGGAAATTACCCATGTTCATGGATCATTGGGATTCAACTTAGAATTCTACCTATTATACCATAATGGAAGTCATGGTAATTATCCTAGGAAATGTATGAAATATCCATTTTGGAAATGAGATGTTTAGATTATTTGATTGGCTAGAGAGAGCATCGAACCTGCTAGCCCAACTTACCAGCACCTTTGAATCAAGTAATAGTCACAGTCAAAGTGCTATTGATCCTTATTTTCTATTTCATGGCGGCGAGGGGGGGGGGTCTGCCACTTAACTTGACAGATGTCTCTGGCTGGTTACTTTGCGAGATGGTTGCAACTGCCTCCACATGAACACTTCTCATGAGGCACATGCCAAAGTGTCCGACAATAGAGAATGGGAATTCCCTTGGTTTATAATGTCTATTTTGTGATTACTTATAAATAACCATATAAGGCTTAGAGGTATTTACCCTAAGAGTTGCTTTCATAGAGCAGACTATTGGTAGAGAAGTGGTAAGAGGACACCACTGATACTCCTACCTCTAATCCCAAGGGAATATGATTATTTACCAAAATAGGGAAAAAGAAAATTAGCATAGGTCAGTTTACATAAGAAATGAAGTACTTGCATTATACATTGTTACATACTCTGGGCTGCCAAGAAATCCTAGAAGGCTAGGTTAACAATTAAATCACATGCTTGCATGGCAATCAGTAAGACTTCAAAATAGCATGGTAAGGATATGGGAGAAAATGTACACTGGGAGTAACTTTTAAGTTTGAAAGTCAGCCTCTTTATTCAGAGTTCTAAATATACTGCTGACAGAGTCCAACTATAAACCTAACTGCCTGACTTCATAGAGTTGATGAATCTTTCCATTGGTTCAGTTTCTGGTGGAAAAGAGCTCAAGTTCCCTGAAATAAATGAGGTTTTTTAACAGGACAATTGACCTGAACACTCAACCAGTTTCATTGAATTCTGTGGTAATGATCCTGGAATCATATGTTATACATGAAAGGTTAACAAGGATGTTTTAGTATTGGATGCCATGTTGAAAATAAAGCATATAAAATCCTTTAAAAGCTGAGCATGGTGATGCACACCTATAATCCCAGCGGCTCAGGAGGCTGAGGCAGGTGGATCATGAGTTTAATGCCAGTCTCAGCAAAAGCGAGGCATTAAGAAACTCAGTAAGACCCTGACTCTAAATAAAATACAAAACAGGGCTGGGGATGTGGCTCAGTGGTGGAGTACCCTTGAGTTCAATCCCCAGTACCCCTAAAAAATAAATTTTAAAAATCCTTTAAAATCTATCCAATGAAGATATTCCTTTAAAAACAAGGTGTCCTTTGCTAAATGTATACATTACAAGTAAGTCTGTTAGGACAATCTCTTGTGTTGCAGACTCTGCAGTCTTTAAATTCCCTAGTGTGATTGAAAATGAAAACAAACAAATCAACAGAAAAAGAAATGCTGGCAATATTTTTGAGTCATTTCTGTCTTAAATTCATCAAAGGTGAAGACACTGGTATCTGAGTTTTGCTGTTCTATGACTTCCTTAGACTTTCTGGTTTTTGTTTGTTTGCTGTGTCATATCATTGTTAATTAATTGATTCAGCATTCATTCTATCTCTAAATTTCTTTGAAGTATCAAGTATGCCTTGTGACCACCATGTTGCAAATACAGCATCAATTACCAAAACAGAACTTTGGTGATAGCTGTCCAAGGTAGAGCACTCTCCACAGAAGACTTATTGCTCTGGAATTACCTTTCTCTCTTACACTGATGAAACTAGGTTTGGTAGATAAGAAAGATGAAAATGTAAGGGGCTGCTTTTTAGAGGGAATGATGGGCTTTTTTGAAAAGGGCTAGTCTTTATATTTGGTAGCTCAACTCTTAAAAAATACCTCCTTAAACGTAAATCATCTCTGAGCCTTCACAAAGCAGTTGATATGATTATCACTGCATGGAATGATCGGTTTCTGCGAGGATCCTGTGTGTGAGTCAGGCTGGGCAGGGGAAGATTGTTGTCCTTATTGTCTCTGCTACCACTTTGGTTCACCCTGAATGCTGAATTTGGATTATAACTTTCTAAATGATTTATTTACCCAGTTTTTCCTTCTACAAGCCTATTCATAGCCAGATTAGTATCCCTTGCTGTATTCAGTCTCCCTTGTGCAAAATTTACACTCTAAAATTAAAAATTATTCACTCATACACATAAAAAAACAAATACCCCAGCATACCCCTTAGGCCTTTTCCATATCCAAATTATACTCATTCATTCCATTCTTTCTTTAAAGTTTGCCTATTCAGCTGAGATGGAAGTAACTTCTCTCATTTTCTGTATGACTTTTATGAACTCTGTCTATAATTTAACATTTTTATTCTGGAGGTTTGTTGTGAATCTTCAACAAATTTGGGGGGACAAGGTTATTCTGTGTTTCACATTGGGTCAGGTAAGGACTCTGCGTATAAACAGACAAATACCTCTCTCTGGGATATCCTAGGAAGAGTACATGAATGTATTAGCTCTATCAAGTTGCCTCTCAATTCATTTGATGCACACTTGGAGATGTGTGAAAGAGAATGCTTAACCCTAACTTTTTAGGAGATCTGGGGCTCAGATAATGAAGGATAAGGGGATGGAAAGTATAGATACATACTAAGGAAATCCCATAACCCCATTCCACTGGTCATTGATCCTTGCCCTAATGTTTTGTCTACATTTGTTTTTTGTGGGTAGGGAAAAATGGGAATTCCAGTTTCCAGATCTCTTTTTTTTAGGTTTTTGAATATTTTATTATGGCACACAAGAGAGAGATGGACAGTGGACTTACTTCAACCAAGTGTTCCTCAAACCGACCAGCAGTTTCCATTTGGCAAATTGTTTTACATGTATTTTGCATCTGTCTGAGAATTACCACATGCATCATCCCATCGGCATCAATGGGAAGAGCCTGGTTTCTGAGGAGGCTCCTAATCTTTACCCAGGCTGAAATGCTGAGAGCCTTCTTGGTACCATCCATATCATGATAGATAAAGAAATATTTTACCTATTTGCTTAGTCACATATGTTTGACTAGATACAGTGCAAAAAGATCAAATAACTTTAAATGTAGACCACTTTGGTTTCAAGTGAAATCCATAACCTTTAAAGTCCTAAAAAACACATATTGAGCAAAACTGGCTAACAAAGCAATTGCTCAAAAACTGAAGCAGAGCAGAAAATAGTCAATAAATTTCCTCTCTATTCCATACCAAATGCAAGTGCAAGAGTATTCATAAACTTAAGGTGCATGTGGACAGATGGGATGTACATTCAATGAAACTTCCAACTAGATAAGTTTTCACTGGAATCCAAGTATTTCCCAATTAAGACATGCAGAACAATGCCAATGTAACATACAAATACATTATCTCTCCCCTAAGTGACTGATAACAATTTCATTACTGGTATCTGTAGTTTTTAAAGGGTTTTAAACTGTTTGGCATTAAATATTGTCTATTTGAGACAATAGAAGGAAGCTAATACCACACTGAATCATAAGCTCAGGATTTCAGGCAACATACTTCCAGTGGCAAATGACCTTTGGTATTCTTTCTTCTCCCTAAATTACATGCTAATTTAAAAAATTATTCCTCTTGACTATATCACGTGCTCAGATTTCAACTTCTGACCATGATAATTAGATGAAAAATGTTAATAATGACAAATATGTAGAATTCCTATTCTACCCATATTGTATTATTACATACTAGTTTACAATAAAGGATATACTTGTCACATAATTTCAGAATTGTCTCCTAGAAACCATTCTTCACATAATATAGTACACATATGGGGCAAAGTATATTTTCACTTATGGACTCTCGTACTTACTCATGTTTAGTACCAATAAAATTTTTGAGAGAAAAGATTTTATGAATAGTCACAACCTAATTATAGCCCTAAGAATTTCCAATTAAAGAAGAAAAGATATTTTAGTTGTTAAAATTTTGATTTTACAAAAAAAGAAATTGTAGATCAATAGTCCACTTGTTTATAGTTTATATTATGCCATAATTAAGGGATTTTAATTAAGTCAACAACCACAGCAAGAAATATGTTATTCAATGTAACTTTATTTACTATTTATTGCAGATAACTCAAGGACTTTAATTTCTAGCCACCAAAGGTTCAAAGGACTATTTTTCCATGAAGTCTGACCTTGACATTAGTGAATTCATTTATTCATGTTATGTTTTTATGGTAAACCTCTGAATGACTCACATTTGCCATAAATCCTGAACTCATAAGTGTGGACCATGCACAGGCTGGCAGCAAGCCAGAAAGCCACACTTGGCAAGCCGAAGGATACTCTGCATACGGAGAAAATTCATAGCACAACGCTGAATGTCCAACCAAAGTCATCTCAGAATTATACATATATTGACTTCTTAATTTATGAAAGGTCTGGAACTCCACAGGTTGGTTGGTGATGAGGTTGACCTGATTTCAGGAGAATTTTTCCTGGAATAATTAAGGAAAGGGTGCTGGATGGATCTTTCTTCTTAGTTGCTTGTTCCTCCCCAGCACTTTCATCTTTCTTCTCATCCTCTTGGGCTCCTTGTTTCTTCTTCTTCACCTTCACCTCCTCCATCTTCTTCCTTTTTTGCTTCTTCAGTTCTTCCTTGGCAGCTTCTTCCTCTTCAGCTCCCTCCTCTTCCTCAGCCTCTCCTTTTCCTTCTCCTCCTCTTCAGCTTCCCCTTCAGAGAGCGGCTTGTCCTTGGCCTCCTAGGCTTTGGCAGCCTCGATGGTCTTGTCCACCTCTATCTGTTCTTCCTGGACGTGGATGGTGTAGTTAAGAGGAGAAGAAGTGGGCGGACATCAAGTAGGAGCCGGTCTGCAGACTTCCATTTCCAAAGGCAGATCAGCCAAAGAGCTGGGAACTTTGGGAGTAGCTGCTAGTTAAGCTGCCCACACTGGTGAAACTGAGCCGGGTCTCTGTCTTCCAAGAGTTTACTCTAAACTATAATCTCCATACCCAAAGCCATCTTCACGCGGAGGAGGTCTGGGTATTCTTTTAGGTAACGTGCCATTTCGCTCTTTGTGGTTCTCAGTTCATTTTGTAATTTGTTGATGGTGTCCTGCATAGCACTGATGTCGGCGTTCTGCTTGTCCTCTAGCTCCTGCAGCTGCTTCTAAAGGGCTTCGTCCATACCCCAGCACGCTTCAATCTCCAGGGTCTTGGCCTTGAGCAAGCGATGGCTCTCATCACCTCTCCTCACCTCTTTCTAAGAGGCGCGCACCGCGTGGGTGTTCTTGATGTATTCACAGGCAGCACGGTGAAGTGGCTCTTGCACTCTTAGGCATTCTGCATGTTCTTGGAGGCCAGCTTCTCATATTGCGCGAGGATGTCCTTGAGCGCGGTGGAGAGGTCGGACTTGGAGAACAGGTCCATCTCCAGCGAGATCTCTGTGTACTGGATCTGCATCTGAAATTCTGCATTCTCCTCTTCTTGCACTTTTTTTCAGAAAAGAGATTTCATCCATCAGGCTGATGATACGCTTTTCGAGTTCAGCGCCGGCCAGCGCCGCCTCATCTGCGCCTTTGTGCACCCCCATCAGCCAGCCCTCGGCTTCAAGCAGCTCAGCACCTCCTCTTTATAGCGCGCTTGCAGGTTGCTCAGTCTTCTCCAGCCCTTCGCGTTCTCCCTGGAGCATCTGCTTCTCTGTGGTAGCGTCTTCCGCCGCCAGGAGCAAGTCGCGAATCTCCTGCTCCTACAGCGCCCAGAAGTGGGACGGCTTGGAGTGCTTAGGAAGCAGCACCAGCATCTCCGCTTTCAGCACCTTGTTCTGCTGCTCCAGCTCTTGCACATGCTCGAGGAAGCTGGCAAAGTGGTCGTTGAGGTCCTAGAGCTGCGCCTTCTCCTGAGTGCCGATGGACTTGAGGTCATTGCTAATGGCGGCTACCTGGCTCAGGTCTAGGTTCTCCAGACTGTGTATCAAAGAGCCAGAACAGGACGAGTAGCTGTGGTGCACGGGGAGCTAGGAGACAGGCACCAAATAGCTGGAGTAAGCGGAGCACATGGTGCTGTAGCCGCTGCGCACGCTAGAGTTGTGGACCCGGGGCGTCCACAAAGCACAGCTTATAGGAGGTAAGTAGTAAGGATCTTCGCTAAAGGAACTCAGGGTGGGCGGTTGGTACCCCCATGGCCTGAGGCAGAGGCGGAGATGGGTGCCTGGAGAGGAGGAAGGACAGGGGAGAAAGGGAAGGATGAATTGCTGTGTGCCTGGGTTCCAGATCATACTATGCACTTTTGGTTAAGTGCACTTTGGTTAAGACTCAAATTCTCTGAGCCTTCTTTTCCTTATGCGTAAGTTGAATAAATTAACACCTATTCCATTTTTTGGATTGTCATATCTAGATTTGACATGGTGACTTTGGAAAAAATATTTTCTCTGTAAGCCTTACTTTCTTAATTTATGAACATTTATAGTATCTCATAAAATTGTAGTAAGGATAAGGAAGGTCCTGGCACAAAGGACATACCCACTCTTAGCTCTTATCTATTATGACGTTACAAAATGTTTGAATGTAGGTAATGTAAGTTGTGTTAAATAATATTGCATTTAATCATATCATAGCTATTTACATTTCAAAATGGAAGTAGCTAAAAGAAGAGTTTATAACACTGTGATCTTTTTACAATTGAATATTCAGTTTTTTACTTTAACCACTTTCATGTGGTGATTCATGTGTGTCATGGCCTATGTTAAATTTCAGTGATATTTTTATTTGGATAAATTGTATTTAGCTTCCTATTTCCGTCAGATGATAGGAAAATAATGAAATAATAGTATGAGAATTTGACCAAAGTGAACCTGAAAGCCATCAACTGGATATTTTGTTAGAAAAGTAATAATGAGATAAAAATGTGAATTATATTGAAATTCAGAAAGACTTCATTCTTTGGTTATCTGATATCTACAGTTTTCCTTTTGATGATAAAAGTGCATGAGAGGTAAGCATTTTTCTTTACATAAACAATATTTCGGTTTTACATACTAATAGCTCTTTTAGTTTAAAATTGTTCCCCAATATATTTATTGCTGTTTTGCTACTTTTAAACTTTATTAATAGGGTATCTTGTTATCAAAAATTATTTCTTCTCTATCAACATTATTTTAAATCCTGCACTCTTTTATCTGATTTTTATTTGAAAATATATTTTAGTGTATTTTTATGAATCTTTATGGATAGAAAACTATGGACCTGGGAATTAATTGTATTCCTATAAGGTGATAAAAAGTATTGTTAGTTTGTTATTTAGTACAGAAATATGAAGGTTGAACAGCTATTTAGTGCAAAATTATTGTGGAGGAATGTGTCCTAAGAATTTCAACACTGATGTGCATTTTACATTTTACAAGCTTTTAGACAAGCTGTTTTTTTACACAATTTTTATTAAATAAGGAAATGTGACTTAGGTGTGGTTTGGGTAAAGCCCATCTTCTTAGATTAATTTTTTTTATCATTGTGGTTGTCATTGCCTACAATAAGGATTCAAGTACAGCAATAGCAACTCATGTTAACCGTGTGTTCCCTATCCTTCTATACCAAGCTAGAGAATGTATTAGAAAGGTTTCAGATAACATTGATCAAATTAGTGTGTGCCTGTGATTTTACTAATACTGTTCTAGGAGCTTTAAGTATAAGACAAAGATTGGATAACAATCCAATCTTTGCTCTTATAAGAACAAAAAAAAAAACTAATTCAGCAGAAAACTTTTTTGCCATATCAAGTGTATTTATTAATGAAATCTAATTGGCCTGTCACTGATTGATCTTTGAGACAAAATCCAAAGGCTGCCAGTGTAATTGCTATATTATTAAGTGCATCTGTACACATTTATATTGTAAAATTACATATTCTTATATAGTCTTAAGATTTAAAAAAATTAACAATCTGAATTTTCTCTAATATCTTTATATTTTTAATTTTCTTATTCTAGTACCTGAACTCCTAAAGCTAGAATAATGCAGAACAGCTGTATTTATTCATTAGTGATAGAAGGCTGAAGGAAGATGGTAATGAAAGAAAAAAACAAATTTCCTCAGCATAAGCTTTGCCAGTTACTCCTAAGTGTGTAGCTGCCTTACATTTTTAAAGCATGACTAAAGCAGATACTAAATTTTTCACAATTGTATAAATTAACAATGTAAGCTTTTTTAGTTTAGATCATTAAAATGTCTTTACCATATGATTGGACTTTGAACATGTCTTGACATGTTGCTGTTCCTTTAACATTCCTTAGATGGCACAAAATGGAAAATATTTTTTTCTGAAAAAACATGAACAAAGTATTCTTTGTAAAGTATGCAAGTCAAATATTTAGTTATGAAGCAAGCCATCATGTGCAACCATTATCTGGCCATAATTTTCCTTTTGGAAAATATACATTTTTAACAGATGCTGTCACTGAATATAAAGCAAAAGGGAAAATCAGAAAAAAAAGATACCTTTATTTTTTCCCTTCCACAACAGTTATACAAAATTGCTTTAGTATTTATTGCAGGTAGATCATATGCAGTTGAATCAATTATCAATGTACTGTTGCCAAGCTTATGCTGAAAAACTGTGATTATATTTTACTATTTACTACATATTATTTTATCATTGCCAACTAATGTTAAGTCTATTTAAACGTTTAAACATTCACTGGCGTGATATTTGTAATTTGTTATTCGAGTGTCATAAGAAGGATGTACTGGGTTGGTGGTGATTGACTTATCCCCATCACACTTCTTGCACTCTTCTTCTGCTTTGTCCTTCCTTGGAAAAAATTAGGTTAGAAGCCCATAACTATAATTCTTTCCAGCAGTACCATCTGGTTCCTTGGCACCAGAAGTTATATTAGTTCTTTGTGGTTGCTACTGAATTTGTCATAATATAGGGTGTTCTTTCTATATGATCCTAATTTTCTTTCAACTAATTATTGATTATTACTTAGAGAGTCTTCTTTTGCCAATTCTGAGAGCATAGAAGGATTTTATTGTGACAAAATTTTCGTATCCAAACAAGTTGTATGTCAGCCTGGAGATTCTTTACCCTGTATTATTTTTGTTGAGTTCTCCGTTTCAAGAGAGATTAATTTAAAGTTAAACATGAAGGTTTACTATTTCATTTAAAGCCTGTGTATCCTTTTAAGAATCATTAAAATGTATATTTAAAATCCTATTATTACTACCATCATGTACCAATTGTGAATATTTAGAAACTTCTATCAGTGGCTCAGATAACCTTCTAAAATCCAGCAATACTTTATCCGTGTTTAAAGGTAACTGCCTGTGTGAATATTGTTTTATTTTGTAGATGAGGTGGTTCTACTGTCACATCTAATAACATTTAGAAACAATTTAAAAGTAGAATTGTGGAAAGTTCATCTGAATTTTGATAATTAAAAAGAAATTTCCAAGCACATATTTCTACAAACTTCAGCAGTTTTTTCATCTTACATTGTCAAAAAGACACTTTTGATGAAAGCAAATTATTTAGCCCACTTTTTTTCTAAAATAAAGATCATAAACAAAAATAATTTCTTAAGCTCTTAAAGAATCTGCATAGAAAGCAGATGACTTTCACAAACATTTATTTTATCATTTTATTGGATTTATTTTTTATTTATATATGACAGCGGAGTGCATTACAATTCTTATTAAACATATAGAGCACAATTTTTCATATCTCTAAATGTATACAAAGTATATTCACACCAATTCATGTCTTCATACCTGTACTTTGGATAATAATGATCATCACATTCCACCATAATTTATAACCCCATGCCCCCTCCCTTCCCTTCCAACCACTCGGCCCTATCTACAGTTCGTCTATTCCTCTCATGCTCCCTCTCATGCTCCCTCTCCCTATCCTACTATGAATCAGCCTCCTTATATGGTTTGGGGGACTGACTAACTTCAATTAGCATTATTTCCTCTAACTCCATCCATTTACATGCAGATGCCATGATTTTGTTCTCTTTTATTCTTGAGTAATATTCCAATGTATATATGCCACATTTTTTTTTATCCATTCAGCCACTGAAGGGCATGTAGGTTGGCTCCTCAATTTAGCTATTGTGAATTGTGCTGCTATAAACATTGATGTGGCTGGTAGTATACTCTTTTTAAATCCTTTTGGTATAGACCAAGGAGAGGGATAGCTGGATCAAAAGCTGATTTTATTCCCAATTTTCCAAGAAATCTCCATACTGCTTTCCATATTGGCTGCACCAATTTGCAGTCCACCAGCAGTGTATGAGTGTACCTTTTTACCCACATCCTCACCAACACTTATTGTTGTTTGTGTGCATAATAGCTGTTATTCCAACTGAAGTGAGATGAAATCTTAGAGTGGTTTAGATTTGCAGTTCTCTAATTGCTAGTGATGATTAACATTTTTTTTAGATATTTGTTGAATGATTGTATATCATCTTCTGAGAAGTGTCTGTTCAGGTCCTTGGCCCATTTGTTGATTGGGTTAATTGTTTTTTTGGTGCTTACCTTTTTGAGTTCTTTATATACCCTAGTTTGTGTCCATCCCATTCATTGATTCTTGATTTTAATTCTTGCACCATAGGCATCTTATTAAGGAAGTTGGGGTCTAATCCCACATGATGGAGATTAGGGCCTACTTTCTCTTCTTTTAGATGCAGGGTCTCTGGTTTTATTCCTAAATCCTTGATCCATTTTCAGTTGAGTTTTGTGCATGGTGAGAGATAGGGGTTTGATTTCATTTTGTTGCAAATGGATTTCCAGTTTTCCCAGCACCATTTATTGAAGAGGCTAACTTTTCAACAGTGCATGTTTTGGGCACCTTTGTCTAATATAAGATAATTGTAGTTTTGTGGGTTAGTCTCTGTGACCTCTATTCTGTACCATTAGTCTACCAGTCTGTTTTGGTGCCAACACTATGCTGTTTTTGTTACTATTGCACTGTAGTATACTTTAGGGTCTGGTATACTGATGCCATATGCTTCACTCTTCCGGCTTAGGGTTGCTTTAACTATTCTGGGTCTCTTATTTCTCCAAATTAATTCCATGATTTAATGCTGTTTTTAAGTCCTTTGGGTATAGCCCGAGGAGAGGGATAGCTGGGTCAAATTTGATTTTTCTATTTCTATGAGGAATGCCATTTGGATTTTGATCAGAATTGCATTAAATCTGAATAGTGCTTTTGGTAGTATGGTCATTTTGATAATATTAATTCTTCCTATCAAAGAGCAAGGTAGATCTATCTTCTAAGGTCTTCTTTGATTTCTTTGTTTAGGGCTCTGCATTTTTCATTGTATAGACCTTTCACCTCTTTCGTTAAGTTGATTTTCAAGTTCTTTTTTTTTTTTGAGGTTATTGTAAATGAGGTAGTTTTCCTCACTTCCTTCTCAGATGATTTGTCACTGATATACAGAAATGTCTTTGATTTATGTGTGTTGATTTTATATCCTGCTACTTTGCTGAATTCATTTACTAGTCCTAGAAGTTTTCTGGTGGAGTTTTTGGGTCTTCTAGGAATAGAATCATATCTTCAGCAAATAGTGCTAATTTAAATTCTTCTTTTCCTATACATATCCCTTTGATTTCTTTAGTCTATCTAATCACTCTGGTCAATGTTTCAAGAACTATGTTGAATAGAAGTGGTGAAAGAGGGCATCCCTGTCTTGTTCCAGTTTTTAGAGGGAATTCTTTTAATTATTCTCTATTTAGAATGATGTTGGCTTGAGGCTTAGCATAGATAGCCTTTATGATGATGAGATATGTTCCTGTTATCCCTAGTTTTTCTAGTGTTTTGAACATGAAAAGGTGCTGTATTTTGTCAAATGCTTTTTATGCATTTATTGAGATGCTCATATGATTCTTAATCTTTGAGTTTATTGATGTGATGAATTACATTTATTGATTTCCTTATGTTGAACCAACCTTGCATCCCTGGGATGAATCCCACTTGATCAAGGTGCACAATTGCCGCAGCCCGGCTGGCTGGGCAAAATAACCGGGGGTGACGAATGACTTGTGTACGTTGATGCAGCAGGAATGGAAGCCGTTTATTGTAGGATAACAGAGGTATTTATACATTTTGCACAGCTTATCTTAATTAGCATAAACTAGATACAGCAGTCAACCAATAAGGAATCTCCACACTTAATGGCTCGATTTTGTTACTTCACAAACCGCTCCTTCTGGCATTTGGCCAGGCGCCATCCAGACTTGTTTACAGACTCTAACATTTCTCTGGCAAAATAACAGATGCCAATCTGACTTGTTTACAGACCTTAACACACAATCCTTTTGATATGTTTTTGTATTCAATTTGCCAGAATTTTATTGAGAATTTTTGCATCTATGTTCATTAGAGATATTGATCTGAAGTTTTCTTTCTTTGATGTGTCTTTCCCTGGTTTGGGGATCAGAGTGATATTGGCCTCATAGAATGAGTTTGGAAGTGCTGCTCTTTTTATATTTACTAAAATAAATTGTAGAGTCCCTTATTTTTCCAGATTAGTATTGGTATTAGTTCTTCTTTAAAGGTCTTGTAGAACTTGGCTGTGTGTCTTGGGCTTTTCTTGGTTGGTAAGCTTCTGATGGTGTCTTCTATTTCATCACTTGACATTGGTCTATTTACATTGTGTATATCTTCCTTATTCAATTTGGGCAAATCACATAATTTAAGAAATTTGTGGATGCCTTTAATGTCTTCTATTTTATTGGAGTATAAATTCTCAAAATAATTTCTAATTATCCTCAGTATTTCTGTAGTATCTGCTGTGATATTACCTTTTTCATCACGTATGCTGAATATTTGAGTTTTCTTTCTCCTTCTCTTCGTTAGTGTAGCTACTAAAAAGTTTCTTCTCAGCAAAAGAAACAATCTGTGAAGTGAATAGAGAGCCTACATCCTTGGAACAAATTTTTACCCCTCAAACATCAGATAGAGCACTAATCTCTAGGGTATATAAAGAACTCAAAAAGCTAAACACCAAAAAAAAAACCAAATAATCCAATCAACTAATGGGCCAAGGACCTGAAGAGACACTTCTCAGGAGATGATATACAATCAATCAACAGATATATGAAAAAATGTCCATCATCTCTAGCAATTAGAGAAATGCAAATCAAAACTACTCTAAGATATCATCTCACTCCAGTCAGAATGGCAGCTATTATGAAGACAGACAACAGTAAGTGTTGATGAGGATGTGGGGGAAAAGGTACACTCATACATTGCTGGTGGGACTGCAAATTGGTGAGGCCAATATGGAATGCAGTATGGAGATTCCTTGGAAATCTGGGAATGGAACCACCATTTGACCCAGCTATCCCTTTCCTTGGCCTATACCCAAAAGACTTAAAAACAGCATACTACAGGGACACAGCCACATCAATGTTTATAGCAGCACAATTCACAATAGCTAAATTGTGGAGCCAACCTAGATGCTCTTCAGTGGATGAATGGATAAAAAAAAGGTGGCATATATATACAATGGAATTTTACTCAGCAATAAAAGTGAATAAAATCATGACATTTGCATGTAAATGGATAACATTGGAGAAGATAAAGCTAAGTGAAGTTAGCCAATCCCAAAAAAAACAAATGCTGAATGTTCTCTCTGATATAAGGAGGATGACTCATAGTGGGGTAGGGAGGGGGAACATGGGAGGAATAGATGAATTCTAGATAGGGCAGATGTGTTGGAGGAAAAGGGAGGGGTGAAGGATTAGCAAGGATGGTGGAATGTGATAGACATCATTATCCAAAGTGCATGTATGAAGACACAAATTGATGTCAACATAATTTATATCCAACCAGAGATAAGAAAAACTGTGTTGTGTATGTGTAATAAGAATTGTAATGCATTCCACTGTCATTTGTTCTTTAAAAAATCAATAAAAAATTAAAATATATAAATGTTTAAAATTTTTTTAAAAAGAATTATAATGCATTCCACTTTCATTTATTTTTTAAAAATAATCAATAAAAAAGAAATTAGTACTCTTTGCCATTGCTGCTTTGACTTTTTTTGCATGAGTCTCTGTGTGAAGTCTGGTTTCTTTTCTATTTATTGATGCACTATCATTTCCTTATGCTCACTCTCTGAATTCCTGGGGCTTTATAATAAGTACTGGAATGAGAAGGTATTATTTCTTTAAAATGTTATTCAGTATTGTGTAGGCTAGTCTAGGTTATGAATAGTTGGTGAAAATCTATAAAAGAGGCTAATGAAAATCTGATTTGGAATGTTGTATTGACCAAGTTGAGATGAATTGGCATCTTAAAAATATTCAATTATAAATAATGAAAAAGGTGATCTATTCATTTATTTAGATTTTATTTCCTTCCCACAGTACTTCACAGCTTTCTGTGGATATACTTTTGTACATATTTTGCTATAGTTATAGCTGTTCCATTTCTTAGTGATTTTGTAAATGGTATTTTTTAAAGATTTAAAGTCCTGTTGTTCATTGCAGGTGTAAGGAAACTCAGTGAACTTTATGTCTTGACATGGTAGGTTGGTTCCTGTTAGCTCCATCTACCGTCACTAAAACACGGGATAGTTGCTTTGATGCATTTCCCTTTGCACTTACAAAATTGTGACATCAAATACCTGCTTATCAACGTCCAACCATTCAGCTGGAGATCCAACAGGGGGCAGCCAGGAACCACTCAACAATGAACTCTGAGCATCCTGTGCTGTGCCCTGGCTGCCAACAAGGGGAACATGAACCCACCTTGGCAGTCTCGAAGACAGAGGAGCCATTTCACTCAGGAAGGGTGCCATCTTTTGCAACTGGGGGAGGAAGCTGGGGAGCTCATTGGAAATATAGGAGTAAAAAGCTCCTTCCTATATGCAGCATCATTGGCAGAGAAAGGAAGCTGGCGAAGGAGGGGGTTTGCTTGGCTTTTCCCTGATATTTGTTAACAGCCTACAGAGAAGATCACATTTCTGGAATGTTCCATGTTAAGTTACCCTTTTCTTTCTGACAAAATTTTATGAAAACTTACCTTACAGAAATATTAATCATTGCAGGGGTTAAAAGGCAAAAATTAACATGCTGTGGTTTTTTGTTTGTTTGTTTGTTTGTTTTTTACAAATTCAATATAAATAGATCTTCCAGACAAAAGTTGAATAAAGAAACTATAGAACTCAATATCACAATCAATTTAGACTTGGACTGTCACTGAAGCTGCTGTTCTGTATTTGGGAAGGTATTTGAGGACACTGTGGTGCCAAGCATGTATCGGCGCTGTGACATGGTATCTTAGGGAGCAAAAGTCTGAGTGTCCAGGGGTGATGGAGTCTGGCTGGTAGCTGGATTCGAGAGCACTCTCCACATCTACCTGAGGCAAATGTTTAAGCACTACTCTTCCTGTATCCTGCCCATCCCATGGGTTCACCTCCAAGTCCCTAACAGAGATGTCTGGGAGGCCCCTCACCAGTTCCCAGGAATCTGTTCCACGGCTCCTGGCACTGGTGGGGAGGGGGCCACAGGCATGTTTCCTGGGCTGGAAGAGCCAGTTCTGCTGACTGGACAGATGGGGCCCATGCACCGGGACTTGAGGAGATTGAGAGGAGAAAGTGGCTGAGCACAGCTCTGTGAGGCCTGGTGATTTATGAGGAGCAGCTTCCGCGGGCCATCTGGACCAGGAACTTCAGGAAGCACATCCTGTGTGGAGGCGCAGGCAGTGTGGGAGACCTGCCAGAGAGGAGGAGGGCTGCAGAGAAGCAGGAGGAGGGAGGAGAGGAGGAGGCAAGGATGGGGCACAGGCAACATGGGAAGAGTCCCAATAGTGGTACCAGACAGATCCCGAGCTTCTACTTGCAGACACTTTGGACAGGACTTGAACCCCTCAAGGGCTCAGTTGGATCAACTTCAAAATGGAAGGCACTCCCTCTAAAATCTGGAACAAGACAGGGATGCCCTCTATCACCACTTCTATTCAGTATAGTTCTCGAAACACTGGCCAGAGCAATTAGACAGACGAAAGAAATTAAAAGCATAAAAATAGGAAAAGAAGAACTTAAATTATTACTATTTGCGGATGACATGATTCTATACCTAGAAGACCCAAAAGGGTCTACAAAAAAAACTACTAGAACTAATAAATGAATTCAGCAAAGTGGCAGGATATAAAATCAACACGCATAAATCAAAGGCATTTCTGTATATCAGTGACAAAACTTCTGAAACGGAAATGAGGAAAAACACCCCATTCATAATATCCTCAAAAAAAAAAATAAAATACTTGGGAATCAACCTAACAAAAGAGGTGAAAGATTTATACAATGAAAACTACAGAACCCTAAAGAGAGAAATAGAAGAAAATCTTAGAAGATGGAAAAATATACCCTGTTCATGGATAGGCAGAACTAACATCATCAAAATGGCGATATTACCAAAAGTTCTCTATAGGTTTAATGCAATGCCAATCAAAATCCCAATGGCATTTCTTGTAGAAATAGATAAAGCAATCATGAAATTCATATGGAAAAATAAAAGACCCAGAATACCAAAAGCAACTCTAAGCAGGAAGTGTGAATCGGGCGGTATAGCGATACCAGATTTCAAACTATATTACAGAGCAATAGTAACAAAAACAGCATGGTACTGGTACCAAAACAGGCGGGTGGACCAATGGTACAGAATAGAGGACACAGAGACTAATCCACAAAGTTACAACTATCTTATATTTGATAAAGGGGCTAAAAGCATGCAATGGAGGAAGGATAGCATCTTCAACAAATGGTGCTGGGAAAAAGTTGGCTCTGATCTACATATTGGGGGTCGGGCTCCAAATTCCTTAATAGGACACCCATAGCACAAAAGTTAATAACAAGAATCAACAAATGAGACTTACTTAAACTAAAAAGTTTTTTCTCAGCAAGAGAAACAATAAGAGAGGTAAATAGGGAGCCTACATCATGGGAACAAATTTTTACTCCTCACACTTCATATAGAGCCCTAATATCCAGAGTATACAAAAAACTCAAAAAATTAAACAATAAGATAACAAATAACCCAATCAACAAATGGGCCAAGGACCTGAACAGACACTTCTCAGAGGAGGACATACAATCAATCAACAAGTACATGAAAAAATGCTCACCATCTCTAGCAGTCAGAGAAATGCAAATCAAAACCACCCTAAGATACCATCCAGTAAGATTGGCAGCCATTATGAAGTCAAACAACAACAAGTGCTGGCGAGGATGTGGGGAAAAGGGTACTCTTGTACATTGCTGGTGGGACTGCAAATTGGTGCGGCCAATATGGAAAGCAGTATGGAGATTCCTGGGAAAGCTGGGAATGGAACCACCATTTGATCCAGCTATTGTCCTTCTCAGACTATTCCCTGAAGACCTTAAAAGAGCATACTACAGGGATACTGCCACATCGATGTGCATAACAGCACAATTCACAATAGCTAGACTGTGGAACCAACCCAGATGCCCTTCAATCGATGAATGAATAAAAAAAAAATGTGGCATTTATACACAATGGAGTACTACACAGCACTAAAAAATGACAAAATCATGGAATTTGCAGGGAAATGGATGGCACTAGAGCAGATTATGCTAAGTGAAGCTAGCCAATTCCTAAAAAACAAATGCCAAATGTCTTCTTTGATATAATGAGAGCAACTAAGAACAGAGCAGGGAGGAAGAGCAGGAGGAAAAGATTAACATTAAACAGAGACATGAGGTGGGAGGGAAAGGGAGAGAAAAGGGTAATTGCATGGAAATGGAAGGAGACCCTCATTGTTATACAAAATTACATATAAGAGGTTGTGAGAGGAATGGGAAAAAAAAGGAGAGAAATGATTACAGTAGATGGGGTAGAGAGAGAAGATGGGAGGGGAGGGGAGGGGGTATAGTAGAGGATAGGAAAGGTAGCAGAATACAACAGTTACTAATATGGCATTATGTAAAAATGTGGATGTGTAACCGATGTGATTCTGCAATCTGTATTTGGGGTAAAAATGGGAGTTCATAACCCACTTGAATTTAATGTATGAAATATGATATGTCAAGAGTGTTGTAATGTTTTGAACAACCAATAAAAAAACACAATTTAGACTTAACTGAAATATATAGAATATTTCAACCTGCATCAAGAGGATATACTTTCTTCTCAGCAGCACATGAATCCTTCTCTAAAATAGACCATATACTATGCCACAAAGCAACTCAGCAAATACAAAAAAGTAGAGATACTACCATGCATTTTATCAGATCATAATGGAATGAAATTGGAAATCAATGACAAAATAAAAAATAAAAATTTGTCCCTCACCTGGAGACTAAACAATATGCAACTGAATGAACTATGTGTTACAGAAGACATCAAGGAGGAGATTAAAAAATTCTTAGAGGTAAATCTCTGGGTCTTTAGGAGAACACTTGACACAGATTTAGAAAGGGACCAACATATACAGTGTGAATACAAAACATCAGGACTTG
This sequence comes from Callospermophilus lateralis, assembly GCF_048772815.1. NCBI lineage: Eukaryota > Metazoa > Chordata > Mammalia > Rodentia > Sciuridae > Callospermophilus > Callospermophilus lateralis. The sequence continues at coordinate 47,183,934 of NC_135308.1, forward strand.
TGGTCAATGAGTTGGGATGATATAAAAAGCTTGGTCTTTTCTCCATTGCAAATCTAACAACAAAGACAAGGTTTTGAGAAAAAGAAAAAAGTTTTTCTTGACTTGCTAGCACAGGAGGAACTTGGGACTCCCGCCCTAGAGGCTGTGATTTTCTCTGCCTGGAGTAACACAGGGCTTTTAGAAGAGGAACACAAGGGTGGGGAATCCAAATATTATCAGTAGATATAAATCATTAGTGTCCATCAGTTGTCCTTGAGTGACCCATTGAGCTGGACCTCAGGTATAGAGTTCCTCCCTCCCTTCCCCACTTCCTCCCTTCCTCCCGGACAGTGAAGGACAGGATAATTTAGTACAGGACGGGAACAATTTTGGTCTGTTTATCCTGCTGATATGAATGTGAGAGGCAAAACAAGAAGAAAAGGAAAGAGAAAAAGTTTTACAATAAGCTGCTTATAGTCGAGCAGCAAAGTTTATACTCAAAGCATGAAGTGGACCCCCATTACAGGGACAGGCCAGAGCCAGCAGAATCTTGTCGGAGCCCAAATTAAAAGGGAAAATGTGTGCTCATGTGTCCACCTGTCATTAACTTATATCATTTATTTTTCCTACAGTGTTAAAGTAGTTGCAAATATCTTTAAAAACAAGTGCATTTAAATTCATGTTATTTCAAGTTTAAGTATGTTATTTATACAAAACCAATTTATTTTTACTTTCCTGGATTTTATGGAAGCAACCTCTCAATAATGTGTTTAAGATAACTTCTTTGTGTATCTGACTTTGAGAGCCACATTTAGTCCATTTTTTTTGGTCAAAGAGGAAACAGCCTTATTTGTACTCAGTAGAGGAAAAGTATTATGTGGGAAAATGAAATTCAAAAAGTCAAGCTGATTCCAAAAATATCTCAAAATAATGTACAACACCAAAGACACCATAGCTGTTAACATATTATTCATACAGAGTCTCCTCTGTGGGAGCATTTAGACATAGGTTGATTAGTTTCATAACTGTGTTATTAGTTTCAAACTGTGTTGGGATTTGGGTAGAACTTTATAACAATATTGGATGATGTCCTTACTTTACTGGTGTTACATATTGATATGATCTTTTGTCTATTCTGACCTTTTTTAATTGCAATACTTTATATAAATTTATACAAAATTAATCAATTGTTTTTTCTGTGACTTTGAAAAATAAAGTCTACTGGTTCCAGTAAAGAATCAATTTTTTAACATAATTAAAGTCATTTGTAAAGACTTATGTAAAATATCAGTTGAGACTTTTTGCACTTAAGTCTAATCCATTATAAACTAATGGGAATCTTAAAAAAAACTGTTCCAGAATAAGTTCAAATACACCAGGTACAAATATGTAAGTACAAGGAGCTCACTAACTATGCTATTCCAAATAGATGAAAAGCAATATTGATATTATACTATAGTTCTATGGAAATAAATTAAAACCTGTTCTTTCTCCCTATGCTTGGATTCATAGACAGACAACAAAATTCTCCATTTCATTCACTTCTTGAATAACTAGCTGGTTATAACTTCTCAAAATCCCACTCCTCCATAGTATTGTCTATCCTTTTTTCAAGACCAGAATTTTCACCTTTTTAATTTTTTAACAGAGGTTTCAAATCAATCACTGATGCCTTCCCCTGGTTTTTGAGTACTTTTCTCTTTGAGATTCTTTTTCATTCTTCAGTTTATTCTCTCTGAAACATTCACTTCCTTCTGAATGGATTTTATGTAATTCTTGAAATTTATTCCACATATTTAAAGGAACTCCAGAAGGACACTCTGCACATGCATTTACATTTGACTCTGTTTCAGTTTTATTGTTCATCTCTTGGGAAATCTGAGAGTTTAGAAGTAATAGCCAAAGGGAAACTGGCCTGTGGTAATGGAATTGACTTATCTGCAGTTAGTATAATAGGGGTGTAAAGGAAATAAAGAAATGAGGAAATAAATAAATAAATATATAGTGAGAAATTATAGGATAGAATGAAGTGTCCAATAAAGACAAGATGTTCAAAGAAAGAACCACTGAGGAATTAATATTTAATCTAAAACTCAAATATAGTGAATTTGGTTTGAGAGGATGTACGTAGACTTCAGGGTGGAAATGAATTATTACATTAGTGATGGTAGTACTCAAAGTGGAGATATCAATTATTTTTTAATTAGTTCTTTTTAGTTATACATAATAGTAGGATTCATTTTGACATAATTATAAAAGCATCCCTTATCTTTGGCCTCTTTCAGAGCTGTGACCAAGGCCCAAATTGAACTCATTTATTGCCCTTACATTTCCATAGGACTCATTCAAACCCATCAGGGCAGGAGTAAAAAAATATTATAGGGATGTTCTTGTGCTAATATACCCAAGGCATGTATTTCCTCTATGTTGCAAGCCATCCATGGGCTATGTGTGGACTTTGTCTGCATTTCAGCCTAGTGGATAGTAACATCTGGTGTCTGGGAACTTCCAGTGGACATTTCCTTTGTGTAAGAGTGCCCAGAGACATTGTGAATTTCTATCCTGCTCTTCCATGTCCCACATGGCACCTGAGATGGGTGTTTCCTGCCAAGATGCCAATCAACCTGATGAACTGCAAGACAACATAAAGCAAGACTCTGCTCTTGAAACTTTATTCCTGCCTTTGATGTACCCCCGACTAGAGCAATTTTCTTTGTGTAGCTCTAACACCTGTGTGGACTAAACCTATCAGAGGCTCCACTTTTGAAAACATATTTCTGATTCTTTGTCTTTTGTACTTCACTAACTATTCTACACTTTAATTTCTCAGGTGGCTTACACCCTCCCCAGCAGGAAGAACAACTCCCCAACAAGAAGCTGGCCATTCCCCATGCCTCTATAATGATTTTGTTTAGAAAAGCACTTGAGATGTTCCAATTACCAGTCCCATAAGACCAAGCTTTTATTAAGTCACACAATGTCTTTAAGATTCATCCTAATTATGGAGTAGAGTGATGTCAGCTTCTCAATATCTAGGAAGGTCTGTTTTGGAATTTAGAAAATTTATGTACAATAGCAGGACTCAGCCAAATAACCCCTGAACATCAGAGAGAGACCCCAAGCCTTTCCAACTTGGAGGAGTTTACACCCCATCCTCTGTCTTGGAAGTGTGCCTACACTCTTTGAGCTGGTGGCATAATGACACAGAAATTAAAGCCACATGATCAACATAATAAAACTTCAGTACTCATTCAGATTATGTCCAAGTCACAGCTGCCACCACAATCACATAAAATAGGATAAGATTATGTAAATACACTTGTGGAAGAACAAAGACCATTGTTGCACTCCTCATGTGGAAATATATTGACCTTCTTTTCCTCATTGGACCTCTTGTATTTCCTTTGCCTTCTAGTGGCTTGAGAAATATGAAGTGCCTGTAAAGGGCTCAGAAATGACTATAGACATCTATGACACTGCCTCATAGATACTTGAAGAGTGGTCCTTCAGTTCTGCTGTGAATGGTTCATTATCAGGACAATGAAGATTGCTGCATGAAGGGCCTGCTTCATCCCTAACTGCCTTAGGAGGTCTTGGAGTTCTTCCATGGGTTTCCATCACAGGATGCCATGGGTGACTCCGCCACATTGTCCCAAGCATAGTTTCAGGAAGCTATCACCAAGAAAAATAAAGAGATGACAGTGTCCTCATTTACAGTTTAATATATACAGCTTAATGTAGGGCATGTGGTAACTGATATGCTCTTACTCTGTTTACTCTAGTAAGAGTATATCTTCGGCACAAGTGTCCCAGATCCAAAAGAGCCATTCTATTGTACTTTCTATAGCTTTTTGCCTAAACTTATTCCCCAGTTCTACCAGCAGAGTATCATCTCTCATGAAAATATGCATGTGCTGGTGGGGAGGGGGCAGATCCTCACCCTTCTCTCCCAATGACCTTGGCTAATGTGTCTTGGCCTTTTCAGTTATGACTATAAACTCTCTGTCACTTGGCACTGACACCTAAATTGGATCATCCAATCTGCTCCTGCTTCTTCAGAAATATCAGATTCACAGGATCTCATTTATGGAAGTCCAGTCCTGAACAGGTATTCCAAATTGTAAAATCTATGATAACCAGTCACCTCCCTTTCCTTTGAGTAATGAAAAGGGAGAGGAGAGGGCCCAAGTGCAGCCAGAGGAATCATGGTGGGTAAGGAGCAGGAGGAGGGTCACAGAGAGACAGATGGGCTGGGCAAAGAGTAAAGAGTATCACCCTTTAAGCCTCTGGAGACCCAGGGAGACTTAATTGCCATGAAGCCAATTTCTAAGACAAAGGAGTGAAAACCTTGCAAGAGAGGATGGGGGTCTTCATTGCCTGAAACTCTGTCTAGTGTGTTGGTGAAACCCTCCATTGAATTTTTAATTTGGCTTATTAATTCCTTCCTTTATGAGAATTTCTGACTAATTCTTCTTCAGGATCTCTATCTCCTTATTGAAATAGTCTATTACTTCTTGAATTTTCTCTCTGATTTCATTTCTTATGCCATCTTTTACCTGGTAGATTAGCTTAACCATGAATTTTATGAAGTCCATCTCTGACATTTCTTCCACTGTGGTGTCAATGGAGTCTATTGTCCATAGTTTCTGTTATTTGGGATCATTGGTTCCCTTGCTTTTTTATATTGTTGGCTTATTAATTCCTTCATTTTGAGGATTTCTGACTCATTCTTCTTCAGGATCTCTATCTCCTTATTGAAATAGTCTACCCATCTATCTGGATAGGTCTGATGCTGTAGAGTTTTTACCTTATGAGTTTATAGTGTCCCTCTATGTCATTAGATTGGAGTGGAGGGATCCCAATCATAATAGTAATGTATGTAAACATTATATAGCAGTAGACTAAGTCCTTAGATCCTATTTAGCTAGCTAATGTTAATTGGTACAATATGTAGATAGTGGGATGAGTAATTTCCATTAGTAAAAACAGTAAATAATTATGCATTATATGTGGCTTAAAGTCAAATAATAGGTATTGTCTATGGTTTCCACCATATTAATTATTGCTATGGCATTGATGGTAAGTGTAGATGCTATGTATCTCAATTAGTTTTAAAAATATTAAGGATAGAGTTGAGTATGAGGAAAGAAGGAGAGAAAAGAGAGTAGAAAACTGTTTGCAATTTCAAAGGGTGAATAGGGCAGATGCAATTGGTTCTTAGGATATGTTGTTAATGAGAAAATGAAGAGAAAACAGAAGAATCTAAAGGAGGAAAGAGAGATTGAAATTTTGGTGTCAGAAATAGAAATTAGAGAACAGGAGATAAGGGAGACAGAGTAGTGGCAAAGTCGATACATAAAACAAAATCAAAATCAGCTAATCAGAATTGCTAACACTGAAAATACAGAACAAGGGAAAATTACATCTTCAGGGGGGAAAAAAGAAAAAAAGACTAGAAATGAGGAAAGAGAAACAAATATGAATGTGTGTAGGAGTCCTGGGATCATTCAGTACACAAACAAAACAAAAGCCCTTCACAGCTGTAGAAATACAAATGGTCAACAACTATATGAAGGATATATAAAGTAATGTTCAATAACTCTGTTAGTCAGAGAAATTAAAACTAAACTGAGATTTAATCTCACTCTAGTCAGAATGGCAATTATCAAGGACACAAGCAACACTAAATGTTGGCAAAAATATGGGGAATATGGTTCACTCACATTGCTGGTGGGAGTGCAAATTGGTGTAACCACTCTGTAAAACAATAAGGAGATTCCTCATAAAACTTGGAGTGTAACCATCTTTTGACACAGTTATCCCACTACTTGGGTTATACCCAAAGGAGTTGAAATCAGAATACTGCAGTGATACAGCCACATCAATGTTTATAGCTGCTCAATTCACAATTGCTAAGTTAACGAACCAAACCTGGTACCCTTCATCAGATGAATGGATAAAGAAAATATGGTATATATACACAATAGAATATACTTGGCCATAAAGAAGAATGAAATTGTGGCATTTGCCAGTAAATGGATGGAACTGGAAAATATCATGCTAAGTGAAATAAGCCAATTCCAAAAAAAAACAAAACCAAAGGCCAAATGTTTTCTCTCAGATATGTGGATGCTAACCCATGACAAGAGAGGGTAGGAAAGGGAAGTATAGGGGTTGATTGGATTAATCAAAAAGAAATGAAGGGAAGGGAGAGGGTCAGTATAAGAAAGACAGTAGAATGAATTGGATATATTTGCCTATGCTTATATGTGAATACATGACCACTGTAACTTCATGTCATGTACCACCAAAAGAATTGTATCCAAATTGGAATGGGTTGCACTCCATGTATGTATAATACATCAAAATATACACTACTGTCATGGGTATCTAAAAATATCAAATAAAAAAGAAAATAGATGGAAATCAGTGGAGTAGAAGAAGGAAATAGAGGATGAGGGAGAAAGACAGGAAAAGAAGCAACTGTCAAATGAAATTGACTGAATTATGCCGTGTTCATATATGAATATACCATGATGAATTTCACCGTTGTGTATGCCTACAAAGCACCATTTAATATAATAAATATGTTGAATACAAGTAGAGAAGGGGAAGCGGAACAGAGGGAGGAAGGAGGGACAGATAGAGTAAGCACTGAGGACTAAAATGGAGCAAATTCTTCTCCATGCATGTATGATTTTTGTCAAAATGAGCCCCACTATTATTAATTATTGTGAATAACTATAATGCACTAATAAAACATTTTTAAGATCGAAAAAATTAAATGCTATGCTATGTAAGAAAAAAAGTGGGGCCCAGGTTTCTCCCATGAGCTACTTACTCCTTGGATGGCCATGCTGTCCCCAGTTGGCACAGTCCTGCTGCTGGTTGGTCGACTCTTTCTCAGGCTGATACAGAGGCAGCAGTGCTCCCTGAGCCAACCCCAGGCTGCTCCACGCTGCCATAAAAGTGGGGAAAGAAATGCCTGAAAGAAGAAAATCTGTCCCACCCTCACGGCTCCTAGGAGCAGGAAAGTAGTGCTGCTGAAAATCTTTCATCAGGCTGATTGGGGAGCTGTTTTCCAGGTGTTGCTGCTACAGGGAGACTACAAAAAGGAATAGGCCCATCCCAATGGCACCAAGGCTGCTGTGGTACAGAGAAGAGGGCCACCACCTCCTCAGGATTATCGTGTTTCTATGGAAGAAAACCCAGGCACCCTGCAGAAGAAGGTTCTGGATCTGAAGAAGAGCTGATCTCAGAGGATGCCATGGAGGCCTTGCAGGGTAATAAAGCAGCTGTGGAAGCCTGCACCATCATTCAGAGTACCCCTTCTCCCCCACACCTGTGCATCTCCTAAGCCTGCCACAGATGATGCTGTAGGTACCCACCCACCAGACCACCTACTTTTAGGGTCTTTTTTCCCAACTCCTATGGGGAGTAAAAAGCATAAGTATCCCTTTGTTCCACACACCACTCTTCAACCACATCTGAAAACCCTCATGAGGAACTAAGGAGAGGCTCTCTACAACACCCCTCTCTTCTCATGTTATTCCAAGTTATGGATCATGTAGTGGACACATTTCTAGATGACAGAGACTCTATATGATCAACATTAAGTCTGTCATCGATGGTGCTATGGATATCACCCATCTATCCAAGGCTGTCATCTTCCGGTCCCCTCTTGTCTCCCAGAACAACTACAGGTTGCTCGCTGGTTATGGAACCTCCCACCCAGTGGCAGCATTGCCTCTCTCCCTTCATCTACAAGTTGACGTGTACAGCTGGTGCAGGGACCCAGCTCTACTCTCCAGCATCCTAGTAGTGCTGAAACCACCCATCAGCCCCCCCCACACACACACACATTATATATACTATGGATTACAACTAGGGCTGCTGGTGGCAGTGACTGACTGCACAACTCTTTCTCTTTGGGCAACACTGGAAGCCCAGCTCTGCTGTGGGCAAAAGCTTTCTTGCAGGTAACAGCTGAGTGACAGCACAATGCAGCCAGGACCTGTGGGTATCACATCACTGTGGAAGCCATTTTGCATACTAGTCCACAACCTGACAACCCAGGTGTTACGCACATGGGCATAGCCAAATGGTCGGACTTGGGACATGCCAGCAGGATGACAAGTTCCAGAGACAGCACTTCAATCTTTGCCAGCACAATTCCTGGCCCAGTGGTGTTCATGGGAACTGGGGCTCCTAAAGGTGGAGGGAACTATGGGTTTAGCATAACCACTGCAGCATCTAGGTCCGATTCTGGACCCCACTGTCAACCAGGCTGGATCTAAGGCAGACCAGTATGAAGCACAGAGGAGAACTTTGTAGATACTCAGCTTGACCCACATGACTTGTCAGCTACCTTGGCTGATCAAAGCTCTGGTCCATTTTCCCTGGCCTTGGACTTGGTTAGGGTGTCCTCTGCTAGTGAAAGGGGCTTTCTTTTCCTCACCTGTTTGCCTCAGTAGCCATCCTCTTTCCCCAATGATATCCATACAATCCTCTTTTTTCTAGTTCATCTGTCTCTGTTCATGCATCTTTCTAGTTCTTTGACTAAATGGTGGAGAAAGAAGTGGCCATGTGTGGGTAGCAATGTGTGGACCCCAAAATTACACAAGAATCTGGTCCCAGGGAAAAGTATATGTAGCAGCCACCTTTATGGAAGTCTGTGGGAAGACACTAGAGGAATGCCAACTAACAGACACAATGTCTGTATTCTTAAGTGATATCCTTTGGTCCAAACACTACTATCCCTAATTTTTTAAAGACACAGTAAACAGATATATAATTTGTTGATGGGATTGCTAAGTAGTGCATCTTTTCTGGAAGGCAGTATAGAGCTTCCTCACAAAACTAGAAAGGAACAACCATATCAACCAGCTCTCCCACTCTTTGATGTATAACCAAAGGAGCTAAAATCAGCATACTGTGGGGTTCAAGCACAATATATTTATAGAAGGACTACTCCCATTAGTTAGCTATGGAACCAACCTAGGTGCCTGTGAACAAATCAATTGATAAGGAAAATGTGATATATATATATTTACTCATACACTCACACACACATTATACATACTATGGATTATTACTCAGCCATAAATAAGAATGAAACTATGGCATTTGGCAGTAAATGGTTGGAACTGGAGATCATCTTGCTAAGTGAAAAAAGCTGAACCAAAAGTTGGTTCACAAGCTGAACCAAAGTAAGGAGAAAAGAGAAGAAAAGAAAAATTGTGGTTGGAGAGTGTTCCATGAAAATAGAAGAGACATCAGTGGAACAGAGGATGAGGATTGAGGGGAGGGAAGAGGAATGAGAGAAGAACAGTGGAATGATTCTGACCAAACTTTCTATGTACATATATTAATACTCCACAGTGAATATCACTTTCATTCAAATCCACAAGGTACTAAAAATGATAAATAAACCAAAGAAACATCAATAAAATAAAGGGATCATGGGAGAAAAGGAGTATAAGAAAAGCAAAATACTGTTAACTGAATTGGCTCAAGTTATATTCCATGGTTGTGCAGTTATATCAAGTAAACAATTCCTCATCCTCCTTCCTGTGGCCTGCCCTCCATCTTTATCCACACTACACCTCCACATCCCCAGGGTGCTGTGCATCTGATCTCCATGACTACAGATGTGTCAATACTTTTTTAAATGTATGAAAATGAGTATAAACAAAGTGATCTGTTGGTCTTCCTTCAACAACCATGATTTTGAGAGGAAGACCATGTTTTTGTTTGTGTCAGTGACCCACGCGTGTGTTTTTCTGTATAGTATTCCATTGTAGGAGTGTACCAAGGCAAGTTGATCACCGAGCTATTCGTGGATATCTATGTTGTGGTTTTAAGTTAGTAAATGTAAAGCAAGTGTGAATGTCTCTTGAAAGATATTATAAGAATATACAAAGGAAAATAAGCCTATATCATAAGCTAGAAGTAGGTTGTAATTTTAAGTGGCTGGATTTTCTGCTCTCAGAGGGATTGTACCAAGCCACTAATGGTGCAGAAGTGTTTTATTTCCTACACTTTCTCACCAATGTTTTGTATAGTCAGACATTTAAGATTTAGCCCTTCAAATGCTATGCTGTTGTGTCCTCTTGTGGTCTCAAATTTTACTATGTTAATGATTTGATTTTGATAAGTAAACTTTCATGTGATTATTTGATGTGTGTATGACTTTCTTAATGATATCTCTTTTCAAAGTATTTTGCCATTGCTTTCTATTTTATTTTAATTTTCTAACATTTGGGCTTGGATTGTTTCATATGGTATAGAACATTTTTATATGATTTGCAAACATTTCTATCAATCTCTGTCCTGCTCTTTCATTCTTACAGAGATATCTTCAAATATTTCTTTGTCATCTCAGATGCCATTTTTGCTCCTTTCTGTTCTTGGGATGACACTGTCTGTAGGTAATCTTCATCTCACCCAAGAGCAAAAGGACTTTGTCCCATATTTAGACCCATAGAAATGTTATAGATGTATGTTTTGAATTTAGCCTCTTGACCTATCAAGTAGGAGACAAATTCCTATATTTTGAGAATGGTTTTCTATATACCATCCCCACATACTACCTCTGTACAGAAACACTTCTCAAAAACTCTCCCCTTCCTCCACTGAACTTCCTTTGTACCATTCATTCTTCAAAACCAGTTGTCCCTCTATGTTTGACTCTGTAACTGTACTTTTCCACTGACCTATTATGAATGACTCTTAATTATAACAAATTCTCTCCCTGACTGCAGTTCATTACTCATGGACACACTTATAGCATTATGGCATAAAATTTTACCACACATACCTAGATATATCCGAAATGCATTTTATAAAACCATGCAGCATGGGTCATGGGATTAGTTCCAAAAGACATTTTAAATATTAAAATATAAAACTTGCATATTATACAGCCTAATAAGCTCCAAAACTTTCCTGTTAATATATCCTGAAAAAAAGAAATTATTTGGTGTAGATGATGTACAATATTGATCACAACTCACACACACAAATGCATTAGAAATCCCCAACAACAGAGTACATCAAGCAAAACAAAACAAAACAAATAAACAAAAAAATTAGACCTTGAAGGCAGCTCTCTTGAGACAAAGAAGAGAAATGAAATAGAAAACATGAGGGAATATTTGAGCTCTTCATACACCATTAAATGCACAAATGTCTACATTTTCAGAACACCTGAATATGAGGAGAGTCAAGATGAGGACATGGAAAACCCATTCATTGAAGTCATAGCAAAAAAACTCTCCTCATCTTGGGAAAGATGTGGACATCCATGTACAGGAAGCATATGAGACCCCATATAAGCATTGCCTGAAGAGATATTCACCATGCTATACAATCCCCAAAAGTATAAGAAAGAGAAAGAAATACAAAATCTACAGGACAAAGGCACTAAGTTGAGTTCAAGCCCTTGTCCTGGAGCAGTGGAGCAGTGATCTGGGGGGTCTTGACAATTCCTGAGATTCACAAGCCATAACTCCTATTGTCTCAGAGTAAACTGTTTAGCATCTCTGTAGTGACTATAATGATTTAACAACCACATCCTCCTGAGACCCAGTTTTACTCTGACTTTTCTTTCCAAACTTTATTTACCCTCTCATTTCTACTCCTCATGATCACAGTAAACCTGGAAAAAGTTTGGTGGCCATATCCATACAATGTGCTGAATGCTGGGTTGCCTTGAAATTTCCTCCAGCAGAGTAATGAGCACATCACCTCTAAATTCAGCCACACAAACCGTGACAGAACATGTGCAAAATATAGATAATCTCTATGCCAGAATGTAGCAAGAATGGCCTCTATTTGCATTTGCATTGGTGTCCTCTTCTGCTGCAATCTCAGGAGCACAGCCTTTCCCATGGACAATACTATCACCATTCTGGTCTTCTGAGCCTCCACCAGAGTGACACAATAAATTCCACTTGCAATGTTCAATTCTTTCCCACCTCGCATCTCTAAAAGTTTCAAAATTCCTACACCAAATACCCCAAATCACCAGAAGTTCCTGAACAATGTGGTCAGACTCATAAAAATAAGGAACTTCCCATGTGGTACCAATTTCTGTTCTAGTCAGCTTTATTTATTCTTTTTTTTTTATTATCACCAAAAGATCTGACAAGATTAGAGGAGGAAAAGTTTATTTGGCTCACAGTTTGAGAGGTCAGTCTATAGATAACTGACTCCATACCTCTGGTCCCAAAATGAGGCAAAACATAATAGCAGACAGAAGAGTATGGGGCAAGTTTCCAATTCAATACTTGGCCACCAGGAAGCAGAGAGCAAACTCACCAATTACAAAATTTAAACCCTAAAGCCATCCCCCTAGTCATCTACTTCTTCTAACCTACTCTTTTCTGTTTACAGTTACCCACCCTGTTAATCCATATCAGTGGATTAAGGAACCGATTAGTTTAAGGCACTCATATCCCAATCCACTTACATCAAAACTTTCTTGCATTGTCTCACACATGAGCTTCTGATGGACACCTTATTTTGAAACTATAACACCTAATATTGGACTTTTTTCACCTGTGATGACAAGATTCCACGGAACCCAGACTGAGAGCAATAAGAACGGTCCCTGGAGTGACACTATAGGAACACAATCTAATGAAATGTGACTGGGTAAACTGTGTTTCAGTTTTCAATGGATAGTTTGATGTTTCATTTTTGCTGGATTCCTTGGTTACTCCGTATCCAAACACAAAGACAGTTCAGCCTGAATGTATTTGATAATGAAGAACTGGAAAAAAAACACAATTCTGACTTTGTAACAAACACATTGGCTACTTACACTGTGGACCAGCACAGGGACATGCTCTCCTAGGGGCCACACAGGGGGTGGTAGTCTGGTGTCCCTGCTGCCTGTCTGGTGTCACTGCCACCACCACCTGGCTATGACCTTTGCAGGACCCTGTGCTGCGTTGACCTTTCCGCTCCCCCTTGAGAGGACAAAAGTGAGGAGGCAGCCTAAGGATGAGAGGTGAGGCCACAAGGCCTGAAATACAGGGACGAAGCCCCAGCCCCTCAGGAATGATGGGAAAGTGAGGGACGGGTGTCTGTTTAGGTCATTGCCAAATATTTGGGCTTAGATTTTTTTCATATGGCATAGACCAAATTTTTGTACATGTTTTGCAAATGTTTTATCAATATTTGTTCAACAGTCAGTTACAGTGGTCCTTAGACTCAACTGACAGTTGCCAATAACCCTATCACATAGACAGGTAGTCAAGCTGCTGCTGTCACCCCTTTGCATCCCTGGTATGAAAGGACTGTGGCAGTTGCATTCCTGATAGGACACTTGCCCACAGCTTTAGGACTATGTTATCTATGATGTCTGTGAAAGGCTTGCCCTACCACACCACCGCTGCTGCTTCTACTAGGCCATGATTAGGTCTTTTCAGGTGTCTTGGTTTCCCAGAGGACTCTGCTTGGCCACTTCAATAGTCATGGGCACTGAGAACATTTGCTAGACCACAAACATTCTATATGTCCCCACCCAAGTACTTCTGATGTTCACATTCTTTTCTTTGAGGAACTCCTCTCCCATATATGACAGCCAAGATGGGGGAGCACATTAAGCCTGTGAAGACTGCCATGAGAATGCAAATGGGGTTCAGCAGGCTGGTGCCTGGCTACTTTCCTGCACCCACCCTTTTGTCCATAAATGAACAATGACTTTTATGCTTATTGTGCTAGTCCGACACCTCTGTCCCTTGCACTGCTCACTTTTGCTGCAGCATAGGCCCTAAGAAAGCCTCTTGCAGATGGTTTAATTATCTATTCATTACTTCTTTCTTGAAGAGAGAGAGAGCTGAGCTGCTTCCACCATGAACTGGTGAAAACAAGGAACGCTGGCCCAGAGAACATCTCATTGTCAACTCCAGACCCACTATTTGAGCTCCTGCCCCTAATGGAAGGCTCCCTCAGCTTCACTGGAGGTTTTCAGCAGGTGCAGAAGAGCAGAGCAGGGGACCCAATCCTGTGAATACCCTGTTTCAGCCATGGTTGATCCTATTTTCACTCCATCACTGGGGCCAAAACACACAGAAAACCCACATTTCAGTTTGATCACCCAATCTCACTATTGCTGTAGCAAGGTTGTCCCTAGGGCACATCACCTAATAAATGGTTTATTAATAAAAAGAGTCCATGAGATGAGCCGACTGGCCTATTTCATAGTTACATCACAGTAATATTATGTATGTACTGTGTTGCACGTGGAATACAAGGCAAGAATGAGAAACGTACAGCAGTTCTCCCTTTCCCACAGCTTTGCTTTCTATGGCTTCAGTTACCTGTGATCAGCAAAGCTACAAAAATATTACTTGTCTTATTCTCAGAGAGAAGGACTGCATTCAGATTAAGTTTATCATAGTGTATTGTTGTTACTATGTGATTTTACTATTAGTTATTGCTTCTAATCTCTTCCTGTGCCTGCTTTAGAAGTTGAGCTTTATGCTGGACATGGTGGTGGATACCTATAATCACAGCAATTCAGGAGGCTGAGGCAGGAGCATAGTGAGTTCAAATCCAGCCTCAGCAAAAATGAGGTGCTTAGCAACTCAATGAGACCTTGTCTTTAAATAAAATAAAAAGATGGCTGGGGATGTGGCTCAGTGGTTGAGTGCCCCTGAGTTCAATTCCTGGTACCAAAAATAAAAATAAAAATAAAGAAAGAAATTGAGCATTATCATATGTGTATTTGTCAACAAGGTCATAGTCACTATGAAAAGGAAATAGAGAGTTCAGCCCACAGGGAATATAAAGCCCTATTCTTAACTTTCACTGCAAAATTCCAAATCAAATGATCTATACAGGAAGAAAATTCCTTGCCACACTGGTGTGTTCTGTAGGTACTGAGAAATTTTCATGGCAGACTTCTGGATGTCTCATCCACAAAGAAGTTCAGATTTAGGTCTCTGTGTTTGATTCTCTAAGTGTGGTTCACAGCCTGCATATCTTGGATGACTTACCCAGTTTAGACTCTTCTCCCTACCAGTGACCTCAGGCAATCACAGTACACTAAGTGTGGAGAATCCCCTGTCTAAACAATACCAAGATATCAGCATTTATGTTCAAGATCACACGGTGATACTATGTGTTATCAGGACTGAGAATCATCAATGGCACTGTGACATCAAAATTTCAGGAGCCAAACTACACCTAGTCCCCATAAGGAATGCACAGTCAAATGCACAGGTGATTTTTCATGGTCCTGTGGGGGCAAGGTGACAGGGTATACAATGCTTAATATACTTCCTTCCTAGTGCCTCAGTGTCCCTAGACTGCAGAACTGCTGTTTCTTGAGAGGAGCTTCATTTCATGCCCCCTCATGCCCACCTTCATAACTAATCCCTGAGGATATCAAGTGGAACTTCTGCAATGTTGGTTCATCTGCAGAGCAACTTGTACCTGAGCCTCCCTTTCTTCCATCTTGGAAAGCAGCCCTTCCAACGGCAGACTGGCAATGATATCCTTATTCCTAGAGATCACAGGTCAGAGGAGACACCAAAATACCTTCCCACCAAAATCCTTCTGCAGGGAATGAGGCAGTAGATGCATCCACACTTCAGGCACATGGGTATTTAAGATATTCAAGGCAGACAGGACATCTGCATACTTTTTGGAAGAGTTTCACCTGTCCTTTTGGGGGGTCAAATGCACATGAAAAGGAATTCCTTGACCATTAAATTTAAAAATCCAGGACTTTTTTGTATGCAGAGCTATTGTGTTGCAAGTTTGTCTTTACCAGAAAGGCACCAACAAAGCAACTCCCTGTTTTCAGAGATTTAATGTTGTATTTGGAAAAAAGTCATAGATGGTTAGTATGCTTTGAGCTGAGTGGGAGGAATGGCCTCTGCTCCTGGAGTCTCTCAATCTGTGCTAATACAATAATAATATGTGCCCAGATATGACCTGGTGAAATCTATGTCAGAAGCAGTGAAGGTATTGTCATCTCACCATGCACAAGGGACCCCAAGAAACAATCATAGATGCAAAAAAAGAGATCTGGTTGTAGCCCCTGAACTGCATGCCACATTCTCTTCCTACCACCCTTAGAGTGTGTGATTCAGGATAATAATTAGTGAGTAGCCTGATAACACTTGTTGATTCAACCATTTACCAATTTCCTAATAGGCACATATACTGCCCTTTTCTTATTTGAGACAATTCCTTGCTGAATTGCTAAATTCCAAAGCCTGGCTTCAAACTTGCAATCCTTCTGCTTGTTTGTTTCCCCAGTAGCTGGGATTACATGCATGTACCAACCTGCCCAAAATTACTTTTTACTTTTTCAAACTGAGGATAGAACATAGGGACACTTTACCAGTGTCCTTTATCACTGGCCCTCTTTATTGTTTGAGACACGTTCTTGCTAAATCGCCTACATCTGACCTCAAATTTATTGTCCTCCTCCCTCAGCCTCGCAAATAGCTGGGATTATAGGAGTGCACACCACCCCGCCTGGCTCATGTAACTTATAACTGACAAAAACTGCTAAAAGCATAATTTTGGACTTGGCATGCATGTTGGTTCCTTGACTGGGGGCCTTCTCTGGGAAACACTTTCCAAGGTCTGCTTACTGCATGAGAATCTAGCCTCCCACTATGGCCTCCATCACCGCTGCCACCACCCAGTAATAACACAGTCACCCCTGCCTTGCAGCCAACAACACCAATGCCACCTGTGTGGAACCACTTCATGATGACATCACAGTCTTCAAGTGGCAAACCTCTTCCTCAGTTCCCTACACATTTACAGAGGAAGTGAAGAAGTGTGGTATTACCCTAAGAGTAAGCATATGTGAAGCCACTGAGGACACTCCTCTTGTGGAGAAAGAAGGCATCCATGTGCTTGATTGAACTTTTGAGGATGTTGCACGACCCTCCAGCCAGATCAGTTTTGATGTTAAGTTTGAACAATTTACAACACAACATGGCTGTTGTGTTTGAAAATTGTTCAAACTTAACTCATTACTGCTTGTTGCAGTTGAGCCTTAGAGAGCTCCAGTGCTGGGTGCTGTAGCATTAATTGATGGTGGAGTGAAGTATGAAGGTACAGCACCATCCCTAAGACAAAGGAAGTGTGGGACTTTAAACAGCAAGCAACTTTCATATGTGGAGAAACATGAAGTAAAACTGCAGCTGTGCTTCAAAAACTTCAGTTGCATAGAAGCAACTGCTGCATTCAGTAAGTCATGGTACCTGATGCTACTGCCTTGGAAGTGTAACTTGAGATGGGGCCTAATTGGTTGTTAATATTATCTGAAGTGTTGCTGTCCTGGATGTATCTGAGGGAGCTTCCATAGGAGTATTGGAAAGAAGTTTCACCAGGCCAAAGATGGGCAGAATTTCTCCCTGTATGTTTTGGTGATGATCAACCAACTTAGACACAGGCAAAATATTCTTACTATTCAGCAATTAAAATGGGTTGTGCTTTGGGTATGAGTTGTCCCCCAAAGCTCATGTGAGTCAATAGAGCAATGCTTACAGTGAAGTGATTAGATCATGAGAGCTGTGTCCTAACAGGGCAATAATACTGATGGCTTAATCATTTGAGAGAACTAAGGTACTAGGTGGTAACTGCCTGCAGGTGATGTGACTCAGGAGGATAGAGGTCCCTGAGGGAATGCCCTTAGGGGTTATATTTTCTCTCTATGAGTTTGTGCTCTTGTTCTCTCTCTCTCTCTCTCTCTCTCTCTCTCTCTCTCTCTCTCTCTCTCTCTCTCTCTCTCTGCTTTCCTGCTGTCACGAACTGGGGAGCTTTCCTCTGTCATGTCCTTCCACCATAATCTTCTACCTCTGCTCAGGCCCAAAGCCAACTGACCATGGACTGAATCCTCTGTAACTATGAAAATTACTTTTCCTCCTCTAAATTGTTTTTGTCAGTATTTGGGTCACAGTAACAAAAAAAAAAATGACTGACTCCCACAAAAATTGCTTTTCTTTTTTTTCAGATGACAAAATGATACTCATTTTATTTTTAAAACTCTAGTAAAATTGTTTTCCATATGACATTTCATTTTAAGAATTTAATGTAAACCAACCTGTGGGTTACTCATACTATACAGAATTGAGCAGCATGTTTAAAGGTGTCTAGAATGTTTACAAATGCTATTTATTAGGTAGTAAAGTTTTGTAGTAATGTTTTGTTGCAATTTTTCCAGCATATATTCCACTGTACAAGAAAGGGCATATATTGCTGTTCTTCTATAAAAATTCTTAATAAATGGAAAATGGCAATTTTCCTGAGAGAAGATTTTTTTTCTTGAAATGGTTTTCTTAAACAATTGGGAATATAGAAAGGAGATGTAAATGTAAAAGAAGTATAACAATGTCTAAGTTAACATTTTTCTTTTACATGATTGAAAGAACTACTAATGTAAAAAGGTTTTCATTCATTATAAAACCGCTCTTAAATCTTATGCAAATAATGTAACACAGATTTCTGCAATGCAAATTTCACTTTTTAAAAACTATTGTATACATGGAAGAAAAATATCTTATTTGCCACCCTGTGTTCAAATTCTAGCTGATCTCAGATCAGTCAGGCAAGATGAACTTGGAGAAACTTCAGTCACAGTGTATGTTAGAGTATCTATGCAATCTTGAAACTGTGAAATATTTTCACAAGAGATCCAGGAACTCACTCAGTTTCCAAGATGTGCCCCAAGTGGCCTTCAATGGTCTTTTCCATGAATGCTTGTGAAATCTGCATATGGAACAGGTATGTAGAAATTCTGGGATAACCAAAATCAAGCAGAAGAACCACAAGATTTGAGGTTATACACATGAAACTTGTTTCAAAGAATCTCTCTCCATCTTCCTTAGCAGGTAAGGCCCTTGTCCCATTCCCAGCTTCTTTTTTTTTTTTTAAGAGAGAGAGAGAGAGAATTTTTTAATATTTATTTTTTAGTTTTCGGCGGACACAACATCTTTGTTTGTATGTGGTGCTGAGGATCGAACCCGGGCTGCACGCATGCCAGGCGAGCGCGCTACCGCTTGAGCCACTTCCCCAGCCCCCCCATTCCCAGTTTCTGCAAGCAGTGCAGGAGCCAACCCAGAGGCAGGCTGGCTGGAGGTGACTCTGGCTAGATGGAATTGCCACATTCCTGTTGTACTGGCCCTCCTCTGGAGAAGCCTCATCTTTTCTTACTCTTCAGCAAGCCTCCTGGGGAAACACATCTCTTTTAGAGTCAAAGGCACAGAAATCACCTTAGAGCAATATTCTATTGGTATTCGCTACTGTCAGGGCTACTGGACAAAATCAGACATTAGAGGTGCAAGGACTTCTTCAGCGGTGTTCTCCCTGCCTCCTGGCAGCAGGGGCTCAGGCCAGGGCCAGAGCATACCTGAAATCCTGTTGCTCTGAGGATGCGACACCAGCAAGCAAGGCCAGACTATGTATAGCCCACCCATCTTGACTGGAATACCTGAGCTTGCTGTTCTGGGGTTGGTGCCCCTCCTGCACAACCCATCACTGGGGCACCTGCACCTGAGGCTGTTGGATGTGTTGGAGAAGAAGTATTTTTGCTGCAATCCTCTTAGAAGAGGTGGAAGAAATGCAATAATTGTTATTAGCAGAGCAAGTCTTTGACTTATTTAGGTCTTTAGGTTTTTGTTTCCTGGTTGAACTCCTTTTTTCATAGCATGTGGTCAAGGCACTCCATGGGTTTCAAGTAGATTCCAAAAGTAGCACACATAGTTTCACCCTCAGGGTTTCTTTTGGTCTTGGTGTGCCAGGTGGCACAGGACAGTGGAATCCTCCATGATGAAGGTATATGCTTCTGGCTGATGAGGGGCCAGCTAAGGGCATTCAGCTTGTTGTAAAAGCCACGGGCTTTGCACAGGTTAGGCCAGGGTCCTCCAGTTGCCACAGCAGCATCTGGGTGAAGCCATAATTCACACACTAGGGACTCTCTGCCAGATTCTCTAGCAAATCTACACTAGGTTCCTCAGGTCCCAGGAGTAGGGCTCCAGGTGGCCAGGCTGGTATCAGTGGCCCATCCATGTAGGGCAAGTATGGACTCAGTGTTGGTGGTAGTGGTGATAGTGGTACATCTGGTTCAGCGGCCATGCCACAGACACTGAGCTGTACTCACTGTTCATGGGTGCCAGGATGCACCTGCCCCTGCCTCTCATGCTACCAGAGCCCCTGCTGCCCACCACAGTGTAGCCCCCAGGATCTGTGCTCTGCCATTGGCCATGGGAGAACTCGGCCGGTAGGGGAAGCACCAAGGTGTGCACCTCAGCCTAGCCAAGGAAGTCAGTCTATTTGGCCCAACCACTGGCTACACTGTCTCCTCTGCCTTATGGGGGACTGTGGGCTGAGGCTTGGGGCCAATCAGGGTCTCCGTGTAAGATAGGCTAGACAGACAGCATGGAACACATGTGGGTGCTAGGCACATAGACCAGGAACTGGCCATCTCCATAGCACCAGCTACTGTGGCTGCAGAATGTAGGAAGAGACAGGTGCGCCATGGAAAGTTGCAAATTCCTAGCTGGAGAGGGCACATACATGTGGGTGCATACCCACTCACGCGCTCAACCGCCGCCATTACCCAGCTCGGGGCGCCTCGGGCGGCAGGCCAGTTGGCGGGGACCGCGCATTCAGTCCCCATCAACTGGCATCACTGGGACCAACTGTCAGAAGGACACAGGTCTCCATGAGACGTCCCTGCCTGCTGCGGGTACTAGTGGAGCCTCCTGCAAGCCACCTGCCTGCCACCCTCGGGATGGCCTGGAGCTCTTGCCAAGCAGCCGGCTCCCGAGTGGGCAGAAGGCCCCCAAAATTCTGGGAGCAGCCACCAACTTCGCACAGCAGCCGCCAGCGAAAAGGGCGGCCCCAGTATATCCGCCTTTGCACACCTCCTGGCTCTGGGCTGAACGCGCAGCCAGAGCTGTGTCCTCCGCGCCACAGGCAGCCCATGCATAGGTAGAGGGCACCTCCAGCAGCACCGCCATCCTGCTGGGGACCAACCTCCCGGATACCTCAGTGGCAAGGCAGAAGACCATGGTAGACAATGCATGCCTTGCCAGCGGGGTCTGTGCCAGCGTCTAGGGCCTCAGGTCAGTAGGCAACATAGCCAGTAGTGCACCAGCCGTCCCGCCAAGGAGAGCACTGGACATTGCACCTCTTTCAAGAATTTTAAAGCTCTCCTAGAAGAGACGATTGATACAATAGAAGCAGATGGAGATACAAGGAAGCCAAATGATCATGAAACGTTGAAAGAGAACAGCGGGAGATTGACAGGACTCCACAATGGGCAGGAGGAATGGTAAGATGAATAATCTGCTTGAATCAAATGTATGAAATATGATATGTCAAGAGGTTTGTAATGTTTTGAACAACTAATAATAAAAAAAATAAAAAATTAAAAAAAATAAATCATGAAAAAAAAAAGATGCTGCTGTCAAATTGTACAGTGCATTTATCATGTTGTAACCCATTGGTAAATTCACCATCCTACGTTGATTAGCAGGGCTTTAGCTGGAGAAGCCAAGGCTCTCCTTCTCATGCACTACTGATCCATGCCTTTACATTTCCTTGTCCACCATAGATCATGTCTCAGCAGCAACTCTATCTCTGGCTGTTTTTCAACCACCTCCAACCACTCCAGCCCTGTGTCCATACACTGCTGCCTGAGAAAATCTTCAGCCTGACCCATGTACTAACACTTACTCTATGTTCTTTTAGAACATCCTGTGGATCTCGCTGAAGAGCTTCCAAATCAGAGGCATAGAACCCCAAACTACCTTCTGATTGCACAGAACCCAGGGAAGGCCTGACAACATGGAAGTCAGGGCAAGAAGATGCTGTCCACACAGCATGGACTCAGAGGTAGGAGCAATGGCAAAGACACCCTGTAGCCACACAGTGTTTATGTTTCTGTTTTATATGGTTGGATTCTGGAGAGCATCTTTGTCTTGAGAAGTGAATGGGATGACCACTAGACAGTCACACACTGAAGGTAGGACACTATGGGAGCAGGTCTCTATGATAGCTGGAGAACTGCTGCTTTTTTTGAACCTGGGGAGGTTCAAAAATATATTTCTGAATGCAAGTCTCTTTACATTTTTCATATATTAATAACCTTGTGTCAAGAGATCTGATTCCATGACCTTTGAGTGTGCTACGTTACTACCTTTTCTAGCCCTACATGGAAAGTTGACCTTTTCCAGGAGATGAGCTCATTCTCCCCTTGTCACCCAAACATCTAGACTTGGGCTCTGATTGGTGATGACCTCTTGGGCAACAAGCCCAGGAGATCTTATTTGGAATTAGTGTGTATTTCTGCCTACACTCTTTCTGCTCTGCAACAAATTACCTGGGGATGGTCATCTAAGAGGAAGAGAAATTCCTTTCTCACAGCCCCAGAGACCATGGAGTCCCAGATCCAGGTGCTGAGCATTAGACTGCTGAGGGCATTCTTGCTGTGTCTGCGCATGGCAGAAGGCAGGAGGACAGGGCACAGGGTGGGGGGTGAACTCTCACAGGCACAACCTGGAGCCAGGAGACAAAGTTCTGTCATCTGTCAGGTGGAGGGCAGTGCACCCCTCTCTGCAGGTTCAGAATGTGCAGCAGCATCACCTTCTCTTCCTCACCATCAACATCAGGGCACAGCGAGGACTGGATACTTCAGGAATGTTTTGACTGGGATGAGTGTGAGTGCCCCACCATTGTGGGGAGATGCGGGGAGAATGAGAACCTTCTGCAACAGAATCCAGTTTACAGGAAGAAGGAGTTGAAAGGATACTAAGAGGAAGAGGGGAAGTGTGAGATTTGTGTGTGGGGGGGGCTGGATGCAAAGTAAGACAAATAGGTGCCCATGTTCTAAAGTTCCTGGCTCACTTTTTTGGGAGTTGACATAGGAAGAAACCGGACACACTGAGGGGAGCTCTGCAGAGGCTGCTACTGTGTGAGCTCACAAGTGGAGACAAGAGGATGGGACAATCCACGTATTTCATTTAAGCAGCCCCAGAACACTCTCCCAGGGAATCCATCACCACTCCATAGCTGCTCCTCCTGCTGCCAGGCTGAGGCTCCATGTCTCCTTTATCCAGATGCAGAGGCTACAGGTGCTGCTGGGACCAGAGTGTGTGACTCAGGGCAGGGGGCTGCCCACTGTGTCCCTGATGGAGATGCCACTGGAGAGTTTCAATCTCTTACTCTGCAGGGACTGACAACCACTCTGCCTGTCCAACCCCAACTCATCAGGGCCATGGTCAGTGAATCACTAGGTGTGGAAGGACTGGGAAAACCTGGCCTTCAGAGTCTCCCAGGCTCCTCATGCAGGCAGGACCACCCACTGCACCCAGATTTGCAGCCCTGTGAGCAAGCAGTCCTGTCCTCAAGCAGGGACACTGTGGCTTCAAGGACAAGTGGGACAAATCCCAGTCCTGGAATCTCTCAGTTGCTGAGAATTCCCTTAGGAACTGGATGACAGCCTATCACCATTTCTCAATCTGAGGACTGATGGAGTTGGTATATATATCACTTTTTTTTTGCACATATGCCACATTCAACCAAATCCAATACCTATTCAAATTAAATGTGGTGATCACATGGAAAGGTTAAAGGAACAGGATTATATGTTACTTACCTTCCTTTTTTCCCATTTTGTGACTGAGAATCAAATAATATATAGTCAATTTTTTTGTTTTTCTAATTTGTTCTAATTAGTTATACTTGAGAGTAGAATGAATTTTGACATATCACACATAAATGGAGTATAACTCATCATTCTTCTGGTTGTACATGAAGCAGAATCACACTGGTCATATAATCATATATGCACATAGGGGTAATAATGTTTGATTCATTCTATTGTCCTTCCTATGCCCATACCCTCTCCTCTCCCTTCACTCCCCTCTCTTCACTCCCCTCTCTCTAATCCAAAGTTTTGAATTAGCATCTGTACATCAGACAAAACATTGGGACTTTTGTTTTTGGGGACTGGCATGTTGCTTAGCATAATATTCTCCAGCTCCTTCCGTTTACCAGAAAAAGCCATAATTTCCCTCATCTTTAAGGTTGAGTAATATTCCATTGTGTGTGTGTGTGTGTGTGTGTGTGTGTGTGTGTGTGTGTGTGTGTATCACTTATTTTTTATCCATTCATCTGTTGAAGGGCACCTAGGTTCGTTCCACAGTTTAGCTATTGTGAATTAATGTGGCTGCATTACTGTAGTATATTGATTTTAAGTGCTTTGAGTATAAACCTAGGAGTGGGATAACTGGGTCAAATGGTGGTTCTATTTCAAGTTTTCTGAGGAATATCCATATTGTTTTCCAGAGTGGTTGCACTGATTTGAAGTCCCACCAGTAATGTATGAGTGTATTTTTTCCCACATCCTCACCAACATTTAATATTGCTTGTATTTTTGATAATTACCATTCTGACTGGAGTGAGATGAAATCTTAGAGTAGCTGTGATTTGCGTTTCTTTAATTGCTACAGATGTTAAACATATTTGTTGATTGATTGTATTTCTTCTTAGTGAAGTGTCTGTTCTGTTCCTTAGCCCATTTTTAATTGAGTTATTTGTTTGTTTGTTTGTTTTTGGTGTTGAGATTTTTGAGTTCTTTATATATTCTATAGATTAATGCTCTATCTGAGGTGCATGTGGTAAAGATTTTCTCCCATTCTGTAGGCTCCCTATTCATGTTATTGATTGTTTCTTTTACTGAGGAAAAGTGTTAGTTTGAATCCATCCCATTTATTGACTCTTGATTCTACGTCTTACACTTTAAGGGTCTTGTTAATGAAGTCATTTCTTCAGCCAAAATGAGACTACTTCTTTTTCTATTGGGCTCTCTAACTCCATTCATTTACCTGCAGATGCCATGATTTTATTCTGTTTATTGCCACATTTTTTAATCCATTCATCTATTGAAAGGCATCTAGGTTGGTTCCACAGTTTAGCTACTGTGAATTGTGCTGCTATAAACATTGATGTGGCTGTGTCCCTGTAGTATGCTGTTTTTAAGTCCTTTGGGTATAGACAGAGGAGAGGGATAACTGGGTCAAATAGCGGTTCCATTTCCAATTTTCCAAGAAATCTCCATACTGCTTTCCATGTTGGCTACACCAATTTGCAGTCCCACCAGCAGTGTATGAGTGTACCTTCTTCCACACATCCTCGCCAACACCTATTATTATTTGTATGCATAATAGCTGCCATTCTGAATGGAGTGAGATAAGATCTTAGAGTGGTTTTGATTTGCCTTTCTCTAATTGCTAGAGATGATGAACATTTTTTCATGTATTTGTTGATTATTTGTATATCAAGGCGAGATGATCTTTCAGAAACATCACTCACCTTGTATGTTGGAGTCACTACTCAGTTTTGCAAACTGAACAATATTTTGACAAGAGAGCCAGGAACTCAGTTTCCAGAATGTGTGCCAAATGGCCTCCAGTGATCTTCTCCACAAATACTTGTGAAATATGCATGTGGAACAGGTGTGTAGAAATTCTGGAATAACCAAAATTGATCAGAAGAAACGCATGATTTGGGTAATTCACTTAGAACCTTGTTGGAAAGAATCTCTCCATCTTCCTTAGAGGCAATTGGCCCTGTTTCTAGTCCCAGTTTCTCCAAGCAGTTCAGGAGACAACCCATGGCAGACCGGCTGGAAGTGGCCCTGGCCCAATGGAGCAGGCCATGTTTTCACACACTGGCCCTTTCCTAGAGGAGCTTCATCTTCTTTTTCTCTTTAACAAGCCTCCTTGGGAAATCACACATGGGTGGGAGGTTCTGTCTGCATCATCGCCACAGACTGGGCTGCTGGACAAATTCAGACACAAGAGGTGCAAGGCCTTCTTGGGTGGTGCCCTCCCCACCTCATGGTCACAAGAGCTGAGGCCAGGGCCAGAGCACTTTAGAAATCCTGTCCCACTGAGCATGTGACTTCACTGGACAAGGACAGACTGAAATCTATGTAGAGCCTATTTGAATGGAATACTTGAACTTGCTATATTCAGGATTAGTGCTTTCTCCTGCAGCAGACCTCAGTGAGGCTCCTGCCCCTGAAGCTGTTGGATGTGTCGAAGGGGAAGTATTTATCTGTAATCCTCTGAGTTAGAAGAGGTGGAAGTTGGAGTAACTGGAACCAAATTATTGCTATTAGGAGAACAATCTTTGGCTTACTTGTTCCTGGTTGGAATTCCCTGATTTTTCATAGGAAAAGGTCAAAGCACTCCATGGAATGTCAGATAGAGTCCACTAGCATTGCACACAGGTTCACCATCAGTGTTTCTGTGCCATAAGGTCATGGTGGTGGTGTACCAGTTGGCCCAGGAGAGTCAGAGCCACTAGGATGAAGGCATATGCTTCTGCCACTTGAAAAGGGTCAGGCTGAGGTCATTCATCTTATTGCAGGGGCCACATGCTTTGCACAGGTAGTGGTCAGTGCCCTCCTGCCACCACAGTGGTGTCTGGATAGAGTTGCAGTTCATGCACTTGGTGCTTTCTGGAAGGTCCCCCAGTAGGTTTGTGATGGGGTCCAGAGGCACTTGGAGCAAGGTTCCAACTTGACTCAGCAGGCTGTGTAGCACCAGAATTTCCAAGGGTCTAGCTGCCAGGCAGGCATCAGTGGCTAACCTAAGTGCTCTAGACTGATAAAAGGAGGGCATTTATGAACCCAATGTGAAATCCAGGCTCCCCACTTCTTCCTCATGTGCTATATTTGCTACAGCATTATATGTTCATGTATAATAATATTTTATTGATTTGTATATATTTATTGATTTTGTATATATCAAAATAGGGTGTGTATCTATATATAGACATTATACATTATATACCTGTGTGTATAAATATTTCATGATTTGAGTACAAATTTTTAGTTCAAATTTAATACTGATAGCATTTTTAATTTATAACTTTTGTGTGTCTCTTTCTCTTTTCTCCTCCATTTCTCTCTCTCACAGATACACTTACTCTTCTCACCTTCTACTGAGCATGCTCACAGTGTCCTGCTCCAGCTTCTGGGTGTCACCAAATGCATTAATCTTCATTGTCCTTTTTACCCCCACCCACCCTTTTTATAGTATTTATCTTTGTTTGGCTTTGGATTTGCATAATACTGACCTGATAAAATGAGTTGGACAAGGTCCCCTGATCTCCAATTTCTTGGATGTTTCCCACTGTGCAACTGTCACGTATACCTACAGTGTTTTGCTGAGTCTACCCACCACTTCAACCTCTTTACGTGCAAAATAGGTGTTGGTTGTTACTTTTCTATTGTTTAATTATCTTTATTTTAGACTAATTGTCACTTGATTTATTTGTATAAGTTTATTAATAATTTTCTGTAATATCTTTGTCTCATCTAAAGTTCTAGTGAATAGTTAACATTGTCTGTGGAGGGAGGGGGGATTGTGATTCAGGCTTCCCACATGATAAGCAAGGTTTCTATCCCTAAGCTACATCCCCAGGTCCCATGCTGATTCTTGATAGTGCTGTTCTGGGTTGTCTATATTTATCTTGGTAAATCATTAGAGATTCCTTAATTTTATTTATCTTTAGAAAGAAGTGGGAAAAGTAGTGGGAACCCAGGGCAGTCAAGAAGACAGAAGGGGTGAGCAGATCAGTGTAACCAGGAATATTACTAACCTAAACTGGACTCTAAATTTCACTCTCATTGGCACAGAAAACCACTGGTCCAAGAAAATGTTAAGAATACCCATCTTCTATATGCATATTATATAAGAATTAGCCATTTCTCAGTGGATCCAAAGGGCATACATTTTTACCCCTCATTTTTCATGAACTTGGAGGGGCAACTTTCTGATAAATCTATCAGACTTGGAAAAATCCTAAGGAGAAAGTGCATTCACTGTACCTAAGATTTCAGCATCACAGCTTAACAGCACAGCACAGCACAGACTATCAGCACTTGCCTTCATGAGTCAGATGCCACCTGGGAACTTGGCTCACTGTTGCTGTCCAACATTGGAGGACTGGGATAACTCACATAGGGCTAGTTTGAGAAAATATCAGTTAATAATTCAAAGGATGAGGTTGCCACTGCATGCTTAGGGCTTTGGCACTAGAGTAAATTTGAGAATTTTAAGTCAAAGCATTCCAGATTGGGAACCATCTATATTTATATTAGGTCTTATATCTTTATCAATTGGGAATTCACAAAATCTGTTGGATTACATCCAAATGATCACCTTATAACATTATTAACAGTATAAGGTGATTTCACATAAAATAAAAATGGAAACACTTGTTATTTGATGTTAAAGCATATTTATTGAGACAGAAGTATAAATGTAGGATATAAAAGACAGAAGGGATAATCCTTAATATTAGACGTGTAATTTTTCTGAATTCACCAAAGTGGCATTTATGTTTATGATTTGCTATGGTTTGGATGCAATTTTTCCCTAAAATATGCTGTGTTTTCCTTTAGCTTAAAAATTTTCACCATTCAGTGGTATTCATGATCTTGATTAAGATATACCGATTTGTACATTTTGTTTTTATATTTATCCTGCTTGATATTCTTGGAGATTCCATAAGCTATAGTTTGTTGCCTATCATTATGTTGGAAAAATGTTGGTGCTTATTACTTGAAATATTTTTAGACTTTTCTCTCTTTTCCTCTAATTTTCCCATTGCAAATATTATTTCATGTAAATAAATGTTCCAAGCACTTGGATATGCTCTTTGCTTTTCCATTCTTATTTTCTTTTAAATTTCAATTTGCCCATTTTTTTACTTACATTGTCAAGCTCCTTTATTCTCCCCTTGTCTGTCTGTGGGCAGCCAACTGGTGACTCCATTGAAGGCATTCTTCATTTATGTTCCAGTCAATTTCATTTCTGGCAGCTGCTCCATATTCCTTCTTAGAGGTTGCGTCCCACAGCTTTCATTGCCCATCCGATCTTGCCTGCCATCTACTCAGTCCTTATGACCATAATTAATGTGTTCATCAGCATCATTTTTAAATTGCTATGTGAAAATTTCCAAATCAATGTCCTGTGGGAGTCTGGTTCTGTTCTCCTTTAAATATTAAAAATAGGATAAAAACTTAGTTTCTTCATCTTTAAATAATTATGAGGATGTGATTTATTTTTATAGTCTGTTTCCATCTTTCAAGACATACAAACTTGGGATGTAGGTAGAACTGACCAGAGTGAACACTGCTCAAACAGCCCTCCACTCAGCTGTGGGTTAGGCACAGAACCACCCTCTGTGTTGGTCCCTGGTTTGCTATGGGGACCTTCCTGGGCTCAATTTCTTGCCCATTGGCCACCTTCTGGTGGCCACACCACTCTAGTCATTAGGATTCAGTTCTCCTACATTGTCCCAGCTCAACACTGCAGCAGGGCAGGACCTACAGGCTTCCAAGAAAGAGTGTAGACTTTGCACTCTCCTGGAGGGTTGGTCAGCTGTGGTAACAGCTCTACAGAGAAGCATAGGGAATAAGAGACCCACCTGAGGCCCAGCCCTAGCCCTCGACCCACTGCTGGGGAAAAACTACTGCCTGGGGTACCCTCTCTTGCCTATGCTCTCAGTCTAAAACAAATTCATGTCCTTTCCAAAATAATGCCTCAGCTGCTCAATTCTGTAAAATGAGTGTGGTGTGGTTGGAGAGGAAAGAAATGATAAGACATGCAAAAAGGAATTTTATAATGATAAATAGTTTTTAGATTCTATTTCAAATAGCCCTACATCATAAAGAATGATATATACAAAAGAGAAGGGTAGTATATTTTAAACTCAATATCTATTTACTTAGAAATGCAAGGTATTTTAGGGCAATTTGATCATAGAAGACACTTATCTTGCATAGCAAAGTACCAAATATCTTATGCTACTAGTCTAAATGTTTAAGCTTAGCTGTTTTACACTCATGACCAACAGACCTGTCTTACAAAAGATGCTTAAGAAAGTCTTACATCAAAAACTGAAAGAAAGATAGCTCTCATCATGAAAGTCTGTGAAAGCATAAATCCTAATGTAAGAGCAGACACAGAAGAGAGAGAGAAAACAATCAAACCTTATCAATGTAGCTAGCCTTATCTATCAGTCATGGTCACATGGCTCTATCTCTTATGGCTTGTAGCTGGGCAAAACATTATGATGGGAAGCACAAGTGAGAGCAAAATGGCACATATGATGGTGGCTGGGAAGGAAATTTTTTAAAAAGACATAGGGAATGGGGTGGGGTACTAATATACCCTTCAAGGGCATACCTCCAATGACCTCACATGCTCAAATTTAGGAAGCCCCTCCTCCTAATGACAACATCAGCTAGGGACCACCCTTCAACACATAAGTTTTAAGGTCCAAACCATAATATACATACCCAATAGAATAGTTTATATTTCCAGTATGAATACTTCAAGTGTTGTCAAATGAAATGACTGATTCTCAAAATTTTTGTGCCTAAACTCTAAGCAGCCAAATACTTTTACTAAGTTGAATGAAAGAATGAAGGGATTTTTAAAAGTTAAAATTGATAATACTTTATATTTAAACCCAATATCCATATTGTTTCTACATTTCTAGTAACTTTATTATGAATGTAAATGATACTCAATTCCCTATAGGTAGTAAAGGACAATATAGTGAAGACATTTTTATAGTGAGGTCTTTAATAGTGACTTTATTATAGTGAGGTCTTTTCCTGACTTTTTATAGTATTGATCATCATTCTACTATGACAGGGATCTCTGATGCTAACATCAGATTAGAACATTTTTATTCAATCTAGACAATCAAAATAATCACCTCTTCATATCTCGTCGAATTCTTAAACTAGTACTCAGAACAATATTGAATGTGAAGTTGGTAAATGTTCATTTCCATTCATCTCTTATCATCAGTATGATAAAAGTCACTACTTTAATATATTTTTAAGATCAATAGGTACAAGAATATCAAAGAAGTTCATAGCTAGAGAATATTTTTTCTGACAAGTGCTCATAATTTCTTTTTGGGGACTTAAATATTTAGTTATTCTAAGAGAATAAGATATTCTGCGCATAGCTATGCAAAATAAATATCTTTTTATAAAGTTGCACTAAAATACCTTACATTTGTGTGTTCATTTAGATATTGAGTTTCAAATATGCTACACTTCCATTGAGTGTGTATCATTCTTTTGATGGGAGAAATCCTAAAACAGAAGTCCAAGAACTATTTATCTAGTGAAATTCACTTTTACACTTCTTACAAGACTTTTACATGAAACTTTATTATTTGCTTCTTGTATTCCAATCAGAGTTGATATTTCAGTTATTGCCCATTTCGTTTTACTTACATTCTGTATACTTTTAAATCTTATAAAATATTATGATCTATAAATAACATTTTTTCTAAATTTGTGAAAATCAAATGTGCCACTTACTCATTTTTTCCAAGTTGTACTAACAACATTAAATTAGATTTGGCCTGAGGATACCTTCACACAGAGTCCTTGGTGAAAACTATAATACAATTTAGTAGTTTGACTGACACCCTTTTTTCTTGAATAGCTGCTTAGCTTGTCCTTTGTAGAGTTGTCATGAATTAAGTTTCATTTGTAAACAATGAAAGGGGTTTTTTGCCTCATTTCAGTTCATAAGTAGTGCCCCATGGCACTGCACACAATAACTCTTTGGACATTTTTTGATTGTGAGGGCTTCCAGGGAATCTACTCTTTTGTTATAGTTTTTTTGATTTTTGTTTTCCTGCCTGTTCAGATAAATTCTACTGAATTTAAATTAAAGGTTTTTTTTTCCTTTGAATATCAACTATGGGATACAAACCAAGAGCTTATTCATCTTAAAATAATGAGGAGGGTGTGATTTATGTTGATTCTCTATTTCCATTTTTAAAACATTACAGACTGGGGGTGTGGGTAGAGCTGACCAGAGTTGGCACTGCTTAAACAGCCCTGCACTCAGCTGTGGGACAGGCACAGAACTACCTTCTGGGTGGGTCACTGGTTTGATATAAGGAAATTCCCCCACTCAATCCCATACCACTCTAGTGGTTAGGATCCAGCTCTCCCATCATGTCCCTGATCACTATTGCAGCATAGGAAGTGTACACACTTTGCAGTCTCCTGGGGGGTTGGAAAGCTAAGCTATTGCTCTGAGAGGGTATAGGAGCCTGGCCACAGTGAACTTTTCTGCCCAGTGGCAGACCTGCTCACCAAGGTAACACCAAACTGGCCTCCTCCTCCTAACACCTCAGAGTCACCCTCCTCACTTTTGTGCCTGAGATTCCCAGAGGCAGAAGCCAGAGCTCACCTCCTGAGGATGCTGTGGACCCCGCTCAGGTCAACCAGCCTGAACCCTACCTCTCAGCCTGGCAGTGGCCTTTGTGGCTCCCAAAGCCAGGCACTCTCTCCCCTCCACAAGTACAGACAAGCACACGTTGCTGAGAGCTGCAGATAGAAAAGGATCAAACTAGGCCTGGAGACAAGTTTGTGCAAGGCAGACAGAGGCATCAGGATTGGAAACGGGTGTTGGGAGCAAAGGGGCACACACTGAGTAGCACTTAAATACTGTCCCTGTCCCCAACCCCACACCTCTCCACGTCCCATGCACCTGGCATACTGGCCAAAACAGGTGACTTTTAGTGCATCTCCTGGACAAACTTCAGGGTTCTCAAGGGGCATGGTCAGCTGTTTCTACTTTTACCCTTGTTCATTCTGGAGACCTGGGCAGACAGGAAGCTCCTTTTATTTCTGATCCCTTCTTTAGGGGCTGAGTTCATGGCCAACTTTGGCAAAAGCCACAAGCTTGACATAAAAGATAGAACATGATCCTGTTAGAGAGTCCCATCCCCTGCTACTGGTCTGCATGACCAAATGACACCCTCCAACCCCAACACTGTCTTCACCCTCTTCCCTGTTAATGACCTAAGTAGTCTGCCCTCCGTGGGGGTTCACCTAGACTAAGTGGGAACATGTCCCAGGGTCAGGAGGGTGGTGACTCTATCTGTGCCCAAAGCTTTCTCATAACTTTAGGGACAAGGAGGAGAGCCAATGAGGACAGCACAGGGGAGGAATCGCAACTCCCCTCTCATCATGCACTGCCTGGCTACTGGTGGCAGGGCAAACATGGGTGGCCTAGTGAGCACCTGTATAGGTGGGTGCCAGATCTCTGCCAACAGACATCTCTCAGACCTCGACCCCCATGCGGCTACACACAGGAGGCTGAGGTGGTGGAGGGAAGGCTGCCCACAAACCCTGAAGGAACTACAAGAGAATGTGTTGTGAGCTGTCCGCCCCTCTTTGCTGGCCTTGTCTGGACTTGGAGGGCTGCAGATTGCTTTCTAAGCTCAGGATGCCTTACTCCAATCCCACTATCTTCACTTGTCCACAAGATTTTTATTAATGGCAGGTTTCTTTCTAGATTATTTGGGATAATTCTGGTGAGACCTCATTAATCTTCCACAGTCTAGTTTCAACTGCCCTCACAAATTTTTCTAACTTTGTTAAAAATTTCCAGGAAGGACGCCTGTAATCCTAGTGTCTTGGAAGGCTGATACAGGAGAATCACAAGTTCAAAGCCAGCCTCAGCAACTAAAAGAGTCCATAAGCAATGTAGGGAGGCCTTATCATAAAATAATATAGAAAAAAACAATCTGGGATGTGGCTCAGTGTCAAAGAGCCTGTTGGGTCAATACCTGGTACAAACAAATAAACAAACAAAAAATATTTGAACATTGTCTATGGATAAGGTGTTGGATGGGGAGATTTTGACTTCAGGGTTATGTGGGGTCTTCTTCAAAAACTATGTTAACCTACTACCTAATAACACTTTCCACATTCCAGATGCAACCAAGTTCAATGTCCAAAACCAGGAGCCTGGAGATGGTAACCACCGGACCTGATTTCATTCCAAAGGCCTAATTCCAGGGGGAATCCAGGTTTAGAAATGAGTCTAAATTTGATCCTTCTATCACAGGTTAACCTGAAAGGGTATGATAATGGGGGTTGGTCTACTTGCATTCCACCTCAGATTCCCCAGGGCATTGATGACCTCAATGATGATATGTGACCTGGGAACAAGGTTCTCCAGTCCAGGGACTTGACCTTCCACAGCTGGCTGGCCTGACTGTAGCCTGATGGATGTCATTCCTCAGCAAGAGAGTCACGACAGGAGTCTTTTTGCCCTACTTGCATGTGCTTCAGCCACAGAACTGTTTTTACCAGACTTACCTGGTCCCAGGCATGCAGGGTAGATTTTAACTTGTGCCATAGAGGGGTAAATTGAGGCACATGGTCAGTGAGTGGCAGAGACAGGGAGACACTAGGCCCAATGCAGCACCTCCAAGAGGCAGCACCTCTTGGACTTCAGCAGTGGGCAGTTCTTGGCATGCATTGCCCAGGAAGCTCAGCACCCTGTGGGGTGAGCACAACATTGGAAGGATCAGGTGCTGGCAGATGTAAAAATGAGTAATGTGAGGGGCGTTCTCTTACCTCTGTGAGCTCCAGTGTCTGTGTGGGTGTCATGGAATTCCCCTTTTGTAGACCCAAGTAATAAATGCTTCTTTGGAGGAGCAGTGTATGGGGACATCTTATAACCTTCAGGTGGCTGTTGCATGAGAGGACTCTGCAGCTGCCCACTTTTACCTCCCGAACGCAAACCTGATCCTGGCTCTCTTAGTACCCAGGTATGTCGAATATTATACTATCTTTCTCTTGATGTCCTTTTCCTTGACTTCACTACCTGGTGGTACCTAGCATGAGATATCATAAGGCAGAGATTCTGCTGTCATTACTTGAGGTCCCAGGAACCCTGTCCTCTGCTGGCACCTAGTGGGAAACTTGAGTTCCAAGGTCTTGAGTCAGACAAATGCAGGGTCTCTTTTCCTTCCTCCTCCCCTCCCCAACCTCTCTGCTTATTCTCTCCTCTTCCCTTCCACTCCACCCAGGCTGCCATCTACCAGATGTGGCTGGCCTGGGGACTGGACTATCTCCCTCCCTATCTGTCTGGAACCAGAAAAAATCCAGTCATCATGGGGATGGCTAGACCTGATGGTGTTGCCAAGACCCATCTGAAAGCAAGATAGCAATGGGTCTTAGGGCAGGGCCTGGGGCTGAGACTATAAGAACCAGACTATTGTGGTTTTTCTGAGGCGATCTTATACATCAGAGTGCTAGGAGTTCCCCACAGGTCAGAGTAGTCAGAACTGGAGAGCCAGGAGACCCCTTGACTCCAGGACCCTCCAGTTATGCCTCTAAGCTGTGTATCTCTAGGGATGCAGGCTCCTGTTGCAGTGAAAAGAAGAAGGGTGGGTACACTTGGCTGGCAGTATCCCAGTGGGCACTTGGTACATAGCACTGGTGTAATGAGTATGGGCAAAATTGGGTCTGACTTGGATATCAGGGGCTGGTATGGCTAGTAGGGTCAGCGGGGCCCTCAAATCTAGCTGACACATTGTCAGCCCTGCTGGGTTGGGAGGTGGTGCCCTGTGTGGGGAGACCACTGGCCATTTTCCCATGATCAAAGTGCAGCTTTGATCCTGTAGCAGTCATTTTTTGGCACTGGCAAGGAGTCCCGTGTTTGATGGTCCATGTGGCTGATTGTATGTCCTGAGTTTCAGGCTTTGGGCCCCTAAAGAGCTGAGAAGCCCTTAAATAGGGGAGTGGCCTGGGGCCTACATTTATGTATCTGGACATGGAGATGCTCTGCTGCCCCAACTTCTCAGATTTCAGGATGAGGCAGCCACAGTTTCTGAACATTCTTTCTCCCATACACCCAGGACTTCTCCCACTGTTGCAGTTACCATTTCCTGGTGTCTGAAGACAAGTCATTATAGGGCTCTCCGTCTACTCATATGGGCTGAGCCCTGGTACCAGAATCACCTTCCTCTCACACATTCCATTGCTGGTGCCCAGAGGACCAATGAAGCTGCAAAGACAAATATGGCCAGGGTGGGTGGATCCTCTATATGCTGAAGGGGCAGCCTTGTTCTGAGAGGCTGAAAGGGGGGGTTAGAACTCATCCCTGTATTTTTTTCCCTAAATCACTTTGATGTTCTTGAAAGGACATCTGCCTTGAAGGGCAGGGATTCAGCTATCACATTTGGATAGAGAACTGCCTATCAACTGGAGTTCCAGAGCCACAGAGGAGAAAACAGATTGAAGAGCACTGTGCTAGGTGATTCCAACCACTGAGAAGGGATACTAAGGCTGGTGAGAAAGAAGGTCAATGGCTTCTCTGAACACCATCCTCAGACACTTGATGGGAGGGGTCAAAACGAGAGGCAGGGCTCCTAGGTAGCAACAGGTTCTCATCCACATGTTGATGCTGTGCTGGCAGCTAAAGGGATAGACAGAGCACAAAGGGTGATAAAGACCCAAACCGCAGTGGGATGATCTTGAGGTCAGAAGTGGCTTCTGGGCTCATTGGCCAATTACTTGTCTTAAACAGAGACTGAAACCTATGTTATTTTCCAGGCCCCAATCTATACATATTCCCATATCCACCACCCAGTATTGATGAGCAGAAGTGACCCAGTGAGCCCAGGACACAAAATGCATTAGCCAAGATACTCAGGCAGCACTCAGGAGAGAACATGCCATACGAGGGTGAGGATGAGGCCTTCATCTAAAAGGGGGAAGGGGGCAGTCAAATTTAAGAAATAAGAAAAAGGGACTTAAAAAATTATTAGTCAAACCAGATGTTGTGGTGCATTCCTTTAATCCCAACAATTCAGGGGCTGAGTCAGGAAGTTGTTGAGTTCTAGGGCAGCATCCCAAAAGTGAGAATCTGTCTTAAAACGAAAAGTAAAAAGCCTTCTGTAAAGCTCAGTGGAGAGCACCTTTGGATCTGTCTTCTGGTGGGAGAGACACTTGCAGCAGATACTTGTTATTATTCCAAATTTGCATAATGTCAGGCTCCACACATCACCATGAACAAATGCCACTTCTTTTTTGACATCTAATCAGAGAGCAGGGAAGATGTGTGAACAGAGACTAGAAACTATAAGAATTTATGTACAAGTTGGAGGTAAAAGGAAGGTCATGGAGGCAAAAAGTGTGAGGGAATAGGAAGCCCCTCCAGCTAGCAATGAACTTCCTAGTCAGGCGGAAGGCCAGGAAACTGCCCAGAGCTCGGATCAATGAGGTTATCATAAAAACAGAGTGTGGGTTTTTTAGGGGTATAGAGTCAAGCACTCATGAAGATCTCCTCTGTGCTCTAGAGTGGATGTTTTAGATCCACAGTGTTTAATGCTGGGTTTCAGGCTTGAACCCAAGTTCTGGAATGGGCATTCCAAAACCAGCTTTCCCTCCATTCCTAGCAGTGCAGGTTCTAAGAACACTGCAGGCTTGAGATGAGAGCTGGCAAATTCTGAGGCGATATCTTATATGCAACCCACTTGTGAGGAAGTCCAAGTGAGTCCTGAAGACTCTAAATCCTTGCAGTTCACCATAGGAAGGTCTAGCCACCTGTTGAGTGATGTGCCCAAGTGGATGTGGGGTGATATCATACACACAAGACCAGGCAGCCCATGGTTGATGGGTTGGTGTGTTTAAGCCCATACCCTGGGCTGAGCTTCCTGGATGGGTTACCCAAAATCAATATGTTATGCTGTCACTGCCTACCAGGGCCTCTATATATGGACTGAGAGGTGGCTCTAGAACTGCTGGGAGACTTGGTCCCTGTGCCTGCTGTGTACCCCAAGTGGTGGGAACTGGAATTGAGGCAATGCTGCCATTCTGATGGAGGTCCCTAGAAGCAGGAAGCAGCCCATGTTAATGTTGCAAGAATCTGGGGAGAGGCAGGAGGGAACTATGAGAGGATAGCCTAATAAGGAGTGGTGGTATCCATAGGTTCCTCTGGTGCTGCAGGCTTTAACAATGATGGTGGAGACACTCTGCATGCCAGGTGGAAGGCCAGTACATGGTCCATAACTGGGATCGCTATAAGCAGGGCAGCATTGCGAAGGCAGATTCTCCATGGATCACCAGGAGGACCCCCGGATGAGAGCTGAGGTGTGGTTAGTGGGACAAAGGACTGGTTCAAATGGGGGTTGGGATGGGAGACCAGAGGTGTTGAGGAACCAGTAGAGGCTGATGCCTTTGATGGCTGCCTATGCTGCCTAAGGTTGTGGACTATGGGCATGGGCAGGTGCTATCCTTAGAGGGTCCTCAGACTGCATAGTGGGATGGTGATTCAGGTAAGCAGAGGACTTGGCTGTGTTGGTGGGAGAGATACTTGCAGTAATTAAGTTCTGTCCAAGGCTACCGGGGTGCAGTTGAAAGGGACTAGAGTAGGGATTGGAAAGTAATGAAGAGAAGGAGCAAGAGGTAGAAAAAGATGAGAAGCAAGCTTAGGAGTAAAAGGAAGAGAAGCAAGAGAAGGACCAGGAGGAGCAGAAGGAGTAGGACCATTATGAGGTGGAATAATGGATGAGGAGGAAGAGGAGAAAGAGAATCAATGAACATGGGGTTTGGGGATTTCTTTCTCAGGAGAATAGGCTTGGAGGGGAAAGGGACCAGGATATGAGGTGTGGGAAGGTGAAAAATGTAGGAGATGCCACAACTCACCTAAAGTGAGGAGGGGAGTGAAACAAAGTAGGGGTAAGTCCAACATTGGGACTGGGCCTCATGGGAGAAAAAGGGTGGTGGGATGAAGCAGGTGAATCAAGGAAGGGAGTCCCCACTCATCATTACTTGGTGAGGGGGAAGGTAGATGGACAGACAGGTTCAGGGTAGAGACAGGTTCAAGGGATTCTGGAACTCCCACTGATTGCAGCAGGAATAACTGGTATGTGGGAGGGGTCTTTGGGTGGGGTCACTATGTTAGCATTCCCAGTATGGGCCCCAGGTGGGGCACAAGAATTGACAAGCACACTTGTGGTGGAAGCCTCCAGAACTTCATTTTTCCCCTTCAAGGCCTCCATATCATCCTCCACTTCTTCTTTGCACCTGGAACCTCCCTCAGCAGGATGCCTAGGTCTTCCTCCAGACACAGGAGAGGCCTCTTAGCAGGTGGGAGCAGCCCACCTGGATAACAGTGCAGCCACAGTGACAGAGCTGTAGGCATTGCCTTCTTTCTCTTTCCGGGCTTCCAGGTAGCAGTTCTGGCTGGAGGACAGCTCTCTGTTGGACCACAGGAATGCTTTTTGGCCACTCACTCCCTTGCATGAGGCCAGGGAGCCTGGAGAGCTGGGCAGATGACGTTTGTCCTGTCTTCCCTTGGCCCACGTTTCTGGAAGTGAGGGACACTTGGGGCCTGGCTTCGGGAGCACTGCTGTCTCTGCATCAGCCTGAGTCATGGGCAGCCCTCCTGCATCAGGTCAGTGGGAACTGCAGATGACAAGAGAAGATCTTGGGAAAGTCCTGGGCCTTCTCTTGAAAGGTATTTCCCTCCCCAGGCACAGGACTGGGTTCCAGAGAATTGAGGTCTCCTTGGATTCCACAGACTTTACTGATGTTTCTTTCTCTATTCTCAGGGCACCCGGTTCCAGATCCTCCTGCCTCTGTTTTTTGGGGATACTCCTTCTCCTCCTCCTGGTGGACCACTAATCCTTCAGGCTACCCTTCGATTGTCTGTTCTGTTTCCTCTGAATAATGAATAGGGTATTGAGCAGGTGTCATGGTCTGCACAGCCCAGTGGACTTGCTCAACTAAGTCAGCAGTACTGGTCGGCAGTGGCAAAATTCTGGATGGTCCAAATATCTGCGAGTTGGTGTAAGACAGCACTGGCTTTATTGGGGAGACATCCCAGGAAACCAGCAGCAGGATCCCCTGAGAGGAGGACAGCACTTGCAGGAGAGGACCTCTGAGGCAGCCAGCTGATCCAGGCCTGTGAAGACAGTGATCCTGGCAGAAGTGCCTGGAGGCAGTGCTAACGGCAGGTGCTGGAGCAGCAGGGTGATCCCGCTAAGGAGCAGAAACATTGAGGATCAGGCATGCCTGATCACCTAAAAGGGTTGGACTGTGCAGCCTGCGAATGCACTTGCTCAGAAGATTGACCATTTAGAAAAGCTGGTGACTTCCCAGTGGACACCAGTGACAAGACCAAAGGAGCACAGATGGGACTCCAGCTCCTCTGGAGAACTAAGGTGCACTGTTGAGTGTACCTATCGTGATGTCTGCCTGAATGCATGATGGAGAATGTGCTTGGGGCCAAGTCAGGTTTCTCAAAGAAAGGGCTCCAGGATAAGGAGCAAGGCCCAATGTCCATTGCTAGTCTGAGTTTAGAGCTCCTCAGGACTCTGTGTTGCTTCTTTTCTCACCAAATTCTTCTCATCTTTTCAGAGTCTTACTCTGAGGCTGCTTTCCTATTGGTTATTTAGACATTGATAGCACATCACTCCAAATAATACCCTGTATGGATTCTGCTTGACATGACTGTAGTCATCTGAATTCATCAATTACCCATCAAAACAGCCATCAATTACCCCAGAACAGCTCTACTCAGGTATTCCTCAATAATTTCCAGCATACAACAATTTTAAAAAACCATTAGAATGGACTGTGGGACATTCCAGCAGGAATCTGGAGCCAGTAATGGTGCCTGACTCTGATATTAGCTTCAGGCAAAATTTGTACATTTTGATTTGGATATAGTCCCTTTATTCTAACCAATATATATACATATCTTTCTTTCTGAATGATATTGATGGAATCCAATATTCTTGCTATTGCCTAGGACCACATTTCTCAGAGGTCTCAATCCATGTTAGGCTGGCTGCTCTGCTCTGGGCCCAAGTTGATGCAGAACACCTCATACTTCAGAGGTCTCAATCTATGGGAAGCCAGCTCCATCATTCTGGTTGTGAGGTGAGGCAGAACATCATGGAAGAAGGGCATTTTGCAGGAAGCTTCTAAACTCACAGGTGCTATGAAGTAGAAAGAAAGGAAGACCAAATGACAAAATATAATCTCCAGGGACAGGCCCCCAGTGACCTACTTTTTCCATCCATGCCCCACCTTCTCCATTTACCACCCAATGCAGTACTTCTTTAAAATTATTAATCCACCCAATGGATTTATTCATAGATTAGGGCAACAATCTCATAATGTAATAATTTCAACTCTGAGCACTCTTGCATTATCTCCCTTGAGCTTCTGAAGTACAACTAACTCCAAAATTGCATATGCCACCCATGATCCACAAAGGAGATGAACATCTCACCATGGAAAATACATTCATTGAATCTCTAGGAGAGGCTCAAATATAAACAGATCTAGCATTGCCTAAAACTGCAATTCCAAAGTCTCTTCTGAGACTCTAATTAAATTCTTGGTTATGAGCTTTTATAGGAATCAAAATCGATTTATGTGTATCCAATATGGA
Source organism: Callospermophilus lateralis (assembly GCF_048772815.1). Lineage (NCBI taxonomy): Eukaryota > Metazoa > Chordata > Mammalia > Rodentia > Sciuridae > Callospermophilus > Callospermophilus lateralis. The sequence continues at coordinate 47,225,219 of NC_135308.1, forward strand.
GTGGCATGGAGTAAGTATGTCCTTTCCAAAGAAGAATTAGGCACACAGAAAGAAGAGATGACTATGAGTCAAGACTGAAATCTAACTGGGCTAACAAGTCCTCTGTCCCCACGCTCAGCATCGGGGCACATGTTGTACACAGTGGGCTCTGAAGGATTTGGGCAGCCTCGTCCCTTGGCCTGTCACATAGACTGGCTCTATGCTCAGCCAGCAACATTCCCTAACAGATGTTCTCTGCATTGTATCTCTTCATCCCAGGGGTCACTACTGCAGCTTCAACTTCCTTCTACAGCTGCACTCATGACCCTCTCAGGGCCTACCTACATGGATTCTCACTTCGTTATACTTTGACCTGCCAGGCCTTCCTTTAAAATGTTGGAAGTCTTCAAGACCACCTAACTCCAGCATCCTGCATTCCTGCACCACGTGGTTGAAGGCAATGTCTGCCACCATCTCAAGCAGTAGCCAATGTCTGGGGACCATGGCTGAGCAATATTTGAGTGGCTGATTGAGCATGGAGAAAAAAAGTCCTGGTTTCTCTTCTCAATGGAATTTTTTCTTTTCTATAGACTCTGAACATGCGTTGTGCGATCTTGACAATTCTTGAAATGACCTTAAACCACCCCTCTAATGTGTCTGGTAAATTTCTTTATCATCTCTTTCATGATGGAAATGCATTAAAAACTGCAACTTCCTGAGGCCTAGATTTACTTCACCTTTTAGGACCAAAATACACGTTTACACCCTTCCTTCTACTCTACCTTATCAGAGTAAACCTGGATAAAGCTGCTAAAAATATTCAGACCACTGCCTGAATCCTGTGCTTCCTTGAAATTTCCTCCACCAGATTAGTGAGTACATAATCTCTAAATCCAGCCACACAAATGTGACAGGACATGTGCATAATGTGGACAATATTTTTGCCAGAATGTAACATAAATGTCTTCTAGTTCCTCTTCCAATAGAATCCTCTTCCTGCACAACTTCATGAGCACAGTCTTTTCTATCAACAGTCCTATCAGCATTTTGATCTTCAGAGCTTCCACCAGAATCACATGATAAGCTTTTCTTACAATGTTCAAAGCTTTTCCAACTTACATCTCTAAACTATTCAAAACTTCTATCCCAAATACCAAAAGTCTCCACAAGTTCCTGAACCACAGAGTCTGACAAGTCACTGCAAGCAACTCACCTTTTGGCATCTGTTTCTTTTCTAGACAGCTATGATGGCAAGAATAATTAGAGGAAAAGTTTCTTATTATTTCAGAGGTACTCCATAGTCAGCTGTGTTCATAACTCAGATGTAAGAAGATTTAAGAAGAGTATGGTGAAGAAACAACTTGGGACATGGCCACTGGGAAGCAGAGAGAGAGCAACTCACCAGGCACAAAATATAAACCACAAAGCCATGTTCTCATGGAACTACTTCTCGTCAACCACTACCTGCCTAACTTAGCTCCCGTTTAATCATATGAATGCATTAAGAAACTGTTCATTCAAGGCTCCTGTAATTATAATTTCACCTCAAAAACTTTCTTTCATTGTCTCACACAGGAGCTTCTAGGGGACACCTCATATTGAAAACTGTAAGACCTTATAGTGTCCCATTCAAATATAATTTGTCCTGTGATGCAAAGACTCCATGAACCCAGGGTGAGAGCAATGAGAATGGTTCCTGGAGTGGACCCATTGGAGGTCAGACTAATGGAAAGTTTGGGGTTAAAAATGTTTCATTTTGTAACTGTTGATTTGGTTTTGCTTTTTACTGGATTCCTGGGTAACTCCATATCCAAAAGCAAAGAGAGTCCAGCCTCCATGTGTTGGCAACTAAGATAAACTGGAAAAGACACACAGTTCTGACTTTGGCACTCCTTGGCTGTTTCCACTGTGGACCACTACAGGGACATGGTCCATGGGGCCATACACTATGTGGTGCTCTGGTGTCCCTGCTGCATGCTGCATCGTGGACACCATCACCCAGCTATCATCTCTGCTGGGCCAGTACTGCAGTGACCTATATGCTGCCCTCAGGGAGCACAAAAGGGAGAAGGCAGGCTAAGGATGAGGGGAGGGGCCAGAGTGCCTGAAATACAGGGAATGAGCCACTGTACCTCTGTAAATATTGAGAAGAAATGGAAGGGGATCTGTGTTGGTCCCTGCCATAACATGCGCCTGACTGTTTCACTGTCACCTGCAGTGGCCCACATGCTGTTACCAGCCACACTGTAGCACATCCATGTAGCCAAAGTAGCTGTTGTCAACCCTGTGGAGATCTGGCATGGATAGATTGCAGCAGCTGCTGCCACTCCTGCATCACTCACAATTTTGAGACTTGAATCTAAGATGTCTGTGGCAAGAAGGCCCACCACACTGCCAACTGCTGCTTCTAGTTGACCATGAGTCAGTCCCTGCACCAGAAGAGTCTGCTTGACCACTGCAGTCATAGGCACTGAGGAGGTGTGCTAGGTCACAAGTACTCCAAATGTCCCCACCCAGAGTGGAAGTACTGCTGATGTCCCCACTCCTTTCTTTGAGGAACACTTCTCCCATACATGATAGCCCAGAGAGGTGAGCCCAGCAAGCCTGTGAAGACAAGCATGACAGTGCAAAATGGGGACAAGCAGCCAGGTTTTTGGCTATGTTTGTGAACTCACTATCTGTCTATGTGAGCACAATGCCTCTCATCCTAAGAGGAAGGGGGAAAATGTGAGTGTAGGGGGACGGTTCAGTGTAAAACAAATAGGTGCCCACATTCTCCAGTGCCTGCCTTGCTTTGTCCCTGGCATAGGAAGAAACCAGAAACTGAGGGCAGCTCTGCAGAGGCTGCTGTTATATGAGCACACAAGTGGAAACAAGAAGATGGTACAAATCCATGCAGTGAAGGAGGCCACAAGAACACACTCCCAGGTAATAGCTCACCACTCCATAGATGCTCCTCCTGCTGCCAGGCTAAGCCTCCATTAGCACTTGCAGCCTCTGTTACTTTTTATAGTAGCTATTAGCACCAACGTGTGTGACTCAGAGTGGGCTGCTTACTGTGTCTTTTGTGTAGATGCCACCATATAGCTTCAACCTCTTACTCTGCATGGACAGGCTTCCACTCTGCCTCTTCCATCCCCAACTCATCAGGGTCATGGGAAGTGAATTACTAGGTGCTGAAGGACTGGGAAAAACATGGAAGAGTCTTCGTAGCTTCTCATGAAAGCAGTAACTCACTGTCCACCCATATTTGCAGCCCTGTGGTCAAGCAGTCCTGGCCTCAAGCAGGGGCACTATAACTTTAATGACCAACTGGGACACATCCAAGTCCTAGAGACAGCCATCCACTGTGAAGCCCTCTAAGATCTGGGTCACCTTCTGGCACCATTTCTCATAGTATTGAAGGACTTGGCATGTATAGATATACAAAATATCTCTTTTTGCAAATAATATCACATTCAACAAAAACCAACACCTAAAATCAGTTCAATGCGGTACTCGCATGGAAGCATTAAATGAACAGCATTGTAATTATGTTCCCTTTTAGGCATATTGTCAAATAATATCAAAGTAAGTCAGTTTTAATGCATATTCAGAGCAGAGTCTTGTGGGTCCCAGAGGTACATTCCTATAATCCCAATGATTTGGAGGCTGAGTCATGAGAGTCACCAGTTTGATGCCAGCCTGGGCAACTATCAAGACACTCAGTAAACAAAGGAAACCCTGTCATAAAATAAAAAGGACTGGAAATGTAGTTCATTACTAAATTGCCCAAGGGTTCTTTACTTTAAAAAACAAACAATAAAAAGCAGTGATCTCTGTAGCCCTCCAATGCTAGAATACATTGGCATGATTAAATTTATGTTATCCCACAGCATTATTTTTTTAATTGAAAAAGCACAAAGATAGCCAGGTGTGATCCCACATGCCTGTAATCCCAGCAGCTCAGAAGGCTTAGGCAGGAGGATGTGGGTTCACAGTGAGCCTCGGCAACTTAAGGAGACCCTAAGGAACTCAGAGATACCTTATCTTTAAAAAATATGACATGCTGGAGATATGGCTCAGTGTGTTAACACCTTTGGGTTTGGTCCCCAATACAACAAAGAAGAAAAAAAAAAGCACAGAGTTGAGTTAATGTTGGATGTTTTTAAAGTGAATGATAATCTCTGTTACCAGTTGTGTTTAAAACACATCATAGAAAAACATCATAAGCAGAGAGAGACCTTGCCAGATTGAGAAGCAGTCACCCTGGTGCCCACCAGCATGACACTCATTTTCTCCTAGGCCTATACTTTTGCTTTAAATGATCACAGTAACCAACAATTTAGGGCAGACCATCTTTCCTCATGGCAGTGACTCCCTAGGAACTTTTCTGTCTGCAGTCCATTTCTTTTTCTGAAAGAAATCTCAGGACCTGAGGTCTTCCATGTTGACCTGGGTCCTGGTCCTCTATTGGCAATAGCCAGCCTGACTGGTGTCAATTCCTGGCTCACCATTTCTGTCCTTGAGGTCTTACATATGATGCTCTGTTTGTCTCCACCACAATGTTTGTCTCTAAAATGCTGAAGAGAGACTATATTTTATTCTCTTGCATGGCATTTGCTCTTCTAATCCAGGTACCCAGAGAATTTTTCTTTTCTTAAGATTTCACAATATCCCTTCCTATGAGACAGAAATTCTAAGTCAGTGCTCAATATTTTCTTTAAGAACTCATTCCAGAGGTTTATAATTTTATTTCAAAGAAATGAATGCTCATTTTAATATTTGATTTGTGACTTTGCTGTGCTTTTACTTTTATACATATATCAGCTCTTCTTCAGCTAACCTTGATTTTAAGACATTTCTTTTTCCATCCCCTGCTTAATGGGGTGTGAAACTGTTCCCCTCTTTCACTTTCCACTGCTTGTGTAAGCAACAGTCCTTCCCTGGGTTTCCTGGGGTTTACTCTTCATTGCTGAAGTGATTTTTCTGTTTTCTAGTTCTCTCCTGAGTTCCTGACCACTCATTTCTCAGTCCCTCTCATTCCCCTGCATTCTCTAATATTTTCCTTAGTGCCTTTGACCTTGTTTTTGAAAACTGCCTTGCACACTCACTAGGTGTCACTGGCACTGAGAGCTGCTGAGTTCTGAGCTGCCGTCACTCTGTGCTTCTTCCTGTTTCCCCTCCACACCTCCATTGCAACTGGAATCATCTGTGCCTGGTTTTCAAATAAAATGTTTTCTTTTTTATTTTTTAATTTCTTTTTTTATTAATTTTTATTGTTGGTTGTTCAAAACCTTACATAGTTCTTGATATATCATATTTCACACTTTGATTCAAGTGGGATATGAACTCCCATTTTTACCCTGTATACAGATTGCAGAATCACATCAGTTACACATCCATTGATTTACATATTGCCATACTAGTGTCTGTTGTATTCTGCTGCCTTTCCTATCCTCTACTATCCCCCCTCCCCCCCTCCCCTCCCTTCTTCTCTCTCTACCCCCTCTACTGTAATTCATTTCTCCCCCTTATATTTTCCCCCTTTCCCCTAACTTCCTCTTGTATGTAATTTTGTATACCCCTGAGGGTCTCCTTCCATTTCCATGCAATTTCCCTTCTCTCTCCCTTTTCCTCCCACCTCTCATCCCTGTTTAATGTTAATCTTCTTCTCATGCTCTTCGTCCCTACTCCGTTCTTAGTTACTCTCCTTATATCAAAGAAGACATTTGGCATTTGTTTTTAAGGGATTGGCTAGCTTCACTTAGCATAATCTGCTCTAATGCCATCCATTTCCCTGCAAATTCTATGATTTTGTCATTTTTTAATGCAGAGTAATACTCCATTGTGTATATTTTTTTATTTTTTTATGAGTATCAGAATTCAGTGAAGCTCTTCCATCGTAACAGAGCTTCACTCCAAGATTTCTCTGTAATGTTTTCTAAAATAGCACCTTCCTTCCTGTAGTTCTTGACTCATTTAGTATGAGTCTCTTGTCATTACCTCCATTACATCTGTCCTTCTGTATTGTGGTCCTGCACCTGATTAGAGTTTCTGCATATGAGACTCTCTTAGAATGGGACAACTCCAGCTGCTGTCCAAAATGTGTTGTCATTCCCTTTATCTGAGAATTCTTTTCCAGAACCATTTATATTACTTAGCTTTCCAATGACATATCAAAATCTAATGGTCTCTGAATCATTGATTTTACTTTACTTATCAGTACTCCATTCATAAAATGATTGATTTAGTTTGTTCTAATATATGTCAGTCACAAAATTACTTGTTTTAATATTCATATTTTGGTCACTTGATTCTAGAGTTTTATAACAAATATTTTCATTTCTAGATGTATCTATTTAAAATGTGATTTGGTTTTAGCGGTGTGAGTTTATTCTTGGTGTGTAGCTGTTGCTTCTGTGAAAATTTTTGATTCCCAGACTTGCAGGTTCAGGCTCATGTCTACCTGCAACTCTATCAACTCATGGTTTTTCAGGCACAGACAGCAGACTCACCCCAATGCCTCAGGTAAGTCACAACCTCCCCAAAGATTGTCCTCAAATACTTATCCCTGTGATACTTAAGAGTGTTATTTCATCCAGGCATGGAGGCATATGCCCCTTGGAGGTTGAAACAGGAAGATTGCAAGTTCAAAGCCAGCCTCAGCAATTTAGCAAGGCCCTAAACCACTTAGTGGAACCTGTCTCAAAATAAAAATAAATAAATAAAAAGGGCCGGGGATATGGCTCAGTGGTGAGTGAGTACAATCCACCCCTGAGTGCAATCCCTGATACTTAAAAAGAAAATTAAAAAGTAATATTCTTTCAGAAATAACTTCTGATTTAAAAAACTCATTAACTTTCTTGTATTTCAAGATTATGTCCACATGCAAAAACATGTCACCATTTGACACCCAGAATAATATTCAGCCTTCAAAATGCAGGAAATCATGTCATTTGAAACCCCAATGAGCTCAGGAGACATTATTCTAAGTTAAATAAGCAATAGAAGGTCATGCTATATGACTTCAATGAAGTGTGAAATCAAAACTAGTTTTTCTCTAGAAGCAGAAAGCAGGTGGTTGTCAGGAGCTTGGGGTTTGGAAAAACAGGACCTGTTGCCCAAAGAGTACAAAGTTTCATTGATGCAGAATGAGTAAATTCTGGACCCCTAACCTATAGCCAACTCCCTATAGTCAGTAAAACTCTGTTTCATACTTAGAATGTGGTGGTGAGTGGGTGGATAAGTTAATTAGCTTCATTACAGTAATTATTGTACAAGATATATGTATATCAAAACATCACATTGTACTATTTTTTTTCTTAAGCAGGTTTTTTTAAACTCAAGGTATGACGACAAGTACAAAATATTCTTTTAATCAGGTTACTGTATCAGTCAATACAAAAGGAGAAACCACTACAGTATGAAGAGATATACAAATGACTGAAGTATACAACTCTGTTATTTAGACAATTTGAAATGGGGAAGTTGGCTTCTTTTACATGTGCTAAATTTTCCTGTAACGGGACAAGTAATATGCAGTGCTCTAAATATGCATAATCATGAAAACAAAGGACAGTCTTAACACTTATACTATTAGCATAACAGACTCCATTGCTACTATTTAACAGTCTTAGCCAACACATGCCTATTCCCTTTCCTAGTTTTAAGGACAATTTTTTCTAAGGAATACTAGAGCAGCAAGAACCTGGGGTTGTAGCTAAGGCAGGGGGCTCCAGCATGATCTGGACTTTCTCGAACTGAGGAATTTCACCCAGGAGTTCACAGAAAAGTAACTTCCCTGCCTTATGTAGGCTCAAACAAACCCATAATTGATACACAGCTTCCAATAGTGCACTCCAAATCCCACAAAGAGATAACACAGAAGGAGGTGAATGGAAATTATCGGGCTATATTCAAATAGGAAGTTTGTCTTCAGGAATAAAAGGAGAGCAAATAAAATAGTAATTTTCTGGGGAAAGGTGATAGCCATATTTTCTTTTCTTTGATTCTCTAATCTCATGTGAGATAAAATGCTAAAAGTATACCTTGGTTTCAGAATGTGTGGTCCATTTATGTTTATGAGATACCATAGGACAACTATATTATAAATAATAGAGGTGGGAAGGATCTATATGGCTTAGTAAAGCTTCTACATTTTATTTTTGTTGATATAAAAATTAGAGTGGACAAGTAAATGAGACAAGGAAAGGGAATGAATCAAGACTATTACTATACTATAGGGGACTAGGCCAGAGCCCAGTCTCTACTCTTCTGCACTGAAACCAAGCAGGAGTGTTCCCACGCACAGATGGGAGCCAGTGCAGAAGCACCAGAGGACGTGTGGACAGAGGTGGGTCCAGCACATTGAGCTCTTCCTGAATTGGCAAGTATTTCTCTCTGTGATCAGGCCATAGCCATCTGTTCACTAACTGGTGCCACTGAAGTTAGGCTCTCATGGACCCATAGACACTGGGACACAGGGCTGCTGATTTCTTTCGCCCATGCCTACACTTCCAAGGGATGTCCCCCAGGGCTTTTAGTAAGACATTCCTAGCTTTGAGGCTGGCAAAGCCTCTCTGAAACTTCACATAACGGAGGTGCAGAAAAAAAAAAAAAGATTTTCATTTATGAATTTTTAAAGTGAATGAGAAAATAAAGGACAAGGCCCTAGGTTAGAGTTAAGAGGAAATTTCAGGTTTCCTTGGGCACTTGTACTGGGAAAATATTAACTCTCTTTATATTGTGAAATAATTTGCACACTTAGTGTGATTTCCAGAACAACTAAAAATAATGACAAGAGTCTTTGCAGGCACCTGGGGGGGCTTGAATCCTGCCTGACTCAGCCCAGGAGCAGGGCAGCTGCTCTCTCAGCTGCTGCCCACCTCCAGAGCCCTGTTGTCTCTCAACACTATGAGAAGACGGAGCCTACAGAAGGTGGTGGGGTCAGCCACACAGCATGGTCTGGAGTGCAGTGTGGCTGGCGGGAGGTCTATGTGGTTGGCTGCAGCAGAGACAGCAGCCATGAAGGAAATTTGCACTAGTACAAAGTGGTGGTGCTCAGCTCCTATGGGGTCAGCAAATCTGCTCTGACTGAGCAGTTTGTGAGGATCAGCACTTTTATCCAGAAATAGGACCCTAACATTGAAGACTTCTACCACAGAAGATGGGGTGAATTCTTCACCATCGGTGCTGCAGATCCTGGACACCACTAGCACCTAGCAGCTCGCATCCCTGGGGGACCTGTATATCAACTACAGCCAGGGCTTCGTCCCCTTCCTGGACAGCATGGTCAACCAGCAGGGTTCCAAGACATCAAGCCCATTCGGGACAAGATCATCTAAGTGAAGCATTATGAGAAAGTGCCAGTCATCTTGGTTGGGAACAAAATGGACATGGAGAGTGAGGGACAAGTGTCCTCCAATGAAGTCAGATGTCTTGCTGAAGGGTGTGGCTACCTCTTTATACAGACTTCTTCTAAGAGTGAGGTACATGACTTATGCTGCTCATCCTGACAAAGATGATCCATGCTCTAGAACCTCATGGATGCTGGAGACTGGCACTCGGTCCCTGCACCTGATGTGTACCCCAATTTGTGGAGATGGGATTCGAGGCAATGCTGCCCATCTGATGGAGGTTCCCAGAACTAGTAAGCACCCCATATTATGGTCCAAAGTTGTTCTGGGAGGCAGGAAGAGACTGGAAGATGACAGCCTTGGAAGGAGGGGTGGTATCCATGGGCTCATCAGCTGCAAGCTTTGAGTGTGATGGTGCAGAGGCTCTGCTTGCCAGGAGGGAGGCCAGTGCTGGTTCATAGCTGGGATCACAATGAGCAGGAGGGCATTGCAAAAAGAGGTTCTCCATTGCTTCCCAGAATGGCACACTGAGGAGTGGTTGGTGGGACACAGGAATTGTTCAAATTGCAGTTGGAGGTATTGGGGAACCACTGGAGAATGATCCATTTGCTGGCTGCCTGTGCTACCTAGCACCCTGGACCTGGGGGCATGGACTGGAGCTATCATTGGAGATGGAAATATCACTACCATAGAAGAGGGAGTAGTGTCCATGGCCATGTCCTCAGGCTGCAGAGTGTGATGCCCAGTCAGGTGAGCAGAGGACTTGGCTGTTTTGGTGGGAGAGACACTTGTAACAGTTAAGTTCTGGCCATAGCTATTGGGGTTGTGGTTAGAAGGGACCAGAGTGGGGTTTGGAATGGAATGAGGAGGAGGAGGACCAAGAGGAGCAGCAAGAGGAGAAGCAAAGGGAGGAGGGTTAGGAGGAGGAGAATCAATACACATGGGGGTTGGAGATTCCATTCTGCAGGGGGTAGTCTTGGAGAGAAAAGGCGCCTGGATATGAGGTGTGGGAAGGAAAAGAATGGGAGGTGCCACAGCTCTTGTAAGGAGAACAAGATGGTGAAACTAAGTAAGGGTAACTCCCAAATTGGGACTGGGCCTCAATGGAGAAAAAGGGTTAGTAGGATGAGGCAGAGGAAGGGAACTAGGTATTTCCCTTTCATTATTTGGCAGGGAGGAAGGTAAATGGACAGGCAGGTTAAGGGGCATGGCATCCTGAAATTCCCACTGCTTGCTTGCAGGAATAGCAGGGTTCTGAGTTGGTCCATGGGTGAGGTCAGTGAGTCTGTAATGAAACTGTGGATCCTAGGTGGGAAGTAAGAATGGACAGTCAGAGTGATGGTGCAGGCCTCCACACCTTCTCTTCTACCCTCCAAGACCTTGATATCATCCTCCACCTTCTTCTTTGCACCTGGAACCTCCCTCAGCCGTGTGCCTACGTCTTCCATCAGACACAGAAGAGGCGTCATGGCAGCTGGGGGCAGCCAACCTCTATGCCAAGGTAGGGACAACAGCAGGGCCATTGGCATTTCTCTTTTTGGACCTCCATGCATCAGCTCTGGGTGGAGGACAGCTCTCTGATGGACCACAGGAAAGTTTTTGGCCCTGTACTTCCTTGGTTGAGCCCTGGTAGCCTGGGAAGGGAAACTGGTGTTTGTCCAGCCTTTCCTTGGCCCACTTGTCTGGATGTGAGAAGCAGCCCAGTTCTCCTCCTTGAGCACTGCAGACTCTGCCTCAGCCTGAGCCATGGTCAGCACTCCTGCTGCAAGTCTGTGGAAGCTGTACTTGGCAGGTCTCCTACAAAAGAAATTCTTGGGATACACCTAGGCCCTCTCTTGAAAGTTGTTTCCCTCCCAGAGCCCAGGTCTGGTCCCCAGGGCACTGAGGTCTCCCTGGGTCTCCAGGGGGAGACTCTGCTGGTGTCTCTTCCCCTTTGCTCAAGGCAGCCTTTTTTATATCCTCCTGCCTGTCTGTCCCTTGGGGGGACCCTCCTCCTTCTGCTGGTTGACCACTGATTCTTCAGGCTGCTCTTGGACTCTCAGATCTGCTTCCTCGGAGGAACAGGGAGTTGATCTTGTGTCATGAGCTCCATAACCCGATGGCCCACTCAAAACTTGAAGACAGGAAGATTGAACCCTGCAGAGAAGGAAAGACTGATGCTCATGGTGGTCCTAACATTCACAAGTTGATGGACAACAGCACTGGCTTTTTCAGGGAGGCACCCCAAGAGACCAGTGGCAAGATCCCCAGAGAGGAAGGCACCACCTGTAAGAGAGGACCTCTGCAGCAGCCTGCTGAGCCAGGCACTCAAGGACAGGTATCTTGGCGGGCATCCCTGTAGGCAGGGCTGATGGTAGCTGCTGGAGCAGCAGGGTGATCCTGCCAAGGAGCAGGAGCACTGCAGGTCAGGTGGATGGGTGCCTGGTGGCCCAATAGGGCAAGGCAGCATGGCCTGTGACCCATTCAGATTACCTGGTGCGGTCTGACTGGATACCAGCAAAATAACCAAAGAAGCTGAGCTAGGTCACCAGCTCCCATGGAGAACAAGGCACACTGTTGAGTTCACCTCTAGTGACATGTGGCTGGAATGCATAATGGAGGAAGGCCTTGGGGCCAAGCCATATTCATCGAAGGGGAATCTCCAGGGTAAGGAGCAAGTCCCAACGTCCACTGCTGGTTTGAGCTTAGAGCTCCTTGGGACTCTGTACTGCTTTGTTTCCCACGTGTACCCCCAAATTATTTTTACTTTTCAGGGTTATTCTGGGCTGCTTTTCTATTAGTTATTTAAACATTAATACTATGTGACTCCAAATAATATCTGTATGAATTCTGCTTGACATGACTATAGTCATCTAGAGTCATCAATTAAATAATCAAAATGGTCTTCAATTACCCCAGAATAGCTCTAGTTAATTTCTCCTCCATGATTTTCCAGCATGCTATAAATTTAATCCTGGATCTGCCCAGCAGGATTCTGGAGTCAGTAATGGTGCCTGACTCTTAACATTACATATGAACATTTTGATTACATTGAACCTTTTATTCTAACCAGTATATATTCATATCTTTCTGAACCATATCAAGGGGATCCATTATTCCTGCTGTTGCCTAGTACCACATTTCTCAGTCCATGTTTAGCTGAGTGCACTGCTCTGGACCCAAGATGATGCAGAACACCTCAGGTATCAGAGGTTTCAGGCCATGGGCATCTAGCTGTATTGCTGTGTGTCTGAGGTGAGGCAGAACAACATGGAAGAAGGGCATTTTGCAGGAAGCTTCTGAATTTATGACAATCATGAAGCAGAGAGAATAGAGGAACAAGTGACAAAATATAATCCCCAAGGAAATGCCCCAAGTGACATACGTCTTCCATCCATACCCCCTTCCTCCATTTACCATCAAATAACAGTAGTTCTTTCAAATTATTAATTCACCCAATGGATATATTTATACATAATGACAGCAATCTCATCATCTAACAATTTCATCTCTGAACATTTTGCAATGCCTCACTTGAGCTTTTGAAATACACCTCATCTCCAATACCTAACATGTCACCCCTGATCCCCAAAAGACTATGAACATCTCACCACAGAAAATACATTCAGTGACTCTCCAGGAGATTCCCAAGTCAACAGTTCCAGCATTGCCCCAAACTTGGAGTATAATCCAAAGTCTCCTCCAGGACTCAAACTCTTGGTTGTGTGCTTATTTAGGAATCAAAATCAACTTATGTATATCCAATATATAATAGCTAAGAAAAAATATTTCAATTTCAAAAAGAGAAATAGGCACATAGAAGAAATTGAGAGAAGTCAAGACAAAAACCCAGCTGGATCAACAAGTCCTCTATCTCCTTGCTCATCATATAGGGCACATGTTGTGCACAGGGGGCTCAAAAGACTTGGGCAGCTTTGTCCCTTGGCCTCTCACATAGGCTGACTCTATCCTCAGCTAGTAACATTGCCTGACATATATTGCACATTACCAGCATCTTTTAATCCAAGTATTCTCTTCTGAAGCTTCAGCTTTCTTCTCACAGCTGCATGCATGACCTTCTCAGGGACTACCTACAGGGATTCTAGCTTCATTATACTTTGACCTGCTAGGCCTTCCTTTGAAATCTTGTTGGAAGCCTTCATGACCACCTCACAACAGCATCCTGCATTCCTGCAGAACCAGCAACACTTGGTTGAAGCCAGTGTATATCTCCATCTCAAGCAGTACTGAAGCCTCTTGGAACCATGGCTGTGGCAGCCTTTGGGTGTCTGAACATGATGAAACTCATTTCTTGTGGTTCCTCTTCTCAAAGGAATTTTTATATCATATGAATATGATTTGCACATAGGATCTTGCCAATTCCTGAAATGCTCTTAAGCATTCTCCTCTATTGCCTCTGTGTAATTTGTTTAGCATCACAGCAATGCATTAACAAACACAACTTCCTGAAACCCAGTTTTACTCAAACTTTTTTGACCGAAATGCAAGTTTGCACTCTTACTTCTTCTCCATTTTATCACAGTAAACCTGGATAAAGCTGAGGGAAATATCCATACCACTGCCTGAATGTTGTACTGCCTTGAAATTTCCTCCACCAGATTAACTGGTACATCATCTCTAAATAATCCACAAAAACATCACAGGACATGTGCACAATGAAGTCAATATCTTTGCCAGAATGTAACATAAATGTCTTCTAGTTTCTTTTCCAATTTAGAGTCCTTCTCCTCTGAAATCTCATGAGCACAGTCTTTCCTATCAACAGTCCTATCAGCATTTTGATCTTCAGAACTTCCACTAGAATCATGATAAGCTTCCTTTACAATGGTCAAAGCTTTTCCAGCTTACATCTTTGAACACAAGAACACAATTCTTCTCGTACTAAGAGAAGCTATTTAAAATTTCTATCCCAAATACCAAAGTCCACACAAGTTCCTGAACCACATAGTCAGCCTAGTCACTGCAAGCAACTCACCTATTGGTACCCATTTCTGTTTTAGTAAGCTGTTTTTGTCTCTATGACATAAGAGATGACAAGAATAATTAGAGGAGGAAAAGTTTATTTCTCAAGACTTCAGAGGTAGGATTAATCAGCTGTGTTCATAACTTTGGGCCCAAGATGAGGCAAAACATCATGTTAGAGGAGTGTGATGGAAGAAAGCAGCTCAGGGAATGGCCACTGGGAAGCAGAGAGAAACTCTCTAGGCACAAAATATAAACCCCAAAGACATGTTCACATGGACCTATTACTTCTAGTCAACTACTACCTGCCTACACTTATCTCCTATTAAGGAAATGCTTCATTTAGGGTCTTATAACCCAATCATTTCACCTCAAATCTTTCTTGAATAATCTCACCCATGAGGTTCTGGGGGGACACCTCATATTGAAAACTAGTACTATAAGAGGTCAGACTAATGGAAATTGTTTGAATGGTCTCTGGAGTAGAACTATAAGAGGTCAGACTAATGGAAATTGTTTGAATAAATTGTTTTATTTTGCAACTATTGGTTTGGTGTTTGCTTATTGTATGGATTCCCTGGTCACTCCATCCCAACCCAAAGAGAGTCCAGTCTCCATGTGCTGGCAAATAATATAAACTGGAAAAGATGCAATTCTGATCCTGATACTCATATTGGAACAGTGCACAGACATAATCTCCTACCAGCCACATGGTGTATGGCGGTCTGGTGTCCCTGCTGCCTGTTGCGTCACTGCCAACACCATCCAGCTATGGTTTCTGCTTGACCCTGCACACTACACTGATATATATGCTGCCCTTCCAGGACCAAAGATATGAGGGAACAGGCTAATGAGGGGAGAGGCTAATGATGAGAATTGGGGCCACAGTGCCTGCAATACAGGGAATAAGCCCCAGTCTGACTGTAAATATGTAAAAGAAGGTGATAGTTATCTGTGTTGGTCACTGTCACAACATGTTCCCAGCTATGATGCTCCACATGTTGGACCAACCAACCACACGGTTGCACATCCAGGTAGCAAAGCCAGATGCTGTGAGCCCTGGCATGGCTTGCTTTTGCAATTGCTTCCACTCCTGTAACTAAATGGAACATCTGTCCACACCTTTGGGACTATTGGATCTAAGATGTCTATGCAAACCATGACCTACCACACCGCCAACTGCTGTTTCTCCTAACCATGATTCAGTCCCTGCAGGTGTCTTGGTTTCCCAGAAGAGTCTGCTTGACCATTGCAATGGTCACGGGCCTGGCCACAAATCTCCACATGTCCCCACCCAAATTAGAAGTCCTTTTATGTCCCCATTCCTTTTGTTAAAAAAAAAGAGAGGAGAGAGAGAGAGAGAGAGAGAGAGAGAGAGAGAGAGAGAGAGAGAGAGAATTTTAATATTTTATTTTTTAGTTTTCGGCGAACACAACATCTTTATTTGTATGTGGTGCTGAGGATCAAACCTGGGCCGCACACATGCCAGGCAAGCGTGCTACCACTTGAGCCACATCCCCAGCCCCCCATTCCTTTCCTTAAGGAGCATACATTCCTTTCTCTCCCATACATGATAGGTGAATTCAGTAGCCCATGAAGACTGGCATATGATACAAATTGGGACTAGCAGGCATGTTCATGGACCTGCCCTCTGTCTATGTGAACACAATTCTTCTCATACTAAGAGGAAGAGGGAAAATGTGAGTGTAGAAGGGTGTAAACAGTAAGACAAACAAGTGCCCATGGTTTCCAGGACCTGGTTCACTTTTTGTGTGTGTGGCATAGGAAGAGCTGAGTTCTGCAGACGCTACTATAATCTGTGAACACCCAAGTGGAGACAGGACAATGTTAACAATTCATGCACTTCAGTAAAGGAGTCCCCAAGATCATGTTCCCATGGAATAAGTCACCATTCCATAGCCATTCCTCCTGCTGCCAGGCTGGACTCCTTCAGCTGCTTTATCTAGAATCATAGGCTACAGGTGTACGTAGGCTACACTGTGTGTGGCTCAGAGGGGACTTCCCACTGTGTCCTTGGTGGAGATGCCACTAGAGAGGTTCAACCTCTTATTCTGCAGAGACAGGGAGCCACGATACCTGTTCAACACCCAACTCATGATCAGTGAATCGAGAAGTGTGGAAGGACTGGGAAAAACTTGGGACGAAGAGTTTCCCAGGCTCCTCCTACAGGGAGGACTGCATACTCCACACACATTTGCAGTCCTGTGGGCAAGCAGGGGCACTATAGCTTCAATGACTTGCTAGAACACATCCACGTCCCTGAGACCCTCAGCAACATGAAGCCCTCTAGGACCTGGGTCACCTCCTGACACCCCTTTTCAATCTGAGGATGAAGGACTTGGTGTGCATAGATCTACAAAATATCACTTTTTGCATATACATCACATTCAACCAGAACAAACAGCTTAACTCAGTTCAATGCATAACTCACATGGAAGGGTTAAAGGAACAAAGTCATAAGTTACTTTAGTTTCTATTTTTTTAATGTGTGTGTGTATGTGACTCAGAATCATTACAGCCAGTTTTAATGCACATTCAACAGTAGTGCCTTGTGGGAGCACCAGGTGAGGCAGTAAATGCAGAAAGTGGTTTTTAACCCTGACAGGCCAGAGGAACACCAGAATTTGATTATGGTTTTTCTCTCTAAACAGAAATGCATCCATAATCTAGAAATTCATGGAATTTATTGGAAAGTGACAGAAATGCACCAGGCTGCTTAGATTACTCTGCCTGGCTTTTGCCAGGTTCCAGCTAGCTGGGCTTCCAGACAGGGTGGGGAGTGTGCAGGAAAATTTAAGGACTTTCCAAGCATATCAGCTATTCCCACAGACACTATTGACTCTGCCATGCTAACCAGTCAGTGTCTGTGGGGACAGTAGTTAAATTACATTTATTGATAGAGAGCCAACCTAAACTTACCACTGTTAAGTTTAGGTTGACTCACTTATTGTCATTGTGCCTTTGTATACAGGGAAGAAATTTCCTTCTCATTTCTACCAGTGTATCACGTAGCCACCCCCAGGTGTCAAACACAGTGGACACCAGAAAATGAATAGTTATTCTTTTCCACATCTAATGGAAGTCATGCTATTTGGTTTCCTTAAAGGAAGACATATATACATTCAATTCCATAGGGCAGTTGTCCAGCAGCTGTGTCCATGAGCTGCAGCTGTGGCTCTAGTTTTCACATTTGCTTCCTCTGCACCAAGGTGGCTGACTGAAGATGCCACAGGAGAGGAGAAGAGGAGGACAGTGGTATCTCAATGTACAACCAGGAATCATTTTATTCTACACATCTATTAGGATACTGTCCATTATATAAATACCTTATCTCTAAGGGTAAAATGCAACAGGAGTGAATACATACAAATTGGATTATTCAGCAACACATAAGAACCTGATCAATCAAAGAGAATAGTACCAGCCTGTGTCCCATCACCACATTTACAATACCATATTTCTTGTTCAAGTTGTCCTGTGGATTTGGCAAAGAAAAGTATGTCAACAATGAAGTTGTTACAGACCACAATGAAATTAAAAACTCATGCAGAGATGAAAGATTATCTTCTGGTATTTTTTTTCTATTTGTATTTCTTGGTCTAGTCCCTTTGCCCATGGACCTAGCAACCCACACCACTGAGGCCCTTTTACCATTCCATGGCCAATAAATTCAATTGTTCCCCTATGGTAGCTTCTGTAGCAACAAGTACTGCTTAAGGTCAGAGCTGCCGCACCATCCCATAACCTATTGTCAAACTGTGTAAATACCATGTGGAAGAACAAAGTCCATTGTTGCTTTTCCCACAGGAAAGCACAGTGTGTTCCAATGGGGAAGTTGTTCCAAATCTTTGGCCTCTTCCATAGCTGTGACCAAGGTCCAAAGTGAACTCCTTTATTGTTTTGATATTTTCATGGAACCCATTCAAATCCATCAGGGCAGGAAAAGAAAATTTATAGGTGTGTACTTGAGCTATTATACCCAAGAATTGTAGTTTCTCTACAAAGATTTTAGTTTAGAAAAGTACTTGAGATGTTCTGATTCCCAATCCCACCAGGCCAGATTTTTACTAAATCAAACAATGTCTTTAACATTAGTCCTAGGTATGGAGTACAGTGATGAAAACATCTCAATATCTAGGAAGGTCTTGTCCACAAGGTCAGAGCTGTGTCTGGGAATTGGGAAAATTTGTTCTTTATTACAACAGCAGGACACAACCAAATAACCCCTGAACAAATGAGAGACACCCCAGGTTTTCACACCTCCTCAGTCTTGGAGGTGTGCCAACACTCTTTGACCTGCTGTTTCTAGGTGGAATAAAGACAAAGAAATTAAAACCACATCACCAAAATAATAAAACATCTGTATTCTGGTTATGTCCAGGTGATTGCTCCCAACACATTTCAAAATATGATAGACTAGGAAAATGTCCTCATGAAACAACAAAGTCCATTGTTGCCCTCCCGACATGAAAGTAAATAGAATTCCCTCATTGGAACTCTAATATTTCCTTTGCCTTCTAGTTCTCCCACCTTCTAAGATATATTCTATGTAACTTCACTTCCTCATCTTTTCAGTGGATCCCATACAGCTACAACCTGTGTGGTTGAGAAACATCAAATGCCAATAAATGGATCAGAAATGACCCCAGGCTTCCATTGACACTGCCTCATAGCTACTTGGAGAGTGGTCCTTAGGTTCTTCTGTGTATGGTTTATTATCAGGACCAGCGCAGATTGATGCATGAAGGACCTACTGCATCCTAATTCCCTTAGGAAGTCTTGAATTTCCATGGATTCCCATCACAGGGTGCCATGAGTAACTTTAACTATTGTGTCAAGCATAATTTCAGGAAGCTATCAGCCAGGACAATAAAGAGATGGCATGTCCTCATTTACAGCTGAAGTTACATTGTTGTAATGTAGGGTAGGTGGTGACTGATGTGCTCTTACTCATTTCACTCTCTAATAAGAGTATATATTCAGAACCAGTGTCCCAAATTCAAATAGCCATTCTATTATACCTTCCATAGCTTTCTGTCTATTGTCAGTTTATCAAGCAGAGTGTCATCTCTCATGGACATACGCATGTGCTGGAGGGGAGAGGGCAGATCCTCACCCTCCTCTCCCAGTGACATTGTATAATGTGTCTTCACCTTTTCAGTTATGACCCACCTGTTACTTGGCACTGGTACTTAAATTGGCTCATCCAGTGTGCTTCCTCTTCTTCAGAGGTACTGGATTTACAAGGATCCCATTTATGGAGATCCAGTCCTGAACAAGTATTCCAAGCTGTAGAATCTATGATACCTCAATCACCTCCCTTTCCCTCAACTAAAGAAAACAGAGTAGAGAGCCCAAGTGCAGCCAGAGGAATCATGGTGGCTGAGGAGCAGGAGGTGGGTCACAGAGAGACAGATGGGCTGGGCAAAGAGTAAAGGGGTGCCCCTAGCCAGGGTTAAGTATCACTCTCCAACCCTCTGGAGACTCAGGGAGACCTAATTACCATGAAACAAAGTCCTGAGACCCATGAGTGAATATCTTGCAAGAAAGTGCCCAGGTCTTCATTGCCTGAACCTCTGTCTTCCAAGTAATCTAGTGTGTTAGTGATGCTCTCCATTGAATTTTTAATTTGTTTATTGATTCTTTCATGTTGAGGATTTCTGACTCATTCTTCTTCAGGGTCATTATCTCCTTAATGAAATGACCTTTCACTTCTTGAATATTCTCTTTGATTTCATTTCTTCAATTGTCTTTTACCTCATAGATCAGTTTAACCATGAACTTTCTGAATTCCGTCTCTGACATTTCCTCCACTATGGTGTCAGTAGAGTCTACTGTTGGGGGTTTGTGTGTTACTTGGGATCATTTGCTTTTTCATATTGTTTCTGTGTCTACCCATCTATATGGATGGGTCTGATGCTACCTTATGAGTTTATAGTGTCCCTCTATGTCATTAGTACCTCACTGATTTGGGTGGGGGGAGCCCAGTGATAGCAATAATGTATGCAAACATTATATAGCAGTAGATTAGGTCCTTAGTTCCTATTTGGATAGCTAGTTTTCATTGGTAGGATATGTAGAGACAGTAGGATCAGTAATTTTTCCATAATTAAAAACAGTAGATAATCATACATTATATGCAGCTTAAAATCAGACAATGAGTTTTATCTATGAATTCCACCATCTTAATTATAGCTAAGACATTGATGGTAGGGGTTGATGTTAATGTATCTCAATTAGTATTAACAAGTAATAATGGCAGAGTGGAGTATGAGGAAAGAAGATATAGAAGGGTAGAAAAGTGTTTGCAATTTCAAAAGGTGAATAGGGAAGATGCAGTGGTAACTTAGGAAATGTTGCTAATGTGAAAAGGGAAGAAAACCCAGCAGAATATAAAGGAGGAGAGAGAGAATGACATTTTGATATTAGGAATAGAAAAAGAGAGGGGGAGACAAGAGTAGTGGCAAAGATGATACACAAAACAAAATCCAAATAAGCTAATCAGAATCCCTAACCCTCACAATACAGAGCATGGGAAAATGACACCTTCAGGGGAAAAAAAGTAAAGGAAAAGGAAAAGAAAGGCTAGAAATGAGGAGAGTGAAACAAATATGAATATGTGTAGAAGTCCTTGAATTACTCAGTACACATTAAAATAAAACAATTACCCTTCACACGAAAAGAAATCCAAATGGTCAACAAATATAGAAGAAAAGTTCAACATCTCTAGCAGTTAGAGAACTTAAAACTACACTGAGATTCCATCAAAGTGTGAAATATGATATGTCAAGAACTATGTAATGTTTTGAACAACCAACAATAAAAATTAAAAAAAACTATCTACCTATCTACTTACCTACCTACCTACCTACCTACCTTCATTGTGATAAATCCTGAGAATACAAAGGTCATCTTACAATATCTTCAAAGATTATAAATTTCCAAATTTCCAAACATTTACTGGATTTCCTCCTGCAGTTTTTTTTCCTATCATTGGATTTTCTCAAGATAAGGTCAGCCATTGGACTAGACATCCTCTTAAGAGTCTGCCTGGAAGCAAAACAGTGGAATTTTTTTTTAACTTTTTTTTTATCAATTCTTTTTTTTAATTTTTTATTGGTTATTCAAAACATTACAAAGATTGAAGAATCACATCGGTTACACATCCACATTTTTACATAATACCATAATAGTAACTGTTGTATTCTGCTACCTTTCCTATCCTCTACTATCCCCCCTCCCCTCCCCTCCCATCTTCTCTTTCTACCCCATCTACTGTAATTCATTTCTCTCCTTATTTTTTTCCCATTCCCCTCACAACCTTTTATATGTAATTTTGTATAACAATGAGGGTCTCCTTCCATTTCCATGCAATTTCCCTTTTCTTTCCCTTTCCCTCCCGCTTCATGACTCTGTTTAATGATAATCTTTTCCTCCTGTTCTTCCTCCCTGCTCTGTTCTTGGTTGCTCTCATTATATCAAAGAAGACATTTGGCATTTGTTTTTTAGGGATTGGCTAGCTTCACTTAGCATAATCTGCTCTAATGCCATCCATTTCCCTGCAAATTCCATGATTTTGTCATTTCTTAGTGCTGCGTAGTACTCCATTGTGTATAAATGCCACATTTTTTTTGATCCATTCATCTATTGAGGGGCATCGGGGTTGGTTCCACAGTCTAGTTATTGTGAATTGTGCTGCTATGAACATCAATGTGGCAGTATCCCTGTAGTACGCTTTTTTGAGGTCTTCAGGGAATAGTCCGAGAAGGGCAATAGCTGGGTCAAATGGTGGCTCCATTCCCAGCTTTCCCAGGAATCTCCATACTGCTTTCCATATTGGCTGCACCAATTTGCAGTCCCACCAGCAATGTACAAGAGTACCCTTTTCCCCACATCCTCGCCAGCACTTGTTGTTGTTTGACTTCAGAATGGCTGCCAATCTTACCGGAGTGAGATGGTATCTTAGGGTGGTTTTGATTTGCATTTCTCTGACTGCTAGAGATGGTGAGCATTTTTTCATGTACTTGTTGATTGATTGTATGTCCTCCTCTGAGAAGTGTCTGTTCAGGTCTTTGGCCCATTTGTTGATTGGGTTATTTTTTTTCTTATTCTTTAATTTTTTGAGTTCTTTATATACTCTGGATATTAGGGCTCTATCTGAAGTGTGAGGAGTAAAAATTTGTTGCCATGATGTAGGCTCCCTGTTTACCTCTCTTATTGTTTCTCTTGCTGAGAAAAAAACTTTTTAGTTTAAGTAAGTCCCATTTGTTGATTCTTGTTATTAACTCTTGTGCTATGGGTGTCCTATTAAGGAATTTGGAGCCCGACCCCACAATATGTAGATCGGAGTCAACCTTTTCATCTATCATACGCATAGTCTCTGATTTGATATCAAGGTCCTTGATCCATTTTGAGTTAACTTTTGTGCATGGCGAGAGGAGGGGATTCAGTTTCATTTTGTTGCATATGGATTTCCAGTTTTCCCAGCACCATTTGTTGAAGATGCTATCCTTCCTCCATTGCATGCTTTTAGACCCTTTATCGAATATAAGATAGTTGTAATTTTGTGGATTGGTTTCTGTGTCCTCTATTCTATACCATTGGTCCACCCGCCTGTTTTAGTACCAGTACCATGCTCAAAACAGTGGAATTTCCCACTAGAAAAAACAAGAAATGTTAATGTTGGCAAAACTGAATCAGAACCACACCTTGAGGCACAGCACTGTTTTTCATGGACAATCTATTATACCATTAAACCTGATTTTAAACCATATTCATAATAATTGGCAAAGAATTATAAAAATTGCCACATGAAAATTTTTATTTCTTTTTTGCATGTTAACATATAGTACTTACAGATAGATAACAGTAATGGAATCCTAAATCTAATAACATTTGGTGAATCATGAAGATGTATATTTGTAGTCACTTAATAAATGCTGTTATGAATCGAAAAAAAAATCAGCCTGTCAATTTCCAGAAATATTTTCTGAGATCGAAATTGGAATCCCAAAACTATAGATAAATTTGCAGAAAACTGACAGTTCTACAATTTTGTATCTTTTCATGCATAAGAATGGTATTAATTTCTCTAAGCCTTATTAAGTTCCTTAATAATATTTTGTAGTTTTGTGTAAGTTGTATTTCTATTAGATTTGCTCCTAAGAATTTGATATTTTTAGAGCAAATATAGATTTTCTTACTTTCTAATTACTATTGTTCATATAAACACATAAATTAACAATTGTGTCTAAATCTTTCTTATAGAAACCTTGCTAAAATAATTTTAATCATTTGACTGGAGGTTCTTTGGATTACCCTATATACATAATCATAACATCCACAAATAATGACTATTTTATATCTTTCAAACCTTATCTGTATTAATTTCTTGGCCTTGTTTCTAGAAACTTCAGTGTCATATTCAATAAAATTAGCATGAGTGAATAAATTTTTTTCATTCCAGGTCTTATAAGTCAAGCTTTTAATATTTCAAATTTAATTATAATGTTTGCTGCACGCGTTTTATAAATACCTCCATGTATACAGTGTCTGCAAATTAACTGTTGCTTATTTCCCAACTTTTTAAGTCATGGGAAGGTAGTCAATTTATTATATATATATTTTCCTACCTCTAAGGAGATATTTGTTTTTTTTTCTTCTTCTTCATATTGATGTGGAAAGTTACCTTGATTTTTAATGGTAAATGCTCTCCTAAAAATAAACTCATTTTTTATCCCAATACAGTTTCCTTTTATAGATTATTAACTGGATTTGATTAAAAAAATATGTTGCTTCAGATTTTTGGATTTATATTCATTAGAAAGACTGGCCTATAATAGCCTATGTTTTGCCTTTTTTGTGACGTTTTTGTCAGATGTTGCAATTAATGATGATTTTGTCAGATGTTGCCTAATAAAATAAGCATTATTTCTTTTATATAAGTTCAATAAATTTACCTGGGCTTGGAGTGTTTATGAGAAGATATTTAATTATGGATTTAATTTCTTTTGTAGACATTTCAATATCTTGAGCTGAAACCTTGATTTTAGCCTTTCTTTTCCCATCGGATGCATTCATACATAAATTTTCTAATCCCACAGCTTTTGGTGTATCTATTGTATCACCATTATGTTTAAAATGTTTTCTAATTTTTGATTATTTTCTTTGATTCATAGGCTATTTATAAGCATGATGCTTGAATTCTCAATATTTGGGCATTTGGGTTATATTTTCTTATGATTTTTTAGCTTAATATTATTTAATTTTGTGTTGTCAGAAAACATATGATTTGCACCCTTTGAAATGTTTTGATACTTGTTTTATGATCCAGCAGATAGTCAATTCTGATTAGATATTTTATGAACAGTCAAAGAAAGATTTTAGGGGCTGGGGTTGTGGCTCAGCGGAAGAGTGCTTGCCTAGCATGTGCGAAGCACTGGGTTTGATCCTCAGCATCACATACAAATAAATAAAATAAAGGTATTGTGTCCATCTACAACTAAAAATATTATAAAAAAATAAAAGACTTTAGGTTTAGTTGAAAATTGGGTGGATACGACTCAAATAAACCACATCTGGTTTCCAGGGGAGCAGAACTAGACAGTTAACCAAGGGGAAATTCTCATGCAGAAAGGCAAAGGAATTTGTTACCATTTTTATTCAGAGTGGACATCAGGATATTAGAAGACTCTTTCTCCATTTACCTTATTGTATTTTGGTTACTTTTCTTGCTTTTTATTTCACACATTCCCTTATGCTCTTAAACAATTTGGTATAGTTTTAAAGAGAATTAATTAAGAGAACTACAAGGATTTCTCATATTCTCCCTCACCAATAAATTCACCAGGTGTTCATAGTTTTGCTCTGTTCTCTTTTTCATTTTTTCTTTATACTGTTAGACTCAGTTTACCAATAATTTTTCTATGGTTTAGTTCTTCAGGATTCCTGATGGAGACTTGTATGACTCTCACAGCCTTTGCCTTGTGGGCTCTGACCCCCCTGTCTTCCTAGAGTAAAATGATGTGAAAAGTCCATGTTACTTTCTGCTGGGCTTGTTAGTCCCCAGTCCCAAATCACTTGATTACAACATGCCTGTACTGAAAAACCGAGTCCCAAGAGTGGGCCTGACCTTGCCTCCCTTTTCTAAAGCAGTTAGCCTCAAAGTCTTGGGAACCTCAAACTCCACCCAAATCTCTGCATTTCAGCAGTCACCCTCCCTCTGACGTTTTTGTCCTCTTTGCTTTGCTTTAAAAATTGGCAAATGACCCAAGCAGAAAAGTTGATGCATGAAACAAAGCCTGAGAAAATTTCCTTTTATCCAGAGTCTCAAATCTGCTTACCACATTAACATTCTCATACCCTCAAACAGAAATTTTTTTAAA
This sequence comes from Callospermophilus lateralis, assembly GCF_048772815.1. Taxonomy (NCBI): domain Eukaryota; kingdom Metazoa; phylum Chordata; class Mammalia; order Rodentia; family Sciuridae; genus Callospermophilus; species Callospermophilus lateralis. The sequence goes on from NC_135308.1 coordinate 47,250,903, forward strand.
AAAAATATATAGCTTTAATTTGTTTTCAGTAGTAGCACTAATTTGGTATCTAGCTGCGATCTAAATCCATTTCCTTCATATTTGTACCATGCTTGAGGCTGCTGTTTTTTTAGTCATATATGTAGTCTGCTGCTTTCCTGTTATTCAAGTGCAGATTTATCTTTTACATTTTTCCACCTGTAAAAGTACACAAACTCCAGTAACGTCATAATATGCACATAACAAGTTTTTGTTAAGACTTACATTTTATTAGAAATATATCAATATTTTCAATATTTTAATTCATATAATGTACTGTGATTTCATGCCTTTGTGATTATGTTTAGAACCTACCGCCTTCTCCCATAGTCTAGGATAATCTCCCCATCTCAAGAGTTTTAATTTAAGTCACATCCACAAATTACGTTTGCTTTATAAGGCAACACACTCAGATTGTGTGTAACAGGAAGCGGATATATTTTGAGGGTTTGTTATTTAACATACTACATTAATTCACCCTCACAATATCTCATAAAAATAACAATTGCTTTTAGAAAGTGACAATCATATTAGGAAGGCTTTCCATTTTAATTTCAGTGTTAGAACATGCTTCTTGATGTCCCCTGTTTATCTGTGCTGTTCTGGACTTTTTATTTTTTTACCTGGCTTCACGATTGCTAGCCTGGTCTCTCTACCTTTTCAATCATTTTCTAAATACCCTTGACCTTTCTTTTTCTGTTTCATGAATCCCAGAATTCGTGGAGCAAATCTTTCAACAACTTCCTGAAAAAGAGCTCATAGAGATATGTTTTTATTTTTTTATTTTTCTGTTCTCATACATTTCTGAAAATATCTTTGTCTTTTTTTTTCTCATTTGATTGACAGTGTGTTCCTGGAGACTTTTGGAGGTCTTCTGTAGCTAATTCTGTTCTGTTACTTAAGATGCCACTAAGGTAACAGATCTCAGCCCATTTGTATTCAGATGGGGCTTTTCTATCAGTTATGGATAATCAGCTGTAAGTGGAGGTCATATGTAAATTCTGGACCAAAGCATTTGAGAGCCAGTATAGTCTACAAACTTTCTTTAATCCATTGTCACAGCTCACTTGGATGCCAAGTACTGAGATGGAGGAGCTGTAAGTCTAAGCATTCTTGAATCTTGGAGTCACTGCTCGTAGGATGCTACTCTGGATAGCTCATCCTGGAGTGCATGAGTGAGAAGTAAACTTAAATATTTAGCTCTGAGGTTTTGAGGTTGGTTGTTATCATGCAATAACAAAGCCTATCCTGACTAGATGGATTTGGAAGTATTTCTCCTCTGTCTTTTACCTTTCAGTGCTCTCCACAGAGGAGTCCAAAGTCTTTTAGATTTGTGATTGCTCTATAGAGCATTTTTTCTCCAAACTAGTTAGGATTTTCTCTTTCTCTTTATAATCAGTGTTCAGAAATGTCATAATATAATATCTTGTTGTAGGTGTTCTCATTTGACTTGTAGATGCTTCATGGGTTCTTTCATCCAGAAAATCACTTTTTACTTTTAATGAATTTTATTGTATTTGAAAATTATCCTTCCTTTCATCTTCTGTGGTTTTTTTTTTTTTTTTTGCAACTTTATATAGTTGGGTATTATACTTCCTGTGCTAGACCTCTATTTTTTAAAATCTGTATTATCCAGTTTTGTATATCTCAGTATTTTCTCCTGTGATGTTTTCTCAACTTGATTATCTAAATATTTAATTGGTTTTTAAAGTCATTTTTTAAAAAATATTTTAATTCCCAAGAATGTTCTTGTTTTTTTGTCTATCTTTTCATAGCAGTCTTTTCATTTTATGGATTATTTTCAATTTCTGAGAGTGTGGTATAGTTTTATAATATTCTCTGTTCCCCAATACAGTCTCTCTTCTCAAATGATTTGTGTTTGCTTCTGAGAAGTTATTTGCCTTTATATTAAAGTTGTTCACCAAATATTAGTTGCCCTCTTATTTTTATGAGTAAGGTGCTGAAGGTAGTAAGAAATTACTTGTGTTTGAGCAGGACTTAGTGAATGACTGGCTTCAGTACAAATTATAAAACAAATATTTAGCCATTTTAGGAAACCCGCAGAAGTCTATACCTTCAGGTATTATTTTTTTTAGGGAGGGGGGAATGGACAGCTAGTTTACCCAAAAATTAATTCCTTGATTTTCTATTTGTGCTCTAAATTGACTATCAGTTTCCTGAGACCAAAGTATGGGAAGACTTTGGGGATATTAGAATGAGTCCCCTTTTAATAAGATATTCCATGTGTTAAGTGTCACCAAGTCAAGTGTCTCTCTGATTCAGCCTCTCAATTTTCAAGTATACAGTGGAAGAAAAATCTGTAATATAGAGCAAATAAGAGAAAATGGGAACAGAATTCTGCCTATTGAATTTATCATCTCATTCACAGAAGTTGGCTGAAACAGCGCTGCTTGCAAAGCACAGTGTCAAGACAGGACTGTCAGACGTGTCAGCTGATTTGTGATCCTTCTGACTTCCTTCATGAAGTTTATAGTGTCTTTCATTGCAGACTGTGATAATAGCCAACTTCTCGTGGATCACTGACTGAATAAAAGAGAGTAGCTAACTCTAACAGTGCATCTAAGTCTGTGTATACAAATTTAATTAAAACAACTGATGTCACTATCAGTGCATTTATGAGGGCAATTACATCTAGTAAGACAGGGGGGCCCTAATTAATAGTTCTCACTTTATTTTATTTTTGGTTGAAGAAGGAGGTACAATACGATACAGTTCCTTAGCATTTGGATTCCAAATGAGGAGAGCCAAGAGCATCATTTTTGGATCATATAAATGATGGTAAACTTAGATTCACACTGATTTTAGATAATTTTGTTTTGAGCGAATATAAAATTAAACTTTTATATTTAATGGCAAGTAAAAGTTAATTAAAAATGGAGAGTCTACAGAATTGGAAATTAAGCCTAACCCCATGCAAAAGATACTGTATTTCTTAGTAACCATTTGAGATGTAATTTGTGGATGGTGTTCTCGGATTTATCAGGCTGAATGTACCCATGCCTAAAAACTGGTGCATTTTCAAACTGAATGTCATAATTTTACTGGGACTCTGATTTTTCCAAATGATATGAACCTGCTTTATGGTCAAATATAGGTCATTTAGTATGACCTGATGATTTCTGCACCTGTTAGGAAGGACTCAGGTGTGGGGTGTGTCAGGAAGTCCCTGCTCTCCTGTCTCAGGTAGCCAAGACTCTTGATTATAGCCAAGTGGCTTCATCTAAGAAAACACAGACTTGACAGATTGTTCCTAATGGAGGCAGGAAATTCCCCTGATTGGTTTAAGTTATTCTAGTTCCCAGATATAATTTATATGAAGTCAGGGGGTGAAAATGTGAAATAGTCTTCATTCTTTTCACTCCTACTGTATTATAAACAGTTTTTTGTATACTTATTACTTTGTAGGATTTTTCCCTCTTGTTAGAGAACCATGATAGTCTTTCAGGGCCCAAATTAGAAAGGAAAAATTTTAATTGTGTGTTATCACTTTGAATTATTCAGAATATAGAGAGAGGTACTTTCCAAGGAAGAACCAGTGTCCTGAGTATGACAGTGGAGATTGATCATAAACAAACCTCTCCTGACTACCCGCTAAATATCAGGGATATATATGTTGCTTTATGTGGAGGTTTGAAACTCTGTGTAGATTTTGAAACAATTCAGTTAATAACGCTGAATGAGTAGAGGGTTGAGAAAACAGTGTTATTAATATTTTCTTATCAATATTGTCTTAAATTAAGGACTTTATCAAAAGAAGTGATAAAAGGTGCTGGGAAAACTGGAAATCCATATATAGTATAATTAAATTTAAACCCTATCTCTCACCCTGCACAAACATCAACTCAAAGTGGATCAAGGGCCTAGGCATTAGAGCAGAGACCCTGCACCTACTAGAAGAAAATGTAGACCCTACTCTCTACCATGTCGGCTTAGGAACCGACTTCCTCAACAAGACTCCTAAAGCACAAGAAATAAAATCAAGAATCAATAAGCAGAATGGTATCAAATTAAAATGCTTCTTCATAGCAAAGGAAACAATCAATAACATGAAGAGAGAGCCTACCGAATGGGAGAAAATTTTTACCACATGCACCTCAGATAGAGCATTAATCTCCAGGATATATAAGAAACTTAAAAACCTTAATGCCAGGGGCTGGGGATGTGGCTCAAGCGGTAACGCGCTCGCCTGGTATGCGTGCGGCCCGGTTCGATCCTCAGCACCACATACAAAGAAAGATGTTGTGTCCGCCGAAAACTGAAAAATAAATTTCAAAAAAGTTCTCTCTCTCTCTCTCTCTCTCTCTCTCTCACTTCTCTCTCTCTAAAAAAAAAAAAAAAAAAACTTAATGCCAGAAAAACAAATAATACAGTCAATAAATTGGCAAAGGAACTGAAGAGGTACTTCACAAAAGAAATATGATTGATCAACAAATATATGAAAAAATTTCAACATCTCTAGCTGTTACAGATATGCAAATTAAAACTACACTGAGATTCTATGTCACTCCAGTAAGAATGGCAATTATCAAGAACACAAGTAACATAAAATGTTGGTGAGGATGTAGGGAAAAAGCACATTCATATATTGCTGGTAGGACTGCAAATTATTGCAACCAACTGGAAAGCAGTATGGAGATTCTTCAGAAAACTGGGAATGGAACTGCCATTTGACTCAGTTATCCTACTCGGTGGTATATACTCAAAAGACTTAATATCAGCATACTACAATGATGTAGTCATATCAATGTTTGAAGCAGCTCAGTTCACAATAGCTAAGCTATGGAACAAACCTAGAAGTTCTTCAATGTGAATGGACTAAGAAAATGTGGTGTGTGTATACACACACACACACACACGCACGCACACACACAATGGAATACTACTCAACCATAAAGAAAATGAAATTATATTATTTGCCAGTAAATGGATGAAACTGGATACTATTATGCTAAGTGACATAAGCCAATCCCTCAAAACCAAAGGCCAAATATTCTCTCTGATATGTGGATGCTAAAACAGTAAGGTGGGGAGGGAAGAATAATAGTTTATTGGACTAGACAAAGGGGAAGAAAGAGAAGGGAGAGGGACAGGAATAGGAAGGACAGAATAAATTGGACATAACTTTCCTATGTTCATAAATGAATACATGACCAGTGAAACTTCACATCTCGTACTACTGCAAGAATGGGATCCTAATTGGAATAAGTTATACTCCATGTATGTATAATATGTCAAAATACACTCTACTGTCACATATAACTAAAAAGAACAAATTAAAATTTTAAAAAATGAGTAGGAAAAAATAAAAGAGTAAGCATGGAACCACCATATGACTCAGCTGAACCACTGCTCAGGATTTATCCTAAAGAATCAAAGTCATCATACTACAATGATGCCTGCATAGCCATGTTTATAGCAGCACAATTCGCAACAACCAAACTATGGAACCAACTTAGAGGTGTCCATCAATGGATGAATTTATATTTAAAAAATGTGGTCTATATACACAATGGATTTTTATTCAGCTATAAAACAATGAAATTATGTCATTTGCAGTAAAATGGATGGAAGTCGAGACGACTGTTAAGTGAAATAAATAAAACTCAGAAGGGTAAGGGTTCTATGTTTTCTCATATGCAGAAGCTAGACAGGAAAAAGAAAAGAAAGATGGGGCAGTTCTCATGAAAATCAAAGGGAGATCAGTAGAGGAAAAGGACCAAGGGGTGAAAGGTGAGGAGGGAGTGGGAAAGTGCTGGGGAGTGATATTGGCCAAATTATTATTGTTATATTGTGTATTGTGTGCATGTATGAATATGTAACAGCCAATTCCATTAGTATGTACAGCTAACAATGCATCAGTTAAAAATATGGGGAGAAAACAGAAATAAAAGGCTTTCTCAGAAATTCTCATGACTTGCCTTCAGATTTTGAGCCTTTTATTCATTTTCTGCTTTTAAAAATTAACCAATTATTAAGGAGAACAACTAACTCATTTTCTGGTTTTTAGTTAAGATTTTCCCCCAAGTGATATACAGTGGTGAATCTGTTGTCATTTCCATAATATATCCTTATACTTTTACTTCCCCCATCCTCCAATTTGCAAAGAACCTACTTAGAAAAAAAAATGTTTCACAAGAATAATTCAGTGCACATTTCACAAGTCATTTCAAATAATTTACATGAAATGTGGATAAAATGTAGGGGAAAAACTGCATGATAATATTTTTAAAAAACCCCACATTGTTTTTGTGAAAATCGGTCAAACCTGCAGGTATTCTGAAGATGATGGGAACACAGGGATGTGAGTTAAAATAGTGTAGATGATGGGTCAAATCTGCCTGAACTGAGCTACAGACAGAGCACAAAAGTGAGACAAAGAGGAGAGCAAATAAGGAAACTATGGAAAAGAAAAAAAAAGAGCTAGATTCTTAAATATTACTTCTCTTAAAACCAAAGATTTTGTGGATGATTATTTGGAGTGAAATTTGGAGCATTCTGGGTACAGAGAGAGATTAAGATTTGATTTGGGAATCAGATATTTGTAAGCTGAACTCAAGAGAAATTTCCATTCCAGTCACACCTGAAAACACGTCTGTTCTTATGACATTATGTGATGGAAGGATAAGGAAGCAGGGTTACTGTACAGCAGCAACCAGGAGGCCAAGATGGGAGTTTTAAGAAGACATTCTGAGCCAAAGGATATTTGAGGAGGAAGTGGACAAGCTGGAGCTCAGACAAGTTTATTTTACCTGGGGTAATGGCGCTGGATAAAGGTCTGATTGATAATAATAATTGAGAGGCTGCTCAGTCACCTGGAGCAGAATCCAGCACTTTACAGGACTTGGTTTCATAAGAAGGTGACAGGGACTTAACCTCTCCTCTGGTTAAGGTATCACATCAAGGACTTGGTTTCTGGAGGACATAAGTGGCCCTTGATTCTCCCCTTATGGAGGGGAGGCCATCCTGTCCTTAGACTCCACAAGTTGACACATAACTGCTTTTGCTTTCCCTTTTGCTTTTACTATATCTCTTGTCTGGTGAGAGCTATGATGTCCAAGTTTCTGACTTATTCTTTATACTTCTTGGAAACCTGCACAGAAGACCTGAGGTGATGTGGGCAACCCCAGAGGCGGTATAGGAATATTGTACAAGAATATCAGAAACATTTTTTAACCACCATGGGTTGCCAAATAGGGTGTGCTTAGCAGGAATGGAGTTTTCTCATGGGAGAAGCATTTCTTATATGAAACGGAGTCTCAGGGTAAAAACGAGTTTGTCTGGTCAAGGCACATATAGGTTGGCCCATAACATCTATATTACCCAAAGTCATCTACAGATTCAGTGCAATCTCTGTCAAAATCCCAGTGGTATTTTTCACAGAAATAGAAAAATTTTCTAAAATTTGTGTAGAATGTAAATGTCCCGAAGAGTGAAAGCAACCTTGAAAAAGAACAATGGAACTGAAGATATCACATGCCCTGAAAGCAACCTCAAAAAGAACAACAGAACTAGGGGTATCACATGCCATGATTTCATATAAAAATATGCAGTAATCAAGCAGGCATAAAACCAGATACGTAGATCCAGAGAAAAGATAGTCCAGCATAAACCCACACATATTTGGTCAAACAGTTTTTGATAAGGATGTCAAGAAAATACAGTATAGAAAGAGCATTCTCCTCAATAAATTGTGGGGCAAAGTTGGGGTATGCAAAAGAATCAAATTGGACTCTCACTTTATACCACATACTAAATGCATTGAAGTATGCATTAAAAGACTTAAAGGTAAAATCTGAAACCCACAGAACTCTTAGAACTCTGAGGTTGCCCACATCACCTCAAGTTTTCTGTGCAGGTTTCCAGGAAGCATAAAGAATAAGTCAGAGACTTGGACAATGTAGCTCTCTTACAAATGCATTAAGAAATGCATTTGTAAGATGTTCTCCATTTAGTTCCCATTTTTCTTGGGCAATGTACTAGAAAAAAACAGGAACAATTCACTTTGACATTGGTATTGGCAATAATTATATTTTAAATATGACACTAAAGCAAAAATAAATAAATGAGATTATATTAAACTGAAAAGATTCTGCACAGCAAAGAAACAACAAATTAAAAGGAAGGGGGAAATATTTGAAAAATTTGCATCTGATAAGAAGTTAGTATCCATAATATCTAAGGAACTCATACAATGCAATAGAAAAAAATAAAAACAAAAAACAAAAATAAAAATAAACTCAACCTAACTAAAAATGGGCAAAAGACTTGAACAGAGAGGACATACAAAAGGCCAACAGGTATATGGAGAGGTGTTCAACAACACTAAACTTCAGAGAAATGCAAATTAAAATCCAGTAAGATATCATTGCACACTTGTATGAATGGCTATTATCAACAAGCAAACAAACAAAAAATGTTGGCCAGGTGTAGAAAAAAGGGAATTCTTCTACAATATTAGTAGGAATATAAATAAGTACATTCAGTACAGTAAACAGTGTATCACAGATATGTAGCACACATCTATATTTTTTATCATATGCTATGATACTACAACATATTTGAAGACCATATATGTTACATAGATGTTCCTGCCTTTTCTCTCCCAATTTACCTTTGCTTTTGAGTCTCACTTATATTGACAGGCATAACCATAGTTTATTCACTTAAAATGATATATAGTATCTTACATATGAATAAGTACTAATTTTTAAATTAAAAATGGAACTTCTGTATGATCTATCAGTCTTGCTACTGGATATATATATACCCAAGGGAAATGAAATCAGTATCATGTGCAGATATTTGTATTCCCAAGTTCACTTAAGAATTATTCACAATAGGCAAGGTATGTAATTATCCTAAGTATTCATCAATGGATGAATGCATAAAGAAAATCTGATATTTATATATAATGGAAAATTATTCAGCCATAAATAGAAGGAAATCTTGCCATTGGAGACAGCATGGATGGAGGACATTTTATTACATGACATAAGCCAGATATTGAAAGATAAGAATGCTGTTATCTGACTTATATGTAGAATCAAAAAAGGCAAACTCTGAAGCAGAGTATAGAATGGTAGTTCCCAGGCTCTGAGGGTGGGATGTGTTTAGGTGAGAATTGGAAGATACTGATCAAAAGGGTGAAAGTATGTGTGTGTATGTGTGTGTGTGTGTGTATATATATATATATATATATACAGCATGTTGATATATAGTTAATAATTATATATTTCTTTTAAATTTGATGAAAGAACAGATTTTAACTATAATTTCTGCCTTCTCACCGTGGTAAGTTTGGTTGGTGATGGGTGTTTTAATTAGTGGTAATTGATATACAGGGTATATAGGTTTGTGTGTGTACATGTGAGTGTGTGCAAGTTGTATTGCATACGTTGAATATGTATAATTTTACTTTCCAGATAATATTTTTAAAATAAAAGAGCAGCGACACACAAAATTCTCTAAAGCTCCAAAGCCTCTCAAGATTACTTAGGAGTCTCTTTTTGGTTGTGAGCAATATAACTTCAACTTGATCTAATCTAAGAAAAAAAAAGAGAGAGGGAGTAAATTTTCCAGTGGTAAGAGATATCTTCTGTAATTCTAGTTCAGGATACATGCCAGAAATAGACCATAAGGAACTGGAGCAAATAACTGCAGATTGAAAATATTTGGGAAAATAGTGAACCGAATATGTACAAATTTCTTCCTTGTCATTATTTTCTGAACAATACAACAACTGCTTACACAGAATTTATACAGCATTAGGTATATAGGACATGCACAGCTTACATGCAAATACTACACCATTTTATATGAAGGACTTGAGCATCTGTGGATTTTAGTGCCCATGGGACTCTGGAATCATTCATCCTTGAATACTGAAGGATGACTGTGCATATGTGTGCATGTGTGTATGTGTGTGTGTGTGTGTGTGTGTGTGTGTGTGTAATTCATTTTATGCATAATGCATGCAACTGATATTCTGATGTTTTATAAATTTTTCAAGTGTAATAAAAATACATAAATATATCTGAAACCTATATACCCTTCACTCCAATTTAGTTCATATTAGCATTTTGTAGTATTTGTCTAAAGTCCCACTCCCATCTTTTTTTTCTATATCTCTACATTGAAATGGTCACTATGCTGAATTTTTAAATACTGTTCTTATGCACATATCTGTATTTTTCAACATAGACTGCTATGATACTAAAACACATTTGAAGACCATTATATTACATAAACTGTATTAATAGAGTTCCTGCCTTTTCTCTCCCAATTTACCTTTGCTTCTGAGTCTCACTTATATTGACAGGCATAACCATAGTTTATTCACTTAAAATGATGTCTCTGTCACATAAATAAGTGCTAGTGTCTGCTAGGGAATTTGCTATTTTTTTGTGATTACAAAGATTGCTAGAAGTAAACATTTGTGTACCACCTGACTCTGTTTTCTAGGGAACATTTCAGACATGAAACTGCAGACTCATAGGATTTGTGCTTTTCATTTCTAGCTTTACTAGGTACTTCTAAATTGTTCTTTAAAATGGCTTCATCAACTTACCTTTCCATTAGCAGTGTGTTTCTTCATCCTCACATCCCCATGCAAACTATTTTTCAGAAATAATTTAGAAATATTTTTTCTGAAATATTTTTCAGAAAGGCATTTGTTTTTTAATTTTTTTCTGCCTGAATTCCCATGATGTTGAACATCTACATATATTAATGAAATGATCCATGGCTTAAATTAGGTATCCCACTGAAAACTGGAAATCATTAGAACTGTCAACCATAGCAACATTACATATTAAGATACATGGGATGGAGCTAAATTCCAAACAAAGGCAGTTTTTTTTCCCCTTTGGCCCTTGGTGTTCCAACAAAGTGTTCCTCTGAGAATTCTATCTTCAGGTGCCTTGCATGTATTTGAGTTTAAAATGGGTATCATTACAAGTTCCAGGAAAACTGGAGTGAACTAATGGGATAGAGAATCTTCTGGGAGACTTTGGGATCTAAGAAGACACATTATAAATTTTGCCATCTTCATCTGGACCAAGTGTCAAACACCAGATATCCATGCACCCCCAGAGATAAAGCTGAAATTTTTTCAGTCCAACTCAAAGTCAGCTCTGAACTAAAATAGATGATGGTGAAGTGGGAAGCAAGTATAGGTGTATGAAGTTCCCTGAGGAGGAGGGCCTCTGGGCACTAGTGAGGAAAGGTGACCACTGACTATCCAAATCCAAACTTATTCTTGGGGTAGCTATACCCAGTCTTAAATTTTTAAAAAAATGCAAAGAAAGAAAATGAATACAGGGGCCAGAGAAGAATTTTAATATGTGATCACAAGCAAATTCCTAACATACTTTTTTTCTGTTTGGGGAAGACTGACAACTTCAAAAGGTAGCATTTGCCTCTGGGTCCACACATATTCTACATGTAGTAGTTGGTGGTGTCTAGGTTTGCACAGAGGAACCCTGAAGCCTGCAGAAGATATAAAAGAATTATACTCTTGTGATGTTGAGCTCACTGTCAGAGATTCCTTGGGCTCCCAGTCTTTGGGCCTTTTTCTGTAACTCTTGGTTTTCTCTCTAGCTCCTAGAATTAGCTCTCTTACTTTCTGCCTGTTCTCAGACACTATTTCTGCTGAGCATCCTCCTTCCCACAATCTCAGGCTTATTTTAAAAGCAGAATGAACTCTTAGAATGCTGGTTATGGCCTGCTGTATCCCTCAAGCTATTATACAACTTTGACTTTCTGAAGCTTTTCAAGTTAGCTAGAGAGGCAAGAAAGCAAGCTGGTGTGAAACAAGAATGAAGAGTTGTAGAATTTTGAAAAGTTCCAACAATGACAAGGAACAGAACTGATTGATGAGTTTCAACTTTAGTACCAGACAGAGCAGGTCAATCAGCAGTTATACCTGTAGGGGTAGGAAGAGCACAGTAATTCATTACAGAGATGAAATACTTTTTAGAAATGACAGTGGCAATAATAGTGCCACATACAAACATAGTGTTGTGTCCGCCAAAAACTAAAAAAATAAATAAATGAATATTTAAAAAAAATAATAATAGTGCCATCTGTTTGGGCTGGGTATGGTGGTATGTGTTTTAACACCTCATTTCCTTCAACCTCCACAGAAATCCTATAAGATAGACACTTACATAATGGGAGATCAGTTTACTAAGGGCTAAGTAACTTGCTGAGCTTCATACAGAATTTTTGTCATGGATATGGGAGGGAGGGAGGCTACCCAAATGTCACACAATTGAGTTAATCTTTGAGTTTTAAATTCACTGAAAAGTGAGCTGTACCTAATTACAGGAGCTGGCAAATGACAGCCAGTGGACCAAACGTGGCCCATTTTCTGCATTTGTAAATAAAGTGTTATTGTTATACAGTCACACTCATCAATTTACATTTATCTATAGTTGCTTTCACAGTGCAATGGTAGAGGTTCCTAATTGTGACAGATACCACATGACCTGCAAAGTCTTAAATATTTACCATCTAGCTCTTACAGAAAACATTTGCTAAGCCCTGCCCTGTTTCCCATTTCCTTTAGAGTTTTTTTCTTTAAAGAAACTTTGCTCTTATTTCTTTCTCTTCATTCCTTCATGTGAAATTCTAATATCCATTCCACAGATGGAGGTAAAGTATTCTTTCTAGATAATTCACCCATCTTTAGAAACTCAATTCTATACAAGATTGGCAGTTGCGCTCTTTCAATCTGTGTGGTAAAAAATCTCCTAATGTGATAGATTTCTCTAAGTCTTCAAACAGAACTATATTTTCTCTCTGTCTTCTAACTGAGGATTCTTGTGTGATTGCAGGACCTCTGAAGTGCAAAGATTTTAAAAAAAATCTGGGCCTGGGGACATAGCTCAGTTGGTAGAGTGCTTGCCTGCATGCACAGTCCCTGGGTTTAATTCCCAGCACCATAAAACAAAACAAAATAAAACAAATACAAATCTGGTGGCCATATTATTCTGTTCTTTATTCATGACATTCTGTATCTCTTACATTATTTTTTCCTGGTGAGAATTACAGGAATTAGTAATTAGTTCATGAAATCTTGCTTTAACACTATCATTAGATATGTCTTGTTCAAGGGAGTTTTGGGTGTTTACTGAGCAACTGCTTTAGTATGTATGATCATTCTCAACAAGAAAAAAGTGAGGAGAATATTTCTTCCATAGAAGTGTGTCACATCAGTTTTTGATTCACAGCTCCATGAAGTCAGATATTTTAACTATCTTATTCTGATCACTGGCCCTAGTATTTAATATTCTGGCTTACTGAATATTTGATGAATGAATGAATGAATGGCTATAAAGAAATACCTCAAGTCATGAGATGATTGAGTTGATTCTTTTTCTATGGTTCCACCAATTCTCAAATTTCTTATTCAGTATCTTACCTAGTTCTAGGACCATTGAACCCTTTGGTAGAAGAAATATAGAAAGTCCTGGTTTTCTAGCTCTGTTACTTGGCACTGTCTCAGTTTTACTATTGGTGTAAAATTTCTAGACTTTCCCTTTGTGACCAACCACCACCATACTACATTTATAAGAATGAGTTTGAGGGGAGGGAATGGGATGAGTGGAGAAACTTTGGATGGGGCAAAGGAGGGGGAGGGAGCAAGGGGGTAGGAAAGATGGTGGAATGAGATGGACATAATTACCTTAGGTACATGTGTGATTGCACCAATTGTGTGACTCTACTTCATGTACAACCAGAGAAATGAAAAACTCTGCCGCATTTGTGTACAATAAACCAAAGAGCTTTCCACTGTTATGTATAACTGATTAGAACTAAAAAAAAAATTAAAAATAAAAGAATGAGTTTTTTCCCCTCATTTGTATTGGTTTCTCATTGCTGCTATAGCCACAAATGTGGTGGCTTAAAGCCATATAATTTATTATTTCATAGTTCTGTAGAGGTCCCAAATTCTTCTCACTGAAACTGTAATCTGGAAGCATACACCAGACTTTCCAGAGGAGTGTTATTAGGAAAAAGCAGTAGGATTGACATGGGTGCTGTGCCCTTACTCTGTAATCTAGGAAGTGCCCTGCTTTCTAGTAGGAACAGATGTTAGGTATCAGCAGGACTGTGTTCCTTCTAGAGTCTGCTAAGGCAATGTTTCATTATCTTTTCCCATTCCTAGAGGTCGCCTGTATCCCTTGGCTTGTGGCCCCTTTTCTTCACCTTCAAAACTGGCAGCCTGGCATATTCACCTCTCCCTCCCTCCACTTCTCCCCCTGCCCCTATCCCTAAATTTGCTTCCTTTGTTACTTTTACTCTGACTTCATGCCTTACTCCCTCCTATAAGGCCATTTGTGGTGACTTGGGGGCTCACCAGGATAAACTCCTCATCTCCAGAGCCTTTCCTTAGTCACATCTACAAAGCCCCTTTTTCTTTGGATGGTAACATATTTACCAGATTCGAAGATCAGGAGGTAGATATCTTTGAGAGGGAATTATTCTCCCTACTACACTATTTTTCCTCCTTATCTAAATTGGCCCTGATTTCCTACCTAATAATTCAAAGTATCCCAGAGAAAGGAGTTACAAAAGGAGACTTCTTTGAACCTTTGCCTTTGGTTTCCACAATTCTCCCTGAGCCCTTAATTTATATCCTAGGTCCTGCCTTCAGTCTGGTTCTGAAGCCCCCTATTTCTCTGTCTGGAGTTTCACATAATTGCTTCTTCTGAGATCTACATCAAGTACAACATTGTACCATTTTGGGTTCATCTGATCTCTGCATCCAAACAGTACTCTTGACCCTGACCAGAGGCCAGATGGTGGAGACAATCAAGAAACAATGATTGAGGGGTAATGCTGCTATGGGAATACTTGGGTCAATCCACTTTGTTAAAAATGAAGAAAAGAAAAAAAAAAAAAGACTGTTAAACGCATATGATGCAGACCATGCCTCAACAACTCTCTTGTTTTTCTGATTGGTTGCCTCTTGATAACCTGTTTCCAGGTTTGCTTTACTTTTGGACTTTGAAAATTTGTTTGTTTTCTATCAACAGCATCATCTCCTGGATCTTGGATGAAGCATGATTCCTGAATATATGTAACTATTTACGAACTTGGGCTTGGATGTGACTCCTTTTACCTCCTGACCACTATCCTCCTTCAGTCAAACCTGGGTTCAGGGAAGAACTAGGGAGATTGCAACATAGAATCCTGGTACCTAACATGAATTTTTTAGTTGCAGTTCTCTTCTCTGTAAATATTAAATGTAGAGAGAAAAAAGGAAATAAGACTGAAATCAAATTAAAATCTTGGATACATTTCATTTTAAAGAAAAGTATCAGAGAAACCTTTGACAGGAAGAGTAAAAGTGAGAATGCTCATTTTAATCATTAAGAGAAATGGTTTTTTACAGCTTGAAAACAAAGACTCAAAAGCAAGAACTTATCATGTGTTCAGCCAATCCCTTTTAAACTGATTTAAAGACTGACCCCTCATTAATTATTTTCTTACTATCCATTGTTTTCATGACTCCATGCCACTATCTAAAAATATTTCAAAATCCTTGAAACTAATTAAAACATAGAAGGTTTTGTTGAGGCATCTGAAGCCAATGACCCGTAGGCATACACCAGGTTTTGCAGAAGAGTGTTTATTAGGAGGAACTTGTGAGGAAGAACTGGGTGCTCATTACAAACTAGGCAGTGCACAAGATCCAGTAGGGCAGGATGTTAGACTTTGCAAAGGAGAGGGCCTTGGCCAGGGTCTATAGAGCTTCCAAACTGCATGATATGAGAAGTACCAGCTCTAACTTTCTATAAGAAGGAGCTGCTGCATCCAGGTCTAATGGTTGTGACCTCAGCAATGTGCCCAGACTGCTTATCTTCAGTATTTAGGTGCAGATTTCTCTAAATCTCTGCAGGAATCCACCTCTGGGATGACAACACTCAATAAATCAGAAACGCAGTTGTAACAAGTTAACTTCATCTGTCAGTCCGCTCCCCTGATGGCAAGGTACATATTATGCAGGCTGAACGGGGGGTGTGGGGGGTAGGAGGGTAGTGCTTGTCATGGGGTTGGCTGTAGCTAGCCAAAGAGTGGTGTGAAGGAGGCTGAACATGATTGGCTCCTGCAGCTAGAGCATGAGGCTAGGAAAATGAGAAAAGGCAGAATATTATGAGACAAGGTAGGGGGTAAAAAAATCCTCTATATTTGAATTATTTTCAGGATTTTGAAATATTTTTGGATAGTGACATATAATGGTTTTTAAAAAGGATAGTAACAAAATAATGAATGGGTCAAACTTTGTATTTTCAGCTCTGGTCACTTGGGCTGCCAACTTCTTGCCAACAGAGAGCAGTGCTAGCAAGAGGAGAGTATGTTCAGATTTCCCAAGAAAATTGATTAAAGTAGAAGAAATAAAAAGATGTATGGAAAAAATATATAGGATGAAGAAAATTTTATTGGTTGATTGGATGATATCTCAGCATCCCAATACTGATAGTAAATTTAATTGTTCTTGTAATACTTGAATCATGCTGGGGGTGGTGGACTGGCAAAGGTAAAGATGCTGGTATTTGGTCAACCTGTCTTCCTTGACCACCACTCCTCCTGGGAACTAGCCTTTGTGCTGACTGGCCATCTTACTATTACAGGAAGGATGCACAGGTTTGCAGTTTGGGTCCTTCTCATCCTCTGCATATTCTCTATCTTATCATGAGGTTAGTCTGATTATTTCTGTCCCCTCTTTGGTCATGGAGAAGACTTCTCATGTCCCTTCATTGTTATATTTTATGAAATAGCTAGAACATCATCAATGTCTTTACAGAATTTATCATTTTAAAACATGTGACCACATAGCTTACAAAAGAAATTTGCTTGAGGGGGCTCTTAGGATGGCTCTGTCAGATCTTTGTATTCCTCTTTGCTGTGATTTCCTTCCCAGGACAGGTAGATTGTCATCCTGAACCATGTCTGAGCTCCCCACTTCTGGTTCCATGTACCTGGGCATGGAGTAGTTCTACATCATCTTGAATTCATCACTCTGTCTCAGGGAGAGAGAGTCAGGGAAGTGACCCTGCATGGATAAAATCATCTACTATTTCTCCTGTAAGGTTGGTTGATAGGAATTACTTTCTCCCCTCCTGGATGCCAATTTATCTTTTCCCTTGGTAAAACCTGTCTTGTCTGGGCAACCTCCTCCAAGTTTATTAATAACCAGGGATTTTTTTCAGAGTGACAGTCTCTTGCCCCACTTCCTCCTTCCATATTTCCAGTAGACAGCAGATTCCTGAACAGGGAGGTCCTCAAGCATTACATCAAGGGTTTTTGAATTTTCTTTGTATCAAAGGACGCTACCCCTCCCCCAGGTTATTTCTCTAAAGCCACTATTTTTTTTTGTTCTAATCAGTTATACATGACAGCAGAATGCGCTTCGATTCATTATACAAAAATGGAGCACAATTTTTCACTTCTCTGGTTACACACAAAGTAGAATCACACCATTTGTGTAATTGTACATATACCTAGGGTAATGATATCCATCTCATTCCACCGTCTTTCCTACCCCCAAGACCCCTCCTCATCCTCCCCTTTGCTCCATCCAAAGTTCCTCCATTCATCACCCGCCACCTCCCCCCCACATGGATCAGCATCTACTTATTAGAGAAAACATTCGGCCTTTGGCTTTTTGGGATTGGCTTACTTGGCTTAGCATGATCTTCTCCAACTCCATCCACTTACATGCAAATGCCATAATTTTATTCTCTTTCAATGCTGAGTAATATTTCTGTTGTGTATATACACCACAGTTTCTTTATCCATTCATCTGTTGAAGGACATCTTGGTTGGTTCCACTGTTTAGTTAATGTGAATTGAGCTGCTATAAACATTGATGTGGCTGCATTGTTCTAATACGCTGTTTTTAAGTCCTTTATGTATAGACCAAGGAGTGGGAGAGTTGGGTCAAATGGTGGTTCCACTCCAAGTTTTCTAAGGAATCTCTATACTGTAAAGCCACTGTTTGCAGTCAGGGAGTGTAGAAGTGGTTACCAAAAGTTAGTATATATCTTTATTGAGAACCAATGGATACTTGTACCAGCACAATCATGGAATTGAGATTCCATTTGAAAAGTGCTGGAAGTAAGGTGTAAAAGCTCTTTGGATTTTCACTCTTTATTCTTCTTTAATTTCAAATTCATTTTTAGTAAGGAGGTATCAGAGATTACTCTGGTTCTTAGTCTTCTCAGTGATGGGAAAGAAAATTAATTAACTTTTTTCCTTTTATTTTTTTTTGTTCTTAAATGAAATACCTTGTAATTTAGTTTTTCTCTCTCTTCCTCCTTCCTTTCCTTCCTTTTCCTTCCTCCCTTCTCCTTTTCTTCCTTATATTCATCTGAAAATGAAGCTGGTGTCCAGGGAGCGGTGATGATGACTTCCAAATGTCACATACCTCATTAGGAATATAACAAAACAAGAATCCAGGTCTCTGGGCTGGGACCAACACTGATTGGGAAGTGACCAACATGGTAATGGCACATTTCTACTCCTGTTTTTGTGATACAGTGGGATAGAAAAAGGACCAAAGTGGAAATCAGAATGCCCTTTTCGAATGCTGGCAACTTAAGACTCATCAGTCACTTAGCTATTCTATACTTCAGTTTTTCACTAAAATATACATAATACCTTCCTTAGAAAATATAAAAATATCTGTGGAGTGCTTCATGGTTTAAGTGCATTCCAATTTTAAGTTGCTATTTGGTGGAGTAACAAGGACCCCAAAAATACTTCTATTGTCATATTTGCAGTTTTAGCCTAAATTTCATTTGAAAACAAAAATATTTAAGATCTCAGAAACTTAATCCCAGGGCTTTACTGCTGAGCTTCACTGTTGTCTCCTCTGAGATTTTTATTTCTCTTATCTATAAATTTCCTAATAATGTCTCCAAAAATGCAAATGATTTGCTAATCATTTGCCTCAGGCTGTATCTCATGTGTCTCTAGAAGATGATGAGTCATTAACAATCTGGATTACCTAATTTCCTCAGTTAATAGAGCCACAACACATGGGTTTTCACATTTGTTTGCAGAAGAGAACAATTGGTGGAACCTTGGGGCTCCCGAAGACCCTCAGGGGGCATTCCCCCAAGTACAAAAGAAGCTACTTGTGAAGATTTACAGACACCAATGAGATTGTCTAACCCCAGCCCTATTAAACAGTGTGCATGAAATTCTGTAAGATCTTCCATGAAAAGTTCAAAGTTGACTTCACCTAAATAAAAAACAATAAGTTTCTGTCACACAGCTAGCTGGCTTGTTAAATCCACCTCTGCACAGTCTTATCCCCAGTTCTGGAGGCTATGCTCCAAAGTTCGAACCAGTGACTGAGAATCAGATTTACTCAGCACCTTGAGGTTGTATCTGCTCTTAATCTACTAGCTGTAGAAAGAGAGCCCCTACTTCAATGAAAGGCAATTCTATTTGTACTATAATCATGTTTTCTTGAGCACATTTTTCCTTATAGAAATAAGATCTCAGCATGTTGAAATAAAAGGGAAAACACAAAAGAAAAATGAAGTGATAACATTTATGCAGATTAAATTTAAAATATAATTCTGTATCCAGATGAATTAAACACTGAACAAGTAGAGTTATTAATTAAGATAATTAATTAAGAAAGAAATTAATTAAGAAAGAAAAAAAGTTTATTTGGGCTGATGATTTTAGAGGTTTCAGTTCAAGTTTGGGTGAACCCCTGGATTTGGGTCTGGGATGGGGATGCTGGAGAGCAATGTTGGGAAGCAAAAGAGAAAGAAGAAGAAACTAGGGTCCAATAATCCCCTCCATGACCTAAAGATCTTCCACAAGGCCCACCTCCCAAAGATTTCACCATCTCCCAATAGAAAGCTAGGAACCAAGCTATTAACACTTGAATCTTGGGAGGACATTCAAGATCCAAACTGTAGCAGGAGCAAAATGAACCTGTGTTGTCTGTGACCTGAGACATGGCACCATCTAATTTTCTATTCCTAGCTTGCCATGCACTGCAGGGGAAAACTGAGTGTTTCTTTCTTTTACCCTTTCAAATATATGCTTTCTCCTTCACCTTGCTATGCTTCACTTCGGTTGATTCATCTCACATCCTTCTGTTGCCTTACACATTGTCCTCATATTTAGCATTCACCTCAAGCCAGTAGTTGTATGCGCATGTCTTACTAATCTTAGCAGAAGAGGGAAAATCCAATTTTATTGAGAAGGGTAAAGCTGCCTGGAAATGACTGCTTGAACTTCTTTTCTCTCAGCTTCAAAATTTTAATTTTTACCCACCTTCCCCCCTAATAACATCCTGTTGGTGTTTTTAATTTGAAAATCTCTTCTCTTTTTCAAATCTAGCCTTCTATCTGTACTAGATCCTGTCCATTTTTAATATCTTTGGAATTTTGTTTCATAGATTAATTTTTTCTTTTGTCTGCACATATAGTTTTTTTTTTCAACTAGTTCTTCTCTCCTTTAAAATAGACAGTCTTGACTCACCTTTCCTAAACAAACATAAAATGAAACAAAACCATCATAAAAAAGAATAAAATAATGCCTTAGAGAAATCCCTTGGCCATTGCTTATTGCTTGCTCTTTTTCTCTTCTTTACTTCAAAACATTTCAAAACTGTAATCCATGCACACTAGTTAGGCTCCTTCACCTTCCGCCTTACCCCAACCATAGCAGTCAGCCCTCAGACTTCCCTAAGTGACACAAATGTGTCACCTGTGGGCCTGACAGGTCAAGACCACACATTCTAGAGTGATTGTGCCAAACCACAGGCAGAAGAAATACTGCACCTAGAGTCGGAACTTTGCAAAACCAACATTCTCTCCATCAGTGCCCACTTGGATCTCTGTGAGATGTCCACTAGATGTCTACCATAACCTCTGTGTGTCCACCATGGTCTGTTGTCATGTTGTTGCCTGTGCTAAGCTGGATCTTTGGCCCTGGAATCCCAGTTCTCCTCAGTGTATTCCCCTTTCTTCCTACAGCACCTCATCCACAATCATTTCAGCAGTCTCAGTCCAAGGCAGGCTTGCTTTGTGAGCGTCGTCAGATAAGATTCTTTTCTCAGTAATTTACCGCAGTCTCTATTAATGAAATCCAATGGCTCTTTCTCTTTCTTTCTGTACTGAGGATTGAACCCAGAGACCTTGAATGCTGGGCAAGCACTATTTTACAATTATATCCCCAGTCCTTTTTTTTTTTTTTTCTGAGACAGAGTTTTTCTAGGTTGCTGAGGCTGCCCTTGAGCTTGTGATTATCTTGCCTCAGCCTCCTGAGTAGCTGGGATTATGGGTGTGAACCACCATGGTAAGCTCTAATTTCTTTGAGCTCCTCTTCTCTGTGTCCTGGGCTATGTTGACTGCCTGCTTCTACACTTTTGCCTTCTCTTGGACTCCATGACTAGGATGTTTCTATTTACTTCTGGCTTCTTCATTGTTGATTTGACCTCAGCCTTTGCATCATCTCTCAAAGTCTTCTCTCACTTCCCTTCTCCCATCTTTCCACATGTTTTCTCTGTTTATCTTATGAGCTCTGAGGGACCCAGTCCTTTGATTTCTCTCCTTACACATATACTTTTGAATTTCCAGCATGTAAACTATTTAGTAAAACCTCTTCAGTTAATTCTTCCCCCCCGCCCTCTGGTACTAGGGATTGAACCTAAAGATGCTCAACCACTGAGCCGCATCCCCAACCCGTTTTGTATTTTATTTAGAGACAGGGTCTCATTGACTTGCTTAGTGCCTCTCTGTTGCTGAGACTGGCTTTGTACTCAAAATCTTCCTGCCTCAGCCTCCTAAGCCACAGTGATTACAGGCGAGTGCCACCGCTCCCGGCTAGTTATTTCTTATACCTCCTATTTCCCCCTCCATTCTTGCTACTCAGTTCTAATCAAGACTCCCCTTAATTTCTTGTAAATGTTAAACTATCTTCTTAAGGACTCCTGTTATTTCTAATTTCTGTCCTCTCCACTTCCTCATGAGCATGCTGACAAATTAACTTCCCTAGATCAATATTTTGATTGTAGACTACTTTCCTTAAAAATTAAGAAAAAAGACTCATCAATTTACATCAAGCTTTCTAAACTTCTGCCCAGAATTCCTCACACTTACAACTGTCTACTCCACAGTTGATAATCCCATGAACTTTTACAGTGGCTCTACTCACTCCACTTCCTTAGCACTGTGTGGTTTCCTGCCATTCTGCCTTTGGGTTTTTGCTATTGCTTAAAGTCCAGGTCCAATGCCACCTCTTTCATAATACCTTTCTTAAGGTGTTTGATGAATAGCAGTTCCACCTTTGAACACCTATGGTTCTTTGAATTATTAAAAGGTTACTTGTCATAATGAATCTTGAATGATAACTTTTATGCACATATAAATTCTCTCTTATTTCTCTAAAGCTCCTACAATGTCAATCACGGTAACTTGATAATTATAGGAGAAAGCAAATGTTTTTTAAATGAATGGTAACTCCTTATTTTGGAATGTCTGGAGTCACACCTCTCCTGAGGTCAAATGCAGAAGGGACACACATAAAAGCTGTATTTTCATTTTTAAAACCCTTAATTTCTGTGAATTAGCATTCTTTATCTTGGTTGCTACACTTGTTTTGTAACTGGTTGCAATCTAGCATTCCAATTAAAACTTGAAACACCCACACATCTCTGATACAACTTACTTTTCGCTGTTACTTCTGTATAAACACTTATTTCCACTTGGGCCCTCATTTAAGGGTTTCCTTCCTTCTTTTTTGTCTGAAAAACTTGGAATTGGCCAGGAACTCTCCTCCTTACAGTGTGCTTAAGTAAACTCATTTGTACTCTCAGAAATCTCCTGGATACACTTTGGCTTCCTGTTAGTTATGAACCCAGGGTGTTGCTTTCTGCTCACCTGCTGTGACCTTTGGTTTCAGTAAGGAATGGTGTTGTGATGCCCTGGAAAAGAGCACCCGGTACATTTGCTAATTAAGCCAGGTTTTGTCTGGGGAGTTTTTATTGTTGCCATATTCTCTCCATATAAGTTTGAGAAGCAAAATGAACCTCAGTTCTCTGCCTCTAAAGTTCAAGTGTTACACATTCAGCAATTGTGGCTGCCTTGGGAATGTGCTGAGCTGTCTAAGCAATTCTCTTTATTTCCTTTTTGAACTTTATTTATTTCGGCTGTTCTACAATTAGCTTCTCTGCATAGAATTCAGAACCAATTTTGGGACATAGCATTCACAGAGATAGAAATTATTTTTGAGCAATCCCTTCTCCAGTCTTCATGTAGTCTTCCAAGGCAACATTCCAGAGTGACTTGGTTGCTACAAGTCCCTTGCGGTTCTTGTATTGCTGAAATCAGGTTTCTATATGAATGTGATATCAGTTGACTTATGTTATATGGTTAGAAAGTTACTTCATGCACATGGCAACAAGCAGGTATTTGACAGGGGATGACAAAGCATTTGGCTGCAGGGCCCATGTCTTGGTGTCATTATTAGTTCCTCCTCTGCCTTTTCTTCCTTCTCTCTTCCTTTCCCTCTCCTCCTCCTCCTCCTCCTCCTCCTCCTCCTCCTCCTCCTCCTCCTCCTCCTCCTTCTTCTTCTTCCTTCTACCTTATTTCCAACTTTGCTTTAAAATGTTCTTTCTTTTGCACTGAAGATAATTTTTACAACAAATTTTGCCCATGGAACAAGCAGATTGCTAATGAAGCATGTGAAATAATAAAGCATGTGGGATCCTATTTTAGTTTTGCAAATCATACATTTAATTTTATGATTATTTTCTGTGGTTATAAAATCCTGAGAGACGTTTCCAAAGTATAGATAATAGATTAATGAAGTAGTAAAAGTACTCAATGTTCTTAATCTCAATTTCCATAAATATCCACAGCTGTCATTACTGTAAGTGCATCGATCCCAAACTTCCCCAAGCCCTCTCCAGCCAAGAGGTATGCATGTCGTCACACTGTGAATTAAGTGGTTCCCGAGGCCTCCCTCTCACCCATGTAGCTGCAGGGGCTAAGCCTTCTGCTCAGTTCGTCTTCTCTTTCTAGTTTTCTGGGAAATGAGTGCTGGGATCAGGTTGTGTGTGCTCACCCAGAGAGTGTGAGTCACTGTCTCCACTGTTCTCAGATACCTCTGGGGGTCTTGGGGCCATGCCTGAGGTCATTAAGCTCAGCAGCTCTGACCATTGAAGTTCCCATCGTCCTGCAAGGTCTGCAACAGAATGCTTGGGTCACGGGGTTACACAGGTGAGTCAACTTCCTGTACTTGAGCAAAGAGAAGGTAGGTTTGATAAATTACCTTTCATTCCTTAGGACAGTGAAACTGACAGAATGCTTCATTAAGAACAGAACAGAATCAATTAATTTTCATCACCCGACTCAAAATATCTTTAGCAAGGTCTGTGGCCTTCTTGTCTACATTTGATTTTTATTGATTTCATCTGATAACTGTTTGATATGATCTTAGTGATCATAACCTGCATCTCCTAGCATCTGATGTCTTGGGTATACCTCTGTTTCCTCAGGCTCAGTGCGAGGTGCTTTGCAGTTCATTATGAATTCCTTTTTTAAAGGAGCTCCTGCTATAAAGATGGTATGCTAAAATGGCAATGAACAGAAACAAAACATGAGGCAGTGCTAGCTGAAAGATAAAGTTAACAAAACTCTCTGTATGCAGCAACTGAGTGGAGCTTTCTGGACTTAACCTCCAAGTGGTTTCTGTAGACACTGTATACACAGGCTAGATGATCCTATGCCCGTGGGCTTCAGGACAGCTTGAATAACTAGGATGCTGTTGGTGAGACTGCTACCCACTTAGTAGCCTCACCAACAGCATCCTAGTTATTAGGAAAAGCACATTGTCTGAAGGACTTCTCCTGGGTCCTGATTTTTGAAAATGAAGACACAAGGAACAGTGATCAAGTTAGTATACACTGTGAAATTGTGACGATAAAGGGCAAATAACTGTCAAAGTCTAGTAGCACAACATTGAATAGGAATAAAGTTTTTAGCATATGCTTCACAGGGCAGTTTCACAAATATGGGTCAGAAGAGATATAGTTTGACAACAGGTTTACTTCAGGTCTGGAGTATTGATTGGCTCAAATATCTCTAAAGTGTTGTACTGCCTGTCATAGAAATCTCAGGTATCCTTAGTTGGTATTTTTTTTAAATCTTTTTTATTTTTTAATATTTGTTTTAGTTGTAGGTGGACAAAGTAACCTTTATTTTATTTTTATGTGGTGCTGAGGATCAAATCCAGTGTCTCATGTGTGTTAGGTGAGTGCTCTACTCTGAGCCACAACCCCAGCCCCCAGTTGGTGTTTTTAAATCAAAGGAGATTATAGTCAACTTTATGTTGGATTTATATTATTACAAATAATAGAACATTATTCATTAACTAATAATGTGGTAGTATTTGTATCTTATCTTTTGGTTGGAGAAGTTTTGGGGTAGTTTGGGACGAGATGCATGCAATATATCCAAAATATTTCTAATTTTGTGTTCCAAAATGGGTTTATATTTTAATTGGAAAGATAAAAGACTAAAGTAACCAGGATTACATGCTAGCACAAAATTAAGAATTAGGGTACAAAACTGGGTGCCTCTGAGCCTGAAATTTAAAAGCAAAAACAATAGTGAAGACATTATAGCTGTCTTCACGCACTAATAAGTGCTCTTTTTATTCCACATTGATCTAAAGACATCAGGGTTAAAAACAATAAATGTGTACTTAGTACCGTCCATGTGCCTAGCCTGAGGTAGGCTTGTTACAGGTATAGGGGTATAACTTCATAAATATTTCACAGCAATTTTATGACACGGGAGCGATTTTACCTATTTATACTTGAGACTCCTGAGACACAGAGAACTTTGGAAACTTCTTCCAGATGACATGCATATTGAGGAATGCAAAATTCGAGTTGTAGAATCTGAATTCTATGGCTGACACCTGTGATTATCTAAGGAAACAGCACCTCCCCCTCCCCAGTCAATGTGGTTTGGGAGTCTTTGGGTGACCTTTAGGAATCCAGGGGTGGGCATGCCATCCTGTCCTGCTCAATAGAACCTTGGGTCTCTGAGTCTCAATGACTCAATCCAGGCATGTGGGGGTCCATTCTAGGATCTTTAGTGAACACATCCATCCCCCCGTCCCAGTCAGATTCTAAAGATGTAAGCCCTCAGCCACTGGCAGTCATTTTGACATCATGAGGCAAGAAAGGTATATGACAATGGTGTCCCCATAAAAGAAAGCAGAGCTCACAGTGTGGGGTAAGCTAATGAAACACATTTTTAAATTAGCCCTTAACCATGTATAGGGATGATTGTGTTATTGTCTCAGTTTAACAAGGAATAAAGCAGATTCTTTTTTTTTAAGTTCAAGCATTGTGATTTTCTTTTTTATACTGTACTTTTCCATTGGTTCTTTTTAGTTATAAATGATAATCAAATTTATTTTGACATAATTATAAGAGCATGGAATATGGTATGTTCTGATTTGGTCTCCAGTACTTCCTATTCCACCTCTGTTCCCTTCCCTCTGCTCTACTGACCTTTCTGCTACTTACTTACAGTAATTTTTGTTTAAATTAATGTATTGTGGATGTACATGATGGTGAGATTCAGTGTGTTATATTCTTGTATGTACCTAGGAAAGTTAGGTCAGATTCATTCCACTGTCCTTCCCTATCCCATCCTCCCTTCCATTTATTGCCCTTTGTTTATTTCACTGATCTTTCTTCTATTCCTTTTTTATTCCACCCCCACCTCATTTTGGATTAGCTTCTAAATATCAAAGAAAACATTCAACTTTTGGCTTTGGGGGACTAGCTTATTTCACTTAGTATGGCAGTCTCCAGTTCTATCCATTTATCAACAAATTCCATGTTTTCATTCTTCTTTATGGTTAATATTCAGTTGTGACAAATATACCACATATTCTTTATACATTCATCTGTTGAAGGGCACCTAGGTTGGTTCCATACTTTACCTATTATGAATGGTGTTGCTATAAAAAATTGATGTGGCTGCATCACTGTAGTGATCTGATTTATTGATTCCTTTGGGTATATACTGAGGAGTGGGATCCCTGGGACAAACAGTGGTTCCATTTCAAGTTGTCTGAAACAACAAAGCAATTCTTAGCAAGAAAAGATTCTCAACAATATCAAGTTCTGATAGTCTCAACAATATCAAAATCTCCATACTGATTTCCAGGTTGGTTGCACCAATTTGCAAGGTGTGAATGTACATTTTCCCCCACATCCTCACCAACATTTATTATTACTTGTATTCTTGATAATTGCCATTCTGACTGGAGAGAGATGAAATCTCAATGTAGTTTTAATTTGTCTGTCTGTAATTGCTAGAGATGTTGAACATATTTCATGTGTTTGTTGTTGTATTTCTTCTTGTTCCTTTGCCCATTTATTGATTGGCTTATTTGTTTTTCTGGTGTTAAGTGTTTCTGAGTTCTTTGTATATCCTGGAAATTAACATCCCATCTGAGGTGCAGGTGGCAAAGATTTTCTCCCAATCTGTAGGCTCTCTATTCACATTTTTGTTTCTTTTGCTATGAATAAGCTTTATAATTTAATGCCATCCCATTTGCTGATTTATTATTTTACTTCTTGTGCTTTGAGAGTCTTAAGGAAGTCAGTTCTGGAGCCAACATGTTGGACTGTTGGGCCTACACTTTCTTCTAGCAGATTCAGGATTTCTAGTCTCATTTCTAGGTCCACTTTGAGTTGAGTTGAGATGAGAGGTAGAGTTTAAATTTCATTCTACTAGATATGGGATCCCTGTTTTCCCAGCATTATTTATTAAAAAGGCTATCTTTTCTCTAAGGTACAGCTAGTATGAGATACCAGTATTTATTTGGGTTTGTCTTTTTGTCTTCTATTTCATTGGTCTTCATGCTGGATTTTGCCAGCAAGATGCTGTTTTTGTTACTATACCTCTGTACTATAATTTGAGATCTAGTATTATGATGCCTTCTGCTTCACTGTTCTCACTTAGGATTGCCCAAGACCATCATTATTTTGAATGGAGAAAAGCTGAAAGTATTTTCTCTAAAAACAGGAACAAGACAAGGATGCCCACTTTGACCATTCCTACTCAACATGGTTCTTGAAACTCTAGCTAGAGCAATTAGGCAATAAAAGAAATTAAATGGATGTGAATAGGAACAGAAGAGGTTAAATTATCTGTTTGCCAATGACATGACTCTATATTTGGAAGACCCAAAAAGTTCCCACCAGAAGATTTCTAGAACTCATAAATGAATTTAGCAAAGTAGTAGGATATGAAATTAACACCCACCAATCAACTGCATTCCTAATACTCCACTGATGAATCTGCTGAAAAAGAAATTAGGAAAACTATCCCATTCATAATAACCTGGAAAAGAATTATTTGGGAATCAATCTAACAAAAGAGGTGAAGGACCTCTACATTGAAGACTGTAGAATGCTAAAGAAAGAAATTGAAGAAGACCTAAGAGTGCTAGAAGATGGAAAGACCTCCCATGTCCTGGAATAGGCAGAATTAGTATTGTCACAATGGTTGTACTATGAAAAGTTCTATAAAGATTCAATGCAATTCCCACCAAAATTCCAATGATATTCATCACAGAAATAGAAAAAGCAGTCATGAAATTCATTTGGATACATAAGAAATCCAGAATAGCCAAAGCAATCCTTAGCAAGAAAAGATTCTCAACAATATCAAGTTCATGATGTTATTGCTAGCAGAGCCAGGATTCTATTTCTTAGGTGTTCACTGAATACCTTCTTTCATTCAGATTCTAAAAATCAAAATAAACCTTAGTATATGATTATCTATGAGTTATTTACTTCATCAAACCTGAAGCTAATTGTAGACTTTCATGTATGAATGGAGATTAATATATTGCCAAATGTAAGTGAGGATGAAAGTTAAGTATGATTTACCATTAGAGTTTTAAAACTTTTTTTGTAGATTTGCTATTCCTCCTTTTCTTCTACTGAGAAAGGCAAGTAAAATTGTTATCCATTTATGCTGCCTCTTGCAAGGGGATGCATAAAGGTTGCCTTTTTTATTATGATTCCTTGCAATTGCATGAGTTCCTAAGGATACAGAACAAGTTTTTAATCATTGCAGATTGCTTGGGAGTGGTGAAGAAGGGTGCTAACTACTCATAGGTTAAAATGACTTCTGAGCTTCTGTTCTGAATTATAGATCTTTAGATAGGGGATTCTATACTGGGAAGGATAATTAGAAATTCAACTGAACTGTATTCTGTGCAAAAATGATGTCTCTTTGGACCATGCTGCAAGTCTTACTTAATGGTTATGAACCTTTAACAACTAGCAAAAGGTACAAGTAATGGAGGTCATTATATAATAAATGAGAAATACTATTGATATCTTCTTCCCACATGATACTAAAATTGGAATATCACTTTAGTAGCTTGTGATTTGTCATTTTTTACCAAGGTTAAGCTCTTTCTCTTAAAAAATCAATATATTTTAATATTATGTGGTAGTGAGTGTCCTGACAACTCATTCATCCATAAGTCATTAACTTTCCTGTCTCCCTCAATGTAGCAGTTGAGTTGAATTAATTTTAAAGTGCCAATAGAATGTGAACCTTAAAGATAACTGATACTTAAATATATTACTTTATTATTCATATAAGTCTAGAAAATATAGAAATATACTGTGTACAGGAAACTGATTTAGAATTTAAGTATGCTGTCAATATCCTTGCTCTCCTAGTTGTTTCATTTAAGTTTCCATTCTTCCTGCCCCCACCAAATCCATCGCATTGGAAGTTTTGCAAATTCTGCAATTATATAGTAGGTGGGGCTACTTCTTCTAAACCCTTGTTACCAACACCCATCAGTTCTTGGCTAGTTTCTTCCTTTCATCTTCAAATTAGTTTTTTACCTTCCCTAATGGTCCTCCTGTATTTCATTCTTCATACAGCAAACAGAGTAATGTTTTAAACAAAGAATGAGGATATATCAAAATCCTATTTAAAATCCTTTTGGGCATCCTGTGGCACTTATGATAAAATCTAAGCCTCTTCATCCTGTCTCCAAGGTCCTGAGGGTCTGGGCTCTCCAACAACATAGCACTCCTCCTTTCCTCTTTGTCATTGTGGTCTAACCATGTTTTAGGCAGCTGTTTTGCTATTGGGATTGAAAGACCTGACCAGAACAATTGTAGAGGAGAAAAAGTTTAATTGGGGGCTCACAGTTTCAGAGGTCTCAATCCATAGACAGCTGGCTCCATTCCTTGGGGTTTGAGATGAAGCAGAACCTCATGGTGGAAGAGTGTGGCAGAGGGAAGCAACTCACATGATGATCAGAAAGCAGAGAGAGACTCTACTCACCAGATACAAATATATGCCCCCAAACCATACCCCCAATACCCCACCTCCTCTAGCCGCACCCTATCTGCCTTCAGTTACCACTCAACTAATCCCATCAGGTGATTAATTCACATATTGAGTTAAGGCTCTTTTAACCCAATCATTTCTTCTCTGAACTTTCTTGCACTGTCTCACATATGAGTTTTGGAGGACACTTCACATTCAAACCATAACAAGCCATAATGCTCTCCTCTCGGCTTCTGAAACAGACTGAGCCCATTAATGCCATGAGGCACTTGCATCGACTGCATCTGCCTATGAGGCTCTCAGATGTTCTCAAAGATGGCTCAAGTGGCATTCAGAATGTGTACAGAATTTCATGAGTGATAGCTTTCCTTACTCTAGCTAAGCAGGCAGTTCCAGTCCTAGAAAAGTTTTATCACAGCCATTGTTACATCTTACTTTCCTCATTTATTTGTTCATGGTCAGTTTTCCACTGAAATATAGCCCCCGTGCTGTCAGACCTCAGTCATTAATACCTGAGATAAAAATAAACTTATAAAAAGAAAAGGGCTAGTTTGGCTCATACTTTTGGAGCTTTCAGTCCACAATTGTTCCCAATGCTTATGGCAGAGTGTATCTCATGTTAAGCCAAGACACTAAAAGAAAGGAGGAGGAAGGGGATGGTGTCCCACTATCCCATTTAAGAGCACAATTGCAATGGCCTGAAGACCTCCCAATAGGCTCCATTTCCCAATGGTGCCACCATCTCCCGATAGCACCAGACTCGGGACCAAGACTTTATCACATGGGAGATATTTAAGATCCTAACTAGAGATACTTAAGATCCTAACTAGAGCAGTTTTGCAGCAACTCAGAAGAGTGGCTGATACATATGTGGTGAGTTAAATAATCCAACTATATTTCATTTAGGGGAAAAATACTTGGAAATGCTATAATAAAAGCAAAATTTAAATGTGCATTATTTCAAATATGTACAAATAGTATAAGTACAATGAAAAAAATGATAGGGTGAGTATAATGTTTTGTTTTGAGTTGGGATTTTTTTCCTTTTTTTAAGTTCAAAATTTCTTTTTATAAATTAACACTAATATATACATATACATATATACATACATATATTTCTAAAATACAATATCATAATTCCATACATTTATACAATGTAAAATGATCAAATCAGGCTAATTTGCCTTTCCATATCCTCAAAGATTTATCATTTCTATATCTTTTTTTATAACTTTTTATTTTATTTTTATGTGGTGCTGAGGATCAAACCCAGGGCCTTGCACATGCAAGGTGAGTGCTCTACAGCTGTGCCATAACCCCAGCCCTTCATTTCTATATCTTAGGGAGCTTTAAACTCTTGCTTACTTTGAAATACATCATAAATTATTTTAGACTCTATTCTACTATCCTCTTAAACACAAGAATTAATTCTTTCTTCCTGGGGGTATTTTGGTAGATGCTATCAAATCTCTTTGTTATGTTTTGAATCTAAAATGTCCCCCAAAGCTCACATGTTAAAAACATTGGCTGCATAGTTTAAAGGTGTGACCTTTGGAAGATGACTGGATCATTAGGCTTCTATTCTAATCAATGTATCAGTAGACAAGCTAAGCATCTAAGAGTGCTATCATCAGAATGGAAAGACAACCCTCAGAATGGGAGAAAATTTACACATCATATATCTGATAAGGGGCTAATGCTCAGGATAAAAAAAAATATTTCTGGAACTCATAACATAAAAATTTAGAAACCAATTTGAATATACATCTCACCAAAGAATATAGCTAAAAATACATTAAAAGATGCTCAGCATCATTAATCATTACATAAAAACAAATCAAGAACTATTTCTTTTGATTATCTTTTTAAAGTCAGAAATTTTTTTTAAAGTCAGAAAATAAAAAAATGCAGGCAAAGAAATGGAGAAATTGGAATCCTTGTGCATGGCTGATGGGAACATAAAATTGTACAATAGTGTGGAAAGTAGCATGTCCTTGTGTGTGTGTGTGTGTGTGTGTGTGTGTGTGTGTGTGTAGGTGTGAGTGTGGATGTACTAGGATTGAACTCAGTGCCTCATGCATACTACGCAAGCATAGTCTACCACTGAGCTATGTCCCCAGTCCAACAGTGTATCCTAAACACGGAAGGACTTCTAATTAGGAATTTCACTTCTAGGTATATACCACAAAGAATTGAAAACAAAAATTCAAACAGTATTTGTATACGGATGGTAACAGAAGGATCACGTGCAACAGCCAGAAAGGGGATATAATGCAAATGCCCATTGATATATGAATGGATAAATAAAATGCGGTGTATATATATACCATGGGATACTCTTCAGCCTTTAAAAGGAATAGCAATCTGATATATTCTCTCATGGATGAATCTTGAAAACATACTCTTGTGTGAAATGAGACAGAAAAGGACAAATACTGTGCGATTATATTTATAAGATGTCTGAATACTTGGGTCCCCTTACCTCAGTCCTTATGTGAAATGCTAACTCCCAAGGCAAGGTCACCCTCAAGAATGGGATTAGTGCCCTTAAGAAGTCTAAGGGAGCTCCTTTGGTCCCTCTACCATTTGAAGACATAGATCAAGGGCATTATCTGTAAATGAAGATGCCAGGATGGCCAGGGCCTTAATCTTGGTCTTCTCAGCCTCCAGAACTGTGAAAAATCGTTTTCTACTCAGTTTATGGTATGAACAGACTAAGACATATGTGGTTCCTGGAAAAGTTGAATTTAGGGAGATCGAAAGTTTAATAGTGGTCTGTTAACAGGACTAGGCAGGAGAGAATAATGAGGAATTATTTCTTAATGCCTACAGAGTTGATGAGGGCCACAACCAAGTCAAGATGGCGCCTGGCACTTTGCCAGGAGGATTGGTTTGAGAAGTAACGCCAGTGAACCATTAAGATGATGGAGATTCCTTAATTACTGACTGCTGTGTCTAGATGATGTCAATTAAGTTAAGCTGTGTGTAATTATTAAAATGATGAGGATTCCTTAATGACCAATTGATGTATCTAGATGATGTTAATGGAAAAAAGCTGTGTATAAGGAGTTAGGTATAAATACCTCTGCTGTCCTACAATAAAGCAGCTCCCGCTGTATCAACCTTCACAAGTTGCTTGTCACCCCCCAGTTATTTTGCCCAGCCAGACTGCAGCACAGAGTGTCTAAGTTTAGGATGATCAAAATGTCTTTGAGATGGATAATGGTACTGCTTACACAACAGTGTGAGTAGACTTAATGGGAACATAAAATTGTACAATAGTGTGGAAAGCAGCATGTCCTTGTGTGTGTGTGTGTGTGTGTGTGTAGGTGTGAGTGTGGGTGTACTCAGATTGAACCCAGTGCCTCATGCATACTAGGCAAGCATAGTCTACCACTGAGCTATTAAAATGCACTTAAAAATGGAGGAAAAGATAAATTGTATCAAATTTTATCATGTGCTATTAACATTAAACAGAGACATGAGGTGGGAGGGAAAGGGAGAGAAAGGGGAAATTGCATGGAAATGGAAGGAGAACCTCATTGTTACACAAAATTACATATAAGAGGTTGTGAGGGGAATGGGAAAAAAAACAAGGAGAGAAATGAATTACAGTAGATGGGGTAGAGAAAGAAGATGGGAGGGAAGGGGAGAGGGGGATAGTAAAGGATAGGAAAGGTAGCAGAATACAACAGTTACTAATATGGCATTATGTAAAAATGTGGATGTGTAACCGATGTGATTCTGCAATCTGTATTTGGGGTAAAAATGGGAGTTCATAACCCACTTGAATCTAATGTATGAAATATGATATGTCAAGAGCTTTGTAATATTTTGAACAACCAATAAAAAAATGTATCATGTGTATATTTTACCACAATGAAAAACTTAATCATGAACCTAAGTTTAAAACCTCCAATTACAAAACTTCCTGGAGAAAATCTAAGGAAAAATTTTATTACCTTTGATTAGGAAAAGATTTCTTTAGTATATAACCCAAAGTACAATTTGTAATGGAAATATGTGCTTCATCAAAGGTTAAAAAAAATCTACTCTTCAAAAAATAGACTAAAATAAAATATTTACAAAATATTTATACATCTGTTAAAATGCCTTACTCTGACTTAAAAATAACTCTGAAAACATCATCCCCAAAGATGACTGGAATAAGCAAATAAGCAAAAATGCACATCATTAGTTTTTATGGAAATGCAAACTAAAACCAAAGTGAAATGGAACTTTATCATAATGCCAATTAAATGTAAAATTTAATTATGAGACTGGCACAATTTAAAAGACTTTTCATACCAAGTGTCAGTAAGGATTTAGAGAAATTTAAACTCTCATGTAAGGCATGCAGGAATGTATAATAGTACAACTGCTTCAGAAAATAATTTAGCAATTTCTTAAAATTTTAGCCATGCATATAACATATGATCAAGTCATCATAATACTGTTTGGTCCAAAATGTCATATCACATGCAAGAATATCAATAGCATGTTTATTTGTAAAAGCCAAAGGCCCCAAACCAGTCAAATACTCACAAACAGATGATTGGCTGAACAAATTGTGGATACCCCACACAGTGGAATACCACTCAGTAATAAAAAAGGAGTGAATTCTTGATACTTAATGACAACAGAGATGGATCTCAGAATAATTCTGCCAAGTAAAAGAAGTCAGATGAAAATAGTGTATAGTATCTAGTGTCATTTATATAAAACTCTTGAAATTACAAACTAATATAGTGAAAGCAGATCATTGGCTGCCTATTTATGGGAAGAGGGTAAATGAGGTAGGAGCCTTCATGAAGGGCCAAGATGAAACTTGATGGTGATGGATATGTGTGTTACCCTGATACTGGTGATGGCTTTACCTGTGCATGTTATACCTCATCAAATTTTATACTTTGAATAAGTACAATGTGTTATACATCCATTGTATCTCTAAAAAAACTGTTTAAGAACTGGGAAAAAATAAAGGGAGAAAGAAAGTACAAAAGAAAGAGAAAAAAAGTAATGAAGGAAAGAAGCAAGGAAGGACAGTGTGTTCTCATGTAGCGCTCACCTCTTAGTTGTTTGGTTATTATTTCATTCAACTTATAAATTACCTTAGTATTTAAATATTTCCAATGAATCTTAGTCTTCTTAAATTCCTGCATAAAAATCAACTTTCTACAAACAGAAACTCAATACAATTAAAAAATTCTTATTAATAATTTGAGACTGTTTTGTAGAGACCTGACTGATACTTTTTGGATACATGGGAAAGAAATTTAGTTAGGAATCATTATCTTAGATTGTTTTGGACAAACTATCCCAAGACAAATAACATAGCTTCCAGATTTTTAAATCCTAACAGAACTACCACATGTCTGTGTTTGTCTTTTCTTTTTATAATAATAGAAATAAATCATTACCCTTAATAATTAATAATTAGCTATAAGTTGTTTTACATCATTTTTAAGACTAATCACAAGTATTTATAGAGTCAGTGTTGAATGCTTGTCTGGAGCAGAATTTCATAGTTTTCTATCTCATGACTTAATATTACCTTCTAGAAACATCCATACTTTTCAAAGAATTACAACATAATAGTCAGTATGCTTGAGGTAGAAGAGTCTGTCTAGCTGTGTTCTCATTACTGTGGTCATGTTTTGTATATTCTGAGACCGCTACCTATGTATAAAACAGTGAGAATTTGATTAAATCATTAATTCTTCAGCCACTTTCTTCTGCCCTTTGGTGAATGTGCCCTAGTCCTAGTACAGCAGACCGTCTTTCCCTATTTCCCTTCCTATTCTAGGTAGGATGAGTGAGGTACAGAGACATGCACAATTTTACACCATGTTTTATATTTGAAAATGACTTTTAAGTGACAAAAAGGTGGATGGCTAAACTTTACCACTCACTATGTAGGTGTTGAAGCTAATTAAAATCTGGTGACTTCTGAATTAACTTGTGGGTCCCTACAGTGATGGAAATTGCTTCTTTCTAGTATTATTGACTGACAAAGCAGGTGACAGCTTGTTTGCCTCCTTTGAACAAGTTCATTAGTTTCCAATAATGGCTATTTCAGGTAAATACTTCAGTATTTAATTAGCAGGCTCTCTTTGGTGAGTTAGAAACAATTACAAGATCTTTTCTCTTCCATTTGTGTTCAGGACCCAAATGCTTTCTTTGGCCCATCTGACTCATCTTCAGTCAATAGTTGTATGCCTGACAGCTGCCATCAATAACTATTGAAGCAACTGCCCATGTATTTTTTTTATGATCTAAAAATAAGATTCCATCAATCTTGAAGATTAACTACTTGGACAGCACAAGTTTTAAACCTCTTTCAGTCCAAGTCTTCCAGTTGACACCACTTAGTCAGTATTCTGTGTCGTTGCCTAATAAATTGAAACAACATGTAAGTGTTGAAAACTTCTACCCCGAGCCCGTACAAGTGTTCTGTTGAAAATATCCTAGTGAAAGAGAATGTTTAATGTCAACATATATTGATAGCTTGCTATGAGCTTGTCTCTAGGGACCCAGAAGGTACTCAAGACTGTGTCTCTGTCTTAATATAATCCCCAGTTTAGTGGAGAAATAAGTCAACATTTAACCATATTACATTAATACAATTTAACGTTAGTATGATATGACTCAGGAATCAGAGCTGGAGGGACACTTTCATGTTGGATAGTAGGAGCTTTCAGATTCTTTCTGTCTACTCTTTGTGAAAAGGTAGAGATCAAGAAGAGAACATTGGTGGGGATAATTGGGCTTGAAGAAAAAGAACATTTTAAAAGTAATGCTCTATATGAATCTCTGGCAAGATGCAGATATATCTGAAGAGGATCTTAGCAAAGTTTCCCTTTGTGATGCTTTCCCTGAAAAAAAATTATACAATAAATATTTAAATTGTTCTTCAGGTCATTTTGTGTTGGACTTGCATTTCTTTTGAATGTTTGCTATATGCAAATTGAAAACTAAACTTTATAAGGTATACATTTAAGGAAACATCATGCTAGATTTTACAAATGAGATGAAGATTTGGTGGCATTTTAAATAATGTTATGACCCTAGGCCAATTGTTGTGGTGCATGCCTATAATCCCAGTGACTTGGGAGGCTAAAACAGGAGGATCAGTTTGAGGACAGCCTCAGAAACCTACCAAGACCTTCAGCAACTTAGACCCTGTCTCAAAAAGGGGGGGGGTCTGGGCTTGTAGCTCAGTGGTAAAGAAGCCCCCTGGGTTCAATCCTTAATACCTGTCTCCATACCCCCTCAAAAGTTATTACCCAGAAATGAACTGAAAGCACAGCTTTGTCATGACTGCCTACATGTTAGAATTACAAGGGGTCTAGGCAACTCTTCATGGCTGTGACCAAAATAACTGAAGAACAACTTGGAGGAAGAAAGGTTTATTTTGGCTCAAAGTTTCAGAGGTTACCTCCATGGTTGCTTCACTGCATTGCTCTGGGACTTAAATAAGGCAGAACAGCATGGTGAAAGGAGTGGTGGAAGGAAACTGCTCCCTTCATGGTGGCCAGGAAGCAGAACAAAAGGGAATGGGTCTCAGGGGAAATGACCCCTTCCAGGGTACGCCTCCCAGTGACCCACCTCATTCAGCCATACCCTACCTGCTCCAGTTACCATCCATTTAGTTCATTGAAACTAGGGTGGACTGATTATATTAGAGATTTCATGATTCAATCATTTTACCTCTGAACATTCCTGCTTTAATACAGGAGCTTGGGGGGGGGGACACTTATATCCAAATCATAATACAGTACAAGGGTTTGGGTATTACAAAAGACAAAAAAGTATAACGAGTTTTTTAATTAACCCAAATCTATAGTTGGACTGTGTGAGATTAGAACTAAAATATTTGGAAGAATTTGTTTTTCAGAACCAAAAGGCACACATCCTGCTCCTTCCAGGAGTTCAGGCACTATTTGGGCCTTGTGGATTATTGCTAGCATATATACTAGGGCCTAAATATTGCCTTATCTTTCAAGTTTTAAAGATCAACTAAAATCCAATGTTTAAAAAATATAAAATTCTCCACTTTTTGTATTATATTCCAAGAATGCCATCTATTCTTAGCATGCTGTGGACTATCATTACTAGGACCATCTGCAGGCCAATTTTTTGCACACTGTTAATATACATAGTCAATCATCATTATTTGCAGATTGCATATGGGTGAATCATCTGCTTGCTAGAATTTAAACCTCAAATCAATACTGTGACACAGAGTCAAACATGCATAGAGTGGAAAAAAGTTTTAGTTGCCTGAAATATGTCTTCCCAGCTGAGGATGAACAAGGCAACAGTCTGTCTTCTTGTTTCAGTATTCATACTGTAAATAAGGGTCATTTTCATGGTCCACTTAGTGTCATATTTTTCATATATTTTTTTTGTGTTTTTTTTTTTGTTGGCAACTGACTTTGTTGTTAAACTGGCTTCTATGCATAGGGGTAAAGTCATGTTTAGTGTTGCTAAATGCAAGAAGACTATGATGTGCCTTATGAAGAAAATACTAGTGTTAGAGAAGTTTCATTTCATAAATTATGTAGTGCTATTGTTTGTCAGTTTAAAGTTAATAATAAATTATATATTAAATAATCTGACTTTAAACAGAAATATGCAAGTTATGCAAGTGTGTATATTGATTGGATTAGAAATAGGTTTGTGACTGGAATCTTGAAGGATCCTAACCCCTTATTTCTCCTAGAAGCAATAGTGCAGTATTTGCTAATTGAGTATTTGCTATGACATTTTTTAGCATAACTACTACAAATAGCAAGAAACAACCATAATATCTTGCTCTAGGTGTGAGTTACTAAGCAAAACCATCCACCAACACCCCCGCCCCGCAAATTACGGTCAGTAAAGCCAGTCAAGACTGAAGAATAAAGGATCAACAGAGTTCTGACTTAGAGAATTGGGCAGAAGTGAGGAGCTGTGAGTGACCCAAGAGTTCCCACATTCATGAAGTTGATTCTTCTTCCACGCATGCTGAGCCTACATGAGAAAAATTGGGGGTATAGTAGTCACCTATCAGATGACCAGAGCTATCCCAGGAAGTCAGACATCACCCTTCTAATTTACTTCTAGAATGACTGGATTGGAGAGAGGTGGAGTCACTGTGACCATCTGGCATGCCCTGTTCTCATTGGTGAATTGAGAGTTGAACTATTCTCACTTCATTGCACTTGTGAGGTGAAGATAATTGTGGACCAACCAGCCTCACAAGGAAAAAGAGGCTATTCTTCCATCTATTCTCCATGATGTTGGCATAGACAGGGAGGAGCTGGATTGAAATTGAATTCTGATAATAACGAATTTGCAGATACCCCAATTGCAATGTTTATTAGAACAAACTTTTATGATTTTAACTAGATTGAAGAATGTATCACCATTTACAGGAATAAGAGAGGGTATTAATGGATATGCAAAGTAGAGATGGGGAGATTAGTAGTCAGAAAAGACTCAAATTAATATTGAGTTTCCGGGGGATCCAACATGGCGGCCGGCGAGGAAGCTGCACTTTCAATATCTCCACATTAACGGGATCAGAAACACCAATTAAAACAGCTACATTCTACCTACTGAGGATCTTCTAGCAAAATTCCGTTGAAAGGAGACCTGCCGAGAATTAGTAAGTTTATTAGACGTGACAGTTTGCCCCAGACAAGTGAAACTTGACTGGCAGCGCGGGCTCAGAGTCCAATCCCGCGGCCACCCGCCGCTTCTGCAAGCGGCAGGCGGCCCAGAGCAGCGCGGCAGAAGGGTCCCCGCCCAGCCAGCAGACAGCGCCCGCCATCCCGGCTACCCTGGCGGCCCTGCTTTCGCCCGGCGAACAGCCACCCCACCCGGCTGGTTCTTAGCCACGCCGCTGCAGACACCCGGCTTTACAAGCACCCCCAGCGGCCCTGCTCGGCGAGAAGGGTCCCCGCCCTGCCGGCAGACAGCTCCCGCCATTCCGCTCTTGTTCTGCAAGCAGCTACCCCGCCCGCTTGGTTCTTAGCCACGAGGCTGCAGCCGCCCGGCTTTACAAGCGCCCCCGGCGACCCTGCTCGGCGAGAAGGGTCCCCGCCCTGCCGGCAGACAGCTCCCGCCATTCCGCTCTTGTTCTGCAAACAGCTAGCCCGCCCGCTTGGTTCTTAGCCACGAGGCTGCAGCCGCCCGGCTTTACAAGCGCCCCCGGCGACCCTGCTCGGCGAGAAGGGTCCCCGCCCTGCCGGCAGACAGCTCCCGCCATTCCGCTCTTGTTCTGCAAGCAGCCACCCCGCCCGCTTGGTTCTTAGCCACGAGGCTGCAGCCGCCCGGCTTTACAAGCGCCCCCGGCGACCCTGCTCGGCGAGAAGGGTCCCCGCCCTGCCGGCAGACAGCTCCCGCCATTCCGCTCTTGTTCTGCAAACAGCTAGCCCGCCCGCTTGGTTCTTAGCCACGAGGCTGCAGCCGCCCGGCTTTACAAGCGCCCCCGGCGACCCTGCTCGGCGAGAAGGGTCCCCGCCCTGCTGGCAGCCAGCTCCCGCCATTCCGCTCTTGTTCTGCAAGCAGCCACCCCGCCCGCTTGGTTCTTAGCCACGAGGCTGCAGCCGCCCGGCTTTACAAGCGCCCCCGGCGACCCTGCTCGGCGAGAAGGGTCCCTGCCCGGCCAACAGACAGTTTCCGCCATCCCGGCTACCCTGCCGGTCCCGCTCTTGCCCTGCAAACAGCCACCCCGCCCGCCTGGGTCTTAGACACGCGGCGGCAGCCACCCGGCTTTACAAGCGCCCCCGGCGGCCCTGCTCTGCGAGAAGGGTCCCCGCCCTGCCGGCAGACAGCTCCCGCCATTCCGCTCTTGTTCTGCAAACAGCCAGCCCGCCCGCTTGGTTCTTAGCCACGAGGCTGCAGCCGCCCGGCTTTACAAGCGCCCCCGGCGACCCTGCTCGGCGAGAAGGGTCCCCGCCCTGCCGGCAGACAGCTCCCGCCATTCCGCTCTCGTTCTGCAAACAGCCACCCCGCCCGCTTGGTTCTTAGCCACGAGGCTGCAGCCGCCCGGCTTTACAAGCGCCCCCGGCAACCCTGCTTGGCGAGAAGGGTCCCTGCCCGGCCAACAGACAGTTTCCGCCATCCCGGCTACCCTGCCGGTCCCGCTCTTGCCCTGCAAACAGCCACCCCGCCCGCCTGGGTCTTAGACACGCGGCGGCAGCCGCCCGGCTTTACAAGCGCCCCCAGCGGCCCTGCTCGTCGAGAAGGGTCCCTGCCCGGCCGGCAGACAGCTCCCACCATCCCGGCACTCCTGGCGGCCCGCCCGCTCTGCGAAGGGTTACCCCACCCGGCTCTTAGCCACGCGGGCGCCATCTGCCTGGCGCTGAGGGAGCCCCCGGCGGCCCAGCGCAGCCAGAAGGGTCCCCGCCTGGCCCGACAGAAGGCACGTGCCCTTCCGGCTCTGCTAACGGCCCTGCCCACCCAGGAAAGGGCTCCCCACCTTGAGAGGATGGGAAGGAAATCTAACCAAGCCTCTATGAATTAGCGAACTGGGATCTAAAACCAGAGATTATATCAGACCAGAGACAAGCCAGTTCCACCTCTCCCTTCGGTCACTCCTGCAAGGAGCCAGGGGCCCGCCATAGCAGAGAGGGGAAGTCACCAAAGATCGGCCAAAGAGATTCCTTCCCAGCGGACTCTAAATTAGCAGGAGCGGCGAGGGAGCCGGACGGAGCTGGCGGGAACCGCGGCAGCGGCACGGGAACCGGCGGGAGCTGAGGCGGCGCTGACGCAGGAGCCGGCGGGAGCCGCGCGGCGCGGGTCTCCCAGCTACAGCCCCCACCAGTGCTGACAACTGAGG
This sequence comes from Callospermophilus lateralis, assembly GCF_048772815.1. Taxonomy (NCBI): domain Eukaryota; kingdom Metazoa; phylum Chordata; class Mammalia; order Rodentia; family Sciuridae; genus Callospermophilus; species Callospermophilus lateralis. Next base: position 47,293,167 of record NC_135308.1, read on the forward strand.
TCTCTTGCACCAGATACGGGGGCGTGGCTACCAGAAGAACGAAACGCGATCAGTATGAAAAGACAAGGAAAGAAAGGACCACAAGCAATGCAGGTCAACTCAACTTTAGAAGGGGTAATATCTGCAGCAGATGGAATGTCAGACAAAGAATTCAGGATATACATGCTTCAGATGATCTGGAGTCTCAAGGAAGACATTAGACAGCAAAATCAGACAATGAAAGACCACTTCGACCACTTCGACAATAAATTACACAAACAAATCCAAGAAGCAAAAGATCAATTATACAGGGAGATAGAGGTTATAAAAAACAAACAAACAGAAATCCTGGAAATGCAGGAAACAATAAACCAACTTAAAAACTCAATTGAGAATACTACCAGCAGAGTAGAACACTTAGAAGATAGAACATCAGACAATGAAGACAAAGTATTTCAACTGGAGAAGAACACAGACAGCTCAGCAAAGCTGTTAAGAAACCATGAGCAGAACATTCAAGAAATATGGGATAACATAAAGAGACCCAACTTAAGGGTCATGGGGATACAGGAAGGTATTGAGGTCCAAACCAAAGGAATGACCAATCTATTCAACGAAATAATACGAGAAAACTTCCCAGACTTGAAGAATGAGACAGAATCCCAAATCCTAGAAGCCTACAGGACGCCGAATGTGCAAAATCATAAGAGAGCCACACCTAGACACATTATAATGAAGATGCCCAACATACAGAATAAGGAGAGAATTTTAAAAGCTACAAGAGAAAGGAAGCAGATTACATTTAGGGGTAAACCAATCAGGATAACAGCTGATCTTTCAACACAGACTCTGAAAGCTAGAAGATCCTGGAATAACATATTTCAAACGTTGAAAGAAAAGGGGTTCCAACCAAGAATTGTGTATCCCGCGAAATTAAGCTTCAGGATGGAAGATGAAATTAAAACCTTCCATGATAAACAAAAGTTAAAAGAATTTGCAGCTAGAAAACCAGCTCTTCAAAACATCCTCGGCAAAATATTACAGGAAGAGGAAATGGAAAATATCAATGAAAACCAACAGCGGGAGGTAGTACAGTAAAGGTGGGGGGGAATAATCAAAGAGGAAAACAAACCATGTTTAGTAACATAAATAAACAAATATGGCTGGAAGAACAAACCATATCTCAATAATAACTCTAAATGTTAATGGCTTAAACTCACCAATTAAGAGACACAGGCTAGCAGAATGGATCACTAAACAAGACCCAACAATATGCTGCCTTCAGGAGACACATCTGATAGGAAAAGACATACATAGACTGAAGGTGAAAGGTTGGGAAAAATCATATCACTCATATGGACTTCGCAAACAAGCAGGAGTGTCCATACTCATTTCAAATAAAATAGATTTCAAGCCAAAGTTAACCAAAAGGGATGAAGAGGGACACTACATACTTCTCAAGGGAACCATACACCAACAAGACATAACAATTATAAATATATATGCCCCAAACAATGGTGCAGCTATGTTCATCAAACAAACTCTTCTCAAGTTCAAGAGTCTAATAGACCACCATACAATAATCATGGGAGACTTCAACACACCTCTCTCACCACTGGACAGATCTTCCAAACAAAAGTTGAATAAGGAAACTATAGAGCTCAATAACACAATTAATAACCTAGACTTAATTGACATATATAGAATATACCACCCAACATCAAGCAGTTACACTTTTTTCTCAGCAGCACATGGATCCTTCTCAAAAATAGATCATATATTATGTCACAGGGCAACTATTAGACAATATAAAGGAGTAGAGATAATACCATGCATATTATCTGATCATAATGGAATGAAATTGAAAATCAACAATAAAAGAAGTAAGGAAAAATCATGCATCACTTGGAGAATGAACAATAGGTTACTGAATGATCAATGGGTTATAGAAGACATCAAGGAGGAAATTAAAAAATTCTTAGAGATAAATGAAAACACAGACACAACATATCGGAATCTATGGGACACATTGAAAGCAGTTCTAAGAGGAAAATTTATTGCTTGGAGTTCATTCCTTAAAAAAAGAAAAAACCAACAAATAAATGATCTAATACTTCAACTCAAAATCCTAGAAAAAGAAGAGCAAAAAAACAGCAAAAGAAGTAGAAGACAAGAAATAATTAAAATCAGAGCTGAAATTAATGAAATCGAAACGAAAGAAACAATTGAAAAAATTGACAAAACTAAAAGTTGGTTCTTTGAAAAAATAAATAAAATCGACAGACCCTTAGCCACGCTAACAAAGAGAAGAAGAGAGAGAACTCAAATTACCAGCATACGGGATGAAAAAGGCAATATCACAACAGACACTTCAGAAATACAGAAGATTATCAGAAATTATTTTGAATCCTTATACTCCAATAAAATAGAAGATAGTGAAGGCATCGATAAATTTCTTAAGTCATATGATTTGCCCAGATTGAGCCAAGAGGATATTGACAACCTAAACAGACCAATATCAATTGAGGAAATAGAAGATACCATCAAAAGACTACCAACTAAGAAAAGCCCAGGACCGGATGGGTATACAGCAGAGTTTTTCAAAACCTTTAAAGAGGAATTAACACCAATACTTTTCAAGCTATTTAAGGAAATAGAAAAAGAGGGAGAACTTCCAAATTCATTCTATGAGGCCAACATCACCCTGATTCCTAAACCAGACAAAGACACTTCAAAGAAAGAAAACTACAGACCAATATCTCTAATGAACCTAGATGCAAAAATCCTCAATAAACTTCTTGCGAACCGGATACAAAAACATATCAAAAAAATTGTGCACCATGATCAGGTAGGATTTATCCCTGGGATGCAAGGTTGGTTCAATATACGGAAATCAATAAATGTTATTCACCACATCAACAGGCTTAAAAATAAGAACCATATGGTCATCTCGATAGATGCGGAAAAAGCATTCGACAAAGTACAGCATCCCTTTATGTTCAAAACTCTAGAAAAACTAGGGATAACAGGAACATACCTCAACATTGTAAAAGCAATCTATGCTAAGCCTCAGGCTAGCATCATTCTGAATGGAGAAAAACTGAAGGCGTTCCCTCTAAAATCTGGAACAAGACAGGGATGCCCTCTCTCACCACTTCTGTTCAACATAGTTCTCGAATCACTGGCCAGAGCAATTAGACAGACGAAAGAAATTAAAGGCATAAAAATAGGAAAAGAAGAACTCAAATTATCACTATTTGCAGATGACATGATTCTATACCTAGCAGACCCAAAAGGGTCTACAAAGAAACTATTAGAGCTAATAAATGAATTCAGCAAAGTGGCAGGCTATAAGATCAACACGCATAAATCAAAGGCATTCCTGTATATCAGCAACAAATCCTCTGAAATGGAAATGAGGACAACCACCCCATTCACAATATCCTCAAAGAAAATAAAATACTTGGGAATCAACCTAACAAAAGAGGTGAAAGACTTATACAATGAAAACTACAGAACCCTAAAGAGAGAAATAGAAGAAGATCTTAGAAGATGGAAAAATATACCCTGTTCATGGATAGGTAGAAGTAACATCATCAAAATGGCGATATTACCAAAAGTTCTCTATAGGTTTAATGCAATGCCAATCAAAATCCCAACGGCATTCCTTGTAGAAATAGAGAAAGCAATCATGAAATTCATATGGAAAAATAAAAGACCCAGAATAGCAAAAACAATTCTAAGCAGGAAATGTGAATCAGGCGGCATAGCGATACCAGACTTCAAACTATACTACAGAGCAATAGTAACAAAAACAGCATGGTACTGGTACCAAAACAGGCAGGTGGACCAATGGTACAGAATAGAGGACACAGAAACCAATCCACAAAACTACAACTATCTTATATTCGATACAGGGGCTAAAAGCATGCAATGGAAGAAGGATAGCATCTTCAACAAATGGTGTTGGGAAAACTGGAAATCCATATGCAACAAAATGAAACTGAATCCCTTTCTCTCGCCATGCACAAAAGTTAACTCAAAGTGGATCAAGGAACTTGATATCAAATCAGAGACATGGCGTCTGATAGAAGAAAATGTTGGCTATGATCTACATACTGTGGGGTCGGGCTCCAAATTCCTCAATAGGACACCCATAGCACAACAGTTAATAACTAGAATCAACAAATGGGACTTACTAAAACTAAAAAGTTTTTTCTCAGCAAAAGAAACAATAAGAGAGGTGAATAGGGAGCCTACGTCCTGGGAACAAATCTTTACTCCTCACACTTCAGACAGAGCCCTAATATCCAGAATATACAAAGAACTAAAAAAATTAGACAATGAGATAACGAATAACCCAATCAACAAATGGGCCAAGGACCTGAACAGAAATTTCTCAGAGGAGGACATACAATCAATCAACAAGTATATGAAAAAATGCTCACCATCTCTAGCAGTCAGAGAAATGCAAATCAAAACCACCCTAAGATACCATCTCACTCCAATAAGATTGGCAGCCATTAGGAAGTCAAACAGCAACAAGTGCTGGCGAGGATGTGGAGAAAAGGGTACTCTTGTACATTGCTGGTGGGACTGCAAATTGGTGCGGCCAATTTGGAAAGCAGTATGGAGATTTCTTGGAAAGCTCGGAATGGAACCACCATTTGATCCAGCTATTCCACTACTCGGTCTATTCCCTAAAGACCTAAAAAGAGCACACTATAGGGACACTGCTACATCCATGTTCATAGCAGCACAATTCACAATAGCAAGACTGTGGAACCAACCTAGATGCCCTTCAATAGACGAATGGATAAAAAAAATGTGGCATTTATACACAATGGAGTATTACTCTGCATTAAGAAATGACAAAATCATAGAATTTGGAGGGAAATGGATGGCATTAGAGCAGATTATGCTAAGTGAAGCTAGCCAATCCCTTAAAAACAAATGCCAAATGTCTTCTTTGATATAAGGAGAGTTACTAAGAACAGAGTAGGGAAGAAGAGCATGAGAAGAAGATTAACATTAAACAGGGATGAGAGGTGGGAGGGAAAGGGAGAGAGAAGGGAAATTGCATGTAAATGGAAGGAGACCCTCAGGGGTATACAAAATTACATACAAGAGGAAGTGAGGGGAAAGGAGGGAAAATATAAGGGGGAGAAATGAATTACAGTAGAGGGGGTAGAGAGAGAAGAGGGGAGGGGAGGGGGGAGGGGGGATAGCGGAGGATGGGAAAGGCAGCAGAATACAACAGACTCCAGAATGGCAATATGTAAATCAATGTGCAACTGATGTGATTCTGCAATCTGTATATGGGGTAAAAATGGGAGTTCATATCCCACTTGAATCAAAGTGTGAATTATGATATATCAAAAACTATGTAATGTTTTGAACAACCTACAATAAAAATTAATTAAAAAAAAAAAAAAAAAAAAAAATATTGAGTTTCCTCCTCTGATCTGTTCATCTGAAAGAGAGGTCGGTAGTAGTTCTGTCAAGGGATTACATATATTTTTCAGGAGAAAAACAACTAAATGGATAAAATAAATGATAGTATTCTTTAAAATTTCAGACAGACTCCTCCTCATAAAAAGTAGCCATCTCAGGAGATAAAGAACACTTCTTGGGAGACTTTCCCTGAAACAGAGTATATGTTGGAAAATGAGTGATGAATGAACAGCATGGGAAGAATTGGAATGTGGACAGGGTAAGAGTGATTTCTTGTAGATACCAGAGGCCTACAAACTTGTAGAGAGAAAGATACTTTAGGTAACTTTTATTACAGAATGAGTTGTATAAATTTGGGATTGCCCCATTCAAATCAGTAAAGTGCTTTATACGTGTTTTTTTTTTTTTGAAATCTGTGTATTTTGAAAATGGATAGCTGAATTGAGATTAACTATAAAGGTAGAGGAGGGAAAAAGTTTTTATATAAATTTTGTGATATGGAAGATGAATTTATCTTGTGAGAGAAACTTTAATGTTATAAGTTTGAGAACAGTATTAATTCAAAAATGATGTGAAGCGTAAATTGACTATGGAACTGTTGGATTGCCAGGTTATTTCTAGGATCCAGCTGAAATTGTTGACAAATTTTATATACATATATGTATGTTTACATGTGTGGTTATTTGATTTTTATCCCAAACTACTCAGGAAATTGCTGTACATATTAGCACAAATATTTGTGTTCATATGAGGGTGAACACTCATAGGAAAGTGGCGAAAATGACATGTGTCAAGATAACTTGGAATTTTGACAGGAGTATTTGACATGATAGACTGCAGAGTCTTAATTATTTTAGATCCACTCTGCCCAGTAAAGCTGATGAAAATGAATGACTCCATAAGGTAGAGCACTATGTACAATGTTCCACTATAAAAAGAATGATTCCTGCAGGAAAATGGATAGAACTAGAAAATATAATGTAAAATTAAATAGACCAGACAGAAAGGAAAGTACTGCATAATCTTTCTCAAATGTGAATGCTATACAATGTCAACCTGAAAACCATCTAACCACAGAAGTACACATACATGTATGTATATAATCACAATAGTGATAACTAGAGATTGGGAAGTGCATGGGGGAGGGCAAGGGTAGAAAAAGGTTGGTGTGATCAATGCACATTGTATGCATATATTGAAAAATAACTTTGAACCCCACTAATATGCACAATTACTATGTTAATAAAGAATCTTTTAAAAAGGGAAAATATTTTTAAAAATTACGAAAGAGAAGAATGAGAGAGAGACCCAAGTTAACATACTTTCTCTGTCTTGCCCATGTGATAGCCTCCTGTGTGCTCTGAGGCAGCAAGAAGGCCCTAGCCAGATTCTGACAGCAGACTCTTAGACTTACCAGTCTCTTAGAACTGTGAGCCAAATAAACTTCTATTCTTTATAAATTAAAAAAAATGATATATGTTTCTAGAAGATAAATAATTATTGGAGGGAGCTAGAAATTAATCATGCTGTACAACATGATTTTATTCTGTTGTTGTTATTAATGGTCATAGACATGTTTTTAAACATGCCTATAACATCTTTGTAATTCTTTCTAAGGAATAAAAGATGGAAGAAGTGATTCTATGTAACTTCCAAGGCTAAGTTATAAATCAAGTTCTTTCTCTTTTGGAATTATTGATCTTGGAATCTAGCCACCATGTTTTGAGAAAACCCAGGTCACATGGAAAAGAGGTACACAGCTTTAGTTAATGCTGAAACTGGTAGCCAGCAATACCTCAGAGCCATGAAATTGAATGAGCTTTCTGAAGATTCTGATTCCCAGGCTTCAAACTGTCCTAGCTGAGATCAAATGGAGTAAAGTAAAACTGTCTTAATCAAGCCCTCTCAAAATAACAAATTCATGAGAAAAATAAATACTTTTAAGTCACCAAGTTTTAGGAGGGTTTGTTAGGTGGCAATAAATAACTAGAAGAGGCATTTTCTTGAAGTATATGAGCCATAGATTTTTCCTTGTTAGCTGGGATGGAAAGAAAAACTGGCTGGATAAAAATACCATTAAGTTTAAATTTATAGGGAAGTAAAAAGGAGAGCAGCTACAGCTGATATTTTTTATGTCTTTATGGGTGATGAGCCCATTGGCTTCATCACTGAGACAAAGTGGAGAGGAGTTGATAGGAATGGATTTGAAGTTTTGATTAAAAATTAAAATTTCAGAATCAGTTATTTTGGGAACAAGGAAGGAGTTAATTAAAGTGACTGACAAACTTAAAAAAATGAATGATGTTGCAAATCATATGTAATAATGTATCGTTACTTTCAGCATAGCTATAATTATTTTTTCATTAGTGATGCAAGTGAAGAGTGTATAAAATGTTTTGTAAGATGAATTTGGTTGACAATAAAGGGAGCTATGAAATGCACAACGTTAGTGACGTAGTGTGTAAAATCAGTTACAGATCCCAGGATATGTAGAAGAAAAAGCAAAACCAAGGGAAATCTGATAACCTAGGAAACTAGGAGGAGATCAAGGATTGAAGGTCAAGGAGTGGTAAAAGAACAAGTTGATTTTGAGGAAATTGAAGAGGCTAAAATCTCTGTTTGGATATAGGAATTTTCAAGTTTAAGATTTCAATGATGAAGATGTTTTACTGGTAATAAAAAGCATTGTGTTACCACATGTGAGAGTTGTAGAAGGGAGCAAAATTGAAAGAAATACAGAAATTAAGACGCTCTGAGGTTAGGAAGACTTGTGGCTGGTTGTGTGAAGTTATAGTAGGGCTAGGAGGTGGAGTGAAAAGAAAGAATGTAAAGATGGGATCCAACATGGCGGCAGGCAGAGAGGCTGCACTTTCACTGCACTCCCAGTGATGGGGTCATAAAGTTGCAAGGATAACTCTTGGATCCTTCCAACGGAGATTCTCCTAGCAAAATTCCATTGAAGAGAGACCGCCCGGGAGCTACTAGGATTTTTTTAAAACGTCTATGTGACCCGGACGAGCGGGACCCTGCCACTAGATGCGGAGTACCAGATTCACCTTCCACAGTCCGCGCACTGCGGGCACAGCTGCAGATCTGTCCACCCGCCCGCAGCCAAAGTGACTGGGTCCTGCTAGATGCCGAGACACAGCTTGGCAGGAAGAAGTCTTTAGCCAAGCCCCCACGAGGCAGGAGCTGAGGCGAACCGGGCCGGACCAGTTCCACCCCTCCCCTCGGACACTCCAGCAAGGAGCCTGGGGCCCGCCATAGCAGAGAGGTGACGTCATCGGAGTTCAGCCGGCGGAATTCCTTCCCAGCAGAATCCACTTTAGCAGGTGCGTGACTTCCCATACTGATACAGGGAGCCAGGAAACCTCATTGACTTCTCAGGGGTCGTGTCCGTAGGGAAGCAGAGGGGATCCCAGACCCCAAGGCCCCCATATCACCAGCGGCAAATCCCAAGGTCTTAGCCACCAGTTTACCACAGCACTGGGGCTTAAAAGGGACACGCGGTGGGGCTGCAAGTGTAACTAGACCTCTGGAGAATCACTTCTGGGGAACAGGACCTGGCTGGCAGGCTGACAGGAGGAAGGGGGTTAAGAGCTGGAGAAGTGAAATGGCTCGGGACTGACAAGTCTGAGAGACCCCCAGGAGACGCCCTACAGAGATAGCTCTCGGCAGGTAGAGAGCAGACGCTCCGCTTGGAGGGTACAGCTCCGCCTACTGGAAGAGAAGAAGGTGGATCTCCAAGACTTTAATTTTTTTTTTTTTTTTTTTGTGGTTGCTGCTGCCGATATTTTTTTTTCTCTCTCCTTATTCTCTCCCTGATCCTTTCCCCCCTACTCCTTCTCTCTTTCTATCCCATTTCAAGTTTTATTGTTCTTTTCATTCCCCTCTAATCTATCTCTCCCTCCATCCTTTTTTCTTTTTAACAGCACCTTCATTCCCTTACCCCCCAACTCTCATCCCAAGCATTACATCTTCCATTGCGTGTAATTGTCTAAATGCAAATAGGTGAATATCTTGAGGCTGCCTATAAGACTCCCAAATACCTAGCTACTAACAACACCCTGATCCAATTGCCAGGTAGTATCCACCTTCAGTGGAGCAATCTTCTAAAGTAGCCAAGACATACTAACCATCGTACCACCAGATCACCTAACCTAAACATATAGACCTAAGAACAAACAGCAAATCAATATATGCATAAAGAACCTAGAAGCCATATATGAATTGAATGAATCTGCTTTAAAGCACAACAAAGCCCAACATTTCTAGGCATAATCTCCCAACACAAAAGAGAGACAACAGAGATATACAAAGCCAAAACAAATGTATAGGAGAAAGCAGTTACAAAGCAATCAAACAGAGCTGGATAGCAACGTGAACAATATGAAAAAACAAGGGAAAAAAGGGTTACAAACAATGCAGGACAATCTAAATATACAAGAGGACATAGCAGAAACAGAAACATGGACAGGGAAAGAAATCAAGGCATACCTAATTCAGATGGAACGGAATATTAGAGAAGACATGAGACAGCAAATCCAAGCATTGAAAGTATATTTTGAAGAGGAACTAACCACACAAATTCAATCAGTAAAGAATGAGCTTTATCAGGAGATAGAGGTGTTAAAAAAAATCAAGTTGTAATCATAGAAATGCAAGAAACCGTAAATCAGATTAAAAGCGCTAATGAGAATATTACAAACAGACTAGATCAAGTAGAAGTCAGAACATCAGATAATGAAGACAAAGTTTATCAACTTGAAAAGAATATAGTTAATACAGAAAAGATGCTGAAATCTCACGAGCAATCTATCCAAGAGATATGGGATCTTATCAAAAGACCAAATTTGAGAGTCATTGGGATAGAAGAAGGCACAGAGAATCAGTCCAAAGGAATGGATGGCTTACTAAAGGAGATAATACTAGAAAACTTCCCAGAGATGAAAGATGGAATGGATTGCCAAATCCTGGAAGCTTACAGGACCCCAAACATCCAAAACCATAATAGACCAACTCCAAGACACATAATCATGAAGATAGCTAACATACAGGACAAGGAGAGAATACTAAAAGCTACAAGAGAAAGGAGGCAGATTACATTTAGGGGTAAACTAATTAGGTTAACGACTGATTTTTCATCACAGACTTTGAAAGCGAGAAGATTCTGGAACAACGTATTTCAAACACTGAAAAATAATGGATTCCAACCAAGAATACTGTATCCAGCAAAACTAAGCTTCAGATTTGACAATGAAATTAAAATATTTCATGATAAACAAAAGCTAAAAGAATTTGCAGCCAGAAAACCAGCACTGCAAAGCATTTTGAGCAAAATATTACAAGAAGAGGAACTGAAAAATAGTGCCCAAAACTAACAGTGGGAGGTATCTCAGTAAAGGGGAAGAAAAATAACCAAAGAGGGAAAACTAGCCAATCTAAAATAAATAAATAAATAAACATGACTGGAAGTACAAACCATATTTCAATTGTAACCTTAAATGTTAATGGCTTAAATTCACCAATCAAGAGACATAGGCTAGTAACCTGGATTAAAAAAACAAATCCAACAATATGCTGCCTTCAGGAGACTCATATGATAGAAAAAGACATTCACAGACTGAAGGTGAAAGGCTGGGAAAAATCATACCACTCACATGGCCATCGGAAGCAAGCAGGAGTGGCCATTCTCATATCGAATAAAGTCAACTTCAAACCTAAGGTAATTAAAAGGGATAAAGAAGGACACTATATACTGTTAAAAGGAACCATCCACCATCAAGACATAACAATTATCAATTTATATGCACAAAACAATGGTGCTGCAACGTTCATAAAACAAACTCTCCTCAAGTTCAAGAGTCAAATAGACCACAACACAATAATTATGGGGGACTTCAACACACCACTCTCGCCATTGGACAGATCCTCTAGACAAAAGCTGAACAAAGAAACTATAAAACTTAATAATGTAATCAATAACCTAGACTTAACTGACATATATAGAATATATCAACCATCATCAAGTGGATACACATTCTTCTCAGCAGCACATGGATCCTACTCAAAGATAGACCATATATTATGCCATAGGGCAACTCTCAGTAAATATAAAGGTGTGGAGATAATACCATGCACCATATCTGACCATAATGGAATGAAGCTGGAAATTAATGATAAAAGAAGGAAGAAAAAATCCTGCATCACCTGGAAAATGAACAATATGTTACTGAATGATCAATGGGTTACAGAAGATATAAAGGAGGAAATCAAAAAATTCCTAGAGATAAACGACAATACAGACACAACATACCGGAATCTATGGGACACAATGAAAGCAGTTTTAAGAGGAAAATTCATTTCCTGGAGTTCATTCCTCAAAAAAAGAAAAAACCAACAAATAAATGAACTCACACTACATCTTAAAACCTTAGAAAAGGAAGAGCAAAACAACAGCAAATATAGCAGAAGACAAGAAATAATTAAAATCAGAGCGGAAATCAATGAAATTGAAACAAAAAAAAAATTGAAAAAATTGATAAAACTAAAAGTTGGTTCTTTGAAAAAATAAATAAGATCGACAGACCCTTAGCCACGCTAACGAAGAGAAGAAGAGAGAGAACGCAAATTACTAACATACAGGATGAAAAAGGCAATATCACAACAGACACTACAGAAATACAGAAGATAATTAAAAAGTATTTTGAAACTCTATATTCCAATAAAATAGAAGATAGTGAAGATATCGATAAATTTCTTAAGTCATATGATCTGCCCAGATTGAGTCAGGAAGACACACACGATTTAAACAGACCAATAACAAAAGAAGAAATTGAAGAGGCCATCAAAAGACTACCAACTAAGAAAAGGCCAGGACCGGATGGGTATACAGCAGAGTTTTACAAAACCTTCAAAGAAGAATTAATACCAATACTTTTCAAGCTATTTCAAGAAATAGAAAAAGAAGGAGCTCTTCCAAATTCATTCTATGAGGCCAACATAACCCTGATCCCAAAACCAGACAAAGACACTTCAAAGAAAGAAAACGATAGACCAATATCTCTAATGAACTTAGATGCAAAAATTCTCAATAAAATCCTGGCAAATCGAATGCAAAAGCATATCAAAAAAATTGTGCACCATGATCAAGTAGGATTCATCCCTGGGATGCAAGGCTGGTTCAATATACGGAAATCAATAAATGTTATTCACCACATCAATAGACTTAAAGATAAGAACCATATGATCATCTCGATAGATGCAGAAAAAGCATTTGACAAAGTACAGCATCCCTTTATGTTCAAAACACTAGAAAAACTAGGGATAACAGGAACTTACCTCAACATTGTAAAAGCTATATATGCTAAGCCTCAGGCTAACATCATTCTAAATGGAGAAAAACTGAAGGCATTCCCTCTAAAATCTGGAACTAGACAGGGATGCCCTCTTTCACCACTTCTATTCAACTTAGTTCTTGAAATACTAGCCAGAGCAATTAGACAGACAAAAGAAATTAAAGGCATAAAATTAGGAAAAGAAGAACTTAAATTATCGCTATTTGCGGATGACATGATAATATACTTAACAGACCCAAAAGGGTCTACAAAGAAACTGCTAGAGTTAATTAATGAATTCAGCAAAGTGGCAGGATATAAAATCAATACGCATAAATCAAAGGCATTCCTGTATATATCAGCAACAAAACTTCTGAAATGGAAATGAGGAAAACCACCCCATTCACAATATCCTCAAAGAAAATAAGATACTTGGGAATCAACCTAACAAAAGAGGTGAAAGATTTATACAATGAAAACTACAGAACCCTAAAGAGAGAGATAGAAGAAGATCTTAGAAGATGGAAAAATGTACCCTGTTCATGGATAGGCAGAACTAACATTATCAAAATGGCGATATTACCCAAACTTCTCTACAGGTTTAATGCGATGCCAATCAAAATCCCAATGGCATTTCTTATAGAAATAGATAAAGCAATCATGAAATTCATATGGAATAACAAAAGACCCAGAATAGCAAAAACAATACTAAGCAGGAAGTGTGAATCTGGAGGTATAGCGATACCAGAGTTCAAACTATACTACAGAGCAATAGTAACAAAAACAGCATGGTACTGGTACCAAAACAGGCAGGTGGATCAATGGTACAGAATAGAGGACACAGAAACCAATCCACAAAATTACAAATTTCTTATATTTGATAAAGGGGCTAAAAACATGCAATGAAGGAAGGATAGCATCTTCAACAAATGGTGCTGGGAAAATTGGAAATCCATATGCAACAAAATGAAACTGAATCCCTTTCTCTCGCCATGCACAAAAGTTAACTCAAAATGGATCAAGGAGCTTGATATCAAAGCAGAGACCCTGAACCTGATAGAAGAAAAAGTTGGCTCCCATCTACATATTGTGGGGTCAGGCTCCAAATTCCTTAATAGGACGCCCATAGCCCAAGAGTTAATAACAAGAATAAACAAATGGGACTTACTTAAACTAAAAAGTTTTTTCTCAGCAAGAGAAACAATAAGAGAAGTAAATAGGGAGCCTACATCCTGGGAACAAATCTTTACTCCTCACACTTCAGATAGAGCCCTAATTTCCAGAATATACAAAGAACTCAAAAAATTAAACAATAAGATAACAAATAACCCAATCAACAAATGGGCCAAGGACCTGAACAGACACTTCTCAGAAGAAGACATACAGTCAATTAATAAGTACATGAAAAAATGCTCACCTTCTCTAGCAGTCAGAGAAATGCAAATCAAAACCACCCTAAGATACCATCTCACTCCAGTAAGATTGGCAGCCATTAGGAAGTCAAACAACAATAACTGCTGGCGAGGATGTGGGGAAAAGGGTACACTTGTACATTGCTGGTGGGACTGCAAAATGGTGCAGCCAATATGGAAAGCAGTATGGAGATTCCTGGGAAAGCTGGGAATGGAACCACCATTTGACCCAGCTATCGCCCTCCTCGGACTATTCCCTGAGGACCTTAAAAGAGCATGCTATAGGGATACTGCCACATCCATGTTCATAGCAGCACAATTCACAATAGCCAGACTGTGGAACCAACCTAGATGCCCTTCAATAGATTAATGGATAAAAAAAATGTGGCATCTATACACAATGGAGTATTATGCAGCACTAAAAAATGACAAAATCATGGAATTTTCAGGGAAATGGATGGCATTAGAGCAGATTATGCTAAGTGAAGCTAGCCAATCCTTAAAAAACAAATGCCAAATGTCTTCTTTGATTTAAGGAGAGCAACTAAGAACTGAACAGAGGGAAAGAGCATGAGGAAAATATTAACATTAAACTGAGACGAGTGATAGGAGGGAAAGGGAGAGAGAAGGGAAAGTGCATGGAAATGGAAGGACACCCTCATTTTTATAGGAAATCACATATACAAGGTTGTGAGGGGAAAGGGGGGGAAGGGAGAGAACGGAACAACAACAGATGAGGTAGAGAGGGAAGATGAGAGGGGAGGGGAGGGGGGATAGTAGGGGATAGGAAAGTCAGCAGAATACAACAGTCACTAATATGGTATTATATAAACATTGTGAATGTGTAACTGATGTGATTCTGCAATCTGTATTTGGGGTAAAAATGGAAATGCATAACTCATTTGAATCAAATGTATGGAAGATGAAAAAAATAAATAAATAAAAAAAGAAAAAAAAGAAATTAACTTAAAAAGCCAGTAACACTTTTTAAAATATACTATGTGTTTATGTACAAATATTATGTTTGAATAAATAATCTAAAACCAAAAAAAAAAGAAAAGAAAGAATGCAACCTCTGCAGAAAAACCTAAAAATTTTTATATATTGATGCTGAGAATAGGAGGAGGGTTGCATACATTTGTATATGGACTTCAAGATGGAGAATCTGTTGAGGAAAAGTTTTTAATATTGGATGCTAATCTCTTTTTCTGGCATTGGGACAGGGATGGTATCATTACTCTTGGGAGGATTGGAGAGACACTGAGAGCCATCAGATAAGTTAAAATTAAGGAGATAAGTGGTTCAGGAAAAGACCAAGGCTATATAAGAGTGTCTTTAAAATATCCTCAGTGTTCTAGGGGCTACTGATTGGTCAGGGAGATTTAAATAAAGTTTAGGAACATAGTTTTTCATTATTGCAAGAATCTGGTAAGGAGAAAAGAGTTGGGACACACCATAATCCAGGGTGGGGAGAACAACACACAGAAAACTATTGTGTGTAGTGGTAAATGTGAATTACTGAAGGTGAGGGTAGTCCAAAACTAAATCTAAATACTTAATAGTCATATGTGACAGTGTTCTGTATGAAAAAGCCAGCCAGGAATAGGGCAAGATCAATTCTTAGTTGATAAAAATATTCACCTTTATATTCTGACTACTAATTCCATGATGGCAGTAATTGTGCCTCTGTGTTCATTACTGCATGCCTAGAATAGCACCCAGCACATCAGAAATGATTAGCAAATGCTTGTTAAGTAAACCATTCAACTAATAACAATCTCGATAATATTAAAGGTTTTTGTTGAGTATGTATTGTGTATCAGAAATGATACTAGCGGTACTTTACATAGGTTACTACATTTAATCTACATATTTATGAGGTTATCATCATGAAATTCTAGATTGAGATGCCAAAAGATAAAATGATGCAGGCACAAAGTTAGTATGAAGAAGGGATTGAATTTAAACTCAGGTCTGATTCTAAAGGATAGGCTTTGAACGCCACTTGATGATATATATTACATTCTTATGAGTGTGGATTATAACTTGTGCATGGGGCATGGGGAGAAAGGAAGCAATTGGGTCTTGGGTGGTAACTGTGAATTCTAGGGATGAAAGCTGAGAAAGTTGACAGGGTCAAAGGAGGGACATTGATGAAAATGAACTCAGAGATCCAGCTGGATAACATCTCATATGTACCCATATTTTGAACCAAATTATTTGGTTGTTTTGTGTTTTTTTTAAATTCCTTGTAGATTTCATATATCAATCTCTTGTTAGACATGTAATTTGCAACATGTCTCCCTTGCGGCATAACAACTTCTTAGTCTGACATAATTCTATTTGTATATTTTTGTCTTTGTTGCCTATGCTTCTGAGGTATGACCTAAAACGTCATCACCCATACTGATGTTTTGAAGTGTCTCCTCTATGTTTCAGTGTGATGTGATGGTGTGCATCTACAACTTCCCAGGTGTAGCTAAAGGCAAGGATTGTCTGAGTCAGATGTAACAGTCCTGCCATCTACATAGAGCAGTCACAGTTCCTGTTAAAATTAAGAAGAGAAATCAAGGGGAAAAAAATCCAAATGCCAATTTTTAAGGTTTCATGCAACTGGAATTTGAGGTTAAAAATATAAATGATTTACATTTGATTCATCAGTCTCATTTAGATCAATAATTAAATCAGTATCATTCAGCTATATGTTCATAACTATGAAAAATATCTGCGTGGCTTACGTCACATTCTGTAGACATCTATGTCACTGTTACCTTTATTTAAACTATTTCTCAAATCCTATAATTCCTTATTGGTTCCAGGCCCCACTCTCGTCCTGATATATCCTTTGATTTATCAAGGACTTGTCTACCAGGCAATGACTCACATTAAAGAACTAAGGCATATCCATGACAGCACACTGCTTTCCTCCCCATTTGATCTGATTTCCCTTCAGAGCCTTGTTGTCATTGTCATTTCAAAGTCACTGCTGGCCACATGTTTGGAAATATCTGAACCACTCACACCAACATTTTATATGAATTCCTGAAGCAGAAATAGAGACCTCTGAGCAAGTACTCATACTGCTGATCTAGCTATGTTTCGCATGAAACTGGGGATTTGGTTTGGGCTGTAAATTGGGTTAGAGAATTCTCCCATTCTTTTCCTCCTGTTGTGTGATGCTAGCAATAATGAACTCCACAATGAATTCACTTACAGTTATCTTTATATTTCATATGCTTCCTTCTCTTCCATCTTCTTCCAACTTTTGCTTTGTCTATCAACCCATTTTACCACAGCCTCTATCAATGTATTGCAAATAAATTCAGCTATTTTCTTAGTCCTTCTCTTGGCTCTTCAACCCTTTGGCAAAAAAGCAAGACCAAATGGATTCCCTAGCACAGCCTCCTGGTGGCCAGGACTCCCAATTTCTGGCCATTATTTCTCCCATACTCTATCACATAGTAGCATAGAAAAAAAAAGAAGTATTCTTAGTGCTAATATTTAATAGAGAGAAGGGACAAAAGGAATATGTATAGTGATGTTGGCCTGTTTTAAAAGCTCTGATCTTTTAGACAGATAGTATATCCTTAACTTATGTGTCTTAAGTTAAATATTTTTATGACTTTTGCTATCAATATAGGCACAATTAAATTGTTTTACAGCTAATCTAAATGTGTAAAGTATTTCCTAATATTTGTCCTTTTATACCATTGGGGGGGTACAAAACAGAGATTAATTAAGTATAAATAAGTATAAGTTGAAATTGATATAAATTAATTAAAACTAGCTTAATGTAGTTTCATGAGTTGGTAAATATAACAATTATAATGAATAAAACAAAATCTTATTGACAAATCAAAGTTCTTTAATACAATAAATTTAGTTCATATTGATTAAAATAATTTTATATAAACTGGGAAAATCATTTTGTTACTTATCAAAGAGATTTCAGTGTTTGTTGATCTACCATAGATAGAATGCTTCTGACTTTTTACCAGTAAAAAAATCTTTGGACTTGAATTTAAAGATACATTTCTAGTTCTTAGGTTAAAAGGTATTTAGACAGTAAATAATCTGCTTCAAACTCATTTTTGTTATTTAAAAGCTGAAGAAATAAGACTTAATGAGTTTGAAGGACACATTTGGCTGTAAAAGCTAAAACCCTGGTAAAAATTGGGCTTAATAGTTAAGCTACATAAATTAATTTAGAAAAAATATTCAGAGAAAGTTATTATTTGTTTGCTTATCTTTGTTAGCATGTAAGTTTTACATGTACGAGATTGTGACATTTTACATTAGTTTGCCATTGAGAGATATAATGTCTGGTATGCACCTGGTTCTCAGTAAGAGTGAAATAAAAAATTAATGCCATTTCAGGAAAGTTAAAACTAGAAAATAATTTTCTGTTTTGCTGCTCTAAAACCTTAAGTTTTTATTTTAAAAGAAAGAAAATTTAGGAAACACATACATACACCACACACACACACACTTGAACCTTATTAAGAAGACTAACAGGATAATATGAGAAATTTCAGATGGTGGTTATTAAGTTAAATCTTAAAGACTGTGACATTATAAGTACTGCAAACATTCAATTAAAATTATAAAACTCAAATTATAAGATCATGTGCAATTTGTCTAAAGTAGCATTGTCTTCTAGCTTGATAAACAAATTCTTCTTAAATTATTAGTGAGCTAGACCTTTAAAATTACTTGGCAAGATAGTTTTATTGCTTGCTAATTAGAAGCCACTTTTTTTTACTTTTGGTTCAAATTTACTTAAATGTAAACAGTATTCATGTATAAGTTTTCACTTGTTATACTCCCTTATGTGTATAAAAAGACATCAAAATGGTAACAGCAACTATGTATGGTTGGCAACTATATTTGTTTTCATCCTCCTTTTTTTATTATTTCTTACATACATGAGAATAGTGGAGTCACATTTTAAAGACACTCTTTTATATAACATGGAAAAACTTAACTGCTCAGACATTTGAAAAATAAAGCTCAATGTTTGTTCATTTTATTGTTTCTCTTTTATCTTGCCTGTTTCAAGATAGTTTTCTTGCATTTAGAATATATAGATAATACTGCAAATAAAAGAAAAAATTTGATTTGCATTATATTCAAATTCAGTTGATTTCACCATGTTTTCATTTAGTTACCTAATACTTCAGTGCTACTGAAAATATGCTGTATACATACTGCTCTGTTAAAAGGTGAAAATATCAGCAGAGTGGTTTGTAGAGAAAAATATGTTCTGTTATTTTGGAAATAATGCAGAATTTGGTGTCTTCTCAGGTTCCAATTCCTGTTATCATTATTTGAAAATCTCCTTTTCCAAACATCAACATAGCATTAATTATATATGAGTCTCCTTCATTAACTTTAACTCATCAGCAAACATTTCTATATTGCTCTTTGTTTAGGTGAATTCCTTGGCTCTGTGATCAAAACTAGTTAGGAGACTTCATTCATTGTACTCTATCTTCTGTTTTTCCATACTTTATTTCAGATTTCACTAGTTCGCCTACCCGGCCCCCTAAATGTCTTATTTCCATTTTGAATCCATTGCCCCAAATCCCTTATTACAATCAGTCACCTTGCTTCTTAGCCTTCTGTGGGTTACAACAGTTTCTTAGATGTTCCTTATTTTCGATGATTTTGATAGTTTTAAGGAATACTGTTCAAGTAGTTTATATCATGTCCTTTTAGTGGTATTTATCTGATTATTTTCCTTGCTAGATGGTGTTAAGGGTTTTGGTGTGGAAGATCACAGAAGGAAGTGCCTTCCTTACCACCTCTTATCAAAGTTGCATGTTATCAATATTACATCAATGGTTATGTTACCTTGGGTCACCTGGGATCTCTTAGAGTGTTTGCCAGGTTTCTACATTATAGATTTCCCCCTAATTTTGAAGCTCTACTTTTTGTGAGTTGTTAAGTATAGCCAACATTCATGGTAGGAGAGGAACTTTCATAATATTGTTGGGAAATGTTTAAAAAAGTTGTTTGACATTATTCCATAGGGGGAATTTTTCTCTTTTCTGTTATAGCTTTTACTTGATAGATATTTATTTATACCAATATTTATATAGTTTGGATACATGTATAATTATTTTGTGCTTTGGGTTATAGTCCAATACTATGTTACTTACTCTGTTGCTCAAATTGTTTCATATTTGGCCTTGGGTAGCACTTTTTTGGTGTACACTACTATTTGGTATGACAAAATGCTTTAAACTTTTTTGCATGCTCTCTGCTCATTCTTAGAATCAGCTATTTCTCTAAGGATACCTGGATCCTTTTACCAAAAAATGTTGTAGAAACCAAGATCAGGGACCTGAATTTGCTCATTCCTAGTAGAATATCATTGTTTGTATGCTGTCTCAGTGGACAGAAATAGTAATAATTTACAAATTTCCACCCTTGGCCATTTTTGTAGGCCAGTCTTTGTGAGCAATTTCTCATCTTTCTAACTACACATATTGCTCCTAGTCTTACATGTAGCTTGAGTTCTAACTCTTTCATGAATATTTTCTTATCTAAACTATTGAATTTTCTCTTGTGGCTAGCATACATAATAGCTACTTACATATCTATTGATTTATTCTTTCATGTAAATATACAATAATAATAATTTTGTATAATTTATTATCCAAACCAAAGACACTGTCAAATCAGAATTAAATGAGAAACAGGAAGAAAATATGTAATGGCTTAACATCATACATCTCTATTTACTTTGACTATTAACGTAGCCCTTATATTAGAGAATCAGATGGGGGCATGGACATTAAATTGTTTTGTTGACAAAACCAGAATTAAAAGTTTTGTTTGCTTTAAAATTTTATCCTTTGGGTAAACAAAACCATTCTAGAGTGATACTACTTTAAGTCATAAAATTATAATATAAAAATGAAATAGGATTTGGGGGTTTAGTAAGACAGAATAAAGATGTCTTTACCTCTTTTTCCACTTGGAAATCACTCAAAAATGATAGGAAGAATGAGAAACAGATACCCACATTCTGCCTTTGGCAAATCTAGGAACCATTCACGACCTAGAAATATCTTATATGAGAAAAGGTTGCCAGATTTAGATCAATAGTAATGCATGGACTGAACTTGCCTAATAAAGAAAGAGACTCTAAAATTTTCTAATAAAGAAAAATCCAGCTCTGTGTTTAATAGAAGAGTCAAATTTAAAGCACAGTGATTCAAGGAGGGTACTAGTAAAGGAAAGGTAAAAAATATACCAAGTACATGGTAATAGTAAGAGAATAGGGGTTGTAATAATTGCAAGTTCAGAGTCAAGCCAAGGAAGCCCACTCATTCTGTTATTATTTAATTATGTTCTAAGGTTAATAACCAATTCAATTAGGTAAGAGAAAATAATGAAGGACATAAGAATTTTTTTAAAAAGGAAGTAAACCTGTTTTTAAGTGGCATCCAATATACTTTTATAACCATGAAAATCAACGATGAAACAAAATCAAGAGATAAAAGAATTCAGCAAAGATAGGAAATTCATTAAAAATAGCATTCATGTGCATAGATAACAACTATTCAGAAATATTATAAGTAAGATATTTTATTTTACATTGTAAAAATATAAACTACTGGGGATATGTTTGGTAAGAAATATCCAAATTGTATATGGATAAAATTGTGAAGCATTATTGAAAGTCACAAACATGGATTTGAGTAAAGGAAAAGAAACCCTTTATACTTCAGGATGGTTCAACATCTTCAAGAAGTTAAAATATCCTACTTTACTTAACTAAATACAATCCAAATGAAAAACAAACAACAACTAAATACAATCCAGTGAGCTACTACAAAAGTTGAACCTTAACTTCAGATAAAAATCAACCAATAAAGGACCCTTAAACATGTGAAGAAATTTTCACCTTCACCAATAATAAGATAAATGCAAATTAAAACTATGCTGAGATTTTTTACACATGTTAGAATGGTTTAAATGAAAAAGACTAACCAAACCAAGTATTGTCATGGATGTGATAGAGCTGAAATATTTATATACACAGCAATCACAAAACTTCTTCAGAAGACAATTTTCCAGGTTTTTGACAAGGTAAGATACACCTACCAGATGGTCTAGTCATTCCCCTACTAGTTATTTATCAAAGAGTAATTCAAGTATGCATCTATACAAGCAGTGGTTCACAAATGGTCATAACACCTTTATTTGTAAAGCTCCAAACTGGAAATAACTCAAGTGTCCATCAGTAGATAAAATTTAACATTCATATAATTGAATAATCCTCAGAAATATAAAGGAGTGATATACCCATAACATGACTGGATTACAAAATATGCTGAGTGAGGGAAGCCAAATTGAGAAAATAGATTCTGATGCCATTTATTTAAACCTCTCACAAGTGCAAATCAACTAGTGACAAACAAGAAACAGATCAGTGGTTTCCTATTGATGGGGAGGAGGGAAAAGAAAGTGGGAGTGGTTACAGAGGTAGGAGGAAACTTGGGGAGGTGATGGATATATCCATTATCTTGATTGTGGAGATGGTTTCACAGGTATAGATGTAACCTATTGAGCGTACATTTTAAATATGCAGAATTTATCATATGCCCATTATACCTCAATAAATTATCACGAAAAGAAGCTGACACAGAGATAACATTTCTTACATAGCAGATTTATGAAAGTTAAAAAATTTCAATCCTAAGGAAATTTGGCAATATCTAATTATACTCCATATTCATTGACTCCTTGACCTAGAAAAACAATTCGAGCAATGATACCAAGCATATACATTTCCTACAGAAAGAAAATATATGTACATAAGGTATTCACTGCAGCCTTACTTGAAATTGTGACATACTGTAAACAACATCATGCTCCAGTATATGCACACTATGAAGTTCTAGGCAGCTCTTAACAAATTGAGGACAATCTCTATGAACTGATGTGGAGTGATTTTCAGGAGAAATTATGTGAAAATAGCTAATAGGAAGGAGCATTCATGAAACCCTAATTTGGTATACCTTGGTAAGAAGAAATGTTATGAATAACAAAAATAAAACATGAATATATCCTTATAGCTACAAAAACATGGGAAGAATGAACCAAAAAACATTAAGTGTCTATTATTTAAAATAGCTGGGGAGAGGAATTACACTGGAAGATATATGAGAAGTGACACTTCTTATAAAAGTTTGAATTTTAAAGCATATTATTCTATATATTAGAAAAAGAAAAGTAACCTATAAGGATAGGAAGGTAGGAAAATCAAAAGCAAAGTGAAACAAATGAACCTAGATATATTTATAATAAATACTATAACCACACAGAGGAAAAGAGAAAACAGAAATAAGGAAAGAAGGAAGGAAAAGAAAGAAAAGAGTGAAATAATTCAGATAGTTTATGAACAACATTTGACTATATATCCTCAATGTTGGGCACAGATGTAATGTGTAGAGAGGAATTGAAAAAAATCTAAACTTACTTTTTTTTTTAAGAGAGAGAGAGAAAAAAAATTTTTTTTAATATTTATTTTTTAGTTTTCGGTGGACACATCTTTATTTTGTTTATATGTGGTGCTGAGGATCGAACCCAGCGCCTTGCGCATGCCAGGCCAGCATGCTACCGCTTGAGCCACATCCCCAGACCTAAACTTACTTTGAATAGGTTTGTTCATTATATGAGAAACACATTGAATTATTTTAGATACATCTACAATAGGATTGACTAAATGATTAAATGTATTGAAGTCACAGGGAAGCAAAGTTCCCACTGTGGAAGTGACAGATGTACAAATGGAATGGGAGAAGAAAAGAAAGAGACCTAGAGGAATGATGTCAATGGGGGCTCATGATATCTGAAATATGTATATTATGCATAGATGCATGATTATTTGTGTACGTGCATATCTATGTGTATTTATGTTTCCAAGTTCTGTTCACTTGAAGGATCAAAAAACAAAGACATACCTGTGACAGTAAGTGCCAGATCTTGGTCTCTGAAACTATTCTCCACTTAATGGAACCAGAAATCTTTAGAGCCATTACTGATTTGGGGAAGAATAGGATAAGTACAGGATGGGCCTGGAGCACCCTGTTATATCATAAAGTAAGGAGCTGCTCAAAGAAAAAAATATGGTGTGTTACAGAGACATAGGAGTCAGATTTAAGGGATTCTCCCTGGCCAAAGTTTGAGCTATTTAAGTACTGAATTCTAAACTACTGAAAAAATAAGAACTAATTAATCCACATCTAAAGTAAAGAGATGTATAAATAAATGGGGGAGCATAGAAGGTTGCTTATAATAGGAGATACATGTGAAGGGAATGCCAGAGATGGAAAATCCACCACTGGGCAATAGTATGTGAAGATTGGATCAGGCAAGGACCACTGATGGATACTAACTCTAGGAGTAATTTTTGATAAAGAATGGGGTATTTTCATTGTTTAAGATCATCTCTTCACAGATTGGTAGTTGCAAAAGGAAAATTAAATAATTATATAGTGGATAAAATGAGCAATACCTTGACTAGACAATGGACAATAACATTATATGTTAGACTCAGATGGACCTCATGGATCTTCAGATATGAAATTTGGGAAGTAAACAATACCACCTGTGAAGTGTTCCGGATGAGAATGTATATAACTTCGATTTCATAATAAGGAAATACCAGGCCAACACAAATGAGGAATATTCGATGGCAAAAACATGGTAGCTTTATTTTTCAAAAAAAATGTTGATATAACAGAAAAAGACTGCAGAAGTTTAAAAATGTACCTGATTAATGAAGGGCTAAAGATATATGGCAGCTGAACACGACATGAGATAGTATGTTGGAGTGCACACTTATGCAATAATAGGGCAGCTGATAAAATTGGAACTTGTGCTGTAGATTAGGAAAGGTATTGTATCATGTTCATTTGAAAAAGTTATAATTGTAGTAATTGTACTATAATTATATAAAAGAATACCCCTCTTTTGGAAAGAAGAGAACTGCAGATTCAGGAAGCAGGCACCAAAACAAAGCACATTTCATTGACATCACTCTTTCTGTAAGTAGTCTTCACAGAGACTGTGGAGTCAAAAGACTAGGGAGAAAAAAAAGGAAACTTGAAGAAGCAGTTGATATTTTTTCAACTTAAAAACCAATTTCAACTTTTTTTTGTTTTTGCCTTTGTAGTGTCTAACTGACACACAAAGTATTCTGTATGATAGACAGATGTCATCTATAACTTAACTCATGGATTGATTTTTGGTCCGGAAGTTCTGAAAATGGATGCAGAGAAAATGTCAGACCAGAGGAATGGTTAGAAAATAAGAGCATCATCTGTTAAAGACAAAAAATAAAATACATTGATAAATATTACTGCCACATTTGCTGAAGCCTTTAAACTACTTGAGTTTATCTTTATCTCTAAAGTAGACACTGCTTAGAGATGATCTTTTATAGAAGGAGTAGGAGATATTTTTTAGGGACATTATTATGACTTATATTCACATTCATTTTTATCTTAGAATAATATTGAGAGAAAGAAATTGTAGATGAGTAGAGACATTTAAATTTCTGGTAGCTGTTTCTATAAATCAAATTCCAAAAAGCATAAAGGAATGGGTTTTGTTAAAATACACTGGAACTAAGATCAATTTTTGCTGCTTTTATTTTGACTTGATAAAAAGAGTTGGATTATCTACTTCAGAAAGGCATTATAAAGTTGAAGGTGCAATAGATTTGTGATAATAACTTGGGAAAATGGTATAACTGTAGGACTGCTGACATTTTTCTTAGATTTACCATTCTACTTCTGATATCTCTACCTAATCACAAGTGATGAGACACTGGTAAAAACTCCTATGGCAATGACTTGGCTATTTCACTGAACTGTTGGTGACTACTATTTTTACATTGTTTTTAAAAGTCAAGTTTAATTTTTAAAAATGTGTTTGTCTATCTCAAAATGTAAAATTTATAATTTGGTAATTCTTACGTATTCTCACCCAGTTTTTTGATTCCAGCTCTGAACCAAAAGGAAAAATCTGCTAAAACACAATTAAGACTTAACTCATAAAATTCCTAGAAGAGGTAA
Organism: Callospermophilus lateralis; assembly: GCF_048772815.1. Taxonomy (NCBI): domain Eukaryota; kingdom Metazoa; phylum Chordata; class Mammalia; order Rodentia; family Sciuridae; genus Callospermophilus; species Callospermophilus lateralis. The sequence goes on from NC_135308.1 coordinate 47,319,444, forward strand.
TACAGGGAAAGCTCTTGATATTGGCCTTTGCAATTTTTTTTTAGTTTATATTACACTAGTAGCACAGGCCATAAAATTAAATAAATAAATAAATGCAAGCATATCAAACTAAAAAGCTTCTGGACAACAAAGGAAACAAAAAAATGAAAAAGCAGCCGATAGACTGGGGAAATGCCGCAGTCTGGCTGGGGACAAAAAAACCGAGCTACCACAAAGCCTTGTAGATTCAAACAGCAACTCTTTATTCATGAACTCTCACTGAAACTCTACTCACATTTCCCAGGAACACACTCCTGCACTGGGCTGCACGCGCCAATTCTCTCAGAAAACCCCACCCCCCCACCCCCAGAACTCAATGGGAACTCCAAAGGATCAGTCACCTGAGGCAGCAGGATCCACCCTAAACCTGGAGCTGCCCTATTCCCAGCAGGATCCACCCTAAACCCGGAGCCACCCTAATCCCTGAGCAGAGTCACCTTTCAACCCAAAATGCCATGCGTCATTCCTACTTGGCTATGGCTCTCAGCAGGAAAATATATTTGCAAACCACATATCTGATAAAAGGCTCATATCCAAAACTCATCAAAGTTTTTTTACAACTGCACTTAAAAATGCCTTTGCTGAAAAAATGGGTAAAGTGGGCTGGGATTGTGGCTCAGTGGTAGAACACTCGTCTGGCATGTATGAGGCCCTGGGTTTGATTCTCAGCACCACATAATAAATAAATAAATAAATAAGTATTGTGTCCATCTACAACTAAAAAAAAATGGGTAAAGTGATGCAGCCACATCAATGTTTATAACAGCTCAATTCACAATAGCCAAACTATGGATCAACCTAGGTGTCCTTCAACAAATGAATGGATAAAGAAAATGTGGTATATATACACAATAGAATATTACTTAACCATAAAGAAGGATGAAATTGTAGCATTTGCTGGTGAATGGATGGAACTGGAGAATATCATGCTAAGTGAAATAAGCCAGTCCCCAAAACCCAAAGGCTGAATATTCTCTCTGATATGTGGATGCTAACCCACAACAAGGGACGATGGGGAGGGGGAAGAAAAAAGTCCTTTGGATTAGACAAAGGGGAACAAAGGGAAAGGAGAGGGAGGTGAACAGGAAGGATAGTAGAATTAATCGGACATAACTTTCCTAGCCTTGTATTTGAAAATACCACCAGAGTTACTCTGCATCATGTACAACCACAAGAATGTTTTCTAATTAGAATTAGATCCTAATTAGAATGAGTTATACTCCATGTATTTATAATATGCCAGAGTACATTCTACTGTCATGTATATCTAAAAAGAACAAATAAAATTAAATAGAGAGTGGGTAAAGGACCTGAATAGACATTTCTCCAAATAAGACCAAAAAAAAAAAAAAAAAGCCAATGGGCATATAAAAAAACGCTTAAGATCACTAATCATCAGAGAAATACAAATTAAAATAATTACAGAAACAACCTCACAGTTATAAATAAAAGCCAGGTAACAGATATTGGCAAGGATGTGGAGAGAGGGAACCCTTGCACACTGTTGGTGGGAATGTAAATTAGTACAATCATTGTGGAAAACAGAGTAGAGGTTTCTGAAAAAAATTAAAGGTAGCATGACCATATGATCCAGCAATCCTATTTGTGTGTGTGTGTGTGTGTATGTGTGTGTGTGTGTGTGTGTGTGTGTGTGTGTGTGAAAGAGAGAGAGAGAGAGAGAGAGAGAGAGAGAGAGAGAGAGAGAGAGAGAGAAATGAAAATACCACCTTGTAAAGGTAGCTGCAGTGTCATGCCTATGTACACAGCAGGTGTATACAATGAATAAGCTTAGAGTTCTGTTGTATAGCATGGGGACTAAAGTTAATAAATTATATTTTATTAGAGATTTTTGTTAAATATATAGATGTTAGCTGCTCTTTTCACAAAAATGTAACCAGAGGAGATGATAGACTTGCTAATCTGCTTTACCATAGTAACTATTTTATGATCTTGGTGTATCCCCAAGCATGTTATAAACCTCAAATGTTCCCAAAGTTTTTAGATTCTACATATAAATGAGCACTTACAGTATTCTTTTTTTAAAAAAAAAGTTAAAAAGGAGAGATGTTGGTGAAGTTGTGGACTCTGACCACTTCCTCTGGAATAGAGTTTTGAAATGATCTGATGTAGTTTCTCATTTGCTTTTTAGCTTGAGCTTTCATTAGTTTGAAAATAATGTCTCGATATGGTCCTCTACATGTTGATCCTGCTTGGTATTCATTGAGCTCTTAAATTTGGAAATATGTTTATCTGAATTGGGAGGGGGTTTTTGCCACCATGTTTCAAAATGAAACTTTTGTGGTCTATTTTTTATCTTTTATCTGATAATAGAATGCAAATTAATCTTATGGTACATGCTTTAATCATACCTACAAAGGATCTTGTAAGTTTTGTTTGTTTTTCTCTCTTCTGTACAATGATTTCTATTAATCTATATTCAGATTCACTTACTCTTTGCCCTCTTTTGTCAGCTGGTAAGTCCCTCCAGTGAATATTTCATTTCAAATATTGTATTTTAATTTCTGAGGTTTCATTTCTAAAATATTTAAATAATAATTTCTCTTTCACTGAAGATATTTCCTATCTTTTGAATCCTCACAAGCTTAGTTTTGGGCTTTCCCCCTCATGTCTGTGAGTAGTTACAATAGCTACATTAAAATTCTGTCCCACTAATTCTCACATATGACTTATCTCAGAGCTGGTCCCAGATTGATTTATATTTTCTTGTGGGAGTGTACGTCATTTTATTGATTCATCAGCTGTCACATTTTAATTAAATTACATGTATTTTTAACTGATAAAAAAAGATAAAATTTGTACATATTTCTGGGGTACTATGTGATGTTTCATTACATATGTACATACATTGTGCAGTGGTTAAATCAGGTAAAACATGTCTCCTCAAACATTTTTCATTGCTTTATTTTGAAAACTTCTGAAATCCTTTTGTTCAGCTTTTCAAAATATACAGCACATTGTAGTTATCTATAGTCTCCTACTGTACAAGAACCTGCTAAAACTTCTTTCTCCTGTCTAACTGAATATCCTCTCTCTGGCTCTCCACATCTCCCCCTCCCCAGCTCTTTCTGTAGCCTCTTGTAGCTACTATTCTACTTTCAACTTCTATGAGATCAGACTTTTTAGATTGTATATGAATGAGCTTATGCAGAATTTGCCTTTCTGGGCCTAGTTTATTTCACTTAACATAATGACCTCCAGTTTCATCTATCTTGTGGCAAATAACTGGGTTTTGTTCATACTTATAACGGAAGGTATTCCATTGTGTGTATTTTTTTAACCTATTTGCTAGTTAATGGACACATAGGTTGTTTCCATTTCTTGGCCATTGTGACTAGTGATATGGTGAGCATGACATACTTTGACATAGTGAGTTCATTTTCTTTGGATACACACTTAAGAGTAGAATTTCTGGATTATATGGTAGTTCTATTTTTAAGTGTTTTGAGGAATAGCCATGATGTTTTCTCTAATAGCTGTACTAATTTCCATTCCCACCAACAGTGTAATTTCTGTTATTTCTCTGTAACATGTTTTTTTTTGTTTCTTATAGCAGGTAACAATGTGGACTAGACTTTAACTACAAACTCTACTTCTTGGGTAGTGGTTCTCATCTGGATATTTTCAGTTCTGGATTTAGCCACAGATGTAGGAAGAATAAACTGCTGACTTCTGGCTCTTTTGGGTTACTCTTTTCTCCAGTGCCCATGTTTTCCTATTTATTTTTCCAGAATCCTTGGAAGAATGATTTTCAGCCAGTGCCCACAGACCCTGCCTTTGTGTTTAGTTCCACAAAAAAAATGTGAATATACAATATGCAACTCTTCTCTATTGTGGACTCCCCCTCAAGTGTTCCATGCTTCACTTAAATCTTTTTATAATTTCCAGGATTTGTAGCTTGTATGTGGAGGAAGACTTGTCCAGTTGGATTGTTTCTGTTACCAGAAGTAGAACTTCTGCAGGTTTTAATAATCCTGTTTTTTATTGCTCAGTTGTCAGAAAATATGTTGTACGCTCTTCTCCTTTTTGGACCTTGTCCACATACTCTTTGTGACAAACTCTCAGGTCAGTTTCTCACATTTTCACAATACTCAAACACATTCATTTGTCCTATTGGTCTACATAGGTTTATAGATATCATTATTTTATTTTTCCTCTCATTTAAAAAAAATTGGTCACTATATCTCTTCTTTCTAACAGAGAAAGTACTAACTCCACTTTCCACAATATTTCTGTGGATTTCTCTTGCATTTTACTACAATTTTCTATTTAAACAGTCTTGGTGATACATTATTTATTTTATGCACTTATCATAGATATTGAATGTTCACATTTTAATAGAACAGTTATAGTAATAAATTGACCTTTATTTTCTCAATTACATGTTTCCCATAATTCAGGTTTCATATATCGAAATTATTACTTGAACTATCTTTGCCTACATTTTCTTAGTTTAATTTCCCACATCTTTTGGGGTTAGGTTGTGTCATATATATTTTTCATGCATGACACAGGTTGTATTTTTCTTTTTGACTCAACCTGAGACTTGGGTCAATTACTTTTTTCCATTTATGATTATTTTTTACATGTTTTTATTTCACATTGCTTTGGTTGCTTTTTATTGTTTTCCTCTATATTAACTTTGTGTTAGTTTAGCTAGATTTGGTGTTTGAGGCACTCATATTCTGTTTCCCTTGTGACAGAGACTACTGGTTACCAGTTCACATCTTTACACACTTATTTTATTGAAGAGGGAATGCACACAGTGAAGACATTGCTCTTCCAAATTGCTTTGCAAATAGATATGATCATATAAATAAGTCTGGCTGAGGAAGTGTGTATTAGTCAGGGTTCTCTAGAGGAACAGAATCAACAGGAAGTATAATTATAAAAAGGGTATGTATTAGGTTGGCTTATGCAACCAGAATGGATAGTCCACAATGGCTTTCTGCAGACTGGAGAGCTGGAAGAACCAGTTGCTATAAAGTCCAAGAGGTTGAAGTCCTAGAACAAAGGGATCAATCCTGCTGCCCTAGTCTAAGACTGAAGGCTTCTGGAAACTTCCTGGAGAATCACTGGCAGAGTTCACTTTGGAAGAGTGAAGAAGAGATAGTCCAGTATCCTCAGATGGTGCCAGCAGCAATCAAGAACCCCTTCAGGAAGAATGGAGCTTGCATCTGCTGTTGCTTCCTTGTTCTTCCAACTTTTATTCCATCCAAGCCATCATCCTATTGGATGGTGCTGCCCATGCTTAGGGAAGGTCTTCATTTCAGTAGGCTATCCCACATGTCAATTATTCCTAGACATACCATCACTGACACACCCATAACCCTGTTTTTGTTTATTCCTTTATTTATTTATTTTATTTTTATGTAGTGCTGGGGATCCAACCCAGTGCCTCACATGCGCTAGGCAAGTGAACTACAGCCCCAGCCCACCCACAACCCTCTTAATCATTCACTTCTCTTAATCCAATCAAGTTGACAATTCAAATTAACCATTACAAAGTATAAACAGAAATGAGTGTAGGATCTCCAGAAAATTTTTTAAAATAAAGGGACATGAACTACTATTTCTTCTTTCTGCCACCTGGAATGTGACTAAAACAGCTGGCATCTGAGAAGCCTTTTTTGGACCAGGAACACATTAAAATCAAATGGAATGGGATGATAGAAAGACTCTTCTCCCTGACATCAAGCAACTGCAGTTTAACACCCAATATGGATTTTATTTACAGTAGAAAGAATGAACCATTTTCTTTACATTTCTGTTATTTTAGACTTACCTAGTTTTGTAGTATAATGAAAGCCTTACCAGTGCATAATACATAAAAATATTTTATACATAAACTTCTATTATTTATAAAGTCCAGAAATTAAATAATATATATTGACTCCAGATAATGAAGGATGAAGAAATTTTCTGACAATTTCTTTCTCATAACCAAGAATTAATAAGTATCAGATTCATTTATTTTATCATATCAGTAAAATTATTTTATATTCTAGAGTTTTTGCTTCAAGATTTGTATTTTATAATATTCTACAGATTTAGTTATTGATATCACTTTCTAGAATACAATGTTAGTTGTCTGTTTATTCCTTCCATCTAAATTACTAACAGAATCAATATTTATTAAAATGTGGTAGTGATAGTAAAGTACCCAACTAAATACACCTGCCTGTCTGCTTTCTAGATGGAGATCATTATGCAATTCAGTAATGTTCAGTTAGATAGAACTGAAAATCTGTTAGGGATATTGAGGAAAGTTTTGCATTTTAAAAATATAGATCCTGCCCTTTGCTGAAATGAGAATATTGTGGCTGGATCTAGAGCTCAGTGTCTCCTAGCATTAAGAGGGAAAGGTCAAGGAAACTGTCTTTGTGCAGATGGTCCCACGTTAGAAACCACCAACTCTGGACTTACTGTTTCATGAGAAAACAGAATCTTAATTTTACCTTTTATTGAATGCAATGATATTGCTAATATAGCTTCACAATCATATTTTTAAATAAATTAAATACATTGCTTCTTGACCTTTCAGTTGAGGAATAATTGTTCATAATAGTCTCTTATGACTCTTTTTTAAAACTTTTTCAGCATCAATCATAATGTCTCCTCTTTGATTGCTGATTGTGAGCCCTCTGTTTCCTTTGTTAGTCTAATTATGTGGTTGTCAATTTTGTTTATCTTTCCAATGAATCAACTCTTAATTTTGTTGAATTTTTTTCTCTATTTCATTTAGTTTTCCTGTGATCTTTATTATTTCCTATTCTGTGCTACCCTTGGGTTTAGTTTGTTCTTTTTTAGGTTCTTAAGAAGCAAAATATCTTGATATCTTGAAAATCTTAAAATTGGAAGAACTGATATTGCTCAAATGTCCATACTACCAATGTGAACTACAGATTGACTATAATCTCTAATAAGATTCAAATGGCATTTTTTTTCAGAAATGGAAATAAAATGATTCTAAGATGTTTGTTGAACTCCAAAGATCACAAATAGCCAAAGCAATCTTAAGAAAGAAAAACAACAACAAAAAGAAAGAAAAATGAAATTGAAATATTGAATACATCTTACTAATTTCAAATTATATTATGAATTTATAGTAATCAAAGCAATATGGTACTGGCACGTGAATAGCACATAGACCAGTGGGACAGAAGAGAGTTCAACAATCAATGCACACATGTAAAGAACTAATCTTTGACAAGGGTGCCGAAAGATGCAATGGGCAAGATTGACTTTTCAAAAATGACATTTAGAAAACTAAACATCCTCATGCCAAGAATGAAAATGAACCTGTATTTTACATCTACAGAAACACAAAATAAAATATATATTAAAATCTTAAATGTAAAATCTGACACCATAAAACTCTTAGAAGAAAATATAGTGGGGAAACTGGCCTTGACAATGATGTTTTTGATATTATACAAAATGCTCAGGCAATGAAAGTAACATCAAAGAAGAAGGACGACACTAAAAAGATTTTGCATGGCAAAAGGAATCACAAAAAACAAAACAAAAACAGAAAGGCCATCTATGAAATGGTACAAAATTTTTGCAACTTTTTATCCAATATCTGATAATGGTTATTACCCAAAATGGAAAGGAGAGAGACAATAAATCTGAGTTTTACAAGCAGGCAAAGGAATAGCTATTTCTAAGAGGACATAAGAATGCCCAACAGTTAAATGTGAAAAAGTGTTCAAGATCACTAACCATTAAAAAATGCAAATTGAAACTCCAGTGAGACATCATCTTGCACTTGGTAGGCTGGTTATTATAAGAAAAGAGGAGATAGCAAGTGTGGTAAGAGAATGGAGAAAAGGCAATACTTTTACTCTTTTAGTGGGAATGTAGAGAGGTACAGCCATTGTGAAAGCTGTGGAGGCTCTATAACAAATGCAGTTTAAAAGGCTGTATAGTATTCCATTGTGTATATACACCACATTTTCTTTATATATCCATCCACTGATAGACACTAATTGTTTCTGTATCTTGACTGTGGTAAATAATGGTGTAGTGAAAATAGAAGCTCAGATATCTCAACAAGATGCTGATTTCATTTCCTTTAGGAAATCCCAAAGGAATTCCTAGCAGAAGCATCCTGGATCATGTATTGGAATTAAAAGTGATTTTTCAGATCTGGGGATAAAGTTTAGAGGCAGAGCACTTTCCTAGTATGTGTGAGGCCCTGGGTTCAATCTCCAGTATTGCCAAAAAACAAAAAAGTGATTTATCTCTATCATTACAGTAATATAGTATTACATGTTTGTATGTATACTTACTTATATTAATGTTTCATACTTTTTTAGGTTATTATGTTGCTCTTTAACATCCTTTCATTTCAACTTGAAGAATTCTTTTCACTGTTTCTTATAATGCAAGTCAAGAGGGGCTAAACTCCTTCAGCTTTTCTTATTTGGGGAAGTCTTTATCTCTACATTTTTGAAGGACAGTTTTTCTAGGTATAGCATTATTTGTTGGCAATTTTGTCATGGAGTTTCCTTTCTACATGACATGTCACTTTTCTCTTGCTGCTTTCAAAATTATCTCTCATTTGTATAAATAAAACTATGCCTGTAAGGTTAACTGATTTTTGAAAAGGATGTTAAGAATACATACGTGTGAAAGGATAATCTTGTCAACAAATAGTGTGGGGGAAAACTGGATGTATGCATGAAAAAGGGTAAAATTATATAGCCCTCTCTAACACCATAAACAAAAGTCAACTCAAAGTGGATGAAGTACTGAAGCTATAAAATTCCTAGAAGAGGACACTCTGGGAAAAGGATTCCTGACCTTGGTCTTTTAATGATTCAGTGATATAATACCAAAAGCATGAACAATAAAAGCAAAAATAGACAAATGTGATTAACATCAAACTAAAAAGCTACTGCACAGCAAAGGGAACAGTAAACAGAGTTAAAAAAACCCTACAGAATGGAAGAAAATGTATGCATCCTATATATCCAATAGGGGATTAATATCCAAAACATATAAAGAACTCAATACAAAAATGTAGTAACCCAATTAAAAGATGGGCTAAGGAGTTGGAGAGATATTTCTCCAAAGAAGTCTTCAAAGAGCCAGCAGGTATATGAAAAAAATGTTCAACATCATTAATTATCAGGGAAATGCAAATGAAAACATAAATATCATTTAACACCTGCTAGGGTGGCTATTACCAATAACACAAAGGACAAATGTTGACAAGGATTTGAAGAAATTTCAACCCTTGCACACTGTTGGTTGGAATGCAAAATGATATACCATATACACTGTAGAAAACAATGTGAGGGCTGGGGATATAGCTCAGTTGGTAGAGTGCTTGCCTTGCATTTACAAGGCCCCAACAACACACATACATACATACACACACCCACACACACACACACACACACATGCACACACACACATGATAGAAAACAATGTGAAATTTTCTCAAAAAAAAAAAACTGAAACAGAACCACCATGTGACTCAGCAATCTCAGTTTTGAGTATCTGCAAAAGGCTGAAGTCAGGGTATGAAAGAGATATCTTCATTTCTGCATTCATACCAGCACTGTGTAAAGTAACCAAAATGTGGGAATAGTCTAAACATTGAAGCATAGGTAAATGGATAAAGAAAATGTGGTGTAGACATAAAATGGAATATTATTCATCTTTTAAAAAAGGAGGAAATTGTACCATATACAAAGACATGGATGAACTTTGAGAGCATTATGCTAAGTGAAATAAACAGTCACAGAGAGACAAATACTGCATAAGCTGTAACTCCCTTAGGCAGGTGGAATCCTGTCTGCATTCTTATGATGGCCCTGTCCCTGAGAAACCCAGTGCTTTGTTGAACCTTCTGGGAAATATCTTAAATCCCTGTCTAGTGCCTAGGACTTACTAAGGTGATAGTACTATTTTATGAGAAGGCACCTGAGCCTAATTTAGTACCCAGGAGGAAGAGATGACAGCATCAGAGCCAGTTTCCCCCCTTATGTTTCTTTTTTAGATTGATTCCAGATTCCTGGGGTTGACCAGATATCCCAACAATATCTAACTGTCACAGCTACAGAGTCATTAGCCACCTTTGTTTCAGAGGGCTGCCAGGCAAATTTCTCTCTCTTACTACATAGGGCTTTATGTTTTCCCAAGGACCATGCAATATTGGGTCACTTGAGTGTTAGTTCCTTGTTTATATTGGGCAACTCAAATTATTTTAGCCAAGGGTCCCCAAACAGATATTTGCTGGGGACCCCATATATCCTAGAATTGACACAGTCCCCAAGTCCTTTATCAACTTCTTTCTTTAGTGATGTCTTGAATTAAATTATATATATATAATTTAATTAATATATATATATATAGAAAGAAAAGGAAGGAAAAATCTGTCTTTGACAACTTGCCATAGAAGCTCCTTTGTTCTTAACACTAAATTATGTTTTCAGCTTTTTTCCCCCTCTAAGTAGCCGAATGATGACTCACACACACTGTATCATTAGATAAAAGCATTTGCACTTCTGAAGGGAAATAGTAAGGTCATGTCAGTTTATCTAGAAAGATCCTCTTAGAAGGCATCAATCACAATATCCCATTGTTCATGAAAAAGTTTGGTATTTCTTTGAGTTTATATTCTTTATATATGAGCTTGTTTATATAATTTTCCTCCACACAAGTACCCAAACAGATAAATTGTAATGGATAGCAGGCATCATCAGAATGTATCATACCCCCCCCATGAAAGGGGGTTCACAAAAAGGAAAAACTTAAGATATTTAAAGCAGCTCTCCAGAGAAGTCCAGACAAGCTTCCCTGCTCAGGAGGGCCAGAAATGCTTCCAAATGTAACAGTATTCTTGGTGGCTTTGGCAAAAATTGATGCTTCATTGACCTTCCAGGACCTTAGACCATGGCTTCTCAAAAAAAAATCATCTTTTCAAGCCTTTTTGTTTGGTGAGATATTTTTAAATTATATTAACCAAATTGAAATTTCAGAGAGAGAACGCAATTACAAGAGAAATGTTACTGAAAGCAGTTTCATTTCGATGTGGAAATTGCAAAAATCATTGGCGTGCATTGCTTCGCAATATCTGTCATAATTTTTTCTCAATATACCTAACTATCATGAAAGGGCTCTGAAATGGCAGTACTATATTTGCATTTTGGTTTCTATCTTATACCATCATGTCAATTTCCATAATCTAAAAGTAGCTGCCTCAGAGGATAAATAAAGAACTCTAAAAATGAGATGCATGTACCAAAAGTTTAATAATCTTCCAGTTCCTCCTGCCTGAGTCATGAACAACTCACCCTCTGCACATGTAAAAGGGAGGTTCTGCACTCTGCAGCCTTGCTTCCTTTGGCTCTGAGTCTTCTCCATGTTGTCCAATCAGCACCTTTGCACCAGGGATTAACCACACAGGGGCCAGGGTCTCTACTTTCCCTTTGTTTTCACCCCTCACAATAAAAGCATCCTTTTTGACTTTCTCCCTCATTTCAACCCCTTCAAACTTTTGACTCAAGAGAGTAAGCACTGGGTTTCTGACCTCGTCTTCTCTAGAATGCATTTAACATCCTCTGGAGACAAAGATGGCCCCATACAGATGACCTACAGTTTCTAAGCCAATGCTGCTCAGTAAGACATTCTGTACTGATGAAAATGTTCTTGAGTATGTGGCTCTCAAGCATTTAAAATAGATGTATATAACGGCAAAAATGAATTTTTTTGTTTTAATTCAATTTGAATTTATTATGTAGCTGAAGGTTAAATTTATACTTGTTATTAAACTTTAATTAATGTAAATTTAAGACTAAATTTGTCACATGAGGGTGAATGGCTACTATTTTGGATGGTGCAGCTGAGGCTATGGTTTAAGGCATTGGAGGGTAGAAGTTGCTGGTCATCAAGGTTTCATTTTCCCCTTCCTTATCTTATCATTTCCCCTTATCATTTTTTGCAATTCAAGATGATTCCATTTTCATATGATGATTTCATTATTCCAGAGCATTAGTCAAGTTAAAGTATTTCCCAGGTCACTTCCTTTACTTTCCTCTGAATTTCATTTGCATGTGTCTTAATCCATGCAAGCTGTTTTAACAAAATACCTTAGACTAGAAAATTTATAAATAGTAGAAATTTGGTTCTTATTGCTCTGAAGGCTGGAAAGTCTAGGATCAAGGCATTGACAGATTTGGTGTCTGGTAAGGGCTTGCTCTCTATTCAGACGTTGTGACTCTTATTGTGTCTTTACATGGCAGAAGAGGCAAGGGAGTGCCCCCAAACCTCTTATAAGGACAGTAATTTAATTCATGATAGTAAAGTCTTCAAACAGTCACTTCCCACCAGCCCCATCTATTAATACCATGATATAATGGTTAATTTGAAGTGTCGATTTGATTGGATTAAGAGTGGATGATTAAGAGGCTTATGGGCATGTCAATGAGGGTGTGTCTAGCAATGATTGACATGTGGGATAGTCAACTGAAATGAAGACCTTCCCTAAGCATGGGTAGTACCATCCAATAGAATGATGGCTTAGATGGAATGAAAGTTGGAAGAACAAGGAAGCAACAGCAGATGCAAGCTCCATTCTTCTTGAAGGGGTTCTTGATTGCTGCTGGCATTATCTGAGGATATTGGACTCTCTCTTCTTCACTCTTCCAAAGTGAACTCTGCCAGTGATTCTCCAGGGAGTTTCCAGAAGCCTTTGGTCTTAGATTAGAGCAGCAGTGTTGATTCCTCTTGTTCTGGGGCTTCAGCCTCTTGGACTGTACAGCTCTTGGTTCTTCTAGATCTCCAGCCTGCAGAAGGCCATTGTGGACTATCCAGCTTCTGGTTGCATAAGCCAACCTAATACATACCCTTTTTATAATCATACTTTCTGTTGATTCTGTTCCTCTAGAGAACCCTAACACACATGACATTGGGTATTAGATTCCAACAAATGAACAGAGGCCATGGATATACATACACTCATTCCTTAGCACCTCCCCATCATGAATTGAATGGGTTGATACCATGGCTTGCTGCTTCTCTACAGAACCAAAAGGTATAGAGTCAACTAGCAGTGGAGTGAAACTTCCAAACATGTGAGCTGAAGTACACATTTTATCTTATTTAGTCAATTCTCTTAGGTATTTATTACAGTAATGGGAAGCTGACTAGCATTTGAGCTCTGAATTAAAAGTTATAAACTATTATTAGGAGAGGCCTAAAAAGATAATGTTGATTGGTAGGATTATATATGAAACCTATTATTTCTCCCTATTGAGATTAGTATAATCAGTATAATCAACAAGATTTTAATAAAAATTCTAAAAAATACATTTTTGAATTTGACAAGCTGATTTTAACACTTGTATGAAATGCAAGGGTGAAGAATAACCAATATCATATTGAATAAGAAAAAGGAAATAAAGGAGTTTTCATATCAAAATCTTCAGTAAAACTATACTAAGTAAATAGTATGATTTTATCCTTCTGACAAACAGACAATGGACTAGATATAGAAGGTTCACAAAATGATCACACATGTGTTAACCTTACTTATGGTAAAGGTAACCTCAGTGAACAGTGAGGAAAGGTAGTATTTCAAGAAATAATCTTAATTGAATATCTCACATGTGGAAAAAGGAATATTAACTTTAACATATATTAAGCACACCAATATGCAAATCTAAATAGGAAAGGTTATAGAATAGTGTTATTAAATATAATTTTCTGCAGTGATGAAAGTATTGTATTTCTCTGCCTTCCAACATGGAAGCACTCATCATGCATAGCTCCTAAGGACTCAAAAGTTTGGCTAGTATAACTGAGTAATAGAATTTTAAATCTGAATTTAATTAATTGAACTTTAATAGCCATATGTGGCTATTGGCTACAGCTATATTGTAAAGCACAGTTCAAGAATATAACTTATCAGAATATATTACTTGCTTGTAAAATAAGCAAAGAGTTCTTAAATAGGACATTAAAATGCTCCCGAATGAGAGAAAAAGTTTGATGAAATTAACTAACTGAAAAATTGAGAAATATTTTTATCAAAAGACACCACTAATTTGTTAAATGTAACCTGATTGCCCTAAGAAGACTCATATCCAGAATATATAGAGGCTTATGCAATAAATCATTAAAGAAATAGCAACTTAACAGTAAAATTTTGAAAAATTTTAAAGTCTTTAAAAAGTTGTCTTTATTTATAAAGAAGATATGCAAATGATTGACAAACATGTAAAAGGGTGTTCCTTTTAGAATTAGGAAATGGTAACCTAGAACTACAAGTGATAACATTGACTTCACCCATCAGAATGTCTAAATTTTAAAAGACCAAAATGTTGGTGAAAATATGGAGATCCTAAAAATCTTACCGCACTGCTATGTTAGTGTAAATTGTCAGGAGATTAAAACAAACAACCAAACAAATCAAAAAAACAAAAAAAAATGTGTGGATGACACTCGCAGACAACATGCAGGTATATAGATCATGTAGAAATGGATCCATAACCCACTGTCCCACTTATACAAAATTCTAAAACAGGAAGTGTGTACTAATAGAGGTTAGGAGAAAATCACTTTCAGGAAGAAAGGATGGAGGGATGTAAGGGGACTTCTATTGTGATGATTTCTTATTTATTAATCTGTATTGTATTTATGAAAATGTGATAACTGTTCCACAAATCTTTTGGTTGTGTCCTTATGATTTGCGTTTTCTTTATGTATGTACATGTTAATGAAGTCTATGTAAGAATGGGTCCAGGACTCCTAAGTGAGGAGGTAGAAGCAAGTACAAACCCTTTTTGGATGTGGACACCTGATTCATTGTTATACAGGATTTTCATAAATAAATCCTAATCATCCATGACCTTAATAACACTCCTGAATAATGGTGCAAAAAAAAGGCATGGTCTGACTAATACCATGTCAGAATTCACAGCCAACAGATTTACACTGAAAGTACTTCATGAGTTGTTAGCTCAGAGATAAACATATTTGCCTCATAAGGAGGGTAAATAAGAAAATGTGTCAATATATGTATACAACTCAACAAACATTGTATAATAATAATATTCTAGGGGAGTAGGAGTATAACTTAAGGGCAAAGTGCATACAAAAGGCTCTAGACTTGATTCCTAGCATCTAAAAGTAGTAGTAATAAAGTTATTCAGTCAATTTATGACTAATTTGAGAAAGAAAAAATAAAGAACTAAAATTTTAAAATTTAAGACAGAATGAGTTTTCTCAAAGTGAGAACAATAAAATTATTTAAATTCATGTTTTAAAGACAACTTTATTGATGTGTAATTGCCATATAAAATACCTACTATTCCTATTTATTCACAATTTTATGGAGTTGAGATACTCTCATTGTTGGAACAAAGGAGTGAGCAAAGAAGTAGAGAAAAATCAGTGAAGATGAATAGTTTGAAATGATAGATATAAATTCTAATTATTAGCTATTACAGTCATTATAAATAAGCTAAATTTAGTAACTATAAGAATAAATAAGATGAAGCTATACTGTGTAGCTAAATGACTATGTTCAAGATGCACACATAAAGCATAAGAAAACAGAAAGATGACAAATAGATGGATGAAGAAAATTATGCAAGTACTAAGTAAAAGGAAAATAATCCAAAATATGGATTTGAAGATACAAAGAAGTATTTAAGTAAAACATGGATATTGCAAATGAAAAAGAGAAAAAAATCAACAGAAATTTGTGCTAATACAAAACTTGCACTTACCAAATAAAACAAATTAAAAATATGTGTAAAAAGTGGAAAATTTTGAGAACAAATCAATATCTCCAATATCATAGGAGGAGATTTTAGGATATAATTTTCAATGATAATGAATCAAGCAAAAGAATCGTGAAGGTTTCTGTAGTTCAGACAACAATTGAACTGCACCATATACTGGCAAAACATGGAGTTCAAAAAACTATAATTGGAGAATATGCATTCTTTTCAAGCACACATTAATTAGCTATAGCTAATAACATAGGATAGGATAAGTTTCAATATATTTCAATATATCAAATTTCATGCAGACCATGTTATCTTAACACAATGTAATTAAGTGAGAGTTGGATAATGCAAGAATAACAAAAATGTCTCCATGTTGGAAACTTATGAACAGATAACTAAATAATCAAAGAAGAACTCTTACTGGGAAGTAGTATTTTGCTTTTTACTGCTAGCCTCAAATATATTTTTATATTTTTCGTACTTCTTAAATGCTCCAAAGGATTTGCTCTAAAGCTGTGTGTAGGCATTCCTAAAGTGGCCTCACCCAGTATAAGCAGAGCAGGTATTTAGGTCTCCCTGTGAAGAGTTCTGGATCTTTTTCCTGTGCATTAGCCTTATCCCTGGTACATTTTCATGCAAACCCTGCTGTCGCCTTAGCCACCCCAGTGACTGACCCTTTCATCCTCAGGGGGACAGCTCACTTCTTGGATTCTTAGCTCCTGTGCTCCCAGCTGGAAAATGCCTCCAGGCAGAAGGCACAGCTATTGTTGGCTCAGCTAATTTCTCTCCCTTCTGTAAGAGCCCTAGGTTGCTTAAGATGCAATGTCTGAAAATAGTTGGTTTATATATTTGTATTTATTAGGTGTATATTATATGTTTTTACATACCATCGTCGTATGTGCTTTCTAGTAGTTGGTGGTGACAGGGTTGATACCTCTTTAAGATTCTTCACCTCTTCTTCCCAACAGCTTCCCACCTAAGGGAATCTTCTCTGTAGCTCTCTTCTAGCCCTCCTGTCCCTTCTTCCTCTTTTCTCCCATCATGGGTAAGCTAGCATAATCTATTCAGTGTACTTTGCCTTTTACAGAAGAGAAAAAGAGCCAGAAATTATTTCAAACTGCTCTTATTATCTGTCAAAAATTGCTGAGGGAAGATCCTTCAAATGCCTGTGTGTGTGTGTGTGTGTGTGTGTGTGTGTGTGTGTGTGTTTTCATGTGTATCTGAGTTGGCAGAGGCAGAGAAGGATTTTTAAAGGCCATATAAAGGTCTGTATTAATTAATATTTTAATAAAATATATTCTGTATAAAATTCATACGTACTTGCTACATTGAAAACTCAATGGATTTTGGGGGGGGCAGAGGGCACAGAACATTGCTGAATGTGAAGTACCTGTCATAATTTTATGTGTCAACTTGACTGCACCACAGCATAAGATACCCAGATATTTAATTGAACATTATTCTGGGTGTGTCTAGGGTGTTTATATGGAGATTAACACTTGAATCAGTAGACTTGATAAAGCAGGCTATAAATCCCCTACCTCCCCAATGTGGGTGGGCCTCATCCAATCCAATGAAGGCCTGAGTAAAACCCAAGTCTGAGTAAGGGGGAACTCACTTTCTCTCTGCATGCCTTCTAGCTGCAACACAGGTGTTGCCTTTGCACTCCATCCGGAACTTGTACTAAGAACCCAAGAAGTTCTTAGAACTGTACCGTTGGCTCACCCAATTTTCTAGTTTGTCTGCTATAATTTTGGGGGCTTTTTTAGCCTCTGTGATCCTGTGAGCCAATTCTTTTTAAGAAATTAATCTCCATATCAATCTCTCTTTCTATACATACACACAAGTACATACATAGATGATCCCTGATTTATGGTTCAACTTATGATCTTTCAGCTTTATGAAGATGTAAGCATGGTATGCACTCAGAAGAAACTGCACTTTATGAGTTTTAAATTTTGATCTTTTCCTGGGCTATTGATATGTGGCAAGGTTTCCTGTCCTGATGTTGAGCAGTGACATTAAGCTACAGCTCCTGGTCAGCTACATGATCTTGGGGTGAAACAGTCAATACTCTACAGTGTACTGTGCTGCTAAGCTGTGATGTTCAATAGATCAGGCATTCTAAAAGCATTTTAAACTTACGATTTTGGTATGTTACATTGTTGTAAGTTGAGGGGCATCTATTGGACCACTGAACTCTATGCCCAGCCCTCTCAAACTTATTTTCAACAGTAAAAATACTGTACCATGAAAAAAAAAAAGGCTATTCCATCCCATTTTAAACAGTGGCACCAATCGTTTTCTATCAGATGGTCACTAGACTTTTTGACATGCTTTAAAAGTGCTTTGTACATGTCTTCCATTTTATCATATCAAATATATCAAAAATACATGCATTCTGGCATAGAAATTTAATAAGGTTAATACTTTTTACTCTTTCATCAAGAATATTTTTGAATGAAACTGATTTTTCTTTCTCTGTGAGTGGGTCATGGCAACAACATAACAACAACAACAATAATAATAAAGGAACAAAAAGACTATTAATATAGTTTGGTGCCCTGATGTGTGCTACCCATTATTGGTTTTGCATCATCAATACAGATGGTGACACCATGTAAAAATAAAATAATGTCCTAATGTTATTATAATAACAATAACTTTATCTCATGAACCTCCTGAAAGGATCTTAGTTTCTTTAAAGGTCTGAAGATCATGCTTTGAGAACTGCAGGGCTATATTATATGAGTGCTTAACGTGTATTTCTTCTGTTTTTTTCCTATAAGTCATTTGGTAATATGTAAAATATATTGATCACATACCTAATTTATCCCCAACATTTACTGATGGAAATAATCTATGGACAAGAAGGAAAGCCATTATGTATCTCCCTGGGGTGCTGTGTAGTCCTAGGGACTTGGGATACTTCTCCACTGATGTCAGCACGTGTGAGGTGGTTGACTGGTGCCTGCAGCTGTCCCGTGGATGGTCAGATGAAGTTTTACTTTCCTGTGGCAAAAAAGCACCCTGAATTATCCTAGCCAGAGAAGATCATTAGAAAGAGCTGATTCTTGCAAATATTATCAGCATATGAGTCTTTTCTTATTTATGAACCTGAGCCACTACAGGTTTTGAATTTTATTCTCGACACAAACAGCAAATTTCTTTTAAGAAACAATTCCCACTGAATGTCACAAACCTTTTTAAAGAAATTTTACATGGTTACTTTTCATATCTGAATAATTGGTGGTATTTACATTTTTTCAGCATTAACATTTAACTCCAAGGAGCAAATTACAATTACTGTGAAAACATTTAATGAATATTTTAATAAAAACATTTACATTCTGAAGTAGATGGAAATGATTTTCAGAATGACTCAGACATTGAGCTTTACTAGGCCTGTGCCCTAAAGGGCATAATTGTAAAATTCAATTCCCTTGTATCTATCAACATCCATTGCATCTAGAATCAAAAGACATTTATTGTTGGTAATAAAATAATTTAATAGTGCTTATAGGGATTTTTAAATGGCTGTTTGCTTGGAAAAATAAATTACTATCAAGTTCAATAAAATCCCATTTGTTTTTTGTAGGTAGTATGAATACAGAGTAGGTTTTGTTCTAAAGTCACTGCTGATGATAATAAAGGAAAAAAACAGAATCAGTCCCAAAGAAAACGTATACTACTTTGCTTCAGTCTTATTGTTTTTTAGTCATATACATTTGATAAAGAATGTGCATTATGGATGAGACCATTTTTCCAGATTAATGTTTTAAAGGATTGGGAAATAGATATAATGCTGCTCAGTCAGAAAATGTTGTCTTCCTCTTTCAGTCTTCTTCAAGGTGATACAATTATATAAAACAGAAGCTCTAATACTAAGAGTGTATTATCTAGAAGTTAAGGAAAAGAGGGAGGATTTAAGAGCAATCTTCATACTTTATATTTTTCAAAATGTCTATCATGGTATTTGGCACATAGTAGGTATTGAAATATTTTGGTGTGCCTCAATGGTTTGAAGAAATTAACAATACATGGTGACATGACCTAGTGGATAATGGTAATTTGTTTAAAAGATGAAGTCATTTTTTAAAAATAATTATAATATAATTATACCAGACATATAGCTTAAAATCAGAGGAATAGTGTCAGTGAAGGTTATGGTTATGAACAGTGATAATCAGAAAGAAAAATAATCCAAAGAGCAAAGGTAGCAAGGACCAAAGTAACATTTAGACTTTGAAAAAAATTGTTCTAGAGGGATCCTGGTCTTTAAACACAAATCTTCAAGCAAGCAACTTTAATGCTCTTGGCTTATAGACTATGGGAGGCCAGAAAACAAGGCAGATAACAGGTTACCTTCCCAGATTGCTGGAGAAATAAGAAGAAGAAATGTTAAATGCAGCCATCTATTTTGCCAGATGAGGAAGAGATATTAACAGGAATGTGGTGACGAGGGAACCAAGAAAAGGAAAGTTGTCAACTTCCTGTACCACCACACATGGAAAGTTTATTTGTTTTTAAAGTTTCCTTGTTAATCAAACTTGTCAATAGAATTCTGTGTCTCTCCATTTTAAGCAAAGTATGTCTGTATGTGGAATAAGACTGTCATTTGCCCAAGTAGAATGATTATTACAAGGTACAACAACTAATAAACAAAGTGGGAAATTGGAAATTCTTAAATCATAAATTCTGGCCCAAGGAAGGCAAATGCTATGATTGTTGTATCAGCTAGCTTTTTGTTACTGTGATAAGATGCCTGAGAAAAAGCACTTAAAGGAGGAAAGATTAATCTTGGCTCATAGTTTCAGAAGTCTCAGTCTGTTGTTGGCTGACTCTAGCTTCTGAGACTGTGGTGGGCAGAACATCATGGTAGAAGGGTGTGGTGGAGCAGAGCTGCTCCACACAAAAAGAGAGAAAGAGAGGAGGAGGAAGGGGCCAGGGACAAAATATTATTCTTCAAAGGCACATCTCAATGACCCACCTCCTCCAACTACACCCCATCTCCTAAAGTTTCTGCCTCCTCAGTAGTGCCATGAGCTAAGAATCAATCCTTCAACACATGTGGCTTTGAGGAACATTCCTGATAAAAACTATAACAATTATCTTAGAATGTATTTAGATAATTGTTTTGTATTTCAAAATGCTTTCAGAATCATCTCTTTTTAACCCTGTAATTCAGAAGTTTTTCCATATACTTGTATTTTCCTATCCTAGAATGTTCTTTGCTTAATCAAACTTTAGTCAGGTACCTGAACTTTCTCCTAGACCTATATGGACACTTCTTAGAGAAATGAAATTTCATCAGGAAACCTGCTATGTCAGTTTATAGAAAGAAAACTCCACCTTTGGTATCTGATTGAGTTCCTGATTCTCCATATCCCCTGGGTGATGTCTGATCTCTCTGGCCTGTGTTCAGCAGAAATTCATTTAAGTAGATTTAGCCAGAATCCTGTTTGCTCCTCATATTTCCTCTTCATAATTCTTCATCCACTGATCTCTACACTGATCCTTGGCTATAAATTTGCACTTGTCTGTCGTGTATCTAGTACGGGGTCCAATCTCTCTACCCTAGTGCATTTCCCATTTGGTGGCCTCTGTACTTACTGTGATGGTCCTGAATGAAATCTTTCTTGTGGTGCTTTAACAATATCATTGGATATGTTTTTTCTTTACCAGTGGATTCTAAGTAATTAGGAGCAAGTGACCAGCAGTTTCCCTTGAAAGATGATTTTCAAGAATGGAAGAAGGATAGCCTGTTCCTTCTGGGGAAACCTTTAGTTTGAAAAACAAACTATAAAAACTATCTTACAATCACCTCTAACATTTTGAGGCCTGTAAGGAAAGAGTATGAGTAGAGGCCAACATTTTCTATGCTTTTTTTTTTAATGATCATCAGTCATGTTAAAAAACTGTTAAAGTATGATCTATTCGCATATATATTGACAAATACACCTTTACAACAAATTAGTAAAAATATTTGTGAAAAACCATGGTTTTAATAGGGGATTGAAAGTCAGGAAAGTACAGAAACCACTGAATATATTTATTATTGCCTATTGTGTAAGTCTTCTCTCTACATAATGATGATTTGGGATGAGTGATAGAAAATAGAAATTCATAACTCATGACTTATATTTATTTCCTAAAGTGCTTTCATTGACTACATTGCAGTAAAACTAATATTTTCTGGTTGACTGCTATTGGAAATAGCACATTATAAAATCTTTCCTAAGTTATTGTGGTTCTTAGGCAATTTTCATTAATATCAGGTGCTAAGTCAGTGGCACCTGGAATTGTCAATAAGATTCTTGAAGAAACAATTAGATTAGGAAATAAACCATGATTTTATATAACATTCAAACAAAGGCAGGGTCAAATATGACATCATAATAACCAAAGAAACATAAATTATTTTATTAAATACGTTTATATTACTTGTAATGTGATTTTTGATGTTTCTGAAAGCAAGGGTTAGATCTGTAAAATGTTCCTTGAATTCTTATTCTTCAAAAACTTTCAGTGTATGATACTAGAAGTAAAACCAAAAGAATCAGTTTATAGTTCCATTTATTTGTTTTTAAAATTAAAGCTATGTGTTTGTAATGGCTAGATTATAATGTTTATAAATTCAGGAATATCTGCAGAAATTGTCTACTATATAGTTATAAAATTATTTTGCTTTATTTTTCTAAAATATGGAAGTTTAGTCAAAATGACATTTTGTTGCATAAATAGTTTCTTTAGATTTAGAAAAAAATTTTTTTTAATTTTTTTTTAAAGAGAGGGAGAGAGGGAGAGAGAGAGAGAGAGAGAGAGAGAGAGAGAGAGAGAGAGAGAGAGAGAGAGAAGGGAGAGAGAATTTTAATATTTATTTTTCAGTTTTTGTCAGACACAAAATCATTGTTTGTATGTGGTGCTGAGGATTGAACCCGGGCCGCACGCATGCCAGGCAAGCGCGCTACCGCTTGAGCCACATCCCCAGCCCAAGATTTAGAAAAATTTTACGGCTAAAACTTTTGAGTGGTATTTAAAAATATCATTTTAAAGTTTGAATATGTTTAACATTTTGGTATGTTTGTCAGCATAGTAATTGTAGTAAATATTTCATAAAATATAACTCTGGATCGCATAAATTCAACTGATTTCAGTTTTTGCCAAAGACCATCATTTTCTTTGAGGATCTTCTATTATTTTATAAAACTATTCTACTGCATCTTACACCTTACCTAAACAGAATCTAACTGGTATAATAGAATTTAGATAAGATTGAGTGTAAGGTCAATTTGACTTGTGTTTCATCAAGATGATCTTATTTTTCAAAATTGTATTGGCTATTTTTGAACCTTTTAATTAAAAACTGAACTTCATAATCAGATTTTAAATTTCCACCAAAAGAGTTTTTCAGATTATTGATTTTGACTGCACTAAAACTATAGAATTATTTTGGGAACATTAATATCTTTATTAATCATGAACAAAGTGTATTTTTCAATAATTTAGAGCTTTTTTACATTTATCTCTTTTATGGATTTTCCTCTGTACAGGTAATAGACTTCTTTTACTAGGCTTATTGAGAGCATTTTAGTTGAAATTGTAAATGACATAATTTTAATATTTCTTTGCTATGCATTTGTTGCTAGTAAATAAGAATTCAATTTGTTTTCATATACTGAAATAATATCAAGCATTCTTTCTAAATTCACCATTTAATTCAAATATTTTGAACAGAAGTCATGGTAGCAGACATTCCCCTGTCTGAGCACAGGGGGACGCTTTCAATTTTGCATCAATAATTATGTTTTCCATAGATTTTTGGACAATAATTATTATTCTATTTTTAGTTTATAAATGATTTAAAAAGATCATTATCAAAGGCTATTAAATTTTTCTATCTAGTTTTATATATGCATATTGAAATAATCATGAGATTTTTATCACTTATTAATTGTGTGAGTCTCATTGATTTTATGAATATTAAAATAATTTTTGAATCTGAAGCAAGAGAACAAAGAAAAAACAAAACTTGGTCATGATGCACTATCACTTTTATCTTTACTGTATTCAGTTGGCTAATATTTTATTTAGAGATTCTTTTATTCCATATTAATGAAGGTGTCTGCTGTGTACTTTTTTGAAATGTCCTTGTCAGATTTTGGTATCAAGGTGATTTTGGTCTCATAATATGAGTTGATAGATATTTTCTCTTTTTCTGCTGTCTGGTAGATATTGTGTTAGATTGTGTTTTTTCTTCATTAAATATTTTGAAGAATAAATGGTAAAACCATCTGAGCATAAAGTTTTCTTTGCACAAAGGTTGATTACAGATTGAGTACCTTTACAAATATATATAAAATATAAGATATTTTTACAGAGTCAGTTAAAATGTATTTTACTTGGACTTTTTGTGGTTCATCTAAATTTCCAAATTTGCTGACAAATTTTCACACATTCATATATATGCACATATATTTTATATATATATATATATATATATATATATATATATATACACTTAATTTTTAAAATATATTTTCAATGTTGAGATGTTTTCTTTATAATTTTTTGGTTTTTTTCTACCTTCTCTCATTATTTTTGAGCATCTTATGAAGGATTTGTCTATAAGCCAACTATTGATTCTATTGATTTCTCTTTTGTTGATTTTTATCTTATTGATTTGTTCCCCTTATTTTTTTCTCATCTTTATTGGGTATAATTTTCTCTTCCATTTCCATCTCCTCTAAATTAATTGATTTGTGTTTTTTCTCTTTAATGATATAATTTTTTTTCTCTGAAAACAGCATATGTTTCATTCCACGTTTTGACATGTAAAAATTATCTTTTCAAATTTTCTTTCACATTTTTTTAAATTATATTTCAAATAATAAAAATATATTTTACATTATCTATTATGTTTTTAAATATCTTTTAGTTGAAATTTTAAAAATTTTCTGTTTTGATTACTTCTGTGTTCCATGGCTTATTCTGAATATATTACATGATTTCCATACTTTTGTGAGTTTTCTATTTCCTTTCCTATTTTAAATTTCTAGCTTACATATACTGACATCTGAAATAATTTGTTTTATTCCACTCCTTTGAAATTTATGAACACTTGGTTTTTGGTGTAGCATAAGGAACATTTTAGTAAACATTCCATGTGAGTTTGACAGAAATATATATGGTGCAGGTGTTGGATGCTGTGTCTTACATATGAATCATTTAATTTTTAAATATTCTACATCTGGAAATTGAGTCCATATCTGAACACAGTCTATGGGTGACAATGTTTGAATCAGAGCCCTGCTGATTCAAAAACCTCAACTAGAGAATACCTTAGTATTTTAGTCAGCCTTTTTGCTGCTGTGAACAAAAAATCTGACAAGAATAATTTTAGAGGAAGAAGTTTCTTCGGTGCTCATGGTTTCAGAGGTCTCAGTCCATAGATGGTTGATCTCGTTGCTCTGTGCCAGAGGTGAGGCTGATCATCAGAGCAGAGGATGTGAGGAGGAAAGCAACTCAGGACTTGACAATCAGGAAGTAAAGAAGCTCTCATTCACCAGGGACAAAATATAAACCCCCAAAGCATGCCACTAAAGACCCACCACCTCCAGCCACACCCTATGTGCCTATAGTTACATCCCATTTAATCCCTATCAATGGATTAATACACCAATTATTTATACCTTTTATAACTCAATGATTTTACCTCCAAACTTTCTTGCATTGCCCACACAGGTGCTTTGGGGGGACACCACATACCTAAATAATAATGCTAAGCCTTAAGAATGCTAGGCCCAACATTAAAAGAACATCTTTTATTTATTTATTTTTTCCTATTCCGTACTGGGGATTGAACTTAGGGGCACTCAGCCACTGAGCCACATGCCCAGCCCTATTTTAGATTTTATTTAGAGACAGGGTCTCGTTGCTTAGTGTCTCACCATTGCTGGGGCTGGCTTTGAACTCTTGATCCTCCTGTCTCAGCCTCTCGAGCTGCTGGGATTACAGGCATATGCCATCTCACCCAGCGAACATGTATTTTTTGACAGGAATTTTTCTCATTCCTTATATTCCTTTTGAAAAAGACAGCCAAGATGAACTAATCTTAATTGCTAACTGTGCAAAAGAGGTAAGTTAGAAAATCTTAGTTTAAAAAGCTGTGTCTTATTTACTTATTGAATAAACTACATATGCTTTTGTTTTCCTTACTTTGGAAAATTCAAACTAGCCCCCTCTGTCCCCCCCAAAGAAACAGAACTTTAAATTAAAAGCTAGAAAATACAGGAGAGATGTAAATATATGCTAGCATATTAAGTTGTGGATAATTTTTTATCTCAGTAATAATTTTCTTTTTCCTATACATTAAATATTTAACCCTCTGATAATTGGATATTGTTTTTGTAATGAAACTGTTTAGTCATTCTTTTGAAATGTATTCAACATTTACCATGTGCAAAGCACTCATTAGAAATTTATCCTGTGAACCAGTTCTCTCCAACTATACACAATATTATGAACTTTTATTTTTTTAAAGTTCAGAAAGATTCCAGATGGAATCTTACTGATATAAAAGACAAAAATACCTAAAATTATAAAATTGACTTGGCAAAAATTTTCACCTGGTCTGGTGGCACACACCTATAATCTCAATTGCTCAGGAGGATGAGACAGGAGGATCATAGGTTCAAATACAGCCTTAGCAAAAGTGAGGTGCTAAGCAACTTAGTGAAACTCTGTGTCTAAATAAAATACAAAAAGTAGGGCTGGGGATATGGCTCAGTTTTCAAGTGCAGGGAATTTAATCCCTGGTACCCATCCCTACCCCCAGATTTTTTTTCTTTCCCTAGGGACTAAAAATAGTCAATCTTCATCCTGATAGAATAAAATATTTTAAAAATTCAGAAAGGAAAAAAAATGTGGGTCCCTATTACATTTAGACTCTTTGTGGTATGGTCAGTACAGAGCAAAGACTAGATCTAGCAAAGCTACTTATAACCAGTATGCTATTGTAACATTATTTTTTAAGTACTGGCAAAAATATTTAGAAATATGCAAAAATTATATACAAAAATTTGTGTTTTTTTCCAAATTGGGATATCTAAGTCAGCTAATGACCTGACAGCAAATATTGATTGGAAGTAACACAGAGAATGGCAATTATTAATTTGCAGATGGCCTTATCTAGATGGCTGAAAGCATCATGACTTGGGAACAGGAGTGTAACTCCAAATGCCAGAAGCCATCCCAGATGGCAGAGAAAATCTACTAGAGTATAAATTTCAACAATCATTTATATGCAAGAGTAACACTTAAGGGTTTTGAAATTCATTTTCATTTCCATGCACCAGCATCATTCTTTCAGGGGGTGTTTATAGGCATATCAATGAACCAAGATGTAAGAAAACAAATTCCAGTAGACTTTTTCAACACAGGTGTCAAGCATGAAGGCAATTGAGTCATTTATTTAAGACCTTTACTTAAATGAATAAAGACATGCAAAGCATATTTTTAGGTATCGCAAGAGAGAAAGCAGCAGGGTTAAAATGCAAGGTACATATTGTGAGACTCCTGCAGTCAATCATAGCTAGAGAAAATCCACGTAACAGTTCAGATATATGTTTGGTTAATGTGTTTGAAGATTTATGGTTTCCAACCTCAATCTGGTGCAACCTTATATAGATTGTGATTTCACTTGCTCTTTCCCCCCACCATATGGACAGCAGTCTTTTATATGGTTCCAAAACTACTCTAGCTCTTTTTACTTTAGGAGGTAACTGTGTGCTCTACTTTATGGAGAAAATAGAGGGTCCTGTACACTTCACGAAGGTGAAATATTATTTGTCTTTGCATCATTCCCTGCCCCCCTTTTCCAGTGAAAATGTATCTTTCTTCTTAGGAAGTTGTCCTCCACACTTGTGTCCTGAATTACCATTCTTCCCATCATCTATGCAACTTGAAATTTTCTTCCTTTTCTTAAGACATTAACCTTTCTTGCACGGTTCCCTTTCCATTTTCTATTTTTAAAAGTGCTTACCCACACCACCACTCTTCATACCTGTGCTTCTATGAGCACCGTTGATGTCCAGTTGCTCTAGTTCCTCTCACCTCTTGATTGCTTGCCCCAACCTGTTCTGTACCCTGCCTACATTATTCTATCAATCCTCTGTCTGCCACGGCTCATTTTATTTTTCTTCTTTCTCACCTCTGGTCTTACTTTGTCCTTCAACATTTTAATTTGTTGGATTCGTGAAGTTTTCTTTCTGGTTTCTGTTCTCAGCCTTCTGTTTCAATTCTCCTACATAACTTCCTCTTCTTGCCTCTGTCTCTGAGTGAGAGTGTATGTCTCAAGGCCACCTTCACCCATTTTTCTCTTCCTGGATTATCTCTTACACTTTGAAGGTTTTGAGAACCACAGATATATAACTCTGTACCTACTTGAGAATCAGAGAGAACACCAGGAAGTATTCTGAAAACATCTCCAATCCAGTAGATAAATTAATTCTCTTTCATCTGAGCCTCAAAACTTTTTAATAATGATTTAATAATATCATTTGTTAAGGTATCTTGAGGCCTATACTAAATACTTAATACATGTTATCACTATCATCTCCATTTTCTGATAAGCATAATGAAACAGGAAAGTTTTAAATAGTTTATGCAAGATAATAGGCGGGTAAGGAAATGAATTACCATAAAGGACATATTCTCAACCATTGGAGCCATGATACACACCTTGGTTCAAGAGTTCCTCTTAGTAGATATTTTTCAGTTCTCTACTTAGTAAATTTTATAGATCTTATTTTGATTGTTCCTTTCCTTCTAATTTGCCCTCTTAAATCTAGTTTCTTCATCCTTTTCCTTCTGTTTTCCACATGTATCCAGGTTTTCTTTCTAGAAGATAAATGTTATCTTATTAAATAAACTTTCACTAGCTTCTAAGGACCCATGACAAACTATTAGATATTTATTATGATTTACAAGATCTTTAAGATACACCATTGACTATTATTTCTCATTGTTAGGTGATGGCCTCCTTTCTTTTATTTTGTTCATATTGTTACCTATGAGATGTCCTTCCCCCAGCATATCCATTTGGAGAGCATCTCCTCATTTTGAAAGGCTTTTCTTAAATATAAACTTCATGGCCCCTCACCAGCTTATACATTTCTTTGTGTTCCCATAATACTTTGCACAATTTACATTGTGACATATGCCATATTGCTATACTCAACTTGCTCACATCTCTGTTGCACTCATATGTAAAACATTGCTCTGTGTGTATGTGTGTGTGTGTGTGTGTGTGTGTGTGTGTTTCCAGCACCAAGCATATTGTCCAGCATACAGTGGCACTTGATGTGCTTTTTAATGTATGAAAGGATGGAGGAACCTGAATTCTGAAAATAAAAATCAATGAACTTAATATTGAATCTGAAAGAATTTTAGAGCAGGTTATACATGTTTTTAAGTACTTAAAATAGAAATTATAATTATAGTGATAAAAATTAACTTATTGAAATCAGAATAGCATTGTTTACTTTTTTGATAGGGTCAGTGGTTTCACATAGCTTCAAAATGACTACAGAGTAAATTGAGATTTCTGTACAGTGTTTTGTCAAGACTGTTGTCTTTTTCCTTACAAGTAAAATAGATAAGCTGACAGATAAAGCCAGATGAAATAATGATAGTTGTTTCAATTCTTAATCCTGTGAGGATTTTGACTTCTACATTTTAAAAAATCCTTATAGGTTATCTTTATTTGTGTTTTTCCCCTGGTTTTTATGTTTTGCATTTTTATCAGTAATGAATAAAGTTTATAGAAGACAAATACATAAAATTTGTGAAACTACCAAACAAAACAAAACAAAACTGTAGAAGGATGTGAAATACTCCAAAGAACTAAGATTTGGAGTCAGATACATCTGGATTTAAATCAAAGCAACGTGAAGTGGCTTTGTAATTCTGGGATCTTTAATCTTGCTAAATCTAATTTTCCTTATGTGTAAAAAGGCAATAACATTTGACTGCTAAGGTTGTTGTGAGCATTGACTATATAAAACTGTACCTGAGAAATGACTGACTAAAATGGACCTCTTAGATATTAAGGATTATGATTTTAAAGAATGCTGCTACTCTGAAACTAATAATACATAATACAAACAGGATAATTGTTAACTCCTAGGTTTTAGTTTGAATATTAACTATTATGTAGTGCTCTGATTTATTAGCTATTTATAAAAGACTAGGGCTTCAATTGAGTCCAAACTCATTATGAGTCAACAATGAGGCATGATTGACATAAAAAAATAACAAATTTAATTTTAGCCTAAATAAACAGAAAAAAATGATGTCTAAAAACAGTTTTTGAGAAATCCCCAACAGTGTTATATTAGTCAGTCTGTAACATGATGGGCATGTGACTGGAAACCATGTCCTGGAACTGTTTAAAGATACAGCATTAATCCCAGCCAATGGCAGGCTTTGGAAAAATCAGTTTAGCTTTCTTGCCCTTTTTTATTTTTTATTTTTATTTTTTGGAACTGGGGAATTAAACCCTGGAACACATAACCACTGAGCCACATCTCTGGACCTCATTTTATTTAGAGATAGGGTCTCTACATAACAGTTAATATTCAATAACTAAGTTATTGAATATTTACTAAGTTGCTGAGGCTGGCTCTGAACTTGTGATCTTCCTGCCTCAGCCTCCCACGCCACTGGGATTATAGGTATGCGCCACCGTGCCTGGCTCGCTCTTGCCATTTAAAATGGTTTGTATGTAACATAAGTAGTAACTTTTGTAGATAAGTACTTTCTTACATTTAGGGATTGTCAAATATTCTGTGACTTATTTTGTATTACAGGGATTCTCTTGTCATTCTACCTACCACTAGGAGTGTTCTAAGATTGGGCAGTCACCAGTGAAGCCATTGTAGAAAGAGTTAATTGTCATAAGTCAGAAGTGATATCAATGAGCTCTAAGGTCTAACATGTTTTCAGGACCTGTAAGTTTTTGTAGGTCTATGGAACCTTCATTTTTAAAAAATTAACTTATTTTGTGCATTTTAAAAAAGTGTATTAGAGTGTATAACACACTTCTTAAAGTCATTTTAGGTCAGTAGAAAATATTTCCCTGGTGTATAGGATTAGTTTGATACACAGCTTTGTCCTTTGCTAGTTTGTGACCATTTTAAGGTCAATATATTAATGTCTTCATCTCTCTGAATCTCATTTGAATAGGAAAAACACCTTATCATATATTCAGCAAGATTAAATACAACAGAATAATTATTTATGCCACGTATTAGCTCTGAATACAGATCTCTGTTTTGCTTCTACCGGAGGTGTGGTGGGTTTATATAAAAATTATAACATGGGAGAAAATTCTCTGCCAAATGATTCCCTGACAGGTGGCAAATCAGTAAGGGTCTGTCACTTAATTTTATAATACCAGGTAAGCTTCTGGAGACAACCTTGTTCTAATAGCTAATATATTCAGTTTGAGAAAAAAAATCTGAATTCTCGGTCTATTTGGGGACTGGCATGCATGCCAGTGACATGGATGTCAAAGTGTGGTGAGAGGCCACATTTCACATATCACCCCAGCCTGGAGAGCAAAAACAGTAAGTTGGCAGAGTAAATCAAGTAAAAGCAGGAGAAGGATTTTATAGTGTTGTTGCTCTCACCCAAGGGCAGGTGTTGCTTAGGTAACTGCTCTACTGCTGCCATGTGCTGTGACAGCGTCTGTGGCAGGAGTAACAGCACTGAGCAAGCTCAGATCTCTGACAGGCCTGAAATGAAGACATCTGTTTTCCTTGGGAAAGTGTGAGACGGTGTGGTTAATACAGAGGCATATTTAAATCTAA
The DNA here is from genome assembly GCF_048772815.1 of Callospermophilus lateralis. Lineage (NCBI taxonomy): Eukaryota > Metazoa > Chordata > Mammalia > Rodentia > Sciuridae > Callospermophilus > Callospermophilus lateralis. The sequence goes on from NC_135308.1 coordinate 47,351,122, forward strand.
GGCATAAGCCTTCTTGAGCTTACTCAGAAGTATGTGGTAATAGGGAATAATTTTATTCTCTTCACACCAGTTCCCCCACCCCGTCTTCCTAATTATAGAAAAGTGAGTTGGAGAAATATTGAATGACTTGGGGGGAATTGTTGAGTTTTTATTTTTCGTCTGTGTTCACTTGTCATGAAGCCTAAGGTATTCAGAAGTTGAGCAAAGGGTCACAGCAGTGAAAATAAAGAATTTTGGGTGATTTTGATGATCACTAAAAGTCAATGATTTTTTTTTAACACTCCTAAGGTTATGCATAATTACTGATTGATCTTAAGAAGGCTGTTAGTTGATTTACATCCCCAACTTCTCATATTAAATTGTGATTATGAGATAAATTATGGGCGTACAGGCATTAAGGCTCCTTCTCTCCAGGACTCTATGCTATTCCTGAAGGAGGACCTTTGCCCTGGGGTGTGTACTGCAAGGGGTATGGGGACACTCAAATGACCTACCCTGGTTTTGTAAGGCATTGAATGAGAGCCCCATCCTATGGAAGAAGAGCATTTCAAGAGTACAAAAAGAAGAAAGAAAGGAAGAAAGAAAAATAAAAAGACTTAGTTGTTACAGGAAAAGGAAAGTGAGTCTGAACAAAATAAAATAGCAAATGCCAACTATCATCTTTAAAAAAAAAAAATCTCTCTTCTTTTTTTTTTTTTTTTTTTTTGTATCAGGGAATGAACTCAGGGGCACTCGACCACTGAGCCACACCTGCTGCCCTTTTTTGTATTTTTTATTTAGAAACAGGGTCTCACTGAGTTGCTTAGTGCCTCACATTTGCTGAGGCTGGCTTTCAACTCTCAATCCTCCTCTCTCAGCCTCCTGAGCCACTGGGATTACAGGCACGAGCCACTGCACCTTTCTGACTCTGGCTTCTTTTGCCAGATAGATGAGCTCCAGTTCCATCCATTTTACTGCACATCACATACTTGCAATTTTCTTTATGGCCAAATAATACTTTAATGTGTGTGTACGATATCTATCTATTTGCATCTCACATTATTCATTCATCTGTTGATAGACACCTAGGTTGATTCTCTAACTTGACTGATATGAATTGTGTCATATCATATGAATTGTATGAACATGGGCATACATGTCTCTAAAAAAATGCTGATTTTGAGTTTCAAGATGGTGGGCAAGAGGAAGGCAGCATTCTATGTCCCTCTGCGACCTGGGTTGCAAGTAGTGAGAATACTTCTTCTCTACTAGCGATATTCTTGCCTCCCACATAGGAAGCACCATGCCCGTCCAGGGCTACAGGCCTCAGCATCAGAGTAGGTCTCCCAACTACTCGCCTACACAGGACTACCAGGTACCCAAGAGAGACCATCTGTGGCAGCACCGGTAAAGTACTTTTGGCCATGCACAAAGCAGAAGTCATGACCCAGCTCCCATGGAGGACACCTGGCAGCATCTCATGAGTAGGAACTCCAGCCGCCACCCTTGTGTGGACCCTCAACTACCAACATGGGGCTCCCCTGGTGGCCACCATCTTGGGACTCTGCAGCAACAGACATAGTCCCCTACACGCAGTAGCCTGCCTGCACCTGGAACTTTACACAGGCTCTGAAGTCAGCAGACACATCGTCCAACATCATCGCCTGGCTCCCCCACCCAACCAGACACCCCACCATTGAAAGCAGGAGCCTCCCTCTTGGGTCACCTTCACCACCATCTTCTAGGTACTCAGTTTCTAACTCCCCCTCTCCCCAGCAGTTAGCCCTGCACAGTGACACCCTGGTTACCTTCACTATCGTGAGGGCGGAGATACCAGCTAACAACAGAGAACCTCACCTATTGGATGAAAAGGAAAGCAGGAAAGATACTGATAACCAACCAAAACAAGCCCTGTGTCTTCCTTCAAGATTTTTTTTAAGAGAGAGAGAGAGAGAGAATTTTTTAATATTTATTTTTTAGTTTTCGGTGGACACAACATCTTTGTTTGTATGTGGTGCTGAGGATCCAACCCGGGCCGCACGCATGCCAGGCGAGCCAGCTACCGCTTGAGCCACATCCCCAGCCCCCCTTCAAGATTTTTATTTTCTTTTTCCTCTCCTTTCTCCCTACCTTACATCCCCAATATGTGAAACCAAGTATTTTGCATGAATTAGGATTTTGAGGACTCAGACATCTGAATAGTATATGACACCTGTGCTGTATATTCTTTTTAATTTTTTAAAATCTTTTTTTCCTTTTTCCCATCAATTTCTGCTTTTTTAACATTTTTCATTTTTGTTGATATATGTATGTTTGTTTTAATGTACTCTACTATCTTCCCACTTACTTGTCTGCCCAAATTTACTTCCTCTTCCTTCTCCTGCTACTAATTTTCCTCTTTAGATTTCTCTTTCATACTTCCTAAGATATACCAACTCCTACCTCTTCAGTATATCAGCCTATTTCTCACCCCTAGTTCTTTGTCTACCATCAGAAACTGTAAACCCCTTTATAAACCTGGGAATATATTGTAGATAATAATTGAATTCACTTCTGTACATTGTGACCAACTGTAAACATCTTATTGGCAGACATTTGTTTTTAGGGTGTATATTGTTTATATTGGGATCTGATAACACTGTCCTTCACATCAAAGGAGAGGTATTTGATCCCTGCAGGGGAACTATAAGCCTATAAGGTAAAAAAGGTAACATCTAGGATTCACAGTGCTAGAAGGGAAGACACACAAGCAATATGAAAAGACAAAGGAAGAAAGTGACCCAAACAAATCAAGATTCATTATTAGAATTTATGGCTAGCACAGCAGAGGAAATAACAGAGAAGGAGTTCAAGTTGTACATAATGAAAATGTTCTGTGAATTAAAGGGTAATATAAGAGAGTAAATACAGGCACCAAAAGATCATTTTGACAAAGAGCTACATAAACAAATAAAGGAAGCAAAAGATAACTTCAATAGGGAGAAAGAGGTTCTTAAAAAAACAAACAGAAATCCTTGAAGTGAAAGAAACAATAAACCTAATTAAAAGTTCAATTGAAAGTATCAACAACAGATTAGACTACTTGGAAGACAGGGCCTCAGACAATGAAGACAAAATATATAATCTTGAAAAGAATGTAGACCAAACAGTGAAAATGGTAAGAAACCATGAGCAGAATATTCAAGAAATATGGGCCAGCATAAAAAGACCAAATTTAAGACTTACTGGGAAAGAGGCAGGAATAGAGTTTCAAACTAAAGGAATGAGCAATCTATTCAATGAAATAATATCAGAAAACTTTCCAAATATAAAGAATGAATTGGAAAACCAAATTCAAGAAGCTTACAGGACATCAAATATAAAAATTCACAACAAATCTACACTAAGGCATATTATAATGAAAATGCCTAACATGCATAAGGAGAGAACATTAAAAGACATTAGAGAAAGAAATCAGATTGCATATAGGAGGAAACTGATTAGAATATGTGCAGATTTTTTAACCTAGACCCTGAAAGCCAGAAGATCCTAGAACAACATATTCCAAGCTCTAAAATAAAATGGATGTCAACCAAGAATCTTATATCCAGCAAAATTAAGCTTTAGATTTGATGATGAAATTAAAACCTTTCATGACAAACAAAAGTTAAAAGATTTTACAGCTTGAAAGCCTGCACTACAAAACATCCTTGGCACAATATTACATGAAGAAGAAATGAAAAACAGCAATGAAAATCAGTAAAGGAAGGTATTACACTAAAGGAAAAACTAATCAAACAAGAAACCAACTCAAGTTAAATACCCAAAATAAACAAAAGTGGCTAGAAATACAAATCACGTCTCAATAACAACACTGAATGTTAATGGCCTTAACTCACCAATCAAAAGACATACTGGCAGATTGGATTAAAACAACAACAACATGTTACCTTGAAGAGACTCATCTCATAGGAAAAGATATCCACAGACTGAAGGTGAAAGGAAAAATCATATCACTCACATGGACTGCGGAAGCAAGCAGGGGTTTCCATCCTCAGATCAAATAAAGTAGATTTCAAGCCAAAGTTAATCAAAAGGGATAAAGAAGGATATTAAATACAGATTAAGGGAACAATTCATCAGCAAGACTTAACAATAATAAATTTATATGCTGCAAACAATGGAGCATCTACGTTCATCAAGCATACTCTTCTCAGGTTCAACAGTCAAGTAGACCACAACACAATAATTCTGGGTGAATTTAACACACCTCTTTCACTGTTGGATAGATCTTCCAAAACAAAAGCTGAACAAAGAATTTATAGAACTCAATAATACAATCAATAACTTAGACTTAACTGACATACATAGAATATTTTATATTTTTTTCAGTGTGTTCTTTAATTTTCCTTGTAGAATTCTTTCATGTCTTTAATTAGGTTTTTTCCTAGGAACTTTATTTTTTTATTTTTTGATGCTATGAAGAATAGAATTTTTTTCTTTTCAAGGATTCATTATTCAGTATATATAAAAGTTATTGAACTTTGTATGTTATTTTTATATCCTGTTACTTTGCTGAATTTGTCTATTAGCTCCAGAAATCTTTTGGTGTATCTTTTAGAGTCTTATAAGTATATGATCATATCATCTGCAAACAAGAGCAGTTTGACTTCTTACTTTCCTATTTGAATACCTTTTATTTCTTTGTCTTGGTGAACTGCTCTGGAAAAAGTTCATGTACTTGTTGAACTGTTGAGAATGGACATTTGTCTTAGTTTTGATTTTAGAGGAAATTCATTTAGTTTTTTTTTCATTCAGCATGATATTAGCTTTATGTTTGTTAGATATAGCCTTTATGATGTTGAGGTAAGTTTCTTCCATTTCTAGTTTTTTCAGGGTTTTTGTTATGAGGGCTGTTGAATTTTGTTTAAAGACATTTACTGCATCTATTGCAATATACATGTGATTTTTCTCCTTGTTTCTATATTTGTGGCTTAAAATGAAACTTGACCACAGTGTGTGATTTTTAAAATATGTTATTTCATTCAGTTTACATTACCTGCTATTGACCTGTTTTGGTTTTCTATACCTTCTTACTTAAATTTGGTAGGCCATGCATTTGTATGAATTTATCCATTTTTAATAGATTTTCTAATATATTGATATAAAAGTTTTCATGATTCTCTGGATTTCTGTTATCTCTGTTTTAATACACCAATTTTTGTCTCTAATTTTATTAATTTGGGTCTTCTGTCTCTTTCTTTTGGTTCATTTGGCTAAAGGTTTATTAAACTTGTTTATCTTTTCAAAGAACCAACTCTGTTTCATTGATCCTACGCCCTCTTGACTTTAAAGTTTCTGATGAGAAATCTGCTCTTCTTCCAATGGATTTGCCTTTATAAATGACTTGACACTTCACTTTTGCAGCTTTTAAAATCTGTTTTTTATTCTGAATTTTTGCCTTTTAAACTATAATATTTCATGGACAGGTTCTTTTCTGCTTATATCTAACTGGAGTTTAAAATGCCTCCAATATATGTCCATCCCATTCCCTAGATAAGGGAAATTTCCTGCTAGTATTTCAGTGAATAAGTTTATGTGCCATTAGCTTGTATTTGCTCACCTTCCTCAAGATCTGTGAGTCTTAAATTTGTAATGTTTTACCAGAGCTCTTGTATATTTTGTTCATAGTTTTTTTCTTTATTACTATCTGAAGTTTATAGTTCATCTACCTTGTCTTTGACTCATTGTTTTCTTTCTTTAGCTTGATCTAGTCTATTGCTGAGTTTTCCACTGAATTTATTTGCCTAATTGAGTTTTCATTTTTAAGATTTCTAATTGACTCTTTGAGAATATGTATCTCTATTGAAATGCTCATTCATATCATTGATCATTTTAACTATACTGCTTTTTAATTCTTTTCTGGCATTTCCTCTTCTTCTAAACCTATGGATTCAGTTATTGAGGAGTTAGTCATTTGGGAAGTGTCATATTACCTTGTTTCTCATATTTCCTCTGTTAATTTTTTATTTTTATTTTTGTAGATGGACAGAATAATTTTATTTTATTTGTTTATTTGTATGAGGTGCTGAGGATTGAACCCAGTGTCCCACACATATTAGTCAGGCACTCTACCATTGAGCCACAACCCCAGCCCAATACAGAAACTCCAGTTTATGTATTGAGATTTGTGAACTGTTTGGATTGATATCCTCTTTACTGGCATATAAAGGTCTTTTTAGTGAGCTGCTTTTTCTTTTTGATGTGTGTGGACCAGGGCTATATCTCAGCATCAAAGCACCACTCAACATATTCAGACAGCCATGTTCAATTATAATCATTGTGTTGAGAGCAGAGAATAGCCACCATGACAACAACAGCTTGAAAACAAATATTATAGTAAAATTTATAGAGCCCTATTGAGAAAAGTTCTCTTCATGCCCTACTAACCAAAGAGAAAAAAAAGGAGTAAAAAAAGATAGACCGAAAAATTAGCAATTAAGAATGAAAAATTAATATTAAATGTATATAGCATTAAAAGGAAAAGGAAAGAAGAAAAGTAGGGAAAGGGAGACAGAAGAAAAAATTAGTATGACAAAGTAGAAAGGGAGAGTATACAATGAGAAAGAAAAAAGACTAAATGCAATTCATGAATTTAAAAAATATATAAAATGATGTAAAAGCATGTAATAATAATGGGTGGAATCAAAACAAATCAACCCAAAAAATAATACAAGTAAAAAACAAACAACACTTAACATTTAAAAGACTAAAAAATTCCCTCCTTTCTGAAGGAGATCCTCATTTCATGATAGATTATACTCCCTATTTAGCAATTAATGAAATTATCATTTTAGTGTTTCTACTATTTGGGGGCTCTAGTGATTATGCTCCAAGAAAATTTATAACATCTATGATTCTTTGTGTTCACTCTTCTCTGTAGATTTTAGGGTGATGATTTCTCCTTGGTTCTCTGGTGATTAAAAAAAAAGGCTGATGATTTTCAGTTTTGTTTTTGGTGTATATATGGGAGTGTGGTGCTTGCTAAGCTCCTTATGTGTGTGGATGAAACTACAAACTGCTGGAATTTAGGTTTTACATTTCTTTCTTTACTATTTTCATTATTCCTTTGTGCATTTTTTACTTATTTTAGAGATCTTTATGGTCTCCATTCATATATAAGGCATTGAGTAAGCACTGGCCATAATGATTAAAAAGATATTTGTATACAAACATACTTATCTGAAGCACCACTTAAAGTATAAATATCTACTTTATAGAGGGTTAAAGGGAAGGAATAGGAATTTCAATGTAGGAAGACCTTGAGGAAAAGTATGGAGCCCCAGGAGATCATAATTTGGAAAAAAAATTTTGTTTAACATGACTTGAGTATAAAATGTTAGCTTGACAATATGCGTCTGTCCATATGTTATGTTAAGGAATTTAGATTAATCTGAAGCATTGAAGTGCCATTGACTATTTTAAATGAAATTTTGACGAATCAGGTTTTAGAAAAATTTTTTTAGATAAAATTTTTAAGATGGGATTTAAGTCCTCAAAGGAATTATGGTATTGGCCTGGGGACTCAATCCTTATTATCCATAGAAAAAGCTGGTGCCATTCAATTACGATAGAGAAAAGCTAAAGAAAAAAGTTTAATATAAGGACATTGTCACCACCAATATTTGAAGTTCTTAAGAAATAAATTTTGTTTTATTTTATCAGGTGTAGAGCACCAGAAGTCTGAACTAGGCTTAAAGGGAAAGGGAGTGTGGCTCTATGGAGGGGGGAAACTGTTCTAATGACCAACTGCATAAATATGGATTCTAGTCTATAAATTATATATATATATATGAAATTAGCTGCATTTCCCCTATTTTATCTTTCTATTCCCTGTAATTTTATTAGGAAGGTACCAGTGAGAAATAAATTTATGATTTAATTCACTGGTTATAGCGTTTGTATAGACATGGTGCTGCAGTATACCTCGGGGAGGAATGTCCACCACCAGAGCTCTAGTTGCAATGAGTTGTATGGAATAACTGACAAGGGTTCAACTTTTTCCCCCTTGAAGTGAAAATACAGGGACTTTTCATTTGTATAAACCAAGTGTATATTACATTAGAAGACATTATTTTTAAAATGTACATTGAGGCTTCTTCCCTCTACATTTGAACAGTCAAAGGAATAGACTATGACAAATATTTGTCTTTTTTGCTTGCTCAGCTTTCAAATACTATTCTCATTTATTAAAGTGCCAGATTAATTGGGATGATGAAGAAGAGGTTAGTTTTGTTTTTTTTTTTTCTCACCAAATTTCTGGTTAGTTAGCACTTGGCTTCTTATTTATATATTTAATTCTTTGTATTATGGCTTGAGTGCAGGGACAATTTAACCCTGAGCTGCACCTCTAGTTTTGGGGGGGTTTTTTAATTTTTTGTTTTGAGATAGGCTCACACTAAATTGCTGAGGGTCTCACTGAGTTGCCCAGACTGACCTTGAACTTGTGATCCTCCTTCCTCAGCCTACCAAGTCACTGGGATTACAGGTATGTGTCACTGTTCCTGGCTGGCACTTGGCTTCTTCACTGAAACCTGTTGCCTGCTTTTACTTGTAATCTTGTTTTCCAGAGGAAGGAATGAACAGAAGAAATGAAAATTCAGAGTTCTGGCTGCTGGGGTGGCAATAACATCCTGAGTGGAGACAGAGGCGCCACAGCAGCATATGATGTTAGTGGCACAGGAACTCTACACAGGTGTTGGCAGTGTCTCAGACACACTGGTGACCCTGCAGGAGTATTAGCATCCGGTGTCACCAGTGTCATTATCCAGATGCATCTAAGGGCATGATTTCAACAGAATTTTCAGTGGTATGTTTCCATGGCCTTTTGTCCATTTTCAAACTTGTTTCTTCAGCCTTCCTACTGAGGTCTGTGAGATTTCTGAGATTTTATTTATTTATTTATTTATTTATTTATTTATTTATTTTAGTTACCAGAAGAACTTAAGCAGAACTCTAGCCAGAACAGATGGGAACAGAGTTTCAAAACAAAATCCCACCCAGTGAAATTTCCAGAACAAACAGGGAGAAAAACTTTTTCAGGTGTGCCTTAGTCATTCTCCTAATTGAATTATACTTTGTTCATTTTTTAAAGAATTCCTTTAGTTAACCACCATAGTCTTACTGAAGCCAGAGCAGCAGACAATTACATCTTTTCAATAATCTCACTGGCCCTGACCACAGGAGCTGTGATACCCATTCAGCTTCCATGAGTTTGTGTTCGTAAGCTGCAAGGTGCATATTTAGTAAAATATATCTCTAAAGGAAAATAAAATACAAGATGCCCAGTAGGGTTGCAAGTACAAAGGAACTTAATAAACGTTCACAGACAAAATCTGTGTTCGAATTTAAAATATATATATATAATATATATATATAATATATATATAAAATATATAATATATATAATATACACATACGTAGTTGTGTGTGTATCAAAACTTTTAGAATACATAAGGCATTTACCAGTCAAATTTATTTTAAATGTATTTTAAATATAAAAAGTATGTCTTCTATTTGTATAGATTGTTTTCAAACTTCAGCTTTCTCCAGTTAGCTTTGTGTGCTTGTTGTCAACCAGGTCTTAGTTCTTGTCATTATGGAATCAGCAGCTGCAAAGGTGAAGTGTTTTGACAAATACCGAACGTCATCCATTTTATGCTGCGGATCAGCATGGGTGTTTTTTAGCTTCTTCAGATGGCTCTGTAATGGAGTTATATTTGGAAATTTCCCAGTATGGTGCAAAAGCATCATAGAGAGAGAAAGTTTATAAACTGCAGTTCTACAAGAAGAAGAAAGGCCAGCTGCTCATCCTGCGTGATCCCTCCTTGAGTCTTTGTGTTTCCCCAGCTAGACCTTTCAGGCCTCCTATTTATAAATTTATCCTGTGTATACTGAGTGGTGACAACAATTTGAATTGGCCAGCATATTTTTACTCAGTATGGAGAGAAGCTGTATTTAAAGACTGAGATAACACATCAAGAAAAAAAAATAAAATCTGACAGGAAGGGACAACAAGGGTAAAAGAGCATCCTTAACCATGAATCTGACACTCAAAATATTTTAATCTGTTTGCTTTATTGAGAAGATATTTTCATGTCTGGGCTAGGGTTATAAAAAATAAAAAAGGTTAAAAGAGCCATTACATTTCTTCCACATTTGTAAAATTCTCTGGGAAGTTCCAAAGAAAATTATTACTTTTTTCCTCCAGCAGGAATTAAAATAATGAATGAAGACCCTTTTAAAACTATTTACTAGGGCTTAGGATATAGCTCGGTGGTAGAGTACTTGCCTAGTATGTGCAGAAGTCTGGTTTAATCTCCAGAATTCCAAAAAAATAAAATCAACTGCTTCTAGTGTTGTTCTTAAGGCCCAGTTGTAGATCAATAAAATAAATAGAAAAATTATATATAATTAATGAAAGACATTCATTATTTAAATAAGAAATCAGCACTGGGAAGCTAAAAATTTAATGGAAGAGATACTTCAGATTATTTCTTGAAGTATATTATAGAATTCTCTGTTACACTGACAGTTATAGTGACATTTGCAAACCCTCAAGTTGAATCATGCCAGTTTGCCTACACATTTAGAATGACCCATAGGAAGAACAACTCATGGGTGATAAACCTCTCTCCAGGGCTATTTGGAGTAACAAGTGCCATCTCTGATTAGCTTTGTTCTTCTAGTCAAAGTGAATTCTATTTTTTTAACCTTAAGCTTAGTTATTTGTGGAATCGATATATTGAATTAGTTAGGTATTAGGTTGGTTAATAGCACTTACTACTTTTCAGGCATTCTCTAAGCATTTACCACATATTACCTCATTTGCTTCTCACAACAACCAGAGCACATTGGTTCTGTAATTGTACAGACGTGGATAGTGAAACTAAGAAGTAAAGTGTGTGTGAGAGTGAGAGAGAGAGAAGTGAAGTCACTTGGCTAAGTTTATACAGTGTGTGGCAGAGAAAGAACTTGAACCCAGGTGGTCTCCAGAATCTGTATTCTTAACTACTGTCCCTCATGGCCTCAACTTTTGAAAATTAGCTTGATTAAAATTGTTTTAATCAGCTCTTTCATTACTGTAACAAAAAGAACTGACAAGAACTATTTTAAGGAGGAAAAGTCGATTTGGGGCTCAAGGTTTCAAAGGTCTCAGTCCATAGATGGCCGACTCCATTCCTCAGGGCCAGATGTGAGGCAGACATAATGGTAGAAGTGTGTGGCAGAGGCAGACAGCTGGGCACATGGCGTAGGAAGCATATAGAGAGAGCTCTGCTCAACAGGGACAAAATACATACCCTAAAGGCACACCCCCAGAACCCACCTCCTCCAGCCACACCCTACCAGCCTATAGTTACCACCTTATCACAAGATTAATGTACTGATTGGGTTCAGGCTCTCATTACCTAATCATTTCATCTCTAAACCTTCTTGCTCACACGTAAGCTTTTGGGGAACCCCTTACACCCAAACCATAACTAACATTTTATTCTGTCTTTATGTGTTTCATCTATAGTGCCATGTTTTTGTTGAAGAATATTATTTATGTTTTAATGTCAGCTTGTATCTGTGACCAATGCACAATTTTGTGACACTCCACTTGACATCAGTGGGAGGCACAATATAGCACAGACAGTATCCAGTCCCACGTACTGATGCAGAAGATCAATGTGGCAACTTGGATTATACAGTCTATGAGTGACAAAAACAACACAAGTAACAGAGGATTAAACAAGATACTTATTTCTCTTCTTTTTGGGGGAATAAATATGACTGGAGGCTGGCAGTCCAAGTCTGATGGGATAAGATCAGTTTCACAAAATCCTTAACCACTCTGCCTCCTACAGCACTTGTCTTTTTTTTCATGGTCAGGCTACTGCTCAAGCCCTGGCCATAACAGATAAGAGGAGGAAGGGTAGAAAGAAGGCCAGCCAAAGCCATTGCCCAGATGGTTTACACTCCTTTTCTGTTTGCATTCCACTAGTCGTAAATTAGACACACAGACACTTCCAGGTTCATGGGAGGTGGGAAATGTATTTATACAGCTATGTGCCTGCCTAAAATCAGAGGCTCTGTTATAGGAGGGAAAGACAATGGAAAGCAAGTGTTGAGGGACATCTGGCACTTTTTGCTGCATGGAGGATATAACCTGAAGTTTTCCATGTGTAACTAGGGAAATGTAAATTCTACACACTTCTCTTAATTTAGTTCAATTTTCTTAGCTTAGCCTTCTCTTATGTTAAATATAATCAGTTCCTTTGGCTATGTCTCCCAGCTTTCTATTTCTTAAATCCTTGTGCAGCTGAATGATAACACAAGGTGTGAACCCTCACTATGCCTACAGTCATTGGGTGAAATTCTCCCTCCCAGACACTCTGAACTCCCATCATTCCCCCGCAAGTCTTTTCTATCATGCTTTGGAATCAGGAGGATGTTTTATATTCTTTTAATACTTCCTGCCTCCCCTCTTATCTGAACCTAATATAGCCTTGACAATGTTAGGTTCAGATACAAAAATTTCCCTTAAAAGGTTACCCTTTCTCTTCTCTTTTCTCTCTCTCTCTCTCTCTCTCTCTCTCTCTCTCTCTCTCTCTCTCTATCAACCTTCTAGGATGGCTCCCACCTTCTTCACTGAGGGATATCATCCTGCAGTAATCTGTACTCCTCTCTACTCCTCTCTTCCATACCATACCTCCAGTGTTCCTCTTTTATTGCCATGGAATTTTAGAAATTGAGGCCACTGGAAGTATGAAAGTAGGATAGTGATGGAAGATGACACAGCTTAGAGAAGAGATGTGACTTACACAAGTCTCGATAAAAAAGTGTACTGTTTGGACAAGGCTTGAGAAGTTGCATGCTTGACTTTGTAAATGTGTAAAAACTTCATTTGTTCACTAACCAAAGGATTTCGTTCCAGGAAACTTAAAACTATAGACAGTCAGAAACTTTGCCTTTGGATGCCACATTGCTATGAATGGAACAGCCTGCTCTTGGTTGAATGATCCGAGTTTCAGATACACTGAAGCCGTCTTACAGAGTCCCTGAGAAGTAATTTCCAGATGCAGTGGTTCACATTTATCTTAATGTGGTATTTCCAAGAAAATAGAACCTGGAATCTACTTTGCAGTTCAGGACTGATATGAGCTTCTTAACACGTAGGCCTGCTTTACTCTGAGTCAGACACTGCTTAATACAATTACCTAAACTCTTCAGTTCCCATCAGCTTTCCCACCCCCAAATCCTATACAAGCCCTATCTAGTCCTTTGCTTGGGGAGTGGTATTCTGAGTTTCTTACAGGGTACCGTACCTCTCATATTGCCATAAACTGATAAAACCTGATTTTGTACATTGAAGGTTTGTCCTCAAGTCTTTAATCGGGCACACTTTATGAAGCCCTATAAGGGTGTGAAATGCTGAGGCCAATAAGATGTCATAGATTTTGTGAGCTAGTCCTATTTAGTTAACCCTAAACCCCACAGGGTCAAAGCTAATAATCTGACAAGTCCTAGTATGATTAAATACATCTAGGAAAGAATCATAAATATAGAAGGAAAGTGCTATATTAAGCCCTTAGAGTTTAGAGTTGACACAGATGAATTTCCGCCTTGGTTCCAGTCATTAAATTTTTATGCCGTTGGTTGTTACTTATTGTCTAAAGCTTTGCTTTGCTTTTCTATAAAGTGGGAGATACTTACTCAGAGCATTTTGGTAGGGATCAAATGTGATTTATTTGTCAAAGGCTTGGCCCATGATAAACTCTCAATGGGAGATTGGTGTTATTGTTTGGTGTAGTGTGGTTCACTTACAAAAAGAAATGGGCTCTGGGCTGGGGATGTGGCTCAAGCGGTAGCGCGCTTGCCTGGCATGCTGCGGCCTGGGGTTCGATCCACAGCACCATATACAAACAAAGATGTTGTGTCTGCCGAAAACTAAAAAATAAATATTAAAAAATTCTCTCTCTCTCTTTAAAAAAAAAGGAAATGGACTCAAGACTCTAAATTTCCATTGATACTTTAAAAAAAAATCTTAAGCAAGTTACTGTATTTCATTTTGCCTCATATGTGGAAAGGGAATAGGAATAGAAACCTGGCACAGTTGTGTTATTAAGTGTGATAACATAATAAACATGGCCAGTAGAGTTTCTGGCAAGCAGTAGGGACTCCATTAGTGCTAGTTCTCTTTTTCTCTCTAACCTTCTTTTCTAGTTGTTCTTTGAGAAAAATAATGATTAAATATAATACAATTTGGAATGGATACTATTTTATTTAATACACAGATGTTATATTTGAGCAATTCTGCAGATGATAGTGCTATCTCTGCTCCTTTCCGTGTATTTTATCACCAGCTATTGTCTGGGGCAGGTAATAGTTTTCAAGCTGAACCTTTAGAAATGTGAACAGATGAGAGAGGGAGATAGGGGAATGGCCCCTTTCAAAGCAGATTCCAAACCATCAATTACAGCAGTGAGGTTGGCACTCATGTACTCACAACTGAAAACAGATGTAGGATGATAAAGAGGGATTTTTAGGAAGAAACTGAGCATGACAGATTCCTTCTAGAGGATAACACATCAGTCATTAGTTATTTAGCCTAAAGAATACATCAAATTCTACTCAATATAATTTCCAAACAAAAAATAAAGTATACTGAGAGATAGGCTATAAGCATATTTCTCCAATCTTATGCCCAGAAATTCAAAAATGTTCTTGTGTCCAAAGACTGAGGATGACACATGAGAAAGGACTTTGTGCTTCAATCTCCCCCACTCCAAAAATTTGTTCCCATTTTAAAAGATTATAATCCCATGAAAGATGACATAGCTTTCACAGAGTTTTATGGTTCACATTGAAGATACATTGAACAATATAGGTCTGTTCTTTGTACCAAGACAATGCAAAAAGTCATGAACGATGCAAGGTTCAGAGCAATGTTATCCCATGACTTTGTGCAATTTCAAGTTGTCTGGCGTTTAATTTCTGCTGCCATGGAAACTGTCTTGCAAGGTACTGACTGTCAGTGGCTTCCTGCAGGCACAGTGGCAACAAATCTAAGAAGAGTGGTACTGTCTCTATTACCATCAATCAATATTTATTGAACTCTAGCAGTCAGTCTCGAGTCACGTTAGGAGCTCTGCACTACAATTTGCCCCCAGCTTCTGTGTGGTTGGCCTGAGACCCAGGAGGTCAGACGGGTGAAGCAGAGCGGCTCCTGAAGACAACCAAGAATGAAAGTTATAAAAATCTCTAGAATTAGTGACTGGATCGCTAGATCTTGGTGAATTTTAAAAACAGCATTAATGTCAAGATATAAACCAAAGGAATTTAGGCTCCATTAGAAATGATACCATTGGAATTAATGTGCTTTCTTAGAGTACACACATTTGGCAGATTTCATTTTTCTTATTGTTCCTGACCGTCTTTCCCACGGTTTGATATTTTAGATTCCTGTTCTGTGGACATCCTTTTGTATTTCTGGGGGTTGTTGTGATTCACCAAGTGTGTTACAGAGCCATTCAGCTAGAAGCATGGACAAGTCAAAGTAAAGTTTCTGGATCGACTCATTCTGCTGGGAGTTATGCTTTCTTTATTTGGTCTCTAGCCTGGGTCTTTACCCCACCTCTCCACCCTCTTTGCCTGTACGTGGCTAGCTTCCTGGAGGCTTTCAGCTTCTCCACCAAATTTTCCTTATCTGATTATTTATCTTATTTCTTAAACTCACATGTCTTGACTCATTCATCTTTTCTGCTTCTTCTGTCAACAGATTAAAGTAAAACAGCATCACAACTCAATACCATGCTCTTCCCATCCCCAATGCTCTTGTTGAGAATCTTCTTTCCTTTATCGACTTCACCTTCTTGGTTCTGCCTTTTTTAAATTCTGTAAGTTAGTTAACTTGCCTTCTCCTCCATGTAGCTTTACTACATTTCCTAAGATCCTTCCATTTCCTAAGATACTTACTGTTTCCCTGTTTCTACTGCGTTTAAAAAAAATAATTTTCTTGTAGTATTCAGTCCATTGAATTGTACTTACTTGCTTGAATATCTGTCTCTGCGTTTCCCTGTGAGCTTCTTCACTGAAGTGGCTAAAGCTCATTTATTTTGTCATTGTAAGTCTTAACAAAGAAACAAACCCATTCTCTCTAACATTACTATTTTGTTATTTTGGGGTAATATACTACTTTACTTCCCTAATTTATTAAAGGGAAGGAACTGGAGTTAAAATATCACTGTTTTATTGACTCTATGTGTTAGTAGATGATGCATAACCAACTAATATTATATTAATTTGTTTAAATCAGTTTATAAGGTTGAGTTAAAATTGTTAAATACCTGGGGAATTATACCTGGCTCCCGCAAAAGATTCAATGAGTGTAATTCTTGTCAGCAAATAGTGACATTTACAGAAGCTATTCAACACCACCTTTGCATCCAGAAAGGGTTCTGGCAGATACCACATTGCTACATTTTAATTTTTATGGGGATATGAAGATTTTGACAATAAAAGAGTTAATGTTTTCAGAGTAGGCTCATCGGTGGGGCTTTTGAAACTAGTTCTCTTTTGTATTTTTCAAATGGGCAAAACTGGAAAAAAATAGGTCTGGAAGTGTTTGTAGAAACTGTAATTGACATTAATTACACCATCACATTCATTCTCTGTTCCAATTATTTTTGTTGGCTTCATCCACATTTCATTCTGACAAAAATAGGAAAGATAGAAAGTTCAAAGTTTGTTTTTTTTTCCCTCAGTTTGAAAATTATATTTTCTTTCAGGTTGGGATTATTTGAATCAGAGTCAGAAAAGACAAAATGGCAGCTCCCTCCAGGTGTGTTGGTACTAAGCAATTCAGGTAGGTGGCGCTCTTTCAAAGTTGGGTTGGTCAGAGTTGCCAGGAGAGCTTTCAGAGTTTCAACATGTCTTTCATGTGATTTTGCAATGTATTAGGTGATGTGATACTCTGACAATGTGGTCATACATATGAAAAATATTTTTAAAAATTCAAAATTAAATATAATGGGGAATTATTTGCTATTTTGGCTTATTTGTACCATTTTTATCCTTCATCTAGATAAGTTAACATAAGAAATACCTCACTGATAAGAAACAATACTAGAACCCTGGAGGAAAAAGAAAATCAGAACTAGATAGTAAACCTCAGTGTCTAATCTGTTGCTTAGTTACTGAGCCATGCTATTTCCATAGTATATTCATAATCATTAGCTCTAGCATTTACATTTGTAACCCTACCTTTGTTTGGTTCATTTTTCATAATAGTACTAAAATATGCAGACTATTGCATCAAAGAATATCAAGCCTCCCTTTTCTTGATAAAAAATTTCTGAAGTCATTTCAAAAAGCATTTTAGCAAAAATTTACAAAATAATATTCTGCATGTTGCATTTTTTTAAAACCCTAAGTGAAAGACGCATTTAAAATATAACTATTATTGGTGATTCACAAAAGTCTAGCTCTTCGGATCATTATATCTTACTGTTAAATATCTTCAGGTGCTTTGAAACATATGCCTTTTGAATGACCATATTTTGGAACATATTGAAAGCACTCGTCACCATATTTTACCAATAGATTCTGCTAGGTTTTTATGCCATGAGAACTCCGTTGCTGCTTTCTTTAAAACCTGCCAGAAGATTCATTATGAAGCCCATTCCCATAATGCTTTTGTTCCCTTTCTTTCAGTTATATAATTCTATAACAAATGCCATCCTTCTGTGTTCTCAAGGTGGTATTAAGAATGTGATGATTTGAACAAAGGACTGTTTTCCTCTTTCACCTTCTAAGATTACTAAGAATATTTAGTTTTAGGAAGGAAAAAACAAATGAAAACGGTATTAACCATGTAAGTCAAAAGGTAACAATGTGATGATTGCACATAGATGACAAAGTTCCTCATTACCTTGCTATGACTGATAAGCAATCACCATAATTAACAGGGTACGAGAAAACACTCAAGTGCAAAGTGAAAGCTTTTCCATGGTCATTCTTCAGCTATAAAAATAAGGAAATTTTAGTAAATACTATGTAGAGCATCTGTCACTGAAATGTCAATAAATTTTATTGAAATTTATTATAAAATGATTTTAGCCAAAGAAGATTGATCATACTAGTAATTCTTCATTCAGTTCACAAATGCTCGAGAATGCTCACTCTTGTTACAATGCTGAATCAGGGGACAAAATCCTTCACCTCTTAAAACTTAGCATATAGTTCTATTTTACATTATTTATATTGATTTTCATGCCTTTGTCAGCTTTTAGGTTTTCATAGTTGTTCCCATTTCAAAAGACCCCCAGTCTAAGATTTGAAAGGAATATTGACCTATCTTCAATTTACCTGAGTTTTTCAATGATCTTCGTAATCCCTCCTCCACCTCAAGAGGGATTTTTTCTGTGTACTCTTCTGCAAAATGTTCGTTCTGTGTTTAAGAAGTGAGAAAAAAGAAATCTGGAGTGGGGGGGTTGTCATATTTAACATTGAATATAACATCAGGGTGTGCTAATGCCCAACATTTTCATTGACCTCTTCTTTCAATTCTTTATAATCAAAGTTACTGATACTGCTTTTCTGAGTCAGAAAAAAAAGACTCTCCTTCCATTCTTTTTTTTCAGGGTGGGGGCGATGCTCTTGTTACTGTGCATATTAAGAAATTTATAGGCAACCAAGCATATAAAGAAAAATTATAATAATACCACATACAGCTATCTGTTAGCCTATGGTGTTTACTTTTATTATTCTGCAGAATCTTAAAAGAAATACCTGCCCTCAAGGCATTCTCAATCTACTTAAAGAAGCAAGGTAAGTATGCTATAAAGATATGGGACCCCAGATGTTCTGTGTCAGTAGAAGAGATAATTAGTACCAATTACCTTGGATTACTGGGTCAGGGAATATCTCGCTGAAGACATGAAACATAACCCAAACTTTAAGGGCTGGATAAAGTCTGGTAGAGCTATGAAAGTAATAAAATTGGGTAGTGATGGGAGTAAGAAATCACAGTGTTTGTCCAAGAGCACTGAAGAGAATGATATAGTGCAGGATTGGGGAGGTAGGGAATGGAGTATAATTGTAGGTATCAGTTTTTAAATGTTGTTGAACTTAAGCCTGTAAATAACAGAGAATTTTGAAAGTTTTTGAAA
The DNA here is from genome assembly GCF_048772815.1 of Callospermophilus lateralis. Classification (NCBI taxonomy): domain Eukaryota; kingdom Metazoa; phylum Chordata; class Mammalia; order Rodentia; family Sciuridae; genus Callospermophilus; species Callospermophilus lateralis. Next base: position 47,370,294 of record NC_135308.1, read on the forward strand.
AGGAAATGATAAATGAAAGTGACTGTTTAAGATTAATTACCATGGAGCTACCTAAAAAGCTAGGGACAAGACAGGAAAGCGTGACGGTAGTTGGGTTGGAATTTAATAAGTCTAGTAGTAGTAAAAATGACACAAGAGTTGGGGAGATGTGAAGGAGGAAGAATGAACCTGGTAACTAATTTGGTAAGGATAAGGTTTGAGACCAGTTGATTGTGCAAATTTAAGGATTTTGCAAGACTACTAGAGGAAAATAGAAAAACATTACTTTCTTTTCATGGTCCATTAACATCTCTTTAGAACTTTCCTGTTTTGTCTGCAAGTCAGTCTCTTTACCAATTGCTTTTTCACTCACACACACACACACACACACACACACACACACACACACACACAGTTGGTAAACTCTGAAACTCTGCCAGGATCAACATCATTCTTTTTCCCTTAAACTGAATTGTTTCTTAGAGGAGCCTCTTCCAGCTGGTACAGAGATGCAGTTAGACATACATGTTATTGTTCAAGCTGCATATATTCTCTTCTTAAAGAATCATTAATTATCCATTCTGGAGGCAGTCTTTAAGGAAGCCACTCATAGTTTAATTAATATGAACAATGGTGTCTGACATTTGGTCATACCTTCATTTAAGGGAATTAGAGTTAGCTGTAGCTCAGCCAGGTTGGGAACTCCATGGCTTAATTTGATCACATTTTAAATCAGACATAAGTAATGAAGACAGAAAGGGGGCCTTAAATGGCTGCCATTTTATTTCAATTCAAACATCCATTTTATGATTCATGATATACTATCAGTCCTGCTGGGTTATGAGTGGAGGATTCATTTTCTAAAATGCATACATAAATCTCACCAATGATTTATACAAATGTACTAGAAAACAGTATTGTGAATAGAATGATGAAATAAATGATGTTAATTTTTAGGAAATTGAACAACATTTTTGTATTAATAGGCTCTTTTTATATTGTGAGTTTCATTTCTTTAGAAAGAAAATGTCACTCATTTACTGATTATAAAAAACAATTTAATTGAAGAAATGTTAGAAGATAATTTTCAATGATTGTTAATGAAATTTTCTTCCTCATTGCTCTTCCTTATTAAACTTTGATGTATCGAAAATAACCATACATTATTTGATTTGCAGATATATAAAAAAGATATACAAAAAAGTAGATTGCTTTTTACCTTCTCAATATTATCTTTTAATGTACAAATAGTTTAATTTTCGTGAAGTCCAGGTACCTGTTTTTTTCTTTTACAGTTTTTGGCCTTATATTTGATCCATTTTGTGTTAAGTCTTGTATATGGTGTTAGGCAAAGTACAACTTCATTTTTTTTTCATGTGAATATTTATTTTTCTCAATACCATTTGTCGACACCACTTCTATATTTGCCAAACTTAGTTCTCTTTATTCCCACAGATCTGGGTTTTTGTTTGCTTTCAATTTCCTTGATTCTGAAGAACTAGTTTTCATAATTTTCGTAACGTGCATTCTCTCAGATTTTGTTTGTCTAAACATATTTTGCCTTTCTAAAGACTATTTTGATGACTATATATAGTTGACTATTAACAGTGTTGGTTTTCTTCTTCTTTCTTTCTTCGGACCTCTGGAGATGTTTTCTGCTTGCTTTCTGGTCCACATTGCTTTCAGCCATTGTCCTTGTCATTGATATCCTTTCTAATGACTGCCCACATCTGCTGCTTCTTTATTTTCAGCAGTTTGTCTATGGTGCGCTTTAAAGTGGTTTTCCTGTTTTGGAATTTTTGAGCTTTCTCAATATGTGATTTGATGACTTTTTTTTTCAGTTCAGGAGATTCTTGAGCATTCTCCCTTCCAATATTTCTTCTTTCATATTCTCTTTCTTCTCTCCTTCTTTTGTTTCAGTTAAGAATGTTTGAACATTTGATATGAACCCAAAGATCTTAAATGCTTCATTTTTATTGTTTGCTGTTTTTCCTCTTCTTTATTCATTTGGATAATTTCTACTGACCTTTTTTTCAAGTTCACCAATTATTTCCTCTGCTATAAACTATCTGCTTATTAAGTCACCATATTACTTTTTAAAAATTTCTGATATGATAATTTTTTTCTTTTTTTGGATTTCTGTCTACTTCTTTTGTAGCTTTTGCTTTTCTAGCTAAAATTCCTCATGTGTTCATACATATCATCTACCTATTATACTAGGTGGAATAATATATTCATCCTAGGTATCTTAAAGTCCCTATGTCATATTATAAGATTTGGGTCATCCTCTGCCTCTGTTTCTATGGACCATTTCCTGTCTTAGCCATTTTTCTTGAATCTTTGTATGTTTCAGAAATGTTTAATGTATGAAGATATTGTCTGTACAAAAATTAAAAACAGTAGAGAATCAAGTAAATCTTATCTCCCAAAAAAGTGAAGCCTGTCAGTCCTTCCAGTAGTGTAGTGGAACCAGTCAGCTCTCTCTGTCCAGAACATTTATTTTTATTAATTTTAACTCTACTTTCATATATTCTGTTTTTTACATGGGGCTATGATTTGTTCACATTCCAGAGATCCCTTGATGTTTATAGGCCTCATGCCTACTTTCTGAGTACAGAAAATTTATCTCTGTTTTGCCTCTGGATGGAGTTTCCTTTTTAGATTTCTGGCACATTCCTTTGGCTCTGCAGTTCTGTCTTTATTGGAGGTTTTATGTCATTCATGTTTTTATGTTATAATTTCTTAACTAGCTCTACTATAGTCATAATGATTGTACTGTTTTGGGTGTAATAATTTTTTTGGGGGGGGGAGCTAAAATCAGTGCTTGTTTCCTTTTCTTTCTAATATTATGCTTATCACAGTACACCTATGATTTATAGCAACCAAACAATAGTCCTAGAAGCTATTTCAACAATACCACTGAAGGCAGAACTAGACAGGCATGTAATCCAGACAATGGAGGAAATGAAATGTTAATTCCTTTAGCGCCCTTCCTCCACCCTATCAAGATAATCTGCCCCTGCTAAAACTTGTTGCTAAGGTAACCTATCCCAGGAATTGTCCCTGAATGTGGCCTGGGCTGCTCCATGTGGCCCTTCCCCTATCTGTCTACTTCTTACCTTTTGGCTATCCCACTGGGCATCTCCTGGGCCTAGTCTCTTACACAGGAAGGAGAGAGATAAGGGGGAGAGAGAACAAAGGAAGCCTAGTACATTTAAAAAAAAAAAAAAAAAAAAATGGTGGAATGCCTCTCTTCTAGGAATACCAGCTATGGCCCCCTTCTCCCTCCTGAGAGAAGTCTATATTACCCTATTTATTTATTTATTTATTTACAGAGAGAGTGAGAGTGAAAGAGAGAGAATTTTTTTTTTTAATATTTATTTTTTAGTTTTTGGCGGACACAACATCTTTTTTTGTACGTGGTGCTGAGGATAGTACCCGGGCTGCACGCATGCCAGGCGAGCGCCCTACCACTTGAGCCACATCCCCAGTCCTAATATATTACCCCCTGCTTTATATGCTTGCCTTGCCCTACTTCTCTAATGTTATACTTCAACATGTGAGGAAACAGGACTCGCCACCGATAACCGGTGGTATCACCGCTGCAGGTAAAAATTAAAGAATATAATGTATAAACCGACTCCTTTGTAGACTTTCAGTGTCCTCTAGCATATAAATGTCTCTGAGGAGTCCTATGTAAAGTAAATTGTTTTAATTTTTTCCCCAGTTTTAATTGTCTTAATCACAAGGGCATTTTCCCCTAAAAATCTCTTTGATCATTTTATAGATCTTAAAGATACCTGAAAAAAATGAAGATGAGTTCAAATTTTACAGTAACTTTCTTACCAAAACTTAGAATTGGATTTTGTGACTAACTGAAAAGACTTTGAGGACCATCATACTTTTTGAGAGTTTTTAAAGTCATACAGTTACCATATTTTTATTTGTTTCTCTTTCTTGTTCATTTTGTTTTCTAAAGACCATGAAGGAAGCCAAAGTACTCAGATTTTAGCATTAGGTAATAGTAGATTCAATCATCTTTGCACAATGGATCAACATTTTATTAAAATTATGAGTTTCACACTCCTTATCTTCTCCCTGTTAGATAAAATAAATATGAATGGGAAACTGAAGAGGTATGTATTATGCTTTCCTGGGATGCTGGTATTTATTAATTTTACTATTCCTTCCAGCTACCAGTATTTTGGAAGTTGGAAGAGAAAAACAAATTACCGTTCAATCTTGTGAAAGCTCCCTTAAATCTTAGTCAAGTTGTTAGTATTATAAGAAAGCTAAGTGTCCTTGATAAATTTAGATAAACTATTAAAAGGGCATAAATTGTATCTGCTTGTTGAAAATAAAATTAATTTCAATAGAGCTCAAGTACTCTGCCCAAGAGAACCAAGGATTTTGTGAGACAATGATTGCCAGCGTTGGTTATAGTATATACTCACCTCTGTGGGTGGGACACGGGCTTTGAAATTTTTAAAAGCTCTTTTGGTGCTTCCATTGTGTATCCTAGTTTAGCAACCTTAGGGGACTATTAAGGGTATCATCTTAATATGTTTCTAGTAGCTATTGGTAAATTATTCTCATAATAGTTTTCTAAAATCTTAAGCTTCATAGTCTTTTGTAGTAAGATAAATATTAATGATTGAGGGCAATGGTTCTTGACAAGTGGCAGCTGCTTATTGATAGTAACTTAGTAAAGCTATTATCCCCACCCTCCTTGTCTCTCCTGCTCACCCTTCTCCCCTCCACCTTTTTTCTTTTTTTTTTAACAAATGTTCTGAGTACTCTGTGACCCCTGCCTAAAGGTTAGAGAAGCAATCCTAATTAGGGAAGGAAGTACATAAGGAGATTGAGCGATACTCCGATGAATAGTGGAATTAAGAGATGCTTACTTCCTATTTTCATAATAGGTCCAGTATGACAAAGATGTGCTCCAGGTGTTTGAATTCAGTTTCAGGATTCTCAAATTCCAAAATCTTCTCAAGCTCAAATATTAAAACAGACAGCTTTGCATAAACTTGTTTTCTCTGTAATTAGTATCCTAATTAGTGTCTCTGCTTAGTAATGGAAACTTTTGACTTGAACTCCAGCCTTCTTGAGAACCCAATTGTTTTCCCAAGAACTAAACTACCCACTGATAGAATAAGCCTGAAATCTGCTTTTTTAGGCTCCTCTTACTCGAAACCCCAGATCCAGCCCCACCAGCCTTCACCATGTAGGCATCCTAATGTCATTGAACAATGTGCAGGTAAAATCAGGATAGATGCTTGTCCTCTAGAATTGTTGCTGTCTTTTGGATCTCTTCTCTTGCTGGAGTCTGCCTGCTGGATTTCATGTCTCTACAAGATAATACTTTCTTAAACCATGTATGAGTTTGCCATATTTTTTGAATGCCATGGAAAACTAGTGTATCCCGATATTTAATGTGTGTACAGATCACCTGGGATTTACATTTTTTAACATGGAGGTTCTGATTCTCAAAGACCTGGAAGGGAGTGCTGAGATCCTACACGTCTAATATGCATCATATGCTCTGTTAATAACTATGCTGCTGGTCCATGGTTTAGATGAGTAATGGTAACACATTAGATCACCTGATTGTCCTCTCCAGATGCCTTTACTTCGCCAGCCCTCGGAAGTGTGGACCTAAGGACCTGGCCTTGTGAAGACAGAACCTAAGATTTAATGAATATGAAGTGTCCTTTTCCAAGTTGCCTACTTCATCTGTCAGGAATTAGTGTTGCTATGGCTATTTTCATTAGTCTGAGTAAAAACTTCTGCAAGAAAAGAACTACAGAACTCATCTTATTTATTCCTTTCTTCCTGCCAGTGGCCACCCCTCATCTGTCAGACTGTCACAGGAACAGGCTGCTGTCTGTTACAGGATTGGTGGCAAGAACTGGAAGTTTCCACTTAATGTCTTCCTGCTTCTTCTCAGGCAAAATTCTAGCCAATCATTTCTATGCCTAAGCATCTGAGACTACCTGAATTTGGTGAATGCAATGGTCATTTCAATGCAAGAGAAGCCCAAACTCTCTCTACAGTTGCAAACTGTGTGATATTGGGTAGATCCACGGCTCTGTGAAACCACAGACCAAGGAAGGTGAGAGCCCTTTTAGATTCTTGGGGTCTCCCAAATTTACAGTTAAGGGGGATTTTGTTTGCTTGTTTCCCAGCCACTGGTTCAAAATCTCAAAAACTGTAAAGAGACAACCAGTCAACTTGTCTCTGACGCTCATTATTGGCTTTTCTTTCTTTTTCTGTCAAGGGAAATCACCAGAAAAGGCAGCTTCGAACGGATTAAGAAAATACCAGAGGGCAGCAAGCCAGGCAGTGGCCTCTGTGGGTGCCCATGTATACATTTCTCTGTTCTCCACAGAAGTGAGAAAGCCATGCCATCTGAAATTAAGTCTGAGCTGAAGGTCAATGCCATCTGAAGATGGAGGATTATCACCATGTTTGAGAAATGGCCTCGAGACCACTAAGAATTTGCCCAGTTAATAGGTCTGACTTTGCAAGGGGCTGTGACAATTCCAATAGAAGAACCCACTTTTTAGCTTTAGAAAAAAATACTTCATGGAAAAAGTATAATTCTACTTTTTTTCACGTTTGGGTAAAAATTCTGTTACCCATTTTTCTCCTTACAAGTTTGAAATCTTCTTAGCAATCGTACTGTTCTGAGTAACTTAAGTGCAACTTGATGACATGGAAATTTCTACTTCAATTATCTTCTGTAAATATATGTATTCATGTGTAACTGTTATTCAGAATTGAAGATGTTGTAGGATTCAAATACTTCCAAGACACCTTGAAAATACAGTTATTCCTCAGTATTCTAATGGGATTGGTTGTAGGAACTGATAAAAATCCAAGCATGCCCAAGTTCCTTATGTAAAATGGTGTGTGTTCACACTATAACCTATGTCCACCTCGCATACACTTTAAATCATTTCTAGATTATTTATAATACTAATGTAATGTAAATGCTAAGTAGGCAGTTGCTATACTGAATTGTTTCAGAAATAATGAGCAGAAAAGTATGTGTACATGTTCAGTACACACTATTTTATTCTGATATTTTTAATCTGGAGTTGGTTAATTCTACAGATGCAGAGCCAACAGACCTTTAAGGAGAGCTGTCCATATTAATGTAGCACTGACTAATGACATTTCTCTTCTACGTGGTAGCCATCCTTCGTCTCTGGGCATTATTTGGAAATCTGACACAGCCTATCCTCATTTTAGATAGACAAATCTAAATTACTTGGTTCATGTAAATCAATTAAATATTAGTTAATCATTAAATATCTGTTATGTACCTTTTATGTCAGACTCTGTGTTAGAGATAAGGGTGTGAGAGAGGAACATACACACACAAAATTTCAAAAATGCAAATCATTTCATTAATGTTTCTCATTAGCTCACAATCTATAGCTGAAAATAACAGGCAAGTTTAACAGCCTAGTATAAAGTTTAAACCTTTCATGTTTCTTGACACACACACACATATATATGTATATATATGTATATATATATATCATTTTGCCGACTTTCAGTTTTTTCAGTTTATAACACTGTTTCATTTTACCATTCTCAACACCATGGAAACAGTTGTCTAGGGTTGAATTTTTTCTTAAATATCAGTGAGGTCTTCTTGTGCCTCATTATTTGCTGCAAATTCATTTATGACACATACATATGTACATATCTTTCATTAAAAAGCTACTATTGTCTCAAGAAAGCATGTACAATATTTATGCAAATACTACATCTTATTTCTATTGAAATTCTTCATTCACTTGTACATGGCACGAATTTTCAACTTTTGATGTAATTATGTTTTTATACGTCTATATCACTAGCTATAGTGAAAAAAAAGTACGTACTGGGGCAGAGAGGGCTTGCTTTCTTTTCTTTCTTTTTTTTTTTAAGAGATCAGGAGTACATATGTGTTGTAGAAAAGACATAAGATGGATAAGTATATTCGTGGAATGTCTTTTTAATTGTAAGCAAATTATTTTTCAGAATAAGAAAGCATCACGGAGTCTGTGCCTCTCTAGCTTTATAATCCTCAGCAGCATGGTTTAAAAGTTTCACAGTGTGGGTACCGCATCTACCTTGAATTTTTTTTTTTTCTAATTTGTTGTACACATACACATGCACACACAGTGAGTACTTGTTCCCAAAACTGAAAATTAGCAGTTAGACAAGATTTACACTTGAGGTTAGGAGGAATTTTTTTCTTCATTTTTTGCTGTTTGGAAAGTTCCCCCAAGTACAACTGGTAAATATATCATTTAAATACAGTTACAACTTAAATACCAAGCTTACTTTCAGACATCTGAGAAATTTAGATAAAAGGACACAGACCTGGGTTGTTTTTAATTTTTTTTTTTTTAACGTCCCACATACTACCAGAAATGGACACCAAAAGTAAACCAAATGGTGACTCTTTGATTTAAAATACACAACATTAAAAATAAATTTGTTTCAGGCAGGTTAAAAGGCAGTCAGTTTAGCTGCATAATCAGTAGGAATTTCAGTTCTCACACTGGAAATGAATTTGCACAGTTGAGTTCTCAAACTCTATTTAAACTGCAATCAGTATGAGTACTAGATAAAAGTCAATTAAAGCCAAAAGCCCCATTTCCAAAAGAGCCCTTCAACACTTGTTCTGTACCAAAGCAAGGAATTTAAAAGGGTTTCAGGAAAATAATTATTATTTAATAAAGACACCTATCCAGAACCTTAAGATCCTGAAACGTTATGGAGAGATAACTTTCTAGATAAATGCTTAACCTTCAAGCACTAAATCATCTTCTTATTTTCCAAGGAATCCTTCTAGAATGTGCTGCATAGTTCTAGACCTTCTTAACTAGAGTGCTCAAAATCTGACACGAACACCTGGTGGCTCATTAGGAAGGACAATTACCAGACTGTGTCAAATGGTCTTTGGTGTGAAAAGATGTTTTACTTTATGCTAAGTGGACCCCAATTGTAAGTTTATTTTAGGTTTATGTGTACTTTTCTTAAGATCCTCAGCCCAGCTTAGCCAACCAGCAGTTATTTCTAACTATTCCCAAACTGAGTGCCCACTGCCAAGCCTCTCCTCCCTCCTCTTTCTAATGACAGCCTCTCACCCTGCTCTCATCTTGGAACCCAAGGTGGCAGGTAAGAGCACACAGGGTGACAGGGTTTCAAGCCATGTATTTTATGGCACCTATGGGCCTTTTCACACTCTGGTTACCTTCAGAGTTTTAGATAATTATTATTTAATAAAGACACCTATCTAGAACCTTAGGAACCTGAAACATTATGGAGAAATAACTTTCTAGATAAATGCTTAACCTCCAAAAACTAAATCATCTTCAAAACTTCAGAGTTTTAGATAGTTGAGGGGTAACTAAGGTGCATTGGAAACTCTGCCCTTTGCAGGCCCCTCCCCAGAAAGGTATAATGAGTGAGTTCCAACAGCATGTGGCCAGTCCATGCTCCAAAAAATTGAAATAATTCTGGACTCAACATCACAGAGACTGTCTCAAATTCAGACACAAAATATATTTTTTCTAAACTTGTGCTTTCAAAGTCAATAACATTTTCAAGTGATCTTCTGAGCCTTGCCTTAGAATTCTTGATTGCAAATCCCTGTTGCAATCACTATCATGGTAATGAGTCACAAATTCAGCAAACAAAAATACAATTCACACTCAACGAGAGTTCTAAGATACACAACTTTAAGGGAACCCAAATGGTTTTCGGCAACCTGTCCCTTTAGGGTTTTAACAGAGAGGTAAAAAACATGAATCCTAACACTTACTATCTGTGTGACCTTAAACCAGTAACGGATCCACTTCATCCCTAAGGTTTCCTTGGCTGTAGAATGGAGACATCCAATTGACAGACATAATTTAAAGTTAAGTGAAACAATGGTCAGAGGAACTTAGCACAGGGCCTTGGCACTAAGAATATGCCCATTAAAGTCTGATTACTCTGATAGTTATTATTGTGCCCACTTGGCTGAACCACAGAGTGCTCAGAAAGTTGTTCGAACAAATTTTGGATGTTTCCATGTGTGTGATATTTGGTTGAGATTAGTATTTAAATTGGTAGACTTGAGTAAAGCAGCTATCAACTACAATGTGGATGCACCTCATCCAATCAGTTGAAGATTTTTAACAGATCAAACCTGACCTCCTATGTACAAGAGCAAATTCTACAAACACTCTACTTTTGGACTCAAACTACAGCTCTTCCTTGCATGTCCAATCTGCCTGCCTACACTGCAGACTGTGTAGTAACCAAGTCTCCACAACTCCACAATCCATCAATCCATTCTGTGGACCAATTTTCTTAAAATCAGCTAATCAATCTCAATCTCTCAGTAGCTATCTTTATCTCTCTCCCCCTCCTCCCCTTAACCCCATCTCCAACCACACCCCCTCCCCACACCCTGTTGGTTCTATTAATCTGGAAAACTCTATTAATATGGTGACTTTCTTATTTACGATCATCATCATTATTACACTACTAAATCCAGTGCACTGGTCTTCCTTTGATTTCAACAACAAAGGAGGCTGGAAGAAAAATAACCATTCCTCTCCCTTCTTTAAACAGAAAGAAAAAAAAAATGGATGATCCTCAGCAAAACCAGACAAGTAAATACTCCAAAATAGCTCACCTTGGTATAAAAGTATGTCTTGGTATCAAAATATCACTCTGAACCCATTCCTAATTATTGCAAATAAATTTGACAATTTTAATTTTTGTCTCTTCTTTAGACGATTTAAGAAAGGCCACCAAAAAGTCCTAAAATTAGTAAATTGTTTTATATATTTAATTTTTTTTTAGCTGTAGATGAACACAATATCTTTATTTTTATGTGGTGCTGTGGATCGAACCTAGTGCCTCACATGTGAGGGGCAAGGGCTCTACCCTTGAGCTACAGCCCCAGCCCTGTTTTGTGTTTTAATGCTGTATTGCTGTTGGATTGTAAGCTCCTAGAGGGCATATGAAAGGCCTACAACTCCTCAGCAAAACTTACAGTAATATTAATCATGGATTATTCATTTATTGCCTACTGACTTTTTTTTAAGCATATGCTTATCAGACTTGGTTTTGCTCATGAAACCATCCTAAAAGGAAAACTCCTTTTTCCATATAAGGGAATAAAATAAAATAGCTTTGTATCTTTGAAGTACAAAATTTTCCACAGTCTCTTTTCATGTTTTTTTTCTTCTTCAGCAGGAGGTCAAAGGAGATCTTGAAACCCAGTAATTTCATTCTATTTCAACTCCCAGGATATAAATATCTGTATCTGTATTTATCTGTCAGGCATTTTCATTCTTTACATGTTCTTGTCCTATAGCCGATGTGTCCTAAATTTTCAGTCACTTACTTGGCATTTGGCTTTAAATATCTTTACTTTTTTAATGATAACAAACACAGCTCTGTGAGAAGGCCAGGTTCCAAGTGGTCAGGAGGCCAAGACCAAGGACAATGTAGTCATGAGAACAAGTAGGACAGAGCCAGATCAGAGAAGCAAAGGCTAAAGGGACATTTCTGATGGGCAGGGGGAGTGTCATGACCATGAGCTGTGAAGGCAAGGGCGCAGCCCAAGCAGCCTGTTTTAGTCAGCTTTTTCGCTCTTGTGACTAAAGGACCCAACTAGCACAATTTTAGAGGAGGAAGAGTTCATTTGAGGGCTCACAGATTCAGAGTTCTCAGTCCATGGACAGCAAAGTCCATCCCTCAGGGCTCGAGTTGAACATCATGCTGGAGTGTGCGGCAGAGGCAAGTGGCTCAAATGATGATCATGAAGCAGAGAGATTCCAGGCTCCAGATACAAAATATATACCCACAGCCACGTCCCCAATGAACCACTTCCTCCAGCCCCACTCCACCTGCCTCTAGTTGCCACCCAGTTAAGCCCATCAGGGATTAATTTGCTGATTACGTTAAGGCTTAACCCAATCATTCCTCCTCCAAACCTTCTTGAATTGTCTCACACTCGAGCTCTTTGGGGACACCACCTCTAAAACATAACACAGCAGGAGCTGGGAGAGAGTAAAGCACATGGTGAGACTCTGCAACACAGAAGGAAAGGGTCTGTCCCAAGGGAAAATAGAGACAGCGGTAGAATATGCCTTTCATATGAGTTGCAAGAAGTCAGCAGTGAAGAACTTAACACGGGACAAATGGACTTGTCCACATGACAGCACAATTTGGAATGGCAAAGGATCCCAGGGCAGCACCATCTGCCTACTGTCCTGGCTTTAAATGGCCTGGCTAGGATGGGCAGATATGGCTGGGCAGCTCACTGACAGGCCAAGGCTAGCTCTGCAGGTGCATGTGATGACAGCTGAGAGATCCTCTGGGGAGTCCTTCCAGTTCCACTGCCATCGTAGAAATTGATAGAGCATACACTCTTCCTTTGGTTTTCATTCTCTTAAGCCCCACAGATTAAGAATTCGTCTTTCTTGTGCAGAATTCTTGTCAGAGTCTCTCTCCTGCTCTTCCGCCTGCAAGCAGATGGGGATATTCTTCTTCCAGCCCGGCATGGTGTCTGCTCCCTGCGCTCGCGATCGGGCTCGTTCTCTCTCTCGCTTTCTCTGGAGCTGGCCGCGCCTCCTCGCTGGCCCTTTCGGGCCGGCCGCTACGAGAGGGGGCTGTTCAGCGGGGCTGGGGCGCCAAGGCGGCTCCCAGGCACATCGAGGCGGCGCAGCGCGCCCAGCGCTCGCTGAAACTCGCCGGGGCTAGAGGTGGCGGTGGCGGTGGCGGTGGCGGCCGAGCTGGGCCCCGCCGGGCAGGGTTGGAGGGCTGCGCAGCGGCTGCCGCGGTGTGGCCGGGAGGCCGGGCCGGGCCGGGGGCCGGGGACCGGTGCAGGCCGTGAGCTGGGGACTGCGGAACCCCCGAGAGGTGGGCGCCGGCAGCAGAAGAGAGCTGGCGCCGCCGCCTCTTTCCCCTCCTCCTCTTCTTCTTCCCCTTCCTCGTCTCTCAGCCGCCAGCAGGTGGGACTCGGAGCCGCCGATGCCGCACAAAGCTCCGCCGGCGGCAGGACTGAGGCTGCGGGCTCCCCGGGCGCCTCTCGGCGGAGCCTCCCCCGGGACGCGCGCGAGGCTGAGCGGGCACGGAGGGGGCGCGCGCGCTCACACCCTCCGCGCCCGGGGCGGCCGGTCTGCGGGGCGCGCCCGGCCCGCCTGGTAGGGAGCCTGGCACCCAGCCGCGGGTGCGGAGCCCAAGCCGCCCCACCGCGGCCGCCACTCCCTCCCGACCTCCTACCTTGAATTTCTATCTGCAGCAGTTCATACTGACCTTCTCTCGAGCCCTGGTTTTCTTTTCTCATTAAATGTGGACCTTAATGTGGAACTTTCAAGGTTCTTGCCAGATTAAGATGTTCAGGAGTGAAACGAGTGTGCTAAGGCCGTTTAGAATGCTGAAAAGTGCTAAGCATGAGAGGCATAGAATGGGCCTCTAATTGGTCTGGTGTGACCACAATGTTCTGCTCTGCAGGGTACGTGCTGGAGGGTGAGTAGAGTTTTGCACTAAAACTGTGAACCAGAACCTGGACTCAGTCCCACCTGTCAAACCTCACTTAGGATGGAGCTTCTGGTGCTCTCTCATCTCTCTTAGGGGTGTCCCTGCCCATTCTATCTGCACCTTGCACCTTTGTGTTTTGATAGATGATTTTTACTTTGTGTTGTGGATAATTTCCCCTTGGGCTTTATTTCAGTCTCCAATTTTGCTCAAGATTTCTAATTAACCTGTAGTTCATTGACTGATACAAATATTTTTAATTCATAATTGATCTCTACTTAAAGTCAATATATCCATGAAAAAAAAAAGGAATCATTGCAAATAAAGAGGAGAGTAGATAGGCAGAGAAGGCCTTTGTCATTTTGGGAACTTTCCGCTCATTGTTGGACTTCTTCAATGGATACTAAAATTGTTTTCTGTGTAGTAGTCCCCAAGATTCCTGATTCTCTGATGGCTATAAGGTAACCAGAGAAAATGACCTACCATCACCCTTCCATAGCCTTTCTGCCTCTGCTAAATTGCAGAAATCTTTTCTCTTGCCACGATTTGGATTAGTTTGATATGAGGTAAGTGCATAAAAGTTTTATTATGATCCAGTTATTAAGATAGTTTTCTTTCCCTGCCTCTCCTTGCCCCTTTCTTCATTTTTTTTCCTCTGAAATTTTCATTAAAAAGCCCATATTCAGCCAGGCATAGTGGTTCAATGCCTATCATCTCAGTGAGTTGGGAGGCTTAAGGTGGAGGACTGCAAGTTTGAGGCCGGCCTGGGCAACTTTGTGAGACCCTGTCTCAATAAAGAAATAAAAAAGGCTGGGGATCAATCCCCAGTCCTGGGGGGGAAATAAAGGAAAAAGGCATAATCAAAACATTATATATTTTCCTAGCACAAGAAATCAATATATACAAAAGGAAAAGCAGGCTACTTAGCAAACTTTTTACTGACAAAATTTTAAAATACTTTTTTTTGCCCCTGCATTGAAAAATTAATTACATAGATGTAAAGTCATGCTTTTTAAAAATTTATCTTCTTAACTTTGCCCAATCCTCCCCCTTATTCCAGACCTTTAAAATGAAAAATAATGGTTAGAGATAGACAAGACAGCACAATATGAGATTATCTGGAGGTGTTGCAAGTGGGTCCCTGACATCATAAGATTCTCAAGAAGAAAACCACTGATGAGATTTTCCTCTGACAAGATATGGGGGAGGAAACCAGCCTATTCCAGGACTCGGGTGTCCTTAAGTGGCCCTATTTGCTCACAAATGGACAGCATCTTACAGGCAGAAAGAAGAAACCAGGATGTATTGCTGGCATCATGATGTATGATACTTTTTCAGTAAATAAATAATATTGTTTGAGAAATGCAGTTTTCAAAACAAGATTATTAAAAATTTACAAAAAAGTTCTATTTTGAGACCTGAATGTGAGCACTAAGGCTAATTGATAATGGCACTTTAAGTGTATTTTTAAAACTACACAAAAAATCAGGAAACATACAGGCTGATGTCAGAAATTGAATCACATTAGTAATTTAAGAGAATCAAATATAATCATAAATGATTGAAACTAAATAAAGCTTGAGGTAGAAGGAAGTAAATATTAACATATAAAGAAAAAACATTTGTTCTGAAAAATTCTTAACATATTTACTATGTCTTTTTAAATATAAAACAAACCCTAAACAAACACTAAATACTGAACACTTTTCGTACGGATGGCTTATGTTTATTTATTTGGTGAAATGAGAGGAAGACTATGTTTTTAACCTGGGTGAATGAAATCTCTAAGCCCAGAGAGTTTATAACAATTCATTGCAATTGTAGTACCTGTTGCCATGGATACACATTGTCCCTGTTGGGAACTGTAAAAATGGCCCAATCATGCCAAGAGACTATATATGCTGTTATTGACCAGTACTTATACAGCTTATAAGTTACACTGAATTTTTATATACATGATTTTCCTTTATGTAAAAATAATTTCATTTAATTAACTAGAGGTTCCTCATACTGTTAGATCAAAGCTAGTTTTGAGAGTTTAGAATAAATATTTCCACCAAAACAACCTTCCAAGTATACTACTTTTGCTGAACTATTTTCACAATGTTTTAGTTTTGCTTCTACAATGGTGGCTTTTAATGTATGTGTTTTATAAATGATATTTTTCAACCAAGATGTTACCATCCTAATGTTTGAAATGCTAAACATATGATTTAATCTGATAGTTTAGCTCATCAATAACCTACCCTAAAGATAGGTTTTTTGTAGTGTTTTAAGCAAATTTCTCAGCCCTCTGAACCTTTTTTATACACTGAATAATGTAGGAAGAAGAATTTTATATAACTCTTAAATCTTTTGTGAGCATTAAATGAAATAACCTATGTAAGTGGTTAAGGTTGTCCCTGCCCCCATGCAGAATTCAATAACTGTTAGCTATTAGCCTATGGAAAGAATCATTGGCAATCTGCTTCTTAACACTTTAAGGTAAGCCACGTAGAAAACCAAGGAAATCCATTAGTGACTAGCATATGAAAGACTGAGTCAGCCCTGGAAACAGTCAGAGATGACTATGTTTATTACTTTAAATATTAGTCATCTGACTTCAATATTTCTCCTACCACAGATAAATTTATTTTGACTAATTAAACACCAAAATGTTTGAGCCAACTTTCCTAGCAGTACAATCTAAATACCCAGACCTCATTTCTTTTTCCTGCTAAGGCTGTGACCCAGTCCACAGTCACCATGTCTGAAAGTTATGGGCAGTATACAACTTGCTATTTAGTTAGCTGGTGCAATTGAAAACACAGAGGTACAGAAGAAGAAGAAGAAGAGAAATGGACCCAGGTCTGCATCATGGAGACTTATCCTCCCTAGTATTCAGTTATGTGTATGATGAAAATAATATCATCTTTGCTAGTGGTGGCAAAAGATATAATAAACATAAAACTCCTCATAAATAGAAAGTCATTTACTGAAAAAGCATGACTTCTTGGTTTTTTCCTTGTTTCTATTTCTACATGTTTTAGTCTAGTAATATTTGTAATTCACCTTCAATGTTCACTAACTGCAATCAGTTATATAAGAAAACCTGGAGACTCTTATTCTCAATTTTTTCTATGACTTATAAATAGCTACACCCAGTTTTGGTTCACTTTTCTTTCTTCTTCTCCATTATTCTAATGGATTAGTTACTTCTTTCTCAAAGACCTTCCAACTGAATTTCCGTACACATATAGCATGAACATATGTCAAAGATCATATTGAACTCATTACATTAATGAGCCAGTAAGATGGTAAAACCAGCCCAAAGAGCCTTTGAGAACCCAAGAATTATAGGCAGGTTAGTAAAGGAATATTAAAATAAGATTTCTAAGTTTGATAAAACACCTGGTTATAGTAAATTATAATTTAGAGGCTTATTTTTTTCTCACTGAAATTATTTGTACTTTCACCAGAAAACTATCTACGGATTAACTTCTGATCTAATGGGGTTGTAATGACAGTTACCCTGTTATTATAAAGTTAATCAGAATACCCAGTCTTTTAAATCTTTTTTTGTTTTCAAATTCTGAATAATATTTCTCACTGTGACTTATAAAATCCCATACCTTTGACCTCAGTTATCCCTTTGGAAGATTATGTGAATATGTTGATTTATCTTTAGTATAGAACCTTTCAAATATAAATAGTCATAATTCTGGAAACAAATAATATTGAAAGACCACAGAGCTGGAGTTTTATTTTCTTGGATCTTAGTGCCGTTATAAGAATCACAGCTCTAGCAAAATGTGTTTGAGAGCTTGTTAGAATAAATTCCTTATTCTATATTTATATTTAGTTCAAAAGCTTGAAAACAAGATATCTAACAAACAACATCAGGAATAAGATGGAACTAGCTGAACTTCCCTTAAAGAACTATTTTAAAATTTCTCAATGGGCCGAGGAAAGTTGTTCATCCTTGTATATGCACTTTTGAAACCTATAGGTCCTTTTACCCCATTCATTTATCAGTGTTTTTGTGTATCAAACATGTTTAGGAAACTGCTACGTACAAAGCCAGCTGCTATAGATGACATTAATATTATAAGAGAGTTCAACCATTTCTTAATAAGAATGTTTCAACATGTGACAAATGGCATTCACTGTGTATTGGACACATTCCAAGGCATAGTTATTGACATTTCTATATTGCAGTCCCTCACTTTTCCTTGGAAGTACATGAAGGTGTCTTCTTCTGCCAGATGCTGAGCTCCATCAAAATGACTAATGAAACAGTTGGAGACAAGTGTCTGTGTTTGAATGGTAGGGTGGTTCCTCTGTAACGATGTTCTAAAGTTTAAAAAAACGAGCCTCAAATTCTCCCCACAAAACTGCTAATGCTTCACAGAATCACTAGACTATAAGTCTGTTTACTTCCCTATTGTTTTTTAAAAACACCTAAACACTCAACAAGAATTACTTGGCTGTTTCTAAAATGCCTGAATAATTTTTTAAAAAATTCTTTGGGTACATCAGCAGATTGAATGAAGACCCAGAATATTTCCATGTGTAAAATTCAAGGTGAATGTAATAGTTTAATATGAAACATGCAAACATAGAATGATAATTCACACCCCAAATCAAGTAATAGGCATCTACTTTTAGAATATTATATGCATTGTAACTACATTTTTAAATTAGAGCATCATACATTATACATACATGATAGTTGGGTTCATTTTGACAAAATCATATATGCATGGAATTTGATTTACTTCATTTAGTCCCCATGTTCACCCACCATTCCCTCTCCTTCTCCCTCCTCCATTCTGATTCTTTTACTCTACTGATCTTCCTTCCCTTATCTATCTATCCATCATCTATGTATCTATCTATCTATCTATCTATCCATCCATCCATCCATCCATTTATTTGTACTGGGGATTGAACTCAGGGGCACTCAAAACACTGAGCCACATACTCAGCCCTATGTTGTATTTTATTTAGAGACAGGGTCTCACTGAGTTGCTTAGCACCTCATCATTGCTGAGGCTGGCTTTGAACTCTTGATCCTCCTGCCTCAGCCTCCTGAGCCACTGGGATTACAAGTGTGTGCCACCACACCCGGCTAATTTATTTAGTTTTGATAGGTGCTTTCTACATATACATAAAGGAGAAATTCCCCATGGTATATTTATATGTGTACATAGCATGATTTTATTCAATTCATTCCACATTTCCTCCTCTTTCCTGTCCTTCTTCCCTCCCTCTTGATCACCTTCTACATCACTGATCTTCCCTATATCTTTATGGTGTCCTAATCTGCTTACCCCATTTCCCCCTTATTTTGTTCTAGCTTTTGTAAATTAAAGAAAATATCCAACCTTTGAATTTCTGAGTCAGGCTTATTTCACTTAGCATGATGTTCTCTATTTGTATCTGTCTACCAGGAAATGCTGTAATTTCATTTTTCTTTATACCAAGTAAAGCTCCACTGTGTATATGTACACATTTTCTTAATCCATCTATTGATGGGTACCTGGGCTGGTTCCATATTTTGGGTGTTATGAATTGTGCTGCTTTAAACATTGGTTTGGCTGCATCACTGTAGTATGCTGATTTTAGTTCTTTTTGATGAATAGCAAGCTAGGTAATATGGTTCTACTCCTAGTTTTTGGAGGAATCTATTACTGCTTTCTAGAGTGATTTGAAGTCCCACCAACATGTGAGTGTACTTTCCCCCAAAATCCTTGCCAGAATTTATTGTTATTTGTATTCTTAATAATTGCCATTATTACTGGAGTGAGATTAAATCTCAATGTTGGTTTTTAAAAATTAATTAATTATTTTTAAAAAATATTTTTTAAAAGATAAATGAGCGAAATGCATTACAATTCTTATTACACTTATATAGCACAATTTTTCACATCTCTGGTCGTATATAAAGTATGTTGACACCAATTTTTGTCTTCATACATGTACTTTGGATATGGATGTCTATCAATGTTGTTTTGATTTGCATTTCTCTGACTGCTAGAAAAGTTGAGTATTTTTGTTGTCTGTTGGCCATTTATGTTTCTCCTTTCAAGAAGTATCTGTTTAGTTCTTCTGCCAATTTATTGTTTGTTTATTTTTTTGTGTTAAGCTTTTTGAGTTCTTCATATATTCTGGATATTAATCTCCTATGAGAGGTATAGTTGGCAAAATTTTCTCCCATTCTGCAGGTTGTCTCTTCATGCTTTTGTGTCCTTTACTATACAGAAGCTTTTTCATTTGATGGCATCCTGCTTACTGATTCTTGGTTTTATTTATTGAACTTTAGGGGTTTTGTGAAGGAAATCAGTGCCTGCATCAATATGATGGACTGTTTATCCTATGTTTTCTTCTAGCAGTTGCAAAGTTTCAGGTCTAATTCCTACACCTTTGATACACTTTGATTTTACTTTTGTGTAGGGTGAGAGATAGGGATCTATTTTATTCTACAGATGGATTCCAGTTTTCTAAGCACTATTTATTGAAAAGGCTGTCTTCTGCAACACATACTTTTGGCATATCTGTAGAGTATCAGATGTTTCTAAGTATGTGGGTTTGTTTCTGTGTCTTCTGTTCTACTCCATTAGTCTCTTCATGCATATTTTGATGCCAATACATGTGTTTTTGTTACCATATCTCTGTAGTATAACTTGAAATCAGGTATTTTGATGTCTCTTGCATCAATCCTTTGATCAAAGCATCAAATTATTGCTTTGGCTATTCTGAGTCTCTTATTCTTCCAAAAGAATTTAGGGATATTTTCCCTTTGTTTTTTCTGGAATAATGTTGTTGGTATTTTAATGGGGATTGCAGTGAATCTATATTTTGCTTTTGTAGTGAGACCATTTTGACAATATCAATTTTACCTATCTATGAATGTGGGAGGTCTTTCCATCTTCTAAGGTCTTCAATTTTCTTCTTCAGTGTTCTATAGTTTTCATTGTAGAGATATTTCACTTCCTTTGGTTAGATTAATTCCCAAGTATTGTATTATATTGTATTATATTATATTGAGGTTAGTGTGAATGAGATGGTTTTGCTGTTTTATTTCTCAGCATAAATCATTGTTGGAGTATAGGAAAGTAACTGATTTATGAATATTGATCTTGTATCCTGCTTCTTTGCTGAATTTATCAGCTCTACATGTTTTCTGATGGAGTCTTCAGGAAACAGATAATTTGACTATAGGATCATGGCTTCAGGCAACAGATAATTTGACTACTTTTCCTACTTGTATTTCTTTAATGTCCATGTATTACCTTATTGCTTTGGTTAGTTTTGAGAACTATATTGAACACAAGTGGTGAGAGGAGATATCCGTGTCTTATTCCTGATTTTAGAGGAAATACTTTCAGTTTTTTTTTCTTCTTTCTGTTTAGTGTGATATTGACTTTGAGTTTGACATATATAATCTTTATAATGTTGAGGTAAGTTCCTTCTATCCTGGTTTTCCAATTGTTTTTAATGTGAATGAGTGCTGGATTTTATCAAAGGCCTTTTCTGTATCTATTGAAATGATCCTTTGATTCTTGTCCTTAATTGTATTTACATGATAAATTACATATATCGATTTGCATATGTTGAAATAAACTTGCATCATGGAATAAAACTCACCTGGTCATAGGGTACTACCTATCTTCTTATTGTGTTTTTGTATGTGTTTGCCAATATTTTGTTAAAGATTTTTACATCTGTGTTCATCAGGTATGTTGTTCTGTAGTTTTCTTTCCTTGATGTGTCCATCTGGTTTTGGTATCAAGGTTATAATGGCTTCATAGAATGATTCACAGTATTCCATCTTTTTCAATGATATGAAAAATTTGAGAAATATTGATGTTAGTTCTTTAAAGGTTCTGGTAGAACTCAGCTGAGAATCCATCTGATCCTTGTCTTATCTTTTTTGGAAGGCATTTAACTTCTGATTAAATTTTATTCCCTGATATTTATCTGTTCAGGTTTTCTGTATCTTCCTTATTCAATTGGGCAGGTCACATGTCTCTAGAAATTTGTAAATGTCCTCCAGATTTTCCAGTTCATCAGAATATAAATTTTTAATGATCCTCTGGATTTCAGAAGTATCTGCAATGACATTTTCTTTTTCTTCTGTGATTTGTTTATTTAGGTCTTCTCTATTTCTTTTGGTTAGTTTGGCTAAGCGTTTATGAATCTTATTTATCTTTTTGAAGAACCAACTCTTTGTTGCATTGACTGTGCAATTATATTTAATTCTTAATTTTAGTAGTTTTGGGTCTGATGTTAATTATTTTCTGTCTTCTACTGATTTGGGACTTAATTTGTTCTTTTTCTAAGGCCTTGTGGTAGAGCATAACCTTATTTATTTTTGATCTTTCTATTTTTGTAATGTAGGCACTCAATGCTGTAAATTTTTCTCATGAAACTGCCATTATACTGTCCCAGAGATTTTGATATGTTGTATCTCTGTTCTCATTCATTTCTAAGAATTTCTTGATTTCTACTCTTATTTCTTCTTTGGTCTAGTCTTCATTTAAGGGAATATTGTCCAATCTCCATGTGTTTATGTGCTTTCTTTTTATTGTTATTTATTTCTAGTTTCATTCCATTATGATCTGATAGGATATATAGGATTCATTCATTCATTCTCTTTTTCTTTGTATATACTAAGACTTACATTGTGACAAAAGAATATGGCCTTTTTTTTTTCAAAAGGTTCCATGCACTTCTGAGAAGAAAATAAATTCAATTGTTTTGGGATGAAATATTATGTAGATGTGACTTAGGTCCATTTGATTTATAGTATTGTTTATGTCAGATATTTTTATTGATTTTTCTGTTTGGATAACCTGTCTACTGATGGTATAGACCAACAGAATGTTGAAATTACCTGGTATTATTGTTTTAGAGTCTATCTGAAATTAAATATCAAAAATTTTAAATGTAATTAGGTGCATTGATATTTGGAGCATATGTATTTACTATCCTTATATCTTCTTGTTGGATTATTCTCTTTATTAATATGCAGTGGCTTTCTTTTGTGTCTTTTGATTAATTTTTGCTTGAAATCTGCATTCTCAGATACTGGAATAGCTGCTTCTGCTCAATTTTGGACTCTATTTGAATGGTATATTGTTTTCCTTTCTTTTTTCTTTTTTTTAATTTTAGCTTGGGGGTGTCTTTGCTTATGAGATGAGTTTCTTGCAAATAGCTTACAATTGTGGGAACAAAAAGTAGAAATGTTTCAGAAAGGCAGATTTTAAAGAACTCCTTTCGTGAGTTTATGCATTTTCCTCCCACATTTCTGCCATTTACCACAGATTGAGTAGTCAGCTCATGACCATTGACTATATTAGGGCTTAAAGGTGTGTGCCAGGGGCTGGGGATGTGGCTCAAGCGGTAGGCGCTCGCCTGGCATGCACAGGGCACTGGGTTCGATCCTCAGCACCACGTACAAATAAAATGAAGATGTTAAAAATAAAATAAAGATGTTGTGTCCACCGAAAACTGAAAAATAAATATTAAAAAATTCTCTCTCTTGCTCTCTCTCTCTCTTAAAAAAAAAAAAAAAAAAAGGTATGTGCCAGAATCCTGAGTCACTCTCTGAAATGTAGTGGTGAATGATCAACATCCGGATTGGATGCCCTAGTGTGACTGGAATCAAAGACCAATTTCTTTAAAACTTCTAGATCTTTAAGGCCATCTAACTCCTCTTTAATCTTACAAGTTCCTAGAGAAAATACACTTGGTGGTAATCCTTGTCTTAAGATCCCTCCCCAATGTGGGAGCTCTGCTTTCTTTTATTACTTTAATAAATTCTGGTAAATTATTCTTACTCTTTTGTCCATGCATCTTATTTTTTTTTTAAATTTTGTGCCTCAGAGAACCTAAGAATTCTTATTTCTCTATTAGATTATTTTTTATCCATTCTGCTTATTTATGTCTTCTAATTGACGAATTAAGACCATTTGCATTCACTGTTATTATGCATAAGTGTTTGTAGTTTCCTGCCATTTGGTTCATTTGCTATAGTTCATTCTGTATTGATTTCTAATTAGTTGGTTGGTTTATAGTGATTTTCATTGATTTGGAAGATTTGGGGTTTGTTCTGTGGTTCCTCCACAAGTAGTATATTATTCAAGTAGTATAGTCTTTGTAGGGCTGGCTAAGTGTTCATGAATTCTTTTAGTTTATCTTCATCTTGGACAGTTTTTATTTTACTATCAATTTTAAAAAAGATAGTTTTTTCTGTGTTGGCTGGTAATTGTTTTCATTTAGGACTTGGAATGTCTTATTTTAGGCTCTCCTTGATTTGAGATTCTTGAGTTGACAAGTGAGAAGTGAACGCTATGGGTTTGCCTCTAAATGAGACCTGATGTTTTTCTTTTGTAGCTTTTAATATTCTATCTTTGTTTCCTACATTAGGCATTTTAATTATGATGTCTTTTGGAGAATTTCTATTTTGATCTTGTCTATTTGGGGTCCTATGTTCATCCTGCATATGGATATCTATCTTAATTCTAATATGGGGTAATTTTTTTCTGTTACTATCTATTTGAAGATATTCTTAATCTTTGTAGGCATATCTCCATGGTTTCTTCTATCCCAATGACTCTCAGGTTTGTTCTCTTGATGCTTTCTCAGAGTTCTTATATATTCTGATTTTGGTCTCCCCACCCCTGCCCTTTTCTTACATACAGGATATATATATATCCTGTATCTAGTGCCTGAATTTCTGTCTTCAATCCTGAAGATCTAGTTTCTATGCAGTCTAATCTGTTGGTGATACTTTCAAGTGAATTTTTAATTTGATCATTGTGTCTTTGATTTCCGTGAGTTCGGAGTGGTTTCTTTTCATTTATTTATTGAAATGTTCTTGTATCTCCTGTATTTGCTCTCTTAATTCATTCCTTAGTTAGATCTTCTTTTACTTCACTGAACATTTCAATAATCCATTTTAATTAATTTTCTCTGGAATTTCATCCACTTCCATGAGGAATATTCAGAAGTAAAATTATTAAATTATGAGAGCTGTAACCTAATTGATCCACTGATATGTATTAACTGGGTGGTAAATGTAGGTAGCAGGTAGGTCTTGGCTGGAGGAGGTAGGTCATTGTGGGGTTTCCTTTGGGATTTATATTTTGTCTCTGATGAGCAAATGTCTCTTTTGCTCTCTTTGCTTCTGCCATGTTCTGAGCTGCTTTCCTCTCCTTGCCCATCAGTTGGCCTCACCTCAAGCCAAGAACAATGGAGCTAACCATCTGTGAAGTGAAACATCTGAAACTCTGAGTCCCAAATAATCTTTTTCTCCTCTACATTGTTCTTGTCAAGTCTTTTGGGAACAGCAACAACAACAAAAAACTGACTAAAACAATCTCTATTCTTTGGTTTGTTGGTATTTTAGGGAAGTGGTAGAGAGAGAAGGAAATGCCTTTTTCTCTATGCAGACCCTAAGTAATTAATGCTAAGGCAATGAATTGATATTTCATACACCTAAGAGATAAAATTCAGTCAAAAGATGATTTACTCATATAAACTATTCCCTAATATTCTGATACTTCCTTATTGGGTTGTCAACTGTTGCAAATGTAGTTTCTTACTTTGCTTCAAAAGTTTATTTAATAGAGACCACTTAATGTCTACTTCCTTGGACAAAAAACAACTTTCCCATGTTCATTTCATCACTGCTTTCTGAGTAACAAGATGATAATGTTCTATATTTTATTATTAAAATAATGGATGAAGTTTATATGTAGGATTTGGTATTTATGCTTGTTGTTTGGGAAATTAAAAAGCAATTATTTTCTAGAAGAGAATTATTTCATAAAATGCATTTTCTTCACAGATTAAAAGGATAAAGTTGCTTTGAAAATTTTATATTTTTGTTAGCATCCTTGAAATATAGACTTAGTGTATGCATGTGTGTGTGTGTGTGCACGTGTACAAACGCACACATTTTATTTAGCATGACCGAGGCCTGAATGCCCATAGATTCATGAACCATGTTATATAAAAATATCAAGACATTTTATCAAACCCATAGTTATCAAGATGACCTAAAAATGCAGTAGTCTCTTCTCCAAGGATCTTCTGACACACTCACATTCTTTATTTAAATTAGTTCCATAATATTTTACAGCATTGTTTTTATTAAAAATATTTTTAATTTCCCAGTTTTTCTTAGAAACATCTGAGACTACATTTAAAAATAATTTTCCTTCCTTTCCCTTGATAACAACTACACAATCTAGCTGCAAAGTGGTTGGGAAACTATTTGAGGAATCCGAAAAGTAAATACCATCAGTCAGATCAGGGCAGAAAACCAGAGTTTGAAGTCCCATCAAAACAGATCTGAGTTTATCATTTTATTATTTCCCTCAAATGGTATCTAGTTTGAACATAGCATGCAACCCTAATGGAAGACAGAGCTCCAGAGGAAGCCTTCTGATTCTGGCTCCAGGAAATGAGACAGCAACTCCTAAGAAGCAGAGTGTAGAAACCTCCTGTCGTGCTCTTCCTTCTTTACTCCACTCTCTCATGATTTTCAAGAAATCTTGAAAATGTGCAGTAGAATGGAGTAACTAAAGCTCCAAACTATCTCACTGAAAGTTGGAAAGAAAGATAGCCCAAAGACAAATAAACTTCATTTTAAAGTGAATTATTCTTTGTGAACAGATTAGAGAAGATTGCTTTTGAAAAAAGAATTCCTATACAGATCTAGAACAGTGTTTATTTCTAGCTTGTTAATATCATGATAGAGATTATCAGAAAAATTAATTATTCAGGAAAGAAGAAAAAGTTTAAGTATTCCAAGCACCTGAAAATCAGTTCTGAGACTGGAGGATGCATGTGATAGTCAAAAACTAAAAACTGTCAGTATGGCCTGAGAGGAGCCTTGGTGGGTAGGCTGGTAAAAGGTCTTTTGTTCTATCTTAAGAGTTTGACCTCTATGGCCAAAACAAATGTTAAAATTTAAATGTTTTAGGTAAACCTTTGTATTTTGAACTATTTCTTTCCTCATATGAAGTAGATAAGAATGGAAAATAGATTAGGGAAGTACAAGTTTGGCTGAAGGGGAAACATACAAGGGTAGCT
The DNA here is from genome assembly GCF_048772815.1 of Callospermophilus lateralis. Classification (NCBI taxonomy): domain Eukaryota; kingdom Metazoa; phylum Chordata; class Mammalia; order Rodentia; family Sciuridae; genus Callospermophilus; species Callospermophilus lateralis. Next base: position 47,396,904 of record NC_135308.1, read on the forward strand.
TCCTAAAATAGTTCCAGTAGGAGAATTTGAATGTGTCAGAGACATAGTAGAAAAGCTGATAGATTCAACTTGTTCTTGAGAGTTCAGATAAAGAGTGTTTGGGTTTTACTGAATATGTAAGAGAAAAAAAGCAGCTGTTGTCTAGAATCTTTGGTTTTAACCAAAGGTCCAATGTTCTCTCTGATACGCAGATGCTCACTCACAATAGGTGTGTGTGTGTGGAGGGAGGTTCACCAGATTGGCAGTGAGAGAAATGGAGGAGGGATGGGAATGGGAAAGACAGAAGAATCAATCACACACAAATTTCCTATGACCAGTGTAACTCCACATGATGCACAAGAAGATGGGAAGTTATATTCCATGCATGTAGGCTATGTTAAAATACATCCTACTGTCACATATAACTAAAAAGAACAAATAACAAATTAAAAAAGAAGAAAAATAAGTAAAACAAAAATTAAATAAGGAAAAGAATCTTGTAGGTGAAAGAAGGGTGGATAATGTGGATAAGTGAAGTGTACTTTTGTAAACGACATATACAGGTTAGAAATAAAGTTTTGCTAGCCACCTCTGAAGGTCTCCCCAGCCCTCTCACAAGCTTATCCCCTCTTTTCTGTTCACTTTAAATATAATCACTAGAAAAGTTAACTACTCTCCTATTTAATTGATATCAATTCTCTATTCTTCTTTATGGTTTTATAACAAAATGTGCTGAACACCATAGTAGTTTCTATAATTTTTTGAGACAAGGTCTTTCTATGTTGCCCAGGTTGGTCTTGAAGCCCTGGGCTCAAGTCTTCCACCTCAACACCCAAGTGCTCAGATTGTAGGTGTGCACCACCATACCCAGATTGTGCTTTTTATTCACTGAATAAATCGTAGCACTGAGTCTAGTGAAAGCAAAGTGAAGTGTGAAAGAGAATGTTTCTGAGGAGAAAATGAATTATTGCTAGCTATATTTTTATATCTAAGAATATAAATATCAAAAGTTAAGAAAAGAATGCAATATTCTTTATTATCTAACTCTCTGACATACCTTCAAAATCTATTTTTTTCTATACATTTGGCAGCATACAATTTGATCTCTTTTAATAAGACAATAATTTTATAATATTGTTTTCTACATGTTTAAAAGGCACTTCATTATTTGCTCTAGCATGATCAATCAAAGTTTGTCTTCATTTTTTTTAATTGCCTAGTGTGGTACACTGGATTACATAATTGATCATATAATTACTGTCCTACATATTTACTGATGAAAAAAAAAAGAATCTTGTAGGGATTCTGACCATGGAAATGTAGAAGGAAGAGTTCCCTTGGTGAGCAAACTCTTGGGGGGTAATAGACACCCTGTTTCCCACCTTTAGGTTGCCCTGTAATCTCTGTTGAGATCTAATAATATAGTTAATATATGTGCGATGTCTAGCTGGTATGGCAATGTCCTGAGAAGCCTACGTTTAGAGCCTCATCAAGCTTAAATCTTGATTGCAGGCACATAGCTCCTGGGAATAAAAGAACTTTTTTGCTACAACGTTTCATCAAACTCTGGTGCTTCTGGATCTGCCCACCTAACAGTAACTTCAAACAATGGACTTTCTAGAGAACTGCACAAAGCTCCTAATATTAACTGTAGAATGTAACTGCAGAATAAGCAACCTTACTAATAGTCTAAACGATAATGTAGTTATGGTATTAATGACCTAATGTAACCTATTAATATCAATAAACGTGGCGGCTTGGACAAAGAGCCACTCGGCCGCCTTCCCTGCCTCTGCACCCTATCTCTGTGTCTCCCTTTATTATTTCCTTACAGAATCTTTGGTTTTAAACTTCACAACAGGCTTAATTATGTTCTATTTACTGAGATATATAATAACAGAAGCAGATTTGGGGGAAGACTATGAAATCTTTTCTATATATTTTGAGTTTGATTTGCCTGGGAGAAAGTCCAACTGAAGAAAGGACACACTACATATTTTCTGGGACTGAGTTCAAAATGAAAATGTGAGGATCTTTGTCCAAAACCTCTTGGGGATTTCAAGACAGTGAACACAAGGCATCAAACCAAACCCCGAGCCCTGGGAGCACAGGGTCTGCCCAGGTCCCACTCCTTTGAGTCGGCTCACTAGGAATCATGTAAAGAGGTCTGAGCTCAAATATCAGTTTGAGAGTTAATGGAAAAATGGGATTGTATAAATTGCTTTAGGAAATAATATACTGAGAAGAAGAGCCAGCTTTGGATTATGCCCTGTGGAGTCTTGATCCCAAATTTGAAAGATTGTAAGAAGTGACAGAGTGACCAAGAAGGAAGTTTTTACTACTTATGTGAAGGAAAAAAAAAACCCACAAAAATCGTCACTGGAGAAATAAAAGGAATAAAGGAGGAATGGTAAATTCTACCAATATGCTGAGAGGTCATAGACTGAAAAGTGTTTGATTTAGTGGCAGGAAGGTCAGGGCAGATCTAACAAAGATGTTTTCAGTGGTGCTCTTGGGGATGAGAATAAGAAGTCAAGGGCAAAGATTAAGTTAGATGTGAGAATAGCAGAAAATGAAATAGCTAATAAGTTTCTGTGATGAGGAGGAAAGAAAGGATAACAGATAAAAGATGATGATAGTGTCAGGGAGAATTTTTCTTTAAGATAGGGAGTCTTGGAGCATACATCTATTCTTTTTGTTTCTTTCTGTCTACCTATCATCTTTGTCCAAAGTCAGAGAAGAGGACTAGGTGGAGCAAAATCTTTTGTTACAATAGAAGGCAATGGAGTGGAAGTATTTATTTCTCTAGATGTGGACATTGAGATATTGAGGGTCTTACTGAAAGTTTATGTTTTTCTTGGTCAAGTTATAACATAGGTCAGGAATTAAGAAAGAGGTGGTAAAAAGGAAGTAAGAGAGACCTGGTGAAAGAAAATTGTGCAGTTTTGCATGAATGGATTTAAGACAATTATATTACATTTTAATAGAGATAATAAATAGAAAAAAATCAGATTATTTTATATGTACTTTTAGAAAAAAATAAATCAATATTAAAAAATAGCCTTTTAAAAGTATTTTTAAGCTTACAGATAATTTAAAAAAATAGTATACTAATATTGATGACATCACTCTTAACTAAAATGCCTAGTTTATTCAGATTTCCTTAGTTTTCATCAAATGTCCTTTTTCTATTTCAGGATACCATCCACTACATTGTATTTTATCATCTTGTCTCCTTAGGCACCTCTTGGCTGTGACAGTGTGTAATTGATGACTTTGTTTAAAAAAAAAAAAAAAAATATATATATATATATATATTTTTTTTTTTTAACTGAGCAAGAAGACTAACAAGAAGAAAGAAAAAAATAAATATTTAAGCTAAAATAAGCAAAGCAAAAAAACAAACACAAACAAATAAACAAAAAACCTAACAAAATCCAGTACTTCAATATTCCTTACTTTTATACTGAAGAGCAATGTATGAATAATCTAAAAAGCTCCCTATTGTTTCTTTCTATTATAAGGCTGGAAATTTTTTCTGTTTGTTTTTCTTTACTTTTATTCTCTTTCAGTGTTTATTTTAAAATACAGATAGCTATCAGAATACTTGTAATGTTAGTAGTCAAAAGCCATCCTGTTATTATAAGTCGAACATAATTAGAACTCTCACCTTCATTGACATCTATGGTTTCAACTAAGACTAAAACTAAGTATCATGATCTATTTCTTCTATTTGGATGTGTTTAAAAGAAAAACTCATTTATTTTAAAGAGATATCAATCCAACAATCTGTTCATGATAATGAAAATTTATGTTTGGCTTACTAAGAAAAAATACTCACAAGGTTAGAGGGCTAAAATTTAACTTTTTTGTTCAAACTGTGTGACATGGCATCATGGAGACACAGACTGGGGGAAAGAATTGCTAGTTTATAATTGTATATAAGCTTCACATGATTCATCACCAGGATGTGATGAATAGAACCAGTGACCAAGATTGTCATATAATCATAACCTTTCCAGGAAGAGCAGAATTGTAAGGTACCAGCAAGCAAATATTAGTTTAATTAGTTTTACCCAGAAAGGAGACAAATAACACCTTTTGGAGTGAGCTTTATATAAATGTCAGAGTGGAAAGAGAAAACAAAGCATATGTGGATATGTTTTATGTGATAATAGAAGTGATAAGAGGACTGTAGGTATCTTTTGATTAAGAAGTTGAAGAGCAGCAGAGTATGCATGCTAAAATGTGTCCACTTTGATACAAGGATTATTTTGAGCTGAAGCATTTGAGAAGAAGCAGATACAGGAAAGTTCTCTTCCCTCCCCACAGTACCAAAAGTACTACCTACATTTACAAGGGTGTCCCTCCTACACTCTCTACCCTGAAGGACAGAAGTTAATAATTGGAGATAGACTTTAGATCATTTAGACACTCAGCCTGGAGATATCAGAAGTATCCATATAACAAACTTTACTAACTAGCCTTTATCTGTTCCATGAGATTCTCAGGAATTTCTCTCCCCACAATTTGCTGCCCCTAGAGACTCAACGTTCTTTTCATTTATCTTGTCACTTCTCTAAAAATTATTGTTCTTTGTTGGAGATGCTATATAAGCAAAAGTTCTAAGCCACTTCTTTCAGAGTTACTTTTTTTTCCCTGAGGAATATACATGCTAATAAACTTATGTTTATTTCTCTCATGTTAATCTGTCTTTTGTTATAGGAGTCCCCACTGAGAACTCAGAAGGGTAGAAGGAAAATTATTTTTCTCCCCTCTGGTCTATTGGATAACAATGATATAAACATTTCTAAGATTCTTGTTTTATAATAACTCATTTCAGAATTATTTGCCAATTTCTAGTCTAGTGTATCAAAATGCCCATAAGCTTGTATGCATATGAGCACTGGTTGGGAGTCTCATTACTCACTTAACAAAGAGAACTTTGCTAATCCCATAAAGGAAAATGGATATCAGGTTCCAGTTTTGAGTAGGATAAAGTAAGCATACTTATTTCCCTTCCTTCCCCTTGATATCAACTATACAAATTAGGCTAAAATGATGGAGAAACTATTTGAGGAGTCTAAAAAGTCAATATTGTCAGTCAGATCAGGGGAGAAAACCAGAATTTGGAGTTCCGTGAAAACAAATATGAGTTTACCATTCTATTTTCCTCTAATATTCTCTAATTTGAACATAGCCTGAAACCCTAATGTAAGCACAGTGATGTAGACAGAGCTCCAGGAGAAGCCCTCTAATTCTGGCTCCAGGAAATGAGACAGCAACTCCTAAGAAGCAGAGTGTAGAAACCTTCTGCCATGCTCTTCCTTCTTTTCTCCATTCACTCATGATTCTCAAGAAATCTTGAAAATGTGCAGTAGAATGGAGTAACTAAAGCCCCAACTATCTGACTGAAGGATGGAAAAAATATATCCCAAGGAAAAAGAAAGTAATGAAGAGATCAGAGGGTGGAATAAGCTCAAAAAAGTAACCATATGAAGTTCTTTTTGCACTTTACTCTTCAATTTGGAGACACATATGCATGGATTGTGTCTTAATTATCATAATAAATTTATCGAGAACTGAATAATGGATACCTATTGATCCACTGGGATACCAGCTGACCACTAGGCTGCACCAGGGGAAATATCTAAAGAATTCTACAAGGACTAAAAACTGAGTCAACATTGGAACAGGGAGGCTGAGAAAGCATGTTAGTCCTTGCAGTCTGAATATACTATGTTCAGACTTACTATGTTCAGTTACTATGGAATAAGAATATCAGTATTTCCCATATGATTTAAACTAGATACAGAATTTAATGCTGTAATAATAGAACTGCTCAAAAGAAAATTCAAAATTATTCAGAACACAAATAACCACAATGATTTCAACTTGCATAAGACAGTCAGCAGACACCAAATCTAGCTGTGATCCCAAAGAAGTTACATAGCTCACTATCCCAGTTTGCTTATCAGCAAAACAGAAATAACAGGAAATGTCCCAAAGTTATTGTGACCATCATATTAGATATTTATAAAAATTATATTCACAGTTTATCAAATTTTACACTTTAAATGTGTGGAATTTATCATGTCAATTATATCTAAATAAAATTGTCAAACAATGGAATATTGTTGTCTTGTTACTTAATAAAAATTAATATATTTTAAATTTTGAATTATTTATATTTTAGTAATAGTGACATATAACTTATAAAAGCTGGAACTTAAACTACCTTAAACATAAGAGAATATGAAGATAAAGCTAATTCTCTGAAATATGTGATATTATTAATCATTTTAATTTAACCATTTATTTTCCTTACTTGTGATAAAATGTTTCATAAAATATTTATTGATGAATAATTGACAACTGCACAGAATGGAAGCATACAGTTTGGGAAGGTATGACATATGAGTGCCCATGTGAAACCAACACCACAATCAAGACAAGGACAGGTGTGTTACCCCCAAGGCTTTCTTGTGTCTTTTTTTAATCCACTTCTTGTCTCCCTCCACTTTCTGCATCCTCTTGTTCTTCTCTGACATTCTGATTTGCAGCTTTATAGTCTACTTTTTGATATTAAGCTTTGGTTTGCTTTTCCTAGAATCTTATACAATTATATAGTTGATACTTTTGTGTTTCTCCTGCCTTTTACTCAGCACAACTAAGATTCTTCCATGTTGTGTATATCAATACTTCCTCTTTATTTCTGAGTGGCATTTTACTGAATGGATATAGGAAGATGTGTTAATCCATCATCTGCCTTAGCAGACCAATGAACAAACAAATGGGTGCATTAGTAACTTTGCAGAAAGGTGCTATGAACATTTGCTCTATACATCTTTTTTTATGGACATGTGCTTTCTCTTCTAATGGGTGAATAGCTACCTATGATTGAATAGAAGTGATTTAAGAAACTGCCAAAATGTTTTCCAAAATCACTGTATAGATGCACGAATGATCCTGAAGGATCTTCTCATATCCTTGTCTGACTTTGACGTCTAGGTAATGATAGCCTCATAAAATAGCTTGAAAGTATTTCCTTTTTAAGTTTTTCAAAGAACTTTTGAAGGATTGGTATTAGTTCTTCTTTACATATCTGGTAGTGAAGCTATTAGCTACTGGACTTTCCTTTGATAGAAGATATTTTATAATTGATTCTGTGTCTTTACTCATTATTGGTCTTCTCAGATTTCCCACCTGTTCATGATTCATTTTGCATAGGTTGTATGTGTCTAGGAATTGACTCATTTCTTTCAGTTTATTCAATTTGGGGCACATTATTTTTCATAATAGTCTCTTCTGATCTTTTATATTTCTAAGGTATCAATTATAATGTCTCCTGTTTCATTTCTGATTTGTCTTTTTCTTACTCTTGCTAAGGTTTATCTATTTCATTTATAGTTTCAAAAAACAATTCTTAGTCTTGTTGATCTTTTATATTTTTTTCTAGTTTTCACTTCCATTATTTCTGCTCTGATCTTTATTATTTCTTTTCTTATGCTGACACTGGGCTTAACTGGCTTCCCTTTTTCTGTTTCTTTGCAGCATAAAGTTGATCAAGGTCTTTCTTTTTTGTATGTATTTATTTCTGTAAACTTTCCTCTTAGCACTACTTTTACTGTATCCCATAAATTTTGGTACATTGTGCTTCCATTTGATCTGTGAAAATATATTTTTTTAAAATGTCCATTTTAGTTTCTTCATTGGCCCATTGGTTGTTCAGTAAAATACTGTTTAATTTCCATGTATTTGTGTTTCCCCCCCACCCCAAATTCCTTCAGTTATTTCTAGTTACTAATGATTACATTCAGAAAATATGTTTGAAATAATTTCAGTCTTCTTACATTTGCTCTGGCTTGTTCAGTGGCTTAACATATGACCTATGGTGAAGAATGGCCATGTGTACTCAAGAAGGATGTGTATTCTACTGCTGTTGGATGGACTATTCTGTATGTGGGTTAGCTCCAATGGGCCTAAACTGTTATTGAAGTCCAGTAGTTGTTTTTTTTCAGATTTTCAGCCTGGATGATCTGTCCACTGTTCAAAATAGGATATCAAAGTCCCTACTATTATTGTAGTGTAGTCTCTCTCTCCCTTCAGATCTCTTAATGTTCATCTTCAATGTTTAGGTTCTCCAGTGTCAGGAATATGTATAGTTACAATTGCTATAACTTGTTTAGGAATTGACCCTTTATTATTTTATAATGTTCTTAATGTCTCCTTTCACAGTTTTTGAATTAAAAACTTTTTCTGATAAAAGTATGCCTACTCTTGTTTTGGTTTCCATTTATGTAGGATATCTTTTTCTGTTCTTTAACTTTTAGTTAATAGGCATCAGGTGAGTCTCTTGCACGTAGCATAGAGTTGGGTCTTTTATTTATATTTTTGTAATTCATTCATTCATTCATTTTTTTAAAATTAAGGAATCTATTCCATTTATTTTCAAGGTAATTGTTGCGAGGATTACTACAGGAATTTTGTTAATTGTTTTCTGTCCATTCATTCCTTTCTTCCTCTCTTGCTGTCTTCTTTTGTGGTTTCATAGGTTGAATCCTTGTTATTTTGGTTTCAAATGGTTTATAGATTTTTGTTTTGTGGTTACTATGAGGCTTACATGTAATATTTCATAATAATCTATTTCAAATTGATAACAATTTAACATTGATTGCATAAAAAAAAGAATTCTTCTTTCCCCCATTTAATGGTTTTAATGACAAAATTTACATCATTTTGCAATACGTTTCCCTTGACAACTTATTTTAGCTAAATCTTTATTAATAATAACACTTGTATTTGGGATAAAATTGCTCTCCATGCCACCATTACATGCCACATATGAACCTGAACATGGCTCTGTATTACTTGGACCATATGGTTTTGTGCTGTTGTCACCTGTGTGTTATTAATCAGCAGCCTTTGGTCTCAGGTTAAACCCCTTGTACCAGTTTCTGTAAGGCAGGCCTGGAGGTGATAAACTCCCTCAGGGTTGGTTTGTCTGGAAAAGTTTTCATTTCCTTCTTATTTCATAAAGACAGTTTTGCTGGTAAATTATTCTTGGTTGGCAGTTTTGTACCTTCAGAACTTTGAATATTTGTGCTACTCTTGCCTGGCCCTCAGTTTCTGCTGAGAAATCTGCTGATCGTCATAGTGAGGCTCCTTTGTATGTGAGTTTTGTTTGTTTGTTTCAATCCCTTGGTGCCCTCAGAATAATTTGTCTTTGGTTGTTGATGGTTTGATTATTGTGTTTCAGTGTTCGCTTTGGGGGTTGAATTTGACTGTAAACTTCTGTGCTTCCTGGACCTGAACGTTAGCCTCTTTTCCACAGATTGGGGAAGTTTTTATGTTTTTTTTACAATATGATTTCTGCCATATTTTACCTCTTCAATTCCTGTCATACATGAATTAGGTCTCTTGATGGTGTGTCATATTTTCTGAGGACTTTGTTTATTCTCTCCCTCTTTGCCTTCTTTTTTTGCTCTTCTAACTGAATAATTTCAAATGTTCTGTCTTCAAACTCACTGATTACTTCTTCAGCTTAATTTATCCTGCTGTTAAAGCTTTCTATGGCATTTTTCACTTCAGCTGTTGTATTCATTATTCTAAAATTTCTGTTTTTTATTATTGATATTTCTTTGTCACACTTCTTATTTTGCTCAAATATTTCTTTTTAACTTTTACTTATTTTTAATACATATATTTTTCTGGTTCATAGAACCACTTACTTTCATTCTACCTGAACCTAGGTGTTCCTAGCCCTGCCATTTCATATGTGACATGTAATGGTGGCATGTAGAGCAGTTTTATCCCAAATACAAGTGTTACTATTAATAACAATTTAGCTAAAATAAATTGTCAAGGGCTATGTATTGCAAAATGATGTAAATTTTGTCATTAAAAACATTAAATGGGGGAAAGAAGATATAGAATTATTTTATGCAATCAATGTTAAATTGTTATCAATTTGAAAATTGAGAGAGATGGTGGGGCTTCTTGCGAAGTATCTTGGAATGCTAGAGAAGCTGGATGTTCACCTCTGTAGCAACCATGGTCTCTATGTGGCACTATTCCATGTTGCGGGAGGAGGAAAGAGCAATGTGTTCAAAGTGAGACTGTCTTTTCCTTTCTGTGTTTTTTAAATTCATTTTTTGTTTGTTTTTTAGAGAATATTATAATTATATATAGTATTTGGATCTCTATGTGCTTTTTATCCTATAATGTAAACCATAAAGTTGGCACACGCTCATTTATAATCTGTGGGGATTTTACAAAGGTAATCTTACCCATATAGTTGTGAGTTGAACTTTTTGGGGGAGTTGTGAACCTGAAATCTCTTATTCTGTTATCTTCCTGATGTTCACATTCATTTTTAATATTGAAGTCATATACTGTGGTCTTGCTGCAATCCATTAGTTCTTGTAAATTTCTTAAACAAATAAATTCTAGTGGTTTTCTACCTGGATAATCATATTGTCTGTTAATAAAACTATTTGATTTCCCTATTTCTAACTTTCCAAGTTTCTTTTCTTGCCTCATTGCATTGGGTAGAGTTTTCAGTGACATGATGAATAAAAGCTATAAGATTAGAATCCCTGAATTGCTCCTCATCTTATTGGGAAAGGTTAAATCTTTCACCATACTGTTAAGTATGATTTAAATGCAAAGAATATGTATGAAGACTTGAATTGGGTGTCAACATACCGTATATACAAACAGAGATATGAAAAAAAATCATAACACCAAAAAAAATAGAAGTCTGATTCTTAGTGGGATTAGGAGGGTGGCATGGGAAGACTAGATGAACTCTAGATAGGGCAAAGGACGAGGAGGGGGCAAGGGGTGTAAAAAAGAGGGTGGAATGAGATGGACATCATTACCCTATGTACATGTATGAAGACACAAATGGTGTGAATATACTTTGTGTACAATCAAAGATATGAAAAATTGTGCTTTATATTTGTAAAATGAGTTGTAGTGCATTCTGCTGTCATATATAACAAATTAGAATAAAAAATTTAAAATTTTTTTAAAAAGTAGATTTTGGTAGATAACTGCTATGGTTTGGATATGGTTTGAATGTATCACTCAAGGGTTCATATGTTGAAATTTAATCACTGTGGTGAGGTATTAAGTAGGTAGATACTTAATATTATGATGTTCAGCCTTGGGGATGTAGTTAAGATCCTCAGGGTAGATTTCTTCATGACTGAATACTGCTGACTTTAGGTGCCTTTCAACAGATGAATGGATAAAGAAAATGTAGTATATATACACAAAGGACTATTACTCAGCCTTAAAGACGAATGAAATGATGGCATTTACAGGTAAATGGATGGAGCTAGAGAATATTATGCTATGTGAAATAACAATCCCTCAAAAGCCAAAGGCTGAATGTTTTATCTGATATGTGGATGTTAATTCACAATATGAAGAAGTGGCTAGAGAAGAATAGAGTTACTTTGGATTAGGCAGAGGGGAGTGAAAGGAGGGGAGGGGATTCATAGTAGGAAGAATAGTAGAATGAATTGGACATCATTACCCTTTGTATATATATATATATATATGATTACATGACCAATGTTATTCTACACCATGTACAACCAGAAGAATGAGAAGTTATATATATATATATATATATATATATATATATATATATATATATATATATTGTGTCAAAATGCATTCTACTCTCATGTATGACTAATTAGAACAAGTAAAAAATTATTTATCTCTTAAGTGATCAATGATAAAATTCATCAACAAAGTGATCTAGATCTGGAGTTTTCTTTGTAGACAGGTATTTAAAAATTACAATTTCAATTTCTTTAATAGATTGAAATCTATTCAGGTTATGTATTTCTTCCTATAGAAACTCTGGTACCATCAGTCTGTCTAGGAATGTATCCCTTTTATTCATTGATACAAACTTTTTAACAAAAGTTTATTACTAACCTTTTAATAGAAATTATTATTTGATCTTTTTTTATTATTGTTGATAATTTATATCTTTCTGTTTCATCAGGCTTATGAATGTTTTTCAAAAATATTTTTATTTCATTAATTCTCTCTCCATTCCTTTATTATTAATTTCCACTCTGATTAGAATTTACCAAACTTATTATTTTTATTTTTTATTCCCTTTTCCACCTACTGTGGGTCCAAATTACCTCTTTTTATCTATTAGGGTGGAAATTGAGATCATTGATTTTAGATCTTTCTTTTTCTCTAAAATAAATGAATAATTTGATATAATGGTGTTCATTTTTATTCAGGTCAATATAAAATAATTATGGATCAAACAAAAACTTAAAAGTAGACTTAAAATATTTTACCATCCTTAGTATGTTAATACTTTCCAAAAAGTTGCAGTTTTTTCTAAAGACAATTCTATTTTTTTATTTCTAATTTGGTTCCATCGTGTTCAGAGACTACCTCATGTATAAAATGAATCCTTTTAAGTCCAATGAGACTAGTTTTGTATGCTTCATTTTGGCCTGTTTTACCATTATTAGGTTATTTATTTTAAAATATTTTTGTTCCTTCATCTCTCTCCTCTGCTTTGTAAGATGCAAGGTGACTTTAAAGTGTCCCACAGTTCACTGATGTAATTTTGTTTCATTCTTTTATTCTCTGGATATCATTTTGAATGGTTTCAGTTGATGTCATCAAATTTACTATTCTTTTGCAGTATCTAGTCTGCAGTATCTAATCATTTCAGCGTAATTTTTTAATCTCAGACTTTGTAGTTGTAATTTCTACAAATTTTATGTATATCTTGGTATATTTGGAATGATTTTCATGTTGGTATTTACCTTTTTAATATCTTCAACAGGTACAGTATCGGTTCAGTGCTCTTGTTTACTAATTCTAGTATTAGTGTCTATTGGCTCAGTTTTGATTTATTGATTTTTTTGTTCCTCACAGACTTTATATGCTTGGTCATCTCTGATTTGATGCCTGAGATTGTGAATTTTATCTTTTGGGGTGGTGCACATCTTTGTATTAATCTAAATATTAATTAATTAAATATTATCTAAATATTAATCTAAATATTCTTAATTGTATTTTCAAATTCAGCATAGCAACATAGAAAGCAGCTTATGTCTTGTTCTAAAAGATTTATTAAGCTAATGAAGGGAACATTTGGGGATAATTTTTACTTCTGTTGAGACAACAACTTTCAGAATTATGGACCCAAAATCTCATGAATTATGAGATTTTTCTATCTGGCTGGAGGAAAGAGTTATTATGCTAGGCCTCATGTGAGTATTGGCATCACACCCTCTAATCGTCTTAGATGGTTATTTTCTGAAACTCAGTTTGTTTCCACATATGCATTAGCCAGTCTGTATTCTGTAGATCTGCAGATTTGTCTCTTTGTGCAGGTCTCTCCTCTTAAATACTATGGTTGCACACCATGTTTTCTTGTTCTACCTGGACATTTACTTTTATCTTCTTACTTTGGGAATCTACTGGGCTTTGCCTAAGTTCTTACTCTGCCAGGGTTGGTACAGATCCTCTCAAGGCAGTACCCCATAGCAATCACAGGGTTTGCTCCATTTGTTTCCTGTCCCCTAGGGACCACCTTTTGTTGTCTGATGTTCAATAGCTTTGAAACAGATGGTTTGTATTTCTCTTTCTCCTCCCTCTTTCTGCCTCTGTCTGTCTCTTTCTTCAAGACACCTACTGGTTTGTTTTCATCAAGGAGGACAGATTCTGACTCTGTTATTCCATTTGAGCCCAAATTGGAAGTTTATGTTTAGGCAAGGAAGACTTTGAATAATGTCAGGGAAAGAAGGTGAGTTAAACACCTTGAGGCAAAGGGACAGTATTCAACATGCTACTGTAAACAGTAAAGGTGGTCAGAGAACGGCCTCGTAAAAGGGTCAGGAGGTTTTCTGCTGATGTACCAAACAGTGTTGCTGCTTTTGTAGACTACAAGAAAGTGCCATAAATATACTTACATAGGATCAAGGGGTGGATTATTTTAAAAGTGTAGTGAAGTAATGAGGTTAAATTGCCACTGAATGCTTTCTAATGTTTTCAGTGATAAGTGTTGTTCTTTATTACGTGTGTTTTGCTTTTTGCTTGGTATTTTTCGTATCATGTACCACTTCATTTCATAGAAGGTTTCTATTAAAAAGTTAGAGGATATAATGGCCATTTCCTCAATGAATGTTATCATCAAACACTAACCAACACTGATACTTACTATAATGATTGTTCAGTAAACCTCTCTCTATTAGACCATGTCAAATACAGAGTTCTATCAACAAACAATATCCTGAGACTGGAAGGAAAATAATAAAGGCAAAAAAGCCATTCAGAGTCCAACTGGCCTTCCCTGTTAACTGATTTAACAAAGTATTTCAAAGAAATTCAAAACCAACCTCTCTGCAGCATAACCTGTGGCTTTTCTGTCCATGGTGCTAACCAGCACAACTCTAATTGTGCTGGGAACCTGGGAGAGGAAAAGAAGAAAGAAGCAATTTTGTTTAATAAAGACAGAGAGACAACTCAGAATTAAAAAAAAAAAATGTCAGTTTAGGTAAACAGCTACCTGAAAACATGTTTTAGCAGAAACTTCTTAATATTCATCCTACCCAAACTTTAAAATCTTTCATTTCTCCTCACCAAGTGCATGCATGGTGCTAGAGAGATTATTTTAGTATGTTTTTGAAGTCAAAAGAAAATGAAGTATCACATTCAAGAAAGAGCAAGCTGCAAACAAGTAAAAATTCACAGTTTTGGAAGCAGGGAGATTGAATCACTTTAATTATTCTCATATAGCTTCTTCCATTTTCCTTTAATGGCACAGAGTAATAAACAGACAGAATCTTATTCACTATATTATTTATTTTCCTTCTTGGCATTTATGATATACCAGAACACAGTGACCACATCTGATTCACCATACAAATTAATGTAAAAAGCATTAGTTGCTTAATAATTCTCATACATCATCCAACTTTCTGAGAGCACCCAAATCCCATTGTTTTCTTATGTATCTTCTCTTTGCTTTAATAGAATTATCAGCAATTATCCTCTCTTTTTTCTTTTTATAATTATATTTATTTATGTAAGTATACATGCATACTTTTATCACTCCATATTTCTTGGTTTTAAATATCAAACCTTGAAATACCTGATGAAATAGGAATATGGGTTAAGTAAATCAAGTTAAACCCCTAAACATAATTTCATCCAACAAATCCACATATAACCATGTAACTAAGACCCCCCCACTTTTTTTCCGGAACATATATATATTCTCATTTTACTTATTTTCTTTATTAAACCTGGTAGGAATTTGCGTACCTACAAGTGTATCTTCTAGTTTTTTGTTGATCTGTGGGTCAAAGTAATTAATTAGTTAATTAAATTATCAAACATATATATATGTTAGACATTTTCCCAGGTGCTGGAGATATATATATTTATATTTATATATTTATATATTAGTTTAGTTTATATATATATATATGTTTATATATTTAGTTTATATATAATATATAAAACTAATATATAATATGGTTCATTAGAAAATGTTAGTTTGTCATTTACTACTTAAGGTTTTTTTTTCCTTTTTGTTTTGATGTTGAGGATTAAACCCAGGGCCTTGTGCATGCTAGATACCTGTTCTACCACTGAACTATATTCCAGGTCCCCTTAAGTTGAGACTTAAGTGTTGAAGATGATGATGATGATGATGACAATGATAATGATGATTTGTGCCTATTCATAACAGGATGGAACAACTAGAAAGGGATGGGCTCTCTACTCTAAGTAGTGTAAGCAATATAAGAAAATGTGCAAATATCTACAAACACCTGGCACTCAGGTATTTAATTGTGATTAGATTGAAAGGGACTGCTTGGAGGGTTAGGTAGGAACCTCCTAAGAAAGAACCATTAGAATATGGATACTTGTTAAGCAATGGTAAAGGACTATAGAAGGAAATGAATTAGAATGAAATTTAGAAATATTAATACAATATGTGAATAGAAATATGTATATAAAATATGCATACATATGTATGCATATTATTTATATATGCATGCATACATATATGTATCTGTCTATAATCAATCTATATTATAGTAAGTGACTGTAATCCCATTCCCAAACTATTATGAGACCACGTTTGTAGTAAGAGACAGTGATCCAGATTATAAATCTACTTCAGAATAAATAACATGTAAGAACCATGTTATGAAGATCTAAAAGTATAAATAACCATCAGTAATTTCAATTTATTTGTCTGGAAATGTCTTTACCAGTATCCACTCAAATGGGCATAATAAAAGCAGGATTTATAATTAGTGTTTTCAATACTAAGTTTTTGTGGATCTTGTTGCTACATAATTTATTAATGTTCATTGTTCAGCCTATCATTTTATAGATTTAAAATTTTAATCTGCTTAACTATTTCATTAAATTTACTGTAAATATAGTCAAACTATTAGTCATTTATATTTGATGATTATTTTTTTCTCCTTTTTTAAATTTTTTATTAGTTTTCATTTCTTAAATTTTAATTGACACATAATGATTTCACATATTTATGGGTACAATGTAACATTTCTTTTTTTTTATTTTTTTTAATCAGTTACACATGACAGTACAATGACCTTGACATATCATACATTTTAATCAGATGGGATATAATTTCTCATTTTTCTGAGTGTACAGGATACAGTTGCTTGTAGAAATAGTTTAGGAGAACAAATTTGCATTTCGAAAGAAAGAAGGAAATGTGAAGCTAAACAGCAAAAGACAGGTAATAAGATTATACAGCAGGATGCCTAAGAGACACAACTAAAATATTAGAAACAGAAATTCAGTCATTTGGCTACATGGGTAGTATCAAAATAGTTTTCTGATGTGTAATTTAATCTACAACCTAAGTATAAATTAGGGAAAAGGAATAAAAAGAAGTTATCCTTTTTTTCTAACAAAAATCACCTGAAACATATCAAAGAATATAAGAGTAATTTTAATCAGATATATTGGTATATGTTTAATCAATATGTATTTGTTGAGAATCTGTAGATATTACTATAGGTTCTGGTGATACAACAGTAAACAGAGTCCCTTCTATCATGATACTTATAGTATTTGGTCAGAAGAAGTGATAAATAACAACAAATGACAATTGATAAATTCATGGATGTTAATACTAGGGGAAAAGTAAGTAAAGATGTTAATTAGCAAAGGATGGCAGGAGATTTTATGTAGCTCACCAGGGAATATGTCGCCAAAGAGAAGGTATTTGAGTAGAGCCTGAAGGAGTGAGAGAGCACATTATGCAGGTAGTGGTGAATGACTGTTCCAGGCAGAGGAAGTACCAAGTACAGAGGCTCTAAGGTGTTGACATCTCTATTTTGAATTTTATCTAAAGTGAATTTATTCTTCAGAATATTGAGAATAGGAGCAGCATAATTTTGCTGAACCTTAAAAAAGCTTATGCTAGCTTCTATGTGGCTAACAGACCACGGAATGACAAGGATACAGCTGGAAGACCAGTGTGGAATCTCTCTGTCAATAGTTCAGGTGGAAAATATCAAAGTAATTTGGTTGGGAGTACAAACAGTGACATAATGAGAAAGGATAGGATTCTGGATATCTCTTAAAGCTAGAACCTATGAGATCTTCTAACTGAACGGATGTTAGGTCAGAGAGAAAGAGAAGAATGAACCATGGGTCAGAGAGAAAGAGAAGAATGAACCATGAATCCAAGATTTAGGTCTCACACATTGGAGTTCACAGATGGCTATCATTGAGTTTGGGTGGCTAGAGAAAGTTAGCAGCTTTGGGGTGAGGTAGTTATCACATGGCTCATTTTGTTTGAGGAATTTTAGATGCTCAAATTGTCTATTTGTTATCTAGAGAGAGATGCTGTAAATAGTTGAATATATGAGTCTAGAATTCAGAAGAGTAAATGGCTGGGATGCAAATTTAAGAAGTACCAGTGTTGTTGAAGGCATTTAAATGAATGAAAAAGAAAGATGTATATTCTGTAGTTCAGCTGAGGGCTAGGGATTTAGCTCAGGGATAGCATGCTTGTGCAGCATGTGTGAGACCCCAGGTTTGAACCCACCGTTGCAAAATTTTTTAAAAAGTCTAATTTCTATAGTTCAATTGAGAAACATAAATGTGAAGAAATGCCTTGTTCTTAGGGAGGAAGATATATTTTGAAAATATTGATTTTCTCCTAGATTAGAAGACACATTTAACATGGTCACAATCAAAATACTAAATGAAGATTTATCCCCCTTTTTTTAAACTGGGGAAAGAGATAGTGAAAAAATAAAACTGTACCATCTTTACTATTATTTTATAGTATTCCCAACAGTTTTTTTAGTTTCTTCTTTTATATTGCACCAAGAATAAATAAATGAAATAAATGGAAAAATGACCCCAAATTTTAATTTAATAAAGTAAGTAAATTGCTCTTATCTGCAAATATAAACTATAATGAGTAATTGTGAAATACAGTAAAATCTTGATAGAGGCATGGAAGAACTCATTATAAATGTCACTTCAGACCTGGGAAAAAGAGAAAGATCTCAGCATAACAAATGTCCAAGAATCAGTTTGATTAGTTTCACTGAAAATAATGCAAAGTTCTCTGTAGTTAAAAATGCCACGAAGGCAAAAGATAAATTATAAAACAAGAAAAATATTTGCAACACAATAAGAAACTTCCTAATATGCAAAAAAAGCTCTTATAAGAGTCCATAAACAAAGCAGAACTGGTAAAGGAACAAAATATCTGTTGAATGAATAAAAATTGCTTAGAAGCATATAAAATGGGACTGAGATAATAATAATTTTTTGCCAAATAAATTTAAAGATTAAGAGTTTGATGCACACAATATTGAATGGGATATGAGAAATATATACTTTGATCCATTGCTGTAAGTTTACAATGATCCTAATTTTTTGAGGCATAATGTGATATTTTTGTTGTTATATATGCTTATGTATATAACACACATCTCAGATTTTTGTCTCTACCAATGTGAAATTGAATCTTAGCTTTGTTATTTTGTTTTGGGACATTTTTTCAAGAGGAACATAATTTTTAGTGAGCATAGAACAATGTGGTTAACTCTGATATTCAATGTCAACACATAATTTCAGAAATGATTTTCTATTGTTTATTAGAAAAAAAAGTAAAAACAATCAAAGAATAATTTTCAGTGTTAGTTAACTGAGTAAAAATGACAAAGAAGAATGACTGTCTCAAATAGTAATTTCTAAAGTAATTTTAAACCATAATTATTGCAACTAGTATTATAAACCAAAGAGCTCTGCTTCTGGGCACATCTGGCTCTCCATCCATTGACAATAAAATGATCTACAATAAAATAGATGAAATTTGGAAAAGCATTTTAATAAATATAAAAATACAATGAAAGATCTGCAGATAGTTTACAGAAAACAAAGAATAAGAATGAGAAAGGCAAAGATAAATAAACAGAAAAAAAGCACCAAGGAGAGATTTAATTTAGGCAACAGAAGAGAAATTAAAAGGAAATTACTACAATATATCCTGAGAAGGATTCAAGAACTTACTACATTATTAAAACCATAATTCCATGAAAAAGGCAAAACTAAACATTAAGAGGATTAGAAATTAAAGGTGCATTTACAAAGCCACTTAATAGCATTGTAGAAAATTAGGAGGACCTGTACTTCACTGGTACAGAGAGATCAGAGAGATGAAGAGGGGGAAAATTATGAAAGAAATGGTGCAGAAAAATTCTCCCAGAAGAAAAAGAAAAAATTACCGAAATAAATAAACAAGAATCTGAATAGAATTTGGCTTGTTATTATCAATATCAAAATAATAGAGAGCAAAAGAATAGGTTTTGAGTTCTCTTTGACCAAAAGCAAGCAGTGCAAGCACAACACTGTACGATATGAAAACTATGGGGAAAATGAGAAAGGAAAACAAATCAAAAAGTTACTATTTGGATTCAGAAGAGGTAAGGAGAGGAGTTAGGCAGAGGACTATTTTGTTATGTAATAAAATCTTCTGGTTTTAATCAAGTGCATGTATTGCTTTAATTAAAAAGAACTTTATTAATGATAGTGGAATGTGATGATTATTATTATCCAAAGTACAGATATGAAGACATGAATTGGTGTGAATATACTTGTATACAACCAGAGATATAAAAAATTGTGCTCTATATGTGTAATAAGAATTGTAATGAATTTCACCGTCATATATAAATTAAAAAATTAAAAATTTTTAAAAAACCCAAAACATCAAAAATAAAGTTACTACAATTTCACATCTTTGCAGAAAAAAAAAAGAACTTTAAAGTGTACGTGTTAATTAACAATAGTCCCAGAAGGGTGAGTTTTTTAAATTGTGTGATTTTAATTTAGTAATAGATTTAGTAATTTCTTCAGGATTTTAATTAAGTAATTTCTTCAGGATTCCATAATAATGGAATGCCATAATAAGTACTTGAGAAGCTGGAAATTAAATAAATTATACTTCCTTGGACTTATATTTTGTAGAAAATAAAGAAGAGAGAGAAAAAGAGAGAAAGATAAAGAGAAAATTTCTTAAAATTTCTACAACAGTATTAAGAAAACCAAATTAAGATTGGGTTTTTTGGATTTGGTGATCGATGGAGTCACTAAAAATATGGCTTTGGGATTGAGGTAGACACAAGAGTTTCCAAGTCAAATGAAGAGCAAGGGGTAGAACTCCCAAGGAGTACAGGCATTTTTTTTCTTTAGCATGAAATGAATCTTATAATCTCTCTTATCATGTGACCTCTCTCCATTATGTAATTATTAAAGGAAATGTTATTGACCCCAAAGTAAATCCTATTATAAATAAGTTATAGATGATGTTTTTCTGAAGTTAATGATATTTTTCTCATATGGTAAAAGGAATTGATAATTGTCTGAATATTGCATTGATAAATGACTGCCCTAACCACAAAAATCACAGATATTATGATGCAGCCCCATCATCATATAAAATTGGGCAAAATATTAGATGATTATCATATTCATGAGATGCAGAATATTTAAGTGTAAGTCTTGTGAAAATTTGTCTATGATATAAATAGTTATCAATGCTTTGATTTCCAGAATATTTTTCTCTTAATATAAAATAATCTACTACATTGACTCTCAGCTGCCAAGAAACTGCATGATGGTTTAGCAGATTATCTTGTCAAGGCAGATGTCAGGAATTTATATTGATCATTTCTAACAATGATCAAAAGTAAAGAGGGGAGGGGAGGGGAGGGGGGATAATAGAGGATAGGAAAGGTAGCAGAATACAACAGTTACTAATAGGGCATTATGTAAAATTGTGGATGTGTAACCGATGTGATTCTGCAATCTGTTTTTGGGGTAAAAATGGGAGTTCATAATCCACTTGAATCTAATGTATGAAATATGATATGTCAAGAGCTTTGTAATGTTTTGAACAACCAATAAAAAAGATTTAAAAAAGTAAATTTTATCTAAATGTAGAGTGAATGTAAAACGTTTCATTGTTCTTTTCCTTTTTCTAGATTATTATGTAAGTCTTTTTATTATTATCACTATTATTTTGTTGTTGCTGTTGTTGTACTGGGGTTGAAACCCAGGGCTTTGTGTATGCATTCTAGGCAAACAAAGCACTTACCACTAAACTTTACCCAGCACTTATTTATTTTTTTTCCAATAACTTGAGATGGGATTTCCTTAAATTGCCCATGCTATGCTCAAACTTGTGATCCTCTTGCCTCAGGCTTCAAAATGGCTGGAATTTTAGGCATACACTACCATGTCTTACTTATATTACTATAAAATTTTAGATTTTGATTGTCATTTAATTTTTGCACTCAGATATGGAATATTGTGCCTATATTTTCAGTTCATAGCACACTGTGATTAATCCACACTATGATTAGTCTCTCTTCTGTGGATGCATGTGTATTGTCTACATGATTGTGTGTTTGTATGTGCATATATATAAACATGTATGAGTACATGGAAGTATTTGTGTTTGTATTCTCTTTTTTCTTCATCCCGCGTTTCTTTTTAACTTTCTGTAATCAAACATTATAATATATTCAATATGTAAGATTTCTACTTTTTTGTATATTATTGTAAAAATTGCCTTATGCTTTGAGGTGAATCTACTTTCTTTTGAGACAGGGTCTTGCTAAGTAGCACAGGTTGTCCTCAAACTTGTTTCCTCTGCCTCAACCTCCTGAGTTACTGGGATTAGAGGCACGTGCCACCATGCCTACTTCATGGGTCCACTTTTAATTGATGTAAAGATAATTGTTCTAATGAACTCATTCTTCCCTTTACTTGTTAACTCAGGAATACTTTTGAAGATATATATATGCTATATACTTAGTCTATCACTTACAAGTCCTACCCAGTATTCCTCAATATGAATCTACTAAAATTTACTTATCTCCATTCACCAAGTGATAGTTAACAAGATTAGCTTCATTATTTCATTACTACCAATAAAACTCATCATTGTGCCTTTGGATGGTTGTGATAACTTTGTAAGGGTGTATATTCAGGAATAGAAAGTTGGATCATATAGTCTATATGTATTTAAAATCACTATGATTTGTGAATACTTGGCAATATCAAACTTTTTACTTACTTTCCAAGCTAACAGTACAAATTGACATCCCATTTTTAAAAATTTGCATTTATCTCATTACTAATAAGTGAAAATATATAATCACATGCTTTTTATCCTTTTGGGTTTCATTTTTGTGATTTGTATATTAATACCATTTATCTGTTTTTATTGTTGAATTCTAGAAATTTCTTCTATATCTTAAGTATTAGGCCCTGATTGTTTTACATATTGTCAATGTTTATTAATCTTTCATTTGTTTTAAATTTTGTCTGTTTTATCATTCATTAAAGAGAAATAGCTATAGTGTTATCACTGCTACCCTTAATCACTGCTTTGGTATTAGAATTTTCTCTTCAAAATTCATGTTGAAATTTAATTGCCATTGTAATAATATGAAAAGTTGGGACTTTATAACGAGGTGATTAGGTTACAAGAACTCTCGTGCTATCTTGGGAGTGGGTTAGTTATCACAGGAGTGGATTTCTGATTTAAAAAAAAAAAAAGATACATTCAGTTGGATTTTCCCTTTTTCTCATGAGCTTGCTTGCTCTTCCACCATATCATGGTAGAACATGAAGTTCTTCTCCAGGTGCTGGTGCCATACTCTTGCTCTAGAACCATGAGTCAATAAACTTATTGCCTATGAATTACCTAGTTTGTGGTATTCTGTTATAGCAGAATATAGACTAACTAGAATATAGACTGTTATAGCAGAAAATAGACTAACAGAATTATTTCTGCTTTATGGTTTTGTATTTTAGGAGTTTTTCTTAAAAAATTATTTATTTTTACTGATTTTTAAATTATGTAGCATGTATCAATGAAAATGTTATGTTTTTCAATATTAGATTTATGTTTTGTGGAATTTATGATGATGTTTCCTCTATTTGCATTTGCACTGGTGTCCTCTTCTGCTGCAATCTCAGGAGCACAGCCTTTCCCATGGACAATACTATCACCATTCTGGTCTTCTGAGCCTCCACCAGAGTGACACAATAAATTCCACTTGCAATGTTCAATTCTTTCCCACCTCACATCTCTAAAAGTTTCAAAATTCCTACACCAAATACCCCAAATCACCAGAAGTTCCTGAACAATGTGATCAGACTCATAAAAATAAGGAACTTCCCATGTGGTACCAATTTCTGTTCTAGTCAGCTTTATTTATTCTTTTTTTTATTATCACCAAAAGATCTGACAAGATTAGAGGAGGAAAAGTTTATTTGGCTCACAGTTTGAGAGGTCAGTCTATAGATAACTGACTCCACACCTCTGGTCCCAAAATGAGGCAAAACATAATAGCAGACAGAAGAGTATGGGGCAAGTTTCCAATTCAATACTTGGCCACCAGGAAGCAGAGAGCAAACTCACCAATTACAAAATTTAAACCCCAAAGCCATCCCCCTACTCATCTACTTCTTCTAACCTACTCTTTTCTGTTTACAGTTACCCACCCTGTTAATCCATATCAGTGGATTAAGGAACAGATTAGCTTAAGGCTCTCATATCCCAATCCACTTACATCAAAACTTTCTTGCATTGTCTCACACATGAGCTTCTGATGGACACCTTATTTTGAAACTATAACACCTAATATTGGACTTTTTCACCTGTGATGACAAGATTCCACGGAACCCAGACTGAGAGCAATAAGAACGGTCCCTGGAGTGACACTATAGGAACACAATCTAATGAAATGTGACTGGGTAAACTGTGTTTCAGTTTTCAATGGATAGTGTGATGTTTCATTTTTGCTGGATTCCTTGGTTACTCCGTATCCAAACACAAAGACAATTCAGCCTGAATGTATTTGATAATGAAGAACTGGAAAAAAACACAATTCTGACTATGTAACAAACACATTGGCTACTTACACTGTGGACCAGTACAGGGACATGCTCTCCTAGGGGCCACACAGGGGGTGGTAGTCTGGTGTCCCTGCTGCCTGTCTGGTGTCCCTGCCACCACCACCTGGCTATGACCTTTGCAGGACCCTGTGCTGCATTGACCTTTCTGCTCCCCCTTGAGAGGACAAAAGTGAGGAGGCAGCCTAAGGATGAGAGGTGAGGCCACAGGGCCTGAAATACAGGGGCGAAGCCCCAGCCCCTCAGGAATGATGGGAAAGGGAGGGACGGGTGTCTGTTTAGGTCATTGCCAAATATTTGGGCTTAGATTTTTTTCATATGGCATAGACCAAATTTTTGTACATGTTTTGCAAATGTTTTATCAATATTTGTTCAACAGTCAGTTACAGTGATCCTTAGACTCAACTGACAGTTGCCAATAACCCTATCACATAGACTGGTAGTCAAGCTGCTGCTGTCACCCCTTTGCATCCCTGTATGAAAGGATTGTGGCAGTTGCTGCCACTCCTGCATTCCTGATAGGACACTTGCCCACAGCTTTAGGACTATGTTATCTATGATGTCTGTGAAAAGCTTGCCCTACCACACCACTGCTGGTGCTTCTACTAGGCCATGATTAGGTCTTTTCAGGTGTCTTGGTTTCCCAGAGGACTCTGCTTGGCCACTTCAATAGTCATGGGCACTGAGAATATTTGCTAGACCACAAACATTCTATATGTCCCCACCCAAGTACTTCTGATGTTCACATTCTTTTCTTTGAGGAACTCCTCTCCCATACATGACAGCCAAGATGGGGGAGCACATTAAGCCTGTGAAGACTGCCATGAGAGTGCAAATGGGGTTCAGCAGGCTGGTGCCTGGCTACTTTCCTGCACCCACCCTTTTGTCCATAAATGAACAATGACTTTTATGCTTATTGTGCTAGTCCGACACCTCTGTCCCTTGCACTGCTCACTTTTGCTGCAGCATAGGCCCCAAGAAAGCCTCTTGTAGATGGTTTAATTATCTATTCATTACTTCTCTCTTGAAGAGAGAAAGAGCTGAGCTGCTTCCACCATGAACTGGTGAAAACAAGGAACGCTGGCCCAGAGAACATCTCATTGTCAACTCCAGACCCACTATTTGAGCTCCTGCCCCTAATGGAAGGCTCCCTCAGCTTCACTGGAGGTTTTCAGCAGGTGCAGAAGAGCAGAGCAGGGGACCCAATCCTGTGAATACCCTGTTTCAGCCATGGTTGATCCTATATTTATTCCATCACTGGGGCCAAAACACACAGAAAACTCACATTTCAGTTTGATCACCCAATCTCACTATTGCTGTAGCAAGGTTGTCTCTAGGGCACATCACCTAATAAATGGTTTATTAATAAAGAGTCCATGAGATGAGCCGACTGGCCTGTTTCATAGTTACATCACAGTAATATTATGTATGTACTGTGTTGCACGTGGAATACAAGGCAAGAATGAGAAACGTACAGCAGTTCTCCCTTTCCCACAGCTTTGCTTTCCATGGTTTCAGTTACCTGTGGTCAGCAGAGCTACAAAAATATTACTTGTCTTATTCTCAGAGAGAAGGACTGCATTCAGATTAAGTTTATCATAGTGCATTGTTGTACTATGTGATTTTACTATTAGTTATTGCTTCTAATCTCTTCCTGTGCCTGCTTTAGAAGTTGAGCTTTATGCTGGACGTGGTGGTGGATACCTATAATCCCAGCAATTCAGGAGGCTGAGGCAGGAGCATAGTGAGTGAGATTCTTTGTCTTTTGTACTTCACTAACTATTCTACACTTTAATTTCTCGGGTGGCTTACACCCTCCCCAGCAGGAAGAACAACTCCCCAACAAGATGCTGGCCATTCCCCATGCCTCTACAATGATTTTTGTTTAGAAAAGCACTTGAGATGTTCCAATTACCAGTCCCATAAGACCAAGCTTTTATTAAGTCACACAATGTCTTTAAGATTAATCCTAATTATGGAGTAGAGTGATGTCAGCTTCTCAATATCCAGGAAGGTCTGTTTTGGAATTTAGAAAATTTACATACAACAGCAGGACTCATCCAAATAACCCCTGAACATCAGAGAGAGACCTCAAGCCTCCTTTCCAACTTGGAGGAGTTTACACCCCATCCTCTGTCTTGGAAGTGTGCCTACACTCTTTGAGCTGGTGGCATAATGACACAGAAATTAAAGCCACATGATCAACATAATAAAACTTCAGTACTCATTCAGATTATGTCCAAGTCACAGCTGCCACCACAATCACATAAAATAGAATAAGATTATGTAAATACACTTGTGGAAGAACAAAGACCATTGTTGCACTCCTCGTGTGGAAATATATTGACCTTCTTTTCCTCATTGGACCTCTTGTATTTCCTTTGCCTTCTAGTGGCTTGAGAAATATGAAGTGCCAGTAAAGGGCTCAGAAATGACTATAGACATCTATGACACTGCCTCATAGATACTTGAAGAGTGGTCCTTCAGTTCTGCTGTGAATGGTTCATTATCAGGACCAGTGCAGATTGCTGCATGAAGGGCCTGCTTCATCCCTAACTGCCTTAGGAGGTCTTGGAGTTCTTCCATGGGTTTCCATCACAGGATGCCATGGGTGACTCCGCCACATTGTCCCAAGCATAGTTTCAGGAAGCTATCACCAAGAAAAATAAAGAGATGGCAGTGTCCTCATTTACAGTTTAATATATACAGCTTAATGTAGGGCAGGTGGTAACTGATATGCTCTTACTCTGTTTACTCTATAAGAATATATCTTCGGCACAAGTGTCCCATCCAAAAGAGCCATTCTATTGTACTTTCTATAGCTTTTTGCCTAAACTGATTCCCAGTTCTACCAGCAGAGTATCATCTCTCATGAAAATATGCATGTGCTGGTGGGGAGGGGGCAGATCCTCACCCTTCTCTCCCAATGACCTTGGCTAATGTGTCTTGGCCTTTTCAGTTATGACTATAAACTCTCTGTCACTTGGCACTGACACCTAAATTGGATCATCCAATCTGCTCCTGCTTCTTCAGAGATATCAGATTCACAGGATCTCATTTATGGAAGTCCAGTCCTGAACAGATATTCCAAATTGTAAAATCTATGATAACCAGTCACCTCCCTTTCCTTTGAGTAATGAAAAGGGACAGGAGAGGGCCCAAGTGCAGCCAGAGGAATCATGGTGGGTGAGGAGCAGGAGGAGGGTCACAGAGAGACAGATGGGCTGGGCAAAGAGTAAAGAGTATCACCCTTTAAGCCTCTGGAGACCCAGGGAGACTTAATTGCCATGAAGCCAATTCCCAAGACAAAGGAGTGAAAACCTTGCAAGAGAGGACGGGGGTCTTCATTGCCTGAAACTCTGTCTAGTGTGTTGGTGAAACTCTCCATTGAATTTTTAACTTGGCTTATTAATTCCTTCCTTTATGAGGATTTCTGACTCATGCTTCTTCAGGATCTCTATCTCCTTATTGAAATAGTCTATTACTTCTTGAATTTTCTCTCTGATTTCATTTCTTATGCCATCTTTTACCTGGTAGATTAGCTTAACCATGAATTTTATGAAGCCATCTCTGACATTTCTTCCACTGTGGTGTCAATGGAGTCTATTGTCCATAGTTTCTGTTATTTGGGATCATTTGTTCCCTTGCTTTTTTATATTGTTGGCTTATTAATTCCTTCCTTTTGAGGATTTCTGACTCATTCTTCTTCAGGATCTCTACTCCTTATTGAAATAGTCTACCCATCTATCTGGATAGGTCTGATGCTGTAGAGTTTTTACCTTATGAGTTTATAGTGCTCCTCTATGTCAATAGATTGGAGTGGAGGGATCCCAATCATAATTAGTAATGTATGTAAACATTATATAGCAGTAGACTAAGTCCTTAGATCCTATTTGGTTAGCTAATGTTAATTGGTACAATATGTAGATAGTGGGATGAGCAATTTCCATTAGTAAAAACAGTAAATAATTATGCATTATATGTGGCTTAAAATCAAATAATAGATGTTGTCTATGGTTTCCACCATATTAATTATTGCTATGGCATTGATGGTAGGTGTAGATGCTATGTATCTCAATTAGTTTTAACAAATATTAAGGATAGAGTTGAGTATGAGGAAAGAAGGAGAGAAAAGAGAGTAGAAAACTGTTTGCAATTTCAAAGGGTGAATAGGGCAGATGCAATTGGTACTTAGGATATGTTGTTAATGAGAAAATGAAGAGAAAACAGAAGAATCTAAAGGAGGAAAGAGAGATTGAAATTTTGGTGTCAGAAATAGAAAATAGAGAACAGGAGATAAGGGAGACAGAGTAGTGGCAAAGTCGATACATAAAACAAAATCAATATCAGCTAATCAGAATTGCTAACCCTGAAAATACAGAACTCAGGAAAATTACATCTTCAGGGGGGAAAAAAGAAAAAAAGGCTAGAAATGAGGAAAGAGAAACAAATATGAATGTGTGTAGGAGTCCTGGGATCATTCAGTACACAAACAAAACAAAAGCCCTTCACAGATGTAGAAATACAAATGGTCAACAACTATATGAAGGATATATAAAGTAATGTTCAATAACTCTGTTAGTCAGAGAAATTAAAACTAAACTGAGATTTAATCTCACTCTAGTCAGAATGGCAATTATCAAGGACACAAGCAACACTAAATGTTGGCGAAAATATGGGGAATAAGGTTCACTCACATTGCTGGTGGGAGTGCAAATTGGTGTAACCACTCTGTAAAACAATAAGGAGATTCCTCAGAAAACTTGGAATGGAACCATCTTTTGACACAGTTATCCCACTACTTGGGTTATACCCAAAGGAGTTGAAATCAGAATACTGCAGTGATACAGCCACATCAATGTTTATAGCTGCTCAATTCACAATTGCTAAGCTAACGAACCAAACCTGGTACCCTTCATCAGATGAATGGATAAAGAAAATATGGTATATATACACAATAGAATATACTTGGCCATAAAGAAGAATGAAATTGTGGCATTTGCCAGTAAATGGATGGAACTGGAAAATATCATGCTAAGTGAAATAAGCCAATTCCAAAAAAACAAAACAAAACAAAACCAAAGGCCAAATGTTTTCTCTCAGATATGTGGATGCTAACCCATGACAAGAGAGGGTAGGAAAGGGAAGTATAGGGGTTGATTGGATTAATCAAAAAGAAATGAAGGGAAGGGAGAGGGTTGGTATAGGAAAGACAGTAGAATGAATTGGATATATTTGCCTATGCTTATATGTGAATACATGACCACTGTAACTTCATATCATGTACCACCAAAAGAATTGTATCCAAATTGGAATGGGTTGCACTCCATGTATGTATAATACATCAAAATATACACTACTGTCATGGGTATCTAAAAATATCAAATAAAAAAGAAAATAGAATGGAAATCAGTGGAGTAGAAGAAGGAAATAGAGGATGAGGGAGAAAGACAGGAAAAGAAGCAACTGTCAAATGAAATTGACTGAATTATGCCGTGTTCATATATGAATATACCATGATGAATTTCACCGTTGTGTATGCCTACAAAGCACCATTTAATATAATAAATATGTTGAATACAAGTAGAGAAGGGGAAGCGGAACAGAGGGAGGAAGGAGGGACAGATAGAGTAAGCACTGAGGACTAAAATGGAGCAAATTATTCTCCATGCATGTATGATTTTTGTCAAAATGAGCCCCACTATTATTAATTATTGTGAATAACTATAATGCACTAATAAAACATTTTTAAGATCGAAAAATTAAATGCTATGCTATGTAAGAAAAAAAGTGGGGCCCAGGTTTCTCCCATGAGCTACTTACTCCTTGGATGGCCATGCTGTCCCCAGTTGGCACAGTCCTGCTGCTGGTTGGTCGACTCTTTCTCAGGCTGATACAGAGGCAGCAGTACTCCCTGAGCCAACCCCAGGCTGCTCCACGCTGCCATAAAAGTGGGGAAAGAAATGCCTGAAAGAAGAAAATCTGTCCCACCCTCACGGCTCCTAGGAGCAGGAAAGTAGTGCTGCTGAAAATCTTTCATCAGGCTGATTGGGGAGCTGTTTTCCAGGTGTTGCTGCTACAGGGAGACTACAAAAAGGAATAGGCCCATCCCAATGGCACCAAGGCTGCTGTGGTACAGAGAAGAGGGCCACCACCTCCTCAGGATTATTGTGTTTCTATGGAAGAAAACCCAGGCACCCTGCAGAAGAAGGTTCTGGATCTGAAGAAGAGCTGGATCTCAGAGGATGACATGGAGGCCTTGCAGGGTAATAAAGCAGCTGTGGAAGCCTGCACCATCATTCAGACTGCCCCTTCTCCCCCTAAAACTGTGCACCATCATCTCCTAAGCCTGCCACAGATGATGCTGTGGGTACCCACCCACTGTACAAGGCAGTCGTCATCTGGTCTCCTACTGCCTCCCAGAGCAACTCTGGCCCAGTTTTACTCTGACTTTTCTTTCCAAACTCCATTTAATCTCTCATTTCTCCTCTTTATTATCATAATAAATCTGGAGAAAAGCTGCTAGCCATATTCACACCAGCGGCTGCCTTGAAATTTCCTCCAGCAGAGTAATGAGCACATCACCTCTAAATTCAGCCACAGAAACAGTGACAGAACATGTGCAAAATGTATATAATCTCTATGCCAGAATGTAGCATGAATGGCCTCTATTTGCATTTGCAATGGTGTCCTCCTCTGCTGCAATCTCAGGAGCACAGCCTTTCCCATGGACAATACTATCACCATTCTGGTCTTCTGAGCCTCCACCAGAGTCACACAATAAGTTCACTTGCAATGTTCAATTCTTTCCCGCCTTGCATCTCTAACATTTTCAAAATTCCTACTTCAAATACCAAGAATTGCCAGAAGTTCCTGAACAATATGGTCAGACTCGTCACAAAAAGGAACTCAATTGGTAACAATTTCTGTTCTAATTAGCTTTTTTAAAAAAAAATTATTGGCAAAAGACCTAACAAGGAGGAGGAGGAGAAGTTTATTTGCCTCACAGTTTGTTACGTCAGTCCATAGGCAGCTGACTCTATAACTCTGAAGCATAACATCATAGCAGAAGTATGTGGTGGAAGTATCCAGTTCAGAACATGGCCACCTGGTAGGAGAGAGAGCAAGCACCAGTCACAAAATATAAGCCCCAAAGGCATGCCCTCAGTCACCTACTTCTTCTAATCAACTTCTACCTATCTAGAGTTACCCCTCAGTTTATCCATATTGGAGGATTAAGGAACTGTTTATGTTAAGGTTCTTACACCCCAATCTGTTTACACCATATTTGATACTGGACTTATTCAAATATGATTTGTCCTATGATGAGAAGGTTCCATGGAACCCAGACTGAGAGCAATGAGAATGGTCCCAGGAGTGGACCTAGAGGTGACTAATGGAATGTGGTTGGATAAAGTGTTTCATTTTTCAACTGATGGTTTGGTGTTTGAGTTTTGCTGAATTCTCTGGTGATTGCACATCCAAACACAATGAGAGTTCAGCATCAATGTGTTTGATAATGAGGAAAAACTGGAAAAGACTTTGACACTCACATTGCCTCCTTCTACTGTGGATCAGAACAGGGACATGCTCTCCTAGGAGCCACACAGGGCATGGGAGCCTGGTGTCCTTGCTTCCTGCCACATCACTGCCACCACCACCAGGCTGACACCTCTGCACGACCCTTTACTGCAGTGACCTATATGCTCCCCCTTCAGAGGACAAAAGTGAGGAAGTAGAATAAGGATGAGAGGTGAGGCCACAGGGCCTGAAATACAGGGGATAAATCTCAGCTCCTCAGGAATGATGGGAAAGGGAGGGATGGGTGTCTGTTTAGGTCACTGCCACAACATGTTCCCAACTGTTCAACAGTCAGGTACAGTGGTCCACAGGCTCAACTGACAGTCACCAAACACCCTGTCACTAAGCCAGGTAGTGAAGCTAGCTGTTGTCACCCCTCTGGATCCCTAGTATGGATGGGTTGTGGTAATTGCTGTCACTCCTGAATCCCTTATAGGACACTTGACCACAACTTTGGGACTATTTTGATCTATGAAAAGCTTGTCCCACCACAGTGCCAACTGCTGATTCTACTAGACCATGATTCAGTGTCTTGGTTTCCCTGAGGACTCTGCTTGACCACTGCAACAGTTAAGGGCACTAAGGACGTTTGCTAGACCACCAGTACTCCACATGTCCCTATCCAGAGTGGAAGTACTTCTGATGTCTCTACTCTTCTTTGAGAAACTCATCTCCCATACATGACAGCCAAGATGGGGGAGCCCAATAAGCCTGTGCAGACTGCCATGAGAGTGCAAATGGGGTTCAGCAAGCTGGTGCCTGGCTACCTTCCTGCACCCACCCTTCTGTCTATAAATGAACAATGACTTTTATGCTTATTGTGCTAGTCTGACACCTCTGTCCCTTATACTGCTCACTTTTACTGCAGCATAGGCCCCAAGAAAGCCTCTTGCAGATGGTTTTATTATCTATTTATTGTTTCTCTCTTGGATACAGAGAGCTGAGCTGGTGAGAACCATGAGTTGGTGAGAACAAGAAACGCTGGCCCAGAGAACATCTTATTGTCACCTCCAGACCCACTATTTGAGCTTCTGCTCCCAGTGGAATGCTTTTGAAGGTTCCCAAAGCTCCACTGGAGGTTTTAAGCTGGTGCATAAGGGCAGAGCAGGGGACCCAACCCTGTGGATACCCTGTTTCAGCCATGGTTGATCCTACTTTTAGCCCATCCCAGGGACCAAAACACACAGAAAACCCTCACTTCAGGTTGAGCACCTAGTCCCACTGGAGCAAGAGCACATCATCTGAATTAACAGCTCATTAATAAAGAGATTCCTTGAGATGAGCCAACTGGCCTATTTCATATTTATATCACAGGAATATTATGTATGTTCTGTTGCACGTGTAATACAAGGCAAGAATGTTCTCCCTTTCCCACAGCTTTACTTTCCATGGCTTCAGTTACCTGTGATCAGCAGAGCTACAAAAATATTACTTGTCTTATTCTCAGAGATAAGGACTACATTCAGATTAATTTTATTATAGTGTATTGCCATTACTGTGTAATTTCACTGTTAGTTATTGCTGCTAATATCTTCCTATGCCTGCTTTAGAAATTGAGTATTGTCACATATGTACTTGTCACCATCCAGGTCACAGCCTCTATAGAAAGGAAACAGATCTCAGCACACAGGGAAGATAGAGCCTCATTCAAAACTTTAACTAAAATGTCCCAGATCAGATTATCTATTCTGGAAGAAAATTCTGGGCCACATTGGTGAGTTCTGTAGGTAGAGGTTTTCATGTTAGACTCTTGGATATCTCATCCACAAAGAAGTTCAGATTCAGTGGCTCTGTGTATGCTTCTGTAAGTGTAGCCCACAGCCCACAGTCTCCTGGATGAAGTCAGCCACTTTCGACTCTTCTCCCTACCAACCACCCCAGGCAATCTCATCACACTAAGCATAGAGAATCCCCTGTCTAAGCCACTATAAAGACATCAGCACTTATGTTCAAGATCAAAAGGTGATACTATGTGTTATCAGCACTGAGAACCATCAATGCCACAGCAACATCAAAATTTCAGGAGCAAGAAATGAATGTAGCACCAACTTCACAGGTAATCTTTCTTGATCCTGTGGTGGCAAGTCAACAGGGTATAGAGGTGCCTCACCTTGGAATTTTTGCATTGTTGGGTTCAGCTATAGAGCAGGTTGCACCTGGGCCTCCCTTTCCTCCATTTTGGAAACCAGCTTTTCCAACTGTGGATTGGTAATGACATCCTTTTTCCTAGAGATCACAGGGCATAGGAGGCACCAGAATACCTCCCCACCAAAATCCTTCTTCAGGGAAACTGACAGATAAATGTGGTAGATGCATCCACACTTCAGGCTCATGAGTTTTTTTAGATAGTCAAGGCAGGAAGGACATCAGCATAATTCTTGGAAGAGTTTAGCATGTGCCTCTTTGGGATTCAAATGCACAGGGAATGTGGTTGGATAATTTCCATGAACTCACTGACTATTAGTTTCCATGAACTCACTGACTATTAGTTTCAAAATCTATGACATTTTATGTGCAGAGTTATTATGTTGCAACTCTGTCTTTGCCAGAAAAACACCATCAGAGCATCTCCCTATGTCTTCAGGGATTTAATGTCACATTTGGAAAAAAAAAAAAAAAGACACAGATGTTCACTGTGCTTTGCACTGAGGTGGAAGAAGGACCTCTGCTCCTGGAGTTTCTCATTCTGTACTAATACATATGACCAGATATATGACCTGGTGACATCTATGTCAGAAGCAGTGAAGGTATTGTCATATCACCATGCACAAAGGACCCCTAGCAACTATCATGGATGCAAATAGAAGATCTGTCCCTCTGTAGCCCCTGAACAGCATGCCACACTCTCTGTCCACCACCCTTAGAATAGGTGATTCATGGTGACACTGCTTTTTTCTTATTTTGAGACACTATCTTACAGAATTGCCAGGACTGGCTTCAAACTTGCGATCTTCCTGCTTGAGTCTCTGCACTATCTTGGATTACATGAATGCACCAACCTGCCCAACATTATTTTTTATGTCTTCAAAACTGAGGATTTAACACTGGGACACTTTACCTGTGTCCTTTATCCCCAGCCCTTTTAATTATTTACTCTGAGATATGATCTTGTTAAATTGCCTCCAGTTGGCCTCAAACTTGTTCTCCTCCCTCAGCAATGCAGATAGTTGGGATTACAAATGTGTACTCCACCCTCTGTGGCTCATGTAATTTATAACTAACAAAAACTGCTAAAGATGCAATGTTGGACTTGCCCTGAATATTGGCTCCTTGGCTAAGGGCCTTCTCTGGGATGCACTTTCCTGGAACCTGTTCACTGCATGGACCCCACTGTGGCCTTTATCACTGCTGCCACCGCCCAGTAACAACACAAACACCCCTGCCCTATAGCCACTGACACCAAAACCACTGTATGTACTCCTCGGGAACAACTGCATGGTGATACCACAATCTTCAAGGGTCAAACAGATTCCTCAGTTCCATGGTGTGCTTTGTCACACATTTATGAACACCTGAAAGGCAGTGAACATTATTGCCAGGCAAATCATGACATCTATGCAGATAAATGAACTGTAGAAATTCATCTCTACTCTAGTGGGGTGCCCCCATAAAAGTATTTCACCTGGATGCAGAAGGGTTGAACTGAACCCACAGAGCATGTCTAGCCTGGACAGGGTGAACCTCATTGCACTTACTATCACCTCAGTGTCACTGGACTGAAGAATTACTGCTTCTTAAGAGGAGCTTCATTTCATGCCCCATCATACCCACTTCATAAACAAGGCACTGAGGATATACAATGGACAGTGTTGAAGTACATAGATCACTCTGCATCATTTCTTCAGTTATTAGAATTTCATTCATAGCCCTTTTAATGCTTTTTACCTAATTATAATGGATCCAAAAAAATTGTCTTGTTCCTGTGAGTGTCATATGAAAGAAGGAAAATTTCTTATGACACACAATCCAGCCAATGTGAGCTTGACCCAATTTACAAAGGAAGTTAAGAACTGTGGTGTTACTCTAAGAGTAAGCGTATGTGAAGCCACTGAGGACACTCCTCTGGTGGAGAAAGGAGGCATCCATGTGCTTGATTGCACTGTTGAGGATGTTGCACCACCCTCCAGCCAGATCATTTTTGACCTGCTAAGTCTTGGAAAAATTAACTTTCATGAACCACATGGCTGTTTCATTACTGCCTGTTTGCATTTGAACCTTGGGAGAGCTCCAGTGCTCTAGCATTAATTGATAGTGGAGTGAAGTTTGAAGATGCAGTACTTTCCCAAAGACAAGGCAGTGTGGGGCTTTGAACAGCAAGCAACTCTTATGTTTGGAGAAGTACGAACTGAAAATGCAGCTGTGCTTCAAAAACTTCAGTGGGCACAGAAGCAACTGTGGCATTCAGTAAGCCATGGTACCTGATGCTACTACCTTGGAAGTGTAACTTGAGATGGGGCCTAATTGGTTGTAAATATTATCCAAAGTTTTGGTGTCCTAGATGAGTCTGATGGAGCTTCCATAGGAGTATTAGAAAGCAGTTTCTTCAGGCCACAGGATGGACAGAATTTCACCCTCTGTCTTGCTGATGATAAACCACTTAGATATAGGGGAAAAAATTCTTGCTATTCTGCAATTAAAATGTATTACGCTTTGGGTATGAGTTGTCCCCCAAAGCTCATGGGAGACAATGCAGAAATGCTCACAGTGAAGTGATTAGATTATGAGAGCTGTGTTCTAACAGGGCACTAATCCTGATGGCTTAAATTTTATTTTCTTCCCATGAGCTTTCCCGCCCTCTCCCCCGTTCTCTCTCTCAGCTTTCCTGCTGCCATGAACTGGGAAACTTTCCTCTGCTACACACTTCTGCCATGATTTTTCTACCTCTGCTCAGGCCCAGAGCAATGGCACCAACTGACCATGGACTGAAGCCTATGTAACTATGAAAATGACTTTTCCTTCTCTAAAATGTTCTTGTCAGATATTTTGATAACAGGGACAAAAAAGTGACTACAAAGAAAATTGCTTATTTTTTTTCATTTTTTTTAAACTCTGGTGAAATTGTTTTCTCTATGACATCCCATTTTAAAATATTAATGTAAACCAACCTGTAGGCTACTCACACTGTACAGACTTGATCAGCATGTTCACAGATGCCTAGAGTTCCAAAAGCTTTGCACACAATTTCACCCTCAGGCTGCACCATAAGGTGGTCCTCGTGAGCCAGTTTGCACAGGACAGTCTAAGACTCTGGGACGAAGGCACATACTTCAGTGAGTGATGAGGGGCCAGCTAAGTCCATTCATCTTGCTATAGAGGGCAGTGTCATCCTACTGCCAAAGCAACATCTAGATGGAGCCGCAGTTCAAGCACTAGGGGCTCTGTCGCAGGTCCTCCAGCAGGTCTGCACTGAGCTTCCCAGGCAACAGGAGCTGGGCTTCAGCGTGGCTCTACAGGCTGCGCAGCACCAAAGTCTCCAAGGCTGCAGGCGACAAGGCAGATGTCAGTAGCGCACCCCTGTGGTGGTGGTGGTGGTACATTCATTCAGGGGCCAAGCAGCAGACATCCAGCTGTACTGGTGTTTCTGGCTGCCCATGGGGGCCAGCACCCCTCACACTGCCCGTGGTGTAGCCCCAGGCTCCCATGCTGTGCCATTGGCCATGGGAGGGCTCAACCACTACAGGAGGCATCTAGGTGTGTGGCCTCAGTGGAGCCAGGGAAGCCAGGCTCTGCGACCCAACCACCTGCCACACCACCCGTCTTCACGGCCTTATGGGGGACTGTGGGATGAGGCTTGGGGCCAGCCAGGGAGCACCCCTGCGGCTCCTGTGTAGTGGAAAGGCCCGCTACCTGCCCCTTGATGATACAGAGGCGGGGCAGCATGGAACACACGGGAAGTGCTGGGCACCTAGACCAGGAATTGGCTATCTGCATTGCTGCAGCTTCTGTGGCGGCAGAATATAGGAAGAGGCCAGGTGTACCATTGAAAGCTGCCAGTCCCTAGCTAGAGAAGGTGGCTACTAGGGTACAAAGGAGCTCAGCTTAGTGTCCTGACTGGACCATAGCAGCTTGCTGGTGGCCATGGCCTAGTCGAGGTCAGTAAAGAGCAATAAGTCCCCCCAACTTGACAAGACACTCCCAAGGAAAAGACCCCAGTGCCAAAGGTCCATGAGGATCCTTGAAAAGATGCAAGGCTTAGGGGCTCAGCAGCAAGGAGCAGACCAGGGGTGCCACCATCGCCTGCATGAGAGCTATGGTGTCCTGACCCACTCTGGAAACAGGAGGACCAGGAGGAGAAAGGAAAGAGGGAAGGCAACAGGGAGAGATCCAGCCATAGAAAGGCCCTGCAGGCCCTTGTGTCTGCAGCCTTGACTCAAAAGTGATTCCACAGCCACCAGCCACCATCAGTCAGGGCCATCCATGCTCTGGAGCTGCTCCACCACAATAACTTCTAGCTCCTGGGCATCTGCTGAGAATGGAGAAGGACAGCAAGGAGGGCTGCTCCTGGGCACTCAGAGAGGCCCAGGGAGCCTGAGGGAGAGTGCAAATCCCCTAACAATGCTTTTCATTTCTGCAAATTGATCTTTCATGAAATTATACAATATTTACTTATGTTTTTAATTCTGTTCTCATGTGAAAATCCTATCAATATATAAGAAATTTAGTAAGTTCACATGTCGAACAATCCAGCATAGTACTTCTATTTCTTAATGTGTTGCAAAACCAAAATGACAGGTACTAAGAACACCCTACACCATCTGTGATTCCTTCAACAGGCCAAACATTGCAGCCTGTGTGGTTCTCTGCCTGCTCACTTCCTGCTCACATCTCCCACATTCGTACCAGGCTGTCTCAGCTTTGCTCAGCAATTGATTTTCTAGATTTGTCAAATTTTATTTGAATTTTTGTCTAGATCTCGTGGTGATTATTTTATGTTAACTATAAATATTATTCTATACTATTATAGGAAAACTTTATTTGGAGAATATAAATTGTTTTATAAGTACATACCTTTAATGTCTAGAGAATAAAACACCAGAGAGAGCCTGGCAGTGCCTGGCACTATGACGAGCAGGGTGTATGATAAATGCAAGAGCAAGGGCCTGAAACTTGGCAGCAACAGAGGGATAGAGGTGGCAGCACTCAGGTGCCTGCCAGGAATCCACTGAATGCAGGTGATGCTACAAGAGGACAGTCTCCACCTGAGGGGTCTGGCCAGGCAGTTGCAGGGCCATTGGAGAGGCAGTCTCTAGTCATGGCAGGGGAGGTGGAACCTTCAGAGAATTGGGTCAGACATGTAGGATTATGGCTGAGTGTCCATGATTCTACAGCACCACTGCCAGGTGATAGAGTCCAGTGTTAGGACTGAGGGTCTTTCGGGTCTCCCCTTTGGAGGCCTAGAGGGGCTGGGTGTGAGAAGGGCATCTGGGATCAGAGGAGGCAGGAATACCTCTGTGCAGCTTTTAGAATTCCTTAGCAATTTACCTAAGGAATTTGTGAGCATTGGAATACTGATGGCCCCTGCACTGAACACTTGCATTAGACAACATTGGCTTTAACCTTAGTCCAAATCTGATCTTCTCCATTTATTCCTGGCACTCATGTGACTAACAAGCAAAATTTCCAAATTCTGTAATATTTTTACTCAATATTTCATTTCCATTTTCAGAAACGTTTCAGTGTTAGCGAACCTCACAGTGTATGGCTTCTTTGTCAGTGTGCCCTAAGTGCACTTGATTGATAGGAGGAGGGCTTTTATGCACCCAAAGTTAAATCCAGGCTCCCCACTTCTTCCTTATATGCGATGTTTCCTTTTAGCTTTATATATTCACAAATACTAATATTTATTGGTTTTGTATATATTATAAAAGGGTGTCTGTATATAGACATTACATTATGTACCTGTGTGTATAAATATTTCACAATTGGGTATAAATTTCTTGTTCAAATTAACATTGATGGCATTTTTAGATTTATAACTGTGGGTATCTCTCTTTCTCTCTCCTCCTCTCTTTCTCTTTCATACACAAGAAACATTTACTTTTCACACCTTCTACTGAGCATGCTCACAGTGCCCCCTTCCAGCTCCTGGGGGTCACCCAATGTGTTCATCTGCATTGACCCTGTTTATCTCTTTCTTTCTTTTTTCCTTTTTTCTCTTTCTTCTTTCTTTGGAAGTACATACCATTGTTTGTGTTTGGATTTGCATAATACTGACCTGATAAAATGAGATGGAAAGGGTCCCATACTCTCCAATTTCTTGGATGTTTCCCACTGTGCAACTGTCATGTAGACCTACAAGTTGTCTTGCTGACTCTACCCAGCCACTTTTCACCTCTTAATGTACAAAAGAGGGGTTGTTGTTACTTTTCTATTGTTTAATTACTTTTATTTTAGAATGATCTTCACACCATTTGTGTACATTAAGTACATTGAAAATTTTCTGTAGTATCTTTGGCAATCTGAATTTTGGTGTATTGCCGACATTGTGTGTGTGTGTGTGTGTGTGTGTGTATGGTGTGTGTGTGTGTTTCCAGGGATTGCAACCTAGACACTAAGCAAGAATTGTGCCTTGAGCTACATCACCAGCTCCCATGCTAATTCTTAAGGTGTTTTGGGTCTTCTCTATTTATCTTACCAAATCTTGCAAGAGAGTCCTTAAATTTATTGATTTTTAGAAATGAATGGGAAAAGTAGTAGGTTTCCATAACAGTAAAGGGACAAAGGGGATGATCAGATCATGAGCAATTCAGATAATAATAATAGTATTATTAGTATTATTATTATTATTATTATTATTATTATTATGAAAGAGCATTCACTGTACCAAAACTTTTCAGCATCAAGATTAGGAGCACTGCACAGCACAGATTACCAGCTCTTGCCCTTGTGATTCAGATGCTGGCTGAAAGCTTGGCTCACTGATGCTGCCCAGCATTGCAGGACTGTGAGGAACCACATAGGGCTACCATGAGAAAAGATTAATTCATAATTCAAAGGATGAAGTTTCCATTGCATGCTAGGGCTTTGGCATTACAGTAAAGTTGAGGAATCTTATGTCAAAGCATTGCAAGTTGGAGCCATTTGATTTATATTAGGTTTTATATTTTCATCAATTAGGAATTCACAAAATCTATGGGATTACATCCCAATGATCTCTTTATAACCTCATTAACACAGTAAGGTGATCTCACATAAAATCAAAAGACAGATAAACTTTAAAGTTAAATAGTGAATTTGGCATTTGATCTGAAAGCTTAGAATATATTTAGGCAACTGAAGTATATAAATTTAAGACCTAAAATGAAGAGAGAATCCTTAATATTAGTGGTGTAATTATTCTGAACTCATCAGTGGCATTTATGTTCATGATTTGTTGTGGTTTGGATATGATATGTGCACTATAAACTTGTGTTTTTCTGTTGTCCTCAAAATCTTCTCCATTCACTGACATGCATCAGCTTGATTATGATATACCTGTGCATACATTTCATTTTTAGTATTTATCCTGCTTGATGTTCTCTGAGATTTCACAATCTGTAGTTTGTTGTCTATCATTATGTTGTAAAATTGTTAGTGTTCATTACTGGAAATATTTTTAGACCTCTTTCTCTTTTCCTATGTTTCCCATTACAGATATTTATTTTGTGTAATCTTCCCAAGAACTTGGAAATGCTATGTACTTTATCATTCTCATTTTGTTTAATTTTCAGTATAATAATTTTCTATCGACATTGTCAAGCTCCTTTATTCTCTTCTTGTCTGTCTGTGGGCAGCCCATTGGTGACTCCATTAAAGGCATTCTTCACTTATGTTCTAATCTATTTCATTTCTGACATGCCCTTGGGATTCTTTCTTAGAGGTTGAATCCCTCAGCTTACATTTCCCATATGAAATAGCCTTCTGTCTACTCTGTCCTCACAGTCATTAATATGTGTTCATCAGCATCATTTTTAAATTGCTATGTGAAAGTTTTCAAATCAATGTCCTGTGGGAATCTGGTTCTGAAACCTGCAGGAATGTGGTAGGCTGGGAGGAGCTACAGTGCCTATTCATTTGGCAAGTAACCCCAGAAGACTTGGATGCTAGCTTCCCAATGTAGGTCTCTACAGGTCCATTTTAACTATTAAGAAATGAAGGCTCCAAAACAGCACACAAGCTATTCAAAATCAAAGCACAGGTGAAGGCAGGTGAGACAGAATGCCTTTGAATAGGACTTTGGCATTTATTTGTGGACTTAACACTTTGTATTTCTGAAGGGTTATGAATTTATACCATAAGGCCAGGAAGGAGTGAGATAGGAGATAGTCATAATTGTGTCTAGATAAAGACAGCAAAGAAACCACACATCTCAGCTTTGTGGTTCTCATTACAGTTGTTTATGTATCATGGGCTTCATGAGTTTTCAAAAACTTGGTTTCTTTGTGGGAGTAAAATGTTCATCAAAAGAAAGATAAACTTTAAAGTTAAAATAGTGAATTTGGTGTGCAATAAAAGAATAAAATTATGGCATTTGCAGGTAAATGGATGGAGTTAGAGGATATCATGCTAAGCAAGTAAAGCAATGCCAAAAAATACAAAGGCCGAAGAATGTTTTATCTGATAAGCACAAGCTAATCCATAGTGGGGGTGGGGGTGGGGGTGGCATAGGATAAGTGGAGGAACTTTGGGTTGGCCAAAGGAGAGGAAGGAGAGGGAAGTGGGCATGGGGATAGGAAAGATGTGGAATAAAACAGATACATTACCCTAGGTACATGTATG
Organism: Callospermophilus lateralis; assembly: GCF_048772815.1. NCBI lineage: Eukaryota > Metazoa > Chordata > Mammalia > Rodentia > Sciuridae > Callospermophilus > Callospermophilus lateralis. The sequence continues at coordinate 47,439,726 of NC_135308.1, forward strand.
ATTGCAGGAAGGGTGTGACCCTACTTCATGTACAACCAGAGAAGTGAAAAATTGTGCTCTATTTGTGTTCAATGAATGGAAGACCATTCTGCTGTCATGAATAAATTTAGATTAGAATAAATATTTTTAAAAAAGTGAAATTTGAAAATATTTTCTGAGATTTTTCCAAGTGAGAAAGATAATGAGCAATTAATTCTCTTCTCTTGTCCAATAAACTGAAAGGGCTCTTTGATGTAATAAAATAAAGATATTGTGTCCAACTGCAACTTAAAATAAATATATAAAAAAGAGTCTAGGCAGAAATAAATACTAATTCCAAATAAGATCTCCTGGTCTTTTGCAAAAGAGCTCATAACCAATCAGGGTCCAAGGCTAGTGTGCATGGTAGGTGTCCAGCACAATCCCCAGCACAATGAATGCATAAGTAGGTGTTTCATAACTATTTTATTAGCTCAATTAATGAAGAAAATGCATGAGTTAAATGCTCAGTGCTTGGTTGCTTGTAGATCAAAAGCCAAAACTGAGTTTCGAAAAAAGTAAATATTAAAGTCCTCATTGAAGAGATTCATAATCTCTGTAGAAAGTGAATAATCCAATTTAGAAACATAAAACAGAGCACGATACATGACGAAGTGTTAGCCTAAGTACAAAATGAAGCTATGGAAAAAAAGAACTTTAGGAGTGAGCTGGCATTGTTAGGGGAAGCTTCAAGAAACAGAGACCTAACAGGTGACCTAAATCAACTGGAAGGCAGCCAAACCAGGCGTTTTTATTGATCCTCCAGTGCTTCAACCTACCCGCACAACTGACACCGCCCACGGTATTCTCTCTGCACCACTCGAAGCCCATGCACGCTCACCTACCACTCCCCTGGCCCCCACCCCACCCCTGCGCGCCCGCGGACAACCGGGCGCACACTCACGCGCTCCGTCGCCTCTAGTATCCAGCTCCAAGGCGTCCCGGGCGGCAGGCCGGCCTGGGAGGGCGGCGGCACCCAGTCCCCATCAGCTGGCACCACGGGGACCAACGGTCAGTAGGACGCGGTTCTGCACGCGCCATTCTCACCCGTCACGCGTCCCAGCGGCGCCTCTTATAAGCGACCCGCCCGCCGCCCTTGGGAAGTCCTAGATCCTGCTCCGCCAAGCCACAGTCGCAGAGGTCAGGAGGCGTCCGAAGTTCTGAGGGCCGCCACCAACTTCGCGCCGCAGCCAGTTGCGGAAAGGGCGAACCCGGCAAGTCCGCCTTTGCACACCAGCCGGCAACTGGCTGAGCGCGCGGCGAGGCCCGCGGACGCCACGGGCCGCCCAGGCAGCCGCTAGAGCGCGTCCCGAGAGGCGCCGCATTCTAGGAGGTTGCCGCCTCAACGGCTCTTCAACTGGAGCCGGCACTGCAGAGGACCACCGTGGACAGTACGCGCCCTGAGGACGGGATCTGCACCTGCGTCTGGGGCCTTGGGGCGGTAGGCAATACAGTGAGCCATTCAGCCAAAGAGAGCACAGGACGCAGCACCTATTTCAATAATATTAAAACTCTCATAGGAGAGACGATTAATACAATAGAAGCAGATGGAGATACAAGGAAGCCAAATGATCATAAAACGTTGAAAGAGAACAGCGGGAGTTGACAGGACTCCACAATGGGCAGGAGGAGTGGTAAGATGCCGCCGTTGAATTGTACAGTGCATTTATTTTTATGTTTTAACCCATTGGTAAATTCACCATCCCACGTTGATTAGCCAGACTTTAGCTGGAGAAGCCAAGGCTCTGTTTCTCATGCACTACTGATCCATGCCTTTACATTTCTTTGTCCACCATAGATCAGGTCCCAGCAGCAACTCTATCTCTGGCTGTTTTTCAACCACCTCCAGCCACTCCAGCCCTGTGTCCATACACAGCTGCCTGAGAAATCTTCAGCCAGACCCATGTACTGACACTTAACTCTATGTTCTTTTAGAACATCCTGTGGATCTCGCTGAAGAGCTTCCAAATTAGAGCCATAGATTCCTGAAACTACAAGTGGAAGAGGCTTTGTTCTGATTGCACTGTCTGTGGAAGGCTTCTGATTGCCCAGAACCCAGGGAGGGCCTGACAACACTGAAGTCAGAGCAAGAAGATGCTGTCCACACAGCATGGACTCCGAGGTAGGAGCAATGGCAAAGACACCCTGTAGCCACACAGTGTTTGTTTCTGTTTTGTATGGTTGAATACTAGAAAGCAGCTTTGTCTTCAGCAGTGAATGGGATGACCCACTAGACAGTCACACACTGAAAGTAGGATACTATAGAAGCAGGTCTCTATAACAGCTGGAGGACACTGCTGCTTTTGAAACCTGGGGAGGGAGTTTTGAATCCAAAAATTTATGTCTGAATACAGGTCTCTTTTATAGTTTTCATATCTTAATGACCTTGTGTCAAGAGATCTGATTCCATGACTTGGAGTGTGCTGTGTTTGTAACCACCTTTTCTAGCCCTACGTGGAAAGTTGACCTTTGCCAGGAGATGAGCTCATTCTCCCCTTGTCACCAAAAACACTAGCCTTGGACCCTGATTGATTATGAGCTCTTTTGCAAAAGACCAGGAGATCTTATTTGGAATTAGTATTTATTTCTGCCTAGACTCTTTTTTATATATTTATTTTAAGTTGCAGTTGGACACAATACCTTTATTTTATTAATTTTTATGTGGTGCTGAGGATTGAATCTAGGGCCTCACACATGGTAGGCAAGCACTCTTCCACTAAGCCAGAACTCCAGCCCTGCATAGACTCTTTCTGCTCTCCAACAAATTACCTGGGGTTGCCCATCTAAGAGGAAAAGAAATTCCTTTCTCACAGCCCTGGAGACTATGGAGTCCCAGATCCAGGTGCTGAGCATTGGACTGCTGAGGGCATTCTTGCTGTGTCTGCACATGGCAGAAGGCAGGAGGACAGGGCGTGGGGGCGGGGGTAGAACTCCCACAGGCACAACCTGCAGCCAGGAGACAAAAGTTCTTCTGTCATCTGCCAGGTGGAGGGAGAGCAGTGCACCCACTCTCTGCAGGTTCAGGATGTGCAGCAGCATCACCTTCTCTTCCTCACCGTCAACATCTGGATAACAGGGCACAGCAAGGACTGGATACTTCAAGAATGTTTTGTCTGGGATGAGTGTGTGCCCCACCATTGTGGGAAGATGCAGGGAGAATAAGAACCTTCTGCAACAGAATCCCGTTTACAGGAAGAAGAACGGATACTAAGAGGAAGAGGGGAACTGTGAGATTAGGATGGAGGCCAGTGAATGGTCCATGACTGGCAGCACAATAACCATGGGGGCATTGGGAAGAGAGGCTCTTCTTTGCTGCCTATGAGGGTTCCCAGATGCAGTCTGAGGTGTGGGTTGTGGGACAACAGAATGGTACAGATTGAAGTTGGGTGGGAGATGGATTGGGGAGGAACTGTCCCTTAGCTGGCTGCTTACAGCCATGGACTTGAGGTATGGGCAGGAGCTGTCACTGGAAGCAGGAGAAGATGGAAAAATCACCGCCATAGAAGGGGGGGTAGTGTCCATGGCCGTGTCCTCAGGCAGCACAGTGGGATGCTGGGAAAGATGAGCTGATGACTTTGCTATGGTGGTTGGGGGGACACTCCTAGCAGAGTCCTGGCCCTGGGTATTGGGGCTCTGAGTGGAAGTGACTAGAGCAGGTCTTGGAAGGAATGAGGAGAAGGAGGAAGAGGAGCAGCAGGAGGAGCAGCCAAAGGAGAGGGATTATTAGGAGGAGGAAGAGGAGGAGGAGGAGGGAATGGAGAAGGGGAAAGAGAAGAAAATGAAGGGGGAAGAGGAGGAGGAGGAAGAGAAAGAGGAGAAGGAGAATCAATACACATGGGAGTTGGGAATTCCCTTCTTGAAGAGGTAGGCTTGGAGGGGAAAGGGACCTGGGTATGAGGTATGGGAAGTTGGGAATTGGGAGGTGCCACAGGTCTTGCCAGGTGTGTGGTTTGGTGAAACACATTAGGGGTAACACCCACACTGGGACTGGGCCTGAAGGAAGAAAGAGGGTTAGTGGGAGGAGGCAGAGGAATGGAAGTTGGGATTTCCCCCTCATCTTTATTAGGTGAGGTGGAAGGTCGAGGGATAGATAGGTTCAGGGGCCCAGTAGGCTGGAACTCCAACTGCCTGCTGACAAGGATACTTGGGATGGGGGAGGGGACAGTGGGTGGGGGAAGTGGGCCTGCATTCCAGGCAGGGCCTGCAGGTGGGAAGAAAGAATGGACAGACTGAGTGGTGGTGCAGTCCTCCAGAGCCTCTCTTCTGCCCTGTAAGACCTCTGCATCAGCCTCCAAGTTCTTCCTCTTCGCACTCTGAACCTCCCTCATCAGGGTGCCTGAGTCTTCCTCTGGACACAAAAGTGGCCGCTTAGCAGGTGGGGACAGCTCATCTTGATGCCAGGACTTCAACAATGTCAGGGCCACTGGCATGGGCTGTTTTCTTTTCTTGGGCCTCCAGGTAGCAGCACTTTGTGGATGACAGCTCTGTGATGGAAGACAGGAAGGCTTTTGGCCCTGCACTCCCTTGATGGATGCCTAGGAGCCTGGAGAGATGGGACAATCAAGTTCATCTAGGCTCTCCTTGGCCCACTTGTCCTGCATTGAGCAGCCCTCAGCATTAAGCAGGGTGAGCACTCCTTGAGCAGGGCAGTGGTTCTGCAGGTGGCAGGGCTCCCACATGACAAGTTCTTGGGAGACACCTGGGCCCTCTCTGGAATGCTGTTTCCTTCTAGGGGCCAAGAACTGGGCTCCAGTGCACTGAGGTCTCCCTGAGTCTCCAGAGGACATGTTGGTGTTGCTTTCCCTTTGCTCAGGGCACCCCTCTGCAGATCCTCCTGCCTCTTTTGCCATTGGGGACTGCCCTGCTCCTCCTTTTCCTCCATCTTCTCCTCCTCCTTTCCTCCTTCTCCTCCACCTCTTCTTCCACCTCTTTCTCCTCTTCTTCCAGTTCCTCCTCCTCCTCCTCCTCCTCCTGGTGAACCTTGCCTTCTTCACGCTGTTCATGGGCCCTGAGCTCTGCTTCTTCTGAATCACCAACAGGGAAGTGAGCCGGTATCATGGGCCCCTCAGCCTAGTGGACCTGCTGATAAAGTGGCCTGCACTGAGGAGTGGCCTGCACTGAGGAGGAGGGATCCTTACAGTTGTCCAGGGTTCAAACATCCACGAGTTCCTAAATGATAGGTCTGGCTTTATGTGGAAGGACCTCCAGGTCAGCAGCAGCAGGATCCCCAGAGAGGAGTGCACCACCTGCAGGAGAGGGTCTCTGTCGCAGCCAGCTACATAAGGCACCCGAGGTCAGGGATCTTGGTGGACATGCCTGCAGGCAGGGCTGATGGAAGAGGCTGGTACAGCAGGGTGATTCCTGGGAGGAGTGGGAGCATTGCAGGCCAGATGGATGGGTGTCTGATGGTCTAAGAGGGCCCAGCAGCGTGGCCCGCGACTGTGCTTGCTCAATAGACTGCCCATTGAGGGAACCTGTTGCTCTTCTGATCCAACAGTAGTCAGAAGTGCAGAGGAGCTTGGCAATCACCAGCTCCCCTGGAGACCAAAAGCTAAACTCTGTTTAACCCTTGTGACGTGTGGCCGGCACACATGACGGAGAAGGGACTTGGGGCCAAGAAGGTTGGTCAAAAGAAGGCCTCCAGGGTAAAGAGACCCTACCCCCACTGTCCCCTCTTGGTCTGAGCTTAGTGCTCCTCCAGACTCTGCGCTGCTTCTTTTCCCACACCCACCACACAATTTTCTCACCACTTCAAAAAGTCATTCTGAGACTGCTTTCCTTTTGGTTATTTAGGCCGTCATTCTACATAATATCTCTATGGATTCTACTTGACATGACTGTAGCCATCCAGAGTTGAAACAACCATCAATTGCCCCCAAATAGCTCTAGTCAATTTTTCCTCCATAGTTCCCACCATACTATCAATTTAGAAAACCGTTACAATGGTCCCTGAAACTGTCCCACAGGATTCTTGAGCCAGTAATGGTACCTGACTGTGTGTGATATTACTTAGGTAAAATAAGTTCATTTTGTTTGGGAAGAATTCCCTTTCATCCTAACCAAAGCATATACATATCCTTCTCTCTAAACCATATTGAAAGTGTGCAGTATTCTTCCTGTTGCCTAGCATCATATTTTACTTGGGACACCCAAAGCCAGCACTGAGCAGCCCTTTGCTGCCAAACCAGCTCGATTTCTTCCACATACACTACATGTTATGCTCAATATTTAGACACATTAGCCCAGTCTTCCTGAGGTTCTGTAGCACCCCTGAGTTTCCAGTTTCATCAGGCTGCATGGGCTTCATGTGGAGAGAGGCGGACCCTGATCTAGCTTCACCTTTGGATCCCTGAGCATCACAACAGACAAAAGGGGGGGGCTCTGGGCACCATACACTGCTGTAGGGGAATCTTTATCCTGAACTCATTGAGGTCTCTGATCCTCAGAACCCCCCGGGGTGTCCAGGGGAGTCAACTCTGTGAATAATCCTGCTATCAGACATGATTGCTCCTACTTTTACCCCATCCCTGGGGTCAAAACAGGGAGAAACCCCTAGCTTTGGTGCCCAGTTGCTCTGTAGCAAGGGTGCCTCCAGGGCACATCTGCTGGATAAATTGTTCATTAATAAGATTTCATGGGATGTGTGAACTGGCCTATTTCATCTTTACATGCACAGGAATATTGCATATGTTCCCTGTGCCACACCAAATACCAGGAAAGAGAAAAGTGCAGAAGTTCCATTTCCCCCACATCTTTTGCTTTCCTTGGCTTCAGTTACCTGTGATCAGCAAGGCTCAAAAAGTGTTACTTGTCTTACTCGCAGAGACAAAGACTACATTTGCATGAATTTTATTAGAGTGTATTATAACTTCCATTTCACTATTATTGTTAACCTCTTCTAGTGCCTGCTCTAAAGTGAGCTCTTTAACTATGCATTGTATAGGATAAAGCCATGTATCCAGGGCTCAGTACTCTTCATTATTTCAAGTGTCCACTGGGGGCCTTTGAATATATTACATGCAGAGAAGGAGGTCTACTTCATGAGCTGTCGGGGGCCCAGATATTCTGTATTTGAAATGTCAGTAAAGCTGCCATTCCTCATTTAGCTTGAAGTGGATCTGATGGAAAAAAAAACAAAAAAAAAAACAGAAACAAGCTCTCCACAATAATAGCAGCCCACAGGCTCGAACATCATACAGATCTGAAGTGAGGCCTATCTGAAGGAAGATGTTATTTGGGTTTCAAATACATATTGGATACAGAAGACAGAAAAACTTTAATAACCTGAAAATTGATGTACATAATAAATCATTCTCTGGGTATTATAATCAATTTGCCATGCATATTTTAATTGATTTTTGTGGTTAGTAAAAAATATGCAGGTACAAATGAGTCATGTGACTTGTAATTTTCTCTAGGATAATGCTGGCTTATGCTCAGGGACTCCTTAACCACCCAGTGGGTCCAACCTGACTGGGACACAGACCCAGAGCAGCAGCTGCCAGCTGGAATGAGACTGTGGGGAAAATTCAAGTTGCCACATTCCATAGTCACCCAAGCTGGGATCTGACTGAGCGAAAAAAGGCCACCATTACTCCACCCTGCTATTGAGAATGCTGTCCTTCTCAGCAAGGGACCCAGTGTCCCTATGGGTACATGATGTCCCTAGCAGGGAGGTGACCCCAGACACCATTTGCTGTCCTCATCACTTTAAGAGAGTTCAGTTCCTGGAACCTCACTCTTACATAATTCTCCTCCTACAGAAAGCCCAAAAATCAAAATATTTTTTAAAACACATGATTAAGATCACCACCCTGAGAGTCTTGTCATACCTCTGCCTGATTCTGAAGTGAGTCAGATGTAGAGTAAGATCCTCCCAGAGGAGTTTTTGCATACAAGGTCTCTTCTTCCCTCTTATACATTCCGTCTCATTCTTTTTGTGACACAATCATTACTTGAATAAAGGAGTTGCTTGTGTTTCTGAAGACACATAAAGCACATCATGCAAAGCAGAGCAATTTATCCTGAGGGGGTGTACTTTATTGATTCAGATGGATTCCTTATTCTGGATTATGTGTTATGTCTGTATATGACCAAAATTAAATTTTGAACAAAAATTTTTAAAAGTACCCATTAGAACCTATTATTCTTGTTGAAACCCATGAAGCTATTTTTTAAAAGGATCACCTCTTGCCTCCCGTAAAACCACCTTCTTTGGAGGTGGAGGAAGTTAATTAATCCAAATCAGTTCCTCTATAAAGCATACTGAAGAGCACAATGATGGCTGTAAAAGGTCTTTTTTCTGTGATTGGGAAGATCCTATTGAAAGTTTGGAAACCAAATTCAAAATCTATTCTAATCAGTCAGCAATTCAAAAACAGGTTGCTTTTTCTCCCTTTTTAGTCACCATGCCCAGAGGAATATATATTTTAGTAATGTTACTTTATCTTTAGAACCACAACTTACACAAAATTCGATCCACTTTTTTAAAGTCTCAGAACTAGTTACTCATGGCTTTGCAAGACTCACAGGTGATTAGAATTTGAAGATTGAATGAAAACCCATCAGAGGCCAGGCTTGTCTGGGCAGGATTAGATATTTTATTTAGATATGTTTCATTTCCTAGGGAATAATTTGCATATCTTTCCAGCCACACTGATCATTTCAAATCAAAGACACATCCAGCTCTCAAAGCATAATGTTTATTAGACAAATTCAAAATTACACACCTGAACATAGTGAAAAAATACTCAGTTAAACCCTTTCAAATTGAGTTTGCCTGGAGTATTGCAATCAAGCCCCCAGGACTTCGGGAGACAGCCTGAAAGACAGATCAGGATATTTCTGTAGGAATAGGGGTCTCACTCACCTGTGATGGGGAGGGGAACCCTACACTTTTTCAGATCTCACTGTCTGAAACTGCTCAGCAGTCATTGAACAATGACGCCCCTCCCATCACTGATTGGATCCTGTGTTGATGTCATTCCTCTGAGCCCTCACTCTCTTTCCATAGAAGAGGAAGAAAGCAAAAATGAAAGTTCTGTTTCATCTCCTGGAAAACTGAAACACCAAGACTCTAACTAAACATGTCTTTAATTTCCTCATGTGTTCATGTGAAGAAAAAAACACAAATTAACCATTGAATACAGCTTGAAGCCACAAAAGTTAGGGCTGAAATATTTTTGTTCTTGGATATCCATTTCTCTTTCCTGACACAGAGGAATGCACAGAAGCACCCAAACCTGGGTCTGCACATTTAGTCCTCTTTTCAGAGTATTCCAGACAAATGTGCCTCAATAGGAATTGATATTTCAAGAGAATGAGTTAATTCATGTACGAATTATTTATTTTTTCCTGTAACATGGGCTGGGCATCTTGGGTATATTGGGAAAACGAAAGGTTCCCTACAGGTGTTTCTGACCTGAACATCTGTGTCCAGAAATGCAGGTATGGAAAAATGCCCATCCCGAGCTGTTCTGCTGAAATACTCTAGATGGGAAGGGCTCCAGGGTTCTGTCTCTGTTCAGACTGCAGAGCTGAGCAGAGGGGGTATGCGGATGCCCCTTTCTTAGGTAATTGGGTCTGTCAACCAGCACTAGATATCCCAGTACCTGCTAAGTTTGGAGTCTTTCTGATAGACTCACTGATAGACTCATGCTTCTGCTTGGGGACGCTCCCCCTTAGCCAAAAAGATACTTTCCAAGTTGAGAAACTCAGGCTCTTAGCTCACCCTAGCAGAATTTGTAACCCACTTCATTCTTACATACCATCTATGGACCCTGTGTATATCAAATTCAGGAAGTAGGATTTTCTGTCAAAAATAAAACTTAGATGACCACTAGGCCTTCTGTAAGCATATGTACTATACTTGCCTCCCTCCCCCATGCACACAAACACGTGCTTCCCAACTTGGTCTTTAGGTATAAATGATGAACCATAGCATATGTTTAAGGTGTATTACTTGATACATTGTGAAATGATTACCAGCAATGTATTTATGTCTGTCACCTCATGCATTTATGATTTTTTCCCTAGACCTAGAATTAAGAAACTTAAGATCTTCCCTCTGCATATTTCAAGAACATGAAGCATACATGTTGCCCAGAGTCACCATGCTGCACATTGGATATCTAGAACTTACTCAACTCACAGAACTAAAACCCCACACCCATTGAAAAATTACACCTTGATTCCCCCCATGTAACAAACACAGCAATACCCTGCCCTGTGGCCATCACCACCAAGGACACTTGAATGGCCCCTTCTAGGAACCACTGTGTGATGACGTCATGATCTTCAAGGGGTAAACATATTCCTCAGTTCCAGGGTGCTCTTGGCCATGCATTTATGAGTATATGAATGGCAGTGGGCATTTCTGCAAGGAAAATCATAACGTATGCGTAAATAAGTGAACTGTAGAAATCATTTTGACTCCACCAGGATGCTCCCTGAAGAGAATTTCACTGGGATGCAGAAGTGCTAATTGAAACCCAGAGAGCATTTCACAACCATTCTTGCCTGGGTAGGGTGATCATCAGTGCACTTCTTCAGTGTCACTAGATTGAAGAACCACCTCTCCATGTGAGCAGGTTCATTTCATGTCGCACACTCTAAACTTCAAACCCAAAGCACTGAGAGTATCAAGTGGAGGGCATCTGATGGAGTCTAGTACGTACACTGCGGCTCTCTGCAAGTCCTCCAGCAGATCTGTGCTGGGGCCCTAGGCACTGCAGCAGGACTCAGGCTTGGCTCTGCAAGATGTGCAGCACCTTAGTCTAGAAGGGTCCAGTCAGCCAGGCAGGCATCAATGGTGCACCCATGAGGGCAAGTAAGGCCTCAGGTGGTGATGGTGGTGATGGTGATATGTTGCGTTCAGCCTCCGAAAACATCAGGCTGTATATGAGCGCCAGGCTGTTCCAGCCACCATTGTTCACACTGCTGGTGTCCAGATGCCCTCCGTGGTGTACCCCTCAGGCACCCACGCTGCATGATTGGACATGGGAGGGCTCAGAGAATAGGGGAAGCCAGGTGCCAGAGCCCGCAAAGCCAGGTTTGGGGCCCCACCACGGGCAGCACCACCTCAGTTGCCTTGTGGGGGTCTGTCCACTGAGGCTTGGGGCAAACCAGTGAGCGTCGACGTTCAGCCTGCGCAGTGGGAGGGCCGCTGTCCACCCCTTGCAGGTAAGGCAGGCCAGGCAATGTGGAACCCACGCAGGTGGTGGGCACCTAGAACAGGGACCTGGACACGGTAGTGGCTGCAGCTGCTGTGGCTGCAGGATATAAGAAGCCGCAGGACGCGCCATCTTAAGCAGCTGGTTCCTAGCTGGAGAGGGCGGTGTTGGTCTGGTTACCAGCCCTTGGCTTTCAAGGTTCACAGGAGCTCAACTTGAGCCCCACCTAGACCACAGCAGCTTGCTGGCTGTCAGGGCCTGTCCAGGTCAGTGAAGAGCTTAGGTCCTCCCAGCTCAACAAGGCACTCCTTAGGACAGTAACCATGGCACTAAAGGTCCATAGGAGCTCTGAAGGGATGCCAGCCTTAGGACCTGAGCAGCAAGAAGTGGACAGTGGACCAGGGGACCCATCACTACAGCATGTCAAGCTATAGCCCCTGCAGTTGCTGGTGCTGCTGGTGCCATGCTCTCCATCCTGAAAGCAGGAGGACAAGGATGAGGAAGAGATGGGGAAGGCCTTGGAGAGCTTCTTCAATGGAAGGGCCCCAGAGACACCCAGCTGCAGCTCTGGGCTCAAAGCACTTGGGCAGACACCAGGCCATCACAGTCAAGGCCATCCATGCTCAGGTGCTGCTCTGAGCTAACTACTGGCTCCTGGGGTGAGAACTGAGCATGGAGACTGGCCAGAGGGAAAGATGATCCTGGATGCTAAGATAGGCCTAGGGTGCCTGCAGGAGAGCATCAATGAGGCTCATCCATCCTGTCCAATGACCTTGAATAAAATTATCCAAATAGTTATGCTTTTAAATCGTGTCCATGCCAAATCCCATCAACACATAAGAAGTTTAGAAAGATCAGATGACAAACAACCCATCATAGTACTTGTAAGATGTGAGTACACAGTATGTTGAGTATGATGCAAAAAAAAAAAAAAGACAGGTATAAGAACAATCTAGACCATGTGTGATGTACTCCTTCAGTCAGGTAAACACTGTAGCCTGTGTGGCTATCTGCCTGCTCACTTTCAGTTCACATCTCTTATATGCCTCAGCATTGTTTAGCCATGGTTTTCTGGTTTTGTTGAGTTTTATTGAATTTTTTTTCCTAGCCTTATGGTGATTTTATTTTATATCTTTCTATTACCATTATTCTGTGCTAATATGGGAAAACTCCATTTGGAGAATGTAAATTGTTTTCCAAATGCATGCCTTTAATGTCTAGAGAAGAAAAAAAAACAGAGAGAGCCAGACAGTACCCAGCATTATGAAAGGCCTGGTATGTAATACACATCAGGAACAAGGGCCTTAAACTTAGGGTAGGGTATAGGTTGCAGCACTCAGGAGGTGCCTACCAGAAATCCACCAAATGCAGGTAATGCTACAAGAGGACAGCCTCCACCTGAGGGGTCTGGCAAAGAAGTAGCATGGCCACAGGAAAGGCAGTCTCCAATCATGGCAGGGGAGGTGGAGCCTTCAGAGAATAGGGTCAGGCAGGATTGTGGCTGAGTGTCCGTGATTCTGCAGCACCACTGCGAGGTCATGGAAGCCTGTGTTAGAACTGTCAGGTCTCCCTTGTGGAGGTCCAGAGTGGCTGGGCTGTAAGAAAGGCATCAGGGACCAGAGGAGGTATGTAGTGCTTGTGTGCAGCTTTCAGAATTTCTTAGCAATTTACCTAAGGAATTTGTGAGCACTGGAATACTGATGGGCCCAGTACTGAACACTTACATTGGACAACACTGGCTTTTAACCATATCCACACATGATCTTCTCTATTGATATTGTCACTCATATTACTAAGAAACAAAATCCCCAAATTCCATGATATTTTTACACAACATTTCATTTCTACTTTCAGAAACTTCCAGTGTTAGCAAACCTCACAGTGCACGGCTCTTTCGTCAGTGTGCCCTAAGTGCACTTGACTGTTAGATGGACAATTATACATTCAAAGTTAAATCCAGGCTTTCTGCCTCATCACCATGTGCTATGTTTTGCTATAGCATTATGTATTTAAATACATAAATATATAGCAGTGTATCTGTGTCTGTATTATAGACAGTACATTATGTACCCATGTGCATAAATCATTCATGATTTAGATATAAATTTCTTGTTCAAATTTAATATTGATATCATTTTTAGATTTATAACTATGAGTGTCTCTCTTTCTCTCCCCTCCTCCATTTCTTTCACACACAGACACACTAACTCTTCTCACCTTCTACTGTGCATGCTCACAATGTGCTGCAACTCCTGGGGGTCACCCAGTATATTAATCTGTGTAAATAAACAGAGGTTTATTTATTCTTCCCCCTTTTTTGTAGTATTTATCTTTGCTTGGCTTTAGGTTTGGGTAATGCTGATCAGATAAAATGAGTTGGAAAGGGTCCCCTTCTCTCCAATTCCTTGGATGTTTCCCACTGTGCAACTGTCATATATACCTCCATTGTCTTGCTGACTCTACCCACCAGCTTTCACCTCTTTATGTGCAAAATTGTTGTTAGTCTTCATGTTTCTATTGTTTAATTATCTTTATTTTAGAATAATTATCACTCAATTTTTGTACATAAGTGCATTGATAACTTTCTGTGATGTCTTTGTCCCATATGAAGTTCTGGTGTGTAGCTTTCATTGTCTGTGTCTGTAGGTGTGTGTGTGTGTTTGTGTGTGTGTGTGTGTGTGTATGCACATGTTTGTGCAGTGCTTGGGATTGTGACCCAGACCACACACATGCTAAGCAAGCCAAGCTACATCACTATCTCCCATGCTGTTTTGTTTTGAGTTTGGGTTTGTTTGTTTGTTGTTTTTTTTTTGGGGGGGGGGGGATTTGAGAGAACAATTTGTTATAATGAACCAGAAATTCAAGATTCCACTGAAACTGGAACAGTTGAAAGAATATGGTTGAATTTAAACCTTCAAGAGAAAGAAGGGAATCAAATAAAGTTAACAAATGGAGAAGCCCAACAGTGGTCTGAGACAAACATGGTAACTGCATTCTGACATGGGCAGCTCCTGATCCTTGCCAATGGTGCCTCTCCTATCCTCCCCCACCACTCCTCTCCCTCTGCTGTGGTAGTCAAACCAAATAGCTTCTTCCTCTCAATTGCAGGTATAAGGCAACCCCATCCCTTTGGATATGATGCAAAGCCAAGAGGCAAGCTTAAGAATCTCATTTGAGGGTGGAAAGTGCACGTACCCCCAATCCAGCATGCAGGTTACCAAAGATGCACCTGTAGCAACTTCCATCAAAGCAGATACCATGTGTAACCTCTTACATGTTCCTATAGCAATGTCATTGTTCCCAATTTACTACATCGTTAACAGTGAAGCAAAACATTATTTTTCAGCTCCAGATTTTCTTAACACTTCTAAGAGGCTATTAAACAGGATGTATAAAAGAATATTATCTCGGAAACCAAAGCATCAAGGAGGAAAACTGGCTCTTTCTGGAACTTTTTGTGGGGACACAGAGAATGTCAATGTATGATAAGTGAAGGGAGGCAGAAGTAGACAAAGCGTTCTACCCACAAGGCCAACACATTCATGTACAAAGTCTGGATGAAGGGAGAGGGGAACATACAACATACAACACAGTATCAAAAAGTAAAAGGAACACACCAAATGCACAAGCTGGTGACAGGTGAGTCCATAGACCATTGAGATAGGTCCTTCCAGCATCAATCAGGTTTTTTTCTCATCTGTTATCTCAAGGTTATATATAGATGTGGTGAGTCTCTCAGAGAAGGAGAGGCAGGCAGGCTTCAATCGTTGGTTTCTGATCTGCCTGTGCCATGTAGGCATCCAACTCCACATCCAGGTGTCCTTTAGTTTTCAACATGTACGCATCCAACTGGTTGTCCAGCTGCTCCTTGGTCAATAACAAGGCAAGTGAGGGCACTTCTGCCCCATCCACCACCTTAGCCTCCAAAGCCCCCTCTTCCCTGACCTATCATGCCCCAACCTCTACCATTGATTCTGCCATGACCCAGGCTCCACGCCCTAGGCTCCCCCTCTCCTAGGACCTCCATGACCGCCAATACCACCTCTTCTTAAACCCATTCAGGGAGCTATGACTCATCTACCTCAGAGCAGGTTTTGATCTCGAAGCGACATCCTGCTCCTAAGTAGGATTCCGGTGGCGTGTCCCTCATGTAGTCCTCCTCTGGATAAGCCTCTCTGGATTATGGGCAGACCTCATCCTCCAATTGCTCCCCCAGCAGGGCCCCTCCATGTCAGCCTGGCTGTGCCTGGATGTTACTCTTACCCAGGTGCTGCTTTAAGCTCTGCAAGAAGCAGATATGATGACAAGAGACAGAAGATGTAGTTTCAAAGGCAAACAGAGAAAACCTAAACTTTGGGAAACTCAAGGGTTGATTTTAAGGACAAATATGAGGAAGGCCTAGAGCATCACCGAAGCCAGGGAAATAATACATCCACATAAATTATAGGAGTGTATCACATTTATAAATATACTTGTCACTTAGGAACATGTGAATATAGATAATTAAAATACCACATCCTAAGAGAAAAAGATAGAAGTACATATGCTTCAGAAGAAGCAAAAATAGACATTAAATGTGTTAAGTGTTTTAACATCAACTTGATAAAGATCACTGGCCAAATATACTGAACGAACAAAGCTCTCAGATAGAAACTGCATTTAAACACCTTAATTTTTCTCAGTTTCAAATGATCATTTTTTTTCCAATTCCAAGTGAGTACTTCTGAGAAGTTCAATCACTTAAGAGCCCATGAAGATATTCCTCTATTATATCTGACATGGTCAAGCTTAATGGAATGAAAAAGAAGAATACTTAACTAAGTTAATAGAATCCAAAACAAAAACAAACTAAAAAGCAGATGAAAAGAAAGTGAAATGGAGCAAATCAAGTGCCTCTTACAGGCCAGACACAACACTGCTGGCCTTGGACTGGGCAGCAAGCCTTTGCAGCCAGGGTATATTATGCTACTGTGCTGCACCACCCCTGTATCAATGCAAAAAAAAACAAAAAAAAAACAAAACTTGAATAAAAGAGAGGGAGTCAGGAGTCTTTTTAAAATGCATCCCACCAGATAAATATTTTAGACAGTTTATCATAAAAATCTTCTGATATGGGGTTTGGAAACAATCACCCAATTTGTTTTGTGTACCACATTAAGATGCCACTAAGAACAGAGGTCTGTAGCCTTCTGTGGGTATTTAGCTTACAACAGGTTTTTTTGCATTGGACCCCAGGGCCGTTTAAGTAAGATTAGGAAGGAGCTGAAGTTGTTGTTGGCTGTCTCACCACTCATTTAGAGACATCTTGGTAGTGCTTTTTTTTTTCTTTTTTTATTTATATATGACAGCGGAATGCATTACAATTCTTATTATATAGAGAGAGCACAATTTTTTATATCTCTGGTTGTATATATAGTATGTTAACACAAATTTATGTCTTCCTACCTGTACTTTGGGTAATAATTATCATCACATTCAACCCTCATTAATTAGCCCATGCCCCCTCCCTTCCCCTCCAAATCCTCTGCCCTATCTAGAGTTCGCCTATTCCTCCCATGCTCCCTCTCCCTATCCCACTATGAATCAACCTCCTTATATCAAATAAAACATTCCACATTTGATGTTTGGGGATTGGGTAACTTCACTTAGCATTATCTTCTCTAACTCCATCCATTTACCTGCAAATGCCGTATTTTATTCTCTTTTATAGCTGAGTAATATTCCATTGAATATATATAGCACATTTTTTAATCTATTCATCTATTGAAGGGCATCTAGGTTGGTTCCACACTTTAGCTATTGTGAATTGTGCTGCTGTATATAAACATTGATGAGGCTGTGCCCCTGTAGTATACTGTTTTTAAGTCCTTTGTGTATAGACCGAGGAGAGGGATAGCTGAGTCAAATGGGGATTCCATTCCCAATTTTCCAAGAAATCTCCACACTGCTTTCCATATTGGCTGTACCAATTTGCAGTCCCACCAGCAGTGTATGAGTGTACCTTTTCCCCGACATCCTCCCAACACTTATTGTTGTTAGTATGCCTAATAGCTGCCATTCTGACTGGAGTGAGACGAAATCTTAGAGTAGTTTTGATTTGCATTTCTCTAATTGCTAGTGATTATGAACATTTTTTCATATATTGATTGATTGTACATCATCTTCTGAGAAGTGCCTCTTCAAGTCCTTGGCGGATTTATTGATTGGGATATTTGGTTTTTTGCTTGTTTGTTTTTGTTTTTGTTTTTGGTGTTTAGCTTCTTTAGTTCTTTATATACCCTAGTGATTAGAGCTCTATCTGATGTGTGAGGGGTAAAGATTTGCTCCCAAGATGTAGGCTCTCTATTTACCTCACAGATTGTTTCTTTTGCTGAGAAGAAACTTTTTTTAGTTTGAGTCCATCCCATTTATTGATTCTTGATTTTAATTATTGTGTCACAGGAGTTTTATTAAGGAAGTTGGGGCCTAATCCCACATGATGGAGATTAGGGTCTACTTTTTCTTCTATTAGACACAGAGTCTCTGGTTGTATTCCTAGGTCTTTGATCCATTTTGAGGATCAAAGATCTAGGTGCTTTTTAGCACAACTTTCAGCACTGATTGTGCAGCCCTGATCAAATCCTGAGAATCAAAGGAACCAGTCGCCTGTGCTCCTCCCAGGGCTGCCATCATGGCTGAGTTGATGGTGGAGGGGCTCAGGTGCACTAGGTGAGTGGTTGGTAAATAAGTAAGCGGTAGAATGCGAGGTTCATCGGTTTAGGTGGACTGCCTAGCCGGTCAACCCGCCAGGTCGTCTGGCTTACCCTCTATGCCTTTACTCTGTGCCATCACAGCTGCCCTCGCCAACTCCTGCTCCGGGTCCAAAACAAAATGGCCACCCCACTCAGTGCAGAGTCCCATGCTGATTTTTGATAGTGCTGTTTGGGTCTTCTTTGTCTTGGCAAATCTTGCTACAGATTCCTTAATTTTATTGATCTTTAGGAAAGAGTGGGAAAGGTAGTCTGAACCCGGGACAGTCAAGAAGGCAGAAGGGGTGAGCAGAGCAGCTGTCACCAGGAGCACAACTAATCTAAGCTGGAGACTAAATTTAACTTTCACTGGTAGAGAAAACCACTGGTCCAAGAAAATGTTAAACTTGATTGTCATGATGAAGACCCATCTTCTGTATGCATATTATACAAGATTTAACCACTTCTCAATTGGATGCAAAACACATACATTTTTACCACTCATTCTTCAAGAACTCCAGAGGGGCTATTTACTGATAAACTCAGAAGATGTGAAAAACCCTAAGGTTAATGTAAATTCACTGTACCTCAGCTTTTCAGTGTCACAGCTGAGCAGCACAGCACAGTACAGGTGTTGCCTGAAGCTTGGCTCACTGCTGCTACCCAGAATTGCAGGACTCTGAGGACCCACATAGGGCTAGCCTGGGAAAATAACAGTTCATCATTCAAAGGATGAGGTTTCCACTGCATGCTTAGGACTTCGGCATTACACTACAGTTGAGTGATCTTAAGTCAAAGTATTGCAAGTCAGGGACCATCTGTATTTATATTAGGTCTTGTACCTTCACCAATTAGGAATTCACAAAATCCACTGGATTACATCCAAATAATCACCTTATAACCTCATTAACACAGTAAGGAAGATACATGAGCAGAGATAGAAGAACTTGAAATAATAAGAATGTATGTACATTTTTAAGGAAAGAAGAAGACCACTGAGGCAAAAAGGTGAGGGTAAAGGGAGGCCCTCTAGCTAGCAATAAACATCCTAGTCAGATCCAAAGTGAGGGAAAAGGTCCAGAGCTCAGATCAATCAGATTAGCATCAAACCAGGGTGTGGGTATTGTAGAGGTGTCAAGCCAAGTGTTCATGAAGATCCCCTTGTGCTCAACAATGAGTGCTTTAGATCCATGGTGTTTAATGCTGGGCTACAGGATTGAACCCTAGGTCTGGAATGGGCACTCCAAAACCAGCCTTCCATCCAGTCCTAGCAGTGCAGGTCCCAAGAACACTGCAGGCCTGAGAGTGGAGGTAGCTAATTGTGAAGACCTGTCCTGGATCCAGCCTACCTGTGGGAAAGTCCAAAACAGTCCTGGGAGCTATGACCCATGCACTGCACCTGGGGAAAGGCTGACCAAGGATTGAGTGGTGTGCCAAAGGGGTCTGGGGTGATGATGTCATACCCCCAAGTCCTGATTGCCCTGTGTTATCACTTGAAAATTGAAGTGTTGAAAGTTAAGCCATAGCCTGGACTGGACTTCCTGGGTTACCCTAAAAGAATGTGCTGATGCTGCCCACCAGTGGCCCTAAATGGAGTCTGAGATGTAGCTCCAGAACTCATGGATGCTGGTGACTGGCACTTGGTCCCTGAGCCTGATATGTACCCCAACTTGTGGAGAAGTGAGCCAAGGCAATGCTGCCAGTCTGCTGGGAAGCAGAAAGAGACTGGAAGAAGACAGTCTAGGAAGGAGGGGTGGTATCCAAGGGCTCATCAGCTGCAAGCTTTGAGTGTGATTGTGCACAGGCTCTGCTTGCCAGGAGAGAGGTCAATGGTGGTTCATAACTGGGATCACTATGAGCAGGAGGGCATCACAAAAAGAGATTCTCCATTGTTCCCAGATGCAGATTGAGGAGTAGTTGGTGGGACACAGGAATTGTTCAAATTGGAGTTGGGACTGGAGAACTGAGGTATTGGGGAGCCAGTGGAGAATGATCCATTTGCTGACTGCCTGTGCTTCCTAGGACCGTGGACTTGGGGTTCTGGACAGGAGCTGTCAGTGGGAGATGGTAATATCACTGCCGTAGAAAGGGGAGTAGTGTCAGGCTGGGATATACCTCAGTTAGTAGAGTGCTTGCCTCACATGCACAAGGCTCTGGGTTCAATCCCCAGAATCAAAAAAAAAAAAAGAAAGAAGAAAGGGGAGTAGTATCATGGCCATGTCCTCAGGATGCACAATGGGATGGTGAGCCAGGTGAGCAGAGGACTTGGCTGTGTTGGTGGGAGAGACACTGGAAGCACTTAAGTTCTGGCCATGGCTATTAGGGTTGCAGTTGGAAGGCACCAGAGTGAGGCTTGGAATGGAATGAGGAAGAGGAGGAGCAAAAGGAGGAGGAGCAGGAGGAGGAGAAGAAAATCAACACACATGGGGGTTGGGGATTCCATTCTGCAGGGAATACTCTTGGAGAGAAAAGGACCTGGTTATGAGGTGTGGGAAGGAAAACAATGAGAGGTGCCATAGCTCTGATCAGGAAAACAGGATGGTGAAACCAAGCAAGGGTAACTCCCACATTAGGACTGGGCCTCAAGGGAGAAAGAGGGTTAGTGGGATGAGGCAGAGGAAGGGAACTATGGATTCCCTCTTGGGTGTCTTATATAGAAATCAAAATCAACTTATGTATATCCAATGTATAGCAGCACAGAATAAATATTTCAATTACAAAAGGGAGAAATGGGCACATAGAAAGAAGAAATGGATAGAAGTCAAGACAAAAACCCGGCTGGGCCAACAAGTCCTCTATCCCCATGCTCAGCATCTGGGGCACATGTTGTCACAGTGGGCTCCAAAGGACTTGGGCAGCCTTGACCCTTGGCATCTCATGTAGGCTAGCTCTATCCTCAGCTAGTAACATTGCCTGACATATATTGCACATTACCAGCATCTTTTAATCCAAGGATTCTCTTCTGAAGCTTCAGTTTTCTTCTCACAGCTGCATGCATGACTTTCTCAGGGCCTACCTATAGGGATTCTCACTTCGTTATACTTTGACCTGCCAGGCCTTCCTTTGAAATCTTGTTGGAAGCCTTCATGACCACCTAACTACAGCATCCTGCATTCCTGCAGAACCAGCACCACATGGTTGAAGCCAGTGTATATCTCCATCTCAAGCAGTAGTGAAGCCTCTTGGAACCATGGCTGTGGCAGCCTTTGGGTGTCTGAGCCTGGTGAAACCCATTCCTAGTGGTTTGTCTTCTCAAAGGAATTTTTATTCTATATTATATGAATATGAATTGCTCATAGGATCTTGCCAATTTCTGAAATGTCCTTAAGTGTTCTCCCCTATTGCCTCTGTGTATTCTTTTAGCTTCACTCTAGTGACAGCAATGCACTAAAAACCACAACTTCCTAAAATCCAGTTTTACTCCAACTTTTCTGACCAAAATGCAAATTTGCCTTCTTCCTTCTGCTCTATATTATCACAGTAAATCTGGATAAGCTGCTAGAAATATCCATACCACTGCCTGAATGCTGTACTGCCTTAAAATTTCCTCCACCAGATTAATTAGTAGAGGAAATTTTAAGGCAGTACAGCCACAAAAACAATGACAGGTTATGTGCACAATGTAGACAATATCTTTACCAGGGGCTGGGTTGCGGCTCAGTGATAGAGCACTTGCCTAGCACGTGTGAGGCACTGGGTTCAATCCTCAGCACTGCATTAAAATAAATTAATAAACAACAATATTGTGTCCATCTACAACTAAAAAAATTTTTTTGAGATCTTTTCCAGAATGTAACATTAATGTATTCTAGTCCCTTTTCCAATAGAGTTCTCCTCCTGTGCAAACTCATGAGCACAGTATTCCCTATCAACAGTCCTATCAGCATTTTGGTCTTCAGAGCTTCCACCAAAACCACACGAAAAGCTTCCTTTAACCATATGAATGCATTAAGGAACTGCTTCATTTAGGGTCTTATAACCCCATCATTTCACCTCAAAACTTTCTTACATTGTCTCATACATGAGCTACCTCATATCGAAAACTATAATATCTTATAATGGTCCTGCTCAAATATGATTTATCCTCAGATGCAAAGACTCCATGGAACCCAGCCTGAGAGCAATGAGAATGGTCTCTGGAGTGGAACTTTGGAGGCTAGATCAATGAAAAGTGTTTGGATAAACTGTGCTTTATTTTGCAACTGTTGGTTTGATGTTTGCTTCTTGCTGGATTCCCTGGAATCCAAAAGCAAGAGAGTCCAGCCTCCAAGTGTTGGCAACTAACATAGACTGGAAAAGACACAATTCTGATCTTGACACTCAAAATGGCTACTTCCAATGTGGAACAGTGCAGAGATATGATCTCCTACTGACACATGGTGCATGGTGTCCCTGTTGCCTGTTGCATCACTGCCACCAACACCCAGTTATGGTCCCTGCTAGACCCTGCACTGCACTGACATTATATATATATATATATATATATATATATATATATATATATATATATATACATACATACATATGAAGGAGAGAACAGGCTACGGATGAGAGTTGGCACCACAGTGCCTGTAATACAGGGAATACACCCCAGTCAGTCTCAAAATATGTGCAAAAAAGTGACAGGTGTCTGTTTTGTTCACAGTCACAACATGCTCCCAACTGTTCAACTATCAGCTACAGTAGTTCACATCCTGGATTGACAGTCACCAACCACACTGTTGCACATCCAGTATCAAAGCCAATTGCTGTCAATCCTGTGAGCCCTGGAATAGCAGGATCTGGAAACTGCTGCCACTCCTGGACCATGCTGGGTCCCATGATGTGCATCATGGGTTTAGGGATCTGCCATCTAGTGGCACAATTTACTTCACCCTCTTGACTTTCATATGGTGGGCACAGTGGGTGCAGAGACTGAGAGCGCCTCTCTAACATCCCAGTAGCAGAGCAGCCACCCACCACTCCAAATTAGCTGGCCAGGTATAAATTCTCATTATAGGACATTTTTCTAAATCAGTAATCAACGTGGAAATATTTTGCCTTGACAAATTTGACCTCAACATGATCACTTCTACAAAGCCCAAGCATCTCAGAAGAATCACCTATCATGAACTGAACATTACTTTGCCTTGAAATGACAAGTGGGCGAATATTACAGATCACAGAAAGCATTCTGGTGGGAGGATTTCTGTGCTCTTAACAAAGGTCTTCAAGGAAGTGAATGGAATCTGCAGGAAGGGGTGTGTGGGTGACAGCATGCCCCTCACTCTGGACACTCCTCCCTCTCCTCAGAAGGCTAAGGGCAGCAGGTGAGGCTCTAGCCTTGAGGGAAGATGTCCCTAGAAGTAAGGTAGAATCCAAGAACTGGAGATGTCGCTGGAGGGGCGTGGCAGGATCTGAGTTGCCCTGAGGTTGGGCTTTCAGCACCACCTGCAAGGCCCTTCCACGTCTAGCATCTCCAAACCCCTTTCCTGCTCCCCCCCAGAAGAGGACTGGTCACGTGCCCAAAATAGCACCCTGGACAAGCACCACACAGCCTGAGAACCAGTACTCAAGACAAAAGATCAATGTGGGATCAGGCTGCAGTCCCACAGTCTAAACGCCACACATCTGCTAAGAAAGCGGGGAGTCCTCAGGAGCTACGAAGTGCAACCCAGCAGTGGACAGTGGGCCTCGCCCTTTGCCCTGGGGACTTTCTCTTCACCAACCGTTCTTCCCCGCGAGACCCCTACCTGCCCTTTCCCCGTCACCTGTTCCATCCATACGTCAGAAGAACTGGACTCAGAGGTGTGCGTTTGGACAACGGAAGTTAGCAGTGTCCTACCCCGGCTGCCTCGGTCTCTTCTCTCCTCTCCGGATTGGCCTCCACCACTTGCTCTGAATGGACAGTCATCTCAGCAAGCGAGGTCGCCGACCAGCCGGCCCTCACGGCCTATCGCCCGCCCAGTGGCCTGACCTGCCAGCCTCCAGCTCTGGGCAGGATCACCCTGCTGCCCCAGCATCTGCCATCAGTTCTGCCTGCAGACACTTCCACCAAGAAACCTGTCCTTTTGTGCCTTGCTGGGCTGGCTGCTACGGAGTCCCTCTCCTGCAGGTGGCGCTCTGCTCTCTGTGGATCCTCCCGCCGCCCTCCTTCAGGAGACCACAGGGAAAAGTACTCGCTGTCCACTGAAGGTTCTGACCCTTTGAGAATCCTCCTCCCAAGCCCAGACCCTTCACCACCGAAGCAGGTCCACCATGGTGTGTAGCCCAGGACACCTGGTCACATACCTTCTTTTTCCTTGGGAAAGCAAACAGAGGTGAGGGCCCAACAGCAACCAGAGGAACTGATGGCATCAGCAGTAGAAGTGGCTGTGGTGGCACAGGACAGGGATGTGGAAGAGGAGAGGAGAATGAAAGAGGAAGAAGACAAGGAAGAGGCAGAGAGCAAAGAGATATGCAGGACAATTTGGAAATGGGCACCCCCAGCAATAGGGGAGTAGCACCCTACTAGCCTCTAGAGACCCAGGAAGACATTGCTGTGTGGAGCCTACTCCTGGGACTCAAGAGAGAAACACCATACAAGAGAGGGACCAGGGGCCTCCAGTGAACTTCTCTGCCAGCCGTGCTGCCCCAGGTGGCACAGCCCTGTTGCAGGTGTGCTGACTTTGGTGCAACCTGATGCAGAGGTAACAGGGCTCCCTGGGCAGCCCCAGACTGCTCCGTGCCTCCAGAGAAGTGGGTAAAGCAAGGGTTGGATGAAGACCTTCTGCCCAGTTCTCTAGGCTCCCAGGAATCAGGAGAGGGAGTGGAGGGGAAAGTCTTCAATTAACCCATTAGGGAGTGCTCTTCCACTCATACCTGCTAGCCAGAGGCCCTGTAACAGAAAGCCACATGCCAGTGACCCTGTAGATACCACTTTAGTGGCATTGAGGTGAGCTGCCACGCCTCCTAAGCATACTGTGTGGTTCTTATGGAGGAAGACTTAGGACCCTGCAGAAGAAGGATCTGTCTCCAAAGAAGAGCCGTATCATGGAGGATGACATGGAGGCCTTGGAGGGTAAAACAGACTGCAGCAGCCTTCACCATAACCCTGAATTCTTTCTCCCCACCTGTGGATCCTGCAAGGACTGCAGACCCATGACTTCACTCACTGATAGATCCCAGATCTATTCTTGCCACCACCCATTGGCAAACCAGGCTGATTGCCCCTAATCCTGTCTGTCCCTTTACCTTCCCCCACACCAATTAGTGTTGAGGTGGGCCTCCCTAGTTGTCTTCCCCTCCCTCCTCCTGCTAACCTCTTCCTCCCTTGAGGCTCAGTCCCAGTGTGGATATTCATGCTGGAGAGTATCATCACTCTACTCACTTGGCAAGAGCTGCTGCACCCCCCATTTCCCTCCTCCCCACACTTCATATCCAGGGGCCTTTCCCCTTCAACCTGCCTCCTGCAGAATGGAATCTCCAACCCACAAGTGTGTGGATTTTCCTCCTCCTCCTCTTCCTTCTTTCCCAGTTCTCCTTTAATCCCTTTCACCAGCAAACATGTTAGCATTGGTCAGCCCCTAACTCTGGAAAGTGAATCTGCCACCTCTAGAGCCAATGCATCTGTGCTCCCGATCCAGCAGCCAACTGTCCAGCTGAGGCCATTGCCATGGACACTACTCCCTATTCTATGGCAGTGATTGTCATAATTGTCCCTAGCTCAAATAGCAGCTCCTACCCATTCCCCCACGTCCATAATCCTAGGCATCACAGGCAGGTGGAAAATGGACTGGTGAGGACCAGACCACTTTTTTTTAGGATCTCCTGCCCCAACTCCTATGGAACCATCCCTTTGTTCCACAAACCACTCCTCAGCCCACATCTGAGAACCCTCGTGAGCAAGAAGGGAGAGTCCCTCTTCACAACACTCCTCTGATCATCTTATTCCCAGTCATGGATCATACAGTGGCCTCCTTCCTAGATGACAGAGACATAACAACCTTAAGTCTGCATCATTAATGCTGTAGATACCACCAGTCTATCAAAGGCTGTCGTCCTCTAGTCTCCTCTTGTCTCCCAGAACAACTCCAGCCCATACAACAGGTTTTTTCCTGGTTATGGGTACATCCCACCCAGTGGCAGCATTGCCTCCATCCCTTATCCACAAATTGACAAGTTCAGCCAGTGCAGGAACCAAGCTCTACTCTCCAGCATCCTAACAGTGCTGCTTGTGAGTAGCAACTGACTGCACAACTCTTTCTCTGAGTAATCCAGAAAGCCTAGTCCCAGCTATGGGCTTAAGCTTTCTCACAGCTCAATAGCTGAGTGGCAGCACAATGCAGCCAGGACATTTGGAAATCACATCACCATAGACCCCATTATGCACACCACTCTACACCCTGCCAATCTTTTCCAAGATCCAGGTGCTGTGTGCATGGGCTTAGCCACAAGGTCTGAACTGAGACATGCCAGCAGGATGACAAGCTCCAGGGACAGCACTTCAATCTTTGCTAGCACAATTCCTGGCCCAGTGGAATTCATGGGAACTGGGGCTCCTACGGGTGGAGGGAACTTTGGGTTTAGCATACCTACCCCAGGCTCCAGGTCAAATTTCAGAGCTCACTGTCAACCAGGCTGGATCTAAGGCAGACCATTGTGAAGCACAGAGGAGAACTTTGTGGACACTCAGCTTGACCCGCCTGGCTTGTCAGCTACCTTGGCTGATGGAAGCTCTGGTCCATTTTCCCTGGCCTTGGACCTGGTTAGGGTGTCCTCTGCTAGTTACAGGGGCTCCCTTTCCCTCATCTGTTTGCCTCAATAGCCATCCTCTTTCCCCAGTGATGTACATACAATCCTATTTTTTCTAGTTCATCTGTGTCTGTTCATGTGTCTTTCTTGTTCTTTAACAGTGGAGGAAGAAGCAACGTGTGTTGTGGGGGGCGGGGGCAGGCGGGGGCGGAGATGTGTGAAGCCCAACATTGCAAAAGAATCCGGTCCCAGAAGGTAGTATGTGTAGCAGCCTGTGACAGTCTGTGGAAAGACGCTGGAGGGATGTCAACTAACAGACACCACACCCTAAGGGATATACTTTGGTCCAAACAACATTACTGTCCCTACTTTTTAAAAATACACATATTAGAATACAATTGGAATACCATGAGATTTTTATACTTAAAAAATACAATTTGCCATGTTTGGGGTAGAGGGCTGCTTATTCCCATTAAACAATGATCCCTTTTAAGAAAATTCACCTATCTGTTCCATTATCTTCCTCATGCCAGATATGGAAAACAAATACCTAAATTGTTCATCTGCTCTGTAAGGCAATATAAAGGTTCCTCAAAAAACGAGGAAGGGAACTACTATATCAACCAACTATCCATTCTTTGATGTATAACTAAAGGAGCTAAAAATCAGCATACTACATGTCTGCAGCCACAACAATATTTATAGCAGGACAATTCACATTAACTAGCTGATCATGAACACATAAATCAATAAGCACAGTATGATACACACACACATACACCCTATACATACATGGATTATTACTCAGCCATAAAAAGAAGGGATGGGGTTGTGGCTCAGTGGTAGAGCTCTTGCCTAGCTTGTGTGAGGCACTGGGTTCCATTCTTCACCACCTATAATTATGACAACAAAAAAATAAATTAAAAAAACATAAGAATAAAACTATGGCATTTGGCAGCAAATGGTTGGAACTGGAGACTCTCTTGCTAAGTGAAATAAACCCAACCCCCAAAGTGAAAGGTCAAACATTCGGGGAATTCCATGAAAATAGAGGAGACATCAGTAGAGCAGAGGATGGGGATTGAGGGGCAGAAAAGGAAAGAACAATGGAATGAGTGTGACCAAACTTCCTGTGTGCATATCTGAAAACATCACAGTGAATTTCACTTTTATTTATATCCACAGGGTACTAAAAATGATTAATAAGAAAAACATCTGTAGAGCACAGGTGAGGGTTCTGGGAGAGAAGGAGTATAGGAAAAGCAGAGATACTGCAAACTGAATTTGAGCAAATTATATTCCATGATCATATAGTTATGTCAAGTGAAACCTAAAAATTATTCCTCATGTTCCTTCCTGTGTCCTGCCTTTCACCCTTGTCTATGCTACACCTCCATGTCCCCCAGGTGGTGTGGATCTGTTATCCATCACTAGGGTTGTGTCAATAATTTTTATAAATGGGTGCAAGTGAATATATACAAAGTGACCTGTTTGGCTTTGTTCACAAAATGTAACAATTTTTTTAATTTTTTTTTAGTTGTAGATGAACAAAACACCTTTATTTTACTTATTTATATTTATGTGGTGCTGAAGATCAAACCCAGTGTTTCACACATGCCAGGCAAGTGTTCTACCACTGAGCTATAACCCCAGCACCCCGTAATGATTTTGAGAGGAATGCATACTTTTGTTTGTGTCAGTGACCCATTCCTTTGTGTCAGTGACCCATTCCTGTGGTTTACTGTATAGTATTCCACTGTATGGATGTACCATAGGAAGTTGATCACCCAAACATTCATGGACGTCTAGTTGTAGTTTTCAGTAATTAAAGGTAAAGCAAGGGTGAATGTCCCTTGAAAGATCTTATAAGAATATACAAAGGAAGAGAAGGGCTACATCATATACTAGAAGTAGGTTTTAATTTTAAGTGGCTGGACTTTCTGCTCTCTGAAGGGATGGTACTACCCCACTAATGGTGCAAAAGCATTCTACTCCCTACACTTTCTCTTTGAGTAATCCAGGAAGCCCAGACTACCAACATGTTGTGTAGTCAAACTTTTAAGTTTTTGCTCTTCAACTGCTATGCAGCTGTATCCTCTTGTGAGCTCAATTTTTGTTATATAATGAGTTTGATTATGACAAGTAAATTTTCATGCAATTATTTGATGTATGAATTTCTTTTATATTTTTTAAATAAAAGTTTTATTGGAAAAAAATAGAACCACCACATACACAGGGAAAAGAGCATAAAAATTCAACTGATACAGAACAACTGAAAGTCACAATTATCCAATGTAGTCTGCAATTACTTTTTAGTTTCTTAAACAATTCCCCTTAATTTTTAATAGTGTTGCTCATTTTTCAGCTGAAACAGCATCAAGTTTTCAAAGAATTAAGAACTTCAAGGAAAGGACCCACTTTCAAGATACTGAAGCCAACACTAAGAGTCAATGGCAGCTCAAAAATATAAGAAGCAATTCTAAAATACTATATGCAGTTAGACAACAGTGTGCAAGTTGATGCAATTAGAGAAAAAAAGAAGCAATTTTAAATATATATATATATATATATAGACACACACACACACACACACACACACACACACACATACATACATACATATATGGCTGGCCACAGGTCTTAGATAACTTAATAAAATGATCAGTAGTAGACAGAAGAATCCCAAGTCTCCTCAATTGAAGGTTAGAAAGTGGGCTTCTTTCCTAATGGCTCCAAACAGGCAAGGAAATATGCTGTTGCAAAAAGCATTAAAGAAGTTCTAATTTTAAAAAAATGAAATAAAATAAAACCAAAACTTTCTGCATCTTCCATGATTAATTCCCTTCAAGGAAAAATGAATAAGGAGGCAAAACAAAATCCCACTGATGTTAATGAAGCCTTTTACTCACATTATTAATTGAAGAGCAATACTTATTATTTTCTATGTTTGAACAGACTTAGGACAGTCCCTGGAAAAGATATCCAGTGGCTATGAGAACTCCTAACATCAAGCAACTTTGAAAGGAATATAGAACTTGAAATTTCAAAATAGTGGTTGTGTGGGGAAAATGAGGGTAGATCTTTATATCTAGGGTTTTAAGAAGTTAGAAAAAAAGTATTAAAAGATTCAATTATCAAAGAGAAGAATTTGGGATGCTTCAAAAAAAACCCACATTTTTATAGAGAAAATTGTAATACTAAATCTTAGGAAGCCTGTAACAATCTACTATTGGTCCAAGTTCAAGACAGAACTGTCCAAAAAACATTTAAAGTCTAAATCAAGTTGAAAACTAGTTGATGAATTTTCACTCCTGTAATAATTTACAAAACATGTTTATTTTGGTCTCTTGCAATTTTTATATTGTATGCATTTTTAATATGAAGAGTTGGATTTTTCTTTCTTCTGATGTTCCTCTGGTATGACTAATCAGAAATATTTTAATTTTAGCTATTTTATAAGTACCTGTTAATCAGCACAGTAAACTCAGGGCTAAGCTATATATACACATCTCATACTCATAAATGGAAAATTTTAGAATGTGAATATACAAAATACTATGTAAGCAACAGTTACCCTACTTGAAAACTTATTTTATAAAAACATCCCCTTCATTGTAACAGAACATTGCCTACTAAAATATCAATAACTATGACAACTTATTTTTCTTTTCAAGGAAATCACAAAACAGACGAACAACAACAAAGTCTAGGGTGGTTTTGCTATTTGATATTTACATCCAGAACTCTGTACAGTAAATAAAGTTTGCATTTAGTTTAAGTATCTTTAAATGACAATTTAAGCAAATAAACTTTTTGCTTCATAATGGTGTATAAGAACCCACCCCACCCCCTTTTTTCATAGCCATAGGGACCTCTTTTCCAGTTCCAAAGAGAAATCACGAAGACAGGATACTTTCTTAAGAGTTTTCTGCACATCATACTAAATAACATGCAAAGAGTTCAACAACATTCTTCTTAAAGATAAGTATTACTCTTTAAATGGGCATGTTAGCCACTGAGAAAAAGTCCACTCAACTATTTCCATTAAAATGCTTCATTTGGTCATTGGTAGTATAAAAGAAGTCAAATAATATAAGATCAACAAGATAATTTATCCACTGTCTACTGCATATAACACCAAGGCCAACCTTCTATGCAATATAGTTATACTTGTTTGGGTTTTTTTTTTTTATCTCTTTCCATGTATTCCCCGTCAATTAAGGATTCTCTTCTCAAGATCAGCAGGCTTTACTGGAAATTTTAACTGGTTGTACACTTCAGAAATAAGGAGATTGTGACTAAACATCTTCCTCATCTTCATAATTCGAACAGTTACAGCATCAATTTGATACGGTCTATCTTGAAATACTCTTTCTGTAATGCTTGCTTGCTCCTTGACCATTTCTTTCATCTGGATTCATTAATCTTTATCCTGAAAAGTTTGTGTTTGAAATCATCATTACAAATGTAACCCATCTTCAATATCTTTGCCCCTTGGATTTTTGGCCAGAACTCTAGCTTTGCAGTGTTCTCCTTAACTCTCCATCCTCTATTCCTTTAGCCTGCTGGATCTCTTCTAAACTGAACTCCTCTCCCTCATTAAACATTAGCAGCACCAGTGTTTGAAAAAGAGAGACCTGAAGTTCTTTTTTACCCTCTTTAAACTCTGTTTTTAGCACACAGTGTCCTTGGGTTTATTGCCACTGAAGTTTTCTGCCTCTAGGTAAAATTTTGCCTAGGTAAAATGTCTTGAAAATTTCCTGAAGTTTTACCATCTCTGGTGGCAAATGGACTTCTTTAGGCACACATGTTGGCCAATAACCCATTGTCAGGATATTCACAGTTAATTCAATATTCCCAGGTACATCCTGATTCTGCATATACTGTTTGAACTGAACCATGATGTCTTTAGGAAGTTCCATGTCTTTAAACATTCCTTCAAGTTTGCTGGTGAAAGCAGCTCCACGTTCATGTTTTAAGTTTGGGCAGCATTGATTTTTCAGCATCTACAGATGCACTCCTCCCAGCTCACAGGTGCTTGGCAAAATCTTTCTTATAGAAGGCCTCAAAAACATCCTTGCCATAGATAAATCTAAATATAACCATAATGTTATCCAATATTTTCTCAAGTTCTTCATCTGTAACTTCTTTGTAGCCTCCATGAACCTTTGAATCTGCATATACTTAGCTGTAAGTTCAACAGGTTTATTTAGTCTTTTGTTAATGAATGTTTCAAAAGCTTCTTTCATCACATTGATAAATTTTTCATTCTTCAGAAAGCAGATATCATTATATGTTCAACCTTAACTTTAAAATCTAGCAATTCTTGAACCATGGTTTTATCTTTTTTTGGAATTAATAACAATAGTGCTCCCAAATGCCTTGATATATTCAATCCACTACAGCAGGAGCATCTGAACTTCACCTCGAACTCTGCTGAAGAATTGATACAGGAGAGATAAATCTTGAATTTGGGTTTCATCAAGATTATTTAAACCTGTTTGAAGAATTGCTGTTAAGTGTTCACCTAGAAGTTGTTTTTCTACAGCAGCAATTAATGACTTCTGGGTAGTCTGCTCTAAGTAAGTAATAAGTCTTTGCTCTTTGTTCTAGATGTTTGTTAACATGATGAAGATAATCAGGAACCTCTCTTTCTTGCATCAATTTTTGGCCTTCAACTATGTAGAGCCAATTAGTTTCTTTCAAGATTCTTGTTCATAGAATCTTGATAAATTTCCAAATCAGAGAACATACTTAAAAGGCTTTGGAGTAAACTTCTTTCAATTGCTTCACCATTTCTTTCTCTCTCCATCAAGAGAAGAATGCCATCAATTGTCTTACTTTGGACTTTCTGATCACTTATAATATGAGCCCTAAATAACTCCAGTTGCATGTCCCAAATAGAGGGTAGAATTAAATTCTGAAGAACATAAGTTCTATCTATCCAGAAACAAAAAAAAAAAATGCTCCTGATAATGATCATTTGCCTACAATGATTCTGCCAGCATCTGTCAATCTTCTTTAGAAAACGAACACTATCCAATGAATCCTCTCTGAATTGATGAATCTGTGCTTTGATGTGATCTTCACAAATCTGTCACAGCTGTTTGTACAAATTTGCAGAAATCTTGTAAGAACAGGGATTTTCTACAGCCTGGTAGAGTTCTTCTAAATTTTACTTAATTGAAGTACTATTCTGAATAGCTTCCACTGCTTCTCTCAGCTTCTGCCATGTTTCATCTGTGTAGTTTTATGGTAATTTAGGTTAATCTTTAAAGTTCTCGATCACTAACTTCTTAGCAGAGCCAGGTTTGCTGTTAGCAAAGCTAGAGACAGTGGTAGAAGATTTGGTTGATTAAAATACAAGACCTAATATAAATCAAATTGTCTCCAACTTGCAATGCTTTGATGTAAGTTTCCTTGACTTTACTGCGGTGCCAAAGCCCTAAGCATGAAGTGCAAACTTCATCCTTTAAATTATGAATTAGTTTTTACCCATGGTAGCCCTATGTGTTTCCTCACAGTCCTGCAATGCTGGGCAGCAGCAGTGATCCAAGCTCCCAGCCAGCACCTGAATCACAAGGGCAAGCGCTTATAGTCTGTACTGTGCTCCTAAGCTATGAGTTGAAAAGCTTTGGTACAGTGAATGCACTTTCCTCTTATTATTTTTTTCAAGTCTGGTGAGTTTAACAGGAGATAGCCCTGTTAAGGGGTCTTGGAGAATGAGTGATAAAAATCTATGTGCTTTGCATCCAGTTGAGAAGTGGTTAATTCTTGTATAATATGCTTAGAGAAGATGGGTCTTCACCATCATAATCAAGTAGAACATTTTCTTGGACCAGTGGTTTTCTGTGCCTATGAATGTAAAATTTAGTCTTCAGTTTAGGTTAGCCATGCTCCTGGTCACAGCTGATCTGCTCAACCCTTCTGCCTCCATACTGCTATGGGTACCTACTACTTTTCCCATTCTTTCAAAGATCAATAAAATTAAGGAATCTCTAGCAAGATTTGCCAAGATAAATATAGATAATGCAGAACTGCATTATGAAAAACCAGCATTGGAGCTGGTGATATAGCTAATGGGGTAGAATGCTTGTTTAGACTGTGTGAAACCTGAGTCACAATCCCCAGCAACACACACACACACACACACACACACAAACACACACACACAATGTTAACTATACACCAGAATTTCAGATGCGACAAAGATATTACAGAAAAATTAACAGTATACTTATGTACATAAATTGAGTGACAATCGTTCTAAAATAATGATAATTAAACAATAGAAAAGTAAGGAACAATATATATTTTGCACATGAAGAGTTTGAAGTGGCAAGACAATGTAGGTATACATGACAGTTGCACAGTGGGAAACATTAAAGAAATTGGAGAGTAGGGGACCTTTTCCAACTCATTTGTCAGGTCAGCATTACCCAAATCAAAGCCAAATAATGGTACATATTACAAAGAAGAAGAAAGGAGGAGGAGGAGGAGGAGGAGGAGGAGGAGGAGGAGGAGGAGGAGGAGGAGGAGGAGGAGGAGGAACAGAGTCAATGCAGATGAATACATTGGGTGACACCCAGGAGCTAGAAAAGGACACTTGTGTAGAAGTAGAAGGTGAAAGACAAGAACAAGACAAAGGGGGAAAGTGGGTATCAGAATTAGACTCCCACAGGAATTGATTTTGAAACTTTCACATTGCAATTTAAAAATGATGCCGACAGATACATTAAAGGATGTGAGGACTGAGTAGATAGCAGGCAAGATCAGATGGGAAATGTAAGCTGAGGGATGCAACCTCTAAGAAAGAATCCAGAGCAGATGCCAGAAATAAAATAGATTTGAACATAAATGAAGCATGCCTTCAAAGGAGTCACCAGTGGGCTGCCCACATGCAAGGGAAGAATAAAGGAGCTTGACAATGTCAATAGAAAAGGTCATATTAAAATTTAAAAGGAAATAAAATGGTAAAGCAAACAGCATATCCAAGTGCTTGGGACAATTAAACAAAATAAATATTTGCAACAGGAAACTTAGAGGAAAAGAGAAAAAGGTCTAAATATATTTCCAGTAATAAGCACTAACAATTGTACAACATAATGATAGGCAACAAACTATAGATCCTGAAATCTCAGAGAATATCAAGCAGGATAAATACTAAAAACAAAATGTACACATAAGTATAATCAAGCTGATGCATACAAGTGAATGGAGAAATTTCTGGAGCCATGGAAAAACAAATCATGGACATAAATGCCATCGATAAAGTCAGAAAAATTACACTCCTAATTTTAAGTATTGTCCACTCTTTTTAGGTCTTGTGTTTATACTTCTGTTGGAATAAATATGTTATAAGCTTTCAGATCAAATGCCAAGTATTTTCCTTTTTATTTTGTACGAGATCACTTTACTGTGTAATGGGGTTATAAGGTGATCATTTGGGTGTAATCCAATGGATTTCGTGAATTCCTAATTGATGAAGATACAAGACCTAATACAAATACAGATGGTCCCTGACTTGCAATGTTTTGACATAAGATTCCTTGACTTTACTGTAGTGCCAAAGTCCTAAGCATGCAGTGGAAACTTCATCTTTTGAATGATGAACTGGTCTTTTCTCAGGCTAGTCCCTATGTGGGTCCTCACAGTCCTGCAATTCTGGGCAGCAGCAGTGAGCCAAGCTCCAGGCAGCACCTGAATCACAAGGGCAAGAGCTTGTAGTCTGTGCTGGGCTGTGCTGCTAAGCTGTGATGCTGAAAAGCTTTGGTACAGTGAATGCACTTTCCCCTTACTATTTTTTTCAAGTCTGGTGGGTTTAGAGCAGGGTCTCTGTTCTAATGCCGAAATCTTTGATCCACTTTGAGTTGAGTTTTGTGCAGGATTCGAGACAAGGGTGTAATTTCATTTTGCTGTATATGGATTTCTAGTTTTCCCAGCACCATTTGCTGAAGAAGCTATCTTTTCTCCAGTAAATGTCATGTGTATGAAGTAAGATTACTTACTATATACAGTCCAGCCAGTGCAAACTTAGGCCAATTTATAGAAAAATTTAAGAAGCATGGAGTTGCCCAAGAGTAAGAGTATGTGAAGCCCCTGAGGACACTCCTCTTGTGGAGAAAGAATGCATTCATGCCCCTGATTGGCCATTTGACGATGTTATGCCACCTTCCAACCAGATCATTTTTGACTGGTTAAGTCTTGGAAAAATTAACTTTCATGAAACACCTGACTGTTTCATTGCTGTCTCTTGCATTTAGGTCTTGGGAGGGCTCCAGGGCTGGTTGTTCTAACATGAATCAAAGGTGGAGCAAAGTATGAAGATGCAGCACAGTCCCTAAGATAAAACTGTTGTGGGGCTTTCAACAGCTAGCAACTCATGTATTTGCAGAAGCATCATCTGAAAATGCAGCTGCACTTCAAAGACTTCGGTGCGCACAGAAGCAACTGCTGCATTCAGTAAGTTGTGGTGCCTGATGCTACTGCCTTGCAAGTGGAACTTGAGATGGGACATAATTGGTTGTAGATATTATTCAACGTGTTTGTGTCCTAGTTGAGTCTGATGGGGCTTCCATACAAGTATTAAAAAAGCAGTTTCACAGGCCACAGGATGGACAGAATTACATCATTTATGTTATGGTTATGATCAACCTACTTAGATACTAGCAAAAACTACTTGCTATTTGGCAATTAAAATGTGTTATGCTTTGGGTATGAGTTGTGAAGGAATTCTCAGAGTGAAGTAATTAGATTATGAGTGCTGTGACCAAACAATGTGCTAATCCTAATGGCTTTGACAGGAAGATTTGAGAGGACTAAGGTATTGGGTGGTAACTACCAGCAGGTGGGTGAGTCTGGAGGAAGAAGGTCAGTGGGGGCAGCCCTTAGAGGTTATATTTTGTCCCTGTGAGCTTTCTCTGAATCTTTGCTTTCCTGCTGCCATTGGGCTGGGCAGCTTTCCTCTGTTCTGCCCTTTGGCCATGATACTCTGCCTCTGCTCAGACCTAGAACAATGGTGCCAACTGACCAAGGACAGAAACCTCTGAAATATCTTTTCTTCCTCTAAGATGTTCTTGCTAAGTATTTTGGTCACAGTGACAAAAAACAATGACTACCACCAAAAAAATTGCATATCATTTTTATCTGAAGACAAAACAATACTCTTTAAATTTTAAAACTTTGGTGAAATTGTTTTCCATACGACATCCCATTTTTATTAGTGTAAACCAACCTGTAGGGTAGTCACACAACACAGACTTCAACAGAGTGTTTACAGATGCCTAGAATATTTACAAATGCTCTTCATTAAGTAGTAAAGTTTTGGTGCTATTTTTCCAGCACATGTTCCACAGTAAAAGAAAGGGCATATATTGGTATTCTTGTATAAAAAGTGTTAACAAATGGGAAAAAAAAGGCAATTTTCTGAGAAAAGACTTGTTCTTGAAATAGTTCTCTTAAACAATTGGGGATAATAGAAATGAGATGTAAAAGAAGCACACAAAGGTCTAGGTTCACATTTTTCTTTTACAGCATTTTAAGTACCATTAAGGTAAAAGGTTTACATTCATTATAAAAATATTGTTCAATCTTATGCAAATGATTTAACACTGATTGCTGCATTGCAAATTTTACTTTGCTCACCTTCAGTGTTTCAACCCCATAAGGTGGCGGTGGTGATGTTCCAGTTGGCACAGGATTGTCCTAGCCACCAAGAGGAAGGAACATGTTTCTGGGGCTTGATGATCTTACAGGTTGCATGCTTTGCACAGGTAGTGGCCAGTACCCTCCTGCCTCCACAGGGATGTCTGGATGAGCCTCATTTCATGCACTTGGTGCTCTCTGGAAGGTCCTCCAGTAGATTTGTGGTGGGGGCCCAGAGGCACTGCGAGCAGGCCTCAGGCTTGACTGTGCAGGCTGTGTAGCATCAGAGTCACCAAGGGTCCAGCTGGCCAGGCAGATGTCAGTGACGCACTTGTGTAGGGCAAGTAAGGAGTTGGGTGGTGGTAGTAATGGTGATGTTGGTATGCCCTGTTCAGTAGCCGCGATGCCCACAGCAAGCTGTACTGGGGCTCCTGGCTGCCCACACCCCTGCTGTCTCCCACAATGGAGCCCTCAGATTCCCATGGTGCACCTTTGGCCGTAGGGAAAGGGGCAAGTAGGGGTAGCACGATCACCAAGGCATGCATAGTGTCAAGCTGGGAAACCAGGGTCTGCAGCCCCACAGCTGGTCACGCTTTTTCTGCTTCTGACGGGGGTCTGTAGGCCGAGGTCTGGGGCCAGCCAGGGTCCTCCCACACACCACCCGTGGGGTTGAGGAACTGCCCGCCATCACGGCTGCCATTGCTGTGGCTGCAGAATATACAAAGTCGCCAGGAGGTGGGCACGACATCATGAACTGTGAGTCTATCTGGAGAGGGCAGCTTGGGACTGGTATATCTCCTCTGCTACTCAGATGGAAAGAGGCTCAGCTTGATGCTGCAGCTGGACCACAGCACCTTGCTGGCCATGGCAGCCTGGTCTAAGTGAGTGAAGAGCAATGGGTCCTCCAACTCGACAAGGCACCCCTGGGGACAGGGATCCCAGGTGATGAAGGTCCACGCACAGCTGTGAAGGGATGTGTGGCATAGGGGCTGAGCATCAAGGAGCTGGCCTGGGTCCAGCCACCTACTGCATGTAGAGCTGTGGCATCCTGCAGTTGTTGGCACCAGCTGGGTCATGCTCCCAGCCCTGGAAGAAGGAGGACAAGGACAAGGAAGAGATGGGGAAAGGGGCTTGGAGAGCCCCCATGATTGAAAGGCCCCAGAGTTGACAGCATCTATAGCCATGGTCTCAAAATGCTTTGGCACATATCAGCCATACACCACTCAGTCAAGGCCTTCCACGACCTGGTGCAGCTCCAAGCTAATTTCTAGTTCCTTGGCCTAGAGAAAAGCCTGAGGTACCCTCTCTTGCCCATGTCCTCAATCATTGCTGAAGATACTCCTGAGAGAGGCCAAAGGCACCTGTGGAAGAGTGCCAGTCCTGAAAAGTGCTCATCATTTCTACCAATTGACCTTGCATGAAATTATACAATATTTAGTTATGTCTTTAAATCTATTTCCATGCCAAAATCCTATCAATATATAAGAAATTTAGAATGATTGATTGAGTGCCAAACTAACCATCAGAATACTTGCATTTTTGTGTATGATGCAAATTAAAAGGACAGGTACTCAGAATATTCTAGACTTTGTGTGATATATTCCTCAGTCAGGCCAAACATTGAGCCTGTGTGGTTCTCTGCCTGCTCACTTTCTATTCATATCTTGATATTCATACCAGGATGTCTTATCTTTGCTCAGCCATTGGTTTTCTAGTTTTGTTGAGTTTTATTGAGTTTTCATCCAGGTCTCGTGGGTGATTACTTTATGTCTTTCTATTCATATTATTCTGTGTTACAGTGGGAAAATTTTATTTGGAGAATATAAATTATTTTACAAGTGTATGTCTTTAATGTCTAAAGAAGAAAATACCAGAGGGGCCTGGCAATGCACTATGGCAGGCAGGGTGTGTGATACACATCAGGAACAAGGGCCTGAAACTTTGCAGCAATGGAGGGGTAGAGCTGGCAGCACTCAGGTGCCTGCCTGGAATCCACCAGATGTAGGTGATGCTAGGAGAGGATCTGGTCAGGAAGTAGCTTGGCCTTGGGAGAAGCAGTCTGCACTCACGACAGGGGAGGCAGAGACTTCATAGAATTGGGTCAGAATATGCAGGATTATGGCTGAATATCCATGATTCTGCAGCAACACTGCTAGTTGATAGAGTCCAGTGTTGGGAATGAAGGTCTTTCAGGTCTCCCCTGTGGAGGCCCAGAGGGGCTTGGCTGTGAAAATGGCATTGGGAATCAGAGGATGGTGGAATACCTGTATTCCACTTTCAGAATTCCTTAGCAATTTACTAAGAAATTTTGAGCTTTGGAATACTAATGGCTCCTGCACTGAACATTCACATTGGACAATATTGGCTTTTAACCATAGTCCAAACTTGATTTTCTCCATTTATTTTTTTTATTAATATTTATTATTATTGATATTGTCAAGCTCCTTAATTCTCCTCTTGTCTGTCTGTGGCAGCCCACTGGTGACTCCTGTGAAGGCATTCTTCATTTATGTCCCAGTCTATTTCATTTCTGCTCTGGATTCTTTCTCAGAGGTTGCATTCCTCACCTTACATTGTCCACCTGATCTTGCCTGCTATCTACTCAGTCTTATTGCCATTAATGTGTTCATCAGCATCATTTTTAGATTGCTATGTTGCTACCATCCCCAGCTCAATCCCTTGCCCATCAGCCATCTTCTGGTCATTAGGAGTTGGTTCTCCTGCATTGTCCATATCAATGTCCTGTGGGAGTCTGGTTCTGATATCTGTTTTCCTTTAGATATTAAAAATTATAATCTATTTCCATCTTTTAAGACATACAGACTTGGGATGTAGATGAACTGACCAGAGTGGGCACTCCTCAAACAACCCTCCACTCAGATGTGGGTTAGGCACAGAATCACTCACTGAGTAGGTCCCTAGTTTTCTATGGAGACCTTCTTGAGCTCAATTTCTTGCCCATTGGCCACCTTCTGGTGGCCACACCTCTCTAGTAGTTAGGATTCAGTTCTCCTACTCTCCTAGGATTCAGTTCTCCTGGTGTCCCAGCTCAACACTGAAGCAGGGCAGGACCTACAGGCTTCCAAGGAAGAGTGTAGACTTTGCACTCTCCTGGAGGGTTGGTCAGCTGTGGTGGCAGCTCTCCAGGGATGCATAGGGAATAAGAGACCCACCTGAGGCCCAGCCCTAGCCCTCAGCCCACTGCTGGGGAAAATCTCCTGCCTGGGGTACCCTCTCTTGCCCATGCTCTCAGTCTAGAACAAATTCATATGTCTTTTCCAAAATAAAGCCTAGGCTGGTCAAATCTGTAAAATGAGTGTGGTATGATTGGAGAGGAAAGAAATGATAAGACATGCAAAAAGAGATTTCATAATGATAAATAGTTTTGGATTTCTATTTCAGGTAGCCCTACATTATAAAGAATGAGGCATACAAAAGACAACTGTAGTATATTTGGAACTCAATATCTATTAGAAATACAAGGTATTTGAGGGCAATTTGATCACAGAAGACACTTATTTTGTATAGCAAAGTACTGAATATCATATGCTACTAGTATAACTAAATGTTTAATCGTAGCTGTCTCACATTCATGACCAACAGATATGCCTTATGAAAGATGCTTAAGGAGGTCTTTCATCAATAACTGAAAGATAGTTCTTATCATGAAAGAATAAATCCCAATACAAGAACAGATACACAAAAATCAAACCTTATCAATAGAGTAAGTCTTATCTTTTGTTAGTATAGGGTCATGTGGCTCCATCTCTATGGCTTGTAGCTGGTGGGGACAACAAGTGAGAGCAAAATGGCTCACATAGTGGTGGCTGGGAAGGAAATAAAAAGAAAGACAAAGGAAATGGGGCTGGAGTCCTAATATACCCTTCAAGGGCATACCTCCAATAACCTCAAATCCTCAATTTAGGAAGCCCCACTTCCCAATGACAACATCAGCTAGTAACCAAGCCTTCAACACATGTTTCAAGATTCAATTGATAATATACATCCCCAATAGAACAGTTTATATTTCCAGTATGAATACTTTAAGCATTTTCAAATGAAATGGCTAATTCTCAAAACTTTGTGCCTAAACTCTAAGCAGCTAAATACTGTTTCCAAGTTGAAAGAAAGAGTGAAGAGATTTTTTTTAAAGTTCAAATTGATATTACTTTATATTTAAAATGAAAATCTATATTGTTACTACTTTCCTAGTAACTTTATTGTGAATGTGAATAATACTCAATTCCCCAATCTTAGTATAGTGAAAAATCTGGTCTTTTCATGACTTTTTGTAATATTGATCATTATTTTTCTATGATGCTAACATCAAATCTAGAACATTTTCTTTCCACTTAGACAATCAAAATAATTACTTCTCAGTATTAACTCCTAAACTATTGCCCACAGCAATGTCCTGCGAGTGAGATGGGCAAATGGTCATGTTCAATTCATCTCTTATCATCAGTATGACAAAAATCAGTTTTTAAGATCAACAGGTACAACAATATCAAAGAGGTTCATGACTGGAGATTTTTTTTCAGGATGCTCATAATATCTTTTTTGTGTCTTAAACATTTAGTTATATTAGTACCATAAGATATTCTGTGTTTGCTATGCAAAATAAGTGTCTTTTATTATAAAGTTGCAC
Organism: Callospermophilus lateralis; assembly: GCF_048772815.1. Taxonomy (NCBI): domain Eukaryota; kingdom Metazoa; phylum Chordata; class Mammalia; order Rodentia; family Sciuridae; genus Callospermophilus; species Callospermophilus lateralis. Next base: position 47,481,647 of record NC_135308.1, read on the forward strand.
TAAAGATACCTTGTAATTCTAAGTATGTTCATTTAGATATTGACTTTCAAATATACTACACTTCCGTTTTGTGTGTACATCTTTTGATGTAGGGTGTGCTAAAACAGAGATCCAAGAACTATTTATCATAGTAAATTCCCTTTTCACATTTCTCAAAAGACTTTTACATGTAAATTTGTTATTTGCTTCTTATATTCAAAGCAGAGTTGATAATATTTTAGTTATTGTCAACTTAATTTTACTTTGATTCTAGATATTTTTAAATCTTATATAGTATTAACAATCTATGATTAACAAACTAGTATTAACAAACTATGATAACTTCTAAATTAATTTGTGAAAATTAAATGTGCTACATATTCATTTCTTGCAAATTGTGCTAACAACATTACATTAGATTTTTCATGAGGATGCCTTCACATTTGAATCCTTGATGACAAATTACAATATAATTTAGTAGTTTTACTCACTGACCACCTAGTTTCTGGAAAGGAATTGCTAAGACTCAGGCAATTACAGCAGCTGAGTTTGTCCATTGCAAAGTTGTAATGCACTAATTTGTCTTTATAATCAATGATGTGTTTTTGTGTTTCACTTCAGTTCATAAATACTGCCTAATGGCACTGCACACACTAGTTCCTTGGACATTTTTTTGATTGTGAGGGCTGCCAGGAAATTCAATCATTCCAGTTATTGTTTTTTGATTTTTGTTTTTCCACTTGCTCAGATAAATCCTACTGGATTTAACTTATCTAAAGTTTTTTTTCCCCATTAGATATCAACTATAGGATAAAAACTAAGAATTGATTTAACTTAAAATAATTATGAGAGCTTGATTTGTTTATTTATTTACATCTTTTTTAAATTTTTTATTTAACTAGTTATACATGACAGTAGAATGCATTTATGCACTTTGATATGTCATATACAGATATAATTTCTCATTTTTCTGAGTGTACATGTTGCAGAATCACATTGGTCATGCAGTCACATGTAAATATAAGTAATAATGTCTGTTTCATTCTACTATCTTTCCTAACCCCACATCCCCTCCCCTTCTCTCCCATCACTTCCCTCTACCTAACCTAAGGTAATGCTATTCTTCCATAGTGCCCCCTCTTATTGTGAATTAGCATCTGAGAAAACATTTGGCCTTTAGTTTTGTGGGATTGACTTATTTCACTTAGCATGATATTCTCCAACTCCAACCATTTACTGGTAAATTCCATAATTTTACTCTTCTTTAAAGCTGAGTAATATTCCATTGAGTATATATACCACATTTTCTTTATCCATTCATCTATTGTGGGACACCTAGGTTGGTTCCATAGTCTAGCTATTGTGAATTGAGCTGCTATAAACATTGATGTGGCTGCGTCACTATAGTATGCTGATTTTAAGTCCTTTGTGTATAAACCAAGAAGTGTGATAGCTGGGTCAAATGGTGGTTCCATTCCAAGTTTTTTGCGGAATATCCATACTGCTTTTCATAGTGGGTGCACCAATTGGCAGTCCCACCAGCAATGTATGAATGTTTTATTTACATCTCTAAGATATATAGACTGGGGAGCTGATCAGAGTTGGCACTGCTTAAACAGCCCTGCACTCAGCTGTGGGCCAAGCACAAAACCACCCTCTGGGTGAGTCTCTGGTTTGCTAAGATAAAATTCCCCCACTCAATCCCATGCCACTTCAGTAGTTAGGATTCCGCTCTCGCATAATATTTCAGCTCATCATTGCTCTAGGGCAAGGACATACTGGCCAAGGAAGGGTCTAGACTTTAGACTCTCCTGGAGGGTTGGACGGCTGCCGTGGCCTCTGTTGGTCAGAGTACAGAGGCCTGGCCACAGTGATCATTTTCAGCCAGTGGCATACCTGCTCACCCAGGAAACTAGCTGGCCTCCTCCTCCCCAGATCTCACTTTGTTTTTTGAGGATCCAGGAGGATAGAAGCCAGAGCACACCTCCTGAGAATGCTGCTGACCGTGCCCAGGACTACTGGCCTGAAACCTACCATCCAGCCTGGCAGTGGCTCCCAAAGCCTAGGAGCCCTCTCCCCTCCACAGGCACAGAGAAGCACTAGGTGCTGAGAGCTATAGGTAAGAAAAAATTGAACCAGCACTGGAGATGAGGCTGTGCATGGCAGGAAGAGGCATCAGTATTGGAAACTGGTGCTGGGTGGGGGAAGGGGCACCCACTGAGTAGCACCTGAATTCTTTCCCTGACCCCAACCCCCTCACCTCTCCATGTCTCATGCACCTGGCATAATGGCCATAGCATGTGGCTTTTAGTGCATCTCCTGGACAAACTGCAGGGCTCGCAAAGGGCATGGTGGGCTTTTTCTTCTTTTTACCCTTGTTAATTCTGGGTCCTGAACAGACAGAAATCTCCTTTTATTTCTGACCCCCATCTCCAGGGATTGAGGTTATGTCCAACTTTGGCAAAAGCTGTAAGCTGGAATTAGAAGACAGAATATGATTCTGTTGCAGAGCCCCATCCCTGTCCACTAGTGGCCTGCATGACCAGGTAACACCTTCCAACCCCAATACTGTCCTTACCCCCTGGTCTGTTCACTGACCTAACTAGTCTGTCCTCCAGGGAGGTGCAAGCTGATCTTTCCTGGAATAAGGAGACAGATGGCCCAGAATCATGGAACTGGCAACCCTATCTAGTGGCCAAAACCTGGCCAGAAGTGGAGGGACAAGGAGGAGAACCAATAGGGCCAGCACATGGAAAGAATCACAATTCCCCTCCCATCATGCACTGCCTGGCTACTGGTGGCAGTGAAAAAAGGGGTGTCCTTGTCCCACACATGTGGGAGCCTTGCCCCTGGGAACAGACATTTCCCAGACCCGCACTCCCATTCCCTACCTTGCAGTTACACATAGGAGGCTGAGGTGGTAGAGCTCAAGCTATCAAAAAAACTGAAAGATCTACAAGGGAATGAGCTCTGAGCAACTCTCTTTGCTGGTCTTGTCTGCACTTTAAGGGCTGCAGGTTGTCTCCTACCCAGGCTCAGGGTGCCCTCCTTCAACCTCACTATCTTCACCTGCCCAAGAGAATCAATAATGGCAGGTTTCTCTCCAGGATTAGTCTGGATAATCCTAGTTAGCCCTCAATAATGTTCCAACTGCCATCACGAGTATTGCTTACATTGTTTTCTTTTTTTTTTTTTTTCACTGTTTCATCTCCTGGTTTTATTAACTAGCTACAGGCACCAAGGTGACAGAGGTAGTCACATTCCCCAATATTTTAGCTTAAGAGGTATAATTATCATAACCTAGCTAAGTACCAACTACATAATTTAACTTATTCTTTTCCAAAGAATTCTGTTTTCAGGGTACCTGAAAGTATGACATCAACATGATTTACAATTAGATATAGATTTTGAGATTAGGACCTATTTTTCCTTCTAAGCCACTTCTAATCACTGTCAATACACATATGATAAAACCAAGTTGTTTTTACAAAAACACGTCCCTTCCAAAACCAAACAGTCATACTAATATCAATATCCTCATTTAGTATTAGTTATGTAAAACAATACCATTTAAGGGAAACTGGGTAAAGAGTATTCAAAATGTATTATTTTGCCAATTTCTTGTGAGACTATAATTAGTGTTTTACTTTATTTTTGGTAATGGAGTTTGACTCCAAGGCCTCACTCACACTGCCAGTGCTCTACCATTAAGCAACATCTCCAGCCCTTTTATTTGAATATGGTGTTATTAAGCTGCCCAGGCTGGTTTCAAACTAGCAATCTTCCTGCTTTAGCCTCTAGAGTAGCTCATATTACAGGTGTGTACCACCACAGCTGGCTCAACGAATTTTAAAAATCTAAACAAACATGTTACTCATAAAAGAACAAGAGGAGCTGGGCATGGTGGCATACGCCTTTAATCCCAGCAGCTTGGGAGGCTGAGACAGGAGAATCGTGAGTTCAAAGCTAACCTCAGCAACTACAATTCACTATGCAACTCTGTAAGACCCTGTCTCTAAATAAAATACAAAATAGGGCTGGGGATGTGGCTCAGTGGCCAAGTGAACCTGAGTTCAGTCCCCAGTACCCACCCCCCAAAGAAAAAGAACAAGAGGAGGAAAACACACAAAGAAATAAAGCAAAATATGCATGTTCTTGGAAGAGAGTTTGAGAGTCACCTGACCAATGTAGTACCTCTGTCAAGGGACTTGTGTCACACAGTGAAAAAGGATGAAGTTATTTTTCTTTTGTTTTTGTGGTAGTGGGGATCAAACCTAGGGCTTTAGGGATGCCAGGGGCAAGTGCTTTACCACTTGAGCTACTACATTCCCAGCCTAAAAAGACTTATGTAAAAGGCTCATTACTAGCTCTGGCAGTGATAAACATTAGTCAACTCTGCTCTACCCAATTCCTAGAACAAAAAGACTGTGAACTAGCTTCACTAATAAGGAACAAAGAGATAGGGAGTATGGCTCTCCAAACTTGTTTTCAACAACAGCAGTTAGAGAACAGTGCATATAATTTACGTCTCACTCTCATCATTCCACAGTCTGCCAGGGCTCAGACCCCAGTCAGGCCTCACGCTCTTACTGGGTTTCATCTTGCGACCTGCGACTGCACTAGCGAGTCGGCCTGGCTCAGGACAAGCCTGTCCTTTTTCTCCTTTTGCAACACCTGCTCCTCCCACAGCGCCTGGTCCACCTGATAGTCCGTGAGCACAACAGGCTTGTACTTCTCGTCGAAGAGCCGCTCACTGGCCTCGGAGTGCAGCTGGTGGGGTCCGACCACGCGCAAATGTGCCGGCAGGTGCAGGAACTTGTCATCCTTGATGTCGCAGTCACGCATCCGGGTGCTCAGTATCCACCAGTGGCCCACGAAGCCCACATCCAGGATTCTGCCGGGGAAGTCGAGCCAGCGGGGCTGCAGGTAGCGGCAGCGGGCCTGGTAGAGGCTGGCCTGGGAGTCGAAGGGCGCCTCGTACACGAGCAAGCAGAACCACAGATTCACGTGGCGCAGACGACCGCGGCCCCGCAGCCAAAGGAGCCGCTGCAGGAAGCTTTCGGAATCGCGGTTGCGAGTGGCTGGCGCTAGCATCCTGGAAGCCTCTGCGTAGTCCCGGAGCAGCGCGCGGGCCCAGTCGCCCAGCCGCGCCCACACGCTTGGCTTCACCGCCACTGCAGCATTTCCAGCCTCAACGCCCCCTTCTCCGTAGCCTGGGGACCAAAATCCGCTTACATTGTTAGGAACTTTTCAGGAAGCACTCCTGCAATCCCAGTGGCAAAGCCAGCCTCAGCACCTTAGAGATGCCATAAGCAACAGAGAGAGAACTTGTCACAAAGTAAAAAATAAAACACAGTCTGGGGGATGTGACTCAGTGGTGAAGGGCCAATTGCGGCAATACCTGATACAAAAACAAACAAATGAACAAAAACCCTTTGCACAATATCTACAGTAAGGTGTTAGGTGGGGAGACTTTTATTTGGCTTCAGGTTCAGGTGGGGTTCCTCTTCTTCATAGGCTATGTTAACCCACTACCTGACAGCACCTCCCACAAGCCAGATTCACAAAGCTTCAATGGCCAAAACCAGGTGTTTGGAGATCAAAATGCGCTGAGGAGCGCATTTCATTACAAAGCCAAAATTCCAGGAAGTAGCCACATTTAGAAATGAGCCTGAATTTCATCCCTGTTATTTGGAATAAACCCCAAGGATTTGATAATGAATGGTTGGTCTACTTCCATTCCACCTCAGATTCCCCAGGGCATTGAGGACCTCAAGTATGATGATGTGAACTTGGAACAAGGTTCTCCAGTTCAAGGACTTGGCCTTCCACAGCAGTGGCCTGACTAAGGCTGATGGATGTCTTCTCTGGGCAAGAGAGTCAGGACAGGAGCCTTTTGCCCTACTTGCATGTGCTTCAGCCACATTACTGTGGGTACCTGACTTACATGGCCCCCAGGCATGCAGGGTGGGATTTTATCTTGTGCCACATGATCATTGAACAGCAAAGACAGAGAGACACTAAGCCCAATGCAGCACCTCCAAGAGGTAGCACCTCTTGGGCTTCAGCAGTGGGCAGTTCTTGGCATGCATTGCTCAGGAAAGCTCAGCATCCTGTCGGGTGAGCACAACATTGGAAGTAGAAGGTGCTGGCAGATATAAAAATAGGTAATATGAGGGGCATTCTCTGACCTCTGTGAGCTCCAGTATCTGTGTGGGTGTCAGTAGAATCCCCCTTTTGTAGACCAAGAAATAAATGCATCTTTGGGGGAGCAGTGTGTGAGCACATCGTGTAACCTGCATTGTGAAACCTACATTGTGTAGCTTGTGGCTGTTGCACAAGAGGACTTTGCTCTTCTGCTCACTACCACGTCCCAAATGCAAGCCTAATCCTGGCTCTCAGTATGTCCAGGTATGTCCAGTCTCATACTCTCCTTCCCTTGATGTCCTCTTCCCTGACTCCACTGCCTGGTGGCCCTCAAGCTCACCTGGGACCTAGCATGGGATCAGAGGAGGTAGAGACTGCTGACTGTCATTACTTGAGGTCCCAGGAACCCTGTCCTCTGCTGGCACCTAGTGGGCAACTTGAGTTCCAAGGTCTTGGGTCAGACAAATGCAGGGTCTGTTTTCCTTCCTGCTCCCCTCCCCTGCCTCTCTGCTTATTCTCTCCTCCTCCCTTCCACTCCACCCAGGCTGACATCTACCAGATGTGGCTGGCCTAGGGACTGAACTGTCTCACTCCCTATCTGTCTGTAACCAGGAAAAGCCAGTCATCATGGGGATGGCTAGACCTGATGGTGTTGCCAAGACCAATCTGATAGCAAGAGGGCAATAGGTCTTAGGAAAGGGCCTGGGGCTGGTCTATTAAGACCCACAGGACATGGTAGTCTGAAATAGAGGGCCAAGTGACCCTTTGACTACAGGAACCATAGGAACTGCTTCTAAACTCTGGGTCCCTGAGGGATGCAGACGCCTGTTGCAGCAGAAGGAACCAGGGTGGGTCCACTTGGCTGGCAGTATCCAGGTGGGCACTGGGTACATAGGGCTGGTTAGTGGGAATGGGGACCATTGGGTCTGACATGGATATAAGAATCTAGTTTGGCTAGATGGGGCAGCAGGGGCCTCAAATCTAGCTAATACATTGGCAGCCCTCCTGGGTTTGGGGATGGCAATGTGTGTAGGGGACCACTGACACTTATCCCAAGACTGAAGCACATCTAGCCTCCTGTGCCAGTCATTTTTGGCACTGGCAGGGTGTCCTGGGGTTTTATGGTCCATGCCATTGGTTGTGTGTCCCTGAGATCCAGACTTAGGCCCCATAGGAGCTGGGAAGCTTTTAAACAGGAAGGTAGCCCAGGGCCAACATTTATATATGTGGACATGGAGATGCTCTGCTGACCCAACTTCTCAGATTTCAGGGAGAGGCAGCCATGGTTTTCATAGCATTCTTTCTCCCACACACCCAAGACCTCTCCCACTGTTGCAGTTATCATTTCCTGGTGTCTGAAGACAAGTCATTATAAGGCTCTCTGTCTTCTCATATGGGCTGACCTCCTGGTACCAGAATCACCTTCCTCTCACACATTTCATTGCTGTAGCCCAAGGGGCCAAGGAAGCTGCAAAGACAAGTATGGCCAGGGTGAGTGGATCCTCTATATGCAGAAGGGGCAGCTTTGTTTTGAGAGGCCACAGAGGGATGGGAGGCATCCTTACATTTTCTCTCTAAACCACCTTGATTTTCTAGAAAGAATATCTGCCTTGAAGGGCCAGGATTCAGCTCACATTTAGATAGAGACCTTCCTATCAACCTGGAGTTCCAGAGGAGAAAAGAGATTGACAAGCACTAGGTGGGCTAGGTGATGTCAATAGCTTGTCTGAACACTGTCCTGGGGACTTTATGGGAGGGTTCAAGGTGAGAGGCAGGGCTCCTGGGTAGCAACAGGGTCTCCTCCACATGCTGATGCTATGCTGGCAGCTGACGGGATAGAGCACAAAGGATGATAAATGCCCTAACCACAGAGGTATGATCTTGAGGGTCACAAGGGCCTCCTGGGTTCATTGGCCACTCACGTGTCTTAAATAGAGACTGAATGCTATGTTATTTTCCAGGTCCCAATATATACATGTTCCCATATCCACCACCCAGTAATGATGACCAGAAGTGACCTAGTGAGCCCAAGACACACAATGCATAGCTCAGATTCTCAGGCAGTATTGGCCTGTGCTGTTTGATGGGAGAATACATTCCATACCATGTGAAGATGAGGCCTTCATCTAAAAGCATGGGTTCAAATTTTGGGGATAAGAGAAATGGACTTAGAAATTATTAGTCAATCCAAGTGTGGTGGTGCATTCTTGTAATCCCAGCAATTCAGGGGCTGAGTCGGGTAGTTGGTGAGTTCTAGGGCAGCATTCCAAAAATAGTGAGACCCTGTCTGAAAATGAAAACTAAAAATACTTCTGTACAGCTTAGTGGAAGAGCACCTTTGGATCAATCTTCTGCACACACACACACACAAAAGTTAATATTCCTGACCTTTGCATAAAGGTCCGTCTCCACACATCACAATAAACACACACTACTTCTTTCTCTGACATCTAATCAGAAAGCAAGGAAAATGACAGAGACAGAAGAACTAGAAACAATAAGTATTAATTTATGTATATTCAAGGGGCAAGGGAAAGACCATGAAGGCAAATGTGTGAGAGAATAGGAAGCCCTTCCAGCTAGCAATGAACATCCTAGCCAGGTTGAAGTCCAGAAAACTTCCCAGGGCTCAGATCAATGAGGTAACCATCAAGACAGAGAGTGGGTTTTGTAGGGATGTCAAGCCAGACATCCATTAAGATATCCTCGGTGCTACACAGTAGGTGCTTCTGATCCACCGTTGCAGGCTTGGACCCCATGTCTGGAATGGGCATTCCAAAACAGCTTTCCCTCCAGTTCTAGCAGTGCAGGCTTGAGAATGGAGCTGGCAAATTGTGAAACATTGTCTCATATCCAGCTCACCCATAAGCAAGTCCAAGCCAGTCCTGGAGGCTGTGGAACTCTGTACTGCATCATAGGAAAGCCTGGCCAGTTGTTGAGTGATGTGCCCAAGGGGATGAGGGGTGACATCATTCCCACAAGACCAGGCAGCCCATTGCTGCCACTGAGCATTGAGGTGTTGGTGAGTTTAATCCCATAGTTTGGGCTTAGCTTCCAGGGTAGGTTACCCAATATGAATGTGTTGGGCTGTAGCTTCCCACCAGGACCCCTACACATGGACTGAGAGGTGGCTCTAGAACTGCTGGGAATCTCTAGACTTGCACTGGGTCCCTGTTCCTGCTATGTACCCCAAGTGGTGGAGACTAGTCCAGGCAATGCTGCCACTCTGATGGAGGTTCCCAGAATCAGGAAGCAACCCTTACTATGGTCTAAAGTTTTTCTGGGAGGCAGGAGGGGACTGTGAGAGAATAGTTCAAGGAGGAGGTGTGGTATCCATAGGTTCTTCTGGTGCTGCAGGCTTTGACAATGATGGCGGAGACGCTGTGTGCCAGGAGGGAGGCCAGTGCCTGGTCCATAACTGGGATCACTATAAGCAGGGCAGCATTCCAAAGGCAAGTTCTCTATTGCTCCCCAGGAGAGCTCCCAGATGAGGGCTGAGGAGTGATTAATGGGACAAAAGCCTGGTTCAAATCGGGGTTGTGGTGGGAGACCTGAGGTGTTGGGGGCCAATGGAGAATGATGCCTTTGCTGGCTGCCTGTGCTGACCCGGGCCATGGACCTGGGGGCATGGACTGGAGCTGTCCTTGGAGGCAGGTGGAGATGGAAATGTCACTGTCATAAAAGGGGGAGTAGTGTCCATGGCTATGTCCTCAGGCTGCACAATGGGATGGTGAGTCAGGTGAGCAGAGGACTTGGCTGTGTGGGTGGGAGAGACTCTTGCAGTAGTTAAGTTCTGGCCATGGCTATTGGGGTTGCATTTGGAAGGGACTAGAGTGGGGCTTGGAAACGAATGAAGAGAAGGAGGAGAATCAAAGCACATGGGGGTTGGGGATTTCTTTCTGCAGGGGGTAGGCTAGGAGGGGAAAGGGAACTGGATATGAGGTGTGGGAGGTGAAAAATGGGAAGTGCCACAGCTCTTCACAGTGAAACAAAGTAGGGGTAACTCCCACATTGGGACTGGGCCTCATGGAAAAACAGGATTAATGGGGTGAAGCAGAGGAAGAGAACAAGGGATTCCCTACTCACCATTACTTGGCAATGGGGAAGGCAGATGGACAGATAGGTTTAGGGAATTCCCACTGATTGCTAGCAGGTATATATAGGGAGTGGGAAGAGTCTGGGAGTGGGATCAGTGTGTCTGTAGTCTCACTATGGGCCCCAGGTAGAGAGCAAGAATGGACAGGCAAAGTAGTTTTGCTGGCCTCCCCAGCTTCTCTTCTCTCCTCCAAGGCCTCCATATCATCCTTCAACTTCTTCTTCTTTGCACCTGGAACCTCCCTTAGCAGGGTGCCTATGTCTTCCTCCAGACACAGAAAAGGCTTGTTAGCAGGTGGCGGCAGACCATCTTGATAGCAGGGCAGCCACAGTGGCAGGGCCATAGGCATTAGCTTCTTTCTCTTTTAGGGCCTCCAGGTAGAAGCTCTTGGTGGAGGACAGCTCTCTGATGGACCACAGGAATGCTTTTGCCCATTCACCCCCTTGCTTGAGCCCTGGGAGCCTAGAGAACTGGGCAGATGGTGTCTCTCCAGCCTTTCTTTGGCCCACTTGTCTGGAAATGAGGAGCAGCCAGGGTCTGGCTCTGGCAACACTGCTGCTTCTGCATCAGCCTGAGCCATGGGCAGCCCCCCAGCAGAAGGTCTATGGGGACTGCCAATGACAGATCCCCCACAAGGGAAGATCTTGGGAAGGTTCTGGGCCTTCTTTTGAAAGGTGATTTCTTCCCCAGACACAGGATTGGGTTCCATATAATTGAGGTCTACCTGGTCTCTAGAAGCTTTACTGATGTTGATTTCTCTGTTCTTAGGGCACCCAGTTCCAGATCCTCCTGTCTATCTATCCCTTGGGGCCCCTCCTCCTCCTCCTCCTGGTGGACCACTGATTCTTCAGGCTGCTCTTGGACTGTCATCTCTGTTGAGCAGGTGTCATAATCTGCACAGCCCAATGGACTTGCTCAACTGGCGAAGGCAGTAGTACTGGTCTGCAATAAGGAGGAGGAATCCTTACTGTTCTAGATGGTCCAAACATACGCCAGTTGGTGTAGGACAGTACTGGCTTTATCAGGTTGGCACCCAGGAGACTGCTGGCAGGACCCCCTGAGAGGAGGACAGCACCTGCTGAAGAGGGCCTCTGATGCAGCCAGCTGATCCAGGCATGTGAGGACTGCGATCCCGGCAGAAGTGCCTGGAGCAGGGCTGATGACAGCTACTGGAGCAGCAGGGTGATCCCGCTGAGAAGCAGGAGCATTGCGGGTCAGGTGGATGGGAGTCTGATGGGCCAAAAGGGCCAGGTGGTTCAGCCCACAGCCACGCTTGCTCAGAAAATTGACCATATCACCTGGTGAGGTCTGACTGGTCACCAGTGACAAGAACAAAGGAGCTGGGCTGGGACACCAGCTCCTCTTGTGACCAAAGGTGCACTGTGGAGTTCACCTCTTGTGACATCTGCCTGGAACGCATGATGGAGCATGAGTATGTGGCCATGCCAAGTTCGTCAGAGGAAGGCCCCCAGGATAAGGAGCAAGGCCCAAGCTCCTTGGGACTCTACGATGCTTCTTTTCCCACCAAATGATTCTCATCTCTTCAGAGTGTTATCTGAGGCTGCTTTCCTATTGGTTATTTAGACATCCATACCACATGACTCCAAATAATACCTGTATGGATTCTGCTTGACATGACTGAAGTCATCTGGACTCATAAATTACCCATCAAAACTACCATCAATTACCCCAGAAGACCTCTACTCAGGTATTCCTCAATAATTTCCAGCATGCTATAATTTTAGAGAACCATTAGAATGGTCTGTATAGCTTCAAAAATATGTACATTTTGAAGTCCCTTTTTTTCTAACCAATATGTATATACATATCTGTCTTTCTGAACCATATTGATGGGATCCAGTATTCTTGCGGTTGCCTAGGACAGAGGTCTCAATCCATGTTAGGCTGGCTGCAATGCTCTGGGCCCAAGGTGATGCAGAATACCTCATGTTTCACAGGTCTCAGTCTATGGGCAGCCAACACCCTTGCTCTAGGCGTGAGGTGAAGCAGAACATCATGGAAGAAGGACATTTTGCAGGAAGCTTCTCAACTCATGACTGCTATGAAACAGAGAAAAAGAAGGACCAAGTGACAAAATATAATCTGCAAGGAGGTACTCCCAGTGACCTACTATTTCCAGGCTTAACCCACCTTCCCCATTTAACACCCAATATAGTAGTACTTTCAAATTATTAATCCACCTAATGGATTATTCATAGATTAGGGGACCAATCTCATAATCTAATAATTTCACCTCTGAACATTCCTACATTACCTAACTGTGGAACAGTCCACAGTCAGATTTTAAGGTACACGAAGGTACACCTATCTCCAAAATTTCACGTGCCATCCATGACCCCCAAAAAGCCTATGAACATCTCACCATCAAAAATACATTCAGCGCATCTCCAGGATATACCTAAATCTGAACAGTTTCAGCATTGTCCAAAACTCAAAAAGTCTAACATCTCTTCTGGGACTCAAACTCTTAGCTGCCAACCCTTGTAGGAATCAAAATTAACTCATGTATAATAATATACAGTGGCATAGAGTAAATATTTCCATGACAAAAGGGAGAAAGAAGAGATGGCTATGAACCAAGACTGAAATCCTTCTGGGCCAACAAGTCCTCTATCTCCTTGGCTCAGCATTTGGAGCACATGTTGTGCACAATGGGCTCCAAAGAACTTGTGCAGCCTTGTCCCTTGGCCTCTCATTAGACTGGCTCTATTCTCAGCCAGCAACATCCCCTGACATATATTCCACATTCCCAGCATCTCTTAATCCCAGGGGTCTCTACTGCAGTTTTAGCTTTCTTCTCACAGCTGCGTGCATGACCTTCTCAGGGCCTACCTATAGGGATTCTCACTTCGTTATACTTTGACCTGTCAGACCTCCCTTTGAAATCTTGTTGGAAGCCTCCATGACCACCTAACTCCAGCATACCCCATTTCTGCAGAACTGGTACCATGGGGTTGAAGCCAATGTCTGCCTCCATCTCAAGTAGTAGCCAAGACTTTGGGGACCATGGCTACCTGAGCCTTTGAGTGGCTGGTTGAGCATGGAGAAAAAACTTCTTGGTAGTTTCCCTTCTCAATGGGATTTTTACTTTTATAAACTATGAACATGAGTCGCGTATGATTTTGCCAATTCCTGACATGCCCTCAAGCCATCTTTCCTACTGTGTCTGTGTAATTTATTAATCAACTATATAGTGATGGTAATGAGTTAACAACCACAAGTTCCTGAGGCTTGATTTTACTCCAACTTTTCTGACCAAAATGCAAGTTTACACTCTTCCTTCTGTTCCACAGTATCACAGTAAACCTGAATAAAAGTTGCTAGCAATATCCATACCACTGCCTGAATACTGGGCTGCCTTGACATTTCCTCCACTAGATTATTTAATACAACACCTCTAAATTCAGCCACACAAATGTGACAGGAAATGTGTACAATGTAGATAATATCTTTTCTAGAATATAACATAAATCTCCTCTAGTTCCATTTCTGCCGCAGTCCGGCTACAGCAAAATAACCGGGGGGTGACGAATAACTTGTGTACGTTGATACAGCAGGAGTGGAAGCCGTTTATTGTAGAATAAGAGTGGTATTTATACATTTTACACAGCTTATCTAATTAGCATAAAATAGATACAGCAGTCAACCAATAAGGAATCTCCACACTTAATGGCTCACCTTTGTTACTTCACAAACCACTCCCTCTGGCATTTTGCCAGGCGCCATCCAGACTTGTTTACAGACTCTAATATTTCTCTGGCAAAATAACAGGTGCCAATCTGACTTGTTTACAGACCTTAACACATTTCTAATAGAGTCTTCCTTTTTCTCTGCAGCCTCATGAGCACAGACTTTCCTATCAACATTTTGGTCTTCAGAGCTTCCACCAGAATCACATGATAATCTTCCTTTACAATGTTCAAAACTTATCCAGCTTACATCTCTAAACTATTCAAAATATCTACCCCCGAATATCAAAGTCTCCACAAGTTCCTGAACCACAGAGACACTGCAAGCAACTCGCCTGTTGGTACCTATTTCTGTTCTACTCAGCTTTCTTGTCTCTATGAGAAAAGAGATGACAAGAATAATTAGAGGAGGAAAAGTTTATTCCCCATAGTTTCAGTGGTAGTCCATAGTCAGCTATGTTCATAACTCCAGGGCCAAGATGAAGCAAAACATCATGTCAGAAGAGTGTGGTGGAAGAAAGCAGCTCAGGCATGGCCATTGAGAAGCAGAGAGAGAACAACTCACCAGACACAAAATATAAATAAATCTCAAAGGCATTTCTCACAGACCCACTTCTTTTAGCCAACCCATTCCTGCCTAAACTTATCTCACATTTAATCATGAGTGCATTAAGGAACTGCTTCGTGTAAGGCTCCTATAACCCTATCATTTCACCTCAAAACTTTCTTGCATTGTCTCACACACCAGCCTCTGGGGGACAACTCCTATTTAAAACTAACATTTTATAGTGTCCTATTCAAATATGACACAAAGATCCCGTGGAACCCAGGCTGAAAGCAATGATAATGGTCTCTGGAGTGGAACTTTGGAGGCTAGACTAATGAAAAATGTTTGGATAAACTGTGTTTCATTTTGCAATGGTTGTTTTGGTTTTAGTTTTTGCTGGATTCCCATGTCTTACATATTTATTTATATTAGTAGCATAAGATACTCTGTATTTTGACATACAAAATAAGTGTCTTTTATGGTCAAATAGAACTAAAATATCTTGCATTTCTAAATACGTTATATAGAGATATTAAGCTTCAAATATACTACACTTCTGTTGTGTATGTATCATTCTTTATGATGTAGGACTTTCTGAAGATAAGACCAAGATGTATTTAACATTGTGACATTCTCTTTTCACACTTCTCACAAGATTTACAACTTTATATTTGTTTATTATATTCAAAGCAGAGTTAATATTTCAGTTATTGCCAATTTCACTTTACTTTGATTCTAAATGTTTTAAAATCTTATGAAGTATTAACAATCTATATATTTTCTAATTAATTTGTGGAAATCAAATGTGCCATTTATTCCAAATTGTACCGACGACACTAAATTAGATTTGGCCTGAGGATGCCTTCATACTTGAGTCCTTGGTAACAAATTAAAATACAATTTAGTAGTTAAACTGACAGCCTAGTTTCTTGAAAGGAATAGCTAAGACTCAGGCAATTACAATACCTGAGCTTGTCCATTGCAGAGTTGTAATGAACTAAGCTGTCTCTGTAACCAGTGAAGTTTTTCTGTGCCTCACTTCAGTTCATGAATATTGTCACATGGCACCGCCCACATTAGTTCCTTGGACATATTCTGATTCTGAGGGCTGCCAGGTAAGCCATTCATTCTAGTATTGTTTTTTGATTTATGTTTTCCCCTTGCTCAGATAAATACTACTAAATTTAACTTATCTAAGGGTTTTTCCTTTAAATATTATGGGGAAAAAACTAAGAGTTTATAAATCTTTAATTATGAGGGTGTGGTTTATGTTTATAACCTATTTCTACCTTTTTAAGACATACAGATTGGACACGTGGGCCAGGCACAGAACAACCCTCTGGGTAGGTCGCGGGTTTACTATGGGGACTTTCCCTGGCTCACTCCCACGCCCATAGGGCGCCCTCTGGTGGCCACGCCACTCTAGTAGTTAGGATCCCGCTCTCAAGATGTCCCAGCTCACCATTGCCTCAGGGACACACAGGCTACCAAGGAAGGACTCAAACTTTGGACTCTCCTGGAGGCTTGGTTGGACAGCTGCGGTGGCAACTATTGGTTGGAGAGGTCAGAGTATAGGAGCGTGCTCACAGCGGTCTATTCGGCCCAGTGGCGGACCTGCTCACCCAGGTGACAATCTGCCGCCCTCCTCCCCAGACCGCAGGGTTGCCCCCTTACTTTGGTAACCCAAGGATCCTGAAGGGCAGAAGCCAGCGCATGCCACCTAAGGATGCTGCAGACCCCACCCAGGTCAACTGGCGTGTTCCCTGCTGCTCAGCTTGGCAGTGGACTTCGTGGCTTGCATCTTCTGGGAGCCCACCACCCCTTCCCAGGCACCAATGAGCGCTTGCTGCTGAAAGCTGCAGATAGGGAAGGATCCAATCAGCACTGGAAAGGGGCCTGTCCATGGCAGGCAGGGGCATCAAGACTGGGAACGGCCACTGGGGAAGGGGCACCAGCTGGGTTAGCACCTGGATTCTATCCCTTAACCCTGCCCCCCACCTGCCCCCGCCCTGGCGTCCGGCATAACCGCCACGGCTAGTGGCGGTTGGTGCATGTCCTGGAACTAAAGGTGTCCCAAAGGGTGTGATGGGCTGAGTTTCTACCATTCCCCTTACTGATTCTGGAGGCCTGAGCAGACAAAAAGCTTCTTTTATTTCTGGCCCCCATCTCCAGGGGCCCAGTTCGTGGCCACCTTTAGCCAAAGCCATAGGTTGGACTTAGAAAATATAATATGACCCAGTTGCAGAGCACCATCCCCTGTGCCCTGGTGGCCTGCATGACCAGGTGACACCCTCCAACTCCAACACTGTCCCCACCCTCTGGCATGTTTGCTGACCTAAGTAGTCTCTCTTCCAAGAGAGTGCAAACCAATCTCATCTAGAGTAAGGGAGCAGATGTCCCAGGTCATGAGGCTGGTGACCCCAGCTAGTGGCCAAAGCCTAGTGAGACAAGAAGGAGAGCCCATGGGCCAGCCCAGGGGAAGACTCACATTTCCCCTCACATTGTGTGCTGCCTGGCTTCTGGTGACAGAACAGAGAGAGGATTGGTCTAGTGATTACCTGCACTTGTGAAGCCTGACCCCTGGTGACAGACATCTCCTGGACTTGCACTCCCATGCCCTACCTTGCAGCTACATGGAGGAAGCTAATGTGGTGGAGGGCAGGCAACCCAATAGGCCTGAATGATCTGCACGAGAATGAGTTTTGAGCTGAACCTCCTCTGTTTGCTAGATTCTCTAGACTTGAAGGGCTGCAAATTGCTAGCTCCCTTTCCAGGCTCACAGTTCCCTCCTCCATCCTGCCCAACAGAATCAAAAATGGCAGGTTTCTTTCCAGGATTCGTGCAAATAATCCTGATACATCCTCATTAATCTTCCCAGAGTCAGTTTCCAACTGCTCTCACCAGCTATTCCAACTTTGTTAAAAACTTTGCAGGAAGCACACCTGCAATTTCAATGAGTTGGAAGATTGAGGCAGGAGAATCAAGTTCAAAGCCAGCCTCAGCACCTTAGAGAGGCCATCAGAAAGATGGCTTCTCTAAGAGGCACCTTAGAGAATCCAGAAGCAAATTGGCTAGAACTTTTCAAGAAATAAAAAATAAGAACAGTCTGGGGGTATGGATCAGTTGTTAAGTGCCTATGGGTCAATACCTGGGACCAAAAAGTTAAAAACAAAAATTGCAGAATGTCTACAGATAAGGAGTTGGATGGGGAAACTGTCATTCAGCCCAGGATCCTGTGAGGATCCCCATCTTCAAAGGTTATTTTAACCTGCTACCTAACAACACTTCCCACACTCCAGATACACAACTTTCAGTATACAAAACCAGTTGCTTGGAGATCATGACCACAGGACATCATCACATCCAAAGCCCAAATTCCACGGAACAGTCAGCTTTAGAAATGAGTCTGAATTTGATCCTTGTTTCTTGGGATAACCCCAGAGAGTCTGATAATGGAGGGCTGGTCTACTTTCATTCCACCCCAGATTCCCCAGGGCATTGAGGATCTCAGGTTTGATTTTGTGCACTGGGAACAGGTTCTCCAATCCAGGGACTTGACCTTCCACATCAGGCTGGCCTGACTATGGCCTGATGGATGTCTGTCCTAAGCAAGAGTATCAGGACAGTAGCTTCTGTTTGCCTACTTGCATGTGCTTCAGCCACATTACAGTGGGTCTTGGGCTTACATGGCCCCCAGGCATGCAGGGAGGGATTTTATCTTGTGCCACGGTGAGGTAAATTGAGGCACATGGTCAGTGATTGGCAAGCCCAATGCAGCACTTCCAAGAGGCAGCACCTCTTGGGCTGCACCAGTGGGCAGAAATGCTCAGCTCCCTGTGGGGTAAGCACAACACTGGAAGGAGCAGGTGCTGAAGAACTTAAAATTGGGTAATTTGAAGGATGATCTCTGATCTCTGTGAGTTCCAGTGTCTATGTGGGTGCCAGTAAGATGCCCCTCTTATAGACTGAGAAATAAATGCTTCTTTGGGAGGACTGGTATATGTGTAACCTGCAGGTGGCTAGTGCATGTGAGCACTCTGCTCTGCTGTCCCACTGCCACCTCCCAAATGCAAGCCTGATCCTGGCTCTCTTATGACCCATTCATGTCCAATCCCATACTATCCTTCCCTTTATGTCCTCTTCCCTGCCTGGTGGCCCTCATGCTAACCTGGGCCCTGACATAGGATCACAGGAGGCAGAGACTCTGCTGTCATTACTTGAGGTCCCAGGAACTCTGTCCTCTGCTGGCACCTAGTGGGCAACTTGAGTTTCAAGATCATAGGTCAGACAAATGCAGGGTCTGTTTTCCTTCCTGCTTCCCTCCCTGCCTCTCTGCTTATTCTCTCCTTCTCCCTTCCACTCTACTCAGGCTGCCTGGAGGCTGCTCTCTGTCCCTCCCAGTCACTCGTTAACCCAGGCAAATCCAGAAATCATGGGGATGGTTTAACCTGTTCATGTTCTCTAGACCAAACTGAAAGCAAGAGGGCAATAGGTCTTTGGACAGGGCCTGGGGCTGAGACAACCAAGCTGTTGGGGAACTTCTGAGGAGATCTTAGACAGCAGAGAGCTGGGTGCTCCCCAGAGGACATGGTAGTCAGAACTGGAGGGCCAGGAGGCCCCTTGACTGTAGTGCCCTCCAATAACTGGCTCTAAATTGTGGATCCCTGTTGAACTGAAGGGAACAAGAGTGGAACTCTTGCCTGGTAGGATCCTGGTGGGCACTGGGTATATGAGGTTGGTTTAGTTGGCATGGGCACAATTGGGCCTGGCTGGGGAATCAGAGGCTGGTATGGCTAGAAGCAGCAGCAGGGCCTTCAAATCTAGGTGATACATTGGCAGTCTTGCTGGTTCAGGGGATGGAGGCCTGTGCAGTGGGACCAACAGTCCTTGTTCCAGGACCTAAGTACAGCTAACCTCCTGTGTCCGCCATTGTCTTGTCCTGACCGAGAGACCCATGGATGATGGTCCGTGCTGCTGGGTGGTGTCCCTGAATCTCAGGCTTTGGGCTCCCTAAGAGCTAGAAAGCCCTTAAACAGGGGAGCAGCCCAGGTCCAACATTTATATATCTGGGCATGGAGATGCTCTGCCTATCCACTTCTCAGATTTCAGGGAGAGGCAGCCATGGCTTCTGAGCATTCTTTGTCCCACACACCCAGGACCTCTCCCGTTGTTACAGTTATCCTGTGACTGAAGAAAATAATTATAAGGCTGTCTGTTTTCACATCTGGACTGACCCCCTGGTACCAGAATCAACTTTCCCTCACACATTCTATTGTAGGAGCCCAGAGGACCAATGAAGCTGTGAAGACAAGCATGGCCAGGGTGAATGAATCCTCTATGTGTTGAAGGGGACAGCTTTGTGCTAAGAGGCTGAAGGGGGATGACAGTCATCCCTGTATTTTATCTCTAAAGCACCTTGATGTTCTAGAAAGAAAACCTGCCTTGAAGGGCAAGATTCATCTGTCACATTTGGACAGAGACCTGTCTATCAACCTGGAATTCTGGGGCCACAGAAGAGGAAATAGATAATTTGCTAGTGGATTCCAGTGGCTGAGTAGTGCTACTAAGGCTGGGGGCTGGGAAGGTCAGGGCTCCTCTGACTCCATCCTAGGACACTTAATGGGAAGGGTCAAGCTAAGAGGCAGGGCTCCTGGGTAGCTACAGGCTCTCATCCACATGTTCATGCCATGCTAGTAGCTAAAGGGATAGATAGAACCCAAAAGGGTTATTTTCAAAGGTTGAAAATTTAGGGGATTTTCACCTTACATTTCTGGGCATCAATCACAGAGAAGATCAGATTCAGTGGCTCTAAGGGCTTGCTTCTCTAAGTGTGGTCCCCAAGCCTCAAGTATATTGACTAAACTCTCCTAGTCCAGAAACTGCTCCCTACCAACCTCAAGAGTCACTACAGCACACCAACTGTGGAGAATACCTTAAATAAGCCACTAAAAGACATGAGTATTTGTATTCACAATCACCAGGTGATTCTGCATGTTAGCAGGGCTGAGAACCATTAGTGCCACAGCAAGGACACAATTTCAGAAGCTGGACCTCACCTAATCCCCATGAGGAATGCAGAGCCAATTTCACAGGTGATTTTTCTTGGCCCTGTGGCGGGAGGGAGGAAAGGAGGGGTGCAGATGCCTTACCTTGGAACTTCCACATTCTTGGGTTCACCATAGAGCAGCTCGCAGCTGGGGCTCCAGTTCCTTGATCTTGGAAAATAGTTTTCCCAGCTTTTGATTTGGCCTGATGTCCTTCTGAGACATGAAGGGGTACCACAAAGCCTCCCCACCAGGCTTCTCCTGAAAGGAATCCAAGCACTTGAGGCAGTAGATGCATCCACATTTCAGATACATGGGTTTTCCAAGATAGGCGAAGCCGATGAGATATCTGCATACTTCTAGTAAGAGTTTAGCCATGTCTCTGTGCTGACAGTAGGTGGAAGTAAATTCCCATTAATTTAATAACTGTTAGTTGAGACATGTGATAACTTTGATATGCACAGTAATTGTTTGGCAACTTTTTTAAATTGCTAAATCAAGACCATAATATTCAGAAATTTGAAGTTCTATGTGAAAAAGAAGGACCCAGATGGACACAGTACTTTGAATTAAGAAAGAGGAAGGGTCTGCTCCTGTTTTAGTAGATGTGTCTTGACAGGTAACCAAGCATTATCCATATCAGAAGCAGTGAAGGTGTAGTCATCTCACCATGACCTAAGCACCTCTACAGCTGACATGCATGCAAATACACCCTGTCAGCATCCCCTGAGCTGAATCCACCACTCACTTCCTACCACTGCTAGAGTGGGGGATCCAGGTTGACAAACACTTGGTGAGCACCCTGAAAGCTATTCTAGGACTGAGTACTTACCAATTTCCTCCCACCTCCTCTGTCCTTGCTATCATTGAGAGACATCTGGCAAGGGAAAAAGAAATACACAACAGTGGCCTCACGTGCTCTGCTGAAATCTCACATACCTCCTTCAGGGTAGCTCAGGTCAAGTGTCAGGGACACACCAGCACTTTCTCTTTGGGAAATCATCCCTACTTCTCTGAGCATGCCCGCCCCTGCCTCCATAACTTAATGAGGTTTGATATAATTATATCAGAGAAAGAGTTTCCTACTGGTGATCCCCCTGCAGTTGACAGAAATCTTTGTAAAATCCTAAATCTCACAGGACATTTTTCTTTAATATGAAAACATGATTAGTTGCCTTCCATTGTTCTACATATAATTAGCACACTAACTTCACAAATGTATTATATAGATTTTTCCATATTTGTGTAGAGGGATGATTGTTTACATGAGAAAGTGACTTTGATGGACTATTTAGAAGAACAGACTCTATTTTTCATTTGCTTGATGAAAATAACATTGTTTGTGAAATTTCTGGATGAAGCCTCACATATGTTTCCTGACACTTGTCACTTCACAATGTTATCATCAGCCAAATTGATTCCTTCATTCCTCCTTCCAGTGTCATGGAGGACCTAGGAACACCTGGATGTTTTGTTTTGTGCACTGGGAAGACATTTTATATATAAGTTTTAAAATCAAGCAACAACATATTTAAGTAAACAGTTTCTTTGATCCACATTGTGGGCATAATAAATATATCATTGTTCTTCCACTGTGTCTAGTGGACATCAAGAAAAATTTTGTAAAAACATCTGTCTGAGCCTGTCTTTCCAATCTCTCCTTGGACAGGAAGTGTAAGAATTGAACTCTTTTGCACTATCAGCAGTCCCATCCCTACAGAAAGCAAGGAGTCTACACGCTAAAAAGCCAAATCTATACCTAGCATGGGACACAGCCTTCCTCTTCCTTTGTACATCCTTCCAAAGTCTTTCATGAGAATAATAAATGAAAACTGAAACTTGTAACAGACATCCACCAATGGCTGGATGAACACACTCACAGTACTATGTCATATAATTAAATACTACTCATCAAAGTAAAGAAACAGGCAGTTGAAATGCAGAAAATGATGACTCCCTCTTGAAATCACTATGCTTCACTAAAGCGGGCAAAGAGGCCATGTTGATTGAACTTGTTATGCATGTTTCTAAAAATTAAGAAAATAACAATAGTGGTGGAAAAAACATTTGATCCTGGCAGCGATGTGCAGGGCTAGATGGATAAAAGTGGAAGGCAGGACACATGAAGAGGCATGAGGAAACTTACCTAAGAGGTCCCTTTTCTTAACTGGTTCAATAAATTTATGGGAATACAAAGCTGAAAAAAATGCGTGAAATCATATTCTTTGATTTGGGTAGCTCATGGTATGTCAGTTTTATTCACACACATACATTTAACAAGTCAGGCACATAATGTGTTCTGACAAAATCATACCACTTGAAAAAGAGGGCTGGTGGGTGAGTCCGTGTGCTGTGAAGCTTCCCCTGCATGCTCACATAAAGGAGGCTTATTCATCTAAATCTCACTGGGTCATTTTCCCTGAGATCCAAAATATTTGCATAACGTCAGGCTCACACACCACCACGAACACATGCCACTTCTTTCTCTGACATTTAATCAGAGAGCAAGGAAGATGCATGAACAGGGACAGAAGAAATAGAAAAACTAAGAATTAATGTACATTTGGGAGGAAAGAATGAGACCACTGAGGCAAATAGGTGAGGGAATAGGAAGCCCCTCCAGCTAGCAATGAACATCCTAGCCAGGTCTAAGGCCAGGGGAAAAGGCCCAGAGCTCAGATCAATCAGGTTACTGTCAAGCCAGGTTGTGGGCTTTGTAGGGGTGCCAAGCCTGGCATCCATGAAGATCTCCTCTGTGCTCCACAGTGGGGTACCTCAGATCTGGGATCATTAATGCTTCATTTCAGGTTTGGACCCTGTGTCTGGAATGGGCACTCCCAAACCAGCCTTCCCTGTGCTCCTAGAAGTTTCAGGTCCCAAGAACACCATAGACCTGGGAGTGGAGCTGGCAAATCATGAAGCATTTTCTCAGATCCAACCCACGTGAGGGCAACTCCAAGCCAGTCCTGGGGGCTATGGCCTTCTGTACTGCACCTTGGAAAAGCCTGGCCAGCTGTTGAGTGGTGTGCCCAAGGGATCTGGAGTGATGTCATACCCCCAAGTCCTGGGGGCCCTGTGTAGCTACTTTGTGGTTGAGGTGTTGTAGAGCTTAAACCCACAGCCTGGGCTGGGCTTCCTAGTTTACCCAAAAAGAATGTGTTGTGCTGTCGCTGCCCACCAGAGCCTCTAGATGTTGGCTGAGAGGTTGCTACAGTACTGCTGGGAAAGTGGAGACTTAAACTTGGTCCCTGAGCCTGTTGTATACCCCATTGGGTTGAGACTGGAGCCAAAGCAATGCTGCCAGTCTGATGGAGGTTCCCAGAACAAAGAAGCACACCACACTATAGTCCAAAGTTGTTCTGGGAGGAAGGAGGAGACGTTAAGAGGACAGCCTTGGAAGGAGGGGTGGTATCCATGGGCTCATCTGCTGCAGGCTTTGAGTTTGATGGTGCAAAGGCTCTGCTTGCCAGGAGGGAGGCCAGTGCATGGCCCATAACTGGGATCACTGTGAGCAGAGTGGCACTGTGAAGAGGAATTCTTCATTGATCCCTAGGAGCACTCCCAGAAGTAGACTAATAGGAGTGGATGGTGGGATATAGGAATGGTTCAAATTGGGATTGGGGGTGGGAGACCTGAGGTGTTGGGAAGCAAGGAGAGACTGGTCCCTTTGCTGGCTGCCTGTGCTGCCGAGGGCCGTGGACCTGGGGGCATGGGCAGGAGCTATCAGTGGTAGTGGAAGGTGAAAATATCACTTCCATACAAGGGGAAGTAGATCCATGGCCGTGTCCTCAATCTGCACAGTGGGATGCTGAGTCAGGTGAGCAGAGGACCAGGCACTGCTGCTGGGAGAGACGCTTTCAGTGGTTAAGTTCTGGCCACAGCTATTGGGTTTGCAGTTAGAAGGGACTAGAGTAGAGCTTGGAATTGAATGAGGAGGAGGAGCAAGAGGAGGAATAGGAAGAGGAAGAAGAGGAGCAGGAACAAAAGGACAAGAAACATTAGGAGGAATTAGAGGAGGAGAAGGACAAGGAGGAAGAAGAGGAGGAGAATCAGTGTACATGAGAGTTAGGAATTCCCTTCTGCAAGGAGAAGGATTAGAGGGGAAAGGGACCTGGATATGAGGTATGGGAATGGGAGGTGCCCCAGGATTGTCAGGTGAATAGGATAGAGGTAACTCTGACAGTGGGACTGGGCCTCAAGAGACACAGAGGGTTAGTGGGAGGAGGCAGAGGAAGAGAACTCGAAATTTCTCCCTCATCAATATTTGGTGAGGGGGAAGGTAGAAGAAAACAGGTTTAGGGGTTCAGCAGGCTGGAATTCCCTCTGGTTGCTGCAAGGCATAGCAGAGATATGGGAAGTGTCCATGGGTGGGGTTAGTGAGTCTGTAATCCCAGTTGTGGCCCCAGGTGGGGAGGAAGGATAGACAGACAGAGTGGTTGGTGATGCTGGCGTCCACAGCTTCTCTTCTCCCATCCAAGGCCTCCCTATCATCTTGCAACTTCTTTGCACCTGGAACCTCCCTCAGCAAGGTGCCTGTGTCTTCTTCCTCCATACAAGAAGAGGCCTCTTAGCAGGTAGGGGCAGCCCACCTTAATGGCAGGGCAGCTACAGTGGCAAGGCCATAGGCTTCTTTCTCTTTTTTGGACCTCCAGGTAGAAGCTCTTGGTGGAGGACAGCTCTCTGATGGACCACAGGAATGCTTTTGCCCATGCACCCCCTTGCTTGATCCCTGGGAGCCTGGAGAGCTGGGCAGATGGTGTTTCTCCAGCCTCTCTTTGGCCCACTTGTCTGGAAGTGAGGAGCAGCTGGGGTCTGGCTCTGGCAGCACTGCTGCCTCTGCATCAGCCTAAGCCTTGGGCAGCCTTCCTGCAGCAGGTCTGTGGGAGCTGCAGATGACAGGTCCCCCACACAGAAGATCTTGGGAAACTCCTGGGCCTTCTCTTGAAATGTGTTTCCCTCCCAAGGCACAGGACTGGCTTCCAGGCAATTCATATGTTCCTGGGTCTCTAGAGACTTTACTGATGTTGATTCCTCTATGTTCAGGACATCTGTTTCCAGATCCTTTGCCTGTCTGTCCCTGGGGGACCCTCCTTGCCCTCCTCCTGGTGGACCATTGATTCTTCCTGGACTGTCAGCTCTGTTTCCTCTGAATGAGGAACAGGGAGATCAGCAGGTGTCATGGGCTCCACAGCCTGATGGACCTGCTCAAGTATTGAAGGCAAGAAGACTGATCTGTGTGGAGGAGGAGGGATTCTTATGATTCGGGATGTTCCAAAGTCCACAAGTTGGTGGACAACAGCACCGGCTTTTTCAGGGAGGCATCCCAGGACACAATCCCTAGAGAGGAGGATACCATCTGCAGGAGAGGCCTCTGTACAGCCAGCTGATCTAGGCATGCAAGGACAGAGATTATGGCCATAGTGCCTGCGGGCAGGGCTGAGGATAACTGATGGAGCAACAGGGTGTTCCAGCTGAGGAGCGGGAGCATTGTGGGTCAGGCAGATAGGTGCCTGATGGTCCCAAAGGGCCAGTCAACACCACACATGACCACACTTGCTGAGAAAACTGACCATTCAGATCACCTGGTACAGTCCAACTGGACACTAGTGACAAGACCAAAGGAGCTTGGCTGGGACACCAGCTGTTCTGGAGACCAAAGGTGAATTATTGAGTTCAGGCCTTGAGAGGTCTGGCTGGAATGCATGACAGATAAAGGGCCTGGGGCCAAGCCAGGTTTATCAAAGGCAGGCCCCCAGGGTAAGGAGCAAGGCCCAATGTCCTCTACTGATCTGAGCTTAGAGGTCCTAGGGACTGTACAGGTTCTTCTTTTCCCACACGTACCACCACATAATTCTCACCTCTTCAGAGTGTTATCCTGGGGCTGCTTTCCTGTTGGTTGTTTAGACATTCATACTAGATGACTCCAAATAATATCTGTATGGATTCTGCTTGACATGACTGTAGTCATCTGGACTCATAAATTATCCAATCAAAACTGCCATAAATTACCCCAGAACAGCTCTACTCATGTTTTCCTCAATAACTTCCACCATTACTACAATTTTAGAGAACTGTTAGAATGGTCCATGGAATAGTCCAGCAAAAATCTGGAGTCAGTAATGGTGCCTGACTCTCCAATATCAGCTTCAGGTAAAATATGTACATTTTGATTGACATGAAGTCCCTTTTATTCTAACCAAATATATATAGATTCTTCTATCTCAATCATATTGAGGCAGCCCAATATACTTGTTGTTGCCTAGGACCACATTTCTCATATGTCTCAGTCCATGTAAGGCTGACTGCACTGCTCTTGGTCAAAAGTGATGGAGAATACCTGCTGTTTCAGAGGTCTAAGGCCATGAACAGCCAGTTCCATTGCTGTAGGCTTGAGATGAGGCAGAACATCATGGAAGAAGGGCATTTTGCAGGAAGCTTCTCAACTCATGGCTGTCATGAAGCAAAGAGAAAGAAGGAGCAAGTGACAAAATATAATCACCAAGAACATGCCCCCAATGATCTACTTCTTCCAGTCATGCCACTCCTTCCACATTAACCACCCAGTACAGTAGTTCTTTGGATTTTTTAATCCACCTAATGGATTTATTTATAGATTAGGGCGCCACTTTCATAATCTAATGATTTCACCTCTGAACATTGCTGCATTATCTCACTTCGGCTTTTGAGGTTCACCTAATCTCTGAAACATCACATCTCACTCTTGGTCCCCAAAGGCTATGAACATTTCACCATAAAAAATATATTTAGTTCGATCATCTCAAACAACTAGACAGTTGTTCCAGTTGGTTGAAAATACTTCAAACTTATTATGCCAGAAAAAGAGAAACAGTTTCTCACTTTTACTTTATGAATATATAAAAGTTCTATTAAATACCAATTATGTTAAAATATAAATATATATACACATATATATTTATATATATGGGCTGTATATTTATTTATTTACTTATTCATTTATATGGGAGAGATATTTTATATATATATTGCATATATAGTGCATCTCCAGGGATTCCCAAATCTTAACACTTCCAGCATTGACCAAAACTCAAAGTTCAAAGTTTCCTCCAAGACTCAAATCAAACTCTGTTGTCAGCCCTTGTAAGAATCAAAATAAAGTTATATACATCCAATACATAGTGGCACAGAGTAAATATTTCCATTTCAAAAGGGAGAAACAGGCACATACAAAAAAGAAATGGAACCAAATCAAGATTAAAACCCGGCTGGGCCAACAAGTCCTCTATCCCCATGCTCAGCATCTGGGGCACATGTTGTGCACAGTGGGCATGACCACCTACTACAGCATCCTGCATTCCTGCAGAACCAGCACCATGTGGTTGAAGCGAACGTCTGCCACCATCTCAAGCAGTAGCCAAGACTCTGGGGATCATGCCTGCTGCAAACCTTTGAGTGGCTGATTGAACATGGAGAAAAGACTTCCTAGGAGTTTTTCTTCTTAATAGAATTTGTGCTTTTATATACAATGAACATGAGTTATGTATGATTTTGCCAATTCCTGAAATGACCTTAAGCCATCTCTCCTACTGTGTCCGTGTAATTTCTTTATCATATCTTTAGTGTAATGCAACTTCCTGAGGCCCAGTTTTACTCCAACTTTTCTGACCAAAATGCAAGTTTACACTCTTCCTTCTCCTCTTCATTATCAAAATAAAGCTGGATAAAAACTGCAAGCACTATTCATACCACTTCCTGAATACTGTGCTGCCTTAAAATTTCCTCCAACTGATTAATTAGTACATCACCTCTAAATTCAGCCACACAGTGACAGGACATGTGCATAATGTAGATAATATCTTTGCCAGAATGTCCTCTAGTCCCATTTCCAATAGAGTCCTCCTTCTCCTCGGCAATTTCATGAGCACAGTCTTTTCTATTGACAGTCCTGTTAGCATTTTGGTCTTCTGAGCCTCCTCCAGAATCACACAGAAAGCTTCACTTATATATTCAAAGCTTTCCAGCTCTACATCTCTGAACTTTTCAAAATTTCTACCCCAAACAGCAAAAGCATTCAGAAGTTCCTCAACCAAATGATCAGATTAGTCACAGCAAGGAACTTACCTCTTGGGGTCAGTTTCTGTTCTAGATAGCTTTTTTGTCTCTATGTCCTAAAGAGAAGACAAGAACAAATAGAGGAGGAAAAGTTTATTTGGCTCACAGTTTCAGAGGCAGTCCATAGTCAGCGGGTCCGGGCCCAAAATAAGGCAAAATATCATGGCAGAAAAGTGTGGTAGCAAAAAGCAACTCAGGACAAACATGACCACAGGAAGCCGAGAGAGAGCAAGATTATAATGCGCAAAGCATAAACCCCCAAGGCATTCTCACATTGACCTATTTCTTCTAGCCAACCCCTACCTGCCTATGCTTGTTACCCAGTTAATCTTTATCAGTGCATTAAAGAACTGATTAGGTTAAGGTTCTTATAACCCAATCATTACACTTCAAAACTTCTTGCATTGCCTCACTCATGAGCTTCTGGAGGATACTTTATATTGAAACTGTAACACCTGATGTTGGTTCTGTTCAAATATAATTTATCCTGAGAAGACTCCATGAAACTTGCCCTGAAAACAAGGAGAATGGTCTCTGGAGTGGAGCTACAGGAGGCCACGCTAATAGAAAGTGTTTGGATAAACTGTGTTTCATTTTGCAACTGTTGGTTTGGTATTTGCTTTTTGCTGGATTCCCTGTTCACTCCATATCCAAACCCAAAAAGAGTCCAGACTCCATGTGTTGGCAACTAAGAAAAACTGGAAAAAACACAATTCTGACCTTGACACTCATATTGGCTGCTTCCATTGTGGAACAGCGACAGGACATGCTCTCCTAAGGGCCACATAGTGCATGGTGGTCTGGTGTCTCTACTGCCTATTGCATCACTGCCATCACCACCCACCTATGACTTCTGCTGGACCCTGCACTGCAGTAACATAAATGCCACCACCCTCAAGAGCATGAAAGGAAGCAGGAAGGCTCAGGATGGGAGTTGGGGCCATAACACCTGTGATACACGGAATAAACCACACTTCCTCTGGAAAGATAGGAAAGAAAGGGATAGATGCCTGTGTTGGTCATTGCCACAATATGCTGTTCAACTGTCAGCTACAGTGGTCCACATGTTAGATTGACAGTCACAAACTACCCTGTTGCACAAGGTAGCCAAGCCATCTGTTGTCAATCCTCTGGAGCTCTGGTATGGCTGTGTTGTAGCTGCTGCTGCCACTCCTACATCCCTGCAGGACACTTGGCCCCAAGTTTAAGACTGTTGGATCTAAGATAGTTTTGTAAACCATGTCCACCACACTGCCAACTTCTGCTTCTACTAGACCATGATCCAGTCCCTATAGGTGTCTTGGTTTTCCAGAGGACTCTGCTTAACCTCTGCAACAGTCATGGGCTCTGAGGAGATTTGCTAGGCCACAAGTACTCCATATGTCCACACCCAGACTGGAAGTACTTCTGATGTTCCCACTTCTTTCTTTGAAGAACACCTCTCCCATACATGACAGTCAGGACAGGTGAGCCCAGCAAGCCTATGCAGACAAGTATGATAGTGCAAAATGTGGACCAGCAGGCAGGTGATTATGTTCATGGACCCACCTTCTGTCTATATGAGCACAATTCCTCCCATACTAAGCAGAGAGGGAAAATGTGAGCGTAGGAGGGGTGTAAGCAGAGTAAGACAAATAGGTGCCCACATTCTCCAGTGCCTGGCTCACTTTTTTGTGACATAGGTAGACACCAGACACACTGAGGGCAGCTCTGCAGAGGCTGCTGTTGTATGAGCACACAAGTGGAGACAAGAGGATGGTACAAATCCATGCACTATAGTGAAGGAGGCCCCAAGAACACACCCCCAAGGAATCGATCACCACTCCACAGCTGCTCCTCCTGCTGCCAGGCTGAGCCTTCTTCAGCTACTTTATCCAGAAGCAGAGGCTGCAGGTGCTGCTGGCACCAGGGTGTGTGACTGCCCAGGGGCTGCCCACTGTGTCCCTGATGGAGATGCCACTAGAGAGGTTCAATCTCTTACTTTACAGGGACAAACACCCACTCTGCCTGTCCATTCCCCAACTCATCAGGGCTATTGTCAGTGAATCACTAGGTGTGGAAGGACTGGGAAAAACCTGACATTGAGAATCTCCCAGGCTCCTCATGCAGGCAGGACCACCCACTCCACCGAGATTTGCAGCCCTGTGGGAAAGCAGTCCTGGCCTCAAGCAGGGGCACTATAACTTCAATGACCAGCTGGGACACATCTAGGTCCTGCAGATCCTCAGCTGCTGCAAAGCCCTCCAGGACCTGGGTCACCTCCTGGCACCATTTCTCAATTTGAAGATTGCAGGACTTGGTGTGTAAAGATATACAATATATCACTTTTTGCCCATATGCTACATTCAACCATATCCAACACTTATTCAGTTCAATGCATTGCCTACATGGAAGCTCTAAAGGAACAGGATTGTAAGTTACTTATCTTTCTTTTTTCCCCTTTTGTGACTGAGAATCAAATAACATAAATATTACCAGTTTTAATGGACATTCCAAAGCATTGTCTTGTGGGTCTCAGAGGTACATTCCTATAATCTCACAGACTCGGAGACTGAAGCATGAGAATCATAGTTTGAGGCCAGTCTGGGAAACTATCAAAACACTCAGCAAATAAAGGAGACCCTATCTCAAAATACAAATGACTGGGAATATAACTCATTGCTAAATTGCCCAAGGGATTTTTAGTTTGAACAAACACAAAAACATCAAACAGTCTTTTCTATAGCCCTTCCAATGCTAGAATATACTACTGTGATAAAATTTGTTATTCCACAGCTTTATTATTTTTTAATTGAAAAGCACACAGATATTCAGGTGTGATGGCACATGCATGTAATCCCAGATCAGGAGGCTGAGGAAGGACCAAGTGAGTATATCTTCCTCTTCTTCCTCCTCTTTCTTGCCTCACCCCTCCACCAGTCCCTTCCACCAGCAATCCCATTAGCATCAGTCAGTCCATAACTCTGACAAGGTTGTCTCACACCATAGAGCCAATGCATCTGCAAACCTGAACAGGAAACCAAATGTCCAACTGATATCACTGCCACAGACACTACTCTCTCTTTTAAGAATTTGATTTGTAGATCTCCAGTGGGGATTCAACAACAGATCCTGCTCATTCTCCCAATCCAGGACCCTAGGCAGCACCAACAGAATGAAAAAGGACTAGTCTACACTGTCCCTAAACCTCAGGTCTCACACCACTACCCTTGCCCCACAAACCACTCCTCAGCCCATATCTGGTAGCACAGCAGCATCAACGGAGAGCCTATCTCTGCAATCCCTCCCTGCTCATTTTCATGGATAATACACTGGCATCCCTCCCAGCTGGAAGAGACTGCACTGTCATCTTCCAAGCCTGCCACTGATGACTGTCAATGTCATCCCACTTTGCAAGGCTATCATCTTCCAGTCTCTTCCTGCCTCTACATCCTACAACAGGCTATGGAGGGCTTCATAGGTCTAGGAATCCCCCATCCAGTGGCACCATTAACTTCTCCCCTTTGACTTGCATGTGGTAGGCACAGTGAGTGCAGGGACCAAGAGAAACTCTCTAGCATCCCAGCCCACAGCTTGCCTGGCAAATATGAATTTCCATTAATAAGATATTTTTCTCAATTAGTAAGGTGTGTTTTGGAAATATTTTGCCTTGACAAATTTGACCTCAGCATGATTACTTTTACAAAGCCAAATTATCTGAGAAGAATCACCTATTACTAACTGAACATTACTTGGCCTTGAAAGGAGAAGTAGGAGAATATTACAGATCAAAAAAAGCATTATGTTCATATTTTCCTGTTTGACATGAAAATTCCACAGTTAATTTCTCAGAGACACTCTGGTCCAAGTATGCCTATAGAGTCCTGAGGTCCCAACATTCATTAAGTAGTCAATTGGTTTTATTCTTTAGTAAAAATAGTAATAGTAGTGCTAGTAGAAGTAGTGGTAGTAATAGTAACAGTAATAATGAAAACAACATTACTGTAATGTATTATTTTCAAAAAAATAGGACATAGAGTCCTTTAGGAAATGTTGTTCCTCAATTTCTACCAGCTTATGTCCATTCAAAGAAACAAATAAAACCGAGTTCCTTATTGAAATTTCTTTAAATGATATCAAGGAACTATGGTTAAGGCCATAAATGTAGATCATTTTTGTTCCTAGAGAGGTTAAAAAGAGATTATAATGAGTCTACTCTTTTCTAACAGTGTTTGGTTCTGCACAAAATCTCTTGCATCCTCCCAATCTCAAAGTTCATAGGGGACAGAAGTCCAAACTCGAACTGGCATAGTACTTAAGGGATCTTATGAGCTGAGAGTACAAACAAATGATGCAATTGATAGAATATGCAGTATTATTGTTAAAAGAATTTGCAAACTAAAACTAAAATATTAGAAATATTTTTACTGATCTCTATGATTCCTAGTTCTGAAAGTTCTGCATGCCATGTTCTCATACAAGTCTAATACAAGTCAGCAACACAAGAAAGAAAAGGACTGTGATGAAGGAAACCAGAGAAACAAGATCAGCTTCCATTAAGTCAAATGTTTTTCCAAATCTTTCTCATCAAGTTGAAGCTCCCAGCTCCTTGAAAAATAATGTTTCCTTTCTTGGACACTGAAACTGA
Organism: Callospermophilus lateralis; assembly: GCF_048772815.1. Taxonomy (NCBI): domain Eukaryota; kingdom Metazoa; phylum Chordata; class Mammalia; order Rodentia; family Sciuridae; genus Callospermophilus; species Callospermophilus lateralis. Next base: position 47,514,888 of record NC_135308.1, read on the forward strand.
CATTAAGGAGGCAATAATTCAGATGGAAGAGTAGGCCCAGCAGGCATGCTCAAAAAGACCGCATATTGTGGATCTCACTTGAATCCAACACATTGCTTCCCTATCAACTTGAGAGTCAATGATATGTTGCATCCCAGACTTATTCCAGGAAGGTCTCAACAACAGGCTTCTTATATTTGTGCAATAAAACACTGCTGAGTTTCCTCTACATGAACCCATATGGATGTTAAATACAAATTTTACATGTTCAACCAAGAAGAAACATGGGCTGCAGCACTCAGTTGAAAAGAGACGGGAGGGATGATGCTCTGTTAACAACTGGCATCCTACATCTTCTGAGGAGCCTGGAGCCCAGAGTAGGCCTAGCTACCTCCTGAGGTGATCTTCTCATGAGTAGTGCATGTGCTCCTTGTAGACTGCAAATGATGCTCAAGACCCAAAGACAAAGAAGGAGGAGGAGGAGGAGGAGGAGGAGGAGGAGGAGGAGGAGGAGGAGGAGGAGGAGGAGGAGGAAGAGAAAACAGTACTACATGTTGCATATACATTCTACAGAGACACCATAGAACAGAACATGAGCTCTGCCATGACACAGTCTAGCTTAGAGGCCTGACTTCAGGAAGGGTATGGGGCTTCAGTATGCTCTTACCAAACGTTTTGAGGGAAGTGAATGGAATCTGCTTAGGGAGAAGGAATGGGGCCCTTGGAAGCATGCCCTTAAACTCAGAGTATCGCTCCTTCTCCTCAGGAGCCCAGGCACAGAAGGTGAGGCACTGACCTTGAGAGACTCGTCTGAAGGCAAGGCGGAGACTGGGCACTGGAGATGTGGGAGGAGAGGCCTGGAAGGATGAGTTGCCCTGGGGCTGTGCTTTCAGCGCCACCAGCACCAACTTCCATGTCCCAGCATCCCCGGCACCCCACCCTCCGCCCGCCTTGATGGTCTCGAGGAGAGGGCCGGTGACACTCAAATAAGTGGTTGCCCAAGCTAGCGCCCTGGGCTGGGAGATTTGGGAACCGCTACCCAGGACCCAGGAGCAATGTGGGATCTGGCCGCAGTCCCAACTCACACATAGGGGCCCCTATGGCGCCACACACCTTCTAGGAAAGCAGGGGTTCCCCAGGAGCCTCAGTGCTGCCCAGAAGCGGACGGTGGGCCCCGCCCTTTGCCGAGGGCGCCTTCTCTTGACCAACCGTCTGTGCCGCGAGCTCCCCGCGCGCCCTTTCTCCGTGTGCCTGTTCCAGCCGTACAGGACGAGAACCGACTCCACAGGGTGCGGTTGGCCAACGGCAGTTGGCGGTGTCCAAGCCCAGCTGCCTTGGTTTCTTCTCTCCTCTCGGGAATGGACCCACCCCGTGCTCTGAATGGGCAGTCTCCTCAGCAAGCGCGGCTTCGGACCCTCTGGGCTGTCTGCCTATCTCCTGTTGACTGGCCTGAGCTGCCAGCCTCCAGCTCCAGGCGGGATCACCCTGCGGCCACAGCATCTGCCATCAGCCTTGCCTGAAGACACATTCACATGTTCCCTTCTTCGTGTACCTTGCTCAGCTGGCTGCTACATAGGCCCTTTCCTGAAGGTGTTGCACTCCTCTCTGGGGATCCTACCTCCCGCCTCCTGGGACCTGGGAGGGGGAGCATGTTGGTTCTGGAGAAAGCAAGGGCTGCCAACGCAGGAGATTCCAACCCTCCAGAACCTCCAGATCCATCCTTCCCAGCTCAGATTGATCCTCCAACCTTCACCACCTAAGCAGGTCCACCAGGCTGAGGAGCCCAAGACATCTGTCCACATACTTCTTCCTTTTCCTTGTGAGGGCCCAAAATCAACCACATGAACTGATGGCAGCAGCAGTGGCCCTGGCTTTGGTGGCACAGGACAGGGAGGGGGAGGAAATGGAGGAGGAGGAGGAGAGCAAACAGACAGATATGCAGGACAATCCGGAAATGAGTTCTCCCACCAATGGAGAAGTAGCACCCTCCAAGCCTCTGGAGACACAGGAAGACCTCACTGTTGTGGAGCCCACTCCTGAGCTTCAAGAGGGAGATACCATGCAAGAGAGGGATCCAAGCGTCTCCCGTGAACTTCTCCTCAGACAGCCATGCTGCCCCAGGTGGCACAGCCCTATTGCAGGTGTGCTGACTTTGATGCAGCCTGATGCAGAGGCAACAGGGCTCCCTGGGCAGCCCCAGACTGCTTCATGCTGCCAGGCAAGTAGATAAAGCACTGGATGAAGACTTTCTGCCCAGTTCTCTAGGGTCCCAGGAGTCAGGAGAGTGGATGCAGGAGGAAAAGTCTTCAACTAACTCATCAGAGAATTATCTTCCACTCATAGCTGCTAGCCAGAGGCCCCACAACAGAAAGACACATGCCACTGGCCCTGTACCTATCATTGACACTGCCAGTGGCGTTGAGGTGAGCTGCCACACCTCCTAAGGGTCCTCTTGTTTCTATGGAGGAAGACTTAGGAACCCTGCAGGAGGTTCTGCTGGAAAAAGAAGCATATTATGGAGGATGACATGGAGGCCTTGGAGGGTAAAACAGATAATGCAGCAGCCTGCACCACCACTCTGCCTGCCCCTTCTTTCTTCCCACCTACAGCCCCTGCAGGGACTGTATACCCACGACCACCCACTGAAACCTCCCAGATCCCAGCTGTTCTTGCTACCACCCCCCTTGGCAAACCAGGCTGCTTGCCCCTGATGCTGTCTGTCCCTCTACCTTTCCCTATACCAATTAGTGATGAGTATGGAATCCCTAATTGTCTTCTTCTACCTCTTCCTGCTAACCCTCCTCCTCCCTTGAGGCCCAGTCCCAATATGGGTATTATTGTTAGTGAGTATCAACACCCTACTCACTTGGCAAGAGCTGCTGCACCTCCCATTTCCCACCTCCCCACACCACATATCCTAGAGCCTTTCCCCTTCAACCTGCCTCCTGCAGAATGGAATCCTCAAACCTCAGGTGGATTTTCCTCCTCTTGTCCTGGCTCTAATTTAAGCCCACCAGCAACCTGGTTAACATCAGTTAGCCCATAACTCTGGCAAGGGTCTCTCCCACCACTAGAGACAATGCATCTATGCACCTGGCCCAGCAGCCAGCTGTCAAGCTGAGGTCACTGCCATGGACAGTTCTCCCCCTTCTATGGTGGTGATTTTCAGATCTACCGGAGATTTCAATAGCAGCTCCTACCCCTATTCCCCCAGGTGCACAACCCTAGGTATCACAAGTAGGTGGGAAAGGAACCAGTCTCCACTAGCCCAACTACTTTTAGGGTTTCCTGCCCCAACTCCTAAGGAACCATCCCTTTGTTCCACGCACCATTCCTCAGACCATATCTGGAATGTTCATGGGCAACAAGGAGAGCTTCTCTCCATAACACCCCTCTGCTCGTGGTTTTCCCAATTATGGATCATGTGGTGGCCTCTTTCTTAGATGGCAGAGACTCTATACTATCATCCTTCAGCCTGCCATGGATGATGCTATGGATACCACCCCTCTGTCCAAGGCTTTCATCTTCCAGTCCCCTCCTGTTTCCCAGAATAAATCCAACCAATACTCTCTTGTTGATGCTCCCTTGTTATGGGAACTTCCCACCCAGTGGCAATATTGACTCCCACCCTTTACCCACAAGTTGGTGTGTACAGCTGGTGCAGGGACCCAGCTCTACTCTCCAGCATCCTAGTAGTGCTGGAACCATCATCCCACATGTAGGGCTGCTGGTGGGCAGTGACTGACTGTACAACTCTTTTGGGGCAACCCGGGAAGCCCAGCCCCTGCTATGGTCTTAAGCTCTTCCACAGCTGAACCACTAAGTGGCAACACAAAGCAGCCAGGACTGTAGGTATCACATGAACACGGACCCCATTTTGCACACCACTCCACAACCTGCCAGTCTTTCCCAAGATCCCCAGTGCTACACACAGGTGTAACCACAGGTCTGATTGGGACTTACCAGCAGTATGAAAAGCACCAGGGATAGCACTTTGCTCACACCACTCCTGGTCAAGTGGCATTCTTGGTACTTGGGGCTCCTAGGAGGGGAGGGAACTCTGGGTTTGGCATACCCGTCCCAGGCTCCAGGTTCAAGTCTGGAGCCCACTTTCAACCAAGATGGACCTAAGGCAAACCAGTGTGGAGCACAAAGGAGAACTTTGTGGACACTCAGCGGGACGTCCCCTGGCTTGGCTGCTACACTGGCTGATCAAAGCTCTGGGCCATTTTTCTTGGTTTTGGACCTGGCTAGAGTATATTGTGCTAGTTACAGGAATTCCCTTTCCCTCATCTATTTGTGTCCATGGCTGCCTTTTCCCAGTGATGTATATAAAATCCTGATAATATGGCTATCACCTTTGCTCAGAAAATTATCATTTTAGTTGCTCTTTTATTCCTGAAGACAAACTTCCCCTTTCAATATCACAAAACAACCTGATCATTTCCATTCACCTCTGTGATATCTCTGTGTGGGGTCTGCAGTTCACTTGGTCCTAGTTTCCTTCCCTCCTCACCAGCCTTGACACTGGTTTTGTTTTCCTCCATCCCTTCAGGACACTGTGCTGCAGGTTGCATCCTGGTTTTACCTTTTAATACTTTTTTTAAGAGAGAGTGAGAGGAGAGAGAGAGAGATTTTTTTAATATTTATTTTTTAGTTATCAGCGGACACAACATCTTTGTTTGTACGTGGTGCTGAGAATCGAACTCGGGCCGCACACATGCCAGGCGAGCGCGCCACCACTTGAGCCACATCCCCAGCCTACCTTTTAATACTTTAACAGTGATTTTCCAACCTCCTCTGTCCTTCTAGCCCAAATACACACATGGATAATAGATTTTTTAATTGGACATGCACTTCATTCAACAGCTATTTAAATTTATTATAGATGTATGAGTGACCATAACAAAAAATGTACCCTGGATCATATTTTAAGGCTAAGTTTGCATGGTGTAGTTTGTCCTGAAAATGATCACATGCTTACCCTGTTTCATCTCTACACGGTTGACTTGTCCTAGAGTACTAGTTCATCCCAGCTCTGGAGCTCCATCTCCAAATCATCCCTCTTCAGTTGGGTATGTCTGGGCTGCACTCTGCCTCCTGCTCCCTGGGCAATACCTTTCCCATTCCTTGTGGCTGTTCCCTCTTTAGGGATCTTCATTTGCTTCTAGACAGCAGCACATACCTTCATAATTCTGTTGGTTAACAGAATTACTATCCCTGCTTCCTTTCTAGGCAGGGACACACATCGGGGCACATTTGCCTTATTGCACCTGTCTCCTCAGTGTGCTCCGCAGAGCCGGGCTCCAAGAGGTGCTGACTAAATGGTTGATGGTTGAATATGTGTGAATGAAGAAGCCTGAGAAAGAGAAGTCATGGCTATCATTCAGGACTGGGACTGATGATCAAAGATTGGACAAGGCTGGGCAATTGTTTGGCATATCTAACCTGAACACGGCCTAGAGTTATATCAAAAAGTACCAAAACGAGAAACAAAAATTGGTCATGTGGCTGTCCTGAAGTAGCATGAACAACATCAGAGAACATCAGCCTTGGATAAGCTTGGTGTCACAGACTGAATGACAGTTACCACCACTAAGCCTTAATTACTAACAAGGTGGCATTTGGGGAGGGGAGTCTTTGAGAGGTGATTGGATGTGGATGAAGTCATATGAGTGTAATACCAATGTTGGCATTCTTGCCTTCAGAAGAAGGGACACAAAGATTTTCTTCCTCTACATGAGAACACAGAAAGAAGGTGGAAGTCTCCCTGACAGGAGAAGGCCTCAGCAGGAGAACCTAAATCTTGAGGAGTCTTGACCTTGACCTTTGCAGTATTCAAGAAAGCCAGAAATAATTCCTGTTCTAAGAGGTACCAAGTCCATAGTGTTTTGTGACGTATCCTGAAGTAATGAAGACTCACTCTTAGACCCTGATGCTTTAAGAAGAATTCAGGTTCCCTCCAGTCCACTAAGTGCAATCATCTGTGGTGGACACAGGTGAAGGCTCCTTATTTACCAACTGTTGCCCTATATTTGCTCTTCCCTGTGTCCCCCAAAACTTAGGGAATGAAGGTAAACATTCAGAGAAATTTCCTGGCTTCAGACAACATCCAACCTGGAGCTTCCTCAGACTAACACCCAAATCACAAGACTATGGGCCAAGTGCATAGCAGCTTCTTCCACACTCACTCTCATAGAGACCCCCCCCATGATCACCAGGGTACTCATTCTTCTTAGGTAGAATGAGCAATGAGCACAGCTTGTCCAACCACAGATGTACCTCTGGCTGTCTCGGACTAAAGAAAAGGGATTGGGCTCTTTGGAGGAATCTCCTGGGTCCTACCCTTTCTTTCATATGATAAGAATGATTAAGTAGCATGTTTTCAGAGCTGACTGTATTCTGAGCCTTGAAAGATTACCAACCTAAGTTTTATCCTTACATTAATTGTGGGAAGCAGGTCCTGTTATGACTCCTGTTTGATCAAAGACTTTATCCAATGTGTGCCTCTGAGGGGGGACTGAGGCACACATTGGATAAAGTCTTTGATCCAAGTTAGCATTAGTGGGTTACTGAAGAAGGGTATAACCCAGGTGTTCTGGATCAAGACTTCAAGCTCTGAGTGGAAGCCTGTTAGGGTTTGGAGATGAGGTGTCCCCCAAAACCTCACGTGTGAGACAATGCAAGAAAGTTCAGAGAAGAAATGATTGGGTTGTGAGAGCCTTAATCCAATCAGTGAATTAGTCCCTAATGGGATTAATTAAGTGATAACTGGAGGAGGTGGACATGGAAGCAGCAAAAAAACTGACTAAAACAGAGTCAAACCAGATTGAACCTGGGAATAACTGTTCCAAACCTGCTTCATCTGTGTAGATCATGGGGCTTACCAGAGTATCAAGGAGGAAGAGAGGATTCTCAGCAGGACCACTTGAGACAAGGGGACAGCCATGCATGTGGTGTGGTCCAGAGGGCCTGAGGTGGACCCCTGACTCACTCTGGCCCACTGTCTCCACATTCCCAAAGATGAGGACTTGGGATTTTATTGGTACTGGTCCATCTCTGGTAGGACTATTGGGTGAAGGGTGTGTATGCTGAGAGCCATGTGGTATTATATTGGTCATGTTGCGTTCTGTGTGATGGGAAGTAGGGATGGGAGAACATATCAGTGCATGAGTGAAGAATTAAGGAAGGACAGGAGGGAGACATGGAGACAAACAGAGGGAGAGGGAGAGAGGAAAGTGAATGCACAAGTGTAAGGAAAGGAGCAGAAGACAGAAAAACAGAGAAAGTAAAGAATGAAGAAAGGATGGAGAGAAGGGGGAGAAAGGAGACCGAGAGAAATTACACATAAACACAGACTGGCTGGAGCAGGAAGGAGACAGGAGGACAAAGCTAGAGGAGGACCAAACCTTCCTGGTGTCCTGACTCCTCCTAGGTCCTGAGGTTGTGCCTTTTGAGCCTCTAGCCCTTCCTCATCCTCAGTCCCTCTTTTGTCTATATGTCTTTCTAGGAAGGTGTCTGCTCCAGCCTGAGAAGACAGGTGCCATCTGTTATCTCCTATTCTGAGGGGCAGCACAGAATTCTGGGGGCCTAAGCCAGAGACCAGTTTCTTCACAACACAAGGCCCAGCCCATACCTGGGGATACTCAGGGACACCATGGCAAGTGTTTCTCTTAAGGTTCAGAATATGTCTAGGGAATCGGGATGTTTACAACACGTCCTGATGATGAGAAATACCTCAAGGATCCTTGTGGAAGGGCTGGGGAAGCTGGTGACCATGCACACAGTCTGGGAGGTTGCCAAGGGGCTGTGCCCACTCCCCATGTAGCTGGGCAAAATACTCAGGAAGATTATGTCCATGTGTGTAGACAGGGCCTCCTGGGCTGAGAAGTATCTGCACTCAGGCATTGCCAAGCATGGCCTCTAGAATCCAGACCCTGATTTCCCCAAAATACCTGTCAAGACCATCTTAGAGGGGGAAACGTTTACTTGAGTCACACAATTTCAGATGTTCAGTCCATGCTCAGCCAACTTCTTTTCTCTGGGGCTGAGATAAGGCAGAACACCATGGCAGAAATGTGTGGCAGAGGAATGCTGCTCAGATCACAACAGGAAGGAGAGCGTGAGAAGGGAGAGTGAATAAGAAGGAAGCCAGGGACAAAATGAAATCCCCAAGGGCACACCTCCATTGAGGCCAGCTGGAGACAATTTAGAAAGATCATGTCTCCAAATAATTAATTAAAAGGGCCAGGGATATAGATCATTGGTAAAGTGTCCCAGGTTCAATTCTCAGTTCCGAAAAAGTAAAAAATTGTGGTGAGCATGTTGGTACATGCATGTAACCCCAGCTACTGTGGAGATAGAAACAGGAGTATTTCAAGTTTAAGGCCAGGCCTGGAAATTTTGCAAGATACTTGTCTCAAAAAAGAAAGAAAAAAAAAAAGGATATGCACCTCAGTGGAAAGATCCAGTGAATTTAACCCCCTAGTACCATTTTTAAAAAATACATTAAGAAAAATAAAAAAGAATATATCTCGGGGCTGGGATTGTGGCTCAGTGGTAGAGCACTTGCCTAGCATGTGTGAGGCCCTGGGTTCAATCCTCAGCACCACAAAGAAATGAATAAAATAAAGGTCCATCAACATCTAAAAAAATATTTAAAAAAAAAATACATCTCCTTCCTCCTCCCCAAAAAAGAACAAGAACAACATGAATAACAACAGCTAAAGCTCCCCAAAACAGAAAATAAAAGACAATAACAACAATGAAAAATGTCCCATGGAGACTCTCTTTTCATTTGAATATAGAGTGACCAGGGAATCCAGCAAAAAGGATATGCCAAAGGATCACTTGATAAATAAAACACCAGGTATCCAACAACTTTCCATTAACCTGGCTAAACCAAACAAATTGCATTTGAATAGGAACAAATTTAGGCCTCCTAAAAATATGTGCAAAATAAATATATATAAATATCATTAATGTGACCTGTTTTCAAATGGGGCAAAGAGAAAGATGACATTGCATTCACTGAAATTTTGGGGGTTTTGTTTTGGTTGTTTGTTTTGATACTGGGAATTGAACCCAGGGGCCCTTAACCACTGAGCCACATCCCGGGCCCTTTTTTATATTTTATTTAGAGACAAGGTCTTGCTGAGTTGCTTGGGGCCTCAATCCATGCTGAGACTAGTTTTGAATTTGTAATCCTCCTGCCTCAGCCTCCCAGGCCACTGGGATTACAAGCATGTGCCACCACCCCTGGCTCACTCATTGAAATTTGATAGAAAAATGGTATTTCCTGAAGGAACTAGAACTTAATGTGATCAGTTGAATCAATCTGCTGATTCATTAGTCAAGGTCTCTCTACATCATCTCATCCCAGAAGGAGTCCTATTTGAACACAACCAAAACTAGGTTGCTTTTTTAAAAAGTATTCAAAAAAACGAGGTTCCAGCTGGGGTTGTGGCTCAGCAGTAGAGCGCTCACTTAGCACATGCAAGGCGCTGGGTTCAATCTTCAGCACCACATAAAAACAAATAAATAAAATAAAGGTACTGTGTCCAAATACAACATATATATATATATTAGATCCATTTAACATGGGACCAATTATGAGGTAAGGAAAACAGTAAGATCCAAATGATTTGAAATTTAGAAAAAGCTGTAAATATCCCAACACACAGAAGGGGATTAACAGAAAAAGACTGAGGGTTGGTAGGAAAAAAGAGTGCCATTTCCCTCCCTGGAACAGTGGAGGTTGAGAATGTGCGCTCCCAGCCAAAGCTCTGCTCCCAGACCCAGCTTATTTCCTTCCCAACACTCTGTGAAGGGCCTGAAACCTGGTAGGACATTAATGGTTGATCTACCCAATTACAATGCCCAATTTAAATTCTGAATTCTCAAAAATTTTCAGCACAGGAAAAGCAAGTGAAGGTTAAAAGGTTACCTACAATTTCTTCCATGCGATGCATGCCTCATTGCCTTTGATCCTGAAAGGTATGAATTTATACCATTTGATAATATTGACAATCATCCCGAATAATCTCTATTAGGATTAGCAAGCAATGCTTACTAAGTGTATAATATATATCAGAACCATCCCTACTCAGAAAGGATGAGAAAATCTCTAAAATGAACTTATAAAGTTAGTAAGTCTAACCTAGTATAAGGTAATGGCATTTTTATCTTCATATTAGAGAAAATATTCTAACAGGATTATGACTTTTATTAAAGGTGTTGTCAACTTGTGACATATCAAAATAAAAATATCCTTCCTGGCTATATTTCAATTAAAATCTGATTAGAGTATAGAGGCAGGGGAGGGAAAGGCCAGAGGAAGAGGAAGAGGAAGGGATCTCCCAAATAAGAGGCCTTGGTGTGCTCCAGACACAACACCTGAGCTACTCTGAGCCACCCTGAGCTACTCTGGAAGACACCTGAGCTAACGTGGAAGCAGCAAGGACACAGGAGATCCCATCACAGCAGGTGACTCCACTGCTGTGTATCTGGTTTTCACTTCTCAGGTGTCGATAGCAGTTACGCCCCAGGGGGATGAGAGGAAGTTTGGAGAGTACTCAAAACAAGAAGTGCTGTCAGACTGCTTCCTACATGTGTGTCACGCTGGATCACACACTCTAGGAGTGGCAGGCAGGGGGTGGTGCTTTCAGTTCAATGGATACAGAGGGATGTATCTCTTATTTGCATCCACGATAGTTGCTAAGGGTCCATTGGGCATGTGAGATGAAAACACCCTCACTTCTTCTGACATAGATGTCACCAGTTCATATATCGGGGCACATCTATTAACACAGGTTGAGGGAACCCAGGAGCAGAGGCCCTTCTTCCACCTCGGCTCAAAGCATATCAGTGACTTTCTTTCCAAATAGAACTTGGAATCTATGAAGACAGGGAGATACTATTATGGTGTTGTACTAGAAATGAAAAAGTTGTAATACAACTTTACACCCATAAAAGTCCTGGTTTTTTGAAACTAAGAGTTAATGAACTCATCAAAATTCCCCCCAATGTGCATTTGGCTCTGAACAAGGCACATGGCTAAACTCTTTCAAGAAGCATGCAGATGTCCCTTCTGCCTGGCCTATCATGAAAAAACCATATGCCCAAAGTGTGGATGCATCTACTGCCTCAACTGCTTGGATTCCCTGGAGAAAGAGCCTGATGGGAGAGACTTTCTGGTGTCTCGTATGCCCCATGTTCTATAAAAAAGAAAAGAAAAAAAAAGGACATCAAGCCCAATCAGGAGCTGAGAAAGCTGGTTTCCACTACCAAGGAACTGGAGCCCCAGCTGCAAACTGCTCTACGGTGAACCCAAGAATATGGAAGTTGCACATTATGCATCACACACTCTGCTTCCTCCCCACTACCGGGCCAGGAAAATTCACCTGTGTAGTTGGCTCTGCATTCCATATGGTGACTAGGCAAGGTCTGGCTCCTGAAATTGTGATGTCACTGTGGCATTGATGTTTCTCAGTCATAATAACATGTAGAATCACCTTGTGATCTTGAACATCAATGCTGATGTTTTTGTAGTGGCTTAGGCAAGGGTTCTCCACATTTAGTGTGCTGTGATTGCCTGGAGTGGTTGGTAGGAAGCAGAGCCTAAACTGGGTGAGTTTAGCCAGCATACTGCAGACTTGGGGACCACTCTTAGGAAGCAAACCAGAGCCACTGAATCTGAGCTTCTTTGTGGCTAGATACCCATAAACCTAATGTGAAAATCTCCCGGTCCCTGTAATAATTAGAACTTGCCAGTGTGGCCAGGAATTTGCTTCATGAAAAGGTCTGATTTGGGACTTTGTACTGGAAGTTTAGAATGGAGATCGATCCTGCCCATGTGCTGAGCTTTGTGTTTTCCCTTCACAATGGATATGACCTTGGATGTTCACAGGGCCAACAACCTCCTGGTCGTTTCTGATGACCACAGGAGTGTCGGATGTGGGAAAATCAAACAGCACCAGCCACTGCAGCATGAGAGACTTGCTTTAGCCCTGTGTGTCCTGGGCTCCTCTAGATTCACCTCCAATCGCCATTACTGGGATGTGGATGTTGGAACAAGCACAGAGTGGGACTTGGGCACGTGCAGGGAATCTGTTCACCAACAAGGATGGATTCAACTAACTACAGATCTTGGGTTCTGGACCATAAACTTGAGGGCTGATGGCTGCTTCTCTGCCAGCACTATGCTATAGACACCCCTCACTGTGGACCCCAAGCTGTGCCATGTGGGCATTGTCCTGGTTACGGGCCTGGGAAACATTTACTTTTTCCACATGGAATATGAATCCCATCCCTTTACATTCATGGGAGTTTTAGCTGAAGGATCACTGTGCTCATTTTTTTGCTCCTTCAATTCCACCAAATGGTGACTAGGGTGTCCTGAGTATTTGTCCCCTAATGAATCTGGGGTGTCATGGGCAAGCAAGATAAGCCTCCACAGCAAAGAAGCATGGACAGAAGATGACTTGGTCCTCACATCTAGGCACATTGTGAATGGTACAAATATTAAAGTCATAAGTGAGAAATATGGAACACTTTGTGAATACAGTTATTCAATTAAATTCACAAAAGTACAAATAGGGATACATATTGATTATTGTCACCATCAAACTCATCTAAAATCTTTATATATTTTGTATACTGGAGAAATATCCCTATTTTTAGATCATTATGCAAATTTACTATTTATTTCTTCACATTCAGTTTAATATGTTATGCAAGTTATGAATGAAATCAATTGGATTTGCCAAATGAAACATGATTTTCTAAAAAAATAGGGGTGCAATACCTTATATCCACTAGCAATTGTGTATGTGTGTGTCTGTGTGTTGTGTGTGTGAACATACAGAGAACCAGATAAATGTCCATATGCCATCCAAACCCCAACACACAATTTTCACTCACAATACTCAGTGTAGCTCATATTTTCCTATATGTGTGCTCATCTGCATTAATGACCATTCAGGTACTGTAGATATTGCTGATTGGTCCCAAGTGGGAATGTAATTTGTTATACTCATTATGGAAATCAGCAGGGAATTCCTCAAAAAATTAAAAGTACAACTAGTATATAATTCAAAAACCTATCTTCTAATTATATGTGCAATGAAAACAAAATCTATATTAAAGGAAACATCTGCATTCCCATAACCCAGTTATAGAAATGGCTTGAATATTCTTCCACAGAGAAATGGATAAAGAAATGTAATATCTGTACCCAATGTCTCCTGACCCAACGTTCAAAGGAAGGCAGTCCTGCCATTTGCAATTTGCATCACAATATTAATGGACTGGAAGATATATTAGAGGAAATGAGCCAGACATGTAAGAAAACAAATACTGCATGATCTCACTTATGTGTGGGATTTGAAATAGTGAAGTCTTAGAAACATAGTAGAATGGTGTTCACCAGGGGCAAATCGAGGTGTAATTTTCAATGGGTGTGGAGTTTCAGTTCTACAAGTTGAATAAGTTCTAGATATCTAGTGTGCAGCACAGTGACCCTGAGCAACATGTCTGCATTATATTCTTAAAATGTGCACAGAGCAAAGATCTCACGTGTCTTAATTCTGACCCTCTAGAAAATTTTATGAGGTGCTGGACATGATAACTACATTTCTGGCAATCATTTCACAACGTATACATATATAAAACATCAAGTGTACACAATTAGATATATGCAATGTTTATTTTTCAGTTACACCTTAATAAAGACCAAGTTATGAAGTATGTGCTTGTGTGCAGGTGGGAGGGAGGCAAGTACAGTGCATATGTTTACAGGAGAATCTATGGGCATCTAAGGCTGTTTTTTGACAGAAAACCCTACTTCCTGAACTTGGGAGACACTGGGTCCATAGAAGTGGATTAGAACTAATGCTAGGATGTGCTGAGAGTGGGAGTTTCTCAACAAGTTTCTCAACCTGGAAAGTGTCTTCATTGATAATGTGGACAGAGTCCCTAAGCAGGAGCATGGATTTTCAATCCCAAAGACTCCAAACCCAGGAGGTCCTGGATGTCTAGTGCCACCTGCTGGTTGACAGACCCAATTACCTGAGACAGGGGCCCTCAAATTCCCTCCCTGCTCAGCTCTGCAGCCTCAACTGAGTCAGAAACCTGGAGCTTTCCTCCTCATGCATTTTGGCAGAACAGCTCTGGGCATTTGTCCATACCTGCTCTTCTGTCAGAAACACTGGACCCTCCCATCATCCTGATGTGCCCAAGACACCCACCCCGGAGTGTGACTTCTGACACTGGACATTTTTGCATTGAAAGAACAAAATGAAGCACATGATATAGGAAAAAAATTAATAATTCATTAATGAATTAACTCATTCTCTTGAAACATCAGTTTCTATTGAGACACAGTGGTCCAGAATACTCTATAAAGAGGAATAAGTGTGGAGGCCCAAGTTTTGGTACTCCTATGCATTTCTCATTGTAACAGTAAAAGATAAGGAAGAATACAAATCATATTTCAACCCCTAAATGTTGTGGCTTCTCAGTAGTTTAATGATATTGTCTTCTTCACATTGACACATGAGAAGATTGAAGATGTGTTTAGTTAGAGCCTTGGGATTTTAGCCTTCCAAGAAATGAAACAGAACTTTCAATTTTGCCTTCTTCCTCTTCTCTGGAAAGGGATAGATGAGTGCTCAGAGAGAATGATATCCACATGTGATTAAATCAGTTATGAGAAGGGTGACTTCAATAAATGACTACTGAGCTATTTCAGGGTGAAATCTGGAAGAAGGTGGGGTTCACACCACACCCAGTGAGACCCATATTCCTGCAGAAATACCCTGATCTGTCCTTCAGACTGTCTTCCCAATCCCCTGGGGGCATGGGTCTAAAACTCCAGGTAAACTCAGTGTGAAAGGACTGCTAACCCAGTATTTTTTCACTATGTTCAGGTGGATGTGTGTACTTTTGGGTTTGTCTAAAGAGACAGCAGGATTTGAGAACTGGGGTTGTGTCTTTGCTTTGATTTGAAATGACAAATGTCACTGGAAAAGACCTGCAAAGGAAAACTTAAATATCTAATAACTTAAATATCTAATCCAGTCCTGCCCAGACAAGCCCAGCTCCTGATGAATTTTTCACTTTCAATCTTCAAATTCTGCGGAGCTGGGGTTGTGGCTCTGTGGTAGAGCGCTTGCCTGGCATGTGTGAGGCACTGGGTTTGATTCTCAGCACCACATATAAATAAATGAACAAAATAGAGGCCCATTTTAAAAAAATAAAGGAATTTCTTTTTTTAAAGAAAAATTCTTCAAATTCTGATCACCTGTGAGTTCTGTATAGAAATGAATAAACTAGTTTCAAGACTTTAAAAAAGTGGATCTAATTTTATGTAAGTTGTTTAATAAAAGAAATAATAACATTGTAAAAATATCTATTCCTTTGGCCATGGTGACTAACAAAGGGAAAAAAACAAATAAACACATGACTTTGAATTGCTGATTGACTGGAATAGATTTCAGATTTGTTTTCCAAACTTTTCAACCAAGATCTTCCCAATGACAGAGAAAAAGAACTTTCAAAACAATCTGTGCTCTGGAGAGTGAAAATTCATGAAGGATCTGATAAGGATTAATTAACTTCCTTGACTCAAATTCAAGGTTGTTTCACCTGGGGCTAGGGGCAAAACATTTTTTGAAAAATAACTTCATTGTTTTTGATAAACCCAGCCTAATTACCTCTTAAGATTGGGAGCCATCTCGCCACAAAGGCATGAAAAGTTAATTATGGCTTTACTATAAATTACTACGATTTCTAAAGTTGCTTGGAATGCCTGCCTGTGCCTTGAACTTGAGAAACTGATGTGACTCCATCTTTAAAAATAAATAAATAACAGCAGCTTCTACCTCAAGGCCTGTCCTAAGGAAGGGGGCATGACCCTTGTCCTGGGAAAAACCCACAGAGCACTCCTAAGCACATACCCACCCTGTGAGTTGTTTGTCTGCAGATAGCAGGAGAGGTCTATGTCGCCAGGTGTCTCTGACTCAGTTAGGCTAGGTGAGGACCCATAGCAACCCCCCTAGCAACTGAGACAGGGAAAATACCTGGAATGCCAGATGACCCCCAAGTAGTTTATGGTGGTTGACAACATGTTGGGAAACCATGTAGTTTAGATCCCTCATGGCCTAAACCAATCAGTTCAAAGGAATCCCCCCTTGTACTAACCAATCACCCCTACCCAACTTGTTCCCGCCATTGAATGTGCTAATCGATGTTAAGAGATGTTGTTTGACTTTCCCGCGGTATGGAATGATTTGCTGTGTGATGTTGTGCCGCATAGAGTATCCCCCCAAAACCTATAAAATCTCACTGAATAAAGGACCAGGACTCACTCCCTAGGATCGCTGCGTCAGGATGGGTTGTGAGTCCAGGCTCGAGCTTGCAATAAAGACTCTTGTGTGATTGCATCGGATTCGGCTCCTGGAGGTCTATTGGGGTCCCACGAATCTGGCATAACAAACTCGTGCCTGGCTTTACCTGACCAGATAAAAATCCTCTCTGAAACCTTAGTGGCGCCTCATAAATTCTGGCTTTCCCTGGCCAGATAATGACCCACTTTGAAACTCTAGAGGCGCCTCATAAATTCCATGTTGAGATCTTATTTACTCCCTAAGTGCTGGGCCATTAGCTTACTACCTGCTTTTGTGTTATACTTGTCAAAATTCTGTTATCTGTCATCAAGACACCCCCTCTTTTTGTAACTTCGGGGCTATAAAGCTGTGCTTCTAGAGCACTGTGGGGCTGTCTTCTATTCCTGTAGTTTTCAGCCCCGGCGGTCTAATTTGATTTCAATTGGAGTTGGTGGTCTTTTCTTTGCATCATGGTTTAACGGTTTTCATCAAGAATAATAAGAGGGGGTCTGGGGTTGTGGATCAGTGGTAGAGCACTTTCCTGGTGTGTGTGAGGCCCTGGGTTCGATCCTCAGCACTGCATATTAATTAATTAATTAAAGGTCCATTGATAACTAAAAAAATATTTTTTAAAAAAAGAATAACAAGAGAAGGCTGGGGTTATACCTCAGTGGTAGTGCTCTTGCCTAGAATGTGTGAGGCTCTGGATTCAACCCTCAGCACCACATAAAATTAAATAAAGGTATTTATTTATTGAATTTTATGTGGTGCTGAGGATTGAATCTATTAAAAATGAAAGAATAGAAATAGAAATCTAATGATTTGCTTTAAAAGTTTCTCTTCAAATTCCAAGTTTTATCATACACAGACATAATACTCAGGAGTTAATTCAGAGGAAGGAGTGTTGTCTGAATTTAAAGAAAATACACACCTTCAGGATAGATTGCTTTTCTTTGCATGATGTACTTTTATATATTTTCAGAAACATAAACCGCTCCTTTGTTCCAGTAATAAATCTATCACAAAATGAATGAAAGTGAAGGGGCAGGATGTGAATGAGGGAAGAAGAAAGAACTTCTATGCAAAAAAAAAAAAAAAAAATCCTGTAGGAAGATCTCACTCCACATCTGACCAACTTCAGAATCAGGTGGAGGTAAGACAAGACTCTTGTGGATGTGTTTCCAAGTTTACATTATTTGTGTCTTGCTCTTGTGTTTTCTATAGGAGGAAATTAGGAGAGAGTCTGGTCCCAGGAATTGAATTGTATTGAATAGAACTGATGAAAACAGCAAGTGGTGTCTGGGGCCACCTTCCTATCAGGCAGAGCATGTGCACAGAGGGACACTGGGTCCCCTTCTCTAGGAGCTGTGAACAGGACATTCTCAATAGCCGGTGGAAGAATGGTGGTCTCTCTCCTCTCCGTCAGGTCCCAGCCTGAGCAACTGTGGAACGTTGCTGACTCATTCCACCTGGCAGCTGCTGCTCTGAGCCTGTGTCACAGTCAGGTTGGACCCACTGTGGAGCCAAGGACTCCCTGAGCATTCACCAACTATTTTCTATATTAAAAGAAAAATGATTCACATATGTACATATATAATATATTAGCCACAATGAATAATGTAAAATAAACAAAGCAAATTAATCCTAATATCCAGAGAATAATTATCTTAACATGCACATCAATTTTCAGGCTATTAATGAGATTTTTTTTTTTAACTATGTCTTCCACATCCAATATATATTTTAAACTCAAAGTACAGATAAGCCTCACTGCCGGTGACAAAATCCACATGAGGCTAAGGGATGCTTTTTTTGTTGTAGGGGACAGATGAGGCAGGACACTGAAGACAGCAGGAAACAGTTTTATTTGGCTGCAGATAGGTTCAGAGGGCACAGCTTTCACTCTAATCAATTAACCCCCCTGAACCCCGAGTTCAGTTTCAGAACTTTATACCCAGCATGTTAGGGGAGTGGCTCAGAAGTTCACAGCCTGCAGAAGTTCACACAAAAGCAGCTTTTTCTTTCACTGGGCAAATTAACCCTTCAAGGAGAGCTCCTGAGAAGGAGAGAACTTCTCCTCCCCTTTCTTCTGCCTGCTATTACCTTGGAGTCCCATTACTAACATCTTCTCTTCTCTTTGAAATGTGAACATCTCTGTGAAGCTCTGGCTCAAGACCAGAGGCCTTGTTAAAGGATCTTTTTTTTTTTTCAATCACACTTTGCATTTGCAAATACACTTCTAGAAAGTTTTGTTTGTGAAAAACTGGTAAAGGGGCATTCTGCACCTGGAGTGCTGATCTCTTCCAGGCCAGTAGCTGAGTAAGACAGAGCAACAGGAAATAGGAAATTTAACTACATTGAACCCTATTGTAGAGATTCTTTTGCTGATAGTCCTAAAATCAATTATAGTGAAGATTTCTGAAAAAGCTTAATTAAGATTTCCTGTGGAGGAAGAGGTGCCACTACATTTTGGACAGCTTGGTTCTGTTTTTATTTTATTTTGTTTTATTTTCTCTATCAACTCCACTCCAAGCTAAATCATGCACAGCAACTTTATTTAAACAACATTTCAAATACAGAATATATGAGCCCCAAATGTTCATGCAGAAGACTCCCTTCTCTGTATGAACATGTTCACAGACTCCCCAGTGAACAACTGAAATCATGAATAGTACTGGGTCCTAGATACATGGCTTTATCCTACACAATGCACATTTACGATAAAGCTCAATTTCTAAATCAGGCACAGGAAGAGACTAATAGTGAAATCAAAGAATTATCACAATGCACTGTAATAAAATTCATATGAATGCAGTCTTTGTCTCTGAGAGCAAGATAAATAATATCTTTAGATCTCTGCTGATCACAGGTAACTGAAGCCAATGAAAGCAAAGCTGTGGTAAAGGGAGGAACTCAGAGTGTACAAGGAACATACGTAATACTCCTGTGCAGATAAATATGAAATAGACCAGCTCACTCATCCCATGGAATCTCCTTATTAGTGAGCTATTTATCCCACAGATGTGCCCTGGAGGCACCCTTGCTGCAGTGAAACTGGGTGCTGAAATTTGAGTTTTCTGCCTGTTTTGACCCCAGGGATGGGATAAAAGTAGGAGCAATCATAACTGAAAACAGGGTTATTCAGAGTGTGGGTCCCCTGAGCACCATGGAAGATCTCGGGCTATGGGGCCTCCAAGGGTTGAGGCCCAAGATTCCCCCAGAGCATTGTATGGTGTCCAGGGCTGCTCTCCTGTCTGCTGTGATGCTCAGGGATCCAAAGGTAAAGCTAGATCAGGGTCAGCCTCTCTCTATATGAAGCCCCTGGGTCCTGATAAAACAAACTGGAAACTCAGGGTGCTATGGAAACTCAGGAGGACTGGGCTAATATGTCCAAATATTGGCCAGAGCTTGGATCGTAGTGTATGTGGGAGCTATAATGCCAGCGGCAACAGAGGTACCAGGGGGAATACAGTTGGTGTAGCAGTGAAGGGTGGCTGAGTGCTGGCATGGGTGGTACCCACGGTGGAATTTGTGTGTAAGGAGTCCCCACGCTGAGTGTGATTTGCTGTGCATGTCTGGCTGCCCTGGAGCAGAATTTGAGGTCAGGACTAGAGTTGGAGCTGCCAGATCCCCAAACAGGAATGAGCTGTAAAAGGTGGGAGCTTCATGCTGCTGCCTACCGGAGCCTCAAACAGGGACAGAGACTGAGATTTTCCATGGTGCCCAGGGGACCCAGCACTCTGAATAACCCTGTTTTCAGCTATGATTGCTCCTACTTTTACCCCAACCCTGGACCAACAGGAAGTCACAGGCTTGCTGAAGATGTCCTTGCTGACACTATGCTGACTCTGGCAGGCATCTGAAGGCTCTGGGCAGAAGAGGAGGAAGCCCCCAAAAGAGAGACTGTTAAGATGGTGCAGATTCCATGGGGGATGATACTGCCTGAGGAATGAAGCCTGCAGATGTGTTGGCTGATGGGCTGGAAGAGATGGTGGATGCACTGATTTGCAGGCTGTGAAAAAGCAGGGGCCACAGGATCCATGGTGAGTGGGACCTCTGAGACGAGGTGAAAGCAAGGTACACACACTTAGGAGTTGGGGACTCCATTGTGCAAATGCTGGGGGTGGTGAGGAAGTCTGGACTGCCAATTTGTGCTGCTCTGCCTGAGGCTATGAGATGAAAGGCCTTCATCTTCCCCTTCAGGGTCCCCATGGGCTCTGTTATGAAGCATGAAGGACCCAAGCCACAGGTGCAGGTAAGACAGGAGCTCTTCTCTTGATGCAGTCCGTTCCAGGAGCTGATAGGGAGCAGTGTCACATGGGTTTAGTGCCCTAGGGGCAGGTCAGCTTTGTCTCAGCCTAACAATGAGAACGGAGCCAGGTAAGCATTCTCACTCTCTTTGAGGACTTGAGGATTAGCCTGCAGTGGAAAGAGTCTGGTCTCTTCCTCTGCAGTAGCTGAAAACCTCCAATGGAACTGTGTGAACTCTCAAGAGTATTCCATTGGAGAAGACATTCGGCATTTGTTTTTTAGGGATTGGCTAACTTCACTTAGCATAATCTGCTCTAATGCCATCCATTTCCCTGCAAATGCCATGATCTTGTTATTTTTTTAGTGCTGAGTAATATTCCATTGTGTATATATGCCACATTTTTTTTATCCATTCATCCATTGAAGGGCATCTAAGTTGGTTTCACAGTCTAGCTATTGTTAATTGTGCTGCTATAAACATTGATGTGGCTGTGTCCCTGTAGTATACTGTTTTTAGGTCTTTTGGGTATAGAACATGAGAAAAAGATTACCTCTAGATAGGGAAGAGAGGTGGGAGGGAAAGGGAAGGAGAAGGGGAATTGCACAGAAGTTGGAAGGAGACCCTCATCATTATACAGAATACATGTATGATGATGTGAGGGGAAAAAGAAAGAAGTGTGTCACATTAGATTGATGGGAGGGGAGGGGAGGGGAAGGAGGGAAAGGAAGGACAGCAGAATAAAATAGACATTATTAGTGCTGTATGAGAAACTATACCCCATCTGATTCAAATGTATGATATGTCAAGATCATTGTACTGTCATGTGTAACTAATTAAAACAAATTAAAAAAAAAAAGAGTATTCCATCCGGGGCAGGAACTCCAACAGGAAGTCTGGAATTGACAACGAGATGTTCCCTAGGCTAGTGTCCCTTGGTGTCATCAGCTCTTGATGCAACCAGCTCAACTCATTCTATCCAAGACAGAAATAATGAATAGGTAATAAAACCATCTGCAGGAGATTTTATTGGGTTCTATGCTGCATCACAAGATGGGAAGTACCAGGGAGGAGGTGTCAGACTGGCCCTATGAGCATGAGAGGAATTGTGCTCAAATAAACAGAAGGGTGGCCTATACACCCTATACACCAGGGTGGCCTGCTGGACTCTATTTTGCACCATCATGCCAGTCTGCACAGGCTTACTGGACTTGCCTGTCCTGCCTGTCATGTATGGGAGAGGTGTTCTTCAAAGAAAAGAGTGGGGACATCAGAAGTATTTCCAGTGTGGGTGAGGACATCTGGAATACTTGTGACCTAGCAAACATCCTCAGAGCCCATGACTGTTGTAGAGGTTGAACAGGATCTTCTGAGCAATGAAGACACTTGCAGGGACCAAATCATGGTCTAGTAGAAGTAGCAGTTGGTGGTATGGTGGGACATGATTTCTATAGATATTTCAGATCCAACAGTCTCAAAGTTGTGGGCAAGTGTCCCAGCATGGATGCAGGAGTGGCAGCAGCTACCACATCCCAGCCATGCCAGGTCTCTACAGGGATGACAGCAGCTGACTTGGCTACCTGGCTGTACACAGAGTGGTTGGCAACTATCAGTCCAGGATGTGGACCAATGTAAGATGACAACTGAACAATTGGGAGCATGTTGGGGCAGTAGCAAACAGACACCCATCCCTTTCTTC
Organism: Callospermophilus lateralis; assembly: GCF_048772815.1. Lineage (NCBI taxonomy): Eukaryota > Metazoa > Chordata > Mammalia > Rodentia > Sciuridae > Callospermophilus > Callospermophilus lateralis. Next base: position 47,537,200 of record NC_135308.1, read on the forward strand.
CCCATCTTTCCAGAGGCACTGGGGCTTGTTCCCTATATTGCAGGTGGTGTGGCCTCACCTCTCATCCTTAGCTGGCCTCCTCCCTTTACTCATCCCAAGGGGGAAGCTATATAGGTCACTGCAATGCAGGATCCAGCAGAGACCATAGATGGGCTGGGCGGTGGTAGCAGTGACACAGCAGGCAGCAGGGACACCAGGATACCATGCCTGCATGGTTCCTAAAGAACATGTCCCTGCACTGCTCCACAGTGGAACTAGCCAATATGAGGGCCAAAGTCAGAATTGTGTCTCTTCCAGTTTTTCTTGGTTATGAAACACTTGGAGACTGGACTCTCTTTCCATTTGAATATGGAGTGACCAGGGAATCCAGCAAAAAGAATACACCAAACCATCCATTGCAAAATAAAGCACAGTTTATCCACGCACTTTCCATTAGCCTGGTCTCCTATAGTTCCACTCTAGAGACCATTCTCATTGTTCTCAGGCTGGGTGCACATCCCAGGACAAAGCATATTTGAATAGGGCCAACATCAAGTGATACACTTTAGATATGATGTGTCCCCAAGAAGTTCATGTGTGAGACAATGCAAGAAAGTTTAGAGGTAAAATGATTGGGTTATGAGAACCTTAACCTAATCAGTTCCTTAATCCAATGATAGGGATTAACTGTGCAGTAACTGTAGGCAGGTAGGGGTTGACCAGATGAAGTAGGTCAATGATAGCATGCCTTGGGAGTGCTGGAGGATGCTCTCTCCCCTTCTCTGATTACTGATGGCCATGTTCTAAACTGCTTTTTTCCACCACACACTTCTGCCATAATGTTTTGCTTCCTCCAGTGCCTGGAGTTATGGATTCCACCAACCATGGGCTAACTTGTGAAACCTTGACCAAATAAACTTTTCCTCCTCTAATTGTTCTTGTCAGTTCTTTTGGTCACAGTGATAAAAAAGATGGCTAGAACAGAAATTGGTACCAAGAGATGAGCTCCTTGCTGTGACTAATCTGATCCTGTGGTTCAGGAACTTCTAAAGCTTTTAGAATTTGGGGTAGGAATTTTTGAAAAATTTAGAGATGCAAGACGGAAAAGCTTTGATCACTGTAAGCAGATCTTAATATGTGATTCTGGTGAAGTTCTGATGATCATAATGCTGATAAGACTGTAATTAGTAAAGATTGTGCTCATGAGGTTGCAGAGGAGGGGAACTCTGTTGGAAATGGGAATAGAGTTCATTCATGTTACATCCTGGCAAAGATACTGTCTTTATTATATTACCCATGTCCTGACACTGTGTGTGGTTGAATTTAGGGTGATGTACTAATTTTACTATTGGAAAAAATTTCAAGGCAGTACAGTATTCAGGCAGTGGTATGGATATTGCTAGCATCTTTTATCCAGATTAACCGAAATAATGAGGAGCAAACAGCAGACAGTAAACTTGCATTTTGGCCAGAAAAGTCTGAGTAAAACTAGGATTCAGGAAGTTGTGGCTGTTAAAGCATTACAATCACTAAAGACATGGTCAATGATTTACTCAGGGACAATAGGAGAGATGTCTTGAGGGCATCCCAGGAATTGGCAACACCATACCCAACTCAAGCTCAAAGGATACAGAAGTGAAAATTCCTTTGAAAAGAGACCATGGGGGCACCCTGCTGGCACAGGGATCCGTGGTTTTTGCCATGCTCAGTCAATCAGACACTCAAAGGTTACAGCAACCATGGTCCCCAGGTGCTTGGCTACTTCTTGAGATGGTGGCAGACCTTGGCTTCAACCATGGGGTGCTGGTACTACAGGAAAGCAGGATGCCGGAGTTAGGTGGACATTTTGGCTTCTGCCAAGATTTCAAAAGAAAGCCTGGCAATTCAAAGTGTGAAGAAGTGAGAATCCCTGTACATAGGCCCTGAGAGGGTCATGTGTGCATCTGTGAAAAGGAAGCTGAAGCTGCAAGAGAACTGTGGGATGAAGTGTTGCCAGTACTGAGCAACACCTGCCAAGATATTTTGCTACCTAAGGATAGAGCCAGCCTATGTGAGTGGCCAAGGGACAGGGCTGCCTGAGCCTTTGGAGCCCATTCTGTACAGTCATGGGCCCCAGATACTGGACATAGTGATACAGGACTTGTTAGCCCAGCTGGGATTTTGTCTTGATTTGGTCCCACCTATTCTTGCTATGTGCCTAGTTCTCCCTTTTGGAATGGGAATATTTACTCTGTGCCACTTTATATTGGATAATCATAAGTTGATTTTGATTCTTACAAGGGCTCACAACCAAGTATTTGACTTGAGACTCAAAGGAGTCTTTCAACTTGAAGTTTTGGGCAACGATGGGACTATTAATATTAGGGGGGCTCTTGGAATGCACTGAAATGTATTTAGCATGGTGAGATGTACATAGACTTTTGGGGACCAGAGGTGGCATGTGATGGTGTGGAGATTAGGTGTATCTCAAAAGCTTATATGAACTAATGCAGAAATGTTCAAAGGATAAATTATTAGACTACAAGAATGGTGACCAGATCGATAAATAAATTCATAGGGTGAATTAATAATATATTGGGTGGTAACTGTGGGAAGGTGGAGCATGGCTGGTTGGAAGAAGTAGGTCACTGGGGGCATGCCCTTGGAGATTCTATTTTGTCACCTGGTCCTCCTTTCTCTCTGCTCTGTGGCTACCATGAGGTGAGGGAATTCCCTTTAAAATGCCCTTCTGCCTTGATGTCCTCCCTCACCTCAGGCCCAGAGCAATGGAGCTGGCTGCCCCTGGACTGACACTTTTGAAACATGAAATGTTTTGCATCACTTTGGACCCAGAGCAATTCATGGACTGAGTCAAACATGGACTGAGTCCTCTGAGAAATGTGGTACTAGGCAAGAGCAAGAATACTAGATCTATTCCATATGGTTCAGAAAGAAGGATATGTATAGGTTTTAATTAGAATAAAAAGGGACTTCATCCCAAATGAAATGTACGTGTTTTATCTGAAGCTAATATCAAAGAGTCAGGCACCATTACTGGCTCCACAATCCTGATGGATAGTTCCAGGAACTAAATTTGTAGTATGCTAGGAAATCATGGAGGAAAAACCAAATAGAGCTCTTCTGGGGCAATTTATGGCCATTTTGGTGACATAATTGATGACTCTAGATGACTACAGTTATGTTAAGCAGAATCCATACAGATATTATTTGGAGTCATGTGGTATGAATATCTAAATAACTAATAGGAAAGCAACCCCAGAATGAACAGTGCGCAGTGGTCCTTGCTTCCTACATTGGAGCCCTTCCTTTGACTCCCAGGCTTGGCCCCAACACCTTTCTGTGTCACACGTTCTAGGCCGACTTCACAAGAAATGAGCTCAACACTGTGCCTTTGGGCTCCAGAGGAGTTGGTGTCCCAGTCACTGGTGTCCAGTCGGACAGCACCAGGTGATCTAAATGGACAGTTTTCTGAGCATGCATAGTCACGTGCCACATTGCCTGGCACTTTTGGGCCATCAGGCCCCAATCCACCCATCCAAAAATGTTCCTGATTTTCAACAGGATTACCCTGCTGCTCGGCAGCTGCCATCAGCCCTGCCTCCAAGCACTCCCACCAACATCCCTGTCCTCACCTGCATAAATCAGCTAGCTGGCTGGCTACGAGGCCCTCTCCTGCAGGTGGCGCCCTCCTCTCTGGGGATCCTGCCTCCAGTCTCCTGAGGTACTTCCCTGAGAAAGCCAGTGCTGTCCTCCATCTGGTGGATGTTTGAACCATCCAGAACAGAAAGAATCCCTCCTCTTCTGCACAGATTAATCTTCCTGAATCCAATACTTGAGCAGGTCCATCGGGCTGTGCAGACCAGGACACAGGCCCAACTCCCTAATTCCTCCTTCGGAGGAAACAGAGCTTACAGCCCAAGAGCAGCCTGAAGAATCAGTGGTCCATCAAGTGGAGGAGAAGGAGGGCCCCCAAGGGAAAGACATGCAGGAGGACTTGGAAACGGCTACCTTGAGCATAGGGGAAGTGCACCAGTAAAGCTTCTGGAGATCCAGGGAGCTCTGAGTTCCCTGGAGCCCAGTCCTGGATCTTGGGAGGGAAATACATTTCATGAGGGGGCCCAGGAGTTTCCAAGAACTTTTCTGGTGATAGACTTGACATCTGCAGCTCCCACAGATCTGCTGTAGGAGGGCTGCCCATGGCTCAGGCTGATGCAGAGGCAGCAGTGCTGCCAGAGCCAGACCCCAGCTGCTCCTCACTTCCAGACAAGTGGGCCAAAGAAAGGCTGGAGAAACACCATCTGCCCAGCTCTCCAGGCTCCCAGGGCTCAAGCAAAGGGGTGTGTGGGCAAAAGCATTCCTGTGGTCCATTAGAGAGCTGTCTTCCAGCCAGAGCTGATACCTGAAGGCTCAAAAAGAAAATGAAGCCCAAGTCATTGTCTCTGCTGTGGCATCAAAGTTGGCTGCCCCCACCTGCTAAAAAGGCCTCTTCTGTGTCTAGAGGAAGACACAGGCACTCTGTTGAGGGAAGTTCCAGGTGGAAAGAGGAAAAACTCGGAGAATCAAATGGAGGCCTTGGAGGCGAGAAGAGAAGCTGCGCAGGCTTGCACCATCCCTCTGCCTGTCCAATCTTACGTCCCATCAGGGGCCTAGAGTGGGATAGGCTCACTGACCCTAACCATGGATACTCCCAGATCCTAGCTATTCTTGGCAGCAATCAGTGGGAATTCTAGCCTGCTTGGTCCCTAAACCTGTCTGTACCTCTACCTTCCCCCTTGCCAAATAATGATGAAGGGGGAATCCCCAATTCCTTTCCTCTACCTCCTCCCACTGATCCTCTGTGTCCCTTGAGGACCAGGTCCACAGTAGGAGTTAATTCTACTTTGTTTTACCACCTATTCATTTGACAGAGCTGGTGCACCTCTGTTTTTTCACCTCCCTACACCTCATATTCAGATCCATTTCCCCTCCAAGCCTATCACCTGCAGAATGGAATCTCCAACCCCTGTGTGCATTGATTCTCTTCCTCCTCTTCCTCCTCATCCTTATCCTCTTCTTCCTCCTCCTCATTTTGTCCCTTATCCTGCTTCTCCTCTTCCTCTTCCTCTTCCTCCTGCTCCTCCTCCTCCTTCTCTGGGGCCTCCTCCTTCTCCTCCTCCTTCTGCTTCTCCTCCTGCTTCTCATCTTCCTCCTTTTCCTGCTCCTCCTCCTGTTCCTCCTCCTCATTCCTTCCTAAGCCCCACTTTAGTCCCTTCCAACTACAACCCCAGGAGCTATGGCCAGAACTTAACTGCTGCAAGTGTCTCTGCAGGCACCAAAGCCTAGTCCTCTGCTCACCTGACTTGGCATATCCAACTGTGCAGGCCGACTTATCCATGGACACTACTCCCCATTCTATGACAGTGATATTTCCATCTCCACCTGTCTCCAAGGGCAGTTCCTGTCCATGCCCCCAGGTCCATGGCCCTAGGCAGCACAGGCAGTCAGCAATGGCATAAGACTCTAATGGCTCCCCAACACCTCAGGTCTCATGTCCCAACCCCCATTTGAGCCAGCCTTTTGTCCCACTAACCACTCCTCAGCCCTCATCTGGAAGTTCTCCTGGGGACCAATGGAGAACCTGTCCTTGGAATGCTGCCCTACTTATAGTGATCCCAGTTTTGGACCATGCACTGCCTCCCACCTGGCATGCAGAGCCATAATCATCATCATCAAAGCCTGCAGCAGAGGAGACTATGGATACCACCCCTCCTTCCAAGGCTGTCCTCTTACAGTCTCCTCCTATCTCCCAGAACTACTTTGGACCATAAGTATGGTGTGCTTCTTTGTTCTGGGAACCTCCATCGTATTGGCAGCATTGCCTTGGCTCCAGTCTCAACCTGATGGGGTATATTACAGGCTCAGGGACCAAGTAACCAGCAGTACTGGAGCAACCACCCAGCTAACAGCTAGAGGCCCTGGTGGGCAGCGACAGCACAGCACATTCTTTTTGAGTAACCCAGGAAGCCCAGCCCAGGCTGTGGGTTTAAGCTCTACAATACCTTAACCACAGAGTGGCTACACAGGGCAACCTGGATTGGGGCGTAAGACATCATCCCAGATCCCCTTGGCACCCTACTCAACAGCTGGTCAGCCTTTCCCAAGGTGCAGTACAGAGGGTCGTAGCCCCCAGGACTGGCTTGGACTTGCTCACAGGTGGGCCAGATCCAGAACAATGCTTCACAAATTGCTAGCTCCACTGCCTATAGTGTTCTGCAACTGCTAGGAGCAGAGGGAAGATTCCCCCCCACCCCACCCCCCCGCTATAATTGTTACAGAAATCATGCTCAGTAAGAGACCAAGCACTATTGGAGGGTTGGAGAACTCAGATTTATTTACATAGTCAGACCCAGATGAGCTAGTGTTCTAAAGTTCTGGGCCCCAAGCTGGAGTTACATGGGGCTTTAGTAGGAAATTTAACATAATTTCTTAACCATTACAACATTGACAGGTTTGAATTCTTGGCCTACATGACCAAAGACCATGCATAGGGAATAAGTAGATGTAGAACAAAGACAGTAAAATACCTGTGAGTATTGTCATGAAGTGGCCTTCACCACAGGCAGCAGTAACTCAAGATGATTTGAGTTTATCTCACTAAGAGCTATATTTCTAAGAACGAAGCCAATGAGGTTATAGTTTAGACAGCAGTTAATTAGCATAGCAACCTACAATTTATACTAGAAATTAAGTGTTATAGCTCAGGTAGTTACAAAGTATAGGAAAATTAACCCCCTTCCCCAGGGGTTGATTCTTCAGCACAATTTTCCTATAATTTCATTTTATAATCAAGGCTGGTATCTCCATCACTTAATTAAATCAAAACCTCATTAAGTTATGGAGGCTCCTACTACATAGTATATGAAGATTAAATGAAAATAGATCAAGGACTAAAATGCAAAATGTAGATTTATGAAATTTCTATGGGACAAAGTCTTTAAAGAGATGAAGATTACCTATAACAAGAACAAGAAAGGAGCAAAAATGACAACTGAGATGAAGAAGAGATATTTGGAAGGTATTGCTATAAGAATGAAAAAGCAGAACAAAGAATGGTAGAAAATGTTTGTAAGTCATATTCAAAAAGGACTTCTTTCTATATGAAAAAAATCTAAGCTCAACTATTAGAAAATTAAAATAAAATTGAAAGCATAGGCATATGCTTTGGAAGAGATTTCATTGAGAAGACATATACACATCATATAACCACATGAAAAGTTACTTGTCAAAATAAACCAAAAGCTTCATAAAAATTGAGATCATGAGACGATATAATTGCACACCAGTTGAAGAGCTAAAGTCTGGCTACACAAATGTTGGTGAGAAAGTGTGGGGAGTAGAACTCTTCTGCACTGTTAGTGGTACCATCCTTTCAGAAAGCAGGAAGTCCAGCTGCTTAAAAATTAAACCTATTCCTAATATATGGCACAGCCCTTCTATTTCTTTGTGAATTCTTACAAGATATTTCATAAGACATCCACACTAGTTTTAACTTTAATAATAGAGCAAAACACAGGAATGGGTGATTTATACAAAATATGTCTTCCTCTCACAAATATTATGGCTGTTGAAAGGAGCCCAACAATCCACCTTGCATAAACTCACGTACATTTATAAAAACTATTGACACATCCATAGTGATAGAGATCAGATCAACACCCTTCTGGGGACGTGGAGATATAGCATGGACAAAGGTGAAAGGCAGGACCCAGGAAGAGTTATGAGGACACATTTTTTAAGATTCACTTGGTATAACTATGCAATCATGGAATGTCATTTGCTTAAATTTCACCCATAGTATTTCTCCTTTCCCTATACTTCTCTCCCATGATCCTTGCCTATTCTCTACTGGTTTCTTTTGTCTATTTATGCTTTCTTTTAGTACCTTGTGGATATAAATAAAAAGGAAATTCACTGTGGAGTATTCATATATACACATAGGAAGTTCAGTCAGAGTCATTTCACTGTTCTTCACTTTTCTCATTTATCTTCCCTCCCATCCATCCCCCTCCTCTGCTCCACTGATGTATCTTCTATCTTCATGGAATCCTCCCCGCCTTTTTTCTTATTTCCTTGTTTCCCTTACTTTGGTCTATCTTCTGCATATCAGAAAAAACATTCAACCTTTGACTTTGCAGGTCTGGCTTTCACTTACCTTTCACTTACCATGATGGTCTCCAGTTCCAACCAATTACTGGCAAATGTCATAGCTTTGTGTTTCATTCTTCTTTATGGCTGAGTAATAATTGTATGTATAATATATATATATATATATATATATATATATATATATATATATATATATATATATATTATACACATATATATATGTATGCATACATATACATTTTATACATACATATACACACAAATGTGATATATGTACCACATTTTCCTTATCCATTCATCTGATCACGGGTACCTAGATTGGTTTCTTAGCTGATTAATGTGAGATGCACTGATGGAAACATTGTTGTAGTTGCATCACTATAGTATGATAATTTTAATCTTTTGGATATAAGCCAAAGAGTGAGACATCTGAGTGATATGGTAGCTCCCCCTTCCTAATTTTTAGAGGAACCTCTATACTGCTTTCCAAGGTGGTTGCACTAATTTGCAGTCCCACCAACAACGTGTGTGAGCACTTGTTTTCCATAACTGGATTAAGAAAGCTAATGTAACAGATCGATCAATTTTCATAAGAGAGATCATGCAATATGGATCCCCAGTAGGTAAAATCGTATTCTTTTTTTTTTTAAAGAGAGAGAGAGAGAGAGAGAGAATTTTTTAATACTTATTTTTTTTTTAGTTTTTGGCAGACACAACATCTTTGTATGTGGTGCTGAGGATCGAACCCGGGCCACACTCATGCCAGGCGAGCGCGCTACCGCTTGAGCCACATCCCCAGCCCCAAAATCGTATTCTTTAAGTGTACAAATCTCGTGGTATGCCAATTTTATTCTATTTTTTAAAAGTCAGGCACAGTTGTATGTTTGAACAAAAGTATATCAATTAAGAATAGAGGTATACGAAAACCAAATAACCCAATCAATAAAGGGGAAAGGAACTGAATAGGCACTTCACAGAAGAAGAAATATGAATGGTCAACAAATATATGAAAAAAAATGTTCAACATCTCTAACAATGAGAGAAATGCAAATTAAAACTAAACTGAGATTCCATCCCACTCCAGTCAGAATGGCAATTGTCAAGAATGCGAGTAACAATAAATGTTGCCAAGGATGTAGGGGAAAATGTCCACTCATACAATTCTGGTAGGACTGCAAATTGGTGCAACCACTCTGGAAAGCAGTATGGAGATTCCACAGAAAACTTGGAATGAAACCTCCATTTGACTTAGTTATGCCACTCTTCAGTATATACCCAAAGAACTTAAAATCAGCATACAGTGTGATGCAGCCACATCGATGTTTACTGCAGCTCTATTCACAATAGCTATGAAACCAACCTAGGTGCTCTTCAACAGAGGAATGAATTAAGAAAATGTGGCATATATATATATATATATATATATATATATATATATATATATATATATATATATAATATTACTCAGCCATAAAAAAGAATGGCTTTATGACTTTTGCCAGTAAATGGGTGAAACTAGAGACTCTCATGCTAAGTGAAATAAACCAATTCCAAAAAATCAAAGGCCAAATATTCTCCCTGATAAGCAGCTGCTAACACACAATAAATAGGAGAGGGAGAAATAGAAGTTCATTGGATTAGACAAAGGGAAATGAAAGGATGGGAGAAGGGATGGGAATAGGAAAGCCAGTAAGAATGAATGGACCATAACTTTCCTATGTTCATGTATGAATACACCACCAGAGGCTGGAGTTGTGGCTCAGTGGTAGAGCACTTGCTTAGCATGTGTGAGGCACTGGATTCAATTCTCAGCACCACATAAAAATAAAGGTATTGTGTCCACCTACAACTAAAAAAAAATTTTTTTTGTGAATATACCACCAGTGAAACTCTACATCACATACAACCAAAAGAATGGGATCCTAATTAGAAAAAGTTATATTCTATATATGTGTAATATATGTCAAAATGCACTTTACTGTCATGTATATCTAAAAGGAACTAATTTAAAAGTTTTAAAGGATAGTAGTATCTGTTAGTAGACATCCCTCCAGCTTCTTTCCAGAGGCTGTCATAAAGGTGGCTGCTACACATACTTTTCCCTAGGACCCAGATTCTTGTGCAGTGTCAGGCTTCATGCATTCCACTTCTTTCTCCAGGGTGTAGTTGAAGAACTAGAAAGACAAGGGAACAGACATGAACCAGAAAAATCAGCATTTTATGTACATCACTAGGAAAACAGGAAGGTCGTTGAAGAAAATATGTGAGGGGACAGGGATCCCCTGTAACTAGCAGAGAACATCCTAGCCAGGTCCAAGGCCAGGGAAAATGACCCAGAGCCTTCATCAGCCAGGGTAGCTGACAAGCCAGGAGGGTCAAGCTGAGTGTTCACAAAGTTCTCCTCTGCCCTCCATATTGGTTTGCCTTAGATCCATCCTTGTTGAGAGTGGGCTCTGGAACCTGGATCCTAGTGTGGATACGCTAAACCCAAAGTTCTCTCCACACCTAGGAGCCCCAGGTCCCATGAACACAACTGGGCCAGGATTTGTGCTAGCAAAGAGTAAAGTACTGTCCCTGGAGCTGGTGATCCTGGTGGAAAGATGTGCACAGCACCTGGAATCTTGACTGGTAGGGTGTGGGGTGGGGTGCAGAATGGGGTCTGGGTTCATGTGATACCTACAAGTCCTGCCTGCGTTGTGCTGCCACTCAGTGGTTGAGTTGAGGGAGAGTTTAAGCCCATAACTGGGGCTGAGCTTCCCAGGTTGCCCAAAAAGAAAGAGTTGTACAGTCAGTCACTGCCCACCAGCCTGTGGGCCGAGGAGTGGGCTCTCGGGCTACTAGGATGTTGGAAAGTAGAGCTGGGTCCCTGCACCAGCTATACACACCAACATGTGGGTAAAGGGAGGGAGGCAATGCTGCCACAGGGTGGGAGGTTCAGTATGGGCTGACATTGCTCTGGGAGACAGGAGGGGACTGGAAGATGACAGTCTTGGACTGAGGGGTGGTATCCATAGCATCATTTATGGCAGGCGTGAAGGATGATGGTATAGAGGAAAAAGGCAAGTGCATGATGGATAACTGGGAATCTGAGGAGCACAGGGGTGTTGAGAACCACAGCGGGAAGACTTCAAGGGCCATAGGTGGAGAGAAATAAGGGGCAGGCAGAGTGCTGGTGAAGGCTGCTGCATTCTCTTGTTTTACCCTCCAAGGCCTCTGTGTCACCCTCCATGATACTGCTCTTCTTCAGAGCCAGAACCTCGAAGAGTGCCTAAATCTTCCTCCATAGAGCCAAGAGGACACTTAGAAGGTGTGGCAGCTCATCTCAATGCCACTGGTTGTGGCAGAGGTAGCTACAGGCCCATTGGCATGGGTGTCTTTCTGTTGTGGGGCCTCTGGCTAGCAGCCATGGGTGGAGGATGGCTCCCTGATGGGTTGGCGGAAGATTTCCCCCTGCACCCGCTCTCCTGACTCCTGGGAGCCTGGTGAGCTGGGCAGAAAGTCTTCATCCAACCCTTTCTTTACCCACTGGAAGCAGGCGGCATCCTGGTGTTTGCACTGAGAGCACTGCTGCCTCTGCATCAGGCTGCACCAAAGTCAGCACACCTGCAGCAGTGCTGAGCCACCTGGGGCAGCACGGCTGGCAGAGGAGATAGTCACTAGAGACACCTGTTCCCACTCTTGCTTGGTGGGTCCCTCCTGAGGCCAAGGAGCTGGCTTCAGGGCGGTGAGTTCTTCCTGTGTCTCCAGAGGCTTGGAGGGTGCTACTTCCCCATTGGTAGGGGCTCCCGATTCCGATTGTCCTGCATTTCTCTCTGCTTCCCTCCTCCTCCTCCTCCTTTTCCTCTTCCTCCTCTTCCTCCTCCTTCTCCTCCACATCCCCCTCCTGGGCCACTGCTGCTGCAACAAGTTCCAGGGGCTGCTTCTGGGCCCTCGCCTCTGATTTTCCAAGGACAAGGGAAGTGTGTAACCAGGTGTCTCGGGCATCCCAGTGTGGTTGACTTGCTTAGGTGGTAAAGCATTACGATCAGTCTGGGCCCAGGAGAAGGATTCCTTAGGTTCTGGAAGGTTGAAACATCCCGAGTTGCTAGTGGACAGCACAGACTTTTTCCTGGGACCTCCCTGGGGCCAGCGGGAAGGTCCCCAGAGAGGAGTGTGCCTCCCTTAGGAGAGGGCCTATGTACCAGCTCTTCTTGGCGGAGGAGTCTTCAGACGGGACTGATGGCAGATGCTGGGGCAGCAGGGTGATCCCGCCCAGGATCTGGGGCCTGGCAGGTCAGGCCAATGGACAGGCGATTGTCCCACAAGGCCGGTTGGTCCGTGACCGCGCTTGCTCAGGAGACTGCCCATTCAGAGCACAAGATGCAGGTCCAATCCGGAGAGGAGAGAAGAGACCAAGGGAGCTGGGCTTGGACACCGCCAACTTCCGTTGCCCAACCGTGCACTGTTGAGTCCGGTTCTTGTGAAGTAGGGCTGGAACAGGTGACAGGGAAAGGGCGTGGCCGGGAGCTCGTGGACAAGAACTGTAGGTCACGAGAAGGCGCCACAGGGCAAAGGGCGGGGCCCACCATCTGCTTCTGGGCTGCACTTTGTAGCTCCAGGGGAATCGCTTTCCTCTAAGGGCTGTGGCACCGCAGGGACCACTATGTTAAGACTCTTGGGACTGTGGCCAGATCCCATATTACTCCTGGGTCCCAAGGCTCCATGGTGCCTGGCCCAGGGCACTAGCTTTGGCACCCACTCCGTGTATGTCGCCAGCCCTCTCTTAAGGGCCATCAAGGGGGACAGGGTGGGGTAGGAGGGTTGCTGGAATGTTGAAGACCAGTGCAGATAGTGCTGAAAGTCCAGCCCCAGGGCAACTTAGATTCTGCTAGACCCCTCCAGAGACATAGCCAGTTGCTGGCTTCTACCTTGCTCCTCGAGGCATGTTCTCTAAAGGTCAGTGCCTTATCTGCTGTGCCTGGGCTTCTGAGGTGCAGGAGCAGTGACTTGAACTGCCACCTGCCCTTTCCCTTCCCACTAATCAGAATCTCTTCACATCTTTGAAGGCATCCAGTAAGAGCACAGTGAAGCCCCACCCTCTTCCTGAGGTCAGGCACCTGGTAGTGGCCCAGCCAGGCCTTGAATCCAACATCTTACTCTGTGGTGCCTCCATAGATGATATATTTAACATGTAATACCCTTTTCTGTAGTCTTTGAATCTCCAGTACCATGTCCGGTGAACAAGGAGCACATGCCTCCCTCCCAAGGAGGAGGACAACTCATGAGCTAACCAAGACCCACAGGAGGCTCCAGTCTCAGAAGACGTAGGGTGCCAGTTGTCAACAGAACATCTTCTCTCCACTCCTCTTCCAGTTGAGCCCTGTAGCCCAGATTTCTTCCTGGCTGAGTTGGAAGGATCCAAATATGGAAAGGTAGTATTCTAGATCCATTTGGGTTCACGCTGAAGGAAACTCAGCCATGTTTATTCCATATAGATAAGAAGCCAGTTGGTATGGCCTCTGTAGAATAAGTTTAAGAAGCAAACATGTCATTGATTCTCAAGCTGATAGGGGGGCAATGTGTTGGATTCAAGTGAGATCCACAAAATGTGTTCTTTTGAGCATGCCTGCTGGGCCCACTCTTCACGGTATATTACTGAATCCATAATAACAGTTTTGGTATCCAAGAGAGGAGACATCCTCTTGGGGTATCAGAACAAGGGAAACAGATAATTGTCTTAGGATCTGGGAGCTTCAACTTGATGAGAAAGATTTGGAAAACCACTTGACTTGATGGAGACTGATCTTGTTTCTCTGGCTTCCTTCATCACAGGGTTTTTCTCTCTTGTGTTGGTGACTTGTATTATGCACATTACATGCAGAACTTTCAGAACCAGGAATCATAGAGATCAGTAAAAATATTTCTCACGTATGTTTCAGTTTTAAACTCTTTTAACATTGATACTGCGTACTGTACTCATAGCAAAATTTGCAGCTTCTGCTCATAGGTTCCCTTGGGTACTGTGTCAGAGAAAGTTTAGACCTGGTCCCCTATCAACTTTAAAACTGGGAGGACGAAAGAGGTTTTGCTCAGACCCAAACTCTGTTAGAAGAAGGTCATCATAAGCTCTTTGTAACCTCTCCAGGAGCACAGATGATGTACATTTATGACCTTTAAACCATAGTTCCCTGATATCATTCAAAAAGCTTTTTAGAAAAGAAACCAAGTTTTGTTTGTTTCTCTGAATATACATAATTGTATGAATTGAAGTCAAACATTTCCTAAAGGACTATGTAAAATATCATGTTATACTTCTTTGAAACAATACATTACCGTAGTGTCATTTCCATTATTACAATTACTACTGCTGCTTCTATCACCACTATCATTATTATTATAATTTTACCAAAAACTAAGTTGATTGATTATCCCATGAATGTTGGTGCTTCAGGACACTATAAATCTATCTAAAAAGAACAAATAAAAATATTAATTAAAAAAAGAAAAATGTGCTATATATAAAAAAAGGAATGAACAACTGGATATTTTCATGCATCTTCTTTTAATGTGAAATTCATTGCACTGTTAAAGTTGAGTGATAAATGAAATGATAAAAATATGGGATTCACTGAAGAAAGAAATTGAAGAGGACATTAAAAGATGGAAATACCTCCTTTGTTCTTGAATAGGCAGAATTGTCAAAATTGTCGTCAAAATGCCCACATTGCCAAAAGTGATCTATGAGATTCAACGCAATCCCCCATCAAAATACCAATAACATTCTTCACAGAAGTAGAAAAACAATCCTAAAATTTATATAAAAGAATAAAGGACCCCAACTAGACAAAGCTGAAGAGTAAGAACAAGGCTGGGGCTATTGCAATACCCAACCTCAGATTATACAACAATGCTATAGTAATAAAAACAGCACAATATTGGATAAAAACATGCATGAAGAGCAATGAAGCAGAATAGACGACATAAAGACAAACTCACACAGATACAATCACCTGATCCTTGACAAAGGTACCAAAAACGTATATTAAAGAAGAAACAGTCTTTTTAACAAATGGTGCTGGGAAAACAGGATAGCCATATGCAGAAGAAGGAAACTAGATACCTAAACAAAAGTCAACTCAGAATGGATTAAAGAGCTAAGAGTTATACCAGAAAAACTTCAACTTATAGAAGAAAATGAAGGGTCAACACTACAACATATAAGTGCAGGCAGTGACTTCCTCAATAAAACTAAAGTTCAATAAATAAAACCAAGAATCAATAGTGGAATGGCTTCTTAGTAAAACGTTTCTCCAAAAAATAAATAAATAAACAAAATGAAAACATGAAAAGAGAACCTTCACGATGGAAGAAAATCTTCTCAGCTGCTCTTCAGAAAGAGGATGAATATGTAGAATACATTAAGAACTCAAAAAACTGACTACAAAAGAACAAATAACCCAATCAATGAATAGGCCAATGAATTAAACACACTTCTCAAAAGAAGAAATGCAATTAACCCACAAACATGAAAAATTACCCACCATCCTTAGCAATCAGGGCAATGCAAATCAAAACTACACTGAGATTGCTTCTCATCCTGGCTAGAATGGCAAGATCAAGAATATGAATAATAATAAGTGCTGGCAAGTACTTGAGGAGAAAGAAACACATCTATTGTTGGTGGACCTTCAAATCAGCACAACTACTTTGGAAAAATGAATAGAGATTCCTCCAAAGTTTAGGAATGAAACTACTATGTTACCCAGTTCTGAAAGAGCTAAAGTCAGCATACTATAATGATACTCAGAATCCAGCATGTTTAGAGCATCCCAGGTCATAATCACCATCATCACCAAATGAATGGATAAAGAAAATGGTATATATACTCAATGGAATTCTACACAGCCATAAAGAAGAATGAAATTATGTCATTTTCTGATAAATGGATGGAACTGGAAAACATCATACTAAATGAAATAAGCCAAACCCATGAAGTCTAGTATCAAATGTTCTCTCTCATATGCAGAAACTAGAGAGATCTGAGATCAGCCTGGGCAACATAATAAGACCCTGTCTCAAAAACAAACTAAACAAAAAAATTAGAAGAAAGAATTTTTAAATATTTTCCCCACACAGAATTGACAAATGAGAACACAGTATGTTTACTCTTGTTTGAACATTATATAATGGTGTCTCAAAACATCAAATGGTAGGTATCCCATAAACATGTAAAAGTTGTATGTGTCAATTACAAATGATTTTTAAAATCACTATTTCTTACTTCCTGAGTAATGATTTTAAAATCTGTACTTGGGATTATTTAATAACACTGATTTCTAATAAATTTACAGGCTCATCACAGGCCAGCAATATCCATTGATCTACCACTTTTCAAGTGTGATAGTAAGTAAAATATTCACCTGCTTTGGTTTTTAGGTTCCTCTACCTATAAAAAATGATTTTTATAATTTTGTGCAATATTGTTGTAGCAAATAAATACAAGTGATAGATCTATTCATAAAATGTGAAATAACCTTGTAGCAATGTCCAATTCCAAACATGCCTAATGGCTTCATACGTAATTGGGATGGCAAGTGAGGCTTCTTGTCTCTACACAATTCAGGTGTCTTTTTTTTTTTTTAGCTTTGTGTTTGTTCTTGCTGTATGAGGACCAATGGGTTCTTGGCACAAGCCAGCAGCACTAGGAATGCTATACATTCTAGTCTGATTATTCTTGAGCTATTTGGGTTGCCATTCCCTCTTGTAATCTGTGAGACCTCACAATATCAATTTTCATCATTTCTCCCAGATCTTCATCCTGTCTCTATGGTCACACAGCACAGAAGGTTGTTGTTGGGGGTGCACCTCCTAAAAATCAAAGGGAGATCAGTAGAGGAAAGAGACCTAGGAGTGGGAAGCGGGGAGGGAGGAGAGAAGTGCTGGGAGTGATACTGGCTAAATTATATTGTTATATTGTGGACCTGTGTGACTATGAAACAACAAATCCCAACATTACGTACAATTATAATGCACCAAAAATAATGTGAAAAAAAGAAGGTTGTTGTTAGGTTAAGGTCCCTCCAGTCCTTCAAAAATGGTAACAGTACCCTAAAATTCACTCCATCTATCATATTTCTCCTTACTGAATACACAAATTTTTTAAAATTTGAATATTTACATACCAATTTATATACCAAACTCAGTGGTTTGTGGCATGGATGCAAAAAAGAATTTTATCTTTTTGTTTTGGGATTTTTTCCCCAAAAGTTTCAAGTATGTTCTATTAAAAATTCAATAAATTTAAAACTAGAAAAAAAATATCATTGTCTGTGTGGCTCAAAAATATGCAAGTACAACTGCTCTCTTTGAGCTCCCCTCACCCCATTATAGAACCCTCGCTCCTGCACCTAGCTAAGATTGATTCATCTGCTGAAATCCTCTTCAACTAGATCTTGAGCATCCTCTCAGTCTCCCCGCTCCCCAGACAGGGTCTCACTAAGCTGCTGAGGCTGGCCTGAAACTTGCAATCCTCCTGCTTCAACCTCCCAAGTTATTAGAATTAAAAGCATGCACCATGGCACCCAGTGAATCTCCTCTCTTTCTCAATGCTATTATCTGTGTTTGTCATATCTTAAATCTATTGCAGTCATTAACTTGATTATTTAAGTTTTCTTATACCAAACATTTTTGTCTAGGGGAGAAAAAGACAAATGCTTTCAATCCTCCTGTTCAAGACAGCTTTAATAGAGCTTATACCTAATCAGTGTAAATGTTAGGAAGTTGACTGTTTCTGCATCAGTATGTAACCCGCTAAGTAACAGAGAGTTCTAGGGAAACTTAACTGCAGCTCAGATCATTGAACAGCTTTGGAGTGCACGAGAAGATTCAGGACAACAGAAGAAACTTGTCTATCTGCTGGCAACAGATGCCATTTTAGGAGAAAGATCAGTCTCTACTCATCTAGGGATTCACTGCCAAGAACTCAGCTACCACATGTCTTCTTTCATTCCTTAGTGTGAGCACCAAGCAGGCAGACCTAAGCAAGGGGAAAGAAGCCCTGAGATCCAGCCATGTTCACAGTACCCAAATATACCAGTCATGAATCTCAAACCTTTTCCTGAGAGTGACACTTTGCTCACTCAACCAACATGCTCATGGGGAGTGCTCTAAGAAATACCAGGGGAGCCCTTTTCCCTTCCAAAGACAAAACTTGAAAGGCTTTGCCTACTACTGCTCATAAAGGAAATATTCCTATCCCCATTTTGTATATAAATAAATCAAAACTGTGCTTCAGATGTTAATTATCCTTCGTGTTCAAAAGTATTCAGTACTTTCCTCTGATCCCAAATCCTAGCTGACACATATCACATGGACACTTGTCTCCAAATCCAACAAGTCACTCTCAATTTTTTTTCAGATTTAGTCCTCCTTATTTTGGTGCACTAGCATTTTGTTCTCCCTCATCTGTCCTAGAATCCTAGGGTTTCACAAACTCCCTACCCCATGTTGCTTCCTAATCCTCTAAGGACAACTGACCTCCATCATTTCAGCCCCTCCACATTAGAGATTCAGAAATGATGGTTTCTCAATTCTGACCACTACCCACTTCCCTTCCTTGACATTATTGGAATTTCTTCCCAGGCAACTATGGAACTAATTTCATGGTTAGGTGTAGCATGATGGAGAATTCAAAGACATCCTTGAAACAAGTTTATCACAAAAATACCTTGCACAGGAAACTTGCAGGTGTACCCACGTCACAATGCTAGTTTTGTGTCACATTATCCCTGAATGGCAACAAAGATCATAAAATATAGAGTGAAGGTGTCTGAGGAAATTTAATTGGCTCTACCTAATATTCTAGTGAAATAGTACATAAAATTCTGTCGTAATAATCATTATGAAACAGCAATATGCTGCATTTTATATTCCTGAATGTGATACATTTGTAAACTACAGTTCTGTGTAATGCACTGTTAATAATTAAATATGCTGCATGAAAAATAATGATTATATGTCATAGTAAGGAATAATATTAAAACTTTAGTTCTAAGGTAACTGAAATGAAAAAAAACTAAAGACCATATCAATTAATATATGCATGAGGTTGTGCATATATTTGCTTATTATTCCTCCAAGTAAATCTAATATGTTAAGATTGATTACCTAATTCCAAGTGAGGAGAATTGCAGTTCACATAGCTTTTAGAAATATAGCAAAACTTCATGGCTAAAATGTGATATGTATAGAATTTGAACTTCAGTCTGCCTCCTTCTGAAACTCGGATTCCTATATATATACACCTCAGACCTAGCTTTCACCTAGATTGTCATCTTCTAACTTATTCACAAATTAATTATTCCACAACTCATTTGTCTTATCACAAGGGAACTCCCCTGTTTGGGATCCACTTCTGATCTGTTGGCCCCAACCTCACCTCTTTTTTACTGACTAGTTTAATCCAGTTACTCATTTTGTCATTTTTTACCAAGCCTGCATGTTCCCATGTCCCTCTGATCTATTACTTCATCTGCCTATTAAGAAAGATGCTTAGTGTTAAAAAGACCGACACCATGATCAAGTGGGTTTCATCCCATAGATGCAAGGTTGGTTCAACATACACAAATCAATAAGTGTAATTCATCACATAAATAGAGTTAAGATCAAGAATCATATGATTATATCAATAGATGCAGAAAAAGTATTTGACAAAGTACAGCACCCATTTATTTTTAAAACACTGGAGAAACTAGGGATCGGAGGAACTTACCTCAACGTTGTAAAAGCTATATATGGTCAAACCCAAGGCCAACAATCATACCAAATGGAGAAAAAATTTTTAAAAATTCCTCCAAAAACAGAAACAAGACAAGGATACCCACTCTCACCACTCCTATTTAACATAGTCCTTGAAATTTTAGCCAGAGCTATCAGGCAAAAGAAGGAAATTAAAGGAATACAAGTAGGAAAATAAGAGGTCAAATTATCCCTGTTCTCTGAGGACATGATACTATATTTAGAAGACCCCAAAAAAACTCCACCAGAAGACTTCTAGAGCTGATAAATAAATTTAGTAAAGTAGCAGGATAGAAGATCAATATATATAAATCAATTGCTTTCTTATACTCCAACAGCAATTCAGCTAAGAAATAAATCAGGAAAATCATCCCTTTCACAATAATCTCAAAAAAAAAAGAAAATCTAGGAATTAATCTAACCAAGGAGGTAAAAAAGCTCTACAGTGAAAACTACAGAACACTGAAGAAAGAAATTGAAAGACCTCAGAAGATGGAAAGACCTCCCATGTTCTTAGATAGGCTTAATTAATATCATCAAAATGGCCATACTACCAAAAGTGTCATTCAGACTCAGTGCAATCCCCATCAAAATACCACTGACATTCTTCATGAACTACAAAAGTCAATTCTAAAATTTATATGGAAAAATTAGAGAGCCAGAATAACCACAGCAATCCTAACCAAAAAAGAGCAATGCTGGGGGTACTACACTACAAGACTGAAAATTATACTGCAGAGTTATAGCAACAAAAACATCATGGTACTAGCACCAAAACAGACACAAATACCAATGGAATAAAATGAAAGACCTAAAGACAAACCCACATAAATACAGTTATCTCATAGTAGACAAGAGAGCCAAAACATACTCTGGAGAAAAGATAATCTTTTTAAAAAATGTACTGGGAAAACTAAATATCCATACGTAGAACAATGAAATTGGACTCCTATCTCTCACCCTGCGCAAAAGTCAATTCAAAGCAAATTAAGGACCCATGAATTAGATCAGAAACTCTGCAACTACAGAAGAAGACATGGGCCCAACACTTCGTCATATCAGCACAGGAACCAACTTCCTTAACAAGATCTCTAAAGCACAAGAAATAAAAATAGAAATCAATAGGTGGGATGCCATCAAACTAAAAAACTTCTGCACAACAAAGGAAACAAGAATGTGAAGAGAGAGCTTACAGAATAGGAGAAGATCTTTGCCACTTATTTCTCAGATAGGGCAGAATATATAAAGAACTAAAAAAAAACTTAACACCAAAAAAGCAAATAACCCAATAAATAAATAGGCAAAAGAACTAAACAGACACTTCTCAAAAGAAGAAATACAAATATTCAACTAACATATGAAAAAATGTTCAACATCTCTAGCAACTAGAGAAATGCAAATCAAAACCCTATTGTCAGAAAGGCAATTATGAAGAATATAAACAATAATAAATGTTGGGGAAAATGTACACTTATACACTGTTAGTAGGAGTGCAAATTATTGCAATCACTCTGGAAAGCAGTACGAAGACTCCTCAAAAAACTAGGAATGGAACCACCATATGACCCAGCTATCCCACTACTCAGTATGTATCCAAAAGATCTAAAATCAGCATATTTTAAGGAGACAGCCACATCAATTTATAGCAGCACAATTCACAATATCCTTACTATTGAGCCAACTAAGGTGCCCTTCAATAGATGAATCAATAAAGAAAATATGGTATATATACACAACTGAGTATATATACCACATAAATACTCATGGACTCAGCCATGAAAATGAATGAAATTATGTCATTTGCTAGTAAATGGATGGAACTGGAGACTATCATGCTAAGTGAAGTAAGTCAGACTCAGAGAGTCAAACGTCCCTTTTTCTTTTTCACATTGATTACAAATTATCTCTCCATGACATTAATTCTCCATCACTTCTGCAAGCATTCTCTCATCACCTAAACTCTTTCATCTTGGAAGGAGACTCCTCTGCACTTAATTTTTTTTAAAAGAGAGAGAGAGAGAGAGAGAGAATTTTAATATTTATTTTTTAGTTTTCGGTGGACACAACATCTTTGTTTGTATGTGGTGCTGAGGATCGAACCCAGCGCCGCATGCAAGCCAGGGGAACACGCTACCGCTTGAGCCACATCCCCAGCCCCCTCTGTGCTTAATTTTATTTTTTTTTTAATTTTTTTTTTTAAGAAAGTGAGAGGGGAGAGAGAGAGAGAGAGAGAGAGAGAGAGAGAGAGAGGGGGGGGGGGATTTTAATATTTATTTTTTAGTTTTCGGTGGATACAACATCTTTGTTTGTATGTGGTGCTGAGGATCAAACCCTGGCCACACGCATGCCAGGCGAGCGCGCTACTGCTTGAGCCACATCCCCAGCCCCTCTGTGCTTAATTTTAAAAGCCCCAGTCTCCTTTATAATGAAACTGAAAGAACAGCCACCATTTCTTTACATCCCCCTCAAGTTTTGAATTACAAGGGATCACCAGTGATTTCCCAAAAGTATGTCTATATCCATTTGTATACACAGTAAATCCATTACATCCCCATAAATAAATCCATTAAGTGTTTCTATCTTTATTTTACTTGAAGCAAAAGAAAAAAAATAAAACACGATCTCCTTTTGGAGTCATTACTTTTTCAAAGCTTCTTTGATGTATGAGATTCCTGACTGTCTTTAAATTAATTTATCCACTCCTTCCAGTGTCTTACAAAGCCCTCCTCAATTAATAGTTCTGGAATAGCTCAATATTGAATCCTGGTCTTTTGTTTTGTTCT
Organism: Callospermophilus lateralis; assembly: GCF_048772815.1. Classification (NCBI taxonomy): domain Eukaryota; kingdom Metazoa; phylum Chordata; class Mammalia; order Rodentia; family Sciuridae; genus Callospermophilus; species Callospermophilus lateralis. The sequence goes on from NC_135308.1 coordinate 47,559,882, forward strand.
GAGACAATGCTGATGTCTCATTCAATTACTTGAATTTCTTCCACTTTTTTTTCCTCTATGATGATAACGTCTATGATTTCCTTTCTCAGGTTTAATCTTTACTTGAATGTATTAAAGGCCACAGGGGAAGAATGTCTCAAACCTAAGACATCAAATTCTCTCCAAAATGAAAATTCCTTCTTGCTAGTCTCCAATCTTAGATAGTGACTCCACTGGACATCCAGAGATTAATCTGTGAGATGACCTTTCAGAAACAGAAATATAATCAAGAATGTCATTTATACACAATGGAATTTTACTCAGCAATAAAAGAGAATAAAATCATGGCATTTACAGGTAAATGGATGGAGTTGGAGGAGATAATGCTAAGTTAGCCAATTCCAAAGAACCAAATGCCAAATGTTTTCTCTGATATAAGGAGGCTGATTCATAGTTAGGTAGGGAGAGGCAGCATGGGAGGAATAGACGAACTCTAGGTAGAGCAGAGAGGTGGGAGGAGAAGGGATGGGGAATGGGGTTATTAATGATGGTGAAATGTGATGGTCATCATTATCCAAAGGACATGTATAAAGACATGATTTGGTGTGAATATACTTTGTATACAATCAGAGATATGAAAAATTGTGCTCTATATGTGTAATATAAATTGTAATGCATTCCGCTGTCATATATAAATTATTAGAAAAGAATGGATATTAAATTGCTGGTGGGACTATAAATTAGTGCAATCACTCTGGAAAGCAGAATGATGATTCCTCAAAAAACTAGTGATTAAACCACCATAAGACCAAGTTACCTCACTCCTCTGTATATATCCAAAAGATTTAAAATTCACATACCACAGTGGCATAGCCACATCAATGTTTATAGCAGCACAATTCACAATAGCCAAGCTATGAAACCAACCTAGATGCCTTTCAACAAATTAATGGCTAACTAAAATGTTTTATATATACACATGGAGTTTTATTCAGTCATAAAAAAAAGAATGACATTAGGGAATTTGCTGGTGAATGGATGGACTAGAGACTATCATGCTAAGTGAAATAAGCCAGGCCAAAAAAGTCAAAGGTCAAATGTTTTCTCTGATATGCCAAAGCTAATCCAAAGTAAGAGGGATTAAAAAAACAGAATAGAAGAAAGATCAGTGGAATTACAAAGGGGAGTGAAAGGTAGGGAGGAGAGATGAGAAAGGGAAAGACAGTGGACTGAATCCAACCTAATATTTCTATGTACATATATCAGTATACCAAAGTGAATCTCACCATTATGTACATCCACAAGACACAAATTAAAAAAAATATTAAGTAAAGAGCAGACAGATCAGTAGAGGGAGATGAACAGGAGGAGAGAGGAAGGAAGGGAAAGAGGACCTACTAGGGATTGAATACAACTAACTGTATCCCATGCTTTTATAATTATGTCAAAATGAATCCTACTGTTATGTATAAATAAAAAGAGCTAATCAAAAAATAATTGCTGTCTCCATTTTGAGCACTGAATCATTAATATCATAATTCATTTCCACCCTGATGTCCAGATACATCCTCTCAACCCAAATTCACTACATTTGAGCTTCAGATTAAATATTAATTCCTCGGTGGTAGTTTCTTTGAATTCCTTGTCTTTATTGGATACTTCATTCTACTCCTTTAATTTCTCACTATATATTTATATTTATTTCCTGTGATGGAAATTAGACTAACTGCAGATAAGTCAATTTCATGACCACAAGGCCAGTTTCCCTCTGGCTGTTTCTTATAAACTCTCAGATTTATCAAGAAATGGACAAAAAAAATTGAAACAGAGACAAATGTAAATGCGTGTACAGAGTGTCTTTCTGGAGTTCCCTTAAATATGTGGAATCAATTTCAAGAATAACATAAAATTCATTCAGAACAGAAGGTAGCAATATTCAAAAGGAAATAAATGTTTCAAAGAGGATAAATTGAAGAATGAAAAAGAATCTCAAAGAGAAAAGTTCTCAAATAAAACCCAGGGGAGGGCATCAGTGATCAATTTGAAACCTCTGTTAAAAAATTAAAAAGGTGAAAAGAAGATAGACAATACTATGGAGGAGTGGGATTTTGAGAAGTTATAACCAGCTAGTTATTCAAGTAGTGAATGAAATGGATAATTTTGTTATCTGCCTATGAATCCAAGCATACATATAGGGAGAAATAATAGGTTTTAATTTATTTCTATAGAACTACAGTTTAAAATCAATTTTGCTTTTCATCTATTTGGAATAGCATAGTTAGTGAGCTCCTTGTTCTTACATATTTGTACCTGGTATATTTGAACTTATTCTGGAACAGTTTTTTTTTTTTTTTTAAGATTCTCATTCGTTTATAACGGATTAGACTTAAGTGCAAAAAGTCTCAACTGATATTTTATATAAGTCTTTACAAATGACTTTAATCATGTTAAAAATTGATTCTTTACTGAACCAGTCGAGTTAATTTTTCAAAGTCACATAGAAAAAGCAATTGATTAATTTTGTAAAATTTTAGATAAAGTATTGCAATTAAAAAAGGTCACAATAGACAAAAGATCATATCAATATGTAACACAGTAAAGTAAGAACATCACCCAATATTGTTACAAAGTTCTACCCAAATCCCATTCAAACAGATGTATGAAACTAATCAACCTGTGTCTAAATGCTCCCACAGAGGAGACTCTGTATGAATAATACGTTAACAGCTATGGGTCTTTGGTGTTGTGAATTATTTTGAGATACTTTGGAATCAACTTGACTTTTCAAATTTCATTTTCCCACACAAGACTGACTCCTCTTTGACCAAAAAGATGGACTAAACATGGCTCTCATATTAAAGTCAGCTACACAAAGAAATTATCTTAAACACATTATTGAGAGGTTGCTTCCAATAAATCCAGGAAAGTAAAAGTAAACTGGTTTTGTATAAATAACATACTTAAGCTTAAAATAACATGAGTTTAAATGCACTTGTTTTTAAAGATATTTGCAACTACTTTAACACTGTAGGAAAAATAAATGATATAAGATAATGACAGGTGGACACATGAGCACACATTTTCCCTTTTAATTTGGGCTCCGACAAGATTCTGCTGGCTCTGGCCTGTCCCTGTAACAGGGGTCCCCCTCATGCTTTGAGTATAAACTTTGCTGCTCGGTTACAAGCAGCTTATTGTAAAACTTTTTCTTTTTCCTTTTCTTTTTGTTCTGCCTCTCACACTCCATATCAGCAGGATAAACAGACCAAAATTGTTTCTGTCCTGGACTAAGCTATGATGTCCTTCACTGTGCAGAAGTGTTAATCCTAGGAAGGAAAGAAGAAATGAAGGAAGGAAGAAAGGAAGGGAGGGAGGGAAGGACTCTGTACCTGAGGTCAGAGTAATGGATCACTCATTATCTACTGATAATATCTGGATTCCCCACCCTTATGTTCCTCTTTTAAAAGCCTTGTGTTACTCCAGGCAGAGAAAATCACAGCCTCTGGGGCGGGAATCCAAAGTTCCTCCTTTGCTAGCAAGAAAAACTTTTTTTCTTTTTTTAAACCTTGGCAATGGAGACAAAGACCAAGATTTTGATATCATCCCAACTCATTGACCATAATTCCTGATATTTTGTATTTTCTTTCATACTGTATATGTTGGTCCCTTTCTGAATATGTGTCAAAGTTCTCCTGAAAGACCATCTTGAATTTGTAAAAATAAATAAATAAATAAATTACAACATGTTATGATTTCTGCGTTTTAACCCCTGCTTTGATTAATATTTCTGTAAAGTAAGTTTTCATAAAATTTTATGTCAGGAAGAAAAGGATAACTCACATGGAACATTCCAGAAATGAGAGCTTCTCTGCAGGCTGTGTAACAAATATCAGGAAAAAGTCAAGCAAACCCCCCTCCTCCGTCAACTTCCTTTCTCTACCACTGATGCTGCATATAGGAGCTTTCTGCTCCAGTGAGCTCCCTGCAATTCCTTCCCCAGCTGCAATTAATGGCACCTTTCCTGAGGGAAACAGCTCCTCTGCCCTTGAGACTGCCAAGGTGTGTTCATGTTCCCCCTGCTGGCAGCCAGGGAACAGCACAGGACCCTCAGAGTTCAAGGTTGAGTGGTTCCCAGCTGCCCCCTGGTGGATCTCCAGCTGAATGGTTGGACATTGATACACAGGTATGTAATGTCACAATTTTGGAAATGCATCAAAGCAAGTATCCCATGTTTTAGTGACGTTAGATGGAGCTAACAGGAAACAACCTACCATGACAAGACATAAAGGTCACTGAGTTTCCTTATACCTGCAATGAACAACTGGACTTTAAATCTTTTTTTAAAAATGCCATTTACAAATAGAAAAGGCAATCATGAAATTCATCTGGAAAAATAAGAGACTAAGAATAGCTAAAGCAATCCTTAGCAGGAAGAGTGAAGCAGGTGGCATCATATACCAAACCTTAAACTATACTACAGAGCAACAGTAACAAAAACATCATGGTATTGGTACCAAAATAGACTGGTAGACCAATGGTACAGAATAGAGGGCACAGAGAATAACCCAAAAACATGCACTGGAGAAGAGATAGCATCTTCAACAAATGTGCTTGGAAAACTGGAAATACATATGCAACAAAATGAAATTAAACCCTATCTCTCATCATGCACAAAACTTAACTCAAAATGGATCAAGGACCTAGGAATTAAACCAGATATTCTGTGTCTAATAGAAAAAAAGTAGGCCCTAATCTTTATCATGTGGGATTAGGCCCCAACTTCCTTATAAGACTCCTATAGCACAAGAATTAAAACAAAGAATCAATAAATGGGATGGAATTAAACTAAAAATTTCTTCTTAGCAAAATAAACAATCTGTGAGGTGAATAGAGAACCTACATCTTGGGAGCATATTTTTCACCCTCACACATCAGATAGAGCACTAATCTCTAGCGTATATAAAGAACTCAAAAAGCTAAGCACTGAAGAAACAAATACCCAATCAACAAATGGGCCAAGGACCTGAACAGACAGTTCTCAGAAAAGAATATACAATCAATCAACAAATATATGAAAAATGCTCTCTAGCAATCAGAGAAATGCAAATCAAAACTACTCTAAGATATCATCTCATTTCAGTCAGAATGGCAGCTCTTATGAAGACAAACAACAAGCATTGATGAGGATGTGGGACTCATACTCTACTGGTGGGACTGCATGTTGATGTAGCCGATATGGAAAGCAGGATGGAGATTCCTTGGAAATCTAGAAATGGAGCCACCATTTCACCCAGCTATCCCTCTCCTCAGACATGTTATGATTTCTGCCATTTAACCCCTGCAATGATTAATACTTCTGTAAAGTAAGTTTTCATAACTATACCCAAAGGACTTAAAAACAGCATACTACAGGGACACAGCCACATCAATGTTTATAGCAGCACAATTCACAATAGCTAAACTGTGGAGCCAACCTAGATGCCCTTCAGTGGATGAATGGAAAAAAAAATTGTGTCATATATACCCAATGGAATATTACTCAGCAATAAAAGCAAATAAAATCATGGCATTTGCAGGTAAATGGATGGCCTTGGAGAAGATAATGCTAGGTGAAGTTAGCCAATCCCCAAAAAACAAATGCCTAAATGTTTTCTCTGATATAAGGAGGTTGACTCATAGTGGAGCATGGAGGGGGAGCATGGGAGGAATAGATGAATTCTAGATAGGGCAAAGGGGTGGGAGGGAATGGGAGAAGGCAGAGGATTAGCAAGGACAATGAAATGTGATGGACATTATTATCCAAAGTACATGTATGAAAGCTCAAATTGGGTGTCACACACTTTTTGTACAAACAGAGATATGAAAAATTGTGGTATATATGTTTAATAAGAATTGTAATGCAAAAAAAAGTACATGTAAACCAATCAGGATGACAGCTGATCTTTCAACACAGACTCTGAAAGCTAGAAGATCCTGGAATAACATATTTCAAACACTGAAAGAAAATGGGTTCCAACCAAGAATTGTGTATCCAGCGAAATTAAGCTTCAGGATGGAAGATGAAATTAAAACCTTCCATGATAAACAAAAGTTAAAAGAATTTGCAGCTAGAAAACTATCTCTTCAAAACATCCTCAGCAAAATATTACAGGAAGAGGAAATGGAAAATATCAATGAAAACCAACAGCGGGAGGTAGTACAGTAAAGGTGGGGGGGAAATAATCAAAGAGGAAAACAAACCATGTTTAGTAACATAGATAAACAAATATGGCTGGAAGAACAACCCATATCTCAATAATAACCCTAAATGTTAATGGCTTAAACTCACCAATTAAGAGACACAGGCTAGTAGAATGGATCACAAAACAAGACCCAACAATATGCTGCCTTCAGGAGACGCATTTGATAGGAAAAGACATATATAGACTGAAGGTGAAAGGTTGGGAAAAATCATATCACTCATATGGACTTCGGAAACAAGCAGGAGTGTCCATATTCATATCAAATAATGCTGCAGTCTCTGGCTGGGCACAAATCACGAGTCTCCACACAGCTTGTAGATTCAAACAGCAATTCTTTATTCCCGAACTCACACCGGCCGTCTACAAACACGTTCTGGGGGAATCCACGTTCTCTGCCCAAATCCACTCCGCATGGGCTTCTGTCTCCCAAAATATACTCTCTGACCCTAAGCACTGAAGAGGAACTCAGCAGCAGGATACGCCCTATTCTAAAGGGGGAACACCCTAATCTCCTATTATGCTAAACTGCCCTATTCTAAAGGGGGAACACCCTAAACACGGATCCTGCCCTGGTCCTTGAGCAAGGTCACCTTTCAGAAGTCCTTCCACTAGACAGCATGGGAGTAAGCTGGCAAGGAATTTGTCATACCTACTTGGCTGATGGCTCCCAGCATCTCCCCCCTTCTGATTAATTAAACAACAAGTAATGTGGCTTAAGGACCGTGCCTGGTAGGTTGTCCAGTTCAACACATGGTTCTTACCCGTCATTGGAAAACTGACCTTTAGGCGTCAGCCTCCTGTCTTAGGTTGATACCACTGCAATTGGATCATACCCGTCACTGACTGCCGGTCCAGCATATAGCCATTGGCCCCCAAATTTAGACCATCACTAGCAGAAGGGAGGAGGATACAGAAATGCCACGACACCAAGCCAATTGACAGTTCCTTTGGAAAAATTGCATCATTGGTGACACCATCAGCAAAGATCACTGGTGACACCATCAGCAAAGATATGCCAGCATTACCACAATTTGCTGCACTAAACGTAGTTACATAGTCCAGGCAAGTTCTGTAAGCAGTTCAAAGGGGAGGAATCTATCAATCTGTCCGTCTCTTCCCAAAGTCCGTTTCCTCCCAAAGTAAGTTGACTCCTTGATTGAGCATACTTGTTGAGTTATATTCATTGGGATGAAGATAGGAATTCTGGCAATGATGCTAAAAAGACATTAACCTGAAAAGAATTATTAAATATAATGAAAAGGAAAGGTGAAAGTAAACAAACAGATCTGTTAACCTTCTTAAAAAACAATCCTTAACAGCTGTTTACCTGATTTAAATTAGTAAACAAGCAGATCTGTTAACCACCTTTAAAAACTATCCTTAACAGCTGTTTACCTAATTTAAATTAAGCCATTTAAATCATGTGAATAAAAAAAATAATAATTTGGATCCATTTTCTCATGAGCGCTCCTCATATATGAAATACGCACACACAGACATACAACACAAAACACAAATGTGCAAACAAACGTACAACACATAAGATAATAATAAAGGCCTTGTAGCTTTACCTAGGTGAAATCTCCATTGCAATGTTTAAAAACTCCACAGTCAAAAAAATAAAACTGATCAGAAAAACATTAACCTAGGTTTGTATGAGCTCAAAAAATAAAAATAGAACCTTATGATGTGGAAAAATGCAATAATAAAATAGATATTGAAAAAAGCATCCTGGTTAATCACTGTTGCAGATGTAAGAATGGCCAAGCTGGAGTTCTGGATATCAGCTGTTATGGATTTGAGTCAAATCATCTTCTTTTCGATCTGTAGAAATCGTTTTGGTTAGTCTTTCTGGAATCCAAATCGGCTGCTGTTCTCCCTGTGGAAACACGCAAACAGAGCCCCGACTCCAGACAATCACTGGGTCTGGACCTTTCCATTGTCCTGTTAGAATATCTTTCCAAAGAACTTTAGGCTTATGCACATTTTTTGGATACATATGCCTTTCCGCAGCACTAAGTCCTGATGAATCCAAATTTAAAAAGTTTAGAGTAAAAAGCGTTATTTTAAGTTTATCTTTGGGGGATATATACCCCTTTCCAATTCCCTCTTTTTGCTTTAATAAGTACGTTTTAATAGTTTGATGAGCTCTTTCAACTATGCCTTGTCCCTGTGGATTGTATGGAATTCCTGTTATATGAGTAATACCAAATGATGAGCAAAATTGTTTAAAAGAGGTAGAGGTATAGCCAGGACCGTTATCAGTTTTTAACTGTTTAGGAACGCCCACAGTGGCAAAATTTTGTAAGCAATGAGCTATAACATCTTTAGTTTTTTCTCCGGCATGAAGGGAGCCCATCAAAAATCCGGAAGAAGTATCAACTGTAACATGTAAATATTTTAATTTTCCAAATTCTGCAAGTGTGTGACGTCCATCTGCCAAATATGGTTAGGTATCAGTCCTCTAGGATTGACTCCAAGATTAACTTGTGGTAAAAAGGTCACACAATTTTGACATTGTTTTATTATATGTCTGGCTTGTTCCTTAGTTATTTTAAAATGCTTTTGTAAAGTATTAGCATTAACATGGAATTTTTTATGAAAATTCGTAGCTTCTTCTAGTGTAGAGAAAATATGTATGTCATGTGTAGTTTTATCTGCTAAATCATTGCCCAAACTAAGGGCTCCAGGCAATCCTGTATGTGCTCTAATATGTCCTATAAAGAATGGATCTTTTCTGTCCCAGATTAGACTTTGTATAGTGGAAAACAAAGAGAAAACAGTAGAAGAAGGGGAAATCCTACCAGCATCTTCAAGAGATACTATAGCATTAACTACATACTGACTATCAGAAAATAAATTAAATACAGAATCTTTAAACATTAAAAAGGCTTGTAATACTGCATTAAGCTCTACCTTTTGAGCTGATTGTTTGGGTACTAAAAATGTAAAAGTTTGATCAGGGGTAACTACTGCTGCTGTACCATTATTTGACCCATCAGTGAATATATTTGGAGCATTCATGATAGGGGTTTTTCTTGTCATTTTTGGAAAAACTACAGGATGCTTAGACCAAAAAGACAACAAAGGATTAGATGGTAAGTGATTATCAAATGAAACATTAGATTTACACATGATTATTGCCCAAGTATTTAACTCATTAGCTAACTCATCAATTTGATCCATAGTATATGGAGTAATAATTTTATTGGGAGAAATTCCAAACACTCCCTTCGCTGCTTTTATTCCTTTGAGTATTAATTGTCCTACAGCCTCAGGATACCTAGTAAGAATAGTGTTAGGAGAATAAGATAAATGTATCCACAATAATGGACCTTCTTGCCAAAATACTCCTGTAGGAATATTTTTTGTTGGTAGTACAATAAATAATAAAGGCAAACTTATATCAATTCTATCCAAATGTATATTTTCCATATATGTTTCAATAATTTTTAGTGCCTTTCTTGCTTCAGGCGTTAACTTTCGGGGTGAATTTGGATCTGATGGACCTTTTAGAATATCAAATAAAGGTCCTAACTCTCCTGTTGGTACACCTAGATAAGGCCTTATCCAATTTATGTCTCCCAATAACTTTTGAAAGTCGTTATGTGACTTGAGTTGATCTACTCATATTTGAATTTTTGGTGGACGGACCATGGTTGAGGATAATAGAACTCCTAAATAATTAATTGGAAAATTTAATTGTACTTTATCTATTGCTATCTCTAGATTATAATTTTTTAATAAGTTTGTAAGTGTGGCATAACATTCCAGCAATATGTTTTTATCTTTATGTGCCAATAATACATCATCCATATAGTGAAATATTTGTAGTTCAGGATTTTGATTTCTAAGTGGCTGGATTGCTTTATTAACATATATTTGACACATAGTTGGACTGTTAGCCATCCCTTGAGGGAGTACTTTCCATTCATATCTCTGATCAGGACCTTCATGATTTAATGCAGGGATAGTAAATGCAAAATGTGGACTATCCTCGGGATGAATTGGAATTGAAAAAAAACAATCTTTAATATCTATGGCTAAAACATGCCAGGTTTTTGGCAAAGCAGACAATTGAGGAATCCCTGATTGAGCAGGTCCCATAATAAACATCTCATTATTAATGGCTCTTAAATCTTGCAATAATCTCCATTTACCAGATTTCTTTTTAATGACAAAAATGGGAGTATTATGGGGAGATATGGAAGGTTGTATATGTCCTTCCGCTAATTGTTGTTTGACCAGATCATGGGCTACTTGTATCTTTTCTTTAGTCAGGGGCCACTGAGGAACCCACACTGGTCTTTCTGATTTCCAAGTAATTTTTATTGTCTCAGTGGCCCTTTCTGAAAATCCAACCCATGTCTGTCTGTTCCTTGATCTATTTGAATTGGTGCTGCTATACCTTGTCCTTGTTTTCCTAATCTTTTTTCTTTCCTAAAACCTTGTCTAGCCCTAGTAGTGGGCGCATTAGGATTGATGTTATTTGTTAACGTCAAACCTAATTGATCTAGGACATCTCATTCCCATAAATTTATAGGAAGATGATCCAATACATAGGGCTGTATAGTTCCCTCACATCCTTCAGGATCCTTCCAATCTAATATCATTGCACTTCTATGGGGATTAGTAGCCACTCCTAGGCCTCGAAGCATTTGAGTGGCTTGTTGTAATGGCCAATGTTTTGGCCATTCCTTACTAGATATGATGCTAAGGTCTGCACCTGTGTCCAGTAGCCCATTAAAGTCATGTCCTTGAATATTTAGTTTTAACATTGGGCGAGAATCTAAATTTAAAGACAACATAGTCCAATCTACACCTGTGGAGCCTAATCCCCTGGAACCTCTTTTTACACTATGACTAGGAAATTTATTATGTAGGCTGGGTATTATTAATAACTGTGCTATTCTATCTCCAGGTGAAATTACTGATATACCTCTTGGAGAACTAGCTATAATTTTTATTTCACCTACATAATCGGGATCAATTACCCCAGGACTTATCATAAGTCCTTTTAATGTAGATGAACTACGTCCCAATAATAAGCCTACTGTCCCTTGGGGAAGAGGTCCTTTTATTCCTGTGGGAATGATTTGAACTCCCATCTCTGGAGTTAGTACTGCTCTGGCAGAGGCACAGATGTCCAACCCTGCGCTCCCTCGGGTTTGTCTGATGAGGGATTTAATGGACAATGTGTCCTGGGCACTACTCTGATGGTGTTGCTGGGTTCCTCCACTGCCCTGTATATTTGTGGTTGTGGGCCCCGGAGCATTGGGCCCGGCTGTCCATTTTTTGGCAATGGAGCCTGATGCCTTTCTCCACGATATCGTGGGTAAATACCTGGCCCTTGTCCGTTTTTTGATAAGGGAGTACCCTCTATGATAGTTTGAGAACGGCATTCATTAGCCCAATGTCTCCCTCTACGGCATCGTGGGCAAATACCCGGTATTCTATTTCTTTGATACCTAGTTTTGTTAAATCCTCCTCCTATGGGGCAACTCCTTTTAAAATGTTCTGTTTGTTCACAATCATAGCATGTTTTTGGCCTGGCATCTAAAGCCTGTTGTACTGCAGCTGCCAAGACTTGCCCTTGTTCATTAATATCTCTACATAATTTAATATATGTGTTTAAATCTTCATGTCTCCATGGTCTAATAACCTCTCTGCAGCAACGATTTGCTTGGTCATGAGCCAGTTGTTTTATTAATGGCATTGCTTGTTCCGTATCCCCAAAAATTTTGGCAGCCGTTTGAATTAGCCTATCTACAAAGTCAGCGTAAGGTTCATTAGCTCTCTGTATTACCTTAGATAGCTGACCTTGTAAATCTCCATGTCCTTGTAAGGTCTTCCATGCCCTAACTGCGTCTGCAGCAATTTGTGCATATATAGCAGGATCATATTCAATTTGTTGCCGTTGACCCTCATAAGGTCCTTTCCCTAGCAGCATTTCTAGATTTCTTTGAGGGTAACCGGCTGCTGCATTTCGCCTAGCTGTCTCTGCACAAAATTCCTCATTGGTAACCTTCCATAACAAATATTGTCCTCCATTTAGCACAGATTTACACATGCTAGCCCAATCTGCTGGCGTCATGTCCAAGTTAGTAATGGACTCGACCATGCTCACCGTGAAGGGAGCTTGGGGACCATAGGTTGTTACAGCCTCTTTTAACTGCTTCACTGTTTTAAAATCTAAAGCACGGTGAAATCGCTGCCCTCCTCCCTGTTCAAGTACAGGGCATGCTAATCTTTGAGGTCCTGTCTCAGGATTCCATTTATCAACTACGGGGTTTGAGGGCCACTCAGCTGTCTCTATCGGTGGGGCTGTTGGTTGAATTACACCCTCTTGTGATAAAACGGAGTTAGTAACAGCCTCCTGTTGTGGCCTTTTTCCTAACAACCCCTTTTCCTTTAAATTTTCTTTCTCTGTCTGACTAGCTCGAGAGACCTTCTCTTTTGCTTGATCTAAAATGTCTTTCTCCATGTTCTGAACCTCTAACAATTTACTTAACATCTTTTCAGTTTGTTTTAATCTACTATAAAGATAACACAACCCAATAAGATAACACAAAACAAAACTGAAATTGAATGAAGCAAAAACGGAATAAAAAATCGTTGTATCAATTTTTTCTTCCTCAGGGCCAACAAACTTCAAGCCTTTAGTCAACCATTTTTTCCAGTTTGCCTGAGAAATTTCTAGGGATAGGCAGCTTGAAAGAAAAACAAAATAAATCAAAAGAAGAACACATTGTTTTTTGAAATGGTCACCCATTCTCTCACCTTCCCTCAGGGGCGAGCAATTTCACTTACCTCCAAGTTTCAGACGTTCCGCGTACGAGCCACCAGATGCCGCAGTCTCTGGCTGGGCACAAATCACGAGTCTCCACACAGCTTGTAGATTCAAACAGCAATTCTTTATTCCCGAACTCACACCGGCCGTCTACAAACACGTTCTGGGGGAATCCACGTTCTCTGCCCAAATCCACTCCGCATGGGCTTCTGTCTCCCAAAATATACTGTCTGACCCTAAGCACTGAAGAGGAACTCAGCAGCAGGATACGCCCTATTCTAAAGGGGGAACACACTAATCTCCTATTATGCTAAACTGCCCTATTCTAAAGGGGGAACACCCTAAACACGGATCCTGCCCTGGTCCTTGAGCAAGGTCACCTTTCAGAAGTCCTTCCACTAGACAGCATGGGAGTAAGCTGGCAAGGAATTTGTCATACCTACTTGGCTGATGGCTCCCAGCAAAATAAAATAGATTTCAAGCCAAAGTTAATCCAAAGGGATAAAGAGGGACACTACATACTGCTCAAGGGAACCATACACCAACAAGACATAACAATCATAACTATATACGCCCCAAACAATGGTGCAGCTATGTTCATCAAACAAACTCTTCTCAAGTTCAAGAGTCTAATAGACCACCATACAATAATCATGGGAGACTTCAACACACCTCTCTCACCACTGGACAGATCTTCCAAACAAAAATTGAATAAGGAAACTATAGAACTCAATAACATAATTAATAACCTGGACTTAATTGACATATATAGAATATAGCACCCAACATCAAGCAGTTACACTTTTTTCTCAGCAGCACATGGATCCTTCTCAAAAATAGATCATATATTATGTCACAGGGCAACTCTTAGACAATATAAAGGAGTAGAGATAATACCATGCATCTTATCTGATCATAATGGAATGAAATTGAAAATGAACGATAAAAGAAGTAACGAAAAATCATGCATCACTTGGAGAATGAACAATAGGTTACTGAATGATCAATGGGTTATAGAAGACATCAAGGAGGAAATTAAAAAATTCTTAGAGATAAATGAAAACACAGACACAACATATCAGAATCTATGGGACACATTGAAAGCAGTTCTAAGAGGAAAATTTATTGCTTGGAGTTCATTCCTTAAAAAAAGAAAAAACCAACAAATAAATGATCTAATACTTCATCTCAAAATCCTAGAAAAAAAAGAACAAAACAACAGCAAAAGAAGTAGAAGGCAAGAAATAATTAAAATCAGAGCTGAAATTAATGAAATCGAAACAAAAGAAACAATTGAAAAAATTGACAAAATGTCGTGACCCCTTGCCCGCAAGGAAGACGCAACTCAGGAATCTTCTTTCAGCAGTTTATTCAGGCCTTGATTAAAGTATCTTTTAGTGACCTTCCTCTCTCTCTCCCCCCGAGCGCCCAAGCACAGCCTAATAAAGCCTCCCACGTACCAATCTTAAGCCGCCGCGTGGATCTTTCTTATAGGGTGGCAAGGGATAGCGTGCCAACTCTCCACAAAAGAATTTGTTTATCACAGGCCACAGTGGAAGCCGGCGCCATCTTCTAATGGCGGCCACAATCTACAACAATGGCTTACCACAGTTCCCCCTTCTATTTTATAAAACAATGCAGGCGAAAGTAGAGGTCCTATCCCACTGTGCAGAAGTGGCTGCAATGTATGGTTCAGTCCTAAGGAGGCGCCTTCCCCAGACCTGACCCCATATCAGCCGACGCCTTTTTTCGTAGGGCGGGGGTGTGGACGTCAAACCCGCATGCAATAGGACATGCTTTCCTTGAGGTCCGTTGAGGGATCACTCAAGTGCAGTGCTTTGCCTCGCATCCTGCATCGTGATGAAGGTAGACGAAGGGGGACAGCTGAGGCTGAACTGTGGCTGTACACAACGACAAACGAGTTGACAGCACCCTGAAAGAAAGGCACGGACTTTAAGGCAATAGAGAAGCATTAGTGTGGAAACCCACCTGTGTGCAATGGCAGCAAGACCGGCAGAGTGCAAGGGCTTTCCAACACCAAGAGAATAACGAGGAAAGACATGCCGATCCCAGTGCAATGTTATAATAACTTGGGGTGCAATGGCCATGTCAAAGATTTACTGTTTAAGCTGCGCAAGCCAGACTTGAGGTGAATTGCCATTTTCTAAAGCTGCAAGAGCTTGGATGATCATAGCCTTATCGTGAGCATTGCGGGCCTTGAGGCGACAGAGAAACCACAAACAGAGAAACATACCGAAGCAACACATTGCACCAAAAATGCTTACCCCCACCCACTCTTTAAAAAAGGAAAAGGCAGAAGATATCCAATCGGTGAATAGACCCAAAGTCATGGGATCAACACGGGTGCTATTCAAGACAGCTATCTGGGTTAGTTGAGACTGGATCATGTCTTCCGCTTCCATGGACCAATTTCCAGCCAAATATTCGCCAATGGTGCGGGAAGCATTCCTGGAATCATTAAATCTGACAGAGGTTATGCATAAATGTGCACATTGGTCAACACAACCCAAAAGCACTAAGTCAGCCAATTCTTCTACCTGAGCTTGGAGTAAATCTATTCTTTGGTTGGCAGCTAAAATCCCTGACAAAATATGTTGATTAATTGTATTTTGGGATTCAAGTATGGTGGAAGTTTGTTGGACAACTTGATTAATAGTGGCAGCAGTTTGTACTTGATTGGCCATAGCCACTCCGGCCGCAGCAGATACCGCCACGGCTGTCACTATAGCCGCTGTGATTCCAAAATCTCTGCGGACTCTAAGTAGCTCAACAATAGGGAATTTATCAGGATCCGCAGTGACCGGGATTGGGACAAAAGTTGGAATTTTCATAACCACTGCTACAGTCCAGGAACCATTCCAACACTCAGATAAGAGACAGGTAGTATGAGAAC
The DNA here is from genome assembly GCF_048772815.1 of Callospermophilus lateralis. Classification (NCBI taxonomy): domain Eukaryota; kingdom Metazoa; phylum Chordata; class Mammalia; order Rodentia; family Sciuridae; genus Callospermophilus; species Callospermophilus lateralis. The sequence goes on from NC_135308.1 coordinate 47,575,807, forward strand.
AATCCAGCATCCCCGATGAGGTGGCCTTAGCCAAAAGGAATAAGAAGGGGGATTGGACACAGACCATTGCAGGAGGCAATGTGGCATTATACAACAGAGAGTTGAATGAAACAGATGGAAGTCTATTACCTTGTTCACTTTCCCTAACAGTACCAGAAATATTAGCTAGCCAACTTTTGGCTCCTACCAACTGAGCCAGTGCAGAAATATCGACTGAAGCCCCCTTTTCATTGGAAATCAGCCATTGAAACCAGGACCAACCTACTCCTGTAGAGGAGCTGGCACTATAGTTAAAGTTATAAACATACCTATTAAGAGAGGGGGAAAGGGAGAAACCTTTAGCAACTTGATGTTTCTCCCAAGAATGATCCTGACAAGGCGTAAATGTTGGGGGGAAACCAAGATTAGGGGAACAGTAAGGAGAGGCCTTGAAATGAGTGGCATTATAAATACTACTAGAAGAAGGAGGCACTGGGATTAGTACCTCGGAGATAATAGCCAAGGTAGTTATGTTAAGAGCAGAGCTGCTGTTTGCGGGGGTCTCTGAGCCTGATTGCTTCCCCGAAGCTACCTTGCTCAATACATCACTGATAATGCTTCCTGAGACCTGATTGGACCGCAATGGGTCCTCCCAGTTAGTCAAATTTTTGGTCTTAAGGCTAATGCAATTAGCGTTTCTAAGGCTGAAACAAAAAACTCCTGTGAGATTAACTTGAGATTGATTAAAAATTCTCTCCATGTCCCCTCTAGGAGAGGCACAGGGAGCAGACACCTCACATGAGGTAGAAAAAAGAGTGGGGAGGACACTAGAATTACCATGAACCGGCATCGGCATTGGCCAGGCCCGTGCCACTGCCCACCACCGCATTGGTGTCGCCTGTGCCATCGGCACCAGCACCAGAGCCAGAGCACTTAGCAGAATGAAGATCCTCATCACAGGATTGTTGTGGTATCTCTTGTTGCTGGTCAGTTGATGTCGAGACTCTTCTTGTCAAGCGTTCAGGGACCCACAATGGTTCCGTACGATCCTGGGGAAAAACACATACAGATCCTCGTGCCCATGTCAGCACGGGGTCAGGGCCGTTCCATTGGCCCGTAAGAACATCCTTCCACTTAACATAGCCAATCACAGAGGGCTGAGGGGACACATGTCTATCGGCTGCAGAGTGACCATGAATATCCAAATTCAAAAAATTAATGGTAAAGAGAGCTAAGGACAGGCGTTCTTTAGGAGTGTGTTCAGCTCCTATTCCCCCTTTTTGTTTTTGTAAAGTTTCCTTTAAGGTGCGATGAGCACGCTCAACAATGCCTTGTCCTTGAGGATTATAAGGCAAACCATGAGTAAGTTGCACTCCCATAGTAGAACAAAAAGCTGTAAATTGTCTGCCAGTATAAGCAGGTCCATTATCAGTCTTAAGGGATGCAGGTGCACCCCATGCTGCCAATGCCTCTAAACAGTGAGTAATGACATTACGTGCCTTTTCTCCCGATAAAGCAGAAGCATGGATAATTCCAGAGCACATATCAACGGAAACATGCACATACTTAAGGTTACCAAAGTCAGGTATATGTGTCACATCCATTTGCCAAACAATCAATGGCTTTAATCCCCGTGGGTTTACTCCATAATTAGGGGAATGAAGAAATGTGACACAATGGGGACATTGCAATACTATCTGCCGAGCATCCGCTCTTGAAATGGAAAAACGCCTGCGCAGCGTTAATGCATTAACATGGAAGTTTTGGTGAAACAACTTAGCCCCCTCTAAGGAGGAAGCCAAGCATATCAATTGACCTCTAGTGGCTAAGTCTGCACAGGCATTCCCCTGGGATAACGGACCAGGAAGAGAGGTGTGAGCCCTGATGTGCATTGGATAAAAAGAAGCAGTGCGGTTAGAGATAAGCTGTTCAAGCTGAGTAAAGTAAACAGACACATTGTGGGCATCACTAATAGTTCCCACGGCCTCCAGGACTTTTAGTGCTTGTACCACATAGCTGGAGTCCGAAATAAGATTAAAAGGAAAAGAACACTGTTTAAAAACTTCAATAACAATTTGTAGTTCTACCCATTATGGATTTCCAGGAGCAAATTGATGCTGGATAGGGGGAGAGTCATTAATTACATAAGCTCCCATTCCAGACTTGGAACCATCAGTAAAAATGTTAATAGCCCCCTCTATGTTTGGGCATGGAAAGCTCTCCTCGAAATACCCCCACCGTATGGCGGCGGGTCCGGAGGATCATTTTTTTTTTTTCTTTTTTTTTTTTTTTTTCTGAGCTCCTGTTTATTTTTGTTCCCTTCTCCCATAGTTAGACTCCCTAGCTGCCGAGACAGTCTCCCGAGCTCCTCCTGCTCATCCTCCTCCTCTTCTGACCCACTTTTGCATGGGAGTGTGCGCAGTGTACTGAGATCTGGATACAAGCGTTTCCTCCCCCGTTTCTCGCTCTGCACATTCCCTTCCTCCTGAAATATTTCACTCCGTGCCAGAGACAATTGCTTCCTCCCCTGTTTCTCGCTCCGCACACTGCCATCCTCCTGAAATACGTCACTGCCTGCCATTTCTGATCTTTCTTCATGTAATTGCTCTAAAACTTCTTGTCCTTTAGTAAGTGCTTCCTGACATCTGCCATCTGCGAGGCAACTACGGATCATCATCCAAAGGGGTATCACCCCACCCTCTAATATGCCCTGCTCAGAAGCAAAGTCAAGATCTGTGCCTAACTTATCCCAGCTAGGCAGAGTAAGGCTGCCCGAGAACGCGAACCACGGGGCAACAATATCTGTCTTCTGTAAAAATCTCTGTAAAGTACTACGTTTCACTTTTAGGCCCTTGGAACGTAACAGGTTATCTAGGGCCAGGAGAAGCGGACTTGAAGATACGGCAACCATGACACAACAAAAGACACACAAAAAACAAAAGTGAAAGTAAGAGCGAAAGTACACAGTGCAGCTGCAATAAGATATAATGCTCTCTCTGGCTTTACAGAGGAGCTGCCACTTTGATAGCGGGTCCCAATTACCTAGGACTAATCTCCGCTTTGACCGCGGGTCCCAATTATCTAGGACTGATCTCCGCTTTGATAGCGGGTCCCACTTACCTAGGACTGATCTCCGCTTTGACCGCGGGTCCCACTTACCTAGGACTAACCGGTGCACCACCCCTGACTGCTGAAAGTTCTGGTTCCCGGGTTTTCAGCACCACTTGTCGTGACCCCTTGCCCGCAAGGAAGACGCAACTCAGGAATCTTCTTTCAGCAGTTTATTCAGGCCTTGATTAAAGTATCTTTTAGTGACCTTCCTCTCTCTCTCCCCCCGAGCGCCCAAGCACAGCCTAATAAAGCCTCCCACGTACCAATCTTAAGCCGCCGCGTGGATCTTTCTTATAGGGTGGCAAGGGATAGCGTGCCAACTCTCCACAAAAGAATTTGTTTATCACAGGCCACAGTGGAAGCCGGCGCCATCTTCTAATGGCGGCCACAATCTACAACAATGGCTTACCACAACAAAACTAAAAGTTGGTTCTTTGAAAAAATAAATAAAATCGACAGACCCTTAGCCACGCTAACGAAGAGAAGAAGAGAGAGAACTCAAATTACTAGCATACGGGATGAAAAAGGCAATATCACAACAGACACTTCAGAAATACAGAAGATTATCAGAAATTATTTTGAATCCTTATACTCCAATAAAATAGAAGATAGTGAAGGCATCGATAAATTTCTTAAGTCATATGATCTGCCCAGATTGAGTCAGGAGGATATTGACAACCTAAACAGACCAATATCAATTGAGGAAATAGAAGAAACCATCAAAAGACTACCAACTAAGAAAAGCCCAGGACCGGATGGGTATACAGCAGAGTTTTACAAAACCTTTAAAGAGGAACTAATACCAATGCTTTTCAAGCTATTTCAGGAAATAGAAAAAGAGGGAGAACTTCCAAATTCATTCTATGAGGCCAACATCACCCTGATTCCTAAACCAGACAAAGACACTTCAAAGAAAGAAAACTACAGACCAATATCTCTAATGAACCTAGATGCAAAAATCCTCAATAAAATTCTGGCGAACCGGATACAAAAACATATCAAAAAAATTGTGGACCATGATCAGGTAGGATTTATCCCTGGGATGCAAGGTTGGTTCAATATACGGACATCAATAAATGTTATTCACCACATCAATAGGCTTAAAAATAAGAACCATATGATCATCTCGATAGATGCGGAAAAAGCATTCGACAAAGTACAGCATCCCTTTATGTTCAAAACTCTAGAAAAACTAGGGATAACAGGAACATTCCTCAATATTGTAAAAGCAATCTATGCTAAGCCTCAGGCTAGCATCATTCTGAATGGAGAAAAACTGAAGGCATTCCCTCTAAAATCTGGAACAAGACAGGGATGCCCTCTCTCACCACTTCTGTTCAACATAGTTCTTGAAACACTGGCCAGAGCAATTAGACAGACGAAAGAAATTAAAGGCATAAAAATAGGAAAAGAAGAACTCAAATTATCACTATTTGCAGATGACATGATTCTATACCTAGCAGACCCAAAAGGGTCTACAAAGAAACTATTAGAGCTAATAAATGAATTCAGCAAAGTGGCAGGATATAAAATCAACACGCATAAATCAAAGGCATTCCTGTATATCAGTGACAAATCTTCTGAAATGGAAATGAGGACAACCACTCCATTCACAATATCCTCAAAAAAAAAATAAAATACTTGGGAATCAACCTAACAAAAGAGGTGAAAGACTTATACAATGAAAACTACAGAACCCTAAAGAGAGAAATAGAAGAAGATCTTAGAAGATGGAAAAATATACCCTGTTCATGGATAGGTAGAACTAACATCATCAAAATGGCGATATTACCAAACGTTCTCTATAGGTTTAATGCAATGCCAATCAAAATCCCAACGGCATTTCTTGTAGAAATAGAGAAAGCAATCATGAACTTCATATGGAAAAATAAAAGACCCAGAATAGCAAAAACAATGCTAAGCAGGAAGTATGAATCAGGCGGTATAGCTATACCAGACTTCAAACTATACTACAGAGCAATAGTAACAAAAACAGCATGGTACTGGTACCAAAACAGGCGGGTGGACCAATGGTACAGAATAGAGGACACAGAAACCAATCCACAAAATTACAACTATCTTATATTTGATAAAGGGGCTAAAAGCATGCAATGGAGGAAGAATAGCATCTTCAACAAATGGTGCTGGGAAAACTGGAAATCCATATGCAACAAAATGAAATTGAATCCCTTTCTCTCACCATGCACAAAAGTTAACTCAAAGTGGATCAAGGAACTGGATATCAAATCAGAGACATGGTGTCTGATAGAAGAAAAAGTTGGCTATGATATACATACTGTGGGGTCGGGCTCCAAATTCCTCAATAGGACACCCATAGCAGAAGAGTTAATAACTAGAATCAACAAATGGGACCTACTCAAACTAAAAAGTTTTTTCTCAGCAAAAGAAACAATAAGAGAGGTAAATGGGGAGCCTATGTCCTGGGAACAAATCTTTACTCCTCACACTTCAGACAGAGCCCTAATATCCAGAATATACAAAGAACTAAAAAAATTAGACAATAAGATAACAAATAACCCAATCAACAAATGGGCCAAGGACCTGAACAGACATTTCTCAGAGGAGGACATACAATCAATCAATAAGTACATGAAAAAATGCTCACCATCTCTAGCAGTCAGAGAAATGCAAATCAAAATCACCCTAAGATACCATCTCACTCCAGTAAGATTGGCAGCCATTAGGAAGTCAAACAACAACAAGTGCTGGCGAGGAAGTGGGGAAAAGGGTTCACTTGTTCATTGCTGGTGGGACTGCAAATTGGTGCAGCCAATTGGAAAGCAGTATGGAGATTTCTTGGAAAGCTCGGAATGGAACCACCATTTGACCCAGCTATTCCCCTACTCGGTGTATTCCCTAAAGACCTAAAAAAAGCACACTATAGGGACACTGCTACATCCATGTTCATAGCAGCACAATTCACAATAGCAAGACTGTGGAACCAACCTGGATGCCCTTCAATAGACGAATGGATTAAAAAAATGTGGCATTTATACACAATGGAGTATTACTCTGCATTAAAAAATGACAAAATCATAGAATTTGCAGGGAAATGGATGGCATTAGAGCAGATTATGCTAAGTGAAGCTAGCCAATCCCTTAAAAACAAATGCCAAATGTCTTCTTTGATATAAGGAGAGTAATTAAGAACAGAGTAGGGACGAAGAGCATGAGAAGAAGATTAACATTAAACAGGGATGAAAGGTGGGAGGGAAAGGGAGAGAGAAGGGAAATTGCATGGAAATGGAAGGAGACCCTCACGGGTATACAAAATTACATACAAGAGGAAGTGAGGGAAAAGGAGGAAAAAAATAAGGGGGAGAAATGAATTACAGTAGAGGGGGTAGAGAGAGAAGAGGGGAGGGGAGGGGGGGAGGGGGGATAGTAGAGGATAGGAAAGGCAGCAGAATACAACAGACACTAGTATGGCAATATGTAAATCAATGAATGTGCAACTGATGTGATTCTGCAATCTGTATACGGGGTAAAAATGGGAGTTCATATCCCACTTGAATCAAAGTGTGAAATATGATATATCAAGAACTATGTAATGTTTTGAACAACCAACAATAAAAATTAATTAAAAAAAATAAATAAAGGTATGAATTGGCATGGACATACTCTATATACAAAGATATGAAAAATTGTACTCTATATGTGTAATAAGAATTGTAATGCCATTCTGTTGTCATATATTAAAAAAATAAAATCAATAAAACTAAAAAAAGCTGGGAAAAATTAATCCTATGGTACTTTAATTAAAAACATAAAAAATAAATTGAATATTTTTAAGATGGCAATTCATCTCAACTTGGTCAACACAACTTTTCAAATCAGACTTTCATTAGCCTCTTTTATAGATTTTCACCAACTATTCATAACCTAGACTAGCCTACACAATCCTGAATAACATATATGAAGAAATAATACCTTCTCATTCAAGTACTTACTATAAAGCCCTAGGAATTCAGAGAGTGAGCATAAGGAAATGCTAGTGCATCAGTAAATAGAAAAGAATACAGACTTGACATGAACACTTATTTTATTGGTTTCATTTTTTAAATACATGACAGTGGATTGCATCATAATTATTATTACACATATAGAACTCTGTTTGTACATAAATTATGTTTACACCAATTCATGTCTTCATACATGTACCTTAGATAATGATGTCTATCACATTCCACCATCCTTGCTAATCCCCTGCTCCCTCCCTTTCCCTCCCACCCCTCTGCCCTATCTAGAATTCATCTAATCCTCTCATGTTCCCCTTCCCTACCCCACTGAGTCAGCCTCCTTATATCAAAGAAAATATTTTGGCATTTGTTTTTTGGGATTGGCTAACTTCACATAGCATTATCTTCTCCAACACCATCCATTTACCTGAAAATGACATGATTTTATTCTCTTTAATTGCTGAGTAAAATTCCATTGTGTATATATGCCACATTTTTTAATCCATTCATCCACTGAAGGGCATCTAGCTTGGCTCCGCAGTTTAGCTATTGTCACACGTAGACTCATGCAAAAAAAAAGTCAAAGGAGCAATAGCAAAGAGTGCTCATTTCTTTTTCTATCCTTGAAATATTGCTTAATTTTGTGTTTTGAAATCACCCCTCAAAAGCTGATAGAGCAGAGGAAAAAAGTGATAATGCCACAAAAGTTTGAACAACTGAACAGTTTTGATCATATAACCTGCAAGTCACAAAACCAATGAAGGGAAAATGCTCTTTTAAAAAATTATTGGTGCATTATAATTATACATTATAGGGCTGAGGTTGTGGTTCAGTGGCAGAGCGTTTACCTCGCATGTGTGAGCACTAGATTCAATTCTCAGCACTGCATATAAATAAATAAAATAAAGTTCCATCAACAACTAATTTTTTTTTTAAATTATATGTTATAGTGGGATTAGTTAATAAACCACATTTGTACATGCAACATAATTTGATCACTATCCTTTTGCAGTACTTTGTCTGCCTCCTCCCTTTCCCTGGTCAACTTTTCTATACTACTGGTCTTCCTATATTCATGACATTACCATTCCCTTTTTTCCTTTTTTCTCTAGTTTCCACATATAAAAGTGTTGTGGTTTAGATATGAGGTGTCCCCCAAAAGCTGATGTGTGACATAATGCAAGGAAGTTGAAAGACAAAATGATTGGGTTATGAGAGCCTCAACCTAATCAGTGTCTTAATCCACTAATATGGATTAACTGGAAGTAACTGTAGGCAGGTGGGGTATGGCTGGAGAAGATACGTCAGTGGGGGCTTGCCGTTGGGGTTTAAGTTTTATCCCTGCTGAACAGAGCTCTCTCTGCCTCCTGATTGCAATGTCCTGAGCTGCTTTTCTCCACCAAACCCTTTTTCTATGACATTCTGCTTCATCATCTATGGACTGAGACCTCTGAAACCATGAGCCCCAAAACTCTTGGTATCAAACCCAGATTACTTTGTATCTGTTTTCTAGCTTCTGGGAATATTGACTGCTGACTGCTCACAGCTGTGTGCCTCACAGACATGTCCACAACACACATGCTCCATCCAATGAAAAAAAATTAGTAGTTAATTATTTTCCACCACAGAGTGTCATGAGTCCCAAAGTTCAAGGGTTAGCATTCATTAGATTTAGGAGTTTTTAGTTTTTATGTTTAGTCATAGATTACTCCTTTGGAATGTCACAAAATACTCACATTCTTACTAAAAAATAAAAAAGGTATAAAGGCAGAGAAAGAAATATCTCACATCTTTTTTAGGCTTCAATGAGGTATAATTGATATACATAAATTGCACATTTTAATGTATATCTTTTCATGAGTTTGGACATATTCATATATCTTTGCAACTATCAGCACTATCAAAGTACTAAATCAATGTACATCAATTTTTCAGGGTGTTTGTTTGTTTGTTTGTTTGTTTTGATAATGTAAAAGGAAAACCTTCCAAGAAATCCCAAACAGACTTTCTTGGTCAATGGTTCAGAGCCTATGCCTAAGCCACCTTTGGGCAATACTTTAAAATTTTTCTAATTGAATTCAACCTTTCTCATTGTTTTCATGTATAAAAGAAGAGTTCATCTCACTTGAACTCATGAGTTGGCAAATACCCAAGCAAAATTAAGACTGTTTCAAAACTAAGACTACATCAAAAAGAAAACTTGACATTGCTCCTAACCACAAAATGTGCATGAATTTATAGTGAAGAATCCAGTTAGAACTGGCCGGCATGGGCCAAAGTGACCTAGAGTTGTCATGGCAGTGGAGACTTGAAAGTCTGACGTCATCCTGCTGTCAGTCAAAAGTCAAGAGGTGGACCTGCATAGGACTCTCCGTAAACCTCTCTGGAATTCAGGAGAGGCACATTGTCCCTCTCCTCTCTGAGAGGACTCACACTCTCCCATGAGAATGTCCCATTTTCCTTTTCCTGTCCCTTTAATAAACTCATGTCTGTTACTCTGAGAGACATCTCTGAAATCTTCCCAACTTGATAACAAGAATTGGGGTTTAAAAGGGGGGAGTGTCTTCACACTGCCTCAGTTTCCCAGAAGACCCCATTTCTGTAACAGTAACTTTAATTTTCACAGTAGAAACCATTTGATTTTTGAAAGGCAAGTGACTCACCGGAGATAGAGATTCAACCAAGAGATTTATTGGGGGGCTGCCAGAAGGGGAAGAAAAGGAGAGGCAGAGAGCAGAAAGAGGAGAGGAGGAGGGCAGAGAGAAATACAGCAGAGAGCAGAGGTAGAGAGCAGAGAGGAAGAGAGAAGAGAGGAGAGAAAGAGGGCAGAGAGCATGAGCTTGCAAGCTTCGGCTTAAGAAGGGTTGTGTAGGTGACATGGCAGGTGCTGATTGGCAGGGTGACTCAGGAACAGCAAGTGGACACTGTGTCCAGCAGGGATTAGCCTAGAGAACTTTTGAATTTGGCACTCTTCTGCTTGGCACCCTTCAGAGACTGAGGGGGAGGGGTAAGGGATTCTGTGATGTTCTCACTAGACTGAAACTTAACTTCAGCAGGGAGTCTCCCACACACCCAACTGTTTAAATCACAGAATAAAGAGATCTTCAGGCATGAATAAGCTAACAAAATACTTCTGTTTCTTATAAAGGATTTGCATCATTAATAAGTGTATAAAACAAAAAAGAGATGTCTGGAGATGTAACTCAGTGGTAGAGTTCCTGGTTAGCATGCATGAGACCCTGAGTTCTAGCCCTAGCACAACAAAAAAAAAAAATAAATCAATTAATTAAATTTAAAAATTAAGGAAAGAAAATAAAGAAAAGAAGGAGTTGGGACCCATCCTACAATATATACAGTCTTGTATGTGCCGAGATTATCTCTGAGACAGAAGTCAGCCCTTGTTGACTATACGAGAAGGAATGGTATCTAATGGAAAGAAACGTGAGGGAGAATTTCTCTAAAGAATTTCAGAGAATTGTATCTTTGCATGAGTATATGAAAATAAATTAAACCCTAGAACAAGCAGGCAAATAACTGCCTATGTCTATAAATAAAATATAATTAAGAGGCCTAGGGAGGTAGCTCAGGTGTAGAGTACATGCTTACCATGTGTCAGGCCTTGAGTTCAATCCCCAGCGCCACAAAAAAGTTTAATTGAAATACAGACATGGCCATTAATTGACCTATGGTCTATGGCTGCTTTTGTGCTATAACAGCAGAGATGAGCTGTAGCAACAGGGACACGATGGTGTACAAAGCTCAAAACATTTCTGACCTGCCTCTTTAGGAAAAAAAAAAAACATGTTAACAAACCGTGATTTCAGTTGCAAACAAATAAAAATGTTTCAAAATACACCCTCTCCTTCAACCATTTGATTAAAATATCAATTACTTTTAAATTAAGTCTATAAGCAATATAATTTCATTCAAAAGCCAGATGTTTTCTGTTGAATCAAGTTTTTGCAACATTTTTATGAAAATGTGATGAGAATAGTCACCGAAAAATGAAAATATAGGAGGATGAAAGACATTTTCAATCAGATAGCTAATTATATGTGAGAAACTGATGTGACTCCATTTTAAAAAATAAAGGAACAATAGGAGCTTCTACCTCAAGGCCTGTCCTAAGGAAGGGGGAGTGACCCTGTCCTTGGAAAAACCCACAGAGCCTTTCTAGGCACATACCCACCCTGCTGAGTTTTTTTGTCCACAAATAACAGGAGAGATCTGTGGTGCCAGGTGTCCCTGACTCAGTTAGGCTAGGTGAGGACCCATAACAAACCCCTGGCAACCACCAATCAGCAAGAGACAGGGAAAATACCTAGGATGCCAGATGACTCCCCAGTAGTTTATGGTGGTTGACAACATGTTGGGAAACCATGTAGTTTAGCACGTACACCCCTCGTAGCCTAAACCAATCAGTTTAAACAAATCCCCCTCTTGTACTAACCAATCACCCCTACCCAACTTGTTCCCACCAGTGAATGTTAAGAGTTGTTGTTTGACTTTCCCTCGATATTGAATGATTTGCTGTGTGATGTTGTGACGCATAGAGTATCCCCCCAAAACCTATAAAATCTCACTAAACAAAGGACCAAGACTCACTCCCTCAGACCACTGCATCGGGAACAGTTGTGAATCCAGACTCGAGCTTGCAATAAAGACTCTTGTGTGCTTGCATCAGATTCGGTTCCTGGAGGTCTATTGGGGTCCCACGAATCTGACATTACAGTATGTCCATGTCTGCTCCTTCTATTTCTGGGCTCCGTGGTTTGGTGAGAATATTTTCATAGGTGCTTTCAAGCAGAGAGCTCCTAAGCTTCCTCACACTGAGAATTTTAAAGTTCTTTATGCTCAGGACAGACACCATAGAAACTAAGACTGAATTGTTCTCTGGGTAGCTAAATCTACATATGTACATTCCTCTCCTTTGTCTCACTGTGCCTTTTTTCTTATATTAAAAAAAAAAAAAAAAAAAAAAGCTCTCCAGATCCCTGGATATTTGAAATGAACATCTCTATCTTCCTCAATATTTTCCTCACCAACCTGTCCCCAAAATTTTGGTGAAACATGACAAGTGGTAAATTCTATCCTGTTACCTCCCATGATTTCAGGCTTTTTTTTTTTTTTTAACCCAGGGCTTTATGCATGCAAAACAAGTACTATATCTCCAGCCCCATGATTTCCATTTTAATGAGTAATTTCAGGAGCTAATATTTTGTCCTTGAGCAACATGACCCAAACTGGCAACAATCTCTAATGTGAAGGGGGCTCAACCACTCATGGATAGCCAAGTCTGCCATTTAAATTTTTAGGAAAATTCCAGACGGTACCCAGAGACATTTTAAATTCTGGGATTTTTCTCTTCCTTTCTACTATAAACTTCACTACCTACAGATGCTTTCATGATAAGGGAGGAAAAAATTATTTGTATGGGAATCCATGGGTCCCACTAGGTCATCATATCAGGGTTCACAATGCAAATTTTATCTCTGGTGTTTGAGGCTAAAGTACTCTTTTCATTGACCTGGAGTCGGTCATTTTGTGATACCAGATGGTATGAGGTAAGAAATTTTCTGCCATTTGGGGCTTGAATAATCCATTCAGTCCTTGGCTACTGATGATATGAGACAAAATTTAGAGGACAAAATTTTTCATCAATTATTTTGATTTGTTTGGAGAGCTCATATGGGTTTGGTTTTGGCTTGGGGGAAAAAATGGCAGCATGATCTTCATATCTAAAAGTGATTCTAATTTAAAGCAACTGTTTTATATGACAATTGGCTTAATAAGCTAAACTTGGATGGCTATAGCAGCACATTTATCTGTATAACATAGGAAATTCTATTTTCCTGAGGAGTATTCATTTTTCAGTCATCAAATCGGACGGGGGTATTTGTTTGATGGCAGTATTTAGGATTAAACCAACCGTGATTTACCACTGAGCTACACCCCCAGCCATTTTTGGTTTTTATTTCAGACAGGGTCTCACTAAATTTCTGAGGCTGGCTTCAAACTTGCAATCCTCCTGTGTCAGTTGGGATTATTGGAAGGCATACCATACCAGGTTGTATTAATTCAGCATGCTTAAATTATGTATTTTTATTTTGATTAAAAATATTTTCTTTCTCTCTCTGTTAAAAAAAATGATTAATCAAGGTTTGCCGCAGTCTCTGGCTGGGCACAAATCACGAGTCTCCACACAGCTTGTAGATTCAAACAGCAATTCTTTATTCCCGAACTCACACCGGCAGTCTACAAACACGCTCTGGGGGAATCCATGTTCTCTGCCCAACTCCACTCCGCATGGGCTTCTGTCTCCCAAAATATACTGTCTGACCCTAAGCACTCAAGAGGAACTCAGCAGCAGGATACGACCTATTCTAAAGGGGGAACACCCTAATCTCCTATTATGCTAAACCGCCCTATTCTAAAGGGGGAACACCCTAAACAAGGATCCTGCCCTGGTCCTTGAGCAAGGTCACCTTTCAGAAGTCCTTCCACTAGACAGCATGGGAGTAAGCTGGCAAGGAGATTGTCATACCTACTTGGCTGATGGCAACCAGCAAAGGTTTGTTTGCTTGTCTCAGGCTTTGAGATGTAAATTTTCTACTTAGCCTCGATTATAAATGCAAATTTAAGATTACAGACTGGTTAAGGCTATATTAGATAACAGTCTGGCTTTTAAAACTGGCAAATGATAAATTTGGGATTTTCTTATGTGCACTCTGATTATATGCCTATAATTTCTTTGCATAGTAACATGGTAACATATTGTATAGATAAGTAAGCACATAGTCTGTGAAATTATCCCAAATGACTTTTGATTTACATGACTTTAGTAAAATTTGTGAAAATAAGTTAATTTGAACTTTTTTGTAATAGCGATGTTGTGAGGATGGCCTTAGGCCTGAGCCTAAGCAACGCTGTTTTAAAAACTCCTGTTTGAAACCTGCTGTCTCACCAGGCATGCCATTCTTCATTCCAGGACTGAAACAAGTCAAAGTAAATATAAGATGATTTTAAACGCTAATAACCTATGTATTATTTCTGTTGCTTATTTTGGGAATGGCATCATAGTATAATGAGCTAAGAATTGGGCGGGGGGTGGGGGGTTGTTGTTGTAAATTGATCATACATCCTAGCAGTAGTTTTGGAAATTAATTAATAGTCCATCTATACCTTCATTCAGCAACCTAAATGTTATGTGCTTTTCCAGAATTTTCATTTTCACATTCTTCAACTGGGTCCAGGAGGAATTTTTTTATTTGTTCTTTTTAGTTATATGTAATAGTAAAGTCTATTTTGACATATTTGATGTTTAAGAAGTTTTTAGACATTAACTTTTAAAACTAGTTTGCCTCATTAAGTCTATTTTCACAGCCCCTTGTTATAAAGCATTCATGCTGATATATAGACCCTAAATTTTATCAAAAGACTACCAACTAAGAAAATCAAAAGACTACCAACTAAGAAAAGCCCAGGACCGGATGGGTATACAGCAGAGTTTTACAAAACCTTTAAAGAGGAACTAACACCAATACTTTTCAAGCTATTTCAGGAAATAGAAAAAGAGGGAGAACTTCCAAATTCTTTCTACGAGGCCAACATCACCCTGATTCCTAAACCAGACAAAGACACTTCAAAGAAAGAAAACTACAGACCAATATCTCTAATGAACCTAGATGCAAAAATCCTCAATAAAATTTTGGCAAATCGGATTCAAAAACATATCAAAAAAATTGTGCACCATGATCAAGTAGGATTCATCCCTGGGATGCAAGGCTGGTTCAATATACGGAAATCAATTAATGTTATTCACCACATCAATAGACTTAAAAATAAGAACCATATGATCATCTCGATAGATGCAGAAAAAGCATTCGACAAAGTACAGCATCCCTTTATGTTCAAAACGCTAGAAAAACTAGGGATAACAGGAACTTACCTCAACATTGTAAAAGCAATCTATGCTAAACCTCAGGCTAGCATCATTCTGAATGGAGAAAAATTGAAGGCATTCCCTCTAAAATCTGGAACAAGACAGGGATGCCCTCTCTCACCACTTCTGTTCAACATAGTTATCGAATCACTGGCCAGAGCAATTAGACAGACGAAAGAAATTAAAGGCATAAAAATAGGAAAAGAAGAACTTAAATTATCACTATTTGCAGATGACATGATTCTATACCTAGCAGACCCAAAAGGGTCTACAAAGAAACTATTAGAGCTAATAAATGAATTCAGTAAAGTGGCAGGATATAAAATCAACACACATAAATCAAAGGCATTCCTGTATATCAGCGACAAATCCTCTGAAATGGAAATGAGGACAACCACTCCATTCACAATATCCCCCCAAAAAATAAAATACTTAGGAATCAACCTAACAAAAGAGGTGAAAGACTTATACAATGAAAACTACAGAACCCTAAAGAGAGAAATAGAAGAGGATCTTAGAAGATGGAAAAATATACCCTGTTCATGGATAGGCAGAACTAACATCATCAAAATGACAATATTACCAAAAGTTCTCTATAGGTTTAATGCAATACCAATCAAAATCCCAATGGCATTTCTTATAGAAATAGAGAAAGTAATCATGAAATTCATATGGAAAAATAAAAGACCCAGAATAGCAAAAACAATGCTAAGCAGGAAGGGTGAATCAGGCGGTATAGCGATACCAGACTTCAAACTATACTACAGAGCAATAGACCCTAAATTTTTCATTTTTAAAAATAAAATTGATGTTAATTAGCCTTCAGTTAAAAACAGGCTCTTTTCAATTGTCTGTATACTGACATCAGTTCCTTTGCCAACCTAGAGTTAAAAATGAGGTCATGTGGCATTCTAATCAGCAAGATGTTTCACCACCTTTTAAAAATGTACTTCAAAGCTGTTAAATGGATCTTGTGCTGTTAAAAGTTTAGGTTGCTTCATCTAAATGTTGTAGAACAGTTTTCATTTAAAAAGGAATTATTTATTTTGGCAGTAAATGTAGATCTATTTAATATATCAGCATGTCTGTTTTTTTCTTTCAGGATTAGTATTATTTCTAACATCTTTATTTTCTCCATTTCTAACCACCTTAAAACATAGAATAATAAACTTTTGGATGTTTTCATTAGTGTTTAAATGCTAGAAGAATTTCGAATACTTATTAAAATTTTTATTAGTGCTTTATTGTTATATACAAGACTGGGGTTTATTTTGACATAATCATACATGCATGGAATATGATTTGCTCCATTCAGTCCCCAGTACATCCTCTCTTCCTCCCCTCCCCCCTCCACCTGTTCCCCTTCCTCTACTGGCCTTCCTTCTATTTATTTATTGCTTTTTTAATTGGCAATTTATGGATATACATAAAGATGAAATTCACTGTGGTATATTCATACATGCACATGGCATAATGGGGTCAATTTCATTCTGCAGTTCCTCCCTTTTCACCTCCCTCCTCCCTTCCCATTTATACCCTTCTCTACTTCACTGATTTCCCATATATTTTCATGAAATGCCCCATTTTCTCCTTATCTTGCTTTACTTTACACATGTGTGAGAAAGCATTCAACACTTGATTTTCTGAGTCTGGTTTGTTTCACTTAGTATGATATTCTCCAGTTTCATCCACTTACTGGCTAATGCCGTAATTTCATTCTTCTCTATGACTGAGAAAAACTCCATTGTGGATTTACACCACATTTTCTTTATCCATTGATCTAGTCACAGGCATCTGTGCTGGTTCCATAACTTGACTATTGTGAATTGTGCTGCTATAAACATTGGTCTGGCTGTATCACTACAATATGATGATTTTAGTTCTTTGGGATAAATGCCAAGGAGTGGGATAGCTAGTTCACGTGGTGGTTCCCTTCCTCTTTTAATGAATCTCCATGCTATTTATACTGCTTTCTAAATGGTTGTACTAATTGGCAGCTCTACCACCAATGTATGAATGTACCTTTTCCCCCACATCCTCACCAGCATTTATTATTATTGGAATTCTTGATGATTGCCATTCTAACTGGAGTGAGATAAAATCTCAGAGTAGTTTTGATTGGCATTTCTCTTTTTGGTAGGGATGTTGAATATTTTTTCATGTATTTGTTGGACATTTGTGGTTTTGTTTTGTTTTGTTTTTTGAGAAATATCTGTTTAGTTCTTTTGCCCATTTATTGACTGGGTTATTTGGTATTTTTTAGCATTAAGCTTTTTGAGTTCTTTATATTTTCTGAATATCAACCCCTGTCACAGGAGTAGCTGGCAAATATTTTCTCCCATTGTGTAGACTTTTTCTTCATGCTCTTGATTGCTTCAATCCATGTGCATAAGTTTATTGCTCTTTTTACTCTGTATTGATTTGACTGCTCTGGGTCATTTATTTCTCCAAATGAATATTAAGACTGTTCTGGTTCTGGGAAGAATGTCATTGATATTTTAATGGGAATTGCATTGAATCTGTATGCTATCGGCAGTATGGCCATTTTGATAATATTAATTCTGCCTATACAAAAACATGAACATGGGAGGTCTTTCCCTTGTAATTCCTTCTTCAAATCATTTGGTGATCTATAGTTTTCATTGTAGAGGACTTTCACCACCTTGGTTAGATTTTTTTCTGAAGGATTTTGTTTTTGTTGTTGTTGTTGTTGTTGTTTTTAGATTATTGTGAATGAGATCATGTCCCTGATTTCTAGCTTAGCATATTAATTGTTGGAGTATAGAAAATGATGGACTTTTGTATGTTGATCTTGTATCCTGCTACTTTAATAATTTGTTTGAAGTCTTTGGGTGGAGTTTTTTTGGGGGTGGATCTTCCAGATATAGGATTATGTCATCAGCAAACAGACAATTTGACCTCTTTTTAAATTTTTATTCTTTTAATTTTCTTCCCTTTTAAAAAATATTTTTAGTTGTCAATGGATCTTTATTTTATTCATTTATATGCGGTGCTGAAAATCAAACCCAGTGCCTCACATATGCTAGGCAAGCACTCCACTACTGAGCCACAACCTCAGCCCTAATTTTCTTTTTTCCCTCCCTCCCCCTGACCCTCTTCTATTTTAATGGTCTCCCGTCTATTTTTTTTATTTGTTCTAGTTAGTTTTACACGACAGTAGAATGCATTTTGATACATTGTACACAAATGGAGCACAACTTCTCATTCTTCTGGTTGTACATGGTGCAGAGTCACTCCAGTAGTGTAATCATACACTAATTTGCTTTATTGCTTTGGTTAGAGATTCAAGAACTCTATTGAATAGGACTGTTGAAAGTGGACATCCTTGTTTTCTTCCTAATTTTAGAGGAAATGCTTTCAGTTTTTCTTCAACAGTGTAATGTTGACTTTTGGCTTGTCACATAATCTTTATAATGTTGAGATAAGTTCTTTCTATCACTAGTTTATCCAGTTTGGTTTTTTTTTTCACTTTCTTAATTTTTTTTATTTGCACATTATAATTATACATAATGGCGGGATTTGTTATAATATATTCATACTTGCACACAATAAAACAGTACAGTTTGCTCAATTTCATTCCCCAGAACTTCCCCTTTCCCTTCCCTCTCTCCCCCTGACCCTCTTCTATTTTAATGGTCTCCCATCTATTTTTTTTATTTGTTCTAGTTAGTTTTACATGACAGTAGAATGCATTTTGATACATTATACACAAATGGAGCACAACTTCTCATTCTTCTGGTTGTACATGGTGCAGAGTCACTCCAGTAGTGTAATCATACATGCAATATAGGGTAATAATGTCTGTCTCATCCTACCGTCTTTCCCATCCCCACAGCCACACACACCCCTCACTCCCTCTGCATAATCCCAAATTTCTTCATTCTTCCCTACCCACCCACCCCCAACTATGGATCAGCATCTGCTTATCAGAGAGAACATTTGGCTTTTGGCTTTTTAGGGGATTGGCTTACTTAGCATGATATTCTCCAACTCCGTCCATTTACCTGCAAATGCCATGATTTTATTCTCTTTTAATTTTGAGTAATATTCCATTGTAGTGTGTGTGTGTGTGTATGTGTGTGTGTGTGTGTGTGTGTATGTATGTATATATATATCACAGTTTATCAATTCATCTAGGTTGTTTCCACAGTTTAGCTATTGTGAATTGAGCAGCTATAAACAATTGATGTGGCTGTTGCTTTACTATGGTATGCTGATTTTAAGTCCTTTGGATGTAGACCAAGGAATGGGATAGCTGAGTCAAATAGTGGTTTCATTCCAAGTTTCCTAAGGAACCTCCATACTTCTTTCCAGATTGGTTGTGCCAACTTGCAGTCCCACCAACAATGAATGAGTGTGCCTTTTCCCCCATATCCTCACCAACATTTTTTGTTGTCTGTATTCTTGATAACTGCCATTCTGACTGGTGTGAGATAAAATCTTAGAGTAGTTTTGATTTGCATTTACCCAGTGTTTTTAACATAAACTGGTGCTGAATCTCATTAAAGGCGTTTTCTGCATCTGTTAAGATTATCACATGATCCCTGTCTTAATTTTATTTATGTGATGGATTACGTTTATTGATTTGCATATCTTGAGCCAATCTTGTATCCCTAGGATGAAACCTGATTGATAATGGTGTACTATCTTCTTACTGTGTTTTTGAATGCAGTTTGTTATTATTTTATTAAGAATTTTTGTGTCTGTTCATCATGGATATTGGTCTGGAGTTTTCTTGATTGTCTTTGCCTGCTTTTCATATCAGGGAGCTATCAACTTCATAAAATTAATTTTGGGAGTGTTCCTTCCCTTTCTATTTAATAGAATAATTTGAAGAGGATTGGTGTTCGTTCTTCTTTACAGGTCTGGTAGAATTCAGCTGAGAATTTGTCTGGTCCTGGGCTTTTCTTTGTTGATAGGCTTTGAATTGCTGCTTCAATCTCATTACTTGATATTGGTCTATTTAAATTTTCTTTACCTTCATAGTCAAATTGGGTAGGTCGTATGTGTCTAGAAATTGGTCAATAACTTTGAGATTTTCCAATTTATTGGATTATACATTTCAAAATTGTTTCTAATGTTCCTTTT
Source organism: Callospermophilus lateralis (assembly GCF_048772815.1). Lineage (NCBI taxonomy): Eukaryota > Metazoa > Chordata > Mammalia > Rodentia > Sciuridae > Callospermophilus > Callospermophilus lateralis. The sequence continues at coordinate 47,595,928 of NC_135308.1, forward strand.
AATTTCAGTAATGTCTATGATGGTAGCTCATTTTCATCTCTAATTCCATCCATTTGGGCCTTCTCTTTCTTTTGATTAGTTGGCTAAGGGTTTGTCAATCATATTTATCTTTCAAAGAGCTCACACTTTGTTACACTGATCCTTTGTATTTTTTTTATTCTCAATAGCATTAATTTCAGATCTGATCATAATTATTTCCTATCTTCTACTGATTTTGGTATTTGTTCTTCCTTTTCTAGGGCCGTGAGGTATAACATTAAATTATTTGGGATTTTTTTTGTGTGTGTGTGTGTGTGTGTGTGTTTGTGTGTTTTAATGAAGGCATTCAATGCTATAAGCTTTTTTTCTCAGAATTGTCTAAATACTGTCTCCGAGATTTTGATACATTGTTTTTCTGTTCTCAATTGTTTCTAAGAATTTTTTTTATTTCTCCCCTGATTACTTCTATGATCCATTCCTCATTGGAGTGTTTTATTTAATATCCAGGCATCAAAATGGTTTCTGCCAGGCTCAGTGGGGCATGTCTGCATTCCCAGCAGCTATGGAGGCTAAGACAGGAGGATCTCCTATTCAAAGCAAGCCTCGGCAAAAACGAGGTGCTAAATAACTCAGTGAGACCCTGTCTCTAAATAAAATACAGAATAGAGCTAGGGATGTGACTCAGTACCCCTGAGTTCAATCTCCAGTACCAACCCTGCAAAAAAGATAGTTTGTTTTTTATCTTGTTAATGGTTTCTAATTCCGTTCCATTATGATCTAACAAAGTTTCGAGGAATTAAATTCTCTTTCTTTCTTTCTTTTTTTTTTTTAGAAATAAGAAAAATTCTTAGGTGGCTGGGGTTGTGGCTCAGCGGTAGATCCCTCACCTGGAACAAGCGAGACCCTGGGTTCGATCCTCAGCACCACATAAAAATAAAACAAGTGAAATTAAAAAGAAAAGAAACAACTGAACAGAAAAACAATGTATCAAAATCTCTGGAACAGTGTTAAGACAATTCTGAGAAAAAAGCATTGAATGCCTACATTAAACACACACACACACACACACAAATTCCCAAATAACTTAATGTTATACCTCAAGGCCCTAGAAAAAGAAGAACAAATACTAAAATCAGTAGAAGACAGGAAATAATTATGATCAGACCTCAATATGTATTTTCTAAGACTTGTTTTGTACTATTGTACTAAAATATGGTCTATTTTAGGAAAGGTTCCATGTGCAGCTGAGAAGAAAGTGAATTTAGTTGTTTCTATAGATGTCTGTTAGTTGGGCACAATGGCACAGGCCCGTAATCCCAACAAGTCAGGAGGTCAAGATTTGCAAGTGTAAGGACAGCCTCAGCAATTTAGGAGGCCATAAACAACTTAGCAAGACCCTGTCTCAAAATAAAAAATTAAGAGTTGGGGGCTGTAGCTCAGTGATACAGTGCTCCTGCGTTCAAGTAACTTCATAGAGTGTGTTGTGTGTGTGTATATGTGTGTGTGCTATGTCCATTTGATTAATAGTATTTTTTTTAGTTCTGAAGAGTCCTTAGTTGTTTATTTTTAATTGATTCCCTATCTATTGGTGGATAACAGTGTTGAAATGATCCAGCATTGTTTTATTGGTATCTGTTATACTTTTTATATTGAGTAGGGTTTGTTTATGTATGTATGTGTTTGGAGAATAAATATTTACAATAATTATATCTTTTTTTTTAAAGAAAGCATCTTTCATAGATTTATTGGTCCATTTCTTTAAGTTAATTGAGGTAAAGAAACTTTGTTTGAATTTACAAGCTAATAGTTTATCAAGCAATACAAATTCTTTATTTACCTCAAAATGTAAAATACTAATTCCATAGTAAACAACAACAGATTTTTTAATACACAGATAACATGAAAAAAAAGTGGGCAAAAAACTTTGTGCCAGCATCAAAAATTCAACAAAAACAACTCCCCCTCCCCCCATTCCATAATCTCTGGGTGACAAGAAAAAAAGGTGACATTCTTTATAACATTTGGTAGCTTAATGAAATAAAAACTTCTGGTCTGTAAATAAACTGCTTTCTCATCTACACACATTCTTCTTGAGCACTTTTTATATTCACAGCTTTTGTTTTGGCTCAATGGCAGCATGAAGAGAAGACGACACATTTACACAGAGGACTTCATCAACACCTCAGAAGGAGTTTTCTTTTTCTCTTAAAGTTTTAAAATAAAGAATAATTTCTAAAATTAAAAAAAAACACACAGTCCATAATTTGGAAATGTCCTAAGTAAAATTTTAATCTCTTCTTAACAGTTAAAATACAAGTTAGAAAGTTTTCTGGCAGTTGATTTCGTGGGAGTATATCAGGGGTAGGTCACCTCTCAATGCATCCCAACTCACAGAGATGGGATAGGCACACAGGCTCAGGGGTGTCCGGTGGACAGTGCTGACCATTAAGAGATGCTGGTTTGTTCCCCGACGAAGGCCCAGGCGACATGATATGGATTTATGATACGGATTCACATTCTGGTCTGCAATCTGTTTTTCCCCCTCCCCACTTCTACACAGAGGAATACGTGATTCCCTTTCCTCCTCCTAGTACCATTTCTGAAAGAAAGATTGATCTACGACCGTGAACAAACCTGTCCAATAGGAATGTGGACAGGTAGGTGTTGGTTGCTCTGGCCCAGCCTAGAAAGAGCCCAGAATCATTTGGGGAGGGGGGGACAGCCCTCCTGGGAGAGGCACATACACAACACTCTTCATCTCTGGTTTAATAACAAAAGCTCTGCTGAAGTAGACTCAATTATGTGAGTCAACAGAATGTTTTTGGCGTTTCAACCAGTGGAGATTTTCCATCCAAAACATGCCCCTCTGAGATCCCCACAGTACCTTCAAAAGCTGTTCTGCAAAATCAGGGTAAGCCTTCAATACTGTCATAATCTAAAGAGTTCTCTGGATCTGTGATTTGTCAATGCTGATACTGTAACCTCTATAATCAAAAGTATGCTAAAAGGCACTGAATTAATATTTCACACTTTAAAACAACAAGAGGTGGTGTGGTCCCTGGGCATCCTTGCATTATTAAAAACATCATTTGGCAATAGCTATGCTTACTTCTCTCCTCCCCAAAGGCCACCTCATTCTGACCCTCACTTTCTGGCTCTTTTCTTTAAGAGGACTGAGGACTGGCTATGTTAGATCTCTAGTATTTAAGCTGAATGTCTGACTATATATCTAAAACTTTCTATCTGGAATCTTAAAAACACTAGTGGAAGAATAAGGCATATTAGGTCTTGAAAAATTCTCAAAAGTAGAGTTAGGCTTTTAACAGTCTTGTGGCATTATTTTTAAATTCTGGATTTGTTGATTTTTCAAGTGCTAAATACACAGAATGTTTATATGACACAAATATCTTATTGGTTTATTAAAAGTTACTGTTTTTCATAGCACTTATTCACAGACTAGCAGAACAAACTACCTGGATAACATTTTTCTGCCACATAGTTAAGGGTTGGACAGTCATGCCCAGGACACACTTCAAACTCAAATGATTAAGAGAGCAGTCCACCCCCCTAGAACACAACCCCACTCCAACTTTTTTTTTTTCTTTTAATGCAGACAGCTCCTGCACACTCTGATATGTGCAAGTTGGGGATACTTAAAACAAAAACCTACAGAGTAGGGTGGTGAAAAATCTGATTCTTAGATTATTAAAACAAGGAAGAGGAGAGCATTTCCAACACACCCCGATCCGTCTGTAAGTCTGGTCTGTAAGGACGTTTTCCTCAAATGTACTAGTAAATGCCACCTGTCATCTGGATTGAAAAGACACCTCAGCGATGATAGGGCGTGTCCAATCTGCTGTCATCTTGAGGGCTTTTGAAAGGGAGAAGGCAAACCCAAATTCCAATATCCTCCCATAAACGAGGATGGCCAGAGCGATGTCACCCCAGCCAGATGATTAACTTACTCAGTTGCTACAAGCCCTTAAAGTAGGTGTCTGGGAAGGTGAGGTGCCAGTAAATGGGCCCTGCCCTGACCACAGACAGCTGAGCTGCTAGGAGGAATCACCCTGTAGGGTCTCTAGCAACGGCAACTAGCCAGTTCCAGCCCACCCCAAGACCCAAACAGCTGAGGCCCACACAGCCTGGAGGTTGTTCTCGACTGTGTTCTCCCTCCCCAATCACCAGCTCCGGATCCAGGGGAGAGACAGTCTCAACAAAACAGAGCCAGCTACCTTTGGCTTCATCGCTATCAATAGCAGGACTGAGCCACACAAACTTCAGGTGTCCCTTGGGCTCCCTTCCTAAGAGGGAAATCTCCCTTGCAACTGCCAGGAGCCATCATGCCCACCTCTGAGTTGGAACTTCCTGTTGGTCCCTCAATAAAGGTGACCATTCTGTTCCTCTTGGGGAGGGGCAACCCAGAGAACACCCTGGACCAAGATCCAGAGTACACTCTGGGGGTGCTGAAATTTGGCATGAAAACAGACCTCTCACATTCACCATGATCCCCAGAGCCGTGCTGTTTGTTATTTCAACTAGAGAGAGGTGTCTGGTGAACACCAAACCCATCATCTCCCTGATCACACTAAAAGTTTGCCAGCCATCATTGGTAAAGCCTTATCAAAGGATGAAACCCAACCCAAACTGGGTTGGGTCGTGTGTTCCCTCCTCATTTCAGAGCAGTGGTTCCTTGCTCTGAGCAGAGGCCCAGAATCTTCTTATGGACCCCCACACTGACGAGCAAAGGCAATGTCCACAGTGTCAACACCACAACTGCTTTCTGCTTGACATCATTTGCATCTCTAAAATCTGCTCTGGCTTCTAGGAATTCTTCTGCATTCATCCCGGGACTTTTAACCTGGGTAAAGGAAACTCTTCTCTTTTCAGGACCTGGACAGTTGCGTGGGGCAACTTTTCATTGTTCCTCAACACATGTCTGTCCATCTGCCCTGGTAAAGGGAACCCTTATGCAAAAATCTCATGGATGATAAATATGAGAGGAGTCGGTGATCTCAGCACTGCAGCTCTGTGAATTCAAGGAGGATGGGGTACTGGGGCCTCTCTGAGGCAGTCTTTGGCACAGAAGGCTCCCAGTTCTGCTTCTCATAGTGAATCTCCATTTTGCTTGATCAAGACAAACAATCCAGTGCTTGGGACTGCTGAGCTTCAGGGGCAAGAGGGAGCCATGGAGTCGGGAGGGCTGGAGAGCCTCCTTCGCTCCCTTTTCCCACCCTCTTCCTTCTGGGCAGAGTTCCTCACCTTGCCAGATGCCAGTCTGAAGTCAGGGACAAACGTGCCTTCCTGGGAAGGTCCATTTCTCCAAGCAAGTCTAACATACAGGGTTTTCCTGACTCTGTACCAACGGCATGCCTGGAGGAAGGAGGTCGCAATGCTGCAGCTCTTCCTGGTGTCTCAAAGCACAGAACACCACATGGGGACCAGACAAAGTGCAAGAAAAAGTCCCAAGGAGCCCGAACCCTGCAGAGCCAGACCTCTGCCTTCCACAGAGACAGACTGTGGATCTCCCTCCCATGTCTCCCAGCAAGGAGACCGATGCATGTTTTTTGAGGGACGGCCTTCTTTCCCAAGTAACCGTTATACAGGAATGACTCTGGAATTTGGCAACTAGCAGGTTCTCGGATTCTGGTTTCCCTGTAGCTCTTTCCATGGTTCTTTCCAAACATCTGTTACCTTCGACATTTTTAAAGCACACATTCCGCGAAGCAAAGCTTCAGGTTCCAAAAATGAATATTCACTGCTGGGTCAGGCTGGTGTCTTCTGCCAAATATCAATTGAGGGCTGTCAACGATTAGATGCACACCCCAATTCTACCAGCGCACCCTCAGGCTGGACCAGGACATCCACACCCACACCAACTCGATGGTTCAAGAGGTAGAATGAAATGCTGAGTCACCGGAGATGGGGGTAGAGGGACTGTTCTTGCCCTTCCGCCTCCGTGAATCTTTTCTATTTGTACCAAACTGAAAATTCACATCAAAAGGTTTTAGAATGGCACAGATGGAGCTTAGCAGTACAGGAAAGTACCGATGCATGTAAAAATTATCATTTCAAATTTGACTTTGTCAAACATGATGGAACAGCCAAACACCCCTCTGCTGTCCGATTGCTGCTCCAACAGTATCCCAGCTGTGGCTGACCCCAAGTCAACTCTGATGACAGAGTGGAATAAAGTGACTTCAACATGCAGCACGTTGACCGGCATTTGCAGGTTAACTTGCATATGAAGCAGAGTCCCGACTGCTTCATGTAAAACAACAAACTACTGTCTGAGGCTTAGATTTACAGGTTTATAAGCATGAGCCACAAGTGAAAGAACAATCATATAACATATGTAGCTTCTTTTCAGGAGGGGGGAAAAAGTGAGTTTGAAGAGAGATCCTTTTTGACTGTTGGTTTTGTGGTGATTTGAAAAGTAAACCTGGTAACAGTTTGAAACGAAGACTAAACACAACCAGCTGTACCCAGGAATTTGGCTGCAAATTGAGACTTCAGTTTAGCTAGAAGCAGAGAGCGCACTATCACGCCTGTCACCTTTGAGGCCCCTGCTGGTACTGACTTTTCTTCCTGACTAGGAAATCCTAAGGGTTAAAGCACTTTATGTAGAACATTCACACTGAGTTTACCAACTTCAACTGTGTCATGACAATACAACATACTCGCCCTCCCTCACCATAAGATTGCCCACACGTCCAGTGGACACGGTAGGAAACATTAAGCTCAGCATTTTTGGTGAGGTAAAGGCACACTGCACAAAGCAGACATCACAAGTGGGCTCGCATATGCCCACCAATCTCAACAATGGGGGACTACTCTGACTGCAAATGAGAGGTCTAATCCTGACTGCTGACAATTAACAGGCCAAAGAAAAACACTGAAGGCCTTCTCAGAGAAAAATGCACCTTTCTTCATTTTACATGAAAGTTTCTAGTCTATTGCCTTCTGGTATCAGAAGCAAGATCAGGGAGCATCCCCCAGTTTACCAAGGCATCGCATAAGGACAAGGCTTGCTCACTCAAGCATGGATGCATGTGGACACAGACTTTAAAACACATGTCACTCATCACAAACAGGCAGCAGGCCACACTCACAGATACAGGCCACCGTAAATTAAGGACTTGCGGTGGAGGTACCAACACCTCCTTCTAGGCAGAGGCAAGTCAACACCCACAGAGGTCAACTGCAGAGCCGCCGGGCTCACAGCAAGCCAGAGGCCTCTTCTTAGTGCCTCCTCCGTGACCTTGAAAAGCAAGACCTGTGTCCCCTCCTGCAACCAGCAACTTGGCTGTCTCAAAAGAGGAAGCTGTCACGAGAGTCACAGCCTGAGAGTCACAGCCTCAGGCGTGGGCTGCCGTGAAGCTTGGTTTCAAGTCTTCGTAGTGACATGGAGGTATGCTTCTTTTGCTGAGAGATGATGACAGCCATACGGACTCCACCAATGAATAAATACAAATCAAAAACAACTGTGGGGTGAAGGGGGCGAGAGAAATACACAAACAAGAGGTGCTTCTGTGTTGCTTCCCCAGTGCCACCTCTCCAGCACTGCAGGGACATTCCAGTACAGGGTGTCATGTCCTGTGCAGGTAGAAGAGTCTCTGTTTCAAGGAGCAATCTACTTGGTCTCTTGTTTCTCCTGCAGCAGTGGAATAATTGACTCCCACGCCATGAGGCACTTCTCATAATACTGGATGTTCTTGTCAGCCAACCCCATGAGCAGCTGCCGGAAGTCCTGCCTCTTGTTGTTCTGCCACCTCTCCATGTCGGCCTTCAGGTCGGCATTGAAGCACTCCATCCGATCCCGACATTTCTCCACGGCTGCGGGCACCTTGGGGCGGTCTTCCTTTCTCAGAGCCACCGCTTCCAGTTTGGCTTCATACTCTGCTTGAACCTGGTCCCTCTTCTTCAATACGCTCTTCATGGAGTCAGAGTATAAAATATATTCCCTGAGCACAGGTAGGAAGTCTTCTGTCATGTCATCCGTCAGCTCTTCCAAGGCTGTCGAGCAGTTTCCGATACAGGCCGACACACCCTCCAGAGGCTCAGCCAGCTCACCTTCTAGTGCACTCCACGTGGAGTACACAGGCCCGTATTCTCTCAGCTCCACAAGGTACTCTATTTCTTCTTTGATGATCCGCTGGGCTATTCGATCAATGGTTCCCAGTTTGAGTGCAAAAGTGTCTAAGTATTCACCTCTAGCTGCAAACTCAAGGGGCCGACTCCTCAGCTTGTAGCCTCCAGTGACATGCTTGACTGACTCGCCCACTCTGGTCAGCAGTGCCATCCCCTGCTTCTTGTAGGCGTTCAGGTCCTTAGCAGTAAGGAAAACATTTAAGTGTTCATTGAAAGACAGCACAGGGTGATCTGTGATTCTCTTTAGGAATTTATCCAAAGCTTTTCTTCTGGTTTCCACAAACTCTTCTGAAAAACGATCCACAACACCTTTCACCACAAACTTCTCAGGAAGTGGCTACGGGAGTGAGATGAGTGGGCTGGGATTCTTCCAGTTTGCTCCTCAACCAGTCAAAATCCTGGTACCTTCGGCGAACAGAATACTCTGGCAAGTCAAACTCTGCCCGAGTACTTTTGGTGGTGATCCTGTATGTGATGTAGGTCTCCATGGTACAGACATGCTTCTTGGGGTCATCCACTGTGACAAAGAGATCTCTGGTCTCACCATCAATGTCATTGTCAAGTTGAAGTCTGTTTAGAAGAGAAGACGAAGAAGCTGGACTGGAAGCTGCTGGAGTACCACCGTTGGGCAGAATGAGATCCATCTTGATATTTTTAAGTGTACAGTTCACTGATGGTGAGTACAGCCATGCTGCTGTGAAAGTCCCCCCCAAACCTCTGTTCACATTCTTTTCTTTAACCAAAGTATTCTGGGGCCATGACTGGATTTGCCCCCTCCCCTCACTCTGTCCCCTTGTGCACACAAATGTACCTGCCTGCACACAGTGACGTGTGCATAGCCACAAAAACCGGCACCCCTGTGGTGGCACAATAACAAATCTCACTACTCGGGGAACAGAACAGGGCTCTCAAGGAAGAAGCAGTGGATGACCACAGCAGACTAAAAGCTGAGAGCACTCAAGTATAATGGTGGTGCTGTGGTTGAAATCAGCGTCCCCAAAGGCCCAGGTGTTAAGGGCTGGGTCCACAGAGGTGCTACTGGGAGGCGGTGGGACTTTTTCTACAATCATTATATCTTGTTGGATTATTCTCTTAACCAGTATGAAGTGAACTTCTTCATCTCTTCTGATTAATTTGGGCTTGAAGTCTACTTTGTCAGATATGAGAGTACCCACTCCTCCATATGTGTAGTATCTTTTTCCATCCTTTCACCTTCAGCCTGTGGATGTCTTTGACTCTTGTAAACGACATGTAGTTGAGAATTATTTTATGTCTTTTTATTGGAGAGTTTAGACCATTCATATTCAGTGTTATTACAGAGAGGTGATTTTATTTCTAATGCTTACTTTATTTCTAATGCTTTATTTTGATGTATTTCTAATGCTTAATTCAGACTCAATTCTCCTTTAATTCACTATTCTGTGAGATTTATCCATACATTGGCTCTGATATTTGTATTTCATTTATTCTGTATGAAATACTTGAGTATGTTTTATAGTGCTGGCTTAGTGATTATGAATGATTTTAGTGTCTGCATGTCATGGAATATTTTTTATTTCACTTCAACTCTGAAGAATAAATTTCATGGATATAGTAATCCTGATTGGCACCCATTTTCTTCAGGGCTTGGAACATATTATTTTAAGTTCTCCTATCTTTTAGGGTCTGGGTTGATAAATCAGTAAAACTTTTAATTGACTTACCTCTAAGTGTGACCACCTGTTTTTGTTGTTGTTGTTGTTGTTGTTGGGGGGGCAGGTTTTGTGTGTGTGTGTGTGTGGCTTTAAAATTCTAACCTTATTATGTACATTAGGCATTTTAATTATAATGTGTCTTAGAATCTTTTTTGATCTTGTTTATTTGGGATTCTAAATACCTCTTGTATTTGGATTTGCATCTAATTCCTAAGGTTTTGATTTTCTTCTGAGTATTATTTCATTGAAAAGGCTTAATATTTCTTTAGTTTGCATTTTGGTGACTTCTATACCATGATTCTTAGACTTAGTGTCTTAATGTTGTTCCATCTTACTTGAATATTCAGTCATGGTCTTTTAATTTCTTTATTGTTAAATTTATTTTTAGGATTATGTACTTTGTTATGACTGGGCATGGTGGCACACGCCTGTAATCCCAGCAGCTTGGGAAGCCGAGGCAAGAAGATCCTGGGTTTAAAACCAGCCTCATCAATTTAGCAAGGCCCTAAGCAACTCAATGAGACCCTGTCTCTACATAAAATACAAAAAGGCCTGGGGATGTGGGTAGTGGTTAAGTGCCTGTTAATTGAATTCCTGGTACCAAAAAATAAAAATATATGCTTTGTCTTCAAGACTTGAAAATCTGTCTTCTGTGTAATTTAATCTATTGGTGATGCTTTCAACTGTTTTGAATTTGATTTATTGAGTCTTTCACTTCCAGTATTAGTTTTGTTCTTTTCATGATCTCTTTATTGAATGATTCCCACATTTTCTCTCTTAGTTCATTCCTTATATTCTTTTAGTTAATTGAACATTTTAGCTATGAACTTTCTAAGTTTTTTAACTTTAAATGTTAAAAAAAAAGTAAATAAATAATGTGACAGCTTAAATGTAGAGAGGAAGAAATTAAGGGGAAAAGGTCCAGGAAGATATAATCAGGAGATGGGGCGGGTTTCTAGCAGAGCTGGAATAAGTGGAGTGGGTAAAAGGAGATGGGGGAAACCACATCCCAAATGTACTGGAAAGGCATGCTGAACATAGGTCATGCATGCCAGGGAAAGATGTTTCCATTTTTATAGAAGTTGTTTAAAGAGGTTGATTTGACCCCTTCTGTTTTACAAAATTGAGTCTGGTAGCAACAGATAGGTGACTTTGGAGAAGAAGAGACTGAGAAAAGAAAGCCAGCTGAAAAATGATGATGAATCTGGAGTGGAGTGGAGGTAGTGACCATGAGAAAGAAGCAGTTAACAGGAGAAAATGAAGAGGACTGGCAATGTATAAATATAAAAGAAGTCAGGAGAGCGGAGGTAAGGTGGGTGACAAGGTGGAGCAGTTTTATAACTAGAGACAGACTGATCCATTCACAGAACTAGGAAAATATGAAGAGGAAATAGCTTATATTTGTGGAGAGGGAGAAGGGGAGAGGCGAGACTGAGATGCTTGCATACCTCTAGCAGGAGGGGGCCAGCAGGCAGTTAGGAGAGGGTGTGGGAGTCCAGGCCAGAAGGCAGAGCTGGGAACATAGACTAGAAAGCTGTTTGTGAAATGGCAATAGTTGAAAAAATGGAATAAGTGGAGATGGACTCCTCTCACCACAGATGTGGTCTAAAGGAAAATTCCATCCCTAATGTTTCCCTTAAATATATAATTCTTCAGAAAATTCTAAGTATAATGATGTATCGTGTGATAAATGCTCTTTCTCCATGTGTTCTCCTACCTTCATTCCTAAGAAATTGTTTCTTCAGTTCTGTGATTTTGAGCAGGAAAGCTGTCTTCATGGTGGAAGATCATTTTAAAAAGACATACTCTAATGATAGTTTTTAAAAATATTTTTATTCTTATTTCTTTTGAGGCATTTTCTGTAACAAAATTGTTGTTCTGAAGATTTCAGAAAAGCTATTGATGTACCCTACCTCATCACAGATTAGGTAAACAAAGCCCTAATAGCCCAAGGGACTTGCCCAGTATCTTATACAGCAGGAATGGACAGCTGGACTCATAGTGAAGGCAGTGTGCATTTCTTTCTTCCACAGGTACATTCCTGGTACTTAGGTACACGTGGTAAAAATGGGAGTTCATAACCCACTTGAATCAAATGTATGAAATATGATATGTCAAGAGCATTGTAATGTTTTGAGCAACCAATAAAAAAAAGGGGGATGGGGATGTGGCTCAAGTGGTAGCGTGCTCGCCTGGCATGCGTGCGGCCCGGGTTCGAAACTCAGCACCACATACAAACAAAGATGTTATGTCCGCCGAAAACTAAAATAAATATTAAAACTTCTCTCTCTCTCTCTCTCTCTCTCTCTCTCTCTCTCTCTCTCTCTCTCTCAAAAAAAATTATTTAAAAAAAAAAAGATACTCAGGTAGTTACCAGGAGATGATAGGTAGGGAGATAGAAGGATAGATGCTAAGTACATAAGTAAATAGGAAAGTAAACAGGTAGATAACCAAGATGGTTGGGAATAATACATCTATATTTTAACTTTATTTTTTAAATGGGGGAAAAAGAGAAAATGGCTTCTGATAGGTATTTTTTGACTCATCAAAGCCTTGAAAATCTGAAAAAAAAAAAACAAACTTACTTTGGCTTTCCTAAAACATTAAATTGAGCCAAATCAAAAAATTGAGAAAACATTACAACACATCCATTCAATAAAGTTTATACTCTATCATGTCGGAAATCATGATTTTTGTTGTTGTTGGCATGCATGTACACATGCAGAAGCAATTTTCAGGGGGAAAAGAAGTCAGTAGGAATCAAACCTTAGATTGTTACTTTTGTTTGTTTGTTTTGCAGTGATGGGGATCAAACCCAGGACCTCACCTAACAAATGCTAGACAAGCACCACTGAACCACATCCCCAGCCCTCAAACCTTAGACTGTTTTATGCATCATGGATGCAAAATACCCATAGTAAATCCCTTCTGGAAAGTTAAGTGAGATTTCCTTACAATGAAGTTCCAAATGCATTCATTTATGTAGAAGATGGAGAAAAGATAGACCATACCATTCCAAATATATGTCACAAATATACAGAGTTCTGATGACCCATGTCAGAGTAAACCAGCTTGAGCACCTTCTCCCAAAATCTGGAAATACATCCCACTGTTTTTATAAGTGATGATTCCCCTCAATATAGGTTCTTTCAATACTTTACCTAGGCCCACTAGAGTCTTCCAACAACACACTTGAGTGGGAGCTATCAGATTTTCCAAAAAATCTTCTTTTTATAGAGAATGTAGGCAATGAGCACCCAGAGAGCAGTGGCGACTATGTTCTGAGTTAGATGTTCTTTGTGTGACTGATTATCTTTCAGCTTCCACTGAAAGGGGAAGTAGTCCTCAAACACCTCGTGGCCAACATATACCAGAATAGAATTCATTCCTTAAGGAGAGACACAGAAAATAAATTTCTTCCTGAATCACATTGGATCATCTATTTAATTTCTGAAATGAGTTCAGTAAAAACAAAAATCATGCACTTGTATTACTGACTGCTGCTGAGAATAAGTGATGCATATTTGAGATATTAGATGTGAACTGTGTCTTTAATTTACTAGAAAATATTCATTTTATGATAAATTCTTTTTTCTATTTTTTTTTTTTTGTATGTGTGTGGGGGGGGATTGAATCCAGGGCACTACATGTGCTAAGCACACGTTCTACCATTGAGCGATACCCTTCAGCCCAACAATGAATTCTTGAATATTAAATATGAAAAGAAAATTACAACATTAACTTTTTTTAGACAGAAAACTTGAGGTACAAAGAATGTAATTATTACTAAAATCAAAAAAGCTAAAATGAGTCATTGAAGGAATCTTAGAACTGCACCTAAACTATTTCATCCCTCTCTTGATATTTCTTAAAATGCCTAATCTTAGAGGTAGTACATGTGTGTTAAGAAAGTCTCATTTCTAAGTATTAAAAACTAAGTAAAATGCGCTGGATTGTTTCTGATGCTCCACAATTTGCCACTGTCTGGAAGTACAGCTTATTAATTGTCATACAATGACTCAGAACCTAAATGGGGAGGGCCTCTTCAGAACAGGCCAGCTGTCTCCCTCAGTGTGTTCCTTGGAAACATGGTGGCTCCAGTCCCTAGCACCAGGGGAGCTCAGTAGGTCTCTGGGCCACCATCAGCAACTCTGTTTGCATTTAGAGGTGACTTACCTGGATAAAAGAAGGGGGCTCCTGTCCACAGTCCTCTCACATCAACAACTGGGTATAGGACCAGCAGGATGAAGAAGGCAAAAGAGCTCAGTGTGGTGACATATGAAATCGACCTTTAAGGAGTTGAATGGGTGAGGTACTTTAGTGTTCATGAGAAACACAGCCAATTTTAACACGAGAAATTATCAAACATTAAAAGGACACTTTTTTCCTATACTTACCAGAGATTTTTGTTGATTGGAATGAAGGCTTCGTTTTCAGAACCTTTTGTCAAAGCAACAGAAATAAGCCCCTATAAAGGGGAAAGGAAGTATGTTAAAATCTCAACAATTGTGTTTCAAAACCAAAAATTAGTTATTGAATTGCCTTATATTTTACTCTTTTGACTGGGAACATATTTTAAGATGTATAACCACAATGTACTCTTTTTTTATTAGAGCTTTATAGTTAGTAGGTGGGTTCATCCCAACAAACTCATACACGCAGAAAATTCTATTTCAGTTCATGAGCCCCCCTTTCCCTCCCATCCTCCCTCCTCTACTCTAGACTTCACCTCACTTGTCTATTTATATTTGATGTATATTTATGTTTGTATAAAGGTGAATACATACACATATATTTGTGTATAAAGGTGAATATATGTGGCATATTCACATAACATGATTGTTAAAGAAGTCATTCTGCGATGCCTCCCCCTACCATCCCACTCTACCTCTCAAGCTCCTTCTTCTACCTTACTGAGCCTCCCTTTATGTTATCCTATCCTCCTATCCCCCTTTCCTTCATTTTACTCCAGCTTCCACATGAGAGAAAACATTCGACCTTTGAGTTTCTGAGCTTGACTTATTTCAGCTAGTGTGATATTCTCCATTTCCATCTATTTATCAGCATGCCATAATTTCATTATTTTTTATGGCTGATTAGAACTCCATTGGGTATATATACCACAATTTCTTTCTCCATTCATCTATTGATGGGCACCTAGGTCGATTCAATAACTTAGCTATTATGAATTATGCTGCTATAAACATTGAGGTGGTTGTTTTGCTGTATTATGTTGATTTCAGATCTTTTGGGAAAATACTCAGGAGTGGGATAGCTGGGTCATATGGTGGTTCTATCCCTAGTTTTTTTAGTAATCTCCATACTGAACAACATATTTTTAAAGAATTAATTCTTTAAAAATATGTTGTTCAGTATGGAGATTACTAAAAATCTGCAGTATTCCTCTGAGTTGAAGAAGGGAAGCTAACTGATAAATTATAGTGAATCCTAAGAGGAAACATGATTGCAAGATTAAAGGAAAAAAATCAAATTTTCAGTTATTTTTCTACATATAAATCTGGAAGTTGGGACTTACAAAATTGTTGTTATTTACCTAGTCTTTCTGATAAACATGCAGAACCCATACCTCATACATTTCTTCAGGCATTTCT
Organism: Callospermophilus lateralis; assembly: GCF_048772815.1. Taxonomy (NCBI): domain Eukaryota; kingdom Metazoa; phylum Chordata; class Mammalia; order Rodentia; family Sciuridae; genus Callospermophilus; species Callospermophilus lateralis. The sequence continues at coordinate 47,611,361 of NC_135308.1, forward strand.
CATTCCAGTATTTGATGGAAACATTGTCTTATTTAAAATTTATGTTTGTATAAAGGTGAATATATACACATATATTTGTGTATAAAGGTGAATATATGTGGCATATTCACATATATTCATATATTTATCTTCTAAGAAGATAAATCTGAAAATTTAGATGTAAGGATTTGTTCCTTCTTGAGAATGGGGGTGGGGCTCAGTGGTAGAATATGAGCTTACAATGCAGGAGGCTCCAGGTTTGATCTCTAGCACCAAAAATTTATATATATATATATATATTTGTTCCTGTTATTCAAATGAAGCCTATTCCCTATCACAATGTGGTAACAGCTTCTGTGCCAGTGTTGCTAAACATTTTATTTCTTTTTAAATATACATGTGTGTGAAGAAAATCAATCTTTTTTAAAAAAAAATTTTAGTTGTAGATGAACACAATGCCTTTATTTAATTAATCTATTTATTTTTAATGTGGTGCTGAGGATCGAACCCAGTGCCTCACATGTGTTAGGCAAATGTTCTACCTCTGAGCCACAATCCCAGCCCAATCCCATTCCTTAATAAGGAATGTCCATTACTTACTAAAATAAAACACCAGACAGTGAATCGGATGAGGATGTCTTTGGTCTGATCTTTGTAATACAATAGTATTTTTCCTGCCTAGAGAAGAAAATAATATGACCAAGAGAATCACTTAAGATATATATTCTTATTTCATATTCACCCGTATTTTCAATCACTCAACAAAGCACACTTTCAGACACTGGGATCACAGGAAGAATGAAATTTTACCTCTGTCCTCAACTAGTGGAGACTGAGAGAAACAAGAGACCAAAAAAAGATGAGGTACCTCTTCAGGGAAGGAGGAAGACATCTGAGACGTGGTACCCTTGAGCTGAGGCTACAATCATGAGATGGTCAAGCAGGAGGGACACTCTGAGCATAATGGAACAGCATGCACAAGCATGTCAAAAAGAGTGCAAAAGCACCACAGCATCTCTAAAGGGCTGCAGAAAAATAGAGGGAGGCACTGCAAAAAGGTAGGCTTTGTAGGTCTTGCTTCAAGCAGGCTCTTTCTTCCATAGGTGATAGGGAGCCAAGGAAAGTTTTCCCCCAAATGACAGGATCCAGCTCAGACTAGCCTGCTAGCTCATCCCATGTGGCAGCATTACAAAAGAGGGATAGAGACAGAATGGAAGTGTGGGCAGGTAAACTAAAAACACTAAAATAGGTCTTTGCATTAAATTGAAAATTAATTTTTGGAAATATCAGAGGATGAGAAAGTGTTAATAATAATTTATAATAGCTACAAGTTATGAAGACTTTTTATGTGCCAGTTCAAAGAATTATATACAAATTATTTAATCTTCTCAACATCTCTATTCACTATGCTACTGAAGCCCAGAGAGGTCAAGTAATATGCCTGAGGTTACCAAGTTATCAAGTGGCAGAGCTGGATTCAAAGCCAGGCAGTACAGCTCTAGGTCTGCACTCTTAACCTCTACATTAGACTGACTGCTCCAACAGGCACAGATTGACCTAGAGAGCACACAGTGAGGTTCAAGGAATATATCTAAAATCATAATATAAAGTGCTATAGAGACAAAGGCAGGATTTATAATTATAAAATTATTTAATCACCAAAATATACATGGTTTGGATCAATATAGGAGCCACCAGCCACATATGACTATTTATATTTTGAATTAAATTAATTAAAAAGAAGTAAAATTTAAAATTCAGTTCCTTAGTCATACTAGTCACATTTCAATTACTCAAGAGCTAACCAGGCAAGAGGCTGCCCTAATGGATGGCACAGATAAAAACTCCCATCACTGCAAAAAGTTCTATTAGCACTGATTTATATGTTTTAACACTCTCAGTTCATTCCCTAAAAAATGATAGTTTCAAATATCACCAGTAAAAACTTTTGGAAGAAAAATAGAGACTACTCAGAATTTTAACAAAATTTCATGTGAGATAGATCAAGAATAACCTGTATTGACCTTGTCAATTATAATTTATAATAATATACATGCATACTATGTCTAGCTGTGGTACACACACTGAGGAGGCTAACAAAGGAAGATGATATGTTCAAGGCCAACCTGGGCAACTTAGCGAGACCTGTCTCAAAATAAAATATTTAAAAGAGTTGGGAATATAGCTCAGGGGTAGAGAGCTTGCCTAGCATGGGTGAAGCCCTGGGTTCAACCCCCAGTACCAAAAGCACGTGTGTATAGCTAATCACTAAGGTGAAAAGAGTGCAGAGCCTCTGGGAGGTGATTATGTATGAGAGATTTTATGTCCTTATAAAAAGTCTCAAGATAAAATGTTCCTTGTCTTTGCCCTTCCACTTTCTACCACACAGGACATAGTGCTTGTCCCCTCTGGAGAACACACTGTTTGAGGTGCCTTCTCAAAAGCAGAGACCGGACTTTCACCAGGCAAAGAACCTGCCAGTGCCAGCACCTTGATCGTAGACATCCCATCCTCCAGAACTATGAGAAAGAAATTTCTGTTCTTTATAAATTATCCAGTCTCAGTTTTGTCACACAAACACAAACATTCCAAGACAGAAAGAAATGTGATAAGTAACATGGTGACTTCCTAAGGTTACCAATATCCAAACACTCTGCACACCCCACAGGGAAATCTTTTATCCAGAAATTATGGGGTTAAGATAAGCCACATAAATAATATTTTTAGAATATAATAATTATACCTAACTATTTGTGCTCAATTTTAACAAATTCTAGTTTTGCACAATCTGACAAACCCAAATAAAATTTATTAGACCAGTAACACAGAGGAAATGCTTGTAATTGCTTTGTTTTATTGAAATGCTTTCAAATTAGTGATGAATCAATAATCATAAGCTGTTAGAAAAACATATCCTAATAAAATAAATAAATACCTGAACTCCTAAAAATGCCATCACGATGGAATTGATGGTTCCCAAGATTCCTTCTGGATCGTAGGTCACCTTGGTATGATAAAGGACCTTAACAAAGTAGAACAAGAAAGTAGCACTCACTCACTGACCACAAAAATGAATGTAAGAAACTCTTAGATTAAATGCAAACTTGAAAGAATTCTGGTGTTTCCAATGTTTCTGGGTTTCTTTTTTTTTCTTTTGGATTTTGCTACAGAAATCCATTACCCTAACTTATGGAGATTCTAGGCAAAATACTCCAGGTTATGAAAGGTATATATAGGGAATGCACAGCACCAGGGATAAGCCATGGTTCAACAGCAGCTACTTCAACTCCATCTGGCTTGGAACAAGCCTGGCGCCACAAGCCTGACAAGTTTCAGGTGCAATATATTAGTCTTTGTAATATGCATACTTATTTTCTTTTTTACCAACCCTATTGTAGCATCAACAACTTCCTATCTTCTTCTTTCTTCTTTTAAGGAAAATAACCCCTAAAAATACATTTAGGTGGGGGGGTGTAACTCAGTGGTAGAGTGCATGCTTAGCATGTACAAGGCCTAGAGTTCATCTCCAGCACCTCCCCAAAGCATTCATTACCCCAGCTGCTAGAAATATTAATTGCCAAAATTTCTCAGCCAAGTTTCTCTTCTGGATTGTCTGTGACTAAAGTCAGCTGCTAGGCCAGATACATGGCTCAGTGGTGGAGCACTTGCTTAACATGCACGAGACCCTGGGTTCAATTCCCAGCAAGGTGTGGGTGGGGAGAGAAGTCTACCTATCTAGGAATCACCCCTTTGTTGGAAGCAGTTCATATCTGACAAGGAATATAAAGGGTCTAATTTCTCAGCACACACAGAGCAGTTCTGACGTGTCCCCAGCTCCAAATGAGATTAACTGGGGCTTTTGTCAGAACCACAGTGCAGTTCAGCTTCTCCCTCAACCAAGTCCCGCTTCCTTCATTCTTCAACAGGGATTGATCCACCAAGGACTTCCCACTACACTTCTAGCACGTGAGGCTCTTTCTCAAACTCCACTGCCTAGAAATCTGACCTGAGATATATAGAAAAGCACTAAAGTGCTACTCATTTGATACAATGCATTATCACTTTATCCTTAAAAATAATGTTCATCTACTGCCACATAATGAATGCTGAAGTCATTAAGGTAGACAACTTTTAGTTTCCATCCCATTTTACATAGCTAAACATTTTACATGGTCTAAAAATGGTTGTTCTTTTTATTTTCCCTCACTTTGGAGACCCTAAGTTTCCCAGGTCCAAGGACTTGCCAGTCTCACGTACTGCTGAAGAAGGGTGCTGGTAAAGATGATCATCTCCCAGAAGCAGGCGATCAATGTAGCCAGCAGCTCCTCCTGTACAATTTGGATATTTCCCAAAATCTCCAATACCACCAGGGCCAAGATATCCACTAGGAAAGTGAAAAACATACTTAAATTATGAGACTTCAGGGGCTAGGGTTGTGGCTCAGTGGTAAAGCACTTCCCTTGCACATGTGAGGCACTGGGTTCAATCCTCAACATCACATAAAATAAATAAGTAAAACAAAGGTATTGACTCCATGTTCAACTAAAAAAAAAATTATAAGACTTCAGAAGGCAGAGTGGTATATAGTGACTATATGCAGCCCAATTCAAAGATCCTCAAACATGTATAAGCCAAAAACATCCCTCTGGCTCCAAGCATTCTCATTAATGCTCTTTTGACTTGATGGCTCCCTGCATGGATAAGGTAGTAAACACAATTTCTACACCAGCTGACCAAACACCAAACTTCTCTCCCAATGCCAGGTATGCCCCAAAGGAGAAGAGTGAAATAGAATTCCTCTGACTTGAGAAATTTGAAAACTGTAAGCCCAGAACCTCTCACTTGGCAGAAAGTGACATATGAAAAGGGCTTACTTATGTAGGGCAAGGGTTCACTTACGTAGGGCACCCAGGAACTGGTAATAAGAACGTTAAGCCCAGCCAAATGCTTTCCAGAATCAGAATGAAGAGCCACTGGGGCCAGCTGGCAGTGATGTCTCGAAGAAAAGGGCAGCTTCTCTCCTGAGGGCAGAAGAAAAATACACATATAAACCAACTGCAAACAGAATAGCACATGTATTTGGGAAATTCCAAGTGATTATTCTTTTGATCTCTATAGTAGTAATTCAAATTTTTATCTAATACATATAAAGTTTGTCTATCTCTCTCTTTCTCTCTGTCTCTGAAATATAACAGTAAAACTATTAGTTAAAAAGAAATCAGGGGGCTGAGGATGTGGCTCAATAGTAGAGCACTTGCTTAGCATGCATCAGGCCCTGGGTTCAATCCCAAGCATGCAAAAAAAATAATAATAACAATGATAGAGATTAAATAAAAATAGCTTAATAAAGGAGGGAAGGAATACATTTGATTAGTACAAACACTATTATAATCAGAACTTAAAAAAATACTAAAAACTACAAAGTGAACTTTTTCACGTCTCTTAAAAAAAAACGAAACAACAACAAAACCGTGATTTCTCACCAAAACACAATTTTCAAGCATGGGTTTAGCAAAGAGGAGCTCCAACACAGCAACCACAAAGTAAGTTACTCCCAACCGCTGCAGGACACCAGGAATTCGTACCTTATCCCAAGACACTGCAGAAGATACAAGTTAGGTAAGGCATTACCCCAAATTTCTCATTGCACCCCAAAACAATTTACTTTTTTAATGAAGGGAAGACATACTCTTATTACATCTAAATAAGTCTTTTTAAGTTCTTGGAGCAGAAATATACATAGTCAGAAGACAAGGCTCAAATCCAAGCTCCAAGAACAGACCAATACGTTCATCAGAAGGATGGTCAGGAATATGGCTCATCCTCAAAATATGAAGCTGGCCGACTGGGAGACCAAGAACAAAGGTGTCTTACTCAGGAGACAAAGATAAAACAAAGATAATCTTTGGCCTTCAAATCTACCAGGAATCTGCAGACCCAACACAAGACAGTGACTGACTCTCCTTGCCCAACAAGCTCCGGGACTGTACCAATGGAAGAGTACAACCCTATAACAAACCTTGTGATGAATACTACTGGGAGCAATGGAAATGCATTAAATCAGCTTTTAGGTGACACCAACCAGAAATAATCTCTACTTCCTCTTAGTGCCTATAGCCTTTCAATAAAATGACTTATTGCCTGGGGGCTTGATTGGCTACTACCCAGACATTTGTGTCCTCTTTTGCTAATGACGGAGTAAGCCCCTTGAGGACAGTGACTACTGCCTTTCCTGATTCTGATACTGGTATAAAGTGCAGAATTGATATCCTTTCTTCAGCTATCCTGTCTCACTCACTGCAACCAACAAAGTAATGACAAAGACATCATCCTTCCCAGTCAGTTAGCATACAAGGGATGCTGAAGGTAAATTCTTAAACTATCACCCCAAACTATAAGTTGGTGAATCCAAAATGGCAGAGTAGGGCCTTGAGAGCAAGGTAACCTGATCTGGCCCTCTGCCCTGCTCCTCATGATCCAGAGAAAACACATCAATCTTTCTTGGCATTGGATATTTCTCTCATATACCAGAAGAGCTTGAGTAGTTCAGATTGCTGCCAGGTCTAAAATTCCAAGATAATAATAATGTTGATGATGCCCAAAGTTACACAAGTATTGTATGTATTCTTCTAAGGTTGTTCTTTTTTGCAGGTACCTGAGATGGAGGAATTACATTTCTTTCAAATTACAACATATAGGCCTGGGGGTGTAGCTCAGAGGTACAGCACTTGTCCAGCATCTGCAAGGACCTGGGTTCCATTCCGAGCACCACAAAAATAAATAAATAAATAATAACATGATTTTTCTACTTTCAAGTGAATATATACCAACAAAAGGGAAAAAACACTTACATGGACCAAGACAATAATTGGGATTCACGATGAAAATTCCTATACAGATTAACAGGAAACTCCTCCATGCAATTTTCCCCAGCAATTTGAATTTTGAACATCCTCGCTGCAGTATAGAAGTCATTGATAGAAAAATTGAAGATCCCATAATAAATACAAACCTAAAAAACAAAACATGCTATTAATAGGTGGTCATTTTGTATGAATATGTAACAACAAACACCATCATTGTATACAACTACAGTGCACCAATAATAAAAAGTGGGTTAAAAATAGGTGGTCAATTTCTAATTTTTTATCTAAATATCATTAATATTTTATAATATACTACATGATAGAAGCAGTACATTCAGTTTAAAGTAGCCAATTATGAAATCAAGCTGGGCTAATAACAGAGAGAAGACTCAGAACATAGTCCTGGTGGGCTGTGAGGTTTTGACAACATATATCCAAGTTCTATTTTAGGAGGAAACTTCTTTAGTGTTAAGTGTAATTGCCAAGGACAACTCTCCCAAACAGTTGTCAAAGAGAAATTATAAGAAAGATGTCACAATCCAAATAACTGATTTTTTATTAGCATACCTTCACAGACCTTGAGAAACAAGCCAAACACTTCAATCATTTCTAAATCCACTCCTGCTCCCTCCAAAAATGAAAACTTAACTTTTTTCTCCATTTAGACAGTCACACGTATTTCCCCTTTCTTTTATCATGCAAAATTCTCTCTTTAATGAAAATTCTAATATTAAGTTTCCTAGTTATTTTGCAAAGGGTTTTGGAGGTGAGAACTTGCTCTTGCTGTATTCTCAGAGGTGCCTTAGCTTCCTTTCTAGGATCAATCTAATCAGAAAATTCCTGTACAAACAGGAACTTTCCTATAGGGAATCCCACAGGGAATATACTTAGAGAACTACCAGGTCCCTGTAGTATGCTGTTTTTAAATCTTTTGGTTATAGACCAAGGAGAGGAATAGCTGGGTCAAATGGTGGTTCCATTCCCAGATTTCCAAGGAATCTCCATATTGCTTTCCATATTGGCTTGCACCAATCTGCAGTCCCACCAGCAATGTATGAGTGTGCCTTTTTCCCCACATTCTCGCCAACACTTATTGTTGTTTGTATGCATAACAGCTGCCATATGACTGGAGTGAGATGATATCTTCAAGCAGTTTTGATTTGCATTTCTCTAATTGCTAGAGAAGATGAACATTTTTTCATATATTTGTTGATTGATTGTATATCGTCTTCTGAGAAGTGTCTGTTCAGATCCTTGGCCCATTTGTTGATTGCATTATTTGTTTCTTTGGTGCTTAGCTTTTTGAGTTCTTTATATACCCTAGATATTAGTGCTCTATCTGATTTGTGAGGGGTTAAAAACTTGCTCCCAGATGTATGCTCTCTGTTCACCTCCCATCAATGTTTACAGCAGCACAACTCACAATAGCTAAACTGTGGAACCAACCTAGATGCCCTTCAGAAGATGAATGGATAAAAAAAATGTGGCATATATACACAATAGAATTTTACTCAGCAATAAAAGAGAACAAAATCATGGCATTTGCAGGTAAATGGATGCAGTTGGAGAAGATAATGCTAAGTGAAGTTAGCCAATCCAAAAAAACAAATGCTGAATGTTTTCTCTGATATAAGGAGGTTGACTCATAGTAGGGTAGGGAAGGGGAGTATGGGAGGAATAGATGAATTCTAGATAGGGCAGAGGGGTGGGAGGGTAAGGGAGCGGGCAGGGTATTAGCAAGGGCAGAGGAATGTGATGGACATCATTATACGTAGTACATGTATGAAGACACAAATTGGTGTAAACATACTTTAGATATAACCAGAGATATGAAAAATTGTGCTGTATGTGTGTCATAAGAATTGTAATGCATTCTGATATTGTTCATTTTTTTTAAAAAAATCAATTAAAAAAAAGAGAGAACTATCAGGTCTTCACCTATGTAAAACTGCCCTACCCATATGCCTCTCAAAAAATCAAGACTTCATCAGTGATGAAAAATGGAACCAACGATATATAACAATCTTCTGGTACTCTTTCTTAATGATGGAGCGAAGGTGCTCAAAGCATCACAGCAAAGACACAAATTGCACAACATATACAAAGTGTCCCTGAACAAAAATGAGAAGCCCTGGATGAACAGAGTATGGATAGCACTATTAAAATAAATTTCAATTTATTACTGTCACTGCTTGCTACATATTTATCATTATTTACAGACATACTATGTTTCTTTCAGAAAATATGATTTTATATGCATTTTTGGACTAGTAGAACTTAACTATATATTCAAAATTTATAATATAGGATTTTAGGATCTAGTATATCTTATCTGTTCAGCATAATGTTCCCTAAAAAATCACTCATCTTTTGGGATAGGGTTGTAGCTCTATGGGAGAGCATGTGCTTAGTGTGCACAAGGTCCTGGGTTGAATCTCCAGAGCCACAAAAGAAAAACAAAAAATACTTATCTTTTCTACACACATGCACAAACATGAAGCCAAGCATAACAACAACCCATTGATGCAACTTTTGGAAGGACTCCATAACAGCCAACACAGGCCTGTGGTGCACAACTCAAGGGTGGTCTCAGAGAAGGCCTCCAGCATCATTTGAAAGAAAGAAATAGAGATGCCCCATGGAAGAGTTGATGGTTAGAATGCCAACTCACCATGGGAACACAAGGTCAGCCACTGTCAGACCTGCAGAATAACACAAGCACAAATGGAAAGAGGATCCTTGAATATAAATACTTCTTAAATTCAAAATGAACATAATTGTAATTGACACAAAAAGTAAAAATAACATAGAGGGGACACACACACACACACAAACTCTCTTGAGACTCTGCAGCCATTCCATGGGCTTGGAACATTTCCTGGCCATATCTAAACATGGGACAACAAATTACAAGTATGTAGACAAGTCTGCTAGCTTTACACAATGCTATTCAAAATTTATTGCTTCCCCCACCCCCAAGATGTTCTCTATTTTGCAGCAGAATGTCTAATGGATAATGTAACTGTAAATATTCAGCTGCATAAAAAGGAGCTAACACTTAGGCACAAATGGGAGACATGACTCTTTTGTTTTAAAATAAATACTTGAATATAATTTGGGTCCTACAAGTATTTGGGCTCCAGATCTGATGCAGAGGTGCCCATGGACCTGCAATGACATCATGAATTCCCTCCCAGTAATCAATACATGGAACCTGGGTACCAATGGTCAAACATGATCACAATGAGCCCCATATATATTTTTCCCCAGCCCTCTACATATATGAACTGTCCAGGAAAAAGACTACTGGAATTTCACAAAAATCATTGGTCCAGCCAGGTGCAGTGCTGCACAACTGTAATCCCAGCAACTTTGGAGGCTGAGGCAGGAGGATCGCCAAGTTCAAAGCCAGCTTAGCAACTTAGTAAGGACCTAGGTAACTTAGTGGGATCCTGTCTCAAAAGAAAAAAAAATAAAAGGACTGGGGATGTGGTTTAGTGGTTAAGCACCTCTGGGTTCAATTCTCAGTACAAAAAAAAAAAAAAAAAAATCAGTGGTCCGTAACAGGTAAGTATTCTAAATGATTCTCTTGGTTCCTAGAAAATCTATTCTTAAACCAACTGCCAAGCCAGATTACAACTATGATTCAGCACCACTCAGATCGATCCCAGTTTGAGAGCACCAAAAAGGACCATGAGTCTTAAAAGATAGACTCCCCAAGAATATGGTAGCTGTCATATCTATGACAATGATCATTTAAAACCAAATTCTTCACATCTTCTGCTGAGTTCCAAGTGTCAACAGAAATATTTAGTTTTCCTGTTACTCTAGTGAAGCATCCACAGATTAGAGATCAGATCCACACATTAGAGATCTGCAGCACACAAGAAACTAAAGGGCCCACAGAAAAATCTAAAGGTCATTCTCTGGGGGAAAGAGCTCAATAGCTCAGAAGAGGTTGGTAGGGCCTCATCTCTGAAGCCCTTAGAGGAAATGTTGAATGATTCTTCAGATGCCAATTCTCTGAATGAAACTGCAAGCAAAGTTACCTTGAGGTAACTTACCATTCCAACTTGAATGTTTGAAGTACCAATATTTTCCTCCTCCATAATTAACAAAAACCATGAGTATGAGAGCTAGCCTGTAAAGTCAACAAAAAGAACACTTTCATGGTCTGCAAAGTGACAAAGAATGGTTGAACTCCAAGATATTCCTTTATACTTACAAGGTTAGTCATGCAATAATGTGATTCTACACAGCAGTTTGTAACACCAGAAGAAATATAAAGGCAAGACACTATTGTCCGCAACAATTTTCACAACAATTAGGATCATCCACTAATGTTCTGTTGCAAATATTTCCGACATGTTTTTTAAAAAAATTTTGTACTTTACTACTAAGCTATATAACTTGGGAACACAGCAAAACATTTCCAGTAACTAAATTGTGTGCCAATAATTTGATGTCTCAGGTTAAAGAACTGTTATAGAAGGTACAGAGTCACTGGAATCAAAGAGCTAAGGACTCATATCCTGTGTCTTTTTCTCTTATTAGTCATGAGACCTTACACTAAGATTCAATTAATTCTGTACAACACATGACTATGTGGTTGGCATATTTGGGGCACTTAATAAATGCTAGCTTCTGTTCCCCTATAAATATCTTCAAAACTGGCAATGATGATTGGAAAGAAAGAAGAAAACAGTAGATTCTGAATATGCTATCATTTGGTGCTAACCGTGCAGAATGCAGAAAATAAAGACTTTAGTATATAAGGGAATAATTTGTGGGGCCTCTGTAACTCAACTAACTGGAATCAAATTCTGGGTTAGTACCTGAGTGACCATGGGAAAATTACTTAACTCCTTGGCTCAATTCATCTGTGAAACAGGCATATTAAAAGTGTGTACCTGGGGCTAGATTGTGGCTCAGTGCTAGAGCACTTGCCTAGCCCATGTGAGGCACAGGGTTTGATCCTCAGCACCACATAAAAAATAAATGAATAAAATAAAGGTATTGTGTCCAACTACAACTAAAAAATAAATAAATAAATAAATTTAAAAGTGTATACCTATAGGAATAAAGAGACTAAATAAATTAAGACAAGTTAGGGAAGTGATAGCTGTTATTTGGATATGAGATATCTCTAAAAAAGTTCATGTGGCAATGCCCAAAGATCTGATTAGATTACAAAAGCCATAACCTAATCAGTGGACTGATCCATATGCTGGATTATTGGGTGGTAACTGAGGGCAGGTAGAGCGTGGCTGAAGGAAATAGATCAATTGGGGAATATACTCTGTCCCTGTCCTCTGCTGCTATGAGCTGAGCAGCTCTCCTTCACCACACCCTTCCACCATGATGTTATGCCTCACCTGGGCTCAGAGCAATGGAGTCAGTTAATCATGCATGGACTGAACCTCTGAAAACATGACCACAAGATAACCTTTTTCTCCTCTAAGTTGTTCCTGTCAGGCATTTTGGTCACAGTAATGAAAAACTGACTAACACATTGGCACACAGAACTTTAAAACTGTTAGCAAATTTATTATTGTCATTATTGCTATATTGTTTTTACTTGAGTATCTCTAATCTAAAATGCTCCAAAAACCAAAACTTTTTAGTGCTGAAATGATGCCATAAATGGAAAATTCCACACCTGACCTCATGTGACAAGTCACAGTCAAAATGCAGGCATGGGGCTGGCAGTGTAGCTCAGTGGCAGGACATGTGCTTAGCATGTATGAAACCCTACATTCAAAATTTCCAGCACCAAACAAAACAAAACAGGCACACTAAAAAGACTGTCTGAAATTACCTTCAGGCTATGTTTAGATGTAAATGAAACAAAACTGAATGGTATAACTATGGACTTGCTATCAAAAGAGTCTGATTTTCAAATTGTTCCACCAACAGTGAAGGATGACCACTTCCTCTTCCACAGGCTGGTGTTTCATTTCTGGACTTGTATGTCTTCTAAATTGTCAAGCTACTGATTGGACATGGGTGGCCCAGTTTATAGTCCCAAGTATAGCCATTTGCTCAAATGCAAATGACCTTAACTCAGCAGACTGTATACAGTAGTGGAAACTGGCTCTGGCCTTGTCCTACTCCTCTTATCAATGTACTATAATGGACATCATAACAATTTTCTTTATTTTTTAAATTTGAGTGCTGGGGATCAAACTCAAGTCCTTGTATATGCTAAGCACACATTCCACCACTGAGCTATATCTCAACCACTTATCATGACAATTTTCAAGTAAGGAAAGACTGCAGACTTATTTTTATATCCAAACAATACTTTCTACCCTAGAAAGTAATGGATATGTAAAAAATATCTCAAGTTAAGTGTGTTTACGTGTAATTACATAATCCATCAAGGACCTGTGCCCACCATGTCACAAGGGAGCCTCACATACCCCCTGAATGTGTCCACACAACGGAGACGGTATGGCGAGCCCACCTGGCGCCACATTTCTGGTTGGATATCACCACTAAGAGGGTCTGCCCTGCTTGGGGACCCCAGCTCCTTTAGAAAAAATAGAGAAAGAGATGACAATCAATAAAAGGGAGGAGTAAATTTCATTACTCAATATATTAGGAAAAAATATTAGTGGAAAACTAAAAATAGTTTTCTGAATAATTATTTAGTTTTGGTTAGTTTTATTTTGGTTTTCCACTTTATTTGCTTCTGGTGAATTTTGTTGAGTAAGTACAAGGACAGAAGCAAACATGCCCATAATTTATTAGCACAAATTTCATGAAATATTTAATCATTAGAGTGGGCCATTGGTAATTATAAAGTTAATGTCAATGTCCCATATTCTTTGGTTTTGATCTTGACAATCTTTACTTTTTTTTTTTATTCTATTTTTTTTTATTGGTTATTCAAAACATTACAAAGCTTGCAGAATCACATCGGTTACACATTCACATTTTTACATAATACCATAATAGTAACTGTTGTATTCTGCTACCTTTCCTATCCTCTACTATCTCCCCTCCCCTCCCCTCCCATCTTCTCTCTCTACCCCATCTACTGTAATTCATTTCTCTCCTTATTTTTTTCCCATTCCCCTCACAAACTCTTATATGTAATTTTGTATAACAATGAGGGTCTCCTTCCATTTCCAAGCAATTTCCCTTTTCTCTCCCTTTCCCTCCCACTTCATGACTCTGCTTAATGTTAATCTTTTCCTCCTGCTCTTCCTCCCTGCTCTGTTCTTGGTTGCTCTCATTATATCAAAGAAGACATTTGGCATTTGTTTTTTAGGGATTGGCTAGCTTCACTTAGCATAATCTGCTCTAGTGCTATCCATTTCCCTGCAAATTCCATGATTTTGTCATTTCTTAGTGCTGCGTAGTACTCCATTGTGTATAAATGCCACATTTTTTTTATCCATTCATCTATTGAGGGGCATCGGGGTTGGTTCCACAGTCTAGCTATTGTGAATTGTGCTGCTATGAACATCAATGTGGCAGTATCCCTGTAGTACGCTCTTTTGAGGTCTTCAGGGAATAGTCCGAGAAGGGCAATAGCTGGGTCAAATGGTGGTTCCATTCCCAGCTTTCCCAGGAATCTCCATACTGCTTTCCATATTGGCCTCACCATTTTGCAGTCCCACCAGCAATGTATAAGAGTACCCTTTTCCCCACATCCTGACAATCTTTACTTAACTGAATGGTTTGAACAGTGCTGCCTCCAGACTGGAAAATGTCCCCACTGAAGAAAGAGAAGGGTGGAGCCTTCACAGAAGCTGAGGACTAGGCAACTCTTTATTAAGGAGTTAGCTAGGATGTAGCTCAATGGTTGAGTGCTTGTCAGCATGTGCAAGGCCCTGGATTCAATCCCTAGCACCATGGGGGTAAAAACTTGGGATCCTCAACCTGGTTTTTCCATAATGTAAACAAAGTTTATTGAGCTGGGTAATACTATTTACTAAATAGGAAATTAGGAACTCCAAATTTAGAAAACCAGACAATACATGATGTATCCAATAACTCACAGAATTGATAAGGCGATCAGTTTCTCGAGAATTTATTGCCTTAGAAATCCAATTACTGAAGTCATCCAAACTGTAAATACATAAAAGCTTTAGTTAATTCATTTTCTTTGGTAGAATTTTCAAAACAATTGGATAACATATTGAAATAAAATTAATTGAAGGTTCATGTTTGTATTAGTTAAAGAGCTAAACACTGAAGAAGTTTTTTAACAACATAACAATAGAAATGAAAATTTATAGCAGCCATACTTATAAGTATTTGACCTTTACAGAATAACTTCCTCATCAATAAAACATAAACAGTGATGAAGACTCTAATGAAGAGTTGTGAAAGTATTAATGATATTATTAAAATTAAAAATGCAAATAATTTGGCAACAACCAAATTAATTACATTCTTACTCAATATAAGAATGACTCAACACAGGATACAGCACCTGTGTGATACGATGACACAGTGATGAGAATAACAAGACTACAGGCTCTGAACAAAGAATGAAGATAAACTATTATATACAAAAAGCAAAAACCCAACATAGATGGTTGATTGCAACTAAGTAAAAATGCATGTGTGTGCACTGAAAAAGTGTGAAGGCAACTTTGTAATGATTTAAATACTATATTGGGTTCTTTTTCCCCACATGGCTGATTTAATCCAGAAAAAAATCCAGATGACATTAAGTTATTATATGATTAAGAAAATATAAATATATTAGCTGGTTGTTCTTTAAATAACATCTTCACCCGGGGAAAAAAACTTTCAAAAAGTGTACCTTAGCCTGGAAAAAACAAAACCACTGATATGTATTGCATTAATTTTGCCACATCTGAATTACCTAATACATAAAATTTTTTGTTCTGTCATGAAAAGTTTCAAACAGAATGAGAAAAACTAGCACACTGCATTGCCATCATTCAACTCCAACAAATATACCCACACACAGTCAATCTTATTTCATCTATACACTATCCACCACCCTCATTTCTGATTAATTTATAGAAAAATCCCAAAAATAATTCATTTCATCCATAAATAATTCAATATGTATCTCTAAAAGATAAGGACCATTTTTTCTTCTAAACATTATCATGTTAATATGTTAAGCAGTAATTCCTTAATATCATCACATCGACAGTTCAGTTTTGATCCTATAAATTATTTTTGACAGTTCAATTGTTCAAATTAGCATCAAAATATAATCCACACAACACACATATTTGTAATTTCTCTTTTACTCGTACAACACAATTCCCATTTCTAGTTTATTCAGCATTAATAGTGTCACTATCACATGAAAAATCTTAAAATAGATATACTTAAGGAAAGGCAAAAAGGAGAAGTGGTAATTCTCTTGCACGTGCTTGTTCTCCAAGTGAAAGCAGAGAGACTTTGTTCTTTCTACCTTTGCTGCTTCTCTTCTGGTTCCTACTAATACTAACTTCCCCAGACTTCCATGGGTATGTTGGAAAGCAATGGAGCAAGAGTAAGGGACTGTAGTTTTGTGGACAGTAACACTCTGCCCACAGGCAGGAGCGGCAGAACCACATGCAATAGAAGTTTCAGCCCCACAGTGGGACAAGGTGGAACTTTTCTTTGCAAGTGCTTGAGCTCAGCTCTCAATTACTTTAAAAAAAATGGAACAGAACCATTCACAAAATAAGCACCTCAAGTGAAAGCACATTAACAAGACACTGGAATATAGGTGACTCTATGACCAGTGTGATTCTGCAATCTGTACAATCAGAAAAATGAGAAATTATACCCCAATGATCCAATGTATGAATTGCCAAGATCATTGTAATGTCATGTGTAGCTAAAAAAAAAAAAAAAAAAGACACTGGAATAGGCTCTGCATCTTATCAAAGATTGTTAAGATGATACTCTAATCCAAAAAAACACAGAACTCCTCTGAATTTTATTCTCCTCCTAGAATTCTATTCTGCCCCTAAAAAGCCATTAGGTTAAACATGTGCTTCTACAAAGCAAGAAGTTCTTTCACCTTTTTATACCAATCATGTTTTGCATACAAGGGATTAAACTATTTCTAAGATGTACAAGCTAGAAGGAAAACGGTGCATAAATTCCCCTAAAGTTTTAAGATTTCCTCAAACTAATCAACTTTTTTTTTGTACTGGGGATGGAACCCAGGGGCATTTTACGACAGAACCCCATCCCCAGCCCTTTTAATTTTTTATTTTGAGACACAGTCTCACAAAATTGCTCAAGTCCTCACTAAATTGCTTAGCTGGCCTCAAACTTGTGATACTCCTGCCTCAGCCTCCTGAAGGGATGGGATTACAGGAGTGAGTCCCCATGCCCAGCAAAGGTGAGGTTTTCATTTTTCCAATTTGGATACAGTTCACCAATAGTCTTTTGATCCTTCCTGATATCCTAACAGGATCGATCTTATTCCTTTTATTCCAATCAATCTTCTTCCTTTTAAAACACTAAACAACTTTGCTTCAACCAGGTCTGGATCAATTCTATGTTCAATTTTTTTCTTCTCTAGTCTACTAATTCACTCACCAGACTGGCTGTTAACTAGGCAGAGAAGAACAAATCCCCCAATTCAGCTAACTCTATAAAAGGGAGTCTGTGGGATTCTGAAGTACAGCCCCTCAACCTCCCTCTTTGCCCCCAGTTCCTGGGCTGGGAGAGGAAAGGAAAGTTGGACAGAGGGGTGGCCTCAGGGTTCAGAGGCTAAGAGGAGGAAGAGAGCACAACACAGCAGCCTCCTCCTAAAATTATCACAAGCCACTTCCACTCACTGAAAATCAGGAGGGGAGATTATTTAGGAAAAAAATATTACTCAAGTGTTTTCTTTATTTTTGGCCATGTGGGAGGATAGAAGGCAAACATTCATGAGAACTTTTGTCAAAATTTCCTTACAGAGACCATATCTTAGTCTATACTGGTTTTAATACCTAGGACTGGACTAGACACGGTAGACACACAAATGTTCACTTAATCAAATAATAATGTTCATGTTGGTATGCTTTTAGAGACTCTGCTAGGATGAAATAATAGTCATTTTAGGGATCAAACTATCCTTTCTGAGTATATTATTTCTGTGTTCTGCCCTCCACAGTCATTTCTTCTCCAACAACTTACCTCAGCAACAGCCTGAGGAAGGATATTGCAATGACGAGGGACAGACCAATAAGAAACGCAATACTCACGGCTATAAAAAGAAAAACATTATCACCAAAAATGTCATCATAGGAACCAAAGTTGTCACATCATTACATCTAACCTATCAATTAAAAATGAAAACAATATAGGAAAAGCCTACATTTTTATATTAAATTTCCTATAAACAAGAAACTACTCTGCATGAGGGGAATACTAATTTTTATTATGAAAAATATCAAACATACACAAAATTATAGGGAATTGTCAAATAAACCCATATATATCCACCACTCAAATTCTAGCATTATCAAGATATTGTCACTCTCAGGACTGGGGGTTAGCTCAGTGGCAGAGCATTTGCTTAGCAAGAGTGAGACCTGGGTTCCATCCCCAGTACTGCAAAAAGAAAACCAAGAAAAAAGAAAAAGAAAAAGATATCATTCTCTTCATCTATTACTAACTCTCCTCCCTTTTTGGGGGGGTAATGTATTTTAAAATCAATCCCAGACATCACGTCCCTACAGTATTCAGTATGCATTCAGTATGTACCTCTAATGCAAATGAACCTGTACAAGACATCAACCTCATGAACTTGCTGACATAACATACCTAAAAGGTGACAACATTGCTCTGGTAGTATTCTACCAAAAAATATAAAACCTTTACCTACTCATGGGAAAACATCAAGTAACTCCAAATCCAGGGACAGTCTATAAAATACTAGCCAGTACTCTTCAAAACTGTCAAGATCATGAAAGAAAAGGAAAGGCTGAGAAACTGTCCTAGATTGAATGAGATGAAGGAAGATCTAACAACTAAATGCATGTGGATCCTAGATTGGATCCTGGACCAGAAAATGGACATTAAAAGGGACAATTTGAAAAATTTAAATAAGCCTACATAGATCAGTATTGTAAGAATGTTAAGCGCCTGGTTTCAATAATTGTACATGGACTACTCTTACTACGATTATACAGTTTAAGGGTATAAGGGCAGCCAGGTAAAGGGTATTTAGGAGTTGTTTTGTTTTGTTTGCAACATGTTTGTAAACCTAAAACTATTTCAAAATCAAAAGTTTCTTTAAAATGCACTATTTCCTTAATATAACCACAACACCTTACAAAATTTAACAATAATTTTCTAGTACTGAAGAAGCACCTTCTGCAATTGACCATGTAAGTGGCGGATGTGTTGTGCTGGTGAAAGCCTGATCCCTCCAGTGTGAAGTTCCCCTTTTATCTGAGGATTTTTGCCTGAATCAATTATTTCATTAGGACTTGGAAAATATCCTGCCATTCGGCCACATTTGCTGGGATTCTAAAAAGAAGCCGTGCTCATCAACTAGTACAATTTGGTTATCTTTTTCAATTACAGTTAAAACAGGATAATGTTTAAATCTTTCCTTTCAACCGATACTTTTAAATCACCCTAATCAACACAAGGGCCTTAGTTACCTCCAAAGACAACCAAAGTATTACTTTGTTTTTGTTTTTAATTGGGGTGAAGGCCTCACTCTAATTTCATAATGATCCCATAGTTTTTATGTATCCATGATTTTTCATCAATGACATTTATTTTTATTTTTAATGCTTAAATTGTCCCACATTGGCCCTTTCATATTGTCTTCTACATTCTTCTGCAATAACTTTGGTCTCTGATATTTCTCTGTGAACTGCATATATTAGCGCCACAGGGATTCATTAGTTTCTCTTGAAAGGCAAGAGAACAATTATCTCAGGATGACAGATTTTCTTCAATGGAATTATTATAGAATGAATAATCCCTTCTTAATGTAAAGGGGACCTCTGGGCATACAGGAAGACACATACAGGAAGCACTACACCTTAAATCCTAAAACAAGGAAAGCCAATTATCCTATTTCTTACTTCTTTCCATTGAATTATTTTTTTTTACTTTTTTATGATTGATAATTAAGCTTAATAATGACATGGGGATATGTTGATATATTATACAATTTTTAATATATCACCTAATTTTCTTAGTGTACATCAGTGACACAATAAAAAATATTACAATTGGGCTGGGGGGCATAACAAGTGCTTACTAGCAAACACAAATCCTCAGGGTTCTATTTCTAGCACCAAACAAAAATATAATCATACCATAACTAAATGGTATAGATATCTGTAAGTCAGATTTTCATTTATATGCCATAGACTGCTTCAACTTACAAAGAGTACTCAAAAACTAAAACCTCTGGAAATGCAAATTTTAAAAAAAAATCAACGAAGAGCATATACATACGAAGGTCACTGTCAACTGGATTCTTATTAACAACTAGGTCACACGCAACTTCATTGACTCCATTGTGAGTGTCCTTTACCAAGACAGAATAGTTTCCAAATTCTCCAAATTTGTATTCCAGCCTACAATGATGAGATAAAAATATGACAAATGGCTAGATTAGGGACAGAGATGACTTTCCTAATTCACCAAGGGAAAATGATATTCCTTTCTGGGTATAGATCAGTAGAAATAAAATATATTTAAGAGAGTAAAAACAAAACCACATAAGAAAAAAAGTAGAGAGAAAACTCAGACTTCAGTTAGATCACATCAAAGCAAAAACGAACCTACAAACTTCTTTCTCTTCCAGGGTATCATTAATTTGTAGAACAGATCTGTGCTGGGTGCTGACGGAGACTGCTGCAATGCTGGGCTTCCCAGGTTTCCCACTCTGAGAAACATTTACCAGAAACTGAAACAAGCACTGTAAGATAAATGCACAACAGGTAAACTGTGAGGGGTTTTCTGCAGTGCTACAGACCAAACCCAAAACCCAGGGTCTTTAGCAGGGCTGAGTTATCCCCACAGCCCTGTTAGGGTATTTTTAGAGTCTCTGGGTTGTTGGGGGACATGACTACACAAATGAAAATCCTATCATGAATTTTCCTTCACACTTATGACTTAATGTAAAATTTACCAATTATTTTATACTAAAACAATGACTGTTGCTATGAATTAACAATCTTCACAAATTGGCAAGTTGAGCCTACATTAAATCTTGCATCCTATTTTTTTACTTATTATTTAACAAGTAAACTTCCATGATTCTATGTAACATACATTTTACAACACTTAATGGATGCCCCATATTTCAACCATCACTATAATTGTGTGTACTTGGGATGGTTTCAAAGCTTTTCTGTTTTTCCTTTTGATGTTTTTTGTTATATAAATATGCTGTTTTAAAAGATCTCCACATGAGATTCTCTTTCCTTTAAATTCTTTCCCTGAGGTAAATTTCCAAAAGTAAGATTACTAGATAAAAAGTAATCCTTTTAATGATTCCTGTTACAAGTGGTCAAATAGTACACAAATAAGAAAAATTACAGGGGCTGGGGATATGGCTCAAGCAGTAGCGCATTCGCCTGGCATGCATGAGGCACTGGGTTTGATCCTCAGCACCGTATAAAAATAAAATAAAGATGTTGTGTCCACCTAAAGCTAAAAAATAAATATTAAAAAAAGAAAAATTACAAACATATATCAATTTCTTATTAGTCTTGCTAGAATTTTTTATATATATCTTTATTTTATTTGTTTATTATTATTATTTTTTTAATGTGGTGCTGGGGATCAAACCCAGTACCTCACACTTGCTAGGCAAGTGCTCTACCACTAAGCCATAACCCCAGCCCATCTTGCTAGGATTTTTATATAATTCTTATATTTTTTCATTTACTAGGTATCTATATCACAACTTTAAGAATGAATTTTAAATTATCTAGAGATGAAATAGGTCAGTGCTTTTGCTATTTTGTTTCCATGGTGTGAGCCATAAGACCTCAAGTTCTCCTGAACTTAATCTGAGAAATGTCCCCATATACTGTAATAATAAATTTTTAACCATCTCAAGTATTTTTCCATTCTGCTACTTCCATTTCATCTTGTTATATTTTATTATTTTTAATTAAAGTTTTTAAATTTTTATATAGTCATACTAATCTGGCTTATTTCTTCTATTGCTTCATTAATTTAAAAACATTCCGCTTTTTTTTTTCTTTTTTTAGTTTGTGGGGTATACTTTTTAAATTTAATCCCCTGGGAATATTTGATAGATGTTTTTTATTTCCAAAACTTGGGAATGAACCCCATGGCACTGTACCACTGAGCTATATCACCAACACCAACCCGTCTTTCTTTATCTTTTTCTTTTCTTTTTCTGAGACAAGGTCTCACTAAATTGCACAGGATGGCCTTGAATTTACAATCCTCCTGCCTCAGCCTCCTGAGAAGCTGGGATTACAGGCATGTACCACCATACCTGGCTAAGAAAATTAGGTTTTGAATCTTAAATTTAATATCTTATAAATATTTGTTGGAAAAAAATGTTTGTTAGACCATAATATTTTAAATTTCAGCCGATATATTTATTGTAATTTATTTTTTTCCTGAGCCTATGGTTTTTTCGTTTGTTTTGTTTTGTTCTTTATACATTTTTTTTAGTTGCAGATGCACACATTACCTTTATTTTATTTATTTATTTTAGGTGGCGCATTGAACTCAGTGCCTCACATGTGCGAGGCAAGTGCTCTACCACTGAGCCACAACCCCAGCCCCAATTTATTGTAATTTCTAATATTTTTAATTCTCATTGTTCCTTTAAATTTATGAATTCTACGACTTTTAAGTTTTAAACATTTCTTAACTCTTTTTCTCAATTCTTCTCATGACTAATTTAAATACTTATTACTTTTTTTATACCTTTATTTTATTTATTTATTTTTTATGTGGTGCTGAGGATTGAACCCAGTGCCCAGCACATGCTAGGCGAGCAGAGCGCTCTATCACTGAGCCACACCCCAGCCCAAATACTTATTACTTTCATTGCTTCCCTTTTTTGTGTGTTAGATGATTACATTGTTTGCTTGCCAAAACTTTGAGATTGATACCAACAGTTTTATACTTTCCTTTTTCATTCTAGTTAATAAAGCAGAACTCTGATAAAGCCTCTGGCCACAAAAAGTCACTGTATGTATCTTAATCTAGGTATCACCATTTGTAAAATCCTCTCTATTCTACTATTGTGAGTATGTATTCAATTCCCAGTAACGCCTCCCACCCCAAAAAATTGAAATAATGTTTTGTAAGAATTTCTTTCGCCTGACCTAAAGATTTTTCATTGAAATACTTATATTATATGGCTATTTCATTAGTTTGTTTTCTGTTATGCAAAGGAATGTGGGATATATAATCCCTCCTTTTGCTATCTATTTATTTAGTCTCATTTGACCTCACATATGATCAATGTTATTGTGAAATAAATATAGATATTGTTGGAGCTATCTATTTTTTTCTATTTAATTCCTGTGATAAATGTCACTTGTTTATTGCCAATAAAGACACTTAGAAAGGCCTTATTCTGCTTCAATTTACATATACTAAGTCATGAAATGTTCATAAGGAGAAAGTTCCATTTTTCCTCTGGGTTCATAAGTAAAGAAAGTGAGGCACAGAGTAAAGTAAGTGCCATACTCAAATTCACACAGATATAAAGTGACAGAGGCCAGGCATGGTGGTGCATGCCTATAATCCAGCAACTTGAGAGGCTGAGACAGTAGGATCACATATTCAAGGCTAGCCACAGCAATTCAGCAAGGCCCTAAGCAATTTAATCAGATGAGACCCTGTCTCAATACACAAAATAAGGGCTAGGGATGTAGCCCAGTGGCAAAGTGTCCCTGGGTTCAAAGCACAGTACCTAATAATAATGATGATGATGATGACGTGACAGAGGTGGGACTTGAACCAGGCACTTTAGCTGTGGAATCCATGCTCTTCACCACTTCATTCCACCACACTGGTTCAGTTCAGCTGGTTAAACCCCAGTCAGCTTGCTCTATCACAGTCTGATAAATGTGTATTGTCATTTGTCTCTACAACTTTGTTTTGCAGTTTCTAGCATTATTTTCTATTTTCTTTGCATAAATTGGGAGACTTTTTATCTAGGCTACCCTTATTTTAGTATTAATATTCCTTTATCACTTATGTATATACTAAAGCTTTGACTGGACCCTTTTATTCCAACATCTACCTCATCAAAAAGTATGATTTCCTTTCTGTTTTCAATGTATTCTTTATAAGTACAATATCATGTTTGGGTTTTTAAAACTATTTATCAATAGTTATTTATGTATGTTTAACATATTATGTATGTTTTTTGAAAGGATCATTTTTAAATATATTTTTTAGTTGTCAATGGATTTTTCACTTTATTTATTTTTATGTGGTGCTAAGGATCGAACCCAGGGCCTCACATATGCCAGGCAAGTGCTCTACCACTGAGCCACAACCCTAGCCCTAACATATTATGTATGTTTAACTGTCCTCTTATCAAAAGTGATTTTGAATCATCCACACTATTTTCAATACAATCTGAGAGTCTTTTTTTCTCCCCCAGTGCTGGAGATTGAACCCAGTGCTTTGTGCATGTTAGGCTCTACCACTGAGCTACACCCCTTGAGGGTCTTATTTTTATAGAAGTTAGTACATTTGCATTTGTTATAATTATTCTAGTTTTAATTACCCTGAATTCCCTCCTCTGCTTTTATTCTTTTTCCATTTATATGTTTTCTATGTTGTATATTTTTCCTTCTTTAGTAATATTTTAAAGATACAGCAACCTTATCTATATTTATCACACTTAGAGCATGTCTACTTACAAAAAACGTTTTTTATTCTAGTTTACACTTGAAAATAATAATCAGTCAAAAGTAACAGATAACCACTTTGAATTCCCTCAATGCAATAAAAGCACAGAATTTCTATATTCCTCTTCCACTCCCTCTTTTTTAAAAATTTTTTTTAATATTTATTTTTTAGTTGTAGTTGG
Organism: Callospermophilus lateralis; assembly: GCF_048772815.1. Lineage (NCBI taxonomy): Eukaryota > Metazoa > Chordata > Mammalia > Rodentia > Sciuridae > Callospermophilus > Callospermophilus lateralis. The sequence continues at coordinate 47,636,204 of NC_135308.1, forward strand.
TTAAACACAATACCTTTATTTTATTTATTTTTATGTGGTGCTGAGGATCGAACTCAGGGCCTTGCACATCCTAGGTGAGCACTCTACTGCTTAGCCACAACCCAGCCCCTCCACTCCCTCTTTTCCATTCTCCTACCTCCAGATCCCATAAGGAGGGAATATTATTTAGTATCCTTAAGAGCAATTTTCATTGTCTTTTTGTCAGTTACATCTTAATTCTGTCCATTATAATAGTTGCTCATTGCTAACAATACAATAACAAACTTTCTCTAAATCTTGTGCTCTATTCAAAAGAACTTGGTAATACATTATAATTGTTTTTAGATGTGTTAAAGCTATCCATCACCAGACATGGTAGCACATCCTTGTAATTCCAGTGACTCAGGAGGCTGAGGCAGGAGGATTACAAATTCAAGGCCAGTCTCAGTAACTCAGTGAGGCCCTAAACAACTTAGCAAGATCCTGTCTCAAAACAGAAAATTTTAAAAATGGCCGAGGATGTGTCTCAGACTAAGCACCCTGGGTCCAGTCCCCTATTCCAAAACAAAACAAAACAAAAAAGCTATCAAGCTATAAAAACTGGTCTACATGTTTTTTCTATGTTTATGGATCTATAAAAGTCTTTCTATTTTAGGAAAGTGAGATAAAGAAAAGGGAATAGGAAATTCTCAACTAGGTAATTGGTCTCTAAGGCATGCCTTCACTTTTAAATATCTTAAAGATATCAGTCTACCTTCCCAGATTTTTATTATGTTTTATTAAATATAAAGTTATTATAATTTGCATTCTTTTGAATACTTGTCTCTCCTTTGACCCTTATTTTTTAAAGATTACCAAATTATTAGCTAGGCATGGTGGCACATACCTGTAGTAATCCCAGCACTTGAGTAGGTGAGGCAGGAGGATCTTGAGTTCAAAGCCAGTCTCAGCAAAAGCTGGGTACTAAGCTACTCAGTGAGACTCTGTCTCTAAATAAAATACAAAACAGGACTGTGGCTGTGGCTCAGTGGTAGAGCACTTGCCTAGCATGTGTGAGGCACTGGGTTCGATTCTTAGCACCACATATAAATAAATGAATAAAATAAAAAGATCCATCAATATCTAAAAAAAAATTGTTTAATTTTTTTTTAAAAAGACTTCCAAATTATTAAAGTTCAAATTTAAAACAGTTTAAGTACAGATATCATTCTCTGGTTGCTTAACCTTTAAAGGGTCATAAGTTTCTTTTTCTTCAATTGCAAGACATTCTCTTACTATAATAATTAACTCTGTCCCACTCCTTTACACATTTTCCTTAGACTCAATTATCTCTAAGCCCTTTTTGTAAATTACTAATTTGTGTGTGTGTGCAGTACTAGGGATCAAATCCAGGGCCTCACCCATACTAGGCACATTGCTCTACCACTGAGCTACATCCTAGCCCTTCTGTTTTTTGGATTCTGTAGTCTGTCACCTGACAATGTTTTGTATCAATGAGACTGATATTTTTGTTTTGTTTTGTTTTGTTTTGTTTCCAGGAATTGAACCCAGGGGTGTTTAGCCATTTAGCAACATCCTCAGTCCTTTTTATTTTTTGAGACAAAGTCTCACTAAATTGTTTAGGGCCTTGCTAAGTTGCTGAGGCTGGCTTTGAACTTACAATCCTCCTGCCTGAGCCTCCCTAGTCACTGGGATTACAGGCATGCACCACCATGCCTGGCTACTTTTTATTCTAATAATGCTCTTACTGCCCTTCATCTCATATATTGTCAATACAGTTGACCCACCCCCACCGGACAACTTGATTTCTGTGGACTTTACACCTTTTTTTTTTTTTTAGTTGTCAATCAGCCTCTATTTTACTTATTTCTATATGGTGCTGAGGATCCAGCCCAGTGCCTCACACATGCTAGGCAAGCGCTCTACCACTGAGCTATAACCCAGCCCAACTTTAGATCTTTTAAAATGTTGTTAGAAGAAATTTGCCCATTCTCTGAATTATGTTTCTTGTCACTTTAATTTCAGTTGTTATTGATTTTTTTTCAGGCTTCTTTTAGGCTCTTTATAGGCTGATAAAACTTTTTTCTCCCAGTGCTAGGGATAGGACCCAGGATCCTACCCAAGCTAGGCAAGCACTCTACCACTGCGTCACAACACAGCTCCTGGCTAATAAATTTTGTCTTGACCTTCTTTTGTTTTTAACTATTACAGGTTTTCTTTTTTTCATAGATTTTTCGATGGGTTTAATCAAATAAAGGGGTATTGTATACTATGTTCCATCATCTTTTCAGTTGATGCCTGTACTGACGATTTTGGTTCTGGAAAGCTATTTACAGTTGGGCATGGTGGTATATACCTGAATCCCAGTTACCAGGGAAGCTGGTACAAGTTCAAGGCCAGCCTAGACAACTTAGGGAAACCCTCTCTCAAAATAAAATTTAAAAAGAACTAGGGATGTGGCTTAGTCGTAGAGCTCCTGCCTACTATATATGAGGCCCTGGGTTCAATCCCAGTATCACACACACAAAAAATAAATAAATAAGTACATACCTACATACATAAATCTTTATTTTCATAGACGCAGATTCCTGCAATAATGGTCTTTCCCTCAACTTGCACCTTCCTAGTGTTCTCACTATGCTTGTCCTTAGAGATGACCCAGGTACTCTTCCTTGATTACATTTCTTCTAACTCCTTATTATAACCTGTCTGTTTCCTTACCTATAAAAACTGAAAGTAACATGTAAAGGGCCTTAGATGTGAGAGCATTAAGGATCATATCAAACAAGCCCCAAGGGAAACAAAAATATGAGTTCCAACACAATACATACACGGTAACAGCGTTCCGATTTCCAGGAAACAGTCAAGTTTGTTCCCAGCCGTTCATTATGGATGAGTAGCAAAGCCTGATCCATCTTCAGCTCCACATGCCTTTTTTTATCTAAATCTAAATCTGATAAGAATAGAAAGAAAAGTTAAAAAATAAAAATAAACCCAAAAGATGGGCTAGAGATGAAAAAAGTACATCAGTAAGTGCTTCTCAAATACCTGCACTCTATAGAGTTTTAGGAGTCTCTAAAACATTGCTTTCAGTACACACGAATGTATGTGTGCATGCAAGTGTATACACATACACACATCGGTACCCTTTGGCACAGATGCCTCTACTACAAACAAGGATTTGGTTGACACCATTCACATACAATGTGCAAAAAGACTGTGAAAGGAACTTATATCCATCAAATGCTAAAATGAGATAGGCACTGAATTTAACAGTTTCTATATAATGACAACCTTGTGAACTAAGTATTTTCTTCATTTTTCAGAAGAATAAATTAAGGCTCATAAGAGTTAGATACAGCCTATGGCCACAGAGTTTTCTAATGAAATCAATGATCTAAACCCCAGTGGTATAATTTCAAAACCCTGACTTTCCTCTACCGTGTTACCAGTCTATGAGCTCAGCTTGGGCAGCTTGTTAGAAATGCAGAGCTCCAGCCCCTCTACCTCACCATGTGCAGGTTAGCAGGATTCCTAGATGACCTGTACATTCTTTAAAGTTTGAGAAGTCCAGCTCTTGATCACTTTGGTTTGGGGTTCTGAATCTCTTTGTCACTTCAATGACAGATTTGAGAGGGGACAGAAGTGGATTACACACTTGTAGGGTTAGAAGGTAAGCCTCATTCTGAATGGAAGACCCACTGTTCTGATATTGAGTCACATGCACATGCCATGTGACTAGATGACATTCTTAGGATAACATAAAGGTGATGGACATTCAGAATGTAGGGTGTAGTCTAATATGTATGAAGCCTTGGGTTTCATGGCCAGCACTGTAGTGGGAGGGAGGGAGGGAGGGAGGAAGGAAAGGGATGGAGGGAAGGAAAGGGAAGGGAACGGAGGGGAGGATGCATACTCTATGTTTTGCTAATTTGGAAAACAAACTGAACTGATATTATCTGAAGTTAAAGCAAAGTAGTTCATTTAAACCAACTGATATTGTGTGGAAAAGAAATCAATCTACCCTCTAGCTACTAAGCAAAAGGAAAATAAGGAGTAACCAGCCAGGTGCAGTGGTGCATGCCTATAATATCAGCAGGTTAGGAGGCTGAGACAGGAGGATTTTTACGTGCTAAGCATCTCAGTGAGACCCTGTCTCTAAATAAACACAAAATAGGGCTGGAGATGAATGCCCTGAGTTCAATCCACAGTACAAAATAAAATAAAATAAAATAAGCTTAACTATGTAATCACCCCACTAGAAAGGCATCAACTTAGTCTCTTATTTTGTAATTTGAAAGCCTTTTTCAGGCTTCCCCAATAACTCATCTGAATGGTTCAGTAATTTTCACTTTACCAGCTTAAATCCCTCATTTTTATCTTAATTTACCCTTTCTTTGCTCAGTGAAGACAAAACACCCAGATAAAACTCTTAATTATCCAATGATACTTTTTCTTCTCTAAGATAAATAAAGGACTACCAATCATTTTTTTAATATTTATTTTTTAGTGGTAATTGAAAACAATACCTATATTTATTTATTTTTATGTGGTACTGAGGATCGAACCCAGGGCCTCGAATGTGCTAGGCGAACAATCTACCGCTGAGCCACAGCCCCAGTCCCAGTCCATATCCACCATTTTTTTTTTGATCTTCAGTATCCTTCTGGAAAACTTTTGATACACACAGTGTTTGGGTCCAGGGGTACAACACAGTACGTTAAATGTGTACAACTCCAAGTTAGATCAACTTGAACCTGAATCCCCCCTGCCTCAGTTCCTCAACAATAAATTAGGGATCATAAGAGTCCTTATTCATTGGATTGTTGGAGAAGCTAAACATGATGATATATGTAATGTTTGGCACAGTGCATGAAACAAGTGCTCAATAAATGATCAGTAGAATGATCCAAGTTACAGTTGGAGCTTCTTTAGGATTGGGAACATCTGGTTAAAATTTTTTTATAGGTTGTTTTTTCTTTTTTCATTTAACTTAATTTCTAATACCTGTTCCCTATTTCTTTATAGTTTAAGAAATGATGCAAGATACATCTGAAATTAATATGTTCTTAGGATACGTGTTTGATTTTTTGTTTTGTGTTTTCTCATTACTGGGAATTGAACTCGGGGCACTTTACAACTATATCCCTAGTCCTTTTTATTTTTTAAATTTTTAATCAAAAGTAGCCTTTGATATTAATCTCCAAGATATACAAAGAACTCAAAAAACTTAACACACACACACATAAAAAAAAAAAAAAAAAAACCAAATAACCCAGTCAACAAATGAGCAAAGCAACTGAACAGACACTTCACAGAACAAATATACATGGTCAAAAAATAAAGGAAAAATTTTTGAACATCTCTAGCAATTAGAGAAATATAAATTAAAACACACTGAGAGAGGGCAGGGGAGATAGCTCAGTTGGTATAACCCCAAGTGCTTGCCTTGCATGCATAAGGTCCTGGGTTTGATCTCCAGCACCAAAAAAAAAAAAAAAAACACACAAAAACAAAACCTACACTGAGATTTCACCTCACTGCAAACCGGATCAACCACTCTGGAAAGCAGTATGGAGATTCCTTAGAAAATCTGAAATGGAACCACCATTTGACCCAGCTATCCTACTCCTTGGCTTATACCCAATGGACTTAATATCAGCATACTACAGTGACACAGCCACATCATTGTTTATAGCAGCTTAATTCACAATAGCCAAGCTTTGGAACCAACCTAGGTGCCTCTCAACCAATGAATGAATAAAGAAAATGTGGTATACATACATAGTGAAATATTACTCAGCTATAAAGAATGAAATCATCGCATTTGCCAGTAAATGGATACAACTGGTCATGCTAAGTGAAATAAGCCAATTTCAAAAAAACCAAAGGTCAAATGTTCTCTCGACATGTGGATGCTAACCCATAACAAGAGCAGGAGGAGGGGGAAGTATGGAAATTCATTAAATTAGGTAAATGAGAACAAAGGGAGGGGAGGGGAGATAAGAACAGGGAAGACAATAGAATGAATAGGACATAACTTTTCTATGCCCATGAATACACAACCAGTATAACTCCTCATCATGTTCACCCACAAGAATGGGATCAAAATTGTAATGGGTTGCACCCCACGTATGTATGTCAAAATATACCCTACTGTCATGTATATCTAAAAACAAATAAAAAACAGCCCTTTTTGAATAGCTTATGACATATATTTTGAAATTCCTCTCAATTTTAGTGATTTACGATGACAACTGAAATGATTATAAACTCCCAGGCAACACAATAACTATGCTTTTAATGTATGCCAGGCCCTAATAGTTCACAGAAATAGTTCTTAGTCTGTTCCTGAATAGCTAGGACTATAGGGACACACTAAGAGGCCCAACAGGTCTCCATTTTGGGATGAGGAATCTGAGGCCTAGACAGATCAACCAATTTGCCAAGGTCACCACTTACTAGCAGCCAGGATTTCAGGTGAAGTCAATCTAACCAGGTACCTAGCAGCCTCCTGAGAGAAAGCACACCATTCCTTAGCAGCTGGTCATGATTAGCCTTTTAATTTTTTTACCTTACATTTCAGATTGATGAATAGGAAATAGCACTATGATTAATGACAACCAAATTTAAGTATGTATTCCAAATGTTTAACATCAGGGCTGGGATTGTGGCTCAGTGGTAGAGCGCTCACCTAGCCCATGCAAGGTCCTGGGTTCAATCCTCAACACCACATAAAAACAAGTAAAATAAACTACAACTAAAAAACTAGATATTTTTAAAAAAGATGTTAACATCAATATTTTCATGTGAGTTATTGGATTATATATTTAACCACTTTGCCCCCGGGGTCTCCTTAAGTATTTGTAGAATTTCTTTACATAACAACAATATTAAATCCTTTTTCATCTTTGTCATAATTGTCTTAAGACATTTTTTTCATTTGTCTTATTCAGTTTTGATGATTTTCCTTTTCAAATTTAGAATTAACTTCATGTTCACCTTTTCCTCTGTAATTTTTCTAAACACCATCATAGTCCACCTTCATAGTGGAATGACTTTGTTTTTTACTCAAATTTCTATGAATCTTGTTTTATGCTTGGATTTTCCATGTGAATTTTAGACTCTGAAAGCTCTTAATTGTCGTCATTACTAATTATGTCATTTGGGAATATGCAGAGGGCTCAGTCTCAACTGAACATCAGAATTACCAGGAGAGCTCTAAGAAAAAACAACAAAATTCCAGTGTGCTGGCCCTACTCCAGACCAGTTAAGTCAGAATCTTTTCCCAATCAGAAACAAAAACAACCCTTCCAAAGTGATTTTTTTCTTTTAAGTATATTTTTGAGTTGTAGATGGACACAATACCTTATTTTATTTATTTATTCATTTATATGTGGTGCTGAGGATTGAACCTAGTGCCTTGCACATGCTAGGAGAGTACTCTACCATTGAGCAATAGCCCCAGCCCTAAAGTGATTCTTATGTGCAGCTGAGGTTGAAGGTCATAGACAGAGACTATGAGACCAGAGATTTTTGACATATTTCTTTGTACTTTTTTGCATTATTCAAACGGGTTTTTTGTAGTCTGTTTTTGCAGTGTTTATTTGTCGTTCATACTGGGGATTGAACCGAGGGGTTCTCTACCATTGAGCTACAGGGTCTTGCTAAATTACTCAAGGCTGTCCTAGATCTTGCAATTCTGCCTCAGCCTCCCAAGTGACTGAGATTACAAGTCTGTGCCACCATGCCTGGTTGACTGTATTTAAAAGCCAAAAAAAAAAAAAGAGTTTGTTTCACAGACACACACTTTTTGTTTTGGTTGGAAAATAAGCCAAATAAAGACATCTTTGAATAACAGGGATAAATGTACTATTGTAAATCAGATCTTTATTATATTTCCAAATATTTAATTTTTGGTTGTAGCTCTCTGCTTTGCTGAGCGTTATGGTTCAGACCTAAGGTGTCCCCCAAAAGTTTATGTGTGAGACAATGCAAGAATTTTCAGAGGCAAAATGATTACATTATGAAAGCTGAAACACAATCAGTGGATTAATCCACTAATATGGATTAACTGGGCAATAACTGAAGGCAGGTAAGGTGTGGCAGGAGGGAGCAGTCACTGGGCATATGCTTTGGGGATTTATATTTTGTCCTTGGTGAGTGGAGTTCTCTCTGCTTCCTGTTCCATGTCCAGAGCCTTCTTCTGCCATCCCCTTCCTTCATGATATTCTGCTTCACCTTGGGCCCAGAACCATGGAGTCAGCAGACCAGGAACTGAACCTCTGAAACCGTGAGCCAAAATAAACTTTTCCTCCTCAATACTATTCTCATCAAGTCTTTTGGTCACAGTGATGAAAAAGCTAAAACAGTGAGCATATTACCCCTCCTTCTGGGGCTCAAACCCAAGGCTCCCACATGCTAGGTAAGTGTTCTTCCATGTAGATACACCACCAATCCTTTGCTGAGCATGTTTTTAAATATATTTTTCCTTATTTTTTTAAAGTAATATTAAGTCCCCAGGTCATTTCTTCGAATAATGTTGTCCTGCCTAAATATGGGCTTTAATTGGCACAAAAAGCCTGGTCATCTTCTTCACAGGAACATTATGGGAATGGAACACCTAAGAATATGAGCATGAAGGCCACGGGCTGTAGCTCAACGGTCAAGCATTTGTCCTGGGTGTACAATCCCCAGTATCATAAAAGAAAAAAATCACTTTTTCCCTAAAATAATTATTGTTACTAACTGTTGCTAAAATATAGAGGAACAGCGTTGGATGGGATCTGCCCCTGACAAATTGTGAATGGGCAGAGTACATAATAGCTTGGAGTCCTTTCAAATATAAAAGGAGGGGCGTACAGGAAAATAAGACTGAGGTCAGACGGAGGGAGTCAGTATATAAAATGTCCTCAGCTGAGATGTTTTTTAGAAATTCATTATGTCTTCCTCCTACAAGATTCTAATTGGGGAAAGGGGGCAATCTTAACTCCACATACACAAGACACGCAAACTCCTGTGTTCTGATACGGAAAAGGGGATGGAAGGAGGGAGAAGAGAGGCAAGTGACTCACCCTCCCGAGTGACAGGACTACCTGGGCCCCTGGCCCTAAACACTGACTTAAGGGAGTTTGTGGACTTGACAGATCCCTGGATGCAGATCAAATCATCCTCTGGGGGGAGACTTGTGAAATAAACTAGAGATCTGGGGGTCCTCAGCCAAGTGTTTAGAAGCACTGGAATTCTTATTTTTCACTATTTTCTCCACTAGTTAGTTGCGGGAGCAGGCAAACTAGGGAACCACTAGGTGAATCTATTGCCTCTCCCAGGCCAAAATACCAATCCCTGCCCGCTGCAAAGCCCCTCCCATGGGGTGGAAGCTAACTGTGGATTCCCTGCAAAACGCTGGCGCCAGCAAATCACAGCCTCAGCTGCTGCTCCACTGCTTTAGGAGTAAAAGTCGCCTAAGGGAGGCACACCGGAAAGTTCACCGGACATTAGGCTTCAGGCAACGCCCCTCCACCGCCGCCTTCCAGTTACGGCGTGTTGAACTTTCACTCGGGAAAGCGAACCCGGGAAAACGTCCCTCTCGTGACTAGGGGTCACGTGCTCAGCGTCCCGCAGCTCCAGTGACCTTTCCGGGCCCGCGTTTCAGCGCCTGGCTTTCCTACCCCGCAGGACACCAATGGGTTTTACTATTTCGACCGCCCTGTCCTCTTTCGAAAGGGATTGTGTGTGTGTGGGGGGGGGGGGGGGGAACTACGTTTTTGTATAAGTCTCTCCAAACAATAGACCAGATGAGGCATGGCTTTCGGTTCCATCCTTTCCTCCGCTACTGGCTCTTACTTAGCTTTGCATTTGTGAAGTGACAGATTTCCCGATCAAAGGCATCATACCCAAAGTCGCCCAAAGATGTGCCAGGATGCCCCTAGCCTCCTGGAGAGTGGGCGGACAATGGCGCCAGGCTACCTCGCAGCACCGCTCTCAGTGAAGGCAAGGCAAGCGCGGGACGCGCCTCTGTCGGGCCTTGTCGCCTTCGGGTGGGTGCTGTCTGGATGCTGGGGTGCGGCTTCTCCACTGCACTAACCACCACCTGCCCTGGCCGCACGGTGCCTGCATCTGTAGACAAATGTGCCTAACACGGACTCCTGTCCCGGGAAAAGCTCAAACATCGAAGTCGAACAAAAACTGGCTCTGGAGGACTGGTTCAGCGTCCCGAGTTGGGAGATGCCACCGTGGGGAGTACACTTGTGCGCAGCACAGCTCATCGCGCCCACTGGCCGGCCGTGGAGGGAAGCAGGACCGCGGCGCACTCACCTCGCAGCGGCTCGGCTTCGGCGCCCTGCTCTGGGGAGCCGCCAGGGGCCAGCAGCGCGGCGCTCAGCATCGACGCCGCCAGCAGCAGCGCAGCAAGCGCCCAGCCGGCGCCCAGCGCCCCGCGCATGTCGCCCGCTGCGCTCTCCAGCCGCAGCTTCCTCCCCGGCGCCGCCTCCTGGAACGCAGCTCCAGCGCCGCCGCGCTCCTCCGCCCTGCGCTTCTCGGCGGTGGGCGGCCGCGCGCCCGTCATCGCCTCCACTCGGAAGCAGTCACTGCAGCTGTCTGAGTCACCGCGGGGAAGGCGGAGGGAAGTGCGGGAAGCGGGGGAGACCTAGGGGCGGGGCCGGGCCGCACTAAGTCCGGCCTCTCTAGGCCTTGCCCTAGGTGAAGCTTATTAAGAGCTAAGGTTTTCTACACTTTGCGGCAGTGTTTGTGTCTTCGGAGAAACAAAGACTCCTGCAGGCCAGGAGTCTTTGCTCCCCAATCCTTAACCATTTCCCTGGGCAACATTCTGCTAAATTCCTGCAACAAGACATTCACCATACAAGTGGGTATTAGAGGCATCTGTCCACAGTTCTGGGAATACGACCCCTTAGGTAAGCAAGACTAAAGGGTCGTATCCCCCAACACACACACACACACACACACACACACACACACACACACACACACACACATATACACCCAGGTGCTTACTATCTAGAGAAAGAGACACAACTTAAAAACCACGAAGTCTTACTACCACTTTGAAAATCCTGTTGTCAATCTCTGAAGAAGTTCAAGGCCTCAAGGAATGAGTATTCCTCAGATCCACTGGCTGTGTACGCAGAGAAACTATCACTGTGTAAGAGGATGTGTGCGATACTTGTAGCAGTAGAAATGAGGGTGAATCTCAAAAGTAGGGGTGAGGGGGAGAATGCAGATTGCAGATTGACTTTGTAGTAACATAAATTGAGGCAAAACAATATGGTGAGTGTAAGAATATTTATACACATGTAATAGAACTGCATTGACAAACATGGAAAGATACACACGAAATTCAAGTAAAATTTCGGGGTAGGAAGAGAGCAGAATGGTAGGCCTACTTCAGAGTGGACTTCAATTGGCAGCGTTTTATTACTTAAATTGGGTGATAAATAGGTATATGTGTGCACAGTGTGGGACTTTTTAAAAATATATTTCTTTGCATACCTAAATTATTTGATTTTTTTAAAACAGTGTGATTAGTGCCATATTAGAAGAAGGACAATGCTAAGGTAGCATTTGACAACATCTAAACTAGCCACCTGGAAATATTCCAGGAGGAATTTACCTTTGTCCTGAGGGTTGTTACCCAGGAGGAGTGAAGAAGTGCATTTCCAGCAAAAGGAATAGCCTTTGCAAGAGCTCAGAGAGAACGCAGCTTACAAAGGAGCTGAAAGAAATCCAGTGCGACTGGAAGAGTTTTATGAAGGGAGTGTCAGGAGGTTAAGTAGACAGTATAGACTTTTCCCTAGGGACAGTAGAAAGCTGTTGATAACTTTTAAGGTGGAGAATGACTTTCAAGAAAGCAATGATCATGAACTCTCTTAGTCTCAAATTCAAATTATTTTTCTCAAGTGAAGCCCCTATGCCAGAATGTCAGGGAGAGGTCTGGTTACTCTCTGCCCTACTTTTAGTTTTAGGTAAAGTTATTGGGGAAGGTCTTAAACAAGGCAAAGATAGAGATGAGACCTGAATGAAGTGTTGAAAATCCCGGCAGTGGAAGAATACTGATGTCTGAGCATTCTAGCAAAGCCATTGCTAACCAGTCTACCAACCACTGCTGATCTGCTCAGCAGTGACCCTCTCTGGCCCAACCCTGGCTTGAACCCACAGGGTCATTGGGTGGATATACTCTATCAGAGGACAGCTCTTTCAACTTTATCACCACCCTCTATACCTTAGAGAATCTGGAGTGCCTGTGTTAGAGCTGTATGTGAGCCATTCCCTCTACCTAGAACACCTTTCTCCACTCAGATATTTCGTGGCTCCCTCCCTCTCAGCTCCATCGTTGCCTTGTTTAAGGAGAGCACCCCCCCCCAATAACTTCACCTAAAACCAAAACATCCTCCATCCCACATCCTACTTCATCTGCTTTATTTTCTTCATTGCACTAATTTCTGATATGATGGTATACATCTGTTTCCCTTATGTAAGAATGTAAACTCAATGAAGACAAGTAGTTTGTCCTAAGGGCAAATCTTCTCCATTAAAAGATAACATATTAATGAATAGTTCCAAACTCTTGGACTTATCCCAACCAAGTTTGTTTCTTTTTTTTTTTTTAAACATCAGAAATTTATTAGTTGCTCAAAACATTACATTGATCTTGACATATCATATATCATACATTTGTTTCAAATGGGGTATGAATTCTTATTATTCCCACGTGTACAGATTGCATGATTATATACTATATACTTTGATTATATAGCCACGTTTATAATACTGCCATACTAGTGTCTGTTGTATTCTGCTGCCCTTCCTATCCTCTTCCTATCAAGTTTGTTTCTTGCTGGCACTCACACAAGCTCACTCCAATGCTCCATTGCAGCAGGAGCTTCCACCATTACTGCAGCAGTGGGAAGACAATATAGCAGATCTTACACTGATTATCAAAGCTCCTGCTCAGAAGAAATGGATGTAAACTCCATCCACATTTCATTGGCCAAAACAAGTCATATGGCCTCATATGACCAACAGATGCAGAAAAGAACACTGAGCAAAATGCAGCACCTATTCAACCCTCAGCAAAGCAGAAACAGAAGAAAACTTCCTCGGTATGATAAAGGCCATCTACAAAAAACTTAGAACATGAAAGATTGAATGTTTTCCTTCTAGAATCACAAGTAAGGCAAGGAAATTTGCCTTTAACACCTCTATGCAACACTGTACAGGAGGTCCTAGTCAGTGCAATAATGCAAAAAAATAAAAAATAAAAATAAAAAGCATACAAATAGGCTCTGTTTGCTGGGCATTGTGGTGCATGCCTGTAATCCCAGGAACTTGGGAGACTGAGGCAGGAGGATGGCAAGTTTGAGACTAGCCTTGGCAATTTAGGGAGACCCTGTTTCAAAATAAAAGGGCCGGGGATGTGGCTTAATTAAAAAGCACCCAAAGGTCCAAATTTAAGAATAAGGGAAAGGGACTTAAAAATTATTAGTCCATCCAGGTGTGGTGGTGCATTCCTGTAATCCCAGTAATTTAGGGACTGAGGCAGGAAGTTGTTGAGTTCTAGGCAGCCTCCCCAATGTAGTGAGACTCTGTCTCAAAATGAAAAATAAAAAGCCTCTGTAAAGCTCAGTGGAAGAGCACGTTTGGATCAATCTTCTGCACGTAAAAAACATGTTGTTATTCCAAATTTGCATTTAGTCAGGCTCCACACATTACTATGATCATATGAATATCTTTCTCTGACATCTAATCAGAAAGCAAGGTAGATGTATAAACAGAGAAAGAAAAACTAGAAATAATAAGAATTTATATACATTTTTGGGACAAGAGGAAGCCCATGGAGGCAAACATATGAGGGAATAAGAAGCTTATTCCTATATCTTAGCCAGATTGAAGGCCAGGAAATTGCCCAGCTCCGATCAAACAGGTTACAATCAAACCGGAGTGTGGGTTTTGTGGTGGTGTCAGGTTAGGCATACATGTAGATCTCCTCTATGCTCCACAGTGAGTGTTTTAGATCCATGGTGTTTAATACAGGCAGCACTCTTCGTCTGGAATGGACACTTCAAAACCAGTCCCAGCAGTGCAGGTTTCAAGAACACCACAGACTTGAGAGGGGAGCTGGCAAATTAAGCAGTCTGGATATGATGTCCCATATCCAGCCCACGTATGAGCAAGTCCCAGCCTGTCCTGGAGACTCTAAACCCCTACACTACACCATAGGAAAGCCTGGCCAGCTGTTGAGTGATGTACACAAGGGCGTCTGGGGTGATATCATACCCAAAAAATTAGGCATCTCATTGCTGCCACTCACTGTTGGAAGGGTACTGAGTTTAAGCCCACAGCCTGGGCTGAGCTTCCTGGGTGGGTTACCCTAAATGAATGTGTTATGCTACCACTGCCCACCAGGGCTCTACATGAGGACTGAGAGGTGGCTCTAGAACTGCTGGGGATCTGGAGACTTACACTTATTCCCTGCACCTGCTGTGTATCCCAGCTGGTGGAGACTGCAGTTGAGGCAATGCTGCCACTCTGATGGTGGTTCCCAGAACCAGGAAGCAGCCCATATTATGTTCCAAATTTTTTCTAGGAGGCAGGAGGGGACAGTGATAGGGCAGCCTAGGAAGAAGGGGTGGTATCTACAGATTCCTCTGGTGCTGCAGGCTAGGAGGATGATGGCGGAGACACTGTGTGCCAGGTGGGAGGCAGTGCATGGTTCCTAACTGGGATCACTATAAGCAGGGCAGCATTGCAAAGGCAGGTTCTCCATGGAACCCAGGAGGGCTCCCAGATGAGGGCTGAGGTGTGGTTAGTGGGACAAAGGATTGGTTCAAATGGGGGTTGGGGTGGGAGACCTGAGGTGTTGGGGAGCCAGTGGGCTGCCTGTGCTGCCTAGGGCCATAGACCTTGGGGCATGGGCAGGAGCTGTCATTGGAGACAGGTGCAGTTGGAAATATTACTGTCATAGAAGAGGGAGTAGTGTCCATGGCCATGTCCTCAGACAGCACAGTGGAGGGTGAGTCAGGTGAGCAGAGGACTTGGCTGTGTGGGTGGGAGAGACTCTTGTAGCAGTTAAGTTCTGGCCAAGGCTATTGGGGGTGCAGGTGGAAGGGACTTGGAAAGGAATGAAGAGGAGGAGGAGCAGGAAGAGGAGGAAGATGAGAAGCTAGTGGTGAGAAGCAAGTGGAGAAGTAAAAGGAGGAGGAGGAAATAGAGGAGGACCAGAAGGAGGAGGAAGTGGGTCATTAGGAGGTGGAACAGATGGATGAGGAATAAGAGTGAAGGCACATGGGGGTTGGGGATTTCATTCTGCAGGGCTGTAGGGTTGGAGGAGAAAGAGAACAGGATATGAGGTGTGGGAAAGTGAAAAATGGGAGGTTCTACAGCTCTTCTCAGGTGAGGAGGGGCATAAAACAAAGTAGGAGTAACTCCTATATTGGGACTGGGTCTCAAGGGAGAATCAGAGTTAGTGGGATGAAACAGAGGAAGAGAACAAGGGATTCCCCACTACTTGTTACTTAGTGAGGGGAAGGTGGATAAACGGAGAGATTTAGGTGTCCAGCAGGCTGGAATTGCCAGTAATTGCTGGCTGGATAGCTGGGATGTGGGAGGGGTCTGTGCATGCAGTCTGCATGTTAGTAGCCTCACTATGGGCCTCTGATGGGCACAAGAATGGACTGGCAAACTGGTGGTGGAGGCCTCCAGAGCTTCTTTTCTCACTTCCAAGGCCTCCATTTTATCCTCCAACTTCTTTGCACCTGGAATCTCCATCAGCAGGGTGCCTATGTCTTCCTGCAGACACAGGAGAGGCCTCTTAACAGGGGGCGGAAGACCTTGGTGATGACAGGGAGCCACAGTGTCAGGGCCGTAGACATTGGCTTCTTTCTCTTTTGAAACCACCAGTTAGCAGTTCTGGCTGGAGGACAGCTCTTTGATGAATCCCAGAAATGGTTTTGTCCACTCACCCCCTTGCTTGAGTCCTGGGAGCCTGGAGAGCTGGGCAGATGGTGTTTCTCCAGCCTTACTTTGGCCCACTTGTCTGGAAGTGAGGAGCAGCTGGAGTCTGCCTCTGGCAGCACTGCTGCCTCTGCATCAGCCTGAGCCATGGGCAGCCCTCCTGCAGCAGGTCTGCGGGAGCTGCAGATGACAGGTGTCCCACATGGAAGATCTTAGGAAACTCATGGGTCTTCTCATTAAAGGTGTTTCTTTCCCCAGTACAGGACTGAGTTCCAGAGAACTGAGGTCTACCAGGGTCTTCAGAAACTTTACTGATGTTTCTTCCTCTATTCTCAGGGCACCTGGTTCCACGTCCTCCTGTCTGTCTGTTCCTTTGGGAAACTCCTCCTCCTCCCCGTAGACCTCTAATTCTTCAGGCTGCTCTTCAATTGTTAGCTCTGTGTCCTCTGAAAGAGGAATAGGGTGGTGAGTGGGTGTCATGATCTGTACAGCCCAATGGACTTGTTCAACTGCTGAAGGCAGGAGTACTGGTCTGTAGCGAGGAGGACGGACTCTTACTGTTCTGGATGGTCCGAACATCTGCAAGATGGTGTAGGACAGCACTGGATTTATCAGGGAGGCATCAGGAGACTAGGGGCAGGAGCCCCTGAGAGGAGGGCAGCACCTGCAAGAGAAGGCCTGTGAGGCAGCTGATCCAGGCCTGGCAGGATGGAGATCTTGGCAGAAGTACCTGGAGGCAGGTTTAATGGAAGCTGCTGGAGCAGCTCGGTGATCCTGCCACGGAATGGAAGCATTACCGGTCAGGTGTGCCTGATGTACCAAAAGGGCCACTTGTCACAGGCTGCAACCACACTTGCTCTGAAGATCGACCATTCAGATCAGTTGGTGAGGTCCAATTTGACACTAGTGACCAAACCAAAGGAGCTCAGCTGGACACCTGTTCCTCTGGAGACCAAAGGAGCAATATTGAGTTCACCTATTGTGACTTCTGGCTGGAATGCATGACAGAGAAAGGGCTTGGGGACAAGACCTGTTGGTCAGAGGAAGGCCCCCAGGATAGGGAGGAAGGCCCAATGTCCACTGCTAGTCTGAGTGTAGAGCTCCTTGGGACTCTGCAATGCTTCTTTTCCCACCAAATGATTCTCATCTCTTCAGAGTGTTAATTGGGGCTGCTTTCCTATCAGTTATTTGACATTCATACCCCATGACTCCAAATGATACCTGTATGGATTCTCCTTGACATGAGGAGGCCATCTAGATGTATCAATTACCCAATCAAAACTGCCACCAGTTACCCCAGAACAGCTCTACTCATGTTTCCTCAATAATTTCCAGCATGCTACAATTTTAGAAAAGCATTAGAATAATCTGTGGAACAGTCCAGCAGAAATCAGGAACCAGTAATGGTGCCTGACTCTTTGATTTTAGCTTCAGGCAAAATATGTTCATTTTGAATGGGATGAAGTTCCTTTTATTATATATATATATAAATGGGAGGTGCATTTTATATATATATATATATATATATATATATATATATATATATATATATATATATATATATATATATGGGAGGTCCTACAGCTCTTCTCAGGTGAGGAGGGGCATGAAACAAAGTAGGAGTGACTCCTATACACACACACACACACACACACACACACATATCTTTATTTGTGAACCATATTGATGGGATCAATATTCTTGCTGTTGCCTAGGACCACATTTCTCAGAGATCTCAGTCTGTGTTGGGCTGGCTGCTGTGCTGTGGCCCAAGGTGATGCAGAACACCTCATGTTTCAGAGGTCTCAGTCTATGGGAAGCCAGCTCCACTCTGGTCATGAGGTGAGTCTGAACATCATGGAAGAAGGGTGTTTTTGCAGGATGCTTTTAAATTCATGGCTGCTGTGAAGCAGAGAGAAAGGAGGACCAAGTGCCAAAATATAATCTCCAAGGACATGCCCCCAGTGACCTACTTCTTCCAAACATTCTCCAACTTCTCCATTTACCATCCAATACAATAATATTTTCAAATCATTAATCCACCCAATGGATTTGTTCATAGATTATGTCACCAGTCTCATTATGTAATAATTTCACCTCTGAACATTCCTACATTACCTCACTTCAGCTTTTGAGATACACCTAACTCCAAAATTTCACATGCCAAGCATGATCCCCAAAAGGCCATGAACATCTCACCATGGAAACTATGTTCAGTGTATCTCCAGGACACACTGGAGACACAAATCTGAACAGTTCCAGCATTGCCCCAAACTGTAAGTCCAAAGTCTCTTCTGGGACTCAAATTAAATTTATTGTCAACCTTTGTGGAAATAAAAATCAACTCATGTATATCCAATATTCAGTGGCAGAGTTATAAGTATTTCCATTCCAAAGGGAGAAATAGACACATAGAAAGAAGAGATGGCTATCAACCAAGACTGAAATCCAGCTGGGCCAACAAGTCCCCTATCCCCATGCTGAGCATCTGGGCACATATTGTGGACAGTGGGCTCCAAAGGACTTGGGCAGCCTTTTCCCATGTCCTCTCACATAGGCCGGCTCTATCCTCAGTCAGCAACATCCCCTGACATATCATCCACATTACCAGCATCTCTTCATCCCAGGGGTAACTACTGCAGCTTCAGCCTTCTTCGTAGCTGCACATGTGACCCTCTCAGGGCTACCTACATGGATTCTCACTTCATTACACTTTGACCTGCCAGGCCTTCCTTTGCAATCTTGTTGGAAGCCTTCATGACCACCTAATTCCAGCATCCTACATTCCTGCAGAACAAGAACCATGTGGTTGAAGCCAATGTCTGCCACCATCTCACGCAGTAGCCAAACCTCTGAGGACCATGAAAGAGGCAACCTTTGAGTGGCTGTTTGAGCCATGGAGAAAAAACTTCCTGAGATAACGCTAAGTGAAGTCAGCCAATCCCAAAAACACAAATACCAAATGTTTTCTCTTATATAAGGAGGCTGACTCATAGTGGGGTTGGGATGGGGAGCATGGGAGGAATAGATGAATTCTAGATAGGGAAGAGGGGTGGGAGGGAAAGGGAAGGGGCAGAGGATTAGCAAGGATGGTGGAATGTGATGGACATCATTATACAAAGTACATGTATGAAGACTTGAATTGGGTGTCAACATACTTTATATACAAACAGAAATACAAAAATTGTGGTATATATGTGTATTAAGAATTGTAATACAAAAAAAAAAAGAATAGCATTACCTTAGATTAGGTAGAGGGAAGTGAAAGGAGGGGAAGGCAGGGGATGTGGGGATAAGAAAGATAGGAGAATGAAACAGACATTATTATTGTATGTATGTATGTGAGTGTATGACCAATGTGATTCTACAATATGTATACTCAGAAAAGTGAGAAATTATATCCCATCTATGTATTACACATCAAAGTATATAAGTTCATTCTATTGTCATGTATAACTAATTAAAACAAATAAAAATTTTTAAAAAAAGAAAAGAAAAAACTTCCTGGTAGTTTCTCTTCATAAGTTTCTCTTGTGATCATGATTTCTGTATGATCTTGCCAATTCCTGAAATGGCCTTAAGCTACCTCTCTACTGTGTCTGTGTAATTTCTTTAGAGTCTCTTTCATCACTATAATGTGTTAACAACTACAACTTCCTGAGGCTCAGCATTACTCCACCTTTTATAACCAAAATGCAAGTTTACACTCTTCCTTCTGCTCCACAGTATCACAAAAAACATGAATAAAATTTGCTAGCAACATCCATATCACTGCTTGAATGCTGTACTTCTTTGAAATTTCCTCCAGCAGATTAATGAGTATATTACCTCTAAATTTAGCCACATAAATTTGACAGGACATGTGCACAATGTATACAATATGTTTGCCAAAATGTGACATGTCTTCTAGTTCCTTTTCCAACAGAATCCTCCTGTGCAACCCCATGAGCAGTCTTTCCTATCAACAGTGCTATAAGCATTTTGGTCTTCAGAGATTGCACCAGAATCACATGATAAGCTTCACTTACAATGTTCAAAGCTTTTCCAGCTTATATCTCTAAGCTATTCAAAATTCTATCCCAATTACCATAAGTCTCCACAAGTTCCTGAACCACATAGTCTGACAAGTCACTGCAAGCCACTCACCTGTTGGCACCTATTTCTGTTCTAGTCTTTTTTTTTTTTTTTTTTTTTTTGTCTCTATGATCAAAGAGATGTCAAGAATAATTAGAGGAGGAAAGTTTATTTCCCATGGCTTCAGAGGTAGTCCATAGTCAGCTGAGTTCATAATTCTGGGCCCACAATGAGGCAAAACATCATGTCAGAGGAGTGTGGTGGAAGAAAGCAGCTGAGGCATGACCACTGTGAAACAGAGAAGGAGCGAGCAACTCACCAGGCACTAAATGTAAACCTCCAAGGCATGTTCACATGGAACTACTACTTCCTGCTTACACTTATCTCCCTTTTAATCATATTAATGCATTAAGGAACAACTTCATTTAGGGCTCCTCTAACCCTATCATTTCACCTCAAAACTTTCTTGCATTGTCTCACACAGGAGCTTCTGGGGGATACCACATATCAAAAACTGTAACACCTTATAGTGTCCCATTCAAATATGATTTGTCCTGTGATGCAAAGACTCCATTGAAACCATGCTGAGAGCAATGAGAATGGTCCCTTGAGTGAAACTATAGGAGGACAGACTAATGGAAAGTTTTGGAATAAAATGTTTCATTTCACAACTGTTGGTTTGGTTTTGCTTTTTGCACAGTGTGAATGTGCCTGAGGAACTTTGATACAAAACAGTTGTGCTAAATAGAGTCGTAAACCTATAACCAAGGTTCATACCAATAAAAAGCAGGTAGGGTACAACTTTATCTGAACATCAACCCTAACACATTGAGAAGCTGTCCGAAAGTGAAAAATATGAAAGTGCAGATGAATTGGGAGTGGTTCAGATGAGAAGTAGTGGTAAAGCAAAATAAAACCATTCCATGAGTACCTTCAACTCTTGTCACTGTCCAAAGATCCCCGTGATTGTTGCATCTGTTAGTTCTTCACATATGACACACCACATTAAAAAAAAAAAAAAAAAAAAAAAGATAAAACAATGGTGGACCAACTCTGTGCATAAATTCTGAGGATCATGAATTGTGCTGCTCAGCCTGATGATCCGTGCTGCTCTGCCTGTAACATACAATAGCACCCAACTCTGGATGTCTTGTACAGAGTTTGCCCAGCATCGTAGGTGCTAGAAACCTTGACTCCTCCATGGCAGAGTTGGCAGGATGGGTAGCATGGATCTGCAGTGCACAGCAGCTCTAATTCACAACTGAGCAGTGACTGTCAGTTGACCTCTGAGGACGACTGGGTTCAGTACCTTCAGTTTTCATCATTGTCCTCAGTGTACTTTGCTGCAACTTGAAGGTGAAGCCCATTCATCCAAAGGGTGACCTCATTTGAAAACAATGATGGCACTGTCACTAAGTTTACAGAAGCAACTGTTGTAGAAATTTAAAATAATTACAGGGAGAAACCAGAAGAATTCCTATGACTACTTAACAATTGAAATATTTTAACTGCTTAAAAAAATAAGTAAAGGAGAAATATTTTCCTATGAGAGTACTAAATTTCAGGAATTAGGATAGAGATTCTAAGCGGTGTATTCCATCAAGTAAGAGAACATCTGGCCTGCCAATGGCATTGTAGGAAAGCTTTGTCCAACTGACATGTTTTGTCTTTCAAAATTAATGCTTAATGGTAGATGTCATCCAACTTTGTGACATGGAACTAACTCGTGCACCTGTGCTTGATAGAACAAAAGTCAGAACAAGGTTGTGTGGAAATCCAGTCTGGCTCTTGAATGTTCAGTCACCTTCTTGGTCGTGGTAATGAAGGCTGTCCCAAGGGTTGGATCAGAAAACTCCAAACCCACCCTCCATTCCCTGAGCAGAGATGGTCTTTGTTTACTGAACAAGAAGAAAGCAGCTGAGATGGAGAGATTGCCTGGTCTTACTAACAGCAGTCTAGAAGGTGACTAGTGTTGCAGTAATTCACTTGCAGGTCAGCATGAGAAAAGAAAGAAGAAGCAGAGCAAGCAAAGCAGCAGCAGAAAAAAAGTCCTTTATTGTGTACAAGCAATCTTTTTATAGTATTGTGAACAAAGAAGGCAGCCTTCCAACATCAATAAATCAGGTCTTTCAGCTAATTAAACATAGCATACAGAAGTTTTACTTTCTAATCCAAAGTGACCTGTTTCTCATGGTTAATCTACTCTCGGCCCGGAGTATGCTGAGCTCTGCTATTTGTTAAGAACAGATAATAAAATTTTTCTCAGCGCCCTCCTAGCCCACTTGGCAGAACATCCCGTTTGCAGGCAAGTCCTCCCAAGGACAGCAGACACCTCGTTTTCAAGCATGTCCGCTGTTACCTATCTATACCTTGACAGAATATCCCCTTTGTAGGCAGACTCCATCAAGGACAGTAATAGTAACACAGTCACATCTGATTCTCTACAGCTAGCACCACCACGAGAGTAAAATGCAGCCATGTTGTGTCCTCGTGTTCTCATTCACAGAAACCACACAGGGCGGCACATATATCTGGCTTATTTAGTTCTTGATCTCAGATGGAGAGAGATTCTCTTTCACAGCAGTCAGCCACTGCAGGACTTGGGTGGTCTCCTTATAGAACACTTCTCCACCTTGAATCCTTTGTTACTTTGGGGAAGTTTGAGTTCCCTGATGGGCAGTCCAGGTGGTGGGTTCATTCCTGTGGCAAAGGAGGTGGGGCCTGCAAATGAGAAGTAGAAAAATCAGAGTAAGAAAGACACTTCCAGGGAAAAGAACATTTGGTTCATAATATTCTCTACTGGTGCTTCCATCTTTCCCTCTGTCAGAGCTAGATGCTCAGGTATATTTATTCATAGTTCAAAGCTAGTTGAGGGCAAGTATCAACAAATATTCAACAAGCCTTAGCCTAATTCACTAATGGTTAGCTGCGTCAAGAACCTCATTCCCTTGGTGCTGCACTGCTCTGCTTTCAACCTGTGATGGGCTGAGTTCTCTGCTGCTTGGTAGTGACCCTGAATACTGATCCTCCTCCCAAGGACAACTGCTATATTTGATGACAAACAACCCACCTCAGGATCACAAGGCCACACCCAATGTGACTACTCATGTCCCACATGTTAGAAAGGTCTTCCTCCTATTGAGATTAAATTTGATGTTTTTGAGAAATAGAAAGCTGCTCTACTCCAGCATCTTTAATATAGAGAATGTGAAGCAAAGCAAAGCATAGTGTACAGAGTCATGGAAACGGGCACCTCAGGGTTCTCATGAGGACACACATCATGAAACATTTTCATGGTCAAAGTCATGGTGCTATCAAACTCTTGACAACTTACATAACTTCATTGCTGCCCTGTTTCTGGCCTGGTCACATTTCCTCCTGTAAAGCCCAATTCTGCTTTCTATGTAAACACAATGTGCATTCATTCTTACATCAGTTCCAATCCACTGTTATTTAGTCTTTATAGTAATTTTAGATATTTTTTACTCTGCAGGATTTTCAAACTTTAGAAATACTGTTAAGAGAATTCCATATAGGAATTTTTCCTAATTGATCTAACCAATCTCGTTGAACTAATCTTGTTAAGCAAACAGCATTTAAATATTTTAACATATCATTAATGAGGGAGACAGGTCTATACTATAATAGTTGAAATATTCATCTATACATGTGAAATATTGAAGTGTGTTTGCAAATGAATGCCAAACTTTTCTTCCAAGTGGGGGAGGGAAGACCACCGAAATTGCCTGGACGAACTTTATTTCCTGCCTCTCCATGAGAGTTATCTGGAATGTCTAGGAGGAGTCACAGACTTTTCACATTTTGCCACATGTACTTTATCTTGCCTCTTTCCCTAATTCAACCTTTCTGAACAGTTTGAGAAGAGTATTTGTGTCTCACACCCCTGGACACTTAATGCCTTTACTCTGCTGTGAATTGTCCAGGATAGCAATTCTCTCCCATAACCCTGAAAAATTCCTACATTCAGGAAACTAACATTGACACAATACATTCCTCCAGTCTACAGCCCAATTTGTTATTTGTCCTGTTGTCATCCTCCATGCTTGATTTAAGTCCAGGCTCCCAAAGTTCATACACTTATCACATCTCTTTAGTCTCCTTTATAGTTTTAGAAAATTTTCAAATTTGCCTACTTCTGAAATTTAGAGACAAAGACTGTGGCATTTCTGGTGTGTGTGTGTGTGTGCGCATATACACACATATGCTACTTCATTGGTGATTATGTCTTCAGCTATTATGTCAAAAGCCAACATTTGCAAAGCACATTTTACCTCAAAAGTAGCATTGGGAAGAAATAGCAAGCAGAAATCAAACCCCAAATATGTGGCACCAGGCCTACAATATAGAAATAGCTGTCGACGTGTCTGCCATGCTTACCAAATTGAGTCAGTCTAAGAACTTGGCAGGCAGGAGGTGACTAGAACATGACAGCCTTCGAAGGAGGGGTCGTATCCATGGGCTCCTCACTGGCAGCCTGGGAGGTTGGTGGTGCAGAGGCCTTCTGTGCCAGGGTGGAGGCCGGTGAGTGGACCTTCACTGGCAGCATGGTAACCATGGGGGCATTGGGAAGAGAGACTCTTTGCTGTCCAGCAGGGTTCCCTGATGCAGGCTGAGGGGTGGCTGGTGGGACAATGGAATGGGACAGATTGGGGTTGGGTTGGGAGAACTGAAGGGTTGGGGGGCCGGGGAAGACTGGTCTCTTTGCTGGCTGCCTGTGCTGCCTATGGCCATGGACACTGCGGTGTGGGCCAGAGCTGTCACTGGACGCAGAAGATGGGAAAATGACCGCCATGGAAGGGGGGGTAGTGTCCATGGCCGCGTCCTCAGGCAGCACAGCAGGATGCTGGGAAAGGTGAGCCGATGACATGGCTATGAGGGTTGGAGGGACGGAATGCTGGCCCTGGGTATTGGGGTTGCAGGTGGAAGGGACAGGAGTGGGTCTTGGGAAAGAATGAGGAGGAGGAGGAAGAGGAGCAGCAAGAGGAGCAGCCAAAGGAGAGGGAACATTTGGAGGAGGAAGAGGAGGAGGAGCAGGAAAAGGAGTTGGAGGAGGAGGAATGGGAGGAGGAGGAAGAGGAAATGGAGAAGGGGGAGGAGGAAAAGGAGGAGGAAAAGGAAAAGGAGGAGGAGGAAGAAGAGGAGGAGGAGGAATAGGAGGAGGAGAAGGAGGAAGACGAGGAGGAGGAGGAAGAGGAAATGGAGAAGGATTAGGAGGAAAAGGAGGCAGAGGAAAAGCAGGAGATAGATGAGGAGGAGGAGGAGGGGGAGGAGGAGGAGGAGGAAAAGAAGAAGGAAGGGGAGGAGGTGGTTGTGGTGGAGGAGGAGGAGGAGGGGGTGGAGGAGGATTTGGAGGAGGAGGAAGATAAAAAGGAGGAGGAGGATCAACACACATGGGGGTTGGGGATTCCGTTCTGGAAGAGGTAGGATTGGAGGGGAAAGGGACCTGGGTAAGAGGTGTGGGAAGGTGAAACACATTAGGGGTAACTCCAACATGGGGACTGGGGCTGAAGGGAGAAGGAGGTTTCCTGGGAAGAGGCAGAGGAATATTAGATGAGGGGGAAGGTGGAGGGATGAATAGGTTCAGGGGCCCAGCAGGCTGGAATTCCATCTGCCTGCTGGCAAGGTTGGTTGGGATGGGGGAGGGGTCAGTGGGTGGGGGGAGGGGGCCTGCATTCCAGGGAGGGCCTGCAGGTGGGGAGGATGAATGGACAGTGGTGGTGCAGTCCTCCAGAGCCTCTCTTCTGCCCTGGGCGACCTCTGCCTCAGGTTCCACGTTGTTACTTCTGGCACTCTGAACCCTCCTCAGGGTGCCTTTTGTACATAAAAGTGGCCGCTTTGCAGGTGGGGGCAGCCCATCCTGATGCCAGGAAATCAGTGATGGCAGGGCCACTGGCATGAGCCATTTCCTTTTATTTGGCCTCCTGGAAGCAGCAGCTAGTGAGGGCCAACTCTGGGATAGAACACAGGTCGGCTTTAGGCCCTGCTCTCCCTGGATGGCATCTTGGGAGGCTGGAGAGACAGGAAGATCCAGTTCACCTACATGCTCCTGGGACCACTTGTGGAGCATTGAGTGGCCCTGGGCTTGAAGCAGGAGGAGCACTCCCTGAGCAGGGCCATGGGAGCTACAGGTGGCGGGGCTCCCATGTGACAGCTTCTTGAGAGAAACCTGGGCCCTCTCTGGAACACTCTTTCCCTCCAGGGCACTGAGGTCTCCCCGAGTGTCCTCCTCCTCCTTCTCCTCCTCCTCCTCCTTCTCGTCCTTCTCCTCCTCCAGCTTTTCTTCTTTCTCCTCCTCCTTCTTCTCCTCCTCCCCCTCCCCCTCCCCCTCCTCCTCCTTCTCCTCCTCCTCCTCCTCCTCCTCCTCCTTCTCCTCCTCCTCCTTCTCCTCCTCCTCCTGTTGGTGGATCTTGCTTTTTTCTCGCTGTTCCTGGGCCCTGAGCTCAGCTTCCTTAGACGCACCAACAGGGCAGCGAGCAGGTGTCATGGGCCCCTCAGCTTGGTGGATGAGCTGAGGAACTGAAGGCAGGAGGAGTGGCCTGCGCCCAGGAGGGGGCACCCTTACTGCTGTCAAGGGTCCCAACATGCGCGAGTTCTTCCGCGATAGCACTGGCTTTTGGGGGAACGGCCCCCAGGCCACCGGCAGCGGGATCCTCCGACAGAGGAGCGGGTCTCTGTCCCTGCCAGCAGCAGGAGGCCCCCGAGGTCTGGGATCCTGGAGGGAACGCCTGCTGACAGGGCTGAGGGGAGAGGCAGGTGCAGCGGGGTGGTCCCTGTGAAGAGAGGGAGTCTCCTGGTGGAGGCGGAGGGGAGTGTGAAGGCCCAAGAGGGCCCTGCGGAGCGGCCTGCGACCGCACTTGGTCAGAAGACTGCCCATGGAGGGCACCTGCGGCTCGTCACTACGCAGAAGTCCCACACTAGTCCAATGCTAGTCAGCACAGAGCAGCTTGGCTGAGAAGCCAGCTCCTCCTTCCACCAAAGGCTGAACTGGAGTTTAGCCCTTGTGACGTGTGGCTGGAACGCTTGACGCAGAAAGGACTTGAGCCAAGACGGTTGGTCAAAGGAAGGCTCCAGGGTGAAGAGACCCCCACCCCCACTTGGTCTGAGCTCAGGCTCCTCCTGACTCTGCGCTGCTTCTTCTCCCACACCCACCACACAGTTATTCTCACCCTCCAGAGGGTCATTCTGAGGCTGCTTTCCTTTGGGTTACTTAGGCAGTCATCCCACTTGGCTCCAAAAATATCTCCACGGTTCTACTGGGCATGACTGTAGCCATCCAGAGTCAAACCACCATCAGTGCCTTCAGATAACTACAGCTATAGTTCCCACCATACTATCAATTTAGAAAACCATTACAGTTGTCCCTGGAACTGTCCCACAGGATCCTTGAGCTAGTAATGGTGCCTGACTGTGATGTTACTTCAGGTAAAATATGTAGTTTATTTGGGAGGAGTTCCCTTTCATCCTGACCAAAGCACATACACATCCTTCTCTCTACACCATATTGAAGGTGTGCAGTGTTCTTCCTGTTCCCTAGCGTTGCATTTTCCAGAGATCTCAGTCCATGTTTGGCTGACTACATTGCTCTGGGGCTAAGGTGATGCAGAACGTTTCATGTCTCAGAGTTGTTAGTCCATGGACAGCCAGCTCCATTGCCCTGAGCCAGAGGTGAAGCAGAACATTAGGGCACAAAGACATTTTGAAGGGCAGCTGCTCACCTCAAGGCAGCCACAAAGCAGAGAATAAGAAAGAGCAAATGGCAAGATTTATCTCCAGGGGTTTGCTACTAGTGGCCTAGTTTTCTACTTGTGGAACCAGCTTTACTGCAACTTCTCTGGCCAAATTCAAGTTTACCCTCTGCTACCTGCTACTCATTTTCACAGAAATCTGGATAAATGCTGCTAGCAATATCCATACCACTGGATGAAATTGAAATATTCATGCTGCATTGAAATGTTTTCCACTAGAATATTTAAGACATCACCTCTAAATTCAGCCACACAGTGTCAGGACATGTGTAAAATGTAAAATGACAATGAATTTGCTAGAATGTAACATGAATGCCCTCTAGTCCCACTTCCAATAGAGTACTCCTTCTCTTCAGCAACCTCATGAGCACAGTCTTTAGTATTGACCGTCCTTTTGCATTCTGGCCTTCTCAGCCTCCACCAAAATCACACCTAAAGCTCTGCTTACCATGGTGAAAGCTTTTCCAGATGGCATCTCTCAACTTTTGAAAATTCTACCCCAAATTCCAAAAGGACCTAGACATTACTAAACCACATGGTCAGATTAGTCACAGTAAGGAACTCATCTCTTGGTAACCATTTCTAGTCTAGTTAACTTTTTTGCCACTATGATCAAAAGACAACACAATTCCTCGTACGCTCATTGGGACATTCTGACACCACTGTTCCATGTACTACCCATCTTGTGCTCCAGAATAGGCCCCAGTAAAGCCTCTTGCATATGAATTTTAAAATTTTTTAAAGTTATACATAACAGTAGAATGCATTTTGATACCTTATAGGTACATGGAGTATAACTTCCCACATTTTGGTTGTACATGATATGGATTTACACTGGTCATGTATTCATATATGAACATAGGAAAATTATGTCTGTTTCATTCTATTTTTCCTTTTCTCATCCTTTTCCACTTTTCTCATCCCTTCTCCCTCCCCTTCATTCCTCTTTGTCTAATCCAATAAACTTCTATTCCCCTTCCCCTTATTGTGTGTTAGCATCTGCATATCCAAGAACATCTACCTTTGGTTTTTTGGAATTGGTTTATTTCATTTAGCATGATAGTCTCCAGTTCCATCCATTTACCAGCAAATGTCATGATTTTATTCTTTATGGTTGAGTAATATTCCATTGTGTAAATATACCCCATTTTCTTTATCCATTCATCTGTTGAAGGGCACCTATGTTGCTTCCATAGCTTAGCTATTGTGAATTGAGTTCTGAAAATATTGATATGGCTGCATCACTATGGTATGACGATTTTAAGTATTTGGGGTATATGTCAAGGAGTGGGATAACTAGGTCTACTGGTGATTCCATTCCAAGTTCTCTGAGGAATCTCTGTACTGCTTTCCAGAGTGATTCTACCAATTTGCATTCTCACCAGCAATGTATAAGTGTACCTTTTCTCCCAACATCCTTGCCAATATTTACTGTTCTTTACATTCTTGATAATTGCCATCATGACTAGAGTGAGATGAAATCTCAGTGTAGTTTTAATTTGAATTTCTCTAATTGCTAGAGATATTGAACACTTTTTCACATATTTGTTGAATGATCATATTTCTTCTGGGAAGTATCTGATTGGGTTATTTGGGGTTTTTTTGGGGGGGGGGCTGTTTTTTTTAGTTCTTTCTATATTCTGGAGATTAATGTTCTATCTTGCCGATGGTTTACTTATTTGTTCCTCATTTCTGTCTTGGATAGAGTGGGCTGAGCTGGTTTCACCAAGAGATGCTGGGCTACAGGACATCTCAGGGTCAACTCCAGAACTCCTGTGTGATCCTGCCCCCAATGGAATGCACTTCAGAAGTTCACACTGCTCCACTGGAGGTTTTCAGCTGCTGCAGAGGAGAAGACCAGACTCTCCACTGCAGGCTGATCCTCAAGTCTGCAAAGAGATTGTGCAAGTAGGGATCCCAGATTTCCATTTCAGCTTTAGAGCTGGCCTATTGGAAGAATCCATATGACAAAGTGACAGAAACAATCACAGGACAGACAGGTACCTCTAGGAAGGTAGCATCCCCACCCAAAAGTTCTAGATCCTGAAATCACAAGATTCTTCTACTGACACATAGAGGAGGAGACCTTCTCATACCCCCACCACACCCAAAACTTGGACTTCATGTCACTGATCAAGACTTAGAGCTGCATAAGGAAGCAGGCCTCCAGCACACCAAGGGTCCTGAGCGCTACCCAAGTCTCTAGAATTAAAGTGATGGGCAACCTTCCTGCTCCCTACTGCTGCCATAGGGATGGCTGGGGGATGGACCCTAGTGCCCTCATGGGCCAGGCTCTGCCAGGCTCCACCCCAGTCTGGTGGGTGCTCTGCTGTGTGTCTGCCAACCTGTCTGGGAGGCCAGCTGGCCGCCAGGTGGACAGCAGACTGGGCCTGCACAGCCACTCCAGAAGCTCTGAGGTCCAGGCCAGAGGAGTTCAGAGGCTTCCATGCTGCAGCTGGCCTGCAACAGAGCCTAGGCAAGAAGGTAGGGACACCATGTTCTCCCTCAAGTCACCCAGACCCACCTCCAGGGCCTACCTCCTGCCGCCGCCACAGACTGAATACAAGATCAATTCGGAACCAAAGATTAAAAAACTGGAGCCAGAACTTTTGCCAGGAGAAATTGTTTTAAATAAAGTCAGCTTTTATAAGAAAATGCATTGCAACATACACAAGTCAGTATAATTTGTGGGGAAAGCTGATATGCAGTAACTTCAAAATCTCCTTTATTATGGATGACCCAATAGCATTATAGAAATTGCATTATAGAAAACTTCTTCTTGGAGAACATGATGACCCTTTAACATGTATTGAACAAAATATCACAATAAATGACCATAAGAGGTAGCAGAAAGTCCCAGGTCCCAACAAGAAATCAAAACAGGGTTTATTGTAAAGATTTCAGAATTGTTAGATTTTTGCTTTGATGAATTAGGTCCTGAAAGTGCCCAAAAGGTGTGCCTTGCAATAGCTCATGATTCTTCCCAGCCAACAGACCTTCAACTACTCTTTGCATTTGAATAAGTTGGGCGAAAAATACCACAATTCAGCTAACAAATTAAAGGAATACCCTCAATAGGTGGAGGAGGAGGAGGTAGTGGAGCTAGTGGTGGCAGCAGCCAGAGAACCCCACTACTTGAAACTTACTCACATTGGGACAGAGAAATCAAGAGGACTGGTGCTCTCAGGTGGAGAGTCTGTTCTGGTGAATGAGGGTTACAGGAGATCGACTTGCCTTCCAGAGTGCTTTGTAGTGCCAAGTTCTTTAGCAGACCAACATCTGAAAATCTTTTCGCATTCTTTTGTTGGAAGAAGCATGTCACTCTGCTATTAAAGCCACTCAATGGCAGTGCTCTTGTGTGAATAGCCCTCATTAAAGATGTGTTGCAGCAGAGAAAACTGACCAGAGGATTTGTTATGCAATAACTAAAACTCATCCACAGAGAAGTTATGTTTACAACTCAGGTTTGGATAAGATCTTGCCTAATGTTCAAGAAATACAGGCGACATTTGTAAAACTTAAGCAACTATGCATTCATGAACCTTTTGAAGAAATGTAGAGAAATGGATATCTTCACTAGAAAATATTCTGTGGTTAGAATATGTCAGGGCTTTTCTTAAATATTTAGCAGAACTTGTGTACATGCTAGAAAGCAAACATCTCTCTATAATACTACAAGAGGAGGAGGGAAGAGACTTAAGTTGTCTTATAGCTTCTCATGTTCAAGTGATGCTGAATCCATATTTTAGGATAATTACTGGATTTCACGGTCTGCTACAGAAGGAGTGGCCCATGGCAGGATTTCAGTTCCTAAACAGATGCAACCATTTGAGGAGATCAGATCCCTTATTTTTGCTGTTCTTGAATGCCATGTGGCAACTGTTAGAACAGTACCCAGCAGCCTTTGAGTTTTCTGAGACTTACTTAGCAGTGCTTTGTGACAGAATCCAGTTCTCACTGTTCAGCACCTTCCTGTTCCACTTTCCTCATCAACAGGTGAAGCAAAGCACAGAATTTGTTATAAGCAAAAATATCCAATTGGGTGATGAAAAAGGCTTAAAATTCCCTTCAGTTTGGTCTCCTCAGTTCACAGCAAAGGACCGCACACTTTCCCACAACCCCTTCTACAATGGAAAGAGCATGCCTTGCATACAGAATGGCTCTATCAAGTCTTTTAAACAAATGAAGAAAAGCTATAGCTCCACACTAAGAGGAATGCCATCTTCCATTAAGAATGGAATCATCAGTGACCAAGAATTAGTGCCCAGGAGAATTAACTCATTAACTAAAGCCACTTAAGCACACCGACAGCCAGAACAGTGATATGGAGCAATATTTTAGAGAGTGGTTTTCCAAACCAGCTGACCTGCACAGGGTTATTCTGTCACGTCTCTGGAACCTACAAAAACCTGTGGAAACTGTGCTACTTCTGCTGGATCCCTGAGGCTCAGAACAATCTTGGGGGGTCCATCACTGCCTTTCACAAGCTCTCCCTTCTGGCTCATGAAGTGGATGTGCTCAGTAGAATACAGCAGTGCAGCCCCTGGGAAGCCTTCTATGCAGAGCTGGACATACTTCAGAGCTAGTGGCCCTCATGACACCTAAGGGACATCAGAGTTTCTCTCCTCTTCCTTCCCATGTTTTCCTGCAGAAAATCTGTGCAGATGAGGTATTTTAGGAACACCAGTAAGCAAACTGTAAAGCCAGGCCAAAATGGGGTTCTCTACCAAGACACTTGCAAATGAAGACTAAAATGTAGTATTTTCTGAACATTTTGAGGCAAGCTCTAAAATTTTCCCTCTGAATCAAAATTGTTAACCTAGGCATTTAAAAACTCTGATAACTTTATATGTAAGAATAATGGATGAAATTTGCTCTAATATTTAAAAATATGTTGAACCATTCTCCCTTCACAGTTATTGTAAGAGAAATATAATTTTATTTTTTATGTTCTCTTTCTATCATTATAGTTCTGGCTCATTTTAGGTAATGTGCAGACAAAGCTTCTCCGTTCTTATAACTATGATCAAACTAATCAGGTTTTCTTTACTATATTTATTTTGTCTGCATCCATTTTTCCTATCTACTAAAGCCTACCTGAAACTGATCAGATTAGCAACTTAAAGAAGTAGAGGTCAGGAAAGTTAAGAAATTAGTATTTAGTATATTTCCAGGAACATCCAGTAAAACCCACAAACAAAATTCAGGTATTCCTGTATTTTTTTTTTTTTTTTGGTCACATTCTGTTTCTCTAATTGAGCTTACATGAGCTCAATTCATTCATTGTTTTGAGGCTAAATTTATTATTTTAGATCACCTTGTTTGGTCCTTAGACGACTGTGTTTCAAAATCATGAGTTTGCTTTTAACTCCACAAGACTAACTTTAAAATGATGTGCACTGTAACCTTAAAGTATCACTATAGATAATAAAACTGAGAGGTGCCTTTGATTTAAGATATGAATAACAGAGAAAAATCTCATTCACTTTTTTAAATTAGGGGGTTAAAATACCACTGCATACTGAACATAGGTTTTTCATATTAAGCTCCATAACAGTAGCTAGGAGTTCTCAAAGCCATATTTCTGTCCTTTTGAAAATCACTGAGGACACAGCAACTGTGGGGTGCTGATCCTGAGAAGTTCCACAGGCCTCCAGCCCTATCTCTGGCAGGCTGGTGCCTAGACGGGAGAGCGCTGTCTGCATAGACCACAGGGCCTGTTGGAGGCATCCCAGCCTCCCTGTCAGCATTCCGGGCCTGGTGAAGTGTGGCTGGCAGACACTCCATGGAAATAACTAGTGAGGTTGCGAGTCAGGGCACCTGCACAGGAGTTCTTCTCCTAAAGTTCTTAATGCTTAGGAGAAAGAAAAGTGTACTTCTCTCAAAATACTGCTGTTCTAACAAATAAAAAAGCACTCCCTCACAGCCCTTCCTAACTTCTGACAGCAATATTAAGAGAAGACCAATAAGTTTGAAAAGGTGTTTTCCTGATCTGAAACTCCCTCGTTTTCAAACTATGACAAGAATCTAGCCAGCTTTGCAAGATCCAAGCTTTAAGCTCCTTATAGTGGTGGCATTGGTAGTGACATTTGGCGCCATTCCCCCCACACATAATCACCACACCCCCACTATTTAAAGGATACACATATTAAAATCTCACTATGTTAGAATCCTTAAACTGCCATCATAAGATTTTGTAAATTTTTGTAGTAAAGCATCTAGTTAGCTTATTTCCTTTCCTAAAACAATTTTTTTTCTTTTTCAGGATATTTTTATCTGTATGTAAACTAAATAGCTATTTCTAATTTAATTGTTTGCCTATTAAATATTGTTTGATAATGTTTCTGAATTTAATAGGACAAAAGCTTTTAAAAATGACTTAGAAAATTCATCATTTTGCAGATTAACCCTACGTTTTTAAAGCTAATTTGTTGCCTAGAAAACAAGGGCTATTTTCAAAATATACAAATAGTATTATTGTCATTAAACTCTTTATAGCCTTTGAATAGAAACCAGTCCTAACCCCCTTAAAACACCACAGCATTTTCTGCCATTGAAATTTTAATAATTTCCCCTTTGCCACTAAGCTGATTTTTTACCATTACAAATTGTTCTAAATTTATTTTTTTGGATTGATCATCTATTTCTGTATAATTTTCTTTCCTCATACATTTATTTCATTTCCCTTAGGTTTTGTTTTTTGTAAATTTATAAGTTTAAAAATATTAGATACTACTAATAATGTCTCAAAATAGAAAAATGCGTATTTTGTAGGATAATCAAATGTAGTAAAATATGGGTTTTTGTTTTATTTTTACTGAGTAGTTGTTATCATCATGATTATTGTGCCACAGTTCATTGTGCATATTATGAAAACCACCTATTAACAGCCTTAAGTCTGGGTCATTATAACGCTGCTTGGCATCTTTGCCAACTAAAATGACACTGTGGTGACAGAAGTAGCAAGCACGGCTGCATGCAGTGTACCAAAGGGAGCCAACACCCCTAGTCTCCATGGCCCTGTAGAGCCTGTGCTGTCGGAATTCTGGCAAAGGACAGTTGGGATGGACTTCCTAGTGTTGGACTTCAAGACGTACTGGGTCTTACTGTTTTATGATAGGAACCAATTTTAAAATGAAAATTGTCTAACATTATTTAAGGAAAGGATACTAATTTGTACTAACAGGATGAAAACGGCTCAACGTTTCCTTTAACAATGTCTGCTTGCTGCAGTTAAAACTCGACTTAGAAAACAAAAACCTTTGTGCCTAAGACTGATGAATTGAAGACGCCCCTCCTATACTGATTGGATCCTGTGTTAATGTCATTCCTCTGAGCCCTCACTCTATCTCTTTCCATAGAAGAGGAAGAAAGCAAAAATGAAAGTTCTGTTTCATCTCCTGGAAGACTGGAACCCAAAGGCTCTAACTAAACATGTCTTCAATTTCCTCACATGTTCATGTGAAGAAAAAAAAACACAAATTAGCCATTGAGTACAGCTGGAAACCACAAAATTTAGAGAATAAAATATTATTTTTATTCCTTGATATCCTTTTCTCTTTCCTGACACAATCAGAGGAATGCACAGAAGCAGCCAAACCTGGTCTGCACATTTATTCCTCTTTTCAGAGTATCCCAGACAAATGCGCCTCAATAGGAACTGACATTTCAAGAGAATGAGTTAATTCATATATGAATCATTTATTTTTTTCCTGCAATATGTAATTCATTATATTCTTTCAATGCAAAATATCCAGAGTGTCAGATGTCACACTCTGGGCTGGGCATCTTGGGCTCATTGGGAAGATGAAAGTTTCCCTACGCGTGTTTCTGACCTGAACATCTGTGTCCAGAAAAGCAGGTGTGGAAAAATGTCCATCTGGAGCTGTTCTGCTGAAATACACTAAGTGAGAAGGACTCCAAGGTTCTGTCTCTGTTCAGGCTGCAGAGCTGAGCAGAAAGGGGATGCGAGTGCCTTTCTCAGGTAATTGGGTCTGCCAACCAGCAAGTGGCACTAGACATCCCAGTACCTGCTGGGTTTGGGGTCTTTCTGATAGACTCATCCATGCTTCTTCTTGGGGACTCTCCCCCATTAGCAATATAGATACTGTCCAAGTTGAGAAACTCAGGCTCTTAGCACACCCTAGCATCACTTCTACACACCATCCATGGATCCCATGTATCTCAAGTTCAGGAAGTAGGGGTTTCTGTCAAAAAGCAAACTTAGATGACCACAAGGTCTCCTGTAACCATATGTACCATTCTTGCCTCCCTCCCCCATGCACACAAACACATGCTTCTCAACTTGGTCTTTAGGTATAACTGACAAGCCAT
Organism: Callospermophilus lateralis; assembly: GCF_048772815.1. Lineage (NCBI taxonomy): Eukaryota > Metazoa > Chordata > Mammalia > Rodentia > Sciuridae > Callospermophilus > Callospermophilus lateralis. The sequence continues at coordinate 47,672,326 of NC_135308.1, forward strand.
CATTGCATATGTTTAAGGTGTACTACTTGATGTTTTATATATGGATACATTGTGAAATGATTACCAGCAATGTATTATCATGCTCATCATCTCATGCATTTATGATTTTTTCTAGAGGGTTGGAATTAAGAAACTTAAGATCTTCCCTCTGTGCACATTTTAAGAATATGATGCAGACATGTTGCCCAGAGTCACCATGCTGCACACTAGATACGTAGAACTTATTCAACTCACAGAACTAAAAGCCCACACCCACTGAAAAATTACACCTTGATTTCCCCCACAGCAACAAACACAGCTATAGCCTGCCTGTGGCCACCACCACCAAGGACACTTGAATGCCTTCCCCTAGGAACCACTGTGTGATGATGTCATGATCTTCAAGGGGTAAACATATTCCTCAGTTCCAGGGTACTCTTGGCCATGCATTTATGAGTATATGAATGGCAGTGGGCATTTCTGCAAGGAAAATCATAACGTATGCGTAGATAAGTGAACTGTAAAATGCATTTTGACTCCACCAGGATGTCCCCTGAAGAGAATTTCACTCGGATGCAGAAATACTAATTGAAACCCAGAGAGCATTTCACAACTGTTCTGGCCTGAGTAGGGTGATCATCAGTGTACTTCTTCAGTGTTACTAGATTGAAGAACCACTGCTCCTTGTGAGCAGGTTCATTTCATGTCGCACACAAAGCACTGAGGATATCAAGTGGAGGACATCTGATGGAGCCTCGCAGCTCTCTGCAAGTCCTCCAGCAGGTCTGCGCTGAGCCCCTAGGCACTGCAGCAGGGCTCAGGCTTGGCTCTGCAAGCTGTGCAGCACCTTAGTCTGGAAGGGTCCAGTCGGCCTGGCAGGCATCAATGGCACACCCATGAGGGCAAGTAAGGCCTCAGGTGGTGATGGTGGCTGTACTGAAGCTCTCTGCCGCTCATGAGCACCAGGCTGCTCTAGCCACCGTTATTCACACTGCTTGTGTCCAGATGCCAGCCGCGGTTTATCCCCCAGGCACCCGCGCTGCGTGATTAGACATGGGAGGGTCCAGTAAGTAGGGGAAGCCAGGTGCCAGAGTCCGCGAAGTTAGGCTCTGGGGTCCCACCGCTGGTAACACCGCCTCAGCTAAGCAGTGAGCATCAACACATGGCCTGGGTTCAATCTCCAGCACCAGGAAAAAAAAAAAAATTAAATTAAAAATAAATAGGCTCTGTTTTAAAATGGCATGATTATATATATATGAAAAAAACCTTTAAATCTATATATACAAAAAAGGAAAACTACTAGAACTAATAAGTGAGTTTAGGAAAATCAAGAATTCAAGGTTGGGCTGAGGATGTGGCTCAAGCGGTAGCACGCTCGCCTGGCATGCGCAGGGCGCTGGGTTCGATCCTCAGCACCACATAAAAATGAAATAAAGATACTGTGTGTCCACCTACAACTAAAAAATAAATATTAAAAATAATAATAATAAAAGATAAAATTAAAGAAAATATTTAAAAGACTCTCTCTCTAAAAAAAATAGAATTCAAGGTCAATATACAAAAATTGTATTTTTGTTTCCTACTAGATAAGCAACTAGATGTTGACATTGAAAAAATTAGAATATACAATAGAATTTTAAAATTGAATAAATTTTAACCAGGCACAATAGCTTATGTCTGTAATACCATAAAATTGGGAGGCTGAGGCAGGAGGATCACAAGTTCAAGGCAAGAGGATCGCAAGTTCAATGCCAGCCTCAGCAATTTAGCAAGACCCAGTCTCAAAATAAATAAAAAGGACTGGGGATGTAGTTCAGTATTAAAGCACCCTTGAATTCAATCCTCAGTACTAAATAAATAAACAAATAATTGAATAAATTTAGAAAAACAGGTGTATACTGAACACTGAAAACTATAAGACATTTTATAGAATTTAGAGACTGAAAAAGTTGAAGAAAACTACTGTGTTCATAGATTGGAAGAATCATTACTATTTCTTCTTTTTTCTCTCTCTCTCTCTCTTTTCTGTTTGTTATTGTTGTATTTATTTTGTTTTGTTTTGTTTTTGTGTACTAGGGATTGAACCTAGGGGGCACTTAACCACTGGGCCACATCCCCAGCCTATTTTTATTGTTTATTTTGAGACAGGGTCTCACTAAGTTGTTTAGGGCTTTGCTAAGCTACTGAGGCTAGATTTGAACTTGTGATCCTCCTATCTCAATCTCTTGAGTATCTGGGATTACAAGCATGCACCACCAAGCCTAGCTAGAACTTTACAATTCAATTATAAGAGAGCAAATGACCTTTTATTTTCCTTCATGGGCAAAAGATTTGGACTCTTTATGAAAGAAGGTATATAAATTGCCAATAAACACATGAAAAGGTATAATTTGTCTTTAGGCAAAGGCAAATTTAAACTTCACTGAGATATCACTATACACCTACTAGAAAAGCTATAATTTAACAAATATTAGCAAAGATGTAGATAGAATGAAAGTCTTCATTTTTTGTTTCTTTGGGTTTTTTTTTAAATTTTTTTTAGTTGTTAACAGATCTTTATTTTTTTAAATTTATTTATACATGGTACTGAGAATTGAACCCAGTGTCTCACAAATGCCAGGCATGTGTGCTACAGCCAAGCCCCAGCCCCAGCCCCTTGTTTCTTTTGTTTTGAGATAGAGTCTCACTATGTAGCCAAGGCTAGCCTCAATCTCAAAATCCTGTCTCAGCCTCCAGAGTAGTAGTACTGCAGTACTTGCTACTGCACCTGGCTCAAATGGACTTTATTTTATTTATTTTTATTTTGATACTAGGGATTGAACCCTGGGGTGCTCTACCATTGAGCTATACCCCAGCCCTTTTTGTTTTTCATTTTGAGATGGAGTCTCACTAAATTGCTGAGGCTCAGTCAGATTTGTGATTCTCCTGCCTCAGCCTCCTGAGCCTGAGATTACAGGTACACACTACCTCACTGGGCTCAAATGGAAACATTGCTGGTAGGAATGTAAAATGATTCAACTGCTTTGCAAAATAGTTTGAAAATGGTTTTGTTTTTTTTAATAAGTTAAACATTGACATATAACTATCTGACCAGTTCTATATATTGACCAAGACAAGTGAAAAATATGTCCATACCCAGATGTGCAATTTTAACATTAACAGCAGGTTTTTTTTTTTTTTCATAATAATCCAAAACTGGAAACCTAATGTCCATCATTAGGTGAATGAATGAACAGACTGTGGTCCATATTCGAGGCCCTAAGTTCAATCCTCAGCACCACATAAAAATAAATAAAATATTTATTTTTTATATAAGCAGTATAAAGAGTAAAAGAGAATAAAATCATGGCATTTGCAGGTAAATGGATGGAGTTAGAGAAGATAATGCTAAGTGAAGTTAGCCCATCCCAAAAAAACAAATGCCAAATGTTTTCTTTGATATAAGGAGGCTGATTCATAGTGGGGTAGGGAGGGGGAGCATGGGAAGAATAGATGAACTCTAGATAGGGCAGAGGGGTGGGAGGAGAAGAGAGGGGGCATGGGGTTATCAATGATGGTGGAATGTGATGATCATTATTATCCAAAGTATAGGTATGAAGACATGAATTGGTGTGAATATACTATGTATACAACCAGAGATATGAAAAATTGTGCTCTATATATGTAATAAGAATTGTAATACATTCTACTGTCATATATAAATTAAAAATTCTCCATAATAAATAAATAAAGGTATTGTGTCCAAAATAAAAAAATAAATCTTTAAAAAAAAAACTTTTTTGTTTCAAAAGACATAGCCAAGAAAGTGAAGACAGCCCATAGATTTGAAAAAAATATTTGTGAAGCATATAGCTCATAGTCTAGTATGTAGAATATATAAAGAACTCCTATAATTCAACAGCAAACAATTTTATTTGAAATTAGGTGAAGAAAAAAACTGGTATAGATCTGATCTGAATAGACAGTTCTCCCAGGAAGATACACAAATAGCCAATAAGCACATGAAAAGATGCTCAGTATTGTAAGTCACCAGGAAAATGGAAATTAAAACCACTGTGTGGGGCTGGGGTTGTGGCTCAGTGGTAGAGCACTTGCCTAGCATGCTGGGTTCGCGCCTTAGCATTGTATAAAAATAAGTAAAATAGGGGCTGGGGATGTGGCTCAAGTGGTAGCGTGCTCGCCTGGCATGTGTGCGGCCCGGGTTCGATCCTCAGCACCACATACAAACAAGTGTGTCTGCCAAAAACTAAAAAATAAATATTAAAAAAAAAAAATTAAAAAAAAAATAAGTAAAATAAAGTCCATCAACAAAACAAAACAAATTAAAAAAAAAAAAAAACACTGTGTGTGGACTGGAAGACTTTATAGCATTAAAATGTCAGTATTACCAAAAGCAATGTACAGATTCAATGTGGTATCTGTCAAAATCCCAGTGACGGGCTGGAGTTGTGACTCAGTGGCAGAGCACTTGCCTAGCATGTGTGAGGCATTGGATTTGATCCTTAGCACCACATAAAATAAATAAATAAAATAAAGGTATGCTATCTATCTACAACTACAAAAAAGAATCTTTTTTAATCCAAATGACTTTTGGAGGGGGCAGAAATTGAAAAATCCACCTAAAATGCAGATGGAATCACAAAGAAATCTTAATAGACAACATAATCTTGGGGGAAAGAATTGGGGAGTAGGGAGAATAAAAAGAACTCGTGAAAAAATTGTGCCTTTTTTTTTTTTTTGGAAGTATCTCAAAGAAATTCATTTACCATGCCATCATCTACACGTTTCAGCTAGTCTCACTGGGGGCTCCAGCAGCACTGAAGACCAATTTGTTATTTGTTCCCAAGTGTCATTTTCTTTCTTTTTAATTTTAATTTTATTTTTTAATTTGTTCTAATTAGTTCTACATGACAGAAGAATGCATTTTGACATATTGTACACAAATGGAACACAACTCCTCCTTCCTCTGGTTGAGTATGGGGCAGAGTCATACGAGGGGTGTGAGGATGGGAAGGACAGTGGAATGAGACAGATATTATTACTCTATACACATGTGCTATGTTTAAATTAGTGCTTTTCCTAATAATAAACCCAAAGGAATAGAAGTAAAAATAACTATCATTCCTTACTCATGTGAAATGCTATAAATTGATTACATGGAATTAGAAGTAAATAAACCTAATTTTCTTTCCAAAGGAGTTCAGGTAACAAAAGTAAATAAACCTAATTTTCTTTCCAAAGGAGTTCCAGGTAACAAAATCTGACCAGTGCCTATGGTATCAATAAGAATTTTATTTTTATTTACTATTTTTTTTCTCAGTTCTTAGGATTGAACTGACAGGAGCTCTACTATTGAGCTACACCCCCAGTCCTTTCTATTTTCATTTTGAGACAGGGTCTCATTAAGTTGCTGGCACTTACCTTCAACTTTCTGTCCCCCTGTTTCATTAAGAACTTTAAACTTGCATGAAGTTTTTTGTTTTTTGGTACTGGGGATTAAACCGAGGGGCACTTTACTCTTGAGTTACATTCCTAGTTCTTTTTTATTTTATTTTTTTAGTTGTAGTTGAACACAATACTTTCATTTATTTGTTTTTTAATGTGATGCTGAGGGTTGAACACTGTGCCTCACACATCACACATACTAGGCAGGAGCTCTACCACTGAGCTACAACCCCAGCCTCCCTTTTTATTTTTTGAGACAGGGTCTTGATAAGTTACTGAGACTGGCCTTCAATCTTGTGATCCTCATCTCAGCCTCCCCAAGTTGCTGGGCTTAAAGGCAAATGCCACCATGCCCAACTGGATGCAGTACTCTTTCTTTTTTAGTTGTTGATGGACCTTCATCTTATTCGTGTATTAATATGTGTTTCTGACAATCAAACCCAGTGCCTCACACATGTGAGCCAAGAACTCTACCACCGAGTCACAACCCCAACCCCTGGATAGAGTACTCTTGCTAACTGCTTTATTAGAGTTTTGATTGTAAACTACAGCTCCAAAAAAATCTAAATTATTTTTCTTCATTCTGTTTGTCCTCACAAAATATTACCAAAGTTGGACTTGGGATGTAACTCAGTGGTAGAAGATGTGCTTAACATTTGGGAGGCCCTGGGTTTCATGACCAGCATCATGAAAAGGGGAGTGGGGGAAATATTACAAAAACACAGAAATGCATGATTCCACATTTTAATTTACTTATGTGGTTAAATCATATGACAATAGTGATTCCCCCAAACAAGCAAAATTAACTTTAAAAATACAGGGAAAGGGCTGTATCCTCTGGGGTGGGGCCTGCTCAGACTCCACTGAAGGTCCTTTCCATTTGGGTTCAGGTGGAGGCCTCAAGCTTGAGGTCCTGGGTTGCAGCCCCCGTACCAAAAACAAAACAAAACAAAAAATTCAGTTTATTGCCCTTTCCAAAAAAAAATTATATATATATATATATATATATACACACATATGTGTGTGTGTGTTTGTGTGTATCACAATAAAAGACCTTTTCTATAGAGAGTTATATGAGATAAGGCTTTCACCCCCACCTATGTGTGCCTCATTTGGGGAACTACCAGGTTTCTGCTTGTGCTGAATGATATCATGATTATTTATAGCCTCCTGTGAGAAAATGTAATTACAGAACAAATCATATAGTGGTGATGATTTTTTTTTTTTTAAGGTACTAGGAACTGATCTCAGTGGCACTCAACCACTGAACCACAGTCCCAGCCTTGTTTTGTATTTTATTTAGAGACAGGGTCTCCCTGAGTTGCTTAGCACCTCACTTTTGCTGAGGCTGGCTTTGAACTCACAATCCTCCTGCCTCAGCCTCCCAAACTGCTGGGATTACAGGTGTGCACCACCATGTCCAGCAATCTTTTTTTTAATCACTTGGAATGATAAGCAGGGACAGCACTGGCTACTTGTTTGTGCTTTGAGAATGGCTCCCCTCATCTATTTCTTCTGATACTTCCACTGAACTTCCATTGAGCAAGCCACATAACACTGAATTCCCCATCAAGGTTTTAGTTAGATGACGACTTCCTCTTTTGATTTTTGCAGTTCTGTTGATAATTAATTGTGTCCAAACCCAAACTGAAGATTGAACCATGACAGGCAATGGCCCTGTCTGGCTGTGGTATCATAAAGCATCAGAGAAACTTGGGAAAGAAAAGCACAAATTACTTCCAAATTTTCATGACAGAAATGGGATGTGTCTGAGTTGTCCGAGATCAGAGCTGGGATAACTTAGATCTTCTAATCCTAGTACAATGTTTTTTCTTCTGAACCATGATGTTTATTTCAGCTTTACTGTCCTATTGAAAACAAATTAGTTTAAAACTGACAGTTTTTCACCAAAATGCTAAAAAAGCCCTCGAATGAAAATACAACACGAATAGGGTAAGAGCAAATAATTAATTCCACATATTAACAGCCTATATCAAGTGAAAGGCTTCTAAAGTATACATACACAGCATTGTGGAGAATATTTTTAAAATAAGTTTTATTGAGACATAATTCACATACCATAAAATTTGCCCTTTCTTAAAAAACAATTCAGTGGTACTTCATATATTCAGAGTTGTACAAACATCACTACTATGTAATTTCACAGCATTTTCATCACTACCAAAAAAACTCTGTACCTGGTATAAGTCATTCTTCCACCCCAACTCCCTAATACCCTCTAGCAAATACTGTTTCTATGGATTTTCCTATTTTGTACATTTCATATAAATAGAATCATGATAGGCAGTCTTTTGTGAGTAACTTCCTTCACTTAGTATGTTTTCAAGGTCCATCCATATTATAGCATGCATTAGAACTTCATTCCTTTTGTTTTTGTTTTGTAGTACTGGGGATTGAACCCAGGGGCACTGTACCACTCAGTTATATCACTAGACCTTTCTTAGATTTTAAAATTTTGAGACAATGTTTCACTAATTTACCAAGCTGACCTTACATTTGCAATTCTCCTGCCTCAGTCCCAAGTAGCTAGAAGTATAGGAATGTGCCACCATGCCCAGAATTTCATTAAGGCTGAATAATAATCCATTGTATGGATATACTGTATTTTGTTTATTCATTGACTAATGGACATTTGGGTTTTTATTACCTTTTATCTAGTGTGAATAATTGCACTATGAATATCTATGGACAATGTTGACATGTGCCTTTTGTGTGGATGTATATATCTCTTGGGTATACACTTAGGAGAATTGCTGGGTCATGTGGTAACTTTATTTTAAACTTTTTGTGGAACTACTAGACTATTTTCCCAAGATCCTGTACCATGCTCTTGTCCCATGAGCAACATTATGAAGGACTCTAGTTTCTTCATATCCTCACCAATACTTGATATTATCCCAACAGTGGAGTTATTGTAACAAAATAAATCCAGGGTGAAGGGAGTGCCCACTGAGCTTCAGAGTGACATCAGAGAATGTGGGCAAGCATATTCTCTCACCAAGCACAAGCCAATCCACCAGCAATAGGGAACAATGTTGATAATACTGCTCTCCTACTCTGTGGTGCCTCCCTGAAGCTCAGGGTAGGGCTTCTCAAAATGTAGTCCCCAGACCAGCACCATGAGCTTTACTGGGAACAGTTATGAATGCTCAAACCTAATGAGTCAGAAGCTATGGGGACCCAGCTTGTGCCTTCTGGTGATTCTGATGCCTGCTTGAGTCAGGCGAAGGTAGAGTCCAATGCAGAACATCTACGATTCTGAACACCAGCTTTAGCCATCTTGTTAGTGATCATTAATACACACCAAATCCTCAACCCCTGCAAATGAGACTGATAGTGTCATAGGAAAGAACTTTTTGAAGGATTCAGCCATGCAACCCAAGTGGGATGGCTTGATACTGTGCGATAATGAGGAACACTTGCTGATGTAAAAAGCTCACCACAAATTTTGGACGTGGAAAACCCAATAAATAGGAACTTCAAAGCACCTTCTAAAGCCCAGTAACATAGCTATTGTTTGCCTCAATTTTCTTTTCTAAAAATTTTTATCCATTCCAAATTACAAAGAGTATGCTGTAACAGTTCTTTTTTAAAAAACTCATTGGAGCCAGGTGCAGTGGCACACAACTGTAATCCCAGCAGCTCAGGAGGCTGAGGCAGGAGGATCTTGAGTTCAAAATCAGCCTCAGCTACTTGGTGAGGCCCTAAGTAACTTAGCAAGACCCTGTCTCAAAATAAAATATTAAAAAAAAAAAAAAAAAAGGTTGGAGATGTGGTCAGTGGTTAAGCTGTATTCAATCCCTAGTACAAAAACACAAACGAACAAAATCTCATTGGAAAGGGGTAACACAAGAAGCTTCATAGAGAAATCATTTAAACCAGTGATTTAAATGATTCACATTAATGCCATGTGAACAGACCACAAACACTCTGGATACCCCATATGTTAAATCCTTTTTTTTTTTTTTTTGGTGCTGGGGATCAACCCCAGGACTTCACAAATGCTAGGCATGTGCTCTGCCACTGAGCTATACCCCTAACCCTCAATGCCATTTTTAAATTCTTTTTTTTTTTTTTTTTTTAAGTTACAGCTTTATGGCTATACATAGTATAACTATAAAGACCTGAAAAACTCATACATCATGGAAATTGATTTCAGTTCATGATCCTCCCTTTTCTCTTCCCCCTTTCCCTACCCTCTCCCCTTCTCCTTCTACTGGACTTCCTTTCACTCATCTATTAATTTGTATTTGACTGGTTCTTTATGTCCCATGAACAACATTATGGAGGACTCTAGTTTCTTTATATCCTCACCAATACTTGATATTATCCTTTCCTTTATTTTACTCTAGATTCCATAAATGAAAGAAAACATTTGACCTTAAGTTTCTGAGTTTGGCTAGTTAACTTAGCATGATATTCTCCATTTCCATCCATTTACTGGCAAATGCCATAATTACATTTTTTTAATGGCTGAGTAGAACCCCATTGTATATTGATATATACCATAATTTCTTAATCCATTCGTCTATTGATGGGCATCTGGGTTGATTCCATAATTTAGATATTGTGAATTGTGCTGCTATAAACAGTTTTTCTTCAATGCCATTTTTTAAACTATATAGAGAAACCATTATTTGAAGAATCACTGTCTTTTTCCTATACTGCCAGTTAAAAATCTTCTGCCTATATATTTCTCATAAGCTCATAAATTCAGTTATTAGGGGCAATAGAACCTCTTTATAGCTACACTTTTATTACTTCCTTCAAATATGAGTAGATCACTATTTTTCTGCATCTTAGCCAGGAAGCAAATGGCCTCAGAAAGATGAAGCCAGCCAGTTTGCTCTTAATTAAAACCTCCATCCAGTTGCCAGGAGAGGTAGAACACACTCAAATGTGCAGATGAAGCCAGGCACTGATGTGCACACCTATAATTCCAGCTACTCCAGAGGTGGAGGCAGGAGGATCTCAAGTTCAAGGCCAGCTTCAGCAATTAACTGAGACCCTGTCTCAAAAACTAAAAAGAGCTGGGGATGTAGCTCAGTGGTAGAGTGCTTGCCTACCATGTGTGAGGCCATGGATTCATTCCCAGGTACCAAAGAAAAAATGACCAAAAAAACCCCCCCAAAAAGGCCAAGTGGATATAGAAAAAAGCCACATAGCTGAATAAACAAACAAACAAACAAACATAGGGCTTACACAAAAAAACACCATCAGAGTAGAACTGCTATAACTTCCATTCGGTCCTCAAACCCCACCCTTCAATGGCTGCACTGATTTTTATAACATTTCTCTTGTCTGAGACATCACAGTATCTCTGAGTAAATTCAAAACCTTTTGATAAGTATCCAGAATATCCTGAGCAGTGGGTCTTTCTGCAGGATTCTGGCTCTTACAGGCCTTATGAATATCAAACAAATGGAATCGAACCATATCACTACCCTCAACGTGCCCCAAAAGGAAACTGGAAACATCTGGAATCTTCCAGATATCAATCTTCTCATCATAGGAGGGCATGAGATCATCATGAAAAGGTATGTTCTCTCCATAAGGCCATAATTGCTCAGGAGCTATAAAATCCCCATGAAGCTCCCTGTGGCCACATTTCACAAATGTCCCAGAGCTGTGGTTCACCAGGGGTAAGGCATCTAAATCATTTGCCACAATGCTGAAGTTACTTGTTAGCAGATACTGAGATAGTGTCTTGGGCAGGTCATTAGAGTCACACATGACCAGCGTGCCCAGGGGGCTGTGGTGCAGGTAGTTAATGACACTAACATAATCCATGGCCAGCTGCAGCCTGTGCTGCCATGTATTCACATTTTGGTACTTTGAAAGGTTTAGTGTTTCTTCCAGGTTGCTCAAGGAACCTAAGGGGTGATATTCAGTAAGAATAGTGTTGTCTTCCTCACAATAGCCAAGCAGTGTGACAATGTGTTTGCTTTGTAGAGATTTCAGCATCTGTAGTCCATAGAGGAAATCATCTCTCATTTCCAGACTGGTGAGCCGTGAGAGCGCAACTTTGCGTTCCTTCCACTCAGACAGAAAGACCTGAAACAAAGCCAGAAGAACATCAAACCTAACCCTTCCACCTAAAGTGAGGCAAGAAAGAAAAATACTTTCTGTTTAACAGGTGTAGCACAGAAGACAAATGAATGAGACAAGAACCCAGTCTTTGCAGTCCTAGAGTTGCACTTTGTCTAGTTGTAAAGACTCACTATGAACAAACATATAACATGCAAGAAGGTGAACAACAAATTAGTGCATAAAATTTCAGCAGGAGGGACTGACTGTGGTCTGGATGTGAGAGCCAGCTGGAGATGACTCTGGAAGGTTCCTGGAAGTTGGTTTTAGAGGATGGTCAGGACTTGCAGCACAGATGTTGGACAAGGGGAATGCAAGGCCCAGGAGGAGAGGCTGCCTGTGTAAAGACCTGGGGCAGCCAACTGCCTGCCAGTTCCAACTTACTGTAGCACAAAGGGTGCTTTTTGTACTTTATATCTTTTGGTATTTTCCAATTCTTTCAAAACAAACATACATTACTTCTATAATTCAAAAGATTAAGACTCAGGAACACTACATAAAGTGGAAGTGGACTAAAGGATCTCAAATATTTCTTTTGGATTTAAGAAGAGCGGGTTTTTAATGGGGAAAAAAAAAAAAAAAAAAAAAAAAACCCTTCACCTTCAAAAGAGAAATCTTTCAAGACCTCAAACCCCCATAACCAAGAAATTTCATTATGGATCTTTTCTATTGGGGGAAAAAAGTCATTTTTACTCTGGCTGCTACATTCAGTAAAACTTTGATGAATTTATAAAATTTTCAAATAAACATACTCCATAGATTTGTATTACCACTGAATTTGATATTTTGACTCTAATAAAAAAATAAAAATACTACTTTGTTAAGATCATCACTTTTTTTTCTTTCTTTCTTTCTTTTTTTTTTTTTTTTCTTTTTGGTACCAGGGATTGAACCCAGGGGCACTTAAACACTGAGCCACATCCCTAGCCTTTTTATATTTTATTTAGAGACAGGGTCTCATTGAGTTAACTTAGGGCCTCACTAGGTTGCTGAGTCTGGCTTTGAATTCATAATTCTCCTGCCTTAGCCTCCTGAGCCACTGGGATTACAGGTCTGCACTTGCCTGGCTAAGATCCATCACTTCTTTGGACCTATTGTGCATGGTCATGACTAGTGCTGACAGATGGCTTTGGTAGGTTTTGTTGTTGTTGTTGTTGTTGTTGTTTGGTTGTTTTATTTTTTTGTTTTGTAGTACTGGGATGAAACCCAGAGCCTCCCACATACTATGCAAACACTTTAACACTGAGCTAAATCCTCTTGCCCTTTTTTTTTTTTTTTTTTCCTGAGACAGAGTCTCACTAAGTTACCTAGGCTGATCCTGAATTTGGTTTCCTGCTACTCATTCTCCCAAGTAACAGGGATTACAGGCATGTGCCATTGTGCCTGGCTTGGTTTTGGTTTTCAAGGCCCATTTTCATACAAAAACAAATTTCACCTTAAGGAAGCTGCTACCTTATGTTCAACAATAAATCATGGAAGAGGCAGACCGGGCCCCAACTGATTTCCTCCTGAATCCTCAATTATGTCATATTCATTTTTGTGCCTCAGATAAATTAAAATTATTTGTTAATAAATATTATTAGTCTTTGGGATGATTCACAAATATCTAAAACCTCTAGTGTTAAAAATATGCAAATCACTTGCCAAAATACATTCTATAATTATATGTAACTAAAAAGAATAAATAAAAAAAATTAAATCTGCAAATCATAGATTTTACGAATCATTTCCTAGCAATCTCTAGTTATTTTTTATCACTTTCTAAAACAATTATATTTGGAGACAACAGCAATGTGTTCATCTTTTATTTAATTGTAAAACTAATCATAAATAGTCTTCTTGGTATAAAAAAATCAACTACAGAAAAATATTTTCTCTCTCTCTCTCTCTCTCTCTCTCTCTCTCTCTGTCTTTATTCAGTACTGGAGATTGAACCCAGGGGCACTCTACCACAAAGCTACAACTTCTGCCCTTTTTGTTTTTTTGGTTGAGAGGGGATCTTGCTGAGTTGACAGATATAGGTTCCAGAAACACCCACTCTGAGCATGAATCCACCTAACATAACTAACATGGATGCAGCATCTTAAAGTTTATAAACATTTTCATGTACATCTGCTTTCATTCTCATGATCCACAGGAAACCCTCCAGGTGTTTAAATTATCCTCCAACTTGTGATCATTCTGCCTCAGCCTCTCAAGTTGCTGAGATTACAGATAGGTGCCATGGTGCCTGGGAGCATTTTTCATCTGTATCAGCATTTCTGTATATTTATTATAAAAAGTCTGGTCATTGTCCTTCATCCAATTTTTCTATAGGGCTATTTGCCTGTCCCTTATTTATTACTAGGAACTTCTTATATTACCCATGTGATCCTTTAATATAAATGTAAAAGATATAGAACATAGGTCATGTAGTCTTTTCATAAAGCAAAGAATTTAACTGTAGTCAAATGTTTCTTCGTTCATTTAACAATAATTTATGTCAACCAGGTGAGGTGGCACACACATATAATCCCAATGACTTGGGAGGCTGAGTCAGGAGGATCACAAGTTCAAAGCCAGTCTCAGCAACTTAGGGATACCCTTGGCAACTTAGTGAGATTCAGTCTTTAAGTTTAAAAATAAAACCAGAAAGGTCTGGAGATGTAGCTAGTGGTAAAGAGCACCTCTGAGTTCAATCCCCAGGAAGGAAATGGGATGGGGGGAGGGAGAATTTATGTCAAAGAAAAAAAAAACTGGGGTTCTATCTAGCTCAGTGGTAGAACCTAGCATGCCTAGCATGTGGGGGCCCTGGGTTCAGACCCCAGCACTGCTGGAAAAACACTGACATAACTGCAATGATAAAATTTACATTCTACTACAGGAGGTAGGCAATAAAATAAATAGGAAACATATAAAGTATATTATCAGGTGAAATGTGTTTTAGAATAAAACAGGGAAGCGTTTGCAATTTTAAAATAGGGCTCGGGAAGGTCTTGCTGGGGTGTCTGAGCAACAAATTGAAAGAGATAAGGGAATGGGCCATTTTGATATAGGGAAAAACTTCATCCTAGGCAGAAAACATCAGGGCCAGATGTCCTGTAGGGAAGTACAGCCACAGACTCTCAGCACAGAAAGGCTGGGCTGCTAGAGTGGGAAGGGCAAGGCATAAAGGAGTAGGTAAAAGTTTAATGAAAGGGAGCAGATATTGTAAGACTTTACTGAAAGAACTTTGCCAGATGGGGTGGCACACACCTGTGATCCCAGCAATTTGGGAGGCTGAGGCAGGAGGACTGCCAAGTACAAGGCCAGCCTCAGCAACTTAGTAAGACACCCGTCTCAAAATAAAAAATAAAAAGGGATGGGGATATGGCACAGTGGTAAAAATACCCCTCTGTTTAAAATCCCCAGTAGCAAACCAAAAAAAAAAAAAAAAAAAGGAGGGGACTCTGGACTCTTACTTTTTCAGAGTGAGAAAGTAATTCACTGGAGGATTTTAAGGGGGGAAAAAACAACACATATTTGACTTATAATTTAATAATATGGCCTATTGTTTTAACAGACTGAAGGGAGTACAGGGGCCATGAAAGCAGAGACCCTTCTTGTTTTTGTTTGTTTGTTTGTTGTGGCACTAGGTATTGAACCCAGGGGTGTTCTACCACTGAGCTACATCAGTCCTTTTCATTTTTTATTTTGAGACAGGGTCTAAGTTACCCAGGCTAGCCTCAAACTTGTGATCCTCCTGCCTCAGGCTCCCAGGTAGCTGAGATTATAAGCATGCACCATCACACCCAGCTTGGGTCTTTCAATGTAATCTTAGGTTTAAAAAGCCAAAATGGATGAACCCCCAACTGTTATTCCTAGGGAATAAGACTGAGGACAGAGAGAGCAAGAGGAAGGAAAAGGAAACTTTAATTTTCTACTTTGCCTCCTATTAAATACTTGAATATACTGCTTTTATAATTAAGAAAAAAAAGAAATAAAGAAAAAGCAATAGGCCAACCTGCCTACCATAAACAGGTTACTATAGTTTATGGGCAAAGCTACAAATTGCTATAGGTAGAGGATATAATTCCCCTGGCCATTCCAAAAACAAGCAAAAAAAAAAAAAAAAAAAGTCTGGGGAAGACAAGGGAGTGGCACAGTTTGTATATATTGAGGAAACTATCTGAGATTAAATCAATATTTTATGTACTGAGAATTCAATTAAAGAGTTTTTGTGCTCTGGCCCCCAAAATGTGTCCTAGATACAATAAGGTATGGCTAGATGCTCTGGACCCACCTTCTGTGCTCTCAGGGGACTTACACATTTATAAGAGACACAAACAAAAAACAAGATAAATGAGAAGAGAAGATATGGTAAGGGTGGGACTTAGGGTCATCAGGGAGGGAATTCCTGTTAGAAAAGTAACAGAACTCTGGGAGTGGTGGCACACATCTCTAATCCCAGCTACTCAGGAGGCTAAGGCAGGAAGATCACAAATTTGAGGCCAGCTTGGGCAGTTTATTAAGACCCCCTCTCAAAGTAAAAAGGGTGGGGATGTGACTCACTGGCAGAGCATCACTGAGTCCAATGCCTATCTCCAGTACTGGTCTGGGGAGTGGCAGAGCTTCAGGCAGAGAAAGACCCATAAGAAAGGGCTTGGTTTAAACAAGGAACAAAGGAAAGACTACAAGACAAGGAGTGAGAATCCTGGTAAGAGCTCTGGGAGGGAGGAAGGATCCACAGCAGGGAGGGTGGAGCAAGAGGGATAATTAAAAGGTTAATTTTTTTTCCCCAAGGGACAACAGGAAGCCACCAAATGGGTTTTAAGGAAGAAAAAATGGCATGATCCAATATGTCTACAAGACAACTGTATATAGTAGTCGGCAAAAGCGTAAGCAGGGAGACTGTTAGATGGCAAGAGGGGAGTCTGTGGACAGATTCTGTTGAGCACACTGGGACATATTCTGAAAATAGAACTGACACGACCTGGTCCCTCAATAAGAGAAGTTTCCCTAGAGTGCTGGTGTTTTGAAGACACACTGGAAGAGGATGAAAGAGTGAGAGCAAGGAAGGTGGAAATAGAGTTAGAGAAGCTTTCTATGATGGAACTAGAGAAAGGACAGGAGCTACAGAGGGCTGGGGAATCAAGGGAACAGGACTTTGTTTTTTAAAGAGAGTATGTTTTGTAAAGAGAGTATACCAATAGTAATGATGTTTAGAGTGGGAAGGCTGACAATGCAGGGAATCACTTAAATTACGTGGAACCTTGGGAATTAGGAATGAGAGCTAAGCTGCTGGTTTATAGATCTGGTGGAAGTAGAATGAAGATATTCCCTTTGGATGGTTTCTGGTTTCATATCTCATAAAACAAGATCATTGGATAAGACAAAGGATGGGAATGTTTGAGGAAAAACTTCTCAGAGATTGGGAATGAAATTTCCAAGGATAGTTCTCTGTGCTTACCTGAAGTTTGTCATGGTGCATTTAAATTATGTGATTGTGGGATTTCTCTCTTACTCCAGTATAGTTGCTCAAGTCCAAGAGCAGAGTTGGGTTTCAAGAGCAGCCAAGCATGATAGAGACAGATGTAATGAAGTTGTTCCAACTCTTTGTAAAAGAATGATGAAAATAAAAACCCGTGGAATCTCTGCTAGGAGAATCACGAGGTAGAGACAGGAGGGGTGTCATAAAGTAAAAAAGCATGAGATGGATACTCTGAAATTCTCCATGGAATTGAGGAACTGCTGGATCAAGAGAGTTAGAAGAGGAGGTAGAGGTCAGAATGAAATGTCAAGAATTTTGACTTTAGAAATCCCACTGAAGGGGATGAGATTGAGATGTAGTTCAGTCATAAAGCACTTGCCTAGCATGCATGAGGCCCTGGATTCAACCTGCAGACTGTAAAAAAAGAAAGAAATTCCTACTGAAAAACCTGTTCCTTCCATGTGGAGAGGAGGTGGGGCATTGAGATGGAATGGAATTGAGTTACCCACAGCTATTCCAACAAGTGACTATATTCAGGATACTGATACTCTCCTCTGTGCCAAACTGCACAGATCCTGAGGCTCTGACAGGGGAGAAGGCAGACAAGGCTCCTGACCAACACTATTAATACCCAAGTGTTCAAAATATTTTGTCCTGAGGGAGGGAAGTGTCAGCTAAAGAAAACCCAACAAAAGAATATAATGGCATTTTGTTCACACTTTACTTTTATTTTGAAACAAGGTCAAAATAAAGTTAGTTTTTAAGTTACAATCTTCCTGCCTCAGCCTCCTGAGTAGCTGGGATTACAGGGGTGTGCCATCATGCCTGTATAGTCACACTGCACTTTAATAAAATGATAGTGCTTAGGCTTATTAGCCATACTACTAAATTTCATATCTGGATGAACATAATTTGTGGCTCCCTAAAATTAAATCTATCTACAAATGATAATAACTTGCCATCATCAAAATCATATTCCCTGGGAGGAAAGAAGCAATTCCAACAAATTCCAAAAATGCTCTGAACAATTACAACCACAGACGCAACACATTCAAGGTCACCTCTTAATATGTACATTTTCCCTTCAGTACTGGGGATGAACCCATGGCCTCATGCATGCTAGCACTTTACCACTGAGCTACATCCATTTTGTGACAGAATCTTCCTAAGCTGCAGGGGCTGGCCTCAAACTTGTGATGCCCCTGTCTCAACATCCCAAGTAACTGGGATTACAAGCATACACCACTGTACCAGCTTTCAAGGACATCTCTTTGAAGAAGATAGAAATGAGCTGGTTTTATGTCCTCTTTTCTATCTATATCCCTTCTTTGGTGATTTTTCCCACATTCTAATACTTTCAAATGCATATAAATAATATTGAGTCTCAAATTTATAGTCTCTCAGACCTCATCCATAATGCTGGGCTTGCACATCTAACTGCCCACACCCCCACCTGGATGTCTCACACCAGAATTAACATGTCCATCTCAGACACAAAGAATCTCTTCATTCTCTCATACCCCACATCCAGTCAATTAGAAAATCCTATTGTTAATACCTTGAAAATATGCCCAGAATCCACTGATTTCTATTTCTGTTACTAACACTCTTGTTAAGCCATAACCATCCCTCACATGCAAAAAAGCCTAACCAGTCTTCCACCTTTGCCACCTTTCATCCACTCTTCACATAGCAGCTAAGATAATCCCTTTACAAAATAAATTTCTCTACTAAAATTTTTCCAGTGGTTCTCAAAGTTCTGTGAGGCCTGGCATAACCTGGCTCCCAATTTGACCCTTCTCAGACCTCACGGACCTCTTTTTCTCTTCCTGCTCTCTGGTCACACTAGGTTCCTTCCTGCTCCTTGAACAACCAGGAATGTTCCCTGCACAGAGGAATGGGGCCTTTTGTCTTATACAATTTCTGCCACTTTTGCATTTTTCCACAAAAATATTTAATTTTGCAGCTGAAAATAACATACTACACAATTCTAAATCTTCCTTTTTTTAACTTATTTTCTTTTTCTTTTTTCATTACTGAAATGATTTTTTTAAAAATTTATTCTAATTTCTTAAGATTTCCTTCCTGTTGCTACATGAGTAATCCTAACTACATTTAAATAGCTATAGAAATTCCATCAAGTGGTTGGACCATAATTTAACTAATTGTTCTCCTAAAATTGTTGGTCCTAGTTTTCTATTAGTATAGTATTCCTTTATGCATTTAGCTTTTTTCCTTCCTTCAGATTCTTTTCTTCTTTTAAAATTAAAATCCCAGATATGAGATTACTGGGCTCAAAGACAGATATAAAGAGCCTTTATGGATCTTTAAGACAGGATCTCCTATGTGGCCCAGACTAGCCTCGAACTCCTGAGCTTAAGTGATCCTTCTGCCTCAACCTCCCAAGTGCGAGGACTAGAGGCAGGTGCCACTACATCCACTTCCTTTTATGGGTCTTAGCCCAGAAAGCCAAATTGTTCTCCCAAAGAGCTGACACAAGTGATAATGCAGAAGAAAACCATGTACTCACTCTCTTCACGGCTCCTTCCCCAACACGCTTCAACTGTCTCACTTCTGTCCTCAGCTCCTCACAGGACAGCCAGGGTGAACAGTTTTTCATTTGCCCCATTTTGAAGTAACCATATGGACAAGATCTAGGGTCCTTGGTGGAATGTTGAGGGGATATGAAAAATCGGTCGAAGCAGAGGTAAAGGACCACATTCATAAGGGCCATGGCGAGCAGCAGCCCAACAACACGAGGGACTTCTCTGTGGGTCAGACCTTTCCTGCTCTCCTGGGCTTTCCTTTCCATGTTGTTATCCTGTATCAGTTCCTGCAATATAACAAAAGACAAGAAGCAATAACACTTTCAGCTATAATTTCCATGAAGCGTTTTGATGACACTGGCCTGAAGGTAGCTACACCCTCTCATGCCTCCCCACTCGTAGGTCCTATAAGTTTTGGAGTCACATGAGGAGCAAGAGAGGAACTGAACATTAGGCTTATATTAACCACTCAATTTCAGCTTTTCCTGCACCCCCATAATCATTATTCTTTTTCTAAATTTTTTGGCAACAGGGATTGAACTCAGGGGCACTTAACCTCTAATTCACAACCCTACCCCCGACCCTTTTAAATTTTGAGACAGGCTCTTGCTAAGTTGTTGAGGCTGATTTTGAACTTGCAATCCTCCTGCCTCAGTCTCACAAGTTGATGGGATTATAGGCATGTGCCACCTGGCGCATTATTCTTTATTAAATTAAAATTTGGATTCATCTAGATTATGCAGAATGGGAGATGTCTGCCTTTGACTCTGTCTTATAGCACTTTGCACTAAGTAGATATTCATTAATATTTAGTGAAATAAAAGCAGTGGTGCTGGGGCAGAAGATGGACAAAGGGGTACATTAGTAGGTCAGTCGCACTTGAACCCAGCTAAGAAACTGGGATGTTCCTTGGAAGGTACTCAAAAGCCTTTGAGAAGGTGGAGCTGTAACCCAGTGGCAGAGCACTCACCTAACATGTGCAAGGTCTAGGTTTCAACCCTGGCTGGGGGGGGGGGGGTGTTCATGGTTTATTTTTTCATTTGTGTTTCTACAAATTGAACCCAGTGTCTTGGGTATGCTATGTGAGTACTCTACCACTGTGCTACACCCGCAGCCCAAACTCTGAACATTTTATATATATTTTTAATTGTAGATGAACACAATATCTTTATTTTTTAATTTTTATATGGTGCTGAGGATCGAACCCAGTGCCACATGTGTGCCAGGTGAGCACTATACCATTGAGCCACAGCCACAACCCCCAAACTCTGAACATGCCAAATTGTTTTCCCAAAGAGCTGATATGAAAGGTGAGTCTGAGATGTTCCTTGGAAGGTACTTGGAGGCTTGGAGACCAGTTAGGAGGACCTGGAAATGATCTGAGATAAGAATCAAAAAATTTATGAGCTAGAATAAGGGTGGCAAGATTAGAAAAAGAACTCAGGTGACAGTGGCAATAAGTAACCCTGAGAAGGGATGGACTCCAGCAATGGAGCCACTATAGGGTCTGTGTTGGAGGGGTCCAGATGGGGAACAGGCCTGGGGAAAGACAATGAGCAGAGTGCTTGTCACTCAGGATGCTGGGGGCAAAGGCTATGTATGAAGCAGAGTAGAGGACCATCAGTACAACAGATAAAGCCATGTTACTATGTGTCAGCTGAATATAGGCACTGGGATGCCCAGAGATACTAGTGATAGAATTGCCTTGTGTGCTACTTGTGCCAGATACAACTATGACATGAAACTTTACCTTCCAGGAGCATCTTCCTTCTCCCAGCTAGGTCTCCATCCAGTTGTCTGTGTCAAACAGTGTTCTGGTTGATCTCAGGGACTGGTTTGAAAGTCCTCTTCCATGAAGTACCAAAAAAGGAGGTTTGTTAAAGAAAAATTGCAACTCTGTACACAGACAAGTCACAGCAGTCCAAATGATTCATTCTTCTTTCCTAGAGGCCCTTCTAGTGACCAGATGTCTCTTGGACTTTCAAGCTCCAGGAGCCACAGGGAAAGCCTTGGACAACCTGGCCAGCATCACCAAAACCCTGTCAGCCTATGTGGATGCAGACCCCCACATTTCCTCACCAGTCTCTATTTGGTTCCAATCTGCTTTTTCCACCATATTAAGTAATGTCCACTGGCCCATCTCTGCACTGAGCACTTGAAATACACAAGTGAATTAAACAGACATGGTTCCTATCGTCTTAGAGCTTAATGAAAAATCAGGCAGGAAAGACAGATAATAAATAGGTAAATAAAATTCATCATTATCCTGTGATGAGGATTCAAGGATAGAGAATAAATGGTTGAAGAATCCAAGAAGACCTTTCTGAAGATATAATATTCATATCAAGCCCAGAGGCCTGAGAGGAGCCAGCCAGAAGACAGCTCTTTCGTACCTTGTCCTTAAGGAAGTAAAATCTACCTTCCAACAGGCATATGAAAAATGCTCAATTCCATTTGTCTTTAAGGCAAATGCAAAAAAAAAAAAAGAATTATGAAATACATCTAGGATGGTTACAATAAATAAATCGAGCAATAAGAAATGTTTGTGATGACTTATCATTTATGGTGAAGAAAAAAAAAGCTGGCTTTACTGCAACTCCATTAAGAAAGTATTCCTGAATTTGCCAATGCTCTGTTTTCATTTTTCAAGCATCAGAAACCCTGGAGCTTCTCATTAATGCCATTGCCTGGGTCTATGCCATGGAATCATCTTTCTGTGATTCAATTTCTATGCAATGAATGTTCCCATCATCAGCTTCCATTTCCAATACCTATCAAAGGCTGTAGACTCTAAAAACATGTCTGTGTAATTTAACCACTTCAAAGTTTCCCCGTAACATTGTGTTACTACAAAGTCATGTTCCAGCTTTCAATGTCTGTCTTCTTCAATAGTATGACAATACTTGGTTGGTATTTGCCTGTCTTTAAAAGAAAGGAAAACTCAGATGTTTTCAAAATCCTTTTTCAAAAATGGTTCAGCAATATAGGAATAAACATACAAAATTTAAAAATCAAAATTTCTAATAAAATTGTTAATTCAAATCTAAAAAAAAAAAGGAAATGTTTGTGAGGTTAAAGAAAAACTGTAGTCCTCATATATTGCTGGTGGGAATGTAAAATGTAGCCACTGTGGCAAATAACATAGCATAATATAGTATTTCTTTTTCTTTTTTGGTACTGGGACTTGAACCCAATGATGCTTAACCACTAAGCCATATCCCTAGCCCCTTTTTATTTTTTTATTTGAGACAGGGTCTCACTAAGTTACTTAGAGCATTGCTAAGTTGCTGAGGCTGGCTTTGAGCTTGCAATCCTCCTGCCTCAGCCTTCCCAGCTGTGCTACTATGCCTAGCACAATGCAACATTTCTATTTCAAACATATTTACCATATCACCCAATAATTCCATTGCTCAGAATATACTTATATGAATTGAAAACATACATCAAATGTTTATATTTGTACACAAATGTTTATAGTAGCATCATTTATTTATTTTAAATATCTTTATTTCAGTTATTTAGCTTTATGTGGTGCTGAGGATCGAACCCATGGTCTCCACATGCAAAGCGAGCATTCTACCACTGACCCACAACCCCAGCCCAAGTAGCATTATTTATAACAAAGAATAGAAATGACTCCAATTAGTTAATAAATGGATAAACAAAATGTATCACATTCATAAATGGATTATTATCCAGCCATAAAAAGGAATAAAGCACTATTACTGCTAGAACAGGGATGAACCTTAAAGACATTATGGTCAATGAAAGAGGCCAGACACAAAAAGCCACATGTTGTATGATTTCATTTATATGAGATGTCCAGAATAGGCAATTCCATGTAGACAGAAAACAGAAACGTGATTGCACAGAGTTTGGGGGGCAAGGAGATGAGGAATGGCTACTAATTAACATAGGATTTCATTTTAGATAAAAAATTCTGGATTTAGTGGTGACAGGTGCACAATCTTATAAATATGTGCTTAAAAAAATCAAGGAATTATACACTTTTAAATGACAACTTTTATAGTATCTAAATTATGTTTCAATTGAAAAAGATAAAATAACAAACTGTACTTCTGATCTTTTTCCCTAACCTATTCTTTCTGTGCTGTTCACAAGCTCTGTGAATGATTACTCCATCCTTCTATTTCCTAGCCAGTGACGCTGTAGGAGGGACCAGCACATAAGTACTGCTTTTTCTAACCTGGGAATTTTTAAATATTTTATTCTTCTATAATTTGAATATATATATGTATGTATGTATATATATATATATATATATATATATATATATATATATATATATATAATTTTTAAATATTTTTTAGTTGCAGATGGATACAATATCTTTATTTTATTTATTCTTATGTGGTGCTGAAGATCAAACTCAGTACTTCACACATGCAAGGTAAGCGCTCTACCACTGAGCTACAACCCTAGCCCATAAATATATATATTTTCTTAATTGGCAAAGGAAAATACTGCTTGCTTAGCCTTGCTGTCATTAAAGACGCCCAGGAAACCCTGACTATGGAACCACTTCTGTTTTACTCTATACCTTCCCTCTCCTGGACATAATGCCAGCTGCTTGCTCACCCCACTACCTCAGCTTTCCCAAGTGTGCCTGTCCATGGTCAGGATGATCATTTGCTTACCTTTCTCATAAAGCTTCCAGGCCCACATCTTTCTCTCTGGTCCATTCCCTCATATCACCTTCAGGATCTTCAATTGAAATTATAACTTTTACTACTAATGTCTTAGTCTCTACAGCTGATTCTTGGAAGGTACACATAAAGAAATAGATAAAATGGTTGCAGTCTCTTTTACAATAATTAAAGTGACCAAGTGTTTCTCAACTTAGACCTCAGGTCAGGGAGCAGCAAACTTCTTTTTATAAAGTAACAAATGGTAAATATTTAGGCTTAGCAGCTATAAGTCAAAGTCTAGCAATAAATCTATCACTGTGATTTGCAGTAAACTGAGAGGTGGTGCAAGGTAACATCTGGTCCTATATTGTCTCTGTCACAATTATTCAACTCTGTCACCAGAGTGTGAAAACAGCTCCAAACAATATAACAAATGTGTGTGGCTCTGTTCCAGTAAGATTCATTTATGGACACTGGAATCTAAATTTCATATATTTTTCATGTATCATGAAATATTATTCCTTATTAGATCCCAACCACCTCCACAATACTTAAAAAAATAAAAGCATTCTTAGCTATTAGGCTATATAAAAATAGGCAGTGGGCCAGAGCTGGCCAATTGCAGCATCAGGTGATATTCCTTTGGCCAAGGTCATCTCATCCACATCTGTGGCTTCAGTGGCTCTCTAAATATTTATGATTTCTAAGTCTATATTGCATCCCTGATTTTTCTCCTAAACACTTCACTTAATAGGTTCTTCAAGGTCTGGGATGACAATAGCTGACTCCAGAGACTCTTTCCTGTCCTCACCATGCCCCTTCTCTAGGGTTTCTACTCTGGACACACAACCTACCCACTCACTAAGTCATGAACCAGGGTGACTTGAAACCAACCAATCAGCACACATAGCCAATTCTATCACCCAAACCTTTTCAAATCTGTTCATATTTGCCCTTCCTTGCCACCTCTGCCCTGGTATTAAGTCATCAATATCTCTTACCTGAACTTCTGCAAGAGTTTCCTGCATGATCTTCCCCTTCTTTCTCTTTTCCAATCCATTCTCCACACAGCAGATAGGATCTTTTCCTTTAATAAAATGTTCCAAGAGAAAAATAAAATGTAAAACTGTGCATATCTATTTGGCTTTGCCAATTTACAATGTATATTTGTTTCCAATATTTTGTTTTGTTTTTGATACTGGGAAACAAACCCAGGGCTCTCAGAGGCTTAAGCACACATTCTACAACTGAGCCCAAACTTTGTGAAAGAAATAAAATAGTGTATATACATTTAAAACCACTCTGAAACCTGTCCAGTTTGAGTCACTCCATCCCGAGCAGCTGTCACTATCCTCACATTGGTATGTATCAGCAATTCTCAAACTGTGGGCCCTGGACCTGTCTGTAGTAGCACCTCACTGGGAACTTGAGAGAAATGCAAATTCTTAGGTATTTACCACAGAAACAAATTCTGTTTTAGTAAGTTCCTCTAGGTGATCTGGACGCATGCCAAAGTTTCAGAACCACTGGTGTATGCAATCCTCTCACATGCTTTCTATTTTCACAAGTATGAACCCATAAGCAATAACACATTTTCAAGCTTTATACAGTGGTTGTGTACTTGTATTATCCATTTGCAACTAATGATGTTTTTTAAACTCAACAATGGTTCTGAGATTTATTTACGTACATGAAATGCCAGTTCACCTTTTTTTGGTACTGGGGATTGAACCCAGGGGCACTTTACCACCAACTTACATCCCCAGACCTTTTTGAGCTAGGGTCTCAAAGTTGCTTAGGGCCTTGCTAAATTGCTAAGGCTGGCTTTGAACTTGTAATCCTCCTGCTTCCCCCCCCACAAGCTGCTGGGATTACAGGCGTGAGCCACTGAATCTTGCCAGTTCACTATTTTTTTAAAAATAATAAGAACTTTATTTTTTTTTGTCTTCATACATGTACTTTGGATACTATTTTTTAAATATATTTACTTTATTTATTTTTATGTGGTGCTGAGGATCAAACCCAGGGCCTCACATGTGTGAGGCAAGCACTCTACTACTGAATTATAACTCTAGTCCCTTCTAGTTCAGTATTTTTAATCATTTGACCACACTATAAGTTTTTTATTTTTCAAAAGCTATACATATATTAAATACTGGGAAATACTAAATATCATAGACATCTACATTGCTGAATTTTTATACTCTTGAACAACTCCCGAGAGCTATGGGGATGGTCACACAATGATCATTAAAGACAGAGTCCTGGTCCCTACCTGCCCTGGAAGTTTTAGTGAAACAAGTTTTGAACACATCTCCTTAGATATATGTGCAAGAGTTGCTTTCTGACAGATATAATGATTCTTCCAAATCACAGATTTAATTTCTTCTGGATTAAAAACATTAAACAGCTCCTACTTGCACTCAGGAAAAAGTTCAAACTTTCAGAAGGTTCCCTGAGAGGTTGGGGATGTAGCTCAGTAGTTAGAACTGAGTTTCTTCACGAGCCTTCTAACCCCTATCCGCCTCTCCAGACCCTTCCCTGCCCTACACTCCAGCTCAAACTTTCTTCAGGCTCAAAAGCACCCTTTGGGGCTGCAGCTCCAGGTTTGGCTCATCTGTTCCTGTTAGACTGTTCTACAGAGGTCTGCCTGCCTGCTCTGTTCCCCACATGTTCTCAGCACCTGGCACACAGCAGACACTAGATAAGAAAGCATGACTGCTAATCACAGTTGACTTCACCATCTTCATGAATTCACTGTTTTCTCCCACCTGTTTTCATGCTCATTAACTCTGTTCTTCGTCTCTTTATGGTATCTGCCTTCTAATGTCTCTTACCCACCACCTCTTTCCATTTTTTTAATTCTTTCAACCTTCAAGTTCTCCTTTATCTGTAACCTTCCACTGATCCTACCTTGTCACTAAGGATGGCTTCAGGTTTTATGGGGCTTGAAGCTTATATAATTTTGGGAAGGAAAGGATAAGAAAAGAACATGTAAGCCAGTGACACACATCTGTAATTCTAGCTACTCAGGAGGTTGAGGCAGAAAGATTCCAAGTTCAAGACCACCCTGGGCAACTTAGCAAGATCCTGTCTCAAAATAAAATTTAAAAAGAAAGGGTTACAGATGCAGCTCATTGGTAAAGCACTTGCCTAGCATGCACAAAGCCCTGGGTTTGATTTCAGTACTTCCCCAAAATAAAAAACAAGAATAAAAAAAATCATAATTATAAGTTTAAAACTGCTGGAACTCCTTGCCATGGATTTGTGCAAATGAAGAATCTAGACTATAAATTCACATCTGCTTATCATTCTCTAGCACCTGGTATCTTGCTCTCTACACTTTCTTCATTTTCATTCTTCTATGGTTTGGATACCCTTTCCCCAAAGACCAAGTTGGTCACCAGCCTGTGGCACTATTGCAAGTGGTACAAAGAACGTTGAAGAGGCAGAGCCT
Source organism: Callospermophilus lateralis (assembly GCF_048772815.1). Lineage (NCBI taxonomy): Eukaryota > Metazoa > Chordata > Mammalia > Rodentia > Sciuridae > Callospermophilus > Callospermophilus lateralis. Next base: position 47,699,959 of record NC_135308.1, read on the forward strand.
AATGAAAGGAAGTTAAGTCATTCGGGGAAATAACCTTGGAGGGCATTTTGGCCCTGGGTCCTTTCCTGTGTCTTTTTGCTTCCTGGATGCCATTGAGATAAAGCACTTTCTTCCACCACTTGCTCCCACCATGATGTACTGCCTTACCACAGGCCCAAAGCAACAGGGCCAATCCCCCGATAGACTGAAATTTCCAAAATGGTGAGCCAAACTAAATCTGTACTCTTCTTGTATTGATTTAATTCAGGTATTTGTTACACCAATGGAAAGCTGACACACTCAAAAACTACCAACATCAGATACAAAATTCTATAACCCTCGATCTCTGATCACTATTGTACCTTTGACATTACTCAGCACACTGTTAATGCATTTCTCGTTGCCTCTGTATTTTATATGCATCAACAGCCTTTTAATTATCCGTAAGGCCTCACACTCTGAATTCTTCCTCAAAAACACTCATCCAAAAATTCAAATGACTTTTATGCAGTGTCAACTTCAACCAATTCTGTGATGTAGATATAATTCGTGTTGCTATTCCTAACTTACAGATAAAGAACTGATTCAAAGGTGAAGTGACTTCTCCAAGGTCACTAAACTATACAAGTTTTGGCCTCAAACCCACATTCTTCCTTTAAACCCTGCGACGTTCAGGGGCTAAACTGAATTGAACCCACTATGATCACTGGGATGGGGGTGTGTGTGACACTGAGACTCACAGTTTATTAAAGAAGGTTTTAGTCCATCTCAATATCTGATTGGCTTTTTAATTTTAGAAGTATATTTCTAGAGCAGGCTGCCTAGAGCTTAGAATGAGGTAGTGTGGCATAAGAATTTTGTCCTAGAAATAAAACAAACAAACAAACAAACAAAACACTAAGATTTTCTGGTCCTGAAAAATACCTTGCACATTAAGGAATAAGGAATGTGGGAGTCAGTTGGGTAGGAAATATTTAGGAACTATTTAATTAAATACAAAGGATTTCTGTCACTGATAAAATCTTGATAATTAGGGGAGGTGACAGATGGGATCCACTGCTGTAGAGTCACAGCTTAATTTTAACCAATTTACAGAACATTTTATACAATTCTACAAGTGACAGATTAGTGTCGACCAATACAATGTAGAGCAGAACCCAATTTTCCAGTAAAACACAAGGTACATTAACTATTTTAAATATTCTGAATGCTTACTTAGCTTTTGGGTTCCATTGTAAAGGCAATGGGTGGAGAACACAAAATTACTAAGTAAAGTGGTTAAATTCTGCTTTTAAAAAAAAAAGGAAAAGAAAAGAAAAGCAGCATATGGTCTCACTTCACACAGCTCTGGCAGAAACGAACCCGTACATAACAAGCGCCAGATGGAAGGACTGATGTCTGCCTGTCACGGGCGGAGTCCTCAGGCCTTCAGCAGCGGGGTCTGAGGCGATGCGGGCCGGTACAGCCCAGCAGGTGAGGCACACCTCGGAGCGGGCGACCGAGGCTGTACTGAGTCCGGCCCCGTCTACCCGGAGCCCGGGCCCGAGGCGCTGGCCATCCAGGTGCGGGCCCGGCACAAAACAGAGCCTCCTTCCCGACTTTCCGGGGACTCACGCCAGCAGAACACAGCGCCTCTCGCCCTCGCGCACGCAGCCTACTGCGCCGGCGCGGCCGGAAGCAGCCCTGGAAAGGCGAACGCGAGGCTGCCCCCTAGTGTCCACTGTTCATCATGCACCGGGAGGCCTGACCCAGCGGAGCAAAACCTGAGTTTAAGCCCAGCCCAGGTGCTTTTCTTACATCCGAACTTGTGAGCATGTGCTGACCCAGTCTGGTCTTAGCATGAGGCTGGTTCCTGTGAGATCTAGACTCACAGGGCTGGGGCTATGGATCAATGGTAGAGCGCTCGCCTAGCACATGTGAGGAACTGGGTTCAATCCTCAGCACCACATAAAAATAAATAAATAAAATAAAGTAGATATTGTGTCATCTACAACTTAAAAAAAAAAAAATCTATATTCACTGTAAAGCGGTAGTTCCAAAGTCTGGTTCTCAGATCAGCAGCACCGTCATATTATATGAACTACAGATTCTTTGCCCCATCCTAGGTCAGGCCTCTGGGCAATTCTGATGCCAATGGAATTTGAGAATCACTGGTGTAAAGGACACTGTGGGCTGTGGGGATTCCCCCAGAGAGCAGTAAAGCTGAGCTTCACACATTCAAAGACCAGCAGATAACAACTTGAGCAAGCCTAAAGATTTGGAGAAAGTAGAAAAGCCTCAACACACCATACCAATGTTGGCACTTGGTGGGAAAATGATAGGGGTAAGGAATAAGTTGCAACATTGAAAATGAGACATAGAGTGATGTAACTTTTTGTTTAAGTTAGAAATGTCATCTAGCCAGGTGCAGTGGCACACACCTGTAATCCCAGTGACTCCAGGCTGAGGCAGGAAAATTACAGGATGGAAGCCAGCCTCAGAAACCTCAGCAAGACTTCAGAGATCCTCAGCAACTTAGCAAGACCCTGTCTCTAAAAAATAAAAAAGAGCTGGGGATGTAACCCACTGGTAAACTTCCCTGGGTTTAATTCCCACCATCCTCCCCAACAAAAGTAGTACCCTCATACTGACCCGTTTTCCAAGTTGGAAACTAAGAGAATATACACAATGTGAGTTTAAAAGAACTGAACCTGTACTAAGTCTATACAATGAATATTAAAACTACAATCCTTTGGGGCTGGGGTTATGGCTCAGTGGTAGAGCGCTTGTCTAGCATGTATGAGGCACTGGGTTCGGTTCTCAGCACCACATATAAATAAGTGAATAAAATAAAGGTCCATCAACATCTAAAAAATTTAAAAACAAAAAACAAAACTACAATCCTTTGTGGGGCCCTAGGTTCTATCCCCTGCACAGTGAAAACAAAACAACAACAAAACACCTAAGAGCTACTTTTGCCTGTCAAAAAGAATTGTAACACATACTACAGATGCCCAAAATCTGTTTCCCCACCTCTTACACAGTGTAAAATGGAAGAACCTGTACTAATTCCCCCTGTGTGCCCTAGCAAATCCCATTTCTAGGAATCTGTCTTGTGGAAATAATACATGTGGAAATTTGTCCTGTGGAAATATACACAAGAGATCTGAGTATTATGAAAAATAATATTTGTAGTAGAAAATAAATCCAAAAGTATAATAGGGATTGTGGAAGGAAATTATATCCCCCACAGTCATTAAAGATATTTAAACTGGTGTTGAGATTGTAGCTCAGTGGTAGAGCACTTGCCTAGTATGTATGAGGCACTGGATTCAATTCTCAGCACTGCATATAAATAAAATAAAGGTCCATTGACAACCAAAAAATATTTTTTAAAAAAATGTTTAAATTACATCTAAATGTCCAGGCTTATAATCCCAGTGATTTCGGAGGCTAAGGCAGGAGGATGGCAAGTTCATATGCAGGACCCTGGGTTCATCCTCAGTACTGGGGGTGGGGTAGGGGGGAATGATGCTATATAATGGTACAAAGATTCAGTTTTGGAAGATGAAGAAGTTCTGTAGATGGATGGTGGTGATGGATGAACAACAGTGTGAACATACTTAACACCACTGACCTGTACATTTAAAAGTGGTTAAATAGTAAGTCATTATGTGTATTTTACAATAAACCAATGATGCTATAGACCTATATGTACATGTACTGACAAGAAAGAATATTCACAATATATGACTAAGGGTGGTGAACCAATCTAACTTTTAAAAATGTGTATTTATTCTTTCTATAGTGTTTATCTATTTGTGTGTGTGAGTATGTGTGAAAAATAAGCCTGGTAGCAATATGTGATATGTATTAGATAGAGGTAAACCATTTAGGAGGCTCATGAAACAAACCTATTAAATAAAAAATAATTTTTAAGAGTAAAAGGAAAATGTGAGATATGTAAAACTCTGAATATAAGAACTTGGAAGGAAAAAATCAAGAGTTGAAAATTCAGTAGATATAGGAGAGTAAGAAAGAAATTAATAAAATTATGTACAGTCAGTTCTATGGCACACTCTAAAGATGAAAATTTGTTTCAATATGACTGGTATATTAAGAAATAATACTAGCACAACACAAATTTCCTATTTGTTGATGTGCAATTTTATCCTGGAAAAGCGCTTGTGTGGATGCAAAAACCAGGTCTGAGGTAACTTAGTGGTAGAGAGATTGCCTCTCATGTGTGAGGTTCAATCCTTAGCACCACATAAAAATAAATAAATAAATAAATAAATGAATGAATAAAGAAAGAAAGAAAGAAAGAAATGTAGGTATAAAAAATGCAGCCAGCTAAGACATCAGCATAGGTATACACAAATCACACAAGGACATGCCCTAACATCTATCAGTATCTTTATCGTGTTATGAGTCATATCCATGCACATCTGGTTTTACAACTGTCAGATTTCAAATGACCCTTCCTCTACTACTTCACAATAACTCACAAGTTGCTACCCTTCCTATGACTGCTATGCTTCACACAAGGTAAAGCGCCAAATTTATTATCATACATATGCCTTTTTTTTTTTGGTGCTGGGGATTGTATCCAGGTCCTCATGCATGCTAGACAAGCACTGTACCACTGAGCTGCATCCCCAGTTCACGTATGTGCTCTTGAACTACTGATGTGAGTAAAACTGTGCTGTCATTTTTATCTTTTTAATTTTTTTAGCCGATAAAGTTTTTGAGTGCTAGAGAACCCCAGTTTTCTGTAAACTCCCAAGGTTTTTTTTTTTGTTTGTTTGTGATTTTTTTAAATATATATTCAACTTTATTGCATCAAAAAATTCATTTAAACCACATGGTGGCCAAAATGCTCACATCCTAACTCCAAGATTTTTATTTAGGATTTTGTATAGAAGGATGAGTCTTAGGGGTACAACTGTCATGTTCTAGTAGAACTGACTGTAGAATTTCAGTAATCAACCAACCATCAGATGACAGGGAGATGAAATTTTGTTTGAAATGGAGTGGTAAGCAAGTTAACATTAAGCAGGAATTTACTTCTCTGGTGAAAGGGCAGTAATAAAGATTCCCTTTACATAGGAATTATCTGCCCCAAAGGATACTGAGCGATTAGAAACTGATTTCAGGCTCAGCAAGTGTGTTGGGAGGAAGCAAAAACAAAAACACTGCAAAAGTCAATAAAGCAGAGATCTAAATAAAGATAAATGGGTTAACTCCTGGTAAGATGGAGTGAACACATGAAAAACTTTCTTTTCCTCGAAACACAGCTTTAAAATCTAAATAGAACAAATGGCACAGCTATTTGGAGAGAATCAAAGAACACCAGAACTTGAAGCACTACAGAACCGGTCAAAATGTTCCTTTTCCTGATTTCCTCTGACCTGAACTCACTCAACAAACCTCAAAACATGGGAACTCTCTGGTCCTGGCTTATGGAGCAAAAAAATGGAATCTCTGAAACACTGAGTACCACTGAGCTACATTCCTAATTTACATATGCATTTCTTAACCATTGAAATAAAACTGTTGTCATTTTGATTATCTTTCTATTTTATTTCCAGGATAAAAGTACACATCATTTGTCTCTCCTCTTCCTCCTCCCTCTCTCCTTTTTTCTTTATTTCCTTGCATGGAAGCCCCCAGTAACTCTGGTCACAAAAAGCAGGGGCTGGGGTTGTAGCTCAGTGGTAGAGCATTTGCCTTGTACGTGTGAGGCCCTGGATTCGATCCTCAGCACCACATAAAAATAAAAATAAAGATATTATGCCCATCTATAACCTAAAAAAAATATTTAAAAAAAAAAAAAAAAGCAGTGGCAGCAGCAAATGAATGAAAACAAAATGCTATGACTCAAAACTCTGAGGAAGTCTTCCCTTCCATTCAGAGAAAGTGTGACTCTAAAAGAGCAGAGACAAACTCTGGTGCCATTCTCCCCATCCCCCATTTTCCCATTGCTGGAGACAATTGTGGAAGTGAGCAGGTTCTTGACAGTGCAAATGAAAGTAGGATAAACGGGGAACTCCAGGGAATCAAAAGTACTGGAAAGACAGAAGAAAGTGAGGGGACCAAGCAAGTAACCTCATAAAATCGAACTCACCCATCGTGACCTGCACATTATTGATCTAATTCTAATTAGCATAACAAAGACTTTGAGAATTGTACTAACAGATTTCTGTTCAGGTCCCAAACTGGATATGCCCACATGAAAAGTGTTATCTAGTTTGGAACACAGTCTGTAGAAGGACTTGCAACCTTTACCTTACCTAACAAAAGTACTTACAAAAAGAAAAAGTATCAACATTTTACATGACATTTACACAAGAATCAGTCTTAGGATATTTAAAATGCTCAGGACAAAGTGCAAAATCACTAGGTATATGAAATATCAAAAAAATCACATCTTGCATGGGAAAAGTCATCAAAAAAAGACAATACAGGAAATTAGAAAGTACATCAGCATTTCTAAGAACAACTGTTCTTTGAGGGATATTTATAGTACTAAATGCTCATTTTAGAAAAAAATCTTCCACCTTTTAAAAAATGAGACATTTAAATAATTCAATGAAATTAATTTTTTTCTATTTTATTTCATTTCAAAAAACTGGTTGAAACCCACTTATTTAACTGTTCATTAATGAGTTTTAAAACAAATGTTTGAAAACATTTTTTTTTTTTTTTAAATAACCTAACTTCCAGAGGAAAATATTCTGAATTCCCTTGCTAATTCAGAAGTTGGTATTTGGGATTCAACCAATTGTAGAATTAAGGCTTCATTAAAGAATATAACAAAGAATAGTCAAATAAAGAATAGTCAAAAAGAATACTTTGGGCTGGGGATGTGGCTCAAGCAGTAGCGCGCTGGCCTGGCGTGCGTGCGGCCCGGGTTCGATCCTCAGCACCACATACAAAAACAAAGATGTTGTGTCCGCCGATAAATAAAAAATAAATATTAAAAATTCTCTCTCTCTCTCCCCCTCTCTCTTAAAAAAAAAAAAAAAGAAAAAGAATACTTTATAGACTATTCTTTAATGACTATTAAAGAATAGTCAAATCTGTCCCACATTGTGAACTCTTCCTGACACTATCAAGCAAATACTACCTTCTATTTCTTATTCTCAAATATTTCTTCAAATTGCCAATATAGCATTTTTTCAAGGTACTGAGGTGAGTAGTATACTGTTAGTCTCTCTCAAAATTGAGATCCCTAAGGGTAGAGTGTGTCTTGTTCTTTGTTTCTAACCCTACATTTACTTTGATAGTATTGATACTATTGAAATTCTAAATTTTATTTACTAATAAGCAATAAACTCATTATATGTAAGAATCATCTTTTTTTTTAAAGAGAGAGAGAGAGAATTTTTTAATATTTATTTTTTAGTTTTCGGTGGACACAACATCTTTGTTTGTATGTGGTGCTGGGGATTGAACCCGGGCCGCACACATGCCAGGCGAGCGTGCTACCACTTGAGCCACGTCCCCAGCTCCTAAGAATAATCTTTTATAATAGAAAAATGACCTTGTTTTATGTTTTTACAAATCTCTTGACTTAATAGAAGATACCTAGATCCTCAGAACTTCTACTTTCAATGTGTTGCAATATGGTATTTTTGTTCTGTTTTGTGGTACTGGGGACTGAACTCAGGGTCACTTCATCACAGAGCTGCATCCCCGGCCCTTTTTTATTGAAATAGGTTCTCATTAAATCGCGCAGACTGGCCTCAAACTTGTGATCCTCCTGCCTCAGCAACCTGATTAACTGGGATTACAAAGCATGCATCACCGCATCCAGTATAATATAGTGTTTTGACTGAAGTATGTGAATCAAATCTAAACTCACATAGCTATCTAGACAGTTGGAGAGGGAGGATCTTACCCTTTCCAGAAAATTGTGAATGATAGTGTGAATGATAACAATGATAGTGTTATTAGGCAAATAGTTTTGAACTAGCAGATCCCTTCTACAACCCACACTTTGAGAATTGTTGGTACAATGAAAATAAAAGGGTAGGGCTATAGCTCAGCGGTAGACTGCTTGGCTATCATGAACAAGACCCTGGATTCAATTCCCAGTCCCATAAAAACCAAAACAAAAAAATAAAATGAAAGAAGTGTCCTGCCAGGTTTATGTATCCACTTGCCCATTAGATGGCTCTCATTAGGATGATCAGAGCCTAAAATAATTATACATTTAAATTATGGAGATTCCTTAGCTGATTCAAAGCTCACTACACAATCTTTTGATCAAAAGATTGCATAGTTTAAACTCAGGCAAAAGATGCAAAGTGGCTACCCTGATGCAACCTTTTGGTCTGCTTCAGAGTTTTATTTCTCAATGTAAATTAAAAAACTGCCATTATTCTTTTCATTAAACAGTCTCTAATGAGCTTTGTTGAGTCAGCAGCCCTGAATCTAGTCAATTTGGGGACACTGATGGTAGTTTCTGAGACTCAATCTTATATGAATTTCTCTAAACACTTATTTTTTTACAACACTGTTGAAATTGATTACTTAGGGAAGACGCTTTATGCCAATTTCAAATATAAAAATCAGAGATTTGGGGAATCCTAAAAAAACTGACAAAAACATGTTAAAAACAACTCTCCTCGGGGCTGGGGTGGTGGCTCAGTGGTAGAGTGCTCGCCTAGCATGCATGAGGCACTGGGTTCGATCCTTGGCACCACATAAAAACAAACTAATGTATCCACCTAAAGCTAAAGGTACATAAATAAATAAATATTTTTTTAAAAAAACAACTCTCCTCAAATATGTTTCTCTATTTAAATATTCTTATTTCTTAAATTTATCTTGAGAAAAGGTGATTGATTATTCAACTGTATATAATTTCTTTAGTTATAGTTTGGTGCTCTGAACATTGAACAAGAATCCTTTATATGTTCCACTCCTACTCCCGTCTAACGTGTCTTCCTAAATTATAGAGGCCAGAAAACTATATAAACTATATTTCTCAGATTCCTTTGCAGTTAAGGTTTATACATCACTAAAACACCCAATCAGAATATAACAGTTCTTCCCAATCATATGCAATAACCTGAGTCTTTCATTTGGAACTTCATCACATGGGAAGGGAAGAAGATGTGTTTTTATGGAAGGTAGCATGTGTGCCACTAGCTTGGAGCTAGTAACCTAGGCTGTGGCTTCCTCATTACGCAGTTTCCTGAGTCTGGCCCAGGCAGCAGCAATTAGATGGTCCAGGTCCCTAGTATGGTTTGGGGATGTACTTCTAGAAGATGAAATAATTACTGGTTTAAAACTACCTTGAGTGGACTGTGTTGCTTGCAGTCAAGAACTGAACAATTCACATTTTAACAGTTAATGTTTCCTTTAGCATAATCATTTATCTGTTTTCTACAGTTTTATTTGTTTTTCAATTGATTTTCTAAACTGAAGCAATATCCCTTGTATATAGTTATATGCTATTAAAAAGCCAAACTACCATGGTATTGTTTTTAAATACATCTGTAATTTTATTATAAAACCATTCTTTTGGCATTAGTTGGTTACAGTGAAAGCAAGATACTGTGAGTGTAGCATAGCAGCTCTAATGTAACAGCTGTATTCCCCTGCTTACTGAACCAAAATTTAAGTTACCTCAAATCCATTACATACAAGTTATCTGCAGTCTTTACTGATACAAATCCTTTAGGGAAGAGTTGATGCTAAGGGATTAGAGCAAATGTTGGTAAGACTACAAAAGTGGTAGTTCCTTTATAGGACATTTTTTTCTCCCCCCCCCACTCCAATTACTTTACTTTAAAAAGAATCAAATTTCTTAGAGCTAATCTGAATAGCAGCAGCACCCAAAGAACATCACACTTAGTTCTTGTTAAAAAGCAATACCTGTGCAATGCATATTTAGGCCACAGGTAAGGGAATGATCGCTCTAGTTTCAAATTCCTCATTAGAATCCCTTAAAAAAATAAAAGCATTCCATCAAGTTCTTCTGGATGATGTTATTGCTGTACATTTGTTGGGAGGTCACTTTCTCTGCTGTGTTTGCTTTGAAGGGATCTTCCAATATATCTCCAATATTCTTTTCTTATAGTGTCCTTTTCTTTAGCTAAGATTTCACATAACTAAAAATAAAAAATAAAAATTTATTAAAGTAAATAAGCCTTTGAAACAACACAATTTAACTCTGTTCATGGTCAAATGGACACACTGTAGAGTTACATACTATATACTATGTTCACCATTGACAAAGATGTTGCCCTAAACCAGAAATAACCCTACACTGAATTCTGAATACCTATGTTGAAAAGGGGCATGAATATTACTGGTAATGGGTACAGCCAATTCTGAGATGCCTAAGAGAAAAATACTGAGTCACACCAGCTTACCTCTAATGCTTTATTAAGAATGTCCTCTTTGTTGTCACATTGGTTTTCTAGCATATCTTCATAGATATCCACAAGAAAGGCAATTAGGTAGGGGGAACTGTGACTTGGTTGTAAATCAAGTAATTGATTTAACAGGTTAGGATATTTGGAAAGACCACGATCCTGCAAAATCCTGAAAGAAAATAATACTTGATTCTGAGAAGAACAAAAACAACAGAAAGATCAAAGAGAAACACAGCAAGAAAGAAGACTTATTTTGAATAAATGACACTGAAACAAAATGAAAATTTTAAATTATGTGAGTTTTATCGTGGATAATTAGGAGCTGAGTAAAATTAGTTTAAAAAAATAATAAAGTTCAGAGCGGCAGGTGGCAAGCCTTGTTCCCAGTGCCCACAGAGACATGGCTGCACCAAGAGAAGATGGTGGGCTGGAACAGCGCCACCACTGCCAGCATGTGGGGGAGCCCTTCCTGCATCTACTTCAACCACTAGAGGATGAGCAACCCCAACTTAACAGGCTGTGGGAACATGAATATGAGAAAGGTGTGGACCATCTGACAAATGCAACTGCTGTGTGTAGACAGCCATAGCAGTCACTAAGTGTTACAGCAAACTCTTCCACCAGCAGTGTTACAGATGCTTCTGACTAAGTTCCCAATGATTAAGAGAATTTTAAGTGCTCAGAGCTTGGCTGAAGATGATGTGGAATGAGAAACAAATGTCAACATAATAAAATCTGTTAAGATTTTTAAAATTCATAACTTGAAAGTTGAGCAGCTCTGGGTAAATAAAGGCAAATGTGCTTGTTATAGATTGTCCCACAATTAAGACTACCAATGTTAATGTTTGTTTTGTGTAGATCCATTTATTGGTTTTATTTATTTTTTCCCAGTGAAAAGTGCATTTTGACAGAGCTTTTCATTTTATATACACTAAGAGTTACCAAAATATCACAGATTTCATTTATTCCTAAGATATGTAGTTAAAGTGTATGCAAGACATAATGTTTCTTGGGCTAAAAACACCTAGTTCTCAGTTTAAAATGATAGGCAAAAAAGTGTGGGAGATAGCACATGTTTTAAGTTAGTACATTTTACTATAAATCAGAAAATTTTATAGAAACTATTATTTGAGAAAACAGCATTAAAATCTTCAAGAGATCAAAAAAAAGTTTAAAAGTAATCATGTATAATGTGAATATGCACCATATTAAATTAAAGCAGAAAATAAATAATCTTTTAAGTGAAGAGAGATGAAGGAGAAATGTCCCTGTTTCTTCTTGAGATGGTTCCTCATCTCTTTAACTCCTCAGGGACTATAGGTTCCAACTCCCAACGTATCTCTAAATGTGCCTGGATTCCAAAATGTGCTCTTTGGGACCAGTTTCCTTAAAGGCCTTAAATTCAACAGTAAGCCTGGCTATGTCAGTGCCAGACAAGTGAAATGTTTCTGTTAAGATTTATAATTGGAAACCTTTAGCAACTAAAGCAGAAATGCTGGCCACCCATCTGTGTAATCTGTAAACAGTCCTCTGTGCTTTATTGTACTCCTGAGCTGGGCAGAACCTAAGTGTCTGTATTCTAATTTTTCACAAAAACCCTAGAGGATTAATAAATATAATTTAATATGCATTACTTTCCAGGCATGGTGGTATACATCTGTAATCCCAGACACCTGGGAGGCTGAGGCAGGAGAATCACAAGTTCCAGGCCAGCCTCAACAAGTCAGCAAAGACCTAAGCAACTTAGGGAGATCCTGTCTCAAAATAAAAAGGACTGAGGATGTGGCTCAGTGGTTAAGCATCCTGGGTTCAATCGTCAGTATCAAAAAAAAAAAAAAAAAAAAAATTGGTATGTGCTTGGGAGGTGAAGAGAAGAAATGTAGAGGGCACAGTTCTTAGGAATTGCCATTATTATCATTATGCTTCTGCTCTTAGATTCAAAAAAAGAAAAAATCTTTAGTTTCCTTTTAAATAAAATCTAATTAGAAGAGCTGGATGTGGTGGTGCATGACTATAATTCCAGCAGCTCAGGAGGTTGAGGCAGGAGGATCATGAGTTCAAAGCCAGTCTCAGCAACTTAATAAAGCTCTAAGCAACTTAGCAAGACCCAATCTGAAAATAAAAATTTTTTAAAAGGGCTGGGGATATGGCTCAGTGGTTAAGAGCCCCTGGGGTCAATCCCCAGTACCAAAAAAATAAGAAAATCTAATTAGGTATATATTCCATGATATATATATTAGCAGCTTTTATTTATATATGTATGTGTGTGTGTGTGTGTGTGTGTGTGTGTGTGTGTGTGTGTGTGTGGTGTATCTCCAGCAAAAAATAACTTCTTACCCTTTCAAATAGTTCCATGCACTTTCATTATGTGGTACAAGTTTGATCATTTCCAGAGTGTATCTGTAAGAAAAGAACCCACAAATGAGTGTGTAATTTTAAAAGAGCAGTGCAACAATCAGATACAATTTGAACAAATGTGGCAAAACCTAGGAAAGTGTTTTTGCTGTGTCAGACTCCACATACATCTCTTTCAGCTGGCCTTGCCACCGCTCTAGCTCATATCTAAATTAGAGAACTCCCAAAACTGCAATTGTCTACTCAAGATAGTTCCTCCCTCCCATATTTCTTGTCTAATTCCGAGGAATAACACTTAACTGACATAAAGCTTTAATTCACATCAAGAAAGAAAATTAATATGAAAGATATTTTTTTCTGTTTGAAGGAAAGGTGGAGACTTTCTTTTTAATGGTAAAACAATCCAGGAAAAAAAGTCAAACATCTATTTATGCCCATTAAGTCCTCAGTCACTGAAAAAGGGTAATTAACATAATCTTAGGAGCTATAATTAAAAGTAGGGTGGAAATAATACAAAGAATAAAAATTAAACAACAAGTACATATTCCTTACCTTTCAAAATAAAATTACTATTAAACTATAATGTGATTTCACAGTCAAAATGGATACTCCCTACTCCTTTCTCTTCTCTTTACCCTGATTATTAAATATAATTCAGATGCAACTGCCACAAATTCTAAGGAATCTACAAAACTATGCTTCACATGAGCAAAGAACTGACTGAAGCTTAGTGATCTTGTTCTTGCTTTGGGGCTATTACAATAGGAATTTTTTCACAGGAGTAACAAACTCATTTAACATTATGAAAAGATTTTTCTAACCACCCTGACATGACCTAACCTTTTCAGTTATTTGGAAAATTATGTCTGTGTAGGTCTTAGCTGGTCCTAGTAGAAGATTCTTAATTTCACTTTGGCAATGTACACTAATGTGTCATCTATTTTAATGGTGAAAACACGAACTTTGAGGTCAGACTACCCACCTGTAAATCCTACTTACAGAATTACTTGAAAACTCAAGTTCTTCATGAGTATCTCTGAGACTTGTTATGAGAACTAAATAGGAATTTATGGCGTACAGTAAATGTTACATAAATCCTATAATTATTAAGTGAGCATCCTTAATCTGAAAACCCAAAATCCAAAATGCTCCAAAATCTGAAATTTTTTGAGCTTTGACATGATACCACATAGTCAAAATACAGGTGCACTAAAAATATGTATAATATTATATTCAAGCTATGTGTATAAGACACATATGAAACATAAATTAATTCTGTGTTTAGATTTGAGTTCTAACTCCCACATATCTGATCATATATATATATATGTAAACATTCCAAAAATCTGAAATGTTTCTGGTCCCAAGTATTCTGCATAAAAGATACCTAACCTATGGTACTAGTAGACCATTATTCACATGGAAACAATGGCCACGATACATTCAGTGAAAAAAATCAATGCCTATATGTCACTGTCTAGGTTGCAAATGTTATTTATAAATCCATGTATATATGTATATAATTATAGTTCATTCTAGAGAGTGGCAGGAAAGAGGAAAAAGAATAAGAGATTTTGATTTTTAATTTTTTTTTTAAAAGAGAGAGAGAGAGAGAGAGAGAGAGAGAGAGAGAGAGAGAGAAATTTTAATATTTATTTATTTTTTTAGTTTTCGGCGGACACAACATCTTTGCTTTTTGTATGTGGTGCTGAGGATCGAACCCGGGCCGCACGCATGCCAGGCGAGCGCATCCCGCTTGAGCCACATCCCCAGCCCAATTTTTAATTTTTTATAATTTTATATAATTCAGTATATTTGTCCCCTGATAACTATACCGCATAGGAAAAAAAATTAATGAAAGGAAAAAAACTGAGGAACATAATCAGGTACACCTATCTATAAAGTTAAAAATATACTTAATAAACTATAAATTCTAGAAGTATGGCTACTACCAATATTTAAAATATTTGTTCTACACATCCTGAGGGGAAAAAAAACTTTAAATATAGAAAGCTCTTACATTCTTGACTGATTATTTCTGTTTCTATCTAATAACAGATGACTAATGATCTGCCTCTAAAGGCTAAAAGACTTGCATTTTCCAAACTTCATATTCAATTTTTCTTTTTTGTACTGGGGACTGAACCCTAGGACACTGAACCCAGGGGTACTTTACCAATGAGCTATATCCCCAGTCCTTTTTAATTTTGAGTCATGGTCTCACTAAGTTGCTTAGGACCTCACTAAAATGCTAAGGTTGTCCTTGAACTTACAATCCGTCTGCCTCAACCTCTCTGTAATCACTGGGATTACAGAAGTGAGCCAGTCACATTCAATTTTTAATGAAGTTGGGGCTGGGGTTGTGGCTCACTGGTAGAGCACTCGCACAGCACATGCGAGGCTCTGGGTTCGATCCTCAGCACCACATAAAAATAAATGAATAAAGATATTGTGTCCAACTAAAAAAAATAAAAATAAATTTTAATGAAGTAATGAAATAAGACATAGCAAATTAGGAATATACAATATTTGAAATCCATTCTCAATTGGATCAATTCAAGATAAAATAACCTGAAGCATTCTATTTTTTGACAAGAAATCCAATGCAAAGAGAAATACATGGAACAGCCAGGTGCAGTGGCACATGCCTATAATCCCAGCTTGGGAGGCTAAGGCAGGAGAATTACAAATTCAAAGTCAGCCTCAGCAATTTAGTGAGGCTCTAAGCAACTCAGCAAGATTCTGTCTCTAAATTAAAATATTTTAAAAAGGACTGGAGAATACAAAGGGGAATAGAGAGTGCTAAATGACAAAGTATAAATTATCTCTACTTAAACTCCACTATTTTAGGTTGGCTTAATAAAATCATTTCAGTAAATTCCAGAAGAACTTGCTTTGATGCTGGAAATGTTCTTTATCTATGTTGTCAAGTACAGTAGTCACTAGCTACATGTGGGTACCTGAAATAATGTGACTACTGCAACTGAGGAACAATTTTTTTGTTGTGTGTTTTTTTTTGTGTGTGTATATGTGCCAAGGATTGAACTCAGGGGCACTTAAACACTGAGGTACATCACCAGCCCTTTTTTGTATCTTATTTAGAGACAGCGTGTCTCATTGAGTTTATTAGGGCCTCACTAAGTTGCTGAGACTGGCTTTGAACTCACAATCCTCCTGCCTCAACCTCCTGAGCCACTGGGATTTCAGGTGTGCACTATCGTGCCAGGCGAGGAAGTATATTTTAAATTTTGTGGTACTGTAGTTAATTTAAATTTAAATAGCTATATGTTGCTAATAGTTGCATACTGGACAGTGCAGCTTCAGATGGAAGAGAGGTAGGTCTGAAAGCCTGGAGCAGAGAGTGAATGGAGGATACTGGACTAAAGCCTTAAAAAAAAAAAAAAAAAAAAAAAAAAAAAAGATTATATATATATATATGGGCTAGGGACTAGGGATATAGCTCAGTGGTAAAGAATATATGATGCCTTAGGTTTAATCTTCAACACTAAAAAGAAAAAAAAATATATGCCACTGGAACCCTTATATAGAAAAGATAAGAGAGGAGTTAGCTGCCTTAAATTGAGAAAAAAAATGGGTCAAGGGAGATTACAGGCAGATGTGCTATAAATCTGCTCTTCCCAACAATAATTAAAAGAACTTTTGTAATTAAAATTTTACTATGAGCTCATCAAGCTTTAAAAACAATATCCACATTCAGGGGCTGGGATTGTGCTCAGTAGCAGAGCACTTGCCTCACACATCTGAGGCACTGGGTTTGATACTCAGCATCACATAAAAATAAACAAACAAAATAAAGATATTGTGTCCATGTATAACTAAAACAAATTTTTTTTAAAAAATCCACATTCAGATTGTCAAATACAGTGAGACAAAATGGCAAATTACACCAGAAAAAAATGGTTATTGCTATTTATACACATAATACACAAATTTAGGACAATTCAGAAATTTCTAGTTCTTATAATAGCTTTTTGTATAGAAGCTCTCAAATGAGGATGAATTTTTGCTCCAAAAAGGACACTGGGCAGTGTCTAGAGAAATTTTTGTTGAAAGCAAGGAGTGCTAACGAAATATCCCACAGTATAAAAGATAACCAAGACTGAACTGGTCCAGAACCCTTAAATAAAGTAACATGGCATCTGGAAACTATTATCAAAAATGCAACAGATTTAATGAGATAGTTGTAAAATAAAGTTTCCTGGACACTACAAAATCTGATTTATTTCCAATCTTTAGTAGCAACAATATTTCAAAAAACTTCAGACACTAAACATAGAAGCATACTACATTATTTGTAAATTTATCACTATATGTTTCATCTTTCTATTCTGTCCAATTTTAGTTCCATGATTATAGGATCTGGGGCAATCTTGGTCTTTGATTTATTCCCAATGCCTGAAACATAGTAGGCATTCAGATTTTTAATGAATGAGCAAGTAAAGGACATTACTTACTGGACTTCTCTTTCCAATACAGCACGATCACTGTAGCCAGTGGTATTAGAAATGACAAAGTATCTTTGGTTCCAGACAGAGTTATTTCTCACATCTTCTTTTAGAAGTTGGTCTACATACTGCAGCTCATTATCCCAAAGTTTAAATTCCTAAAAGAAAGTTGTTTAAAAACACAATTAGAAATGTCCCATTATTTGTAAATATTAAAAACAAAACATCACGCAGAGTATGGTGATGCACACCTGTAATTCCAGCTATGGGAGAGGCTGAGGTAGGAATATCACAAGTTCAAGGCAAGCCTGAACAACATACAAGACCCTCACACCACCAAAAAAATAAGTAAAAATAAAACATGAGTAAAGCTAAGAAGACAGAACTGAAGAAAAAGGATTTACCACATATGTAGAGAGAGGGAACAGTCACAGGTCAAGGAAACAGAGGGGAATAAAAAAAACTGGGGCTGGGGTTGTGGCTCAGTGGTAGAGACTTGCCTAGCAAGTGTGAGGCACTGGGTTCGATTCTCAGCACCACATATAAATAAATAAAATAAAGGTCCATCAACAACTAATAAATATACTTTAAAAAAGAACTAAATTGGAGATAGATCCTGGGAAAAAATATACAAAAAGTCAAGATAAAAGTCACCAAAGAAAAATTAGAGGGGGAAATAAAAACAAACTCACTAGTAAGAGAATAAGTAATTAATTATACATAGCATTATACATAGTATATGAATTTGATTTGATATTACAATAAGCAAAAGAACAGCATTAAAAATGTACATGTGATAAATTACCTTTAAAATACATGTAGAGAAATATATACAATTTAGCTGGGCATGGTGGCACACACCTATAATCCCAGCAGCTCAGGAGGCTGAAGAAGAAGAATCACAAGTTCAAAGCCAGCCCTAGCAACTTACTTATCGAGGACCTAAGCAACTTATCGAGACCCTGTCTCAAATAAAAAATAAAAAGGGGCTCAGGATATGGTTCAGAGGTTAAGGGCCCCTGGGTAAATCTCTCGTACCAAAAAAAAAAAGAGAGAGAGAGAGAGAGAGAGAAAGAAATATCTAAGATTGGATTTACAAACAAATTTTTACATTAAAAAACTGGGTTTTTTGTTTTAAGTATTTTCTAAGTATTTTCTTTCTTGTTGGATAGACCCCAGGGGTGCTTAACCACTGAATCACATCCCCAGACCTTTTTTACTTTGAAAAAGGGTTTCACCGGGCTGGGGTTGTGACTCAGCAGTACAGCACTTGCCTAACATGTGAGAGGCCCTGGGTCTGATCCTCAGCATCACATAAAAATAAATAAATAAAATAAAGATATTGCGTCCAACTAAAAAATAAATATTAAAAAAGAAAGAAAGAAAGAAATAGGGTCTCATCAAGTTGCTTAGGCTGGCTTTGATCTTGCAACCTCTTGCCTCAGCCTCCCGAGCTGCTGGGATGACAGGCATGAGTCACCATTCCTGGCATAATGCTGCTTTAATAGAAAAAAATTATAGGGAAAACTGTTAAAACTTACAAATGTTACAGAAGTGGGGACATTATGAAAAAGTGGAGTTATATTTCTTATTGATAACAGAAAAAGGATGAATTTCAGTATGATGGTCCCTGTTTTACCAAGTGATAATAAAAATAATTAAGAAAGAGTCCTGTGTACCCTTCATTTAGATTCTCCAAAGGCATTATCTTACCAACTAAAATTTAACCCCAAAACAATAAAATGATATGGTGTATTATTTTTCACAAAAACACAGACTTTATTCAGATTTTATGTGTTCTCATCTGTGTATATACAGTGAAGGCCAGGGTGTTAGTAGAGGTAGAATACAGTTCTTTGCAATTTTACCCCATGTGTAGCGCAAGCAACACTACAATCAAGATACAGAATTATTCCCTCACCACATAGAAAGTGTCCTATACTATCTCTTTAAGGTTGTATCTCACTTTTGCCTAATCACTCCTAACCACTGATTTGTTTTCTCTACAACTTCAGTTATTTCAAGAATATTATCTTGTAGCTGAGCACAGTGGCATACGCCTGTAATCCCAGCAGTTTGGGAGGCTAAAGCAGGAGGATCTCAAGTTCAAAGCCAGCTTCAGCAATGGCGAGGCGTTAAGCAACTGTCTCTAAATCAAATACAAAATAGGGCTGGGGATCTGGCTTAATGGTTGAATGCCTCTGAATTCAATCTCTGGTACGCTCCCCCACCCCCCAAAAGAACATTATCTTATAGATTCTCTTCAGTTTTCAGAATTTCATTATTGGTAAAATTAATCTTATCTTTAAAAAGTATTGTGAAAATATATGAAACCATAATATACCAAAAGTAAAAGCAAGACAGAAAATTATACATACTTTATTTATAAAAATGTATAAGCAACAGGGGCTGGGGTTGTAGCTCAATAGTAGAGCGCTTGCCTAGCATGTGCGAGGCGCTGGGTTCAATCCTCAGCCTCACATAAAAATAAATAAAATAAAGGTATTGTGTCCAACTACAACTAAAAAAAAATCATAAAAAAAAAAATGTACAGGGGCTGCAGCTATAGCTCAGTGGTAAAGCGCTTCCCTCACATGTGTGAGGCCCTGGGTTCAATCCTCAGCACCACATAAAAATAAATAGATACTGTGTGTTCATATACAGCTTAAAAAAAAAAAAAATGCACAAGCAACAATTGAAGGATATTTTGGAGTCTTTCTCATGGAAATCTTTCATAATTTCAGTAAGAAACACACTGGCTAATGTGGCTTTTCAAAGATATTAATAATATTCTACTTCTCAGGTTGTTATGGTAGTAGATAGGGTATGTGTATAACATGCACTTTAAATGATTAAAAATTTCAATAAAAATTTTATAAAATATATAATTAATTAAATTTGAAGTTAAAAATTCTCAGTAAAAAATATTTAGTAAAATGCTCTGGTTATAATGAATAAAACATGAAATAGCAATCCCTGGAAAAAATTTATAGGAAACAATAAAATTGTTTGCTAAAATAAATACAATGTCTAGTGTGAAAGTTGTAACTATTTTATTTAAAATTTAGCATAAATTTAACAGAGGGGTAGACATACAATATATAATAAGTAACAGTTATGATAAGACCATATTCTGAAATTTATATATGCAAAAACCTTAATACACGCTCTTGATATATTAACATTTTACTAATTTTGATGTTCAATTTGCTAACAAATGTAAGAGGTGATGAGAATTCAATCTGAAATGTGTTAAATATTTATCAGTTTACTATTATTCTTCTTTAACATGAACCTATTCACTAACCAACTCAAGAGATTATAAACATTAACCACCATGAAGAATGTCACACATTTTAATTAAGTATCTTAACAGTTCTTTATAATGTTGTGTGTAATGATCTACATGTGTGCTTTGGCTTGGAAATTTAATTAGCCTCTAATACTAATTTTAATTATTTAAATTACAAAATAAAATTCTGAAAAATTCTATAAAAAGAAAGGTAATACCTGAATGACCCATTGTCGATGCTGCCAGGCATGATAATTCTTTGCATCCTGGTTAAGAATATCAGCAATAAATTCAAGCTCCTGAGATGGATCTTTTAGCCATTCTACTAATACTCGCCTATGGTGCCTGAAACCCAGAGAAGGGAAAGAAATTTTGTGTTAATTTACCCAAGCTAACAAATCATCTACATGGGTTATACTAGGTGATGTGGAAACACATTCAAGAAACAAATATTCATATCTAATTAAAGACACTACTAGAGAGAAAATCTAACAAAAGAAATGAGAAAATTTTCAGAACACTAAGCAAGGGTTGAGAAATATAAAACAGTAATTTGTGTGTAAAATTAGATACGTAAGGCATAAAGATGGAAGTAAACCTGGAAGTACAGTTATCTTTTGACAATCACAAAATTCTGTTTTTAGGATTTAGAAACAAGCCAGGTGCAGTGGTACATGCCTGTAATGGGCTTCAAAGTCTGAGGCTGGAGAATCTCGAGTTCAAAGCCAGCCTCAGCAAAAGCAAAGTGCTAAGCAACCCTGTCTCTAAACAAAATACAAAATAAGGCTTGGGATGCTCCTGAGTTCAATCCCCGGTATCAAAAAAAACAAAAAGACATTACAAGAGGGCTGGGGTTGTGGCTCAGCAGTAGAGCACTTGCCTAGCATGAGTAAGGCCCTGGGTTCGATCCTCAGCACCACGTAAAAATAAATAAAGGTATTGTACCCAACTACAACTAAAAATAAACAAAGAAACAAAAAAAGACATTATAGGAGAGACTAGAAGAAATGTGATACTATTTTATGAAATATAATTTTAAATAGTTTATCAGTTTTCCCTAAATTCAAAATGCCACCATTTAAGCAACTTTTCACTCCACTAGTTAGTACAATGAAATTCAATTCTACCCTAGGGAATAAATAGCTACAAGTTGCAGGTCTGTCAAAACAGGAGTTTCTATATTAGGATAAGACTAAGAGTTTTATATTAGGTTCCATTTTTACAATTTCCTTAAGCTAAAACAGTTACAGAAATCTATAAGTGAAAATTTCTAAAATTTACTCTGAGGACTAGAAGTATAGCTCAGTGGTAGAGTCTAACCTGTGAGGCCCTGGGTTCAATCCCTTGTACAAAAAAAAAAATCACTGTGGCAATGGCTGCCACGTCTGCAAACATATTACATACTCCTTTTTTTTTGGGGGGGGGGGGGGGCGCGGGTACCAGGGATTGAACTCAGGGGCATTCAACCACTGAACCATATCCCCAGCACTATTTTGTATTTTATTTAGAGACAGGGTCTCACTGAGTTGCTTAACGCCTCAATTTTGCTGAGGCTGGCTTTGAACTCGTGATCCCCCTGCCTCAGCTTCCCAAGCTGCAGGGATTACAGGTGTGCGCCACCACACCCAGCTGAATTACATACTCTTTTTTTTTTTTCTAATATTTTTTCGGTTAAAGATGGACACACAATATCTTTGTTTATTATTTATTTGTTATGTGGTGCTGAAGTCTAGTGCCTCACACGTGTTAAGCAAACACTCTGTCATGAGCTACAGTCCCAGCCCCTGAATTACATACTCTTTAAATGAATGAACATATGATATGTGAACTATATCTCAAAATTGATTTTTAAAAAAATCTACTGTATTCATTATATTAATGTGAACAGGAGTTACAGAAAAAAAAGGGAAAACATTAGTGCTTAATTGGTGACCTACTCTAAATACACTGAAAATTTTAAAATTTATCTTACAGAATATTAAGAAGGCAAGATAATCAAGGAGAAAATCCTCTTAAAGAGAGAGATTACTGAACTTATTTTAGAAATCTTTCAAGTCAGTGAACACTAGAAAGCATTTTACTTTTCAGGTTCCTGGTGAATTCTATAATTTAAGAAAAAGTTAAGAATTGGATCCTTCAGTATATCAAAGTGACTGCTCAGAACAAAATATCAAGATGTTCTCTCTAATATTTATTCAAGATTTAACGACTATTAAACACAGGGAATTAGTTTATAACATAATATCTCACAGTGGTAATTTAATAAAAAGTTATCAACTTATTACTTCACTATACTATTATAATGGAAACAAGTAGAGTGGGCAATTTAAAATGTATCAAAACTACGCTCTGTGCAGTGGCACACGCTTGTAATTATCGTTACTTGGGAGGCTGATGCAGGAGGAATACAAATCAAGGCCAGCCTCAGCAATTTATCAAGGCCCTAAGCAACTTAGCAAGACCCTGTCTCACGAAAAAATAAAAAGAGCTGGGGATATGGCTCAGCGCTCCTGGGTTCAATCCCCAGTACAAAAACAAAACAACAACAACAAAAATTAAAACATTATTGAGTTTTTAATAGCAATTAGTTGCTTTAGGTGGGTCAGTGTTCTGCTTTTCAGAAAAAATGGTTGTTAAGGTGTTAATGGCAGTGTTTGCAGCACCCAGGAAAAGTTGGTTTTTTTTTTTCTTTTTAGCCAAAAACTAAATTATATTGAGAATGCCTGATATCTGAATTTTATAGCAGCACTTTTTTTTTATATAAAAACACCTTAACATAAAACAAAACCGCAGGGTACATTAATTCTCTAGCTAAACTCGTTTTTCTCAATAAAACAATTTTTTTAAAATATATATATATTTTTTTTTAGAGAGAGAGAGAGAGAATTTTTTATTTATTTTTTAGTTTTCAGCGGACACAACATCTTTGTTTGTATGTGGTGCTGAGGATTGAACCCGGGCTGCATGCATGCCAGGCGAGCGCGCTACCGCTTGAGTCACATCTCCAGCCCCAATAAAACAATTATTTTATAAAGCAACTTCTTAGGAATGCAAAAATCTAGTTAAAAAAAAAAAGCTTCAGAGGTCAATTTGTTTACAAATAGAAATCTGTACAATAGCTACCCTACCATGTGTCAAATAATATTGAGTTATTCGCTGTTGGGTCTATTATGTTCTAATTCTTTGAAAATTAATCAGCAATATACATGTTAAATACTGATTTGTGTTAATATTTGGGCAGAATATTCCTCAGCTGGGCCACAAAACACATGGAATTATACAAAGCTGCTTTTCCATACTTCTACTAAGAATATTTTCCTTGCCTCAGAGGTTTTTCTTCAGAAGTCTTCCTAAAATCTTCACATAAGGATAGTGTGGTGTGTGTGTGTAGGACATTATGCTGAGAGAAGATAAAATGGTGGCAACTTCATTTTGGAGTTGAGAAGACAGGTATACTAAGCAGGCAGTTCGTGGCACAGAAAGTGGAAAGAGCTCAGGCTGGAGTTGTGTCTCAGTGATAGAGTGTTTGACTAGCATGTGTGAGGCACTGGGTTTGATTCTCAGCACTATATATAAATAAACAAAATAAAGGTCCATCCACAAGAAAGTGGAAAGAGCTCTTGGTAGTATGCCATGCTGCCTCTTCTACTTCAGCATAATTTCTTTACTGCCACACCACAATCATAACAGCAGCAGCAATAGCTACCATTCATAGGCTTCACACTAGAGACTGGGCACCATTCAAATTATCTTTCTTATTTATTCTTTGTGCCCCTGCTCCATGACTCCTCCCTTTTCCCCTATTGTGTTCCACTACTCCCATCCTAACAATCTCCATACTCTTATCTTTGCATATGCTGAAAAATTCTACCATTATATTTTTTGCATTGCTTTATAAAGTAACTGATATTATTATTTGCTTTCCCTATCAGACTGTGTCTTGGTCATCTTTATATACTCAGCACTAGTACAAAGCCTTTGTATACTCAGCACTAATACAAAGCCTGTGAATAAACAAATGAATAAAAGATTAAATATTAGAAAGTCATTTTATAATACACCAAACAGAAAGCTTTTTTTTCAGTACTGAGGATGGAATCCAGGGCCTTGTGCATGCTCAGCAAGCTTTCCACCACTGAGCTATATCCAGAATTCTAGAAAACATTTTTCAGATATTTTTACTCACATTTTTTCTCATTAGCAGCAACTGCACAGTGATTCTGAAATTTCAAATAATAATAACAGCTAAACATTTGAATGTTAACTGTGGAGCAAACACCATTTTGATCACTCAACATAGTTCTCATTTAATCCTTGTGTTAGCTTTTCACTGTGAAAAAATACCTGAGAAAATCAACTCGAAGGGAAGATTTATTTTAGCTTATGGTTTCAGTAAATGGCCACCTGGCTCTGTTGATTGTGGGCCTCTATGAGGCAGAATATCATGGCAAAAGGGCACAGTAGAGCAAAACTAGCAAGGAGCTGGGGCAGGATGGGGACAAGATGTAGTCTCCAAGGGCACATCCTCTAGGACCTATTCCCCCAAGTAGGCCCCATCTCCCACAGTTTTCATCCCCTTCCAATAGTCCACTCACCTATGAATCCATCAGTGGCAATAGAGCCCTAATGATCTAATCACTTCCAAAAGCCCCACCTCTGAACTTTGAACACCAAGTATTCAACACATCAGCCTTTTGGGAACATTCTAGATCAAAATCCAAACAATCCTCCTAACAATCCTGTGGGGCAGGTAACATTAGCCCCAATGTAAAATTCTAAATTATAAAGAAGCTTAGGATGATATTCAGTGGTAGAACACTTGCCTGGCATGTACAAGGGCCTGGGGTTTGATCCCCAGGAGGGCAAAAAATAAGTAAATACAAGAAAAAAATCTTTTACTATATCATCATCTACTAGCAGAACCTATGCAGAATAACATTTCTATCTTACCAAACTTGATAGTTTTTGGGCTGTTCCTCAATTATTGCAGTGATGTAGTTCATTTCCTCATGTAGATCCTTTTGAAGTGACTTTAAGAGAACTCTCCGAAAATGCCTACAGCAAACATCAAGCATAGAAAGTCTCATTACTCCAATTAAGTTGCCTATCAACAGTATGAAATAAAGCTAAAAGAACAATATGGTTAAGACAAATTTTTGTCAGTTATTTTATATAACAAATAATTTTTAATTTAAGTGCACAAATTGTCCATATTCATACAACTATCTGGTAACTGGATGAATCCAGCATTTAAAGTAAAAAAAAGAGTAAAAGGCAACAAATATGATAGAAAAAAAGTAGATTTTGGAACCTTAAGGAATGAAAAGGTAACTAAATTCTATTTTCAGGTAATACTCTGATTACATGTGTTATATAATACAAAGAGCAAAGACATTTCTTTCCTTATATAGAAAAGTTAGCTCATGTAGGTTATATTAGTCATATAATAATTAATTCTATTATAAACATTATCAAATATTCTATTTCTAGAACCACCATCAAAATATTTGTAATTCATTTCAGATTATTAAAAAAAAGTGAAGCAAATATAATTTCTGAAATTAAAGAGAAAGTGGAGTCAAGTCATTTTGTTGAAATTCTCTATGGACAGTACTGGTCTAATCTTAGTAAACTAATTTTCAAAAATTTGCAACTCAATATATATTAAGAGACAAATAGTTCAGAACCTACTTTAAAAGTTATCTTTTAAAATGAAATGCAAAATATGAGATTACAGCATTTTTCTCTTACTATTATTAAAGAAAATTGTCTTTTTTTTTTAATAGAGAGGGAGAGAGAATTTTTTAATATTTATTTTTTAGTTTTCAGTGAACACAACATCTTTATTTATTTATTTATTTTTAAAATTTTTATGTGGTGCTGAGGATTAAACCCAGCGCCCCGTGCATGCCAGGCAAGCGTGCTATAGCTTGAGCCACATCCCCAGCCCAAGAAAATTGTCTTAATAGAGCATATAAATGCAAACACTTGGTTAATATGGGTAATGAACTCAGGTATAGTGCGTTTAAAAAAACAGCAGATATATTTCTTAAGAAAATTTAAGATGCATTCTAAGTTCCTTTGTGCCATATAGTCAGTAATTTCTTAAAATTTAAGAAAGTACATATTAGAGCCATAAACTAATGGAATATCCTACTGAGGACTTCAATTAAACATGGTAGACTAAATAGGTTTACTCTTATTCCCTAAATAAAACCCCACTAAAATGATACTAAAGCAATACAGAAGATATAAATCCACAAGGACAAATGGTGCAAAGGGTTACCACAGCAAGTATAAGAGGTAAAGAAAATATAGAAAATGTAAGCAAACAGACAAGTTTTTAACTGACTTAGAAAAGCAATGTAGGCCAGGCACAGTGGGACATGCCTATAATTCTGGCTACTTCAGAGGCTTAGGCAGGAGGGTCACAAGTTCAAGTCTAATCCAGGCTACTTAAAGAAAATCACAAAATAAAATAAAAATGGCTGGGGATGTTGTTCAGTGCTAAGCACACAGGAAACTCTGGATTTATGCCAAGTACTGGGGAGCAGGTGGGGGCAGGAGGAATCATATAAACCTGTCAACAGTAGTGAAAACCTTAATAAAGTTTCAAAAATTGAAGGTACTGGTTTTTTTCCAAAACTGGGAGTCAAGAGTGGGGCAGAAAAATAGAGCAAGGTCTAGAGAAACATTCTTAGCAGCCACAATCCTTCCCTTCACCTTGATCAGAAAGGTGACATCTCCTGACTTGAGCAGGAAACAATTTTAATTTTCTAGAAAAACCTAAAACAGAAAGTGATACTAGGTACATTCAAAGAACGGTGAGGTAAAGAATGGAAATAAACACATTTAAAATATTAATATACAAAACTGAAAAAAATTAAAACAAGATAAAATAAAGACTAGATAAGGGCTGGGGCTGTAGCTCAGCAATAGAGTGCTTGCCTAGCATGTTAGAGGCACTGGGTTCGATCCTCAGCACCACATAAAAATAAACAAATAAAATAAAGGCATTATGTCCATCTACAACTTCAAAAAAAATTTAAAAAAAAAAAGAATAGATTAAAAAAAATGTTGAAATTGTCTAACAGGCTGATTTGTTCCCCCCTCCCCAAAAAAAAGAAGAAAAAGGAAAACAAAGTTGATACATTAAACAGTGAAACTTTCCTAACATATTTCCCTGCCTGATCCCCCAGAATTGTGGCAGGCAAATGTTTTTCTTAGACAATAAATTAGATGGATCCTCTTTGGAGAAACACATTAAGAAAAAGACTTAAAAAAATATTGAGCCCGGCACGGTGACACATGCTTGTAATCCCAGGAGCTTGGGAGGCTGAGGCCAGGAAAATCTTGAGTTCAAAGCTAGCTTCAGCAACTCAGCTAAACCTGTCTCTAAATAAAATACAAAAAGGGCTGTGATTCAGTGGTTGAGTGCCCCTGAGTTCAATCCTTGATACAAAAAAAAAAAAAAAAACTGATACGCAAAAGTTTCAAAACAGCCACATCCCCATCTCGGTAACTTTATAACAGATAAATCATGCCACACATAGGGGTTCCAATCAGGCTTTTTCCTTTCTCCATTATGAGTATAAAAGGAGAACCAAGAATTACCAACCATTTATAGAAAAACCTTTATATGAAAGAGACTAAAACAACAGACAGAAAGATATTTCATTCATGGACTCAAAAAGCAAGATGATGTCTTTTCTTAAATATTAAGGGAAAAAGAGCTCTGAGAAATTAAAAATGAGTGCAAAAATATTTAAAAATCAATAGAAGAGTTAGAAGATAAAACTGAGGGAATATCATAAAAGTAAATTTTTAAAAAAAGGAATAAAAATAAAGAAAACACAATCTAGGAGGTACAACATGCAACTAAAAGTCATTCCAAAGACAGAAAACAGAGAAGAAATTATTTAAAGAACATACAAAAATTCCTAGAACTTAAAAAAGAGAAAAAGGTTCAAATAAAGAAATGAGAATCTTCTCCACCTGAACCACAGAGGCAAAAGAAATGGGAAAGCAGTTGTAAAATTCTTCTTAGGGAAAATGATTTTGAATGTAGAATTCTACTAATAAAGCTGAAGGAAGATTTTAAGATTTCTAATGTATAATCTCCAACACTGTTGTCCACACATCCATCCATAAGTTTTCTTCTAGTCAAGTATGCCTTCTACAATATGAGAAAGTAAAGCTAGCAATTTGGCTCAGTGATAGAGTGCTTACCCAGGAAGTGCTAAGGCCCTGGATTCAATTCCCAGCACCGCAAAAACATAAAAACCAAAAAACTCAAAACTTTGTTTTTAAAATGAGAAAGTAAGTCAAGGAAGAGAAAGATGTGGGATTTGGAAAATAGAAGACTAAACAGATGAAAGAGCTAAAGACTCCATTTGTAGCACCCAAACAAATGAAGGGGGGAAAAATGGAATGCAAGGATTACCTGTTATATTCAATAATAATAAAACATTTACATAAATCAGAATGTCTGGGAGATGAATTACTTATTGGTACAAAGAAAATCAGACCAAACAAAAAAGGCTATTTGTTAAGGGATATGTGAATATACTATGAAATGTGGTTCAGTATGAACTAGGAACTGATAACTAATTTGTGATGAAGGGAAGAAAGTAGTACATGAACACTTCATCTTCAAGGAACGAACAGATATCATCTAAAATGTTTTAAAATGTAAAGAAATAAAAATAACAGCAAAGCATATTATCTAACATACAGAAATTAAGTAGAGAAATACTTAAGTGGGCACAGTGGCATGAGTCTATAATCTCAGTTGCTCAGGAGACTGAGACAGGAGAATCACAAGTTCAAGGTCAATCTGGGTAACATAGCAAGATCTTGTCTCCAAACAAAAGAAAAGTAAAACAAGAGCATAGGTGCTGCTTCTGGGGAATGGGACCCTGGTCGTGGGAAGAAATAGGGAAAAGATTTTTCTCCCTTCAACTTCTGACTTTTACACCCATATGTGAATTATTATTTTGACAGAAACTAAAATTCAGTTAAATAAAGAAAAGTCATTTGAACTAAAACCTGAGAAATGTAAGCAGAAAATATCTCAAAGTTGTGTATTACTTACCACACCGTATAATTGGCGGCATTTAACTCAATAGCATCCTGGGTAAGCTTAAAAGCTCGTTCACTTCTTTCATCACGCTGTAGAACAGCTCGGAAATAATCATAAACATCTCTAACTGGAGATAGAACACACAACTGCATTAGGACTACCTTTCTTATTTAAAATTAACACTATAACATAAAAGCTGTTGTACTTACGTAGAAAGACATTTTATTTACATATGTAACATTTATATCAGTAAGTGAAATAGAATCAAATGACTGTGACTGCCACCCCAACAATACTCAGTGTCACAGTCACAACACACAAGCTACACAGGTCTAACCATGCTTATTATTTATATGCACTTAAATGGGTTAATGCCAAACTGCAAATCTCCTTAAGATTTTATGTAAAATTAAAAGCAGTATTCAAATACATTCACATAGCTGTTTTTCTTATTTTGATCAGATTCTTAACTGAAAAAATATATAGTAAAATGGCAGAAAACTCAAGAGTATAAAAGGTTCACATTAAATTTCCATTCTACTAAATTCCCAGTCCTCCTCTCCAGAAACCACTGTTAACTGATTGTAATATATCCTGCCAAATATATGCTAAGCATATACAATTGCATACTTCATTCCATCCTTCAGTTTTTACAACAAGATCATAGCACACTCAACACTTTGGCCCTTGCTGTTTTCATGCATGTATTATTATAGATTGTATAAACTAGTATAAACTTCTATGGGAAATTATTTGGTAATATCTATTAAAAATCAAAACTTACATATTCAATGATTCAAGAAATTGAGTTCTAGGAAGTTTTTTCTTATAAATACTCTTATATGTGCAAAGTAGGACAGAAAATGCAGATAATCTGGGAACTCATGACCTGTGAGTGGCATTTACAGTAGAGAAGAGTCTTATAGAACTATGTCCTTGACCTGTGGTGTGTGTGCTAACTCTAGGAATTAATGTTAGAACTGAAGGAAATTGTAGGACACCTAGTTAGTGTCTACTGAGAATTAGAGAACTGCCTGGTGTGGAAAACCATTTGGTGTCAGACTATAACCATCACACTGAAAGTATCAGATAAGAATATACACAATTTTAGCTCTTTATAAAGTATAAGATACACAAAGATTACCTGCTTCTAAACAGTATCTTTTGGGGGAGAAGGGGCACTAAGGATAGAACCCAGGATCAAGTACTAAGGCATATTCCCAAATCTTTTTATTTATTTATTTATTTTAATTTTAAAACAGGGCCTTGCCAAGTTGCCTATGGTGGCTGCTCACTTGCAATCTTTCTGTCTCAGCCTCCTGAGTACTTAGGAGCACAGATGACTTTTAAACACTAACTTTAAAAAACTAAGTTTAATCCAGGCATACTGACACACGCCTATAATCCCAGCTACTGGGGAGACTGAGGCGGGGGATCAAATTCAAAGCAAGGCTCAAATCTTAATAAGACCCCATCTCACAACAAAAAAAGAATTAGAGATGTAGCTCAGTGGTATAGATGCTTGCATAGCATGTGTGCAGCCATGGGTTCAATACCTAATAATTCAGAAAAAAAAGAAATTTTAAATTTATAATAAATAAAATGATTACTATAACACGTTAACTTGATAAAAATATTTTCATATATCACACACAAATATATTATATATATGTATATGCATAAAATATACTACACATATGCACACTGATAAAATAATTAACTGGGTGACCATCAGGTAACACAGCTCTAGCATCTTAGGTTTCTATGTAAGTAAAGCAAAAGCCAATTCAATGTAAATAGCAAAATAAAACTGAAGCCAAATCAATCAGAAATTGCTGACTAACCTCTAACTAAATAGAATCTTATACTCATTAAGTTTTTTCTGTAGCTTTCATTTTATATTAAATATTCTTTTGCTGGACAAGGTGATGCACACCTATAATCCCAATCACTCAGGAAACTGAGGCAAGTGGAGGTCAGCCTCAGCAATTAAGCAAGACTGTCTTAAATAAAAAAATAAGAAGAACCAGGGATGTAGCTTAGTGGTGAAGCATTTCAATCCCTAGTACTGAAAAAATAAATAAGTAAACAAACAAAAATATTTAAATAATTTAAAAATTATAAACTTTGCTGGACACAGTGGTACATGCCTGTAATCCCGACTCAAGAAGCTGACGCAGGAGGACCACAAATTCAAAGCCAGCCTCAGCAACTTAGTGAGGCCCTAAGCAACTTAGTGAGGCCCTAAACAACTTAGTGAGTTCCTGTCTCAAAAAATAAAAAGGCTGGGGATGTGGCTCAGTGATTGAGTGTCCCTGGACTCAATCCCTGGTACCAAAAATAAACAATATATTGTCCTACTCAAAGTTTCCAAAACAACTTTTTTCCATGCAACTGTTTCTAATATCTGTCCATAATAGATATAAAACTTTTTAATATTATGTAGTATTTGATTATATGACAAAAGTTTTATTTTTATCTAAAAGATATACAGGTGGTTTCTAATACCTTGCTTTTTAAAAAAAATGTTGCAAATTTTAACAGCAAATATATATGGTGTTTACTGTGAATCAGACACTGCTCTATTATTTATGTGAATAATTCACTCAATCTATAGTTTCTACCACTGGCCTCTACAGTGGTCCAGGGAGTTTACAAAGAGTGGCCCAGGGAGTTTACAATGAGTGGTCCAGGGAGTTCAAATAACTTGTTCAATGTTACAGAACTAGCAATATGGTGAAATCAGAATTTGAACCAGGTGGCCTGGCTAAAATCTACATTCTAAGCCTACCACATATCTTGTTGTGCCATGTGCCAAAATGAATCCAGAATATATAATTAGAAGCAGTACTGCCAGGTTATAAGATCTAAAAATTTCCCATTTCAATAGCTATACCACAGTGATTCTTAAAATGGCTAGCTGTATGAAATGTATGAATCTTAATAGTTTTAATTTTTGCCATTTCACTCATGGGTAAAAAATGACATTCTCAATTTCCATATATTTTATTCCTAATAATGATGGATTTTTCCTGTTTAATGACTAGTGGAATTTCCTTTTCCATAAACTACCAGTTTATACCCTTTGTCCATTTTTGGGATTACCTTGTTAGTCTCCTTATCCTTTTGTAGGAATTCATTTTAATACTAAATATCAATCTTGTTTTCTACCATATAATCTTCTCCCACACTGCTGCTTATTTTTTAACTTGTTCATGGATTCTTTTGTCATGTAACTTTAAATTTTGATATGTTTATCTAGTAATTTTTTTAAGATGTTGATGGAACTTTATTTTATTAATTTATTTATATGTGGTGCTGAGAATCAAACACAGGGCCTCATACATGCTAGGCAAGTGCTCTACCATGGAGCCACAAACCCAGCCGAACCCAGTAATTTTTGATAGGTCAAACCTATTTATATTTGTCCCTTGTGATTGCTAACTATGGCATATATAAGAATTTGAAGTACTGTCTACTCCACAATAGATTAATAATTTACTCCCAATACAAATGTATGATTTTATCAGTTTCCCCAACATTTTTGTTATAGGTAGTTATCAATCTGAAAAAGTTATTTATATTTCTCTGATTATTAGTAATGCTGAAATTCTTCATAGATATTTCTATTTCTTCTAGTAAACTGTTTGTTCATATATCTCAAAATATGGAAATTTTGCATTTTTATATAATTATACATTTTGATCTTATCCTTAATGAATTATTTTACTTCTAGCCTAATAATAGAACTTTTAGAACTTTAGTTCACATGTTATTTTCATATTCATTAAGATAGGAGATAGGAGCCAGGTATGGTGGCACATACCTGTAATCCCAGCAACTCAGGATGCTGAGGCAGGAAGATCGAAAATTCAAGGACAGTCTCAGCAATTGAGCAAGGCCCTAAACAACTTAGTGAGATCCTGTCTCAAAATAAAAAGTACAAAGGGCTGGGATGTTACTCAGTGGGAAAGAACCCTTGGGTTAAATCCCCACTACCAAAAAAAAAAAAAAAAAAAGGCTATGAGATAGGGATATAATTCAACTTTTATCTACACACATAGCCAACTGTATCAAACTAATTTGATCAATCTATCTTTTTTATAAAGGTATGGAATGTATCCTATACTAAGTTTTCATATATTCTGGTAACTTACTTTTAGTCCTTATTTATCTCTTTATTTGTATACTAATCCCACATTAATTATTTAGTAGTACTTTTTAATATTTGATAGGACAAACCCCACACTACTATTCTTTCTTTTAAAATTTTTCTTGCCATTATTTCCTAATCAGCAAATAAATAATATATGCTTTTTGTAAAAGAAGAAAGATCTTGGATAACAAACCTTTAAGTGAAAAAAAAATACCATACACACACACAAAATTACAAAACCAGAATTCCATTTTATTCATTTACCCTTTCCTAGAACAACTAACAATTAACATTTGTATGACCTTCAATTTACAAAGCATTTTAACATTCATCATGGAAAGAATGACACTTTGTCAAAGAAAATAATCCATTCATTTTAATATCAGTAAACATATTCCAACTGAGCCTAACATTCATTGTCAAAATATATTTAAAAATGCTGATGTTTCAGCAACCAAAGTTTTTTCTAAATAAAACAGTAACTCATTTGTTATCTAACACACAGATTAAACAGCAAATGAAAAGTACAATCACATAATAGCTATTATGTATTATAATGTAACATTCATCACTTAGGATATCTCCATTCTTTGGACAAAATAAAACTTTAAATTGCAAAAATAAATCACAAAAAAAACCCACAAAAAAATCAACTCATCATAAGTAATTTAGATCCTTATTAGACAAAAACCTAACAATCATCTTGCTACATAGTTGTGAATTTGACACTGAAACAATGTTTGACTTATAGACCTTTTCCTAATAAAAATAAACTTACATTTTTCACTATAGATGATCTGGACCACTGGATTTGGACCATCATTCTGTGGTACTGGATCTATATCAGCCCATTCTGCTCTGTCCCTGAAAATATACATTTTTTTTTTCAGTGATTACATTCAAACACATTAGAAGAACTGGCATTTTCAAAAATGGCAATAATCACACATTAACACTAGTAACTTACAGATATCTTACATTTAAAAAAGCTTATAAATCAACATTTTCAAATTTAGTTTTAGAAGTGGCAAAACATATTTTTGCAGCAAGTATACAACTTAGAAATCAATCTCATTGATCTAATAAGACTGGAATCAGTCAGCAATTTTTAAAATCTGAGTAATAATTTACTATAAATTGACCCCCTGCCCCATCCCATCCCCACCCCAGTACTGGGGATTGAACCCAGGGATTTTATTTTTTATGTTAAGACAGGGTCTCGGTAAGTTGTTGAAGGTTGCTAAATTGCTGAGACTGGCCTCAAACTTGTGATTGTCCTACCTCCTGAGTCACTGGGATTATAAGGCTCCGCCACTGCAGCCAGTCTGGACTGACATTTTAAAATCAAAGTAAACAATCTACTGTGTACTAGAGAGATGGCCCTGATGGCCATTAAGGGAGCAGGTTCTAGGGCTAAGGATGTAGCAAAAGGTGAGAGCAGGTTCTGGAATCTAACAACTGCCTAAACTGGAATATCAGTTATACTTCTTACTAGCTGTGTGGCCTTGAAAAAGTTACTTAATCTCTCTGGGACTCAGTTTCTTCTTTAAAAAAACAGAGATAACATTATTAATCAATCTTAGAAAGCTATTTTGAGGATGAAATACTATGCTATTAAAACATGCACAATATATAATAAGCATTCAATGAATATTACTCATTATCAAGCTAAAATAACAGTAGAGTGGCAACTATAGGTGCTTACAGAAATTTCAATGTGAATTGCCCTATGTGATCAAATTTATTTTAACTGTCTTTTACTTACATTCTCTTCCTTTCACCCTCTATTTCTTTCTTGTTTTATTTATTTTGGTACAAGGAATTGAATCTGGTGGTGCTTTACCATTGAGCTACATTGCCAGCCCATTTTTTAACTTTTAAATTTGGAAACAGTTTCTCACTGTTTCGGAAAACTTGTTCAATTTCTGAGGTTGGCCTCCTATATCAGCCTCTGGAGTGGGTGGTATTACAGGTGTGTGCCACTGTGCCTGGCTCTTTCACCCACTCTTTACCTCTCTATACTCATCAGCTATTTCACAGCAGAGATATGTAGCTTACAATCTTGAAATGGTGCCCCTCATACAGGAAGAAACACAGGAGAAACAATGACCTGAGATGTGAAACCTAGAGTCTATGGAATGGCATGAGAAAAATAAGACTGTCATTTAGGCACTGGGAAATTAGACAGTCATGTGAAGAAACTTGAGCATTTCACAATCCAAAGAGGAGGCTGAAGATTACAGAAACAAACCAATTTAAATCGGAAAATATTAGCTCCAACAAAAAAGAAAACTAGATAGTGACTTTCACTCATTCATAAAAACAAGGCAAATAAGCCATCTAATGGGTTTAGGTTGAACTACAGAAGACAGAAGGACTTTCTGATTGTTTCTGCAGCTTCCCAAGAACTCGGCAATCCACATTACTATCTGAACACAAGGAACAGATGGGGATTAGACTGGGTGTTGGCAGAGATCGGGAAAAGAGGCAAGAAAGTTACAGCAGTACCTTCATATTGCTAGTACAAGGGACCAGGAGTAGGAGATGCATATGAGAATTTAGGTAACAATTCTATTTTCACGCTCCCGGCCTAACTCAGTTCCTGGAGACAGCAGGGGCGAAAATAATGGTTAAATGAAAAGGTCTCAGTCCTTGAAATTCTTATACCCTTTATTAATACGGCAGAACAAACCGCAGGAAGCCAGTATAGCTGGTTTTTAAAGAGAAAGCTGGCTCTTTATTAAATAATTATTTTCTTGGCATTCTATAAAAACCGCACCCTAACCCTTCCATTTTCATTATGGTCATTAACAGGATAACGTTCTGGGACTATAGAAGAGAGCGAGAAATTTCTTAAGTGTATGAATCATGACACCTAAAAGAGTGCTGTCCGGTGTTCTGTAGTTTCTACGTTTCATTCAAGCCTGCGGGAAGCCACAGAGACGTGCCTGGCGCCCGGACTCCGCAATGTCTCTCGGGGGTCAGCGCTGCCTCCGGGAAGCGGCAATCTGGGAAGGAGCGCGAGAGTCTCGGGCTGGCGCCAACCAACCAGCTACCTCTCGGACTGCCAGCCCGCCGGGCCGCACAAACTTCGGCAGAACAGAGGCCGGAAGCTTGTACCGGGGCAGAATTTCCGCCGCGGCCCGGCTCGGGGGCGTTACCTGTACAGGACATAGGTGGGCGAGTCCAGGCTCAGAAACCCGTCGTCCATAGGGGACGCCACTGCTCCTCCGGCCTCGGCCGCCATCCCTTCTTCCTGCTGCTGCTGCTGCTGCTGGGGTGGCGGTGGGTGCGGCTGCGGCGGGGGCTGCTCCGGCTGACCGGGCTCACCACCCTGTGTAGCCTCTCCGACCCCCTCGGCGGCCGCCATCTCTCCTCGGCCCGCTGCGGAGGTGGTGGCGGAGACCCCGCCCCCCGCAGCCTCGCCCCTCGCTCCCCTCCCTCTCGTGGCCCACTTCCGGTGTCCTGCTTCCGGCCACCGAGACGCAGGCCAGAGGGCCCTGGCGGGGCCGGGTGTTCTCTGGGTAGGGGCGTGGACACTGGTGGGACAGCGTGCGCGACGGCCCCGCGGGGCTCAAGGCTAGACACACGTCTTGCAATCTGTAGGCCGCCCCCACCCCGAAGACTTGTCACTTCAGAATCTATTAGTGCTGGTGGCGGATCCCAGTAACGAAGTTGGCTATCTCTGCACTTAGAAGCCCTGGCTAAGGGCAGAGGGCGGGCAGCTCAAGACCAACCCCCTTATCCTAACTGATAAGGGCTCCACTTTAACTTTTTAAGGGCCTTCATGTTTTCACTGGGGTTTTTTTCCCCGATGCTAAAGACTGTTAAACTTCATTAACCCAGGATTTTCGACTTTTGAAATTAAATTTCGGGTTATACAAATACTGTTCGAGTATATGATAATAAAAGGAACTACTTCTCTGTTATATAAAACAGATACATTTATTTAACAAATATTTGCTGACCACCTGCTGTGGGTTGTTTCCACCTTTTGGTCATTGTGAATAATACTGCTATAAATACTAGTATACAAATATCTGTGTGAGTCCATGCTTTCACTTCTTTATGTGAAATTCCAGAAATGGAATTGCTGTGTCCCAAGCTTCATCGCAGCAGTACAAAAACCATTCTCTACAGTCATGGAGTTTATGTTCTAGTAAGGGAGATTATGATGAGAACAGACATGTCGTATGGTAAATGCATTAAAAACAAAGCAGCTTGGTGGGATAAAGGTGTTTGTATTTCTTTTTCGGTAGGATAGTCAGACTTTTTAAGGGGCAATTTAAGCAGAGATTCTGAAAGGAAATGCATACTTAACATGTTCTTGATTCACTGAGGATGCCAGTATGACAAATCTTGTGAAGGGAAAGAATCCAAGAAGGGGAAAAACCTGGGGTAAGAATTGAGGATTTGGGGGCTGCGGTTGTGGCTCGGGGTTGAATGCTCACCTAGCATGTGTGAGGTGCTGGGTTCAATTCTCAACACCACATAAAAATAAAGAAATAAAATAAAGGTATTGTGTCTAACTACAAATAAAAAAAATATATTTTTTAAAGAATTTTTAAAGCAGCTGGGGTTGTAGCTCAGTGGTAGTGTGCTTGCTAGCATGTGTAAGACACTAGGTTTGATTCTCAGCACTGCATATAAATAAATGAGCAAAATAAAAGCCCATCAACTTCTAAGAAAAATATTTTTAAAAAGAAAGAATTTTTTAAAAAGAATTGGGGATTTTGTATTTTTAATTGTGGCAAAATATACCTAAATTTTACCATTTTAACTATTTTTAAGTGTATAGTTCAGTGACATTAAATATATTCACATTGTTGTGCAGCCATTTCCAGAACATTTTCTAAAACTGAAACTTGTACTGGTTAAACAATAGCTCTGCAGTTTCTTCTTTCTGTTTCTCACTACTCTAGGTACCTCATGGAAGTGGAATCAGATACTATTTGTATTTTTGTATTTGGTTTATTTCATTCAGATATTCTCTTCCAAATTCATGTGTAGCATGTATCAGAATTCATTTTTAAGCCTGAATAACTCAATGTTGCGTGTATATCCCATTTTATCTATTCATCTGTTGATGGACACTTGGGTTGTTTCCACCTTTTGGTCATTGTGAATAATACTGCCATAAATACTAGTATACAAATATCTGTGTGAGTCCATGCTTTCACTTCTTTATGTGTATACCCAGAAATGGAATTGCTGGGTCATGTAACAATTCTATGTTTAATTTTTTGAGAAATTGCCATACTGTTTTCCACAGTGGCGACACAGTACTCCAATTTATCCACATACTTGCTAATGCTTATTTCCTATTTCTTTGGAATAGCCATCCTAATTGTTATGAAGCAGATTCTTGTGGTTTTGATTTGCATTTCCTTAATGATTAGTGACCTTGCACAATTTTATGGGTTTATTGCACGTTTGTGGGAATGGATTATAAATGGAAATTTGTGGAATGATCTGAGTATGAGAAGAGCATGTAACAACTTTTTAAAGCCCACTCTAATACAATTCATTGAATCATGAAATCAATTTAGTAGGTTCTATCTGGGCAAACAGGCATACCAATTCTCTGAGACAGGACTTGCTGCTCAGGTTTGACGACTGCAGTCAGCAGACAGTCTCCATCATGACTTGAAGGCTGCTGGCACTAGATAACTAAGTGAGGCAGAGACATAAATTCCTGGGCACTATATCCTGATGAGAACAGCCTGAAAGTGATATAGAACAGAGCTCTCTACTGGGTAGGTGAAGCGTCACAGGGCTTTTGCAGTTCCCTATGATGCTTCACCTGGTGTTTACCCCTGATTTTGTAGCTCAAATTTCATCTTAGTATTTGATTTCATGTTTATACATGTTTAGGTATAATGGGTCACGTTGTAAATGCATTTCTACTGTGGGGCTTCGCCAAAATTTTTGGAACAATGGACTGTATTAATAGTGGTGGAGATGATGAGCAATGGATGGATTCTGGATATACTTTAAAGGTTGATCTGATAGAATTTGCTGCCTGGGAGAATATGAGACAGGGGAAAGGAAAAAGGAAGGAAGAAAAAAGAAAAGAAAAAAACAAAAAGATGACTCCAAGGTAGAACTTCCTTTTGACCAGTCATAGTGGTATGGACCTACAGTACCAGCTATTTGGGAATCTGAAGCAAGAGGGAGGATCACTTGAGCCTAGAGGTCCCAAACCAGGCAACATAGTGAGTCCCTATCCCCTTATCCCACAAAAATTCTTTTTTATCAGAATAGGCACAGTCCAGCTAGGCACAGTGGCACACGCCTGTATTCCCAGCAGCTGGGGAGGCTGAGGCAGGAGGATTGCAAGTTCAAAGCCAGCCTCAGCAACTTAGCAAGGCTCTAAGCAACTTAGTGAGACCCTGTCTCTAAATGAAATATAAAAAGGGCTGGAGATGTGACTCAGTGATTAAGTACTCCTGAGTTGAATCCCCAGTACCAAAAAAAAAAAAAAAAAATAGGCACAGTCCCTTTGGCCATCCCTCCAGTTGTAGTTTAGTAGTACATTGTGTTCTCTTCCTGTGAGTTTACATTAATATACATATATAAACAAAGTAAAAAACAAAACCAAGAAATATAAATAAATTACATATATTTATATATTATACATATTTACATAAATTACACATACAAATTTTTTAAAACCATATATACACACACATACATATATTGTTTTTTTAAATGAAAAATTTTGGTATTATGGGCTATAACAATTTTTCTGCCTTTCCTGATTCTTTTGATATGTCCCTCCCAAAAATCTAATATCTGCTCCACACACTAATAACCTATCCTAATAGATCACAGAAAATATGATTATAACTGTTAAGGAGGGAAAATTAATTACTGCTACCATCAGTTCAAGTACACTAAATCTCATCAGCCTTCCCACAAACAAGTTCAAACTAAAATACAAGTAAAGTGAAAAGACATACTAATATGCCTTTGAAATAGACACTTGTAAAAATCCAGTATATGGAAATTCAGGAACTGTCAATGTTGTTTAGATCCTTGTTATGGCCTTAGGGCAATTTACTGGTGCATCTTATCAACAGATGCAGGGGAAATATTAATTTCTTTTGCTTTCCTTCCAGTCTTCAACAATATTAGAAGCAATGTAAAAGGTACATGGTGAAAATAAGAACAAAAAGATGGAAGTCAGAGAAGAGAAAGTGTGGGACAGAATGGAAGAAAGACTTCATAACAAAGGATAAGGGACATACAGGATCTGAACTAATATCTATGAGGACAATGTAAGCTGGCAGGTGCTATTCCCCACTTTACAAATGAGGACCTGAATCAGGTCTGAAAATGTTTATTAAAGGACTATAGATAAGGGTAAAAAGTAAAGAGATCCATCCTAATAGAAGCTCAGGACTGCCTCCCATACATCTTTTTTTTTAATCAAAATATCATTTAACATTACTTTTAGAGAGAATTTCCAATGATTATAAAGAAAGTTTCTGTAAAAATCTTTAAAACATGAACATGAATCATCATTACATTATGCCAATAACATCATTACAGGAAAAAAAAAACAGTCAAATCAATTAATTAGCTTGGACATATTCCATAGAAAAGACTTATAGAAAAGACTATAAGTACAGACAAAAATAAGGGTATTAAAGGATATGAATAATAGGCCCCAGGGAACTTCCCTTATCAACAACTATTCCCCTACTCACCCTCCTGTCCACCCTAAATGAACCCATCACCAAAATTCCTCCCATGATTTGACCCTGCTGAACCCACAAGACTCAGATCTTTGTTGTATCCCATTGCCATTTTCTCCTTGAAAATGCGCTCCTCTTTTGCTTAATAAAGCATCGCTGATCCATTGAGGTCAACTTCCCTTTCTATTAATTTTTGTATTCTCTTTCATTTGCTTTCAGGTATCAGTAGAGTAGGTAGCTTCAGCATTTTTCAGGATAAAAAAGCTAAAGAAGTACATAATTATGATACAAGATAGAATAGAATATGTTTGATAAGAGCTACAATATTATACTAAATAAACAAAATGTAATCAAGTTACAGTGATTATTTGAAGCAATGTAACTAGGAATTATGTAACTATTGTTGGTTGAGTAACCTATTGCTTTGGACAAAAGACAAAATATAAGGCTAATTTTCATTCTGCAGAAAGGACTCTTATAAGGCCCAGTTTAATAAATAGAATAAATAGAATCCTCGTAGTCTTTCTTTCTTTCTTTTTTGTTTTGTTTTACTTTTTCCACATGTTTTTAGTTGGTTCATTACAGTTGTACTTAATGATGGTATTTTTTGCTACATATTCATAAATGTATACAATGTAAGGACATAATTTGACAAATATCACTCTCCAACACTTTCACCCTTTCTCCTCTCCTCCCTGTCCTTTACTGAACTTCATTTGATTTTCATGAGATCCCTGCCCCCCCCACATACCTTTCTTTCCCTTTTTCCTCTCTAGTTTCCACATATGACCTTCTAAAGTCTGCTGTTTTGCTTAACATAATGGTCTCAAGTTCCATCCATTTTCTTGCAAATGACATAATTTCATTTTTCTTTATGGCTGAATAATACTCCACTTTGTATATGTACCACATTTTAAAAAATTCATTCATCTGTTGAGGGGCATCTAGGCCAGTTCCATAGTTTGGCTATTGTGAATTATGCTGCTATAAACATGGACATACATGTATCACTATAGTATTATGACTTTAATTCTTCAGGATAAATACAGAGTCATGATATAGCTGGGTCATATGGTGGTTCTATACATAATCTTTTGAGGAAACACCATACTGATTTTCTCAGTGGTTGTACTAATTTGCAATCCCACCAACAATGTAAAAGTCTTCCTTTTTATTCACATCCTCTCCAGCATTTATTATTGTTTGTATTCTTGATGCCTGCCATTCTGACTGGTGTGTGATGAAATCTCAATGCAATTTTTTTTGAGGTGGGGCGGTACTGGGGATTGAACTCAGGTGCACTTAACCACTAAGCAACATCCCAGCCCTATTTTGTATTTCATTTAGAGACCAGGTCTCACTGAGTTTCGTAGCACCTCACTTTTGCAGAGGCTGGCTTTGAACTCGCAATTCTGCCTCAGCCTTCTGAGCTGCTGGGATTACATTTCCCTAATTGCTAATGACGTTGAATGTTTTTTTCATGTATTTATTGGCTATTTGTATTCATTATTTGGAGAAGTGTCTGTTTAATTCATTTTCCCATTTATCAATTGAGGGATTTGATTTATCTTGTGTATGTACAGAGCTGAGTCCTTTATATATCCTAGATATTAATCCTGTGTCAGAAGAGTAGCTAGCAAAACTTTCCTCATTTTGTAGGTTCTCTCTTCACATTCTTGTTTCCTTTACTTATGTAGAAGGTTTTAAATTTGATGCCATCCCATTTATTAACCCTTGGCATTATTTCCTGAGCTTTAGAGGTTCTATTAAGAAAATTATTGCCTGTGCCTATATGCTGGAGTGTTAATTTTACATTTTCTTCTAGGAGTTGCATAGTTTCTGTTCCAATTCCTAGGTCTTTGATCTGTTTTAGGTTGATTTTTGTGTAGGGTGAGAGTTAAGGGTCTAGTTTCATTCTTCTACATATGGATAACAAGTTTTCTTACTATTGTTTATTTAAAAGACTGTTTTCTCCAATATATGTAGTTTGATGT
Source organism: Callospermophilus lateralis (assembly GCF_048772815.1). Classification (NCBI taxonomy): domain Eukaryota; kingdom Metazoa; phylum Chordata; class Mammalia; order Rodentia; family Sciuridae; genus Callospermophilus; species Callospermophilus lateralis. The sequence continues at coordinate 47,743,353 of NC_135308.1, forward strand.
ATCCTTATCTTATTTTGGTATGAGTATGATACTGGTTTCATAGTATGAATTTTGAAGTGTTCCATCCCTTTTTATTTCATGGGATAATTTGAGGAGTATTGGCATTAGTTCTTCTTTAAAGGTATAGTAGAATTTAGCTGAGAATTCAACTGAATTTTTCTTTTTTGGAAGACTTTTTATTATTACTTCTATCTCATTACAAGTTAGTGGTCTGTAGGTTTTCTGTTTTCCTGATTCAATTTTGGCAGACCAGATGTTTCTAGAAATGTATCATTTCTTCTGTGTGTTTCAATTTATTGGAGTGTAAGTTTTCAAAATGGTCCTTAATGATCTGCTGGATTTTTGTGATATCTGTGGTAATTTCTCTTTTTTCATCTCTAATTTTTTATTTGAGTATTTTGTCTTTTTTCTTTGGTTAGTTTTGCTAAGGGCTTATCAATCTTGTTTATCTTTTAAGAACCAACTCTTGGTTTCGTTGATTTTAATGTATGTATATATGTATATACACATACTCACACACAGACATACGTATATGTGTATATGTATATGTATATATAGGTATATGTGTATATGTGTGTGTGTGTGTGTGTGTGTGTATGTATTTGTAGATGGACACAATACCTTTATTTTATTTATTTATTTTTATGTGGCGCTGAGGAATGAACCCAGTGCCTCACACATGTTAGGCAAGCGCTTTACCACTGAGCCACAAACCCAGCCCTCGTTGATTTTTTGTGTTGTTTTTTATTCAAAATTTCATTGATTTTTTTTTTTTTACTCTAATCTTATTTCCTTCCTTCTACTGGCTTTGGAATTGGTTTGCTCTTCTTTTTCAAGGATCTTAAGATGCATCATTAGGTTATTTATTTGGTTATCTTTTTGATTTTTTTTCAAAGAAATGCCTATTTTTTTAAAATAATCTTTATTTTATTTTATGTGGTGCTGAGGATCCAACCCAGTGCCTTACACATGCTAGATGAGTGCTCTACCACTGAGCCATTTTTCTGAATTTTTTATATAGGCACTCATAGTTATAAACTTTCCTCTTAGAACTGCCTTCATACTGTTCCAGAAGTTCTGGTATGTTGTTTTACTATTCTTATTTGAGTCGTAAGACTTTTTCAATATTGAGAATCACAGCCTCTGGGACAGGAGTCCCCTGTGTTTCTCCTTTGCTAGCAAAGCAATAAAACTTCTTTTTGCTTTTTCCCAAAACCATGCCCTTCTTATTAAATTGGCATTGATGTGGGGACAAGTGCGTGGAGTACTGCATACATGGCATACTTCAAGGGCAACTGAGTGACAAACCACTCCCCTGTGCTAGGCATGTGAGCAGCAAACTGCTTATCCTGTAGGCTCAGCCCTGGGCATGGGGCCATGTGTTGCAGTCTCTGCACTTGCTCCACAGCCTGCTCCTCAATTGGTCACTTCAAGGACAGTTGGCCAGAAACTGTATTGGTGGCTGCCTCTAATCTGCTTAGCTATTGCCTGAGTATATATACATGGTAACTACACAATAAAATCAGACCTGCTTCCTTCTTGGTCTCCGGAGGTCTTGGTTAGCAACTCTGCAGCCACATTCTCCTCTATCTTGTTCCATAGACCTCCTTGCTGGACGAGAGAGAGCCCATACAAATTGGTATTAGGAACAATGACCAAGCTTTTGGTAACAAAATTGACAACCCAGATGGGACCCAAGAGCAGCTCCCTCTCTGGCTTACTTGGGGATCATGGGGACATCTGTGGCACCACTGGTGTAGAAGGCACAGTTAAGCAGAAATTAGGAATTTGGGGGGATTTCCCTCTATCTGGTCTGTTTTAAAGGTTCCCATCTGTCAGCCATGGTTTTGGGGATCCTCTCTGTTTGTCTGTCTCTATGGTTTTTGTTTGTGTTTCTAGCCCTTTATGACATGGCCATTACTGTTTTGATCCTACAGATTGTTTCTTGGAAAAGATCTCGGCTGAATGGGCTATCTATAGATATAATCCTGTTTAAGAAAAAAGATGATATTTTACTGTAACAATCTGTCTTTGAATGATTGTCTGAATTATTGTATAATCTTGCAGTTGGGAGTTATTCTGTCAGATAAAATAAGTAAAAGATCCTATATGTATAGGCACATATGCAATTGTGCCTGTACAATAATAAGGAGTCTAAACAGTCAAAAACTAAGTGGGATGCAAAAAGGTGCTGCCTCTAATGTGTGAGTATAACAGTTTTAGGGTCTGTAAACAAGTCAGGATGGTGCCTGGCATTTTGCCAGAGGGAGTGGTTTGTGAAGTAAGCCAGTGAGCCATTAAGTGTGGAGATTCCTTATTGGTTGACTGCTGTATCTAGTTTATGTTAATTAAGATAAGCTGTGTGGAATGTATATATACCCCTCCTGCCCTAAAATAAATGGCTCCCACTCCTGCTGTATCAGTCTTCACAAATTACTCGTCACCCCCCAGTTATTTTGATGCAGCCAGACTGTGGCATAACAGGAAATCAAAAGAAGACTTAAAGGGCTGGGAATATAGCTCAGTTGGTAGAGTGCTTGCCTCACATGCAGAAGGCCCTGGGTTCAATCTCCAGTGTAAAAAAAAAAAAAAAATTAAACATTTTTTTTTTAACCTTTTCAACCCAGTGCTGATAATTCAAGAACTGCTTCCCAGCCTGGCCCCAAGCAGCAGCAAATCATCCTGCTGTGGATCAGGGCCACCAGTCATGGGATAAAAGAAAAAAAATCCTAGGAAAGTTGCCTGGTCTCTAGAGAAATGGGCATTAAGTACCTGGCTTCTGCCCTGCTTTCTAGGCCCTCTGCCCATGGGAATAAAATCAGAGCTTGAGAACAGGGCTCAGTTTGCCACTTCTGCAGACAAATGAAATCTATGTGGGCTGTAGAATTCACTGATTTTCTTTCCAGGTTCTTGTCTCATAAGTTCAAAGAATGAAAACCCCATGGTGACAGAGTATAAAAATTAAAGAAATAAAATTAGTTTTGAATAAAAGGAAAAAAGATGGAACTCCCTATGATATGAGGGTGAAACTGGTGGAAAGCTTTTCCACTTGAGTATACTAGTCTGGAGACTTAAGTTTTCTGGATAAAGGCACTGACCAGAGTCCGAAGCATTGGGGCTAATTGTTGGAATCTATGCTGTACAGATATTGGGAATGTACCAAGGCTACTGGTGGCTTGACCCATGATTTTCTATTTGGCTGTGCGCTTTTAGTTCTTAAGTCTGAATTTTTTGTAACCTCCATTTGGGTCCAGCCACATTTCCATTATTCCGCCACTCTGGGACAAAGGAGTGGACTAGAATGCTTAACCTCACAGGATTGCCTTTAAATTAGGGAAAAAAACTTATTTGGGACTATTACCCTCATCATCTGATTAACTAGCCTATCTTTGGGGTGGAGTGGGGTGGGGTGGGGATTAAAACTGCCAGTCACAAAGAATAAGGCAATGGGTTCCAGTAATATTAAGTTATACTCTGGGACAAAATAGTCTCCCCTTTTAAAATCTGACATGATGCCCCATTTGGCCAGCAGACATTTCTTGTTGCAGTGCTGCCTGTTGCCCACACAGCTAAAATACTAGGGCCTCCCAGAGTCCCTGTGTGTGCAAGAGCCTATGTCTGGGTCCTGCAAAGAGAGTTACCTAACAATCTCTGTATGGTTAATGTGACCTTCATTGGACAGAGTGCCCTAGATACATATGTATATAAAGAGTGAGTCTATGGGTATAATTGACAGTGGGGAACTCAACTTAACCTTGATGGCATTATGATGATGAGCAGGGAGACTGGTCGAACAATAATACTGTGCTCCAAAAAAATCCCTGCTGTTTTTTAAAAAAATTAATTAATTTATTTTAATTAGGTATACATGACAGCAAAAATACCTGCTCTTATGGTAGTTATATTCTAGTGAGGACTATAAACAATGATAAATGATAAACATGTAATATTTATTGAATATTAGATAGTGATAAATGCTAAGGATAAAAAAGTAGAGAAGAAAAACAGAAAGGGTAAAGGTGGGTTACTATTGACAATTCATGGGGCAGACCATTCCTGGCACAAGTCCAAAGACACTGAGAAAAAGTCTGGTGGGTTTATGAAACTCGGAGATAAATGTGATTGGAATGGAGTGGTTTAATGAGAAGGTCAGAGGAGATGAGGTCTGAGACACATAGGGCCTTATAGAACTTTGGCTTTTGTTCTTCTGTGAGATGTGAAGTCATTATAGGATTCTACTAACAGAGTGACAGAACTTACTTAGGCTTTAACAGGTCACTAGGACTTCTGTATTGAGAATGAACTATCAGTCAGTTTGAAATACAGTAATGTAGTAGTGAAAGGTAAATAATTAACTACTTAAAGCCAAGCAAAAGATGTGTGTGAGTAACAAATATAGATTCAAAATGTAGTAGCATAAAGTGTAGGAAGAGATATACTGTTGAAGGTTCTCATGCTGTACTCAAATAGATATAGAATCACTTGAAAGTATATTGTTATAAGTCACACATGTATAATATGAACCTAAACTAAAGTAATACAACAGTCACTAAAATAATGAAAGAATTGTAACAAAAAGTCACCAAAGGGTATAAAATGGAATGCCAAAAAATACTCAATTATTCCAAAAGAACAGAGAAAAAGAAAACAATGAAAAGACAAATAGCAAGATGGTGGTTTAAACCTAACCATATCAATAATTGTATTAAATAAAAATAGCATAAACACATGATTAAAAGGCAGATATAAGGTTAAAAAAACTATATGCTTCCCACAAGAAATTTGCTTTAAATGCAAAAGCACTAGTAAGTTAAAAGTAGAAAGGTAAACAAAAATACTATATATATATATATATATATTTATACACGAAACATATTAACACCAATAAAAGACGTTGGAGATTTGGAGACAATTATGCTAAGTGAAATTCCCAAAAAAACAAAAGTTGAATGTTCTCTCTGATATGCGGATGCTAACACACAAGGTGGCGGGAGGGGGTGGGGGTGGGGGCAGAAGAGAAGTTCATTGGATTAGGCAAAGGGGAATGATGGGAAAGTGGAGAATAGGAATAGGAAAGACAGTGGAATGAATCAGACACAACTTTTCTATATTCATAGATGAATACACCACCAGTAAAACTCCACATCATTTATAACCACCCAAATGCGATCCCAATTTGAATAAGTTATACTCCATGTATGTATAATATGTCAAGATACACTCTACTGTCATATATATCTAAAAAAAAAAGAGAAAAAAGAAAGTTGGAGTATCTGTAATAATAATGAAGTAGATATCATTATTACCCCACTATGAATCAGCCTCCTTATATCAGAGAAAACATTCGGCATTTGTTTTTTGGGGATTGGCTAACTTCACTCAGCATTATAGTCTCCAACTTCATCCATTTACCTGCAAATGCCATAATTTTATTCTCTTTTACTGCTGAGTAATATTCCATTGTGTATGTATGCAATATTTTCTTTATTCATTCATCTACTGAAGGACATCTAGGTTAGTTCCATAGTTAGCTATTGTAAATTGTGCTGCAATAAACATTGACGTGGCTGTGTCTATAGTATGCTGTTTTTAAGGCCTTTGGATATAGACCGAGGAAAGGGATAGCTGGGTCAAAACGTGATTCCATTCCCAATTTTCCAAGGAATCTCCATACTACTTTCCATATTGGCTGTACCAATTTGCAGTCCCACCAACAATGTGTGAGTGTGCCTTGTTTCCCACATCCTCGCCAACACTTATTGTTGTTTGTATTTTTTTTTAATATTTATTTTTTAGTTTTCGGCGGACACAACATCTTTGTATGTGGTGCTGAGGATCGAACCCAGGCCGCACGCCTGGCGAGCGCGCTACCGCTTGAGCCACATCCCCAGCCCTTGTTTGTATTCTTAATAGCTGCTATTCTGACTGGAGTGAGATGAAATCTTAGAGTAGTTTTGATTTGCATTTCTCTAATTGTTAGAGATGTTGAGCATTTTTTCATATATTTGTTGATTGTATGTTATCTTCTGAGAAGTGTGTGTTCAGTTCCTTAGCTCATTTATTGATTGGGTTATTTATTTATTTAACTTTAGCTTTCTGAGTTCTTTATATACCGTAGAGATTAGTTAGACCTTAAAGGTAGCCACAATGGCTGAAAATGGTGATAATGAAAAAATGGCTGTTCTGGAGCCAAAATCTGTCATCAAATCAAGGTAAAACTACCTAACAACAAATTTTAATGTAATAGTGGAAGTACTGAGCAAATCTAAGGCAGAACTTATAGAAATCAGTGAAGACAAAACTAAGATCAGAAGATGGCCAAGCAAACCTCTCCCAGAAGTGACCAATGAGTATAAAAATGGTGTAGAAAACAGATATTTTATATTAAGGCTTCCCAACTGATGCAACCCTTGTTGACATAAGAGTGGCTAGAAAATAAAGGTCAAGTACTGAATATTCAGATGACAAGAAAATTGTACAAAGCATTTAAGGAATCAATATTTGCTGTGCAGCCACGCACAGTGACGCACACCTGTAATCCCAGCAGCTCCAGAGGCTGAGACAGGAGGACTGCAAGCTCAAAGCTAGACTCAGCAACAGGGAGGCGCTGAGCAACTCAGTGAGACCCTGTTTCTAAATAAAATACAAAATACAGTTGGGGATGTGGCTCAGTGGTTGAATGTCCCCGAGTTCAATTCCCCATACCCCCACCCTGGCAATTTTTTTTTTTTCTGTGTTTGATAGCATTGACTCTGCTAAGAAGTTTGTGGGGACCCCTGAACAAAAGTACAAAGACACAGATCTGCTAATATTTTTTAAGGAAGATTACTTTGCCAAAAATAAAAAATAAAAAAAGGAAGAAAGCAAGCAATATAAAGTGGAAGCTAAGTTAAGAGATAAACAAGAGCAAGAAGAAAAACAAAAGTTAGCAGAAGATGCTGAAATAAAAACTTTAGAAGAGATCGGCTGTTTGTTGAAATTTTTGGGTGACTTAGATGATCAGACCTGTAGAAAAGATCTGCACATCCTTTTTCAAATCATGGTGAAATAAAATGGATAGAATTTGTCAGAGGAGCAAAAGAGGGAATTATTCTCTTAAAAGAAAAAGCCAAGGAAGCACTGGATAAAGCCAAAGACGCACACAATGTTAAGTTACAATTAAGGAACAAAGAAGTGACTTGGGAAGTACTAGGAGAGGTGGGAGAAACACCTTTGAAAAAAATCATATAAGGCCAACAAGAATACCTAAAAAAAAATGGAAGTCAGAAGGTCACAGATTTAAAGGAAAAAAGGTCGCAGATTTAAAGGGAATAAAGCTGCCCAGCCTGGGTCTAAAGGAAAAGTACAGTTTCAGGGCAAGAAAACAAAATTTGATAGTGATCATGATCATGATGAAAATGGTATTGCAGGAACAGTGAAAAGAGCAAGAGAAGAAACAAAGAACCAACAGAAAATAGTGCCGGAGACCAGTAGTTTATTGAATACATTAAAAAAAAAAAAAAAAACCCACAACTAATTGTAGTTAGGTTTTAAGCTGCTTTTTATCTTTGGAGGGTTTTAAAAAGAAAACCAAATAAGGTCCATTTCAATGTCTACCTGTAAAAAAGGAAAAAAATTTTTGTTTAACTTGTCTCTTTTTCCGTTATCAAAATGAGGGTTATTGTTGTTGTTTTTAATATATAGTTCTGTTTGTGTTCAGAGGATTCAAATATCAAAAGGAAGATTCTTCCACTAAATTGCCTTTGTAATATGAAACTATAATACAAACTAATAAAATATATACTATATAAAAAAGAAAAACTTATAGTATGATTTCTATGTAGTTACCCACCACAGGTTTTATTCATGCTGGTTATGTACATGATTGTTCTATACCACAAGGAATGTGCTCAGCATAGTGATTAGAAAATGGGGAAATATTTTTCCTTCAAAAGTACAGTTTTTATATGAGAAATTTCCCTTCCTTTTGCATCCAGAGTGGTTGCTGTGGTAAGTTGGTCATTCCTTCACTGAAAAGTGTGAGTATATTCTGTCAGCCCTTTGATCTGATCTTGTAAAAGTTTAGACCAACTTGTGGAACTTCAAAGGTAAGTCATAAGAAGTCTAGAAGTGGGGCTGGAGATGTAGCTCAGTTAGTAAAGTGTCTGCCGCACATGCACAAGATCCTTGGTTCAATCAGCACCACACACACAAAAAGTCTAGACTCATTCATCTGGGTCTCTCAGAACTTTTGCTGAGGCAGAAGATAGCTGCAAGTAATAAATTTGCCTAATATGAGATGACTTCTTCCCCTTTTCCCACATTCTTTTTTTTTTTTTTTTTGAGTATTCAGGATGGAATCCAGGACCTCAGAACATGCTAGGTAAGCTCCCCTTGTCCATTTCTTTCCTTACCACATTCCTTATCTTTAATCTTTAGGTGAGAATCAAAGCAGAGTGACCTTGGTTGTAAAGTGTGAGTGTCATAAAACATCTGAAGAAATCCATCTGCATAGTGGACATGCAACCTATCCCGTGTATTTTCCTTGCTCGTAGGTACAGTGCAGCTCTCTCTTCTGTCCTGGCCTGTTGCTATAAGGTACATGTAAGTAATAAAACGCTCCAAATCTCTCTCTTGGGTCCTCCAAGTTCTTTCTTTGGGATCAAAAAACAGCACGTTTGAGGCGTTTGCAGCCCTGGGTATACACATGAGCACTCAGGCACCTAACCACATCACTAGCCCTAAGACTTTATCTTGTGAGAAAATCTAAACTAATTGTCAGGAGGTTGTGCAAAGAGCTGCCTGATCAGCCTTTAGGTATACCAGACAAGTACTTCCTCCAGTGATTTTAGCCAGAGACTCACAGAGGACAGATGAATGTTAGTGGTGGGAATGCAAGGCTAAACTGAACCTACTGTGTTGACCTCCACACACTTTCTTCTCAAAGAAGCAATCTACCTGCAACCCTGATGACTTAAGTGTACAGGATGTTACATTCCTCAGTAAACTACCTGTTATCTGCAGGAGAAATATAGGCCCAAAATAGTGTTGATAAGAGGAACACAAGTTATCCTGCAGAGGTGGACTTTTGTGGCCCTTACCTAGACCAGATCTTGGAACTCAGAGAGATAAGGATAATTCCCCCAACCCTAAAACTCCAAGAACAGATTCCAATTAGAACCAGTCAACATGGGCCAAAGTGATTTAGAGTGGTCATGGCAGTGGGGGCTTGAAAGTCTGATGTTGTCCTGCTGTCAATCAAAAAAGTCAAGAGGTAAACCTGGGAAGGACTCTGGAAATTTCCCTGGTACCCCCAATAAAACTGTAAGGCAGGGTTTGGGGATTTAGCTCATCAGCAGAGTGCTTGTCTAGCACATGCAAGGCCCGGAGTTTAGCTCTCAGCCCTGAAATGAAACAACAACAACAACAACAAAAAAACTGGAGGGCAGAAGAGGCGCTCCGTACCTCTCCATTCTGAGAGAACACATTCTTTCCCTTGAGAGTGTTCCCTTCCCCCTTTCCTATCCCTTCCAATAAACTCATGCCTGTTACTCTAAGTAACATGTTTGAAATCTGGGTTTGAAAGTGGCGGGGAGGGGTGGGGGGAAGAGGTGTTTCATGTTTTCTGTTTACCAGAAGGCCCTGACCGGTAACAAGACATCATCTAACCACACCTGAATAGAGTTGAGCCTGCCTCCAGGCCTTTGAGAGATAATGTATCATTGTAGGAAGCCACTGAATTTCAGAATGGTTTGTGATACAGTAATAGATAACTAGAATAGCAACATAAATGTACTCAAAGCACACCAGACATCTGGCTGGATGATGCCTCTCTATTTGGGAACTTTAAATGCTAATAACCTTCTATGATAAGAAGTGAAGAAAACTCACATTTATTTTTCTAACATTAAAATGGCATTAAATACAAATTCAAATGTGCCCTATTTTGGCTATATGCATAGTAGTTTGTCTTGCTGCTAACTTCATTTTGGAATTACTTAGCTCATTGTTTTATTAATGTAAATGTAATCAATTTCCATCCTGCTACCACTACTTTACATAACATTGAAGATGCCAGATTTCAATAATGTTTAGGATAGAGAGATGGAGAAAAGAGTATACAAAGTCAGTAAAGAGGGTATTTATTACCTAAATAGGATGTTTCAACAAGGCTTTAAGTGGTGAAGTTAAGTTGTCATGAAAAAATGTTGTACTGTCTGTGGTAAAATTGATCATGTTAACATAACCCTAAAAGGGAAGAAGCTACGTTTAACTTCTATCGGTAAGAACTCTGGCTAGTTAGCTCATATCATTAAGTAGCAGACTAAACACAAAATCTATTACAGTTATTAGGGAAAAAACTCAAGGAATATTCTTGATTTACAATGAGATCAGTGACATAATCCTTAGATCGATAAGACACTTTACCGAGAGCAGAAAAAAAAAAAAGCTGAATTTTTATACAAGTCTTTATTTACAACTTGTTTAACAACTGTACACTTTTTGCAGCCTTGAAAACATTTTTTTGTACTGAATGGGAAAATATAGTTTGACCAAATCTTAACTTTATTCTCCATATACATATACATATATTATATGCATATATATAAACACATACATATAATTAATACCATAACAAGTTGGCAGTTGTATAATTAAAATGAGTGATACCAAAAGGAAACATACGATTTCAAAAACACTAAAATCCATCTTCTGATGGTTTCTTTGACTTCGTTTTGTTTTAGTTAAAATTTCTTACTGAAGCTTTCTAACAAGTCATTCACCTCAGAAAAACATTGTGAAAATCCACCAATTTCAACACATAGGAAGTTGTTGGTAAACTTGGTAAATAGGTGGAAATGCTTGGACATCATTATGTACAATTACAAGTTATTCAATCTGTATTATACTTTCATTTGTGGAATGAGAAATTTAGATTTCTATGTAGGCATTGTTTTTGGATTATAATGACAAAGAATAAAATTGTGAAATTATAAATTCAATAGTTAACCAAAATAAGAATTTACCTAGCAATACTCTTTTTGCAAAGGCTAAAATGCAAGGTGGCAGCTACAATATTAAATATGAAACTAACAATTCATAGAACAATCAAAAATACTTAACACATGAGTATAAGGCTTTAGAGCTGGCAATGAATCAATACAACTCCAACTCCAATTTACTAAGTTGTTTTCTAGCTCATCTGAAACATTTTAAAAAATACAACTGGGGGGAAAAAACCTCTTTTTATTCCCAAAGTTTTAGTATTTTTATATATTCAATTTACTAATCAAAATAAGGCAAAATATTAATATGTTTGAGTTTTACCATTCATAGATAAACAAAAATTCAGTTTGGTGGACAACTGTCAAACATGACAACTGCAAAACAAGATAAATCTAGAAATTATTTTCTGGAGTTCAAAGCATTATGAATTATACAGAACCTGTAAACAGCAGTGACATTTTAGTGCATTTGAATCACAAGTAAATAAGGCTATTAAAAAATAAGACTACTGTTAAAAAAAAATTAAAAGGTCCCAAATCATTTTTTGGCATTTGTGTACAGTCATTTCCTGTATCTATACTACAATGTTATTCCATATTTCAAGCATATTGAAAATTTCCCTTAACTAACATGAGTCTTTGTAGAACACATCCTGAGTCAGGCCACCAAGAAAATAAAACAAACACACCATTTAATCATCTGTATGTGAACTACAGAAAGAATTTTATCTTGCTTGGAATCTGACATTATGGGATCAATTATTTTGCCTCATTACAAAACTTTAAAAAGAATGAGGAAAGCATCTCAAAACTTCCTAACAGGATATTTTTTTTTAAAATATTTATTTATTTATTTTTTAGGTGGATACGATATCTTTACGTGGTGCTGAGAATCGAACCCAGTGCCCCATGCATGCTAGGTGAGCGCGATACTACTTGAGCCACATCCCAAGCCCCCTAACAGGATATTAACTAAACACCAAGCCCACTCAAAAAAAAAAATATGATTGGGAGAATGCTTACCTAGCATGCTCTTGAGGCCTGGGTTTATTCCCAGCACCTTTAAAAAAAAAAAAATTAACAAATCTCTTATTTTCATTTAAAAAATTCAAAGCTATGTCAGAACAGATACTTTTAGCTACATTAAGCACTTTAGTAACAGGCCAAGTAAACTAATAAATATTTAAAAAGTGTTTTAATTAGCTAAGTTACATCCTGTAACAGTAAATGTTTACTTCACAAAGAATACTTAATTTGATTCATAATACCAGTTAATAAGAGTAGGAAGCTAAGAAGAAAAAAACAATTATTTTAATCTCAATGTACCTTTGAGTGGGAAGAGTTAAATGGGAATTTAAGGAGATGGTTAGAGGGGCAGAAACAAACTGTTGATAACTACTAGATCTATATAGATTTTAAAATAACACAAGGAGAATATAATGAAGTTTAGCAATTTTTCCTTGAATATAAAGCATTCATATCAGTTTCTGCTTGAAGGACAACTATGCATCAGTTTACAAAGGAAGGTGAAAAAACCTGAAGATATTAAGAAATGATTCATGAAATGATTTAATTATTCATTTGGAAAAATAAAGTGCTCAGAATATGTTTTTGAAAAATAATATATTGAAAATAGCTTAAAATAATGGGGTATTGATTTTTCAAGACTGTTAGAAAACATGTATCTCATTTAAAAACCAGACAAAACAAAATTGAATGTTCTTATGAGCAAATATCCCTATTCTTTGGCAGTAATCATGTATCAATATTTACGTAATAAATATTTCAGTACTTTTGAACTATGATTTGGATACTAATATATTTATGTTCCAATAGAAAAGGTCCTAAAAGAGTTGGCTCCTAAAAGAAACCCTCAATAGAGTAAGCTGAAAACTTTGCCAAATTCGAACTTGAGAAAACAGCCAAATTAAAAAAAACAAGTTACAGCCGAACATCCTTAGATTTTTTGCATGTGCTTTTTCCCATTACCTCTCCCCTACTATTTTTCAGATTCTTTGAACTGACAGTTCCTAAAAAGTGGCTTCCTTTCTCCTGCCTTTGGGTATCTGAAATGATGCAAAAACTATTAAATTTATGGAGAGAAAGTAGATTTGTATTAGGAGACAGTTCCCCCACTCCAAAAAAAAAAAAAAAAAAGTGGGGGGGGGAAAGGGGGAAGATGTATATATATATTTTTTGTTGGGGGGGGAGTACTAGGGATTTAACCTAGGGGCGCTTTATCACTGAGCTACATTTCTAGTCCTTTGTATTTTTTGTTTTGAGATGGGGTTTCATTAGGCTGCTGAGGCTGGCCTTGAACTTGTGATCCTCTTGTCTCAGCTCCCAAACTGCTGGAAGTACTGTACCCGCAAGTAAGTCTTCTGGTTAACCAGAAGACTATTTAGTTTTATTAATATAACTCCAGAAAACAAAGTTTCAAGTGTGTTTGCATTTAAGATGATTTGATTTTAGGCTATTATAAAAGAGGCTTTTTAATATGACATATAAAAAGTAATCCATGCCAGTAACCCAACCCAGCTGCAAACATATTTCTAGACTTAGAACTTCAGATTCCTAAGATATTAACAGAAATGTCACAGAAAAGTAGAAGGGAAGAGGGCAAATAATTTTATCTAATATTAGTAAAGTGCTGTAAAGTATAAATAATACATAAATGATCAGAATAATAGTAAATAATATTAAGACACTTGTCTCTAACACTGACACACATAAAATAAACACAGTATAGAATGCATATACAGTAATGACTGTCCATAGGTTGACAAACACATCAAAAACAAACATGGTTTTCATTAATTTTACAACACATCTGCTAAACTGATTTCTTTTGTTAATTCAGAGCTCTCTCAAGTGATAAAGCCTGTTCATAAGTTTCCTGTATATCTACACAAAAGCTTTAGCATGCTTTGGTAGTATTTCTTTTTTCTCACTTTGAGTCTGTTCTCATGATATTTAAATTTTTTTTTTTTTAAGCTCCAAGTAGATGTAATACAGGATTTGACTGCCTAAAACTTTGAGGCTGTGGACTTTATTCTCAGACCGTAAACACCTGATTTTAAACATGGGGGTTTGTATCAGTCATATAAAGGCTCATTTTGAATGTTTTCAAAAATGTCTACTTTGGCCTTTATTTTAATTAAGCATCATCTTTTGTGGGACTACTATGTCTAATTTAAGGGGAACATAACATTAAACCTCTGGCTTGTAAACTAGAAAAAAATGTCAATGACAGATCTAGATAACTGATGGGAAAGTGATCATAATTTTCAGTCACCACAGATCTTTTTCTCATCTCATGAAATTATACTATTTTTTTAAAAACAATCTAAAAGAGCTATCTTAGATTTAGTAATGGCTTAATGGTCTCAAAATGAGAATAAATATTTTCCCCTTCATGAATATTAAAAATATATTATATGCCTTGTTAATACTTGATGAAGGGAAGGACGATCAGAAATCAAATTAATTTTTGTTTACACTTTTATCAAATGAATACATAATAAAGACAAATTTTACGTAAACTATTACTGCAGGAACATTTGTTAAGATAGTGTAAATTTTTACTGTATTAGTACTTCTATCTGCCTAGATGTTTGTTATTAGTTGGGCCATTTCTAATCCCAATATACATTCTACTTTCTAGAATGGATTTCCTTAAAAATCTTGTTACTTCTGTTTTATCTTTATTATCACGTACATACTACATGCAAACTTAACTTCACAGAATATTAGAAAATATGAGAAAACACAACAGAAAAATACTGAAGAGACAGCAAGTAATTCCTGATATCTATGTGTGTGTGACATATCTATCTTAGGGAGCATTTTATGGACTCCCCACAATTTCTAAAACTCAGATACTTATCATAATTAGGTTCATGCCTCTTGTTCCTCAAAATAATGTCCCTTCTCTATTCATTCAGTGCAATGGGGGAAAATCCAAGGATATTCATGTTCAAAGACAACATTAAATATAGATTTTATGAGTTTTTCTATTCATAAAGACAATACATGTGAACTGGATTAATGAAAGGTGTTTTTTTAAAAAAATATTTATTTTCTAGTTGTAGGTGGACACAATATCTTTATTTCATTTTTATGTAGTGTTGAGGATCGAACCCAGGGCCTTATGCATGCTGGGTCAGCACTCTACCACTGAGCCACAACTCCAGCCCTAATGAAAAGTTTTTGAAGAATAATTAGTATGTAGTCCAAAATAAGGAGAAAATTTAAAGAAAGAAAAAAAAGGGTGGGGAGATTCCATCAAAACAGAAGATCAATGCAGTAGAGGAAGGAGATTGAGGGGGAGAAAGGAAGGATGAGAGAAGGGAAGAACAGTGGAGTGAATTTGACTTATCTTTTCTATTACATATATGAATATACACAGTGCATCTCACCTTTATGTACATCCACAAGGCACTAATTAAAAAAAAAAAACCCACAAGTAAATAACAGAAGGATCAGCAGAGTAGAGTGAAAGGTATGGGGAGGGACTAAGGGAGGAAAAGCAGAAGTGCTGAAGACTGAATTTGAGCAAATTATATTCCATGCTTTTTTAATCATGCCAAAAATGAATCCTAAAGTTATGAACAACTAAAAAGAACTAATAAAAAAGAACAATCAGTATTTACTTCCAAGAACATAATCAATGATTTATAAGAAATGGAAGCCATTATATTTGTGCTGTCCTTCATTTTATAAAAAGGATGCTACATAGTAATACTTTTATAATTTGGGGGAATAAAGAGGGGTAGAAATTAGCTGTGTCAATACCAAATTATTTTGTTCTCTACGCTTCTGAGAACTAAAGAGTATTTGTTGAAAACTTTAGAACATTATTATTACAAAATAGGGCAATAAAACATCTTCAAATTTTTCAAAAGGGAACATATGCCAATTACTTAAATACTCATAGAAAGTAAAAAATCAGGTGACAGATACATTGAGAATAGCCTAATATAAAAAATTTGATGACACAGATACTCAAATCAGGGCTGAGGTTGTGGCTCAGTGGCAGAATGTTTGCCTGCCATGTTTGATGCCCTGGGTTCTATCCTCAGCACCACAGGTAAATAAAATAAAGGTCCATTGGCAAGTGCAAAAATATGTATTTTAAAAAAAGATACTCAAGTTATCATAAAGAATAAACTCTGAAACCTCTTTCTAAATGTAATGAAATTGGACTGGCCAAGTATTAAAATAACCTGCCATTTTAACAGGACTATAGGAAAAGAGATCATCTGTATTTTTATTTTTAATTTTTGTGGTGCTGAGGATTGACGTAGGCAAGCTATCTACCCCAGATTATAACCCCATCTTTTTAAATTTTGGGACAGAATCTTGCTAAATTGTCCAGGTAGGCCCTGAATTTGTGATCCTCTTGCCTTACCTCCGGTGTAGCTGGTATTACAGGCCTGAGCCTCCATGCCTGGCAGAGATTTTCTTCACTGCATATTGAATGGAAAACCCTCTTAACTTTAATTTTTATTTTTTAAAAATATTTGTTTTTTAGTTGTAGTTGGACACAATATCTTTATTTTATTTATTTATTTTTATGTGGTGCTGAGGATCAAACCCAGGGCCTCGCACATGCTAGGAGAGCGCTCTACTGTTGAGCCACAATCCCAGCCCCTTCTTTTAACTTTTAAAAAGGAAAAAATTTAAAAATGATAAAATAATTTTCAAAGATTGTCTGATATTCCATTATATTTTGTTCAATACATTCTTTCACTTTAGGATATCACAGAAATTTCACTGTTAAGAAGTACAAGGTTTGGGCTGGGATTATGGCTCAGTGGTAGAGTGCTCGCCTAGCATGTGAGGCCCCGGGTTCGATCCTCAGCACCACATAAAAATAAATAAAATAAAGATATTGTGTCCAACTACAACTAAAAAATATTAGGAAAAAAAAGTACAAGGTTTGATGACCTTTTGAGACAAAAAAAAAAAAAATTCCCTTTATATGCAAGGATAAAAAGTCAAAATAGGATAGAGCACAAATGAATGCTAAAGCATTTGCTTAACATGCACAAGGCCCTGGGTTCAACTCTCAGCACCACCAACGAACAAAAACTCAAAAATATTCTTCCATAGTTTAATGAGTAGACAACAAAAGACAGTTGATGTTAATGTTGATACACCCTCAGCAAAAAGCAATATGTTAGGAATTTTCCTCTCACTTTGCTCAAAGATGTTCTTGCCCACATGGCTGTAAACTAGCGGGGTTTTCACTAGCTGTGGCCAATCTTACATTTTCCAACTGGATGTCACTGTAACATTCCTGGAATATGAGATCTGGACAATTAAAGATGAAATGTAGAGAGTTCAGAGAATTTTTAGAAATTTAGGTTTTTGTTTTAAAGTCATTCTCATTGTTTACCTAGCTAACAAGACTAAACCAAATTGTCACTGAAAAAAATATGAGTTAAGTGGCTCATACATAAAATGTATCTTTTTTCAAATTTAACTCATCTTTCAACTTAACAATCTCTCACTACTGATCTATTTGCACAGCATGGAATTTCATTTCTTTGTGAGAATGAAATATATAGATATTTATAACTGAATAACACTTAGCTTAATTTTGTACAATTAAACTTTAGTTATATTAACCAAACAATAAAATTTCAAGAAAATAAAAGACAACATTATTATAATTTAATCATCTCATTAAACCAATTTTGTCAGGCTATGACATCTAATAGAAATAATTCAATCTTGATAAATTTTGGAATTTGGGATCTTTAATTTAGGGACTTCTTTTCTAGTTATTATCAAGTAGTTAGACAAATGGTAAAAAGATAAGATCTAGTTTTTGAAAATTCTTTTAAAATATGTACAACTGTACTATTTACTCTCATTTCAGAGGTGATCAAAGTATTACATTTACTGGATTTTTTTCCTATTATAAACTTCTCAAACACATACTATGGAGCATAAATGCTAACATTCTTTATTTATTGACTTTCTGTTTTTTTAGAAGGAGCATAGAAAATAGACCTTTTAAGAATTCAGATGCTATGGTGACAGCTCAGACTGACCTAATGCAGTATCCCAGTGCTTCCTGCACTGCTGATGCCAGGAGGACCTCTACTATGCACAAACATGGGGGCTTCACAAAGCTACTGGATACAAGAAGCTTGTGAAAATAAAGCCCAGAATTACTCATACCTAGATCAAGCTGCTAATGTCTCTCTTTCATTTTTTGTACCAGGGACTGAACCCAGGAGTGCTCAACCACTGGGCCATATCCCCAATCCTTTTCTTTTTCATTTGAGACAGGGTCTCACTAAGTTGCTGAGGCTGGCTTTGAATTCATGATTCTCCTCCCTCAGCATCCTGAGTCACTGGGATTACAACTGTGTGCCACTGTGCCCTCCTATTGTCTCTTAACATGTAGAAACACCATGCATCAACATGCACCCCCTGAGAAATTGATAATGACTTGAGAAATAGAAACACCAGATCCTGTCCAAAACTGGACAAGAAATAAGGGTTGTTATTGTTATAGTTAATATTTATTATTAGCTTTCTGAAACCTAAAGTACATTCAGATACTATTTCTTATAAAAGACTGTTATAACAGACGCTGAGGAAAATCAGAAGTAAAATTAAGGTTTGATGCCTTTCCAACCCCTTTAGAGAAAAATATCTGGGTAGGTGGGTGGGTAGGAAACCAGGGCTCTCACCTCACAGATAAAATTCACTTAATGAGTAGTTCAGGGTCTCATTTTTATCTGCTTTGTGATGCAAATAGCCCAATAATTTTAATTACCAACATTAGTGTTTATGTCCTATTTGTTTTTAATTTAATTTGCTTATTACAGAAATAATATACATTAAAAGTTGATAAACTTATAAAAGCAATTTTAACATATCTATAAGGGCTCCAAGTCAGTCTGTTTACTAGACCTAATTTGTTTTTACAGGTTTGAGCTGGGTGGGGTGGTACATGCCTGTAAAGTCCAGTGACATGGGTGGCTGAGGCAGGAGGATCACAAGTTTAAGGTGAGTCTCAGAAACTCAGCAAGGCCCTAAGCAACTTAGTGAGACTGTCTCAGAATAAAAAACAAAAGAGCTGGAGATGTAGCTTAGTGGCAGGAGTCTCCTGAGTTCAATACTCAACACCACCCTCCCTCAAAAAAAAAAAAAAAAAAAAAAAAGTTGAATTTTTATGTTATTTGTGAAATAAAGGTAGGGTTAAAAAACCATCTTAAGTAGTTTTTAATCTTCTGTTGCCAAAATCTGATACATTAGCAGTGCACACACCTGTAGTATCAGCCACTTTAGAGGATGAGGCAGAAGGATTACTTGAGCCCAGGGGTTAGAGGCCCAGCACGGTAACATAGCAAGACCCTGTCTTTTAAAAAAAAAATAAGGGCTTAATCCATTAACAAGGCTGCTTAGACTGAAATCCCTCAATGCATTCTATTCACATGGCTCTCTCCATTATTACTGATTCTTGCTGCTTTATGGTCTTCCTAGATAGAAGCACTCAACTATGTTCAGACTTAGGAACATAATGTAAAAAACAACAACGAAAAGCCACAGTGTTGTTTCTGTATATGTCCTAATGTCTTTCTTCAAGAATAATTTCTGAACTAGGTCCTCTTTCTTTTAAAAGAGGAAGGGTTAAAAAACTAAAGACATGAATATAGTTTCTGAAGTCCTAACCAAACTTGATTGAATGTTTCTTATTTGTACTTGATACACAGAATTAAATGAAACCTGAACTTCCAAATACAGAGTATATGAAATAATATTCTCCTATTAGGTGACCTGTCTAAAAACAAATAAACAAAAAAACCCTGATTTAATTTGAGAAATTTTTGCTTTTAAAAAATGTGCTATGGTGCAAAAAAAAAAAAAAGGCTGGAGGGGAAGTCAAATACAATTTGGGACCAAATACTTATACAAGTTAATGTGGAAAAAGTTAAACAGAAGGCATTTCATTTTCAAATGAATGCTATCTTGCATTTATATAGCACCTTACAGAGATAAAAGTGCTTTACAATGATTACTTGACAGTCATTCATCAAGGTAAAAAAATGTGGTTTATAATGTAAGCACTTTGAGGCAACCAAATATCCAAGAAAACCTATTCAGTAACAAATTCCTGGACTAGTAGTTAGATTTAAGAAAAAATGTAAAGAGACCTGTGATAATATTACATACAAGAAGTCACTTACTGATCTTAATGAATGGTATTTAAGATGTTAAGTATTAGAAATTATTGAGAAACATAAGAGTTTATATAAAGGAAGAAGTAACACAAACGAGGCACAAGTCAACAAACTGCCCAGAAGGTAAGGCTACGTATTACTTGTAAGTATATGAAAAATAAATCTTTTAGATATGGAGAGCAATTGAGAGTATAAAGTCAAGCAATGGTTAGAATCTGATCCTAAAATATTTCAAAGCAAGAAAAAAAATAATATACTGCTGAATTTCTTTTCTTCTGTTAATCTCTCCCAAAATAACCTCACCAATGCATTCATTTCTGCCAGCAAACAAGATAGCAGGAAATAATGAAATTTTACATATTTAAAAATTGTCTCCAAATCTTTGAACAAATTCAATTTCCTATAAAACAATGTGAAAACTCATTTTTCTCTTTTAATTCTGCCAGGTGCCTCAAGTAAGATCTGATTAGCACCTTGGCCAATGTATAAGTCTTTGCAAAAAGTGCACTTGCCAACTATTTTGTGTAGTAAATATGCAAGTTATTTGAAGTGCATTTGGAAAACAATTGAAAACACAGATTAATACATCATAAAAAGATTAATTCCCTTTAAACAAAGACATTCTTATAAAGCATGGTAACACATAGGCACAATAAAGAATATAAATTGTATATCAATTATTGGAAGAAAATCTAATTCATACAAAGCCTACACCATTGGGGAAGAGGACATTTTCATACAAAGAAAAGAATTACACTATTATACAACACTTTTAATTGGACATTTATAAATTTTTGGCACATTAAAAGGAACTTAAAAGACTACAAAATAAAGGACAAAGAAACTAAAACAAAGATCTAAGAGAGGAAAAGTCCTCAAATGACAAACACTAAGTATTGACCTAGAAGAAAAACAAAAAGTAAGCTGGCTGAATTTCCTGAAATGTCGTTATATGTAACAGAAGTATGCTTTCAATGCAGGTTGCTTTTTATTTCTAATGATAAGACTTTTCTACCTTGCTGTGGCTGGTTGAACATGGCCTGGATAAGATCTTCTTGTGCTGGTTGCTTGTCTTTGCCTAGCTAGAAATGACTGCCCTGAACCTGTACTAGCTAGTCTATCTTCAGCCGCCTTTTTGTGCAGAGTCATTCCCTATAACATAAAAAAAAAACAAAACATAATAATCAATGAAAAAATATTGGAATATACTCTCACATACACAAAAAATTTCATCATGCAGAATTTATTACATTGCAATATAAAGAATTAGGAATATTAATTTTACTCATAGATTAAAAATCTTACAGAGGCATTTTAGTTCTGACAATTAAGTAGAAATCTTCTTTTGGAAAAATTAAGGCTTAATTTTCTGAATTTATAATTACCAAAACAATAGAGAAGACAAATTTTTGGAATACATTCCCCATATTCAATCACACTTCCCTTTCAAATTAAAGTGATTTTCCAAGAAAAAAAAGTACAACTGATTAGAAGCAGTTGATTCACATCGGTTATGGAAATCACACAGCTTTTATAGAAAGGAAAAACATAGACGCACTTATGTCTTGAGATGGAAAGGCACACTAGGCATTATACATACCACCAAGCTGTTTTTCTTCACTTCAAAGCAGATGTGTATTCCCAAAACAAATTAAGAAAAGTTCCTGACAGCCAAAATAGAGGGCTCAACCAAGAGTAAGGGAGTCTCTCTTGAAGACAGAAGTATCACCTACTACCTTAGAGGAGAGAGAGAAGGCACAATCGCCTGGCTCAAAGCACCTTAAAAAGGAGGGAGGAGACCTCCAGAATGCTCCCGTAATGAGGAATAATAACAATGATGATAATAGTACTACTTTACTAATGGCAGATCTGCATTAATAAAAATAGGAAAAAAGCAATGTTGGTATAATTTTTATAAACTGACTATAATATGGACGTTTCACATGGGCCTGCAAATGTGAAAAACTTGGGATCTCTTCCTCCATTTTGCATCTGCCTCCTTTGCTTTGAATAAGTCCTCTTGGATTTCAGAAATGACAGTCATGATTAATAAACACCTTGTGATAAATCAAACTATCCCCCCAGATAACAGCAACTTTCTTACTGCCACAAATAAGGTCCCACCTGACCACTCCTGAGGTAATGATCAATCAGATCACCACTTCACCAAGACTACTTGTGGACTATGCATACTATTGGTCCTCTTGGTTTATATAGTTTAAAAGTTCAAGTCAGTACCCACCAAAGACAGAACTGGAAATATTTCCCTTATCTTCCTGGGATTAAAGTTCCTTTCCTATTTTTCACCATTCTTTTTCCATTTGGTTAGGACCTCCAGAGTCAGGCCTCTGGCATAGGACTCTAATAACAAAATGAAGAACCCCAGCCAAAAAAACCTTAAGAACAAAGAGCTGTTGGTTAATCTTACCAATGATTAGATATAGGAAAACTGATAGGAATAAGTAGTTTGACAACAAGGAAGAAATAACAATGCACAGAAGACAGAAGACTAGAAGATAAGTTTTCCTATTACTAGTTTAGCTTCTAGGAAAAATGCTGATTGTGGCTTTGCATTTTAAATATAATTTTAGTCTATGATATATACCCAAACATATAGCACATTTTCCCAGACACACACACACACACACACTCTACATTTTTAAACTCAACTTGAAATCAAAACATTTAAAAATTTGAATAAAATTGACAAGATCTATTGACAATCTTTAATTGATTAATTTTGGCTTCCTATGCTTAGTTACACTTTATTTAAAATACTCTAAAATTTTCACTTTCACATTTCAAGCAATTTATTCAAATTCTTCACACATGTTGTAGACCTCAGTATCCATCACAAAGTTATTGAGTTACTTAATACTAGCATTCACCATCTTCATTTCCATTTAAGTAGCCTGAGATGCAAGACTTTCTGAATGTAAGTATGATGCTGTTACTGGTTATTATATCTGAACATAACTTTGTTAACTCTATTTGGAGTTCTCTTTTATTCTCTGAAGAGTTAAAAAAAACCTAGGCCTATTCTTTAGTGCCATGTCACAGATTAAATAAATCTGGGTCAATAAGAAACAATATGTGGAGTTGCAAAAATCAATTATAATTATGAAATTACTAATGAGCATTGAGGTGCAGAAATTGAGAATACTAACTAAGTTTCGGAGAACACAAAGAGACAGAACAGTGAAAGTTAGGATTAATTCCCAGAGAATCTGCTTATTGTTTTTGTTTTTTTTTGTGATATTGAGGATTGGACACAGGGCCTTACACAAGCAGTCTACCACTGAGCTATATTTCTAAACCTTTTGATTTTACTGTTATTATTTTGGTACCAGGGATTGAACCCAGGGGTACTTTACCAATGGGCTACATTCCCAGTTCTTTTTGAGACAGGGTCCTGCTAAATTGTTAAAAGTCTTGCTGAATTGCTAAGGCTAGCCTTGAATTTGAGATCCTCCTGCCTTAGCTTCCTAGGGTGCTGAATTACAGGCATGTGCCATTATGCTCAGCTCTAGCCCTTTTAATTTAATTTAATTTTGAGATAGGGTTCCCAACCTGACCTTGAACTTGGGATCCTCTTGTCTCAGCCTCCCAAATAGCTGAGATTATAGGTATGAGCCACTACCTAGCTTTTTTGTTGTTATTTTTTGGTACTGGGGATAGAACCCAAGGCCACTCAACCACTGAGTCACATCCTCAGCCCTTCTAGCTTCTTTTTTAAAATTTACATTTTGAGGAATCTATATTTGTTAATAATGATATTCTAAATCCAAAATGATTTCTTTGTATTCTTTTTTTTGTTGTTGTTGTTGTTCTGGGAATTTAGCCCAGGGTACTTTACCACTGAGCTACATTCCCAGCTTTTTCAAAAAATTTTATCTTTTTAAAAATTTGAGACAGGGTCTCGGTAAGTGCAGAGGGCCTTGCTAAGTTGCTGAGGCTGGCCTTGAACTTGTGATCTTCCTGTCTCAGTCTCTTCAGTTGCTGATTTCTTCTTTTAAAAAGAAAAGGAAGACAAAAATACTTGGGGGGGGCTGGGGATGTGGCTCAAGCGGTAGCGCGCTCGCCTGGCATGCGTGCGGCCCGGGTTCGATCCTCAGCACCACATACAAACAAAGATGTTGTGTCTGCCGATAACTAAAAAATAAATATTAAAAATTCTCTCTCTCTCTCTCTCTCTCTCCTCTCTCACTCTCTCTTTAAAAAAAAAAAATACTTGGGGGAAAAAATGTAGGAAAAAGTCCTGAATTATGTAAAATCCATAGCTATTCATATCTAGATCAGATGATGGTGAGTATTTCTTTTCCTCTGCAATATAGTTAAAGGTATGTATGTGTATGTGGTGATGTAATATTCAGTTTCAAAACTTTTAGTGGTTCAGAGACTGGCACTGCAGTGAACACTCTCTAAGCCCTTTGAGAAAAGCTATTCTTAATGTAGGCATCATCCTGCAAAGGTACCAAAATAGCACAAAACAAGAATTAGTGCATCTGTGTTTAGATATTATTAATATTCCTTTTCCTATAATAAGTGCTTTGGATGAACAGAAATTAAACTGACATTTATCTTTCTATTTCCTAGACAAAATTATGTTTTCAAAATGTTCTAACCCAGTTTTTGGTGGTTACCATATTTGCTTTTCAATCCTAAGTTCAGCAATGATGTTGTTAGTGTGTGTTAGCATTGCAATTACTTTCAGATTATTTTGGTAGAATTACTTCTATGGTAAAAGCTTGTAAAAAATATTACATATTCATGAAACTCTTGAGTTATGTTCTGAGATGCTATTTTCTTACCATATTGTACCAGGCACTGACAATACATTTCTCCTCCATCTCTCTTTGACTCTTTGTTTTCTCGTATTCTTTCTGAAGCACAAGCATAGGTAAACATGTAAAGATATAAAATAATTCAATATAAATAGAATACTTACAATTAATTGTCTAAATCCACAGACACAATTGCACACTTCCAGAAAATAATTTAAAAAATCAGCTCTTTTTTTATAAATACATTTTTTTTAGTTGTAGGTGGACACAATACCTTAATTTTGTTTATTTATATGTGGTGCTGAGGACAGAACCCAGGGCCCCACATGTGCTAGGCAAGAGCTCTACTGATGAGTCACAACCCCAGCCCCACCCCCCAAAAATCAGCTTTTTATTGCACAGTACAGGACTACCTCCAATGAGTGAAATAGTCGGTCTCTTTCCTGCAGTTGATTTTTAAGAGCTTGTATTTCTGGTGCTGCTCCTTGATTCTGTTTAGGATCTAAAGTACGGATAACCTGCAAAATGTATTAAAAGAAAAATGTAAAAGTTTTAAGTGACTGTAACATCTAAAAAAGCAAATATAAAAAAAAAAATCAAAATAAATACTCAATGTACATATCTTTAGATTAAGGATATCATCCTACATGATCACAATAGTATTATCATCTAAGAAAATTAACAATTCTATAAGACTGTTACTGTTGATCACAATACACATTTCCATACTGTATCCAAAATGTCCCTTAAAAGTGACTCATCTGCTCCCAATCCAGGATCCAAAGATTACTGCACCGCACCTGGAAGTTCTGCAGGGTTTTAAAATCAGAACAGCCTCTTACACTCCACTGCATGTTTTTGTCTTTCATGACACTGACTTTTATCCCCAATTCTAGATTTACCCAATGGTAATGTTATTTAGCTTGTTTTGATAACTACTTTCCTCTATGCTGGAGGTCTAGAAGACTGCTTAGGTTCTAGTTAAACATTATGGACAATGATACATTATCAGTATGCACCAAAGATTGGATGTAGCACCAAGTGTTCTTTTTATTTAAAATACAAAAATACATAGAATATATATATTTTAGTTGTGGATGAACACAATACCTTTTATTTATTTTTATGTGGTGCTGAGGATCGAACCCAGTGCCTTACACACCAAGCCACAACCCCAGCCCACCATGTATTCTTAGTTTTGAAAATTGTTTAAGATAGTGACTGTTATTTCTTTCCTACATAAGGCACATTTCTTCTTGATAATTAGTAATTAATCTGTGGAATGAAATATTTTGATCATTACTTCTTGGTCAGGCTCTTTGATAAAAGATTTTGTTCTGATAACTCTATGTGACCAGTCAGCATACTTTACTATATTTGAAGATTTCAGAGAATCATGATCAAAAAGTACTTACACTTTTGGCTTTCTCTAAATATTTTTTATATCGTTCTTCCATTTGCTTCATTTCCTCTTCTTTCTTCCGTAATGCTTCTTGTAATTCTTCAATTTTTAAGGCTGCAGATGAGATGGGGGGAAAAAGTTTAGATTATAACAACTTTAAAAATATTTTAATGGATAAGTTAATAACTAGTAACTTTGAGGAACTGTTTAGTCTATGCTTATACATGATTTTCTTTAAAAAAAATCCATACACATATCATATATAGATGTGTGTGTGCGTACACACATATGTAAATAAATCTCAGAAAGATTTTATTTATTTATTTTTTAGTTGTAGTTGGACAATACCTTTATTTTATTTATTTATTTTTATGTGGTGCTTAGGATTGAACCCAGGGCCTCGTATGTGCTAGGCGAGGGCTCTACTGCTGAGCCACAACCCTAGCCATGCTTTTATTTTTTATTAGCACACTACAGTTGTGAGGTTCATTTTGACCAAATCACCCATGCTTAGAATTTCCTCTACACTTCTGATCTTTCAATCATTACTTTGCTTTCTACATATATTAAAGTTGAAATTTCTTGTGGTATATTTATATATGCAAATAAATAATTTTGTTAAATTCATTTCGCATTTCCTCCCTTTTCATATCCCTTCTCCTTCCCCTTTGATCTCCTTCTTCTACTCAACTGATTTTCCCTATGTCTTTATGACATTTGATCTGGTCACCCCCTCATCCCCACCTTCTTTCCCTCATTTTATTCTAGCTTCCATATTCTTCTTTATGGCTGAGTAAAACTCCATTATGTATATATGCCACATTTTGTTAATCCATTAATCTATTGATAGGCATCTGGGCTGATTCCATAATTTGGCTGTTGTGAATTGTACTGCTATACATGTACATATATTGTATATATTATACTGCTGTATGTGGCTATAGCACTATGATAAGCTGATTTTATCTTTTTAAAAATTTTTTAATATTTATTTTTTAGTTGTACACAATACCTTTATTTTTATGTGGTGCTGAGGATCGAACCCAGGGCCTCGCACATGCTAGGCAAGCATTCTACTGCTGAGCCACTCCCCCAACCCCATGATTTTATCTCTTTTGAATAAACATCAAAAAGTGGGATAGCCGTGTCATATGGTGGTTCCATTCCTAGTTTCAAAAAGCTTTTCTTGTAAATAAACAAGAACTCCAGTATGGTAGTGCATAAATCAAAAAGTGCCCATTGATGGATGAATGAATAAACAAAACTTGGTATATTCATACTATGTAATAATAGCCTAATTCTGATACAAGCTACAACATGAAGACAACATAATATGAAATAAGCCAGACATGAAAGAATAAATATGATGATTTTACTTTTTTTAAAAAGCAAAGAATCAAATGCTGAATGTTTTCTGATTTAAGGATGCTGATTCACAATGTGGTTTGTGGGGGGAGGGAATGGAAGAATTAGATGAACTAATAGGGCAAAGAGGAGGGAGGGAAAGGGAGGGGACATGGGTTAGGAAAGATGGTGGAATGAGATGGACATCATTACTCTAGGTACATGTATGAAGACACAAATGCAGTGACTCTACTTTGTATACAACCATTGATATGAAAAATTATGCTCTATATGTGTAATATGAATTGTAATGCATTCTGCTATCATATGTAACAAATTAAAATTTAAAAAGATCAAAAAAAGAAAAGAAAAAGTAAATGTCCTCTCACCTCCATAAAAAAGAATAAAGACAAGCTATCTATATGTAAATATATCAATGAAAGCACAAGTTTGGCTAACTTACATGCAACTGCACTCAATAAAAATTTTCAACTTTACCTAATATTCATTAGAATACTTAGTTAAGGAAAAGTTCAAAAGTAGTTGGGGTGGGAATGATAGTAGAATGAATCAAACATTATTACCCTATGTGCATACGGATTACATGACCTGTGTAACTACACCACATGTACAACCAGACAAATGAGAAGCTATACTCCATTTATGTATGATGTGTCAAAATGCATTCTAACATCATTAATAACTACTTAGAATAAATATATATATCATAAAGAAAAAAGTATAATTAGTAATTTAGGAAGTAAAGTTGACATAATCTTTCTATAAATAGGGGAAATTATTTAATTGCAAGAATAGGTAATACAGCCTATTTATAAAAGAAACAAGTTATAAAAACTCAGTATCACTGGGGTAGTATATGGGTGAAGTTAATTAGAAAAAACTCACAGCTATTGTTAAATCTTGGCTCAAGATCTTCAATAATGGCTCTCTTCTTTTGCAATTCATTATTAGCTTCATGAAGCTTCTCTCTGCAACAAAATATGTGACACTGTATAAACTATTACTGTTTCTGTGTTTATTTGCTTTAAAGATTTATATTCTTTATACTTGTAATATACTTGCATTGCTCACAAGTGCTAGGAAACAAAGATGAAAAGATTAAACAACATGAATTAATATCTTACAACTCAGTAAAAAGTAAAATAAAAAATTCCTTTTTTCATTTAAAATAATCATTTGTTTTACAAAAATGTGTATAAGAGGATAAAGAGCTTTATTTTTCTAGGAATACGATATTGAAAAAATTAACTTAAAATTTGCAGTGATTTTGCAATGAAAAATCTTATTATAAAAAAAGTGAATTTCCAAAAATAAGGATTAACAGAAAGAATGCTACACACAATAGAAAAGAATGAAATCATATGAATAGATCTCACAGAACAATAATAAACAAAGGACGTCAAGGCGTCTAAGGTTAATACTGCATCATGTCATTTTTGTGAAATTCACAGGTGTCAAAACTAATGAAAGGGCTGAGTATAGTAGCACATGTCTGTAATCCCAGAAACTTGGAAGGCTGAGGCAGGAATATTTTAAATCTGAGGACAGCCTGGGCAACTCACAGAGACCCTGTCTCAAAATAAAATATAAAGGCCTGGGATGTAGTTCAGTGGTAGAAGCCCTGGGTTTAATCCCAGAACTACAAAACAAACAAACCAACAAAAAAAACAAACCAAAACCAAACCAAACAAAAAACCTAAAGAAGGTGATAAAGATCAGCATTATGGCTTGTTTGTTAATGTAACCAATCAACAGAGAGAGAATGCAGTAAATTCTTAGGTGGTTGGAAGCATTCTATATATTGATAAGAATTATCCTCACCTGTATATAAACATTTTTCAAACTGTACACTTAGGATCTTAGTATATGTATATTTCACTATATATAGGTTATATTCTAGTACAAAAGAATTAACACAAAAAGCAAGTTTTTTACCTAGTATTTGTATATATTTGTAGACCACGTGTAATTCTCCCTTTATAGTATTTATGGCACTATGTAATATGAATAGGAAAAAAAAGGCTGCAAAAATTGGAAGACACAGAAAATCACTGATAAAAACTGTGTATTTTGTTATGACTATTTCTGATATTTTCCACACACAATACTTTAATAAAGCTTTTCTTTTTCAATGAACAGCTTTTTGAAGCTACATCATATACAATAAAAATATGCACCATTTAAAGAATTAAAAAACTAAAACTAAGCTCAGTGAACTGTTATCAGGTTAATAACCAAAAATCATCCAAAACCCTTAGAAGTCATGTGCACTTTATTTCCTTTCCAGAGGTAACCAAAGTCCAGAATTGTAATCACTCTCATTATTTTCATTATGGTTTTATTGCCTTTGTGATAGTCCTAAGCAACATATTGCTTATTTTGGTCATTTTTTTACTTTAAACATTAATCATATATTGTTTTGAATTTTTAGACCTTTTACTGAGATTTTACTGAGTTGATGTCAGCCCCAGTTTACACCTTTTTACTGCTCTAACACTATTCTATTGTTTGAATATATCTCATTTTATAATTTTCCAATTGGTGGACATTTGTATTGTTTCTACTTTTCTGTGAATACAAGTAATATTTATTCTTCCATAATTTTCATCTACATGTCTCCTGATACACATGGACAACATCATATCTAGGAATGTATGTATATATAGAATATACATGTATATATAGAATGTTATGTATATAGTGGAACTGATGTCAAAGACTAAGTACACGTTCAAGTTTACCAAGTGACTAATGAGCACTCCTATAGGAGTGAATGAGAATTATCATTGCTTAGTATCTTTAGCAATACTATATCTAATCTAAAAATTTTCACTAATTTGATTTGGTGTTTAAAATGGTCTCTACTGTAGTTTTTAATTGTACGACATGGACTATCTTTTGACACACACTGAGGCCTTGTGGTGCGTTGAACTGTTTTACCCAAAAAGATAAGCTGAAGTTCTAATGCCTACTACTGTGAATGTTATATTATTTCGAAACTGGCTTTTAGTAGACTTAATTAGTTAAGGAGAGGGTCATATTGAATGAGAGTGGGCCCTAAGTTGAATCCTCAGTGTCCTTATAGGGGGATTATGTAAAGACAAACATACCATAATCCCTCCTCCTCTGTGGTTTTGCTTTCTGTGATTTCAGTTTCCTAAGGTCAACTGTAGTATGAAAGTATTAAATGGAAAATTTATGTTTTAAACTACATGTTGTACTGAGTAGTGGTCCTGCTATGTCCTGCCTGGCAAGTGAATTGTCACTTTGTCCAGTGTATCCACACTGTATATGATATCCAGCTATTAGTCACTTGGTAACCATCTTGATTATTAGATCCACTGAAACTGCAACAGTATAATGATATAATTGTTCTATTTTATTATTCAATATTGTTGTTAACTTCTTATTGGGCCTAATTTACTAATTAAACTTATCATAGGTATGTATATTTTTTAAAAAAATAATATATACATGTATATATTTTAAAAATAATACCAGAACTATTTGCAGTTTCAGTCATTCACTAGAGGTCTTGGAGGGTATTCCCCTCAGGATGAGGGAATTACAGAGACAAACTACAGAGAAGAGAGTGTCCTATGCAGAGAGAAATTAAAGTGATATATCCACAACCTAAGGAGCACCAAGGATAGCTATGAGTAGCTAGAAGACAGGCAAGGAAGAGATTCCCCCCTTAGAACCTCTTGAAGGAACCAATCTGCTGACAACCCTGACTTCATATGTGTAGTCTCTGTAAACTGTGAGAAATAAATTTTTGTTGTTTTAATCCATTCAGTTTGCACTAATTTTTTATGGCAGCCATTTTCACTAATACATTCTTTCTTTTTTTTTCTTCTAATACATCCTTTCTGATGAAGTTTTTTACTTCATAAATGAATGAATGCAGAACAATGATTAGAGACTAGTTTTATGAACTGATTAGGTATTCCAGTTTTAGCCATAAAGGAAGAGGAATTAAAAAAAAAATCTAGTACTAAATTCTCATTATAGGTAATCTTACAAAGGCTGAGAAGTAACTTTTTTTTTGTTCTTCTAGTCATTATAAATCTGCCTATTCTTAGACTTTCTAACAAATCTCAGTTGCTAAGAGTATCCCACACTAAAACAAACCAAAATTGGGGTAACATGAGCTAAATTTCCAGACAACAGACTTTCTTTCCAATCATAGTAGAAAAGTATCTCTGTCATTCTGGACATCCAGTTTAGCATAGTGAAACATTGTAATACTCCAATAGGCTACCAATTCATGGTCACCCTATATTCAATGTTTGTAAGGCGTTTTGTTAGAAAGGATTAAAGTTGTTTCTGGGTATAAGAAATATTATGAAATATCCCTAACATGGCCAATCTCAGATAAATCTGGATGAAGATTTCTTCTGTATGAGAAAACAAAATGTTAATATTTTAACATTTATTCTTCTTTTAGATTAAAAAGTCCTACTTAGAAGCCAAGTGCTGCAGTGCACATCTATAATACCAGTGACTTGGGAAGCTGAGGCAGGAGGACTGCAAGTTCTAGGCCAGCTTCAAAAAAGTAAAAAGGGGGAGGGGCTGGGGATATAGCTCAGTGTTACCACTCAAGTACTATCTATGGTACTTGAGAGCGGGTAGGGAGGAGACCTACTTAGATATAATGTCAAGTTTTAGACTTCAAAAAATTTACTTAAAAAGAAATATTTGGCTGGTCATACTTCAGAAGTAAAAACTGCAGCCTTTGGCCTGAACTCAGCTGGCTACCTCTCTTTATGTATGAAGTTTTATTGGAGCACAGTCACAACCACTGGTTAAGTATTGTCCATGGCTGCTTTCAAGTTATAAACACATAGCTGAGTGGCTATGACAAGAGACCAGGACTTACACAGCCTAAGGTAATTGCTATCTTGCCATTCACAGAAAAGTGTTCTGACCCTTGATTTAGTGTCTCATACTCCAAATTATGATTGTAAATATCATAATGAAACTATAAAAGGCTTAAGTCTCATAGATGAAAACAGTTCTAATGCAGTCACTATTTTGACTTGAGGATCTGGGTGGAGATAAACTTGTAAACACTACTAACGTGTTGTTAAAAGAATTTTCTATATCTTCAAGGATCACTTGTGCTATTGTCTAGAACTTCTGCATCCCCCAAAACGAAGTACTTCTGTCCCACAATATAATGAATTACAATAGCATTTATACTTACAGATGTTCCTCAAGCTTCTTTTTTAGAAGAACTGACTGAAAATGAAAATAAAAATTAGTGTAGTACTTTAACAAATTATTTTTAAAAAATTAACAGTAGTAACTAACTTTGAGTGAATCCTCAGTAATTTCTTTGACCAAGAGAGCTCAAAACATAATATGCCACAGTTTAATTCTGTTTAATAAAGAGAGAAAAACAATATGTGATAACAGTAAGTATAAACACCCAGAAACTGTATCTGAATCCCCTATCTGCAGTCAAGTAAATGACTACTAATACTCCTGACTGATTCAATATACAGGTAGGACTTTAATAATAAGATCTTTCCCAATAACTTTTTATCTGTTATATTGTTTCCCTTGTACCACAATGAAGTCTCTGATCAATTCCCATACTTTCTGACTTGTGAATATGCAGAGGCCGCATATAATTTATGCATTGGTATGAGAAGTATAAAGGATGATAGTATGTACAGATTTAAATATGTTGGAGAATTCAGCTTTTGTATTTTTTTTTTAAAGGTCTCTCTCTTCTCTTTAAAAAAAAAAAAAAAAAGTCGCCTGAAAAGCTGGAGATAAAAATTGACCTAAAAATAAACAACGAAAAATCACCAAGTTTCATAATTAAGCACTAATAAGATTATATATTAATAACGAATTTTATAAAACATTTCAAGATAAATGATTATATAATTAATTCAGCCAAATCCAATTAATACAGGCTTATTAAACAAGTTATTCAAATTGATCAACAGTAGCAATGAGGAAAGAACAATCCCTTACACTAAGTTCTTCAATTTTCAATTGCATTATTTAATATTGGTCACCATAATTGTTTATTCAAGTCCATTTTAATACAACTTAGGAACATTTTAAATGCACTTCTTTTCTCAGTATGTCTCGTATCACTGCATCCCTCAAAAACACAGACAACAATCCTATTAGCATTTTGATTTTTACTTGTTCTCTCTAGTAAAGAGTAATAAAAGTTAAATTCTTTTAAAAAAACCTCAACTTTAAATTTTCTAATTATGTTTTGATTAGACTCTAGCAAAACTAATTTGAACTGAGATAACAGATAATAAAATAATAGGTGGTCAATACACCAGGCACTGCACTAAAGTATGTCACATACAACTATCTTATGTAAACCTCGCAACATTATAATATTAGCCCCATCTTAAAGTTGAAGAAAATGAGGCTGAAGAATATTTAGAAGATTTCAATTAACAGATCCAAAATTAAAATCCAGGTCTATAAGACCCCCCAATCCATGCATCTCCTTTCCTTTTATGTCTTCTATGCAAAGTACCTTTCCAAATTGAAGACTGTTACTATCCAAATGTATGGCAGGAGGAGGCCAGACTGCATTAGGATGCTGGTGTCAAAATAATTTATATAAATGAATTGATTATAATAATGGCCACAGCAGGAATGATGGGGGGAAAATAAAGGTAGATTTCTCTATGATTTGACTTTTAAGATCTGGATATCCTGTAAGTATCTTAACTATAAAGGATATAAACACATAAGGCAAGTAATATTGGTATATCCATTTTGCATAAAATTGCCTTTATTTAAAATTTTAACATCAACTATGATGTTGAATAACAGTTATAAATCTAAAAACTGCTCAATATATAGAAATGAACAGGAAGCCATACTTACAATAGCCTTGAGCAGAAACCATGCCAAGAGACAGAGAGGACATATTAGTATGAAGCAAACACAGCAGCCAATAGAAGGAACGATTTAGTAATTCATGAACAGAAGTAAAAGATATGAATTTTTTTTTCAGAAATGTACATTTTTCTTTCTTCTATGTTCTCCTCATCCTGTCTTGTTCTCTGGAGTTTTATATACTGTGGCTAGCTCAAATTATCCATATGACTGGATATAACAATGTTTTTCTGCTTCCATGCTAAAAACAAATGACATAAAAATAATAATAAAAATATGCAAACCATCCTACTCTGACTTAAGGTCACATGAAAGAACTGTGTTTGTGATAACAGAAACAGGCGGAAACTATGCTGTTGTTCCTCAGAGGGGACCAATTCCATCTGGCAGGTTGCTCTATGTGATACACATTCCTGAGATGCAACACTGTGAGTTAGTGAAGAGAAATATAAGGCAAAACATCAAGTGTACAGGGGCAAAGTATCACATACTCTTTATTTCTCCAAGCCATTTGAAGGCAGAGTTTTAAAACAGAAATAGTTTTCCATTTGAATCTTTTCTACACACAGAAGAGAGCTTAGAGGAAATTTTTCCTTAATTTAAAGCAAGACATCTCATTAGGCAGTCAAATCAATCAATCAATCAATCAATCAATTTATGCAAATAGTATTTGGTAGGGCTGGCATTTCAATTCTGAAATATGTTCTCTTAAAGTAATGGCCCACAGCATATTTAATTAGATTTGATTATCACAGTGATACCTAACCAGGCTATGCCAAGTTATTTTTAAACAATAAACTCCCTTACTTATGGTTTACAATGGTCATCATCAGAACACTAAAGTTTAGCTGATACTGATAGTTCACCAAATTTACTTTGTTTATGACAGGCCCTTCTTCTCCCTACCAAAATAAAAATACAGAAAAGTCTCCTTTAAGTTTTAGAGACCAGAAAAAAATTTACATTTGTCCCAGTTTAAGAGACCTAGAGATGTCAATGAATAGAAAATGTTACAACCTGTGGTTCATTTCAAAGATTTCTTAATTAGGCTCAATACTGTTTTAGTACACTAATGGTTTGCAATTTGTGATCTAGCATTCTGGATAAAAACATACCTCTTTTAAAAGCATGACATTGGGCTGGGGTTAGAGCTCAGTGGCACAGTGCTGGGTTCAATCCCCCACATACCCCACTTCAGTAAGTATGACATTTCAAACTAGTTCCATTTTGATAAAGCTATAATTTAAACACTAGTGACAATAAAAGAAGTTGGAAATCAATTTGGGAAACAAAGATGACTACACCAAGACAATAGTTGAGGAATAAACTAAAATCACTAATTAGAAAGAAGGGCATATGTTGTCAGTCTAAACTAGGTGTATATAGAGAAACTGATTAAGTCCCTCTGGAGCATTCAATACTTAGTATTCTCAGATTTTAAGTATTTACTTAACTCCCTCTCTTTGATTCCTTTTGTTTTAATACCCTCTTATGTTAATAAGGGTGAGTGGCTGAATCTATACTTTTGAATTGATCCCCCAAAATGACTGGAAACAATCAAGTATATATTCAAGACTAGAAATTACAGCAAATAACACTGGTAACAGGAAAAAAAAAAGAAACAAAACAGCTGGCTGAAGCAAAGACCAATTAAATAAATAAAATTTAGTTTTCCTCTTAATACTGTTTTTTTTTTTAATACTTTACAAGCCTTAGCTCTATTGCATACTTCTCATTAAATGGAAAAGACTTGCCAATTATAATCTATTCAGTGTTTCTTTCTCTCTTTTTTCTTTTCTTTGGTATTGGGGATTAAACCCAGGGGCACTTTACCACTGAACTACATCCTCTGCACTTTTTATTTTAATTTTGAGACAGGGTCTTGCTAAGTTGCTAAGTCTGGCTTTGAACTTGCAATCCTCCTGTCTTAGCCTCCTGGGTGACTAGAATTACAGGCATATGCTACTACACCCAGCTATAGCTCTGCTTTTTCTAGAGAATAATTAACTACTGTGTGTTACTGAAGCACTGTGATATACAGTTAACATGAGGAGGTGAAGAAAGACATCCTTTTTGGCTCAACACATATTCAATAGGAAATGTGTCAATTATGTAGGCAGAGAGATTCAATATGCAGAATGCTAAAGGAATATTTAAAGTGGGATCAGTGGTGCACACCTGTAATCCCAGATCCTCTGGAATCTGAAGCAGGAGGATAGGATTGCAAGTTCATCACAGGCAACAGGGTACTATCCTATCTTAAAAGAGGTAGGAGGGATTCACAAATTCAGGGAAAATGGACTTCTAGGGATGGCATTATTTTCTTCCATATCTAATTTACATTAAAATTTTTACTTGAAAAAAATATATATACATATATTGACAAGAGGGAAAAACCCTATTCTTGACATCTGAATGCTGAATTGAGCACATTTAAAACAAAGTCTCAATTAATTCCTTATTTGTTAACTAAAAATAAACTAATTCTCAGCAGAGTAAATCTGAAACAGATAATTAAGTACTATCTAGTCTTTTTCATAAGAAAAGTTAGTAAAAAGAGTAACAGTTTCTTTTCCATAACCAATATACTGCTAAATTATTTTGAGAAAAAACATAAGGTATACAACTTTTCTCAACTTTGTGAAACTTTTGGACTATGGCTGGTATATATTAAAACTTACATCTTCTGCTTTTGAGCCTTGATCTTGTAAAGATTTCTGCAGTTCTTCAACTTGTGACTGTACTTCTAGAAGTCTTTGATTCACAAGCCTACAAATCAAACGTACATTAATTTTCTAAGTATAGATTTATTAATGCTTCTGTTCCTTTGGTTGTTATATTGGTTATACAGAAAGTATTATTAGCAAACTAAAACAAACATTATGGTAGTAGTACATAGAAGTTTAGTTGCAGTCTCATGTCATTAGCAGAACTTACTTTTCACATTCTTTTTTCTATTGCTTGAATTTTTTTCTTTTGGGCAAAACATATAACCTATTTATATTAAGTTGAATAAAAATACTAGCAAAACAATTACCCAGAAGTTAGTATAGATAAATTTAAAAAAAAAACTAAAAGAAGAAAAAGAAGAGTATTGGAAGGGTATATTAAATTTATTACAATCCATGGTGCCTCCAGTACCATAGCAGCGAAGTGACTTGTCTCAGGTATATAGCTGGTTATCACAGTGCCAGTTGTCTCAATGCCTGAGGCCTGTTCTCCTGGTGTGAGGATGTCACAGTCTTACCAGAACAGGAGCTCCAGTAGTCAGGACAGCTGAAGCTTATGCTGCTGTTGCTTTCTTTTTTTAAGCTCTTTAAGGATTTTCATTTTGAGTTCCCTGGTAAGTCTAGAAGGTGGCCATTCTGGAAGTTCTCACTCAGTTTATAGCACCTTGGGCATATGACCTGGCTTTCCTGAGCCTGTTCCTTATCTACAAAGTTTGATAAGAACTTACTACCTCACAGTGTTTCCAAGGTGCTTAAATTTCTAGGATGATTTCTAACACAGTATTTTTGGTAGACACTTTTTTTGAAGCTGAAGTGCTAATGTATATTTATTTATCTGAAATTCACTTCGGTATGCTTATAAAGTACCAGGTACTGTTATCAGCACTAACGTGAAAATATCTCTTCACTCAAGGAATGTACAGTGTGGTAGAGATAAAAAGGTAAAAATTAAGGGCTGGGATTGTGGCTCAGCGGTAGAGTACTCGCCTAGCATGTACAAGGCCCTGGGTTTGATCCTCAGCACCACATAAAAATAAATAAATAAAGATATTGTGTCCAGCTACAACTAAAAAATAAAAAAAAGGTAAACAAATAAAATACAATGAAATAAATACTTCAAAATGGTGTATAGAAATATACAAAAGAAACGATGACTATTTAAAAATAATTCCATGGAGAAATTAAGGTATGTTTGATACAAATTAATATTAGAACAATAAATAAAATGCCCAAGTGATTAAGGGTGGCAAGGGGATTTGAGACAGTATGTCCAACAAAAGCATCAAAAAATGAACCTGGCACAGTGGTGTACACCTGTAATCCCAGCTACTCAAAAGGC
Source organism: Callospermophilus lateralis (assembly GCF_048772815.1). Taxonomy (NCBI): domain Eukaryota; kingdom Metazoa; phylum Chordata; class Mammalia; order Rodentia; family Sciuridae; genus Callospermophilus; species Callospermophilus lateralis. The sequence goes on from NC_135308.1 coordinate 47,782,045, forward strand.
CGAGGCAGGAGTTCCACAAGTTTGAGGTCTGCCTGGACAACTTAGCAAGACTCTTAAGACCCTTCTCAAAATAAAAAATATAAAAACCAAAAACCAGGGTACAGTGTTCAGAAATGGTAGAACTAAAAAAAAAAAATAAGTTTGTAGAGGAAGAATGAAACTAGAGGAGAAAAAGAGTATATCAGATACAATCTGCTCCTTTGGCATTTGTATAAAATGCCAAGTATATGAAACTTACAATGAACAAAGCTAAAATTTGGCTGAAATTGAAATAACCCAAACAAATTTTCATAATGCTGATTCCAGGGCTTCATAAATTATCTAGTTCAATGTGATGCATGCTTCAGTAGACAAGTTTGGTTCCCTAGGTCTTGGGTGACACTGAAGAATTTCAAGAAGGGGAAAATATAATCAGATAGCATTTAAAAAGATTACATTGGTTTTAGAGTAGAGATGTTATTTAAAAGGTCAAAGATAGGCCTGAAAACTAGGAGAAGATTATTATAATTATTACTACTAAATATGCCTATTATTACTAAATATGCTTGAAATCCAAGGGAAGAGAAGAGGAAATATTTGGAGAAATGGCAAAAGAATACAAGAATCAAAAATAACACTTAGGATTTTGAAATTTACCGAGAAAGGAAAGACAGAAAGAACAATTTAAAAAAAAATATAAAGCATCTAATTTTGTATTTGTTGAAAATGTGCCTAGAAAAGTCTGTCAAACAGTAATATACCTGAACCTTAAGTATAGAGAAAAGTTCCAAGTTGAGCATGCACACTTGAGAGCCATCTGAGGTTAACTAAAATCATAAATGGCAATGGCTAGAAAGCATGTGAAATATAGTAGTAATGAGGAGAAAAGATGTCCAATGGCAGATCAGCCAAGGGATGGGGGAAAAACAACTTTACTGTGAAGAAAAAAAAGTTTGGAGGAGAAGGAAATAAGCATCACTGAATATAGAGATGAGAAAAGATAATGTCTTGAATATTCCTACTGGATTAGTCATTTAAAAATGATTAGTTATTTTAGTAAAAAATAATATAGTGAAAGGGGAGTAGAAGCCAGATTGTCTCAAATTAAGGATAAAAGAGAGCAGTGAACTTTTAGAATCAAAACAGTCAGAAACTTTATTAAAATTCTTTTCATCAAGAGGTTTTAAGAAATCAAATTATCTGAAAATCTAAATTCAACACAAGTTCATAAATACATGACCAATACACTGTAATTCTGTTCAATCTTTTCAGAAAACATTTGGGAAAAATGTTTCAAACTATAAGATGATTTCAACTTTCATCTTAGCCGCTTTTGAGATTATTTCATTAATTAACATTGTAAGCCTACTAGGTAGAGATCATTGTAAATGTCATAAAGTATAATCAGTCTGTACCAACATGTTCCTTGGGGGATTTGAAAACAATGTAAATGCCCAGCAATGAGATGGACAAGTACATATAACTGTTAACATATGAAGCATGTGAGCAAACAAATATATATGAAAAAGATTATCTGTTAAAAAAAGAATTATAATGCCTACTTCACTCATGGAGTTGTCTAGAGGATGAATTGAGATAACATATGCAGTATGTTAGGCACAGTACTGGCACAAAGCAGATATTCTATAAATTTTTTTAAAAATTATTAATTAATTTATTTAAGTTGTTGATGGACCTTTATTTATATGCGGTGCCGAGAATTGAACCCAGTGCCTCACCCATTCAAGGAAAGTGCACTACCACTGAGCCACAACCCCAGCCCCCAGATATTCTATAAATGTGAATTGTTTCTACCTTCTCTTTCTTCCTTCAGGAATTTAATTAACATTTTAATCGAAGTCTAACTACTGAATACAAAGATATCAAGGTAGTATGTAAGACAGGCTGAGCTTTAGAATTTTCTCTGAGAAGTAGGGAAACTTGATCATGGGTACTTTGAGAAAGTTCTCTGAGCAATTTTTTATGGCTCCACTCTCAATCTTTTATCACTCTTCTAATATTGTTTCATCAATAACAGAACTACAGATTTTAAAAAAAAAGTGACTCACTGGAAAGGACTTTGGAGGCCTACTACAAACATGGCCTACTAATAGCTGACATATGGGGTGGCTAACCAATTATATTTAAGGTTAAAAGACTCGGTGGGGACTCTAGTCTAAGCCACTGGGTGGCCAAGGCACACATGGCCACTCTCAATAGTTTTTCAAACATAGCCCTATGAATGATGCAGGGTGGCTGAGGGCTGGGTCCCCAGGACACTGTGTATGGGGTCTGCTCCGCTTTTGTGCATAAGTTCAGAGAAACATGAATGCATAAGACCAGAAAATGGTACTGAAACAGTGGGAATCAGCAATTTTGTACTGGGAAGGCAGCTCTGAGAAATGTTTACTGTAGTCTGCTTGAGGTTGGGACAAAAATTGATAAAACAAGATGAGTTTGGTGTTTTGGAAACAGTGAAAACTGCCAGTGAACTCTGTTCTCCTCTATCAGAAATAACTGAAATTAATGAGGCATGTGCAGAAAATCCAGGGCTTATAAACAAACCTTGTTATGAAGATGGTTGGCTGATAAAGATGACACTGAGTGACCGTTCAGAACTAGATACTAGCGAGTGAATAAGAATATGAGAAATATGTAAAATCTATTGAGGAGTAAATGGCACATTTAAATAAACTAGCGTGAAGTAACAAATAAACAAGACACAATGGAACTAACCTTAGGTTCCTGTTGCCAATCTATTACAAGATCAAGGTAGAGATAAGGTAAATATTTATAAACTCAGGAAGAACAAATTTAGATTGATTCACAGAGGAGGAAAGAAGGACAGGAAAGAGAGTAAATGTTCTACAAAAACAGTAGAAGATAAAGTGGCAAGAAGGTGGGTATAGGTTAGGTACAAGGACTGCAAAGCCAGGAAGCCAGAGTCTGAGCCCAAGTTCCCTCTTCTGTAAAACTTACATTAAAATAAGAAAGAACATGTCTAAAACACTTAGCACAATGTTTGGAAAAAAAGAGTTGCTTAATAAATATTAGTTGTTATAATCACAGATCACTGGTGATCATAATCTAAAGGTAGGTTGTCATCAGTTTTGTAATTTAAGAAACAAACATAACACTAAGTTGTAAACAGCAGCAAGCTGTTTTCTATAATCCTTCCTCCACCTACTGCATTTTCTACTTTTTCTAATACTTTTTTAAAAACACTCATTTTCTATGTTCCTAAGAATTGATGTAAAAATGTTTTCCTTCCATTTGTATTTAATGTTAGGTGTTCTTATAATCACTCTGGCATTTATGCCAGTGTATACTGTTTGCTGATTCTGCTTTGGTAGATTTAACTTTTAAAGCTATAGGAAGAAGGGTAGTATATATAAAACTGTCATAACAATTATGACTCGCAAGATTGACTCTCACTTGCAAAAGGCCAAAGCAATCAGGCATAATAAAGAATCTGCAATATCAGGCAAACTATGAAATTATATAAATTATATAATAAAAATGAAAAGTCTCCCTAAAGACAGAATATTACATCAGTAAGAAAAAGGAAAATATTATGTTTATTATTTAAGAAACATTTCCCAAAAGAATCTAAAGACAGTTACAACAAAAATATAAAAGTAACCTTTGTTAAAGGAAACTGTTCATTTTAATGTAACTGACTCTGAATGGTTGTATAATACACCAAAAACTTACAAGTTCTCAGAAAAGTGATTTTCTTGCTAAATTTACAGATTCTAAATTCTCAAAATAACTGAACTGCTCATAAGAGAAATGACTTTCTTTTAGTGTCACAATAAATACTGGATTATAAAAAATAATGCTTTGCCAACGGATCCTCTGAAACCATCAGACCATGAAAACAATAAACTTTATTACCCTGATTATGAAGTAAGAATTGAAATTGTTGCAAAAGGCTAAACTAAATGATTAGTTTTCTTTCTTTTTTACTTTTAACTAGTGATTAGAAAGGGTAAATGGTAGAGCTTTAGTATCATTTTGCTTGAAAAAAAAAATCAAGAAGATAATGCTAACAGAAAGATATACAATACTTTCTGGCAAGTCTAAGTGGAAAAATAAAGTATTTTTCAAAGGCAATATAATAGCATTTGACTCTTTTTCAAATTACAATTCCAAATTCCCTTTGTTTAAGGGAATCAAAAATAAGGCAAATAGGGAGTGCCTATGGCTGGATGCTGCCACCTATATATACTCTACCTGTTCTCTGTCTCCAGTTCATTCTTGCGTAGATTTGCATCATCTAAAAGGCTCTGCAATAAGGCAATTTTTTCATTGTCTGAACCCTCTTGATTAATTTTTAGCATTCTATTCTCATGCTGAAGACGAATAAGTTTCTCCCTGAATGAACAAAACGAAAACTGATTACCTGGTACATTAATACAATATAGGTATAAAAAATCTACTCATGTATAGTTACAGACTCAATACACATAAGTGAAAAAGTACCTGCAATGAATTTAGCTTCTTTCTAACTGTTAAGGCATTCCATTTCAGGTTTTAAATTATTTTCTTTTAATTAATTTATTCTTTTTTATTTATATATGACAGCAGAATGCATTACGATTCTTACTGTACATATAGAGTACAATTTTTCATATCTCTGGTTGTATACAAAGCATATTCACGCCAATTTGTGTCTTCATACGTGTTCTTTGGATGATAATGATCATCACATTCCACCATCATTTCTTAAATTCTTTATACAAGGAATAATCTGAAGATAAAAATCTCTACATATCATGACTTATAATGAAGGCATTTTAAAATTCTGTTTCCCTTCTGATTTAAATATTTAAGCTGTGAATAAATTTATGTTTTCTTGTTCTTTGGTTCTCATAAGAAAACATGACCTCTAAAGCCAAGCAATTACCAATCATTTGGAGGACTGTTTTCAAGAAATTCAGCATACCCAATCCTAGACATATGTAAAAGTGTAGTCTTCTAACAAGGTGAATTATTAGAGTCAGATTACTAGATTACATTGCTTTGCATTCATTCTTGTGCCAAGCCAAAGCTTACATAGAGGAATGTTAAAAGCAACAGTCACACTGAACTGGTAACCACATTTATTAGAGAGCTAATATAATTAAATATTTATTCAGATGAAAATGTTCTTTAAATATATAATTCATTTCTTCTTTATACAGGGTCTTCTTTAGACAGGCCCATGAAGAGAGTGCTTTCAGATACCAAATCCTATAAAAAGCTGTGCTTCTAATGAAAAACAAATTAAAATGAGAAACATACATATTAAAACCAGCTCTTATTTTGTAAACACCATAAATCTTCTCAAATACTTTTACTTTTGCTACTCAAAAGATGAATCAAACTTGCAACTCAATAGTTCGCTATTAAGTCCTTTGGGTACACAGCCACATCAATGTTTAAAGCAGCACAATTTACAATAGCTAAACTGTGGAACCAACCAAGATGCCCTTATATACACAATGGACTATTACTCATCAATAAAAAAGAATAAAATCATGGCATTTGCAGGTAAATGGATGGAGTTAGAGAAGATAATGCTAAGTGAAGTTAGCCAATCCCAAAAAACGAAATGCCAAATGTATTCTTTGATATAAGAAGGCTGATTCATAGTGGGATAGGGAGTGGGAGCATGAGAGGAATAGATGTACTCTAGATAGGGAACAGGGGAAAGAGGGGAGGGAAGCGGATATGGGGTTATAAATGATGGTGGAATGTGATGATTATTATTATCCAGAGTACATGTATGAAGACACAAACTGGTGTGAATATACTTTGTATACTTCCAGAGATGTGAAAAATTGTGCTCTATATGTGTAATAAGAATTGTAATGCATTCCGCTGTCATATATAAATAAAAAAAAAACCCTTGCAACTCAATTCAAGAAATCATATAGATTGTGAAATATTTTGTATATGGACAGCAATAACTTTGTATTTTTCAATTACAAAGTACACACCTTCATTGTAGGGAATAAAAGATAAAAGAAAATATAACTCTCTTTAACTCTCTGATGCAAAAGAACTATTGTTTAAATATAGCTTTCTATATGTGTATACATACAGTACACATTATTTAAAAAAAGGTTTCACACAACACACGTTGCACTCATAGCTGCTATTTACAGTTAAAAGTTCATAATCTTTATTATTAACTACACTTTAATAAATTTTTATTTTTTTATTTTTATGTGGTGCTGAGGAATGAATCCAGGGCCTCGCATGTGCTAGAAAAGCGCTCCACCCAGCCACCATCCCAGCCCCACTTTAATAAATTTTAAGTGACATACTGTTAAAATATATAAGTGAATCAGTTATTTCATTAAAGTCCGATTATGGGCAGATTATCAATTGAGTTTTAACATTTTAATAGGATATACCTTTATGTACAAAAAATTTCCTTAGGATTAATTCTCAGAAGTGTTATTTTTCTGTTAAAAGATAAGCACACTTTTAGATGAGACATTTTGTTAATTTGCTTAAAAAAAATAATTCTACTTTAATCTTTTCCCCTACTTTGAGTATTCCAATTTCTCATTCAACATCAATAAAAAGTATGAAATAATATCCCACTGTCTATGACTTAAGTTGCAAACTTTTCATCACTGCTAATCATTTCATTTTTTTGACAGTTCTTCTGGACATACAGCATATTCTAATTTGTATCTAGTAATATGCAAAAAAAAACCTGTCAAATCTTTATAATTATTCTTTTCTTAGAGAGCCACTATAAAAAATTTTGAGGGGACACAGACTTTTATAAATGTTTTTAATGATAAGTATTCATCCATTCAACTAATTTTATTGGTTCAATTATAATGTAACATATTAGGAAGTAATAAAGATATCTCCAGACATGATGTTGAATTATACTTCTTTTGTTTGTACTTCTTAAATTAAAAAATCATTTATTCAATGAGTACTTACTTCAACTTTTACAGTTTATAAAACTTTTACACAACCATTATTCCACTTAATAATTCCAAAGATTTTTTTTTCTTTTTTCTTTTTTTTTTCAGTACTAGGAATTGAACATAGGGGCCCTCCACCATTTAGATATACCCCCAGCCCTTTTTTACTTTGGGGAAGCATCTCAATAAGTTGCCCAGGCTAGTCTCAAATTAGCCATCATCCTGCTTCAACCTCCTAAGAGCTGGGATTACAGTTGTATGCCACACACCTGCCCCTGAAGAATCAAGGTCAGTGTCCATTTTAAAAAGGAGCAAATAGGCCCAGAAAAGGTAAAAGCATTTTCCTTCTGGAAACTGAAGACTTCCCCAAAACCCATTTCTCATTCATATATATATATGCTAAGTTAAATGGAATTTAAAAAAATGCTTTGGCTAAATAAAAAGGATTATTACTGAGGGAAGAGAATTTAGAGATAGGGAGGTGTTTCCTCCTCTCTATAGCACTGTATCTTTCCCAGACCATTCCAAGTGGTTAGTAGATAAAACCTTAAAATTATTTTGCAGGCTAATAGCTAAGCATAACCTTTGTCTTTGGCCAAATATTTTCATTGCTAAATGTTTGTTGAGGGTATTAGTTTACTTTGTGTAAAAGATTGTCCTACTGAAATGAGAAGATCAGTTATCTGTTAGGCCAGTTGAAGAAAGCTTCTAACATGCTGAAAACATAGAAATTTAATACTGAATTCAGGTTCAAAGTATTACTAATAAAAAAGAACTGGTTCTCTTTACACTTTAAAGGAATCATTTTTCTCCAGAAATATTATGCAGTGTGACTGTGAACATCATAATCTCCTTACCTGATTTCAGGAGTAATAATCTCTGCTGCGAGGCTATCTGAAGATTCTTGACTGCCCAGAGGCATTAATCCTATAAACACAGATGCAAATACAAGGTTAACAGAAAGCACAACTACATCCTTTAGTTAGGTAATACAAACTTTAGAGGAAACTCTATCTTGAGCATTAATTTTAACAGATAAAATCACCATTTTCTCAAGTACAAGATCTCACTGTAGTAGTCTTACAGTATTTTACTATTTTAAGTATACAACTATGTAGCATTAAGTACATTCACAATATATAGCCAATACTACTGCCTATTTTCAAAACTTTTGTATCATTCAAATCAGAAATTCTATAGACATTAGGCGATAACTCTCCATTCCTTCCTTTCCTGGTCCCTGGTAACCTCTATTCTACTTTCTGTCTCAGTAATTTGCCCAGTCTAAATACCCCATATAAGCAGAATCATACAATATTTGTCTTTTTGTGTTTGGCTTACTTAAAACAATGTTTTAAAGATTCATTCATATTTTGGCATTTATCAGAATTTCCTTCCTTTTGTGGCCAAATAATATTCCTATGTATACAAATGCATTTTGTTTATCCATTTATCCATCAACAGACACTAGCCTTGCTTTCACCTTTTGATGACTGTGAATGCTGCTGCTATGAAAATCTGTGCACAAGCACCTGGTTAGTCCACCATTTTCAATTCTTTTGGGTATACACTTAGGAATGGAACTGCTAAATCATACAGTAATTTTATGTTTAACTTTCTCAAGAGCCAAAAAACTGGTTTCTACAGCACTGATCATTCCTACCAGCAATGTATAAGAGTTCCAATTCTCCGTATCTTCATCAGCACTTTTTTTTCTTTCTTTCTTTTTTTTTTTTTTTTTTTTTAGGGTGAGTAAGAGTATTAGCTACCTTAACTGGTATTAAGTGGTTGTGGTTTTGTTTTGTATGAGGTGTTGGGGATCAAACCCAAGTCTTCACACATGCCAAGTAAGTGCTCCTCAAGGCCTGGCATATACATGCTAGGCAGGTATATGAAATATAACCCTAACCTATTTTTTGCTTTGAGACAGAGTCTCCTAAATTGCTCTAGCCATTCCTAAACTTGTAATCCCATTGCCTCAGTCTCCTAAGTAGATGGGATGACAGGCCTGTACCACCATGCCTGGCTGTGTTTTGTGTTTATTGCTATTGATTTATAGAATCTTTGTATATCCTAAATATTAATTCCTTACCAAATAGATGATTTGCAAATATTTTCTCCTATTTTATGGTTAATTTCAGTTGGTTAATGGTGTCCTTTGATGAAGAGAAGTTTTCAATTTTGACAAAAGTCCTATGCTTTTCTTTTGTTGCCTATGTTTTTGCTATTATTAATTCCAGAGAATCACTGCCAAATTCAATGTCATCAAGATATTCCTCTAAACATTTAATTTTCTCTTAAAATTCTTTTCTCTCCACCCTTTATCTAATTGCCCAAGTTAGGAATTCTAGTACTTTATTAAATAGAATTGATGATAGTGGGCATCTTTGTCTTATTCCTGATCTTGGAGGAAAAGCTTTAGTTTTTGCCATTGAATATGATGTTAGCTACAGGTTTTGTTTTATTATTTTTTAAAGTTGTAGTTGAACACAATATCTTTGTTTTATTTATTTATTTTTATGTGATGCTGAGGGTTGAACCTAGCACCTCACATGTGCTAGGCGAACGCTCTACTGCAGAGCCCCAGCCCCAGCTATAGGTTTTTCGTATTTTTAAAAATCATATTGAGGAAATTTTCTTCTCTTCCTAGTTATACTGAGATTTTAACATTATAAGTGGATGTTGGGTTTTGTAAAATGCTTTTTCTGAGCCAGGTATGGTAGCATATGCCTATAATCTCAGCTGAGAATATATTCAGGAGGCAAAGCAAGAGGATTGCAATTTCAAGGCCAATCTGGGCAATTTAGCAAGACTTTATCTCATGATGAAATAAAAGAACTGGGAGTGCATCTCAGTGATAGAGTGCTTGCCTAACATGTGCAAAGCCCTGGGTAAATCCCATTACCATAAGTATATACACACATAAAGGCCTTTTCTGCATCTACTTATATGATCGTGAACAGTTGATTTTCCCTTCATTTTGTTAATGTGGTAAATTACTTTGATTGCTATGTCTTTTGAGGGGGGTTGGGGACTGGGAATTGAACTGGGTGGCAACTCAATTACTGAGCCACATCCCCAGCCTTATTTTGTATTTTATTTAGAGACAGGGTCTCAGTGAGTTGCTTAGCACCTTGCTGTTGCTAAGGCTGGTTTTGAACTTGTGATCCTCCTGTCAATTTTAGGATCAGCTTGTCAATTTTTACAAAAAAGTCCACTGGAGATTATTTTATTGGGATTGCACTGAATCCTTGGATCAATGTAAGGAAAGCTGTAATCTTAACTATATTGAATCTTCTTTATCTTTTCTTTTCTTTTTTTTTTTTTTTTGAGAGAGAGGGGGAGGGAGAGAGAGAGAATTTTTTTTTTTAATATTTATTTTTTAGTTTTCGGCAGACACAACATCTTTGTTTGTATGTGGTGCTGAGGATTGAACCCGGGCCGCACGCATGTCAGGCGAGCGCGCTACCGCTTGAGCCACATCCCCAGCCCAATATTGAATCTTCTAATATCTGAATATGAGAGATCTCTTCATTTATTTAGACCTTATTTTAATTTATGTAGCAATGCTTTATAATTTTCAGTGTACAAGTCCTGCATTTCTTTCTTAAACTTATTCCTAAGCATTTTATTTCATTTTTTTCTCTTCTTTTTGTGGTTTGGACCAAGAAGCATTCTGCCTCTGAGCTACACCTCCAGCCCTTATTCAAATTTTATTTTAATACAAATTTTATTTTGTGATCTTCCTGCTTTAGCCATCTGAGTTGCAGGAACTGCTGGGGTTATAGGCATACACCACTGTGCTTGGCACTTTTTTCCTTTTTCTCTTTTGCAGTTCTGGAAAATTGAACTCAGGGCCTCACATATGCTAGGCAAGTGCTGTACCACTGAGTTATACCTCCAGCCCTGAATGTCATTTCTTTTTCATATCACTCTGATTTTACTTTCAGAATATTCACTGGTAGTATACAGAAATACACTGATCTCATTTCTTTCTTTCTTTCTTTTTTGGTACCAGGGATTGAATCCAGGAGCACTTAACCATTTGAGCCACATCCCTAGCCCTTAAAAAAAAAAAAAAAAAATTATTTTGAGGCAGGGCCTTGTTAAGTTGCTGAGGCTGGCTTTCAACTTGCAACCCTCTTGCCTCCCAAGCCATGGGATTCCACACCAGATTTACATTTTTCAAAATTTTCCATCTTAGATGTTTTCTATTTCATTCTTTTGCCATACTGCACTTGCTAGAAACTCTCACACCACACTGAATGGAAGTGATGAGAGTGAACATCCTTGCATTAATCCGAGGGGAAAAAATTCAGTCTCTCATCATTAAGTATGTGGTATATGAGGTTAGCTGTAGGTTTTTCATGGGTACCCTTTAGTAGGCTGAGTAACTTTCATTCTATTTTTAGTTTGCTGAGAGACTATCAAGAATGCTGTCCTCTACTTGTTTTTTAATATTTATTTTTTAGTTGTAGTTGTACACGATATCTTTATTTATTTACTTTTATGTGGTGCTGAGGATCGAACCCAGGGCCCCTGCACTTAATAGGCGAGTGCTGTACCACTGAGCCACAATCCCAGCCCTGTCCCCTTCTTTTTTAACTTACTGATGGAACATACACATCTCTTCATGTCAGGAAAGTACAAGATTTGCCTTATTATTATTATTATTATTTTTCCGTACCAGGATTGAATTCAGGGGCACTTAACCCTTAGCCACATCCCCAGCACTGTTTTTGTATTTTATTTAAAGACAGTGTCTCATTGAGTTGCTTAGCACCTTGTTAAATTGCTGAGGCTGGCTTTGAACTCAGGATCCTCCTGCCTCAGCCTCCCAAACCACTGAGACTACAGGCATGCACCACCATGCCCAGATTCTTTATTCTTTTTAATGGCTCTACAGTACATGGCCAAATGAGAATGCCATTTCTACATTGCTGAATTTTTAGGTTGTTTTTAAAGTTCACTATTAGAAACAATGCCTTAAGCCATATTAAGGTAAATTTCTAGAGTAAAATCGTTAGGTCAAAGGGTATGTACATAAAGAAGGTAAAAATATACAGGTTGTTAGGTAGCAAACAGAAACATGAGAGTTTACATGAGATAGTCTACCTTTTCTTGATGATACAGGAGCTGAGAATAAAAAGGTTAAAGTTCAGGTTAGAGTCAAAATTTTAGAAAAACTCAAGCAGAGTTGATTAGAGACAAGTGAAAAAACTGCCAGGCAAGCAATGAAGATCCAATTATATAAGAAATGATGAATTTTTGGTGAAGATAATTAAGAAAGATATATTTTTCTTTAGTTGACTTTGGCAATTTGCAATGTGTGTGGGGAGGGGCTTTAGGCTGCCTAAATTAAGGTTTGACAAGCTTGGACTAAAACAAGGTAAGAAGAAAAGAAAGCAGTGATGAGAAAATGGTTAAAATAGCTGATAGGGAGGCTGAATAAGTTGGAAAATGAGGCCAGGTGAGAGAGCTAGTTAAGTGAGACTATAGGAAGCTGAATGCAGTGGAGTATGCCTGTAATCCCAGTGGCTCCGGAGGCTGAGGCACTAACCATATCTCAGTGGTGAAGTGCCCCTGAGTTCAATCCCTGGTAAGCCCCTTTCCCCCCAAAAAAGAGAGACTATAGGAGCAGATTAGAAGGTAAAGGAATAAATAAGCAGGTTTTTAGAAGAAATAAGGAATTAAGAAAAAGGGTAGTCATGGGAAAAAAATATTCCAGTTTTATCTAACAAGCAGGGACTGGTTATTAATGTGGGAGTGAACAAACCAAAGCTATTCAAGTCATCAATCTTTCACAGTCCTCCACTGTCATGCAAGAGCAGTAGAAGAGTGAGCTGACTCTTGTGGTTCAAAAAAGAAAAAAAAAAAAGAAGAGTGAGCTGAGTGTTGATTCTCTCAAGTGAGGAAGAATAGATTTTGGAGATGTTCCTTAATGGATTAAAATCCATTCCACTTTTCTCAGTAGAGGGAAAACAAACAAACAAATAAAAAACACTGACTCAGAATGTTTGATATACTTTTAAAGAAGACATGAGGAGTTTTTCAGAATGAATTTCCAGGTTAACAAAGATGACTTCCATATTATGTACAACCACAAGAACGGGATCCTAATTGGAATGAGTTGTACTCCATGTATGTATAATATGTCAAAATACACTCTACAGTCATATATATTTAAAAACAACAACAACAACAACAAAGAAGCCCATCTGGAAACACTACATACTAGGTGATTCCAACTCTATGCTGCTGAATAAAATAAACCTATGGAGATAGTAAAAAAAGATCAGTAAGATCAGTGGTTGCCCAGGGTTAGTGGGGACTGAATAGGGTGAGGGCAGACATGGAATTTCAGGGCAGCGGAAATACGTTGCATGATACCATAATGGTAGATACATGTCAATATATTTATTCAGATCCATATGAATTAACCCTAATGTTAGTATGAACTCCCAGTGATAAAAAATATACATTCATCATTGAAACAAATGTGCTCTGGTGGGGGACGTTGTTAATGAGGGAGGCCATGCGTGTTTGTGGGCATAGGGTCTATGGGAAATCTGTGTCTTCAATTTTACTGTGATCCTAAAAGTACTCTAAAAATAAAGTCTATTTTAAAGGTATAAAAAAGAGAAATGATTTGACCTAATAAAAACTCAAATGCCAGCAAATTTCTCTAAAAGTTGGCAAGTAAATCTGGTCCCATAACTATAGCCTATTTTCCATAATCTGGGTAAGAGTTTAAAAATTCGTATCAATTTTATTGCCTCGAACCAATTTTTCATTTTTATCTTAAAGTGAACCTAATGTTTTTGGTAATCATCAGAAATAAATCATCTTGTTTGGATTAACAAGATGTTTTACCTTGAGTGGTGAGCTGTCCTTCCTGAGCCTGCACACAACGAAGCTCTTCAATAGTTTCCTTCAGAGAATCCCTTTCTGTTCTTAATCTCTGGAAGGATATATAAACAAGGAAGGTCAGCTTCAAGCTTTATGAATTTATTCATCAGTGGTCTTTGCCTTACCTAATAAAATGATAAACAACAGTGAACCTGGACATGCTTTACATTTTGGTCTTTTATGGAAAGATCATAAAGAAAAAGATTAAAACAATTTTTTTTTCATTTAATAATACTGAATGTCCACTATTGCAAGGCAATATGCAACACACAGTCAAACATAAGAAACAGAGCTATCTACTCCATCCTTAAGTAAAAGGAATTAATTTCTTAACATCCTTTTCATTAAACATAAAAGATCAAAGAATAAAAACTAAGTATTCATAAACCTTGAAAAGCAAAAATATCTTTAAAATATTCAAAACATGCTGAAGAATAAATGTCTTATAAATTAATCACATAGAAAGCAGAAAAACTACACAAATTTACAGAAAGAGCAAAACACTTTAAAAGAGGCAACAGTGGTAGAAAAGATAAATAAATATTAAAAAATTAGAATGGAAGTAAAATAATTCATATTTTATTTTAGATCTATTTCCAAAACAAATGGAATCTTTTTTGAATTTTTTGTAATTTAAAAATAAATAGAATCTCTAATTTTTAAATTCGTGAACAGAAGGAATTAATGTAGTTAAAACACGAATTAAATATAATTGTCTAAATTTATCAGTGGTCAAAATCAAAATGCCTAATATACATACTTACATCCTTTTCCTTTTGAAGACTATCAACTTTTTCTTTTAGCCGCTTATATTCAAAGTCTAATTTATCTGCTTTCTTTGATTCTTCAGATAATCTATTTTGCAGTTCTACTACCTGATACAGAAAGATACCATTAATTTTTATTATTTGAAACATTAGGAATTATCATTATGGGGGCTAAAGGTGTAGCTTACTGGTAAAGCATATGCTTAGCATGTGTGAGATCTGGGTTTGATCTCCAGGACCCAATCCCCTCCCCACAAAAAAGAAACAACCATTTTCTTCTTCTCCAGGTCTATAAAAACCCCCTCCCCACATCAATACTCAAATGAATGCATATAACCGAGCAGCTGAACACAATGGAGAAAAACAGAAATGAAAATCTGCCTAGACACTGAATTCCCAAATCAGAATCATCTAGAGTAACAGTGCTGAAAATTATAAAAGAATCCTCCGGAATTTTCATTTCTAGCAATATAGCTAACTGGATAGTCTAAAATCCTTTTTGAATTGAGGAAAAAACAACAACAACAAAGAAAAAGAAAGAGAGAAAGAAATGCTGGGGTAGGTATCCAATCACATAGCTAAGATAAAGTGAGAAGTTCATGTAGAAGTTGCCAGTACTAGATTAACAGGAGTTAAGTGGTTATTAAACTGCTTTAGGCTCTAAAAGGTAGTAAGGTAGTAAAAAGATGGATTAGGACAAAAATTCTTCAGCTGGCAAGATAATCAAGTACTTGGGTTTTAAAAGAGCATGATTTATAAATCTACAATCATAGCCAGTTAACAGATGAATTATGTTTGAATTTTTATTCTTAGCCTTATCTGGGAAAATGTAAAGTAAGCAATTAAAGTGATAGATGAGGGAGTCCCACTACAGGTAAATGGCATTTTATTCAGTAAAATAATAGGTGGAAAGTTTCCAAATCTTAGTAATGATGTGGCCATCGGTACTGAAGACATTTAGAACTCCAAATAAACATGACCAGAAAAGAACCTTTCCAAGATGAACTATCAATAGGTCAGAACAAAGAAAGAATATTAAAAGTTGTAAGAGAAGCACCAAGTCACCTATTAATGCAAGCCCATGAGAATAATAGCAGATTTCTCAGCAGAAATTCTAAGGGTCAGGAAGACATGGAATAATGTATTTCAAGCCCTGAAGAAAACAAAATTACTACATTCAGAAAAGATAGCCTTTAAAATCTAAGAAGAAAAAGGACTTTTTAAGAATTCAAGACTGCTATATCAGCTTTACAGAAGATACTCAAAGGAATCCTACACCCAGATGAGAAACCAAGATAAACAACCAAAAGAGCATGGAAAAGAATAAGTAGATGGGCTGGGGTTGTGGCTTAGTGGTAGAGCTCTTGCCTAGCATGTGTGAGGCACTGGTTTGATCCCTGGCACCACATTAAAAAAAAAAAAAAAAAAAAATGAAGAAAAGGGGGAATAAAAAACAAACAAGGGAGAGAATTAAATTATAGCAGATGGGGTAGAGAGAGAAGATGGGAGGGGAGGGGAGGGGGGATAGTAGAGGATAGGAAAGGTAGCAGAATACAACAGTTACTAATATGGCATTATGTAAAAATGTGGATGTGTAACCAATGTGATTCTGCAATCTGTATTTGGGGTAAAAATGGGAGTTCATAACCCACTTGAATCTAATGTATGAAATATGTCAAAAGCTTTGTAATGTTTTGAACAACCAATAAAAAATGAAAACAAACAAAAATAAAGGTATCGTATTCATCTACAACTGAAATTATACACACACACATATGAATAAGTGGATAAGCAAATGAGAAGTGGGATAGAATCAAACAGGATTATTTAAGTAAACCATCAAACCCCTAAGACAAATAAAAGAGAAAGAAATGAACACAGATGATTTAAAACATATAAAACAATAATATCAAAACAACAGGAACTGGTAATTTGCCTTGCAATAACAACCCTGAATGTAAATGATCTAATTTCTCCAATGTAAAGATGCAGACTAGCTGAATGGATTAAAAAGCAAGACCCAACTCTTTGAAACTGACAAAGGCACATACAGGTTGAAGGTAAAAAGATGGAGAGTGATAATCCAAATGAAATCCAAAAGCAAGAACGGCTATCCCTGCATCTGACAAAAAAAGACCAAAATTGGTCAAAAGAACCCCAAAGATCACAATATGCTGATAAGGGTACAATCAATCAAGATAAATATAATGATTGTAAATATATATGCATTGAACTTCCCAGCATCCAATTTTATTTAAAACAAACAAACAAAAACACTATAAGACACAAAGGGATAGAAAGGTCCCATAATAGTGGGTGACTTCAATACCCTAGTCTTACCAATACCCTAGTCTTACTTCAATACCCTAGTCTTGCCTGGATAGATTATCCAGGCAAAAAATGAGAAAAGAAACATTGGAATTAAATTACCCTATAGATCATATGGACTTAATAGCCATCTACAGACTATTCCATCTAACAGCTACAGAATATACACCCTTTTCATCAGCACATAGAGCATTTTTCAAAATAGATAACATTCTAGGCCATAAAGCAAATCCTAATATACACATACATTCACACACAAAAAATTATTTCTTATATCTTTATCAGACCACAACAGAATGAAATAGAAATTAACATCAAGAGAAACTTAGGAATTATACAAAAACATGCATATGGAACAATGTATTTTTTATAGTAAACTGGGAAAAATTTAAAAATTCCTAGAATCAAATGATAATGGAAACACAACCTATAAGAACATATGGGACAGGCTGGGGTTGTGCTCAGTGGTAGAGAGCTCGCCTCACACATGTGAGAACCTGGGTTCAATTCTCAGCACCACATAAAAATAAATATACAAAATAAAGATACTGTGTCCATGTATAAGTAAAAAATATTTTTTAAAAAGAACACATGGGATACAGCAAATGTGAGGGAAGTTTGTAGCAACACATGCTTAAATTAGAAAAATAGACCTCAGATATAACCTAATGATGACTTAGAAAAACAAGAAAAAACAACAACACCCAATATTAGTAGAAGGAAAGATATAATAAGAACCAGTAGAAATAAATGAAATAGACACTAAAGAAAAATCCGAAGAATAAATGAAGCAAAGATTTGATTAGATAAACAATTCTGACCAACCCTTAACCAAGTTAACCAAAAAAGAGAAGAACCAAACAAAATTAGAGACGAAAAAAGTGGGATATTACGAGACGTACACTAAAATTGATAGGATCATTAGGGAATATTTTGAAAACTTGTATTACCAATAAATTAGAAAATCCAGAAGAGGGGTTGGGGTTATGGCTCAGTGGCAGAGTGCTTGCCTCATACATGTGAGGCACTGGGTTCAATCTTCAGCATCACATAAAAATAAACAAATAAAGATATTGCTTCCAGGTGTAATTAAATTTTTTCTTAAAAAATCTAGAAGAAACAATTTACAGATATATTTGACTTATCAAACTTGAACAAGAGAATTTTAAAAAAATCTAAATAGATCAGTAACAAGAAAACTGTTTGCAGAAGATAATAACTGTATACCTAGAAAACCCTAAAGAATTCACCAACAGTCTCTTAGAACTGATAAATTCAGCAAAGAAGCAGGATACAAAATCAACACAGAAGAGTTGGATAGCTTTCCCAGACACCAATACTGAATTCTTTGAGAAATTAAAACAAAGAAATCAGGAAAACAATCCTATTTACAGTTGTTTTAAGTAAAATAAAATACCTATGAATATACCTAAACATGGAGGTGAAGACCTCTACAAGGAAAAAATTTTAAAACACTGAAGAAATAAATTGAAGAACACATCAAAAAAATGGAAAGACCTCTCCATTCATGGACTGGGAAAATTAATATTGGTAAAATGGCCATACTATGGGACGTGACCGACAGATTCAATGTAATACCCATCAAATTACCAATACATTCTTCACAGAACTAGAAAAAACAATTCTAAAATTCACACGGAAGCACAAAAGACCCCAAACACACTAGCCAATCCTAACAAAAAAGAACAATGTTCATAAAATCACCATACTGATTTCCAAATATAATATAGAGCTACTGTAACAAAAACAGCATGGAAATGGCATAAAAATACACATGTAGACCAATGGAATAGATGCAAGACACGCATCTACAGTCACCTGATTTTTGGCAAAGGGGCAAAAAACACATGTTAGAGAAAAGAGAGCCTCTTTAACAAATGGTGAGGTCAAAAGTGAACCACTACCTGCTGATGGTTGAAAACTAGATTTTGAAATTGTTCAAAAACTGATTCAAATGGATCAAAGACCTTATGTAAGACTTTAAATGTTAAAATTGTTAGAAGAAAACATAGGTAAAACATTTGAAATCAGTATTATAGGCAATGACTTTCTGAATAGGATTCTTTTTTTTTTTTTTGAATAGGATTCTAATAGCTGAGGAAATAGTAGTAAGAATTAACAAATGGAATTATATCAAATGAAAAAACTTTTGCATAGCAAAAGAAAGAATCAACAGAGTAAAGCAACTGCCTATAGAAAGGAAGAAAATCATTGCCAACTGTTCATCCAACACAGGATTAATATCCAGAACATAGAAGGAACTAAAAAAAAATTTAACACAAAATAAGATGTACAACTGGTTGAAAAATACACGAAATATTCAATGTCTTTAGTCATCAGGAAAATGCAAATCAATGGGCTGGGATTGTGGCTCAAGTGGCAGAGTGCTTGCTTAGCACCTCTGAGGCACTGGGTTCGATCCTCAGCACCACATAAAAATAAAATATATATGTGTACATATATATGTACATACACACATATACAGAAAATGCAAATCAAAACTACATTGAGGACTGGGCTGTGGTTTAGTGGCAGAGCACTTGCCTGGCATGGGTAAGGCACTGGGTTTAATCCTCAGAACCACATAAAATAAAGGTATTATGTCCATCTACAACTAAAAAAACAAAACAAAACTACATTGAGATACTATCTCACTCTAGACAGAATGGTTATTATCAAGGAAACAACAACAACAAAACCCAACAACAAATGCAAGTAAGGATGTGGGGAAAAGGAATTCTTATATGCTATTGGTGGGAATGTAAATTAGTAATAAACACTATAAAAATTTCACAAAAAACTAAAAATAGAAGGACCATATAACATTCCCAGCATCTATATCACTTCCAGGTAAATACCCAGAAGAACAAAAGTCAGCATACAATAGAGATATCTCCATACTTATGTTGTCATGGCACTATTTAAAATAGCCAAATTTATGGAATCAGTCTGGATGCTCAATACATGAATGAATAAAACAAATGTGGTAAATACACACAATGGAATATTATTCAGCCATAGAGAAAATGAAATCATGTCATTTGTAGGAAAATAGATGGAATTGGAGATCAACGAGTTAAGTGAAACAAGCCAGACTCAAAGATAAGTATTCCATGTTTTTTTAATATGTGGAATCTAGGGGGTAAAAAGATGACATGAACATAGAAAGGGGACTATTAGAAGGAGGAAGGAACTAGAAGAATGGAGGAAAAGAGAGTAATGGGAAAGGTATATACAATCAAAGTATATTATATCACATATGAAAATATGACAATGAAACCCATTATTTAGCCACCTGCAGTGGCACACACCTATAATCCCACTGACCTAAGGCAGGAGGGCTGTAAGTCTTGAGACCAGCCTCAGCAACTTAGCAAGACCCTGTCTCAAAAAAAAAAAAAAAAGAAATAGCAGGGATGTAGCTAGGTGTAAAAATGCCCCTACGTTAAGTCTCCAGTTCCAAAAAGAGAAAGAAATCCATTATTTTGTATAGTTAAAATGTGCCAATAAGTATAATTAAAAAATAATATTCTGGACATAATAAAAAATATGAAATGGTTTCCCACTATTATTTTTACACAAAGTTGTATTAAAGGCCAGGTGTGCTGATACTGGAGGGAAAAGAAGGTATGGAATATAAAGAAACAAAATTACTTTCATTTGTTCACTATATCACCTTTAATGAGATATTATCATAAGTAATATGAGAATTTTGCAATGCTACAGAATCAACAAATAAAATCTATTTATTGTGTACAACCAGAAATATGAAAAATTGTGCTCTATATGGGTAATATGAGTATTCTGCTGTCATATAACAAAATTTTAAAAAATGAAAAAAGAAATCTATTTCATTAGTATAAATCATCAACAAATGGAAAATGGTATCTTCCATCAAATAACTACATTTATATAAACAACCAAAATCACAAATACCTATGAGTAAAATATGTGCATGATCTTTAAAAGAGCTTAAATTGAAAGACACTGAAGACCTAAATAAATGCAAATAGAGATATATTCATACATAGGAATACTTCTTGTCACAAAGATGTCAATTCTTTCCAAATCAATCAACTGACTCAATGGAATTTCAACTCCAAGGGTTTTGAGTTTAGAGGGGGGGAAAAAAAAACAGGTCCAAGAACAGAGAGTTTTGAAAAAGGACAGGTAAGAGAGTCTTCTCTACCAAAAGCAAAATTACTAAAAATCTACAGAAAATATGACAGTGTAGTAGTAGCATGGAAATAAACAAGGACACCAATAGAATAGAGTGCCCAGAAATAAACCCATATATAAAATGAAAACTTTAAATATATAAGGTAGAACTGTAGGTCACTGGGGAAGAAGAATGGACCATTACATATCCACACAGACAAAAATATTAAATGGATTCCTCTCACATTCTAGGAAAGAATAAATTCCAGATGGATTATAAATGTAAATATGCAAAACAAATTTTAAATCTTTGTAATGAAGAGATTAGACTTTCATCTTTATGTAGAAAATAATGTGTAAAGATAAAAAGTACAAATCATAAAGAAAAAGATATTTTAAGTTCATTACATTAAAATTAGGACTCAAAAAATACTGGCAGGTCAGACATCTATAGGAAATGAACAATGAAACTAAAGAAATGAAAAATTAAGGGCTGGGGATGTGGCTCAAGTGGTAGTGTGCTTGCCTGGAATGCGTGAGGCACTGGGTTCGATCCTCAGCACCACATAAAAAATAAAATAAAGATATTGTGTCCACCTAAAACTAACAAAATAAATATTAAAAAAATTAACATAAAGAACATATAAAAGGTTTTATAAATTACAGGAGGACTGCAAGTTTGAGGCCAACCTCAGCAACTTTGTGAAACCCTTTCTTAAAATAAAAAATAAAAAGACCTGAAGTTGAGGCTCAGTGGCAAAGTATCTCTGGATTGAATCCCTAGTACCAGGGGGAAAAAGTTAAATGAGTAAGAAAAAGAATTAAATATAAAATGGGTAAAAGATAAAAATAGGAAATTCCAAAAGAAATATGGTCAGTTCATATATTTGTCATCTGCATAATGCTAAGTAAAATCACAAGGAGACACTATTTTATATTCACCAATTGGCAAAATTTAAATTTGACAATACTATGTGTTGGTGATGTGGGGGAGCAAAGGAATCCATATAAACATTTTGTTGGTAATATAATCACTTCAAAGAATAGACTGGAACATCTATTACATTGACAATGCTCTAAGAAATTCCATAAAGCTGGGCATGGTGGCACATGCCTATAGTCCCAGTTACTAGGGAGGCTGAGGCAGAAAGATCCTGGGTTTGAGGGCAGTCCTAGTAACTTAACAAGGCCCAAAGCAACTTAGCAAGACCCTGTCTCAAAAAATAAAAAGGAATAGGGATGTGGCTCAGTAGTTATGTGCCCCTAGGTTCAATCCCTGCTACCAAAAAAAAAAAAAAAAAAAGAGAGAGAGAGAGAGAGAGAGAGAGAGAGACAGAGAAAAAAAATTGATAAAGCTCTGTAACCTCCACCATGTGCACAGGACATGATCAGTATGATTAATAGGGGCATTTCTCTGTGTGTGTGTGTGTGTGTGTGTGTGTGTGTGCGCGCGCGCGCATGTTTGTGTGTATGTGCATGTGTGTATAAAAGTGGAAACATCTCATATGTCCTTCAAAAGTAAAGTAGATAAATTTTGGAATAGTCACTCAATGGAATAATATACAGCATTAACAATGAATAGTAAGTATAAAGCAATGCCTATCAACATGAATGAATCCCATAAATATACTGAGGAAAAAAAAAAGTCAAATAAAGAAGAGTATTTTCTTTTTTTTGATTTTGAAGCCAGGGGTACTCTACCACTGAGTTACATCCCCAGCCCTTTCAATTTTGTACCCTGAGATAAGGTCTTGTTGAGTTGCCAAGGCTGGCCTTGAACTTGTGATCCTCCTGTTTCAGACTCCCCAGTAGGTGAGACTGTAGGTGTGCCATGATGCCCTGACAGAAGAGTGTTTTCACTGAATCATTTATGTAGTTTTGGAACATGTAAAAATGTAATAATTTTTGAAGAATAAACAGATATGTCACAAATGTATAAAAAGATGTGTGGAACAAAAACCATATAGCAATACAGAAGTTACCTATAACAAGGGAGAAAGTGTTGTATTTTTAAGCATGTATTTACTGTATTATACTTTTGCTGTTGTGTTTTTTTTTTGGGGGGGGGTAGGAATTGAACCCACAGGTGCTTAACCACTTAGATACATCCTCAGCCCTTTTATATTTTATTTTGAGACAGGGCTTTGCTACGTTGCTGAGGTTGGCTTTGAACTTGCAAACCTCCTGCCTCAGACTCCAGAGCCTCTGGGATCAGAGGCATGTGCCACCACACCCACCTTTAGACAGGATCTCAACTGTGTTATCTATCTAGGCTGGCCTCAAGTGATCCTCCTGCATCAGCCTTCTTTCTTAGTAGAGGGACTACAGAAGCATACCATCACACCTAGCCCTGTTGTGTATTTCTCAAGTATTCCATATTAAATTTTAAAAATTAAAAAAAGTGGGGGAGAGTTGCTTTAGAGACCAATCAAAATTCTCTGGATAAGAATTATATTTAGCTGGGCATGGTGGTGCACACTTTTAATGCAACAGCTCAGGAAGCTGAGACATGAGAATTGCAAGTTCAAAGGTAGACTCAGCAACAGTGAGGCGATAAGCAACTCAGTGAGACCCTGTCTCTAAGAAAATCACAAAATAGGGCTGGGGATGTTGCTCAGTGGCCAAGTGCCCCTGAGTTCAATCCCTGGTACGCGCCCCCCAAAATGAATTATATTTAAAGTTCTTTAAATATAAAAAATATAATAAAGAAAAGATTAAAAACTGTAAAAACAAAAGTTAGTGGTTTTGATAAACTATATGTCCTAGTAGACATCTTGCTTAAAACCATCATGAGGAAAGTTGTTTCTGTTCTTTTACCTGTCTCTTATACGTCTCAAGTTGACTTCGTGCTGCATTGGCCTTTCTTAACTCTTCCTCTAGACTGACAGTGTTCTGCATATACATGGTATTCTTCTCTTCTAAGAGTTTAACCTGCCGCCTCAAATCACCAAGGTCTTCCAGCTTCTTTTTATAAGATTCCACTTGACCTTCTAGTTTAGATACTTTATCAGAAGAATGTCTAGAGTAAGATAGAAATTAAAAATCAGAAATATACATACGGCTGCTAAGATCTTTAGACAAGATGTTAAACCAAGAAAGATTACTAGGCATTATCAGGCAACAACACATTCTAATGAAATTATGATACCAAAAGTGATTTCAGAATAATTTTTTGCTCAGATTTTGTAAAAATGTCCAAAATGACAGAAAAATATATTGTTTAGAATGTTATACAATTCAAGGAAAGCAGCAGGGGACAGCCAGCAAATCACATTTAGTACAAAAGTAAAGTAAGTTGTTAGGCATGAGTCATGAGTGATCATAGGAACAGAGGTTTTAGTAGAAAAAATAGTAGATAGACAGTGGCAAATTGTAGAAACTAAAAAAGAAAATGTAATTTGTGTGTATATGTGTGTATGTGGTGCTGGAGACTGAACACAATGTCTCATGCATATTAGGCTGAGTGCTACAATACTGAACTATAACCCCAGCTGAGAATATAAATTTTTCTTACATAATTTTAGTTTTAGAAAGAAGGAAGGAATAATAAATCTTTCTTTTTCTTTCTTTTTAAAATTAAAGAGACCTAAATGTTAAAAAAAAAAAAAAATGTGTGTGTGTGTTTGTGAAGAAGCGAGATTCAAGATGCAAAGAAAAATGATAATTGATATAAACACAGACCCTACATTAGCATGAAGGTTTGAGACTGACATACTGAAAAATGAATTAGTGCTGGACAGGAGGAAGAGTAGAGGTCTACACTATAAAAGCAACAGAAAAATGATGAAACTCAGAAAATTTAGAGGTACTGGAGACAAAGAGCATGGGAGAGTTCAACAGTTCATAATCTCTTTTTTCTGAGCAGTAGGAGACAAGGTCATTTACTGAGATTAAGGCATGGAGGGGGCAGGTGAAAGAGTTATAAAAACAACAAACAACTAAGAGAGAAATGGGATACAGGACTAAGTACTGGTTAATAGTGAAATGGTGGACCAGGAGTAAGAAACTTTTCCCCCAAATACTGCAGATATAATAAGTGAAGAGTAAAGACCATTAATTTGTAGTTAGACAAAACTACCTATGTAATTTTCTCTGTTCATTCTCAGTATTCAAAGAACTGAAGCAGAAAACAGAAATGACTGGAATGATTCAACAGATAACTGGAGATTATGCAAGAAACAGAATGGTAGACTACTGAGGTGGCAGGTGGTGAAGTATCAATAAGAGAATAATTGAAGTGAACGTGAAAATGCCCATGAAGGAAATGAAGCCCTGCAACATGTGCCAGCATCCAAGAAAAGAAAAAAAATCAAGTGCCTGGAGGGCTCAGAATTAAAGAATATGGGTAATAAGAAAAAAATGTTTCCGAGCTAGACAAGTGTGAAATGATGGTCAGATTAACTTGTATTTAACAGGCAGGAGGACTGATTTGCCAGATAGCATTTCAAGAGATAAGCTCATTTAACTCTTCATATAAAACTGAGGTAAGTATGTGTATTACTTCCATTTTATAGCTGAGAAAATATAGAGGTTACATAAGTGGCAGCTGTAGGATATGAACCCAGGTAGTATGACTCTTAAAACACACTGAGGTGTGCTAAGAGATTCAAGAGTTTGTTAAAAAAAAAAAAAAAAAAAAAAGAGAGAGAGACAGAACTGATGGGTCTGAAATTATACAACGAAGGAAAGATTGTTTACCTAAGAACATCTATTTCATCTTTTAGAGACTGAGCTTCGTCTGCCAAAGTAGTTAATTCATCATTCTGTTGCCGAAGTTCAGAGATTTCCTTTTCTAACTCTTCACAGCGTATTCGATAATCATCTTTGGCTGCTTCTAGTCTGTAACCAGAATAAAATAGATCAAGAAAGCACTATTTACTGTCTCATAATTCTCTTTGGAACAATAAAAGAAGATAAAAATATAAAACATAAGAATAAACTCTTCAACATGTCTGTGATTTTTGTGGCCAAAAGCTGCATTCCTAAATTGTATCTATTATTAAAGTTGATTCCAGTGTTCCACACTTGAAAAAAATGACAACTTGTGACCATTCCTCCATTGTCAGAAAGCTAGACATCAAAGAATGCTTCCCCCAAATACTGGGTCTTAGGCATACTAGGCAACTACTCTACTGTTGAGGCACACCCCCACCTCTAATTATGAAATTAATATATATTTCTTTCTGAAATTTGCAAAATACAGAAAAGCAAAGAAAATTAATACCATGTATTAATCCAAATAACTATTGTTTAACATTTTGGGAGCGCATCTTTCATTCTCATGTTAAACAAAAAATCATTAATACTATTTCTACTTGTAATTAACTAGACTTGTTTACTTAACATATATCCTTTCTTTGATTTAACTTTTTTTAATATTTATTTTTTTAGTTGTAGTTGGACACAGTACCTTTATTTTACTTATTTATCTTTATGTGGTGCTGAGAACTGAACTCATGCTAAGTGAGCACTCTACTGCTAAGCCACAACCCCAACCCCTTTCTTTGATTTATAATGCTCTTCTCTCTCCTATTGCAAGTATTTTATGCAATTAGTGACTTTTAATTTTATTTATATAAGTATTTAAAAAATACGTACATAAGTCCTAATTTTTATGCATTTCAACTGATTGGAACTTCAGTTTTTACTTTTAGTGTATAAACTTTCATTATTTTAACTCTACATTTTCTGTGAGTACTTCTGTAATGGCACTTCCTCCTCCACAGAAAATCTTAATTAAGCTTCTCCAGAAATCTTCACCATAATTAATCTTAGTCTATAAGCAGAAGAGTCTCTACAAGAGTTCAATGTAGTTAAACTTCCTAGTTCCTGTTGCACTATCTATGTGCCCACCGGCCTGGAAGAGATCAATGCACCTTTACCAGTTTTTCACAAATATTTATGAAATATCTAGTATAAGCAAAAAAATAAAATAAAAATTAAAAAATTTTATATATATGTTTGTAGAAGTGTGTTTGCAAATGCAAAGTGTGATAAGAAAGATCCTTTAACAAGGCCTCTGGCCTTGAGCCTGAGCTTCACAGAGATGTTTACATTTCAAAGAGAAGTAGTTACTAATTGGGATCCATGGTAACAGGTGGCAGTGGGAGGGAAGAAGGGGGGAAATAAACTCTCCCTTTCTCAGGCACTGTCCTTGAAGGGTTAACTTGCCCAGAACAGTGAAAGAAAAAGCTGTTTTTGTGTGAACTTCTGCAAACTGTGAACTTCTGAGCCCCTTCCCTTACACAATAGGTATAAAGTTCTGAAATGGCCTGAACAAAGGGTTCAGGGGATTAACTGATTTCCCTCTTAACCGGGCTGCAGCAAAAGAAACCTGCTTCCTGTTTCCTATTTGGTGTCCTTCCTGTCTGTCCCCTATTGCATTTTCAATGGTTTCATTTCTAACATTAAAGTTTTTAATTCATTTTGCGTATGATGCAATGCTGGAATCTAACTTCTCCAGCCAAAATACCTATGCCAAGCCATAAACAAACAATCTAAACTTTCCTTATTGATTAGAAAATGTTATCATATCTCACATTTTATATATTTAGATCTTCATTTGTGTTACTTGTGTATGTTTACCGTACCATTAGTTAGCTAAGAAAGTGGGACAAATATATCTGACTTTACAAGGATATTTAACAACAACAACAAAAATCCTTGAGAAATATAGTACTGATCAAATATTTGAGTTTTTAAGGCACTTCAAAATATATTATTATGAATATGTATTCTGGATCAACAAAACTTTAAACATGATTTCCTTAATAATGAAAATGTAATTTCCCTAAACTATAACTGGAAAATTAGCCACAATTTAGAAACAAAAGGGTAAAGTTATATTTTATTATTCATGGATTTTTGTCTTAGGAGGTCAAGATAAAGGGTTCTCAAACATTTTGGTTTCAGGATCCCTTCATATTCTTACAATTACTGAAAACCCTAAAGAACTTTTAGTTAGGGACTAGGGCTATAGCTCAGTGGTAGAGCACTTGCCTAGCATTTGTAAGGCTCTGGGTTCAATCCTTACTCAGTACCACATAAAAATAAATAAAATAAAGGTATTGTGTCCATCTATAACTAAAAATATTTTTAAAAAGAACCTTTAATTATGTAGGTTTTATCTGTTGCTATTTGTCATATCAATAATTAAAGCATTTAAGTCTATTTACTTAGTTCAATTGAAAATAACAGTAATAAGCCCATTATGTTAATGCAAACATATTGTTTATGAAAAAAATTACATTTTTATGAAACAAAAAAAAAATGAAGGTTAACACTATTTACAAAACTGAAATATCTGGTTTTACAGAAGAAAGTTGGGTTCTAATAACTGTTTCTACATTCATCTGTTGTGATGTTTTTCAATGAAGTACATGAGGAAAATCCAGGCTTGCACAAGTATGTAGTAAGAAAAGAGAGAGCCTTATGCATTCTAAAACAGTCTCAAAGAACCTTCAGGGTCCTCAGATTCCATTTGGAATTGCTGGTAAAGGCAATAAGGAATGGATTGTTTCAAAGGTTTCCAAGAGGATTAAGGAAAGCTTTTTATTGTCTTCTGTTAGAGAAAAAAAGAAGAAGAAAATTCAGAAACATCTCATTTAGAAATAATGAAGGACAGTAGGTATATTACTAAATTAAGCTACTTGGAAAGTAAAAACCAAATTAATTTCCACCAGGTGCGGTGGTGCATGCCTGTAATCCCAGAGGTTCATGAGGCTGAGGCCTTAAGTAACTCAGCAAACCCCCGTCTCAAAATAAAATAAATAAATTAATTAATTTAAAAAAAAAAAAAAAAATATATATATATATATATATATATAAAGGGCTGGGGATGTGGCTCAATGGTTAAGTACCTGGGTTCAAACTCTGATACCAAAAAAAAAAAAGTATAATTTTTATATTTTAGCAATGGAAATCTATAGCCAGTTAAGTGCTTCTACTTCACCTTAAAGCATATCAAAATTTCCTGATTCTCTTTTCCCTTTCCCTTTTGGCCTTTTACTTCTCCAGAAGATGTGTTTGAAAGATGGTTCCTTTAAATTGTACCTATTGTTTTAAATCAGCTTGTCCTTTAAAATAAACTTATTGTATCCTTTTACTGAATCTGGCTCTTTACAAAAATGAATTTACTTTGAAATTCCTATCATGCAATCTGTGGTTCATTCTGCCCAGTTATCTGTTGTTTTTTTAAAAGGAATTTTAGTTTTGAATGAATTTAATCTTTCTGATGATTGCTCCAACTCACTTTGCCTATTTTTTTCTTCTCTTTTTTGAGAAGGGGGTCTCATTAGGTTGCCCATGCTGGTCTAATGACTGTCCTGCCTCAGTCTCTCTATTATCTAGGACTACAGGAGTATGCCAACTCACCTGGCTCCCAACTCATCTCATATCCCTTCACTAGCATTCTTCCTGTCTTCCTCTAATTTGTTCGTGGTCTGTCTTTGCTTACTAAAACACTATAGTAGGGGTGGGACAGATGTGTGGAATGCAGGGCTGGTATTTGGTTTCTTTTTTCCACTGTTATTTTGCATGTGGAGCATTCTGTCATGAAGAAATATTAAATATTTGATACAATTCATCCTAGATGTGAAGTTATGTCACATAACTTGTATGGAAAGATCTGAGGAAGTTATTTATTACACACCTTTGTCTCGGTCTGCAGTTAACCAGAAGTCCTAATACTATATTCCTAACCGTTAAGTGACAGTTACAAAATTTTTTAAAATTCAAGTTTAATGAGTGGTCTTTTACCTGAATGTTTCTTCTTGTAGCTGTTCTAATTGAGTTTGGAGTTGCAAATGCCTTCTTCCTGCTGGACTGTTGGGATCTTCTATGGAATCAGATTGATTGAGTCTTTCCATTAATATCTGATTCTCTGCCAATAAACTACTTTTCTCCTCTTGCAATGCTGCAACCTGTTGAAATACAGAAGACAGCAATTATTTCCTTCAATTACACTGCGTCAGTTCAGTCTCCTGTGAATTACTATTATGAATCAAACCCTACTTTAAAGAATACAGTTAATTTCCATTTAAAACATTTGCATTACTTTGGAATATTTTTCACATAGAACAATATGTACAAGTAGATAAGAATTAATTTTTTATTTCTTATTTATTTATTATTTTGAGATATGGGTCTGACTACACTACCCAGGCACCTCAACTTTCTGGGCTCAAGCAATGCTCCTGCCTCAGCCTTCTAAGTAGCTTGGCTTACAGCTATGCACCATCACATCTGGCTTTATTTTGTATTTGAAAAGATATTCAACAAAGATAGAGGGCAAACACAGAAAGATAATCATCATGATTCACCAAAGAAATGAAAATTCACACTAAAATGTTATTACTAAAGTGGCTAAAATTTAAAAGACTGTACCAAGTACTGGTGAAGGTAAGAATAAATGGTATCACTGATGAGACTATAAAATATTTCAAACACTTTGGAATACAGGTCAGCAGTCTCAAAAAACCACACATGTAACTACCATGTAACTTATCTAGCCATTCCACTCCTAGGCATTTACTCAAAGAGAATTAAAAAGCGTATGCCCACACAATAACTTAAAAAGTTTTTTTTAAATTTTTTTTTAGTTGTTGATCGACCTTTTTTTTAAAAAAAATTTATCTATATGTGGTGCTGAGAATCGAACACATGCGAGGCAAGTACTTTACTGCTGAGGCACAGCCCCAGCCCTTAAAAAGATTTTGCCAGTTTCACTTGTAATAGAGAAACACTGGAAATAACCCGAACATTTATCAATAAGTAAACTGATAAATATATTAGAGTATATCCACTGTACAGGTAACTTTTTGGCAATAAAAGTTCCCATTGATAATGATAACATGAAATACTGAAAACAAACAAACAAACAACAACAACAACAAAAACCAGACCAAAAGAGAACATAACATAGGAACATGTGTGGTTCCTATTAATATAATTCTAGAAGATATTAGCTAATCTGTAGTTTCAGAATGCAGACCTGGGAACTGAAGGGGATTTATAGTCATAAAAAGCTGGGAATAGTGGTGCACATCTAAATCCCAGCAACCTGGAACCTGAAAGCAGGAGGATCTCAAGTTTGAAGTCAGCCTCAGCAATTTAGGAAGGCCCTAAGCAAATTAGACCCTATCTCAAAAAAAAATTTTTTTTTTTTTTTTTTTAAAGAGAGAGTGAGAGAGGGGGAGAGAGAGAGAGAGAGAGAGAGAGAGAGAGAGAGAGAGAGAAAGAATTTTTTAATATTTATTTTTTAGTTATCGGCGGACACAACATCTTTGTTTGTACGTGGTGCTGAGAATCGAACCCAGGCCGCACGCATGCCAGGCGAGTGCGCTACCACTTGAGCCACATCCCCCGCCCTCAAAAAATTTTAAAAAGGGCTAGGAATGTAGTTCAGTAGTAAAGTGTCAGTGGGTATAATCCCCAGTAATAAACAGAAGTTGCCTGATGTTTTTACTTTTTTCTTTCTTCCACCTATTTTGTTCTGTTTTTTTAAAAAAATATACGTGTGTGGTGCTGGAAATTGAACCCAGGGTCTTACACACACAGGTACTCTACCACTGAGCTATATTTCAGTCCTACTACAATCCCCCATTTTCTTTTGTAAATTTTGACAGGTACATTTATTTATTTATCCATTTTCTCTTTAATTTGTTCCAGTTGGGCTATTAGCCCTATCACTCTACTGTTCATCAGGATCACTGACCCCCAAGTCACTAAGTCAACATTTGACACAATTGGTTATCCTTCTTGAAGCACTTATATCATTTGGCTTCATTCTTTTGGATTCTATTCTTCTCAATTTCCCTAACAGTGCCTAGAGCTTATCTTTTCCAAATATAGTGATGGCTTCCAGTTTCATGGCTATAAGGCCCATCTATTTTCTGACAACTGACATATTTCTATTTCTAGTCTAGAACCCTGAACTGGAATCATTTCTATTCATATGTCTACTAGCAATCTCCAATTAAAATTTTACAAATAGAACTTTTAAAAATCATTTTTTTAATATTTATTTTTATAGTTGTAGTCGGACACAATAACTTTATTTTATTTATTTATATGTGGTGCTGAGGATCGAACCCAGGGACTTGTACGTGTGAGGCGAGCACTCTACAGCTCAGCCATAACCCCAGCCCCTAAAAATCTTTTTTATATTAATACATAATAATTGTATAGTTTCATGGACTACAGTGTGATGTTTTGATATATGAATGTATAATGAACAACTAGGGTAATTACATGTACCATCTTAAACATTTATCATTTCTCTATATTGGAAATATTCAAAATTTTTTCTTCTAGCTGTTTTGAAATATACAACAAATTATTGTTGACCATAGTCAACCTATTCTGCTACAGAACACTAGAACTTAAACCTCCTATATAACTGTATATTTTGTATCATTAAACAACCTTTCTCTATCCTCTCCTCCCTTCCTGGCCTCTGGGATTGATTATTTTAGCTTTCACATGCAATCATGTGGTACTTGTCTTTCTATACTTGACTCATTTTGCTTAATATAATGATTTTCTGACAAAAAGGATTTTATCCTTTTTATGGCCGACTAGTATTCCATTGTGTATATGTACTACATTTTCATTATCTAGTCATTAGTTGATGGACACTTATAAGGTTTCTATTTCTTGGCTATTTGTAACTAGTGAAGCTCATTTCATTTCCTTTGAACATACACCTTGTAGTGGGATTGCTGGATCATGTGGCAGTTCTACTTTTTATCTTTGGTCTTTTGTTTTGTGGGTACC
This sequence comes from Callospermophilus lateralis, assembly GCF_048772815.1. Lineage (NCBI taxonomy): Eukaryota > Metazoa > Chordata > Mammalia > Rodentia > Sciuridae > Callospermophilus > Callospermophilus lateralis. The sequence goes on from NC_135308.1 coordinate 47,814,917, forward strand.
TAGGGATTGAACCCAAGTGTAGTTATCACTGAGCCACACCCATAGCCCTTTTTATTTTGAGACAGGGTCTCGCTAATTTGCTTAGGGGCTTGCTGATTTGCTAAGGTTGGCTTTGAACTCACAATCATTCTGCCTAAGCCTTCTGAGTTGCTGAGATTCCAGGTGTGTGCCAGCCACCATACCTGGCTATCATTTGTCTTTTTGATAACAGTCTTACTGTGATCTTGATTTGCACTTATCTGATAATTAGTGATGCTTGAGTATTTTTGTATAAATTGTTGATCATTTGTATTTTTTTTTTTTTAGAAATATCTATTAGGATCATTTGCCCATTTTGTAATCAGATTATTATTATTGTTGCTGTTGTTGGATTGAATTCCTTATTCCTTTTTTTTTTTAATATTTATTTTTTAGTTTTCGGTGGACACAAGATCTTTATTTTATGTGGTGCTGAGGATCGAACCCAGCGCCCCGTGCATGCCAGGCGAGCGCGCTACCGATTGAGCCACATCCCCAGCCCCTCCTTATTCCTCTTAATGCCTTATTGGATGAAGAGTTTGTAAATATTTTCTCTCAATCCATAGGTTGTTTTTTCACTCTGCTGATTGTTTTCTTTACTGTGCAGAAGCTTTTCAGTTCGATATAGTCCTGTTTGTCTAATTTTGCTTTTGTTGCTTGTGCTTTTGAGGTCTTATTCAAAATAATCTTTGCCCAAATGGAATGTGTGTGTGGGATATGGGGATTGAACCCAGCACCTCACTGCATGCTAGGCAAGTGTTCTATTACTGAGCTACATCCCTAGCTCTTTTTTAAAAAATTTATTTTGAGACATGGTGTAAGTTGCCCAGGCTGTCCTCAAACTTAAATCCTCCTTCAGCCACCTGTGTAACTGGGATTACAGGTGTGACACCATGCCTGGCTCCTAAATGGAATTCTTGATTAATACCCACCATCACCTAGTTTGCCAGTAGTCTTTCTCGTTTTACTAAATGGTAACTCCCTCCTTCCAACTGCTTAGCTATCATCCTTAACATCTTTCTCACACTCAAATCCAATCTATCAGCAAATTTAACATTTGCTCTACCTCAAAAAATCTATTGTGGTCACCTCTCAGCATTTCTAACATACAGATCAAAGTTAATATAATTTTTTGCCTTATTGCAATGGCCTCTTAGTTGGTCTCTGAGCCAACTAAGAGTAAAACACAACTCAATCCCATGATTACTTTGCTCAAAATCCTTCAATGGCTGGTTACCCATGTCACTTTTTATAAAGAAATACATTAGGGCCTCTCTGGACTAACTGACGTTTCCTATTTTCTCCCTTCTTCTGTTATCATTTTCATCTTACTATCTCTCTCTCTCTCTCTCTTTTTTTTTTTTTTTTTGGTGGTGCTGGGGATCGAACCCAGGGCCTTGTGCATGCAAGGCAAGCACTCTACCAACTGATCTATATCCCCAGCCCTTCCTATCTCTTTAATACACTACTTCACTCCTATCTCAGATCCTTTGCCTTTTCCATGGCCCTTAGCTTGTATTCCCCCTGGAAATATGGTAGGCTTGCTCCCCTAATCTCTTTGGGATTTTACTAACTCATCACTCTCTTAAGGTGGGCCTGGGTTGACCCAATTAAAAATTAAATTTTCTGGACTCTGTATTCCTTATTTTACATTCCCTGCTTTATTCTTCTCTAGAATGCTTATCACCACATAATTTACTGTATTTGGGGTGGGGGGGATTACTGGAGATTGAACTCAGGGGTACTCAACCACTGAGCCACATCCCCAACCCTATTTTGTACTTTATTTAGAGGCAGTGTCTTACTGAGTTGCTTAGCACCTTACCCTTGCTGAGGCTAGCTTTGAACTCACAATTCTCCTATCTCACCCTCCAGAGCTGCTGGGATTATGGGCACACACCACCATGCCCAGATAACTTAGTGTATTTTTATCTTATTTATCAGCTATCTTAGAATAGAAGCACCTTGAGGAGGGATGTTTCATCTGTTTCTATTCCCCCATCTTTATTTTATCTAAAGCAACTAGAACAGTACAAGAAAATGTAGTGGGTGCTTGGCAAATGTTGTTGGTTAAATGAAAGAATATGAAATGTCAGTTCTATAATTTGTCTAATTTCTAAAACCACATTAGTCTTTCTAGGATCTACTCTATATTCCTGATCTATTTCATTCATTTCTACTATTTCTATTTTCATAGTTAAAATAAATATTTAAGGCTGTATGTTTTTTAAACATATTTTTGCTATTGCATTCCAACTTTAACTGCATGGTGATCAGAGATCATAATACATATCACAGATTCTTTCAATTTTTCTGAGAATTGACATACCATCTGGGATGTGGTAAATTTTTGTGAAGGCTGAATGTTGAACAAAAAAACCTTAATATTACAATTATCAGACCAACTATGGGGCTGGGAATATAGGTCAGCGATAGAGTGTTATCAAACATGTGTGAGGCCCTCAGTTTGATCCAATAACTGCAAAAGTAAACAAATAAATAAACTACAACAAGCTAATGCTGCTAAAACATTTTAATTTAGTATCTATGGCAGAAATCCTTATATATGCACAGAAAAAAAAAGTGACTAATTTAAAAAAACTTAAACATGATTTATTTAAGAAAAAACATGACAAAGGAGCTTATAATGAAACTCAGTTTCCTACTGAATTTTCTCATTCCCCAGAGACTAATTTTCACTATTCCCAAGTTTCTGCTTTGGATTTTGCTTATCTCTCTAAATATATGAATGTATCAGTATTTCTTGATCTATCAATTTTAGATACCATTTATGCTAGATTAAATCAATTTGTGGAGTGGGTAACATGATGCAAGAAGTTTAACCCTTTTACATTTCTAGTTAGAGCCTCACATCAGTCTTCTGCCACATCTGGTCTATTTGGTGTTCTGTTGTTATAGCAGCTCCTCACACATATTTTTGGCCACTACATTTTTTGCTCTTTTTATCCATTTAGCAACTGTCTTTTGACTTTCACATGTTGATGAAGAATGTGTTTCAGAGCTGGCTACACTCAAGGTGACTATTAAATATCTAAGATCTTACAAACTAGCTGTTAAACCATCAGAAACTTGAATTCAGAAATTGGCAAACACTATAAATCCAGGCTTTAAAAATCTCCCCAACCCTCCTGAAAGCCAATTTACTAGCACACCATGAAGACTCATGGATGCTGATATCACTACTCTTTCTTCCTCAGAGGTTCGTATCATTTTAATTCACTTATAAATATTATAAATTTAATGGGGTTGCAAAAAAGAAAGAAAATGAACATGTTTGTTGAGCCTATTATCCTTAACTAGAAATATGTTTTTTTTCCCCTTTTTCATTTAATTACAGTTGTATTATATTCAAACTGTACTACACAGCAGTACACAAAATATTTAGTGGTACACATAACAGACCACCTACCTGCATATCTAATTCATGGCATCTTTGAGCAATTTCTTCCTTTGCTGACAAAGCTTCATTTAATTCTTCTGTAGTTTTCTTCAACTGGTTAGAAACAAAGATATGATAACTATTTCAATATAAAATGGAAACAATAATTATTTTATGCAACATAGAATTAAAACGTTTTTCTCTTTTATTTCTTGGGGAAAAGTACAAGGGGAAATCAAAAACCATCTTTTAAGACTCAAAAGAAGGTACTTCTAGCTTTGAATTTCTTTTAGTCCTAAGTCTTATCTTTTCTATTCTCTGAACTTGGCTGTTTCTCCATGTCAAGTTTTCTTTCACATTTTCTCCTGTCTGGACTATTTGGTTCTTGGTAATGTTGGTTCTTTCAAGAGCTGAGAAGTTTTACCTTGATAAAACATCTCATAGAGGAATGGAAGTTTCAACTGTTAAAATAAATAGTTTTAACACAAGTTTTCCATCATATTAAACTTTTATGCTAATTTGTACTGCACCCTTTTTTAACAAAGGATTTTTATTATTCTAATTCTCAAACATTTCCAAGTTGTATCCCATTATTATTACAAACTATAAATTAGCAAAGTATTGAAAATTTTCCTTAAGGTAAGATTTTCTCTCTATTTCATGTGACCAAACTAAGGGGAAAAGAAAAAAATCATGACCACAACAGGAATTACAATAAGTTAAAGAAAATAGTTTTCAGTGGGTTATGCAAAAATACTTTAATTAAAATTACAAACAGGACAGTAGAATGAGAAAAACATTATAATACTGTACATATATGTATGATTACACTACTGGTGTGACTCTATACAGCCAGAGGAATGAGAAGTTGTGCTCTATTCGTGTACAATGTGTCAAAATGCATTCTACTGTTATGTATAACTAATTAGAACAAATTTTAAAAAGGAAGGGGGAGATAAGGACAACAGAGGGGATAGAAAGGTGAGGTACTGGAGAATGAAAAAAATTTACAAATGGTGTCAATTCACAAAAGATTTTAAGTTCTTAAATTTTAGGTAAAATATAAAAAATTATACAAATATATTCTATAAGCAATTTCAACTAAAAGAGCTTCTCATTAATATCTAAACTTTACCCTTTTTAATTTTGCATGAATACAAATAAGGCCAAATTATATACCTGGCGATCAAGGTCAACATAGGCATCATTCCCAGAAGAGACAGGAGACTCTTTACTCATTAGCTGAAATTAAGATTTAAATTATTATAAAAGTGAGGCAAAAAAAGGACTGTCTACATAATATACTTACAGAACAAATAAATAAATACCTAGCCACTATTGAAATATAAAAATTAAAATGAAAACACAAAAGTAAATGAAATAATTTCCTGTAAATAATACTTCAGAGTTTGAAATTTTTCTTTACTCCAGAATAATGCCTTCATTTAATATAAGAGGTCTAAATTCAGGTGCTCATTTTCACTATAAGCCTCAGCCAAGAATCAAGTATAACATTTTTTATCACTGAAAAGACCAATAGTAAAGTTTAAAATGTGGCTAGAAATTTAAAAACAGTGACTTTCAGTAAAAATAGTGGTATTAAGCATCAACTTAATTCTAAAGAATAAATGTGGACAATGTCAATATAGCACTCACATTCACACACTGGTATTCCCCTAAATCTTTGCTTCTCTCAGCCTTGCATTGCAAAGAGAAGATTCAAAGCATGTCTGAAAGGTTGGGAGAAAGGGATAAAATTCTGACCATGACAAATAAAAGGGGCAGACTCAAACGGCCCCAGTCTTCTATGATTTCTCATGTTTCGTCTGAAGGACAAAGGGGGAGGGACAATTAGAAATGTGGGGATTTAATATCAAGAGATCTTGTGATTTCATCCTTCACTCTGCTCTTTAGAGAACTGAAATGTTATGTTCAGTAACATCAGCACTTCTCAACATGAGATCCCCAGACCAACAGTATTAGCACTGCTTGGTCTCGTGTCAGAAATATGAATTCTTGGGCCCCATCCAGGTTTACTGAGTCAGAACATCTAGGGTTAGCCTGAGGACAGTTCAATAAGTACTCCAGGTGATCTGAAGCAGATTGGAGCTTGAGAATCACTGCTCCAACTCACTAATGAGAAGAGAATGAAAGTCCTTTAACACAATAGGGGGGAAAATCTCAAGAAAGTGAAAAATACCAGCTTCAATTTTTATGTTTTAGTTGAGTATATTAATAGTAAGATTTTTAAAAAGACTTTTCTTCAAATTGAAAAAAATGGTACTCATTGTAGAGAAGAAAAAAATAATGAAAAAGATCTCTACCATCTGGAAAAAAAATAACTTTTATAATTTTGACATACTTAAAAATTAGCTGTGTTTGACAACCATGGGTCTAGCAGAATTCAAGAAAGAAACATAAATCAGTAAATACAGTATAGTATGATAAAGGCAGTAGCAAGATATTCAGAGAATTCTGTAATTCAGAGGTGGGTAGGAGCAGGGAACAGGAAATATTTTTTTTTCAGTCTTTTCTCCTTTTTGCCCCTTGTTGTATTTTGGTCCTTATTATAACACCTCTCAATAAAAAGTTAAAAAGTTAAATATCCCACTCTGAACACTGTCAATCTTTCATTCAGTTGTTCCTCAGTTTCACTGAGCTCCTAGGTCTATCCCTCTTCTCACCTTCTCTGTGTTTCCAGTCTTAGCCCATCATTCTTGTATTCACTTTCTTCCTTACTTTGCTTAGAAACTGCAGTGAACACTATTGGTTTTGCCTGGCTAAAGTTTACTTCTCTTTCTTCTACTAACATTGTCATCTTATTTTGGGGATTTTCCTTTTCCACTTTAGAATCCATGTTTGTCATTTGTTTTATCAATTATCTTCTCTAGTTTACCTTCCAGCTAAGAAGCTGGAAGGAATGGAATTGAGAGCACAAATGGCAGGATAAGCCTCTAAGAACAAGTCTTCTTAGAGACCCTATTCCATTTATCAGTCTCTTTCTTATATCTCAACATCTGTCTTTCTCTTTCTTGGGGCTTATTAGCATTTGAGTAGCTAAAAGATGATCATTTACTTGAACAGATATTTCTTCCAAAAGATACTACAACAAACACATGAAAAACGCTCAATATAATGTCATTATGGAAATCAAAAGCAAAGCAAAAAGATACTATTCATGCACATTTTGAGGCTATTATTACAAAGATGGATGATAACAAAGGTTGACCAAGCTGTAAAGAAATCAGAAGCCTCCTGCATTACTGGTGGAAATGCAAAATGATATAGCTGTAGAAGAAAACACTTTTGAAATTCCTCATGTAATTAAACATAGAATTACCACATGATCCAGCAATTCCATTTCAGGATACAGATACTCCTCAACTTACACTACAGTTATGTCCTAATAAGCCACATTTTGTTACATCAAAAATTCATTTAATATTCTTAGCTTACTGAACATCCTAACTTAGCAACAGAGTACTCTACAGAATATCCACGGTTTGTTTGCCCTTGTAATCTTGTGGCTGACTGGGAATAGATGACTACTACTGCCCAGCATCACAAAAGAGGATAATATCGTATCTCTACCCAAGAAAAGATGAAAATTTTCATGAAAAAGATGAAGTACAGTCTCTCTGTGCCATCTTAAAATCAACAAACCCTGATGAACATTTTAAGTCAGGGACCATCATCTGGAAACATCCAAAAGATTTTAAAATGTATTCAAGATAAACTTTTACAATCATGTCCACAGCAGCATTATTCACAACAACCATTAGAGGGAAATAACGCAAATGTCCATCAACCAATGAACAGATAAACAAAATGTGGTATATCCAAACAGCAGAACAATATTTAGTCATAAAAAGGAAAAGTAAGGATATATACTAGAACAAACCTTGAAAACACTTTAAATAAAAGAAACCAAACACAAATGGCCACAAGTGATATGATTCAATTTATAGAAAATATCCAGAATAGGCATGTTTATAGAGACAAGACAGCAGATAACTGGTGGCAAGGGCTGGAGGAAGTTTGTGCTTAATGAAGAGACTGCTTCATGGGTATTAGGTTTCCTTTTGAGATGATGAAAAAGTTCTGAACTAAATAATGGTGATATCGGTACAACACTGTTTATGTGTTAAATGTTACTAATGGGAAATTATATGTCCTGTGTATTTTACTACAGTTTAAAAAAAAAAAAAATCAAAGTAGCACCTGATCAGAAACCATAAAAATAGAATGTACCCAAAGGGAAAAGCCTTCTTAAGTTCCATTGATCAACATGTCTACCAATTTTCAAATCTGTTTATTTCTAACATTGACTGCCATAATTTAGTATAGGCTTTCACCTGTTTTCACTGAGTAAGTATGAAGGTCTTTTAATTGGTCTCCCTTTCTCCACTTTTGTTTTCCCCCAATCCATCCTTATTGCACAGATTTTTTTCAATACTGGTCTCAATGTATTTTTTCCTTAGAATCTATTCATTCATTTCCAAAATTATAGCTCTTAACAAAACTGCATGGTGTCCTAATAATTTTGTATGTCTTATTTCATTTCTGAGCATTTTCTCTCTCACAATGTTTGCTACAGGCATTGTTCTTTCAATGGCTCCAACCCATGTCATTTGGTATTGGTTTTTCTTGACTTTTGGACTTTAGAAAAAAATTTTGTACCTCCTTATCTCATTCTCATCCTTCAGTGTTCAACCTCACTTCCTCTCAGAGGCAGCCTTACCTAATGTCCTCAAACTGAGTTAGATACTCTCAACAAGGACTCCTATATTTTTCCCCCATCATGGCACTTTTCTTACTGTATTTGAATTTTTATTTAATTCTTTTCCTTTGACAGGCAAGGGACATCTTCATCTTTTTCAGTTATATTTATAATATCTACTAGAATGCCTAGTGCATACTGTGTACTCAATAAGTAGTATTTGCTAAATGAATACACATACAATAAATAATTTATTTTAAAAATTTAATTATAATCCCATTGTATGTTAATTTTATATGTTCATTCATACTATGTTTTAATTTTTTTCCAGTCATAAGATATCTTTTAAACACACTTTTATTAATTACATAATTTTCCATTGGATGAAGGTAACACAATTTAAATACAAGTGTACCAAGGAATATATACTGCTGTCACATTTCTATTAATTTAAAGTAGTTTGAAAAACACTGTATTCAATCTTTGAATTTTAAAATAATTTCTTGGGACAGATTCATAGAATGAAAATCACATGATCACAGATTTTAATTTATAAAGTATTTCTTGTTATAATATCTGTTATTACAGTAAAATCAGACAAAGAGTAAAGAATATTCAACCTTTAAGAGAAGTTAAAATTGAGTAAGTTTGTTTTCTCTCATCCTATTTTTTTTTTTTTTAAGAGAGAATTTTTTTAATATTTATTTATTTTTTTAGTTCTCGGCGGACACAACATCTTTGTTTGTATGTGGTGCTGAGGATCGAACCCAGGCCGCATGCATGCCAGGCGAGCGCGCTACCACTTGAGCCACATCCCCAGCCCTCATCCTATTTTTTTAATAAATGGAATCAAACATTCTTCGTGTGCTTTATATTCTACCTTTTTTTTTTTTTTAATGGTCCTAGAGACTACACCTAGGGACACTTTACCACTGAGCGACATCCTCAGCACTTTTAATTTTTAAAACAGGATTTGATTAATTTGCTAAGGATGGCCTCAAACTTGCAATCCTCCTGCCTCAGGTTCCCAAGTTGCTGGGATTATTGGTGCATCACCACACCTGGCTTATAGTCTAACTTTTTTAACCTGAACTATGATAACATTATTCATCTATGTCATTATTTTTAAAAAAATATGCCATAATGCCTACATAATGTGCCAATATACCATAATTTATCAATTACCCTTTTGTTGAGTAGTTAGGTTATTTCTAATGTTTTAGTACTAGGAAATAATACTGAAATAACTATTTAAGGCGATACAGCACAACTGTTATAAGCATGAGCCTTAGATTCAGACCGTTTAGATCTGAGTTCTAACTCTGTCACTATTTCCTGTGTGAACTTGAGCTAGTTACTCAAACTCTCTATACTTCAGTTTTCTTTTATAAAATGGAAACAAATGACAACATCTCACAAGATTGTAGTAGATTATTTGTCCAATTTTTGTGATAAAATACATGTAACACAAAACTTGCCATCCTACCCACTTTTAAATATAAATTCAATCATAATAAATTTTATTCTCTTATACTTTTTGGGGGGAACAGTACTGGGTGGGGATTGAACCCAAGGCCTCATGCATTCTAGGTAAGTGTTCTACCACTGAGTTACACACAAGCCCAAATGTAGTGAATTTTAAGTGCATTAACAGATGCAAATTTATATAGTAAATACAACACTATCACATAATAGGTGCTGGAAAATGCTTATTATTACAATTATTTTTACATGTCTTTACATGTCATATTTTTTGATGAATTCCTAAATATGGAATTACAAGGATAGATTACAGTAATTGTTTGTGGCCCCTTTTATTTTCCCTACTCTTTCTTAGCAACAGAATTCGCACATGTTGACTTGGGTCTATTAGCACCCAGAGTAAGGGCCAGATCCCCCAGTCTCCCTGCTGTGGCTATTTGAGTGATATCTGGTTACTAAGGGGGGGAAATTCCTGCAGGTTTATGTCAAGGAAATACAAAACCCTTCCTTTAATCCTTCATGCTGGCTGGAAATGTGAAAGCTGAAGCTTGAAAAGCCACAGTTGAACCACTAGGTGGGTATCATGTATTATGGATGGCAAAGACCTTATTAAGTCTAATGTACTGGAAGAATGCTGGGTCCCTGATGACTATAGAGTCTTCATAACAATCCAGGACCATCATTGTTTTGGTGTTTTAACATTTATAATCAAACCTAATCTTACATGACATAAAAGGGTATATAATAGCATTTTCTTTAAAGATTTGCCAGTTTATACTCCTAACATCAGTTCTAAATGCCATACTAATCAACTTTTTATTATTTATCTTTTGAGTTGGGGTCTTGTTATGATGCCCAGGCTGGTCTCCAACTCCTGGGTTCAAGTCATCCTGCCCCAGATTCCCAAGGAGCTGGAGCTACACCAGCTGCTCACAACATTGCAGCTGGGTTGATCTACTTCTTTGCCTTTTTTTTTTTTTTTTTTTTTAATATTAGTTGTTGATGGACCTTATTTATTTAAATGTGGTTCTGAGAATCAAATATACTTTTGATAGTGTTGTATTTACTATATAAATTTGCATCTGTTAATGCACTTAAAATTCATTACAATTGGGCTTGTGTGTAACTCAGTGGTAGAACACTTACCTAGAATGCATGAGGCCTTGGGTTCAATCCCCACCCAGTACTGTTCCCCCAAAAAAGTATAAGAGAACAAAATTTATTATAATTGAATTTATATTTAAAAGTGGGTAGGATGGCAAGTTTTGTGTTACATATATTTTATCACAAAAATTGAACAAATAATCTACTATAATGCTACTACTTCACACATGCTAGGCAAGTGCTCAACCAATGAGCCACAACCCCAGCCCAAGGTTTTGGTTTTTTGAAAGGTCCTAGGTAATAAAGAATTTGGATAGTCTTTGCCCCTATCCAGGGAGGTGGTATCTAACTGCTGGGATTTCTTACTGAAAGGAGTCTTTATATTCATGTGATCTAAGAGGATGATTACAGATGGGGGCTGGACATCCAGCAAGATCCACCATGTGATTAGAAGATTGGGATTTTAAGCCACTTGATATCAGTTTAACATCTGTAGAGGTAGGGACCGAAAATGGATTTCAGACCTATGGTAAGTTATTCAATCAATAATATTATGTAATGAGATTCCAATGAAGACTGGACACAAAAGCTCAGATAAGCTTCCCTGGGTGACAATAATCTATGTATTGTCACACAGTGATGTGCCATAAGAGTGACATCCTGAATCTTTGGAGAAGGGACAATGGAAACTTTGCATTTTGGACGCTCCCAGACCTTATCCTATATACTTTTTGGCTTAACAGAAACTTAAAAATTCAGAAATTAATTTGGTTTTATTTGTATCCATTTGTCACATATTAACATTTCTGAGTTCTGAGTTATTCCAGTGAATTACAAAATTTAAGGATAGTGGTAACTCCTAAATTTGAACCCAGATGGTCAGATAGGAGAGTAGCCTGGGGATCCCTGAATGTGGGGCTGTTCTTTGAAGTTAGGGCAATCTTGTGGACAGCTATGTCCTTCCTCTTTGAAGTGGGGCCCAATTCTTAGTTGTTGGTATCAGAAGTCATTGCAAAAAAACACTATCTAAATTTGCATTCGGTATTTTTCATGTTTGCATTTTGCATTTTTTCTGTTACTTGCATATTCATGTCCTGTAGACAGTTTTCTATCTTCTTTCAGGGCTTATTCCATTGCTTCTATGGCTGAAAACATTCTCACATCCTGAGATTAACCAGGTGTTAGTCTGATCAATTTATTTGTACTTTTATGTCTTCCAGTTAAAATAAATATTCAAATAGTAATTGCTTTGAGTATAGCTTGAGTTGAGGACCCATTTTTTGCCAAACAGAAAAACCGATAGTTAAGTATGAGGTAGACTGCTGGTTTAACCATAGATATGATTTTTTATTACCTTGAGGAATTAGTCTACTATTCCTAGTTCATTAAGGACACTTTTAAAAATTAGGATTAGCTGCAACTATATTTACAAAATAAATGTTTAAAATCTAGATGTGAGTTTTAAATACATATGATTTTTAAAATAAAAAATGAAACAGGCTTGGCCAGGCATGGTGGTGCACACCTGTAATCCCAGCAGCACAGGAGGCTGAGGCAGGAGGATCACAAGTTCAAAGCAACTTAGGAAGACATTAACCAACTTAGCAAGAGCCTGTTTCTAAATAAAATATTTTTAAAAGGGTTGGGGAGGTAATTCAGTGGTTGTTCAATCCCTGGTACCCCCACCCCCCAAAAAGAAATGTAAAGAAGAAAGGTCTTGGCTGGGGGTAAAGCTCTGTGGCAGAATGATGCTCAAGATGTGTAAGATTCTTGAGTTCAATCCCCAGCACTGCCAAAAAAAGTGCTCTAAAAATGAGTAGGAGAAATTACTTTGTAAAATCTCTACTTCTTTAATCACAAAGCTCCAACATACCTCTTGAATGGCTGTCATGACAACATGTTGAACAGATTCCTCCATCATCATAATGGCTTGGATGTACTCTGCAAACAAGAACAATCTAGAATGTCACTGTTCAAGGTAAATACAGCCAAGGGGATGAAGGCTAACACTTCATAAATTCTTAGTTTCTTGTTTTGATTCTTCCTATGAATCCCTCATACATGCTTAATGTATTCACATATGTGCCATAGGTAAAGCAAAGGCTGAAATCGCAGTATTTATCTTTCCTGAAGACATTTTCTCCCCTTACATCATTTCTTATAAAACTGATGCTACAGCTATAGGTCAGGGGAATGCAGCATCAGCATTACATGCTGTCAATGTAAATAAATGAAATTATATAGTTTAAGGCATTTACTTATTTATTTACTTACTTTACTTACTTTTACTAAAATCTAAAAGTTATCTTTCACATTATTCTTTGCTAAATGGTTAAAAAAAACCTCTGAAATCTTTTATTCTCATGTAACATTAAAGCACTGAATTATTTTTAATTTTTACACTAGTATTTTCTACTACACAAAAGAAAATACTTAATAAACTCAAGACATGCTTAGCAAAGAATTAAGATGAATTTAAGACAGAATCTAATAGTATAGTTAAACAAATATTGTATATAGGGAAGATTAGTGAAGTAGAAGAAGAAGAGCAAAAGAAAGGGAAGAGAGACAGGAAAGGGGAGGAAATGCAGAATTAAATTAACAAAAGCATGTTATGTGCATATATAAATATACCACAGTAAATTCCATCATATATATATATATATATATATGTATTACATAAAACATCAATGAAAACAAAATAAATAAATGAGTGAAAGGGGAAAAAAAGAGAAACATATACTGTATAATCCCAGGCTTTAAAATAATGTCTAATATTTCTAATATGCTAAAACAGCAACCTCATCAATCTTATCCTCACCGCTGCAGAAAAAGAAAGGTCTCTTTAGCTCTTAGTACAACAATATTGAAACAATAATTTCTTTCCTTCTTAAAAGCCCTGGAAGTGAGCAGCTATGGCTCAGTGGTAGAGCACTTGCCTCATAGATATGTGAGGCACTGGGTTCAATCCTCAACACCACATAAAAATAAATAAATAAATATATTTAAAAATATATATATTATTTAAAAAGAAACAGTCCGGGAAGAGATTTTTCATTATTTCCAAATATAATAATGGATAAGTGGCATTAAGCATTAAAAAAATTAATAGGTAGATTCCAACAAACATGGTAAATATGTTTTCAAAAAAAATATTTTAAAAGGTAAACTAATAAGGAAATTTTAGCCTTCACTTGTCACTCTAATCCCATATATACAAAAAAAGCAAATATAAAAGAAATCTTCTCACCACTAGAAGTAGAATATGAAGGAATCTTGTCAAATTGTCAAGGTAATTTTTTGATGAGATTCATTAGTAAGGACTTATGTGTAGTTTATCTCTAATACTTCTCAACAACTCTGCAAAGTATGTTAATACTTTCTGTTGCAGATGAAAAACTGAAAACTAATAGAAGTTATTCAAGGATAAATAAACTTTACCCAAGGTTTAAAAAATGCAGAGGCAGGAAATTTATTTCAGTGGTAGAGTGAGTGCTTAGAATGCATGAGTTCTGGAGCACCCACCTTGAAAACTGTAGAACCAAGACTTAAATATGAACTTAACTCCGAACCCTGTGAACTTTGCACCACTGTGCTCTCTCAATACTATAAACATTAGGTAGCTATCAACTGGAAATTCGAAGACCCTAGGTTTCATAAATAAAATCCAAAAAACCATTTATAAAAACCCTCATATTTGGAATGCTAAACTGTAATCCTCTTCCTGACAGGCAACTTGTTTTTAAAAAAGTATTTTTAAAACACTATTAAACCATGACATTATGACATTCTGGTGTCAATGCCAAAGTTTTTAGTTTATCAAAAATGTGTTTTAGGGGCTGGGGTTGTGGCTCAGAGGTAGAGCGCTCACCTAGCATGCGTGAGGCACCTGGGTTCGATCCTCAGCAGCACATTAAAAAAAAAAAAAAAAGATATTGTGTCAACCTATAACTAAAAATTTTTTAAAAAATGTGTTTTAATGGAAGTATTCTCATAAGGATACTTGAACCCAATCAAATGTTTCATTATACAAACATACACAATCCAAGAGGAGGAATACATCATAATTACTATTTGGCCAGTAAGGAATTCCTTTAGTCTGAGATCAATGTTTTCTTCTGTTTTTCTCAATGACAATCATCCTATGAGTTTAGAGATATAGCAAGGGAGTGCTTTAGGTATTCTGTTTGAAGGCATCAAACTACAAAAACTAATGAAACTCAGATGACTGACCCAATCTCAAAATGAAGACTGTGAACATGAAAGAGAAGAAGCCATGGCACTGATAATGGCAAAGGGAAATTCAATGGCAGCCTACTAGAAGTAAAGAAAGTGAGATGGGGGTTAGGAAGTTAGTAGGTGTGAGAGGGGAAGCGTTAGTTAAGAAGCGGTGTTGCCACGTCAAGGCCCTTCCCCGCGAACACCGTAAAATGCTAAATGATAAAATGATGATGAAAACTACATTAATGTACAATTTTAACCATTTACAAATCTTTAAAGGTCAAAATACAATTACATACAGTTATTAAGTACATATCTATGAGGTAATGCTGGAGAATGAGGTGCAGTATGTAAGGGAATTTACACTAAAATCTAAACTGTCCAAAATTTACAGCATGATATAGTACAAAGAGTACTAAACTAAGTTTAAATGTGGAAGAAACATGAGTGTTTGTTCTTGACTAGCCCCTCACAAGTAAGAAATCTTGGACAAGTCACTTAATATTTAGGAATCCCAGTTTCCTAATCTATAAAAAGCATTTTTTGTTCTGTTAATGAATAGTAGAATACCAGAGAGAAAGGAGATACTAAGTAAATATTATCAATGTCCCTACTAATCTTTACTTTTACAAATTCAATTTTATTTGCCCTAATTAAAGAAGTTAGTCAAGACAGCACAAATATTCAAAGTTCTTAGCAGCTGCTTTTCACTTCTTAACTGCAAACTGTGTCTAAGCACAAAGCCCTTATATTTGTATGACTAGGAGATTTTGTATACTCATTTTGCAGACATGGAAGTAGGCTGAGATCTTGTCCAAAGTGAGTCAGATAGTAAATGATAGAGCCATTTCAATAAACCCTGTGTTGTATATCATACATACAGAGACAGCTAATGCTTAGTAATTCTGAAACTCATTTATTTGATTTCTAGTTTTCTACTATGTTCCTGAGAGCAAGGAATACCCTAAATCTGAATCAGTGAGATGTTAAAATCCTGCTCAAAAAAATTTTTTTTTATTTATACAATTTCAGAGGAAAAAATGATTGTAGATGACTCTACAGAATATTTCAGCTAAACTGAATAAGCAACTGAAATTTACTATGAGTATGTCATGATAAAATCTAAAAGGAATGAAGCTAGAGAGAAAGAAATTCATTGTTAAAAAAAAACAAAATTAAATCAGATCAGTAAAAGTAGTCACTGTTTTAAGAAAACAACGTTGACTATTATCAAACTTACTATTAGAACACCCTCCCCCGCAAAAAAAAACAAAGAACAAGTTAATAATGATCTCTTTGGCATTACCAAAGGTGAGGGAAGGGGCAAGAAAAATATTGTGATTGTCATTGTTTAGAATAACCCTCATCTACCTATTCCCCTGCTTTGTTTCTCTTTATCTGTTCCTCACTATACTTCATCGTAGTTTTGTGGAGCTTTTAAATCCTTCAAAGGTAACTTTCTTACATTCAGTTTCTACTACTTAGATTATACTTAACCCATTATCCTCCACAGCTTTACTTAAATAGCTTTCTCACCCCATATCCAGGTTGTTCTTAGTCTTCAGAGGAACTCACCAGCATTCTGATGTTATTATTTAATGCCTTTTCCGTCTACTCTCATTCCAATACGGCAGGTACTGTCTCTGTTTTATCTACCACTGTGTTCCTATTCCCTAATGTATCAATTCAATAAACATTTGTGACATAAAAATAAACATTTGTGACATAAATCAATTAGAAGACGGTATTATTTATTCACCTTATTTATGATAAATCTGACAGTATTTCTTAGAAAATAAGTGATCTCCATGCAGATAAGTAGCTCTCAATAGAGGGGACAGAAAAGCTATTTAAGATTAGAAAAGCTATTTAAAAGCTACTTGGAAAAATTTTTTAAAGATATTTATTACATTGTTATCTACATATCAAAGTTGGTCTTCAAGTATCTTCAGCAAAGAACAAATCTGTCATCTTAGATTTTCTATACATATAAAGTACTATATTTTCTAACAAAATTTGTGAACTAAATTTAACTAAAAGTAGTCTTTAAGTAAGTGGATTTACTAATTTATGTTCCACTATTCAGAAAATGAATATAAATCCCTAAACACCACCTTATGATAACTATCATTGAAAAAATTGTAGTAACCTAAAACTCCACAAAACACACAATGAAAACAGAACCAAAATTAATGTTTTAAAATACTTTATAAAATATTATGTTTCATTGGGCATAGTGGTGTATGCCTATAATCTCAGCTACTTGAAATACTAAGGCAGGAGAATACCAAGTTCAAGGACAGCCTGGGCAACTCAGTGATACATTGTCTCAAAAGATAAAATAAAAGAAACAAAAAAGGATGGGGATATAGCTCAACAGCACTTGCCTAGCAAGACAAGGTCCTGGCTTCACTCCCTAGTATTGCAAAAGAGAAAAAAGAGTTTCCACATAACAAAGATCATTTGAACCATTTACGTGAAAGAACCTATACTGTTTTACACACATATCTCACTGAGTCCTCAAAATAACCTTATGAGGTAGGTACTAAATTTTCATTTTATTAAGAAACTAAAATACAGAGATTAAGTGATTTGCTCAATATCCCTCCATAGTTTCTGAAAGTGGAATCAAATTTGAAAACAAGGCATTACAGCCCATTAGGCATTACAGTCCATTAGGCATTACAGCCCATGCTCTTAATCTCAAGTACAGAGATGTTTTCTAAACTGCCATTCTACAAACTGAATTAGCTAATAAATTGACCAATATTTTGATAAAAATGATAAAATTCAGCTCTGGGAACTTCAAATTCAATAGTTTAGATTGCAATACAAAGGAAACAAAGAAAATAAAAATTAATTCATATTTATATGGTTAGTGAGATGTTTCTAGCACTGATATACAAATCATTAATTTATTTTAAAGTGTTTGTTCATCTTTGTGAAAACAATCCCCAAAAGCCCTTGAATTTCAAGTTTTCTTGCTAGATAGGTTAATAAGAAATATCCCATAGTGTTTCTAAAAGTTTTATAATCACTTATAAGTAAGTAGGATGAAACAATCTGGATAATATGTAATATTCTTTCCTTTAAAAAACCGACTTAAGTGATTTCTTGGGGAAGAATATCTACCACATTTAGAGGGAACAGAATTTCAAACTATTTTTATCATTTAAAGACAACATATTATGATACTCTTCTCTCTTCTTTTCCCCACAGCAAAGACAAACTTGTAAATATTTCAAACTATAGTATGGGGAAAAGGGCGGGGTGTGGGACAATGTCGACTCTAAGGCATCTATTATAGATTATGTTGGGAAGGTAGACATAGATACCCACTGAACTGCTGCTGGGCATCTGTGTTCACTTTCCAAACTAATAGGTGAACCTTGTCCAAT
The DNA here is from genome assembly GCF_048772815.1 of Callospermophilus lateralis. Classification (NCBI taxonomy): domain Eukaryota; kingdom Metazoa; phylum Chordata; class Mammalia; order Rodentia; family Sciuridae; genus Callospermophilus; species Callospermophilus lateralis. The sequence goes on from NC_135308.1 coordinate 47,833,260, forward strand.
TAACAATAAATTTCATCATATCCAATGCAGTTAAAATACATTAAAAACATTCTACTCAGGATGGGTATGTAGCTCAGTGGTAGACACATACTTGGCATGCACAAGGTAGGGTTTCAGTCCCAGCACCACAAAAATAAAAAATAAACAACAAAACAATATACTCAGAAAGAATTATGTGGTCTCCCAGAAACAGAAAGAAGAGGACCATTACCAAATTTACTGTAACTTGCAAAACTTGCTTAAACTAAAAATCAAAACAAAACAAAAATACTAAAACTAGCAAAAAATTGGGGTGAGGTTGTGGCTCAATGGAAGAGAGATCACCTAGCACGTGTGAGGCACTAAGTTTGATCCTCAGCACCACATAAAAATCAATAAATAAAATAAAGATATCTACAACTAAAAAAAAAAATTGCAAAAAACTAGCAAAAATTTGTAGAAAACAGGTGACCTGTGAGAGATGTTATTGTTTGTGCTATACTTTATATATAAAATATACAGTATATATTACTTTGCTTCAATATTTTAAATACATACACTAACTAATATATAAATTACCTTGCTTCTGTTCACAGTTCACAGCACAGCCTAAAATGAGTTGGAGCATCCTTCCAAGCTCTGCTGCATCAGAATGCTCTCCAATAAGGTTCACATCAGGAAGGGTAAAGTCATTAATCTGTTGTCCTAAAATCTAAATGGAAACAAAAGATTACAATTACATTCACATTTATATTACCACATGAAATATTTGATAGATTACTTTTTAACCACTAGAAACTGACTACCAAGGACACAGCTGTTCAATCTCACTCCCAATTTGTTTTTACCTCACATACCTAAGTTATAACAATCCTGATAACTCAAGCAACTTAAGTCACTATTTGGCATGTGATATGCACACTGAGAAAAGAAGCTGTGTACTGATCCTTTTACTATTCCAAGAAGGATGAGATGTTTGCTTTTTGTGAACCTTAAACAAAAGGTTCTGAACTAGGGGACACCAAAAAAGCCGAGATTAAATAAAAACTCAGACCCTATAGTCACATTCACTCCATTTGACTCCTTAAATGCTGGTAGCAAGATTTGTTGACAAGTACCTAGGTTGTTTCCATAGCTTATCTATTATGAATTGTGCTGTGATAAAAGCTGATATGGCTGCATCTCTATAGTATGCAGATTTTAGATCTTTTGGATATATACCAAGGAGTAGGATACCTGGTTTATATGCTGGCTCCATCCCTAGTTTTTTGAGGAATCTCCATACTGCTTTCCAGAGTGACTATACTAATTTGTGGTCCCATGAACAATGTATGAGTGTACCTTTTCCCCCACATCCTTGCCAACATTTAGTATTATTTGTATTCTTGATAATTGCCAAAGAATGGATTTTTAAATTTTATTTTACATACTCTGGATCACTCTATGCTGCAGATAGGAAATGAAAAGAGGTTGTAAAAGGTGAACACAGGGGCTTTCTAAGGTGGTGACAATGTTCCACAGACCTATTATAAGACTGTTCACTTTATAATTAATTGTTAAATTACACATATGTATGTCACATACTTTTCTGAATATATGTTTATTTTACAATGAAAAACTGATGGGTGTTGTGCAGAAGGGGTGCTGCTATTTCAGATAAGCAGTCAATGAAAGCTTCTAACAAAATCTGCCTCAGACAAAATCTGAACAGAGTAGCTGGGGATACAGCTCAGTGGCAGAGTTGTGCTTAGCCTGTGTGGGACCCTGGATTCCATCCCCAGGCCCAAAACCAAGCAAACAAACAAAAACCAAAATACAAAATCAAAACACCCCCCCCCATAAAATAACAACTTTCCAAAACAACAACAACAACAAAATGAATAGAGATCTAGAATAAACCAGCAAATCATATAACAAAAAGTGGAGGAACAAGCCACACAAGATTTTAGCCTGGGGCAAAGTACTGAGATAGGAGTGTACTGGAATTCCAACAATATCAAGATCATTATGGCTGGGGAGAAGGAGTGATGGGAGTGGGAGGAAGATCATTTACTTCCTTGGCAGTTGCTAACTGTGATGCCTACTGGGAGGAACCTGGGCAGATGGATTAAGAAATAAATGAAGTAAAAAAAAATATGAAAGTAAAAATAATCTGTGATTAGTACTCACAGAAAGGTGAGAAAAAGTATTACATTGATAAAGAACAGGATATAAAAGTTTCACTTAGAAAAGAGCAAAGCTTATGGGAATTAAAAATATGATAGCATAAATGAAAGCTTTGATGCACAAACTGGAAGAAAGCTGTGTGATTATCTCAGAAAGCAGAACAAAACACAAGGGAAATGGTTAGCTAATTAATTAAAGGATTAATCCAGGAGGCTCAAAGGCTAGAAAGTGAATAGAGAAAATAAATTGGAAAAATATAAATTAAAAAAAAGTCAGAAAAATTTCTAAAACTAAAACTAATAGGTGGGTAGTTTGAATACTTGGAAAGTGCCAAAGCATAATAATAATTTTTTAAATAAAGCTTTTTCCCTGCAAAAAATACACCTCATACCAAAGTACACCATCCTGAAACTTGGGAGATTTAAAAAGATCCTAAAAATTTCCAGAAAATGAAAAAGGTACCAAAAAGGAATGAGAATCTACATGAAATTTCAACATTTCTGCAAGTTAGAAGACAATGCAGCAATGCCTTCAAAATACTTACATTATTTCCAACTAAAATCCCATAACCAACTCAACTCTCAAGAAAGAAGATTGTTTTCAAATGTGCATGACCTAAAAAAGTTATCTATCAAGTACTTTTCAGAAGATGTTAATGAAAAATGTGCTTTACAAAAAAAAAAAAAAAAAAAAAAAAACAGGAACAAGAAATACATATTATTCAGTCAATGGAATATAAGGTAGGATAGGACAAAGGAATTCTTCCCAGGATAAGGGTGAAAGGTAATAAATGAACAGTTTATTTATTATTCTTATTATTCCATTTAGAGTGAAAAATAGTTTCACTGCAGAAATATCAACATAATAGGATAAGGGAACCCGCCTGGGGGTATTCACACAATACATGGTTATACTATGTTACCTTTTTATTTGGGGGTGGGAAGGAGATATTGGGGATTGAACTCAAGGGTGCTTTCTCACTAAGCTAACTTCCCAGTGCTTTTCATTTTGAAACAGGATCTTGTAAATTGCTAAGGTGGCCTCAAACTTGTGATCCTCCTGCCTCAACCTCCCGAGTTGTACACCACTGCATCAGGCTCATATTACCTTTCTAAAGTCTAAAAAACTCTGGATTTCAAAATGGATCTGGTCTAAAGGATTAGAGACTATGGATCTGCATACATATTTTACAAGTACATTTATGTATATTTTCTATAAAATTGGTATCATATGCCACATACAATCTCATATTTCATATTATTAAATAGTTTTTATTAATATGAAGTTTTATGGTTGCAAGGTATTTACAAAACATTTTCTTATTGTTAGACATTTGGGTTATTTTCAATTTTTATCTACTATGAAATAATGATGAGGTAGACAGCCCTAAGTAGTTTTATTTTATTTTACTGTAATAGGGTCTCACCCACTCTGTTGTCCCAGATGGCCTCCAATTCCTGGGCTCAAGTGATCCTCCTGCCTCAGACTTCTGAGTGGCTGTTATGAAGTTTTAGTAGATAAATTTCTAAAACTAGAATTATTCTGTTAAGGCTTTTAAAAATAGAGAGGTATTCTGCCTTCAAGGAGTTTATGTAGGGTGTAGAAGGCATAAAATGAATAAGTAAATGCATAAAAAAATACACAATTACAAATTACAGTAGGTAGTCAGAAGAAAAAAAACACTGGGCTATGAGAATAAATGAGGACTGGTAATGAGTCACGTAGTATGCTTACTAAATAGTTGTGCAGGCACAAACTAAACAAATACCAACTGTATATACTGATTTTAGTTTTACTTATTCTCCCATTCTTTGTCATAATCATTTAGTACTGAATAGAATTGGGCTCTTAAAAGGGCATTAGAAAAGTTCCAAAGACATAAAGCCATCTTCAGAGATTGGATTTTTCTACTCTCTGAATACAAGGAGCATGACTGGATGATGCTGACTGAAGCCACAGAGTGACAGTGATAGACTCAAGGACCAAAACATTGCCAAGGAAAATTTTGTGGAGTAGAGGTAGAATAGTTGGAGGAATTAAAAAAAAAAAAAAAGATTAACAGAAAGAGGTATATATGGTTAGATTACCTAAGTTTCTCACATGTAAGATGGGGATAACAGGACTTCTAACATCTAGTAAGAGTACAGCATTACAAATAATACCTTCCTCACAATAACACTCAATAAAATATTCCTGAAACATCATCATGATCTTTGATATAAGTTTTCGTTCTTTTTTACTGTAAAACTTTAGTGAAAATTACCATTTATACTTCACAAAATAGGCACAATGCTCAGAACAAAACAATTACTTCTTCTAAGCCAAAAGATCTAATAAATATTCCTTCTTATTACACTTAAGAAGTAACAGTAACAAAATACTCCTTTACACATTTGTCAAGATGTCTAACACAAACCCTACATATACTGTTATACGTCTTAAGTGGCGTATTTTTCTTGGAAATTAGTATTTACTTTATGTAAATAAATACTATTAATTTTAGAGTAGTCATCTATTTACATATTTTCAAATATATAAACATTTATAGTATCTATTTACTAATATTTATAAATATTTACTTATTTATGGTACTGGGGATTGAACTCAGCAATTCAATCCACTGAGCCACAAGCCCAGACCTTTTTATTTTTTATTTTGAGACAGGATCTAAGTTGCTGAAGTGGGCCTCAAATTTATGATCCTCCCACCTCAGCCTTCCCAGTAGCTGAAATTACAGGAGGGCTTCACCACATACTTGAGATAATTAGAAAATCTAGAGTGCCAAATATGTGGTAATACTATGCAATGGGGCAGGGATGTAACAATGACTACATCAGGTCTGGTCCCAACCTCATTTCATGACTAATATGAGGGTGAGACAACCAAGTAAACAAAACAAAACAAAACAAAAAGAGCCCAGATATGGCAAGGATCAAAGGGAATAAACACAGTGCTTTGAATAAATGGGGCTGAAGTAACTGCTGTCCCAGCTGAGATAGCGCATACTTGGGGAATGCATCTCTGGGAAATAAGAATAGGTTCAAATAAGTATGTGCTAGCAATGACAAGAGCTGAGGGAAGAACATGACATATATCAAGTAAACCACGAGTGTAGGCTCTGAGGCACACAGGAGTTTGGCATATCTGAGGAACAGGAGGAGGATGAAGGGGCTATAGTGTTGTTGGTGAGGAGAAAGTAGTGTAAGAAGTGGTTAGAGGATCATGTAGCACCTGGTGGTACATTGTAAGAAATGTAGATTTGATCTTCAAGGCAATACAAAATCACTTAAGACTTAAAGAAGGAAACTGACATATTCCAGTTTATATTTTTAAAAACTATCCTAGCTTGAAAGTGGAGACCCAACTACCAAAGGATAATGGTAAAATCTGTTAGGTTTTTTAGTAATCTAAACACAAGCTAATGATGGTTTGGTGTAGGGTCGTGGTGGGAGAGCTGGAGAAAACTCTATTTTGAAGGTTTAATAGATCTTGCAGATGGTATTAAAAGAAGGAAGGGCTGGGCATAGTGGCATACACCTGCAATCAGGAGGCTGAGGCAGAAGGACTGCTAAGTTTAAGGCCAACCTCAGCAACTTAGCAAGACCCTGTCTCAAAATAAAAAATAAAAAGAGCTGGGGATATAGCTCAGTGGTAAAGAACTCTTTGTTCATCCTCAGTACCTGGTAGAGATGGAGTGTGAACTGTTAAGATTATACGGTGTACTAGGGTGGATGGAAGTGTCACACTTACTGAAATGGGAAGACTGGTATTATGGTTATAAATGTAATCATTAACACACGTAAGCTTACAGGGGGAAGAAAACAATAGGAAAATAATGCAGATTTCCACATAGTATTGTGTCCATTTGGAATCTATGATCATGAAATTTAAAGTGCAATGATTTAGTCCCACTCTCTGAAAATTTCCCCAGCAATGTGTGATGCAGATTCAGAGGGTAAAGTAAGTTCACCTAGGGCCAGGGTCTAGCCAAATAATAAGACACAAGTAGGCAGTGAAGTTAACCATGATAGTGCACAGGCTCTAAACCATTTTCACAAGTTAGGGAAGAAGGGAAAACTAATAGTAGAAAGCAAAATCTAACATAAATTAGTAATCATCCACAAACTACCCATAATGCAATAAAGCTTATTCATCTGTTTGGCATGTAACAGATGGTTATTGGAACCAATATCCTAGAAACTAAATAAGAGAAAATAAGTGCATTATTAATGCACTTAAATTATTAAATTTGAAAATGAATTTTCCTTATTTAAAACTATTATAAAATTAAACTATCCTATGGTAATACTTCCAAGTAGAATCAGAAGAAAGTCCTTACCTCATGATTGTAATCCAGGATTCCTTTTAATATTTTCTTTAAATTGCTAATCTGTATAAAGAGAGAAAATAACTGGGTCAAAGACAAGCAAAAATCAAAATATAGTTTAACATAAAAATTTTCTAAGCCAAACATCATTCTAGTTAATCATAAAGCATATACAAGTTAAGCATTCCTAATCCAAAAATCTGAAATTTTAAATTCTCCCAAATCTGAAACTTTTGGAAAGTCACATTAGTACTCAAAAGTTTGGATTTGGAACATTCTGATTTCAGATTAGAGATATTCAACCCACAAAATCTAATGCAAATATTACAAAATCTAAAACACTCTGAAATCTGATGCACTTCTGGTCCTCAAACATTTCAGATAAGGGACACCCAACATGTATAAAAAACATAAAATTTAAGAGCATACTTGAATTTACCATCATCAAAACAGGTCTAAGAAATTTATAAAAAAAAAAAATTAAGACTGAGCACTGTGGCTCACACCTGTAATCCCAGATAATCAGACAGCTGAGGCAGGAGGATTCCAAGTTCAAGTTCAGCCTGGGCAATTTAGAGAAACCCTGTCTCAAATTAAAAAATGGGCTGGGGATATAGCTCAGTTGTAGAGTGCTTATGGCTAGCATGTGCAAAGCCCTGAGTTCCATCCCTAGTACAACAAAAAAGCAAAAAATTAAATTTCCAACTAAGTTTAAGTTTCAATGTAATGACCACATTGACAGAAAATGCTGGGTAAGTGAATGAGACTTAACAGTTCCACTGAATTATTCAGATTTTCTACAGACAAAGAAAAAATTGCTGTCATTAATGAAGATTCAAGTTTAGTGCTATTTTCCTCAGCAAAGTGGAGCTATCACTTACACACAGATTTAAATTCTAAATTTAGAGCACTAAGCTAAAAACTATAGTAAAAATTACCCTTACAGATCTCTTAACCTACCAAATATAATGTCTCCAAATTCCCTCACTGTTTCTTTAGCTTTTCAAAGTAAATACTTTTAGGACAGGTTGTAAAATTTACTGTCATATCGTGAAACATTAGAATAAATAACACTGAGTACTACAAGACCTTATACTCTACGAAGAACACTAAAAATGAAATAAAAGGAAACACCACAGATATCGCCCAGTGTTTACTCATCCCAGAGCTTATTAAGTTCTCTGGCCAATAGGTTATTTGGGAGAAATAATAGAGTATCACTGCCATGTTTACTGCAAATTGTAATTTTCCCCCCAACTCATACAGTTAAATCTATGTTAAATTAAATGTGTATATGATATGATTCTGTTGATCATCCCATTGATCTAGCTGACCTTGGCCTATATTAGTACAGGTTGAGCATCCATTGTCTGAATGTTTTAGGACCAGAGAGAGTTTCAAATTTTGGATTAAGGACCTGTAATTGAAGATGTTTTAGAACAGGAAATGATAGAACTTGTGGCTATTGAATCAAATAGGCTGACTTAGTCCACATCTACATGGAACAGGTGGTAGGGCAGCACAGAATTCAAGGCTCTTTCATTTGGCTGAGCTGAGGGCTATTGGCAAGGCCTGCAGTATGCTGCAGCTTTCAGGAAGGGCCTTGACTGCAGCCACCCAACTTGTTCCATTCCTGGGCAGCACTCCCCCAACTGGCACAACAAGATATACCAGTAGCTTAGCACTGATTCCTTTCAGACTTTTTTTTTTTTTTTTTAAATACTTTTTTAGTTGGACAGTAGTTGGACACAATGCCTTTATTTTATTTATTTTTATGTGGTGCTGAGGATCAAACCCAGTGCTTCGCACATGCTCTACCGCTGAGCCACAACCCCAGCCCCTCCTTTCAGATTCTTAAGCACCGCTCTGGGCAGCATCCCCCTTCATATTAGAAAGCCAGCAGGCACTTTGGAGAAAAAACAAAACAAGAAAGTGGAGTGGAGGAGGTGCTAAAAGAGGAAGAGTAATATGTGGGGGGGAAAAGGTTACCTATGGTCAAGTTGTAAAGGGCAAAGTGAAGTACCTTCTAAAACAAAGTTTTCTCAGATGAGGACAACATACAGAGCCAGAAGAGAACCTGGATTCCCTAGAGCTCATTGCTGAGTTTCTAAGGTCACAGAAAACAGCCCAGGACAAATAGATAAATCAGAGGGAAGAAAGTGCAAAGCTGATTCTGACTCTCAAGATAATGAAGAAGAGAGCAAACCAAAGAAGGAAAAAAAAAAAAAAGGCATTGCCCAGGTTTTAAAGCTGGAGCTGAATAATGGAGCTACAGACTTTAGCTGAAAACTCTGACAAGGCTGACTTCACCCCTTCCAAAGAAGCCAATGTCAAGTGCTCACAGGCTGTCATAGCACTCTATGGGTAAAGGCTGACTCAATGGCATTCCCACACCCTGGAGGATGACAACAAAAAAAGATAATAAGAATTAACTCTCTTGAGTCTCAACCCCTGTTTCTCAGACTGGGTTTCAAGTGGGAAGAGAAGGAGTTCTACTTGTCTTGACACTATTAGGTAGCTTGAGAAGATGTCCTTTGAAGAACCAGTCTTAAATCTGTGCCCTCTAGCAGTCCAAGCACTTAAAAGCTGTTCCAAGCTGGACAGTTTGCACACCCATTCCAGGGGAGGAGAGGAGATAAGTATTTCAAGGCAACCCATTCTACACTTTACTGAGAAAAGCAAAGAGCCTTCGATGAAGGTCAAACTCTGGAGAATTGGGTGTGTGGGAAAGCAAAAAGGTACTGTCAATCTTCCAAGAACATCTCCACAACCCATAGCCCTCTTCCCAATAATGCTTTCTTTTTTTTTTCTTTTTTCTTCCGGTACTGGAGATTGAACTCAGGGGTGCTTTACCACTGAGCTACATCCCCAGCCTTTTTAGTTTTCAGATAGGTCTCACTAAATTGCTTAGAGCTGGCCTCAAACTTGCAATCTTCCTGCCTCCACCACCCAAGTTGTTAGGAATACAAGTGTGCACCATCATGCCCTGCTTAACTTTGCATTTTTTATAGTGCAGCATGTGTATAGTTTTTGGCTATTAACGGTGTAGTATTTGGAGGTGGGAAGGATAGGGTGGGGAAGAAGAGAAATGAATTGGATCACTGTAGTTAAAATTTGGGGCCCGAGGGGCTGGGGCTGTGACTCAGTGGTAGAGCACTTGCGTAGCACTTGTGAGGCACTGGGTTCGATCCTCAGCACCTCATTAAAATAAATAAAATAAACTATTTTTTAAAAATGGGGGCCTGACTGGGAATATGGTAAAACAATGGAAAGAACAAGTAACTAATGATTGGAAGAGGTAAGTATTTTACCATTTCAAAAAATGTCACTGGCACCATAAATGAAGACTTGTGAGAGACTATTTAAAGGCTGTGAATGCCTGAAACTTATGAGCCAAAGTGAGCTTAATGTTGTTCCCCACAAAATTATCACAGCTGCCACTTTGGAGATGGAAACTGAGTTGAGATGGGAAAGTGTTTTATTGGGAGAGTATATTTAGGAAGATCATTCTGTCTTAGAGGTGCTAATTCCTGAAGTTAAACAAAAAGACCTCCTTTTTTTTCCCAATTATGAAGTTATAAATATCAGCCTGTCCATCCAAATCAATGGCTGATATACTGGGGGGCGGGGCATGGGGGGGCGCAGGTGGGAGGAATGTGGGGGGGGGCACCAAGGGAGGTAAAGAGGAGACTAGAGAAAGAGGACAGCCCATGCTCTTAGGATGGAAACTACTGGAGAAACTACTGGAAACTCATTTTTTAATTCTAAACTCTGAAACCATTAGTGCAAGTTTCATTCACTGACAGCACAAGTTTCACTGAGTCAATTTAAGGGTCAAATGATTTCAAAAGACCTGGTCTTAGAAGATTAACATGTATTAGAGCTACATTATAAAATCTTTTTTAGGCCTGTGTTAGATTTCTATGAAAACTTTGTTTAAATGTAAACTTCCTATACATGGTCAGTTTTTGTCTTAATAAAACTATAGATTTATATTTTTTTAAAAAGAGGCTGAATTAATTAAGGGCAACCCAAGGGTTGAAGACATTTATTTTTAAGAAAAAATAAACTAAAAACTTGCTCATTTATTAAAAACAATAATAAACTTCAAAAATAACATATTTGTTCTTCTGGAAGAATTTAGAGATATGAAAATTCTTTATTTTCTTTAGTCCTATTCTAAGATGATCCTTTTTCTCATATATTTGAAATTAGAATATCTTAAAAACAAATATGTTCATTTAAAAGAGTAGCTTTTCCTCAATCACAAAGATATATATCATATTTTTTACTCAATGGCATCATAAAATTGAGGAAGTATAACTTAAGGTAAAATATGGAAAACAAATTTCAGTTCTAAACATTAAGAATATAATAAACATTTTTACTGTATAACTATTTTTATCTGTCTAAATACCATTGTCACATACTCATGACAACGAATATAGTGCATCTGGGCATGTGTGTGTTTCTGTGCACATGGGGAAGAGAATATGCAACTCTCCTTTTGATCAAGCCAGCAAGCAAACACAAAAGGATTAGTAGCATTATCTTAAACATGCCTAAATTGTTTTGAACACACTATAACATTATATAATGATTACTTTAATTGTCTAATCTTGAAAGGTTGTTCAGAAATTAAAACAGAGCCATTAAATAGTTTTCATTCCCTTGCTTAGAAAAAAGAAGGAATTAGATTTTGTCAGTCCCAATACTTAAGCAACCAACACTTGTTAATCAAGCAAGTGCTTTCTGGGGGAAATATAAAGACAAACCAGGGCTGGACTTGGTGGGTATGCTTCTGTAGTCTCAGGTAATCAGGAAGCTGAGGTGGGAGGACCACGTGAGTCCAAAAGTTCAAGACCAGCCTGAGCAACAGAGCGAGACCTCATCATTTACTCATTCCTTTGTTCATAAACAAATTTGTGAATGAATATATGAATGAAAAAAGGAAAAAAAAAATCCAGACAGATCAGGGGCTTTACATGCTTAATCATTTGCATTTCTGAGTTTCCACTAGTATATACCGGTATATATTAAAAAGAAAAAAAATCTATCAATCTAGTGTACCAAAATTACAGAAAAGTAGAAGAAATTGGTGGTTGCAAGGACACAAGTGTGTTGGTATTATGAATGTGGCTTTAAAGGCAGCACCAGGAAGCCTCTGTTGATAGCATAGTTCTGTACCCTGTGATTAGTAATGAAATATGCTATGCCATGAGACGGTGACAAAGAACTGAACATACAAACAGAAGTACATGCAACACTGGTAAAATCTAAATGATCTGTACATCATATAAAGTTTAATTCCCTATTTTGATAATGCATTATAGTTATAGATGATACTACCAATAGAGAAACTGGATGAAAAGTTACATAGGACCAACTTCCTGTGAGCATATAATTATTTAAAAATATAAAGAAAAAAATTTAGTGGATTGCAACCAACATTTGAAAAAATAAAATAAAAACATCAGTATATAAAGTATGAATAATAAGCTGCTTGCCTATATATGCACACACATTCAGGTGGGCAGCAGGTTACAAAAGTAAACTATATTTCTTATTGTGGGTTTGGTTTAAGACTGAGAAATACTGGAATTTAAGGTTACTAGGAAAGAAATAAAAATGTTTCATTCTTTGAGTGTTTGGACACAGTAAATAATGATCAACATTTTCTCAATACTAACACAACCATCACCATTGGCAACTAACACACATACTATGTGCTATTTTGTTGTTGTTGTTGTTGTTATAGGTGGACATAATACCTTTATTTTATTTATTTATTTTTATGTGGTTCCGAGGATCAAACCCAGTGCCTCACGTGTGCCAGGCAAGTGCTCTACCACTGAGCTACAACCCCAGCCTCTGTGCGCTATTCTAAGAACATAATAACTCACTTATTTCTGTGAAGTAGATCCCATTACAATCTGTATTTTACAGTGGGGAAATTGAAACACAGAAAGATGTCAACACTTCCCCACAGAAAGTACTGGTAGACCTGTGTGAGAACACAGGCACTCTGGCTCCAAAGCCCATGTCCTCACTAACTATACCGTACTGACTTCAGGATACCTCCAATCTTTAATTCTAGATTATTTCACTACGAATTACCTAGGTTTCTAAAACTTACTAAATGTATTAGACTAAACAAACAAACAAACAAAAACCACCACCATAACAAATATCAAACACACACAAACATTTAAAGATTCAATAGATGGTACAACAAAAAGAAATACCTTTAGCCTCCAATTATCTCCCACTTCAGTTTTGATTCTGTTTAGCCAATTTTCATCAAAATATGCAGGATCTCTGCAAATAAAGAAATGCTAGTATATTAAAATCATGTAGCTAATCATGCTAAAAACAGACAATTGAATCCCACCCCATACCATTATTTAAGTGAAGCATAAAAATGTATTTGCCACACATCAGCCACTAATTAACTCAGTATAAAAGGCCATGTGTAATTATAGCAGATTTCTCTAAATTCAACCTGTTTTTAGCTGTCATAAAAATATGTATTTTATTATTAAAAACCCCTAACAGGAAAAAAACGGTGACATAAGTTAGTATATTCTAAAAATTAATTGAAAGCGCTAGAATTAATTGTAGATGCTATGCAAATATCTAAAAAAACAGTCAAAATCAATGACAATTTTTAAAAGACTAAAAAATTAAAATAAAATTTTTAGTTAATATTTTTAATGATCTCTATCACCTAATACTTCAAAGACCACCCACAATGTAGTTAAATTTTGGTTTCTTTAAATAACTTGAGAACCTATTTTAGGTTTAGACATAAGAGTCTAAACATTTGTTTATAAAATGCTTAAAATCTAACATTAATATGAACAAATACATTAAAACATGGATAGAACCTAATTATACTTGTATTTATTTATTTTAATTTTATTTTTCCTAGGAAAATCTCCAATACTTCTAACAAACAACTAGGAAGAAAAAGAAACTTCAAAATTCTCACACCCAGCAACTCACTTATTTTAAAGTTTTCAAATGGATAGTCTAAGAAATTATATCATTTGTCCAAAACCTGGATGGGCACCTGTATTTGTCCTGGCCTAACAAATGCTAAGTCCATGATCTTTCCATGACACACCTGTCTCTATTCAAACTCCCCTACCCCTGAAAAAAAAAAAAAAGAAAAAGAAAGAAAAAAAAGGCAATGAGACAGATACATTAGAATAAATCTATTTAAACTTCTGGTGTAATTCAAGCCAATAAATACAATAAATACACAATCAGTACAAAATTTTATTCCAATTAGCTTCAAATGAAGCAACAGCTACTTAGCATTTTTAACTTTCCTTATGAAAAAAAATATTTAGGTAATAAATACATAACCCCAAACTGTTATTTTTATAGAGATCAGTTCATTATTTTTGAAGCCTTTTTCTTTTCTTTCTTTCTTTTTTTTTTTTCCCCCTATACCAGGGATTCAACCCAGGGGTGCTAAACCACATCCCCAGCCCTTTTCATATTTTACTTTTGAGACACTAAAGTTGCTTAGGGCCTCTCTAAGTTGATGAGGCTGGCTTTGAACTTATGATTCTTCTGTCTCAGCCTGTGAGTCACTGGGATTATAGGCTTGCACCTCTCGCCCAGCTGAAGCCTGTTTCTTTTTGGGGGGTGGAGGTGGGGTGGAGAAGGTGTACCAGGGATTGAACTCAGGGGCGCTCGACCACTGAGACACATCCACAGCTCTTTTTTGTATTTTATTTTGAGACAAGTTCTCACTGAGTTGCTTAGTGCCTTGCTAAATTGCTGAGGCTGGCTTTGAACTCATGATCCTCTTGCTTCAACCTCCCCAGATGCTGGGGTTACAGGCATCCACCACTCAGAGCTTGTTTCTCTATCACTAGATAACATACTATATTTTCTATCTACTTAAAAAAAAAAACAGTTTTATTGAGATATAAATCAGGTGTCATACAATTTACCCATTTAAAGAATACAAACTAGGTTAGTATACAATGTTCAAAGTTGTACAACCATCACCACAATCTAATCTTAGGGCATTTGTATCCTTTTCCACAAAACCCTGTATCTGTTAGTCGTCACTCTCCATTTCACCATCTTCCCAGTTCCTGGACATCATTAATCTACTTTATATCTCCATGAATTTGTCTATTCTGAACATTCCATACAAATAAAATCACACATTATGTGTTCTTTTGTCTTCTCTTCACCTTTTCCTGCTTCTTTTACTTAGTGTTTGAAAATGTTTATCAATATTGCAGCATGTATCATTACTTCACTTCTTTTTATGGCTGAATAATTTTCCATTTATGTGTATATAGTCCTGCACCACAAATTTTGGTCAATGATGGATGGACTGCATGTATGAGGTGGTTCCATAAGATATATTGCCTAGTAATGCTGTAGCTGTCTTTGTGTTATAAGTACTATGTCGTCTGCACAATGACAAAAATTGTCTAATGATGCTTTCTCAGCCAGTATCCCTACTGTTAAGTGACCTATGATTGTAACCACATTTTGTTTATCCATTCATTAGCTTTTTTTTTTGGAGTTGCTCACATCTGCTTGATTTCTTCTTTCCAGATATATATATGAGTAGAGTGTATTTTGACATATTATACATATGTAGAATAAGTATAACTTGTTCCAATTAGGATCCCATTATTGTGGTTGTATATGATGTGGAGATACACTGGTTATACATAAGATTAGGAAAGCTATATCTGGTTCATTCTACTGTCTTTTCTATTTCCATCCCCTCTCCCTTCCCTTTTTTCCCCTTTGTCTAGTCCACCTTCTAAACTTGCCCTCTCATGTTGTGGGTTATCATCCATATTATTAGAGAGAATGTTCTGCCTTTGGTATTCATCAGCTAATTATATTTGGGTTGTTTCACTTTTGGGCTGTTATGAATAATGATGCTTTGACACTCAAATACCCATTCTTGTATGGCATATGTTTTGCCTGGTATATGGCTAAGGGTAGAATTGCTGAGTCCCCTGACAATTTTGTTTAACATCTGAACCACAACTGGTTTTCCAAAACAGCTACACTGTTTTGCAAGCCTACCAGCAATGTATGAGGGTTCCAATTTCTGAACAGCCCTGTCAACACTTATTATTTGTCTACTTAGTTATAGTGATACTATAGTGATACTAGTGGTGAAGTGGTATCTCCTTGTGCTTTTGATTTGTGTTTCTCTGATGAATAATGATGGTAAGCATCTATTCATGGGTTTATTGGCCATTTATACTGTCCTCTTTGAATAAATGTCTAACCACATAATTTGTCCATTGAAAAACTGTATGTCTTTTATTACAAAATAATAAGTTTCTGTTCTTTTTGTTTTAATATTCAGGATACAAGGACACATGTAAATATTTTTCCCCTTCTGTGAGCTGTCTTTTCACTTTCTTAATGGCATATTGATGAAATTTAATTTCTCTCTCTAGTAGTTTTGATGTTTTATCTAGGGAGTCTGCCCAGCTCAAGGTCATAAAGATTTATTGCTGTTTTTGTGAAAGAAATTTACACAGGCTTATATTTAGGTTTACAATCCATTTATATATAGAAGGAAGGTGGCTTCATTGTTAGGCATATGGATATTCATATCATCTATTTTTGTTTTAAGTTTACTTTAGTGTTTTTATGTGAGGTTTTGCTATTCAGAGAAAGCAATCTGAGCAAATTTACCCAAAGAAAGGCAACTTGGGGGAAGATCACTAGAGTATATGTTACTCAAAGATAGCCGGGCTTTACAAAGTGCTAGAATAAGAATCTACCCAGTGCTTTCTGACCTTCATCTTTGTTCTTTCTTTCCATCTATACCATTTTCTCTCTGTAGATGAACTTTTTTTCCTGTTTCTCCACATACAAGGACACTTGTAAAGGACTACTGTAAACTGTGTGAATAATCCCTAAAAACATTCTTTTTGCTTAAAACCTCTTAGAAAAATAGATAATAAAAGAAAAACAACCAACGTGGATTTTCCTAAAATATTAAAGAATTATTATAAAAGTTAGAAAATAGTCAATGTTATTTTTGATACTAAATCTAAAAAGCACAATTACTGGCAATCAAGTATTAATCTTTCCAATTAAAAAATACTCATAAGAGGACAATGTGTGAGTCTGGTACTATGCAGCTGATAATTATCCAAAGCCAAGGACTCTGAACTTACTGGCTAGGTATCGAGTCAGATTCATAGTTAAAAGATAGTTATGCTTTACCCAGGAATTCCTTGTTTTAAAAATGCTTTTAAATGTCTATGAAATTATATATTTTGAACTCCAAGGTTATAGAATACTTCATATTCCAATTTAGAGTAATAATCCTTATGAAAAAATACTCAGAAAAGCCTAAAATGTTTCAAATCCAGCATGATATAGTTTGCTTAATCCTTGAAAGATTACCAATTAAAAATCTCAGAATCAGGGCTGGGGATGTGGCTCAAGCAGTGGCGCGCTCGCCTGGCATGCGTGCGGCCCGGATTCGATCCTCAGCACCACATACAAGCAAGGATGTTGTGTCCGCTGATAACTAAAAAAAAAAAAAAATTAAAAAAATTCTCTCTCTCTCTCTTTAAAAAAAAAAAAAATCTCAGAATCACGTTTGCAATAAAAAAGGAAGACAACAAAAACAAAAACAGCAGCTAGTATCAAATACATCACATATTACACCAGGAATGCATGTATTACAATATGTGATACAGATCATGCACTAAAACAGGCACTTCACATTCACAAAGGCATTGTAAGGAAGGTACTATTATTTTGTTAAAGTTAAGGACTATTAGACTCAGATTAATTTTCCCAGGTTCAAAAATGGTTAAATGGCAGAGTTGAGAGTACAATCATTTTGTTAAAACAGATCAGTAGAATTCAACAAACATAACTGGTTCTAGCAAAAAACACTAAGGTCTCATGATCAATTATCTCCTTAAGGCTCAGTAAACTAGGTCATAAGTAGAAAAAGACCAATGTTACTCATGACATTCTACATCAATTATGGGCTGGCACTTGTAGTTACTGCTCTCTTATCTGGTCTCACGTCTGGTACATAGCTAGCTGCTTCTCAATAAATTTCTGGAAAGTGGTAACACTTATTTAATAAGCTTCCAACCTTTAATTAGGCAGAACATACCAAGAATAGTATGTCTAAAATGTTCTTAAGTTCAATGTAACTTTTCCTAATAATAAGCTTTGACTCCAATGAAGGCCTCTTGCTACAACTTCTCTTTCTTTCAGTAGTTTACAATTTCAGCAATGTTTTCTAAGTACTCCTTACTTAATGGTCTCAGGCTCGGATCACATAAAAAAGGTAATTTTCTCAAAACTCTATAAGCAGATTATAGTTCTGCAAATATATAAATAACAACAACAATGTATCTTTAGCTTCTTCCTATGATCTGACTCCTGCCAACAAAAAACAAAATCATTTCCTTAAATTTTACCAGTAACATATTTACATATCTGTACTTATAATACATTAATCATAACTTAGGATAAGGGAAAAGTCTATTGATTTTAATCCTTAAAAATAACTCCAGGAATATATTATCTTTTTGTAGTCAAATAACTTCACAGAAACCAAAAAAATAAAATTTTACTTTTACTGCTAAAATTATTTAAGTAATATTCTTTTTTGAACCCTTCCAAATTAAGATGGGTCACAAGTGTGTTTTGGTTCCATTTCTTAATGACATTTGCATAAGCAAACTTTAATATTGTTATACATGTGCTGATTCTTAAAATAAATTTAGATGAGGACATTGGTTTGGACCAAGCTCTTCGCACTAGGCCCACAGATCAAATCAGTCATACATTGTGAAGTTAATCAAAATTGTTCATCTAAGCTTCCAAGGATTAGGAGTAAGAAAGAATAGCCAGTTTCACCTGGCATTACAGAAGTGCTCTTTTTAATGTTTACAAGAAAAATGACTTTAAAATGACCAATTGGCTTTTTTCCTGCTTTTGCTTTCCTCAGCCCTTTTCTCTTTATAAAACCAACCTCCTCTGTTCAGCTCCTTGAAACATTCATTCTACTTTATAGAATGATGTGTTGCCAATTCTAGAGTCACAAGTAAGTCAGTTAAAACCTGTAAACTATATGTGTTGTAATTTTTGTCTTTTGACATTAGTTACAACTATTTCTTAACAACCTTTTTAACTACTAAAAATAATCATATTGGTTATTTTTAATTAAATATGGATGTGAAATAATTAAATTTCACATCCATAAATGACAACAGAAATAGAGCAAATTATCTTAGTCGAAATAAGCAATACAAGCACATAAGGGATAGACTCAAAGGACAGACAACTTAGAGTACTATCAACATAAAAGTATCCATTTATCAGGCATTTCACCATTGTCCAATGTTTGACCTCCATTTTATCCTATTTGGTTCTATCTATTTTCTTTTTCCATCTTTCACGAGCTTTGAAAACAAAAATTGATGGCACTTAGGGGCAAAACTTGCTCCTTCTGATTATTCTCTCAATCAGCATGTTGTTGTGGTATAATAAATATATTTTGAGCTGGGCATGATGGCATAGGTCTATATAATCCCAGCAACTCAGAAGGCTGAGACAGGAGGATGGAAAGTTTGAGGCCAGCCTCAACAACTCAGCAAGAACTTGTCTCAAAATAAAAAAATAGAACTGGGGATTGTAGCTTAGTGGTAAAGCACTCCTGGGTTTAATCCTCAGCACCCTTCCCCCAAAATATATAATCTTTATCCTTGTTCCTAGACTGATCTTCTAAACCCTTGGAATTTCCTAAGTGACAGGTGTTTCTTATAATTCATCAGACCCTTTTAATCACACCAGAGTTTGATGTTAATCAGGCAATTCATGATAGCTTCATAACTGGGATTGGTTCCAGAAAAAACAGTCACATGATTAGAGGTTGGGACTTTCAGTCCTGACCTCTGAGAAGGAGAGTGGGACTGGAGATGGAGTTCAATCACATCACCAATGATTTCAATCATGCCGGATGTAATAAAACTCTAAATAAAAACTGTAAACAACAGAATTCTAGGAACTTCTGGGTTGGTAACACATTGATATACAGAGAGGATGCTGTACCCAGAGAAGTTATAGAAGCTCGGCAGTACATTTGCTTGCCTACACATCTGTTCTTGAGTTATGTCCTTTATAATAAAATTGCAGTTGTTAAGTTCTGTGAGTTACTGTAATAAATTATCAAAATTTGGGGCATGGGAACAACTGAATTTGTAGTTGACCAGAAGAAATTACAGATGCACTGAGAACCCTATTTCCAGTTGGCATCTGAAGTGGTGGCTGTCTCATGGAACTGAGGTCTTAACTCTCACCTTAACTTTCACATGTGAGGTGTGCATTAACTCAAAATTGGAGTACTATGCCATTAACTTGTTAGGTCTGGCCTACTTCAGGTAATATCAGAATTGAATCCAACTACAGGATATCCAATTGGCATCCCTGAAATTGTTGATGGAAAACAAGAGTACTGAATCCTTAAAGATTTACTAAAAGAAGATAGAGATTCATTCGCTAAAAGATAAAGTTGCTTCCTTTTAATCAAAATTGTATATTCCATATTCATTTATTCAGCAAATATTTTCTTAACATCTACAAACAGGATAAGGGGATATGAAGTATAAGAGCAGTGCCAACATTAAACAAGGTGGTCAGGATAGTTACATTGAGAAATGAACCAATATCAGTGAAGGCTGAGGGAAAGGTCACACAAAAACCCCAAAGCAGGAGATGCCCAATGTGCCTGAGGATGAGCAATGCAGCTTCTATGGGAAAGAACACTAGTGAATGAGGTCAGAGCAGTAATATAAGTAGCCCAGATAACTTAGGATTTAATAGTATTTAAAATCCTAAGTTTTTTTTTTTGCTCTTACCCTGAGTGAAATGGGACACCAGTGTTGGGTTCTAAGCAGCAAATATGACTTATTAAAAATAAAAACAAAAAAAATCACTCTAGTATCCTGGAAGCCAATTTTAAAAAGTGTTACAAGAAAGTAATAAGTTTGATGAGTATTACCAAATAATGACGACAAAGCTGAGGATATAGCTCAGTGATAGAGAACTTGCTGAGCATGGGTTTAACCCACAGTACCACAAAAACAGTGCTGACAGTTTAAGACAAAAACTGAGATTGGACCACTACAATTAGCTATATGTAGATCATTGGAAGCCACAAGTGTAGTTTTAATATAGTGGCAGGAAAAAGTGCACTTAAGAGAGCAAGAGGGGAAGAATCCAGACAACTGGGTACAGACTATTCTTTAAAGGAGTTTTGCTGCAAAGGGAGAAAAAATGGAGTAATGTCTGACAAAAGCGAGAACAGGAAAAGTATTTTTAAAGATAAAAGAAATTAAGAATTTGATTGCATAGTAATGGATATGACCAGTAAAGAGGAGAAAATTGATGAGTAGGGTAAGTGGGAAGAATGAGTAAAGTGATGATCCTGATTAGTTGAGAGAGAGCAGGATCCAATATACAAAGTGCAGGTCCTACTGTTAGGATAGGATCGATTCTCTCTGCTCAACATTATAGATCATGTGTGGTAACAAGCAGCAAGGCAAAATGAACCAGAATGCTGGTAGGTGGGTAAATGTAGTCATGGGTTCTATAGAAATTTTTCTTTGTTTCAATTTGCTGAGAAGTAGGATGTTTCCTATCTTGTAAGACGAGGTAAGGAGGATAAGACTAGAGGTTTGAAGTAAGCATAAAGTAGTCATCTAGAAGAGTAGAAGAACTAGGAAGCTAATACAACTGTGGGATTTTATAAAGTAACACTTAAGGTTTCTTGGTAAGAAATTAAGTGAGATCCATCAGCATGTTTGTGTTGCCTCCACCACCTAACCCAGCCAGATGCAGTTACATAGGTGAAAAGCAGAAGAGAAAAAACATTAGATATAACCAGAACTGTGGTTTCTATAAAATAAATACAAATAAATGGAAGAAGCAAAGAAGCTAAAGTGCACAACAAAGGAGTGATTATGACTGACCAAGGCATCTCAGCTGAATGGGGGGGGGGGGGGGCGGCGGTGGCGTGCGAGCAAGCAGCATGAAGATGAAGGAAAGTATTGAGGTCCTACTGGTAGGAAAGCATTGAAGAATGATTAGGGTCTTGCTTCCAGAGCAAGTAAAACAGAAGGGCAAGAAGTAGTGATAAGACAATAGCAAATAGCAAACTAAGGATATGGAGGGATTACATGTTATTTGTAATTATGAGATATATGGTATGACCATGGGAATTGATGACTGAAATTGAACAGAAGATGAAATTGAACAGAAGATAAATGAAGAAGAAACTGATAGGCAAGGATATGAAGGATCATGTAGGTGAATATTTGAATCACCAAGAATTTAGACAAAACTAGAATTAGAAAGAGAGACAATGAGCCAGGATCCAAAATGGAAATGAAACACAATTACAGGGGCTGGGGCTGTAGCTCTGTGGTAGAGTGCATGCCTCGCATGGGTAAGGCACTGGGTTCGATCCTTAGCACCACATAAAAAAATAAATAAAGATATTAAAAAAGAAAACTAAGTAGAGCTTAAAAAAAAGAGAACATCTATAGACACAACATATTAAAAAAAGAAACACAATTACAGTAACAAGGGGTAGGAGTTTATGTCATAAAATTCAAAATTACAGGTTTTTTGAGAAAATGAGGAAAGGTGGTCTAGAAGTCATATTGAGGAGCACCACCATTGGATAAAGTGGTATTAGGAAGCCTGTGAGAGAAATAGCCACTCCTTGTGAAGTCTGCAAAAGCAGTGTTTTTCAGGGAAAACTCTTCCAGAGCAAGAAGGCAAAGGGAACTAAAGTCAGATCAGGCAAAATATTGACTGTTTTTGGCACATGTACTGTAGGATTATCAAAAATCACAGGTTTTCTGGCATAAACGCTCAAGTTAAATCTACAAATGGTTTAGATAATATTATCCAAGCAATCACAGTTCCCTAAAGACTTAAGGAAAAAAATTCATTTGCATTTGATACACAGATGCAAAAGGATAGTTTCTGCAACTCTTAAGTTTCAGTGGAAAATATTTAAATAAACAAAAGTCTAATCATCCATGGAGGTCTGTCAAATCATTAAGCAGTTTAACAACTAAAAGTCCTGAAATATGGGAATCTTTTCAATAATACTTCAACAACAAATAAGCACTCTACTCTTATACTTTGTACCATATGCAGAACGTAACTCAAAATTTACCACAGATCTAAATGTAAATACTGAAACTATGAAACATGAGGAAAATAAAGGAGAAAA
Source organism: Callospermophilus lateralis (assembly GCF_048772815.1). Lineage (NCBI taxonomy): Eukaryota > Metazoa > Chordata > Mammalia > Rodentia > Sciuridae > Callospermophilus > Callospermophilus lateralis. The sequence goes on from NC_135308.1 coordinate 47,856,020, forward strand.
ATCTTAGTGACTGTGGGTTTGGGAAAGATTTAATACAATAAAAAAATCAAACTACAAAATAAAGTATCAAAATTAATATTTCTGCTCTGCAAATGACACTATAGAAATGAAAAGAAAGAGCACAGATTAAAAGAAAATATTTTAAAATATACATCTGAGAGTTGGGCATTAGTGGCATACATCTGTAATACCATTGACTTGAGAGGCTGAAGCAAGACAATTCAAAGTTTGAAGCCTGCTTTAGCAACTTACAAGACTCTCAAAATTTTTTTAAAAAGGGGAGGGGGAGGGGGGCAGAGGAAAGCACCCATGGGTTCTATCCCCAGTACTACAAAATAAATGAATAAAGTAAATAACAAAAAGGTACATCTGGCAAAGGACTTGTGTTTACAGTATGTAAATTCTAAATTAAAGAAAACAGCTGGGTTTGGTCGTGCATGCCTGTAATCCCAGTAACTGAGGAGGCTAAGGCAGAAGGATCATAAGTTTGCAGCCAGCCTCAGCAACTCAAAATAAAATGGGCTAGAGATGTAATTCAGTGGTAAAGCACCTCAGTATTGCAAAAAACAAAAGATTACAGCAGACAGTTCATCATGGAAGATATATGGATGACAAATGTGAAAAGATACTCAATATTAATCATTATAGAAATGCAAATTAAAGACCACATCACTGTAATGACTAAAATTAAAAGTACTGACCTTAGCTAGTGTTGGTAAGACTAAAGCAATGGGAACTCTTAAACTGCCTATGATAAATGATAAATTCACTTTTGAAACAGTTTGGCAGTTTCTCAAATACCAAATAACCCTTGCCATATAACCCATATCATATGATTCCTGGGTGGCATTCATCCAAGAGAAATGAAAGTATACGTTCATACAAAGACTTGTACACTAATGTTTACAGCACCTTTAATTGTAATAACCCCAAGCTGTAAATAATCTGCATGTATACCAACAGATGAATGAATTGTGGTATATCTATCCATATGACATACATATAAACTATTAACATAGGCATGAATGAATCTCAAAATAATTACATTACATGGAAGAGCTACACCGCCTTCCTCAAAATAAATAAATAAATAGATAGATAAACAAAAGGAAGAAACAAAAGAAAGCATACTGTGTGTGTCCAGTGATATTACAATTCTAGAAAATGTAAATTAACCTACAGGGACAGAAAATAAATCAGTGTTTGATTGAAGATAGGAAAAGAATAACAGGAAGGTGGAGATAACAAAGGGGCATGAGGCCAATTTTGGAAGTGCTAGATATATTAATTATCTTGTCTGTGGGGTAGTTTCATGGGAATAAACACTGGTCAAAATTTATCAAATTATACACTTTTAAAACACACAAATTGGGGTTAGGGTATAAAACAATAGGACATCATGTGCTTAGCATGGGCAAGGCCCTAGGTACAAACTCCAACACACACACGAAAAAGAACAATTCACTGAGCAATCTCAATGAAACTGTGAAGGAAGACTAAAGCTCTAAAAAGAAATGAATTATCAATCCTCAAAAAACATGGAAGAACCTTAAATATATATTCTAATTGAAAGAAGTCAATCTAAAAAGGCTATAGACCGTATTATTTCAACTATATGATATTTTGGAAAAGGCAAAACTATGGAGACAGAAAAAGATCAGGGTTGCCAAGGGTTCAGAGACAAAGATGAAAAAGCAGAACATGGAGGATATTTAGGACAGAAAAACTACTTTGCATTACACTATATGTAGTATATTATAAGAAATGCATTTATCAAAACTCTCATTATATACAAAACCAAGAGTGAACCTAATATAAACTATGACCTCTGGGTGATAATTATGTAACAATGTTAGTTCATTCATTGTAACAAACACATCACTCCAGTGTGGGATGCTGATAGTGGGGGAAGACCAAATGTAGAAACTCAATTTTCTGCTCATTAAAAAAAATAAAAAAAAAAAAAAGACTTTAAGAAACTGTAGTAAAATAAATGGAAAATTATTTAAAAGACTAAAGAGAAAAAATTATTCTAATAATCAGCATATTTAGATCTATTCATGTTTGATTAAAAAGACTACAATATGGTATTATTTCTACTCATTAGCTCAGACAAAATGAAAAGGATTGATATTTTCAGTAAAATTCTCCTGGGCTGGGGCTGTAGCTCAGTAATAGAGCGCTCGCCTAGCACACATGAGGCACTGGGTTTGATCCTCAGCACCACATAAAAATGAAATAAAGATATTGTGTCCAATATTTAGTTCTATGGAACTAAAAATAAATATAAAAAAAATTCAACTCCCATACTCCAGACTTTCCTCCTACTATCTGGTTCCTTTGTTGGCTCATACTCTAACCAATAACTTTTTTCTTCTGACCTAATACTCTCCTGATGTTGATTTAATTTGCATTTATGCCTTCAATTGAAATACTCATGTAGATAGTGCCACTTTAGACTCTTCTTCTGAACACAGACCTCTATAGCCAACTGCCAATATGGCATTTTCTCTTTATGTCTCAATACCACTCAGGAATACTCTTCCCCAAACTAAACTCATAACATGTCCAGCACTCCTCCAGAATAAATCCTCTTTCTGTGTTCCCACTTAAGTGGATAATATCCTGTTCTGTGTATTTGCACGTCAAAAACAAAAAAGTCAACTGACACCTCCCTTTTACTCATTACCCCAAACGAATTATCAAATCTGCTGTTTTTATGTACCATTTTGAGTCCATTTGTCTGTATCTCCTTTGCCACTTCCTACTCTGAGGTACCTTCATCTTCCTTCTGAATTACTACAAACTTCTTTCCAATTAACCATCCTGATCACCTAAACCACTTTCAGTTAATTTTATATCAGCAGCCCAAATATTTTCAAAATTTAAATGCAATTGTGTTAACCCCCATTTCCCTTCCCTAAAAGCCCCTAAATTCCTTCTCACATCCTTAGAATAAAGACACATGACTACATAGTCTGGCTACAGCTTGTTTTGCATAATGCCCCCTGCTTTAGCTCAAATCTTTCTTCCCATAGCAGTGTTTACCACATTCCATCAACCTGAAGGGCCTCTTTATATACAACTTTCTCTTCTAAATCTCTTACCATTTTTCAGATTTAATTTACCTTTACTTATTCAGGTAAAAATGTTCATGACTGGAGCTGGGGTTGTGGCTTAGTGGTAGCGCACCTGCCTCCCATGTGTAAGGCAAGTGGGTTCCATCCTCAGCACCACATAAAAAAATAAATAAATAAAAATGTTCATGACTTCCTCAACTAAGATGAATATCCATACATTTTGGAAGTTTAGTAACAATGTATAGGTCTCCTCTGTAACTTCTGTTACAATTTTATTTTAGAGTTTAATTAATATTTTTTTCCATGTTATAAATTCTGTGGAGGTGGATACCATGTCTGTGTGGCCTGTCCTTGTATCACCAGTGTTGGACACAAAGTTCATTAAATATCAACTGACAAAGTAGTAATCCAATGATGATAAGGTTGGGCTTATTGTACAATCATTTGAAATAAAGTAGATGTTATCCAAACATGTGAAGGTATTGCATAGATAATAAATGAAAAAAAACAAAAACAGAAACACAAAGAATAAGGCACTGCATGATTCCATTTAATAAGATGTTCAAGAACAGACAGAACTTAATGTTGTAGACATCACAATCTTAGCTATTTTCTGGAGTAAGGTATATGGACTATAGAGCAGTCTATGAGGGGAGCCATTAGGGCACTAGAAATGTTTTCTCTACCAGGATGGTGGTAAGAAGGAGATACACACACACAACCTACACTAACATATACAAATTTATCCCTTTTTAAAGTATGCTTTTCTATATGTCATATAACTCTTAAAAAAGGAAAATTTGAGAGGCATTTGGGGAACATTAAATAGAAAACTAAATATTGCTGACAAATATGCCCACAAAACTTTGGTAAGTAAAAACAATCACTTTATAGGCCAATATACATTATGATCTTGTTTTATTTTTAATGTTAATTACAAATAGACAAATTATAATGTATATATTTTTAAGGTACAAAATAATGTTATATATACACACACACATAGATGTATCTATATTTACACACACACATACAATGTGGACTGATTAAATCAAGCTGATTAACATCTATCCAAATACTCACTTTGTGTGGTAAGAACATTTGAAATTACTCTTAGCAATTTTGAAATATACGCTATTAAGTACAGTCCACATGCTATTCAATAAACATTAAAAAACTTATTTATCCTGTCTAATCATCAACTCCTGGTTCCCTTGCCCCAACCATCATTCAACTATCTGTTTCTGTGAATTCAAATGTTTTAGATTCCCCATGTAAGTAAAATCAGTATTTGTCTTCCCATGCCTGGCTTATTTCACTAAGCACAATGTCCTGCAGATTCATTTATACTTCTGCAAACGATAGGATTTCCTTCTTTTAAAAGATGAAATGGGGGCTGGGTACAGTGGGGGAAGTCTGTAATCCCAGCGACTCCGGAGGCTGAGATAGTAGGATCTCCAGTTCAAAGCAAGCTTCAGCAACAACGAAGCACTAAGCAGCTCAGTGACACTGAGGCTCCCTGTCTCTAAATAAAATACAAAATAGGGCTGGGGATGTGTCTCAGTGGCCGAATGCCCCCAAGTTCAATCCCTGGTACACAAAACAAACAACAACAACAAAAACCCCCCACATTTTCTTTATCTATTCACCCACTGATGAACACTTAGTTGATTCCTATCTTGGCTGTTGTCAATCAAGCTACAATAAACACGAGAATCCTGTTGTCCCTTCATACTAATTTCATTTCCTTTGGATATATACTCCGTAATGGGATTGTTGGATGTTATGAAAGTTCATTTAAAAATTGTTCATTTTCCATAATGGCTGAATGAATTTACATTGCCACCAAAAGTATGAAAGGCTTCCCTTTGTTTCATGTCTTCCCTAACACTCTTATCTTTTTGATAACACTCATTCTAACAAGCAATATCTCACATGGTTTTAAATTTCATCTCCCTGAGGTTAGTCATGTTGAGGATTTTACACACACACACACACACACACACACACACCAACACCCCTGTTGGCAATTTGTATGGCTTCTTTTGAGACTGTCTATACAAGCCCTTTCTTTGCCCAATTTTAAACTGATTTGTTTTGTTATTGAGTTCCTTATGTATGTTACCCTTTATCAGAAGTAAGGCTTGCAAATATTTTCTCCCAGTCCACGGTTTGTCTCTTCCCTCTGTAAACTGTATCCTTTGTCATGCAGAAGTTTTTTAGTTTGATGTAATTCCATTTTTTGTTGCCTTGAGCTTTGGGGGTCAAAACCAAAAAATAATAATAATTGCCCTAACCAATATATCACTTTTTTCTCCATTTTCTTCCAGTATTTTTACAGTTGCAGATCTTATATTTAAGTCCTCAATCCATTTTGAATTGATTTTTGTATATGATGTGACAATTAAGGGTCCAATTAGTATACATATGGGTATCAGTTTTGCCAACACCCTTTATTGAAGAAACTGTCCTTTCCCCATTGGGTAATTCTGGCACCTCTGTGGAAAAATTAACTGGCTGCAGATGTGAGGGTTCAATTGTAGGCTCTCTATTCTGTTCCACTGGTCAATATGCTGTTTTAATTACTATAGCTTAAAATCTGGAAGTGTGATGCCACCAGCTTTGTTCTTCTTGCTTTCACAATTCAAGAATTTTCTGTAGTTTCATATGAATATTGGGATTCTTTTTCTATTTCTGTGAAAAATGACATTAGGGTTTTGATAGGGGTCACACAAAAACTATAGATTGCTTTGGGACAATCTATGAAAGACATTTTAACAATATTAATTCTTCCAACCCATGAACACAGACTATCTTCCATTTTTTGTATCTTCTTTAACTTCTTCCATTAATGCTTTATAGTTTTCAGTGTATAGATCTTCCACCTCCTTGATTAAATTTTTGTTTTTGCTATTATAAATAAGATTGCTTCTTGATTTCTTTTTCAGATAATTCATATAAAAAAAAGCACAACTGATTTTTGTATTCTGCAACTTTATTGAATTCATTTATTAGTTCTAACAGTTTTTTGGTGAAGTCTTAACAGTTTTCTACACATACTATCATGTTGTCAGCAAACCACTCACTTCTTCCTTCACAGTTTAGATATCTTTTATTTCTTTTTCTGGCCTAATTTCTCTGGCCAGAACTGCCAGTACTATGTTGAATTGATATGGCAAGAGTAGACATCCTTGTCATATTCCCTACATATTGTTTTGACAAAATACACATATTTGTTCTTTCTTCTGATTTCTGCAAGTGATTGAAATCCCAAAAAACTCGTGTAGGCAAAAAAGTCCATTTATTGACACATTTCTGGAAAGTTCACTTAAGCCCACATACCCATAAATAATTTTTATTAAGAAATTCTGTCAGGGCTAGGGTTGTGGCTCAGTGGCAGAGTGTTTACCTAGCATGTGTGAGGCACTGGGTTCGATTCTCAGCACCACATATAAATAAATAAAATAAAAAGGTTCATTGACAACTAAAAAATATTTTTAAAAAAGAAAAGAAATTCTGTGAGCCAGGCATCGTGGTGCACCATCAGTAATCCCAGCAGCCTGGGAGACTGAAGCAGGAGGATCCAAAGTTCAAAGCCAGCCTCAGCAACTTAGGCCCTAAGCAACTCAGCAAGACCATGTTTCTAAATAAAATATTAAAAAGGGCTATCAATGTGGCTCATTAACTAAGTGCCGGGGTTCAATCCCTGATACCAAAACCAAGCCAAAACAAAACAAATTCTGAGAAACTCTTACCCATCAGAAAACTAAAAAATATTAGGGTACCCCTCAGAAGTGAACATGAAAATGAAAAGAATTGTGTTTGTACATCTGGAGAGAAATGTGCTATGCATTTATAGAAGAAAGTGAAAATAAGCTATAGTTTTCAAACATGGAGTCCCTAGTTATAAAGACACAGATATTCTCTGAAATATAGGCATTTGAGCTGCTTCTCAGATGCACAACTTTATAGCTTACTTCAAGTAAATAACACCAAGAATTCACTTAATGATTCTGATTCGCAACAGAACTACAGGAAATTCCAGGCTGACAAATACTTAGGACTTCCAAATATAAAAGTATCCCCAAATCACATGAAATCCAATTCACACACAAGGCTTTATTTTAAAAAGTCCAAGTCAAAAGTTGACACTCACATAATATTAGTTTTACAACTATTATATTTCAAAGAACGTTAAAGAATTAGGTATTTTTTATGTATCCCAAATATTCCATTCTTTTAGTCATTCATCAATCATGAGTACTTATAATAACAGACTAAACCAGGATAAGTTGCTGGTATCTATTCTGATTCACAAAAAAATGGTAATTTCACATGGTTCAATCAAAAACTCAACATTGTTCCAGTAGGTCACAGCAGTGAAAAGACAAGCTCCCTGATGCACTTACACTATGAGAGAGAGAAAGAGAGAGAGATTGTGTGTGTGCGTGTGTGCGTGTGCACGTGTGCGTGCAGTGTATACACATACTTACTGGGGCCAGGGAGGGGGATATAAATGAACAACCAAATATGGTATATCAAATATTTCATACTTCAGAAAATGATAAAAACATAGAAAATAGTTGTTGCTCTTTTATATGGGTGAACAGGGAAGGCCTCAGTGATAATATTTAAGTAAAATCATAGAGAAAGAGGCTACAGGCACGATAGCAAAAGGAAAACCAACCATGAACTCAAACCTCTAAAACTGAGCCAAGATAAATCTTTCCTCCATATAAATTGATTCCCAAGTAGTTCGTTACAGTGACAGAAAGCTTATTAATAAGAACACTCATCTTTAATTCATGTTTTCAATCTAATAAATATGTGTAACGAAATACACAAAGATTATTCTTACATCTTTTGGAGAACCTGGGCCATCACAACCCCATTCGTTAAATCTTCCACGGTCTGGCATGGTGTATCCACGTTAAATGTCTGGATCTGAAGGAAAAAAAAGATTCTATGATTAACTAGAAAAAATTTCTTGGGCTTTTGGGGATTGATCATCTCATCTTAGGGGTTAAAATAAATGTTTTAAAAGAAAACAATTGGAAACTTCTTCCTTTAAGGGAAACTTCCTATAAATTATTATTTTAATTTTTGGCAAGACAGAAGTTGGGTAGACTAGCCAACTTCCCAGCATCCCTTCTAACCACAGATGATCAATTTAAGAAAATCATCGTACCTTCAGCCCCTTTACCAGTGACTAAGTGAAAAACAGGTTGAACACAATTTGGAACAAAGAGATACACAAAGATGCTTCTGGGAAAGAAAAGTCCACCTATTGACATGAGTAAGTCTATATTGCCTCAATTATTGCTAGCAGTCATCTTTTGAATACTAAAGCAATGAGGCCAAGGTAATGGAAAGCAGAGAGGAGAAGAGAAAGAACTAGGTACTTGGGGTAAAAATTGAACCCTTAAATTAAAAAACCTTAAAGCCTCCTATTGTGTGAAATAAATTTCTTTCTTGTTTAAGCCTAGCCAGGTTTAGGTTTCTATTACTCAGTGCCAAAGTATCTTTATATAGATGGAGAAGTCATATTTACCACGGGTAGGTTAGGCATTCAGTTCACTTTGATTTCAAATATATTCTGAATATGAACTAACTTCATATTGTCAACAGGATGTGGCTAAGAAATGTAAGAAAAAGTAGTAGAGCCAACAATAATTACAACCAGAAGTCCAATCTGGATTTAGAAGAAAATAAATCACTAGGAATAGACAGACATGGGGCATCCTCTTTTAGACCTTATAATTTAGTAAAACAATATTATAAGAAGTGTAAACAGCAAACACAAAAGAGTTTGTGAGAGTGTGATATACTATAGGAATTAAAATAAGCCTGGTATGGAACTGGGCATAAAGGGTGAAGTTTTCAAGCTGTAGGAAGAGATGGAACACAGAAATATAAAATAGTAAAGGATAGGACTAAAGAAAGAAACATTATCACCAAAATTTCTGTAAGCCATAGTAGGACTTTATCCTAAGAGCAATGGGTAGTAAACAAAGGATTTTAAGCAGGAAAGTGAAGTCATGAGATTTAAGCTGTATAAAGATTATACTGGATGCATTTTAATAGATTTAGATATTAACACAAATGAGGATAAACTAGGAAGCAATGATGGAAATACAGGAAATGATGCTCAGGTGACCATCTATTTGTATTTATTGGGTTAAAAAAGGCAAAATTGCAAGGTCAAAAATATGCCCGTTTTAAAGTTCTAGGATTTTTGTGTTTTTTTCTTTTGAGGTGGGGTCTCCCAATGCTGCCCAGGATGGGCTCACAATCCTCCAGCCTCTGCTTTGCAAGTAGCAGGGATTATTGGTACATACTGCTATACTCAACACATTTTAAAGTTTTTGATAAATATGACAAACTACCCTCAATAAAGCTCATGTGTGAGACAAAGCAAGAAAGTTTAGAGACGAAATGGTTGAGTCATAAGAGGTTTAACATAACTGGGGCATTAATCCCTGGATAGGAATTAATTTGGTGATTTCTATAGGCAGATAAAGTATGGCAGGAGGAGGTAAGATGTTGGGGGCATGCCTTTGGGGTTTATATTTTGCCTGTGCTGAACAGAGCTCTCTACTACCTGATCATGACCTGAGCTGCTTTCCTCCATCATACCCTTCTGCCACAATGTTCTGCCTCACCTCAAGTCCCAAGGAATGGAATTAGCCATCTATGGAATTAGACCTATGAAACCGGGAGCCCCAAAATAAACTTTTTCTCTTTAAAATTTTTCTTGTGAAGGCTTTTGGTCGTAGCAATGAAAAAGCTAACGCAGAAATTAGTACTGTAAGGGTCCGGCGAAGCGTCGGAGAAAGAGACCACAAGAGACCAGCCTCATGCAATAAGCAGGGGGAAGTTTTATTGAACCAGCATGCTGGGGCTCCGTGCCCACTCAAGAAAGGAGAGCAGCCCAGAGCCCAGAGCAGAGGTTAAGCAGAGCATAAGTACACTTTCTGGAGAGGGCGGGGGGCTTTGCATACATCAGAACAAATCATCATGAGGCGCGGGAAAATTGAACAACAACTCTGAGTCATGATTAGTACATTCATTGGCGGGAACAGATTGGACAGGGGTGATTGGTCACTTCTAGGGGGGTGCACATTTAAACTGATTGGTTTTAGGTCCTGCGATGTCTACGTGCCAGCTTCACAGAACCCCAGGTTATTAGACAACCAGAGGAGTCAGTGAGAATATTTACTGGGCAGTTCGGGTATTGTCCTAACAGCTACAGAGATTACAGGTTCCGGGGGTAGTAGAGGAATTTAACAATACTTGGTCTTTTACTTTTTAACCCAAGCCTTGCAGTTTAGAAACTTCACAATGTCCGGTCTTTTACACTTTAACTCAGGCTCTGCGGCTTAGAATCAGCTTAAAAATTTTACCTTTACAGTACCAGGATTAGGATCACTGCTGTGACTAACCTGACTACATGGTTCAGAAGCTTTGGAGCTTTTTGAAATTTGTGGAAGGAATTTTGAGAAACAGCAATGCAAGCTGGAAAAGTTTTAGACTGTTGTAAGCACAGCTTAATGGGTAATTATGGTGGGAGCGCAGAAGACCAGAATGCTGGAAGGCCTGCGCACAGTAAACACCAAGCTCATAAGGTTTCAGAGGAAAAGGAGGATTCTATTGGAAATTGGACTAGAAGCCATTTGTGTTGTGTTTTGGCTAAGAACTTATCTGCATTTGTCCATGTCCTGAGACATTCTGTGAGGCTGAATTTAAAGGCTTCTTAATTTAGTGGAAGAAATTTCTAGGCAGCATAGCATTCAGGGGATGGCATGGATATTGCTGACAGCTTTTAGCCAAGTTTATTTTGATAATCAGGAGCAGAAAGCAAAGCAGAAGGATTTAAAGAACTTGCAATTTGGCCAGAAAACTGATTAAAAGTGGGGTAAAGCAATGTGTGTGTTGTTAAAGACATAGTTGTTGTTAAGACACATACAAAAGTATTGTTAATTTTTAAGACTCAGACAAATTATAGTCACTAAAGAAATGCTAAAGACTGCCCTGAGATGATAGTAAAGATGGCTTGAGGACATCTCAGGAATTGGCAAGACCAAACCCATCTTAGGCTCAAGGGTGTAAAGTAAAAATCCTATGAGCAAAGACCAGAGACCACTGGGGCACCCTACTTGCACATGAGGGAATAGTACATTTTTTCAACATGCTCAGCCACCCAGGCACTCAAAGGCTGCTGCAGTCATGGTCCCTGGAGGCTTGGCTACTGCTCAAGATGGCAGCAGACCTTGGTATTTACCACATGGTGCTGGTTCTGTAGGGACTGCAGGATGCAAGAATTTGGGAGTCATGGAGGCTTCCACAAAGATTTCAAAGCAAGGCCTAGAAGGCCAGGCAGTGTTGCAGGGTCAGATCCCTGCAGTCTGTGCCTATAGAGCAATGTGTAGAAATGTGAAGAGAAAACTGAAGCTGCAGTGGAGAACCCCAAGATTCAAAAATGCCAGTACCATGTGATGCCTGTCCAGGAAAACTGCAGGAATTGATCAGAGACAAGCCAAAAGAGACCATATGGGCTACAACCAGCAAAGCCATTGGGGTGGAACTATGCAAGCCCTTTGGTGAGAATGCCATGTGCCCCAGATGCTGGACATGGAGCTCTAAAACTTGTTTGACCAACTGAATTTCAGTCTTGCTTTGGTACCATCCCTTCTTTTCTATGCTCCTATTTTTCTGAATGGAAAAGAGTACTCTGTACTCTTTATATATTGAATATGTTTAACTTGCTTTTGATTTTTACAAGGGTTCATGGTGAGAGTTTGTCTTGAGTCTCAGTGGTGACTTGGACTTGAACCCTTGGACAATGCTAAAATTGCTAAGGAAACTCTTGAAAATGGATTTTGCATTGTGAGATGGGCATGAGCTTTTGTGGGCCCGGGCGAAATATTATGGTTTAGATATTAGGTGTCCGCTAAAAGCTCTTAAGTAAGACAATGCAAGAAAGTTTAGAGATGAAATAACTGGGGTTTAAGAAGTTTAATGTAATCAGTGCTTTAATCCATGGTGGTAACTGTAGGCAGGTAGGGTGTGGTTGGAGGAGGTGGGTTCTTGGGGGGTGTGCCTTTGGGATTTATATTTCATCCTTATTTAGCAGAGCTCTCTGGCTTCCAGCTGGTAAAGTCCTGAGCTGCCTTTCCTCCACCACACCTTTCCAACATGATGTTCTGCCTCCACTCAGGCCCCAAGGAATGGAGTTGGCCACTATGGAATAAGACCTGTAAACTCATGAGCTCCAAAATAAACTTTTCCTCCTCTACAATTTTTCTTGCCAGGTCCTTTGTTCACAGCATGAAAATCCCCAACTAAAAGCGAAATATTGTAGCAATTTACTCTCTTACTAACAGTGAAAGAATTCTACTTCTCTGCATTACTCCATTTGTAAAATCTTTTAAAACAGAACTGTTAACAATAGAGTCATAGCTTCTTCAAATTTTACATAGAACAGTCTCATGGGTAATAATGGTTAAGTGGCAGAGGCCAAGGGAATTATCTTAAAGATCCTCATAGAAGGTAGTTTTTACTTAGGCAAATATTTGGGAAGGTGGTGAGAATCTCTCAACATAATGCATGCACTAATAAAATACTAGTAAATGAGCTAGGTACAGTTTTACATGCCTATAGTCCCAGGCATGTAGCTGAGTGAAGCAGGAGAACTGCAAGTTTGAGCCCAACCTGGGTGACATAAAAAGACCTAAACTAAAAAAAAAAAAAAAAAAAAAGTAAATGAATAAATGGAACAAATAGATAATCATCTGCACGAACTCATTTAAAACTTTACCATATGATCATATATTACATAATGTAGTAAAAACTTAAAAATAAATTAGTACTTATTTTCATTTTAGCAATGATAAATTAATGGCCATTAATTTATAAATTTAAAAAAAAAGCCTTTCTTGTAGGTTTGTTTAGAAGGAAAGTGAAGCAACAGGGAGGACACTATCTCATTTATCTCTTCACCACTAACCTTGCACAATATCCCATACAGAATAAGCCCAGAGTGTATAAATAGTTCTTCAAATGTAGTGAACTAATTTTTTATATTTATTTTTTAGTTGTAGTTGGACACAATACCTTTATTTCACTTATTTATTTTTATATGGTACTGAGGATCGAACCCAGGGTCCTGCACGCGCGAGGTGAGCGCTCTACCACTGAGCCACAACCCCAGCCCTAGTGAACTAATTTTCTTAAAATACTTTTTTAATTATACATGAAAACAATATCTTTATTTTGTTTATTTTTATGTAGTGCTGAGGATGGAACCCAGTGCCTCACATGTGAGAGGCAAGTGCTCTGCCACTGAGCCACAACCCCAGCCCAATGAACTAATTTTAATCCCTAACTTTACTTCTAAATTGTTATATAATCTTAGATATTTCATCTGTGTTTCCATGTAAAGACAGGGAAGCTGGGCGCAAAGGTACATACCTGTAATCCCAGTGCTCCCAGAGGCTGAGGCAGAAGGACTGACATTCAAAGTTAGCCTCAGCAAAGGCAAGGTGCTAAGCAACTCAGTGAGACCTTGTCTCTAAATAATAAAAAAAAAAGGGTTGGGGATGTGGCTCAGTGGTCTAGTGCCCCTGAGTTCAATCCCCAGTACCCCTTCCCCCAAAAAAAAGATTGAGAAAAAATACCTTCTAGAGGGTTGTGTTATTTGAGGAATGAATGAGAAAACAAGTACACATTAGATATTCTGAAGTGTAAAGTATGGCCCCCAAATTTGGTATACATGAGAATTACCTGGGAAGTTTTCATTATTTTTCTGAGAGAGAGGGGGGGGGAGGGAGGGAGGGAGGGAGAAAGGGAGGGAGGGTGGGTATTTTTTTAATATTTATTTTTTAGTTTTCGGTGGACACAACATCTTTATTTTATTTTTATGTGGTACTAAGGATCGAACCCAGCGCCCCGCACATGCCAGGCAAGCTAGCTACTGCTTGAGCCACATCCCCAGCCCCAGGGGAAGTTTTCATTTTGAAAATGCATATTTTGGGCTGGGATTGTGGTGGACCGGGTTCGATTCTCAGCACCACATTAAAAAAAAAGGCATTGTGTTGTGTCCATCTACAAAAAAAAAAAAAAAAAAAAAAAAGATTCTCTTTCTTCTCTAAAACAAAAAGAAAGAAAAGAAAAGAAAGAAATAAAAAGAGAAAGAAAATGCATATTCCTTAGTTCTGGCTGCTAAATCAGAATGTGTGTGTGTGTGTGTGTGTGTGTGTGTGTGTGTACGGGCCCAGTGTGGCTTGAACTTGTGATCCTCCTGCCTTAGCCTCCCAAGTAGCTAGGGTTACAGGTATGTGCCACAGTGACCAGTGCTAGGAATGTTTTTAACAAACTCATCAAATAATCTCTCATAGCTGGACACTGGATTAACATCTGGAACCCTCTAATCTAAAGCACTTTGGGATACAAGATTATTTTTTCCCCTAAACCCCTGTGGGGCTGGGAAGGGAACCCAGAGACTTCTGCAAGCCAAGTGGTCTCTATTATTGAGCTCTAACTCCACCTAGGACACAAATTAGAAAACTGCCTGGGGCCAATCAGAAGAAACAATTCAATAAAGCAAGTAATTTTTATAAACAAGAGATTTGGTTCTAAGACTCAATCTGTTTTTCTTTTAGGATTCATAGAAAGCTAAATTTTCATTTTGATTTTTAAGATGTGGCATCTAATTATTTTCTATTATAATAAAACCAATGAACTGTATGCTTTAAAAGGATAAAGTTCATGGTATGTAGATTATCTAGATTAAAAAAAAACTGATAGAATATACAGTTTGCTTTTGCCTAGAAAAAAAGTTTTTAAAAAGTTCATAAGATTCTGATTCAACAGCCTTCCTCTTCTTTCAATTATTAGTATTTTTGTGTTCCCATGTTGTGAGAAGAAAAAGGTTAAGTTAGAATACTTCTAGCCCATGTACCTGTCTAGCCCATGTACCTGGGACCTATTTGTAACTCATGTACAGAAAAGTCAAAAGACTTTGATAAGGGTAGTTATTAAATTAAGTCTGAGGGCTGGAGTTGTGGCTCAGTAGAGCACTTGCCTAACATGTGTGAGGCCCTGGGTTTGATCCTCAGCACCATGTAAAAATAAATAAATAAAATAAAGGTATTGTGTCCAACTACAACTAAAAAAATAAATAAATAAACATATATAAAAAAAAAACTAAGTCCGAGTCCTCAAAAGAAAAAAAAAAAGCTATCACCAATTCTGTGCTAACATCTATAGGTCATTTCAGGATAGCAGTATAGTAAAATCAAAAGATAACTGCATTTAACTGCATTGTCATAAAATTCTAACTGAAGGGTAGAACTGTCTACCTATTTTAATTCCACCAAGCTCTATGAACTCCACCTAACCTTCCCCTTCCCTCACACCTCCATAAATGCAAAAGAAGTAAAGCATGGTAATCACCTGGTAATAATACCTTTAGAGCAGTGGTTTTCAACCAAGGGTGATTTTGTTTCCTCAGAGACATTTTTGGCAGTTACAGCTAGGTGGGTCCTATTAACATTTAGTAATCATTGTTACTATTAAATGCCCTACAATGCACCAGGTAGTGCCCACAACAAAACATTATCCAGTCCAAAATGTCAAATTGCAATAAGGTCAAAAAAACCCTGCTCAATAGCAGTGGTTTTCAAAATGTGGTTCCCACATCACTAAGGACACATCACCAGGGAACTTGTAAGAAATGCAAAATTGCAGGCCCTAGACCCATAGAATTAGCAACTCTGACCCTGTGCACAAGAGTGAAAACACTCCAGGTAATGTTGTTTTAATGCTAATGCATAAGAACCATTTCTGGAGTTGGTAACATTAATAATAAATATGAATGCCACTGAAACAAATGCAGTATGAATTAAAACCAGGATTCAAACTTAGGTAGGCTAAAATTAGAAGCTATATTCTGAACTACTATGCTTTACTGACCCTCTCTTTTAGAAATTTCTTTATTTCATTAAAAGATCAAATTTATAGGTAGAATGGAATTAGGCAGAGGAGAAACAATGGAATGGAGGAGATATCACCATAATAATTTTACTCTTCCTAATTCTATACACTACTATGCATTTTATAGGCTTCTAAATAAATAACATGAAATTAATAAGAATATGTGCAGGTTTCTGGATTTCCCAGAAGTGAGGCAAGCCTATATGACAATTCTCTTTCATTTAGCTTCTTGCCATCAACAATGTTTTTCTTAGCACTTTTTAAAGCCTGGGAAAGAGGATGGGGATGTAGGTCAATAGTAGAGAGTGTGCTTACAATTTGGAAGGCACTGGGTTCCACCCTCAGCATTGCAAAACAATACATAAAACCTAGGAAAATGCAATTCATGTACTTCAAAAATTAGGCTTAATAGGTGTAATAGACAGGACCGATTTTTTTTTTCCCTAACAGGTAGGAATATATTTTGAATCAGAGGGTGGGGAGACAAGGTAGTATAGAAATTTCTAAGAACACCCTGCTGAGCTTGCTTGCTGCATAAAGTGATTTGGAATTTAAGCTTAAAATGTTTTCCACTAGAAGGATGATACTTTGTCTTTTCATAAGCATTCCGCTTTCAACAAAAATTTGAAACATGTAGTTCTTGATGCACAAGGTTGTCAGCCCAAAGACTGAATCACCAGACTGACTGTCAGTTCTTGGGGCTTCTCTATCACCAACAGCTATCTGTATTTTGCTAGTGTTGCAGCCACCTTCCAGCCTATGGTGTGCTAATAAAACCACACAACCAAGTTGACTAAAAGTTTAATTATTCTAAATGATAGTGCTTTTTTTGAGTGTATTATATAAATTTTCCTTTATATTTGGTTTTGGAGTTGTGTTCAGCATTTGTCTGACCTTCAGGTAGAAGTGTTATTAAACTAAACAAACATGTTCAGCTGCCTAAACATTGTTCACATAAATATTTATTCTTCTTACAATGACAGCCAAAAGAGAGCAAACCCAGAATTAAAACTCTACTTTGAAACATTTTAATAAAAAATGTTTTAAAATGTTTGTGAATTTGAGAATAGCACCTAGTGGACTCTACCCTCCAGTTTTGTCAGTGATAATCTCTAATCTTATCTTCTCTAGATCTTTTCTTTGAAGAGGCTTCCAGTGACATTTCAGGAAGTCCATAATACTAAATTCCTTGACATCTCCTGCAGCTGATAAGGTGGATTACCCCTATTTCTGACACTGTATCCAATTCTAAACAGATTGTTTTGTTTGTTTTGGTACCAAGGATTAAACCCAGAGGTGCTTTACCACTGAGTCCAATTGTTAGCCTGTTTTTTTTGTTTTGTTTTGTTTTTTGTTTTTTTATTTTTTGAGACAGGGTCTCACTAAGTTGCTTAGGGCCTTGCTAAATTGCTGAGGCTAACTTTGAACTTGGGATGCTCCTGTCTCACCTCCCAAGCTGCTGGGATAATAGGAATGCTCCACAGCACCTGACAATTCTCTTAAACTGTAAGGTTCTGTTAGAAGTCCTTCAAATTTGTTCTAACTTTTCCTCTTTTTATAAGCATTCTCCCTCAATTGCGCTGTTGTTGTTATTATTATTATTTTGCAGATGCTCTTCAAATATATCTCTATACTCATGACTTTCATTTCTAGACTTTAAACTAGATTTTAAACAATGTAGCACCACTTCGGATGCAATGCAATCTGTCTTCCTGCTTCTTTTTCTAGCATTATGGGAGGCTATACTGAGTAGTGACTTGTACAGATCCAACAACTGAAACTCTTAAGATCCTCACCCTTCTGTTTACAAACTTTGCAAATCTTTTTCTTCCACAGAATCAAAGAATCTACTAATTCTTCTCTTTATCTATCTCTCCCCTGACTAGTCAAATCTTGCCCACATCATGCAACTTACCAAAATCCTCTTTTCTAAAACACAACAGTGAAGTCTATCTCCTTGCCTGAAGTTGGAACCATTAGTTGCACGTAAATTCTAAATATTATTGCAAACAATCTGAAATCCCAAGAATGGTTTAATAAAAAACTAACAGAATACATCATATTCTACCACTGTATATATTCTGGACTCTAGAGGACATAACTTGATTCATAATGTAGTCAAATTATAAAAATGTTAGACACTACTTTCATTCACTTGTTACAACTAACTCAAGGTGATGCTTCTCAAACCGTTCTAGCAAAATGCCATTGAACAGGAAAGAGTAATGTATATATTCCAGAATTCTTAATTTGTAACCCAAGGCAGCACAACAGAATTCCTTTAATGTGTGTTTTTACCTTTAAAATTAACACAAAGGGCTGAAGGCTGCGGCTGAGTGTAGAGCCCATGCTCAGCATGCAGGAGGCCCTGGGTTCAATCTCCAACACTCAAACCATATATAAATAAATGAAATTATTACAAATACTCTCCTCCATAAATACATTTGTTTTCTTCTAGAAAGGACATTTGATTTCTTTAGCAACAAGTCAAACAAATGCTCCAGAAAGGGGCACTTGGTCTAACCTAGGATTCTGTATACCCCTGTAACCCCCACACCAGAATATGAAACATAGAAGCTTAGGTCCAGCTCTTGAAGGAAGCTACTGAAGGCACTACTGTTGAAATTAGAATCCAACACTTTTACTTTAATAATTTCAGATTAGAATCCTACAACGTTGTCCCAAAATGTCTTTGAGTTCCACTGATGATTCCCCAAATACCTTCCAGTTTTACTTAAATTTTTATCTTTTATACATTTTATAAGTACCTGCACATCGCTTACTTTCTAATAGCTTAAATGCATCGGGCATCTTGAGTACTCTGCCCCGGGTGCCTCTTCCTATTTTTCCTACACTCCCTTAGAAATACTTCTTTTCTTTTCCAGTGGGCAGGGCTCATTCCTCAAGGGGCTATATTCTATCCTTCGTGAACGTTACAACAAAGGCGAGAAGCAAGCGTCATAACCAGGGGTCCCGAGAGCCCCAATTGCCAGGGCATCGCTTTGGTGTCCCAAGAAGCTCCAGAGTAGAACGCCAGCGCCGCCTCAGCTGCAAATAACAATCCTAATTACAGTGTCGCCAGCACCCTGTCATTAGCTTCCACCGGGCCGGTTTCCACTCGAAGAACAGCCAACACCTCATCAGGGCAAGTTTCTCTCGAACCCTAGGCCGCGCCTGTCACGATCTGGGTCGCGCCCCGCTGACCCCGGCCGGGCCGCGGGTGCAGTCACAGCCCGCACCGGCGTCCTCAGCTCCGCCCGCCCCAGGCCCCGGATGTGACGGCACCGCCGCCCTCGGCGTTCGACCCCCGGGACTAGCGTGAGGGTACCCCGGAAAGGCGCCCGAGGAGGGGGGTCTTCCATTGGCTCGCCGTCACCACATACCCAAGTGAGAAGGCTCTCGCACAGCTCCACCCGCTCCAACGACTCCACGTTGAACATCTTCCTCTGCTGGGGCTTGGCAGCGCCTCCCCACCTAGCCAGAAACCGCCGCCGCTCGGCCTGGGGTTGGTCCGGAGGGTCCGGGCAGCTGACCGGGCCTCTGGCCCACCTCCTTTGCGCTCCCTGGCCGCCTAACACTCGCCGGCACTGGCAGTGGGTCCGGCACCGTCACCCCCGTGCCCCTCCTTCTCCTTTCACTCGGGACTGCGCGCCGCCGCGAGCCCACGGCCACGCCCGCCAACCCGCGTCCCCGCCCCCGACCGCCTCCACCACCTCCAGCGAGCTCCGCTGCCGGCGAGCGCCGCGGCGGCGAGCCACTGCGCACAATCGAATTGCACTCCGCCCGCGCGCCCCGACGCTGGCCGCAGCGTGCCCGACGCGCACGCGCCCGGCCTGCGGCGCGGGTCTTCCTCGCCTGCCAGCCCGCTGGCGCCGTCACGGAAGCTTAGCAGTGCGCGTGCGCCTGCGCCCGCATTTCAGATTGTAAAGGGGACAGCTTGTGGTTGCCCTGGAGGGGTGGCGGGGGCATTCCCCGGAAATAATCTTTAATCTCTGCCACCAGGAATTGGCGAGGTAGTCCCCTGCGGTGGAGAGGTACGCGCCCCCACTTCCGGACACGAGTGCGTCTTCGGCCACGCCCCCGAACCCAGGCCCTTGGATGCGCGGGGTCGTCTCTGGGCTGCGCGCGGGAATCGCTGCCCGCGGGCCAGGGAAGCCGCTCGGCAACGGTGGGACAGCTAGGTGGAGGGCTTCTGGGTGGCTTTAAGTGGGTTTGGCCCTCCCTGAGGGGAGCCATTCGTTCTCTATTGGGTCTCTTAGAGCCTCGACTCCCCGAAAACTTTACTTGAAGTCGGAGAGGGTGGACACTAGTTCACCTATCCTTAAGGACTGCAACAGTGCTTAGGCCCTGTTTCTTCTGGTGTTCAGAGTAGTCCCTTATAATGAAGAGTAAATCATTGTCGCATTCTCGCCCTTACAGACGCACCATCCTCCATAGGTATACGGATACATTTTAAAGCAATTTAGTTATATGCAGAAACTTGCGTGACATACATGTTTAAGGGCTAATGAATGAAACACTCAGCATTGCCGGCTCTTCAGGAGTTTCTTCGCCCATACCTATGTGTTCTTCTGAGCGTAATTCCATCCCAATAATTTTACCACCTATGTATGCATGCAGTTTGGTTTTTCTTTGTCTGATTTTTGAACTTATATGAATGGAATCATATCCCCTTATTTTGTGACTTTGAATTAATATTAAATTTGTCATTATATAAGGTAATTTTCATCATTGGTATTGGGTAAATTTAGCAGTGTATCCAATCTGGTCTTGGACATTTTGTTGAGGTTTGAAACTGCTCAGAACAATTGCTATAAAAATATGTGGACTCCATGCAAAGGTGCTGGAGTTTCTAAGACACAAACCTTGAGGTACTGAAAGAATTGTAAATTCACAGAGTGTGCATAGATACTATATAATACAGAACTTTTATTTATAATGGTGCAAAATTAACTTCCCAAGACACATTTTCATTTTGTTTCCTGGAGTTCACGCCCCGCCCCCTTCCCATTAATAAGCCCTAGCCTAGCATGTGTAGGCTGTGGGTTCAGTCCCCAGTATTGCAGGTGGCTAGGAGGGGGTGGCGGGGGTAAGGGGGAGGAGTATATATTCTCAGCACTGAGAACTGTCAAGATATTATTGAGTTTTTAATGATGGCTCGCAGATTACTAGCTAACTGCTCACACATGACGATTTATCATTATTTTGTGAATGCAAGAAAATACTACTTGTCCCTTGACGTCATTTTTTGGGGAGGAGGGAGTACCAGAGATTGAAATCAGGTGTGCTTAACTACTGAGCCACATCTCCCAGCCGCTTCTTTCTTTTTATTTTGGACACGGGGTCTTGTTAAGTTCCTTAGGGCCTCACTCAGTTGCTGAGGCTGGCTTTGAACCTCAGCCCTTCCAGCCTCTGGAATAACAGTCATAACGCCCATCTCCACCTGAAGGCTTCTCAGTGGTCTTTCTTGCAAACATTCTTACTTACACCAAGGGGAGAAAGCTTTTAGAAATTAAAGTGTGAATCTCTTTTGCTTTTGGTTCCTGTGTTGTTACCTCAGAATCTTTGTCAAACCAGACTTCCTTCATTCCATACTAAGTTGTTTCTGTAGATTACTAGTCACTGTAAGTGACTATGCCCTTTTAGACAAGTAAATAAACTCAGTAAGAATATGTTGTGCTGACTTTATGCACCTTGTCTTTGGATGTGACCATTGGTCCTGTCCCTGCTGGAGGGATTATGATATTGTAGTAAGCACCTTTATTCCAAGTGTTCAGGTTTTCAAGGCTTTGACACAATTGATCTAAAGCCTCCTTTTCCAAGCTTGACTGCTTACCCACATTGCTTTTCTACATGATATTGCAGTGTTTTGAGATTTTATTTCATAGTTCCACTTAGCCTTTATGAAATTTTATTAAAAGCTTATTGAATGAGTAATTGAAGAAGCCATAAGGCCATCACATTTCTATATGAACATGAAACCCTGAGTTTCTCCTTTGTTCCAAGAAGTTCTAGAATTTCCTATTTTCTCCTTATTATTGTGGTTTGTTTGGTTGGTTTTTGGTTTTGGTTTTTATTTTTCTCTCTTCCCTGAAGCTCAGGGAAAAGGCTCAGGAAAGGTGAATTGAACTTGTCTTAGCTGTCTCCCTATTCTGGCTAAATGGAAGCTAGTTGTCTTCTGTAGATGTTTATCAGATTTCAGTGAACATGGTAGTGGCCTGTATGGTGGTGTTCCCAAATTCATCCAGTCTTCCCCAGAGAACAGATACTTAGAACTTTAATTAAAGAGATGTTGAGATGCTTAATAGTATTGAGTTTTTAATAATGGCTTGCAGAAGATTACTAGCTAACTGCTTACATATGATGATTTATCATTATTTTGCCCCTTGGAGTCTTTTTTTTTTTTTTTTTTTTTGGTACCAGAGATTTAACTCAGTTGTGCTTAACCACTGAGTCACATCTCCCAGCCCCTTCTTATTTTTTTCTGGAGACAAGGTCTTGCTAAGTTACTTAGGACCTCTATTGCAATATTACAAGACACAACTTTTATCATCATTCTGCTGATTCCTTGGCAGTTACTAAAGGTAATCAAAATGTTATGTCTTTCATTTTCTAAGAACCTGTAAATTGTGCTCAGCAATACGTTAAGTGCTTTATCTTTATATTCTCATAGTAAATTTCACAAGGTTACACTTTTTAATTTTTGTCCAAAATAGCAGTTTGATGTGATTCAACCTAATTTTATGCATTTTATATATGAGAACGCTGCGACTCAGGCTTTACGTAAGTACATAGTTGTCTGGTTCCAAAGCTTATGCTTTCTTTGCTATATTAAGCTACTATTCAGTAAGATTTCGATAGCTAAGCAATAGTAAAGCCAGTTCCTCTTCAGACTTCTATCAGTTATACCTTCCAAGACCTATGGTATTTTGTTTTTGTAAATACTCAGAAACAGAATACTAATAACTTTATTTTCGTATTGCACAGGATCCTATGAAGTAAATTAAAGGTCATGTTCCATACATTTAATAATCTTGTTTCTGGGTTTCAAGTAATCAACATTTAATCGCCCCTATACCATGTAAGATTCTGCACTGCTCAAGGTTCTTTAATGAAAGGAGTTCATACACAAAGATCTTAGCAATTGACATGCCCTGTAGTCCATTTGGGTACCTCCATTTGCCCTTCAGGGATGTCTTAGAAAACATCATCAGGAAATAAAATAACTAACTAGGTGATAAGAATGGGTGTAGAGCCGAGTGTGGTGATGCACGCCTGTAATCCCCGTGGTTTAGAAGGCTAAGGCAGGAAGATTGTAAATTCAAAGCCAGCCTTAGCAATTTAGCAAGCACTAAGCAACTCTGTGAGACCCTGTCTCTAAATAAAATACAAAATAGGGCTGGGGAATGTGTCTGCGGTAAAGTGCCCCAGAGTTCAATCTCTGGTATCAAGAAGGAACTTTGAGGCCTAATTTGCATCTCAATGGAAGAGGCAGATACTGGCTTTGTTTTTACTCTTAAAGTAATACATACTTAAGAAGGATTTAAAATATAGAACCATATCCTGGGGAAGATGATGGTTTGGCCCTTCCCTTTCAGCACCCCCAATGAATAACCACTTTAAACTTGGGTTTTTATCTTGCCCAACTTTTTGCTTTGCTTTTTTTTTTTTTTTTTTGGTCCTAAGGATAGAACTCAAGACCTCATTTATAACATCTTGAAGTACCATTGAGCTACAGCCCTAGCCTGCAACTTTTTCCTATTCTGAAAACTGAAAAATGTTTTGGTGAAAGAAAAATCCAGGCTAATAATATCCAAGCAGCAAAATGGGCTTCAATTAAGAAACTGCGCTGTCAGATAGAATTGCCTTACAATATTGTTCTAAACCAGCATTGACTATGAAAAACAGAAGCTGGAGAACTGTAATCCAGATTGATTTTGGAATTCATCTTTAAGACTGAGTTATTATGTCAACTTGAGTAGGAAATTGTGATCTTTTTGTATTGTTTATCTACTATTCTCTTAAATCAGACCATCCTCTTTCCAAACTGAGGTTGTAGGATAGTAACTTATTTTATCTGATTTTAGGGCTCTTGATTCCTTTTTAACTCTAATCAAGCTATGACAAAGTATTATATGGTCCCTACCATTAGTAGATCTCCATGTGACAGAGTACACTTTTTTTTTGTTCTCTCAACAATGTTGGAGTCTGCTGTAAAATGATGCAGATAATGTTATATGTTATAATATAAATACCTAAAGTATCCTGGATCTCTGAGCTGTTGAAGTATGTAGGAAGTAATATCTTAAGGGTTTAATTGCATAGAAGTCAAATTATGGACAGGATATATACATGTACAGTAGAATTTAATCACATTATCACTGATTACACATGGAAAGACAGGGAAACAAATATAAGGCATCTTTTTCTTTTTTCTTTTTTGTGCATCCCAGGGATTGAATTTAGGGCTTTGCACATGGTAGGTAAGCTTTTTTTTAAGTAGTAGGCTGCCTAAATGTATAACATAGGAGAAAATATGAGTAATATAATTATAGTATATTTGTTGGTGCACTTAACTTGCAAAGCACTTTTGCCTCTGTTTAATTTGGTTTAATTCTCACAACTCTGAAGTAATTAGGTTCAGTAATTAGAGGCCAGGAATCTTAACAGAGATAGCATTTTGATTATCTTTGAACAAATACAAGTAGGTCTTGCTGCCTGTAGGACTTTTGACACTGACATTGCATTTCTAACTTAAAAAGAGGAAACCTATTTAAAAAAATTGAAGTTACGTAGCTGGCCTATCTTTGTATTATTGGAGGTTCCTCCCTACCCCTATTTTCAGCTAGCAGTTAATTTGATTGTTATTTTGAATGAAAATACTGAAATTAGAGCTCTTTGTCTGACTTTCTTGGTATGTACCTTCATGAAGGGGATTTGAAATCTGTCATTAGAGAGTTCCTGGTCATCAGGCTATTGTTAAGTGTAAGCTTACTAAACTGGCCTTTGATCTTTCTTTTTCTGCTTAGTTTTCTTCCATGAGAGGTATTTTTCTTATTAGTTATTCAGTTCAGATTCATTTCAAAGATATTAGACTTTGACTCACGAAGCTAGCCAATCCTTAAAAAACAAATGCCAAATGTCTTCTTTGATTTGAGAGCAACTAAGAACTGAACAGAGGGAAAGAGCATGAGGAAAAGATTAACATTAAACTGAGACGAATGATGGGAGGGAAAGGGAGAGAGAAGGGAAATTGCAAGGAAACGGAAGGAAACCCTCATCGTTATACGAAATCACATATATGAGGTTGTGAGGGGAAAGGGGGGGGAGGGAGAGAACGGAACAACAACAGATGAGGTAGAGAGGGAAGATGGGAGGGGAGAGGAGGGGGGATAGTAGGGGATAGGAAAGACAGCAGAATACAACAGTCACTAATATGGCATTATGTAAACATTGTGAATGTGTAACTGATGTGATTCTGCAATTTGTATTTGGGGTAAAAATGGAAATGCATAACTCACTTGAATCAAATATATGAAAGATGAAAAAATAAAAATAAAAAAAAATTAAAAAAAGATATTAGACTTTCACTCAAAAATTTCCTTGTAACAGAGACTTACCTGATTTATGATGATATTGGATTAAAAACTCTTCCAATGTAATTAATTCTATAAATGCAGAAATTTATTTCAGTTCTATTACATATATTTAATTTAATATTTTCTTTATTTCCCTTTAAGTTTGAACTTTATAGTTTTGTCTTCTGAAGAAAGAAGTACCTGTGATATTTAATAGACTCTTAATTGTTTGGGCTCTCTCCTCTCTTACCTATAGAATTGGGTACTACTATTTTTCTCTGGTTTAGAGTATGGGGAAGAGAGTTTTGTTTTCTTCCTCTTCTCTTCACAAGGAAATGCAGCCTCACAGTAATTTCATATTTTCAGAAAGAATTCTGAACAGTAAGCTGAGTTTAGTTTTAGGTAGGATTAATAGATTTTCAAGCATCCGAATTTTCATTAATTTAAGTAATCTTAGTATAAATATAAATGTCCTATCACCTAACCGTCTTTTGCTTTTCCAATTACACTGTAAGTATAGTAAGTGACTTATTTATGTAGATATTTATTAGGTTGTCCTGTGTACAGAGCACAACATAGGAATACAGGAATATTTGTAAAAGGCTATAATATATTTCCTTTTGCATTCATACTGGTAAATTCCATAAGACATACATATTTAGTGCTATGAAGGAGAAGAGTAATCTGATGAACTTGGAGAATTTCTTTGGTATTCAGGAGTTAGAAAATAGTAGTTGGTCAAAAAAAATTTTTTTTTTTTGATGCAGGATCTCACTGAGTTTCTTGGCCTCCTCATTACTGAGGCTGGCTTTGAACTCCCCATCCTCCTCTTTCAGCCTCCCAGCTGCTGTGAATACAGGCATGCACCAGGGTGCCCTGCAGCAGGAAGCTATTGTTAAAATGTTTATCTAAGGGCTGAATGAACTGGCACACACTAGAATCCCAGGGACTCTGGAAGCTGAAACAGAAGGATCATAAGCTCGAAGCCAGATTCAGCAACTTAGTGAGGTCTTAAGTAACTTAAGGAGAACCTATCTCAAAAAATAAAAAAGGGCCAGGGTTGGAGCTCAGGGATTGAACCCTGGGTTCAATCTCCCTACCAAAAAAAAAAAGTCTAAAAAATGGATGATAAATTATAGTAGTTGTTTTAAAGGAAATAGCATTTTGTACTCCCCAAAATAATGTTTCTGACAAATTTTAAAGAATTCATTAGTAGGGGAATCTTCACAAGAGTTGTGGTTAATGTACCTTACATTAAGGGAATGCCACAAATGCTAATTATGTTAGAAGTCAGCTATACTTACATTACTTTTACTGATATATTTCATTTGCACTGTGTCATTTGTACTTTTGTCTTGTTTCTTCATATTTTAGACCTGGAATGGCCAGATATCAAGGTGAAGTTCAAAGTTTGAAACTGGATGATGATTCAGTTATAGAAGGAGTAAGTGACCAAGTACTTGTGGCAGTTGTGGTCAGTTTCACTTTGATTGCTACCCTGGTATATGCACTTTTCAGGTGAGACTAAAAGACAAATGAATTGAAATATTATATATTTCTAAAGATCATTGACTCTTTGACTCCTTGTAATATATAATGTTTAATATGAAATGCAAGTAACTGATCTCAATGATTGTATATATTTGCTAAAGTATTGTATTTTCCACTGGGTTCTGAATGCTAACATATTTTTCCTAACTTACCCAGCCATCATCCATTCTATGGGAATATCATAGTGTGAAAAAATTAATTTTCATATTTGAATCTACCAACTAGTAGGTAATATAGATAATAAGAGAAATATTTTCAGATTTTAAATGAAAAAAACTAAGCAAAAAAAAAAAAAAAAAGACTTAGACAGTATAGAGGAAATTAAGATTAGAATCAATTAATCAAACTTAATTAATGAACTGTTCTAGAATCAGGAATAATATTTAAAGGTCTCAGATGTCTATATAATAATATGTAGACACTAGATTTTTGTAGATTTTTAATCCCCCAATTACAAATATGTTTTCTGTAAAACATTTGTAGAAAGGATTATTCAACATTTTGTGGACACTTGGGGGGGAAATGGTGATTTATTCTTTTACCTCTATATTGATAATCTCTTATTAGAATAATATAACCTTGATTTCAGTAGGATATTTTATGGAGTGATACTCCATAGTGTTACTTGGTGATAAAGTTGTGGATATAATCAGGAAATGATGTCTTGGTGATAGCAGATATAATTGAATTCATAACTGATTTGTTAATTGTTTTTAAGAATACTGACTAATGTTTAATATAAACCAAATAGGAAGATGCTGTATATTACTGAAAGACTATCCTTGGGCCTGTTATATTCATTTTTTAATAGCAACTAGGGTAAAGAATACATAAGAAACAGGCTTATTAAATTATCAGCTAGGAGGCTAGTAAAACAGTGAAGATTTAGAAATGGTCAACTCATAAGTCAACTAACCTTTTTTAGGCATGCCATTACTGACAATGCATGGCACACAAATGTGGAAGTAGGGAGCAGACCTTGGATCAGCAAGCTTTTCTTGATTCAGTGGCAGAGTCAATGGTCAAATACCTGATGTGGCTCATTTTTAGGGGGTAAAATGGCTACTGGCTACTGGGCTTTATATACAGCCTTCGCAGAGCCAGGCCATGGGAGGAGTTAGTTATTTTTTGCAGGCCCTTTTTGGGGGCAGGGCAGGGCCAGGTCATGGGAGGAGTTTTGGTATCAGGATCATTGAGGGTGGGGCAGGAGGACTGGTAGGGAACCATAACCTTCAATTACCACTCAGTGGGGAAAAAATTCAACAAATGGTGCTGAAACAGTTGGGTAGCCACATGCAAAAAAATGAAACTGAACCCATACCACCACAAATTAACTCAAAATAGGTCAAAGATTTAAATGTAAGAACTAAAACTATAATATTTGTGATGAGTTTGCCCTGAATGGGTTCATATATTAGAAGTTTGGTCTTCAGAGTGGTAGTGTTAGAAAGTGATGTGGAAAAGCTGGGGTCTAGTGAAAGATTTTAGGTCATCAAGGGCACTGCCCTTGGAATAAATTAATGCATTTCTAGTTGGATCCCCAGTTAGTTCCCATAAGAAGAGTTGAGTTGTTAAAGAGCAAGACCTGCCCCTTCCTGGTCCTTGGCTTCCTTCTCACCATTTGATCTGGCATGCACTCCTGTCATGAGGCCATTTACTATGATGCAGTATGATTAGGGGTTTCCTCACCACTTTCTTCCACCAAAATTGTGAGCTAGATAGACCTCTTTTCTTTAGTATCTAGCCTCAGGTATTTTGTTACAACAGTACAAAACAGACCAATACAATACTTTTGGAAAAAAATATGAATAAGTAAATCATGACCTTGGTGGGGTTTTTTTGTTTTTTGTTTTTTTTTAAGTTGATGATATACCTTTATTTTATTTATTTATATATGGTGTTGAGAATCAAGCCCAGTGCCTCACACATGCCAGGCAAGTGCACTACCTCTGAACCACAGCCCCAGCCCATGACCTTAGTTTCTGGCAAAGGATCTTAGATATGGAACCAAAAGCATGAGCAACAAAAGATAAAGTACACCAACCAAACATAATCAAAATTAAGAACTTTTATGCTTCAAAGGACATCATCAAGAAAGTGAAAAGATAACCTACAAGAATGGGAGAAAAACTCAATAGTGGTCACTTTGCAGACCAGACTTCTGTCGTTCTCACAGCTTGTTCTGCTTCCTCCGAAACCATGTCTGACAAACCCAATACGGCTGAGATCGAGAAATTCTATAAGTCGAAACTGAAGAAGACAGAAACACAAGAGAAAAATCCTCTACCTAAAGAAACAATTGAATAAGAGAAGCAAGCAGGCAAATCCATTTAATGAGGTGTACACCACCAGTATGCACTGTACATTCCACAAACATTGCCTTTTTATTTTACTTCTTTTAGCTGTTGAACTTTTTTAGATACAAAGAGATTAGATCAAGTTTAAATGACTGTGCTGCCCCTTTTCACATCAAAAAATTGAGAACTACTGACAGCGAAGGCCAGGCTTGCCTCTCCCATCTGCCTGTCTGACTGGCAGAGAAAGAAAAGAACTTACATGTTGGTGAAGGAAGATGTTGGGTGGGAGGATGGTGAAATCTAGAGTAAGAGCCAAGCTGTTCCAAGGCGTCCTGCAGGCTGTAAAATGCAGTTTAATTAGAGTTCCATTTTTTTGTTCAAATGATTTTACTTATTGGAATACACAGTTTTTAATATGCAAATTAAAAGTTTTAAAACCCCCCAAAAAAAAGAATGGGAAAAAATATATGTAAATCATGTCTCTGTTAAAGTACTTGTATCTAGGATAAAGAATTCATAACTTAGTAATAAAAAGACAACCCCATTAATAAATGGACAAAGGATTTGAATTGACAGTTCTCCAAAGAAGATATGTAAATAGCCAATAAACACATGAAAAGATTCTCACCATTACTAATTTTTGGGAAATACAAAATCAAAACTCAAGAGTATCGGGCTTGGCGCCAGGCATGCTACATCCTGTCTGACGTTTTCTAGGGCAAACTCAGATGAGGTGGAGCTGCTATAGTCCTGAATTCAGGGATCCCCTAATTGACAAGGAACATTACCGCAGCCTGTGGCTGAGCTCACTGAAGAGGAGAAATAGGACCAGGAGCTCAAGAAAACTCAGCTTATCAAAACTGCCCCAGCAATGTAAACAAGCTCTGTGTTTGCAGACCCAGTGATCAGTAAATTCATCAACATGATGATGAAAGGAGAAAACAGTACTGGCCAGATCTCTCATGAACCAGACTCTGAAATCTGTGAAAAGGAAGCAGTTTGAGAAGTACCATGCTGCTTCCAGAGAGGAACAAGCAACCATCAAATGCAACCACTATACCATCTTTCACCAAGCACTTAAAAATGTGAGCCTGTAATTGGGCTGGTACCCATCCTCAAGGGTAGCTATTTCTACCAGGTCCCCGTGCCCCTAGCTGACTGGTGTTACTGCTTCCTAGCCATGAAGTAGATGATCACTGAATGCTGAAAGAATAAGAACCGGTAGACATTGATGTCAGAGAAGCTGTCATATAAGCTGCTGCAGGCTTTTCACAACCAGGGCCCCATGATCAAGAGGAAGCACAATATGCACAAGTTGGCCAGGGCCAACCAAGCCCTGGCCCACGACCATTGGTGTTACAGGGAGAGGAAAGCCCAGGGCCTCTGCCACTGTGAGCCAATGTTCTGTTGAAAAGTACCTGTGGATTAAGGATGTAGTTCCTTTTTGAGAAGAATGGAGCAGCATGTTTGTTGCTTATTAATCCTCTTTCTTCCAGGCTAGAACTGGCTCTCCCTGCCCCATCTCTTTGTAAAGAGGGAACATGTCAACTTGGAGATTTTCTCCAAGACACTCAGGGCCCTATCTTCTCTTCTCTCACCTCAGAGTGGGCATTTGGATGCTTTAAAAGGAAGCAATTTTTGTGTCAGAAATGATTTATTAGAATATCTGTAATATGAACATATAAGAACTACCATTCATTATAACTGACTGGAGGATAAAAAAACAACAACAACAGTATGGCTACTATCAAAAATACTCAAAATAGGGGTTGGGGTTGTGGCTCAGCAGAAGAGCACTCGTCTAGCATGTGTGAGGTCCTGGGTTCAATCCTTAGCACCACATAAAAATAAATAAAGTATTGTGTCCAACACAACTAAAAAGTAAATTAAGAAAAATACTCAAAATAGTATGTGGTAGGATGTGGAAAAATTGGAACCCTTGTGTATAAAGGAGTGTAAAATGACATATTAGATATTGTGGAAAACAATATGACAGGTCCTAAAAATAATTAAAAATATAATAACCATATGATCCCCCAGTTCCACTTTGGCCATATTGAAAGAGGTATTAAGAGAGTTTTGAATATTCATGTTCATAGTATTATTATTTACAGTAGCTAAAAGGCAAAAGTAACGCAGTACTCCATCAACTATCTATCTATCTATCTATCTATATATATATATATACATACATACACACACACACACACACACACACACATATATGTATATATGCATATACATACAATGGATACATATTCAGCTTTAGAAAGGAAATTCTGCAGTCCCACAAAACATTTAAAGAAGAATTATTACTAGTCTTTCTCAAACTATTCTAAAAACCCAAAGAGAAAGGAACACAACTTATTCTCTGAAGCCAACAATACCATGATACCAAAGCTAGATAAAGACATTACAGAAGGGCTGGAGATGTAGCTCAGTGATAGAGTGCTTACAGAGCATGTATGAGTACGAGGCCCCGGGTTCAATTCCTGTACTGCCCCCTCTAAAAAGTACCTTATGGAAAAGAAAATTACCAACCAATTTCCTTGATGAACATATATACAAAAATTATCAAAATACTAGCAAACCAAATTCAACAGCACATAAAAAGAATCATACACCATGATCAGGTGGGATTTACCCCTGAGATGCAAGGATGATTCAGCATATACAAATCAGTGCAATAACAATATATTACCAGAATGAAAGACAAGAATCATGTGATCATCTTAAGATAGACAGGAAAAATTTTTGACAAAATTCAGTGTCTTTTCATGATTAAAAAAAAAAAAAACCAATAAATTAGGTATAGAAGGAATATACCTCAACACAGTAAAGACTACATATGACAGGGTCACAGCTAATATATTCATTAATGAAATTCTTAGAGCAAGGAATAAGACAAGGATTCCCACATTTGTCACTTCTATTTAGTGTGGTACAGGAACTCCTAGCCAGAGTTATTAGACAAGAAAAAGGAAAAAAAAAAAAAACCCAAATAGTAAAGAAAGAAGTAAATTTTTATCTGTTTGCAGATGACAGTTTTATATATGGGAAACCCTATAAAGACTCCACCAGAAAATATAACAACTAATGAATTCAGTAAAGTTGCAGGATACAAAATCAACATACAAAGATCGTTACATTTTCAATACTGCACAGTGAATTATCCAAAAAGGGAATCAGGAAAATAATCCCATTTTCAATAGCATTAAATACAAAACTTTAAGGACACCAAAAGATCTGTACACTGAAGACACTAATAAAAGTGTTGAAGAAGACACAAATAAGTGGAATAATATCCTGTGTTTATGAATTAGAATTAATTTTCTTAAAAGTGTTCATACTGCCCAAAACAATCTAAAGATTTAGTGTAATTCCTTTCATTCCGAAGTCATTTTTCACAGCACTATTAAAATTTCTAAAGTTTGTGTGGACCCAGAAAAGATCCCAAATACCCAAAGCATTCTTGAGCTAAAAGAACAAAGCTGGAGATGTAGTGCTATCTGACTTCAGAATTGACTATAAACCTATAGTAACCAAAATAGAATGGGGGCGCTGGGGATATAGCTCAGTTGGTACTGTGCTTGCCTCACATGCACAAGGCCCTGGGTTCAATCCCAGCACCGCCAAAAAAACAAAAAAAGAATGGTACTAGTATTAAAAACTGAGACATCATAGACCAATTGAAAGGGAAAGAGAGCCCAGGAATAAATTCATTTATTTTCAGTTGATCTTGATAAAGTTGCCAAGAGCATAGCAGGAAAAGGTAGTGTCTTTAATATAAAGAATGCTTGGAAAACTATATATTCACTTGCCTAACAACAAAATTGGACCCTTTCTTCACATATATAAAAATTAGTTCAACCAGGTGCAGTGGCACATACCTATGATCCCTGCTTCTTGGGAGGCTGAGGCAGGAGGATCCCAAGTTTGAGTCCAGCCTTGGTACCTTAGCAAGACCCTGTCTCAAAACGAATAGGGGTGGGGATGTGGCTCAGTGGTAAATCTTTTTCCTAGCATTGTAAAGTTCTAGGTTCAATCTCCAGTGCTACCAAAAAAAAAAAGAAAGGCAGAGAACCTAAAGAGACATTTCTTAAAAGATATACAAATTGCTAACAGGTAAAAGAAAAAATGTTCAACCTCACTTATCATCAGGGAAATGCAATCTAACACTCCTCCAATGAAAAATTATAGTGAAACTGCAATAAGATATCATCTCTCACCTGTTAGAATGGCTATTATCAAAAAGACAAAAGATAGCAAGTGACAGTGAGAATGTAGAACAAAGGGAACCCTTGTAGATTATTGGTGGGAATGTAAAATGGTGTGGTCACTATGGGAAACAATATAGAAATTCCTTAAAACATTAAAATTAAAAATTTTTAAAAAATTAAAATTAGAAATTATTATATGGTCCAGCAATAACACTTCTGACTATGTATT
Source organism: Callospermophilus lateralis (assembly GCF_048772815.1). Lineage (NCBI taxonomy): Eukaryota > Metazoa > Chordata > Mammalia > Rodentia > Sciuridae > Callospermophilus > Callospermophilus lateralis. The sequence goes on from NC_135308.1 coordinate 47,889,968, forward strand.
GAGAAGAAATTGTCAATATTTCAAAGAACTGTCTGTACTGTTTATTGCAGTATTGGTTTATAGGTTCTAAAAGATGGAATCAAACTAAGTGACTATTAGCAGATAAATGAGTAAAAGAAGATGTGATATATATGTTTATATACAGATAGATACACACAGATACATAATGGAACACTATTCAGCTTTTTAAAAGAATGGATTTCCTATCATTTGCAGCAATCTGTATGATCTAGTGGACATTATGCTAACTGAAATAAGCCAAACACAGAAAGACAAATACTGTGTGATCTTGTTATGTGTGGAATCTTAAAAAAGTTGATATCATAGAATCAGAAAGGAGAAGGGCTGGAGGAATTTTAGTCAAAGGGCCAGCATGGTGACACATGCCTGTAATTCCAGCAACTTGGGAGGCTGAGACAGGAGGATCACAAGTTCATAGCCAGACTCAGCAACTTAGCGAGACTTTGAGCAACTTAGTGAGAGACCCTGTTCCAAAATAAAAAATAAAAAAGCGTTGGGAATGTGGCTCAGTGGCAAAGCACCCCTGGGATCAATCCCCAGTACCAAAAAAAGAAGAAAACAAAAACAAAAACAAAAACAAAACAGAAGTGGGGACCTAGTGGAATTTAAGAAATTTTGTTTGAAAGGATACAGTGTTTCAGTTAAGGTGCATTATTTGAAAAAGTAGTGGGGAGCAGAGGAGTATCCCAAAATCATAATTAAAGTAGCCCATTTAAAATACTATTTTATAGGATCGATTTTATTATTAAATACCATTTTCATTTTTTCTAATTTGTCTACTGTGAATAGTTATTGCTTGTATAATAGCAGTTTTTCCCTACAGACTGGAATGATATGAAGCCCAAATTAAAATTTTCTGTTTAATAGGCAATTGTATATTTTAGATGCCAGAAACGTAATAGTATAGGGTACATTTACAAAAATAACCAGCTAAAGGGAGAACAGGGAATAGGGGTTGGAGTGGGAAGTGTTGAGGATAGATATTTGCCAAGTTATGTTGTTATATTGTGTATATACTAAAATGTAACAACAAATCTCACCATTAGGTGCAAGTATAATGCACCAATACAAAAATATACAGGAGAAAAACAGCCAGCTAAAGGTTATAACTGGGTTATATTCAGTTTGGGACAATTATTTTAAACTAGACAGTGTTCAGGGAAATTGTCAAAACAATGAAAACTACAATACAAAACAGCTGAAGGACCTGGGGATATCTAGCTTAGGGAAAGAGATTGTTGGGCATAAAGCTGTCTGCTAAATATGGAGAGGGCTTGTTTTGTTAAATGAAGCTAGCACAATAATGTATATCTATAGTTCTGGTACTCAGAGGCTAAGGCAGGAAAATCATGTGAACCCAGGAGTTTAAGACCAGTCTGGGCAACAAATGAGATTCCATCTCAAAAAACTACAAAAAAAGAATTAGATTTCCTCTGTGTGGCTTCATGGATAGAACCAAAGCCAATTGGTAAAGATAAATGGTAATATTTTGGTTCAATTTAAGAAGTACTTTAAAATTATATAATGTGCTCCCCATTATTTAGACATTGGCTTGCATCTGTCATATGATTGAGTAGGAAGTCTGTATAAGTTCCGTTCTCCAGTTGTAACCCTATTACACCTACTACATTGTGAATAATGCTACTAGAAATATGTTGTACTAGTACCTGTTTGAATCCCTGCTTTTATTTTGAATTCCTGATCATGTGATAATTCTAGGTTTAAGTTTTTTGTTTTGTTTTGAGAGGAGATATTGCTGTGTTGCCTAGACTGATATGTTTAACTTTCAGGAAACCTCTAAACTATTTTCCACTGTGATTGGTCTATTTTACATTTTCACCAGCAATGTACAAGGACACCAGTTTCTTAACATCCTTGCCAACATTTATTTTCTAGGGTTTTCTTTCCTTCCTTTCTGTAAATTATTATTATTATTTTATAATAACCATCCTCACGGGAGATAAGTAGAATTTCATTGAGGTTTTGATTTCCAGTTCCCTTATGAGTACTAATGTTGAATATCATTTCATGTGCTCATTGATGATTTGTGTGTTTTCTTTGGAGAAATGTCCACTTAAGTCTTTTACCCACTTTTGAATAGGGTTGTTTAGTTTTTGTCTTTTAGTTATAAGTATTCTTTATGTATTCTGATGTTATCGTTTAGGTGTATGCTTTACAAATATCTTCCATTCTGTGGATTTTCTTTTAATTTTCTTGATAGCACCTTTCATGCACAAGAGTTTTTTTTTTTTAATTTATATTTTTTAGTTGTAGGTGGACACAGCACCTTTATTTTACTTTTTTTATGTGGTGCTGGGGATCGAATCCAGTGCCTCACATATGCTAGGCAAGCGTTCTACCACTAAGCCACAACCCCAGCCCCAGGAGTTTTTAATTTTGATTAAGTCAACTCATCTGGTTTTTTCTTTGTTGCTCATTTTTTGGTCTTTTATTTATGAAATCATTGCCAAATCCAAAGTTTTGAATATTTATGAAGATCTGTGGATTTTTTTTCCTCTTAACTCCGAAGTTTAATTTGTTGATCCATTTTGAGGTCATCTTGGTATATGATTTTTAGGTAAGAGTCTAATTTCATTCTTTTAGATGGTGGATATCCAGTTTTCCCAGTACCCATTAAACAGTCTTGGTTCCCTTGTCAAAAATCAATTGACCTTTGTCTCAGTTTGGTCTGCTAGAAAAAAATTGAATAACAAACATTTCTGAACAACAAAGATTTCTTCTCATAATTCCAGAAACTGGGAAGTCCAAGATCAAGGGGTATTAGTCACTTTTCTGTTGTTATAACAAAATACTTGAGCAAATCAACATATAAAAAGAAAAAATCTTATTTTGGCTCATAGCTTTGAAGGTTCTAGTTCATGACTGATTGGTCCCATTCCTTTGGAGCCTATGGCAAGGCATCTAATCATGGAAGAAAAATCAGAGGAAGGAACTGGGGTCCCCAAATCTCCTTCAAGGACACACTCCCAATATATATCCCACTAGGCCCCACTCTAAAACATTCTACCACTTCCCATTAAGGCCACTTTCGGGACCAGGCCTTTAACACATAGGCCTATGGGGCCTTTGCGGGGCACGCAAGGTGTTGGTGGATCTGTGTCTGGCACAGTGCTACCTCTTGGTTTGCAGGTGACTTATTTGTTCATTGCATCTTTGCATGGAAAAGAGCACAGATAAGAAAACATGTCTTTCATGTCTTTTATGTATGCCTGTGATGCTGGTGGTTGAACCTTGAGCATGCTGAGCATATGTTCTACACCCCCAGCTGCTCATATCTTGTCTTAAGGAGCATTAATCTCATCATAAGGTGTCACTTTAATGACCTACTTGCTTCGCAAAGGTCGCATTTCCAAATATGATTCCATTGGGGATTATGGTTTCAACATAAGGAGTGTGGGACATACAAATATTTAGCCTATAGCAACCACATTTGTGAGAGTTTGTTTCTGGGGTCTGTGTTCTAGTCCCTTGGTTTATATATCCTTATGACAGTATCATCCCCTTTTATTACTGTAGCTTTGTATTAAATTCTCAAATCAAGAAGTGTGTGTCTTCTAATTTTTTTTTGTTTTCAAGATTTGTTTTGGTTGTTTGGAGTTTCTTGAAATTCCATATGAATTTTTGAATGAGCTTTTCAATTTTTTCAAAATATGCCATGGGAATTTTGATAGGGATTGCATTGCATCTGTAGACCAATCCCTTTAGGTAGTATTTTCATCTTAGCAAGTCTTTCAGTCTGTGAACCCAGGACTTTTCCATTATTTTTTTTTTCAATCCCCCTCTCAGCAGTATTTTGTAGTTGTAATTAATTTCTTTCTTATTTGCCCGCTCTTCTTTTTTGGGAGGTGGGGTAGTGGGGATATAACCAGGGGCAGGGGGGCTTTACTACTGAGCTATATCCTCAGCATTTTATTTTCAGACAATGTTTCACTAAGTGGTTTAGGGCCTTGCTAAATTGCTGAGGTTGGCCTTGAACTTGATTCTCCTGCCTCAGCCTCCTGAGTTACTGGGATCACAGGTGTGCACCACCATCCCCTGCTTGCCTTTCCTTCTCAAACTATCTGTACCAGATTTGTTGACATATCAGAAACCAGTGAGAGCAAGGGAGGAAGATTACTTCTAGATAGGGAATAGGGGTGGGAGGGAAATAGAGGGAAGGGGAATAGCATGGATGTTGGAAGGAGACCCTCATCATTATCTAAAATACATGTATGAAGAGAATTGAACAACAGCAGATGAGGTAGAGAGGGAAGATGGGAGGGAAGGGGAGGGGGGATAGTAGGGGATAGGAAAGGTAGCAGAATACAACAGTCACTAATATGGCATTATGTAAAAATGTGAATGTGTAACCGATGCGATTCTGCAATTTGTATTTGGGGTAAAAATGGGAGTTCATAACCCACTTGAATCAAATGTATGAAAGATGATATGTCATGAGCTTTGTAATGTCAACCAATAAAAAAAAAGATGTGAATTTGGTGTCAACATACCTTATATACAATCAGAGATATGATAAATTATGGTATAAAGGTGTATTAAGAATTGTACTCTCTATCTCTCTCTCTCTCTCTCTCTTTAAAAAAAAAAAAAAAAGTGCTGGGGATGTGGCATGCGAGGCAGACCAGGTTCGATCCTCAGCACCACATACAAACAAAGATGTTGTGTCCACCGAAAACTTTTTAAAAATAAATAAATAAATATTAAAATTTTCTCTCTCTCTAAAAAAAAAATTGTAATGCAGTAATAATAATAATAATAATAATAATGAGAGCTCATGTTTAAAAAACTTATGTGCACACAATAACTTGTACATAAATGTAAAAAAGCAGCTTTGTTAATAACAGCTAAAAAGTGGAAACAACTCACAAGTCCATCAATTGATGAGTAAATCAAAACTGATGGGTAAATCAAAACCAGTGGATGAATACAATGGAATATTATTTGCCAATAAGAAGGAATAAAGTGCTGGTACATGGCACAACATCATCTAACTGAAAGAAGGCAGTCACAGGGCTGGGGATGTGGCTCAAGCGGTAGTGCGCTAGCCTGGCGTGCGTGCGGCCCAGGTTCGATCCTCAGCACCACATACAAACAAAAGATGTTGTATCCGCCGATAACTAAAAAAATAAATATTAAGGTTCTCTCTCTCCTCTCTCACTCTCTCTCTCTTTAAAAAAAAAAAAGAAGGCAGTCACAGAAGACCATGTGTTATAGGATCTCACTCGTATGAAATGTCTAGAATAGACAAGTACAGAGAGAAAGCGGAATAGTGGCTATTGCTAGAGGCAATAGGAGTTTGGGGAGGATGATTGAGGGGACTAAGAAGAATGGTTCTTTTGAGGGGTAATGAAAATGTTCTAAACTGATTATTGTGATAGATGCACAATTCTGTAAACATAGTAAAAGCTATAGGATTTTACACTTTAAATTGACAGATTGTATGGTATAAGAATTATATACCAGCTAAATTTTATATGTAATATAAAATACATGTTATACTTTTAAAAAGAAAGAAAGAAACAAACCAATGAAAAGAGTCTTATACATTTGTCTGCTGTTTTCTAAATTTTGGGTTGTTCACTCATAGCTGTCAATCCCATTTAATTTCTTGAACTCCAGGTACTGTTCAGCAGCTTGGTCTATCTGTTCTTGTTCTTTGGCTATACTTTGACTTTTCAAATATTCTACTACTAGATTTAAGAATTTTTACATCTTCTTGATATGAAAAAATGCCAACTGAAAGGTTTTCCAGGCATATGGTTCATATCAGTACACTGAAAAGTCATCAGTATATTTTTCCAAAAGCCATCAGTATTTTTTTCCCAATGAAAATGGAATGACGATCTACTCTCAAAGAATAGAGAAATGCTGTTTAGATGTTCACTGGTATTTAAATAAGGTGTTTCCTGTGCTTGGATAGATTGTTCCTTGATTGAATGCTTTCATATGCATTTTACTCAGTCAAAAGAATGTATAGCTTATTATGAAATAAAGAATCTACCAAAATTTGAGTTCTGAACACAGTTCAAGCAGTTTCATTACATTTATGTTACACTTCTTTTTAGTTACTTGACTTTAAGTTGCCCTCATTGAAGGTAATGGTTTTATTTTTTGTCAGCTTTCTTTTCTAAAATTTGCGTTTCTTAATAAAAATTGAGTAATTATAGGGTGGATTTAATTTTCCCCATCCCATGAAATTATTAGAGTTCTTTTTTTCTGTTGTATATGGTTTACCCAGTAAGTAAGGGATCTTCTAAAGAGTAAGCTTGTAATTTTATAGAATTAGAATATTTTTGTTCAAGATGTTTTAAGTTTAGGGGGGAAAGTCTAAAATGAAATGCATTGAGATTTAGATGTAAATATTGACACCCCCACCCTCCCAATCTTACCTCCACTTCTAATTTTTAGTGGTCTCATCATTAGCCACCAAATTCATTTTACTTGTTAAGATATTAGTGGTATGTTAAGTTTTGGCTTTTTTATTTACATAAATTTAGTTTCTGCCCTGTCTCCCTTTGCTCAAATGTGAAAAATTAGGAGAAAGCCTTAATTAGATGTGGAAAAGTATTCAAATGCACAATAATATATAGAGCTATATAGCAGCTTATTTTGAAGGAATTTTACAAAAGAAATAAATCTGTTAATTGTTCTTTATATTATCTGTAAGCTTGCAGTTACAAGAAATCCCAAAAGTACCAGGCCTTTGAGGTTTTGTCATTTGCTGCCTAAGCCCAAAATCAGCCAGTGGTCACTGATTTGGGGAAGAACTAAGCACAGAATAATCTGTAATATACAGTCCTAGAATTGTAGTGCAATTGTATATGATCAGTTATATTTACTAAACTACCAGTGGTTCTAAGTAAAAAACTCAGACCCAGAAAGTAAATGGATTAATCTGACAATATTTTATATTCAAGGTTTATTATATTCTTTTCAACAGAAATGTACATCAGAACATTCATCCAGAAAACCAAGAGCTAGTGAGGGTGCTTCGAGAACAACTTCAAACAGAACAGGTACTGTTATGTAACGTGCATTTATGTAAGGAGTAGATGTTATAATTCCCTTTGAATGTACAGTTAATTACTTTTGAGAAACAGGGACTGTTTTCCTGCTTTCTTTCCTGCCTTCAATTGTTCTATAGGTTGTGTGTTTTCAGATTAAGTATATTGCCCAGTCAACATCTATTCAGATGTTTACATGTTTTTTTTTTTTAACTTGCTTTAAAAAAGAATGGTTTTCCTATTATTTATTTGTATAGAAATAATCACAGTAATTGGCCTTAACTGAAATGTAGTAGAAAATTATTTTTTAAAACGTATATACGCAAAGACCTTCAAAGAAATATTTGTACCTCCCCTTTTTCTTTAGTGATCAGAGTTAACAGAACTAGTTAGAAAAAGAAGAAAACTTTTCCTCTCTGCCTCTTCTTTACTTTTTACCTCATAAACAGTATGGTTTATGAGAGTCAGAATAAATGGAATATTTTATACCTTCATACCTATATCAGTAACATCAAAAATAAAAATTTTAGCTGGGCTTGGTAGCACATGCCTGTAACCAGGAGCCAGGAGTTTCTAGCTCTCCTGGGCAACATAGTGAAACCCTGTCTCAAATGAAAAATGAAAAGGATGTAACTCAGTGGTAAAGCGCCCCCGTGTTTGATCCCCAGTAGCAAAAAAAAAAAAAAGTTTTGATTGCTTTCCTACCCAAACTTTAGTTCCAATGAAGGCTTATAATTTATCCATTCACCAAATATATTTCAAACTTCCGTCATGTCCCAGGCATTGTTATAGTTATTGGGAATCCAATTGTGAACTAAACAGACAAAAATTCCTACCCCTCATGGAAATGAAGTTCCATTCATCAATTCGAGAATAGTTTAAGCATGTTAATAGTGCTGTATTCCAAAGTAATTGTTTTCAATAATTCATGTTCAGATAATGTTTTATAATTTACAAAGTGATTTCACAAACAACTATCTTATTTAATCTTCAGACATGCTAAGCATAGCAATTATTATCATTGCATTTGCATTAACACATTAGATTGCTAATTACTTAAATTCACTAGCAGTTACATTAATGGGTTGAGCTATACTGGAGTCACAAATAGAAGTGAATCTTCTGCATTTCTTTGTACCTCAAACCCATTGTTTACCTCCCAGCTTCCTCAGGCATGACATTATACCTATTGGAACTAGAATAAAACTAGTGACTTAGCCTATTCTGTATTGTTCAACATAATAGCCACTTGTGGCTATTTAAATTTAATTTAAATAAGATTTAAAATTCAGTACTTTAGTCACAACAGCCACATGTGGATAGCAGCTGCCAAAGTGGGTAGTACAGATAAAGATTTCTATGATTACAGAAAGTTCTATTGAACAGCACTGGTAATTGTTTTTTGTCAATATCTAAAAAGAATGAGAAACAATGGAAAGGTGAACATTAAGGTTCTTCTTACATTTTTCTTTTTGTACTATTAAAACTGGCATGAATAATTACAATATCTGAGTGTGACCTAGAATTATAGAATATTCTGGTAACTTAGCAGTAATTTGAAATTTTAGAAGTAACTTAGAGGAAATTTGAAATTTAAATTGTGGTTTACAATATTGGGAAACAAAGGGCTTGGGATATAGCTCAGTTGGTAGAGTGCTTGCCTTGCAATCACAAGGCCCTGGGTTTAATCCTCAGCACCACCAAAAAAAAAAAAAAAAAAAATTGGGAAGCCAAGTTCTTTGATTCATTATAGTTAACAATTCATGTTTAATACATCTGATATTTTTAAAATTAGATTTTTTTAATGCTAGCTACTTTGTTTATAAGATATGTACTGGGTGCTATCAAACAGGTTTTGATAGATGTTTATTGACAAGATAAACATTTCATACTAATGCTGGATGCTTTTCTAAGTCCTTTTTAAATTCAAGACCTATATGTATACATAGGCTAGATCCCTAATTTTCCCTTTGTCACATTTTGTATTTCCTAAGTAGTATAATTGCTTCTGATATCCTGCTCTGCTTGTCATCCAAGTATATTTAGCATATGAATAATGACTATAGTGAGTCCTACAGATGAAGGCCTGGTCTTTAAGGCACTTGAATTCTAGTGAGATCTTTGATATCTGGATTCTTCTTATGCTGGTAATTGTATTTCTGTTCGATCACAACTTTGTGAAGGTCTGAGTTCAAGTTACTAGTGATCTTAAATTTTTCTGCTTCCAAAATGAGGAAGTATTCTTTTCCAAAAGTTTAATTCTGATCTTGTATAAAGTATCACATATATGCAACACTTTGTCTGGAGGATAGCTATGAGAACAGAAAAAGAGGTTAAAAATTTTAAAAAGCTAATAGTTAGAAAATATTTTGACTCTTCTTTTTTTCCTTTTGGTGGTTCTGGGGATCGAATCCCGGGCCTCATGGATGCTAATCTTGTGCCTTAATACTGAACTACACCTCCAGCCTGACATTTCTTACTCTTCAGCTTAATGTATTAGCTCAGCCTTGTTCTACACAAAATAACTTATATGGAAAGGCTAAAAGAGAAACTCTTGAATTAATCTAGATTTATTTCTTTAAATGTGTTTAGGAAGGAAGGTAGACACCCTATAGCTTAAAACAACAACAATATAGCTTTATAACTTGTTAAATTTATATAAGACCTTAAACTACTTTTTTATTTATTTAGTTGTAGATGGACATAATATCTTTATTTATTCATTTTTATGTGGTGCTGAGGATTGAACCCAGGGTCTCACACATGCAAGGCAAGTGCTCTACCACTGAGCTCAGCCCCAGCCCCTTAAACTATTTTTTATAAGACCTTAAACTATTGCATATCTGAAAATTGATGGATTACACACCATTGACAGTGTTCTTTCTTTTTTCCCTCAGTGCTGGGGTAGAACCCAGGGCATTGCACATGCTAAGCAAGTATCTATCACTGAACTATAACCCAGCTCTTTTCAGTTTATTTGGAGATAGGGTCTCTATAAATTGTTGAGGTTAGCCTTGACCTTGCAGTCCTCCTGTCTCAGCCTTCCAGTTAGCTGGGATTACAAGCATGTGCCACCATACCTGGCTTGACAGTGTTCTTATACATAATTTAATCATTAAAGACAATTTTGAATGCTTAGTATATAATTATGTGTACATATCTTCTTATCAGGATGCACCTGCTGCTACTCGACAGCAGTTCTACACTGACATGTACTGTCCAATCTGTTTACATCAAGCTTCCTTACCTGTTGAAACAAACTGTGGACATCTTTTTTGTGGTAAGCAAACAATTCTATACTTTGGTAGAAGTAACTGTTTAAATCAAGACCTATATGTATACACAGGCTGGATCCCTAATTTTTCCTTTGTCACATTCTGAATTGCTTCTGATATCCTGTTCTACTTGTCATCCAAGTATATACTGCATCTGAATAATCAACTATATGTGTATGTTTTTTCTATTTAGTATGTTATTTTGCATTTTTGGTTCAAAGGTTAAAAAAATAATTGTTCAGCTTCTCAGTCAATGCATTTCTTTACATAGTAATTCAAGTATGTCAGTAGCATTAAGGAGTCACTGATTTTCAACTTGTTCTTTACTCTTTAGTAGTTTCATTATGCATCCTACCCAGGGCAGAAAGGTTTTTCTCTTTTAAGAACCCTGTCCAAGGGCTGGGGATGTGGCTCAAGCGGTAGCGCGCTCGCCTGGCATGCGTGCGGCCCGGGTTCGATCCTCAGCACCACATACAAACAAAGATGTTGTGTCCGCCGAAAACTAAAAAATAAATATTGAAAATTCTCTCTCTCTGTCTCTCCCTCTCTCACTCTCTCTTTAAAAAAAAAAAAAGAACCCTGTTCAAAACCTTCCCTTAGCTCTACTATCTCTATTTACTCATTTAATACGAAGTTCTTAGTTTCCCTCTCTCTTTTTGGAGAAGGACAATGAGAAACCTAGAAAATACAGTGAGAGTACTGATCTCTTACTGATGCTTTCCACTTCATTATTGTTGTTGTTGTTGTTGTTGTTGTTTGACTCTCCAGAGGAAAGATTTCACAGAGAATAATGAAATATCATCATTGCTTGTTACAGCTATATAAGATTAGAGGGATGGTCATATGTACTGGACATACTTCACCTCATCTAACCCCATAAATGAAAAAATGAAGGCTCACAGACATTAAGAAATTTTATAAAGGATAACCTAACTGCTAAGCAACAGAGATCTGTTCCATTATAGTTAGTGAAGAATAATAGCAACAGATAATCGCCTTATGTGCATTTGTAACCCACATTATTTTATTTAATTCTCCAGATGGCTTGTGAGGTCTTAAACCTTGGTCTGTCTTCAAGTCCTGTGCTCAGTTCTGTATGTGATTGATGACATTCTTAAAACTGTCTACTTAAATTTATCTAATTATTAGACCTTTTTTTGTTGTTGTTAATAGTACTACTTTGTGTTTTTTGAGAAGTTCAGAATAACTAGGGTTGTTTTTTTTTAACCTTTGTACAGACACTAAATAAAAGTGCATAACAAGTAAAGCAGTATAACACAAGTAATCTACCTTATCACCTCAGACAATTGAGATTGTGTTTTTTTGTTTTTGTTTTTGTTTTTTTTCCTTGTGATTCTGGGGATTGAACCCAGGGCACTTTACCACTGAGCTACATCCCCAGCCCTTACCCCGCTTTTTAGGGGCGGAGACAATGTCTCTTTAAGTTGCCAAAGCTGGCCTAGAACTTGTTATTTTCCTGCCTCAGCTTCTTGAATAGCTGGAATTACAGGCAAGATGGAGGCTTAATTGTTCCCCAGATGTATAAGTTTTCACATAAATGCATACAATGATCCTATAAATTGCTTTCTCCCTTTGTTATAATGTTTGATAAAAAGCATAGAATTCTTAACTACATTATTATTTATGCTGTGGAGGATGACTTAAATATATAAATACCTATCATGCAATGCTGGGTTTTCTATGTACCTTAACCTCATCCCACCTTGCTTCATCCATTAATAACTTCTTCCCTAAGGAGCTAACAAATTATAAAACACTTATTTCTGGTTTTTAGTTTTGTAGTTATCTCTTGGAAATGTTAATGATCTGCAAAATAATGGAAGATCAGATGGGGAAATATTACTGGCCATCAGAGACAATAGAAAGCTTTCCCCTCTCAAACCTTTGGTAGATATTCTTAATCAATTTGACACTCTTCTCTTTTGAGTCTGGATAAGTCCTCACTCAACCTCTAGCACAGTCCTCCAGGAAGGGTTAGCAGTCAAAGAAGCAAGATGAATTATTTGCCAACACAGGTATAGCTAATTCATTGAGTAGATTATCCTGTCAATTGAAAGATGGCTTGTATTGTGTTCTTGGTTTTATCTGATTCTAAGGTAATAGGGTAGATTGCTTCTGATATCCTGCTGTACTTCTTAATAAGCACTTTGATTTAGTGTCTGTAGGCTCAAATGTTTAAAGAAGAAAAGAAAACCTAGTTACTCAACTTCCCAATAAACAGAAATGTATTTCTTTGGGTACTACTTCGAGTATATTAAACTGTGTTACAAGAGCACTTTGGCTGAATTCCTATATAAAAAACCACACCTCTGTTACATTTCAGTGAACTAAGAATAAATAGCAACAGATATCACCTTACTTTCATTTGTAACACACATTATTTTATTTAATGATCCAGCAGGCTTATGAGATCTCATCACTTTACAAATAAACAGATTCAGAGATATTGTGACCCAGATGAAAGCTGAGTCATCTCTCCCACCATTCTATTCACATGGAGACCTTTTTATATGGAGGGGGAGAGTTGAGGAACAGGAAAACATCAAGCATTTAATAGCAGATTTAAGTGAATGAAGTGTTTGGTTTTCTAGGCTACAGTTTTTCAGTGCAGGTAAGTGGCTATGACATAATTTGTAAACAAAGACTTCTACATCCTAATTTGTAAAGAGATGTGAGATTAAATGAGTTTAATGTGTTAAAACACATTGACTTGTTGGGTGAAAAAGTAGATAAAATGAAGACATTGTGACAAACGGTAATAATACTACTAAGAGATTAATGAATTTTGTTTTCATATAGTCTCTATTTGAAAATCAGATTGCTCGATGTGCTTAATAAATGTTATCTAATACAGTATTCTGGAAGGGTAGAGATATAAGATGATTGTCCAGCTTTTAAACTAATCTTTAAATTGGTGAACCTGTTGTTCCCCACAGGCCCTATAGTGTCCAGTTGGCCCTATAGTGTCCAATGGATAAGCTTCTGCTTATTTATTTGGTCACCATTATGCTCACATTGACCATTTCTGCCCATAGCATGTGCTCTTGCTGTTCATAAACCCTGAATTGTCCTCCCTCATGTTTTCTGCCTACTGAATCATATGTATCCCACAGAGTTCAGTTCAGATCCTTTCTTCTCTGTGTTTAACTTTCTACTGCATCCCTCTCTGTACTCCTTTTTATTTAATATTAACCAGTTCAAGATTTAGCTACCTTCTGCCATACTTGGTGTCCCACACCTGTAACCCCAGCTACTTGGGAGGCTGAGGCAGAAGAATTTTAAGTTTGAGGCCAAATTAGGCAACTTAGTGAAAACCTGGGGATGTAGATCAGTGGTAGAGCACCCCTTGGGTTCAATCCCTGGTACCACAAGAAAAATTTGAAAAGATTTAGGTATCTTCTAGCATATTTAAATAAATCACCTTGGTCTCCTCAATTGGGTTACCATTGCTTATTCTGAATTCTGATCTGGAAGAATAATAAGGAACACAGGAGGTTAAGCTAGATTGCTAAGGTGAGAGTAAGACTACAGGGAGGATTTTGGAGGTGGAAGGGAGGCTTAGTGTCATGGGAAAAAAAAAATGTTTCTGGAAAGAGGGTCTCAAGGAGCTCTCAGAGGGGGGACCTTGACTAAGGACCAGGGGGGTCCTTTACATGATGGAAAATAATTTCAACACATTTTTGTAGAGGCAAAGATTTATTTAGGAAAGCAAGAAATAGACTTTCAAGGGAGAAGATAGGCCATCTCAAGAGTGAGAGATGGATTTGAGGGGTTCCCAGCTCTCCTTTAATAGGAAACTTGATAAAGAATGGGTTTGGGAAGTTATGTAGATCATCAGTCTGGTGATCTCAAGATGAATTTCCATGTCCTTCCTTTATGACTTTTTACTACCTGGTTTTGTTGTTTGTTTTATTCCATCCTACCTGGTTTTGTTGTTTGTTTTATTCCATCCTACCTCATTTAGCCACTTGTTCAGATTTGCTTATGGGACTTGGAGGGTCAAAGATTACAGTTATTCTACAAAGAAGAAAATGATTTGGCCTCTTAAGAAACAGACAGTATTTTAAAATAGTCCTTCATGTTATTGGCCTAAAGATTAGTGCTTATCCACTTAGCTCTCCTGCCACTTTTTGAAGTCACATAAACTGGCTCTAGGCAATGTTGCCCAGCTTTACCTGTTTTGCTGCTCATGAATACCTTCAAGCAGAAAAATCAAATTCATGTAGAATAAGAATCAATTCAATTATTGAACTGGATTTTAAACTTTAGTAGGGCAGAGATCATGTAATATTTTATTTTGGTTCCTTGCTTCATTTTATCTAACTACTACTTAGTTACTATTAATACTTCCAGATTATGGTTATCTAAATTCTTAAAAAAATAAAACTTGTATTTTTGTAACATACATGTCACATTTGGAACCATTTATGCTATGATTTGTTGGTTGTCTTATCCGCCCCCTTTGGAATCAGGGATTAAACCCAGGGGCACTTAACTACTGAGCTACATCCCTAACCCTTTTTTATATTTTATTAGAGACAGGATCTTGCTGAGTTGCTTAGGGCCTCGATAAGTTGCTGAGGTTAGGTTTGAATTCTGGATCCTTCTGCCTCAGCTTCCTGAGTTCCTGGGCTTATAGGCGTGTGCCACCATGCCCAGCTTGTTGGTTATCTTATTTATAGTGATGTTTATTTTATTTATTTTACATAGGAAATAAAGTATTTTCTATGAAGCCTTATTATTGAGGCAGTTAATATTTTGCTTTATTAAATAAAAATGTTTGTTGCTTAACTAATACTTTAAATAAAAATACTTTTTAATGGCTGGGAATTGTTACTATGTTTGAATTTGCCTGAAGAGTTGGTAGGATGGAGTAAAAATTTAGATGGAACACAGTGGCTAACATATGCTGGGGAAGCACTCTACCCAGCTATACCTCCATCCCTAAAAACTATTTTTGAAAAAAATAATGTTATTGTCTTTTTTATACCTTTATTTTATTTGTTTATATTTATTTGGTGATAAGGATGGAACCCAGTGCCTCACTCATGCTAGACAAATGCTCTACCACTGAGCTACAGCCCCAGCACCTAAAACCTATTTTTAAATAAGGTGATACTGTTAAATATTTGAAGCTTTCTCAAGATATATGGACTTTAAAACATCAGTATTAATGTTTTCTTTTTTCCATTAGGTACCTGCATTATTGCATACTGGAGATACGGTTCATGGCTTGGGGCAATAAGTTGTCCAATCTGTAGACAAACGGTAATACTTTATGTCCACAAAACATCATTTATGATTCTTCTTTTACAAACTTTAATAGTTTTTGTATTTTAAATTTTGAATTCTTTTTACTTTTTAGTAGAACTTCATTTATCCAAAGCTTCTGATTTTACTTAACAAAAAAAAAAATCATTAAGACACCACCAAAAAGGGGCATTCTATTTGAAATCTGACAGTTGTAGAAGTTAAGTCTTACCCAAATCATAAGTCTTTATTGTAATACCAGTAAAGAAATATCTGAATTAGCTAATCATGCTTAAGCATATATCTCCTATATGTACTTCTTTGAAAAATTGTTTTTCTTTTTTCACTTATATTTAATCTGCCCTTTTTTAGTGAAGGTTCTGATATCTTTAAATAATGTATAACATTTTTTAAAAATTTTTTCATTTCTTTTAGAGACATAACAATATTTACACAATGGACAATTATAGTTAGTGTAGAAGCTACCTGTGAAAGGAGGCAGTACATTTTTATAAGTGTAAATTTGAAGACTAAAATGTTAGCACAGATGAAATGTGCAAAATAGTGAACAATTCTGAAAAACCAAAGTTCTTAGTTTTTTTGATACAGTTTAGTCTGTCAGTTATATAGCTTTGGTAATTATATAGCTTTATACTTATTTTTCATTTAAAATATATAATTTTCTGCCAGGTGCGGTTGCACATACCTATAATCCCAGCAGCTCAGGAGGCTGAGACAGGAGGATCTCCAGTTCAAAGCCAGCCTCAGCAGTAGTGAGGCGCTAGGCTACTCAGTGAGACCCTGTCTCTAAATAAAATATTAAAAAAGGGCTGGGGATGCGACTCGGTGGTCCAGTGCCCCTAAGTTCAATCCCTGGTACTCCCCCCCCCAAAAAAACACACTTTTCTGATAACAATTTGTGAACATATGTGTAAAAAATAGCATTTCCTTTAGATGTCTTCCAGTATGCAAAACAAAGTCCTAAAAAGGATAGAGAACTTCCAAAGATGTCTAGTTGAATGCATACTTTTACTTTTTTTCCTCTTGAAACCCCACTAAACAGTGAAGGGCATTTTGTAAAGGCATAAATCCATAGAGACCAAAAAATAAAATACACAATGGAAGCAGCAATTTTTCAAAAATGTCTTCGTAAAAAAAAAAAAAAAAAAAAAATTTCTTTGTGAAACATAAAAGCCATTAAAAAACACACACACAATACAAAGAAGTACAGTTCATTAAATTATTACAAAGCAACACTTCAGCAATTACTATCAGATGGAGAACTAGAAACTACCAATAGCCCCAGAAGCACACCTAGGCCTCCTTCCAAATCTCCACCCTGTTCCTTCCTCACCTAGAAGTAGCTACTATTTGACTTTTATGGTAGACATTCCTTCACTTCAGCATGCATGTATTATTTTTAGTTTTGTCCAATCTTAAACTTTATGAAACACACATAGTATGCAGTGTTTTTTTTGTGTGTGTGTGCATGCACGCACATATATATACATATACATACTCACATGTGTGTATATATGTATGTATATACATATATATGTATACATATATACATATAAAGATGTATATATATATCTTTATACATATAAAGATATATATCTTTTATACATATAAAGATATATATATATATATCTTTCAGCCTTCATTCTGGCTGTCCCATTTCCCTCATCACTATTGGGCTTGTTGTTTTGAGCACAGAGGGAAGTCCAGATCATCTTTCTTTCTTGTTTCTACAGTTCCAAATTCTGCCTCATTCAGGTTTTATTTTCTCAAATGATCAGGAGGAAACTGATTTTTTTCATATTGCGTCTTTGACTAATTTGATGAATGACACAAGGAAGTCAATACTGGAGCTAATTTGCCAATACCACTTCTTATCACCTTTTGCCATTTTCCAGCAACACAGGGACCAGGTAGTAGGTCTTGCATTAAAGATTTCATTCCACTATCTGTCCCTTCTCTTTGACTCTATCCACAACTTTTCATAGGACATATGTAAGCTGTAGTATCTTTTGTACCACCCATAAATTAACTTGAGGCTAATAAGATAGAGATGAAGGTATCTTAATATAATAGCCATTGGTTTCCTAATTGTAGAGTAACTCATCTTAAAGGCAAGACAGATGACTGATACTACATCACTTCCTCCTTCATGGGGCACCTTTAGTAAATGGTCATTGAAATAATAATGTACAGGCTCTGTACCTCTGACTGGAACACACTCATCACTCTACTCGGTACACAACACAAACAGTTCTACCCATATTCCATGGTTTACCTTTAAGTTTCAGTCTTTCTAAACACCCAAGCCAAAAGTCCTCTAAAAGCATCTTATAACACCTCCCACGGTGCTATAGAACAGGCTGTAGAACAGGTCTTTTATTTTGGGTCTTGAAATCACCCAGGGGAAGGTCCATTTCTTCTTCATCTTTTTTGTATTGGTAGCTCTAATATAGTGCTTGGCCAACAGTAGGTGCCCTATTGATGTTTATTGAAAGAATGCATTTTTATTAACAAATCTGTGAATGAAGAGATGGCAATATCTGCTGTTCCTACCACCTACTGAGCTTAGTCACTCCTTTGCTTAGCTATTTGGAAAGCATTTAGGCAGTGAGAAGCCCTGGTTTAACAGCTTGAACTGAGGAAAGATAAAAAACAACAGCTGAGATGATTTAAATCTGTTCCTACTCCTTCCCATTTTTATCTTATCACATAACTCATCAGTGACCATTTTCTATAGGTTGTTATTTTTTTAAATTTATTTTTCAATATCTATCACCTTCAGATTATCCAGTGTGGTCCCAGGACATCTGTGGCTCATTCTTCTTAAGACCATGGAGATAGCAGGGTTAAACATGGTTCTATAATAGTATCAAGAATTACATCTTTTATGTGGTAATAAAATATTATTCAGCCATAAAAAATAATGAAATTCTGTCACTTGCAGCAATATAGATGGAGCTGGAGAACATTATGTTGAGTGAAGTTCATCTGGCAGAGAAAGACAAATACTACATGTTCTTACTTATATGTGGAAGCTAAAATTTTATTTCAAAAAAGAAGAAAATAGTAACAATCAGAGCCTGAGATGGGTACAGGGTAGGAAAGGATCGAGAAAGAATGATTAATGAGTAGAGGTTCAGTTAGGTGGCAGGAATAACCTCTGATGTTCTAATGGGATAACTGTGATTGACGACAATTAATTGAATATTTCAGAATAGCTTCTAGAGAGTATCTTGAATGTTCCTAACCCAAAGAAATTATAAATATCTGAGGTGGGGCTGGGGATGTGGCTTAAGCGGTAGCGCCCCTGCCTGGCATGCGTGCGGCCCAGGTTCGATCCTCAGCACCACATACAAACAAGGTGTTGTGTCCGCCGAAAACTAAAAAATAAACATTAAAAATAAATAAATAAATATCTGAGGTGACAGGTGTGCCAATTACTCTGATATTAGTATTACATATAGTGTATATGTATTGAAATGTCATATTGCACCCAACAAATATGTATAATTACTATGTATCAACTTGAAGTAAAAATATATTTTTTAAAAAATACATTTTTTTTAATTGTAGCAGATTTTGGTGTTGGAGAGTTGATCCTTGCAATAACTTAATCGCTGTTATGGTAGCAAAGATATATTAAATACTAGTGAGAATATGGAATCATTACTTTAATACCAAAGTAGAAATGCCTAATTTTTCTATAGTAATATAATAGGTATATATTTTTTCCCAATGGGTATATATATATATATATATTGTGTCACTTTACTACTGAATGTTTTCTAATCATTCTTTTATCTTCAAGTAACATATACTCAATTAGAAAACTATTGAACTTTTCCTTGGTGTAAATAGATTCAGTGTTTGGATATGGTACCCATTTTATCTTAGATGCATTTGCACTTGATAAGGCAATAATAACTTGTCCCCCTCCATGTTGCCTTTTATTAAAACAAATGAGTGAAATATAATTCAGAACCTTTTTTCATTCTATTGAATAATAACAAAGTGAAAAAAAGTAATGATACAGAAGCTATAACAGCTTTTTTTTTTTCATGTAATGTACAGGTAACTTTACTCCTAACAGTATTTGATGAAGATGATCAGTCTCAGGATGTGGTAAGATTGCATCAAGATGTTAATGATTATAACCGGAGATTCTCAGGGCAGCCCAGATCTGTAAGTAACCTTATAGCAGGCATAAGGTTAGAGGGAACCATTATACTTTTTGTAAAGTGAGATTTATTGATAAGTATTCTTTGACTGAAAAATTTCATTATGTGTGTTGGGTCAAGTTTTTACAAACTTCATCATTGTTAATCACTTAGATATAGCTTTTCCAAAGGCCACAAGTTTGCCTTCATAAATAACAAACAAAAAGTATCATAAATATCTTTATGAAAGAGAAACTAACAAAAAAAATAAAAAATAAAAGAGAAAGAAGAAAAATAATCAGAGAAACTAGAAAATTCTTCACCTCTATGGGAGTCTAAATCACAGTTTATCAGGGAAGACTTCTAAAGAGGATTTTACAATTGGATTTTTTCTATTTTATTTACCCTAGTCCCCTGTTTGATATGTTCCCTTAAATATCTCTAGGTTTCAAGTTTATGTGTCATCTTAGCTATTGTAAAACATTTATTTTTATTTTGTTTTTCAAAAACATAATATTTTTAAAGAACACATCAATTCTACAGGTAATTGCCTCTTCCCTCCAAAAAGCATTTGATAA
The DNA here is from genome assembly GCF_048772815.1 of Callospermophilus lateralis. Lineage (NCBI taxonomy): Eukaryota > Metazoa > Chordata > Mammalia > Rodentia > Sciuridae > Callospermophilus > Callospermophilus lateralis. The sequence continues at coordinate 47,910,316 of NC_135308.1, forward strand.
ATTAAAAATTTTTGCATTATACTGACTGATTCTGGTTTTCTCAAAATCTAACAAATGATTTTAGAAGTGTGTACATGACTGAGTATGTACTTCATAAACTAGCATATACCAAGTGTGGATTTAAGTGGGAAGCCTAAACTTCTCTTCTGAGTGAGCTCCAGACTCTGTATGTCTAACTACTTAGCTGACATTTCTACCTGGATATTTCATAGGCATTTCAAACTTTACATGTTTAATATTAAAGTGATTTCCCTCCTTGACTCATTTTTTCTCAGTCTTAATTTCCTTTAACCTCCATTCTCCTGGTGTGATCTATAAGTCTCATTATTTCTTTTTCTTTTGGGGGTATCCTGTTACTTTTGCTTCATAACAGTGTCCTGACTCACCACTAATGTGATAATGCAAACCTGCAATCAGAGATACTTAGGAGGCTAAGGCAAGGAAGAGCATAAGTTCAAGGCCAGCCTGGGCAACCGTTTTGTCATCCTTTTTGCTGCTGCAACCAAAAGACCTGACAAGAACAACTTTAGAGGAGGAAAAGTTTATTTGGCATTCACAGTTTCAGAGCTTTCAGTCCACAAATACCTAGCTCCACTGCTCTGAGCCCTAAGTGAGGCAGAGCATCATGGTAGAAGAGTGTGGTCTCAGAGGAAAGCAGCTCAGAACATAGCACCAGGAAACAGAGAGAGTGAGGGACAGACAAGACAGAGACACTACAGACTAGGGACAAAATATATACCCCAAAGCACACCCCAGTGACCTACCTCTTCTAGCCACATCCTGTTTCTCTATCAGGAGATTAATGCACTGATTAGATTAAGATTCTTATAACCCAGTCATTTCACCTCTAAACCTTCTTGCATTGTCTCACACATGAGTATTTAACCTTTTTCTCATATCTAAACTATAAGAGGAATTTAGTGATATCCTGTCTCAAAACAAAAAGTGTGGGGGGTGCTGAGTTTGTAGTGCATGGCATAGCATCCCTGGTTTCATTCCCCACTTTACTTTTTTTTTAAAAAAAAAAGTCCTGCTTCTCTGAGTCACTTGCACCTATCATACTAGTGCAAGTCACCATCATCTTCTGCTTTGGATAACTGCAGGGGCCTCCTCACTTCTTTTTTCTCTGCTTAGCAGTCTAAATAGTTTGTTCAGATCATGGTGCACTTGTGTTTTAAAACTTTCAATTTTGGGGGTATTGTTCCCACCCTTTCTGTGGTTTGAAAGGCCCTAGTTGAACTGGTCTTCCCTCTATAATCTCTTATGCCACTTCTTTTCATTTACTGTGCTTCAGCAACATAAGCCTCCCCCTCAGCCCTCAGAATATACTCCAGGTTCTTCCCACTTTAAAACATTCACACATGACATTTCTTCTGCTTGAAATGCTTGTCCCTTCACTTTACTTATGGCTACCTTCTTATCCTTTGGATGAGAACTGTCTTAAATAAGCCGCCCTCAGAGAGGCTTCCACTGACCACCAACTGTATTCTCTAGTTTTGCCTTCTGTGCATTTTCTTCATGCCACTTATCACAAACAGTACTATAATCAGTGGGGCAAGGACTATGTCTATTTATTTACTACTATATTTCCAGTGCTATGTTCAGTGCCTGGGATGTAGATCCTTAATATTTGTTGAGTAAACTGAGTTATCTTTATAAGAATTGATACTGTTCCTCCCAGCCAAAAATATTAAGCTATTAAAGTGGTTCAGTATTAAACAAATGTGTGCTTTTGTGCTCCCTTGTTCTTTGTTCTGTCAGGTACCTTTTTTTTTTTTTTTTTTGGTGTTTAAACAATAAGAAAAACTAAATTTAAACATTGTTGTCCTTCATAATTATTTAGAAGCCCCTCTGCTACTTTGATCCAACATTTTTTTAACATATCCTCAGGTATATCTATAGAATGATTCTTTGAAAATTCATCTTGTTTCAAATTCAAAATTATCACTGAACTTAAAAAATCATTTTGATGGCTGGGGTTGTGGCTCAGGGTAGAGCATTTGCCTAGCATGTGTGAGGCACTGGGATTGGATTCTCAGCACCCATATAAATAAATGAATAAAATAAAGGTTAATCAACATCTAAAAAAATATTTTTGAGATTTTTTAATTCAAATTTTTAAATGTGAAACATCATTGCTCATTATTTTTTAATCATCGGCGGACACAACATCTTTGTTTGTATGTGGTGCTGAGGATCGAACCCGGGCCGCACGCATGCCAGGCGAGCGCGCTACCACTTGAGCCACATCCCCAGCCCAGCTCATTATTTTTTATAGGAGTCAAATATTTAATGAAAAGACATGTTATATGATGAAGTTATAATAAAAAGAGTTAACTCTTTGATATTCTACCTCCTTCAAAGTTGGAGTTAAGATTATACTTGATATACAAATGTTTCTTGTAAACTATTCCATATTTTTTGCCTAATTATTATAGATTTTGTATAAATGATGATACCACTTTAGAAGTGAACAAAATATCTCTGATAAAGCACAGAAAGATATTCAGAAGACATATTGGCTGGTCATGAGAATATTTAAAATAGACTTTGTGAAAGTTATGTAGCTGTTTTTATTTATTTATTTTTTAAGTTTCTTCCATGCCTAGAGAAAATTATCAAAGGAAGTCATTCTAAAAAGATCATTTCTGTTCTCCTGTGACTAGTTTTCCAAAAGCAGTGAAAAGAAGATAAGTGACAAGCTATCTAGCTGAGTTTTTAAACCTATTTTCTCCTCACTCAGTTCTTTGCATTTCTCTTTCCTTTGTCCTCTCAATATATTTGGTACTTGCTAAATATATATGCAGAGTTAGATTTTTATACAAATCAAAATAACAGAACTGTAGGCAGAGGAATGAAGAGAAGTGATTTCACTGGAAGACATCAATTTCACAGCTATTCTTAAACAGCCTTCATATCTTTAATGTGTAATATTTAGATGTTATCTGATAATTTACAGAGTTCATATACAGACTCTCTTTTAGTTCTTAGTAATCTTTGGGGATTACTTTTTAAAAATATATTTTTAGTTATAGATGGACATTATAACTTTATTATGTGGTGCTGAGGATTGAACCCAGTAACGCATACATGCTAGGCAAGTGCTCTACCACTGGGACACAACCCCAGCCCAGGGATTACTCTTTTTTTCTTTTAATATATATTTTTTTAGTTGTAGATGGACACAATACCTTTATTTATTTTTATGTGGTGCTGAGGATCGAACCCAGTACCTCACATGTGCAAGATGCACACTCTACTACTGAGCCACAACCCCAGCCCAGGGATTACTCTTAATTAATTACTAAATGTGCACTTAGCTGAATTATCTCTAGTAAGTTAAACAACTGTCCCCAAATTCACCAGGCTGATAAGTAATGGAATTCACACTGTAAAGCTGACACCCAAGCATAAGACTCAGACCAGTCCAGCACACTGGTTTCTTGGTTTGGTTTATTTTACTAACTCAAAATAGAAATAACCTGAGTTTTGCATGACTGTAGGTTGAATATCCCTTATCTGAAATGCTCTGAAATCCAAAATCATTTTGGTGACAATGAAGAAGTTTTGGCTTTTGAAGTGAGTCAGATTTCAGAGCATTTTGGATTTTAGAGCATTTTGGATGTCACATTTTTAAATAAGGAATGTTCAACCTGTATATCCCATATTTTAAGCTTATTGACTCTAGCTGTTTTTCTTCAATTAAGACCTATTTTATAAGAACCCAGTAATTAGAGAATGATTTTTAAGTGAAACACATAATTAGAAAACATGGTATTCAATCATATGAAACTCCTTAATTCATTTTAACTGAGTTTGCACATTGTAAGAAAATTATATTATTTATTACCTTGTCATTTTAGATGCTAAATCTTAATATTTGTTTTTCCTTCTACCAGATTATGGAAAGAATCATGGATCTACCTACTTTACTGAGACATGCATTCAGGGAAATGTTTTCTGTTGGGGGTCTTTTCTGGATGTTCCGCATTAGGATAATACTTTGTTTGATGGGAGCTTTTTTCTATCTAATATCACCTCTAGATTTTGTACCTGAAGCCTTGTTTGGAATTCTAGGCTTTCTAGATGATTTCTTTGTCATCTTCTTATTGCTTATATACATCTCTATTATGTATCGAGAAGTAATAACCCAAAGACTAACGAGATGAAAAATTTTAAAAAACAGAGTTTACTAGAATTTGAGCTAATGTACAAACAAAAGGACCTAAGGCAGTGTAAATCATCCAAATATTATCTTACAAGTTTAAAAACCATTGTATGACAAACATTTGATTATCATTTGACAAATGCTTAGCAATATATAACTGGAATTTTTACATGTTGCAGGTTCTAATGTTGAGATTTTAATTATGGTCTATAGTTGTTATCTTGATACTATGTTGTCTATAAAGTCTCTGGGAAAATATGGAATTAGATTTTAAAAAGGTGGGGGGGGAGATACTTCATATCTTTTTTCCCAAAATTACTTATGTTAATTGGATATACAGTACAATTTGTCAAATATACGATCTATCCAATTTATCCTCCTCAGTGGGTACTCATACAATAATATGTAGCTATGAAACTAAATATTTTGTTACAATAAAATATCCTACAATAGTGGAGGAAAGTCAGCATTTCTTTTAGTGCAAGCTTTGTGCATTTAGACCAGTTCCACTTTTCCATTCTGGTATAATTCTTTGTTGTCAGCTAAAACTGAAAGAAACTTGAACTTTCTAATTTCCCATATTTTGGTTTGTGGAACACTTTTTAATCAATAGAAGAATTAACAAGATGAGAAATATTTGTTTCTGGTCGGCACACCTGATGGTCACAGAACATTTAAACAAGAGTTTGGTCATTTTTAGGAATAAATATAAAGATAACTTGTAAAGGGAAAATTACTTTAGGAACCAGATGATCCTGAAAACACATAGTTTTATTCGTTTCTCAGGAAACTGGATCTTGTCTATTAGCATCAAAGACCTTAGGAAAGTACTAGGAACATACTAACCATCTTTGGTTAGCTCTAGCAACAGAATGGAAAAACTTAGTTGTCTGCTGTCAGAAATTTTTATAATGCTGTCACCTACATAGCAGCATATAGCCCAGATTCACCATCTCTTGTGCAGAATTAGCAAATATGAAGTGACTGGATAGGGAAGTTCTCTTATTTTTTTTTTCTTTCTGATAGCTATGGCATGAGTATCTAATGCTCTTGTCTGCAGTTTTGTTTGATAAGAGTCATACCACAAAGTATTACAAGATCCTTACTTCAGCTCTCATCATTCATAACCTGATGTCAGTTGATGATCAGGAGTGAGTGTTACCTTTGTCATGTGCAGTCACTAATATTATCCTTTAATTTTAGTAAGCATGTGTATGCATAGGGAGATAAAAACCTGTCACATTCTCCCAAGTTAATCAGATTAGCCATTAAATGATAAGATTCTGAATGAAATTTCAATTTGTGTTTTCTAATTAATTTGGACCCTAGGACAAAGCTGTTGCTTGTCACAGAAACAGTAGTACTCAGACATAGCACAGGATTAAAGCAATTTTTCACACTTTCATTTTATCCTTAGGGAAATTTTATGAGAAAGGCAGGGTATCACCTTACTTTACAAAGAGAAAATCCCATGCTATTGACTGACGTTACTATTTTGCCTTGAAGTTTTGCAGCAAATAAGTGAATGAATTGGTCGATATTTAGACATGAAGACTATTTTGAAGAAGAGAAATCAGGAGAAAAACAGGATCCTTTGGAAGTCTTTCATAATATATTAATTCTTCACTGAAGTGAGATAAGTGCTCCCAAGAGGAAAGGTCTAAAAAGATGACACATCAAAGACTTCATGAAAATTCTATATTTCCAAATCAAATGTCCAAGAAAGTAGCAATATATCATAGGAGAACATTTCAGCTCAATCACCAACTTGGGAAGCTGATGAGTAGGAGTTTGTTATATCAGACTGGAAATGCATTTCCTACCTATTATAAATTTGGTGTGGGGCATTAGCAGTGTCATCTTATGAAAGGATTTTACTTTCTGTGCATGTGTTTTGTTTCCAAGTGTCGCATTTCTGGTTACAATAATTTTATTGTAATATTTGGAATTATTACTTTCTTGGTAGAGATGTAGTATACCAAATTTTTCTACATACAAAAACACCGTATGATCTGAAGTCATTATTAAACTGAAAAGGGAACATGCTGACGTTTTTAGACCTGCTTATTATGTCATCTTTACCGATCATAGATGACAAAAACAGAAGGGATCCAAGAGAGTATTTAAAGCAAGTAGACGTAATCAGTGTTTTAAACATTGTAGTAATACTTCTGTGATTCACAGTTAGATCAAATAAATCAAAGCAACAATTTAAAAATAAAAATATTTTTAAACAATATTATAACTCACAAAAACAGATGGTCCAACCCCAGGAGCAGATCACATCTTGGGCAGCTCTGTGGGGAATAAGACAGGGGAAACAACTGTTCTAACAGCCCACTAGAATAGTGGTTTCAATTCATACAGTTCTCAGTGTTTGAGAGGAACAAGGGCAGAAAGGACTTGTACTGATCCCTTGTGACTATGCAGATACCTACCTCACAGAGTTGGTATAGAGTATTGGTGGTTTGGTTAAAACTTCGTGATTTTAGAGTTTGTCAAGTGTTTTATTGTTTTGAATAAAAGCAGCATATCTAAAATTGTTTAAAAGGTGTACTCTTTCCATTTCTTTAACATCATCTGCTTTAAAACTTAACTCTTTTAAGCATTGATTATAATGGTTGGTATGGCTTTTTGAAAATATTTTTCATATATATTATATCCCATACATCACTGTGCACATTTTATTTTTGTACATAAACATTCTTCTATGGGGTTATGTCCAAAACAATGTGTAGTGTTACAGCAGCAATTTAAAGCATGTATCAATGTTAATTTCGAATACATGATTTTTTTCTTTTCAGTATAGACTTTAGAACTTAACACCTGTCTTAAGAGGCAACTCAACTTTTTATGTATGAAATACAAAAAGGGAAAAATTTCCCCCTTCATAAATTTAACTTCTTTTGAACTAACAATAACTTTTCTTCTTTACAGTGCAATGTTTCAGTACAATTATACATTGTGTAATCAATTCAGTATCTTTAGGTTATATATCTGAAACATTTATCGTCTCTTTGCAAACATTCAAACTCCTCCCCTAGCTACTTTGAATTGTGATAATCCTATGTAATGGAATAATCTCTCCCCATCAGCTCCCCACACTTAGCTGTGGATAACCACTCTGTGATGGCTTTATCTCTAGTGGACATCTAACATCTCATCACATTTTGAATTAATTTTATTTAGACGTTTTTATTTTTTTATTTTTTTTATTTTAGTATTTATTTTTTAGTTTTCGGCGGACACAACATCTTTGTTTATATGTGGTGCTGAGGATCGAACCCGGGCCACACGCATGCCAGGCGGGCACACTACCACTTGAGCCACATCCCCAGCCCCATATTTAGACGTTTTTAAATTGAAAAAGTAAAAAGGTATTTTTTTAATACCCAATCTAGGCAATCTATTAATTCTGGGCAAAAATGGAGTATAGATTTAAATAAACCTATATGCTGATTTTCCTATACACTGACTACCCACCTCCATTTCTTTTCATTGTATATTTAAGTCATATATTCAATAACTGAAATTTTCTGAGTCTATGCCCTCATGTCTACAACACCACCACTCCCACCACCATCACTACTAAATGTACTCTAGGCTCTCTGTTTTGCTAAACAGCAACTCATAAACCTGGACTTGGAGAAACAAGAGGAACTTAAGGCTTTTAGGCCCTTAACAATCTCCCAGGATCAGGCCAATAGATTTAAGAGCTACTAACAGAAGGTAGTACTCTCAAAAGATATCCTTAAGCTTTTGTTACTGTCAGAATACTCTAATGGCATCAGTATTTGTTGTAAGCATTCAGTCCTTGACTGTACACAAATAAGGGATGTCATCTTCATCCATCTGTGTCTTGTGACATGACTATGTCCTAGAATGATACACGAGAGGAGTAAGTGCTCCATTAGAAAACACAGTATGTTCAGCCAAGATCCTTTCTAGTGTTGATTCTACTCTCTAGGCCTCTTGAGAAAATATGTGATGGAAGAGAGTTAAGGGCTAAGGATATTTCAAAGTCACTGATACTGATATCAGTTTAAATTTCAACTAGTTTTAAAACAATTTAAAGAAAAAATATAAAAAATACTTAGATTAAAATAGCAAAACTTTGATAATTCTTATGTGAAACAGAATTTTTATCTACCCAAATATTAATCTTTGTTTTACTAATCTTCCAACATTAGAGCTGTAAGGGTTTTTACAAACTAGCTTCCCCCCCCCTTTTTAATATTTTTTAAGTTGTCAATGGATCTTTTATTTATTTATATGTGGCACTGAGGAGTGAACCCATGGCTTCACACATGCCAGGCAAGTGCACTACCACTGAGCCACAACTGGCTAGCTTTTTCTAATGTCCTCTTTTGAAAATCAGGTGAATACTATGAATAGCTCACCAGAAAAACCTGGTGTATGAGGATGGCCTGCCACAGGTGCAAGGCACCCAAAGAAAAAGGCAAGACAAATACAGGACTGCACGTAGCACAATTAGTGATCTAGGGGCAAAGGCATGTCTTTGGTGGCAGCAGTAGACAGATCCCTGCACCCCAAGGAAGGAAAAAGGAATGTACTTGGGCTATTAAAAACTATTAACATATTAAGTGTTGGTAAGAAACAAATTGGGGGCTGGAGATTTAGCTCAGTGGCTGAGTGCTTGGGTGAGGCACTGGGTTTGATCCTCAGCACCACATAAAAATAAATAAAATAAAGCCATGCTGTCCACACCCAACTACAAAAAAATAAAAACAAACAGTTTGGGCATCAGTAGCCAGTACAAAACACTAGGCTAAATATCTCAACAACTATCATATAGGGTTTGAACCATGTGCAGGGGTCACCTGAAAGCAAAATGACAGTTATGATCAAGATGGCTGTCATGTCAAGCTAGATCCTCAAACATATGTATAATTTTGCATTAATTTTCAGGGGTTTCAAGGCCTGACTATTCATGGATTCCAGATTTAAACTTCCTCATTTAGTACCACAATCTTATTCTACAGATGGAAAAAAGAGGCAAAGAGAGCCTGAATGCTGTATCAAAAACAGCATAGAGCGGATGGTTTAGTGCAATGTCAGGGTACCAGCATGGTTGGATTCTGGTGAGGGCCCACTTGTTGTATCCTCACATGACATAGAGGGACCGCCTCATTCATGAGGTCTCCACCCTCATTACCCACATACCTCTGAGGGTCATGTCGAAAACCTAGACTGACATTGCTTTTCTGATCTGTCCTTTTTGATCGCTCTGCCTATGATCCCCACATAGCACCTGAGATGGGTGTGGCTTTCCAAGATGTCAGTCTGCTAAACAGAAGACATCACTAAGCAGCCCCCTGCAATTCAATCCCTTGCCTTATTTGGGTTGAACTTTCTTGAATGTCTTCCCCACAAATAAATAGGAGAGTTTCAGGCATGCTTTTATCTTTTGCCTGCCTCTCTTGCCTCCTTTGTGGGAGCTGGGGTCAAGAAGCCATCACTGAACCCCAAAAAAGGTTTTTTTCTATCTCTGTGTAGTTATTTAGTAGCCAGCCCAATTCACATGAAGTGATCCCAACTGATTCATTCACGTGTTGCAGCAGACCCCACCTCTAAATATCACCATATTGGGGATTAGGCTTCAACGTGAATTTTGGGGGAACACATTCAGTCCATAGCAGTTGGATAGAAATTATTTTCCTTCAGCTGGGTGTGGTGGCACATGCCTGTCATCCCAGCGCTGGGGACACTGAGGCAGGAAGATCACAAGTTCAGAGTCTTCAGCAATTTAGCGAGACCCTGTCTCAAAAAAATATAATTTTTTTTTCTTCAGATAGAACTTATCTATAATAAATGTGAAAAAAACTTAGCCTTTTAATATCATGGGTTCTCTTTTTTCCTAAAAGGCATTCTATTAGAAAATGAATTCAGCTCTTGGCCTTTTAAGACAAAAAACATAAGAAATCTAACTAGCTTTCTTTAGTTTATTCCTATTTATTTTCTTCCCCTTAAATGGCAATGATATATAAAGCTAAGACATGTTCATATCTGATATTTATTGAAGGATCAAATGAAGAGATCAAGTGAATGTATAAACAAATTTTGCATGTTTTATACAGTCCTTTAATAAGCTGTTTTATTAAGAATAACAAATTCCAAAAAATGTTTAAATCATGAGGGTCATTGATGAATTAGTTAACAAGCTATCTGGCCATCTTCATTGCCTCTTTCCCCAGAAGTAACCTTTCCTGACTATAGTTTTACCCACATATTTTTTTTCTTGTGTGTCTAGCTTCAACATTATATATGTAAGAATCACCCACATTGTTGTGGGTTGAAGCTTATTTTGATTGTTGTACAGTATTCCATGTGGGCCGTCCTACAATTTATTCATTCCAATGTTAATGGACATTTGGTCTGTTTCCACCAACTTATTTAAAAGGCAGGACAATCATCTTAAAAAGTAAAAATGCCTCCCCACTGTACCCCTTGAGTACTAAGAAGTTATAAGAAACAGGTATTTGATCTATGTTTTATTTAAAAAAAATCAATATTCAGTTCAATTCAACAAATATTTCTAAAATTATATACAAATCAAGATATCCATAAACTCACCTTACTTTAGAATTATCCTCAACAGATTAAAACTGTATTTAATTTTCAAGTTATGGATAGATAGAAAATAAGAATAGAGAATGAAGAAAACTTGACTGAGGGAAATACAATCAAACAGTAACCAAATTGTTTTGTTACACTCTAGACTAATCACAAAACTCATCCTCCACACTGGCTGTGGTCCTTGTGCCCTTTTCAGTGGCAGGCACTCTGAACTTCTACAATTGCCTGTTACTTTCTCTTCTGATATTCCTCAGGCCTACAACTCCCACAGCCAATTACTCAGTTTCTTAAATCATTCCTCCCCAAGTTCTGTATTTTTTCCCATTAAAAATCCATTTGCAACTCAAAAGAATTGCTTTTGCATCACCATCCATCCATCTTAAAGCTCAAGCCAAATGCTCAAACTAGAAACTCAAGATCATCACCTTTGATATCTTGATTCCTCTCTTCCTAACTCTGATAACCATCAATCGGCAAGCATTTCTGACACGTACAAATATCTCAAATCCCAACACTACATCTCCTTTGCCTTGATGCAAGTTACTACCATCTCTTGCTCACCTGCAACAACCTCTTAGTTGGTCAGCTCACTCATACTGTTGTCCCTAACTCTTCTCAATGGACAGAGTAACTTTTTTTTTTTTTTTTTTTTTTTGGTACTTGGGATTGAAGTCTGGGGCACTCAACTACTGAGCCACATCCCCAGCCCTATTTTGTATTTTATATAGAGACAGGGTCTCACTGAGTTGCTTAGCGCATCGCCATTGCTGAGGCTGGCTTTGAACTCACTATCTTCCTGTCTCTACCTCCAAGCTGGAGCCACTGGGATTACAGGCATGTGCCACTGCTTGGCCAGAGTGACCTTTTTTTTTAAATGCTTATTAGATCACATGTCTCCTCTGCTGAAAAATAATTTAGTGGTTTCCCATTGCACTTAATATCCAAACAAATAACCTTACTTTATCCCATCCTTCCCACTGGCCTTACCACCACAGCCTCTCTATTTGGTTCCCAGTAAACAGAACTCTTGACTATCAGTACTACCAGAACCAAATCAGGGTCTCAGCACATACTTCCTAAGCCTAGAATGCTCCCTCTATCCTCCTCACCTTCATGCTTTTACTCATTTCATCCTCTGGTTCTCAGGTTAAATGTCCCTCCTCACACAGATTACCCTAGTTAAAGTAGGTAGTGACCCTCATCACCCCTCCCTTTATTCATTCTTAAAACATTCTGATGTACTCAAACACCCTAACACAATGTTATTTTATTTACATATTTGTGTGTCTTCTCACTAGAATATAAGCTCTATGAACATGGGGACTATGTTAGCTTTCCTCACTAATACATTCCCAGACATAGCATAATGCCTATATCATAGTAGGTGCTCAATAAATAAAGATTAATAAATAAAAGAAAAACCACGAAGAGACAAGGAAACACTACTTTACTCCTTTACTGCTACCACTCACATCTAAGCCACCATCATCTCCTATGTTACCACAAATGTCAGTCTTCCAGCCTCTAAATTGCTCCCCTCCTATCTACATACATACAGCAGAATGATATTCTCCCTGTTCAAAAGTTTACCTTGGGTCTAGGTGTATAGCTCAATAGTATAAGTGCCAGCTTGGCCTGTATAGGATCCTTTCCTCAATTCCCAAACCCACCAAAAAAAGAAAAAAATAAGATAAAGCCTATTTTCCTCAGAGAAAAGTTCAAAATCCTTGCACCAGCCTATAAGGCCCTACATGCTTCTGTCCCCTTTCCTCTTCCATAGTTTTATCTACTATTTGTTCCCTCATCTCAGCTCTACTCCAGATACACAAACCCCTTCTGTTCTTTGAACAAGCCAAGAACACTGAGCCTCAGGAGCTTTTCCTTACCCATTCCCTTGGACTACAAGGTACTTTCCAACCCAGATATCCTCCTAGCTATCTCACACCAGTTTCAAATCTTTGCTCAACAGTCACTTCCTTATTAGGCCTGTCTTTTCCATGTATTTGAAGTTGCAGCCCTCTCAGCCCAACCCCACACCTTTCACATTGTAACATATTATGTGGTCACATGTTTCCCCTTACTCCACATAGACTATTAGCTCCATAGGGCAGAAATCATTGTCCTATTACTTATATATTCCAAGCTCCTAGAACTGTGCATAAAACACAGATGTTCAAATTTATTAATTAACTGATGATGAATTTCAGTGAACTTAAGTTAAAGTTTCAGATCATCATCTATTATCACATTCTGTTATTTCTTGCACAGTGGATCACTATGCAATAATAAGATTACCACCTGTCTCAATATTTCAGGAAATGATAGCAATAAAAACTATTATTCTAGCATTATGGCTCCAAAAATTATTTAAGATACACAGCTTAAATTTAGATACATTTGATTAAACATTGTTTTCAGAATAATTTAAGGCAGACACTACAAACTCTTGGGGTTACAGGCTGGGTTAGACACAATACCTATTCTCAACAGCATCTCAGTTCTGATGAGGAAGACAACATAAACATTAAAATGTGGTTCCAAAGTGTTTACAGAAGTTAATACATGATTTCACTGGAATAAGAGAAATGCGTTAGTTGGAGAGGGCAGGAAGAGAGGATAAAGAAAGTTCCTTGGAGCAGATAACACTTGGGCCATATCCTAAAAGTGATCATGGAAAGGCATTTCTGACTAAGTAAAAGAACCTATTTTAAAGAAGTCACAAAAGATAAAACATAAAGCTATATATAAGAGTGTTTAAAGACAAGTAGAGGGGGTGGCAGTAAAGTAAAAATACTTGCTCCTAAAGGGGTGTACAGCTTACCATAAATAGTATGGATTTTATTCAGAAGAAAAGTGAAAGGGCTCACAGATTTGAAATTAGTGTGAGTTAGCTAGGAGGATATCTGGGGAAAGTACCTTGCAGTCCAAGGGAATGGATAAGGAAAAGCTCTGAAGGATACATATATACGCGTGATAATCAAGTTTCTATGGATGACAGATTGGTGAGAGGCAAAGCTGGACATCAGGATAATCAAAGGGTGGCAGCAAGGTAAATAACAGAAAGGGCTGGTCAGGAATACCATGAGAGATGGAAAGAGATTTAAGCGATTCATTTTATTTTACAAAATCAACCTAGTCCTCAGAGGTTGGGGTGATGGGAGAGGCACATCCTAGATGATTCCAAAGTTTCTGATTTAGGCAGCTAAACAAATAACTCAACAGGCATAATTCAGAAGGGAGATTTACGTGGGAAATTAAAAAAAAAAAAAATCTAGGAAATCATGGCACTTCACTGAATTTAAGGAGCAAGGTATTTAGAATTGGAGAGGACCAGAAGATGGAACCCTAAGGGAAACATTAACATTTAAGAGAGCTGAAAAGTGTATTACAAGAGCCATTTAACAGTCCGTTTTCCAGACTTAGATCTACATAAAAGAGAGAAAGAAGGAACCAGGAGGTGAAACCTCTGTGAAATAGCTCCAGCAGCTTGTAATTTCCATCAGAACACAAGGAGATCACAGCACAGAATGGCCAGCAAAGAGCGTTTCTGCCTCGGGAGCTGAGAAGATACAGCATGTGTAGGTCCTCTTTCACTGCTACAAATCGGTCACCTGGGCTCTCACAGAGCGCTGTGTTGCCTGAACAGACAGGGAATGGGATAAAGATCAGCAGTCTGGGAAAGGGGTCTGAGAAGTTTTACAAAAAAATAGTCTCCCACTCACTTTTTAAAGAAATGGGTGTTTTACACGTGTTTTCTGTAGCCCACCAGATACAACAGGCCATACTTGATCTCCACTGTAACCCGCCTCAATAAAAGTATAAGTTAACCCACCACCCAAGGCGGAAGTCGGAACCGGGACACCGCCCATTTCCCGCCTCCTTCCCTCACAAATCCCTCCCTCCCTGCGAAAGCTCTGAAGCCCCGCCCACTTCCATAACGCAGCACAGGCCGCAGGTCACGCCGGGCCTCAGCCAATGTTCTGCCTCCCAGGAAACGTTACCTCTGACCGCTGGGCTAATCAGAGACAGTGGGACGAACTCCTCGCGAGAGGTGAGGTTGAAGCTGCCTCCGCCATCTTGGAGACGGGAGACGGGCGATGGCTGTGGTCCTTCTGCTAATGCAAACAACAAAACGGGCACAGTAGTCGCCCCAGAGTGAGGTTTTCATCATTGTTAACTATTGACCAAAACTACAGAAGAAGCGAGAGTGTCAAAACCGAGCTCAGCGACACTGTGAGCCCTTTCACTTTTCTTCTGGGTCGGCTTAAGTGAAGTGACTGAGGACCGGAAGGATGGTGCAGTCCTGCTCCGCCTACGGCTGCAAGAACCGATATGATAAGGATAAACCTGTTTCTTTCCACAAGTATGGAACCAGAGCGTCTCGCGGACCGGTCCCAGCTGGGGTTGGGGGCGCGCGGCCGGTCGGGCTGGGGGCGGAGCTAGGCGCGTGTCCGCGCGAGACCTAATGAGAGGGGCGGGGGCGGGGGCGGGGCACGGGATTCTGGGCTACGGGCTCCGTAGGGGTCTCCCGGCCCTGTCGTGGTGGGCGTGCCTGAGTTGGGGATACTTTAGGAGACCACAGCAGCGCGCTCTAGGGTATATTGCGAGGCGGCCATTTGCGCTCTCCGAAGGGCTCCTGGCTGCAAAGCTCTCACTTTCCTGGGCCTGGCGAGCTCGCTACCGCGAGCGATTTCTGCCGGCCTCTCAGGGCCTCGGGGCTTGGTCTTGCAAGAGTCGTGGAGCAGCCAGAATAACTCCCTAAGGCCCAAACTTCAAATAGAAACAAAGACCTTTAAAAACACCTAGAAGTCGCAATATTCTTATCTCCGCTGATTCGGAGGCTTGCATTATAGCAATTAATGATTGAATTTTGGCCAGGATATCAGGATTTTTTTTTTTAACACAATTTCCAGGAATTACCCTTTAAGGGTCTCTAGGTTTTAAAAGAAGCCTCTGGTGCAGCCATGGAGTTGTTATCTTTCAGCACACAGTAATGATAATATAGACAATACTCAGGTGCCTTAATAAAGGTCAATGTGAGCTATTACTGATCTGCTCCACAGCTTTCAGGGCTATTTTATCCTCTAGTTTCCGCAGCAAACCAGCTGTGGTGGAGAATATTCTCTTGAAAATAGGAAAAGAAAATTGCAAGATTGAAATTAATGGGCTGGGGATATAGCTCAGCAAGCATGCACAAGGCCCTGGGTTCAATCCCCAACACCATTAAAAACAAACAAAAAAAAGATTGAAATTAACGATAATCAAGTAATGCACACAATGTTTTCAATCAGCCAAATTCAGTGTTTACAAATTTTATTATACTTCCATCATGATTTCTCTGCCAGAATGCCTGACGATATGAAAGTAGTAGTTAAGAAGTCAGATCCAATAGTAAATTATACAAGTGTTTCATAACCAAATAATACGAAAGCAGATTTTAAAATATTCTTTCAAAAATTTTTATGAGGAATTATTTATGTGTGATAGGGGGTTTGGATGCATATTTATATGTTTTATGTAACTTGAATTGCACCACAGGCAAATAAAACTGCATGGAGCATAAAGAGATCTTCTGAGTGTTTACTTTTCCCTATGGAGAAGGGGTTGGCCCATTATGACATTCAGTTCAGTATATCCTAATGTTATATACATAAGTGGTGTTTTTGTAATTTTTGAAAATGATGTCTTTTCAGGGTGTAGGAATAGGTCCGGAGATGACAGGAATATGCATTTGGCTCTCCACCTTCCCATCCCTCATTTCTAATAACAGGTAGAAAAAAATCTAAAAGTATGGAAATAGTTGAGAATAACATAACACTTATTAGAAATACTGTGTTCCTGTTAGATCTTTAAAAGATTAAGCCTGAGCACTGTAGTGCACATCTATAATCCCAACAACTCTAGAGCCTGAAGCAGGAGAATAGCAAGTTTGAGAGCAACCTGAGCAATTTAGGGAGATCCTGAATTAAAATAAAATTTTTAAATGGGTGGGGATATAGCTTAGAGGCCAAATGCTCCTGGGTTCAATCCCCAGTACAAAAAAAAAAAAAAAAAGTTGAATGATTCAGAAGGGCTAACCTTAATGTAGAACAGTTTGGGGGCAAGTAGATGGGAAAGATCTTCATAGATTCTCACAGCTAAAATTGTAATCCTTGGGCCAGGAGGTCCTGTGTATTGAATTTTACAAGTGATTGCTACTTTAGTTTGTACGTCTGACCATCATTTCCAGCAGGGATTTTCAAAGAGCACCTCTTCTCCCAGCTTCTAAATAGTAGCAGAGAGAGAGCTTGCTGTGCCAAGAAAAGGGACTCTTGGATAGATTTGTTAGATCTTTGTGATTATAGCACAAATTTTAGCATACCTTAGTTGGAAAACAAACTGAAATAGATTTGAAACATCTTATTTTGACTTTTTTTCCTAATCCTTCCAAATTCTATCTCCTTTTACTTGGGCCTAATGGACATATCCCAGTTGAGTTAGAGATAAATAAAATAAATAATTTCCTTTTTTTTTTTTTATCATTATCTGCCTATAATTTGATTGGTTCAAATTTAGCCTATTCATATTTTTCAGTCAGAGTGATTATACTAGAACTAGAAGTCTCTTTTCCCCTAGGACAGTAGATATAAAAAATATACCATTTTTGTTTTTATATGCAACACACAGAAATTTATTAGTTAAAAATATATAAGTACAGTTTCATTCTATAGGATATATTTTACTTGAACCTTTTTTGTCTTTAATATAGAAAGTTAAACATTAATCAGTGAGATAAATATGTAAGTGGAGCTAATCTTTAATCAAGTACTCTTTAGTATGTCAAGACCAATGTAAGATAGTTCTTTACTAAGTAAGAAAGTTTGGGTGCCTTTATTTGTTTATTTTTAAAAAGGTTAGAGAACTGAATTATGTCTTCTTAGGTTTCCTCTTACTCGACCCAGTCTTTGTGAAAAATGGGAGGCAGCTGTCAGAAGAAAAAACTTTAAGCCCACCAAGTACAGCAGTATTTGTTCAGAACATTTTACTCCAGACTGCTTTAAGAGGGAGTGCAACAACAAGTTACTGAAAGAGAATGCTGTACCCACAATATTTCTTTGTACTGAGCCACATGACAAGGTAATATGTATTTCAAAATGTTGCGCTATCTTGTATTTATAAAATTAATGTGTTTAATGTATTCATTGTGGAAAATTTGGAAAACTTAGGGAACAGTTAAGAAAACAGATGTAGCCAGAACCTATTGCTTGTAAATAACCACTATTAACAGTGACATACTTTTTAAAAACACAAAATGGAGTTTATTAAATATCCTCATCCTAAGAAATTCAATCTAACTTTGTGACTTACTTAAAGATCACTCTAGGGGCTGGGGTTGTGGCTTAGTGGTAGAGCATTTGCCTAGCATATGTGAGGCCCTGGGCACCACATATAAATAAAATAAAGGTCCATTTACAACTAAAATAAATATATATATTAAACAAATAGATCGCTCTATGCCTCTACTTGTACGTTGATAAGTTTGGGGTTATCTTTCTCAGTGACGGTTTAGTTTTAAGTTATTATCTGTTGTCTGCATCCCACTTCAATTTTAAGTAGTAAAAATTGAAGTTCTGTTCTTATTTTGGAATGTTTTTGTACCACAGAGTCACAGAAGTCTAGTATTTCCAAAATTCCACAGTTTAACTCATTTAAGCTATTATTTTTAGTTACTAAATTCACATATGATCTGCATTTTTGTTTTAGAAGGAAGATCTTCTGGAGCCACAAGAACACCTTCCCCCACCTCCTTTAACACCTCCCATTTCCCAGGTCGATGCTGCTATTGGGTTACTAATGCCTCCACTTCAAACCCCTGATAATCTCTCGGTTTTCTGTGACCACAACTATACTGTGGAGGATACAATGCACCAGAGGAAAAGGATTCATCAGCTAGAACAACAAGTGGAAAAGCTCAGGAAGAAGCTCAAGACTGCCCAGCAGCGATGCAGAAGACAAGAACGACAGCTTGAAAAACTAAAGGAGGTTGTACACTTCCAGAAAGAGAAAGATGACATATCAGAAAGAGGCTATGTGATTCTACCAAATGACTTCTTTGAAATAGTTGAAGTACCAGCATAAAAAAAAAAAATGAAATGTGTATTGATTTTTAATGGGGCAAGACCACACATCCTCTTTTAGCTTATATAGGAGTTTCATTTGGGGAAAAAAAGCACTTGATTACTTGTATAAAAACAATTCAGAATATTTTTTTAAAAAATAAATTAGATATATACTGTAAAATTGTAAATTTTTGTTTGTAATTTCAGAGTTTTTACATTAAAAAAATATTTTAAAAGTTATTTAAAAAAGCCTTAGACTGCCATTGTAAGTTGGTTTCAAGATTGGAGATTTTGTTTGAATATTTATAGAAATAATGTAAAAATAAAAAGCACAGAGAATGAGAACAGTGAAGTAAAGATAAGATTTAAGTTTCAATTTTAAAAATTAATGCTCTTTATTGAAAAAACTTAGTTATATTTTAAATCAGAAGTATGGATTAGATCGTAGGGTATAACCTGTCTGTATATTCGAACATTCACATCCGTAAAATCAGAAGGTTCATTTATCTTTCTGAATCACTTGTCAAGGATAAATTGGCAAATCAATTGAAAAAGATTTGACTACTGTCTTCAGAACAGAAAATAAAGAATCATTCTGTATCTAATCAATAAATATAAAGGTGAGTTTTTAAAAAATGAACCCTTTCATTTTTCTCCAGCATTATAAAATTGAATATATTCTCTGGTAGAGAAACTTTTTTTTTTTTTTTTTTTTTGGTACCAGGGATTGGACCCAGGGTACCTTGCTTAACCATCAAGCCACATCTTTAGCTCCCTCCCCCCCCTTTTTTTTTTTTTTTTAAATTTTGAGACAGAGTCTTACTACATTGCTTAGGGCCTTGCTAAACTGCTGAGCCTGACTTTGAACTTGCAATCCTCCTGCCTCAGCCTACAGAGCTGCTGGGATTGCATACACAGGCTTCAGTGCCCAGTTTTGGAAGAAACATTCTTTAACAACAAAGTAAGGCATTTGTTACCATTGAAGTAAAAATTGGGACCTGACCCTTGATGAAAGGATACCCAATTCCCTAACCGTAATTATATCTTCATCCAAATGTCTTACCAAATATGTTCTGTTGATAGTTTGATTTGTATAATGACATGGTACTCTTGTGTTTAACTAATTGATTTTCGTCCAGATTTCACATAAAAAATTAGTTTTTCACTTGTAACATGTTAGAAATTATATCCCACCTACTTAAATGAGTGATTTATATTCAAAAGCAACCTAATACGTAATGTTTATTTTACTAAATGATGAGACTTACTGCAGTTTCTGTTCAAACTGTGAGTTGTATTCTAATTTTGTGAGAAATTTTACATATATTTGAAATGAAAACATGTTCTGAGTACAAAATATTGTTATAGAAATTATTTAGGTTTAGAATAATTATTCCAACTAAAATTATCACTTTTATACTTAAAGGTACACTGAGATAGTTGAAGAGTAACAGACTTTTTTTTTTTTTTTTAAAGACAATAGTAAGAGATAAAACAAGGATGTTAAAAAGTGTTTTTTATAGAACTGATTTTTATTGTTATTCACTGCCATGCTGCCTGTAGGTAGCAGTTTGATTCATGGAGATTTGATTCTTTGTGAACCAATATCTCAAAAATAGAAAATAATGTTTAGATTACTTACATAGTCTGATAACAATATTTAGGACTACAATGAATGAGAGCACGTTCATTGGTTTCTGATGGAACACAACTGTTTTTAGAAGCTTCAAAGTCTTCAAATAGTTTGTTTTCATATTTCATTTCTAGCAATTCCTGGAAAACTGGGTAAATATTTTTTCAAAGTGTGTATCTTTAACCTAAATTGGCTTCTACATAAAAGACTCTGTGTGTGTGTTTGTGTTTGTCCAAAACCAAGAATCTAGGTTAGATTATAAATGTGGTAATCATAATTATTTAGCGTTATTTAATTTGAAGCTGTTGTCTTTATGACAGATGTAAATCCCCATTTTTTTTTTTTTTTGTTTTGTTTTGGGCCCCCCCCCCCTTCTGGGAATGAATTTAAATTTACCATTGCTGATTGCAAATTTGCAATTCTCCTACCATGGCCTCATATGTAGCTGGGATTACAGGAGTGTGCCATTGTGCCTGATTTGTTGAATGTTTTTAAAATTCATTTTATCTATTGTTTATAACATTTCCAAGAAAAGTAAAACATTTAGGCTAAAATAAGTCCTGTTCAAGTATAGTGGAACTCAGTCTGAAAAAAAGTAGGGAAAAAGTCAGTCTGAAATGGGGAGAAAAGAAATGTGAATTACAGCGTATTCTGAAAGTTGAAATTTAAGTGCATATAGTAAAATACTAAAATATCCATTTATGTGTGACAATTTGGAAGAAATAGCAAGAAGCAGTTGTTTCTCAGAACTGCTGGGAGAACTAGAAAATCTCACAGGGCTTTAGAGTCAAAGTAGTGTAGAAATTCTTGAAGACTCATCATCAAACCTCTATGATTCCCTTTTATAACATCTTTGGTAAGTGGTGATCCTTTCTCTGTTCACTTTTAAGCAAATATTCTGCTTACATTCTTTAAAATAGGTTTCTAGATAAAAATAGAATCAGTTGTCACTCTAATTAAAGAAGTATTTCTTTATGGAACTATAAACTTTACTTTGACCTCCTACTTAGTTTGAACTGTCACATTCTAAAATTGAAGTCTTGAATTAAAAAAAGAATTTAAGTGTATACTGATCTTATACCTGTTGTGTGTTCTTAATAATTTTGCCATTGTGGTAAGAGCATAGCAGCAAACATTGAGTAGGCAAATAATGATACGAAATATATCTATAAAAATTATGTATCAATTGTTTTTATGTTATACAACTATCTACGCATATCTTTCTTTTCTTTTTTTTCTTTTTTTGTAGTAGTAGATGGACAATATGCCTTTATTTTATTTATTTTTATGTGGTGCTAAGGATGGAACTGAGTGCCTCACAAGTGGGAGGCAAGTGCTCTGCCACTGAGCTATAGCCCCAGCCCTGAGTATATCTTTTAAAACTTCACTCAACATGTTTTTAAATTTTATCTGTTTATTCATGGAAACATAGCTCATTTATTTTCATTGTTGATGTTAATTCATAAATAAGCCTTACTATAAAAAAGAAAGAAAGAAAGAGGCCAGGCATGATGGCACATGCCTATATTGTGGCGACTAGGGAAGCTGAGGCAAGAGAATGAGAAGATGGCCAGTTTGAGGCCAGCCTCAGTAACTTAAGGCCCTAAGGAACTTAACAAGACCTTCAAGACCTTGTCTCCAATAAAAAATAAACAGGGCTGGGGATGTGGCTCAGTGGTTAAGAAACCCTGGGTTTAATCCTCATTACCTTATTAAAAAAAAACAACAAAAAAACTATAAGGAGGTAAAAATGTGAGGGGAAAAAAATGGAAATTCTAGAGTGTTGTTAACCAGAATAAAACATTCATTAGTGGAATGCAACACTAGTTTGAACTGATAGAAGAAAAATCGGCAAACTTGAAGGTAGAGATTATGCCATCTGAAGAGTAGAGATGAAAAAAAGAGAAATGAACAAAGCCTCAGAAATGTGTAGCATTGTTAAACACACCAACATATGAGTAAGTGGAGTACCAAAAGAAGAAAGGGGCTGGGGGCGGGGAGAGAGGAAGGAGCAGAAGAAAATTTAAGAAATAATCATTCCCAAGTTTGATGAAATACACATACACAAAGCACACAAGAAACTTAATGAATACCAAACAAGATAAATTTAGAGATCCACGCCCAGACATGTAATAAAAATGTTTAAAAAAAAATTTTTTTTTTGAAAGCAGTAGGAGAAGAGTGACATTGTATACATGAGAACCACAACAAGATTAATGTTGTGGCTTATTAGAAAAAAAAAATTTAGACCAGAAAGCAGTCAAATGACAGAGTGCTAAAGGAAAAACTTTTTGTCAAATTTATCTATAGCAAAATTCTCAAAAATGAAAGTAAACCAGATGCACCAATATACTCCTGTAATCCCAGCCACTTGGGAGACTGAAGCAGGAGGATCATAAATTCAAAGTCAGTCTCTGCAATTCAGCAAGACTTATCTCAAAATTAAAAAGGAGGGGCTGAGGTTCAGTGGTAGAGCACTTGCCTAGCCCATGTGAGGCACTGGGTTAGATCCTCAGAAGCACATAAAAAGTAAATATATATAATTTTTTTTAACTAAAAACATTTTTAAAAAATGAAAAAGAGAATGTAACTCAGTAGTAAAGCTGGGTTCCATCCCCAGATCTTTACAGAGGATAAAAGAAAAGGGGTGTGTGGTGGGGGAAGATTCTGGGGAAATGGCAGGGTCATAGGAAATACCAGGAAAATATCACCACACAGACAAAAATAGTTGTCATCATCTATGTGTTGAAACTGTTTTGGAACTCTAGTCTTTTGAATGCTTGAAACCAAGAGAAGGCTTGAATGACAAATTACAGGGTCAACTTCAGTTGAATTCAACTCTTAGCTCAGTGGCAACTTACAATTTTTCACCCCCCAGCCCTATGGCAGAAAGTGCAAAAGCTACAGGAGCAGTTTATAAATGACTTAAGAAAATCAGGTTAAATAAGAACCCTGCCCTCCAAGTACCAGGCATCTGTGTCTAATTATTACTGTTGCTTCCAATCACGGAGGTGCAAGTGCACTGGGGCAGCCATTGTTGCTGTTAGCACTCAGCTTTTTATTCAGGAATGGAGTTTCATGCAGAAACAGGATGACACCTCTGATGGATCCACTTTCCTGGTGGAAAAAAAAAGCCACTGGCCAAAGGAAGAGTCTGGGTTTATGCTGGTTATACTGAGAGATGACTTGCGTGTGTGGGAATCCACCCATGAAAAGAGCGAGAACTTTTTCAGCATTGAAGCCCATGAAGGGGTAGAATCCGTTATTTGGGAACTTATAGTGGCAATCCCGCTATTAAAACTGCCTGATACAAGTGAACTTCCTCTCAGCTCTGCCCAAAAAGATCTTCTGAAGCACTCGAGATGGGTGTGACCCATTAGGAACCGATGGCCTACCTGCCCCCACCTGTATCCTGTTCAGGTGAAGAACTTTCTATAGAGTCCATTTAATCTATTCTGATATAAATAAAGCAAGCTTGCGGTCTCCCTTCTTTGTCAGAACTGTACCCATCTGGTCAGGTTGGCCAGTCGCTGCCCCCATTCTGAAACTATATTTCTGTGTCCTATTTCTGTAGTACTTTTTTTCGTAGCTTTTATTTCTCAGCTAGCTCATCCTTCCAGAGGAGAACCCTCTCCCTTGCCCATGCAGGATGTGAGCGAGAAGTTTGTCCATTTGGGCACTCAGTAATTTGGGTTCTGTTTTATTAATTAATGAATATGTCAGTTTGACCAGTCAGGAATTTGGGTTTTTTGTTTTTACTGGGCAGTGGAGGAGTTGGGGTCAGCAGTCAGTATTTGGGACCTGTTTTTACTAAGCAAGGTATAGTGTTGGGGGTCTGCCGCCAGCAACTGGAAATAATTTGTTCTGGGAGAAATCAATGCTTAAGTCTCTTCTCAGAGACTGTCATTCTAGGTATGATGGACTCCTTCTCCCCAGGGCTTTTTTTGTCACCGGGAAGGAATGGAGTTTCATGCAGGAAAGGATCAATACTATCAATGTGTGGCTTTCTTTTTCACTTCCTTTTCCCAGTCTGCACTATTTGGGGGTTTTTCATTTTCCCTATCTGACAGTTGCACCCCCCAACACACAGATGCAAACCCCTCCCCTATAGAAGTGAGGTCCAGAAATTAAAGATTTGGCACTTCCCCACTCCCACTTTTTTTTTTTTTACCCCTCTTGGGAGCCAGGCATTAAAGTTAGGACATTCAAAAACAACTTCACATATGGGGAAATTATAAAGTCAATGTGCATACCCAGGGGAAAGTGCAGTCTACACCTCAGGCTGATTCCAGGCACAGAGACAATTCATAACAAAACAAGACAAAACAAAACAAGGGCTGGGGATGTGGCTCAAGCGGTAGCGCACTCGCCTGCCATGCATGCAGCCCGGGTTCGATCACATACAAACAAAGATGTTGTGTCCGACAAAAACTAAAAAAAAAAGTGTATATATATATATATTACAAAAAAAAAAAAAAAAAAGCCAGCCATCAGCCGTCATGGTGGCCCATGCTGTAATCCCAGCGACTTGGAAGGCTGAGGCTGGAGGATCTCAAGTTCAAAGCTAGACTTAGCAACTCTTTGAGACTCTGTCTCTAAATAAAATACAAACAAGGGCTGAGGATATGGCTCAGTATTTCAGTATTTAAGTACTCCTGGGTTCAATCCCTGGTACAAAAAAAAAAAAAACTAGTAAAGCCTAGGGTGGTGGGAAATGGAAGCCAAATAATTCCTTTCTCAGTGACAGTATAATGGAAAGAGATAATCATTGAATGCTGACCCCCAAACCCTCCATTCTTCTCCAAGTAAAAATATTGCCCATTAAAAAAAAAAAAAAAATTCTCACAAGCCTGTTTCCCTGAGTGCCCAAACTGACATGCGCTGTCAATAAAACTCAGGGGCAGAGCACTCCCCTAGCATGGTGAGGTACTGGGTTTGATCCTTAGCACCACATAAAAATAAAACAAATGAAATCAAGACATGCTATCCATCTACAACGATAGATAAATAGAAAGAAAGTTACCTCTTAGTGTAACCTATATAAGCACAGACTCCCACTTTGGCCAATGGTTCGCTTCCCATAGGAAAGTGGGTCCATGAGAAGCATGACACCACTGCTGAATAAAGGCTTTACTGATCCTTGAAGTCTGCACCCAGCTCAATCATTTGTGCTAACAATTTCCATTAAACAAGGGCATTATAACAACCACCTTAAAGATAATTGCAAGTTGAAGTGTAAAGGCAGGTCACCTCATGCTTTCAGTATAACCCTCACTGTTTTGCCACTGAGGCTTATTTTTATTTTTTTTAATGTCAATTTTGATTTGATTTCTGATATTTCAATTTAGTTCCGATAACAAATAAATAAATTTTTAATATTTTTAAGGGAGAAAAATAAGAAAATTTTACTTATATTGGAGCTTGGTTTATCTCCACTTTTGTCATTATGAAATCTACATATGTTATGCTCAAGTTCAGGACCCCCAAAGACTACCAGAGACCAAGATCAATGTAAGCAGCAAAGAGGTGTTTATTGAGAGCTAGCTAGGTCCTCTGCTCACACACAGCAACTGATGATGCTGAGAGGCCCTCAGGCCCAGGGTTTGCAGCAGTTTTATACAGTCTTTGGGGAAGGCAGGCACTTCACATACATCACAGCATCCCTTAGCAAATCATCACACACCACAGGAAAATCATAAAACAACTCTAAAACATGATTAGCACATTCACTGGCAGGAACAAGTTGGGTAAGGGTAATTGGTTAGTACAAGAGGGGGATTCCTTTGAACTGATTGGTTTAAGCCACGAGGGGAGTACTTGCTGAACTACATGGTTTCCCAACATATTATCAACCACCATAAACTACTGGGGGGTCTTCTGACATCCCAGCTATTTTCCCTGTCTCATGCTGATTGGTGGTTGCTAGGAGGTTACTATGGGTTCTCACCTAGCCTGACTGAGTCAGGGACACCAGGCGCAGCAGATCTCTCCCATTATTTGTAGATAAACAACTCGCAGGGTGGGTATGTGCCTAGGAGTGCTCTGTCGGTTTTTCCAAGGACAAGGGTCACGCCCCCTTCCTTGGACAAGCTTTGCTCTGAGGTAGAGGCTGGTTTCTCACATAACATGAATCTTATAATTTAAATCATTTTATTTATTTTTAGTTTGAATTTCATTAATATTTTCATATTATTAATACTAATTTTTTCTTTGTTCTTCTTAGTTACACATAATAGTAGAGTATATTATCACATATTTATACAAACATGGATAATTAGGATCCCAGTCTTGTGGTTGTAGATGAAAGCTCAGTGGCAGAACTCTTGCATAGCAAGTGTGAGGTCAAGGGGTTCAGTCTTCAGCACTGCAAAAAAAAAAAAAAAAAAAAAAAAAGGTTCATTTTTATATAGACATTTTTTTTTTTTTAAGCTGCTCTCTCTTCCTCCCTAACCTGGGGGCAGGAAGAGGATTATCTTTACACCCAAGACAGGAATCAAGTAATTCAGACTTCAAGGATGGCACCCAGAAGGTCTAAAAAATGGCTATCTTACAAATTAACAAGTGAATTACAAGCCCCCACTGGGAACACCTGGAAAGAATCTCTTCTTTTAAAAAAAACCCTGCGTTCTCCCAGAAGGGAAGAATCTCAGCCTCTGGGATAGAAATTCTGGGTGCTTCTCTTTTGCTAGCAAAACAATAAACCTTTTTCCTTTTTATCAAAAGGACATCGTCATTATTGAATTGGCATTGAGGACAAGGACCTAGATAACAGAAGAAAGATGTGGAAAAAGTCAAGAAAATAATGTGTAAACAAAATGGAAATATCAATAAAAATATCGAAAACCCTAAAATGAAACAAGAAAGAAATCCTGGCACTGAAAAGTATAACTGCAATGAAAAATTCAGTAGAAGAATTCAAAGGGAAATCTGAATAGGTAGAAGAATCGGCATACTTGAACAAAATACAATTGAAATGATCAAGTATGAAGGACAGAAAGAAAAAATATTGAAAGAAAATGTACAAAGTCTAAGAACTACCTAGGGAACCCATATATACAGTGTGGGAGTTTCAGAAGGAGAAGAAAAAATGAAAGTGACAGATTATTTGAAGAAATAATGGCTGAAAATATCCCAATTTTGATGAAAGACATGAATATAAACATCCAAGAATCTCAGTAAACGTCAATTAGGAGGAATTCAGAGATCCACATTAAAACATATCATTGTAGTGGCACTCCCCTCTCCCCAGAAAATCTTAATTAAGCTTCTTCAGAGACCCTTACCATGGTTGTTCTTGGACTATGAACAAGAATTTCTGCAAAAGAGTTCAAATATAGTTAGGCTTTCTATTTCCTGTTGCTCTATCTTGCAATAACTAAATTTGGCCGTGGGCACAGAAGAGATCAGCACTCCACATTCTGAGCACCCCTTATTAGTTTTTTAGAACATTTATAGGCTATCTAGTGTCATAAATTTTCTAATCTAAAACAATATATGATAGTTTGTAAGAGTTTTCAGATGGGAAGTGGGTTTACAAAAGCTCCAGCCTTGGGCCTGGAGCCTTCACAGGAGCATTTACACTTCAAAGGAAAGTAGTTAGATCCTAGGGAAAGTCCTCTACAATCTGGTAAAGAGGTAAGAGTGAATGGTGCTATTTAGCTTACTTGAAAGTAGCTTGGGGAGGAGAGAGGGGGAGGAGAACCCTCCCTTTCCCAAAAAGCACTAATTTTCACAAGAGAGTATTCTTGGTTTATTTTTGTATCCAGGCTTGGGTTACTTACCAGGTTCATTTAAAACAAAACAAAACAAACCAAACAAACAAACTACTTTTATGTAGACTTTTGCAAATTGTGAACCTCTGATCCTCCCTCCCCCTACACACTGGGTATAAAGTTCTAAAAATTTCTGGACTTGGGGTTCAGAGGGATGAATTGATTTAGGTGAAAGACCCCCTCTTGACCAGCTGCAGCCAATAAACCTGCTTCCTGCTAATTCCTCAGTGTCCAGCCTAGCTGTCCTACATCATTATAAACCTTAGAGTCATACTGTCAAAAGACAAAAACAAAGAGATAATCTTGAAAGAGCAAGAGAGCACTCATCATGTGAGAAATCTTACTTAATTATCCCATAATTACATACATACCTCATCATAAAATTATCAGCAGATTTCTTATCAGAAACTTTGGAGGACAGAAGGCGGGCTGATATATTCAAAATGCCAAAAGGAAAAAAGCTGTCATCCAAGAATCCTATATCCATCAAACAGTCCTTTAAAAGTGAGGGAGAAGTCAGGTGCATACCTCAGGAGTAGAGCAATTACCTAGAATGTATGAAGCCCTGGGCTGAATCCCCAGCACCATTTGTTGTTGTCTGGTTTTGTTTCATTTTTCCCAGCAGTGTTTTTTCAAAAAAGGAAAAATTAAGATATTTCAGGATAAACAAAAGATATGGGAGTTCATTAACACTGGACTTGCCCATCGGGAAATGCTCAAGGGAGTCCTTCAGGTTGAAATAGAAGGACGCTTAGGCATGAACTTGAAGCTGTAGGAGGAAATAAAGATCTCGGTAAAAGTAAATACACGGGTAGTTGTAAAATCTAGTATTATTGTTGCAAGGCCTTGTAACACCTTTCTGTTGTTGTTTTGTTTTCTGTATGATTGTGGAGACTAATAATATATTTAAAAGAAAACAATTATTAGTTTAAGGTCTAGTAGTACAACAGTGGTTCACCTTTTGAATATAGCCCTCTGAGGCTCTGAGGCTTATTTTTTTTAAAGAACATGTTTTTCTTTTCCTCTTCTCCCTCTCCCCCTCCCTAACCTGGGGGCAGGAAACGAGATTACCTTAAATTACCAGTGCTCCCCCCCCACCCCAAGAAGATATCTGCCAGAGGATCTAGGAAGTGAATACCTCCCAAAAGAACAAGTTAATTCTAGCACGTCACCACCGCCCCCTTGGGCCCCCTGCCAGGACACACTTGGAATATAGCCTTTGAATAGAAACACCCTCTTTTTCCCTAGTGGGCAGAAATACAGGCTCTGGAACAGGAGTCATCCCCTGTTTTTCCTTTGCCTGCAAAGCAATAAAACTTCTTTTCCCTGTTTCTCAAAATCATGTCCTCATTATTAAATTGACATTAATTGGCATTGGAGACAAGGACCAACTTTCAGTTACAGTAGTATTATAACTTTGGTTCATAACTCCAGATTTTGTTTTGTGTATATATATATATATATATATATATATATATATTTAATTTGTTCTAATTATTTATACATGACAATAGAATGCACTTTGACACATCGGACATATGGAGTATAATTTCTCATTCTTCTGGTTGTACATGTAGAATCACATCAGTTGTAGATTTGATAGCGCCGGATATCAGTGATGAGTCTTGCTTCCCCACATGTTTAAGTTTGAACATTAGAGAAGCACCCCAAGGCAAGCATATAAAGCAGGGTTTAATTAAAAAGGGGTAACAGAGACTTCTCCAGGGCGGGAGAAGGGGGCCATAGCCAGTATCCCAAGAAGTGAGGTGTTCTGCCTTTTTTGTATGTCCTAGGCTTCCTTTGTTCTCCTGCCCTCTTCCCCTTATCTTTCTCCATCCTGCATCAGTGACTAGGCCCAGGAATGCTTGGTGGGAGGGCCCAAAGATGGGAGCAGGTGGGCTGAAGGGGGAAGGGCAGGATGAAGTAGCCAAAGACACAAAAACAACCTCACAGCTCCCTGTAGGGAGGGGAAATTACTGGGACAGGTTACCTTGGCAACAGGTTGGAGCAGGGGCAGCTTCTTCTTAAGGGTGGAGGAAGGGCTCTGAAGGAATTAACATCTCAATCCTTCAGGGAACAGTCTCCAACTTTGCAGACTCAATCAAAATTGGCCTCCTTGATCCAACCTGACTGGATTTACCTATCTATACTGATCGCCTGTGTAATTCTGGCTTCATATTCATGTATACATGGGGAAAAAATTTCAGATTCTTTCTATTATCCTTTTTACCCCTATACTCCTCCCCTCCCTTTATTCTCCTCAGTCTAATCCAAAGTAACTTTATTCTTCCCTAGTCCCCACCCACCCCCCTTATTGTGAATTGGCATCTGGATATCAGAGAAAACATTCAGCCTTTGATTTTTTGGATTGGCTTATTTTGCTTAGCATGATGTTCTCCAGCTTCATTCATTTACTGACAAATACTATAATTTCATTCTTCTTTAAGGCTGAGTAATATTCCACTGTGTATATATAGCACATTTTCTGTAACCATTCAGCTGTTGAAGGACACCTAGGTTGGTTCCATAATTACGCTATTGTGAGTCGAGCTGCTGTATATAAGTTCCTTGCTTAGTGTCTGGACGGCCATCTTAAGTGACAGCACCATTTTAAGGAAACAGTTTTGATTTCCCTCCCAAAGGCTGTTCTGAGAAAGGCTCACCACTCCCTCATACCAACTCAACCCTTAACTGCCTGCAGGAGGACCCACACAGCTCTGATTCCTGAGCCTCCCTCATAAAAGTCTGGAACCCAAGGCTGTCTTGGCCCTCTCTTTCCTATAGAGAGATGGTCTTTATTTGTCAGCTCTGACAAATAAACTCTCCTATGTGTCTCTGCCTGGTTTCTGTCTCTCTTATCTGTCTCTAGTTCCTAGCTTTCCCTTCACTAAGAATATTGATGTGGCTGTATCACTGTAGTGTGCTGCTTTTAAGTCCTTTGTGTATAAACTGAGGAGTGGGATAGCTGGGTCAAATGGTGGTTCCATTTAAGTTTTCTGAGGAATCTCCCTACTGTTTTTCATACTAAAATTCATCTATATAATTTTTAATTGCATCAAAAAGCCATTATTAGTTTTGTTTTTGGACACAAAATATATAAAGATGTAATTTTGTGACATCAATAACTCAAAAAGATGGAGATAGAGTTATAAAAAAGTAGAGTTTTGTATATTATTGACATTAATATACTAACTTGATACAAGTTCAAGTTAGTGTGTCATAACTTTAGAATGTTAAATGTAATCATCATGGCAACCACAGAGAAAATGGGATAGAATTACACAGGAGAAAATTTGAAGGGAACTAAAATATTTTACTAAAATCAACTAAAAAGAAAAGAAAATAGTAATGTAGGAAATGGGGAGAGAACTATAAGACATATATAAAATAAATATCAAAATAATAGAAGTCCTTTTTTATCAGTAATAACATAATGTAAAAATGGATTAAACTTTGTTGTGGGATTCACGCACAGAGAGACAGGACGGAGCAGAGCATGTGTGTTCCCACTTTTTTTTTTGGGGGGGGGATACCGGGGATTGAATTCAGGGGCACTCAACCACAATCCACATCCCCAACCCTATTTTATAGTTCATTTAGAGACAGCGTCTCAATGATTTGCTAGGCTGGCTTTGAACTTGCAATCCTCATGTCTCAGTCTCCTGTGCCACTTGGATTACAAGTGTGTGCCACCTTGCCCAGCTTCTGGCTTCTACCCTTTTTTTTACAATGAGAATGGCATTTTGGGGCTGGGATTGTGGCTCAGTGGTACAGTGCTTACCTAGCATTCGTGAGGCACTGGGTTCGATCCCCAGCATCACATAAAAATAAATAAGATAAAGGTATTGTGTCTATCTACAACTAAAAAAAAAAATTGCATTTTTGGGGGATTGCAGCCTTCAGAATTTCAATATTCAAAATTTAATCTTTTGTAGCCAGGTATGGTGGTGCATTCCTGTAATCCCAGCCACTCGGGAGACTGAGACAGGAGGATGTTGAGTTCAAAGCCAGCCTCAGCAAAGTGAGGCACTTAGTAACTCAGTGAGACCCTGTCTATAAATAAAATACAAAATAGGGCTGGAGATGTGGCCCAGTGGTCAAGTGCCCCTCTCCGAGTTCAATCTTCTGGTACCCTCCCCCCAGTTTTTTTTAATCTTTTGGGTTTGTGATTTAAGGGTTTTGGATATTAAGGATTTTAATCTTTCAGAATTTCAACATTTGGGATTATCATGTTTGTGATTTGTGCCCTTTACAGCTGTGATTGGCATTAGGGTTTAGCAACATAAGCTCCCAGTCACCAAGGCTGACCTGGCTGTGGCCACAGCAGAGTGACCAATCTTCCAGGAACAGAGACCAACACTGAGCTCCCCATGTGTCACCTCACTGTTACCCAGGGTGATCAGTAAGATACATATCACCTCCATCATGGAAGGTGCTGTTTTGTCTTTAGTGGAATAGGGACCTGCTCTAGATGCAGATGTGATGTGCCTTCCCTGCATGTAATACTTCTACCAAAATGACCATCTAGGGATTTACAGAATGCCTTGTCCATCTTGTGGCATTTCCCACAACATTGCTTCTGGCCAAAGGATTTACTTTACAGCTAAAGTGATGGGCAATGAATGGGCTCATACTTATGTCACTGGTCTTATTTACTTTCTCACCATCCAGAAGTAGTGAGCTTGATAGAATGGTGACATTGCCTTACGAAGATGCAGTTACTGAGCCAACTCGGTGATCTTACCTTGTAGGGATGGGCAAGGTTCTCCTGAGGCTGTATGTGCATTAAATCTTGTTGGATATATGATACTGTTCCTCTGTGAATTCTGGGACCAGGATCCATGGGCCCACAAAATAAAGGATGGAAATGGGAGTGACATCACTCACCACTACCCCTAGTGACCTACTAGCAAAATTTTTGCTTCCTGTTCCTCCAACTTTATGCTCTGTTGGCCTAGATCCCTTAGTTTCAGAGGGAGACAGACACACAATGATTTAATTGAATTGGAAGTTATGACTACTGCCTGGCAACTTAAGGCTTCCCATGCATCTGAGTCAACAGGCCAAGAATGGAGCTGTAGTGTCCACTGAGGTGACTGATCCTGGTTACCAGGGAAAATTAGACCGATACTCCACAATGGAGATAAGTGTGGCTGTAATACAGGAGACTCCTTAGAGCATATCTTAGTATTGCCATGCCATTATTAAGATCAAAGAGAAACCACAACTCAGTCCAGGCAGAACTAAGATAGACCAGACCCTTTAAGAATGCAATTTGGGTCATGTACCTTGTGAAGAGTCAGATGCAGTGAAAATGCTTACTGAAGGCAAAGGGAATACAGAATGAGTATAAATACCAGGTACAATCATGTGGCCAGTTCTAGAAACAAGGTCTATAATTGTCACGAATATTTCCTCTCTATTTTGTTAAGAATATGTGGGTATCTATTTTGGGGGGCGGGACAGGGGTTGAACTCAGGGGCACTTGACCGCTGAGCCACATCCCCAGCCCTATTTTGTATTTTATTTAGAGACAGGGTCACTGAATTGCTTAGCATCTCACCTTTGCTGAGGCTGGCTTTGAACTTGCAATCCTCCTGCCTCAGCCTCCCTCGCCACTGGGATTACAGGTGTGCGCCACTGCGCCCAGCCGAGAATATGTGGGTATCTATACATATATTGAGCAAATATTTGTGTTTTCTTTTCTATTTTTTTATCATGTAACAAGAAGTTTTGACTTTATATAACTATTTAAGTATTGTTAGTTTCACATATAGTATTTAAGTTACAGGATATCAGATATAAACACCACTCAAGATCTTCACCTGCTCTTCTGGAGAAGGGATTGTGCATTTTCAGTTATATGTAGGATAATTTTATCATGTTACATAGAACTATGATCTTGGTATAATCTTTGTTTGAAGATTAAGAATGGTTTAAGGAGGGGCTGGGGTTGTGGCTTAGTGGTAGAGTGCTCGCCTAGCATGCATGAGACGTCAGGTTCAAACCTCAGCACCACATAAAGATAAAATAAAGATATTGTGTCCATCTACAATTAAAAAATAAATATTAAATAAAAGAATGGTTTAAGGAGACATATATGAGTACCAAGTAGAAAAAGGGTAGATTTGTGATGGTTAATTTTATGTTCCAACTTTACTGGATTGAGGTTGTCTAGATAGCTATTTATAGATATGTCTCCAATGATGTTTCTGAAAGAGATCAGCATTTGGATCAGTAGACTGAGTAAGGAAGATTCCAACCTCACTCAATGTAGGTAGACACTATCCAATCAGTTGAGAGCACAGGTAAAACAATAAGGCAAAGGCAAAGGAATTTTTCTCTCTCTTCTGGAATTGAAAAACCCATAATGTCTTGCCCATTGGTGTCAGAATACCAGGTTCTCTAGCATTTGTACTCTAAGACTTGTACAGTGGCACCCCAGATTCTCAGGCTTTCACTTTTGGACAAGAGTTATATAATATGCTCCCTTGTTTCTTAGGCTTTTAGGCTTGGAGTAAGCTCTACTCCTGACTTCCCTGGTTCTCATCTAACAAGACAACATATTATATAGCTTCTCAGCATTCAGAAATGTATAAACCAATTCCCATAATAAACATCACCACAATGTGTGTTTGTGTGTAAAATCTCCTATTTGTGTTTCTATGGGGAGCCTGGATTAACATCTGTCAAAAATTGATTGACTATAAATACATGGATTTATTTTTGGGCCTCACTATTCTGATGTTTTGAGGATTACAGTAGATTTTTAAAGGCAGGTAATGTAATAACTCCAGAATTTTTCTTATTCTCAAGATGGCTTTGGATATTCTGCATCTTTTGTGGTTCTATATGAGTTTTAGGATCTTTTTTTTTTTTTTTTTAAGAGAGAGAAAGAGAGAGAGAGAGAGAGAGAGAGAGAGAGAGAGAGAGAGAGAGAATTTTTTTAATATTTATTTTTTAGTTCTTGGCGAACACAACATCTTTGTTTGTATGTGGTGCTGAGGATCGAACCCGGGCTGCACACATGCCAAGCGAGCGCGCTATCGCTTAAGCCACATCTCCAGACGGAGTTTTAGGATCTTTTTCCTGTTTCTGTGAAAATTTTTCATTGAATTTTGATAAAGATTACACTGAATCTGAATAGGTCAATTTGGGTAGTCTGGTCATTTTAACAATATTAAATCTTCCAATCCATAAACATGGGTTAGCTTCACATTTATTTGTGTTCCATTTATCTCATTAGTGTTTTATAGTTTTCGGTATACAGATCTTTCACCTCCTTGCTTAAACTTATTCCCAAATGTTTTATTGTTTTTGAGTAGCTATTTTAAGTGGAATTCTTTTCTTTTGGGGGGTAATTTATTATTATGATTTTTGTATGTTGATTTTGTAACCTGCAACTTTACTTGAATTTATCAGTTCTAATAGTTCTTTTGGTAGAGTCTTTAGGGTTTTCTATACATTAGATCATGTTATCCACAGAGATTATTTTGCCCCCCCACCCCCAATTTGGATGATTTTTATTTCTTTTTTGACTAACTGCTCTGGCTAGGACTTCCAGTACTATACTGAATAGAAATGGTGAAAAGTAAGCATTGTTGTCTTGTTTCTGATCTTAACAGAAACATTTTCAACTTGTCATCATTGAATATGATGTTAGCTATGAGATTTTTCATATATGGCCTTCATTATGTTGAGTTACAGTCCTTCTATATATAATTTGTTGATAGTTTTTTCCATGAAACAATGTCAAATTTTGTCAAATGCTTTTTTCTGTATCTATAGAAATAATCATATGGTCTGTCCTTTGTTATGTTAATGTGGTATTTCATTTCATTATCAATTTGTATAAATCAAACCATTCTTGACCTCAGTGATAGATTCCAATAGGTCATAGTGGGTAGTCTGTGGTATGCTATTTAATTTGATTTACTAGTATTTTGCTTAGAATTTTTGTATGTATGTTCATCAGGAATATTGGTCTAAATTTTCTTTTCTTATTGTCCTTGTCTGGTTTTGGTATCAGAGTAATGTTGTCTTGGGCTGGGGATGTGGCTCAAGTGGTAGCGTGCTCGCCTGGCATGCGTGGGGCCCAGGTTCAATCCTCAGCACCACATACAAAGAAAGATGTTGTGTCCGCCAAAAACTAAAAAATATATATTAAAACTCTCTCTCACTCTCACTTTCTCTTAAAAAAAAAAAAAAAAAAAAAAAAAAGAGTAATGTTGTCTTTGTACAATGAGTCTGGAATTACTTCCTATTCAAATTTTTGGAACAGTTTGGGGTGGTTGGTATTTTTTCTTTTAATATTTGGTAGATTTCAGCAAGTAAGCCACCTGCTCCTAGGATTTTCTTTGATGGTAGACATTTTTATTACTGATTCAAATTCCTTACATGTTACTCTGTTCATACTTTCTATTTCTTCATTATTCGCTCTTGGTAGTTTGTACATTTCTAGGAATTTATCTATTTTTTCAGGTTATCCATTTTGTTCATGTATAATTGTTTATATTAGTCTTTTTAAAAGATCCTTTGTATATCAGTTGTAATGTCTCCTCTTTCATTTTTTTATTTTATTTGTTTGAGTCTTCTTTCAAATAAAACTGTCTTAGTTATGCCTGTGACACATGCCTGTGTCACCATACCTATTCAGGAGGCTGAAGCAGGAGGATCACTTGAGCCAATGAGTTTGAGACCACCCTGGCCAGAATAGCAAGATTGCAACTCAAGAGAAAAAAAAAGAATCTTTAGTTTGTCTAGCTAAAGATTTGCCAATTCTGTTTATCTTTTTAGAAAAAGAAAAAGAAAAACTAAGATATTTTATTTTTCTAGTCTTTATTTCACTTATTTCTGTTCTAATATATATTATTTCCTCTTTTTCTACCAAATTTGGATTTAGTTTATTATTATTTTTCTAATTTCTTTCTTTCTTTCTTCTCTTCTTGTTTTGTTTTGTTTTGTGCTTGGGATCTCACACATGCTAAGCATGAACTTTACTACTGTCCCTTATTTTATAGTTTTATAAACTTACATTTATCTCTTTGATTCATTTTTAATTAATTTTGGTGTGTGGTGTGAAGTTTATGTTTGAAATTGATTCTTTTGTTTGTGGACACCCCCTTGTACCAGCACCATTTGTTTATAAGACTATTTTCTTTCTCTCTGTGTTCTTAGCAGTGCTTTATCACTGAACTACATCCTCAGTGCCCACCCCCACTTTAATTTTGAGACAAGGTCTTCCTAAATTGCAAAGACTTGCCTTAAGCTTGCAATCTTCCTGCCTCTGTCTTCTGAGTGGCTGGGATTATAGGTACACACCACAGTGCCTGGCTCTATTCTTTCTTTTATTGAATAGTCTTGCTACTTTTGTTAAAAAAAAAAAAAAAGTGATTACAGATATATGTGTTTATGTCCAGACTCTGAATTTTATGCTATCAATTCATTTGTCTATTATTCTGTCTGTATCACAGGTTTTAATTACTGTAACATTGTGGTGAGTTTTAATATTGGGATTTAATATTGAGTACCCTAGCTTTATTCTTTTTCAAGATTATATTGGATTCCTTGAAATATCATATGAATTTTAGAATTAATATTTTCATATCTGAAAAAAATTATTAGTTATTAATCAAGAATAGTAAGTGTATTGTACCAGGATATTGTTCTTAGGCTTTGATGTATATCAGAATTACTTGAGAGCACTTATTATAAGTGTAGATGCTGACAACCTAACCCAGATTATAGAATCAATTAATCAATCTTCTTAATGATTCAAAATTTCCTTTTTTTTGCACATTTTTTTTCTCTTATAAAATAAAAAACCAGAATATTTTAAAGGCATAGTACTATAAGAAAATCAAGACTGAGAATTGAACCCAGGTCGCACGCATGCCAGGCGAGCATGCTACCACTTGAGCCACACCCCCAGCCCGAGAAAATTAAGACTTTTGGAAAGATGATGTGATTGTTTACACTGATAAACTGAAACACATTAACGTGTATTAGAAATTATATATAAGATTATAGAATTATATATAAGATTTGGCTGAAGACAGTTTTACTGGTCCTAGACATAATTGTACTGGCAGAATCAATTTATGTGTTCAATTACTTGCAACTTCCAGAGGAAGACTGGAGCAGTCAATTGCAGTTAATTTTGATCAGTTGTAGCCATTATAGGAGTACCGTTTCAGTACCACTTTGAAGGAAAAATAGTTGCCTGTTTAATAATGATGCAATGCTTTCTTACTACAAGAAGTTTAAATTTATATACTCATCAAAAGTGATATTTTAGACTCATTTGACATAACTCCTTATGATATATCACTTGTGGAAAGATAAAAAGAAAAATATTATAAAGATAAGTTGTTGAAAGTCTTCCTAAAAATTCTCATCCATATGACTTTTTAGATTTCTTGGTGTATTTTAGGGATTCAGTTTAACCTGACTGCAGCCATCTTGAGTTGTAACTGTCATTGTTGCTCCTGAATAGTCCTGGTCTATTTTCCCTATGTAATTTCCCAGCATACTATAGAAAAACAAAACCATTAGAGTAGTGAGTGGAACTTTATGCCCGAACCCTGATGTCATCAGTGTCAGTAATGTGCAGGACACCTTGATATTAACTTGAGATAATCCAGGTACATTACAGTTTAGATGGCAGTCGCTTTTGTCCTTACCACTATCTTAATCTCATCCCTCTAACCTAAATGGTGGAAATCCACTGGCCTTGCTGCCTCCCTTGACCATACTTTATTTTTTTATTCTCTTTTTAAAAATATTTATTTTTTAGTTATAGGTGAACACAGTATCTTTATTTATTTTTTTAATGTGGTGCTGAGGATTGAATCCAGTGCCTCACACATGCTAGGTGAGCACTCTACTGCATGGCCAAAACCCCAGACCCTTTGACTGTACTTTTATCAGTCCCTAGTAAACTCCACTCTGTAGAATCCTGGATCTGCCTGCCATTTTCTTTGGCCTTACAGCAACTTGCAGTCTGCACTTTTATTCTCCATTTTCCTAGAACAGTATTCTCCCACATATTATTGTTCTCTGTGTCATTGAGAGCTTATTACAAGAGTACATTTTATTGTCCTCTGAAGTTTCTTCTAAGTTCCTGATACAGGTTTTCAAGATGGGATGCTAACACTTTCTTAACCTTACCATAAGGTGGTAATGGAAGATTCCCAGACAAAAATTAGGACTGATGTTTTTTCCTTAAATGTCTCCTAAAATGGTTTCTTGACACAAATGTCCAGGGTTTCAGTTTTCCATCGTGCCTACAAGAAAATTATGCAAGTCTGCCTATGTTCAGACACTGACAATTATGTCATGACTGTTTCATGGCCAATAGCAATTATAAGGTGTTAGAGTCTGTAAACAAGTCTGGATGGCGCCTGGCAAAATGCCAGAGGGAGTGGTTTGTAAAGTAACAAAAGCGAGCCATTAAGTGTGGAGATTCCTGATTGGTTGACTGCTGTATCTAGTTTATGCTAATTAAGATAAGCTGTGCAAAATGTATAAATACCTCTGTTATCCTACAATAAACGGCTTCCATTCCTGCTGCA
Source organism: Callospermophilus lateralis (assembly GCF_048772815.1). Lineage (NCBI taxonomy): Eukaryota > Metazoa > Chordata > Mammalia > Rodentia > Sciuridae > Callospermophilus > Callospermophilus lateralis. The sequence goes on from NC_135308.1 coordinate 47,950,158, forward strand.
TCAACGTAAACAAGTTATTCATCACCTCCCGCTTATTCTGCTGCAGCCGGGCTGTGGCAGATGGTGGCCCATACGGGGAGCCCCGGGACACTCGGGGGTAAGTGACGAAAAAAGCTGCCCATTCATAGATAGGACGGGAGCAATCTGCTCGTCCCTAGGCAGATAGGGTGAGAGGAAAAATGGCCATTTCAAGAAAATGGAGAAGATTGATGCAGTATGTTTGTGTCTTGTTTTGTCTTGAAATGTTGTATTGTCTTTGTGATGAAAATATGGAAGGGGTGAGAAGTAAATTGATAAGGGAAAAAGGCACCCCAGTGGAACCCAGAATAGTTAGGGCATGTGTTGATAAAAGCCCAGAAACTCTAGTCAGAAAGAAAAAGAAAGTTCAGAAGAAGAAGGATTATCAGGAAAAAAGTTGCAGCAAAAGACTATTACTGAATACTTTTCGATACCAGAGGGTACGTGAATCGACAAAGCGGCTGCCACCTGCCCAAGTCGATCATGGCGCAGCAAGAATTTTCCAAGCGGCAGTTGCGGGCTCTTCCCCACCCCCCTGCCCGGGGGAGCAGATCGCCACTGTGAGCCCAAATCTAAACCTGACTTGGAGGCACAGTCTCCCAGGCTTTTGCTCCCTGTGCCCGGAAGCAGTTTGAGTCTGGGACTCTCCCCAGGGCCATCTAGGGCTGCCCGGGATGCTACAGCTGGCAGAAGGTGCTACTGGCGTCCCTGAAGTTTGATCATTTCCAATGTCAGTAACTACAATGGTTCTCCCACACCTTGAAGCTAATGAGTAATGAGCACTATTAAGGCTTATTTCAAATGTAAAAAAAACCTTGAAATAATGTACTAAATTGTTCAGAAGGTTGTTTTCTTAGTGAAATGCTACAGGATTTTCTTTAGCCATCCAGAGTTCCTGCCTTCCTCCCAGTGACGGTAAAAACAAAGATGAAAGAATTTACAATGTTGCTGAGACAACAAACAAAATATCCGGGGGGTGACGTTGATGCAGCAGGAATCCAAGCCGTTTATTGTAGGATAACAGAGGTATTTATACATTTTGCACAGCTTATCTTAATTAGCATAAACTAGATACAGCAGTCAACCAATCAGGAATCTCCACACTTAATGGCTCGCTTTTGTTACTTTACAAACCACTCCCTCTGGCATTTTGCCAGGCGCCAAAAGGCACCACCTAATGGGAGATGCTCCTGACTTCAAATGATGTTAAAAGTGAAAAATAATTTACATATAAGGATTGATGAAATATGGTAATTTCTGTTCTGCTAAAGTTAGACAAAATTAATTTGTTTGCAGGCTGGGGATGTAGCTCAGTTGGTAGAGTGCCTGCCTTGCGGACACAAGTCCTGGGTTCAATCCCCAGCACTACAAAAAAAAAAAAAAAAGGAGTCTGCGGCGCGCACTGGGAAACGACGGGCTGGTGGCGCAGAGATACAGCGATGCTGATTCTGCGGGCTCCTGCCAGCTAGGCATTTGCTGAGCTCGGAGCTGAATTCTGGGTTGGAGACGGGGGAAGGAAACGGTCCAGTTCGGTTCTCCACACCGGTCAGACCACGGAGGAAGCCAGCGGCCACCATCTTGGAGAGCTGACATCACCATCCTTGTTTTTGACTGATTGCAGCTCTTTCAGCTATAGAACAGGTAATTTCAGGCTGACAATTGTCTGCGTCTCGCAGACAAATTGCTCAGACTTAGTGCTAAATAACACGCGGAAACTGCTTCTTGGAGCCTGCTCCTATCAGAACATGCACCGAGCCCGGAGCGGCGGAGCTCTGGCTCCCGGAGCTGCTCTGGCCCAGGGCTATAGAACCCACGGAAACTGCTTCTTGGAGCCTGCTCCTGTCGGAGCATGCACCAAGTCCGGAGAGGCCAAATTCTGGCTCCCGGAACTGCTCTGGCCCAGGGATAAAGAACCCGCGGAAACGGTTTCTCGGTCCGGGTCCTGCTGAATACTGTGGAGGCCAGAGGGGCGGAGCAGAGCCGCCGCCGGAGCCCGGAACAGGCCCAGTGACCCGCCGGCGTGGTGTCGCGTCGCCCCGGCTAGAGCAGGGGCCGAACAGAGTCGCCGCCCGCGCCCGGAACAGGTCCAGCGACCTGCCGGCGTGGTTGTCAAGAAACCCCAATTGGAGTAGGGGGAAAGCAGATCCTCCACCCGTGTCCGCAAGGTAGGCAGGCCTGTGACAGACTGGCAGAACAGCCCCAGCGGCCTGCCGGCGTGGTAGACACGTCACACCACTTGGGGGAGGGGCAGAGCAGAGCCGCTCCCCGAGCCCGGATCAGGCCCAGCGGCCCGCCAGCGTGGCAGTCACATCACTCCATTTGGAGTAGGGGCAGAGCAGAGCCGCCGCCCGAGCCTGCAAGGTAGACAGACTTGCGACCGACTGGCGGAACAGGCCCAGCTGTCTACTGGTGTGGTAGACACGTCACACAAATTGGAGGAGGGGCAGAGCAGAGCTGCCTCCTGAGTCCACAAGGTAGGCAGACCCGCGTCCGACCGGCGGATCAGGCCCAGCGGCCTGCTGGTGTGGTAGACACGTCACCCGTCATCCCAATTGGAGTAGGGGCAGAGCAGAGCCTTCGCCCGCGGTCGGAGCAGGCCCAGCAGCCTGACAGCGTCGTAGTCACGTCAACCTAATTGGAGCAGGGACAGAGTAGAGCCGCCACCCGCGCCCAGAACAGGTCCAGCGACCTGCCGGCGTAGTAGTCACGACACCCCAATTGGAGTAGGGGCAGAGCAGATCCTCCACCCGAGCCCGCATGATAGGCAGGCCTGTGACAGACTGGCGGAACAGGCCCAGCGGCCTACCGGCGTGGTAGACACGTCACACCACTTGGGGGAGGGGCAGAGCAGAGCCGCAACCCGCGCCCAGAACAGGCCCAGCGACCTGCCGGCGTGGTAGTCACGACAACCCAATTGGAGAAGGGGCAGAGCAGAGCCGCAGCCCACGCCTGCAAGGTAGTCAGATCTGCGACTGACCGGCAGAACAGGCCCAGGGGTTTGCGGACGTGGCAGACACGTCACCCTAACTGAAGTAGGGGCAGAGCAGAGCCGCTGCCTGCGCCTGGAACAGGCCCAGAGGCCCGCCGGCATGGTAATTACGTCACCCCAATTGGAATAGGGGTAGAGCAGAGCTGCCGCCCACGCCTGGAACAGGCCCAGCGACCCGCCGGCGTGGTATCATGTCACCCCAATTGGAGAAGGGGCAGAGCAGAGCCGCCTCCCGCGCCTGGAACAGGCCCAGCGACCCGCAGGCATGGTAGTCATGACACCCCAATTGGAGTAGGGGCAGAACAGAGCCGCCGCCCACGCCTGCACGGTAGTCAGATCCGCGACTAACTGGCAGAACAGGCCCAGGGGTTCACGGATGTGGTAGACACGTCACACCAATTGGAGGAAGGGCAGAGCAGAGCCGCTGCCCGTGCCTCCAAGGTAGGCAGACCTGCGACTGACCGGCAGAACAGTCCCAGCGGCCCGCCAGCGTGGTAGACAGATCACCCCAATTGGAGGAGGAGCAGAGCTGCCGCCCGCCCCTGCAAGGGAGACTTTTCAACTATACAAGAGCAATATAAATATATAGGGGGAAAATTTCAAAAACACAACAGTTTCACCAAGCAGAAAGAAACACGAGCAATATGAAAAGACAAGGAAAGAAAGGACCACAAGCAATGCAGGTCAACTCAACTTTAGAAGAGGTAATAGCTGCAGCAGATGGAATGTCAGATAAAGAATTCAGGATATACATGCTGCAGATGATCTGGAGTCTCAAGGAAGACATTAGACAGCAAAATCAGACAATGAAAGATCACTTCGACCACTTCGACAATGTATTACATAAACAAATCCAAGAAGCAAAAGATCAACTATACAGGGAGATAGAGGTAATAAAAAACAAACAAACAGAAATCCTAGAAATGCAGGAAGCAATAAACCAACTTAAAAACTCAATTGAGAATACTACCAGCAGAGTAGAACACTTAGAAGATAGAACATCAGACAATGAAGACAAAGTATTTCAACTTGAAAAGAACATAGACAGCTCAGCAAAACTGTTAAGAAACCATGAGCAGAACATCCAAGAAATATGGGATAATATAAAGAGACCAAACTTAAGAGTCATTGGGATACAGGAAGGTATAGAGGTCCAAACCAAAGGAATGAGCCACCTATTCAATGAAATAATACGAGAAAACTTCCCAGACTTGAAGAATGAGACAGAATCCCAAATCCTAGAAGCATACAGGACACCGAATGTGCAAAATCATAAGAGATTCACACCTAGACACATTATAATGAAGATGCCCAACATACAGAATAAGGAGAGAATTTTAAAAGCTACAAGAGAAAGGAAGCAGATTACATTTAGGGGTAAACCAATCAGGATAACAGCTGATCTTTCAACACAGACTCTGAAAGCTAGAAGATCCTGGAATAACATATTTCAAAAACTGAAAGAAAATGGGTTCCAACCAAGAATCATGTATCCAGCGAAATTAAGCTTCAGGATGGAAGATGAAATTAAAACCTTCCACGATAAACAAAAGTTAAAAGAATTTGCAGCTAGAAAACCATGTCTTCAAAACAGCCTCGGCAAAACATTACAGGAAGAGGAAATGGAAAATAACAATGAAAACCAACAGTGGGAGGTAGGACAGTAAAGGGGGGAAAATAATCAAAAAGGAAAACAAACAATGTTTAGTAACATAAATAAACAAATATGGCTGGAAGAACAACCCATATCTCAATAATAACCCTAAATGTTAATGGCTTAAACTCACCAATCAAGAGACACAGGCTAGTAGAATGGATCACAAAACAAGACCCAACAATATGCTGCCTACAGGAGACGCATTTGATAGGAAAAGACATACATAGACTGAAGGTGAAAGGTTGGGAAAAATCATATCACTCATATGGACTTCGGAAACAAGCAGGAGTGTCCATACTCATATCAAATAAAATAGATTTCAAGCCAAAGTTAATCAAAAGGGATAAAGAGGGACACTACATACTGCTCAAGGGAACCATACACCAACAAGACATAACTATCATAAATATATATGCCCCAAACAATGGTGCAGCTATGTTCATCAAACAAACTCTTCTCAAGTTTAAGAGTCTAATAGACCAACATACAATAATCATGGGAGACTTCAACACACCTCTCTCACCACTAGACAGATCTTCCAAACAAAAGTTGAATAAGAAAACTATAGAACTCAATAACACAATTAATAACCTAGACTTAATTGATATATATAGAATATACCACCCAACATCAAGCAGTTACACTTTTTTCTCAGCAGCACATGGATCCTTCTCAAAAATAGATCATATATTATGTCACAGGGCAACTCTTAGACAATATAAAGGAGTGGAGATAATACCATGCATCTTATCTGATCATAATGGAATGAAACTGAAAATCAACGATAAAAGAAGGAAGGAAAAAACATGCATCACTTGGAGAATGAACAATTGGTTACTAAATGATCAATGGGTTATAGAAGACATCAAGGAGGAAATTAAAAAATTCTTAGAGATAAATGAAAGCACAGACACAACATATCGGAATCTATGGGACACATTAAAAGCAGTTCTAAGAGGAAAATTCATTGCTTGGAGTTCATTCCTTAAAAAAAGAAAAAACCAACAAATAAATGATCTCATACTCCATCTCAAAATCCTAGAAAAAGAAGAGCAAAACAACAGCAAAAGAAGTAGAAGGCAAGAAATTATTAAAATCAGAGCTGAAATTAATGAAATCGAAACAAAAGAAACAATTGAAAAGATTGACAAAACTAAAAGTTGGTTCTTTGAAAAAATAAATAAAATCGACAGACCCTTAGCCATGCTAACGAATAGAAGAAGAGAGAGAAATCAAATTACTAGCATACGGGATGAAAAAGGCAATATCACAACAGACACTTCAGAAATACAGAAGATAATCAGAAACTATTTTGAATCCTTATACTCCAATAAAATAGAAGATAGTGAAGGCATCGATAAATTTCTTAAGTCATATGACCTGCCCAGATTAAGGCAGGAGGATATAGACAACCTAAACAGACCAATATCAATTGAGGAAATAGAAGAAACCATCAAAAGACTACCAACTAAGAAAAGCCCAGGACCGGATGGGTATACAGCACAGTTTTACAAAACCTTTAAAGAGGAACTAATACCAATACTTTTCAAGCTATTTCAGGAAATAGAAAAAGAGGGAAAACTTCCAAATTCATTCTACGAGGTCAACATCACCCTGATTCCTAAACCAGACAAAGACACTTCAAAGAAAGAAAACTACAGACCAATATCTCTAATGAACCTAGATGCAAAAATCCTCAATAAAATTCTGGCAAATCGGATTCAAAAACATATCAAAAAAATTGTGCACCATGATCAAGTAGGATTCATCCCTGGGATGCAAGGCTGGTTCAATATACGGAAATCAATTAATGTTATTCACCACATCAATAGACTTAAAAATAAGAACCATATGATCATCTCGATAGATGCAGAAAAAGCATTCGACAAAGTACAGCATCCCTTTATGTTCAAAACTCTAGAAAAACTAGGGATAACAGGAACATACCTCAATATTGTAAAAGCAATCTATGCTAAGCCTCAGGCTAGCATCATTCTGAATGGAGAGAAACTGAAGGCATTCCCTCTAAAATCTGGAACAAGACAGGGATGCCCTCTCCCACCACTTCTGTTCAACATAGTTCTCGAATCACTGGCCAGAGCAATTAGACAGACGAAAGAAATTAAAGGCATAAAAATAGGAAAAGAAGAACTCAAATTATCACTATTTGCAGATGACATGATTCTATACCTAGCAGACCCAAAAGGGTCTACAAAGAAACTATTAGAGCTAATAAATGAATTCAGCAAAGTGGCAGGATATAAAATCAACACACATAAATCAAAGGCATTCCTGTATATCAGCGACAAATCCTCTGAAATGGAAATGAGGACAACCACCCCATTCACAATATCCTCAAAAAAAATTAAAATACTTGGGAATCAACCTAACAAAAGAGGTGAAAGACTTATACAATGAAAACTAAAGAACCCCTAAAGAGAGAAATAGAAGAAGATCTTAGAAGATGGAAAAATATACCCTGTTCATGGATAGGCAGAACTAACATCATCAAAATGATGATATTACCAAAAGTTCTCTATAGGTTTAATGCAATGCCAATCAAAATCCCAATGGCATTTCTTATAGAAATAGAGAAAGCAATCATGAATTTCATATGGAAAAATAAAAGACCCAGAATAGCAAAAACAATGCTAAGCAGGAAAGGTGAATCAGGCGGTATAGCGATACCAGACTTCAAACTATACTACAGAGCAATAGTAACAAAAACAGCATGGTACTGGTACCAAAACAGGCGGGTGGACCAATGGTACAGAATAGAGGACACAGAAACCAATCCACAAAACTACAACTATCTTATATTTGATAAAGGGGCTAAAAGCATGCAATGGAGGAAGGATAGCATCTTCAACAAATGGTGCTGGGAAAACTGGAAATCCATATGCAACAAAATGAAACTGAATCCCTTTCTCTCGCCATGCACAAAAGTTAACTCAAAATGGATCAAGGAGCTTGATATCAAATCAGAGACACGGCGTCTGATAGAAAAAAAAGTTGGCTACGATCTACATACTGTGGGGTCGGGCTCCAAATTCCTCAATAGGACACCCATAGCACAACAGTTAATAACTAGAATCAACAAATGGGACTTACTCAAACTAAAAAGTTTTTTCTCAGCAAAAGAAACAATAAGAGAGGTAAATAGGGAGCCTACATCCTGGGAACAAATCTTTACTCCTCACACTTCAGATAGAGCCCTAATATCCAGAGTATACAAAGAACTCAAAAAATTAGACAACAAGATAACAAATAACCCAATCAACAAATGGGCCAAAGACATGAACAGACACTTCTCAGAGGAGGACATACAATCAATCAACAAGTACATGAAAAAATGCTCACCATCCCTAGCAGTCAGAGAAATGCAAATCAAAACCACCTTAAGATACCATCTCACTCCAGTAAGATTGGCAGCCATTGTGAAGTCAAACAACAACAAGTGCTGGCGAGGATGTGGGGAAAAGGGTACACTTGTTCATTGTTGGTGGGACTGCAAATTGGTGCTGCCAATCTGGAAAGCAGTATGGAGATTTCTTGGAAAGCTGGGAATGGAGCCACCATTTGACCCAGCTATTCCCCTTCTCGGTCTATTCCCTAAAGACCTAAATAGAGCATGCTACAGGGACACTGCTACATCGATGTTCATAGCAGCACAATTCACAATAGCAAGACTGTGGAACCAACCTAGATGCCCTTCAATAGACGAATGGATAAAAAAATGTGACATTTATACACAATGGAGTATTACTCTGCATTAAGAAATGACAAAATCATAGAATTTGGAGGGAAATGGATGACATTAGAGCAGATTATGCTAAGTGAAGCCAGCCAATCCCTAAAAAACAAATGCCAAATGTCTTCTTTGATATAAGGAGAGTAACTAAGAACAGAGTAGAGACGAAGAGCATGAGAAGAAGATTAACATTAAACAGGGATGAGAGGTGGGAGGGAAAGGGAGGGAGAAGGAAAATTGCATGGAAATGGAAGGAGACCCTCAGGGTTATACAAAATTACATACAAGAGGTAGCGAGGGGAAAGGGAAAAATAATACAAGGGGGAGATATGAACTGCAGTAGAGGGGGTAGAGAGAGAAGAGGGGAGGGGAGGGGAGGGGAGGGGGATAGTAAAGGATAGGAAAGGCAGCAGAATACAACAGACCCTAGTATGGCAATATATAAATCAATGGAAGTGTAACTGATGTGATTCTGCAATTTGTATACGGGGTAAAAATGGGAGTTCATAACCCACTTGAATCAAAGTGTGAAATATGATATATCAAGAACTATGTAATGTTTTGAACAACCAACAATAAAAAAAAAAAATTACTTTGTTTGCTGTTAGACTTCCTAACTTAGCCATTCAATTCAAATGTTCATGCCAGGCATAGTACACTTATATTATAATCTCAATCCTAATAACTCAGGAGGATGAGGCAGGAGGATCACAAATTCAGTGCTAGGGATAAAGCTCAGGGGTAAAGCACCCCTGAGTTCAGTCCCCACCACAAAACTAAAAAAAGTTTTAAAATATTCATGATACCTAGACTCTAATAATAGGACTGAGTATGGTGATACATCTGTAAACACAGCGACTTAAGAGGCTAAGGAAGGAGTATTGCAAATTCAAAGACAGCCTCAGCAATTTAGCAAGGCCTTAAGCAACTTAGCAAGATCCTGTCTCAAATAAAAAGTAAAAAGGGCTGGGATGTAGCTCAGTAGTAAAGTGCCCCTGGGTAAAATCTCCCGGTATCATTAAAAACAAAAATTATTAATTAAAAAAAAAATAAAATAGAACACATTTTAGGATACAATACTCAGAGGGATTTGCAGTGTAACCACTCCAATCCCTTTTCCCTTCTGATATCTAAAGTAGACTCTTGGTGGTCAGCTGGCTCCATATTATCCATCTTGAAAGAACTGTGAAGAACAAACCACTCAGTCTGCTAAAGCAGGCAAATCATAGTGCCCTCCCAGGTGACAAGGTGTAAGAAATTTGTACTTCTTAAATTCTCCCAAGAATGTGGGGGAATGTTTCATAACTGATCAGCTTTTAGCTTGGAATAATTGTATTGAGAGTGATGGCCATCAGCTAAAAGGAGAGTCACAATTTATTTAAAAACCCGAAGATTTTCTCCCTACTTTTTTAATGTCTGTTTTTTCATGTCCAGAAAAATCACTACTGCCCCTCTTGTTTTTACTTGGGAAATGCATGGCAGCACAAGGTTGTATAAAATGTTTAGAGGTGTAGGTCTCTATGTACATATTCATCTGATACAAGATGCCTGGACATTTATGAGTTTGTCCATCATGGGACCCCTAAACACACTGCTCTGATTAAAAAGAATGACAATTAAAGCAATGGCTGTCTAATATTTTACTAGCATACTTGTAGCTAAGACATTTGATATCTAACAATATAAATAGCTGCACATACACTAAATGAAGTTAGTCCTTTCTTTTCTTTTCTTTTCTTTTTAAAATAATCTTATTAGAGAGCTAGATAACTTGTTCCAATTAGTCTCCTCCACTCTGTAGCAATTTCTCACCCTTTCTTTGTTTTTCATGACCTTGACAACTCTGGATTCAACATGGTCAGGACTTTCCAAGGGATTGAGTGCCCTCTACAGGCAGAGCTCCTGGCAAGAAATTCAATATGAAGAAATGGAGCATCAGTCCTGATGGGAGGCAGCCCAGGGTGCTGCATCCTCCTCAACTCACAATGGATGTGCTTAGGCAATAATAGATGAGCATGTGTGTAAATGAAAGTGTATGGGGAGGCCTGTATGGAGATGAAGATGGAGTTGAGGGGTTGTCCCTGTTAAGGAGCACTGTGGCTATGATGGGGGTTTGTACTTACTGTAGAGGTCACAGAGGAGCAGGGGCCATGTTGCTTTGGATATGACTGTTCCCAGCAACAGTTCTTTAGCACAAAACTCCTTCAGCAGGGGGAAATGTCCATCCCTGACTGCAGCCTGTTTTCATGGTGTTAGGGGACAGGCAGATGAGAAAGGTGGGAACATAAGGTTAAGAGAATAATTCTGTAAAATGGATCCATTGTGCTTACTCCCATATGCTTTCTTTTCTAAGAAGCAATTTATCTGCAGCCCTGCCTGGCCTAAGTGAAAAGGCTATGTCACATTTCTCAGCAAGCTACTTATTATCCACAGGAGAAATGTAGGCCCCAAATAATGTCAGTAGGAGGAATCCAAGTTATCTTGAGGGGGGAGACTTTTGTGACCCTCTGCATAGACCGGATCTCAAAACTTATCAAGGTGATAAAGATAAAAGTGCTGGGAATTTGGCTCAGAGGTTAAGTGCCCTGGATTCAATCCCTGGCAGCAGCAGCAGCAGCAGCAGCAGCAGCAGCAGCAGAAGCAACAACAACAACAACAAAAGAATCCAATTAGAACTGGTCAACATGGGCCAAAGTGACCTTAAGTTGCCATGCAATGGGGACTTGAAAGTCTGATGTCATCTTGCTGTCAGTCAAAAGTCAAGAGGTGGACCTGGTCAGGACTCTCTGGAAACTTTTCTGGAATCCCCAATAAAATTGGAGTGCAGGAGAGGCACACTGTCCCTCTTCCTCTCTGAGAGGATCCACTCTCTCCCTTAAGAGTGCCCCCTTTCCCTTTAATAAACTCATGTCTATTACTCTGAGTGACATGTCTGAAATCTTTCTAACTTGGTTGCAAGAATAGGGTTTGAAGGGGATTCTTTAGTTTCCTGGAAGTCCCCAGCTCTGTAACAATTGCAGGTTGCAGTTTGCCTTAGTTTCAGAAGGCCTGCCTGCATCCAGTTTCCTGCTTTACAAGGAAGAGCCAAGAAAGAAATAATTGGTTCATCTGCACTTGGTGAATTTGTGTGATTCCTTTGAGAAATAAAAGTGACATGGCCTTATTGAAGCTTACTCAGGTAAAAGGGGTCACACAGCTGCCATTTATGAAGTACCTACACTACTCTTAAGCCTCATAATAACTTCATAAAGTAGGCTTGAATGTTAATGCTCTGATATCATAGATGAGGTCGGAAGAGTCAAATCCAGATGGCTCTGGGGTGTATCAGTTTGCTTCCCCAGAAGCTGACCCAGCAGGTCTGTCAGGCTGAAACCATGGGTTAATCTGGAAGTCCCTCATTCTAAAAAGGTCATTTCCTCATCTAGAAAGCTCCTATAATTATGGCTTCCACATAAATAATCCTTCTGTTCCTCCCCCACATGGGGTGTTATTATGGGACTGGAATCTTTCTACTGGGACAATTTTATGGTTCGTGCAGCCGTCTCTCATCCAATCTAGCTCACTTATCTGTACAACACAAAAGGACAGGAGATCTCTGGATTCTGCTTTCTTCCTTTGAGTTTCCAAATAAATACTACTCTTCATGGTACTAGTGATGGATGGACTTGTGACCCTTTCACACAAAGACTTACAGAGAGAGGCTTATTAACTTACTCAAGGTCTAAAAGTTCGCAAATGGGATATAAACCTGGAATATGAACCTGGGTTTTAAATGTCAATATTTCTGATTTTTACAAATACCATTGGCTACCTCTTAATATCTTGCAAAAAAGTATAAGGCAATCTCTGCCTAGGACTTCCCCACTGTAAGCAAATAATGTTGCTGACATGTTGATAAAAAAAACCCAGCTAAGTGACAATTCAGGGCCACTTGTAATGAAAGGCCATAAGCAGTGGTTATGACAAGTAAAATGACTGTGTTATACTTCTTGTCTTTGATCCATCATTCTGTGAACTTGGAATGACCTCCTCTACCCAGCACCATGGAAAGGTCTTCTAGTAGGTAGGACTACTTCTGCCTTTGTGTGTCCCCTGTGGAAACTCGATTATAGTACCTATAGTACATTATTGAATGTGGTGTTCACCTGGCTGTCTCTCTCTAATACACTGCAAGATACCTGAAAGTAAAGACCATCTCAGTTCCATAGAAGGGTGCTTAGCACACAAAGGCATTCAGCAGTTAGAAGAATTGTTCAGAAAAATTATCCAAAACATGGAAATAAGGCAAATATGACAGAAAGCCCTTTTCATGTCATATCAGAGCATTATATGACAGGCCCATTGAAAGATTAATTGCCTGAGAAACTCTGCCTTTTGTTTGATTACTGGTTATTACTGATGAGAACTAACAGTCTTTGAAGTTGCATGCTAACTTGCAGATTTTTGGGTTATAAATGCATAAGATTTCTGTTCAGGAGAAGAGATAACCCCAAAGTTACAGTTTTATCACCTTGTAGGGTATTAAACTGATTTGTATTTAATATAGCCATTATATTCCAGTACCTGTCTTTCAAATACCCTAACTTAGCTTTGAATTTGAAAAAAGGGTCAAAATTCATAGAAAATATGCTATCTTCATAGAAAATCCTAAAGTACCTACAAATAAAGCATTAGAGGTCAATAAAAGAATTTAACAATTTAATCAATATAAAAATCAGTTGCATTAATTTAGTCCTGTTACAGTATCAAAAACCAGGAAATATTATTTTAAAACAATATATAAAAATATATAAAAATATAAAATACCTAAAAAATATATAAAATATAAAATACCTAAAAATGAGTCCAACAAAAGGTGTGCAAGATATTAAAAGAGAAAATTACAAAACTTTAGTCAAGATGACCTAAATAAAATATGTTTGTGCATAGAAAGCCTTCATAAAAAAGGTTCTCCTCCAGTTGATTCATAGATTTCATGCAAAAAGTTTACCAGGACCTAAAAACCTTGGCAATACAATTGCATCCCCATCAGAACTGCAAACATTTAGAAAGCTGACAATATCAAGTGGGAATGAGGATATGGAATAATGGGAAACTTTATGCATTTCTGGTCAGAGCATAAATCGTTACAATCATTTTGGAGCATAATTTGGCAATGACAAGAAACACTGGAGAAGAGTGAACATTATGACAAAGCAATTACATTGTTGCTAACTAAGACATTCAACAGTTACACAGGGGGACATATTCTAGAATATAGAGAAGCAGTATTTATATTAGTAAAAAATTAGAAGGTACTTAAATGTCCATAAGAAGAAATATGGGCAAATAAATTAAGGCATATTCATTAAACAATATTCTAAATGACAATGAAAATGACTCCACTGGTTAACATGGATGAATTTCATAATGTTGGTCTAAAAAGTTACCTACAGCAGATTTCACGCTGAAGATCCCACACAGAACAATATAATTGAGATAAACTTTAAAAACATGCAAAACAATGCTCGTATTGTTTAGAGAGATATACATATATAGAAAAATTATGAAGAAACAAACACATTGGAATGATAAACGTATCCTATTCGTAATGAATATTTCTGCAGAGGAGGGAGATTCAGAAAGGGAGGGGGTATACAAGAGATTTTGAACTTTATTGATAATATTTTACTTCTTAAACTGTATGGTGTGTGTATTGATGTTTGTGGTGTTCTTTATATTTCATGTCTTCAAAAAATTTTTTTAAATTGCAACCAATAGCCAGTAGGTGGCAGAAAAGACTTGGTATTTACAGTTTTTGAAAGTATGGATTTTTTCCCCTTAATCAGATAAAGATAATACCTCTTTTAAAGTCACTGAACAGGTGGTACTCTCCAAAGTAAAATAAATCAGCTAAAAACTTGTTAACTCATGTTTGCATTCTAGTACCTGTTGTCCCTAAAAACAACACCATTACTAACTTTCCAATAGAGCAGCCCTGGCATTTATTCTCTGACTGCCATGGCTCTAAATGCTTCTGTGAAGCAGGTTTTCATGGGTGGGGCTGTGGCTTGGTGGTAGAGCTTGTGCTCAGCATGTGCGAGGGCCTGGGCTGGATTCCCAGCAACCCGACCCCCACCCAATGTAACAGTGGCCCACTTCATGCTTTGAATGTAGCCCTTGCTGCAGTGCCCCTGAGGCTTGTCTTAAAATTGATGTGTTTTTTCCTCTTCTCCCTTTCCTAAATTAACAAGTGAATCATAATCCCCTTACATGAAATACCCAGAATGTATGTAGCCTGTGAATGGCTTCTTTAAAAACACTCTGTTCTCCCTTATGGGAAGAATCACAGCTTTTGGAAGTTCCCTGTGCTTCTACCTAGCTAGCAAAGCAATAAACCTTCTTTTTCCTTTTTCTCAAAACTATGTCCTTGTTATTGAATTGGCATCAGGGACAAAGGACCAAGCTTTTGGTAACACCATCAAAAAATAACCCCACCAAAGTTTTGTGATAACATAAGATTATTGCAGTGTGCCTTATTGTGCATGAGAGCAGGTCATGTACACACAAGCTTCAGCCATGTCATTGTTGTGAGCTCCTTAACCACCTTCCTCTCCTTAGGCACACATAACTTTCACACTTGATCCAAAGGACTTTCTTCTGATACCACAGGTTATCCTGAAGGAGTTCTGCTTCCTCACATGTTGAAGTTTGAACATTAGAGAAGTATGCCAAGTCAAGTATATAAAGCAGGGTTTATTTAAAAAGTAGTAACAGACTTCTCTCCAGGAGGGAGAAGGAGGCCATAGCTTGTATCCTTATTCCAAGAAATGGGAGTGTCTTGTCTCTTTTATACATCCTAGACTTTCTTTATATTTCTGCCTTTCCCCCCATATTTCTCTTCTTCCTGCCTAGGCCTAGGTGGGATGGCCAAAAGGTGAGAAGCTGATGGGCTGGAGGGACCAAGGTGGAGTGATCCAGGCAGGAAGCAGCCCTGGAGACATTAATGAACAACTTTTACAACTCCTGTAGGGAGGGGCAATTCCTGGGACAGGTTACTTGGCGCAAGGCAGGTTATCCTGATAAGGGTGGTGGAAGGGCTCTGAAGGCTTTAACATTTCAATTCCTCAGGGGCAGTCTCCAGCTTCCCAGATTCAAACTGGTCCCCTTTCTCTAGATTTGACTTGATTACTTATCTGCCTGTCTTTAACTCTGGCTTCAGTTCTATCTTTCCTTTTTTTTTTTTTTCTATTGGCCCCAAATGCCACAGAGATTAAACATTTACCTTACTTTGTCTTGGATAGCAACTAAGCAATACAAGCTATCTCATCAAAAAGGCAAATCTAGGGACTGGGGATGTGGCTCAAGCTGTATCGCGCTTGCCTGGCATGCATGCGGCCCAGGTTCGATCCTCAGCAACACATACAAACAAAGATGTTGTGTCCACTGAAAACTAAAAAGTAAATATTAAAAATTCTCTCTCTCTCTCTCTCTCTTTTTTTTTTTTTAAAAGGTAAGTCTAGTGCTTTTCTGAGCAAAACAGCATTCCTCTCCATAAGTAATAGTTTACTTTTCTTCTAGAGAAGAGAGAGAAAATTAAAGGCCATGTCCTGAATTCGGCCAGCAGATATATTTTGTCAAGCTACCACTATTTGAAATGTTTTTAATTGCTAAAAATTAAAAATCAGAAGATAGCATAACATTAAGATTTTAGATTTCTCTTGAAAAATCAGATGTTTTACTAATACCATTCCATGTGACCCAATGGGCCATGCAGAGCAGAGTGGCTGCTATCTCTGGAAGGGACATACACAGATCAACCCACCCAGCCCTTCTCCCTTGGTTATTACTTGTTTGGCTCTAATAAATATTTTCTCACCACAAATAAACTCTAGCCCAGCTTCTCAACTTTGGCCTATAATGACTTGAACAAAATACTAACAGCTTTTAACAGCTCAAGGCCATAGCCTCAGACTGACCATAGGCCCCTTAAAAGTTCCTGCCAGAGAAAGTTCAAGGATGTCAAAAGAATTTATTCTTCCTTCCAGCCAACACCTGCACATAGGGCCCCATGTCCCAGTTTCTGTGAGAGAGCAGGACCTTCAAGTCTCACATCTTGTTTTTTGTAATTTTTTCATTTGCCTGGCTGTACTGAGTCCCCACGCACCCACTCCTTAGTCCTTTAATTTCCCTGTAAAACCTCCAGTCACCGTTGTACAAATCAAAGTTCGGTTCAATTCATGCTAGACATATATATATATACAGATGTATATATATATATATATATATACATTATAGTATGTATAATATACATATATTATATAATACATATATGCATATACATACATGATATATGCATGTATGCATATATGCATGTGCATATTCTATATGTATATATTATATAATGTATACATATAATCTATACATCATATAATACACACAGTGTATTAATCTGTGTTGTCCATGTTTTATTTTCCCCCTTTTTTTTGTAGTATTTACCTTTGTTTGGCTTTGTTTTGGATAAGGCTGACCTGATAAAATAAGTTCCTTAGATGTTTCCCACTGTGCAATGGTCATGTACACCTCCATTGTCTTGCTCACTCTATCCAGCAACTTCC
Organism: Callospermophilus lateralis; assembly: GCF_048772815.1. Classification (NCBI taxonomy): domain Eukaryota; kingdom Metazoa; phylum Chordata; class Mammalia; order Rodentia; family Sciuridae; genus Callospermophilus; species Callospermophilus lateralis. Next base: position 47,967,170 of record NC_135308.1, read on the forward strand.
ACCTCTTTACATGCAAAATTAGGTTGGTCTTTACATTTCTATTGTATAATTATCTCTCTCTCTCTCTCTCTCTCTCTATATATATATATATATATATATATATATATATATATATAATTTCCTGTGATTTGTTTGTCCCATCTGAAGTTCTGATGTGTAGTTTCTATTGTCTCTCTCTGTGTGTGTGTGTGTTTGTGCAGTGTTTGAGATCGTGACCCAGGTCACACACATGCTAAGCAAACATTCTACCCCTGTACTACATCACCAGCTCCCATGCTGATTCTTGATAATCTATCCTGGCAAATCTTTCTAGAGTTTCCTTAATAATCTTTAGGAAACAGTGGGAAAGGTAGTGGGAACCTGTGGTAGTCAAAAAGGCAGGAAGTGTGAGCAGATCATCTGTGACCAGGAGCACAACTAACCTAAACTGGAGACTAAATTTTACTTTCATTGTTAGAGAAAACCGCTGGTTTCAGAAACTTGGTTGTCATGGTGAAGACCCATCTTCTGTATGCATATTGTACCAGATTTAACCACTTCTCAATTGGATGCAAAGCACATACATTTTTACCACTCATTCTCCAAGACCACCAGAGGGGCTATTTCCTGATAAGCTCACCAGATGTGAGAAAATCCTAAGGTTAATGTAAATTCACTGTACCTAAACTTTTCAGCAGCACAGCTGAGCAGCACAGCTCAGCACAGTACAGACTACCATCTCTTGCCCTTTTGATTCAGCTGCTGGCCTGGAGCTTGGCTCACTGCTGCTGCCCAGCATTGCAGGACCATGAGGACCCCCGTAGGGCTAGCCTGAGAAAAGATCAGTTCATCATTCAAAGGATGAGGTTTCCACTGCATGCTTAGGGCTTTGGCACTATAGTAATGTTGAGTGATCTTAAGTCAAAGCATTGCAAGTCAGGGACCATCTGTATTTATATTAAGTCTTGTATCTTCATCAATTAGGAATTCATGAAATCCATTGGATTACATCTAAATGATCACCTTATAACATCATTAACATAGTAAGGAAGATACATGAGCAGAGATAGAAGAACTTGAAATAACAAGAATTTATGTATATTTTGGGGAAAGAAGACCATTGAGGCAAAAAGTTGAGGGAAAGGAAAGCCTTCTAGCTAGCAATAAACATCCTAGTCAGATCCAAAGCCAGGGGAAAAGGCCCAGAGCTCAGATCAAACGGTTCGCCTCAAGCCAGTGTGTGTGTTTTGTAGGGGTGTCAAGCCAGGTGTTCATGAAGATCTCCTCATGCTCGACAGTTTTAGATGTTTTAGATCCACTGTGTTCAATGCTGGCTGCAGGCTTGGACCCTAGGTCTGGAATGGGCACTCCAAAACCAGCCTTCCATCCAGTTGCAGATCCCAAGAACACTGCAGGCCTGAGAGTGGAGCTGGCTAATTATGAAGCCCTGTCCCGTGTTGAGAGCCACAGCCGAAGGGGCTCCAGCAAACTTTCAGACTGCCAGCTGATGATTGGCTCACAGCGGCCCCAGCAACACCTAGCTGATTGGCTCCTCTGTGGAGATGCTCATTGAGCTGTTTCCCTGCCCTTTCAGACTACCAGCTGATGATTGGCTCACAGCGGCCCCAGCAACACCTAGCTGATTGGCTCCTCTGTGGAGATGCTCATTGAGCTGTTTCCCTGCCCTTTCAGACTACCAGCTGATGATTGGCTCACAGCGGCCCCAGCAACACCTAGCTGATTGGCTCCTCTGTGGAGATGCTCATTGAGCTGTTTCCCTGCCCTTTCAGACTACCAGCTGATGATTGGCTCACAGCAGCCCCAGCAACATCTAGCAACATCTAGCTGATTGACTCCTCTGCGGTGATGCTCATTGGGCTGTTTCCCTGCCCTTTCAGACCACGGAGCTGCTCATTGGGGGACTTTTTTGGCTCCGCCCATGCGACCCAGCCAATCGGCCTCAAGAGCAGGAGGATTGTGGGAGGAAAAGGTTGTTGGGGTGTGTGGCTTGTGGGAAGCCAGTGGTGGCAGTTGGGCTCTGAGGGTTTTTTCCTGAGGAGCTGTTTTGTTTATCTTATGTGGTTCTAAAAATAAAGTTAGTTTCTTTTGACAAGTGGCTCCTGAATTGTGCCCAGCCAGACTGCGGCATTTGGTGGCTCGCACGGGGAACGACAGAGGGTAAGTAAACCGCTCGCCCCTGAGGGCAGGGTGAGAGGATGGGGAGCCATTTTAAGATTCCTCTTTTGTTTTGCTTCATTTTTGTTTTAAGTTGCCTGTCCCTGGAGATGAGTGAGACGGAAGAAAAACCGCTCACTTCTGAGGAAAAACTATTTACGTCTGAGGAACAGATAGGGAGAAAGGACGGATGGACACTTCAGGAGGATAGAAAGGCTATAATGAATTTTTGTTGTTCCATTTTTATTTCATTCTGTCTCGGTTTTGTTTGGCGTCATCTTGTTGGGTTGTATTATAGTAGAAATACGGGATCAGAAACTAGTAAAAAACAAACTGAAAGAGTGTTAAGTAAATTGTTAGAGGAAGAAGGCATCCCAGTAAAATCAAGAGCAGTCAGGGCATACGTTGATACAATGCAAAAATGTAGCCCATGGCTTTTTAAGGAGGAGTTGTTAAATATATCACAATGGAACCATCATGGTGAAGATTTAAAAAGAATAGAAAAGAACAGCCCAGGAACTCTGCCAGCTGGCACATTGGCATTGTGGGCGTTGGTATCTGGTTTTCTTAGTCCAAAGCCTTCAATTCAGACAAAGGTAGAGGAAGGAGAAGATATATTGATTCAAGTAAATGAGGAGGTCTCTCAAGTTAGTCAGAAAGAGGAAAAGATTCAAGTAAAAGAGAAGGTCTTTCGAGCTAATCAGACAGAGAAAGAAAGTTTAGAGCAGAAAAAGCCATCAGGGGGAAAGTTACAAAAGGAGACTGCTACTAAAACCTTTCTATCACCAGAGGGCTTAAGTGTCCAACCAACAGCACCACCTCTACAGGAGACTGCTACTAACACCTTTCTATCACCAGAGGACGTAAGTGTCCAACTGACAAGGCCACCTTCATATGCTGAGAGGCCCCCAACCCCTGCAGTGGATAGTTCAGATCCTGAGACAGGATCTCAAGTATTAACATGCCCTGTATTTGAGGTAGGAGGGCAGCGAATTTACCATACTTTAAATTTCAAAACAGTGAAGCAGCTAAAAGAGGCTGTAACAACCTATGGTCCTCAAGCACCCTTCACTGTAAGCTTGGTCGAATCCATTACCAACTTGAACATGACGCCAGCAGATTGGGCTAATATGTGTAAAGCTGTGCTAAATGGAGGACAATACCTGTTATGGAAGGTTGCCAATGAGGAATTTTGCAAGGAGACGGCTAGGCGAAATGCAGCAGCTGGTTATCCTCAGAGAAATCTAGATATGTTGTTAGGAAAGGGACCTTATGAGGGTCAGCACCAACAAATTGCATATGATCCTGGTGTATATTTACAAATTGCTGTAGATGCAGTTAAGGCATGGAAGACTTTACAAGGACATGGAGGTTTACAAGGTCAATTATCTAAGATAATACAAGGAACTAATGAATCTTATGCTGAATTTGTAGATAGGCTTATTCAAACAGCTACAGAGTTTTTGGGAATACAGAACAAGCAATGCCATTAATGAAACAATTGGCTTATGACCAAGTGAATCGTTGGTGCAGAGATATCATTAGACCATGGAAACATGAAGATTTAAACACATATATTAAATTATGTAGAGACATTAATGAACAAGAGCAAGTCATGACAGCTGCAGTAAAACAGGCTTTAGATGCCAGAGACATTAATGAACAAGGGCAAATAGTGGCAGCTGCAGTAAAACAGGCTTTAGATTCCAGGCCAAGAACATGCTACAATTGTGAACAAACAGGACATTTTAAAAGGAATTGCCCCATAGGAGGAGGGTTTAACAAAACTAGGTATCAAAGGAGTAGAATACCGGGTATTTACCCACGATGCCGTAGAGGGAGACATTGGGCTAATGAATGCCGTTCTCAAACCACCATAGAGGGTACTCCATTATCAAAAAACGAACAAGGACCAAGTGTTTATCCACGATATCGTGGAGAAAGGCATTGGGCTCCATTGCCAAAAAATGGACAGGGGGGCCCAATGCTCCGGGGCCCAAAACCACAAATATACGGAGCACTGGAGGAACCCAGCAACCCCATCAGGGTAGTGCCCAGGACACATTGTCCATCAGATCCCTCATCAGACAAACCAGAGGGAGCACAGGGTTGGACATCTGCGCCTCCGCCAGATCAGTACTAACTCCAGAGATGGGAGTTCAAATCATTCCCACAGGGGTGAAAGGACCTCTTCCCAAAGGAACAGTAGGCTTATTATTGGGACGCAGCTCTTCTACTCTAAAAGGACTTATGATAAGTCCTGGGGTAATTGATCCCGATTATGAAGGTGAAATAAAAATTATAGCCAGTTCTCCAAATGGTATATCAGTAATTTCACCAGGAGATAGAATAGCACAGTTACTAATAATACCAAGCCTACATGATAAATTTTCCAGTCGTGCTATAGAAAGAGGTTCCAAGGGATTAGGCTCCACAGGTGTAGATTGGGCTATGCTGTCTTTAAATTTAGATTCTCGCCCCATGCTAAAACTAAATATTCAAGGACATGAATTTAATGGGCTACTGGATACAGGTGCAGACCTTAGCATCATCTCTCGTCTAGAATGGCCAAAATATTGGCCATTACAACAAGCCACTCAAACGCTTCGAGGCCTAGGAGTGGCGACTAATCCCCATAGAAGTGCAATGGTATTAGATTGGAAGGATCCTGAAGGATGTGAAGGAACTATACAGCCATATGTATTGGATCATCTTCCTATAAATTTATGGGGACGAGATGTCCTAGATCAATTAGGTTTGACATTAACAAATAACATCAACCAAAGTGCACCCACTATTATGACTAGACAAGGTTTTAGGAAAGGAAAAAGATTAGGAAAACAAGAACAAGGTATAGCAGCACCAATACAAATAGATCAAGGAACAGACAGACATGGGTTGGATTTTCAGAAAGGGCCACTGAGACAATAAAAATTACTTGGAAATCAGAAAGACCAGTATGGGTTCCTCAGTGGCCCCTAACTAAAGAAAAGATACTAGCAGCCCATGATCTGGTCAAACAACAATTAGCAGAAGGACATATACAACCTTCTGTATCTCCCCATAATACTCCCATTTTTGTCATCAAAAAGAAATCTGGTAAATGGAGATTATTGCAAGATTTAAGAGCCATTAATAATGAGATGGTTATTATTGGACCTGCTCAATCGGGGATTCCTCAATTGTCTGCTTTGCCAAAAACTTGGTATGTTTTAGTTATAGATATTAAAGATTGTTTTTTTTCAATTCCAATTCATCCTGAGGATAGTCCACGTTTTGCATTTACTATCCCTGCACTGAATCATGAAGGTCCTGATCAGAGATATGAATGGAAAGTACTCCCTCAAGGGATGGCTAACAGCCCAACTATGTGTCAAATTTATGTTAACAAAGCAATCCAGCCACTTAGAAATCAAAATCCTGAACTACAAATATTTCACTATATGGATGATGTATTATTAGCACACAAAGCTAAAAACACATTGCTGGAATGTTATGCCACACTTACAAACTTATTAAAAAATTATAATCTAGAGATAGCAATAGATAAAGTACAATTAAATTTTCCAATTAATTATTTAGGAGTTCTATTATCCTCAACCATGGTCCGTCCACCAAAAATTCAAATACGAGTAGATCAACTCAAATCACTTAATGACTTTCAAAAGTTATTAGGAGACATAAATTGGATAAGGCCTTATCTAGGTATACCAACAGGAGAGTTGGGACCTTTATTTGATATCCTAAAAGGTCCATCAGATCCAAATTCACCCCGAATGTTAACGCCTGAAGCAAGAAAGGCATTAAAAATCATTGAAACATATATGGAAAATATGCATTTGGATAGAATTGATATGTTTGCCTTTATTATTTATTGTACTACCAACAAAAAATATTCCTACAGGAGTATTTTGGCAAGAAGGCCCATTATTATGGATACATTTATCTTATTCTCCTAACACTATTCTTACTAGGTATCCTGAGGCTGTAGGACAATTAATACTCAAAGGATTAAAAGCAGCAAAGGGAGTGTTTGGAATTTCTCCCAATAAAATTATTACTCCATATACTATGAATCAAATTGATGAGTTAGCTAATGAGTTAAATACTTGGGCAATAATCATGTGCAAATCTAATGTTTCATTTGATAACCACTTACCATCTAATCCTTTATTGTCTTTTTGGTCATCGCATCCTGTAATTTTTCCAAAAATGACAAGAAAAACACCTATCGGGAATGCTCCAAATATATTCACTGATGGATCAAATAATGGTACAGCAGCAATAGTTACACTGGATCAAACTTTTACATTTTTAGTACCCAAACAATCAGCTCAAAAGGTAGAGCTTAAGGCAGTATTACAGGCTTTTGTGATGTTTAAAAATTCTGTATTTAATTTATTTTCCGAGAGTCAGTATATAGTTAATGCTATAGTATCCCTTGAAGATGCTGGTAGGATTTCCCCTTCCTCTACTATTTTCTTTTTGCTTTCCACTATACAAAGTCTAATCTGGGACAGAAAAGATCCATTCTTTATAGGACATATCAGGGCACATACAGGATTGCCTGGAGCCCTTAGTTTGGGCAACGATTTAGCAGATAAAACTACACATGACATACATATTTTCTCTACACTAGAAGAAGCTATAAATTTTCATAAAAAGTTCCATGTCAATGCTAATACTTTACAAAAGCGTTTTAAAATAACTAAGGAACAAGCTAGACAAATAATAAAACAATGTCAAAATTGTGTGACCTTTTTACCACAAGTTAATCTTGGAGTCAATCCTAAAGGATTGATACCTAACCATATTTGGCAGATGGACGTCACACATTTGACAGAATTTGGAAAATTAAAATATTTGCATGTTACAGTTGATACTTCTTCTGGATTTTTGATGGGCTCCCTTCATGCCGGAGAAAAAAACTAAAGATGTTATAGCTCATTGCTTACAAAATTTTGCCACTGTGGGCGTTCCAAAACAGTTAAAAACAGATAATGCCCCTGGTTATACTTCTACCTCTTTTAAACAATTTTGCTCATCATTTGGCATTACTCATATAACAGGAATCCCATACAATCCACAGGGACAAGGCATAGTTGAAAGAGCTCATCAAACTATTAAAATGTACTTATTAAAGCAAAAAGAAGGAATTGGGAAGGGGTATATATTCCCCAAAGATAAACTTAAAATAACCCTTTTTACTCTAAACTTTTAAAATTTGGATTCATCAGGGCTTAGTGCTGCGGAAAGGCATATGTGTCCAAAAAATGTATATAAGCCCAAGGTACTTTGGAAGGATATTCTAACAGGACAATGGAAAGGTCCTGACCCAGTGATTGCCTGGAATCGGGGGTCTGTTTATGTGTTTCCACAGGGAGAACAGCAGCTGATTTGGATTCCAGACAGATTAACTAAAGCGATTTCTACAGACCAAAAAGAAGATGTGATATCCAGAACTCCAGTTTGGTTATTCTTACATCTGCGACAGAACCAGAATGCTTTTTTCAATATCTATTTTATTATTGCCCTTTCCCATATTTTTTTTTGAGCTCATACAGACCTAGGTTAATGTTTTGCTGATCAGTTCTATTTTTTGACTATAGAGTTTTTAAACATTGCAATGGAGATTTCACCTGTAAAATGTTATAAGGCCTTTACTATTATGTTATGTGTCGTATGTATTATGTGTGCACACTTGTATTTTGTGTTTGAATGTACGTATGTCCATATGTCATATATGATGAGCGCTCATGAAAAAATGGATCCAAATAATTTTTTTTTATTCACGTGATTTAAATGGTTTAATTTAAATTGGGTAAACAGCTGTTGAAGATTGTTTTAAAATGTGAACAAAAAAGGAGGTTAACAGATCTGTTTGTTTACTTTCACCTTTCCTTTTCATTATATTTAATAATTCTCTTAAAGATAATGTAAATTGTTAAGAAAATTGTTTTCTTTTAATGCCTTCTGGAATGTTACATAATTTTTTCTTTAGCCATTATTGCCAGAATTCCTATCTTCAGTGAAGGCAATATAAATTGTTAAGAAAATTGTTTTCTTTTAGTGTCTTCTGGAATGTTACATGATTTTTTCTTTAGCCATTATTGCCAAAATTCCTATCTTCATCCCAGTGCCGGTGAAGACAATGTAAATTGTTAAGAAAATTGTTTTCTTTTAGTGCCTTCTGGAATGTTACATAATTTTTTCTTTAGCCATTATTGCCAGAATTCCTATCTTCAGTGAAGACAATGTAAATTGTTAAGAAAATTGTTTTCTTTTAGTGTCTTCTGGAATGTTATATAATGTTATATAATTTTTCTTTAGCCATTATTGTCAGAATTCCTATCTTCATCCCAGTGCATGAAGACAAAGATAAAACCAATCTACAGCTTCTGCAATAGCCATCACTGAACTGCTTGCAGAACTTGCCTGGACTATGTATCACTTATATGCATTGTGAACTCACTTGTATGCATTGTGAACTATCTGTTGGTGCAGCAACTTCTGGTAGTGTTGGGGTATACATGCTGATGGTGTCATCGGTGGTACAATTTTTCCAAAAGGAGCCATCAACTGGCTTGGTGTATCTTCCTCCCTTCTGTTTGTCATGATCATTCAGCTAAAATTTGGGGGCCAACAGAGGTGAGGCAAAGAACCTCACCCCCCCGCTGGTATGAAGACCTCTACACAGGTGTGGCTGTATACTAGACTGGTAGTCAATGACGGGTAAGATCCAATTACTATGGTACCAACCTAAGACAGGAGGCTGACGCCTTGAGGTCAGCTCATCCAATAACGGGTAAGGACCATATGTACTATTGGACAACCTAAGGCAGACACGGTCCCTAAGCCACATGCTTCTTGTTTAAACAGAGAGGGGGAGATGTTGAGAGCCACAGCCGAAGGGGCTCCAGCAAACTTTCAGACTGCCAGCTGATGATTGGCTCACAGCGGCCCCAGCAACACCTAGCTGATTGGCTCCTCTGTGGAGATGCTCATTGAGCTGTTTCCCTGCCCTTTCAGACTACCAGCTGATGATTGGCTCACAGCAGCCCCAGCAACATCTAGCAACATCTAGCTGATTGGCTCCTCTGCGGTGATGCTCATTGGGCTGTTTCCCTGCCCTTTCAGACCACGGAGCTGCTCATTGGGGGACTTTTTTGGCTCCGCCCATGCGACCCAGCCAATCGGCCTCAAGAGCAGGAGGATTGTGGGAGGAAAAGGTTGTTGGGGTGTGTGGCTTGTGGGAAGCCAGTGGTGGCAGTTGGGCTCTGAGGGTTTTTTCCTGAGGAGCTGTTTTGTTTATCTTATGTGGTTCTAAAAATAAAGTTAGTTTCTTTTGACAAGTGGCTCCTGAATTGTGCCCAGCCAGACTGCGGCAGTCCCGGATCCAGCCTACCCATGGGCAAGTCCAAACCAGTCCTGGAGGCTATGACTCCCTGCACTGCACCTTGGAAAAGGCTGACCAGCTGTTGAGTAGTGTGCCAAAGGGGTCTGGGGTGATGTCATACCCACAAGTCCTGATTGCCCTTTGCTGCTACTCAGCAATTGAAATGTTGAAAAGTTAAGCCCATAGCCTGGACTGGGCTTCCTGGGTTACCCCCCAAAAATGTGTTGTGCAGTTGCTGCCCACCAGTGGCCCTAGATGGGGGCTGACAGGTGGCTCCAGAACCTCATGGATATGGACACTGGCACGTGGTCCCTGAGCCTGATGTGAACCCCAACTTGTGGATAAAGGAGCTGTGGTAATGCTGTCAGTCTGATGGAGGTTCCTAGAATCCGTAAACACCCCATACTATGGCCCAAAGAGGTTCGGGGAGGCAGGAGGAGATTGTAAGAGGACAGCCTTGGGAGGAGAGGTGGTATCCATGGCTCATGTGCTTCAAACTTTGAGTTTGATGGTGCACTGGCTCTGCTTGCCAGGAGGGAGGCCAGTGCGGGTTCAAAACTGGGATCACTATGAACAGGAGGGCATCACAAACCAAGACTCTCCATTGCTCCCCAGATGGCTCCTAGATACAGACTGAGGAGTGGTTGGCGGGATACAGTAACTGTTCAAATTGGAGTTGGGGCAGGAGAGCTGAAGTGCTGGGGATCCAGCAGAGACTCAACCATTTGTTGGCTGCTTCTGCTGCCTCAGGCCGTGGACCTATGGGCCTGGATGGGAGCTGTCATTGGAGGTAGTGGGAGATGGAAATATCACTGCTATAGGAGGGGGAGTAGTATCCATGGCTATGTCCTCAGGCTGCACAGTGGGATGATGAGTCAGGTGAGCAGAGTCCTTGGCTGTGTTGGTGGGAGAGATACTTGCAGTAGTTAAGTTCTGGCCATGGCTATTGGGGTTGCAGTTGGAAGGGACCAGAGTGGGGCTTGGAATGGAATGAGGAGGAGGAGTAAGAGGAGCAGCAGGAGGAGAAGCAAATGGAGGAGGAGCATGAGGAGGAGAAGAATCAACACACATGGGGGTTGGGGATTTCATTGGGGTAGTCTTGGAGGGAAAAGGGACCTGGTTATGATGAATGGGAAGGTGAAAAATGGGAGATATCACAGCTCTTGTAAGGAGAACAGGGTGGTAAAACCAAGTAAGGGTAACTCCCACATTGGGATTGGGCCTCAATGGAGAAAGAGAGTTAGTGGGATGAGGCAGAGGAAGGGAACTATGGATTTCCCCTTTATCATTATTTGGTGAGTGGGGAGGTATATGGACAGGCAGGTTAAGGGGCATGGCAGCCTGCAATTCCCACTGCTTGCTTGCAGGAATAGCAGGGTTCTGGGAGGGGTCCATGGGTAGAGTCAGTGAATCTGAAGTTCAACTATGGTGCCCAGGTGGGAAGCAAAAATGGACAGGCAGAGTGGTGGTGCAGGCCTCCACACCTTCTCTTCTACCCTCCAAGCCTTGATATCATCTTCCACCTTCTTCTTTGCACCTGGAACCTCCCTCAGCAGTGTGCCTACATCTTCCTCCAGACACAGAAGAGTCTTCTTGGCATCTGGGGGCAGCCAACCTCCATGCCAGAGTAGGGGCAGCAGCAGGGCCATTGGCATGGGCTTCTTTCTCTTCTTGAGTCTCCAGGCATCAGCTCTGGTAGAGGACAGCTCTCTGATGGACCACAGGAAAGCTTTTGGCCCTGCAACTCCTTAGTTGAGGCCTGGGAGACTGGAGAAGTAGGCAGATGGTGTTTGTCCAGCCTTTCATTGGCCTACTCTCTCAATGTGAGAAGCTGCCCAGGTCTTCTCCTGGAGCAGTGCAGCTTCTGCAACAGCCTGAGCCATGGTCAGCACTCCTGCTACAAGCCTGTGGGAGCTGCAGATGGTAGGTACCACAGAGAAATTCTTGAGAGGTGCTTGTGCCCTCTATTGAAAGGTGTTTCCCTCCCAGAGCTCAAGACTGGGCCTCAGGGCACTGAGGTCTCCCTGAGTCTCCAGGGGGAGATTCTGCTGGTGTTTCTTCCCCCTTTGTCAAGGCAGCCTTTTGCATATCCTCCTACCTGTCTGTCCCTTAGGGACCCTCCTCTGTCTCCTGGAGGACAACTGATTCTTCAAGCTGCTCTTGGACTATCAGCTCTGCTTCCTATGAGGAACAGGGAGTTGATCAGGTTTCATGGGCTTCATTATTCAATGGAATTCAAGGTTTAAAGGCGGGAAGACTGATCTCTGAAGAGGAGGAAGGACTTACAATTTAGGATGATACAAACCATTGTGAGTTGATGGATGACAGCACTGGCTTTTTCAGGGGGGACCTCCAAGATACTGGTGGCAGGATCCCCCGAGGGGAAGGCCTCTGTGGCAGTCTGCTGAGGCAGGCACTCAAGGACAGGTATCTTGGTGGGCATCCCTGCAGGCAGGGCTGATGGTAGCTGCTAAAGAAGCAGGGTGATCCTGCCAAGGAGCCGGAGCACTACAGGTCAGGTGGATGGGTGCCAGATGGGCCAATAGGGCCAGGAAGCAAGACCTGTGACCATGCTGAAAAAACTGCCCATTCAGATAACCTGGTGCAGTCTGACAGGATACCACCAAAATGACCAAAGGAGCTGAGCTGGGTCACCAGTTTCTGTGGGGCTAAAGGCCCACTGTTGAGTTTGTCTCTCGTGATGTGTGCTTGGAATGCATGATGAAGAAAGAGCTTGGGGCTATGCCAGGTTTGTGAAAAAAAGGTCCCCAGGGTAAGGAGCAAGGCCAAATGTCCACTGCTGGTCTGAGCTTAGAGCTCTCTGGGACTCTGCACTGCTTTTTTTCCCCACATGTACCACAAAATTATTTTTACCTCTTCAGTGTTATTCTGGAGCTGTTTTCCTGTTGGTTATTTAAACGTTCATTCTACATGACTCCATATATCTTTATGGATTCTAGATGATGGTAGTCATCTAGAGTCATCAATTACCTACTCAAAATGGCCATAAATTGCCCCAGAATAGCTGTGGGTAGTTTTTCTTCCATGATTTCCCAGCATACTAGAAATTTAGTTCCTGAAACTGTCCAGCAGGATTCTGGAGTCAGTAATGGTGCCTGACTCTTCGTTATTAACTTCAGGCAAAATATGTACATTTGAATTGGGGTGAATTCCCTTTTATTCCAACCAGTGTATATACAGATATTTCTTTGTGAACCATATCAAGGAGATCCAATATTCTTTTTTATTTTGGTGCTGGATATTAAACCCAGGGCCTTGTGCATGCGAGGCAAGCACTCTACCAACTAAGCTATATCCCCAGCCCAGGATCCAATATTCTTGCTGTTGCCTAGCACCACATTTCTCAGAGTACTCTGTTCATGTTTGGCTGAGTACATTGCTCTGGGCCCAAAGTGATGCAGAACACCTCACATTTCAGAGGTCTCATGCCAGGAGCAACCATTGCTCTGGGTCTGAGGTAAGGCAGAACATCATGGAAGAAAGGCATTTGCAGGAAGTTTCTTAATTTATGACAACCATGAAGTAGAAAGAATAGAGGACCAAGTGATAAAATATAATCTCCAAGGACATGCCCCAAGTGACCTACTTCTTCCAGCCATGCCCCATCTTCCCCATTTACGACCAACTACAGTAGTTGTTTTAAGTTATTAATTCACCCAATGAATTTACTTATACATTATGGCAGCAATGTCATCATCTAACAATTTTACCTCTTAGCATTTTGAAGGCCTCACTTGAGCTTTTGAAATACACCTAATCTCCAATACCTGACAGGACCCTAGGTCTCCAAAACACTATGAACATTTTACCATGGAAAATACATTCAGTGACTCTCCAGGAGATTCCCAAGTCTCAACTGTTTTGGCCTTACCCAAAACTTGAAGCCCAAGTCCAAATTCTCCTTTGGGACTCAAGTCAAATTCTTGGTTGTGTCTTGTGTAGGAGTCAAAATCAACTTATGTATATCCAATGTATAGTAGCACAGAATAAATATTTCAATTACAAAAGGGAGAAATGGGCACATAGAAAGAAGAAAAGGATAGAAGTCAAGAAAAAAACCCAGCTGAGAGGTCCTCTATTCCCATGCTCAGCATCTGGGGCACAGGATGTCACAGTGGGCTCCAGAGGACTTGGGCAGCCTTGACCCTTGGCGTCTCATGTAGGCTAGCTCTGTGCTCAGCTAGTAACACTGCCTGACATATATTGCACATTACCATAATAATAATAAATAAATAATAAATAAATAATCCAAGGATTCTCTTCTAAAGTTTCAGCTTTCTCCTCACAGCTGCACGAATTACCTTCTCAGGGACTACCTACAGGGATTCTAGCTTCATTATACTTTGACCTGCTAGGCCTTCCTTTGAAATCTTGTTGGAAGTCTTTATGACCACCTCAGGACAGCATCCTGCATTCCCGCAGAGCCAGCACCAAGTGGTTGAAGCCAGGGTATATCTCCATCTGAAGCAGTAGCTAAGTCTTTTGAAACCATGGCTGTGGCAGCCTTTGAGGGTCTGATTGACTGAGCATGGTGAAACCCATTCCTAGTGGTTCCTCTTCTCAAGGGAATTTTAATTTTATATCATATGAATAAGAATTGCACATACAATCTTGCCAATTTCTGAAATGCCCTGGAGATTTTTCCCCTATTGCCTCTGTGTAATTTGTTTAGCATCACAGTAATGCATTAACAAACACAACTTCTGGAAATCCAGTTTTACTTCAACATTTCTACTAAAATTCAAGTTTGCACCCTTCCTTCAGCTCCACATTATCACAGTAAACCTGGATAAACCTGCTAGAAATATCATACCACTGCCTGAATGCTGTGTTTATTAATTAATCCTCCACCAGATTAATTAGTACATCATCTCTACATTCAGCCCCTAAAAGGGTCACACGATGTGCACAATGTAGACAATATATTGCCAGAATGTAACATAAATATCTTCTAGTCCCTTTTCCAATAGAGTCCTCCTTTTTTTTGCAACCTCAGGTACACAGTCTTTCCTATCAACAGTCCTAGCAGCATTTTGATCTTCAAAGCTTCCACCAGAATCACAAGATAAGCTTTGCTTACAATGTTCAAAGCTTGTCCAGCTTACATCTCTAAACTATTCAAAATTTCTATCCAAAATACCAGTCTCCACAAGTTCCTGAAACACATATTCAGCAAGTCAATGCAAGCAACTCACTAGTTGGTACCTATTTCTGTTCTATTCATCTTTTTTTTTTTTTTTTTTGTCTCCATGATCAAAGAGATGACAAGAATGGTTAGAGGAGAAAAAATTTATTTCTCATGGCTTCAGAGGTAGTCCATTGTAAGCTGTGTTCATAACTCTGGGCCCAAGATGGAAGAAAGCAGCTCAGGCATGGCCCCTAAAAAGCACAAAGACAGCAACTCACCAGGCAAAAAATAGAAAACCCAAAGGCATGTTCCCATGGACTCACTTCTTCTAGCCAACACCTACCTGCCTACACTTATCTCCCATTTAATCATCCTAGTGCATTAAAGAACTGCTCCATTTAGGGTGTTATGACCCCATCATTTCATCTTAAACCTTTCTTGCATTGTCTCATGCATGAGCTTCTGTGGACACCTCATATTGAAAACTGTAACACCTTATAGTGGTCCTGTTCAAATATGATTTGTCCTGTGATGCAAAGACTCCATGGAACCCAGCAGAGAGCAATGAGAATGGTCTCTGGAGTGGAACTATAAGTGCTCAGAGTAATGGAAAGTGTTTGCATAAACTGTGTTTGATTTTGTAACTGTCGGTTTTGTATTTGCTTCTTGCTGTATTCCCTGGTCACTCCATGTCCAAACCCAGAGTCCAGCCTCTATGTGTTGGCAACTAAGATAAACTGGAAAAGAAGCAATTCTGATCCTGACACTCAAAATGGCTACTTCCACTGTGGAACATGATCTCCTACTGGCCACATGGTGTATGGTGGTCTGGTGCCCCTGTTGCCTGTTGCATTACTGCCACCACCACCCCGCTATGATCTCTGCTGGACCCTGCACTGCACTGACATATTAAAAGGGAGGGAGCAGGCTAAGGATGAGAGTTGGGGACTCAGTGCTTGCAATACAGGAATAAGTCCCAGTATGTCTGGAAATATGCAGAAGTAAGAGAAAGGTGTCTGTTGATCTCTGTCACAATATACTCCAAACTGTTCAAATGTCAGCCACAGGGGTCCATATGCTCAACTGACAGTCATCAACAAGTCAGGGCTTGTGGGGACAATAGGTAAATTATATTGATGGATAGGGAGCCAGCCCAAACTTACCAGGTTAGGAAGTTATTATTGTCATTGTGTCTTTCTATACAGGGAGGAATTTTCCTTGTCATTTCCACCTGTGTTGTACCCAGCCACCACAAGCTGTCAAACACAGTGGACCCCAGAAAAAGCTTTGTCATAGTTAGTTATTTCCACATATAATGGAAGTCATGCTATTTGGTTTTCTTAAAGGAATATACATTTACGTTCAGTTCCATAGGGCAGTTGTCCAGCTGTGTCCATGAGCTGCAGCTGTGGCTCTAGTTTTCACATTTGCTCCCTCTACACCAAGGTGGCTGACTGAAGATGCCATGGGAGAGGAGAAGAGGAGGACAGAGGCACCTCAATGTACAACCAGGAATCATTTTATTCTGCACATCTATTATGATATTTGTCTGTTATATAAATACCTTAGCTCTAAGGGTAAACTGCCACAGGAGTGAATACATACAAATTGGATTATTCAGCAACACATAAGCAACCTGATGAATCTAAGTGAGAATAGTACCAGCTTGTGTCCCTCACCACATTTACAATACCATATTTCTTGTTCAAGTTGTCCTTGTGCAAAGAAAAGTATGTCAACAATGAAGTTGTTATAGACCATAATGAAATGAGAAACTCATGCAGAGATGAAAAATTCTCTACTGGTAGGTTTTTTTTCTCCCTATTTGTATGTCTTGGTCTAGTCCCTTTGCACATAGACTAGCAACTAACATCATTGAGGCCCTTTTGCCATTCCCATGGCCAATAGAGTCAATTGGTCCCCTCTGGCAGCTCCTGTGTTTTTGTCCACAAGATCAGAGCTGCCACAACCATCCCATAATCTATTATCAAGCTATGTAAATGCCATGTGGAAAACAAAGTCCATTGTTGCTCTTCCCATAGGGAAGAACAGTCTGTAGTGGTTGATCCCAAATGTCTTTCATTATCTTTGCCTCTTCCAAAGATGTCACCAAAGCCAAAGTTGAACTCATTTATTGCCTTGATATTTTCTATCGACCCATTAAAACCATCAGGGCAGGAAAATATATTTATAGGGGTGTTCTTGGGCTAATATATCCAAGGCTTATAATTCCTCTACAATGATTTTTGTTTAGAAAAGTACTTGAGATGTTTCAATTCCCAGTCCCACCAGGCCAAGCTTTTACTGAAACATACAAAGTCTTTAACGTTAATCCTAAATTATGGAGTACAGTGATGAAAACATCTCAACCTCCAGAAATGTCTGTGTCTGGGAATTGGTAAAATTTGCTTTTTATGTGCAATAGCAGTATAGAACCAAATAACTCAGAAAACCTGACAGACACCACAGGTGTCTTTGCAACTTGGAGGAGTTTACACCCCATCATCTGTCTTGGAGGTTGCCAACACTCTTTGAGCTGCAGTCTCAGCTCAGATGGAGTAAAGACACAGATGTTAAAGCCACATCATCAATATAATAATAAAACATTGGTATTTATTCAGGTTATATCCAGCTCAGAGGTGGCAGCACCATCTCATAACATAGGGTAGACTAGGCAAATATCCTTGTGAAAGAACAAAGACCATCGTTGCCCTCCAACACAAAGGTATATCTTCCTTGCTTTTCCTCATTTGACCTCTTGTATTTTCTTTCCCCTTTAGTTCTCCCCACTTCTAAGAAATATTCTCTGTAACCTCACTTCCTGATCTTTTTAGTTTATCCCATACAGCCATAACCTGTGTGGCTTTAGAAACATCAAATGCCAATCAACAGATCAGGAATGACCCCACGCTTCCATGACACTGCCTCATAGATGTTAGGAGAATGGTCCTTCAGTTCTTCTGTGAATGCTTCATTATCAGGACCAGTGCAGATTGCTGCATGAAGGGCCTGCTGCACCCTAACTCCCTCAGAAGGTTTTGGAGTTCTTCCATGGACTTCCATCACAGGGTGCCATGGGTGACTTCAACATATTGTGCCAATGATAATTTCAGGAAGCTCTCAGCCAGGACAATAAAGAGATGGCCGTGTCCTCATTTTCCTCATTTACAGCTACATATATACATTGTTGTAATGTAGAGTAGGTGGTGACTAATGTGCTCTTCTTCATTTTACTCTAATAAGAGTATATCATCAGCATCAGTGTCCCAAATCCAAAATAGCCATTCTATTATAATTTCCTTATCTTTCTGCCTATACTTATCCCCCAGGCATTAAATGTCCAGGGGTGTGAGACACAAATACTCTTCTCAAACTGTTCAGAAAGGTTGAATTAGGGAAAGAGGCAAGATAAAGTACATGTGGCAAAATTGCCGCAGTCTGGCTGGGCACAATTCAGGAGCCACTTGTCAAAAGAAACTAACTTTATTTTTAGAACCACACACGCCAAACAAAACAGCTCCTCAGGAAAAAACCCCTCAGAGCCCAACTGCCACCACCGGCTTCCCACAAGCCACTCCCTCAACCACCAGCCTCTCCACCTCCCACAATCCTTCTGCTCTTGAGGCCGATTGGCTGGGTCGCATGGGCGGAGCCAAGAAAGTCCCCCAATGAGCAGCTCTGTGGCCTGAAAGGGCAGGGAAACAGTCCAATGAGCATCCCCACAGAGGAGCCAATCAGCTAGATGTTGCTGAGGCCGCTGTGAGCCAATCATCAGCTGGCAGTCTGAAAGTTTGCTGGGGCCCCTTCGACTGTGGCTCTCAACATCTCCCCCTCTCTGTTTAAACAACAAGCATGTGGCTTAGGGACCGTGCCTGCCTTAGGTCGTCCAATAGTACATATGGTCCTTACCCGTTATCAGATGAGCTGACCTCAAGGCGTCAGCCTCCTGTCTTAGGTTGGTACCATTGTAATTGGGTATTACCCATCACTGACTATCGGTCCAGTATACAGCCACACCTGTGTAGAGGTCTTTGTACCAGCGGGGTGGGGGTGAGGTTCTTTGCCTCACCTCTGTTGGCCCCCAAATTTTAGCTGAACGATCATGACAAGCAGAAGGGAGGAAGATACACCAAGCCAATTGACGGCTCCTTTTGGAAAAATTGTACCACTGATGACACCATCAGCATAAATACCCCAACACTACCACAAGTTGCTGCACCAACAGATAGTTTACAATGCATACAAGTAAGTTCACAATGCATACAAGTGACACATAGTCCAGGCAAGTTCTGCAAGCAGTTCAGTGATGGCTATTACAGAAGCTGTAGATTGGTTTTATCTTTTTCTTCACTGGCACTGGGATGAAGATAGGAATTCTGGCAATAATGGATAAAGAAAAAATTATGTAACATTCCAGAAGGCACTAAAAGAAAATAATTTTCTTAACAATTTACATTATCTTGAAGAGAATTATTAAATATAATGAAAAGGAAAGGTGAAAGTAAACAAACAGATCTGTTAACCTCCTTTTTTGTTCACATTTTAAAACAATCCTCAACAGCTGTTTACCCAATTTAAATTAAACCGTTTAAATCACGTGAAATAAAAAAAAAATTTGGATCCATTTTTTCATATATGATATATGGACATACGTACATTCAAACATATAACACAAAACACATGTGTGCACACTGAATATAATACATACAACACATAACATAATAGTAAAGGCCTTATAACTTTTTACAGGTGAAATCTCCATTGCAATGTTTAAAAACTGTATAGTCAAAAAATAGAACTGATTAGCAAAACATTAACCTAGGTCTGTATGAGCTCAAAAACCAAAATAGAACTTCATGATGTGGGAAAGGGCAATAATAAAATAGATATTGAAAAAAGCATTCTGGAGGGCAATAATAAAATAGATATTGAAAAAAGCATTCTGGTTCTGTCGCAGATGTAAGAATAACCAAACTGGAGTTCTGGATATCAGCTGTTATGGATTTGAGCCAAATCATCTTCTTTTTGGTCTATAGAAATCGCTTTAGTTAATCTCTCTGGAATCCAAATCAGCTGCTATTCTCCCTGTGGAAACACATAAACAGACCCCCGATTCCAGGCAATCACTGGGTCAGGACCTTAGTTAATCTCTCTGGAATCCAAATCGGCTGCTGTTCTCCCTGTGGAAACACACAAACAGACCCCCGACTCCAGACAATTACTGGGTCAGGACCTTTCCATTGTCCTGTTAGAATATCCTTCCAAAGTACCTTGGGCTTATGTACATTTTTTGGACACATATGCCTTTCCGCAGCACTAAGCCCTGATGAATCCAAATTTAAAAAGTTTAGAGTAAAAAGTGCTATTTTGAGTTTATCTTTGGGGAATATATACCCCTTCCCAATTCCTTCTTTTTGCTTTAATAAGTACATTTTAATAGTTTGATGAGCTCTTTCAACTATGCCTTGTCCCTGTGGATTGTATGGGATTCCTGTTATATGAGTAATGCCAAATGATGAGCAAAATTGTTTAAAAGAGGTAGAAGTATAACCAGGGGCATTATCTGTTTTTAACTGTTTTGGAACGCCCACAGTGGCAAAATTTTGTAAGCAACGAGCTATAATATCTTTAGTTTTTTCTCTGGCATGAAGGGAGCCCATCAAAAATCCAGAAGAAGTATCAACTGTAACATGCAAATATTTCAATTTTCCAAATTCTGGCAAGTGTGTGATGTCCATCTGCCAAATATGGTTAGGTATCAATCCTCTAGGATTGATGCCAAGATTAACTTGCGGTAAAAAGGTCACACAATTTTGACATTGTTTTATTATTTGTCTAGCTTGTTCCTTAGTTATTTTAAAATGCTTTTGTAAAGTATTAGCATTGACATGAAACTTTTTATGAAAATTTATAGCTTCTTCTAGTGTAGAGAAAATATGTATGTCATATGTAGTTTTATCTGCTAAATCATTGCCCAAACTAAGGGCTCCAGGCAATCCTGTATGTGCCCTGATATATCCTATAAAGAATGGATCTTTTCTGTCCCAGATTAGACTTTGTATAGTGGAAAGCAAAAAGAAAACAGTAGAGGAAGGGGAAATCCTACCAGCATCTTCAAGGGATGCTATACTGACTATCGAAAAATAAATTAAATACAGAATCTTTAAACATCACAAAAGCCTGTAATACTGCCTTAAGCTCTACCTTTTGAGCTGATTGTTTGGGTACTAAAAATGTAAAAGTTTGATCAGGTGTAACTATTGCTGCTGTACCATTATTTGATCCATCAGTGAATATATTTGGAGCATTCCCAATAGGTGTTTTTCTTGTCATTTTTGGAAAAATTACAGGATGAGATGACCAAAAAGACAATAAAGGATTAGATGGTAAGTGGTTATCAAATGAAACATTAGATTTGCACATGATTATTGCCCAAATATTTAACTCATTAACTAACTCATCAATTTGATTCATAGTATATGGAGTAATAATTTTATTGGGAGAAATTCCAAACACTCCCTTTGCTGCTTTTATTCCTTTGAGTATTAATTGTCCTACAGCCTCAGGATTCCTAGTAAGAATAGTGTTAGGAGAATAAGATAAATGTATCCATAATAATGGACCTTCTTGCCAAAATACTCCTGTAGGAATATTTTTTGTTGGTAGTACAATAAATAATAAAGGCAAACTTATATCAATTCTATCCAAATGCATATTTTCCATATATGTTTCAATGATTTTTAATGCCTTTCTTGCTTCAGGCGTTAACATTCGGGGTGAATTTGGATCTGATGGACCTTTTAGGATATCAAACAAAGGTCCCAACTCTCCTGTTGGTATACCTAGATAAGGCCTTATCCAATTTATGTCTCCTAATAACTTTTGAAATTCATTAAGTGATTTGAGTTGATCTACTCGTATTTGAATTTTTGGTGGACGGACCATGGTTGAGGATAATAGAACTCCTAAATAATTAATTGGAAAATTTAATTGTACTTTATCTATTGCTATCTCTAGATTATAATTTTTTAATAAGTTTGTAAGTGTGGCATAACATTCTAGCAATGTGTTTTTATATTCGTGTGCTAATAATACATCATCCATATTGTGAAATATTTGTAGTCCAGGATTTTGATTTCTAAGTGGCTGGATTGCTTTGTTAACATAAATTTGACACATAGTTGGGCTGTTAGCCATCCCTTGAGGGAGTACTTCCCATTCATATCTCTGATCAGGACCTTCATGATTCAGTGCAGGGATAGTAAATGCAAAACGTGGACTATCCTCAGGATGAATTGGAATTGAAAAAAAACAATCTTTAGTATCTATAACTAAAACCTACCAAGTTTGGCAAAGCAGACAATTGAGGAATCCCCGATTGAGCAGGTCCAATAATAACCATCTCATTATTAATGGCTCTTAAATCTTGCAATAATCTCCATTTACCAGATTTCTTCTTGATGGCAAAAATGGGGGTATTATGGGGAGATACAGAAGGTTGTATATGTCCTTCTGCTAATTGTTGTTTGACCAGAACATGGGCTGCTTGTATCTTTTCTTTAGTTAGGGGCCACTGAGGAACCCATACTGGTCTTTCTGATTTCCAAGTAATTTTTATTGTCTCAGTGGCCCTTTCTGAAAATCCAACCCATGTCTGTCTGTTCCTTGATGTATTTGTATTGGTGCTGCTATACCTTGTTCTTGTTTTTCTAATCTTTTTCCTTTCCTAAAACCTTGTCTAGTCATAATAGTGGGTGCATTTTGGTTGTTGTTATTTGTTAATGTCAAACCTAATTGATCTAGGACATCTCGTCCCCATAAATTTATAGGAAGATGATCCAATATATATGGCTGTATAGTTCCTTCACATCCTTCAGGATCCTTCCAATCTAATACCATTGCACTTCTATGGGGATTAGTCGCCACTCCTAGGCCTCGAAGCGTTTGAGTGGCTTGTTGTAATGGCCAATGTTTTGGCCATTTTTGACGAGAGATGATGCTAAGGTCTGCACCTGTATCCAGTAGCCCATTAAATTCATGTCCTTGAATATTTAGTTTTAGCATGGGGCGAGAATCTAAATTTAAAGACAGCATAGCCCAATCTACACCTGTGGAGCCTAATCCCTTGGAACCTCTTTCTACAGCACAACTGGAAAATTTATCATGTAGGCTTGGTATTATTAGTAACTGTGCTATTCTATCTCCTGGTGAAATTACTGATATACCCTTTGGAGAACTGGCTATAATTTTTATTTCACCTTCATTATTGGGATCAATTACCCCAGGACTTATCATAAGTCCTTTTAGAGTAGAAGAGCTGCGTCCCAATAATAAGCCTACTGTTCTTTTGGGAAGAGGTCCTTTCACCCCTGTGGGAATGATTTGAACTCCCATCTCTGGAGTTA
Organism: Callospermophilus lateralis; assembly: GCF_048772815.1. Lineage (NCBI taxonomy): Eukaryota > Metazoa > Chordata > Mammalia > Rodentia > Sciuridae > Callospermophilus > Callospermophilus lateralis. Next base: position 47,990,274 of record NC_135308.1, read on the forward strand.
GTACTGATCTGGCGGAGGCGCAGATGTCCAACCCTGTGCTCCCTCTGGTTTGTCTGATGAGGGATCTGATGGAAAATGTGTCCTGGGCACTACCCTGATGGGGTTGCTGGGTTCTTCCAGTGCTTCATATATTTGTGGTTTTGGGCCCCGGAGCATTGGTCCCCCCTGTCCATTTTTTGGCAATGGAGCCCAATGCCTTTCTCCACGATATCATGGATAAACACTTGGTCCTTGTTTGTTTTTTGATAATGGAGTACCCTCTATGGTGGTTTGAGAACGGCATTCATTAGCCCAATGTCTCCCTCTGCGGCATTGTGGGCAAATACCCGGTATTCTACTCCTTTGATACCTAGTTTTGTTAAACCCTCCTCCTATGGGGCAATTCCTTTTAAAATGTCCTGTTTGTTCACAATTGTAGTATGTTCTTGGCCTGGCATCTAAAGCCTGTTTTACTGCAGCTGCCACAATTTTCCCTTGTTCATTAATGTCTCTGGCATCTAAAGCCTGTTTTACTGCAGCTGTCATGACTTGCTCTTGTTCATTAATGTCTCTACATAATTTAATATATGTGTTTAAATATTCATGTTTCCGTGGTCTAATGATATCTCTGCACCAACGATTCACTTGGTCATAAGCCAGTTGTTTTATTAATGGCATTGCTTGTTCTGTATTCCCAAAAACTCTGTAGCTGTTTGAATAAGCCTATCTACAAATTCAGTGTAAGGTTCATTAGTTCCTTGTATTATCTTAGATAATTGACCTTGTAAACCTCCATGTCCTTGTAAAGTCTTCCATGCCTTAACTGCATCTACAGCAATTTGTAAATATACACCAGGATCTTATGCAATTTGTTGCTGCTGATCCTCATAAGGCCCCTTTCCTAATAACATATCTAGATTTCTCTGAGGATAACCAGCTGCTGCATTTCGCCTAGCCGTCTCCTTGCAAAATTCCTCATTGGCAACCTTCCATAACAGGTATTGTCCTCCATTTAGCACAGCTTTACACATATTAGCCCAATCTGCTGGCATCATGTTCAAGTTGGTAATGGATTTGACCAAGCTTACAGTGAAGAGTGCTTGAGGACCATAGGTTGTTACAGCCTCTTTTAGCTGCTTCACTGTTTTGAAATTTAAAGCATGGTAAATTCGCTGCCCTCCTACCTCAAATACAGGGCATGTTAATACTTGAGATCCTGTCTCAGGATCCCAACTATCAACTGTGGGGGTTGGGAGCCTCCCAGCATATGGAGGTGGTGCTGTTGATTGGACACTTATGCCCTCTGGTGATAGAAAGGTGTTAGTAGCAGTCTTCTGTAGAGGTGGTGCTGTTGATTGGACACTTATGCCCTCTGGTGATAGAAAGTTGTTAATAGCAATCTCCTGTTGTAACTTTTTACCTGATGGCTTTTTCTGCTCTAAACTTCCTTCCTCTATCTTTGTCTGAATTGAAGGCTTTGAACTAAGCAAACCAGATACGAATGTCCACAATGGCAATGTGCCAACTGGCAGAGTTCCTCAGCTGTTCTTTTCTATTCTTTTTAAATCTTCACCATGATGGCTCCATTGTGATATATTTAACAACTCCTCCTTAAAAAGCCATGGGCTACATTTTTGTATTGTATCATCGTATGCCCTGACTGCTCAAATTTACTTAACAATCTTTCGGTTTGTTTTTTACTAATTTCTGATCCCGTATTTCTACTATAATACAACCCAACAAGATAACACCAAAGAAAACCGAGACAGAATGAAATAAAAATTGAACCACACAAAATCATTATAACCTTTTTATCCTCCTGACATGTGCATCCGTCCTTTCTCCCTATCTGTTCCTCAGACATAAATAGTTTTTCCTCAGATATGAGCGGTTTTTCTTCTGTCTCACTCATCTCCAGGGACAGGCAACTTAAAACAAAAGTGAAGCAAAACAAAAGAGGAATCTTAAAATGGCTACCCATCCTCTTGCCCTGCCCTCAGGGGCGAGCGGTTTACTTACCCTCAGTCGCTCCCCGTGCGAGCCACCAAATGCCGCCTACTGGCTGGACACAATTCAGAAGCCACTTGTCAAAAGAAACTAACTTTATTTTTAGAACCCCACACGCCAAACAAAACAGCTCCTCAGGAGAAAACCCTCAGAGCCCAACTGCCACCACCGGCTTCCCACAAGCCACTCCCTCAACCACCAGCCTCTCCACCTCCCACAATCCTCCTGCTCTTGAGGCCGATTGGCTGGGTCGTGTGGGCAGAGCCAAGAAAGTCCCCCAATGAGCAGCTCCGTGGCCTGAAAGGGCGGGGAAACAGCTCAATGAGCATCTCCAATGAGCATCACCACAGAGGAGCCAATCAGCTAGATGTTGCTGGGGCCGCTGTGAGCCAATCATCAGCTGGCAGTCTGAAAGTTTGCTGGGGCCCCTTCGGCTGTGGCTCTCAACAGTTTTCTCTGATGGATTCCTTCTGTTTCCTGCGTAAGGTGTTTGGTGAGGTGTGGGTGCTGGGGTAAACTTATGCTGTGTCCAGAGCTCGGTCTGGCGACCTGCAAGCAAAGCCTCTGTTCTGCTCAGTCTTCCGTTTGTGCTGAGCGAGTGCCTCACTGCCGGCTTCCATGCGTGCTGCGCTGAGCGAGGGCTACATTTTTTCATATATTTGTTTGATTATATATCCTCTTCTGAGAAGTGTCTGTTCAGAAACTTGGCCCTTTTGTTGATTGGGTTATTTTTTTTTTTTTGGAGTTTAGCTTTTTTAAAAAAAAATTTTCTAGTTTTTTTTTTTTTTTTTTTTTTTTTTTTTTTACTAAACACAATATCTTTATTTATTTATTTATTTATTTATTTTTATGTGGTGCTGAGAATCATACCCAGTGCCTCACACATGCTAGGCAAGTGCGCTAGTACTTGAGCCACATCCCCAGCCCTGGAATTTAGCTTTTTGAGTTCTTTATATACCCTAGAGATTAGTGCTCTATCTGATGTGTGGGGGGTAAAGATTTGCTCCCAGGATGTAGGCTCTTTGTGTTCACCTCACAAATTGTTTCTTTTGCTGAGAAGAAACTTTTTAGTTTGAATTCATCCCATTTATTGATTCTTGATTTTAATTCTTGCATTATAGGAGTCTGACTAAGGAAGTTGGGGCCTCATCTCACATGATGGAGATTAAGGCCTACTTTTTGCTCTATGAGATGCAGGGTCTCTGGTTTTATTCCTAGGTCCTTAATCCATTTCAAGTTGACTTTTGTGCATGGTGAGAGATAGAGGTTTAATTTCATTTAGCTGCATATGGATTCCCTGTTTTCCCAGCACCATTTGTTGAAGAGGCTATCTTTTCTCCAATGTATGTTTTTGGCAACTTTGTCTAATATAAGATAATTGTAATTTCATGGGCTAGTCTCTGTGTTCTTTATTCTGTACCACTGTTCTACCAGTCTGTTTTGGTGCCAATACCATGCTGTTTTTGTTACTATTGCTCTTTAGTATAGTTGAAGGTCTAGTATAGTGATGCCACCTTCTTCACTCTTCCTGCTAAGGATTGCTTTAGCTATTCTGAGTCTTTTATTTTTCCAGATGAATTTCATGACTGCTTTTTCTATATCTGTGCAGAATGTCATTGGGATTTTGATTGGAATTGCATTAAATGTGTATAATGCTTTTGGTACTATGGTCATTTTGATAACATTAATTCTGCCTATCCAAAAGCAAGGTAGATCTTTCCATCTTCTAAGGTCTTCTTTGATTTCTTTCTTGAGGGTTCTGTAGTTTTCATTATATAGATCTTTCATCTCTTTTGTTAAGTTGATTCCCAAATATTTTTTAAGGCTATTGTAAATGAGATAGTTTTCCTCATTTCCCTTACTGAGGATTTGTCACTGATATACAGAAATGCATTTGATTTATGGGTGTTGATTTTATATCCTGCTATATTGCTGAATTCATTTACTGATTCTAGAATTTTTCTGGTGAATTTTTTGGGTCTTCTAGGTATAGAACCAAATTATCAGCAAATAGTACTAATTTTAGTTCTTCTTTTCCTATGTTTATCTCTTTAATTTCATTCTTCTAATTGTTCTGGCCAGTGTTTCAAGAACTATGTTAAGGGCTGGGGATGTGGCTCAAGCGGTAGCGTGCTCGCCTGGAATGCGTGCGGCCCGGGTTCGATCCTCAGCACCACATACAAAGATGTTGTGCCTGCCGATAACTAAAAATAAATATTAAAATTCTCTCTCTCTACCCCTCTTTCTTTAAAAAAAAAAAAGAAAAAGACTTGCAACTCTCAAGACCTATGTTAAGTGGAAGTGGTGAAAGAGGGCATCCCTGTCTTTTTCCAAATTTGGAGAGAATGCCTTCAATTTTTTCTCCATTTAGAATGATGTTGACCTGGGGCTTAACAAAAATAGCCTTTATGATGTTGAGATATTTCTGTTACCCCTAATTTTTCTAGTGTTTTGAACATGAAGGGGTGCTGTATTTTGTCAAATGCTTTTTCCGCATCTATCGAGTGATATGTATATATATATATATATATATATATATATATATATATATATATATATTAGTTTTCAGTAAACACAATATCTTTGTTTTGTATGGTGTGCTGAGGATCGAACTCAGGCTGCATGCATGCCAGGTGAGCACGCTACCATTTGAGCCACATCCCCAGCCCAACATATGATTCTTATCTTTAAGTCTATTATGTGATGAATTATATTTATTGATTTCTGTATGGTGAACCAACCTAGCAAACCTGGGATAAATCTCACTTGATTGTGGTGCATGACCTTTTTGATATGCTTTTGTAATCGATTTGTCAGAATTTTATTGCGAATTTTTGCATCTATGTTCTTTTTTTTTTAATATTTATTTTTTAGTATTTGGCGGACACAACATCTTTGTTTGTATGTGATGCTGAGGATCGAACCCGGGCCACATGCATGCCAGGCAAGCACGCTACCGCTTGAGCCACATCCCCAGCCCATGTCATCTATGTTCTTTAGAGATATTGGTCTGAAGTTTTCTTTCTTTCTTTCTTTCTTTTTCTTTTCTTTTTTTTTTTTTTTTTGATGTGTCTTTGCCTGGTTTTGGAATCAGGGTGATATTGGCTTCATAGAATGAGTTTGGAAGTCCTGCCTCTTTTTCTATTTCCTGAAATAAATTGATGAGTATTGATGATTGTTCTTCTTTAAAGGTGTTGTAGAACTTGGCTGTGTATCCATCCAGGCCTGGGTTTTTCTTGGATGGTAGATTTTTGATGTTGTTTGCTATCTCATCACTTGAACTTGATCTGTTTAAATTGTGTATACCATCCTGATTCAATTTGGGCAAATCATATGACTCTAGAAATTTGTCGATGCCTTTGATATTTTCTATTTTATTGGGGTACAAGTTTTCAAAATAATTTGTAATTATGTTCCGTATTTCTGTAGTGTCTGTTGTGATATTTTCTTTTTCATCCTGTATTTTAGTAATTTGAGTTTATTCTCTCCTTCTCTTCATCAGCATGGCTAAGGATCTTTCAATTTTATTTATTTTTTCAAAGAATAAACTTTTTGTTCTGTCAATTTTTTCAATTGTTCCTTTTCTTTCAATTTCATTGATTTCAGCTCTGATTTTAATTATTTTCTGTCTTATACTGCTTTTGGTGTAGATTTCTAGGGCTTTGAGATGTAATGTTAAGTCATTTATATGTTGACTTCTTCTTCTTTTTTAATATTTATTTTTTTATTTGGATACAATACTTTTATTTTTATTTATTTTTATGTGGTGCTGAGGATAGAACCCAGGGCCTCGCACTGCTAGGTAAGTGCTCTACCACTGAGCCACAACCCCAGCCCCTGCTTTTTCATCTTTTAAGGAATGAACTCCATACAATGAACTTTTCTCTTAGAACTTCCTTAATAGTGTCCCAGAGATTTCTATAAGTTGTATCTGTGATCTCTTTCACCTCTAAAATTTTTAAATCTCCTCCTTGGTGTCTCCTTGTTCATTCAGTAGCATATTATTTAGTCTCCAAGTGTTGGAGTAGCTTTTATTTCTTATTTTATCATTGATTTCTAATATCATTCCATTATGATCTGATAGAATGTGGGGTAGTATCTCTATTTTTTATATTTGATAAGAGTTGCTTTATGGCATAGTATATGGTTATTTTAGGGAAGGATTCATGTGCTGCTGAGAAGAAATTGTATTCTCTCATTGAAAGATGACATATTCTATATATATTAGTTAAGTCTAAGTTATTGATTTTATTATTGAGTTCTATAGTTTCTTTGTTCAGCTTTTGTTCGGAAGATCTATCCAGTGGTGAAAAAGGTGCATTAAAGGCACCCAAAATTATTTGTTGTGATCTATTTGACTCTTGAACTTGAGAAAAGTTTGATGAATGTAGATGCTCCATTGTTTAAATGTATATATCTCTATCTCTATCTATCTATATCTATCTATCTATCTATCTATCTATCTATCTATCTATCTATCTATTCAATTACAAATTTAACAATATATTTGTGATTTTTAAGTCTTGTTGATTATGGTTCCCTTGAGCAGTATGTAGTGTCCTTCTTTATCTCTTTTGATTAACTTTAGCTTGAAGTCTACTTTATTTGATATGAGGATGGAAACCCCTGATTGCTTCCACAGACCATGTGAGTGGTATGATTTTTCCCACCCCTTCACCTTTAATCTGTGGATGTCTTGTCCTATGTGATGAGTCTCTTGGAGGCAGCATATTGTTAGGTGTTTTTTATTTTTATTTTTGTTTTTTATCCAATTTGCTAGTCTATGTCTTTTGATTGGTGAGTTTAGGCCATTAACATTCAGGGTTATTATTGAGACATGATTTGTCTTCCTAGCCATTTTTATTTATTTTTTGGTATTTAATGTGACTTGATTTCTCCTCTGCTTAGGTTTTTCTTTAGTGTAATACCTCCCTCTGCTGATTTTCATCATTGTTTTTTATTTCCTCTTTGTGGAATATTTTGCTGAGAATGTTCTATAGTAAAGGCTTTCTAGTTGTAAATTCTTTTAATTTTTGTTTATCATGGAAGGTTTTTATTTTATCATTAAATATAAAGCTCAATTTTGGTGGATATAAAATTCTTGGTTAGTATCCATTTTCTTTCAGAGTTTGGTATATGTTGTTTCATGATCTCCTGACTTTTTCTGAGTTGAAACATCAGCTGAGATACAAATTGGTCTCCCCCTATGTGTGATCTGATTCTTCTCTCTTGTGGCTTTTAAGATTCTATCTTTATTCTGTATGCTAGGCATTTTCATTGTAATGTGCCTTGGTGTAGATCTGTTGTAATTTTATACATTTAGTGACCTGCAAGTTTCTTGTAATTGGTTTTCCAACTCATTCTTCATGCTTGGGAAATTTTCCAATATTATCTCATTGAAGAGATTGTGAATTCCTTTGGTTTGAAACTCTGTGCCTTCCTCTATCACAATAACTCTTAGATTTGGTCTTTTGATGCTGTCCTATAATTCTTGTATGTTCTGTTCATGGTTTCTTAGTATCTTCACTGTGTGATTAACTTTATTTTCCAGGTTGTATACTTTGTCTTCATTATCTGATGTTATTTCTTCCAAGTGATCTAGTCTGTTGTTTATGCTTTCTATTGAGTTTTTTATTTGGTTTATTGTATTCTTCATTTCAAGGATTTCTGACTGTTTTTTTTCCAGAGTCTCTATCTCTTTCTTGAAGTAATCTTTTGCTACCTGTATTTTTTCTCTTATCTCTTTGTGTGAGTAACCAATTTTTCCTGATTTGCACATTTAAGTCATTCTTTAATTCACAGATCATTTTAAATATTAACCTTCTGAACTCCTTTCTAACATTTTATCAACTTCGCTGTCCATGATTCTGTTATTGTAGTATCCTGGTTTGTTTGGTGCACTTTCCTCCCTTGTTTTTTCATGTTGTCTATGTGTCTTTCTTGCAGTGTGGATCTGAGATATTACAGTTTCTACCCTTATATTCTTATAGTACCCATGCAGAATGTCTGCACCTCACCTTGACATTGGGCTTCCAGATCCTGCTGGTGTCCCTCAATGTATGCTACTGCAACAAAGATGGTAGCAGCAATATAATAGTGGAGGTGCCCCAAGATGGATGCATGTCTTATAGAGATGGGGCTGAAAGGGTGGCTTTACATTCTCTTTGGATGTAAGGCCCCAAACCATGAATTTTCTGAATTTCATCTCTGACATTTCCTCCATTAGGAGTCAATGGAGTCTTTTGTTGAGGGTTTCTGTGTTCTTTGGGATCTTTCATATTGTTTGGGTGTCTACCCATCTATCTGAATGGATTTGATGTTTTACAGTATCTACTTTATGAGTTTGTACTGTCCCTTTATGTCACTAATACCTCACAGATTGGGGTGGGGGAGCCCATTCATAACAATAACATATGCAAACATTATATAGCTATAGATTAGATCCTTAGTTCCTATTTGGATATCTAGTGTTAATTGGTATGATAGAGAGATAAAGTATTGGTAGAGAGAGTAGGATCAGCAAATTTCCATCAGTCAAGACAGTAAATAATCATGTTTTGTTTGGCTTAAAATCAAACAATAGGTGTTGTTTATGGCTTCCACCATATTCATTATTGCTATGATGTTGATGGTAGGGGTAGGTGTTATATATCTCAACTAGCATTGAAGTGTTAAGGATAGAGTTGAGAATGAAGAAAGAAGTACAGATAAGAGGGCAGAATGGCATTTACAATTTCAAAGGGTGAATAGGGAAGATGAGTGTAACTTAGAATATGTTATTAATGTAAAAAGGGAAAAGAAACCAGAATAACATAAAGATAAGAGAGAGAATAAAACTTTGGCTTCAGGAATAGAAAAAGCAGGGCAGGGGGCGGGACTGTAGCTCAGTGGTAGAGCACATGCCTCGCACATGTGGGACACTGGATTCGATCCTCAGCACCACATTAAAAATGAAATAAATGGGATATTGTGTCCAACTACAACTAACAATGTATTTTAAAAAAAGATAAGGTGTTGGGGGAGATGGGGGAGATAAGGGAGATAAGAGTAGTGGCAAAATGATACACACACACACACACACACACACACACACAAATCAAAATATGCTAATCAGAATCCCTAGCCCTCACAATGCTGAGCATGGGAAAATGACACTTTCAGGGGGAAAAAGAAATATGAAAAGAAAAAGAAGGCTAGAAATGAGGAGAGAAACAAATATGAATATGTGTAGGAGTATTTGAATCATTCAGAACACATTCAAATAAAACAAAAACCCTTCACAGACAAGGAAATACAAATGGTCAACAAATATATAAAGAATATATGAAGAAATGTTCAACATCTCTAGCAGTTAGAGAAATTAAAACTACACTGATATGCCATCTCACTCCAGTCAGAGCAGCAATTATCAAGAATACAGGCAACAATAAATGTTGGCAAAAATGTGGGGAAAATCGTTCACACTACACTGCAAATTGGTGCAAGCACTGTGGCAAACAGTATGAAGTTTCCTTAGAAAATGTAAAATAGAACCGCCATTTTACCCAGCTACCCACTTGTAAGCTTATATCCAAAAGAGTTAAAATCAACATACTACAATGATGGATCCACATTAATATTCATAGCAGCTCAATTCACAATAGCTAAGCTATGGAAGCAACCTGGTGCCCTTCAACAGATGAACTGATATAAAAATGAAATGTGTTATATATACACAATAGAATAATACTCAGCCATAAAGAAGCATGAAATTATAGCATTTGCCAGTAAATGGATGAAACTGAAGAATATCATGGTAAGTGAAATAAGCCAATCCCTACAAACCAAAGGCCGAATGTTCTCTCTGATATGTGGATGCTAATGCATGAAGGGAAGTATAGAAGTTGATTGGATTAGACAAAGGGGAATGAAGGGAAAGGAGGGGGGCTGGGAATAGGAAAGACAGTAGAACAAATCAGATATAACTTTCCTCTGCTCATATATGAATACGTGACCAATATAAGTCCACATCGTGTAGAACCAAAAGAATGGGATCCAATTGGAATGGGTTGTACTCCACGTATGTATAATATGTCAAAATATTATACATAATTGTCATGTATGTCTGAATGTGTCAAGTGAAAAATAAAAAAAAAATTAAAAAGGGAGATCAGTGGAGCAGAGGAAGGAAATAGCAGATGATGGAGGAGGACAGGATGGAAGCAACTGTCGAATGAAATTGACCAAATTATGCTGGGTACATATATGAATATACCATGATAAATTTTACCTTTATGTAGACCTATAAAGCACCAATTAAAAATAATAAGTAAACAGAAGACCAGTAGAGAAGGGGAAGGGAAACAGAGGAAGGAAGGAGAGAGGGAAAGGTAAGCACTGAGGACTACAAGGGAGCAATTATATTTCATGCATGTATGCTTATGTCAAAATGAACCACACTACTGTTCATTATTAGGAATAACTACAATACACTAATACAAACATTTTAAAAGTGAAAAAATTAAATGTTATGCTATGCAAGAAAACAAAGTGGGGACCAAGCTTTCTCCCATGAACCACACTACAGCTCTGACAGCTCTGACAGTCATGCTGTCCCCAGCTGGTACAGTCCTGCTGCTGGTTGGTCGACTGTTTCTCAGGTTGATACAGAGGCAGCAGTGCTCCCTGAGCCAAACCCAGGCTGCTCCATGCTGCCATGAAAGTGAGGAAAGGAATGCCTGAAAGAAGAAAATCTGTCCCACCCTCAAGGCTCCTAGGAGCAGGAGAGCAGTTCTGGGTGAAAATCTTTCATCAGGCTGATTGGGGAGTGGTTTTCTATGTAAATCTTCTAGAGGGAGGCCACAAAAAGAAATCAGCCATGCTAATGGCACCAAGGCTGCTGTGTATGGAGGAGAGGGCCACCACTTTCTCAGCACCATCATTCATACTGTCCCTTCCTCTCCCACACCTATGCACCATCATCTCCCAAGCATGCTGCAGATGATGCTGTGGATACCCACCTACTATACAATGCAGTCATCTTGCAGTCTTCTACTGCCTCCCAGAGCAACTGTGGCCCATCAGGGCCCCAATATCTGGTAACCGAAACCCCAAGGAATGTTAAGTGTTGTTTGTGATACTCATGATATGGATAATTTAGGGCATATGTCAATTATTAATAAAAGTACGTGTTGCCTGAGATTGCAGGAAAATTCCCAGAGTGAGACTAAGGAAGGATACAATTAAGACATGCCACAAGGTGTGTTTCAATCTCTCTCAAGATGCAAACATTAGTGTTATTCCTCAAGAAATTCACGGGAAAAAGATTGCAAATCAAGATTCCTGAGAAAAGCTTAACAAGTTATATTAAGTCTCCTCCCATTTTAAAACCATAACCTGTGCAACATACATTCCCCCCACCAACAGACCCTCCTTTGTCTTACACAGGAATTCATGAGGATAATGGGAAACACATAGTTAATATAAATGACAAATGGGTTGAGGTGCAGAGTCTGCCCTTTAGTTAAAGATTACAAAGACATAAGAATTAGTGTGCTTTGACCAAGGATCAAGGAAACTCTAAGACAGCAATTAAATAGGTCATATGAAAAAAGAAAATTACTTTGGAAATTAAAAATAAAATAATGTAAAATTAAAATAGATATATTTTAGAGGCACTTCAGAGTAGTAGGCTTTTAAGTAATAACTTTCACTATTTTAAATGAGTTTTACTGGGACTTTAGTTTAGAAGTAAGAAAGCTTACCAGTAATCTGAGGTATGATTTAAAGTTAAAGGTAACTGAAATGATTATAGGTATGCTTTAAAGTTAGAAGTTAATAATGGTCTGGAGACATGTACTCGAGTAGCATAGCCTAGCACCTAGTGGTTGAGGTGAAAAACGTAAAAGCTTAATCATGATTGGCTAAGGTTATAGGAAAATATTTTAAACAATGTACTCAATATCTTAGGTAATCAATATATGTCTGAAAAGATTGTAACTCTTGAAAATCATGTAAATCAAAGAAGTTTTGGGTTTTGAGGCTATTCATTCACTACCGAAAAAAACACCTGTAAAAAGGTATAAAAATAAAGGCCTTTCTAGGGGCAGCAGATTTTTTCTAGAGGCTGCTTGTAACTTGCAACCTGTCATCCAGTCTCTTCTTCTTTTGTGGAGGCCACTCCTCCTTCAGGACCCCTAGAACCCTGCTGGGGCTGGACCCCAGCAGGAATCTGCCATCTACAATTTACATTGCACCCTTGACTTTCACATGGTGGGCACAGTGGGTGCAGGGACCAAGGGCAACTCTCTTTACTTTTCAGTAGCAGAGCAGTCACCCACCAACCCAAACTAGCCTGCCAGGTATAAATTCTCTTTAATAAAATTCTTTTCCAAATTAGTATTCAAGGCGGCTTTTGGAAATATTTTGCCTTGCCAAATTTGACCTCAACATGATTACTTCTACAAAGCCCAAATATCTCAGAAGAATCGTCTGTCATGAACTGAACCTTACTTTGCCTTGAAATGACAAGTGGGAGAATATTGCAGATCACAAAAAGCATTCCAGGTTAGGGGCAGTGGCCCAAGCCTATAATGCCAGTGGCTTGGGAGGCTAAGGCAAGAGGATCCAGTAACCAAAGCCAGCCTCAGCAAAAGCGAGGTGCTAAGAAACTCAGTGAGACCCTGTCTCTAAATAAAATACAAAATAGGGCTGGGGATGTGGCTCAGTGGTTGAGTGCACTTGAGTTCAGTCCCCAGTAACCACTCCACCAACCCCCCCCACAAAAAAAAAAAAGCATTCTGGTTTCTTCAAGGCCTAGCAGGGCCACTATGGCCACTACAGGCTGACTGACCTCATAAAGGGTGTAAGGCTTCGCTGTGCTCTTAAGCTAATGACTTCAAGGAAGTAAATGGAATTGGCCTAGCAGGAAGGGAGTGGTGGGTGGTAGCATGCCCTTAACTTGGGCACCACTCCCTCTCCTCAGAAGCCAGGGGTAGCAGGTGAGGCACTAGCCTTGAGGGAACATGCCCCTGGAAGCAATGTAAAATACAAGAACTGGAGATGTCACTGGAGGGGCGTGGCAGGATCTGAGTTGTCCTGAGGTTGGACTTTCAGCACCTTCTGCAAGGCCCTTCCACATCTTAGCAATCCCCCAAATCCCTTTCCTACCCCCCACCATGTCCCTGAGAAGAGGGCTGGGGACACACATGCAGTATGTGACCCAAATAGCACCCTGGCCAGGCACCACGGAGCCTGTGGAAACAGTACCCAAAACCCATGATCAATGTGGGATCAGGCTGCAGGCCCACAGTCAGCAGGTCACACATCTGTGAGGAAAGTGGGGAGTCCCCAGGAGCTGCGAAGTGCAGCCCAGCAGTGGACAGTGGGCCTTGCCCTTTGCCCTTTCACCAACCATTCTTCCCCGAGAGATCCCTGCACGCCCTTCCCAGGTCACCTGTTCCAGCCATCTGTCACAGAAACTGGACTCAACAGTGTTTGGACAACAGAAGTTGGCGGTGTGCTAGCCCAGCTCCCTTGGTTTCTCCTCTCAGGATTGGCCTCCACCACTTGCTCTGAATGGACAGTCATCTCAGCAAGCCAGGTCGCCGACCAGCCGGCCCTCACGGCCTATCGCCCGCCCAGTGGCCTGACCTGCCAGCCTCCAACTCCTGGGCGGGATCACTCTGCAGCCCCAGCATCTGCCATCAGCTCTGCCTGCAGACACTTCCACCAAGAAACCTGTCCTTTGTGCCTTGCTTGGCTGTGCCTTGCTGGGCTGGCTGCTACAGAGGCCCTCTCCTGCAGGTGGCGCTCTGCTCTTTGTGGATCCTCCTGCCGCCCTCCTGGAGGGACCACAGGGAAAAGCAGGCACTGTCTGCTGGTAACTTAGGAAATTGCGACTCTCCAGAATCCCAGGATCCTCCTTATGAGCCCAGATCAATTGTACTGCCTTCACTGCCAAAGCAGGTCCATGGAGATCTGGAGCCCAGGACACCTAGTCACATACCTCTCTTCCTTGGAAAAGCAAACAGAGGTGAGGGCCCAAGAGCAACCAGAGGATCTGATGGCAGCAGCAGTGGAAGTGGCTGTGGTGGCACAGGACAGGGATGTGGAAGAGGAAGAGGAGAATAAAGGAGGAGGAAGAGGAGGAGGAGGAGAGCAAAGAGATATGCAGGACATTTTGGAAATGGATGCCCTTAGCAATGGGGGAGTATCACCCTTGAAGCCTCTGCACACCAAGGAAGACCTCACTGTGTACAGCCTACTCCTAGGCTCTAAGAAACAAACACTGTACAAGAGAGGGTCCAGGTGTCTCCAGTGAACTTCTCTGACAGCCTGACTGGTGCAGCCTGAGGCAGAGGCAGCAGTGCTCCTGGCCTGCTCCATGCTGCCACAAAATGGGTAAAGCAAGGGTTGGATGAAGACATTGAAGACATTCTGCCCAGTTCTCCCAACTCCTGGGAATCTCCAGATGGGGTACAGTGGGAAGTCTTCAACTAACCCGTTAAGGAGTGCTCTTCCACTCATACCTGCTAGCCAGAGGCCCTGTAACAGAAAAAGCCACATGCCAGTGACCCTGTAGATACCACTTTAGTGGCATTGAGGTGAGCTGCCACACCTCCTAAGCATACTGTGGTTCTTATGGAGGAAGACTTAGGCACCCTGCAAAAGAAGGATCTGTCTCCAAAGAAGAGCAGTATCATGGAGGATGACATGGAGGCCTTGGAGGGTAAAACAGACTGCAGCGGCCAGCACCAGGACCCTGAATTCTTTCTCCCCACCTGTGGATCCTGCAAGGACTGCAGACCCATGACTCCACCCACTGATACATCCCATAATATCCAGCTATTCTTGCCACCACTGTATTGGCAAATCAGGCTGATTGCCCCTGATCCTGTCTGTCCCTTTACCTTCCCCCATACCAATTAGTGTTGATGTCGGCCTCCCTAGTTGTCTTTCTCTCCCTCCTCCTGCTAACCTCTTCCTTCTTTGAGGCCCAGTCCCAGTGTGGATATTCTTGCTGGTAAGTATCATCACTCTACTCACTTGGCAAGAGCCGCTGCACCCTCCATTTCCCTCCTCCCCACACCTCATATTCTGGGGCCTTTCCCCTTCAGCCTGCCTCCTGCAGAATGGAATCCCCAACCCTCAAGTGTGTGGATTTTCCTCCTCCTCCTCTCTTTCTTTCCCAGTTCTTCTTTGATCCCTTTCACCAGCAAACATGTTAGCATTGGTTAGCCCCTAACTCTGGAAAGTGAATCCGCCACCTCTAGAGCCAATGCATCTGAGCACCCGATCCAGCAGCCAACTGTCCAGAGGGTAGTATGAGGTTATTGCCATGGACACTACTCCATATTTTATGGCAGTGATTGTTATAATTGTCCCTGGCTCAAATAGCAGCTCCTACCCATTCCCCCATGTCCATACTCCTAGGCATTACAGGGAGGTGGAAAATGGACCAGTGTGGACCAGACCACCTTTTTTTTTTTAGGGTCTCCTGCTCCAACTCCTATGGAACCATCTCTTTGTTCCATAAATCACTCCTCAGCCCACATCTGAGAACCCTCATGGGCAACAGGGAGAGCCCCTCTTCACAACACTCCTCTAATCATCTTATTCCCAGTCATGGATCATGCAGTGGCCTCCTTCCTAGATGACACACTCTATACCATCAACCTGCAAGTATACCAACGATGGTGCTATGGATACCACCCCTTTATCCAAGGCTGTCATCTTCCAATCCTCTCTTGTTGTCAAGAACAACTTCAGCCCATACTACGGGTTGCTTCCTGGTTATGGGAACCTCCTACCCAGTGGCAATATCGCCTCCCTCCTTTTATCCACAAGTTGGTGTGTACAGCCTGTGCAGGGACCCAGCTCTACTCTCCAGCATCCTAGCAGTGCTGAAACAACCCATCAGCCCACATCTAGGGCTGCAACCTAATGCACAACTCTTTCTCTTTGGGTAATCTAGGAAGCCCAGCCCCAGCTATGGACTTAAGCTTTCTCACAGCTCAACAGCTGAGTGGCAGCACAGTGCAGCCAGGACCTGTGGGTATCACATCACCATGAACCCCATTTTGCACACAACTCTACAACCTGATAGCCTTTCCCAAGAACCCAGATGGTAAGTGCATAGCCACAAGGTCTGAACTGGGACATGCCACCAGGGTGACAAGCTCCAGGGACAGAACTTCAATCTTTGCTAGCACAATTTCTGGCCCAGTGGAGTTCATGAGAACTAGGGCTCCCAGGGGTGGAGGGAACTTTGGGTTTAGCATACCCACACCAGGATGGAGGTCCCATTCCACAGCCCACTCTCAATCAGGATGGATCTAATGCAAACCAGTGTGAAGCACAGAGGAGAACCTTGTGGACACTCAGCTTGACCCACCTGCCAGATATGGAAAAGAAATACATACATAAATTGTTTGTAGGATTGCTAATTAGTGCAACTTTTCTAGAAGGCAGTATAGAGGTTCCTAAAAATAACTGGAAGGAACTCACCATATCATCCAGTGATTACACTCTTTGGTGTATAACCAAAGGAGCTAAAATCAGCATACTACAGGGTGCAACCACAATAATATTTATAGGACAACTCACATTATTTAGCTATGGAGCCAACCTAGGTATCTGTGAACACAGGAATTGATAAGGAAAATGTGATGTGATGTGTGTGTGTGTGTGTGTGTGTGTGTGTGTGTGTGTGTGTAGATATATAGATATTCACACATACATACATTATACATACAATAGATTATTACTCAGCCATAAAGAAGAATGGAATTATGGCATTGGCAGTCAATGGTTGGAACTGGAGACCATCTTGCTAAATAAAATTAACCTGACCCAAAAAGCAAAAGATCAAATGCTTTCTCTGATATTCAGAAGCTGAACCAGAGTAAGAAAAACATAGAAGAAAAAGTACGTTTTTTTGGGGGGAGGAATTCCATGAAACTAGAAGAGACGTCAGTGGAACGGAGGATGGGGATTGAGGGGGAGGAACGAGGAATGAGAAAAGGGAAGAACGGTGGAATGAATCTGACCCAACTTCCTGTGTGTATATATGAAGGTACTAAAATGATTAATAAAAGAAACATCAGTAGAGTACAGGTGAGGGTTCATGGGAGAGAAGGAGTATAGGAAAAGCAGAGAAACTGCGAACTGAATTTGAACAAATTATATTCCATGATTGTGTAGTTATGTCAAGTGAAGCCTAAAAATGATTCCTCATGCTCCTTCCTGTGTCCTGCCTTCCACCCTTGTCCATACTACACCTGTACATCCCCAGGGTGGTGTGGCTATGATCTCCATCCTTACAGATGTGTCAATATATTTTATAAATGTATGCAAATGAGTATACAAAGTTGCCTGTTTAGCTTCCTTCATAAAACAATGATTTTTAAAAAATGTTTTCTTTTTTTAGTTTTTATATTTGTAGATGGATACAGTACCTTTATTTTATTAATTTATTTTAATGATGCTGAGGATCAAACCCAGTGCCTCACACATGCTAGGCAAGCACTCTACCACTGAGCTATACCCAGACCGCCATAATGATTTTGAGGGGAAGACATGATTTTGTTTATGTCAGTGACCCATCCCTGTGGTTTATTGTATAGTAGTCCATTGTGTGAGTGTACCATGGGACAATCCAACCATTGGCGGATATCTATGTTGTAGAGTACAGTTATTAAAAGTAAAGCTAGTATGAATGTCTCTTGAAAGATCTTATAAGAATAGGCAAAGGAAGAGAAGGGCTCTGCCATATGCTAGAGGCAGGTTTCAATTTTAAGTGGCTAGACTTTCTAATCTTGGAAGGGGTGGTACCAAGCCACTAAGTGCCGAAGAGTTCTGCTCCCTACACTTTCTCACCAATATTTTGTGTAGCCAGACATTTAAGTTTTAGGTCTTCAACTGTTGTGCAGTTGTATCCTCTTGTAATCTAAGTTTTTATAAAGCTGTTGATTATGATAAGAAAATTTTCATGTGATTGTTTCCTGTGTATATGACTCTCTTAATGATATCTCTTTTCAAAGCATTTTGCAAGTGCTTTTGACTTTATTTTAATTTCTAATATTTAGGCTTAGATTTTTTTCAAATGGCATAGAACAAATGTTTTTATATGATTTGCAAACATTTCTATCAATCTCTGTTCTGCTCTTTTATTCTTACAGAGATATCTTCCAAATATCTCTTCTTCATCTCAGATGTCATTTTTGCTCCTTTCTTGTTCTTGGGATGATACTGTCTGTAGGTAATCTTCATCTCACCCAAGAGCAAAAGGACTTTGTCCCATGTTGAGACTCATAGGAATTTAATAGGTGTATGTTTGAATTTGGACTCTTGACCTATCAAGTAGGAGAAAAATTCCTATATTTTGAGAAGGGTTCTGTATGTACCATATACTACCTGTGTACAGAATCACTTCTCAAAAACTCTCCTCTTCATCCACTGAATTTCCTTTGTACCATTCTTCAAAATCAATTATCCCTCTATGTTTGACTCTGTAAGTATCTATTTTCTCCCTCTGATCTATTATGAATGATTCTAAATTGTAATGAATTCTCTCCCTGACTGCAGTTTAGTTACTCATGGACATTGGCTTATAACATATGGCTACATTTATCTATCAAATCATGCAGCTGATGAACCCAGCCTAATTCCATCTTAAGATTGGGAGCCATTTCATCACAAAGATATGAAAAGTTAATTTCTGTTTCCCTGTAAATTACTGTGATTTGTAAACTTGCTTGGAATGCCTGCCCATGCCTTCAGCTCACACATGCCTGGTTTTCCCTTGTTCCTCTGAAACCTTAGTGGCTTTTCACAAATTCTGGCTTTCCCTGACCAGATAAACCCTCTCTGAAACCCTAATGGTGCCTCATAAATTCTGATATTGGGATCTAAATTTACTCCTTAAGTGATGAACCATTTAGACCATTAAACTACTACCTGCCTTTGTATTATGCTTGTCAAAATCCTGTTATCTATTAATTCTCAAATTTTTGTGCTATAAAACTGCACTTCTAGAGAGCTGGAGGGCTGTCTTCTAATCCACAGATTTTGGGAAAGACTGTCGTGGCTAGTCTAGTCGGAATTACAAGCTTGCTTTAATTTGATTTAAAATTGGAGTCGGTGGTCTTTTCTTTGCATTGTGGTTTAACAGCAGCATGGGTGTAATTAGGATTACTTCCGTAGACATTTTAAATGTTAACGTATAAAACTTGCATATTATACAGCCAAATAAGCTCAACAAATTTCACATCAATGTATCCTAAAAACAATTGTTGGCATAAAGGGCATGTGCAGTGTTGATGCCGCAGTCTCTGGCTGGGCACAAATCACGAGTCTCCACACAGCTTGTAGATTCAAACAGCAATTCTTTATTCCCGAACTCACACCGGCTGTCTACAAACACGCTCTGGGGGAATCCACGTTCTCTGCCCAAATCCACTCCGCATGGGCTTTTGTCTCCCAAAATATACTGTCTGACCCTAAGCACTCAAGAGGAACTCAGCAGCAGGATACGCCCTATTTTAAAGGGGGAACACCCTAATCTCCTATTATGCTAAACTGCCCTATTCTAAAGGGGGAACACCCTAATCTCCTATTATGCTAAACCGCCCTATTCTAAAGGGGGAACACCCTAAACACGGATCCTGCCCTGGTCCTTGAGCAAGGTCACCTTTCAGAAGTCCTTCCACTAGACAGCATGGGAGTAAGCTGGCAAGGAATTTGTCATACCTACTTGGCTGATGGCTCCCAGCATCTCCCCCCTTCTGATTAATTAAACAACAAGTAATGTGGCTTAAGGACCGTGCCTGGTAGGTTGTCCAGGTCAACATATGGCTCTTACCCGTCATTGGAAAACTGACCTTTAGGCGTCAGCCTCCTGTCTTAGGTTGATACCACTGCAACTGGATCATACCCGTCACTGACTGCCGGTCCAGCATATAGCCATTGGCCCCCAAATTTAGACCATCACTAGCAGAAGGGAGGAGGATACAGAAATGCCACGACACCAAGCCAATTGACAGTTCCTTTGGAAAAATTGCATCATTGGTGACACCATCAGCAAAGATCACTGGTGACACCATCAGCAAAGATATGCCAGCATTACCACAATTTGCTGCACTAAACGTAGTTACATAGTCCAGGCAAGTTCTGTAAGCAGTTCAAAGGGGAGGAATCTATCAATCTGTCCGTCTCTTCCCAAAGTCCGTTTCCTCCCAAAGTAAGTTGACTCCTTGATTGAGCATACTTGTTGAGTTATATTCATTGGGATGAAGATAGGAATTCTGGCAATGATGCTAAAAAGACATTAACCTGAAAAGAATTATTAAATATAATGAAAAGGAAAGGTGAAAGTAAACAAACAGATCTGTTAACCTTCTTAAAAAACAATCCTTAACAGCCGTTTACCTGATTTAAATTAGAAAACAAGCAGATCTGTTAACCACCTTTAAAAACAATCCTTAACAGCTGTTTACCTAATTTAAATTAAGCCATTTAAATCACGTGAATAAAAAAAATAATAATTTGGATCCATTTTCTCATGAGCGCTCCTCATATATGAAATACGCACACACAGACATACAACACAAAACACAAATGCAAACAAACGTACAACACATAAGATAATAATAAAGGCCTTGTAGCTTTACCTAGGTGAAATCTCCATTGCAATGTTTAAAAACTCCACAGTCAAAAAAATAAAACTGATCAGAAAAACATTAACCTAGGTTTGTATGAGCTCAAAAAATAAAAATAGAACCTTATGATGTGGAAAAATGCAATAATAAAATAGATATTGAAAAAAGCATCCTGGTTAATCACTGTTGCAGATGTAAGAATGGCCAAGCTGGAGTTCTGGATATCAGCTGTTATGGATTTGAGTCAAATCATCTTCTTTTCGATCTGTAGAAATCGTTTTGGTTAGTCTTTCTGGAATCCAAATCGGCTGCTGTTCTCCCTGTGGAAACACGCAAACAGAGCCCCGACTCCAGACAATCACTGGGTCTGGACCTTTCCATTGTCCTGTTAGAATATCTTTCCAAAGAACTTTAGGCTTATGCACATTTTTTGGATACATATGCCTTTCCGCAGCACTAAGTCCTGATGAATCCAAATTTAAAAAGTTTAGAGTAAAAAGCGTTATTTTAAGTTTATC
The DNA here is from genome assembly GCF_048772815.1 of Callospermophilus lateralis. Classification (NCBI taxonomy): domain Eukaryota; kingdom Metazoa; phylum Chordata; class Mammalia; order Rodentia; family Sciuridae; genus Callospermophilus; species Callospermophilus lateralis. Next base: position 48,011,416 of record NC_135308.1, read on the forward strand.
TTTGGGGGATATATACCCCTTTCCAATTCCCTCTTTTTGTTTTAGTAAGTACGTTTTAATAGTTTGATGAGCTCTTTCAACTATGCCTTGTCCCTGTGGATTGTATGGGATTCCTGTTATATGAGTAATACCAAATGATGAGCAAAATTATTTAAAAGAGGTAGAGGTATAGCCAGGACCGTTATCAGTTTTTAACTGTTTAGGAACGCCCACAGTGGCAAAATTTTGTAAGCAATGAGCTATAACATCTTTAGTTTTTTCTCCGGCATGAAGGGAGCCCATCAAAAATCCGGAAGAAGTATCAACTGTAACATGTAAATATTTTAATTTTCCAAATTCTGGCAAGTGTGTGATGTCCATCTGCCAAATATGGTTAGGTATCAGTCCTCTAGGATTGACTCCAAGATTAACTTGTGGTAAAAAGGTCACACAATTTTGACATTGTTTTATTATATGTCTGGCTTGTTCCTTAGTTATTTTAAAACACTTTTGTAAAGTATTAGCATTAACATGGAATTTTTTATGAAAATTCGTAGCTTCTTCTAGTGTAGAGAAAATATGTATGTCATGTGCAGTTTTATCTGCTAAATCATTGCCCAAACTAAGGGCTCCAGGCAATCCTGTATGTGCTCTAATATGTCCTATAAAGAATGGATCTTTTCTGTCCCAGATTAGACTTTGTATAGTGGAAAACAAAGAGAAAACAGTAGAAGAAGGGGAAATCCTACCAGCATCTTCAAGAGATACTATAGCATTAACTACATACTGACTATCAGAAAATAAATTAAATACAGAATCTTTAAACATTAAAAAGGCTTGTAATACTGCATTAAGCTCTACCTTTTGAGCTGATTGTTTGGGTACTAAAAATGTAAAAGTTTGATCAGGGGTAATTACTGCTGCTGTACCATTATTTGACCCATCAGTGAATATATTTGGAGCATTCATGATAGGGGTTTTTCTTATCATTTTTGGAAAAACTACAGGATGCTTAGACCAAAAAGACAACAAAGGATTAGATGGTAAGTGATTATCAAATGAAACATTAGATTTACACATGATTATTGCCCAAGTATTTAACTCATTAGCTAACTCATCAATTTGATCCATAGTATATGGAGTAATAATTTTATTGGGAGAAATTCCAAACACTCCCTTCGCTGCTTTTATTCCTTTGAGTATTAATTGTCCTACAGCCTCAGGATACCTAGTAAGAATAGTGTTAGGAGAATAAGATAAATGTATCCACAATAATGGACCTTCTTGCCAAAATACTCCTGTAGGAATATTTTTTGTTGGTAGTACAATAAATAATAAAGGCAAACTTATATCAATTCTATCCAAATGTATATTTTCCATATATGTTTCAATAATTTTTAGTGCCTTTCTTGCTTCAGGCGTTAACATTCGGGGTGAATTTGGATCTGATGGACCTTTTAGAATATCAAATAAAGGTCCCAACTCTCCTGTTGGTACACCTAGATAAGGCCTTATCCAATTTATGTCTCCCAATAACTTTTGAAAGTCGTTAAGTGACTTGAGTTGATCTACTCGTATTTGAATTTTTGGTGGACGGACCATGGTTGAGGATAATAGAACTCCTAAATAATTAATTGGAAAATTTAATTGTACTTTATCTATTGCTATCTCTAGATTATAATTTTTTAATAAGTTTGTAAGTGTGGCATAACATTCCAGCAATATGTTTTTATCTTTATGTGCCAATAATACATCATCCATATAGTGAAATATTTGTAGTTCAGGATTTTGATTTCTAAGTGGCTGGATTGCTTTATTAACATATATTTGACACATAGTTGGACTGTTAGCCATCCCTTGAGGGAGTACTTTCCATTCATATCTCTGATCAGGACCTTCATGATTTAATGCAGGGATAGTAAATGCAAAACATGGACTATCCTCGGGATGAATTGGAATTGAAAAAAAACAATCTTTAATATCTATGGCTAAAACATGCCAGGTTTTTGGCAAAGCAGACAATTGAGGAATCCCTGATTGAGCAGGTCCCATAATAACCATTTTATTATTAATGGCTCTTAAATCTTGCAATAATCTCCATTTACCAGATTTCTTTTTAATGACAAAAATGGGAGTATTATGGGGAGATATGGAAGGTTGTATATGTCCTTCCGCTAATTGTTGTTTGACCAGATCATGGGCTTCTTGTATCTTTTCTTTGGTCAGGGGCCACTGAGGAACCCACACTGGTCTTTCTGATTTCCAAGTAATTTTTATTGTCTCAGTGGCCCTTTCTGAAAATCCAACCCATGTCTGTCTGTTCCTTGATCTATTTGAATTGGTGCTGCTATACCTTGTCCTTGTTTTCCTAATCTTTTTTCTTTCCTAAAACCTTGTCTAGCCCTAGTAGTGGGCGCATTAGGATTGATGTTATTTGTTAACGTCAAACCTAATTGATCTAGGACATCTCGTCCCCATAAATTTATAGGAAGATGATCCAATACATAGGGCTGTATAGTTCCCTCACATCCTTCAGGATCCTTCCAATCTAATATCATTGCACTTCTATGGCGATTAGTAGCCACTCCTAGGCCTCGAAGCGTTTGAGTGGCTTGTTGTAATGGCCAATGTTTTGGCCATTCCTTACTAGATATGATGCTAAGGTCTGCACCTGTGTCCAGTAGCCCATTAAAGTCGTGTCCTTGAATATTTAGTTTTAACATTGGGCGAGAATCTAAATTTAAAGACAACATAGCCCAATCTACACCTGTGGAGCCTAATCCCCTGGAACCTCTTTTTACACTATGACTAGGAAATTTATTATGTAGGCTGGGTATTATTAACAACTGTGCTATTCTATCTCCAGGTGAAATTACTGATATACCTCTTGGAGAACTAGCTATAATTTTTATTTCACCTACATAATCGGGATCAATTACCCCGGGACTTATCATAAGTCCTTTTAATGTAGATGAACTACGTCCCAATAATAAGCCTACTGTCCCTTGGGGAAGAGGTCCTTTTATTCCTGTGGGAATGATTTGAACTCCCATCTCTGGAGTTAGTACTGCTCTGGCAGAGGCGCAGATGTCCAACCCTGCACTCCCTCGGGTTTGTCTGATGAGGGATTTAATGGACAATGTGTCCTGGGCACTACTCTGATGGTGTTGCTGGGTTCCTCCACTGCCCCGTATATTTGTGGTTGTGGGCCCCGGAGCATTGGGCCCGGCTGTCCGTTTTTTGGCAATGGAGCCTGATGCCTTTCTCCACGATATCGTGGGTAAATACCTGGTCCTTGTCCGTTTTTTGATAAGGGAGTACCCTCTATGGTAGTTTGAGAACGGCATTCATTAGCCCAATGTCTCCCTCTACGGCATCGTGGGCAAATACCCGGTATTCTATTTTTTTGATACCTAGTTTTGTTAAATCCTCCTCCTATGGGGCAACTCCTTTTAAAATGTCCTGTTTGTTCACAATCATAGCATGTTTTTGGCCTGGCATCTAAAGCCTGTTGTACTGCAGCTGCCAAGACTTGCCCTTGTTCATTAATATCTCTACATAATTTAATATATGTGTTTAAATCTTCATGTCTCCATGGTCTAATAACCTCTCTGCAGCAACGATTTGCTTGGTCATAAGCCAGTTGTTTTATCAATGGCATTGCTTGTTCCGTATCCCCAAATATTTTGGCAGCCATTTGAATTAGCCTATCTACAAAGTCAGCGTAAGGTTCATTAGCTCTCTGTATTACCTTAGATAGCTGACCTTGTAAATCTCCATGTCCTTGTAAAGTCTTCCATGCCCTAACTGCGTCTGCAGCAATTTGTGCATATATAGCAGGATCATATTCAATTTGCTGCCGTTGACCCTCATAAGGTCCTTTCCCTAGCAGCATTTCTAGATTTCTTTGAGGGTAACCGGCTGCTGCATTTCGCCTAGCTGTCTCTGCACAAAATTCCTCATTGGCAACCTTCCATAACAAATATTGTCCTCCATTTAGCACAGCTTTACACATGCTAGCCCAATCTGCTGGCGTCATGTCCAAGTTAGTAATGGACTCGACCATGCTCACCGTGAAGGGAGCTTGGGGACCATAGGTTGTTACAGCCTCCTTTAACTGCTTCACTGTTTTAAAATCTAAAGCACGGTGAATTCGCTGCCCTCCTACCTGTTCAAGTACAGGGCATGCTAATCTTTGAGGTCCTGTCTCAGGATTCCATTTATCAACTACGGGGTTTGAGGGCCACTCAGCTGTCTCTATCGGTGGGGCTGTTGGTTGAATTAAACCCTCTTGTGATAAAACGGAGTTAGTAACAGCCTCCTGTTGTGGCCTTTTTCCTAACAACCCCTTTTCCTTTAAATTTTCTTCCTCTGTCTGACTAGCTCGAGAGACCTTCTCTTTTGCTTGATCTAAAATGTCTTTCACCATGTTCTGAACCTCTAACAATTTACTTAACATCTTTTCAGTTTGTTTTAATCTACTATAAAGATAACGCAACCCAATAAGATAACACAAAACAAAACCGAAACTGAATGAAGCAAAAACAGAATAAAAAATCGTTGTATCAATTTTCTCTTCCTCAGGGCCGACAAACTTCAAACCTTTAATCAACCATTTTTTCCAGTTTGCCTGAGAAATTTCTAGGGATAGGCAGCTTGAAAGAAAAACAAAATAAATCAAAAGAAGAACACATTGTTTTCTGAAATGGTCACCCATTCTCTCGCCTTCCCTCAGGGGCGAGCAATTTCACTTACCCCCAAGTTTCAGACGTTCCGCGTAGGAGCCACCAGATGCCGCAGTCTCTGGCTGGGCACAAATCACGAGTCTCCACACAGCTTGTAGATTCAAACAGCAATTCTTTATTCCCGAACTCACACCGACTGTCTACAAACACGCTCTGGGGGAATCCACGTTCTCTGCCCAAATCCACACCGCATGGGCTTCTGTCTCCCAAAATATACTGTCTGACCCTAAGCACTCAAGAGGAACTCAGCAGCAGGATACGCCCTATTCTAAAGGGGGAACACCCTAATCTCCTATTATGCTAAACTGCCCTATTCTAAAGGGGGAACACCCTAATCTCCTATTATGCTAAACCGCCCTATTCTAAAGGGGGAACACCCTAAACACGGATCCTGCCCTGGTCCTTGAGCAAGGTCACCTTTCAGAAGTCCTTCCACTAGACAACATGGGAGTAAGCTGGCAAGGAATTTGTCATACCTACTTGGCTGATGGCTCCCAGCAGATCTGAACATACACAAAGGCATTAGAAATCCCAAACAACAGAGTATATTGAGCAAAACAAAGAAATATCAGACCTTTAAGGCAGCTCTTCTGAGACAAAGTAGAAGGGAAACCAAATAGAAAACACCAGGGGAGCATCTGATCTCTTTGGACACCATTTAATGCACAGATGTTCACACTTTCAGGACATCTGAATGTAAGGAGAATCAAGGTGAGGAGATAGAAAGCACAGTCATTGAAGTCATAGCAGAAACTCTCCTCATCTTGGGAAAGATGTGGACATCCATCTACAGGAAGCTTATGAGACCCCAAATAGACATTGCCTGAAGATATATTCACCAGGGTAATTCACCCAACTGTCAAAAGTATAAGCCAGAGAAAGAAATCCAAAATCTACAAGACAAAGACATCCAGAGGAATTCAAACCCTTGTCCTAGAGCAGTGAAGCAGTGGCCAGGGTGGTCTTGCCAATTCCTGGGATGTTCCCAAGCCATATCTCCTATTGTCTCAGAGTAAATTGTTTAGCATCTCAATAGTGACTGTAATGCTTTGACAACCACATCTTACTGAGACCCAATTTTACTCTGACTTTTCTTTTCAAATTCCATTTATCCTCTCATTTCTATTCCTCATTATCACAATAAACCTGGAGAAAAGCTGCTAGTCATATTCATACAGCAGCTGAATGCTGGGCTGCCTTGAAATTTCCTTCAGCAGAGTAATGAGTACCTCTAAATTCAGCCACACAGTGACAGAATTTGTTGAAAATATAAATAATTTCTATGCCATAATGTAACATGAATGGCCTCTATTTGCAATTCCAATGGTGTACTCCTCTGCTGCAATCTCATGAGCCCAGCCTTTTTTTATGTACAATACTACCACCATTCTGGTCTTCTGAGCCTCCACCAGAGCCACAAAAGTTCCAGTGGCAATGTTCAATTCTTTTCCATCTTGCATCTCTAAAATTTTGGAAAGTCCTACTTTAATCCTTTTTTAATTTTGAAACAGGGCCTCACTAAGTTACCAAGGCTGGTCTTGAACTCACGATCCTTTTTCCTGAGTAGCTAGGATTACAGGCATGTGCCACCATGCCAAGCACTTCATTCATGTAGTATCTTGATAAATTATAAGATTCTTATTTTTTATATGAATTTTAAAATTATGTCTTTTCAATGTACATCCTGAAGAATTTTATTTTATTGATATAATGAATCAACATTAGTCATTTGGCAAAGGCAAGATTACAATTAATTTTCATGGTTTAAAATTTAAATTCTTTATTTATTCTAATTTGTCATACATGATGGCAGAATGCAATTAATCTCATATTATACATACAGATGTAACTCAGAGGTAGAGTGTGCTTGTATTCAGTCCTCAGTACAACAAAGAAAAAAATTAATAAAGTGGTATATTTGTATTATTTTATACAAAGGATGATGCCAAAAATGTGTTTCATGATGTGTAAATTTATGTTGTTCTCCTGTGTCTTTATCATTTCTTTTTGGTTTTATAAATAATAAAAATTTTAAAGATTAAAAAAAAAGTCCTACTTCAAATACTAAAAATTGTCAGATGTTCCTGTACAATATAGTCAGACTCATCACAAGAAGAACTTGCCTCTTGGTATCAATTTCATCTAACCAGCTTTTTAAAAAATTATCACCAAAAGACCTGACAAGAAGGAGGAGGAAAAGTTTATTTGCTTCACAGTTTCTTATGTCAGTCCTTAGACAGCTGACTCTATAACTCTGGGCCCAAGATGAGGCATAACATCATAGCAGAAGTATGTGGTAGAAGTATTCAGTTCAGAACATGGCCACCTGGTAGGAGAGAGAGCAAGCACCAGTCACAAAGTATAAGCCTCTAAGGCATGCCCTCAGTCACCTACTTCTTCTAACCAACTTCTACCTGTCTAGAGTTACCCCTCAGTTTATTCATATTGGTGGATTAAGGAACTGTTTATGTTAAGGTTCTTACATCCCAATCTGTTTACACCAAAACTTTCTTTCATTGTCTCACACGTGAACTTCTAGTGGACACCTAATTTTGAAATTATAACACCTGATACTGGACTTATTCAAATATGATTTGTCCTATGATGAGAAGGTTCCATGGAACCCAGACTGAGAGCAATGAGAATGGTCCCAGGGGTGGACCTAGAGGTGACTAATGGAATGTGGTTGATAAAGTGTTTCATTTTTCAACTGATGGTTTGGTGTTTGAGTTTTGCTGAATTCCCTGGTGATTGCACATCCAAACACAATGAGAGTTCAGCATCAATGTGTTTGGTAATGAGGAAAAACTGGAAAAGACATAATTCTGACTTTGACACTCACATTGCCTCCTTCTACTGTGGATCAGAACAGGGACATGCTCTCCTAGGGGCCACACAGGGCATGGGAGTCTGGTGTCCTTGCTTCCTGCCACATCACTGCCACCACCACCAGGCTGTGACCTCTGCAGGACCCTTTACTGCAGTGACCTATATGCTCCCCCTTCAGAGGACAAAAGTGAGGAAGTAGAATAAGGATGAGAGGTGAGGCCACAGGGCCTGAAATACAGGGAATAAATCTCAGCTCCTCAGGAATGATGGGAAAGGGAAGAATGGGTGTCTGTTTAGGTCACTGCCACAACATGTTCCCAACTGTTCAACAGTCAGGTACAGTGATCCACAGGCTCGACTGACAGTCACCAATCACCCTGTCACACAGCCAGGTAGTCAAGCCAGCTGTTGTCACCCCTCTGGATCCCTGGTATGGATGGGTTATGGCAGTTGCTGCCACTCCTGCATCCCTGATAGGACTCTTGGCCACAACTTTGGGAATATGTCATCTATGAAAAGCTTGTCCCACCACAGTGCCAACTGCTGATTCTACTAGACCATGATTCAGTCCCTGCTGGTGTCTTGGTTTCCCTGAGGACTCTGCTTGACCACTGCAATTGTTAAGGGCACTAAGGACGTTTGCTAGACCACAAGTGGCATGGTAAGTGTCCAGTGCAGCACCAAGCACAATGAATGCACACAGTAGGTGTTCTATAACTGTTTGGTTAGCTGAATTAAGGAAGAAAATGCACACGTTAAAGGCTCAGTTCTTGGTTGCTTGTAGGTCAAAAATAAAAACTGAGTTTCGAGAAAAGTAAATATTAAAGTCCTCATTGGAGACATTCATAATCTATCTGTAGAAATCGAATAATCCAACTTAGAAACATAAAACACAGAGTGACAAAGAGCCTAAGTACAAAATGAAGAGATGGAAAATGGAGCTTTAGGTGTGAGCTGGCATTGCTTCAGGAAGCAAGGACCTAACAGGTGGCCTGAATCAACTGGAAGGCAGCCAAACCAGGGGTTATTATTGATCCTCAGGTGCATCTGCCTCTAGGCACAACTGCCACAGCTCAAGGGATTCTCCCCCCACCCCCAACTGGAAGCCCATGCGCACTCACCGGCCACTCCCCCTGCCGCCCCATCCCCCGCGTGCCCAGGGACCTGTGGGGCCACACTCACTCACCCGCCCAACCGCCGCCCGTACCCAGCTTGAGGGCGCCCCCAGGCGGTAGGCTGGCCTGGGTGGGCCGGGGCACCCGGCTCGCAAGCGCCAGCACCACAGGGACCAACTGTCAGATGGTCACAGTCGCAGCGCGCCATCCCCACCATCAGTGGGTCCGAATGGCGCCTCCAATAAGCAATTCACCTGCCGCCCTTAGGATGGCCTGGAGCCCCCGCCGCGTCCCGGGAAGCTGGAGGCGACCAAAGTTCTGGGGGCGGCGGCCAACTTCCTGCTCCAGCCGGCCGCAAAAACGGCGGCCTCAGCGCGGCTGCTTTTGCACACCTGCCTGCAACGGGCTGAGCCACGGTCAGGGCCGCGGACGCCACGCCAGGGCCAGTCCGGGCACCACTAGAGGGCGACCTGAGTGGCGCGCTATCCCACCAGGTACTGCCTCAAGCTCTCTCAGCCAGAGCGGGCGCTGCGGAGAATCCGGGCGGGATCTGCACCTGCATCTGGGGCCTTGGGTCTGTAGGCAATGCAGTGAGGCGCGTGCAGGCCATCCAGCCAAAGAGAGCACAAGACACAGCACCTATTTCAAGAATATTAAAGCTCTCATAGAGAGACGATTTATACAATAGAAGCAGATGGAGATACAAGGAAGACAAATGATCATGAAACATTGAAAGAGAACAGTAGGGAGTTGACAGGACTCCACAGGGCAGGAGGAGTGGTAAGATGCTGCCATGGAATTGTACAGTGCATTTATTATGTTTTAACCCATTGGTAAATTCACCATCCCACGTTGGTTAGCAGGGCTTTAGCTGGAGAAACCAAGGCTCTGCTTCTCATGCACTACTGATCCATGCCTTTACCTTTCTTTGTCCACCATAGATCATGTCCCAGCAGCAACTCTATCTCTGGCTGTTTTTCAGCCACCTCCAACCACTCCAGCCCTGTGTCCATACACTGCTGCCTGAGAAAATCTTCAACCAGACCCATGTACTGACACTTACTCTATGTTCTTTTAGAACATCCTGTGGATTCCGCTGAAGAGCTTCCAAATTAGAGGCATATATTCCTGAAACTCCAAGTGGAAGAGGCTTTGTTCTGATTGCACTGTCTTGTTGGAAGGCCTCCGACTGCACAGAACCAGTCAGAGCCTGGCAACAGAAGTCAGAGCAAGAAGATGCTATCCACACAGCATTGGCTCAGAGGTAGGAGCAATGTCAGAGCCACTCTGTAGCCACCCTGTGTTTATGTCTCTGTTTTGTATGGTTGGATCCTGAAGAGCATCTTTGTTTTTAGCAGTGAATTGCATGATCCACTAGACAGTCACACTGAGGAACCTTTTAAGTTATTGTGTAACCAATATGGTCCTAAATTTGCAAACAGAAGCTAAAAGAGTTAAGCTAAAAGTGACTTAACCACATTCATATTAATGTGAAATTGCAAAAAACCCAGCAGTGTTATGAGCGAAATCACATAATGCAAGGAGGAAAGGCATAGGAAATCACATCACACTGCATTTTAAATGTCCTCTCTCTTCTCTTGAATGCAGTGAGGAAAATATTTCACATTGGCCAAGAGAGATGTCTAGGGAGAGCTGAGATTCTTTTTAATGTAGTTTCTTGTTTATAAAAAGAAATGAAATGGAGTAATATAATCTTTACATACTAAAATCTCAGGGCATCCTATTTTTTGAATAATGCATCTCCTCATCTTTTTTTTTTTTCTCTCTTTCATTAGAGTTAATCACACAAAAAGCTTTCAGGCTGCTGCTGCTAATTTAAATCTAGAGATGGCAAGTTTTTTTTGTTGTTGTTTTTTGGTTTTTGTTAGCCTTCTACGTGCCTATATTAGCAGCTATACAGTAGAGGAATGCAAGACTCATTGCAAAACAAGTTATTTGTGATTCACATGTATGAACAATATTTAGTAACATGCTTGTTATCATTAGTATCTTTCAATAGTACTAAGAATGAGGCACATTTAAATCTTACTCACAGCCTTACAGCAAGGAGACCCATTTATATTCTGGACCTTAACTTCAGTCGTAGGAGAACTCTAACCAACACACTTAGGGATCTCCAATCAGAAAGGTGCCTCCTTGCATTTTCTAGTTCTCCTTAAACAGAGTTGCCAATAGAAGGGGCCTCCATGATATCCTTTCCTGCTGTTGAACCCAAGTTGCAATGCAGAGGATATTCAGTGTGTTTGGTTGTCAACCTGAACATGTCCTAGTTATTGTGCCTTGTCTTAGTATGACATAGCACTTTCTCTGCTGCTGCCTTCCCTTCAGGCTCTCTAGCCCATGATGACAAAGACACAGGCAACCCCTACTCTTCATAATGCCACATCACATCAACAACACTTAGCAGAATGCCTTGCACAGAGCAGCAACACACTAAACAGGTCATACACATATGAATAAATGAAGAGGATTCAAAATTCCTGGTAAAAACACCAGGCTGTAATCTTGTTGTCTGGTGTAGATCATCAGGCTTAATGATCTACTTCCAGATCCAAAGAGAAGGAATATGAATGAAGCTATCTGAAAAGGGGCGATTAGGCAGCATATCATGTCTTTTTTCTTTCAAGTCAGCTTAATTCCCTGGGTTTAGATTGAAACATTATTCATGATACTCCTAAATTCAACCAGAATCTACAGGATAATTGGAGCTTTAAACTACTTTTTCCTCTTCTTCAATTAGAAATTATATTATTATTACTATGTGTCAAACATACTTCCTTCCTTCTACCCAAACATGCAAATTGTATGCAGAGTCTGAAGATAGTCAATCAAGGCAAGGGTTCTAGAGGGAGGTGGTATTGTTGGCAAGTGATATTATGAAGAATGAGAGGCACTGTGGGAAAGTTTTATGCCTATGGTTCTTAAAGAAGTATTCATTTTCAGTATGTCATTCACTAGTTAACTCTGATCAAAGAGAAATATATTCCCCTCCAAATCTACCTGCTACTCTGACAGCCTTTTATTTAATATGACAACAGAACCACCTGTCTGAGTTTCCTGTTTTATATTTTGCATCATATAAATCATTTCTAGCATGTGCCATATGACAATTTGGGATGGATGGCATTAGAGCAATCTGATTACTATGTGTTGCTTTCTTTATCCCCAGGGCATATTTTTCATTTATATCCTGCAAATAACAGGAGATATGTTTCAACTCCCCACATTTATTTTTCCCCAAACAAATTCATAGCCTCTTGTTCAGTGCTCCTTGTCAAGAACTTTGAAAATTCCCCTTTCACAGAATAGGTGTGTGGGAATCTTTGACAGAGCTATCAGAGTTCTTAGTTTTCAACTTGAGTCTTTGTTAAGTCAGAGGGGGAGGAAAAGAAAGCTCTTTGGGTTCGTTATGATTTAATCTTCTCACTTTCTTTAATGAACATAAAATAAACATAGCTGAGGAGTGGGTTGATCTTGGCATTCCTTCGATATGTGTAGAAGATACATGTGTACATACACACACACAAACAAACACACATTATAAAATGACAAAGGGAAGAGAAAGGAGAAGTACTTGCCAACCTATTCAATTCATAACTACTGAGACAATGGCAACCATGAGCTAGGAAGAGGACATAAGGTAAAAGCACAATGATTCAATGCATGACTTTGTATGAATTATGATGTATGTATCTTGTTCTTTGAGAGGGTAGGGGATGTGTATTTTACATTTCTTCATCCAGAACACACCCTTGTAACTTATGAAACCTTACAGGGAGAGTACTTGGTAAATATGGTTGACTGATTCACTCTACATTGAGTCATCAAAAGAAGAGTGACATCATATGCAAACATTTATACACTGATGCTCACACATATTTCAACCAAGATCCTTTCATATCCTAAAATGCTAACCAAGAAAGGTATGGAGGATTGGAATTTTATCCAAATATAATCATTAGGGTGGCATTAGAAGGTTATTTAAAAGAAGTAGAACAGATTTTGAAATGACATTTAAAGAAAGTAATTAATTTGGGAGAGAATGAACAAGTCAACATTCATCAACTTAAGGAAAAGTTGAGTTTCAAGTTAGTAAAGTGTTAGAGAGTTCAGTTAGCTAGAACAATAATATTGTACTAGTCCTATTACAGATTTCATTTTATGAGATAAAATTTTAGTTAGCTTTACTTTAGAGAGAAACCTGCCACAGCCTTGAATCTGTGCTAATCTAACGATGCTTGCAAATCCAATGGCCCCATCCCTCTCAGCCAGACACCCTGTGACTCAGCACACTACCCAATTCTCATTGCTTAGGACTCAGGGGACAAAGTGAAATTCTGCCACCCACTTAAGTCCCAGGCTGCAACTCCAAAAACTAATCCACAGTTAGGACGTCATTTTAAAAGTGAGCCAAACTGGGCACCTTATGTGTCCTGCGAAACATCAAGAAAATCTCCTCTCTTCCAACCCAAAGAAAGAAAGAAAATACTTGGGACTTAATTGTGCTTACAACACAGCCCAGTAACTGAAGTGGTAATTCAAAGGAGCAGCTTTGCAATGACTATTCATCATCGCTCATCATGAAGTAACATGCTTAGCAAGGTCTATGAACACTGAGTGTGTTTATTAGGTCATTTACTGATGAAATGAGGCTGTCATTGCATTAAATTATCTACTAGCATATAAGCCATGCAAAGCTATAAACATGGTACTTGTTGTGGTCATGCCAAAGAATGATTTGGGGGCTACCTGATCATGCCCTAGGTAACATATTTCAAAGGGGCTTAAACCCAGGGGACTACCTAGACACTTTCAGCTAATATGGCTACCAACTCTAACAGGCATTTAAAATTTTCTGAGATAACAACCACAAAGCCTAACCTTAGCCTTGGTCCTGGTGTGCTGTGTAAATCAAATAGACCGGTAGAGTGGTGGCATTTCTGTTCTGACAAAGGGATGATAAACATCATAAAATGACTTTGACAGGATATAATTATATGAAGTATTTAAACAAACTCTGGAAATTACACAGGCACACACTTACCACCCACCTGTATTTGGCATTACTAAGTGCCCTCCTAAATGGCCAAAGACACCAGTTGTCCTCAGTTCTGTCCTTGTGGGGAATGATGCCAGATTTTGGATGTATGGCGTTTTATTTTGGGGATGCATTGTACTAAAGCTGCGATTGTTTCCATCGGGAAAAGTCCCAGAGTGATTCTTGCTATGGCACTGGGCTGTCTCAGACACTCCCAGAGAAACCATGATTGGGCTCTGCACTTTGACTTTGATGTCCGACAAAGGGTTGAAGAGGGAGGACTCTGTCATGAGTTCCTTGTCCAGCGGGTCCTGAGCCAGATGGGACCACTGTATGTTCGGCTCACTGTCAGGTCTGGTTGCATGGCAGAATTCAGGAGCAGGGAGTTACCTGGTTAAAAAATATATATATACTGATCTGTCACTCAGAAACTACGATACCTCCATTACCCTTTTACAGCTGCCTTCTCTAACTGCAGGCCCACCCTGAGAAAGCAGAGTGGCCACAACAGGTTGGTTCTTAGTGACCAACACCTGGAAACTCTGGCCCTCCTTCCAGTCCATTCTTTCAATGCTGCCAGACTAAATCCTTCACCTTCTGAGATCTTTATATGCTTGATTTGGAAAACAAATATTTCTGGCACTCTGGAAAGTAGCTCAGGTATTGTTGTTCATGTGATTTTAACTGGCAAAGAAGAGCTAAAAAAAACCAAAATAGATGTTTTGCAATCCAGTTCGGAGCAAAAATAACATCTGTTCATTTTAAATGGCAAGAGGTGACACAGCTTGGTGACTAGGTAGTGTCATTTACAATGAAGGTGCCTGGTTTCAACACATTTTTCATGGAATTCTGGGCACTTTCTGGATCTGCAGGAGGACATGATGTGTCCTCAGAGCAAATGGTTCAGGGGACCTCATGAATCGCTTCATGTCTCAGTAGCCAATTCACTTGATCTTTGCATATGTCACTGAGAGGAAAACAATACTCCATATGGGGACAAAAAGCAACTCAGATTCTATGTGGGGAGCAGCTCAGAACAGTCTCCTTTCTGTCTGAAAACAAATGAAAAAATAAAAACAATCTTTACAAAAGCATGAGAAATTGGACTTGGTCATCTGTTGGGGAGCACCAATTTTTTTCTAAGCCAAATATTAAAGAAATGCTGTGATATTTTTTTTTGTGATGAAGTAATCTCATTTATTAGTAAATAACAAAATAACCCTCAGTCCCAAACCTCCCACCCATATCAGTCCATTAATGTGACATCTCAAATTGAAACCCAAACCATATTAAACAATTTTCCTTTGGGGCCTGACCAAAATGTTTTAAGTATGGTATTTTTGAAAATGTTGCAATTCTAGGCCATATTGTATTAGCCTCTATTGTTTTTCCATTTTCATAATTTGTAACAATGCCAGCAGGAAATCTATAACCCTGACTGTTACCACCTCTTATTCAGATGCTCTAAGATTACAAAATCACAGAGAAAATGTACAAATGAGATGAAATAATGCTGCAGGATCTAATGTCTCCTTGTGGTGTATTTCTTCCAAGCTTGGAGCTACTGTGCCAAGACAAAGGCCAATCAAGTCTCTGTGTTTTGTAACAGAACCACACTGAGTTCTATAGCTTAGGAACCATGTTCTTGTTTATGGTCTCCCCAGGCAAGAAGTGGGACTGCAGAATGATCCCATGTCTGCAAAGAGTTGGGAACTGACGTTTCCATGGAGACTTCAAGAATTATATGCCCAAGTCTACCAAGCCCTCACCTACTGAAACTTAAGTTTTGGTTACTCTTGAAAGACTCTCTGAGATCATGTGAAGCAAAGAAATGAAAAATATCTCCTAGAATTAGGTAGCACAGATGTGGAGAATGCTTGATAATAAAAGTACGTACAGGGCAGGGGATGTAGCTCGGTAACAGAGTGCTTGCCTAGCTTGCACAAGGACTTGGGTTCTATCCCCAGCCCTGAAAAAAAAAAAAAAGCATATACATATGACACATTCCGCAGTTGAAGAATGGGCACAGTTGAAGAATGAAGTTGGGGTGGGCAGGGGTGAGTGATTTACCCTGATCATGCTTCAATCTACTCTTTGAAAATCTATTTTCAAGTTCTTAGTCTACTATAAGCATAACATTCTATTTTATAGGGCTGGGAACTGAAACCTGGGCCTTGTGCAAGGCAGGCAGGTGCTCTACCACTGAGCTGCACCCCAGGGCATTAACAGTCTCATTGTTTCCCTTTCTGCAGCACCAGATATATTGTTCAAGAACAGATATGCCTAAGACACTGCAGGTGAAAGCCACATACTATGCATACGAGGTGTATCATCACAAGGAATATAGGGATAGTAGCAGCTACCAAACAATTCTTTTCTATATCATTAGTTTCCTGAGATCCTTGATCAAAAGTAAACAAGGTGGTCAGACAATTTGGCAAGGTAATGTATTCATTTAGAGAATGACAATACAAAATTCCCTTTCCTCCCCAAATGTGCACAGACTAGGCAACGGCATTTTCACTTGGTGCTCATGAAGCAGGATGGCAGCCTGTACTGAAGGTATCATCTTCCAGAACCATGTTCACTCCATTTATGAGCTCTTGCCATCCATGCACCAAGGGATTATATGGGTTGCCTTTCCTATCCTCTACTATCCCCCCTTCCCTCCCCTTCCATCTTCTCTCTCTAACCCATCTAATGTAATTCATATCTCTTCTTTGTTTTTTTTCCCTTTCCCCTCACTTCCTCGTATATTGTAATTTTGTATAACAATGAGGGTCTCCTTCCATTTCCATGCAATTTCCCTTCTCTCCCCCTTTCCCTCCCCCCTCTCATCCCTATTTAATGGTGATCTTCTTCTCATGCTCTTCCTCTCTGTTCTGTTCTTTGTTGACCTCCTTATATCAAAGAAGACATTTGGCATATATATCTGGCTTGTTTAGTTCTTGATGTCAGATGGAGAGACATTTCTCTTTCACAGCAGTCAGCCACTGCAGGACTTGGGTGTGTGGTGAGTTCATTCCTATGGCAAAGGAGGTGGGGCCTGCAAATGAGAAGGAGTAGAAAAATCAGAGTAAGACACTTCCAGGAAAAAGAACATTGGTTCATATTATTCTCTGTTGGGTGCTTCCATCTTGCCCTCTGTCATAGCTAGCTGCTCAGGTATATTTATTCATAGTTCAAAGCTAGTTGAGGGCAAGTATCAACAAAATTCAACAAACCTTTGCCTAATTAAAAATGGTTAGCTGAGTTAAGATCCTTCAAGGAAATGATGAGAGGAACAGAAACCAAGGTCGGCATCTTATTAAACTCTTGTTTCTTTCAGACCTTTAAAAAAATTGAATTTGATATTTTTCAGTAATTTGGGGGGAATTGAACTTCACTGAACTTCCTTTAAATGAAGGGACAGGGTTAGTGCTGAAGATGAAATCAGAAATGGAAGGCACAGGGTTAGGGTTTAAGAGGAAATCAGATATTGTGAAATATCTGATGCCTAATGGAGCTATGGTTTGAATAACATTCACAATAATAAATTTAAATTTATCCTCAGAGAAGTCATAGGATTTGGAAACAAAGTGTTGATATAGTTTTTTGCTAAGCACAAATAGGACTCAAATGTTGCATTTTGAATATTATTTCAATTTGTTAGTTCCTTTTAAAATGTACTTTTGATACTAATTTTAAATAATCGGTGAAAATATCTCTTCTTTGCATTTTTTGCTCTATATTTATTCCATGATTAATTTCTACAAGTTATTTCATTGTCATGGTCCTACAAGATAGTTGGCACACATGGTTACCCAATGAATGGTAGCATATTTTGAATGCCTAATTACAAACTCTCCATAAAGCAGTTTATAAACCTCTTTTCAGCAAGTCCATGTAGTAAAGTTTGTCGAGTCTACAGGTTAATCATTATGGATTTGGAATCAGATTTGAAATCACCTCTGCTCTTTCTTACCACTGAGTGTCTTTGGAAGAAAAGTAACGAAGCTTCCCTCCGTAAAGCTCATTTTATGAACCTGTAAAATGGGACTCATAATATCTAGTTCAGAGAATTGTGAAATTGACATGAAATGATGTGATGTTTTGCACAGAGTGTATGACAGTATAAAGGCTCAATGTAATAGAAAAACTCTAAGCAAAATATTTTATGCTACAATTGGTACGCATTGCTCTTGAGAGAACAAAGAACTGGACATTACCATTGGAAGAACAATCAATCCTACTTAAGTACTCTGATTGAAAATGAAAACTGTTGGAGAGTGGATGTAAAAGAGCAGCGTCCTTATTCCCTTGGTGCTGCAGTGCTCTACTTTCAACCTGTGATGGGCTGAGTTCTCTGCTGCTTGGTCCTGACCCTGAATACTGATCCTCTCCAAGGACAACTGCTATATTTGACAACAAACACCCCACCTGAGGATCAGAAGGCCAAACCCAACGTGACTACTCATGTCCCACATGTTAGAAAGGTCTTCCTCCAGTTGAAATTAAATGGAATGTTTTTGAGAAATAGAAAGCTGCTCTACTCCAGGTTCTTCAATCTAGAGAATGTGAAGCAAAGCAAAGCATAGTGTACAGAGTCATGGAAACAGGCACCTCAGGGTTCTCATTAGGGCACGCATCATGGAACAGTTTCATGGTCAAAGTCACGGTGCTATCAAACTCTTGACAACTTACATAACTTCATTGCTGCCCTGTTTCTGGACTGGTCACATTTCCTCCTGTAAAGCCCAATTCTACTTTCATTCATTCTTACATTAGTTCGAATCCACAGTTACTTACTCTTTATACTAATTTTAGATGTTTTTTATTCTGCAGGACTTTTAAACTTTAGACATGTCATAAGACTGTTAAGAGAATCCCGATATGGCCTTTCTAATTGATCTAACAAATCTTGTTGACCAATCTTGTTGAGCAAACAGCTTTTAAAGATTTTAACATGCCATCAATGAGGGAGAGAGATCTATATTATAATAGTTGAAATATTCATATACACATGTGAAATATTGAAGTCAGTGTATTTGCAAATGAATGCAAAACTTTTCTTCCTAGTGGGAGAGGGAAGATGACTGAAATTACCTGGACAAACTTTATTTCCTTCCTCTCCATGAGAGTTATTTGGAATGTCTAGGAGGAGTCACAGACTTCACATTTTGCCACATGTACTTTATCTTGCCTCTTTCCCTAATTCAACCTTTCTGAACAGTTTGAGAAGAGTATTTGTGTCTCACACCCCTGGACACTTAATGCCTTTACTCTGCTGTGAATTGTCCAGGATAGCACATTCTCTCCCATAACCCTGAAAAATTCCTACATTCAGGAAACTAACATTGACACAATACATTCCTCCAGTCTACAGCCCAATTTGTTAGTTGTCCTGTTGTCATCCTCCATGCTTGATTTAAGTCCAGGCTCCCACAGTTCATACACTTATCACATCTCTTTAGTCTCCTTTATAGTTTTAGAAAATTTTCAAATTTGCCTACTTCTGAAATTTAGAGACAAAGACTATGGCATTTCTGGTGTGTGTGTGTGTGTGTGTGTGTGTGTGCATATACACACATATGCTGCTTCATTGGTGATTGAGTCTTCAGCTATTATGTCAAAAGCCAACATTTGCAAAGCACATTTTACCTCAAAAGTAACATTGGGAAGAAATAGCAAGCAGAAATCAAACTCCAAATATGTGGCACCAGGCCTACAATATAGAAATAGCTGTCGAGGTGTCTGCCATGCTTACCAAACTGAGTCAGTCTAAGAACTTGGCAGGCAGGAGGTGACTAGAACATGACAGCCTTCGAAGGAGGGGTCGTATCCATGGGCTCTTCACTGGCAGCCTGGGAGGTTGGTGGTGCAGAGGCCTTCTGTGCCAGGGTGGAGGTCAGTGAGTGGACCTTCACTGGCAGCATGGTAACCATGGGGGCATTGGGAAGAGAGGCTCTTTGCTGTCCAGCAGGGTTCCCTGATGCAGGCTGAGGGGTGGCTGGTGGGACAATGGAATGGGACAGATTGGGGCTGGGTTGGGAGAACTGAAGGGTTGGGAGGCCGGGGAAGACTGGTCCCTTTGCTGGCTGCCTGTGCTGCCTATGGCCACGGACACTGCGGTGTGGGCCAGAGCTGTCACTGGACGCAGAAGATGGGAAAATGACCGCCATGGAAGGGGGGGTAGTGTCCATGGCCATGTCCTCAGGCAGCACAGCAGGATGCTGGGAAAGGTGAGCCGATGACATGGCTATGAGGGTTGGAGGGATGGAGTGCTGGCCCTGGGTATTGGGGTTGCGGGTGGAAGGGACAGGAGTGGGTCTTGGGAAAGAATGAGGAGGAGGAGGAAGAGGAGCAGCAGGAGGAGCAGCCAATGGAGAGGGAATATTAGGAGGAGGAAGAGGAGGAGGAGCAGAAAAAGGAGTTGAAGGAGGAGGAATGGGAGGAGGAGGAAGAGGAAATGGAGAAGGAAGAGGAGAAAAAGGAGAAGGAAGAGGAGGAGGTGGAAGAGGAAAAGGAGGAGGAGGAAGAAGAGGAGGAGGAAGAGAAGGAGGAGGAGGAGGAAGACGAGGAGGAGGAAGAGGAAAAGGAGGAGGAGGAAGAAGAGGAGGAGGAAATGGAGAAGGAGTAGGAGAAAAAGGAGGCAGAGGAAAAGCAGGAGGTAGATGAGGAGGAGGAGGAGGGAGAGGGGGAGGAGGTGGTTGTGGTGGAGGAGGGGAGGAGGTGGAGGAGGAGCAGGAAAAAGTGAAGGAAGAGGAGAAGGAAGAGGAGGAGGAAAAGAAGAAGGAAGGGGAGGAGGTGGTTGTGGTGGAGGAGGGGGAGGTGGAGGAGGAGGAAGATAAAAAGGAGGAGGAGGATCAATACACATGGGGGTTGGGGATTCCGTTCTGGAAGAGGTAGGATTGGAGGGGAAAGGGACCTGGGTAAGAGGTGTGGGAAGGTGAAACACATTAGGGGTAACTCCAACATGGGGACTGGGGCTGAAGGGAGAAGGAGGTTTCCTGGGAAGAGGCAGAGGAATATTAGATGAGGGGGAAGGTGGAGGGATGGATGTGTTCAGGGGCCCAGGAGGCTGGAATTCCATCTGCCTGCTGGCAAGGTTGGTTGGGATGGGGGAGGGGTCAGTGGGTGGGGGGAGGGGGCCTGCATTCCAGGGAGGGCCTGCAGGTGGGGAGGATGCATGAACAGTGGTGGTGCAGTCCTCCAGAGCCTCTCTTCTGCCCTGGGCGACCTCTGCCTCAGGTTCCACGTTGTTACTTCTGGCACTCTGAACCCTCCTCAGGGTGCCTTTTGTACATAAAAGTGGCCGCTTTGCAGGTGGGGGCAGCCCATCCTGATGCCAGGAAATCAGTGATGGCAGGGCCACTGGCATGAGCCGTTTCCTTTTATTTGGCCTCCTGGAAGCAGCAGTTAGTGAGGGCCAACTCTGGGATAGAACACAGGTCGGCTTTAGGCCCTGCTCTCCCTGGATGGCATCTTGGGAGGCTGGAGAGACAGGCAGATCCAGTTCACCTACATGCTTCTGGGCCCACTTGTGGAGCATTGAGTGGCCCTGGGCTTGAAGCAGGAGGAGCACTCCCTGAGCAGGGCCATGGGAGCTACAGGTGGTGGGGCTCCCATATGACAGCTTCTTGAGAGCCACCTGGGCCCTCTCTGGAACACTCTTTCCCTCCAGGGCACTGAGGTCTCCCCGAGTGTCCTCCTCCTCATTCTTCTCCTCCTCCTCCTTCTTCTTCTCCTCCTCCTCCTTCTCCTCCTCCTCCTTCTCCTCCTCCTCCTCCTTCTCCTTCTCCTCCTCCTCCTCCTGGTGGATCTCTCTTTTTTCTCGCTGTTCCTGGGCCCTGAGCTCAGCTTCCTTAGGCGCACCAACAGGGCAGCGAGCAGGTGTCATGGGCCCCTCAGCTTGGTGGATGAGCTGAGAAACTGAAGGCAGGAGGAGTGGCCTGCGCCCAGGAGGGGGGACCCTTACTGCTGTCAAGGGCCCCAACATGCGCGAGTTCTTCCGCGATAGCACTGGCTGTTTGGGGAACGGCCCCCAGGCCACCGGCAGCAGGATCCCCCGACAGAGGAGCGGGCCTCTGTCCCTGCCAGCAGCAGGAGGCCCCCGAGGTCCGGGATCCTGGAGGAAACGCCTGCTGGCAGGGCTGAGGGGAGAGGCAGGTGCAGTGGGATGGTCCCTGTGAGGAGAGGGAGTCTCCTGGTGGAGGCGGAGGGGAGTCTGACGGTCCAAGAGGGCCCTGCGGAGCGGCCTGCGACCGCACTTGGTCAGAAGACTGCCCATGGAGGGCACCTGGGGCTCGTCACTAGGCAGAAGTCCCACACTAGTCCAACGCTAGTCAGCACAGAGCAGCTTGGCTGAGAAGCCAGCTCCTCCTTCCACCAAAGGCTGAACTGGAGTTTAGCCCTTGTGACGTGTGACTGGAACGCTTGACGCACAAAGGACTTGAGCCAAGATGGTTGGTCAAAGGAAGGCTCCAGGGTGAAGAGACCCCCACCCCCACTTGGTCTGAGCTCAGGCTCCTCCTGACTCTGCGCTGCTTCTTCTCCCACACCCACCACACAGTTATTCTCACCCTCCAGAGGGTCATTCTGAGGCTGCTTTCCTTTGGGTTACTTAGACAGTCATCCCACTTGGCTCCAAAAATATCTCCACGGTTCTACTGGGCATGACTGTAGCCATCCAGAGTCAAACCACCATCCGTTGCCTTCAGATAACTACAGCTATAGTTCCCACCATACTATCAATTTAGAAAACCATTACAGTTGTCCCTGGAACTGTCCCACAGGATCCTTGAGCTAGTAATGGTGCCTGACTGTGATGTTACTTCAGGTAAAATATGTAGTTTATTTGGGAGGAGTTCCCTTTCATCCTGACGAAAGCACATACACATCCTTCTCTCTACACCATATTGAAGGTGTGCAATGTTCTTCCTGTTCCCTAGCGTTGCATTTTCCAGAGATCTCAGTCCATGTTTGGCTGACTGCATTGCTTTGGGGCTAAGGTGATGCAGAACGTTTCATGTCTCAGAGGTGTCAGTCCATGGGCAGCCAGCTCCATTGCCTTGGGCCAGAGGTGGAGCAGAACATTGGGGCACAAGGACATTTTGAAGGACAGCTGCTTACCTCATGGCAACCACAAAGCAGAGAGTAAGAAGGAGCAAATGGCAAAATGTTATCTCCAAGGGCATGCTACTAGTGGCCTCCATCTTCCAGCCATGCCCCACCTAACCACAGTTATAACCCAGTACAATGGTCCTTTCTAATTATTAATCCACCCAAAGGATTTATTTATTGATTAGGTCACCATGCTCATAATCACATCATTCACCTCTGAACATTCCTCCATTAACTCAAATGAGCTTTTCAGGCACACCTCATCTCCAAACCACCACATGCCATGCCATAAAAAGTTATGTCCATCTCATTGTGAAGAATACACTCAGTGCATCTTAAAGAGTCCTCCTAATCTTAACAGTTTTGGCAACAGGTTGCAGTCAGCCAGGGTCAGCTTGTTGCTATGCAGAAATGGCACCTAGGTTTTTAC
Source organism: Callospermophilus lateralis (assembly GCF_048772815.1). NCBI lineage: Eukaryota > Metazoa > Chordata > Mammalia > Rodentia > Sciuridae > Callospermophilus > Callospermophilus lateralis. Next base: position 48,034,675 of record NC_135308.1, read on the forward strand.
TTTGGGGTTTTATTTCATGAAGAGTTTTTTTATTTTAAAAAAGAGAGAGAAAAAGAAAGTTGCATTTAATAAATTTACATGGAGCAGATATATTTTCTGTATCACTTTATATCTACCTTTATAAATGATACATTTTCTCCATTTCTGCAGACAATATGGATTACATTGTCCGTGTTTTTCTTTTTCATTCTATTTTTTTATTTGCCTCTTTTGAAATATTTTTCCAAGGTGATCATTTGATTTTTAAAAATTTATTTTCTCTGCAGTTTGCTAGCATTTTTCTCTGTTGCCTTTCCTAGTTGTTATCAGTTTGGTAGGAGCTGTGAACGTACTGCCTGTTTTTTTTTTTTTTTTTAAATACAGTGAGAAGCCTGTTCACATAAGAGATGCCATTTCACTATATGTGATGATAGAAAAATGAACCAGTGGATAAATATTTAAAGGGATCTTGCCTTGGTTTGCAGTAATCATGGACTGGACAGAAAATTCCAAATTCTGTTTATCTGTGTGTGGGGGTTTGTGGGTTGTGGGTGTGGTTTGTTTTTAATAAATCACTGTGTGTTTGTTTCATTTCTTCCTTAGCCGTTAAAGTGTGTACCACCTCCCTAACTGGAAAAGCTATCATTTTATAATGATATTCAGCAGTGCGCCCATCAGGTAAGGTGGATAAAGAGAAAGGACAATTAGCAGGATGTCAGTAGTCAGAGCTCAACTGAGGGAACTTTATCAGCCCCCTGTAAGGCCCTACATCCTCTTTCCTAGCCCTTCACCAAATAATAGAATCCATGCAAATCACATTGAGACTTGGTGCTGTGGCTTTTTTTGTTTCATAACAGAGTTGCTCTCTCTTCATTTTTCCTGCCTCTGGTCCAATCTCAGACCAACACAGCTCCACCACAATGCAGAAACCGGAAAGGGCTCTCCTTCAATGCCATGCCAAGATTGTGGAAGATCTCATGGTGCTCCCCCCATCCTCATTTCCTTCCTAGAGTTTATGTGGGATACTCTTAGACAAAGGGACCCAGGCTGTTGTTATTCCTCACAGAATCACACAACGGGAAAGGGCCTTGAGAGGTCACCTTTTGTAGTCCCCTTCTCTATCTGCCTGAAGGTGAGCCACCAGGAGTGAGACTGTCATTTTGGATTATGTTTTTAACTGAATCAAATCTAGCATACTACACATTTGAGAACTTCATAAATATTATCTGACTGACTGCACCATATCCCCTTCCAGGCAGATAAACTGCTATATCCAGAGGTCTCCATGGAGTTTCTCTTACCCTAACCCATTCCTGCACTTAATACTGACTTTGACAGAAAGCCTTTTCAGTATACAAATGTAGTGTGGTTTAAATATAGCTTTTGTGTATTTTGCCATCTGATAGGTTATGGAAGTAGCTTTTATATGTTGTGGGTAATCTACACACTTGCAAATGAGCCATTTTTTTTTAATAGAAGAGGAAATCGAGATGGCTGAGGGTAATTTCTGGCAGAACTTTCTCTAAAATAAAAAATTCCTATGAAAGATAATAATTTGTGTATGGTTATATGACAGTATGAGTTTCACAGAGTCAGGCTTCTTAAAAACTGAATCCTTGCATTCCCCTTACTGTACCGATTCAACACCACAAAATTTCCCAAGAGCAGGTGGCACCTCCTGACATCCAGATGCTAATACACTCAAGAATTAGAATGAAATGACTTTGGTAGGTTTAACCTAGCTTCAGATTTTGCTTATTGCAGGATATCTCAAAGCACTTGGCATGGGCACAGTGATGCTGGCAGGCTAGGGCTGAGGTGTCTGAAAGTGATGCATTGCTACAACCACACAAGGAGATGTGTAGAACATCTGTTTAGAACTCTGGATGAGCGTAACAGTATTTTCTTTCTTCTGAACCACGGAAATGGAGATTTTGCCAGGTAGCAAAATAAAACTTAGTTAGAAACAGGTGAGATATATAATTGCTCCCCAGAAAAATAAATCAAATAAAATCAGGCTGGTAGAGTTTCACCGGGTATAGCTATGAAAGAAGAAAGAGGGAATGGGGCTATAATATCCAGAGACAGAGAAATCAGGCCATAGGGCACACAGGGCAGGAGAGGGGCATTTTCCCCTCTGACCCAGCTCTGGTGCTATGGGTATGGTCACTGTGGTACTGTGCAGTTAGTGCAGACTCTTGGGGTCAGAACTGAATTGAAATCTTAAAGTATCTGCATTCTTCTTGTGAGACCCCAGTGTTCTCTGAAGATAAATGGGAATAAAAATAATCCTTGAGGGTTATACTATGGATGCAGCATAGGGATAGCACATATTTTGTCATTAATAACTGTAATAAATGGAAGCTAATAATATAATTACAATACCTGAATATCATGATGCTGATTATCAGGATCATCATCTATTCAGAGTGAAAAAATGCCTATTTGTGCTACTGCTTATGGACAAGCCAAAACTCCAAATCAGAAATTCTAGCAAGGTTTGGGCACACCTGAGTGAAGAAAGTTAAATTTGGGTCTACACCTGGCCTCTACTTACTGTAAGATCAGGCAAGTCAAAACTTCAGTTTCCTGATATATTAAAAAAAAAAAAATGGCAGAAACCAGAAGGCCCTAGGGGCTCTGCTGCCTGCACCTACTGTACATCTATCTGTAGGATATCAACCAAAGACACATAGGCCACAAGAATGCATTCAACCACAAAAATGGGATAAAGTTTGGAGTGGGTTGCATTCCGTGTATGTATAATATGTCAAAATACACTCTAGTGTCATGTGTATCTGAAAACAACAAATAAAAAAAATAAAGAATGCATTCAAAATGATTCCCTAAATCAGAGTAAAAATTATGCAAGAGGCTGATACTTAGTGCTGAAGTCCAGCATGTCTCTTGTATTAGTGTGCATCCTCTTATGGAAAAGGCTAGAGGCCTCTGGGGCCCAAGACAGCTTTAGTCCCATGGCATCAGCATCAAAATTGGGTTCTGCTGCATTTTGTGAAATAACTTTACCTTGACAGCAAGCTGCCACCACAGAGCATTTTCCTAACTAGAGATGTCTGATTTGACATCGGTTTATGGGCATTAGGGAGGGCCACCTACTGACCTCTCTAACTTTGCAAGAACTGCCCACTTCACATTCAATGTTCTGTTACTCTGTTTGCATGATCATTTTCTCACAAGGCTCAAGGCCATGCAACAACTTGGCCTTGGTCAACCAAATCCTCTCTGCTTTCATTTTACCTCTATCCAAAGGCCGTATTTAAATGACCCCTTAGTAAATTAGTCCATTAGGGCCATGGTTCTGAATGTTGGCTGCACATTTAGAATCACCTGGGGAGCTTTTAAAATAAATACCCATGGCTGGGCCCCACTCCAAGAGCTACTGATTAATTGGGGTTTGTGTTTTATGATTATTGCCACTTCCTGGCAACAAATCTGGGGCTCTGCATGGTCAAATTCAGTTAGTCTCTGCCTCCCTGGGGCCCTTGGGTATGCAGATAGGCCCAGGGGGCCCATTTTGTGTCCTGCAGGCAGAGAAATGCTACAATTTTAAGTCCACAGCAACTGAGCTGTGGTTTGGGAAAATCATAATAATTTTCACAGGGTCTACCTTATATACTGACAGCTATCTTCAGGGTAAAGGGAAGTCGATGATCCGTAATTGCAACTTAATCTTATAATCTTTTTTTGTATTTAAAAGTTAAAGATTCAAAAAGTGGCTTTTAATGGTGCTCTAAGTTGTCATTTTTTTCTTTGAGAATTATTTCTATTATTTACATAGTTACCAAGCAGTTATTGAATCCAAAATAAAAAAGTACAATCACAAAGACAAAAAAATTTCACCACCAGAAGAAGATAACCATTAAATTAAATTGTCAGTTGTTTATCATTTTTAGCTACAAAAAACATGGAACTGTCATATATTATTCTGCAGTTTGCTTTTGTTTTTTATTGCCGAATGCAAATATCACTTTGTGTGGTGTGTGTGTGACAGGGGGAGGTATATATCTATATGAGAGAGAGTGAACAATTTACCTTTTGTTTACACTCATGATTCATTTCTTTCTACTTTTGTTTAATTTGGGGCTTCCTTTTTTATACTCGATGTTCCCAAAGCATTTCCATGGCATCCATTGTTCTCAGAAGCTCTTTATAACTGCACCCCTACCCACCCACCTACCTCCAGCCTGTATTGGGGAATAAATGTGGCCAGCTGCCTGCAGCCCACATGCTGGGGCCCTAAGAGAGGAGGCCAGAGGAGAGATGGCACATGGGGACAGATGGGTTCAATCTCCAACCCACAGAGTGAGGGGGGGTGTGCTGCTCCTCAAGAGCTGTAGGTTGTGATGATTTGAAATCTGCTCCCATTGGTTTTGAACATGGCACTGATGTATTTGATAGAAAGTATGTGTCATTTTTAAGATTCAGACACGGGGCCACTAAAACATCCCAGGTAACAATTCAAATCATGTTATTATAGTCAATGTTTAGCCTTCTTTTCTTTTGTTTCTAAAGACCACTTTTATTATTTCCTTCTTCATAGATCAAATTCTTTGAAACCTTTTCTCATCCCAAAAAGGTATATTTAATTGTTCCATTTGAGTTTATCTTCCACATTCTTTGAACTTTTAAGTTGCTTAGGAGTTAATTCTAAATTTTGTGGAATTATTCACTTTTCAGTCCATTCTCTGGCTAGTTCCTTATGTGCTGCAATAATTCTCTAGAATCAGCATGCAAGATACAAGACTCTACCATGATTCCACACAGTCCTCAAGTCAAGACCAAATGCTTTGCCCATCTTCACCATCCCAAGCAGGAATTAGCTTCCACAGCACTGCAACTGAAATCCATGCACATGCCTGATAAGTCTATCAATTCTCCAGTCCCATATAAAAGTTTTTTGACCACCTTGGGACACCCCTGTCCTTCCAAGTGCTTCATGTCAAAGTTTGCCTCTAAGGCACAGGTCAATTTTCAGTTCCTTCCTAGAATCTTCAGTGATCACTCCCTTTGCATGAACACTCCCATGTCTGAACGTGAATGTCATTTTATATTTTTGTATTTTTATAATTACAGGTCCTTAACATGTAAATCATATTTAAATGCTTAATGAGACATTGCAAACACAGAGTCTGAGCAAGAAAAATGGAGAAAATGAAATTAAAATCTTCTTGCTTCTTTATTTGCTGATGGGTAGTAAAGAGGTTGAGATTCTTGATTACCAGTGTGTTTCATTTATTCTTCTTTCCATCTCTGCCTGAAACTAGAAATAATTAAGAGCCAGTATTAAGCTATCCAAGGCTACAGGAAACCCAGGGTCTGGCAGGTTGGCCTTGTATTAGAAGTAGAAGATAATTAGACAAACACAAGGACGACTTTGCATTGGCAACACCCCTGTGCCTGAATATGTCAGGCAGACACCCAAGATGATAAGAGTAGATTATAATCTTTGGGTGTTGAAAGTTCATTTAGGCAGTAGAATGTGCACCAGCTTCTGTATATACTCTAAACCTCTCTCAATGATCAAAGACACAGACAAATTGAAAGAGTATAAAACAGCCCATCTTAGTTTTAACTTTTTAGTTTCTTCATTGTGTTTTTCTTTCCTGTTCACTTTTAAAGACTGTGCTCAGAATGACTCTTCTCTGTGTATCCCACCTGTTACTAGATTAATGCAATTTCAGCTTCCTCTCTCCCACCTGACTCCCCACCAGCTTTCCAGCCTAAACAGGCATCACAAGAACTAATGCTCCTGTTAAAATGTGATCTGAGTGTATGCAGGGAGGACAAATACAGAGAGTACAGAAGTTTTTAGACATCCCTTCCAGGGTTTTCCATTTGGTGATGTATGCTAGAGAAATCACTGGTTTCCCTAGAGAAATCTGGGTGATTACTAGAATTCCAGGGTTTAATGGAAAAACCACCCGCTTGACTAAAACTCATGCACACTTGTAAATGAAAAACAGCTCTATTGACACTCTCTACCTAAGAATTGTGCATGATCCTATCGTGTTAATTAGGTGGAGTCAGGAGGGTACAACAATAGATGGCTCCTGGATGTCACTTCTGATCATAATAACCTTCTGGAATTGCCCTTTGCCAAAGCACATTATTAGTGTATATTTGAAACATGCAGACTTCCCCTTTGTTCTTTCAAATTCTGGATCTCAGTCAAGTAAGTGTATAATGACTATTCTCACAAGTGGTGTTTGCATATTTTGTTCTTGAGCCAATCATTTAAATTTCTGTATATCTTAATGACATTTTAAATTAAAAAAAAATTAATACCAGGGATTAACCACTGAGCCACATCCTCAGCCCCCAACCCTTTTGTATTTTATTTAGAGACAGGGTCTTACTGAGTTGGTTAGGGCCTCACCAAGTTGTTGAGGCTGGCTTTGAACTCAAGATCCTCCTGCCTCCAATTCCCAAGGGTGGGCCAATTTACAATTTACAATTTACAAGGGTGGGCCATTACACCTGGCTTGATTTTTATTTTTGATTGACACAAAAAATGCACATATTTACGTATGGCAATATGATTTTTCAATAAATGTACACATTGTATAATAATGAAATCAGGGTAATCAGTGTGTCCATTACCTTAATTAAGCATTTATCATTTCTTTGTGATAACATTTCAAAATTCTCTCTTCTTGCTAATTTTAAATATACAATACATCAGGTATAGTCACTCCACTGTACAACGGAACAGCAGAATCTATTTCTCCTCTCTCACTAAACATTGTATTCTGTGATCAACCTCTCCCCTTCCTCCTAGCTCCCTACTCTCTCCAGTATCTGGTAACCACTATTCTGTGATGTGTATGTGTGTGTGTAAAGCCATAAAAAAAAAAGATGAAAGTTCTGTCATTAGCAATAACATAGATGAACTGGAGCCTCTATTCAGGGAAATAAGCCAGACACCACCAGACAAGTACCACACGATCACACACATATGTAGAAACACACTAAATTTTTATAATCTCTTATCCATTACCATGGATTCTGTGTTTTAGTTTATTTTTGTGATGGATACCCAGAATAAAACAAGTTCCTGGGCGGCTGCAAACACATTTAAGCATATGTCTGCAAGACTTTCTTATCAGCAGTTGGCCTCAAAGTGATAAAATACAATGTTTCCAACTATGCTTTATTGGAATATACATATTAAAATTCTTTTTCTAGTGTATGAACTCTTTTGCTTTGATTCCTTAGCTTTCATCTGCAATGGAAATATATATGTATTCAAAATCGAACAAAAGTGTCTGGAGTCCATAATTTAGGCTTAAAGGAATCATTTATTGGTTACTGTCATGTTGATCACTTACTTTTAAGGCAAAAGTATTTTTCAAAATTATTCAAAAACATCATATCAAAACAAAGTATATATGGAAGAGATATCTACACTCCCATGGTTATTTCAGTATTATTCAAAATGACCAAGATATGGAACAACATATATATATGTATGTACATATATATCTCAATATATATAACATTATATATAATATATAAACATTTTTATATATAAATATGCATATATATATAAACATTATGATAAGTGAAATAAGCCAACTGCAGGAAGAAAATATTGCATTTTCTCATATATCTAAAATTAGAAAGCTCACAGACACAGAATAAAATGGCGGTTGCCAAGGGTTTGGGGGTAGAGTAGGAGATATGGGGAGATATTGATCAAGGGGTATAGTTTCAATTATGCAAGACAGAGAAGTTCTGGGAATCTAATGTACAATGATGTGATTAGAGTTCATCATTTTATATTCAGCATTTGAAGTTTGCTAAGAGGGCAGATCTTAAATGTTCTCATTTTACATTCAAATAAAATGGAGGCAATGTCAAGGGATGGATATGCTAATTAAGTTGTGATGAGTATTTCATAAGTTGATATATATGAAGCCACAAAGTTGTAGGATATGCAACTTTCAGCAGTCAGCTATATCTCAGTAAAGTTGGAAAAATATAATCCTCTCCAAAAGCTCCAACCTTAGGGCCACAGTATCTTCCTGCGGTGCCAAGGGTTGCCCTGTTACTTGCTGGAAAAAAGGAGGTCTGAGTATGGAATGGATGGTAGGGGTGAGTGAAGTTGTTATAATGACTATTTACCAATGGTTAAGGAAATAATTAACAACTGCCACAGGCAGTCTGTTAAGCCTGCTTAGAAAAACTGCCCAAGGAGAAATTGTGAAATGAGGACTCTTGACTCCCAGCCTGTTCTTCATGCTTCTTCAGTGCACATGCCAGTCACAAATTACCTTCCATTACAGACAGAGCCATGAGTATGTACAGTCCATCGGGCTTCCCTATCCCATCACCTAGAACAGTGCATGGACCATAGCAGGCACTCGGTAAATATCTGTCAAATGGATCACTGCTGCTCAGCCTCATATATTATTCTATCCCAGGCAGTACGAAGGCAGGTCTGTAAGTTTCCTATGTATTTCCTAGGACACACTGGCTTCACATTGAAGGGTCTGTAGCAGCAGTCCCTTAAGGAGGATCTGATGAGTCAATACCCAGGTGAGGCTGGCCACCTCCTTTGTTGGGGTCGGACGATTTGTTTCCAATCTAAAAGTTGCCCCCTCACTCTGTGTAATGATCTCTCAAATGGCTCATTTCAGTTGTGAGTGAATTAGATAAACTTCTTAGAACTGACTAAAAAGAACATTATCTGAAAGCATTGGTATTATTATATATGTATATATTGTAAATATATAGTATTATTTTCATATTATATATTTATCATGTATATATACATATTTCATGTGTGAAAGCATATGTGTGTATTCACATATATGAGAGCTACATTGAAGATATAAAATTATGAATTCAAGTTTTTAAGCAGGGATGAGTCTGAAAGGTCATCATGCTTACATTCCTCATTTTACAGATATGGGTGCAAAGTGTAGTACCACCTGATTTGCTCAAGGTCATGTGTTGGTTAATGAAACACATGAACTGGGTCTTGGGACTCATAACACCTAGTTCAGAGCTCTTTTTCCTGTCTATTATAGCTTTCTACATAAGCTTGGCAATTTTCTGAACACAGAACACTAACATCGTCCTATCCCAAACACATGTAAGCAAGGTCTTATTATAATGCCATCACTGTAGAGAACTAGGAAGATAGGGTTAATGCAGTGAATGATAATGTCTATTGATGAAGTTAATATCTCCACTTATGTATCACCTTTCTCACTGATCTTGAAGAGACATGTGTATTTAATTTGTAATTTAAGGAGAAAAGGTGAAATCAAAACAAAGAGCTTTCTTCTATCTCTATTAATTCGATTTGCTCAGCACACCCCAGAGGCCACTGAGTTTTTTACAAAAGTAGATTACTCAGTTTTAAATCACTTCCCTAGTTGGGTTCTTGTCATTTCTTTTACAGCCCAACCAGTCTATGATCTGACATTAAATCTTTCTCTAGTCTAGACTAATATTTCTTACCCAGAGTTTTGTATAGTTGAATCCTGAGCTAATTACACCGCCAATGTAGAATTTGTAATTCACAGAACTAATCCTTTATATGATGAATCTAAATTCTGGAAACTCCCTGACTACAGGGACCTTGGCTATCAGCAGCTACTGACAGCTAAACCTCTGAACTGACAAAATATGCCAATATTGTTAATTTGGGGATCTTAAAATGTGGAATAAGAAAGCTGGGCAAGATGATTCCCAGCCTGTATTTCAGGCTACTCTGAGGATGAGGCAGGTGAATTGCAAATGCAAGGCCAACCTGGGCAACAAAGCAAGACACTATCTCAAACTAAAACAGAAAGTGCTGGGGGATATAGCTTAATGACAGAGCACTTGCCTAGCATGCATGAGGTCCCAGGTCTGATCCCCAGCAACACACACACACACACACACACACACACACACACACACACACAATGTGGAATGAATGAGAACAATTCTGGGTATGCTACAACTCAGTATTCCAGAATCAGCAGCAGCAGCACGATGATTCTCTGATCTGTAGATTGCTGTACAGTCTAGTAGTTTGTGTGTTTTGGGGTTTGCTACCCATCCACTCCAGGAAGAGAGGATTTTTGCATAGGTATTGACAAATTAGAGTTTCCTTTTTAAAAAGTACTTTCTGTCACAGGTTGTTAGAAAACACGTATTCCTTATGAATGAAGGAAATCTGTGTGTTCCACTGTTGATGTTCTGAGGACTGATTTTCTCACCTGTGGATCATCCAGGACCATATGGTAATTCTTTTTCCCTCTCCTGAGCTTTTGTGGTGAGTTATTTTTAACTATTAGTAAGAATCAAAGAATTTTAGAACTGTTTGGGACCCTATAGATCACCTGCTGTCTCTTGCTAAGGACCAAATCCTACCTGTTAGACAAAAAAAGGCTGGGAAATTGAGAGCTGTGCATTCAGCTACTTGCTGGAAATGCTAGGGAAGGATTTGAACCTTTAATGTGACAGTAAATTTTAAGAATCCTCATGGGACTGGGCTTGATGGCACATGCCTGTAATTCCAGTGACTCAGGAGGCTGAGACAGGAGGATCATAAGTTCAAAGCCAACCTCAGCAATGGTGAGGTGCTAAGCAACTCAGTGAGACCCTGTCTCTAAGGAAAATACAAAAAAGGGTGGGGGGAGTGGTTTAGTGGCTGAGTGCCTGAGTTCAATCCCCACCCCCCATCAAAAAAAAAAAAAAAAAAAAAAAAGAATCCTCATGAATGGTTAGGGCTCTCTCTCTCTTTTTTTTTTTTTTCTTACAATTGGCAGTATTTCTCAAATTACTGCTCAGAATTGGTTTGCATAAAAATATAATTTGTGTCTCATTTATTTTAATGACAAGTACATTTTATTGCATTAGAAACACTGTATTAATCAGATCTATCAGGAAATATTTTAACAAAATATCTGAAGTTTCACATGCTGATACTTTTCAAGGTATGGAAATCATATATACATATAAAAAACTATATCTATATATGTATATATAGATATATACAGGGATAAAAATATTTATTTTCTGCCACAAAATTCCCTTTATTAGAGAGGCCAGGCACAGTAGCACATGCCAATAAATTCTAGCTCCTCGGAAGGCTGAAGCAGGAGGATCAGAAGTTTGAGGCCAGCCTCAGCAACTTCATGAAACCCTGCCTCAAAATTAAAAATGAAAAGGAAAGGGCTGGGGATGTAGCTTAGTGGTAGAGCTCCCCTGGGTTAAATTCCCAGTTAAAAAAAAATCTTGTTAATAGAAAACATAAACACATACTATTGTTATTATTATCATTATTCACACAAATGGAGTATATTATGGATGCTAAGTGCTTCGCATGAACTGGTTCATCTTCTCAAAAAAAAAAAAAAGAAAAAGCAACAATAATATATATTATTAAGAATTCTACTTTATAGATGAGCAAATTTAGGCTTAAAAATTAAATTTGTTCAGGGTATTTCTGCTCATAGTATTGTCTTCACAATGAAAACTCAAGCAATCTGATCACAGAACCCAGATTATTCAACCTGTCTTTTATCTATGCAGTTTATTTCAAGTCTAGTTGGCTCCAATCATTTCTTTATCCTAATTCTAGGTACACGTCCCTTTCTGATCTTTCAAAAAGAGAGTAATCAGGTTCAACTCAGAGTCCCAGGGGAACCTGGAAGGCTACGTATGTACGTAGCCTCAGTTCTGAATGCTAAATCAACCCAGGCCCAGCCTCATGGACACTTGAGCTCCACACATCCCTGGTTTAGAGTCAATACCTAACTTTGGTTTTGTCCTTTTCCAACTCATATGAAATGAAGATACAGCACCTTGTTCTCCAGTTCCCTCAATCCTGTTCAGGGTCCTCCCTATTTACAGTGGAGCTTTGATTTTGATTTCTCTCATAAAATGAACAAAGTTAACCAGATGTGCCTGAGAAATAACCTTCCAGAGATGGTTTTTAAAACAAAGCATAGCATTTCCTGTTTAATGCCACCCAAAGAACAGAAGCAAGAATAGAAAAAGACACAGAAACATGTTGGGGACAAAAAAGTAAATAGAAGGAGAGGAAGTGAAGAGGCAGGCAGCACAACTGCCTTGATTTCTATTACTTGAGAAGGCAATCATCACCTAGGTTACTCTGTGGTGACTATGTACCTGTAGCACAGATCCATGAGGAAATAAAGAGTAGACCTGACAAAGGGAAAAGGTCCTGCATGACAAAAGGCGTTTTAAGTGTTTCAGAGCTGGTTGATAAGAAGGCCATAGACTTTTAAGAGCTTATGAAATACATATCAATCATGGCCCAATGGATGGAAGCCAATGTTTATTTGGAAGGGGGATAATGTTCAAAAAACAATCAGACATCTTTATGTTTTCATTAAAAAGGGCCTACAAATAGAAAAGTCTATAGTGGGCGGATAACAAAGGGGATGAATTTTAAGGTGATTTGTTGTATATGGTTTATTCTCTACCCTCTTTATCCTCAATTCTCCCCTGGATATGGCACTCTAGTGCAAGTCTTCTTATCATAAGGAAGAAACAGTTTTATTAGCTTTGTAGAATTTAAAAGAATGCTTTCATTAAGACACCTGAGTATTGTGATCACTCTGCTTTATTTTCTTTTGTAATTAAGCACAATGGAACCTAGAGTCTGGGAGCCATTCCACTCTGTCTCATTAAAGCTTGTTACTCACTGGCCTTCTTATGGGCTCCCACAGTGGGAAAGTGTTTACTGGGGCATGGGGGAGAGACTGTTGCTAAGCTGCTAATGACTTCATACAGGTCCACATCTACATTCTTATTACTCCCTTGGGTCTGCAATATTATATCCACATTTGCTATGCGGTATACTTGAGAACAACTCTGAATTAATCCATTGATTATTATGCAGAAAGGCAAGCTATTGTGTATTTCTAGGAAAAAACTTTACATATGAAGGAGCACCTACTAAGTACTATAAATGGAATGGGAATGGGATTTTAATAATGAAACCACACTTGGGAGAATTAGCAAGCGGTAGGATACTTGGTGACAACACATGCACTGTGTGAGCATGTTATCTTATTGATGACATTTCCATTTCTTTACTGTGTAGCATTTATGGTATAATTAATCAACTGTGCAGTTTAACTGGCTCTAAAATAGGAAGTTATCTTAAAATAAAAGTTTAAAAATAGGTCAAGTATGAATTCCTGAATATTTGTCCAAAGAAAAGAATTGCTGGTTTTATTCTGATGAAGGGGTGTCTATCTATTAGGATCCTCTATGCAAAATCAGTATCCATAAAAACCACCGGCAAAAAAGTGGAAAAGTTGTTTCAGATACTCTGAGTTATCTCCAGTATAAAATTCTCTTTCTCAGTACCCTAGAAAATATAGGGAAGGGACTCAGGTAATTATGGTAATAGATAACAATGAGGCTTAGATTGGTCCAGGAGAAAATGCTTAACAAAGCAGCCATTATTTTCGTGTGATTATAGGTTCACCTTTTCAGTTGCTTCCTCTAGGTCATTTAAGTAGGTCTTTCAACAGACAATGTGGTGAGATTATTAGAGGTAGCTTGGGAATGTTTACTTGAACTTGCTATTGTATAGATGTCTTTATCCTTGATGTGGTTTCCCAGACTGTCACTTCAAACTTTTCTTATCAATGTTCCCATCAGAAATGAAAACAAACCACCCTTTAACTGATATTTCAGTTTCTGAACTGTCAATGTTGAACTGACCTCTGCTGTATCTTGACAAGCAGGACAGATGAGCTCTCAGGTAGCTCAGCCTTGAAGACTGCCTCTCTGCAGTCCCTGTGGCATTTCTCTGGCTTTAGCCAAGCTACACATCTAGGCACTAATCCCTTCTGAGGCAGATCCATTTTATCTTCTCAAGCCAAATCCCTTAGTTTTATTTCTACTGGAATAAAGAGAGAGGGAGAAGGCTTCTCTTATTCCTGAGGATCAAACTAAACACCCCATCATTTTAATCTTTCTGTTCCTGTCAGCGAGACACGTGCAGGTTATTCAGCTCTGGCTATGATTCTCAGGGCACAAAAGCTGCTCTGCTCAGCAGATAGAAGGGACCTGCTCTGCTCAGGTCAGAAAGCTACTGAGTTCGGTGTTTACACTCAGAGAACTTGGATCCACAAATTCTTGTTTCTTGACAACCACACTCCATAATTGTCTTTATTCTCTGGAAAATCAATGTTCTAGCATAAAGGGATCAGAGGTTTACTTTATGCTTGCAGTTTGGACCCATAGACTCACTGCTACTGGCCAGAATGGTGCTGTTTTATTTTCACCAGTCTTGGGGCATTTGTTTTCTTGTTGAGAGCACTTAGGTGTGGCCATCTGTGATAGCGTGACACTAAGGTTCTGTGCTTCAGTCACAACTGACCAAGCAACAATCACACCCAAATATTAAAGTGATCATTCAGAGCTGGCAGCTCCATCTTTAGGAGAAATTCAGCCCTCAGGGACAACAAAAGAAACCCAGACACTCTGTTGAAGGCTAAACAAAATCATCCAAGAGCCAAGCAATGTCATTGTCAAACCTCCAAGAGAAAGTGGAAATTGAGGAATTGCTTTAAGGTCATGTTGGTATTTTAAAGGGAAAAAAATTAGGATGAAATAAATTCCCAAATTGTAACCTGACCTAGATCCTTCAATAAAGCCACTGTTCCATAAAGCTATTGCCAAATGCTATTTTAATCAAAGCCATCCTTTGCTGGAGCTCTATCCTGAAAGTGCAGCTATTTTCATCAAGAGAACTCTGACAGCGTACCCAGGAGGAACACACAGTGTTGCTGGCATCATTTAAATGGATTGTTGCTTGGTGCTTCTACAGATAGTGAAATGTTACTCATCTTTGTTGATATTGGTGGCCACTTTCTGTCTAGAAAGATATACTACATCCTGGTATTGGGATCTTATAAATATACTCTGTTCCCACTGATATGCAAACAGATCTCATTCACTTTTATGATTATGTAGACTTTCTCCTTCAAGAAAGTTAAGTCACTATAGCCCTTAAAATTTTGAAACATGTTTTGTTATAGTCTGTAAACAAGTCTGGATGGCGCCTGGCAAAATGCCAGAGGGAGTGGTTTGTGAAGTAACAAAAGCGAGCCATTAAGTGTGGAGATTCCTGATTGGTTGACTGCTGTATCTAGTTTATGCTAATTAAGATAAGCTGTGCAAAATGTATAAATACCTCTGTTATCCTACAATAAACGGCTTCCATTCCTGCTGCATCAACGTACACAAGTCATTCGTCACCCCCCCCCCCCCTTATTCTGCTGCAAGCGGCCTGCGGCAATGTTTGATAGATAACCTCATATGCATATCATACAGGCAAGGAAACTGGAAAAAAAAAACATGTTTAGTGGAAAAGAGAATGTATGAATGAATAGATAGCTTGAATAGGAAAAGAAAGAGAAGAAGAAGGCGGCTCCTATAGCATTTTCAACTTGTGGGGAATGGATTTAGGAAAGATTCTACCTCCAATGATGAATACATTCCAAACCTCACTGTCTTCCTAAATATTTCCACTATGGGAAAACGCCAACAGAATATTCAAGAAAGTACTTGTGTGATTAAACCATACATGGCCAATACCTAAAGGAGAGGTCCATTCAGTAAATCAATGAATTACTTAAAGCTATGCCTGAACTAGGGACATGAGTAGCTTCATGGAAAAACTGATCTTCCTGAATTTCACAAGAACATATGCATTGATGATGGTTAATTTTATGTGTCAACTTGAGTGATCCATGGAGTGCCCAGATGTTTTGTCATACATTATCTTCTCAGTATTTCTGTGAGAGTATTCCATTTTCATTAGAAGACTGAGTAATGCAGTTTGGCCTCTAGAGGTGAATGGGCTTCAGTCAGTCAGTTGAAGACCATAATAGAATAGAAGGCTGGCTCTACCTGAGTGACACAGAATTCTCCCTGACAGTCTCTGAACTGGTATATCTGCTTTTCTTACATGACAGCCTCTAAGTTGGGACATCAGGTCTTCCTGGTTCTACTTTGGACTTGACCTGAAATACTGTTTCTGCATTTTTGGACTTGCTGGATTTCATAAATGTATGAGCCAATTTCTCTCCACTGTGCACTATCTCGGTTTTTCTTTGCAGACTGTTGGTTCTGTTTGTCTGTAGAACCCTAATTAGTTTGTCACCTAGGATTTTCAAGTAGGATGAACACTTCCCAATAAATTCTCAGTGCTGATAAATGCTTCCAGTCCTAATCAGAACTCTCACTCAACTTATGAGTGAGTGAGTATATGAAATAAATAATATGAATATAATTGGTAAGAATTCTTTCTTTAATTAAGAGTTAACCTTTGCCTCTGTTTAATCAGTACCTCTCAGACAAAGTCTTAGTCAATTAAGGTTGAAGTTGGATACCCAAAGAATTCCCCCAAATACCAATCTGTCTAGTATGTAGTTGATAGCAAAAGTTATTACTATGATTATCTAAAATTCAACCTGTAGCCAAAAACTTTGTCATCATTCTTTAGAAAACATGTAATATTTATATCCCTAACTACATCAATTTTAAAACATGGCCACAATAGTAAAAATACAGTAAATATTAAAAAAAAGTCCTATCTCAGAGGTGTATTTATAGAAAAATCTAATGGTATTGAAGGATTGTCAGAAACACATTTCCTTAAACATCTTGCTGTTTAGTTGGTGTTCAGTTTCTTTATATACAGGACATGGGAAGGCATTTTGAAGAAGGCAAATGCTCATATGAATCCGTTGGTGAGCACGGCTCTATCATCACTGAAACTGGTGGATGTGTTGTCTTCTGTCACAGCCCCTTGCACTGTGTCTGACATGTGCAGGGGAGTTAGTGCTTTCACTAGCAAATAAAGGCACTGTGGGTTATTAATAAGTGCCTGGAAGAATAACAGAGTAGAAGAAGATTAAGAGGGAAGAAGTAGGGAAGGGCATAGGGAAGTACCGGGGAACAAAACCTACAAAAGTATGCTATGTCCATGTGTGAACATACTACAATGAATCCTGCTTGTATATATAATTATTATACATTAACTAATTATGATACATTTACTACCACTACTACTACTATTACTACTAGCTTAATAATAATAATAATAATAATAATAATAATAATAATAATAACAACAACACATGGGAGCAATGGATAGAGCAAGTAGATCAGGGAGAGGAAGGAAGGGGAAAAAAGGGAGGGAAGGAAGAGTGAGATTGATCAAATGTGCATGAATGAGTATGGCATATAAATTCCAGTACTATGCATAATTGTAATGCACCAATAAAACTTGTTAAAGAGGAAAAAAATAATGAACTATAACAAAGTACTTGTTTCAATGCTCTAACCATTTTAAACGATGAATAACCCATACAGATTTATTCTGAACACACAAAATAGTTAGCATGTGCTTGCCTTCAATAGTATGGAAAAAGAAATTCAACATACTGTCATTTTCCCTAATAAAAAGTGACATATATTCCTGAAAAGATCTCAAACTATTGAGCTATATTTTTTTTCTAGATATCACCCCATGAGTTTTCCAAGAAGGGAAACTAGATCCAGCAAAAATGTATATTCCCAGTCTTCTTTTTTTTTAAAGGATCCAAGTAAAGTCAATATACCTCAGCTCATCCAAGTGGGAAATGGAAATATTTACTGAGTACCAACTTGGTGCCATAAAAGATGGCAATATGTCTTTTTCTCATTTTGCCTTGATAGTAACTGAAAGTTGTCTCTCCTTGAATATATTTGATCCTCTCTTTTAACCCAGGTAGACAATCACTTGGAGATGAAAACAGTTTGCTCTTGGGAATAAAGCAAAGGCTTAGAAGTTTTGAAACAATCATGCCATTTTCTACCCTGTCTGATAAATGGGACACGAAACTACACACCTCTAGAGGTCTCCCTATCCCCCACCATTTGTAAGATACAGTTGCAACACACATTCTTCGCCAAGGAATCCTGGCCTCTGAACACTTCAATGTCTTATAGTGCTGCAAAATTCTTGGGAGAACTCAGCACACAGTGGTCAGTACCAGAATTTCACCAAACACAAGTGGTAGCTACTGATAGTCTTAAATGTTTTCTATCTGATTAGATTATGATAAAAATTAAAAATTGCCCCATGTTAGTAAGAATGTATCTATCTACTTTTCTATGCTTCCTACCTATTCACTTTTTTGTGCCTGGTGATCTGGCTTCCTGCTGACTATTTTAACCCAGTTAATGGTTGTGACATCCTTTCTTGAAATATGTGAATATATGGACATCATGCACCAACACCGAAGACGTTAAACAGAAGGTGTTACCTAGTGTGCAGAGACCATCTGTTCAGTTTTCAGATTCCTGGCTGAGACCTTCACAGAATTTGCCCCCATTTCTCGGGGGTGGTGCTGAGCATTCCCGGATCCGGAGATGCTCACAGTCTGGACTGCAGACGGACCATTCACTCCATACTTCCCAGCTTCCGTCCATTTCAAAAGAAAAAGAACAGAAACTATCATTAGAAGGAAGCAGCTGTCAGGAGACTCCCTCCAGGGTTCCTGCTGCTGTCCTTAGCACTGGATTTTAAAGAAATCACCACCAAAATAAAAATAAATCCACAGACAAGTGTATGCTCTCTCCCTGTTTTTTTTTTTCCTAAAAAAAATGCAGTGATATAATTCTCTTATTATTTCAGGATGAGACAAGTTATTGAATTTAGGCAAGCAGCTGAAAGACCAGTATATTTGGGTTGGCTAATAAGGACATTATCTATTCTTTCCCAGTCTTTCATGCTCAAGTGCATCTTAGATGGACAGGTGAACTATGCAGTAGCCCTTGGTAACCAGCTACTGCCTTGTGGGTTGACAGTTGAGAACAGAGGGTAAAATAAAAATAAACTATCGTCTATCCCTAAATGTCCCTATACTATTAAAAAATTAAACCCAGATATACTGATACTTTAAACTAAAACAGGTCAGTCAAACCCCAAGATGCCAGGACCTACATAAATAGAACTTCTTGGGTCATGGATTGCTGCTGTATGTAGAAATGAACAAACTAAACTTAATTCCATTAAAAATCAACCCTAGAGATTAGGGCAGATGTTTGAGACAATTGCCCCATTACCTCCTAGGAATAGTCTAACCATGCTTATTTGGATTATGGTAGCACAATTTTTAATCTAAAGCAATTAGTCAAGAGTAGAGTAAAATTAAAAAACATAGTGAACTTGAGGCAAAATTTCTGAGTTCCTGAGTTGGTTATACCAATTTATAAGCGATGCAACACTGGGCAATCATATGGCTACAATGACCAGTCTATCAGCTAGAGATAATAAAACTCACAACACAGAGTTAAATGACATTACATAGAAAAATATCCTGCGCAGTGCCTGGCACATAGTAAGCACTCAATAAATGTTTATTGAACATGAGCCCAAAAGGAAACCCCAAGAATATTTTGCTAGTGAGAGCCTCAATTTAGCTTTGCGTGCAACTCAGTTTGAAATTTTAGGCTCTGGTTCTGTGTCCTTGGAGTTAATATTCTATAGTGCATATGAGATGCAGGATCAATTTATTTCTCAGTGGGTGAATATGCTTTCCATAAAGAAAGCCATCTTCCATTCCATCTACTTTTCATTGTATGAATTGGGTTACAGCCAGGAAGAGGAGAACAGAACTGATAAAAGACACATTTGGTAAACGAGGTTTCTCTCTTTTCAGAAAGAAAGGCAAACACATACCCAAGGTAAAATATGAACTGCTGTGAGAAGTGTATAATCCCTGCCAATTGTATTATAAATAAATACAAAGCCAAAATTGATAAAAGGTCAAGTGTTTGGTACCTGATCCTTTGTGCTTGAAGAAAATAAACTAGTCCCTGCTTACTGTTATACAAAGACATGCCACAAAGAGGGAGAACCCAAGGAGAGAAGAGGGTGGCTTAGCCCAACCAAACAATGGTAGTATAAATGCTTCAAAGAGCATTTGGCTTACTGATAATGAGTGTATGAAATCATCTGAGTATAAAAAAATGCCCTAAAACACTGAACAGGGGTATTGAATTGACAATGTTGCCATTACAATGAGTCCCTCATTAGCACCTTGGACAAAGGCTCTATCCTCAGAACCTGGGAAAGGGTGACTTTGGGAAGGAAGCTTACATTGATTGCTTCACACCAGCTTAATAGTGTTGGTGGATCAGAAGGGAAAGGGATTCTGCGTATATCTCACCAGGACAAAGAGAAGTGCAGGTTATTTTCTGCACTGACATTCCCTCACAAAAGGCCCCACCATTGAGAGGAGCTGGGTTGGTGCAGGTCTGGGAACATTTCTGCCATCTTCTACCACAGCGAATATTGCAGGCTGACCACTCTGTCCAGGAAGACCAGCCTCCATTCACTGAGAGACAAAAATGGGGAGGGGAGAAAAAAAAAAGGAGAGAGGTTTTTACTGATTGCCTACTATGTGCAAGCCACTGTGCCAGGTGTTGTGAGCTGGGCATCTGGGGACCAAGAGACTGGTGTGGCAGCCTGGGCCTCACCTCTGCTACCCCTCAATCTACTCATCTGTATTAGGCAGGATCTAGAGAGTGTGCTTTGTGGGGGGAAATTATGAAAAATAGGAAGACTTCATCAAAAGATCTCTAAAGCACTTGAAAATCCAGAGTATAAGAAGAAAATATCAGCATTTGAATTTCTATTACTTTAAGTACTTTGAATATAAATCCCAAGGCTCTTCTATTATGGAAGGGAATGCCTTTAGTTAAACACCTGGGAACTTCTTTTCTATAATACCTGAGATAGTCAGCAAATAGTAATGTTTGTTTTTGGTGATTTCATATGCCAGGAGAGAAAGCAACTGGCAGAGGGAATTGGGGCAGGGAGGTGGACGGTGGGTTTGGGAATAGAAAGAAGCAGAAACTGCCCATTATGCTTTTAAACTATAAGAATAATGGAAGAAAACAAACAACTTTTATTATTATTTTTAAAGGAGAGAAACTGGAAATGTCACTATCTAATTGAAGTCCAATATTGGGCAGAACATCAAGCACATCAATATCAAGAGGGATGTTTCCTCACCTGTCAAGTGTGGGAGGCAGGACAGAGCACTGGAGTGGAGAGCCCCCCAGGTCCTTTCAGCTCTAAGCAGGGAAAGGTTTAGTGAAATACACATCTCTCTACCTTTCTGCCTTTTGCCCTCCCTATCCATTCCTGGCCTTTGGGCTGGTCTTACCATAGACCACCACGGTGGCTGACAGGCTCCTCCTCTTGGCTACTATGTTGGCTGCCATGCAAGTATAATTCCCTGAGTCAGAGAGTCGTGCCTGCCTGATGATCAGGTTATGGTCAGCCCTGGTGTCAATGTTCTCATCTTGTTCTGAGTCAATGAGTTCTTCATTTTTCAGCCATTCCACCTACAGGAAGGAAAGAAGGTTTATAAAAATTATTAGAAAAAAATAATAACTCTTTTGCAATCAGAAGGTGATTAGTTCTGGTGTGCAGGAAAGGGATGTACCTAACTCATAGTATAATTATGACTTTTTTCTTTATTCCATATCTTATCCTTTTTATTTAGGAAAATCTTGTTCTATTCAGGAAATGGATACTCAAGTTAATAAACTGAAAGTAGGAAAAGAATACAAATAGTCTAATGACTTTGACCCATTTTTCTATAAACACAATGGAAGAGAGAAAAGAGGTGACTGCAATTAGGTAATTTCATTTTATTTCATTACAATACTGCTGCTGCTGCTGCTGCTGCTGTTGCTGCTATTTCAATAACTGGTCCAAAATCGAGCTCAGAAAATCAACACACATGCTGAATTTATACTTTGTTTTGAGAGGCCATTTATTGAACCAAATTTTAAGTCAATATGTTTGTATTTAAACAAGTTTTAATAAAGGTGTGAGAATGTATAAAGGCTAAAGTAATCCAGACTTGAGTAATGATAGGCACATAAATTAAATTCAAATCTTAGTGTTCTCCTGATTTGAAGATCCATTTCTCGGGTGATTAGTTATACCATTCCTCCAGTGATTCAGCAGACAATTGAGCTCTGGGTTATGCACCTTACCATGTAAGGCCCAGTCTCTCTGCTGGAGGAGACCATCTCCTCCATTCTCTGAGCAGAGGCTAGTTCTTGATTTATTTCAATCTCTAGAGCTTGTTCCTGGAGAACCTATTGTACTCTCTCCAGCTCCATCTGGATCCTACCCTTACTAAGTTTCTCTCTCCTTAGACACCTGAGGAAGAGACAGATGGGAGTCTTCTGCTCCCCAAATCCTCATTCTTGGTCAAGTAAACTTAGCACCCATTTCATGAAGCTTGTCAGCCTCCTGTGTGTGATCCTTGTTCCTTCCCTGTTTGTCCTTTGCTTCCAAATCTAGGTAACATTTCAACTCTCCAGTGCCATCTTGGCAGCACTGGATATTTCTTCTTTGGCCATGACCGCTTAGCTTTAGTTATCAGAATGTGTAAACCACAATAATTTAAGACATGTAAAGACTAATTTATCATAGCATGCAATGACAGTGACTACTCCAAACAGATCTCATATGAAAACATAAACACCAGGGGGCATTTTGCACATTCTGCCCAATAGGTATGCTAATTGAAAGTTGATTTTAGAATAGGATGCTTCATTTCATTTTGTATTTAAATGTAAAAAAAAAAAATCTAATTTACCGCCAGTAAACAAGTGGCATCTGTTATATAACAGTGTGTTATAATGATGGCCTGTTGGTCTTTATAAAAAGGGATTTACTTATCACAAGAAAATATATCATGATTCTTCAATACTTACCCCACATACCACTTCATTCATGAGTTTAGATACTCAAACTCATCACCCTCCAAATTTACCCAGGGAAAGTTAACTCGAGAAAAAGGAAATAATGTCAAATAGTCAGAACAGGAGATCTGAGGCCTCCAGGAGAACACAAAAGAGAGCTATAAAAGACAAGTGGTACAGGACCATGAAACAGAAAAGCATATCTCCCTAGCAGCAACCAGAATCGCTGTGGACATCCGTATGTTCCAACTTGGAGGGGCAGCTACTAATAATGGCATTAGTAGTCCAGAAGCACAGCTATCTGGAGAAGACAGGGCAGTGGAATGGATTATGTGGGGTAAGTATTGAAGAACCATGATATATTTTCTTGTGATAAGTAAATCCCTTTTTATAAAGACCAACAGGGGCAGCTACTAATAATGGCATTAATGAGTCCAGAAGCACAGCTATTGGGAGAAGACAGGGCAGTGGAACGGATTACAGTCCACAGCCGACTGACATCTGTGACACAATGTCCTCCATTCTCACGACAATTACATATTTCAGAGTCATTCGTTTAGTTATTGACAAATATGTGAATTCTTTGACTATCAGCGGTTGTATTGAGTGCTGTGTAAAGTGATGTGAACAAAACCAAAATGCCCCCTTCTCTCCTAGATCTTACATTTAATAAGTAAATCCATGTCTTCACCCGAAAATAGCACCATCACCAGCCTCTAAGATGAAAAGCTTCCTGTAAGGCCAGTAGAATTAGATTCTGAAGTCAGCACCACTCCCAGGTCACTGGACAGAACAACCAGGTCTAAACCACACAGGTCTGAGGGCTGTCGCTTCACCTGTATTCTCCTCTGCTTCACAAATCCAGGTGGGAATTGCTAATTGTTCATTCCCGAGATTTGCTCTTTGTAGCATTCATAAGGCTCTCCCCGTCCTCTTGCCGTTCTTCTTTATTCTTCCCAAACAACTGGCCAGGAAGTAGGGGAAATCTGACACTGGTCCACAGATAAATTATTCATAGAGAGTAGACAGGCAGAGAGTCCTGTGGGAAGTGGCCCTGGAGACTGAAACGAAGACAGTCCCAGCACCTGGAAAGGAGAGAAAGCTTTCCTAACGGAATCTGGGCCCAGGGGTGATTAAAGCCACAGTCACCAGTAGAGATTTGGCTTCGGATTGAAAACTTACAGAAAAATAATCCATGCATGAAGCAAACTAGGCCAAGAAACTAGGAAATCATGTGCCAGAAATTTGATAAATAACAGATTCACACAAGTGATATGGTAAGAATAATATGAATGTTTGAAACACTCATTTAACTTGACAAAATCCCATCCCAGTAAACATGAGTATACACTTCATTAAAAATAACAACAAAACTACATGACAATTAAATAACTGAATAAGTATTCTACACCACTAATAACAGAAAAGCTAAACAACATCCTAGAGGTGCTTCCTAAGAAAAAAGCAAAGGGTATACTACATTGCTACCACCCCTCTCCACACTTCCGTGTTTTCCTAGTTTCTTTAATTTTTGCTTGGAGAGAAGACAAAGGCTATTTCAGCTATGACTGCACTACCATTATATCTTTATTAACTGATCTGTCTGTGGCTTCCATTCCTGCCTCCATCCCGATTCACCACCAAGGGATCCAGTAATGCCACTTTCTAGCTAGAAATCCTTCAATAGCCTCAAATTCTTCCAAGCCTCATTAAAGTCCTTTGTGTACAGCCCCCCTCCCTATCAGATGTCCACCTCAGATCCTTAAAGAACTCCAGGCACACTCCAGTGAAGCCCTCCCAGATTCCTTTCTCTTCAAGAAAATTCAAAGCAAGTTCCAACCTCAGGGCCTTGATACCTGCTGATCTCTGTCCAGAAGACCTTTCCCACGGGCATTCCCCAGGCTTCTCCCACTTCCTACTCAGGGCTCAGATCAGATATGGAGTCCTTTCTAGAAAAGGAAGCCCCTTCTACGCACCCACTTTTCTTTCACTGTTTTCCTAATACTTATCTCCACCTGATAGTCTTAAAGATAGTAACACCTATTATATTACTATACCTATTACATCACTATACCTATTGTTTATCATAATTTTTGTCACTATGAACCTAGGAATTTACCAAAAGAAAGTAGTAGAAATGCAAATGAGGATTTAACCAAATTCAATTATTTGGGGTAGGAAAGGAGAAAGGAAGGGAGGGAGGAAGAAAGGAAAAAAGAAAGGAAGAAAGCAAATAAAGCATGTCAAAGTAGCACAACAAAGAATAAGGTTTTATTTCAGTAATTCACAATTTACCAATATGATAGCATTATACAGGCATTAAAATTATGATTTCAAGAAATGAAAACACAGAAAATGCTGATAAAACACAAGAGTCAAAATATAAAATTGTATGTTTAGTGTGATCTCAAATTTGTGAAACAAAATAGGATCACAAACACATATATGCTTAAAAGATAGGAAGAAACACATTATGTTCATAGAGATCATAAGTAGAGCTAATTGTTCTTTCAAGTAGTTAATTGTGGCATTTTTAAGGAAAACTTTTTTTATTGATTTTATTTTCTTAAATACATGACAGCAGAATGTACTACAATTCTTATTACACATCTAGAACACAATTTTTAAGGAAAAGCTTTTGTAATCTGAAACAAACAAACAAAAACAAACAAAAAACAAAACACCCCACCCTAACCCCCCAAAACACCCTTTTATTTCTCATGTAGCACAGGAATTTTCAAATTTATATTTAGCCATTGAAAGTTTCTTAAATTCAAAAGTTACCTGAAAGCCCCAAATGAAAAATGAATAAACAAGGAAAGACTTTAAGCCTGATGCAGTTATGAGGCTTTCTGAGCTGCAGATGGGAGGGACCAAAGGTGCCTAAGCTGGGCAGCTCCTAAGTACCCAGTTTGTGTAAATCCAGAGAAGAGGAGGCACACCCTGCTCTGCATATATCTGATGCTCAGTTCACAGCCTATGCTGCTATGTGAGCCGGCTCTGCTCTACAGCCTGCCCCTCTCTCATCCACAATACTATGGGCACACCCTGTGGTTTGCTACTAGGTTTCCATATTATATTCTGGTATACTTGGTGTTCATAATGTCACAACTGAGGTCCATCAACCCAATGATGTCTACAAACAATCAGCACATTAGTAGAGTCCTAACTATGGAGCTGTTTTTTATTTGTAACCTAATGGTTTATCCATTTAACTGATGGCAGGATCTTTATGAGGAAATCAGTTTGGTATTTTCAAAGCTTATAAAAGTGACAAATTGTACTTAGATTTATGCTTTTGTCACTTAGAGAATCTTTAAAACATTTCTGATGAGCTAAGTGCTCCTAATGTAGAATAGTGTAATAAATAAGACATACACACAGACATGCACACACACCTGTGTGTGTGTGTGTGTGTGTGTGTGTGTGTGTGTTTGTATTGATGCTCACATTCTCTACACCAGCAGTTGCAAATTCTAGTATTTCTGGTGGCCAGGAAGGTGATATAAATTAGTGAGGTGGCACAGTGTGCAAGATAGCCATGTGAATTGTCTGCATATTAAAGACAAGAGACTATTCTTTATTTCCACAGAGGAATGAGCTCATGCTCAT
The DNA here is from genome assembly GCF_048772815.1 of Callospermophilus lateralis. NCBI lineage: Eukaryota > Metazoa > Chordata > Mammalia > Rodentia > Sciuridae > Callospermophilus > Callospermophilus lateralis. The sequence goes on from NC_135308.1 coordinate 48,061,054, forward strand.
TTTTCTTAAAAAAGTGTGGCACTTTCTGTCTCCTTTTGCATTCCCACTTTAGACAGAGACATAGGTCTTTCTTTAAAAAAAAAAAGAGAGAGAGCACACAATGAAAAATGATAATGAACTCATTTTTGCTCAAAAATCATTTTGGTTTTTAATGCATCATACTGGTATTCAAATTTATGAAATACTTAGCCTCAGTGTCAGGAATTATGGGAGAGGGGTGACTTAGGCAAAATGTAGACCGTAAGACCTGTGAACATGTGTTAGCACTGGTCAGAGAACAAATGTCCCCACCATGGGAAAGGGCAGGTCCGGTGGGGCCAAAGTTTCTATTTTTCACAAGAAGCCAAAGGTGTGTGTTTTTAATGTAATATTTCTCAATTCAAGCCTGATGGCTCAGGCCTTATAAAATATAATGTGAGGACCAAATAAAGCATGTTCATGAGTCAGATGTTGATTTGCACGCTTTCTCCATAAAAACCACGGTGCAGCAGCTTTCTGTTCCCTCGTGAGCACAATCACCAAGAGAATCTCAATGCCCTTCCCTGAAGTTAATTCATTTCCATTATTGGCATCACCCATTTCAGAATGTTCTGGTTCAGAGGTGTTATTGATTACTCTCATGTCTTTCTCATGAAGTGACTGGCAGACATCAAGCAACTTTTGACCTGTACACAGTATTCTGCAAGTATTATAAGGGTGTGCACAGACGCTGAATCCAGAAATTATTATTATTATTTTTTTTTTTTAAAGAGAGAGAATTTTAATATTTATTTTTTAGTTTTTGGCAGACACAACATCTTTGTTTGTATGTGGTGCTGGGGATCAAACCCGGGCTGCACGCATGCAAGGCGAGCACGCTACTACTTGAGCCACATCCCCAGCCCCCAGAAATTATTTTACAAGAGGTTGCCAACACTGGAAATCCCTAATTAAGCTCTTAACAAAAGCAATACAAATTTTCTAATTAGCATTATGGGATCAATACATTGACCACATTGAGGCTAACAGACCTCTGTATCACTGCTCCAAATGACCTCAGGCTAACGGGTCCTCTCAATTGCCAGGTTTGGGTGCTGACCACACACTCTTTGCAGACTTACACTGAAATATAGAGGTTTATTATCATTGAAGATAATTCTAAAAATATAGTTTTGATTTTTATGATGATTCCTAAGGAACAATGGAAAAAATCCTCCCTGACGAAAGCAACATGGTAGAACAAGCGTATTGTCTCATATGATACATTAGAGGACAGCTCTCAACTGAACACAGACCTTGTAGTTGGGGTATACTAACGTGACAGGAAGTTCAGAAGGTGACTGAATTATCCTGACATTAAAACACTACTCAAATGCAACATGTGTCCGTGCAGTGCTCGTAAAACATCACGCCAGCCTTCTCAAAGTTATGCAGTAGTTTATTTTGCCTTTCTGGCAATGAGGAGTAATGAGGGGAGCAAATGGTCCATGAGATTTTGCTGTGAAGATACAGCCTGCAGTCCTAAAATATTTCACAAGACAAACTGTATCCAAGTCAAGGGGGTGACTTAAAAGAATGCATTGCTCTTTTCAGAAAATGGACAAATATTTCTGTTCTTCTGTTGGTTTTGGATATAAATGCAATTCTGAAGATGTGGTAGCCATTTTGTTAGCATGAGGAAAAGATAAAGAAACAGCAGAGATAACTTGTCACTATCTTTAGCCTGGCAAGTAGACACATCAGTATCTATACCTTCTTGTCTGATTCTCACAACAAAGTAGGCAAAAAAACCCCTATTTTTCCCAATTTATGTACAACATGATTTACCTAAGGCTACATGAGTGGGGAATGGTAGTTGGGGAATTAGGAGCCTTCAAATATCTTTTCTACCAGGAGGCCTTAGTCATTTTCTTAAGCCTCCTAGTGACCACACAAAGTGCTGCCCCTCAGCCATTCCCATGATTTGACTTGGCATTGTCACATGTACCTTAACCAGGACTTAACTGTCACATGGAGTGACACTCCTCTGCTCATAATGAAGCACATTATCTTCTAATGTTAATTTAGGTTGTTACTTGCTCTGCCAGTTTCAGAGTAGATGTCACCTGTCCTCCCTTCTCTCCTGGATAATATTTCCTTCGGGTTATTTATAACAGCATTATCGTGTTTCCCCTTTCATCGGCTTTTCTTTCTCGACTGTATGGATTGATTTTAAAGCCACCTACACTGCAGTTTTCTTCAATTTAGCTCCACTTATCTGATTATGCATCACAAAAGGAAGCAGGAATTCAGCTTAATTGTGAAGCCACCACAGCAGAACCAGGCAAGTGGTAGAAACCTGATGATCACAGGCAGAATCGCACACTCCCTGGTGCTGAATGAGATGACAGACAGGAGTAACTCCTAGCAAGCCTGAATCCTGACTGTGGAACACGACGTTCTGACGCGGTGTGCCTCTCCTCAGATCAGGGTTGTCCTTTAACTTCCCTGCTTCAGTTATGAAAGTCAGGTGCAGCCTCATGCTATCTTTTAAAATTTATTTTGACAAGTAAATGGGCTCTGGGAAAGTGAACATCCTCATCTACTGTTTCCCGAGACTGTAACGTTGTCACGAGTGAAGAATGAAACGTGTTTACTGCAATGTACAGCGTTCCCAAGAATGATGATCAGAGGAGAGGAGAACATTAGACAGACGAAGCACAAATACGAGAATGGGGAGAGATGCGCAATCAAAAGACGATGTGTAAGGCAGAGGAGAGGCTGTCATCTGCTTTTTGGCTGTGTTTCCCAAACTGTGACAGATCTTGCTTTTCAGCTAATTCTACCTTTGCTCGTTCCCATCTGTGAGGGAGGAAAGAATTCTGCTTTTGAATCTCTGATGAAGCAGCCCTCAGGATGATGCTTCCCAGGCTTCATGTCCTGAATGCTCCAAACATGCCATTCCATTCAAAGCATTGTTTCTGGGTGGGAGGAACTCTAGTAAGACTCCATGACTAGCTTTCAGAGGCATTCTGTAGTTTGGAGGGACTGGGGATTGAACCAGGGCTTTGCCCAGGCTAGGCGAGCACTCCACCACTGGGCTAGACCCCAGCCCCCTCAGAGGGACTCAGATCTGTTTCTATACTAACATTTGCCCCATCATCTCAGGTACATAAATAAGGTTTTGAAGTGGTGGTGAGGGGATATTAATTAACAGTTACCATTTTTTTTTTGTTGCTTGTTACCATACAATATATATTCAAGTGCTGAGAAAATAGCCATTTTACTAAGGATTAAAGCATTAAGGGTTCCAAACATTCTTACGAAAGCCAGTTTTCAAAGCTGACTTCTACGTTTCACACAATTAGATAACGAAACACGGATATGTATCACTTACACAGAGATATACACACCATCTGAGAAATCAAATAAGAAAGAATAAGAATGTCTCCATCAGCCACAGTGAAAGGCTAATCATGTAATGATCTACCAGGAAAATGCAGGGACAGATATGGATTAGCTCAGCTTCCAAATATTGGGTGGCTAGGAAGAAATTAGCATAATTATAAATTTGTTCCAATTACAGAAGGCAATTATCAGAGACCAGCTTACAGCATTATCCAAATGAAATCAGCAAAGTGCATCTGCATTCCAGGTACCTGCCTCCGAGTTAATGGTGCTTAAAAAAAAAAAAAAAGGCTGTCTTCTCATTCTTTTTCCTTCCCTTTGATTACTGTACACACCATACAAGGTTCCTTTCAGATCACAGACACAAAGCCACCATGAAAGAAGAAAAAAATATACACTGTAAAGAAAGAAAAAATAATCATGCTTGATATAGTAACACAACTTCAAAACAATCCTGTTCGGACTCTAAAGTCTTGTATGGATAATTTCTCTGTATCCGTGGTTCAGAGTCCTCTTAAATTTTACACAGGAGCTCACAGAGCCTTTTGTGTTGTCTCCAAAATATTGATTAGGAATAACAGTGTGACTAAGACTGTCATTACTTGCTCCAAATGAAAGTTCTTTGTGTAGACACACAGGGCATCTCGCAAAGGCATGCTCGCTGCCCGTTTCCCCGGCCTTCCCTATTTCAGATAAAACCTGATGCCTCATTAACTGCCCCCTGTGTGACAAGGGCCAGGTGATGCTAAACATGTTTTCTAAAGCAGGTGACAGATCTGCTCTCAAATTGTTGAACTGAAAATGCACTTCTATTTAATTAGCTAAGATAATACTATATAATCTAATACATACATAGTAGAATTTGCCCAGCAACCAAGGAAACAACTATAAGAGATACTGAACACATTAAAGACTAGTAAGAGACACAAAAGCATACTTCTATGGAGGCCAAAGGAAATGGTTTTACTCTTAAAAAGGATGGTAGGCTCCCTGGAACTGTGGTAGGGAAACAGGAGAAAGGAAGAAAGGGAAAGAGACCCATATTTGATTTATACTGGTGGCCCACTGTGTGTCAGAATACTCTAGGCCTTTTCTCATCTTCGACTACTTGATGAGGTGGACATTATTAACTATGCGATTTATAGTTAAAAACATAACTGAGCATTAAATAAACTAAATATTCAAACATGTTAAAAATCATGCCATCTTAAAAAAATAAGCTACATGAAATTCCTCTTTCCCCTTCATTGTCAGAGATCTTGAATTCTTCACTGAATAGTGGCCTCTCTCACCATATTTTAATATGGCGTCCACTCCATCAGTTCACGGAAATGGTGAGGTTAAGTTGTCCTTGGTGAGGCCAAGTCCTACTTGACTTTGGGGTGTAATAAGTGAGTGTGCTCCAAAAGGTTCTTGTCCTGTTTGTACATACCAACATCTCTGTCCTGCTCTCTGGTCTTTTTCTGCTCTGTCTCTTTCGCTGGCTTCTTTTCCTCTGTTGAAACATCAACTGTTCCACTTCTGCAGGTCTCTGGGACAGCCCCTTCTTCACAGCTCAGCCCACAATGTCTTCCTGCATGATCTCATTCAGACTTGGGTGTCTACTACAGAACCTTCCCACACTGACATCTTTAGTTCACTGACTCTCCTGAGCTTCCACCTCTTCTATGAAGATGCTGACTCAATATCTACTTTTGTGTCCTTCAGAGGTACCTTAAACTTAGCATGTCAAACTGGACTTGGAGTCTCCCCCAACCCTCTGACCCCCACCAAACCTCCAGAAATAAGAAGAGATAACTTTCTAACCTTTCTGACATGAAAACATTTGAAACCTCATCTGAGAAGAATGTGCTTAAAAAAATTAAAGAATTGTGAACAATAATTTAGGGAGGAACAGGCAAAGCTAGTAGTAGACTAGGACAATAATTCAGAGGGGAAATTAAGGTGAGTTGAACAGGAAGGTTTAGGATGTATATGCAGTAAAGAACTGTGGCAATAAGATGAGGATGAAGCAGGATGAACAGAAATTCATGACTAACCTTGATATAAAATTTAAGGAGTGGGGAACTAATATCTTGCATCCATATTTTGGAAATAGACAAGTAATAAAGTGAACACTAGGCAAAATGGGCACTTTGGGATGCTGTACTGATATTTACTGAATGATTATCATCTTGGTCCCTCATATACAAAGAGCATCCTGAAATCAACAGAATAAAGAGGGAAGGAGGAATGAGGGAAGGAGATAGAAAGAAAATTGAACAGATCAAGAGAAAACTTGGCTAAATATGTGAACAATTAACTCAGTGATGAAAGTTAAGTATAACTTTAGAGTTAAAAAATGCAACATGTATACCTCATGAACTCCAGACCCATAGAGTAAACCACTTTTGGGATATATTTTTCATGTCTTAGGCATAAATTATACCTAAAGCTGGAGGCATAAGTAAAACCAAGCAAAAAGCACAAGATGGAGAAACAAGAACTCTGAAAAAAGTCATCATTTTTAGACCAGGAAAAGGAAGAGGAAGCTACAAGAATTTTGCTAATCATGAAGAAAGAGCTAAATCATAAACTTGTGTGTTATGTAAACAAAAAAAGAAAAAGAAAAAAAGAAAGAAAGAAAAAGAGAACCATTTTAAGTACTGAAAATCATTATCAAAGTCAAAAGTGAATTCAGATAAATCTCAGGCTTCAATTCAACATGAAGCTCCTTCTATACTATATTACAATTGGTTTCAAGGATTCCACAAGGTGATTTTTAATGAGAATAATAAGCTACACCTCAACCCTGTGTTATTTTTCCTTAAGGCTGTAGTCCCCCCACCCCCACCCCCTTACCAGAGGTTTCACTTTCCATAGCTTTGGTTACTTGTCCAAACACACTGCATGACAACTTCCAGGAAAAAAAATTTTAAGTTTTAAATTATGAACCCTCCTGAGTTGTGTGATGAGAGCTATTGCCATCTGGCTCTGTCTGCCCTGAGCATGAACCATCTAACTCAAGTGTTCTTGAGTAAATATATCCCCAAAGTGACTTGCTGTTCAGGTCTGGAGCTTATGAGATATCTACATTGTATTTTAAGCTTAACTATATGCATCACTGAATTAATTATTCACATACTTAGCACATTTTTGTTCCTCCATTATATCCATTCTGTATACACTCCCTGCCTGTTAGTCACTTAGTAGCTGTCTTGGTTGTCAGACCAACTGTCCCAATAGTGGCAGTGCTTGTATACAGTATTGAGTACTGTCTATCATTTCAGGCATCTACTGGGGGTTTTGGAAAATATCTCCCATGGATGGGGGGACAAGTATATTCATTATAATTACCCCAGAGTCATCAAAACAAACCATAGGCAGACAAAATATTAAATTATAATAAATGAAGCCACTAAAGTACCATAAGAAAGCATGAGTGAATATTTTTGGAATATTGGAATGTGGCATGATTTCCTGCATGGCATAAAAGTCAAAAGTCATAAAGATTGAATTAAAATTAAAATTTTAAAGTCCAATAGAGCAAAAGATGCCACAAACAAGGATAAATACAAAATACATTTACAAAATACTTGCATCACAACAAAGTGTTTTGATATTAAAATGAAAGGGAGAATTTGAATATATTTTACACTTAATAGAAATAGATGCTGGTCAACATGCAGCACCAGTGTGTACTGACTCAACTATCAAGACTAGTTCTTAACATACAAAGAACACCCTGAAATCAATGAGGGATCAACATTCCAAAGAAAAATGATCAAGGTACTAGAGTGGATTATTTAGAGGGGAAAAATACAAATGGAAAACTAACCTATGAAAGGTCACTCAATCCTACCCACAATGAAAATTAAAATGAGATATTACTACTGCCTATTAAAATGGAAAATGCTGAATCTATTTAGAGTTGGCAAAGGCATAATAAAATAGAAGTTTTCATTCACTTGAAGTGGTAAGATTAAATTAGTACATTCCGCATGTAGAATACCTTGCAATTTTTACAAGAACTAAAAATATTTATATAATGTAATATAAAATTCCACTGGTTTTAAGTAGAATAATCATTCATAAAAACCCTGAGATATGGGCTAAGATGCTTATCACAACTTTGTTTATAATAGTGAAGTAACTGTAAAAGCCTAATTTGCTGATTTATTAAATAAATTATGGCACACTTATGAAACCTAATGCAACCACCAAAAAGAATGATACATTTTTATTTTAAGAGAATGGGAAAGAGCTCCTTTAGCCAACATTTAGGGGCAAAAAGCAGAGTATAAATCTCAGTTTACTACCTCTATGTTCAAACAAAAGCATCTGAAAAGCAGCTTACTAAATATTTGAAATTTTCCCCCAGTACACTGGTAGATTACTGTAATTTTACATATGAGTGGTTCACCAAATATTTCTGGCTCTCTGTTTTAAAGGTCTGATTGCACTTCCATGTAATTCTCACCAATGAACTGTCAGGGACTTCTTAGTACTAGGACAGAGTATTTATTTCTTGCATTACACTCTTTCAGACTTCACTTCTTTCTCCTCTGCCATGAGAGCTCACAGATTTGAGTGGAATAACTGCTCCAGCTGCTTTTGGTAAGCCAAGCACCTAGTTGATAAATGACAACCACATAGCAGGAAAGAGAAATTGATACTTGCTGTCGGGCGCTGAGATTTCCAGGTTGTTACTTCATCATCATCTGGCCTATCCTATTTTCTACAATCTATGTTTATAAGCAGGGGGAAAAGCCATTTTCATTAAGCAAAGAATATACAGTCCCAAGTTTGAAAAAAAAAGTATACTTTTACTCCTGATCTCTAAAAAGTAAACCAATTACCTTAAATGACATATCTTTCTCTTCTATAAACTAATACATTAAGTAGAGAACCATTCATTTCTAGAGAGCCAGCAGGCTGGTGGTCCCCCATCTCATTTCATCTTCATAGCAATGCTTACCTGGCTATTTCAGGCAACTCCTTGAGTTTTACATAGTCTTACACAGGGTAGATGGCACAATGAGCCACTGTGTCAGAACTGTAGGCTCTACATCGGGCAGGGAAATTTAAGCAACATTATACTACTTTACAAGTCATATGGGCTTCAGGTGACCATGCCATTTCATCAACAAGATTAAGCTTTTCATTGTTTGAATAACACAAGCAATTTCATGGGTTACAAACATTCCAACAGGAATCTAAAAAGATGTGACTTTGCATATCCATCATTTTCTCATTGGGGACCATGTTTATGTTTCTCATTTTAATCAGCCTGGTCAATTAAATTGGACAGTTTCCTATTTGTTTCCATCCAGTTTACCCTCCTCCTTTTTGCATTCTGGTTTTTATGAACTATCTCAGAGCTGCTGTTTGAGCTTCACAACACTACAGGGAATGTTTAAAAAATAAACTAAATTGCCTTCATGATTTTCTTTTCTTTTAACTTGCTGAAAATGAGATTTCTCAACAGCCTCTACTCCACAACCCCCTCCTTCCTTTTTAATTTAAATTTTGGTACTGAATTGAGTTTACAATATTCCATTAATATCACTAGGGTAGATACTTGTTTCCCATGCAATGCACAGATTATTCTACAATTCTCCCCACTCCTATCCTTCTGTGTTATACGACTTCACTGTTGCATATATATTTAGTAGTTCATTTGCTTTAAAAAAATCCACCTTTCTGTAATGCTTATTTCTTTAGAAGCATACATTTATTTAAAAAAAAGTAAAAAAATAAAATCCTCATACAACTCTCTCTCCACTGTGAACAATTATTTGGATGTGATGATGATTGTAGATTTACCTCAGGGCTGTTGGAGAGTTGACTCAGTCCTCAATAACCCACTTAACACAGGAAAACCATGATCAAAATTATCACACAAAAAAAGTAAAGCACAATCAACTTTAGAATTAAACATTTATTCATTTGATGAAAAATAAATGTACATGTGCATATGTTAAATGAGTATATGGTTCATAAAGAATCAACTTAATATAGTGAAAATGTTAATGTACTAGAGCATAAAGGAATACATTACATTCTCCACCAATAATTCATAAATCATACAATTTACATAGAGGTCACTGAGAGTTGATTCTGCCTGGTAGTGGCCTATTAAGTTACAATGGAATCTGCACTCTCTTCTTTCTCTATAAATTGAGAAAAATGTCACCCTCTCTCCCCTATATCATGGACCTCTTAGGAAGTTGAGACTGAAACTGGGCCCAAATTCCTCTGTAGAAGTGTAAAGTTATTGATGAGGTAGCAGGCTCCAAGAACCCACGTTCTCAGAGGGCTTCACTTTGGATGCAATGTCAATAGATCCAAGAGAGGAAGACAGAACAATAGCCCTTGGTGAGCCCTGCATTCTACTCAGAGTCTGAACCACCCTAAAGGCAACAAGGAGCCAGGGAAGTATGTCACCCAAAGAGCTCCCCTTAAGACATCATTCTGACAAAGTGGATGGTGACAGTGACATTAGGCATTGAAAAGGCAGATAAAAAGTCATTCTTTATATAAAGAGAAAAATAATAGTGATATGACTAGCACCATGTGATTAAGATAGACAATAGATAATAGAGTGTTTAAAATGTATAACACAGTTGCTAACTAGTGATATAATTAAACATAACCAAAGGATTAGGGAAAGACCTTGAAGAAATAAGCATGACTTAAAAGTTCCTGGCTTAGGGCCGCCTGCCCAGCGGCAGGGGACCGGAGCGGCGGGGGAGCCCCCTCCCCCTCCGGGCCGCTCTGGGCCAGGGCGGGCGGGGCAGATGCCGCGCTCTGGGCTCGGGTCGCCCAAGGCCCTGCCACCTCCCCATCCCCGGGCCCTTCACTGCCCGGTTGCCACCTCCGCGGGTTCTTCCGGGAACTAGGGGACGAAGGACTGCGGCTGTGGGGACGCCACATCAGGGCCCGGGAACATAGATGCGTGGAATCCGCGAAGATCCGAGCGAAGTATCCTGACCGGGTTCCAGTGATTGTGGAAAAAGTCTCTGGCTCTCAGATTGTTGACATTGACAAACGGAAGTACTTGGTTCCATCTGACATCACTGTGGCCCAGTTCATGTGGATCATCAGGAAAAGGATCCAGCTTCCTTCTGAAAAGGCAATCTTCTTGTTTGTGGATAAGACAGTCCCACAGTCCAGCCTAACTATGGTACAGCTTTACGAGAAGGATTCTTGTATGTGGCCTACAGCGGAGAGAACACTGGAAAAAGCCTTGCATCTGCTGCAAACTTGCAACTTCAGATTGACTGTTTGTGACTTCTTTCCCATTTTAGAGCTGTTCATTTGCAGCCTACATTTGCTTACATAAAAATATTAGTAGGGGTGTGATAAATTTACCAAGGGAAGACTTGGTATTTCCTGCTCTGGGTTCTGCATCTTTCTCTTCCCTTTCTGATCCTGGAGCTCTGTGACCCTTTCCCTTCCCCTGCAAATGTTGATTTTGCTTTAAACAAAGACTCGTCTCTTCAAGCTCATATTTTTTACACAAATCACAGAGTGAGAGTTGTTGCTCACCTTCTCATCCACACATTGCAATCCCTCTCAACCTTGGCAGTAATGCAATGTCACCAGAGGGCATCACCTGCTTTATGAACTACTGCAACTTCAATAAAGCACAGGCCTGCCTGTACTATTCCAGTCTAGTTTGTAAGTCTAACTACAGATGGGCTGCCAGACCACATCTTATTATAGAACCAGATTTCCCTTAAATCAGTCTAAAAGACTGTGCACAGTTTTTTCAAAAGCTTTTGTTTTTTTCCCTTTTGATTCTATTAAACACAAGAGATGTGAAGACACATACTTCCAATGTGTTTGCTTCATACAGGGAAAATGCTGGAATTGATACATGCTCATAAAAGTAATCAGCTTTGGCAGCAGAAAATGTGTTTTGCAACCCATTATCTTTTTTCCTATGAGAAAATGATATTGGCAAAATGACGCTAAGTCCACAGCCACAGGATCTGGAGGGGCCAGAGTGGTACCATGAAACAGGAAATCAGTGGAATGTACCAGCTTGGTCAGGATAGTCTCACGATTCATTGATGTGGTCCATTTAGGATCCCTAGACAAGCAATCTGTACAGTGAGAAAATTAGAAAATAACTAACTACGTATATTTTATTTCAATTATTAAGTAATCTGTACTTCACCCATGACTGAGTAGGAAACTGGTGAAATGTTGTGAGCCAGGGACAGGAAGTTGGATTTCAGCTGGTCTCCGGGCTGACATGAAAGCTGATGTATTGTGCAGATTGATCCAGGGTTCTTCAGATGTCCCCTGTTCTGTATGGGATCATTTGGCAGATGGATCAATCTAGAAGAGAGGGCTAAGGAACCTGAGTAGTAAGTCTAAATGGTAGAAGGTCAGGAAAGAAAGCTAATCATTGCATAGGTAAATGTAAAACCAATGGATTTCTCTTTTTTCTTCAATTTCTTTCCTTCAAACTCTACTAACATGGGTCCCATTCCTCTTTAAGTCCCTCTTAAGAATACCAACCTAAATGAAACCAGAAGCAACTAAGACATCAGCATCAACTTGCCTAATCCAAAACATGGATTCAAAGTCATCCTGGATATTCTCTATTCTCACAAAAGAAGATCTCATCACTTCAACCATAAGAAATGAGCAATGGATCTCTTATGTCAGTAGCCTTTCTCTACACAATGAATCTCATAAACATTTCTTGTTTGAGGTGACTCTTGTTTGAGGGACAGACAGCACTGTGCCTTGCAGTATTTAGGCTAAAAGGAATGGCAGAGGAATGTACTAGTCATTTTGCTGTTGTTCCTATTTACCTAGGACCATCACCTAGTGATTAGAACTCCTAAATACTCACTTTAGGCCTAGAGACTTGTGGGGGTGGGGTGAGAATGGAGGTTTGCTCTAAGCCCGGATAATGGAGAAAGAAAAATTAGAAGCCAGAAGAGTGGGCCACTGGGGGTTGGCTGTTGTCAGCTAGAGTTTGCTATAAATAGATAGTCCCAAGGGGAGGGATTCCATTTATTCTCACACCTCCTCCCTAGCTGACTAGTCTCATGGCATGATTTTATCTAGATGGATTACCACACATGTGCAACCTGGCTCCCTTCTGGCTCCCTTCCTTCCCATTTCCCTTGTATTACAACACAAACCAACTCCCAGCAGAATCAGAGTGATGAAGGAGGATCTTCAGTTCTGCATACATTACAGGGATCACTACTAAATGCTTGGGTGATAAATTCCACTGGAGAGCACAGAATGCTCCAGGAGAAAACGATCTTTAATGGAGAAACTCTTAAAAGTATCTGCATGGGGTAATGCTAAATATCATGAAGCCTCGGTTACAGATCACAGACCTCAAATACATGAATATTAAAGAAGAAAACAGCAGCGAAGCAACCAAAAGTGAGTGCAAGAAGCTACTGGAGAAAATCACTTTTGTTGTCTCCTTTATCAGGCCAGTTCCAGGTAAAACCATGATAGATAAAACCTTCTCATTAAGATTCATCATCATACCTTTTCACCCTTCTCAGGCAGCTTAATTATTCCATTTCTATCATGTTCTTCCAACAGTGAAAAGATCTGACAATAATTATTTTAAGTGTATGTGTATGAAAGTGATGCTGGATATTTGCATTTTAATTGGGAAAAAAGATTTAATGTAAGGAGTGACTCTTCAATAGTGGAATTTCAGGTAAAAATGAGAAAATGAAGACTAGGTGAAGTTTTGGTTTATAAAATCTTTAAAAAGTACCTACATATGTTTTTTTTTTTTTTTTTTTTTTTTTTTATTCATGCAGTTCTCTTCTTCAAGGCTAATCCAACTCTAAGTCTCTTTCCTCTCTGAGAATGGGTGCTGTTGACTGGGGGAAGTGGGGCTACTCATAAGGTACATATGTCAAGCCTTTTAACTATTTATCCTGGAAAACTTTGGTTACTACCCACGCTCTTCCACATGCAATCTCCATAGCTTCTGCAATGATCTCAGCCATATGGAGATGCCATTTAGATGCCATTCTTATTGAACATGCTATGGGGCACAACACATTTGAGATGCTGTCACTTTCCAGGTGCAGCATGAGCTCATGCCTCTGCTGCTGCGTATGCATGTGGGTATGTGTTCAAGACACATGCTTGCAACATGAAATTTCAAGTTAAAAAATAAATGAAGGAGCATAACTGAGTTGCTGTAGGACAGAAGCCACCATAAAATATAACACACATGATTAATCTAAACAAACCTCCATGGTTTTTATACCATATCACTTGGTTACGAGTTCCATCTTGTTCAAGTTTGATTCTGTGATCATATTGTTGTGTCATCAGAATAATAAAAGACATAAATCTTCATTTCATGAAATTGATCACAAACCTAAGCAAAGAGGAGGTCACTTTACCTGCTGTATTGTCTAAACAAATCCATTGAGGGATCTTGAGTCGTTTAATCATAGTGCTGTCATTTGGTTTGGGTAAGCATATTTTCCCTTCATTAGATTTAATATATAATCTCATTATAGAAATCTGACACTCTGCACTGACTCTCAACTCATAAATCAGCCTCTACTTATATTCCTAAGGCCCAAGAAGGAAAAAAATAGCAACTAAGTGTGATAATAAAATGCACAGTATAACATTATTCCTTGCCATTCCACTCCTTATCCTCATTGTTGATTTATCTAGTACTATTGCCACAAGGAATATCATGCTGACTTCCAGTTTTATATGTAATCAGACATTTAAAAATATGTCACTCATGAATCATTCCAAAATGCCACCTAACTTTTCCCTATCTAATCATATCAGCTATTTTTTCCCTGTATAACATCATTCAACATCTGGGTGCTCATGGGCTATCAATATATCCATTTATGGAGTACCTAAAACATGTCTTGTATTTTGTCCAGTGTTAAACAGAATGTGAAGGACTAGAAGACATATTCTCTGGCTTTAAAGATGGTGCAATACATTGTGTGGGAGGGAGGAGACTATAATTTTAATCCAAATAAAGAGCTTCTCTAAACATTGTTATGTACATACTGGCATATCTATAATAAATAGACATAAAAATAACCTATTTGCTGACATAACCTTTTTCTACTTAACGTTTTTAATTTAAAACTTTCCTTTGATAGACAAAGAGGAGATTTCTCTTTTATAACATTTTGACCCTTCAAGGATTGTTGATCTATTGAAGCCATATAATAAATGCTTTAAATCCAAAGAGAAATGAAACTAACCAAAGAAGATATGAGTTCTATTACAAATAAGAAAGATATTAAAATGCACTTGTTATTTCTCATGTAATAAGAGCTCACATGTGATGCCTTCTAGCATAACATGGATACAGTCATGCTTTTGGTGGAAGGGAATTATAGAGCAATTTCTTTAAAACCTTTCCCTCTGGCTGCCTAACTTTGTTAAGCTTCATTTAAATTTTCATTTTACTTAGGAAGTTATAATTGTGTGCCTGGTTGATCCAATAATTCCTTAAAGATTAAAAACTTCCTCCTCTAGATTTCAAATTTGTAGATGATCTGCGGATATTCAGTCACAATACCATGTCAGGCAAAGTCCTGGCAATGCTCAAGAGTTAAAACTAGAACTTAGCCCCTCAAACTTTTTGGCCACAGGGATGCTAAATCTTCATATTACCCCTGTGAAAATGGAGATTAGTGTAAATACACATTGTCCCTAAGAATCTGATCTGGCCCATGGGTAAAAAACAAATAAGCAAAAACAATAACAAGAAGAATTGACCGCAATTTCAAATTTTCAGCCAGATCCTGGTGTAGATGAAAATGGTCCACAAAGAGTAAATGGTTTTATTATTTAAAAAAAAAAAAAAAAAAAAAAATATATATATATATATATATATATATATATATATTCATGAAAAAGTGATGAATATGATTCCATAAAACTGTGTCAGAAAATTAACAATACTTATTTTGCAAGGGATCTGTGTACATATGTGTATATTATTTGAAAAACTGCTGGAAAGCCAAGCAAGGCAGTGTGTCTGTAGTCCCAGCTACTAGGGAGGCAGGAAGATTGGTTAAACCCAGTAGTTTGAGACTTACATTCTGAATTACATAGTAAGATTCTATCTAAAGAACAAAAATGAAACAAACAAAAATACAGAAACAAAAAAATTGCTGGAAGATAGAGAGAATGAGAATATATGTGTGCACTTAATGCTTTAAAAAAGTCTGAAAAACTATAGCATCAAATTCCACTCTGAAATGTGCTACCAAAGCTTCTCTGGGTGTGCTCTACAATAATGTGTGTTCTGCTGTTGGTATTTATGTTTCTGAGACTGCAAAAATAAGGAGAGAGAGAATGAGTCTTGATTAGGATCACACCCTACAGTGAGAGGTGCAGCCCCAACAAAAGGATTAAGGTTGGCACTATGGAGGTTTAAAGGAAATGGCTGACCCTGTAGTCTGATCAGAGTTCAGGGAGGAAGAGAACAAAGGAAAAACAGGAAAGATAGGAAGTGGTGCACATTCAGAGGGAGAACTTGGGAAATGTTCAACTCTTAATGCTTTTCCCTAGAATAATGGGGGATATCATGTTTGATCCAAAATAGTAAATTTTTGCTTTGTATGCTGGATCACTCTTTTTATAAAGTGTCAACTTCTCAGTAAAACTTGATATACTTAAAGCACTGTCTGTTTGTATTCGGTGGGAATAAAGTTGAAGGCAATAGAATGAAGAGGTCCTGCTACCTACGCCCTTCCCCCCCAACTGAGATTCTGTGCATGGCAGCAGTTCCAATAGGTCAGGAGCAAAGCAAACAAACCATAGTCTGTGCTGGAGAAGGGAATGGAGAGAAGCACATGGCACCGCCAATCAGCTGAGAGGCAGATGGCTCAGGCCTGAATGTGAGCCAGATTCCGTGTTCTCAAATAGAGAAAGAGAAGGTGACTCTGGAGCAGGATGGATGATGCTTGAATCACATAAGCAAAACTGAAAACTAACATGTTCTTTTTGGCGAACACAGAATGGTTTAATACCAGTAGAACCTAAGCTGAGAATTACTCAATGCAAACTCACACAGTGTTTTATATAAATTTATGACCAAAGTTTGGTCTAGGTTTATACTATTTCACTTTAGAATATAAAATTATATCTAGTAAAATTGGTGAATTCTAGACAAAAGCATGCACATTAAACAATTTTATTATTATTTGACTGTTGGTATAATTCCTTCTCTTCCATGTACCTTACTGTCTAAAAGGACTGCCCTCCTAATAATTTATTTGTGTCTGACTATTTTACCTTCCTTGTCAACATTTTTAAACACCATAAATTCCATAAATTTTTAAATACCATAAATCTGAGATTTATTATCTTCTCTCTTCTGTTATTAAATACTCTTACATAAATTCTGTACTCTCAACTGCATTGAAAATTCTTTAGAAGAATGACATCTATCTCTGGGGAACTCTAATGGTTACCTAGGTTTATCACAAAACATTCACTATTAAAATGATTACCATATTGCTTTTCCTTATGCATAAATGGAGCAATGCTCAATGTCACTCTCATAGAGCAATGAAAACACAAAATGCGTTAGTTATAAAGCCTCTTATCTCTATGTATCCTTAGATACCAATTAAAAGAAATGGGTATTTGCCCAATGTCACTGTTATGATTTGGGTATAAGATATCCCCAAAAAGCTTTTGTTAATATAGGAATATTCATAGGTATATTATGAGAGCTATAACCTCTTAAGTCCATCCTAATTTAAATGTAGGCAGTTGGGGCATGACTGGAGAAGGTTGATCACTCGGAGTGTACCCTGTAATGGTTGATCTTTCAGTGTTCAATGGCTTCTTTTCCCTCCCTCCCCCATCTCTATCTCCCCCCCACACACCCCTTCTCCTTCCTGACACTCTTTAAACTGAGCAGTTCACCTCTATTGGGCCCTTACCCCACGATGTACCACCCCATCTTGGGTCCAGAACAGTAGAGTTAATTGTGTATGGACTGAGATCTCTAAAAACATAAACCCAAAATAAAAATTTTCTTCTCTAAGTGTTTGTTGTCAGGCGTTCCAGTCACAGTGATAAAAAGCTAACTACAAAAGAAGTTGGTACCAGGAGTAGCGGGGTGACTAACCTTTGGAGTTGGCTGGCAGGAGGAATTTGGAAAAGTTTAATATGCAAACTGGAAAAGTTTTAGAATGTTCCAAGCTGAGCTTACTGGGTGAATCTGGCAGGAGCTCAGAAGACCAGAAAGTGGACAGAATACGGATGGTGCTCATGAGGTTTCAGAGGGAAGTAAGACCCTACTGGGAAATGGACTAGAGGCCACTCACATTCTTGCAATGAACCTGGCTACGTTTTCCCCACATTCTGAGACTTCATGTGAATTTAAAAGTGATGGACCAATTAATTTGGTGGAGGAAAAAAATTTAAGTCAGGAGAGCATTAAGGAAGGGGCTTAGATACTCCTGGAAGCTTTTAGCCAGATTTACTATGAGAATTGGGAGGAGAAAACAGAGCTAAATGATCTTAAAAACTTGCAGTTTGTCCAGAAAAGTATATGTAAACCTGGGGCCAAGGAAGAGGTGCTTGTTGAAAAATTACAGCCTTATAGATATTAAACACTTTGCATGGAGATCATAGTAAAGATTCCTGGATAGCATCTCAGGAATATGTAAGACTACATCAACTACAGACTCAAGGGTATAGAGAAGAGAAAATTCCTTTGGAAAGAGATCCTGGGGGTGTCCTAGTCACACCAGGGGGCCTAGGAAGTTGTTCCATCGTGCTGAACCATGAAGGCATTCAGAGGCCACTGCAGCCGAGATTCCAGCAGGCCAGGGATTGGGTGAGCTAGCAACAGACCTTGGCATCATCTACATAGTGTTCAGCAAGAATGCAGGATGCTGGAGTTATGGTGTCATGGAGACTGCCACTGTGATTTCAAAGAAAGGTCTGGGAGACTAGCCAAAGCTATGGGTTGAAGTCCCTGCAGGCTGCTCTTGAGAGGACACTGCATGGAGCTGTGAAGGTGAAGATAAAGCTAGAGTGGAGGCTTTGAGAAATTAAGAGATGCCAGTAACATGGACTTTCTGCTGAGAATGCTGGTTGTAGAGAAAGTCAGGCCAAGAGAGAGGTCCCAGTGGTGTAGATATACAAGTCCTTTGGAGGTCACATTATGATGCCGTGTCCCATAGATGCTGAATGTGGCATAATAGGTGGAGTTTTGGAACCTGCTTTCCCAGCGAGGTTTCAGTCTTGCTTTGGCTCCATCCCTACTTTCTATGCCCCATTTCTCCCTTTCGGAATAGAAATGTTTATTCTGTGTCACTCTCTACTGGATATACATTATTTGCTTTTGATATTTTACAGGGGCTCACAGCTAAGATTTTTCCTTGGGTCTCAGAGAAGACTAAATTTGGATTTTTGGGTAATGCTGAAATGGTTACAACTATGAAACTTATATTGATGAACTGAAATAATTTTGCATTTTGATACGACATGAGTTTTGGGGGACCTGGGATAGAATATTATGGTTTGTATATAAGGTGTCCCCCAAAAGCTCCTGTTAATGTACGCGTATTCAGAAGTAAATGATTAGATTATGAGAGCTGCAACCTAATTAGTCCAGTCTAGTTTGAATGCAGTGACTATGTGGTTACTGTAGGCAGGCAGGGCATGGCCAAAGGAGATGGGTCACTGGGGATGTTCCCTGGAAGGGTGGCTTTTCCTGCAGCCCCTTCCTCTCCCTCTCTCTCCTTCTCTCTTCACTTCCTAATATCACCATGAGCAACTTTCCTCCACTGGGTCCTTACCCCAAGACGTGCTGCCTTATCCTGGGCACAGAGCAATGGAGTTGGCTATCTAAGACTGATACTTCTGAAACCGTGAACCTCAAATAAAATTTTCCTCTTCTGAGTTCTTCTTGTCAGTATTTTGTTCACAGTGATGAAAAGCTAACTAAAACATCCACCAATTGAGAAGCCAATGGATATGAATACTTATGTAACTAAGAGAATTTCGGCACAATAAGAGAAGATGACAATATTTTGGGCAAACATCCATGTGATAATTGACTAAGACTAGAAGACTGAAAAACAATGATAGAGAGAATGATGGCTTGAACATTTTTAGAATTAATGTGAAGCAATTTGTAATGCTAT
This sequence comes from Callospermophilus lateralis, assembly GCF_048772815.1. Classification (NCBI taxonomy): domain Eukaryota; kingdom Metazoa; phylum Chordata; class Mammalia; order Rodentia; family Sciuridae; genus Callospermophilus; species Callospermophilus lateralis. The sequence goes on from NC_135308.1 coordinate 48,080,568, forward strand.
AAACACTAAAATAAAATCCTCTCTGACACAGGTTGGAAGAAAGTTTTGTATTATGATTATTACTTTTTATTAGGAAAATGAAAGCTTGAATAGTTGAATTTCATGAACAAGTATATTACACATGGTCACTCAATTTTGCTGAATATCCTACTACATCCAGTAGCTTAATCTAACGTCTGCCTTCAAAAGTAGGTCTTGGGCATCATTTTTATTACCATCAAGTTACAGAGATGAAAGGAACTTATGATTCCTCTAGCTGAGTCCTCTTGGTTTTGATTTGAGAAAGCTAGGGTGAGAAGTGTTATGTTGGATCTGAAATGTCCCTCAAAGGCTCATATGTTGAAAACTTGGTCCATAGCTGATGGCAAGTATTGGGAGATGACAGACACTCTAGGAGTTGGGGCCTAGTTGGAGGAAGTAGGTCACAGAATCATGACTCTGTCCCTGTCCTCTGGCCGTCTCTCTTCTCCCCTGTCCCTATGAGTTAAGTTTTCCCACCACACACTCCCCACCGTGATGTTCCACCTCACCAGAAATGCACAGAAATGATTTTGGAAATAAAAGCAGATTAGGTGTACAGAAAAATCTTTTTACTTTTGCACTAAAACTAAAAACCCCAGATAAACATATAAAACTTTTAATGTGGCTAGGCTGGTGATAAATTAAAACTATTAGAGGCCTGTCATCTCAAGGAGTTATCTGGATCAGTGAGCAAAAATTTTCCACTGGATGCTGTCCAATCCTCAGAGCAGTGTGTCATGGTCACAGAACAGGGGACAAGCAGAGGGGGAGATCAGACAAGAGACCCCTGCACCAAGCAGGTACCAACAAAGGATAATAACTCACAGAAGATTGGCTAAAAAATGATCTTTGGAAAGCCTACTTTTTCTTGGAGTTGATATAAAGTAGAGCAGAGAAAATAAAAGTCTCTCAAAAGTACCTCACCTGAAGTTCATCCTCTAAAAAGTAAGGTTAGAATTCATATAATAGGTAAAATTCCAGGGAAAAATTTAAAGTATCAAATGAGTAGTGCCCCTAAGTACCTAGCAGAAACAATTTACAAAGGAGTTTCTCCAGCAAAATTGATTCTAAGCTTAGGTTGTAAAGATTTTTGCAAATGAATTTCAATAAACATGAAGCTCAATATTAAAATAAATTTATTGGGGCTGGGGTTGTGGCTCAGTGGTAAGAGTGCTTGCCTACCATGTGGAGTCACTGGGTTCGATTCTCAGCACCACATATAAACAAATGAAATTAAAGTCCATCAAATATATATATATATATATATATATATATATATATATATATATAAAATTTACCAAATATTTAAAGAAATAAGTGCTTTGAATAAGTATTTATAGGAACAAGGAACAAATAACACATTAACAAAGACTGATGACATTATAATTAACAGGTACAGAACACTATATACTTTCAACATATTTAAGTAAAGAATATATGTAAGCATAACACATTAAAATTGGTCAGGAAAGACTAAAGCCACTGACCCACTTTGAAGACAACTCTGCTTACCTCCTGGACATGGATCACTGCAGCAGCCTCCCCTATGCTGAAGGCTTCGCTTACCAAGTTTCTGAGTGGCTGAGCAGCCAAACTCTAGAGCTGGCAGTTCCCGTTCAGGCAGATGAGGGCAGCGGTTTTGTTTGTGTTCTTGGCTGTTCTAAAGCTTGCCATTTGAATATTATCCGGAGAGCCCAAGCCATCTCTGGATTTTCACCCTGAAAGGCATATACCTTGGCTGGGGAGTGGGAACAGGCAGGGGCAGAAAAACCACCAAAAGGTTGGTGCCTCGACTCTGATTCTGATGAGGTTTCTGGGAAGAGGATGTGGGAAGGGAGCCTCCTCACTACCATGGACAATATATGCAAAGCAATACCTTGTTCAGGTTAGTACCCTCAAAATGGGATCGAGTGTGTGACAATCTGCGTTGATCATGGACTACTAAATGTCTTTACATAGAAGGGCTCTGGTTTGCACAATTTATTAAAGAAATCACAAGCTCACAGAAAAGTAGGTAGACTGAGTTGGGGAGGCTCAGATCAATTAAAGGTTAAAAATATGTGTTGAAATTTGGAGAGTTCTTCTAGCTCAATCTGAAATGCTTCCCCTTGGTTTAGAAAAAGGGGAGAATCAGTCCTGACAGCTGTTACCCACTCCATGGTTCTCAAATCATAAACCATTGCTACGCTTGGGAACCTTCCAGCCATGTGGTCACTAAATAGAGCAGGCCCCCTCTCTCTTCCCAGTCACATGGTTGAATGTGGATGGCTTTCATTTTAGGGGAAGGGCGATTAAAAGTTTTAACAGTATTTAGTTTTGCTTTGATTCGGGGGGTGGGGGGTTGTTTTGTTTTGGTGGTTGTTTTGGAAAAAACAGTTTATAAACTGATTTTTGTAGTTTTGGTATTTAAAGCAAAAAACCCAAAAACAAACCTTTTGGTAACTGTGCACTGTGTCACATAGGCAGGGTCGTGCTGACTTATGAAGAGTGCAGCTTGAGAGGGGCTTTGCTGGGGCTGTTCCTTAGCCATGTAAAAGTCCGCTCTGTGGCCTGCTTTGTGCTTTCTGCACCAGACAACCTGATGGAACATTTGCACCTGAGTTGTACATTTTTGAAGTATGCAGGGCAGCCTAGACACAAGCATAGATTCTATATGTATAGCTCCCCGTGTTCACTAACATGCCCTCTCTGGGAAGCAGATGTACATATTACATGTCATGTCCATTTGAAACTTGGTCACCTGGTGGGAACCCTAGGGATTCTTTCCTGGGCATGACTAATGACCATTTCCATTTCATCCGTTTGTGGGTTGTTGTTTTTTTTTCCCTTTTTCTTTACATCTTGGGCTTTAAACCCTACATAACAGTTCAGTAGGGTCTGAGGCTTATAGGTGACACCGACAGGTAAAACAGTGCTAGCATTCTGGTTTCCTGCCACTCCTTTAAGTTTCTTCTAGTTGCTGTATTATATTGGGAAAGTTTAAAACAACTAAGTTAAAGCTGAGTGAAAGTTGAGCTCAAAGTAGAGGAAAGTCACTCTAGAAGGTGATGGCACATGCTGCCTACTCCAGTGATGGAATTTTGTGCTCCCGGTGTCACTGAGAACATTAAGAAGGACTGTGCTGTTCCTCATGTGTGGAGAAGACAGTGCTGAGTCCATGAGAGTGAGGCACATGCTTTGAGTTGCTTTTCAAAAAATGGAATGTTCCATGATCCCCCTTATAACCAACAGCACATTTGTGAAGAGGTTCACAGGGATAAAGGTGCATTTTATAGATACGGAAAAATGAGATTTTCCTCTATGGGAAATTAGCCCACAAAGGTGTGGAGCTTATATCTTGGGTTGTAATTAGCATTGTACTCTAATCAAAGGACTCTTCTAAACCATATTTATAGCTTTCTAATCTACACATAGTCTATACTAGATGCATATTTTACCCCCCACCTGGCTAGAGATTTATTTGTTGTAAATGCTGTATAGATTTGTTTTTCCTTTCTTTTTTTAAATATACTTGAAATTTTAATTTTATTATGTTCCTATTACATAATGAATATTCATTACATAGTAAAAGGAGAAGGCACAAAAGTATAAAGGGGTCAATTTTAAAATTGCCTATTATCTCATCTCAGGGAAAACAAACTCTGGCATAGATCATTCCTTTTCCTATGTCTTTCTGAACATTGCTCATTACTATATAGTCCGATATCCAGCTTTTTAAACATAACATTATATTACTTTTCTCAATTAATAAAAATTCTTTGTAAATATAATTTTAATGAAAGAATAACCTTGCATCCTATGGATATAGTTATTTAAACATTCTCCTAAGAGCTTAAGCCTACTTTGTTTCCTAGAGAGGCTCTTTTGAGAACGCAGGAGGCAACGCAGAGAGACTCAGTGGGGTAAGGGGTGGCACTGAGGCCTCTAGAGGAAGAAGGCTCACAGGTTCTGGCCTAGCCACTCCAGCTCGTTGAGCAGGAAGTCTATATCAGCACAGGTCAGAGTGGGGTTGGCCACCACCATTCGGAAGAAGTTGCCATGGGTCCCACGGGGCTGGTAGCCGATCATCATGGAGCCTTCCTTTACCATGCGCTCCTTGAGCACAGGGGCTACCTATGGGAGCGGTAGAGTCCAGCTGCAGCGTGGGGTCAGGTGAGAAGATGGGCCAGCTACCTGGACTACCCGGCTCTCAGAGCTGTTTTTCCCTCCCACCCAGCCATCTTCTGGAATTACCTTCACTGCTTAGACCCTTACCTTGGCCCCACTTTACTTTTTCCACCACATCCAACTTGGTTGGCCTTCTCTACCTTCTGCTTTATTCCTCATTTCTCCTACCTACAAGATAGCTGGAGGACAGTCTCTTATGCTAAATCCTGACTTTTCTGATTTTCAACACTGCTTCAGTCTACCTTCAAACTTTAGTCATCCTGAATGTCTTCTTCTCCCCTTTCCTAGTTCCTGTCTTTTTTATTTCCCAGGGATTACCCAAGGGTACTTTACCACTGAGCTACATCCTAGTCCTTTTGTACTTTTTATTTTTTAATTTGAGACAGAGTCTTGCTAAGTTGCTGAGGCTGGTCTCAAACTTGTGATCCTCCTGCTTCAGCCTCCAGAGACACCAATTATAAGTGTGTGCCACCACTCCTGGATCCTGTAATATCTGATCTGTGCCATGTGATCTAGCGTGAAATTTACAAATCCACCTTGAAATATTGGCTTCAAACAGTAACTCTTGCTTTCCACAATAACAACTTCATGAGGGCAAGAAGATTCTTGTCCTTTCAGATCATCTGTAGCACCTAGTACTAACCCATTCTTAGGGACCAGACAGAACATACTTCCTTGCTTCTAGAAGGCATATCAAATTGGCCTTTCTGTGTTTCTCTGTCCCCGGCATCATTGAAAAGACTCTTCCTATTATTTCTACCTTATATCTCTGACCTGGGCTTGAGTTCCCAGCACAGACCCTAGCACAGGGGTCTGTGTGCTGCACACTAACTTTTTTGGGTTCTCCTGTGATGCTCCTTTCTGTCATCTTATTTCCCCCAAACATATCTTATTCCTATACCCTTCTCCCCCAGCCCAACACAAAAAGGACGAGCTTGTGTTATCTTCCAGTTACCTAGCCCCTCAGGAGCAAGAGACCAATAGGGGGACCGCCCATATCAGGAATGGCCAGCAGGGGGCAGAAGTGCACCAGCTGCATCAGTTCCCTTAGCAGGGCTACCCAGAGCCAGAGGAAGCCTAACTGAGACAGCCTTTGGCTGTAATGTGGATTGGCCTGCTTCCCCCGCAAGCTGGGAGACAAGAACCAGAAGCACACGTTGACAAACTCAGGCTGAGGGGAATAAGGAAGGGGAAGGTATGAGCTGAGAAAGGAGGACCATTTTCCCGTTCACCGTCATTCTTCCTCCATGTGAGCTTGCTGCGTGGGATAGGCTGGATGCAAAAGAACATGGGATCACACCTCCATGACCAACTCAAACCCTTCCCTCTTCTTTATTTCCTCCACCAGGTACCTGGAAACAGAGGGTGACAAATTGCAGGTGGAGAGGGGAAGACAGCCATATAAACTGAAGAGAACCACAGAGACAGGGGGAGGAAAGTAATCCTGAGGGCAGAAATGGAGGAAGGGTAGACCCTGGGAGGGGACCTGGGACCCTCCTTGCCTACCGGGCAAGAGCAAAGGCCTGGTCAATACGCTGCTCCAGCCCTTGCCCACCCTGTGCTTTCCACATGAGCCACAGCTTCAGACAGTCTACACTGCGGCCACACTGCACCACCTTTTCACCCGTGTCCAGAGCCACATCTTAGAACGTGTCCTGCTGGAAGAGGTAGCTGGCCTGGAATCCATGGCAGCGCCTGAGCAGGTTTGAGGTATCCTGGAGAAGAAGAGCAGAGCACTGCAGTCCTGCAGCGAGGAGCTTGTGGGGGTTCCAGGCCACGGAGTCAGCCATCCGCTTGTAACCACAGTCCGTGATGCTGGCACACATCGGCAATTGCATCCAGGAGGTCAAAGGCTCCCAGATGTGGCACTGACCAGGAACGGCACAGCACCCTCAGATTCAGCCAGACTGATCCGCCTCTCCAAATCCTCAGGGATCATTTTCCCTCTCGGTCCCGGCGGGGACAGCAGCGACCGCAGGGTTGGCACTGGAGGAGGCGCCGCGCGGCTGGGGAGGCAGCGGGAAGTCGTGCCTGGCAGGTAGGCTCACGCCCCAAGGTGCGCAGCGTAGTCCAGGCGAACAGCAGCGCTTCAGCTACTCGCAGGCCGTGGGACGCCGCGCGGGAAGGGGAAGGGGCGGGGAGGAGGGGCTCGTGGCAAAAGGAGGGGGTCTGGGGGAGGGCCGCGCGCGCACCGCCCCCCGCCAGCGCCTGCCGCCACGTCCCCGGCCCTGGAGACGAAACTGTTTTTCCTTTCTTTATTTATCCTGGTTTGGGATTTTTTTAAAAAATAAATTTATGCTGTTTTAGCAAGTATGAAAATAATCTTCTGTCGCCTGAGCTGCCCCTCTCCTGCTGTAACCACGTGGCATGTGCTGTCTCAAGATATAGGATGACTGCATCACCATTGCATTCCCACTGGACTCATGCATCTCCTGGGTGGTTTTGTTTTGTTTTGTTTTTTTCAGGGTTTTGAGGGGGGTTTTGTTTGTTTGTTTGCTTCTTTTCCAGAGCGTGGAAACTCTACAGTGCAGAAAGGCTTTAACCTGCCAAATGATTTTAAATACTTCCCCCTGCGCAGAGCTGTATTCATCCTGCCAAGCTGCGTTATATTCTGTACTGGGTACAATAAAGAAGTTTGCTTTTCGTTTAAAATAAATAAATAAATATTCTTAACAAATGGAAAAAGGTAATTTTTTTGAAAAAAAGATTTTTCTTGATATAGTTCTCTTAAAGAATTGGGAATATAGAAATTCAATGTAAGTGTAAGAGAAGCATAAGAAGGTTTAAGTTCACATTTTTTTCTTTTAAATTATTTCAAGTAACATTAAGGTAAATGTTTACATTCATTATAAAAATGTTGTTTAATTTTATGCAAATGATTTAACCCTGATTGCTGCAATGTTAATTGAACATTAAAAAAATATTGTATACATTGAACAATAATATCTTGTTTGCCACCTGTGTAAAAATTCCAACTGTCCTCAGATCAGTCAGGCAAGATGACCTTTGAGAAACATCAGTCACAATGTCTGTTGGAGTCACTACTCAGTCTTTTGACAAGAGAGCCAGGACCTCACCCAGTCTTCAAGATGTGTGCCAAATGCCTCCAATGATCTTCTCCGTGAATGCTTGTGAAATATGCATGTGGAAGAGGTGTGCAGAAATTCTGGAATAACAAAAATCCATCAAAGGAAACACATGATTTGGGGCAATACACATAGAACCTTGTTGGAAAGAATCTCTCCATCTTCCTTAGCAGGCAATTGGCCCTGTTCCTAGTCCCAGTTGCTGCAAGCAGTTCAGGAGCCAGCCCGTGGCAGACTGGCTGGAAGTGGCCCTGGCCCAATGGAGCAGGCCTTGTTTTCACGCACTGGCCCTTTCCTAGAGGAGCTTCATCTTGTTTTTCTCTTTAGCAAGCCTCTTGGGGAAATCACACATGGGCCAGATATTCTGTCTGCATCATTGCCACAGTCTGGGCTGCTGGACAAATTCAGACACAAGAGGTGCAAGGCCTTCTTGGGTGGAGCCCTCTTCACCTCGTGGTCACAAGGGCTGAGGCCATGGCCAGAGCACAATAGGAATCCTGTCCCACTGAGGATGTGACTTCAGCTGGCAAGGCCAGACTGAAGCCTATGTGGAGCCCATTTGACCTGAATAATTGAGCTTGCTATATTCAGGGTTGGTGCCCTCTCCTGCAGCAGACCTCACAGGGGCTCCTGTCCCTGAGGCTGTTGGAAGTGTTGGAAGGGAAGTATTTTTGCTATAATCCTCTGAGTTAGAAGGTGTGGAAATTGGAGTCATAAGAACCAAATTATTGCTATTAGAGGAGAACAAGTCTTTGACTTCCTTATTTTTAGGTTTTGGTTTCCTGGTTTGAATTCCCTATTTTTTCATAGGAAGAGGTCGAGGCACTGCATGGAGTTTCTGATAGAGTCCACAGGCATTCCACGCAGGTTAGTCCTCAGCATTTCTGCACCATAAGGTTGTGGTGATGATGTGCCAATTGGCATAGTGTATTCCTAGCCACCAGGATGAAGATATGTGCTCCTGTTTGATGAGGGATAGACTGAGGTCATTCATCTTAGTGTAGAGGCTGCAGGCTTTGGACAGGTAGTGGCCAGTGCCCTCCTGCCACAATAGCAGTGTCTGAATAAAGCCACATTTCATGCACTTGGTGCTCTCTGGCAGGTCTTCTAGTAGGTTTGTAGTGGGGCCCAGAGGCACTGCAAGCTGGGCCCAGGCATGGCTCTCCAGGCTATGTAGCACCAGAGACTTCAAGGGTCCACACGGCCAGCAAGTCATCAGTGGCAAACCCATGTAGGGACTCGCACTCAAATCCTTTTGAAAACTATATTACAATTTAGTAGTTTGACTGCCTTACAGCTTCATTTATTGAATAGCTATGTCTCAGGCAATAACAGCAGCTGAGCTTGTCCATTGCAGAGTTATAATGAACTACATTGTCTTTTAAGCAATGAAAGAGTTTTGTGCCTCACTTCAGTTCATAAATACTTCCTCATAGCACTGCACTACTATTTTCTTGGACATTTTTTGATTGTTAGGGGAGGGAATTCAATCTTTCTCATTATTGTTTTTTAATTTTTGTTTTTTCCTCTTGCTCAGATAAATTTTACTGAATTTAACTTAACATTTTTTTCCTTTGAATATCAACCATGGGATGCAAATTCAGAGGTTATTCATTTTAAAATAATGATAAGGGTGTGATTTATGTTATATGCTATTTCCATCATTAAAACACACAGAGAAGAGGTGTAGGGAGAGCTGACCAGAGTTGGCACTGCTTAAACAGCTCTGAATTCAGCTGTGGGCCAAGCACAGAACCACACTCTGGGTAGGTTCCTGGTTTGCTATGAAAAAATTCCCCCACTCAATCCCATGCCCCTCTAATAGTTAGGATCCAGCTCTCCAATAATGTCCCTGATGACCTTTGCAGCAGGGCAGGGACATACCCTCTTGCCAAGGAGGTGTGCAGACTTTGATCTTTTCTGCCCAGTGGTGGACCTGGTCACCCAGGTAAGGAGCTGGCCTCCTCCTCTGCAGACTTTAGAGTCACCCTCATCGCTTTGGTGCCCAAGGATTCTGGAGGGCAGAAGCCAGAACTTGCCTCCCAAGGAAGCTGTGGACCCCGCCCAGGCCTACAGGCCTGAACACTACCACTCAGCCAGGCAGTGGCCTTTGTGGCTCCCAAAACCTAGGGGCCCTCTCACCTCCACAGGCACAGATGAGCGCTTGCTGCTGAGAGCTGCAGGTAGGAAGGATCTAACCAGCACTGGAGATGAGCCTGTGCATGGAAGGAAGAGGCATTAGGATTGGAAAATGATGCTTGGTGGGGAAGGGACACCCACTGGGTAGCACCTGAATTCTGTTCCTGTCCCCAACCCCATACCTCTCCATGCCCCATGCACCTGGCATAATGGCCACAGCAAGCAGCTTTTAGTACATCTCCTGGACAAACTGCAGGGCTCTCAAAGGGCATGGTGGGCTGTTTCTACATTTCCCACTGTTCATTCTGGGGTCCTGAACAGATAGAAAGCTCCTTTTATTTAAGACCCCCAACACCAGGGCCTGAGTTCATGGCAACTTTGGCAAAAGCCACAATCTAGACTTAGAAGATGGAACGTGACCCTTTTGGAGAGCCCCATATCATGACCCCAGCTCCTGGGTCATGGAGCCCCACCTCCATGACCAGGTGACACCATTCAATCCCAACATTGTTCTCACCGTCTCCCCTGTTCATTGACCTAAGTACTAGAGGGACAATGAGAAGAGCCAATGGGGTCCACACAGGGGAAGAATCACAACTCCTCTCTTATCAAGCACTGCTTGGCTACTGTCCAACTCTCCAGGAGACTGCAAAGTCTGTGCACCTCCTTGGCAAGAGGCTATATCCCTGCCCAGCTACAAAAGTCATCAGGGACATTATTGGAGAGCTGGATCCTAACTACTACAGCATCATGGAATGGAATGGGGAAATATTCTCATAGTGGGCTACTCAGTGGGTGTCCCTTGTCCTCCTAGCACCTGCACATTGAGGAGCCTTGTCCCTGCCAACAGATATCTCCCAGACTTGCACCCCCATGGCCTACCTTGCAGCTACATTCAGGAAACTAAGGTGGTAGAGGGCAGGCTATCCAGAAAGCCTGAAAGATCTATAGTGGAATGTAGTGTGATCTGTACCACCTATGTTTGCTGGCCTTGGCTGGACTTGGAGGACTGCAGGTTGCTTCCTATCCAAGCTCAGGATGCCTTACTCTAACCCCACTATCTTCACCTGTCGAATAGATTGAATAATGGTATACTTCTTTCCAGGATTAATTGGGATAATCCTGGTAAGGCCTCATTAATCTTCCACAGTCTGGTTCCAACTGACCTCACAAGCTTTTCTAACTTTGTTAAGAATTTGCAGGAAGCATGCCTGCAATCTCAGTGTCTTGAGAAACTCAGAATGGAGAATCACATGCCAGACTAAGCAACTGAGAGGCCATAAGCAATGTAGAGAGACCTTGTCATAAAATAAAAAATAAAAAATCACACTGGGGATGTGGCTTAGTGTTGAAGGGCCTGTTGGGTCAATACCTGGTACAAAACAAACAAATAAACAAAAAAAAAACAGAAAGCATTTGCATAGTGTCTATGGATAAGATGTTGGGTGGGGAGATTTTATTTGGCTTCAGGGTCATATGGGGTTCCTCTACTTCATAGTTGATACTAACTTACTACCTGACAACACCTCACACACACTCCAGATACAACCAGCTTCAGTGGGCAAAACCAGGTGCTTGGAGATGGTAACCACAAGACTTCATTTCATTCCAAAGCCCAAATTCCAGGTCGTATCCAGCTTTAGAAAAGAGTCTGAATTTGATCCTTCTACCTTGGGATAACCTGTGAGGGCTTGACAATGAAGGGCTGCTCTACTTCCATTCCACCACAGATTCCCCAGGGCACTTAGGACCTCATATATAATGACATGAACTGAGAACAAGGTTCTCCAGTCCAGCCCAAGAAGTGGCCCTCCATATCTGGCTGGCCTGCCTATGGCCTGATGGATGTAATTCCTAGGCAAGAGAGGACAGGAGCCTTTTTTTTTCCTACTTGCACTGGACTTACATTTGTACTGAACTTACATCACCCCAGACATGCAGGGTGGGATTTTAACTTGTGCCGTAGAGGGGTACATTGAGGCACATGGCCTGTGAGTGGCAGAGACAGGGAGACACTGGGCCCAGTGCAGCACCTCCAAGAGGCAGAACTTCTTGGGCTTCAGTTCTGCCCCTTCAGTGGGCAGTTCTTGGCATGCATTGCCCAGGAGAGCTCAGCACCCTGTGGGGGTGAGCACAACATTGGAAGGGGCAGGTGCTGGCAGATGTAAAAAAGGGTAATGTGAGGGGTGATCTCTGACCTCTGTGAACTCCAGTGTCTGTGTGGGTGTCAGTAGAACCCCCCTTTTGTAGACCAAGTAATAAATGCATCTTTGGGGGAGCAGTGTATGGGCACATTGTGTAACATGCATTGTGTAACCTGTGCCTGTTGCATGAGAGGACTCTGATCTTCTGCCCACCACCATGTCCCAAATGCAAGCCTGATCCTGGCTCTCTCAGTACCCAGGTATGTCCAGTCTCATACTCTTGTTCCCTTGATGTCCTCTTCCCAGATGCCACTGCCTGGTGGCCCTAATGCTCACCTGGGACCTGGCATGGGATCACAGGAGGCAGAGACTGCTGTCATTACTTGAGGTCTCAGGAACCCTGTCCTCTGCTGGCACCTAGTGGCAATTTGAGTTTCAAGGTCTTTATTTATTTATTTATTTATTTATTTATTTTTATTGGTCGTTCAAAACATTACAAAGCTCTTGACATATCATATTTCATACATTAGATTCAAGTGGGTTATGAACTCCCATTTTTACCCCAAATACATATTGCAGAATCACATCGGTTATACATCCACATTTTTACATAATGCCATATTAGAAAGGTAGAGTTTCAAGGTCTTGGGTCAGACAAATGCAGGGTCTATTTTTCTTTCTGCTTCCCTCCCTGCCTCTCTGCTTACTCTCTCCTCCTCCCTTCCACTCCACCCAGGCTGCAATCTACCAGATGTAGCTGGCCTGGGGGCTGGACTATCTCCCTCCCTATCTGTCTGTAACTGGGAAAAGCCAGTCATCATGGGGATGGCTAGACCTGTCGGTGTTGCCAAGACAAATCTGAAAGCAAGATGGCAATGGGTCTTAGGACAAGGTCTGGGGCTGAGACTATAAGAACCAGACTATTGTGGTTCTGAGGTGATCTTACACAGCAGAGTGCTAGGAGTTCCCCACAGGACATGGTAGTCAGAACTGGAGGGCCAGGAGACCCCTTGACTCCAGAACCCTCCAATTATGCCTCTAAACTGTGTATCTCTAGGGATGCAGGTCCCTGTTGCAGTGAAAGGAAAAACGGTGGGTCCACTTGGCTGGCAGTATCCCAGTGGGCACTTGGTACATAGGATTGCTGTACTGGGGATGGTACAATTGTGTTTGGGAAATCATGGGCTGGTGTGGCTAGAAGGGGCAGTGGGGCCCCCAAATCTAGTTGATATATCGGCAGCCCTGCTGTGTTGGGGGGGGTGCCCTGTGTGGGGGAACCATTAGTCCCTGTCCCATGATCAAAGCACCTCTACTGTCCTGTGCCAGTCACTTTTTGGCACTGGCAGGGAGTTCCATGTTTGATGATTCATGAGTTTGATGGTTGTGTGTCCCTGAGTTTCAGGCTTTGGGTATCCCTTAAATAGGGGAGTTACTTGGGGCCAACCTGTATATATCTGGGTGTGGAGATGCTCTGCTGTTTTAAGTTTTCAGATTTCAGGCAGAGGCATGGTTTTCATAGCATTCTTTCTCCACACACCCAGGTCCTTGCCCACTATTGCAGTTACCATTTCCTTGTGTCTGAAGACAGATCATTATAAGGCTCTCTGCCTTCTCATATGGGCTGATCCCCTGGTACCAGAATCACCTTCCTCTCACACATTCCATTGCTGGAGCCAGTGGACCAAGGAAGCTGCAAAAACAAGTGGCCAGGGAGGGTGGATCCTCTATATGCAGAAGGGGCAGCTTTGTTCTGAGAGGCTACAGAGGGTTGGGACTTATCCTTGTATTTGCTCTCTAAACCAGCTTGATGGTCTAGAAGGGACACCTGCCTTGAAGGAAAGAGATTTATCTGTCACATTTGGATAGTTGAACCTGGAGTTCTGGAACCACAGAGGAGGAAAGAGATTGACCAGTGATGTAGTAGGTGATTTTAACCACTGAGTAGTGCTACAAAGGCTGTGGAAAGGGAAGGACAATGGCTTGTCTGAACACTGTCCTGGGGCACTTGATGGGAGGGTTCAAGGGGAGAGGCAAGGGCTCCTGGGTAGCAACAGGTACTCTTCCACATGCTGATGTTATGCTGGCTGCTGAAGGGATAGACAGAGCACAAAGGATGATAAATGCCCTAACCACAGAGGTATGATCTTGAGGGTGACAAGGGTCTCCTGGCTCATTGGCCACTCACTTGACTTAAACAGAGATGGAAAGTTATGTTATTTTCCAGTCCCAATCTATACATGTTCCCATATCCACAACCCAGTAATGATGACCAGAAGTGACCTAGTGAGCCCAGGACACACAGTGCATAGCCCAGTTTCTCAGACAGCACTGGCCCATGCTGTTTGATGGGAGGATACATTCCATACCATGGTGAAGATGATGCCTTCCTTTAAAAAATGTGGTTTAAATTTAAGAAATAAGGGAAAGGGAATCAAAAATTATTAGCAATCCAAGTGTGGTGGCGCATTCCTGTAATCCCAGTCATTCAGGGGCTGAGGCAGAATCTCCAAAGAATAAGTCCCCATCTCAAAATGAAAAATAAAAAGAATTCTGTAAACGTCAATGGAAGAGCACCTTTGGATCTATCTACTGGACACTCATAACATGTTGTTATTCCAAATTTGCATAATGTCAGGCTCCACACATTACCATGAACATATACCATGACTTTCTCTGACATCTAATCAGAAAGCAATGGAGATGCATAAACAGAGTCAGAAAAAAAAAATAAGAATTTAAGCACATTTGGGGGCAAAAGGAAGGCCTTGGAGGAAATACATGAGGGAATGAGAAGCCCCTTCAGCTAGCAATAAATATCTTAGCCAGGTTGATGGCCAGGAAATTTGCCCAGCTCAGATCAAACAGGATACCATCAATCCAGAGTGTGGGTTTTGTGGTGGCGTCAGGTCAGGCATACATGCAGATCTCCTCTATGCTCCACAGTGAGTGTTTTAGATCCTCAGTGTTTAACCCTGGGCTGCAGCTTGGACCCCAGGTCTGGAGTTGGCACTTCAAAACCAGCTTTCCCTCCAGTCCCAGCAGTGCAGGTTTCAAGACCACTGCAGGCCTGAGAGGGGAGCTGGCAAATGGAAAGTCTGGACATGATGTCCCTTATCCAGCCCATCTGTGACAAAGTCCAAGCCTGTCCTGGAGACTCGAAACCCCTGCACTGCACTATAGGAAAGCCTGGCCAGCTGTTGAGTGATGCGTACAAGAGGGTCTGGGTTGATATCATATCCAAAAGACTAGGTAGCCCATGGCTGCCACTCACTGTTGAAGGGTACTGAGTTTAAGCTAATAGCCTGGGCTGTGCTTCCTGGGTGGGTTACCTTAAATGAATGTGTTATGCTGCCACTGCCCACCAGGACTCCTACATGACTGAGAGTTGGCTCTAGAACTGCTGGGGATCTGGAAACATCTGACATTATGATGGATGTTCCCAGAACCAGGAAGCAGCCCATATTATGTTCCAAAATTTTAGTAGGAGGCAGGAGGGATTGTGCTAGGACAGCCTAGGGAGGAGGGGTGGTATCCACAGGTTCCTCTGGTGCTGCAGGCTAGGAGGATGATGGCCAAGACACTGTGTGCCAGGTGTGAGGCAGTGCATGGTCCCTAACTGGGATGGCTATAAGCAGGGCAGCATTGCAAAGGCAGGTTCTCCATGGAACCCAGGGGGGCTCCCAGATGAGGGCTGAGGTGTGGTTAGTGGGACAAAGGAAAGGTTCAAACGGGGGTTGAGGTGGGAGACCTGAGGTGTTGGGGAGCCAGTGGGCTGCCTGTGCTGCATAGTATCATGGACCTGGGGGCATGGGCAGGAGCTGTCATTGGAGGCAGGTGCAGTTGGAAATATTACTGTCATAGAAGAAGGAGTAGTGTCCACGGCCATGTCCTCAGACAGCACACTGGGATGGCGAGTCAAATGAGCAGAGGACTTGGCTGTGTTGGTGGGAGAGACCCTTACTGTTCTGGGTGGTCCGAACATCTGCGAGTTGGTGTAGGACAGCACTGGATGCACCCCAGGACACCAGCGGCAGGATCCCACAGGAGGGCAGCACCTGCAGGAGAAGGCCTGTGAGGCAGCTGAACCAGGCCTGGGAGGATGGTGATCCTGGTGGAACTGCCTGGGGACAGATTTGATGGCAGTTGCTGGAGCAGCTTGGTGATCCTGCTATGGAGTGGAAGCATTGTGGGTCAGGCATGCTTGATGGTCCAAAAGGGCCAGGTGGCATGGCCCTAACCATGCTTGCTAAGAAGACTGACCATTCAGGTCAGCTGGTGAGATCTGACTGGACACTAGTGACAAGACCAAAGGAGCTCGGCTGGGACAACTACTCCTCTGGAGACCAAAGGCACACTGTTGAGTTCACCTATTGTGACTTCTGGCTGGAAAGTATGATGGAGAAAGGGCTTGGGGACAAGCCTGGTTGGTCAGAGGAAGGCCCCCAGGAAAGGGAGCAAGGCCCAATGTCCACTGCTAGTCTGAGTGTAGAGCTCCTCGGGACTCTGCAATGCTTCTTTTTCCACCAAATGATTCTCATCTCTTCAGAGTGTTATTCTGGGCTGCTTTCTTGTTGGTTATTTGGATGTTTATACCACATGACTCCAAATAATATCTGTATGGCTTCTGTTTGACATGAGGTAGTCATCTAGATTTATCAATTACCCAATCAAAACTGACACAGATTACTCCTGAACTGCTCTACTCAGGTTTTCTCAATAATTTCCAGCATATTATAATTTTAGAAAACCAATAGAATGGTGTGTGGAAGGAACAGTCCAACAGAAATCAGGGCCAGTCGTGGTTCCTAACTTTTTGATATTAGCTTCATGCAAAATAAGGACATTTTGATTGGGATGAAGTTCCTTTTATTCTAAAAAATAATACATATATCTTTATTTCTGAATCATCTTTAGTGGACCCAATATTCTTGCTGTTGCCTAGGACCACATTTCTCAGAGATCTCAGTCTGTGTTGGGCTGGCTGCTGTGCTGTGGCCCAAGGTGATGCAGAACACCTCATGTTTCAGAGGTCTCAGTCTATGGGAAGCCAGCTTCATTGCTCTGAACATCATGGAAAAAGGGCATTTTTTCAGGAAGCCTCTAAACCCATGGCTGCTATGAAGCAGAAAGAAAGGAAGACCAAGTAACAAAACATAATCTCTAAGGACATGCCCCCAGTGACCTACTTCTTCCAGATATGCCCAAACTTCTCCATTTACTACCCAGTACTTTCAAATTATTCATCCACCCAATGGAATTGTTCATAGATTAAGTTACCAGTCTCATAATGTAATAATTTCACCTCTGAACATTTCTGCATTACCTCACTTCAGCTTTTGAGATACTCCTAATTCTAAAATTTCACATGCCAAGCATGATCCCCAAAAGGCTATGAACATCTCACCATGGGAGATATATTCAGTGTATCTCCAGGACACACTGGAGATACAAATCTGAACAGTTCCAGTATTTCCCCAAATTTCAAGTCCAAAGTCTCTTCTGGGACTCAAATTAAACTCTTTATTGTCAGCCTTTGTGGAAATAAAAATCAACTTATGTATATCCAATATTCAGTGGCAGAGAGTAAGTATTTCCATTCCAAAGGGAGAAATAGACACACAGAAAGAAAAGGTTGCTATGAACCAAGACACCTCTCAGAAAATTATACACAATCAATCAACAAATATATGAAAGAATGCTCAACATCTCTACCAATTAGAGAAATGAAAATCAAAACTACTCTATGATTTCATCTGACTCCAGTCAGAATGGCAACTAGTAAGAACAAAATCAATAACTGTTGGCAAGGATGTAGGGGGAAAAGGCACACTTACACACTGCTGATGGGACTCCCAAATGTACAGTCCCTGCAGTGCATAAAACAATCTAGCATTCTGACCTTTCTACCTGGTTTAGTGCCTGGCAAAAATAATTCACGTCTCTCGTATTCAGAGGCTCCATTGATAACCAGTCATTTTTTTCTTGTAGAGAAATTATTTTAATTCAATTTAAATTTTCCAATTTTTTGTGGATTTTTTTTCTAAAACTCATATGAGGTCTAGGCTCAGTGTGTAAATTCATAGTAATTGTCCCTACTGCTGAGTAGAACATGATGAGGTCAGTTAAATTCACTGAAGATAGTCCATGCGAATTATTCAATACTTTCTATAATGGATAATGAAGGCTTGACCTGTGTGCAAGTCCCCAAAACTCTAAGTACAGTTGAACACCACCTCCTGGGAGAAGCATCATGTCACAGGAAGGAAATAGAGTAGCAATAAAAAGTAGTGCATGGTAGGTGGTGGTGATGTTTGCACAGTGGGAATGTGCCTGAGGAACTTTGATACAAGACAGTTGAGATATAGAGTCATAAAACTATAACCAAGGTTCATGCCAATAAAAAGAGGTAGGGTACAACTTTATCTGAACATCATCCCTAATACTTTGAGAAGCTGTCCCAAAGTGAAAAATGTAATTGCAGATAAATTGGGAGTGGTTCAGATGTGGACTAGTAGTAATGCAAAATGAAACCATTCCATGAGCACCTTCAAATTTGTCATTGTCCAAAGATCCCTATGATTGTCCCATCTGTCAGTTCTTCACATATGACACACACATTTTAAAAAAATAGTAAAACAATGATGGACCAACTCTGTGCATAAATACTGAAGCACATAAATTGTGCTGCTCATCCTGATGATCCGTGCTGTTCTGCCTGTATCATAAAATATCACCCAACTCTGGCTGTCTTGTACAGAGGTTGCCCAGCATTGTAGGCACTAGAAACCTTGATTCCTCCATTGCAGAGTTGGGGGATGGATGGATCTGCAGTGCATGAAAGCTCTTATTCACAAATGAGCAATGAGTGTCAGTCGATGACTCGGAGGACATTTGGGTTCAGTACCTGCAGTTTTCATTATCCTCAGTCTACTTTGTACATCTGCAACTTGTAGGCATAGCCCACTCACCTACAGGATGATCTGGTGTAAAAGCTATTATGGCACTGTCACTGAGTCGACAGAAGCACCTATTATAGAAATTTAAAGTAATTACAGGGAGAAACCAGAAGAATTCCTATGATTCATTAACAATTGAAATATTTTGTATGCTTAAAAAATTAAGTAAAGGAGAAATATTTTCCTATGAGTACTAAATTTCAGGAATTGGGATAGAGATTCTAAGTGGTGTATTCCAACAAGTAAGAAAAAATCTGGCCTGCCAATGGCATTGTAGGAAAGCCTTTGCCCAACTGACACATTTTGTCTTTCAAAATTAATTCTTAATGGTAGATGTCATCCAACTTTGTGACATGGAACTAACTCGTGCATCAGTGCTGGATAGAACAAAAGTCAGAACAAGGTTGTGTAAAAATCCAGTCTGGCTCTTGAATGTTCAGTCACCTTCTTGGTCGTGTAATGGAGGCTCTAACAAGGGTTGGATCAGAGTGAAAACTCCAAACCCACCCTCCATTCCCTGAGCAGGGATGGTCTTTGTTTACTGAACAAGAAGGAAACAGCTGAGGTAGAGAGATTGCCTGGCCTTACAAACAGCAGTCTAGAAGGTGACTAACACCACCATGAGAGGAAAATGCAGCCATGTTGTGTCCACCGGTTCCCAT
This sequence comes from Callospermophilus lateralis, assembly GCF_048772815.1. Taxonomy (NCBI): domain Eukaryota; kingdom Metazoa; phylum Chordata; class Mammalia; order Rodentia; family Sciuridae; genus Callospermophilus; species Callospermophilus lateralis. The sequence continues at coordinate 48,099,743 of NC_135308.1, forward strand.
TCACAAGAGCCACACAGGTCGGCACATATATCTGGCTTGTTTAGTTCTTGATCTCAGATGCAGAGAGATTCTCTTTCACATCATCAGCCACTGCAGGACCTGAGTGGTCTCCATATGGAATACATCTCCACTTTGAATCCATTGTTACTTTGGGGAAGTTTGAGTTCCCTGATGGTCCAGTCCAGGTGGTGAGTTCATTCCTGTGGCAAAGGAGGTGGGGCCTGCAAATGAGAAGGAGTAGAAAAATCAGAGTAAGAAAGACACTTCCAGGGAAAAGAACATTTTGTTCCTAATATTTTCTATTTAGTGATTCCATCTTGCCCTCTGTCATAGCTAGCTGCTCAGGTATATTTATTCATAGTTCAAAGCTAGTTGAGGGCAAGTATCAACAAAATTCAACAAACCTTTGCCTAATTAAAAATGGTTAGCTGAGTTAAGATCCTTCAAGGAAATGATGAGAGGAACAGAAACCAAGGTCGGCATCTTATTAAACTCTTGTTTCTTTCAGACCTTTAAAAAAATTGAATTTGATATTTTTCAGAAATTTGGGGGGAATTGAACTTCACTGAACTTCCTTTAAATGAAGGGACAGGGTTAGTGCTGAAGATGAAATCAGAAATGGAAGGCACAGGGTTAGTGTTTAAGAGGAAATCAGATATTGTGAAATATCTGACGCCTAATGGAGCTATGGTTTGAATAACATTCACAATAATAAATTTAAATTTATCCTCAGGGAAGTCATAGGATTTGGAAACAAAGTGTTGATATAGTTTTTTGCTAAGCACAAATAGGACTCAAATGTTGCATTTTGAATATTATTTCAATTTGTTAGTTCCTTTTAAAATGTACTTTTGATACTAATTTTAAATAATCGGTGAAAATATCTCTTCTTTGCATTTTTTGCTCTATATTTATTCCATGATTAATTTCTACAAGTTATTTCATTGTCATGGTCCTACAAGATAGTTGGCACACATGGTTACCCAATGAATGGTAGCATATTTTGAATGCCTAATTACAAACTCTTCATAAAGCAGTTTATAAACCTCTTTTCAGCAAGTCCATGTAGTAAAGTTTGTCGAGTCTACAGGTTAATCATTATGGATTTGGAATCAGATTTGAAATCACCTCTGCTCTTTCTTACCACTGAGTGTCTTTGGAAGAAAAGTAACGAAGCTTCCCTCCGTAAAGCTCATTTTATGAACCTGTAAAATGGGACTCATAATATCTAGTTCAGAGAATTGTGAAATTGACATGAAATGATGTGATGTTTTGCACAGAGTGTATGACACTATAAAGGCTCAATGTAATAGAAAAACTCTAAGCAAAATATTTTATGCTACAATTGGTACGCATTGCTCTTGAGAGAACAAAGAACTGGACATTACCATTGGAAGAACAATCAATCCTACTTAAGTACTCTGATTGAAAATGAAAACTGTTGGAGAGTGGATGTAAAAGAGCAGCGTCCTTATTCCCTTGGTGCTGCAGTGCTCTACTTTCAACCTGTGATGGGCTGAGTTCTCTGCTGCTTGGTCCTGACCCTGAATACTGATCCTCTCCAAGGACAACTGCTATATTTGACAACAAACACCCCACCTGAGGATCAGAAGGCCAAACCCAACGTGACTACTCATGTCCCACATGTTAGAAAGGTCTTCCTCCAGTTGAAATTAAATGGAATGTTTTTGAGAAATAGAAAGCTGCTCTACTCCAGGTTCTTCAATCTAGAGAATGTGAAGCAAAGCAAAGCATAGTGTACAGAGTCATGGAAACGGGCACCTCAGGGTTCTCATTAGGGCACGCATCATGGAACAGTTTCATGGTCAAAGTCACGGTGCTATCAAACTCTTGACAACTTACATAACTTCATTGCTGCCCTGTTTCTGGACTGGTCACATTTCCTCCTGTAAAGCCCAATTCTACTTTCATTCATTCTTACATTAGTTCGAATCCACAGTTACTTACTCTTTATACTAATTTTAGATGTTTTTTATTCTGCAGGATTTTTAAACTTTAGAAATGTCATAAGACTGTTAAGAGAATCCCGACATGGCCTTTCTAATTGATCTAACAAATCTTGTTGACCAATCTTGTTGAGCAAACAGCTTTTAAAGATTTTAACACGCCATCAATGAGGGAGAGAGATCTATATTATAATAGTTGAAATATTCATATACACATGTGAAATATTGAAGTCAGTGTATTTGCAAATGAATGCAAAACTTTTCTTCCTAGTGGGGGAGGGAAGACGACAGAAATTGCCTGGACAAACTTTATTTCCTGCCTCTCCATGAGAGTTATTTGGAATGTCTAGGAGGAGTCACAGACTTTTCACATTTTGCCACATGTACTTTATCTTGCCTCTTTCCCTAATTCAACCTTTCTGAACAGTTTGAGAAGAGTATTTGTGTCTCACACCCCTGGACACTTAATGCCTTTACTCTGCCGTGAATTGTCCAGGATAGCACATTCTCTCCCATAACCCTGAAAAATTCCTATATTCAGGAAACTAACATTGACACAATACATTCCTCCAGTCTATAGCCCAATTTGTTAGTTGTCCTGTCGTCATCCTCCATGCTTGATTTAAGTCCAGGCTCCCACAGTTTATACACTTATCACATCTCTTTAGTCTCCTTTATAGTTTTAGAAAATTTTCAAATTTGCCTACTTCTGAAATTTAGAGACAAAGACTGTGGCATTTCTGGTGTGTGTGTGTGTGTGTGTTTGTGTGTGTGTGTGTGTGTGTGTGTTCATATACACACATATGCTGCTTCATTGGTGATTGAGTCTTCAGCTATTATGTCAAAAGCCAACATTTGCAAAGCACATTTTACCTCAAAAGTAACATTGGGAAGAAATAGCAAGCAGAAATCAAACCCCAAATATGCGGCACCAGGCCTACAATATAGAAATAGCTGTCGAGGTGTCTGTCATGCTTACCAAATTGAGTCAGTCTAAGAACTTGGCAGGCAGGAGGTGACTAGAACATGACAGCCTTCGAAGGAGGGGTCGTATCCATGGGCTCCTCACTGGCAGCCTGGGAGGTTGGTGGTGTAGAGGCCTTCTGTGCCAGGGTGGAGGCCGGTGAGTGGACCTTCACTGGCAGCATGGTAACCATGGGGGCATTGGGAAGAGAGGCTCTTTGCTGTCCAGCAGGGTTCCCTGATGCAGGCTGAGGGGTGGCTGGTGGGACAATGGAATGGGACAGATTGGGGTTGGGTTGGGAGAACTGAAGGGTTGGGAGGCCGGGGAAGACTGGTCCCTTTGCTGGCTGCCTGTGCTGCCTATGGCCACGGACACTGCGGTGTGGGCCAGAGCTGTCACTGGATGCAGAAGATGGGAAAATGACCGCCATGGAAGGGGGGGTAGTGTCCATGGCCATGTCCTCAGGCAGCACAGCAGGATGCTGGGAAAGGTGAGCCGATGACATGGCTATGAGGGTTGGAGGGATGGAATGCTGGCCCTGGGTATTGGGGTTGTGGGTGGAAGGGACAGGAGTGGGTCTTGGGAAAGAATGAGGAGGAGGAGGAAGAGGAGCAGCAGGAGGAGCAGCCAAAGGAGAGGGAACATTAGGAGGAGGAAGAGGAGGAGGAGCAGAAAAAGGAGTTGGAGGAGGAGGAATGGGAGGAGGAGGAAGAGGAAATGGAGAAGGAAGAGGAGAAAAAGGAGAAGGAAGAGGAGGAGGTGGAAGAGGAAAAGGAGGAGGAGGAAGAAGAGGAGGAGGAGGAAGAGAAGGAGGAGGAGGAGGAAGATGAGGAGGAGGAGGAAGAGGAAGAGGAAGAGGAGATGGAGGAGGAAGAGGAAATGGAGAAGGAGTAGGAGAAAAAGGAGGCAGAGGAAAAGCAAGAGGTAGATGAGGAGGAGGAGGAGGGGGAGGGGGAGGAGGAGGAAAAGAAGAAGGAAGGGGAGGAGGTGGTTGTGGTGGAGGAGGGGGAGGTGGAGGAGGAGGAATTGGAGGAGGAGGAAGATCAAAAGGAGGAGGAGGATCAATACACATGGGGGTTGGGGATTCCGTTCTGGAAGAGGTAGGATTGGAGGGGAAAGGGACCTGGGTAAGAGGTGTGGGAAGGTGAAACACATTAGGGGTAACTCCAACATGGGGACTGGGGCTGAAGGGAGAAGGAGGTTTCCTGGGAAGAGGCAGAGGAATATTAGATGAGGGGGAAGGTGGAGGGATGGATAGGTTCAGGGGCCCAGCAGGCTGGAATTCCATCTGCCTGCTGGCAAGGTTGGTTGGGATGGGGGAGGGGTCAGTGGGTGGGGGGAGGGGGCCTGCATTCCAGGGAGGGCCTGCAGGTGGGGAGGATGAATGGACAGTGGTGGTGCAGTCCTTCAGAGCCTCTCTTCCGCCCTGGGCGACCTCTGCCTCAGGCTCCACGTTGTTACTTCTGGCACTCTGAACCCTCCTCAGGGTGCCTTTTGTACATAAAAGTGGCCGCTTTGCAGGTGGGGGCAGCCCATCCTGATGCCAGGAAATCAGTGATGGCAGGGCCACTGGCATGAGCCGTTTCCTTTTATTTGGCCTCCTGGAAGCAGCAGTTAGTGAGGGCCGACTCTGGGATAGAACACAGGTCGGCTTTAGGCCCTGCTCTCCCTGGATGGCATCTTGGGAGGCTGGAGAGACAGGCAGATCCAGTTCACCTACATGCTTCTGGGCCCACTTATGGAGCATTGAGTGGCCCTGGGCTTGAAGCAGGAGGAGCACTCCCTGAGCAGGGCCATGGGAGCTACAGGTGGTGGGGCTCCCATATGACAGCTTCTTGAGAGCCACCTGGGCCCTCTCTGGAACACTCTTTCCCTCCAGGGCACTGAGGTCTCCCAGAGTGTCCTCCTCCTCCTTCTTCTCCTTCTCCTTCTCTTCCTCCTCCTCCTTCTCCTCCTCCTCCTCCTTCTCCTCCTCCTCCTCCTTCTCCTCCTCCTCCTCCTCCTTCTCCTCCTCCTCCTCCTCCTCCTTCTCCTCCTCCTCCTCCTCCTCTTCCTTCTCGTCCTTCTCTTCCTCCAGCTTTTCTTCTTTCTCCTCCTTCAGCTTCTCCTCCTCCCCCTCCTCCTCCTTCTCCTCCTCCTCCTCCTTCTCCTTCTCCTTCTCCTCCTCCTCCTCCGCCTCCTCCTCCTCCTCCTCCTCCTTCTCCTCCTCCTCCTGTTGGTGGATCTTGCTTTTTTCTCGCTGTTCCTGGGCCCTGAGCTCAGCTTCCTTAGGCGCACCAACAGGGCAGCGAGCAGGTGTCATGGGCCCCTCAGCTTGGTGGATGAGCTGAGGAACTGAAGGCAGGAGGAGTGGCCTGCGCCCAGGAGGGGGCACCCTTACTGCTGTCAAGGGCCCCAAGATGCGCGAGTTCTTCCGGGATAGCACTGGCTTTTGGGGGAACGGCCCCCAGGCCACCGGCAGCGGGATCCCCCGACAGAGGAGTGGGCCTCTGTCCCTGCCAGCAGCAGGAGGCCCCCGAGGTCTGGGATCCTGGAGGTAACGCCTGCTGGCAGGGCTGAGGGGAGAGGCAGGTGCAGCGGGGTGGTCCCTGTGAGGAGAGGGAGTCTCCTGGTGGAGGCGGAGGGGAGTCTGACGGTCCAAGAGGGCCCTGCGGAGCGGCCTGCAACCGCACTTGGTCAGAAGACTGCCCATGGAGGGCACCTGGGGCTCGTCACTAGGCAGAAGTCCCACACTAGTCCAATGCTAGTCAGCACAGAGCAGCTTGGCTGAGAAGCCAGCTCGTCCTTCGACCAAAGGCTGAACTGGAGTTTAGCCTTTGTGACGTGTGGCTGGAACGCTTGACGCAGAAAGGACTTGAGCCAAGACGGTTGGTCAAAGGAAGGCTCCAGGGTGAAGAGACCCCCACCCCCACTTGGTCTGAGCTCAGGCTCCTCCTGGCTCTGCGCTGCTTCTTCTCCCACACCCACCACACAGTTATTCTCACCCTCCAGAGGGTCATTCTGAGGCTGCTTTCCTTTGGGTTACTTAGGCAGTCATTCCACTTGGCTCCAAAAATATCTCCACGGTTCTACTGGACATGACTGTAGCCATCCAGAGTCAAACCATCATCCGTTGCCCTCAGATAACTACAGCTATAGTTCCCACCATACTATCAATTTGGAAAACCATTACAGTTGTCCCTGGAACTGTCCCACAGGATCCTTGAGCCAGTAATGGTGCCTGACTCTGATATTACTTCAGATAAATCATGTATATTTTGTTTGGGAGAAGTTCCCTCTCATCCTGACCAAAGAATAAACACATCCTTTTCTCTACACCACATTGAAGGTGTGCAGTGTTCTTCCTGTTGCCTACCATTGCATTTTCCAGAGATCTCAGTCCATGTTTGTCTGACTGCATTGCTTTGGGGCTAAGGTGATGCAGAACGTTTCATGTCTCAGAGGAGTCAGTCCATGGGCAGCAAGCTCCATTGCCTTGGGCCAGAGGTGGAGCTGAACATTGGGGCACTAGGACATTTTGAAGGGCAGCTGCTTACCTCATGGCAACCACAAAGCAGAGAGTAAGAAGGAGCAAATGGCAAAATATTATCTCCAAGGGCATGCAACTAGTGGCCTCCATCTTCCAGCCATGCCCCACCTAACCACAGTTATAACCCAGTACAATGGTCCTTTCTATTTATTAATCCACCCAAAGGATTTATTTATTGATTAGGTCACCATGCTCATAATCACATCATTCACCTCTGAACATTCCTCCATTAACTCAAATGAGCTTTTCAGGCACACCTCATCTCCAAACCATCACATGCCACGCCTGATCCAAAAAAGGATATGTCCATCTCATTGTGAAGAATACACTCAGTGCATCTTAAAGAGTCCTCCTAATCTCAACAGTTTTGGCAACAGGTTGCAGTCAGCCAGGGTCAGCTTGCTGCTATGCAGAAATGGCACCTAGGAGATGCCTTGATCTTCAGAACTGGTCTTCTGGAAGGAGAGATGCCAAGTCATTGTCTAAAACTTTCAGAACTTTTAGGAACCCCTTCTTGAGAGATGATCACTGAAGTGCTGAGTTTTAATTCTGAAGGAAACTTGGCAAATATGACCAGCCCAGCTGTGTTACACTCAGAGTTCCAAGCTGCCAGTTTTGGGTACTTGGAAGGGCACGGCACAGCCTCCAGAAATTGCTCAGTCTCATAGGTATGTATGTGCACTCCTGTGTAATACACCCCAAATGGGAGCAGCCCTTCTAGGCACAGCTTTTGCACTTGGTTGGTTGGTGTCAGAGGTGGTGATGTGAAAGGTGAGACTCCCTTTAGCCAGGGCATTATTGTCTGGAAAAAAGGAGAGGCTTGGCCCCATCGATGCCAGTTTTAACATTCCAACATGGTTATTCTACAGGTGTGGTTGTGTTAGGGACCAAATATTCACAATTGCTGAAGGAGATAGAAGGGGCTGTGGCGAGGGCCAGGGGAATTCTGTCCTCCAAAGCCAGAGCTGTCTGCCCCTTAATCACCACACAAGCCCAATTAGACCATCTCCCTGAAGACTGGACCTCTCCTTCTGATCAGAGCATGCCACACTCAGCTTCTTCAGCTCTGTCTAAACTCAGACATTTTCTGGAAAAGGAAATCATACTTAGAAACTTGTTATCTTTCCCACATACATAATACATTTAAAATTGTGGCATGGACAGAAAGTCAATTGTCTCATCAATGTATCGGACAGGACAACATAGACAAAAAGCACTAAAGTACTTGCACTATTTATTTTTGTGTAATTTTAAAGCAAGGCTGGAGTTTTGGTTCAGTGGTGGAGCACTTGCCTAGCACATGTGAGGCCCTGGGTTTGATCCTCAGCACCACATAAAAATAAATGAGTAAAATAAAGGTATTGTGTCCAACTACAACTAAAAAATAAAATTTAAAGCAATCAATTGTTCAATTTTCTTTAAAAGTAGTCCATGATTTTATATATCTTAATTTTTCAAAAATTTGTGGCTCAGTATCTTTGGATGTTCCAAGTGGCCAGTGACTTTCTGGCATTCTGCATGAATGCCAAGTTCAAATAACAGTTTTAGATAAATTCAGATACTTACACTCCAAATCTATGCCAACATATGCATTAAGAGTACATTTAATGGGGCTAGGGTTGTGGCTTAGCCTTAGAGCAAGCACCTAGCAAGTGCAAGGTCTTGGGTTCGATCCTCAGCACCACATAAAAATAAATGAAATAAAAGTATTGTGTCCAACTACAACTAAAAAATAAATATTTTTTTAAAAGAGTACATTTAATGAATGTTCACAACACAAAAATTGATAAACTGAGTATATATATTCAAACATCTCACTATATGTAATAAATATGTAGAATTATTTTGTGTCGATTTTCAAATGTTTCCAAAAAAGAAAATAAAGGGATAAAATTGTAAAAGTACTTTCAGTACTCTCAACAAACCCTGTAAAGCAAAGTGGAAAAAATGAGTTCTCTAGCTGGGGATGCAGCTCAGTAGTAGAGTGCTTGCCTAGCATGCAAAAGCCCCTGGATTTAACACCCAGTACTACAAGGGAGTTGGTTGGCATGGCAGGGGGCTCATTGTCTCTAATTCTTTCCTCCTCAAACACAGAGTTCATGACCTTTATTCTATTTAGTAAATTGATATTCTCTTTAATATCACATATTAAGCCAAATTATGATCATGTCCATTTTTAATTTCAGACTCAAACATCACTTGATTAAAGTTTTCAGAAGATGTTTTACTGTCTTGCAGAATAGAACTGGGATTTCCAAATGAATGTCTCAGGTGTAAATATAAGACCACAGTAAACCAAACAGGCCAAACTTTTATCCTACAGCAATTTGGCCATTGTTATATCAACATGACCTTAAGAGAACAGGCCTTGAAGCAGCAGCGTGAACAGCACGCATCCTCCATGGAGGCCGGAGAGGAACTGCTGCTGCTGGCAGAACTCAAGCCCGGGCGCCCCCACCAATTTGATTGGAAGTCGAGCTGTGAAACCTGGAGTGTCGCCTTCTCCCCAGATGGCTCCTGGTTTGCCTGGTCTCAAGGACATTGCATGGTCAAGCTGATCCCTTGGCCAATGGAGGAGCAGTTCATCCCTAAAGGGTTCGAAGCCAAAAGCCGAAGCAGCAAAAATGATACAAAAGGACGAGGGAGCCCCAAAGAGAAGACACTGGACTGTGGTCAGATTGTTTGGGGTTTGGCCTTCAGCCCGTGGCCTTCTCCACCCAGCAGGAAGCTCTGGGCACGCCATCACCCCCAAGTGCCAGCTATCTCTTGCCTGATCCTTGCCACAGGGCTTAATGATGGACAGATCAAGATTTGGGAGGTGCAGACAGGGCTTCTGCTTTTGAATCTTTCTGGCCACCAAGACGTTGTGAGAGATCTGAGCTTCACACCCAGTGGCAGTTTGATTTTGGTCTCTGCATCACGGGACAAGACTCTTCGCATCTGGGACCTGAATAAACAAGGTAAACAGATTCAGGTGTTATCAGGTCACCTCCAGTGGGTTTACTGCTGCTCCATCTCCCCTGACTGCAGTATGCTGTGCTCCGCAGCTGGAGAGAAGTCGGTCTTCCTCTGGAGCATGCGGTCCTACACACTAATCCGGAAGCTAGAAGGCCACCAAAGCAGTGTTGTCTCCTGTGACTTCTCCCCAGACTCTGCCTTGCTTGTCACAGCTTCTTATGATACCAACGTCATTATTTGGGACCCCTACACTGACGAGAGGCTGAGGTCACTCCACCACACCCATCTTGAGCCTGCCATGGATGACAGCGATGTCCACATGAGCTCCTTGAGATCCGTGTGCTTCTCTCCTGAAGGCCTGTACCTTGCGACAGTGGCAGACGACAGGCTCCTCAGGATTTGGGCCCTGGAGCTGAAGGCTCTGGTGGCATTTGCTCCCATGACCAATGGACTTTGCTGCACGTTTTTTCCACATGGTGGAGTTATTGCCACAGGGACAAGAGATGGCCATGTCCAGTTCTGGACTGCTCCTAGAGTCCTGTCCTCACTGAAGCATTTATGCCGGAAAGCCCTTCGAAGTTTCCTAACAACCTACCAAGTCCTAGCACTGCCAATCCCCAAGAAAATGAAAGAATTCCTCACATACAGGACTTTTTAAGCAATGCTGCACATCTTGTTTTCTTGTAGCAGAATAAATCTTCCCAGCAAAGGAATAGCTGGAATAATGGGCCAAACATCTGGTCTTGGGTTGAAATAGAAATTCTTTGGGATTGTAAAGAGAATGTAGCAGACTAGATCCCAATGGGCTGGTCATGGGTCATCTTCTCCATGGCGTGTGCGAGCCAATCTTAGAGGAGAAAATCCCACTTCTGCAGTGACAGAGCCTTACTTTAAGTCTTGAGTCCACTTGTGAAAAGCAAATATTGAGCTCCTTGTAGTCATTTTGATTCAAAGTGCAGTTATTGATGTTTTGATGATTCAAGTAGGCCGCTAGAGCCTCTCCTTAGTGGTGGCAAGGTTTACGTGCCCTCAGCTGGGATGTGAGCTGTGTAGCATACTCATCCTTGTTCCCAGTAGAGTGGTGGCATGGTTTAATGTCCCCTCCTGCTGTGCTCAGAGCTGCTTTGACATTGGCAAGTTACCTCCCTCAGGCTCCCTCTGATCAGCAGGACCAAGTTTCCATGGAGCACTTGGTATAAGGTGTTACCTGAGTAACAGGCGAAATCAGAGGCTGTGTTCCTGACTGATAACAAACACTATTATTGGCTGTATCTTTTATTATTATTTTTTAAACAATGGTGTGCATGTGCAGGAGATGACAAATTTGTATGTCAGATTATATGAGGATGTGTTCCTAAATGCATGACTGTTCAAATGGCTACTGAGTTGTCAGTTGTTGGCCATTTATTAGCATCATATTTATTTGCATTTTCTAAACAGATGTTAAGGTACAACTGTGTTTTTCTCAATGGTATCTAAAAATCAGAGTACTGAAATGGAACAGTAGTGAAGATGTGTCTTCGTTGTGTAAAGAACTGGTGTTGTCAGCACTTCAGTTTATACTCTATGTACAACATCTGCCTTTGCTGCTTGACCTCATCAGACTCATTAGTCAGTTTCAACTACCCAACAAAAATAGCTCCTTAAAAGTACTGTTCTCACTCAGTGGCATGTACCTATCTAATCAAGACACCTTATTCCGACAAAATCTGCCTTAGGAAAATCTAATATATTTTAAATTATTTTGAAAGAAAAAAAAAAAACAACCAAAAGCCCCTGGATTTAACACCCAGTACTACAAGGGGGTTGGCATGGCAGGGGGCTCATTGTCTCTAATTCTTTCCTCTTCAAACACAGAGTTCATGACCTTTATTCTATTTAGTAAATTGATATTCTCTTGAATATCACATATTAAGCCAAATTGCGTGTGTGGGTCGGCACATTTCCTGGGAGCATACACCAACAGGAAATCCCTCCTCTGGAATTCCCTCCTACTGCACTTCCCCAACTAATGGGAACTCTCCAGGAGTCCCTTAGCAGGCTGAGGTGGACAGCAGGGGTCTAATATCCATTTGAATGCAGATCTTAACATAATCATATCATCTCAATGGCTTGCTGATGTCACCTTTGAACCAAAAATGCCATGCATCATTACTACTTGGCTATGGCTCTTAGCAAACATCATAAACCTCTGCTCAGCTTAGCTGAGCATTGTGGCCCCTCCCTCACCTCTAAGCCCCCAGAGATTCTCCTCCAAACCCTGGTGACCCATGGGGGCTCATAGATTCTATCTTCATCATTCATCTTCATCTGTCAACTTCCTACTGTCACCTCTACCAACTCCCCTGCTCTCCCAACATCTCTAACCTGGACAGCTGGGAGGGCCTTGGGGTTCTCCCTGTGTCTCTCTTCATAGTGGTCAAGATCTCTAGCACAGACTATCTCTCTCCTAGATCAAAACTCCTGGAAGGTGCCCTACTGTTCTTAAGATAGAATCCCACTCACTGAGGCAGGCCACCTGGGCCTTGCCCACCTCCCCATCATTATCCTGCACCCTTCTCTCTATCCCCTGCACAGTTCAGCCTTCTCACACTCAGGGGACTTCTGCCCCACATTACCTCTCATCCCCGGTCTGCAAACAGGGATAAACATACCCCCACTCCATAGGGAGCTTATGGATGTATAATAGGCCATCTGTACATGTCTCAGGGCAGAATGTGCACCATGAGCATAGCCCTCCATGCATCGGCCATTACAGATGGAGCTTAAAATGTTTGCTCAATGAATGAGTTAAAGAGCCATTGTGAGGCTCACGCAGGCACCACAGGGGAGAAGCTACTTCCACACAATGCTGGAGAAGAAGGCAAAGCAGAGAAGCCAGCAACACCTGCAAAACTCAGATCAGCAGTGGAAGTCCACAGTACTGGCATTCAACCCTCCAGTAGGCCATCACCCATTGCTCCTCTCCTCAGTCCCCACCTCAACCCAGGCACTAGGTGGGTCCCACACTCAATGTCCTCAGTTGGCCCCCCCCTCTTCATTCCAAAATAGGAGAAAGGCAAAAGAAGGAGCTAGCCTTTAATGACAGCAACAACAGTCACTAAGACAGCTACTAGGAGATAGGCGGTGTTCTAAATGGCTGGCATGCAATTAATCATCCATTCTGTTTCCTCAACAACCCTCCCAATATAGTATGAGCTTTATTATCTTTTTTACATGAATTGATTTGCAGTGATATTAATATATAATATTATATATTATCCTGCAAATACTAGCTACTTTTCAAGATAAAATATCAAATTTGTAAGAAACATGTGGGAAAGGTGGTGGCCCAACCCAACAAGGTCATAAGCCAACCTTCTTCTTTTGATATATTTACTTTCCTGGTGGGATTTGAGTTGTTTGTGTGTGTGTGTGTGTGTGTGTGTAGGGGATTGAACCTGGGGACATTTAACCACTGAGTCACATCCCCAGCCCTTCCTTTTTCTTTTTCTTTTGAGACAGAGAGTTTCACTAGGTTGCCTAGAGTCTCACTAAATTGCTAAAGCTGGCTTTGAACCTGTGATCCTCCTTTCTCAGCCTCCTGAGTCACAGGGATTGCAGGCATGAAACACCATGCCCAGCATGGGATAGGATCTTGAGGAGATAATTTCAAAATAATGTTAATGAATTTAGGCTCTCTAAAATCCCGAAGTAGAACCCTATGTACCCTCGGGACACTGAGAGAGCAATTACCACATTCAATATTACATCGAAACAGTGAGCTGCCCACAGAAACTGCTAAACATCCACCATCATACCCAGAACAAGTATTTTCTGCTCCCGTCTGTGGATGCTCCAGGTCTGATGCCTAGATAGCAACTCACACTCCTCTGTGGAAAGCACTTCCATCACATGAGGTGACACCAAGGGCAAAGTCAGAGTAAGGCCATCATAAATCTCTCTTCTCCATAAAAGTCACAAGGGAACTGGCAAACACTGTCGAAATCAACTTTTCCTGGGCTCTGAAGATGCACCAAACACTTGTATGATTGGAATAGCATTTATACAAGAAAGAGAGGGACAGATCCTAGCAAAAAATGGAGACCATTGTGACATTTTAACTTGACCTAGGCCACTCCCCCACTTTCTAGCTCCACAATGACTTTGAAATATGATACCACCTTCCCAGTAAAAAACACCACTGTGGGCACCATAAGAAAGAAAACCCCACTGGAGACCTTTTGCACACTCATCCCCAAACCATCCATGGTACAGAACTTGTCTGTGGGTTTCCTGGAAGACACCACTTGCAAGGCTGTATGTGACCTGGCTCTGGGCTCATCTTTTCTATAGAGATGTTTGTCAAAAGCAGCTACAGGTGATTGTTTACCTACATCGCTCTCTGAGGCAGTGGAGAGCATGTTCATCAAAAACCTTAAAGGGAAAAGATGGATAAGGAAGTTACCACAGGGCTTTGGAAGACTATGACATGTTCCTGGGAATGCATATGAGTATGGCCATGCTTGTCCATAGAAATGTGCACATGCCCAGAGTGTGCCCACACCCAGGAAGGACCAGCAGGCACTGAGCTCCACCCCCAGCTGACTCTATCTCTGTGAATGCAAGAAATCAAAGTGAAGGCAAGTGCCAGGTGCCTGAGTAAGTCCCATGGGCTGCCAGCAAGCTGACCTATCAAATGGAACGCTACTGATTCATCAGACTGAACTGATATATACTACAATATGGGTGGACCTTAAAATTTTATATATATTTTTTGCTAGTTTTTTTATTGGTTATTCAAAACATTACAAAACTCTTGACATATCATATTTCATACATTCGATTCAAGTGGGTTATGAACTCCCATTTTTACCCCAAATACAGATTGCAGAATCACATCAATTGCACATCCTAATTTTTACATAATGCCATATTAGTAACTATTGTATTCTGCTACCTTTCCTATCCTCTACTATTCCCCCTCCCCTCCGCCCCATCTTCTCTCTCTACCCCATCTGTTGTAATTTAATTCTTTCTCTTGTTTTTTTTTCCCTTCCCCCTCAAATTCTCTTAATGTAATTTTGTATATCAATGAGGGTCTCCTTCCATTTCCATGCAATTTTCCTTTTCTCTCCCTTTCCCTCCCACCTCATGTCTCTGTTTAAATTTGATCTTTTCCTCCTGCTCTTCCTGCCTGCTCTGTTCTTAGTTGTTCTCATTATATCAAAGAAGACATTTGGCATTTGTTTTTTAGGGATTAGCTAGCTTCACTTAGCATAATCTGCTCTAATGCCATCCATTTCCCTGCAAATTCCATGATTTTGTCATTTTTTAGTGCTGCATAATACTCCATTGTGTATAAATGCCACATTTTTTTTTATCCACTCATCTATTGAAAGGCATCTGGGTTGGTAAAATTTTATATTTAGTGAAAGAAGCCCAGACATGCATCTTATGATTCTATGTATATGAAATGTCCAGAATAGGCAGGACGTGGACTAGTGACTATGAATGGAGAGGAGGATGAAGGGTGATGGGGAGTCACTATGCAGGTATGGTATTGTGTTGCAGGAATGATGTGAATGTTCTAGAATTAGCACTGATGATTGTATAAATTTATACACACACTAAAACCCACTGCATATTCTGAACACTAATGCAATACCTTTTCTGGAAACATGCTCATGCCTTGCCCCAGAGTTGGTGTTGAATGCAGGGCTATGTACCAAGTGGACGTGGCCACTATGACAGTTGTGTCAATGGGAAAGGACCTGGCAGGATGGGGAACTTGGTGAGAACAAGCACAGGTGGCCTTCTGAGCAGTGCAGGCTCTATAGGGCTGAGGTGGCTCCACTCACTGAAGAATCCTCAGACCTGGGCCCCAGCGGCCCTGAGTGCTCTGTACAGACCCTCTTTCCCGCATCTTGTCACTCAGATGGCCAGGGTCTCTCAACAGCAGCTCTGCTAGCTTTCAGTCTCAAGGGGCCAATGAAACTTGGAGAGGTCTCAGAGGTAGGAAGGGGGTGAGGATGCACTGGCCCCAGGCACCTCCTTTCAGAAGGGAAGGTGGCAGCTATGGCTCCCATACTGGGAACCCAGAGCCCCATTGGATCAGGAGAACAGCCCACAGAGCACAAGAAGGGAACTGAGAAAGCCAGAGCCCACACTCCATGCCCTGGAGCCATGGACCTGCACAGTAACAGCTCCACCAAATTCCCAGTTCCACTAATAACAACAATAAGAACAAGAGCTCCTACATTAGAAAGCTTCTGGTATGTGCTAGGCACTGGGATTAGGGCTTCATGTGGCACCTGATATAATTCTTGTAGTACATTAACGAGGTTGATTCTATATTTATTTATCTAGAAGAAAAGAGCAACAAGGCCCTGTGGTGCTCAACAGTTCCACACAGGCTGCCTCAAGGAGACCCACACCCATCAAGGCCACCTGCTCAGGGGTACTCATTGGAGCATTGTGTCCATTACAGCAGGTGGAAACCTTCTGAACATCCACCCAACAGGGCATGGCTCAGCGGGCATGGCACATGCACACAGTATACAATAGTACACAGCAGAGAACCAGATGGACTGGATTCATATATTAAGAGTTAAGAAGAGTCTGAGTGCTTCAGCTTCCTCCTCTGTAAAACAGATTTTTTTCCAGTGATTTATAAGGATGACACTTGATAACAATACTTGCCCATCAGCTCTAGGGAGCGGTTGGCCTTTTCCAACCACTTTGTAGGTTTGACCAATTGAGGTGACCTGTCCACAGAAGATGAGTGGGCAAATGCACTCACTTTGAACAGAAGATCCAAGAACACAAGTCCCTGTGCCCTCCTTTCTCTACCACACTGGTGTGGCCACTCTGTCACTCTAGGACCAGAGTAACGGCAATGCGAAGCAAAGTCCCTGGCTGATCTGTGTTGGATATAGGGTGTGGGCAAGAATCAACCTCCATTGTTTTGAAACATTAGAATCTAGTAGTTGCAAGTAACTTTGGGCATGTAATTTTGACTATACACTCTCAGAGCAAAGACAAAAATAACTATAAACACATATTGAATTCTGTCTGGATTGTTCTCCACAGCAGTGGGGGTCAGAAGTTCCAATTTTCCTTTAGTATCTAGGAATCAGAAAACAATGTGATGGATAATGAAGACCAGGGTTCTCTCTGCTGGAAGAACAAATTTCAAAGTGGAGAGGATAAAGAGTCAGGGTGAACTCTACAAACAGGACCTGGCATGAGTGGCCAGCCCGAGCTCTGAGTGGGATGTCCATGTGTGCATATGTGGAGTGTGGCCATGTGTGTGTGGGAATAGATGAGGCTTTCCCTCAGTTCTCTCCAGGGGAAGGGCACAGACCCAAAGGATGACACCCCTTTAGCAGTCAGCACACTTAGAGCCCAGACTGCAGTTCTGAACTCCACTCTCCAGAAAAGAAACCAGAAGCTTGGAGAAATGGCCGATTCACAGACTGAGGCGAGGACTATGCATAGTCACCAGCTAAAAACACCCAGAAACTGGGCTGGGGATGTGGCTCAAGGGGTACTGCGCTTGCCTGGCATGCGTGCGGCCCCAGTTCGATCCTCAGCTCCACATACAAACAAAAATGTTGTGTCCACCAAAAACTAAATATTAAATCTCTCTCTCTCTCTCTCTCTCTCCCTCACTCTCTCAAAAAAAAAAAAAAAAAACAAAACAAAAAAAAAAAACACCCAGAAACTAATAGTGGGCTAAAGAAATTGTCAAATGGACATGGGAGAGTGGTGAAGGTGCCACTGCAGAGTTGGGACAGTTTAGCATCATGGCAAATGATCCTGGCAGGTGACATGAATTTGAGTCCACACCAACATAAGAACACAACTGGAACAAAAGCTGTGTCTTAGGATCAAACTCCATCCAGTAATGTGAAAGGAGCCATAGAAGGAGACCACCAACTTCCACAAGCACCATTTATTACCACAGCTGTTTCAGGCAGAATCATTCATGCATTTGACAAGTGATTGAAAGTGCAAGAAAAAAAATATCTGCATAGTGGCAAAGGACCTCTGTGCAGGAGATTTGTTCATTTCAAAGAGGAGAAACAGAAGCTGTGTTGTGTGGATACTGCACACACCAGCCACTCCAGCCCATCAGTGACATCACTAGTGACAGATAAACAGACCCTGTGCTCCGCAAAGGAGGAGAAGTGAGACTGATAAGGGTCAGGCCATCCCGGACTGTGGCACTGCACAGAGTGCATCCTAGTTTAAGGACAGAGACCAGGAAACCCTTCCAGATCAAAGGGCACAGATGCAATGCACCATCCCAGAATTTGTTTGTTTGTTTGTTTGTTTGGTTGATTGGTTGCTTGCTTGCTACAGTGAACATTAGTGGGACAAGAAATAAGAATAAAGTCCAGGGATGAGAAAATTCTTTGTGTTGATGTTCATTTCCAAATTTTAAGGTTCTGGGGAAATTTACAGCAAAGTACTTACAAAGTATCTCATATGTGTAATTACTCTTGAACACTTCATTAAAATAATATTATGTGTTTATGTTGAGAGACAGAATGTTAATATTTAGGAAATTTTAATGAATGCATTTGGGAAATGCATTTATTCAGACTCACAAATACAATAAAATAAAGAAAGAAAGAAAGGAAGGAAGGAAGGAAGGAAGGAAGGAAGGAAGGAAGGAAGGAAGGAAGGAAGAAAATACAACTGATGGGACTGGGGATATAGCTCAGTTGGTAGAGTGCTTGCCTTGCATGCACAGGGCCCTGAGTTCAATCCCCAGCACCACCAAAAATAAAAAAAAGAATTAATTAAAGATGAACTGATGAACAAATGTGTAATAATACAGAATACAGTATATAAGTACTTAAAAAATTAATGAATAATGGCAATTAGTTTCTCTTAAACCCTTAGATAAGTGATAGGCACTGGCCAAGTAATTTACATGCATTTTCTGTTCATAATTTACATGCATATTTGTAACACGAAGAATGATACATATCAATACCTGATAAAGCACCAAAACCCACTCCTGGGACCTTCTAAGTGCCTGATATATTTTTACAGGTCTTATTAACATCTTACTTCTTCCTCAAACATAGCTTTTGAAGGGTTACCATTTGTAACCCAATTTTACCAATGATAAACTAAAGCTGAAAATCACTCAATGATTTGGCCAGAATCACACTTTTGCTAAGTGACAGAGCCAGGACAGGAATGCAGGCGATCAGCCACAGAAGCCATCACCCAGCTGCCCTGCAATTTGGCTCAGCTCCTTGCCTATGCAATGAACCTTGCCAAGCCACTCCTTTGCCTAACTCAAAAGAAAGCTTGAAGGATCAAAGGTAGATTTATAGAGACTTTAAATTTTAAAACCTCTAAAAGATGTCAAATGCATGTGAACCTTACTTTTTAGTAGGCAGAGTCATGTGTCCCCAGGGACCCATAACATGGCCTTATGTGGCTTCTGTATGCTCTCCCCAGTTCCTCACTCAGCCTGTGGTTCTGGACCACAGCCCTGAGATCTGGCCACCTGCAGGCCCAGGTCTCTGACCCAAGAACGCTGGCCTTTAAGCAGGAATCTAATCTGACCACATTCTAGTGGCAGACACTAGACTGCTCATTTTGACGCCTGCAAGGTGGATGAGAACTTCATCCAGAAAAAAGGAAAGATGCTGGCTTCCATTTAAATAAGGGATTTCAGTCCCACTGTTATGCATTATGTAATTCTGAAACCAGTCCTTCTCCCTTCCCCAACATACCCAAGGGATATTTTTAGAATCAGATAATTTATTATCCACAATGCAGTAAATGCTTTCAAGATTCAGCTCTTTTTGAGTTCTTGAATAACACAAAAGGTATTCCAAATAGGCCAGTGTGCAGAGGGTCAGGAGGAGCTCTTACATGCTGTTCTAGGCCCCAGCCAGCAGCTGTAGAGGGAAGGCCAAGCTGTAGGGGCCCCCAGCTCCCTCACCAGAGTCCAGAGTGGGTGTTTTCACTCGAGTAGCTAAGAGTAGAGGGTGTGAGTTTCCCTAGCTAGTGTGAGAAGAGGTCACCAGCAGAGCAGCTGCTAGTCCATCACAAATACTCAGTCCCTGCAGCCTCTGCACTGGCAGGGGTGTGAAAGGGGTGGGCCCTGGACCCTTTAAAGCCACAACTCTAAACTACAGCAGCAGAAACCATGTTTTGTCTTCCCACTGCCTCCCACACTGCCCAAGATAAAACAAGATGCCAAATGCTGAATGTAGATAAAGCTGCCCAACACGACACAGGGACCATCTATTGGAAACCCCCCTCCACTTCACCCCTATCACCTTGGGAATGGTGACAAGGTGCTAAGTCACCACTTTATACAAAACAGACTTGTCCCCCACCAGTCACTATCAATTGGTCCAGATATGACCAATGAACCTCTTTCTTTAAAACATGCAGAATGGGGATGAAGAGATCTCAGCCTCTGCCTGACTCCTTTCCTGAAATGAAGACATTAACTAAAAGGCAGTTGCTGGGCATTTGCTGCCAGCAGATCTAAAAAGGAGGGATCCAGAGAGTTTGATGAGACACTGGCAGGGAGCAGCTTTCTACAGAGCTGCAAGGCAGGTAGGCCCTTGCATCCTTTGGATTCCAGGATTCCAGGACACCTCATGTCCTTGTCAAGAATTCACCTGCAGAGCAGCTTCCACTGATCCTAGCTGGTTTCTACTGCTCACCAGAGTCATCTTACCCCAAGGGCTCAACCATGCCAGTGTCCTTTGATCCCTGAGTCCTGGGGAAGACAGGAGCTGCACCCCAAGGCTCCAAGTTTTCAAAATAATACCAAAGACGTGGCATCCTCAGTTTCTCAAATTCTTCACTTTGCCAGCTAGAGATGGACACAGGATCCTATACCCTTCCCTGGAGGACCCCACAACTGTGGCAGGTCAACATGGAGAGCCCTGCATTTATAGTCAGGAGATCTGTCTGCTGCCTCAGACTTCCTAGGTGACTCCCCGTGCAAGCAATCATCTCTTCTGTAAAGTGGACAGTGACATCCAACCTGGGCCAAAGGGGAAGAGCAGAGGCTCCCACAGGCATGGCTAGCAAAGCTGGACAGAGACAGGGAGGGTGACACAGCATGAGGAGAGAACCACAAGGCCACAGAGAGAGGGTGAAGGAGCCACAGAGGTCCAGGATGCATGGAGTACCTGCTCTGCCCTTCTCCCAGCCTGCTTCCTCCTCCCTTCCATGTCAGTGGGTCCTGCCCACCCCACACCCCAGCTGCAACACTAAACAGCAGCCACCTGTATGTTCTCTACTTGCCCTCTATTAGCACACCTCTAACTACAGTATAACTTGTTGAATATTTCTCTCTTGTCTGAAAAAAATCTCATCCAGTTTGAGAGAAATGAAAATTGAAAACATCTTCCAGCCACACAGCTAGCAAGCTAATGACATCTATTCAATTTAAACCTAAAATGTGGCCCGAGGGCACCAGTGAGGAAACAATTAGCTCTCCTGAAACCCAGGCTTGTAGTGATAACTTTATTTAAATATGAATAACCCCCCTGTATAGTTGCTGTGAAATTGCTGGGGGCTTAGTGACTGTAGGGAGCAGTGGGAGACCTGGAAGGAGGCTCCACTGATTGTCAACACTTTAGTCAGACCCCTGGGTGGATGGATGGATGGAAGACTGAGTGGATGGGTGGATGGATGGATGGATGGATGGATGGATGGTTAAATGAGTTGAATGGTTGGAAGAGTGAATGGATCCATGAATGTATCAATGGATGGATAGATAGATGGGTGAATGGATGGAAGGAAGAATGGATGAATGAATGGGCGGATGGATGAATAGTTTGGAAAGGAAAGAGAGAGGAGCTGGGAAAGGTGGAAGAGTATAGCAAGAAGGAGATGAGGAGGAAGAGAAGGAGAGAAGGGAAGAGGAAAGGGAGACAAAGGACAAGGAGGTATGGTCTTAAAGAGAGAGAGGAAGAGAAATAGAGAAACAAAGAGACAGATATACAGAGAAAGAGCAGTGGAGTGTGATTAAATGAGAAAGGACAAAGGGACCTGTACAAACTGGAGGGGGCAAATTCAGAGAGCTATCAGACCCACCAGAGGAGGCAGACCAACTGGGTTTGCATGCATAAAGACAGAAAGAGGCATCAAGGAAGAGCCAAGAAGGAGACTCGGACCTTGCAAGCCAGAAGCCTTCTGATCTAGACAAACCAAGAGGCTGGTGTACCCAGTGGTGCTCAGATGTCACAGTTCAGCCCGTTGACTGCTGCATCCTGCAACTATTAGGCTGAAGTTGCTGAGCTGGGCCCAGTGTGTGGAGCATCTCCTGACAGAGCAGAGACACAGGGAAGAGTGCTCTTCAGTCCAGGGAGGTCCAGCAAGAACTTAACACTCGTGTCCACTGATGTATCCTGGTGGGAAGCACTTTATCTAAAAAGCTAATTGTTAAGCAAACACTCAAGGTGCTGCTGGGTATGCAAGTGAAAATGATCAGGACAAAGTGCACATACACACACCTAGGACTGTGGGTACTGCTTATGTCACATAGGTTTTATTAACATAATTCTAAGAACAAGTCTGAGGAAGAAGTCAGAATTCCGATTTTACAGATGAGAGGCACAAAATTTTACACAAAGGCACAAAAATCTCAGTCAATATCAAAACACTGAGTGCTGCATCTGCTACCAATGCCCACAGCCTGGGGGCTCCTCACCCCTGTTCAGTTCTGCTTGTTAGAAAAAACCAACATCAACACCTGAAAAGTGTTCAGACACTGAGCCAGGAGGGATGTGAGTCTTTGCATCTCATTAACCTTCAGAGAAGGTCTTTCTCAACTAATCTCAACTCTCCATTATTTTTCCATATCACTTTAGTTAATCAGTGTCTGTAGGCAGGAGGAGAAAGGAGTATTTCCATTTTCTTTTTTATGAAAGTTTATATTTAACAGATTTTCACAATGGGAAAAAAATATTTTGAAAACAAATTATTTGTCTGCTTCAATTTCCTCACAGCTTAAGTAAAGGAACAGAAAAAAGGTTTCACTCTGTGTTAGGCAAGGAGTGGTGGGTCAGAGAGAAGGAAATGAGTTGGGGACATGAAGCCCCGGATTTGCATCTGTCCCTGTGACCTCTGACTTGCATCTGAGATGCTTCTCCAAGCCCCCAAGCACTGGCTGGGCACCGAGGCACCTGCAGGGGCTGTCGCTTGAACTAAGTGGGAAAAATCAATAGGAAGAACTCACAGTGACAAATGCAGTCCCTCAACCCTCACCTAGGGAAGAGGCCCAAGAACACACACACTAACATGGCTTCCCTGGGGACTCTGAGCCCACCTCAAGTCAGGAACCACCAGCTAAGCCATCTAGAGCTTCAGGAAGACACCATGAGTGACTCCCACTGGGCATCCTGAAAACCCTAGATGCCATCAAGGAAAACAGTCTTGCGTTCACTGGAAAGGGGGCCTGAGGTGTCCAGGGGGACTCACTAAACTCTCTTTCTCATGTCCCAACTCCATGATTGACAAGCAACTAGCATATTTGAAAGGGTTTGCTAAATGGTAACAATATTTAATTTTAGCAGAATGTGAATTTGCAAAGGACAAAATGAAAAGAGAGTGTTAAATAGTGTGCTTAACCTCACACCATCAGCTTGCAATGAGTTAAAAAATAAGATTCCCCTCTAGGGCGTGAGCATCAGAGCTTCCATCATACCTGGGTTTCCCATGGGTCCTTCAGACCAAGGCAACAGCAGGATTGGGATGCCTGGAGGGCCCTGAAGAAGCTTGTGCCATGTTCCTGTAGAGCAGAGGCCACCAAGGCTTTCCTGGGGAGGTGTCCCATGTTCTCCATTGCTCTCTTCCTGTGGGCACTAACATAACTGCCTCTTCCTGAGGAGGTGGTCTCTGTTCTATGCTCTTCTCCTTCTGTGGGCACCAGCACAACTCCCTTCTATTCATGAGGCCCTGGAGTAACAGCTTCTCAAAAAGCCACTGGAATCACATGGCAGGATCTGAGGGGAGCTGGTTCCTGGGACCTTGGAGAGTGGATGGTTAGCAGAGCTGGGTCCACTCCCTGAGAACTCTGAGCTTACTTAACAGCAGAGCTGAGCTGATGGACACCTGTGGCTGCCCCACACTCTGTTAACACACAAGCATAATCTAACTCCATGGTGACAAACAACATAACACAATAGCCACAGAGTCAGCTCTGTGAAATGACACTCCAAAACTGTAGCAGATGTCAAGTAATTGACTCTCAGAAACCTTCTTGGGGGCAACCATTTCCTACAGCCTGAAGGCCACTTTGAAAGGGGCCTCAGATGGCAAAAATGCAGCTGATTATCAATACTTTTATTTCTAATTCATGATGCAATCCAGAACCCCCAAGTGATTTCCTCACAGGGTAACATGTGAGAAGCCACAAGCTGCACTACAGGAAGACACGGAGCTGGCTGTGCTATTTGTTATGACTGCATCTGAAAACACAAGAATCCAGAATCAAAGGCTGAACTTAAAAATTTAAATAGAAACAAGGAAGAGGAAGGGCTCACAGGTAAATCTGCCATCCACATGAGGAATGCCCTTGATGAGATGTCAGCAGATCCAACACTGGAGAAGAGAAGGACACCCCAGGTCAAAACACAGAGGAGGGGCATTTCAACACACGAGGAGCACACCAGGCCAGCAAGTGCTACTCAAGTGACCCAACATCTAGGCAACTAGTCTCCAAACATAGGCAAGGATAGAGAGCAGGAAGGTTTGGCATTGAAGTGTCCCCAGATGTGATGAGAGCAATAAACCCCAAATCCAGGGAGTCCACAAATCCCAACAGAAGAACAATGAAGTAGATGCAAGAAACACCACAGTGGGTCGCAGGAATCCAACACAGAGTAGAAACCTGGAAATCAGCCAAGAGGACATCTAAGTTTCAGCAGTATCAGAAACCAGGAAAGGACCAGCTTCCTTCCAGAAACAGGCAGGTAAAGGGGGCAGCCAGAACCTCCCAGCTGCAGGCCAAATGGCACCTCAGGGACCTCTACAGCCAGTGGAGGGGTCTCTTCACCAAGTAAAGGCAAAGCAAAGACTGAAAGAGTCATGGAAGCCTATCACAATGGGAGCAGCAGATTTCCATCATAGGCATGTTACAGGAATGCACTGGTCAGGGAGAGATGAGCCAGGTGCAAACTGGTCTGCACACCAGAATGCAAAGCAAAGACAATGGTGTCAACATGGGGAATAAATGAGAGCTCTGTAGAATTATTATTATTGACTATTCGAAAGAGCGTCCAATGTTTACACAAAAATAATAACCATGCAGCATGCTTGTGACACAGCCAAAGGTGCAATGGTGAAGCTTCAGCCCATTACCAAGAGGGGGCAGCTCGGGAGACTACTGCAGCATTGTCACATGGGACCAGGTGGCAGGCAGTGCTCAAAGACAGATCACGACAAGCTGAAGGCTCATGATAAGCCCTAAAGCTACTGCAGAGTAAGAAAAGAAAGCTATAGCTCACATGTTAATGAAAGTGACAAAACAGAACAATAAAAAAGAGTTGATTCATCCAAAAGAAGGCATAAAAAAGGAGACTAGATGACAGATGGGACAGGTAAAAGTAGACAGCAAGGGCACATCTTAACCCAGCCACACACACAACAGTGGGCCTGGGAACAGCCTGAGCACTTTGAGAGTAACATCAGAGAACAAAACACTAAGTGCTGCCCAGGACAACTCTACCAAACACAGAGAGGTGAAAAACACAAGGGACATCCCTGCATCTACCTGATGCTGCATCAGTCAAAAACACTGCAGTGGCTATGCCAACATCAGAAAAAGGGGACTTCATAGCATATGACACCACCATGAGCAAATAGGTCCTTGTAATAAAGGTGAAAGCGTCGACTCTCAAGAGACCTAACAATCCCAATGCACTACACCTAACAACAGCTTCAGAATACATGAAGTGACAACATCCAGAGCTACCATGGAAAAAAGCCAGCTCCCCGGTGGTGGGAGGGCAACCTCTCTCTCAGTCATTCACACAACAGGTGGCAAGAACTCAGGGGAATTGAACCCCTGGCAGCCCTGTGGAACACCCCACCTAGCAGCAGAACACCCTCCAGGAGCATATAGCATCAACAAGAGAAATCCCCCTCCAACCACAAAGCAGGTCTAGCAGAGTGAAAGGACTCAAGTCCTTATGGTGTGTTCTCTGATCACACAGGAATAAATACCAGAAATCATAGTGGGGTCTATGTGGAAAATCCCCCAAACACTGGAAAGTACCTAACACCTTTTTGAACACCATGGATCAAAGAAAAGAGTCAAAAGTAAAATTAGAGCATACTGTGAATCGAATGAAGATGAAAATATGGTGTAGAGAATGTGAGAGAATGTACAGCACTAGCTCTAGATAGAACCAGGTCTAATCTATGACCTCAGCTTCCACCTAATTGTCTACCAGAAAATGAGCCAATTAAATCCAAAGTTAGCAGATGAAAGAAATATTAGATCAGATATCAATGCAATGTAAAAAGTAAGAAAAGAAAAGTAGTAAAAATCTATGAAACCAAAAGCTGATTTTTTGAGATCATTCAAATTGATAAAGCAGTAGCCACAATAATCAGGAGTGAAGGAAATGGCCAAAATGGTCAATGCCAGGAATGAGAGAGGATGTCACTGAAGGTTGGAGACATATGAAAATGTCATAATGTCATGAGGGACCCTTGGGGACAGACCCCTCTTGGCGGAAGGATGGAGAAGGATGGAGCCTGTGAAGAGGGTCTGTAGGCTGCCAGGCACAGGTGTGACCGGATCACTTTGGAGAGTGCTAATTCTGAAGGAGACACAGAAAGAAGTCATGGGGGTGGCTGGGGACAGCACTGCCATGCAGAGGGGAATTTATCTGACCTGAGACCTGAGTGAGGGGCTCTGGCATCCCAGTGAGGTGAGAGTAAGATGTGCCCCTATAGGAAAGAAGCCAGTGTGGCCCCTGAAGGGGGCAAGAAAGGAGGGCTAAAGATAGTGATCAGCTCGCAGCAGCCTAGAGTACCCAGGCCACCGGTAGATTCCAAAGGCAGCAGGGTGCACGGAACCTGTCATGAGCTAGAAGGACTGCCTGGCAGGCAGGCGGAGGGGCCAGAGAGGTAAGCTCCAAGCATGAGTGGAGCCAGGAGGCCAGCGGGAGGCTATAGCTGCCTTCCTGGTAGGAAAAGGAAGTAGCTGGACACGTGCTGCAGGAGGACACGGTGCAGTGAGGGGCTTCTGGGCATATTTTGGAGGTTAGTGCTTCCAGGACTTGCTGATGGTCTAGAGACACCAGTTGGCCATGCAGAAGCCACCAGGCAACCCCTAGGTTTTTATTCTCAGCCACTGTGATAAAGGTGGAGCCCTTTGCTGATAGAGGAGGGACTGACAGGCAGATTCTGTCTATCCACATGAAAGTAGGACTTGGAGAACCTCCTAAACTCTGGAATCACCAAAGTCTGGGTAAACCCTTCCCAGAGCAGGTTCCAAGCCAAATGCCACAGGCAGAGTTAACTTCACTCCATGCATTACCAGTGACAGTCTCTGAGCTGGGACACCATCAGAATTGAGTCACCAGCCATGGTCTCAGAGCAGAAAGCCTAATCCATTGGCAGTGGAATAAGAGTGAATTCCTGGTGCAAACACCAGCGGCCTCTGTCCTCATGACCAGCAGCTCACTTGAGCTGCACTTGTTGGTCTGCCTTAAGGAAGCACTGTGTCCTCCCTGTGTGAACACAGGGATGACCACACAACAGAGGCTGTGGCTGGGCACAGGAGACCCTCCCAAAGATGCTTCTTGTCACAGGCAAGGGACAGGTGTGCTTTTCGGTCAGTTCAGCCTCTGCCTGCCTGGGGGTCATAAGTAAGTTCTCTCAGAACCAAGGTAAAGCCATCTCTCAGGCCTCAGTTTTTAGATGATCTTCAAAGTCTCATTCCAATCAAATGCAGTCTGGAACTTTGTATATTGAAACACAGCTGGTCATGACTGGAATACAATCTCCCGAGTCCACAAGAGCCATATGTGCAGATGTGTGACATGGCACAGGCTGGGGACCAGAAAGTCGTCAAGCCTGTGCACATACTGTCACTCACTTAGAAGATGGACACAGAGGCTCAAGGACAGCCAGACACTTGTCTATGTCACAGCCAGGAAGTGGGAGCAGAAACTGGGACATCAGCTGGCCTCCTGCTCCTCCTTCTCACCTGCCCCACCTTCTCCCATCACTGTGCTCCAGTACTTTGCCATCACTGTCTCTCTGATGCACCCTGCTCAAAATGGCCAGGACAGCAGAGGACAGAAGTCCCCATCCAGGAAGAGATGATCAGTTTCCCTCTCTGCCTTTATCACATGGAAACAGCCAGGGTGAGATCCACCAGCCATTCTACAGTTCTCCCTCCTTCCTCTCCCAACCATGAAGCTCAGCCCTAGAGACAATGTTCATAACAGGCTGCGCTGCCCCTCCCCACAGATGGCACGGAAGACCACAGGCCAAGGGTAGGCACTCGGGGGTCTCAGGAAGACCACCTGGGGCAGCAGGAACACAGGGCTTTCATTGACCTGGAATCTCATGCACTGCAAGCTTGTGTGTTTATTTTGTTTTCAGAAAATGAACTGCATCTTTATGCAGGCTTTTAAATGTCTAGACACCTTTTGAAAGGTGTTACATGTTCTTGCTTTTAAAAAAAATTAGTCCCATCTTGGTAATATTGTGTTTCTCAAGCTTGGTTTTGAGGAATGCGTGTTCATGCCACAGCTGTTCTCCCAGGATAATCCCCTCACATCCTTAACTAATTGAGACATGCAAAGCCCCTTTGTCCAGGCATAGAAATACCCACGAGTGCTGGGGATTGGGGAGTGGTCATCTTTGGTGTCATCACTCTTCTTACCAGTGGACATGTGGTTTTGCCCTTGGTGAGGTGTAACTATTCCAAATGATTCCTTAGGTAGAGAACCTGTCCCTGGACTCTGGTGGTAAGGATGAAGAAGGAGCACCAACTGTGCTTCCAAGTGCCAGGTGAACTTTAAGCACCAGCACTCATGACTCATTTGATCCTCTCTGGGTTGTGCAAGGCAGGAACATTCTGGGCCTCCATACTACAGATTAGACACCTGGAAGCTCAACAGAGGCAGGTCGACCGGACACAGGGCAGTCACTGTGGAAAGAAAAGAAAGTAGATAGATCTTCATAAATATCCACATTTCTAGATTCCCTCATTAAAAGAACAAACACCTGCTACACAGAGCCCAGGATCCTCCAAGGCAGCTGCTGTCCTGCGTGGATGGTGAGGGCTCCAACCATGCGGCATCAGCCGCCACTCCTGGTGCCCCACCAGCCACTCAGATACTCCTGGCTCCTGTGTGCTTTTGAGTCACAAGTGTCTAGCTCAAAATATTTCACTCTGAACACTAATGGAAAGCAGTATAGATTGCTCCAAGGATCTCCCAAAAGTTACCATGGCAACATCCTCTAAGAAATAAGTGTGAGACAACAATAATTCACTATTTCTGGTTTACTGCATTAAAAAAACACATCCATATCAACACTCGCTTATGAATCAAAGTGACCATATTATTCACAAGAGCCAAAAATTAGAGACAACCCAAATGTCCCCCAGCTGATGTCAGCCGAGTGGACAAGACCAGTGCCACACATGTGAGCAGCAGTAACAGAGGTTATCAGCCATGAAGGGGGACATCCCAACACATGCTGCCACACATTTCACAGATGAGCCTGGAAAACATCATGCTGTGTGCAAGGGCCACACATCACATAAGTCATCTTACATGAATTGTTGAGGACACACCAGTTTACACAGACAGAGGAGGACGGAGGGTTGATGGTGGGAGGGAGTAGAGAGTGACAGTGTGTGAATATGGGGTCTCTTTGGGGAGAACAAATCAGTTTCAGTGGTGTTGTCCCAACCCTATGAATGCTCTGAACCCATTGATCCATGTACTATAAACAGCTGAATTTTAGGGTGTGCGAGTTTCCTCTCAATAAGTTTTTGTTGAAGAAAACAACTGAGACTAGTGCATCCACCAAGACACTCAGCATGGCTAGACACAGTGACACCTGGCTGCTGCTGGGAGAGTGAGACCATCAAGCAGCGCTGGGCAGCCCCAGGGCCCACATCCACCCACACATGAGGCCTGGGGCTCCCTGTAGGGTTGCCTCATCTCTAATTCAAAGTTGAAGAGGGCAGCTGCAGGCAGCAAGTAGGCTGCTCACACCGTGTCCTGTTGCCCAGGCCTGGGGTCACCCAAAGGGTTGGTTACTTAGGGTCCGTTTGGGTCCACGTTTAAGCTTGCTTGGGCCAACTCAGCTGCCCTGCTCCCAAGTCTAAGGCAGCAAGGGCAGCAGCCCAGACCCCAGGACCCACATGTCACATGCATCCTCTTCCATGAAGAGTTGAGGAGACACCAGTTTACACAGACAGAGGAGGACGGAGGTGGGCTAGGACAAGGAGACTTGGTGGTGGGAGGAAATAGAGAGTGGCTGTGTGTGAATATGAAGCCTCTTTGGGGTGAACAAATCAGTTTCAGTAGTGCTGCCCCCACCTTATGAATGTTCTGAACCCACTGATCCATGGACTTTAAAGGGTAAATTTCAGGGTATGTGAGTTTCCTCTCAATAAGTTTTTGCTGAAGAAAACAACTGAGACTACTGCATCTAGCAAGATGCTCAGCATGACTAGACACAGGGCCGCCTGGCTGCTGCTGGGAGGCTGTGACCATCAAGCAGTGCTGGAAAGCCCCAGGCCCCATGTCTGCCCATTCATGAGGACTGGGGCTCCCTGTGGGGTTGCCCCATCCCTACCTCAAAGCTGAGCAGGGCAGCTGCAGGCAGGAAGGAGGCTGCTCACAGAGTGTCACGTTGCCCAGGCCTGGGATCACCCACAGTGTTGGTTACTTAGGGTCCATTTGGGACCACCCTTTCAGCTTGCTTGGGCAAACTCAGCTGCCCTGCTCCCATGTCTGAGGCAGCAAGGCAGCAGCCCCTCACTGCACAGCCAAGCTGGCTGCACTATGAGCACTGTCCCAGAACACTTGCTGACCTCAAGAGCAGCCAGCCAGCCCCAGGACATGAGCCTGTCTCTCTGTTGCTCATCCTGGATTCTGTGGAGGACACAGAATGAATCGCGGGGAGGCCCTGCCCCAGAAGGTGTCACTCCTCTCCACCCCACCCCCAAACCTGCCACCCCCTGTGCACATAGATCGTTATTACCTTCTTGAACCTGAGCAATTAAAAATGGAAAGAGCTCATCTCCTTCCAGCCTCCTGGCCTGTCATGAACATCCAGAGGCTTGGGAAGCATTGGGCTTTGCCTCCTGCAGCAAGAGGGGATGGGCTGAGTGACATACCCCCCTCAGATAGGAGAGAGCCCTCGGGCCCCTGCCTCCACTACCCCCTTTCCTCTAGACCCAGGTCTCGCTCACATGTTGAACTGGGTTCCCCAGAGAGTTTGCAGTGCGTGAGTCTTGACTTGCTCAGCACTTCAGCGAGCTTCTGACCCTGGCCCCATCTCAGGCAGCTTGTGAAAGACCAAAGGACCAGCCATGGGGCCAGCTATAGCCAAACTGCTCTGCATTCCTATGACACTCCACACTGGAGCAATTCAGATGGACAGCGTGGTCCCTAGGGAATGGTGCCTCTTAACCACAGCAGCTCCTACTGGGCTGTGATTTGTGACTACACTGTGGCACCTTGCAAGGAAGACACACACAGGGTCAGCAGCACCTCACAGGATGAGGACCTCAACACCCACGTCCTCTATCCTCAGAGCTCAGAGGCATCACAAGGTCATAGCCAGCCTGCCAGGCTGCATGTGAAAAAGGGGGCTCCTTGTGCACAGACCCACCCAGCAGAAGCCAGCCTGGCTTTCTATGGCTGTTTCTCAATGGGACCTGGTAATGGACCAAGGGGAACTCACAGAGAGTCTGGTGGGGACACAGCCCACCCAGGAGGACAGGTTGTGTTGTGCCCTCTCATACCCTGATTCCTCCACCCACAGTGTCCCTTCCTGTAGAGAAGGCTGGCCTCATAACCATCACCAGCCAAGGGCAGAACTTCCAGAGTCACAGCAGTTTGGGGGAAGGTGGGAAAGGTAGGCAAGTCTGACCCAAGTCCACGGCAACCTCTCTCGGCCTGCTCTAAATGTTCTCATTTCTTTCCTCAGAAAAGAATCCAGCAGCTTCTCCAGTTTTGTCCTAAGAAACCATGGCGTCCTCACTCTGTCTCAGGACATCAGTGTTCAGAGCTCTATCCTGAGTCCTGGGCTAGCATCCCTCCTTCATCACTAAGGAGATTTCACAAAAAAAGTAGAGTTCTGTTCTTGGGCAGAGAGCTTGGAGATGTCCCTGATCAAGAATTGAGCCCCTCACATCCCAGCCCCCAACCCAGGGGCACATCAAAATGTGTGAAGGAGAGACTGACCAACTGCCCTGAAATCTCAGCATTTCACGCTCACCAAGCACAGGGCAGGAGTGTCTTCCTGTTCAACACGGCAGGCTGACCACATGATAAACTTCCTTGTCCTCCCTCAAGATCTCATTGATGTAAGACTAAAGGTATGCAAAAGTAGAAAGCTCTTGACCAAAAGAGCCCCCAGTGACAAAGAGAAAATTCCTTTCTGGATCAATAGGAACTGGTTTTGGAAGCAACACTCTGAACAATGCACTGCTGCTGAAGTGGAGGCCCTATTCCAGGAGAGACTGTGGGTGCCATATCCCGATAAGATGCAGACACTTGCACAGGATCAGGTATTACACGTGTCACTCGGGATGTGTCTTGTTAACTTTTCTCATCACCAATACCTATCCATGCAAAGTGTGGGAGCCTGAGGTGCTGCTTGTTCCTCTCTGAGGAGGGGATAGTCAACACCCGCGCCACCCAACACCCTGTCTTGACAGGTATAATGTCCTAATCTCCAGGGAAATGTGATGGGCCCTCACCTCAGGGGGCTGCAGAGCACTTAAAATGTGGCTACTGCCATTGAGGAACTAAAATTTTATTTAACTTTAGTTGATTCCAATTGTAATAGCCAAAGATAACTAGTGGCTGGTAAATTGGATAGTGCAGATGCTACACTACAATTAAATGGCACCTCTTACAGAGTGGACACAGCTGTCATGGTGGTAGTACTAGTGATGTTAGTAACAGTAACAAAGTAATGGCCCCAATCACTAACCTGTTTTTACCATAAAATCATCCCCCTAATCATGGTGAGGTGTTTTAAAACTAGTACCTTGTGGTGGTTGGTGGTTTTTGAAGTGCAAGAATCTCACATTAGATTTCTTGCCTCTTCTTAAGTAGAAGTGAATGGGGCACTTGACATCACACTGCAGAGTTCATGTGACCCTTTTGCATATGGGACAACCCAGGCAGACCTGCTGTAGGCACAGTTTCAGCAGAGGGGGAGTTCAGCGAGGAATTGAACGGCTTGACTTGGCTTGAGCACATATATCTCCCAGGTCCCCAGCTGCTGGAGTCAGCCTAGGCAGGGTGGCCCTGTGTCTACCCTCTGCCCTGGGCTCACCTGTTTTTTTTTTTTTTTCTTAGTTGTGGATAGATCTTTAATTTTTTTTAATTTATAAAGGGTGCTGAGAATGGAACACAAGGCCTCCGACATACAAGGCAAATGTGCTATGGCTGAGCTACACTCCCAGCCAATGTGGTAACTTTTTAAAAAAAGTGTCAGAGATATAATTATATAGGAATATGTATACAGATATGTAAAAGTATTTTTAAGAAATAAAACACTAGAGGGACTGGGGACGTAGCTCAGCGGTAGAGTGCTCAACTGGTATAGGAGAGGCCCTGGGTTTGATCCTCAGCACCACATCAAAATAAATCAATAAAATAAAGGCATTGTGTCCAAATACACTCCCTCAAAAAAACCTAGTAAAAATATATTTTATATATGTAAAATGATTACAGTGGACCACTTCTTGGTAAAATTAAAAAAAATAGCCACAGTACCAATGAATGACTCATTTAAATTGAAATTCTTGGGCTAAAGGTAGGCATGCCCTTTAAATTTTGGCATATTTTCTGAAACTTCTCTGCAGAAGAGGTATGACAATTTTGTATTGCAATTATCAGAACTTGAAAATTCCATTTTCCAACACTGTTAACATTAGATTTTCTCACTATCTTGATTCTTTGTATTTGATAGGCAAACACACACATGTACTTTATGTTTCCTTTGGATTCCTCTATTGTGATTTGGATTACTAAGTTTTTGGTATGTCATCTTTTATGAACAGCAGATACTGGGTTTTACCACTTTTGTAGGCTCTTTGTTTCTCCCTATTGACTTGTAGGAGGTCCCTATGTTATTAAACTCTCGGAAGCGGGGCAGACACCCACAGAAACATCACCAAAAAAACTGTTTTCTAGCAATTGGCCATAGTTTTGCCTCTTGCAGAGAGCTCTTTGCCAGCTTGACATGAGAACTTCCTATTACTCTGGCCTCTCAAAACTTGCACTGCCTCCCAATCACCTTGCCCTGTGGACCAAGCCTTGAACATAGGTTGCCTTGAGAATCTTCAACATCCCAACCACAGATACCCTTCACTGAGTGAAGTGAATCATGTAAGCTCTGTTCCCAGGGGAGAGAAAGTCCATACCGCTGTGACAGTTTCCTATGAATAGGTGTCTGCAACTCTGTGTATTTCAATATTCACTATTATGTGGTCAAATGGAAATCCTGGAGAAAAGTATGGAGATTTTTTGGGATGGTTTTCATTAACTCAGAAAGAAAAGATAGGAAATAAAAATAATTACTAAAATTTAATCATTCGTTAATAATTAATAAATTTAATTATTAAATAATTATTGAAGCTTCATAAAGGGAAGTATTGAGAAGTCTATAAAAAATTAATTCATTCCATAACTGCCTTTGTGAAGATGAAGTGTAGCGGTAGTATTTCTAGCACTAAGACAAATTCGCATGTAATTGAGAGAGGGCTTCTTTCCACTTGATATATTTTGTATGAATATTCACTGACCTGTGTTGTTTGGTTTTCTGGCATTCCCTCTTATTTGGATTCAGACTTGCCCAGGGCTACCCTGGAATAGGCCATATTCATACCAGAAAGACAGATTACTAAACCCCATTTAGGATATGTAAATGATACACATATCTTTCAGTTCATAAGATTCTTTCAGTTCATAAGATTCTTTCAGTTCATAAGATTTTATCTGTAGACACTAAAAATTGTTGAACCATCTCTAGGAAAGTTCCAGTTTCCAGGAAAGGAAGATGCAGTCCTTCCTCTCATTCTGTCTGTCTCCCTGGCTGTGGAGTCTGGATGTGTTCAGGGGATTTTCAAATATTTGACAAGGGCCCAAATTCCCATGATTGTTCAAAGCAAAGGCCTTATAGGAATTGTGCCCTGTTCTCCTTAACCATGTAAGGATACTCCTAGGAAATTTGTATCGGCATAAAGGGACAGTTATCAAAAGAGTATGAAGCGATAGATTCTTTATTCATTGGTAAATTTTTCTATGATTTTTATTCTCTTTTATATTAAGTGGAACTTACCTGAACTGTCAGTTAAAAATTAGAAACAATGCCACTAAAGCCTAGAGTAGTCAGCTCTTTGCTGCTCTGAAGACAAGATCTGATCAGAACAATTTAAGGGGAGGAAAAATGTTTCTTTGGGGGCTCATGAGTTCAGAGGTCTCAGGCCATTGAGAGCAGACTCCATTCTTTGCAACCTCAGAAGAGGCTGAACATCATGGCAGGAGAGTGTGGCAGAGGAAAGTAGCTGACATGATCATCAAGAAGCCGAGAAAGAGATTTCCACTTTCCACCTACAGGTACACAGCCCACAGCCTTGACCCTCAAGACAGACCTTCTCCACCTGAACCCCACCTGCCTTCAGTTACCAGCCAACTGATCCCAGCAGGTGAGGAGTTCACAGATTGGGTGAAGGCTCTTGACACCCTATTAACTTCTACTATCCAAAGACTCAAAGGAATATTAACAAGAGAAAACAGCCTCCTCCACCCAACACTACACAGCATGGTTGGAAAATATCTAACAGAACCACAAAAGGCTCTAAGGATGTATCCCAAGAGTTGTGACTGGATGAATATGTTACAAAGAAGCCACCTTTGTCAATACCTGCCATGGCCACTCAGTCAAATGAGAACAACTAAGATATTCCTGCACCAGCTCTTCCTCATTTTCTCAAAGAAACATCAAGTGGTACAAATGCTAAACAGAGGAAAGGGAGAAAAGGCAGATCCAAGGACCAGCTCTCTTTTGTCATCAACTCTGGGTGGCCCAGCTCCCATGGAATTTGACTTGCCTGCTGAACAACCAGTATTAGGCCACCTAATTTAATATTCAGCCAGGGCCTGCCTCAGAAAGGTACTACAGAGCAAATACTGGTGCAGGTTCTCCTTTGATTTCATGCCCTGGAATAATTGTGAGTATCCTTTCTTCCTCAAGAAGAGGCAGATAATAGCCCACCCTCTGTGGATAGCTAACCCTGGATACCATATGTGGTAACAGAAAAAAAAAAAAAAGAAAGAAAGAAAGAAAAAGAAAAAAGAAAAGAAGAACAACAAAAAGGCTTACTGAACCTTGATCCCTCCAGATGGTCCAATTTTCTGCAACCCATACAAGGGATCATGCCAAGGACATGGACTTTGCAGATATTCACTGTCCCCAAACCTCTCAACATGCACTCCACTCCAAAATCCTCTCACCCTGGTTTGGATTCTTGTCAGGAAAATGCCTGAGTGTGTAACCCCATGCTGCCGGGAAATGACTGCAGAGCAGGGGAAAGTCCGGCACTTAGAGTGGAAGCCTCCAGCATCCATCCACTTCCAAGTCAAAGACCTGGAGATTCTAGGCTCTGGCAGGAGATTGCACTTGTTTGTGTTCCCTGTGGGTCTCTCTGGGCCTTGCGCACCAAGGGTCCCACTTGGTGCTGCTATGCCCTCCTGGCAGCTCTCCGAATATCTTCCAGTGTCAGGGACAGGTGGACTGCCAGTGTATTGACGTTAGCGTGAACAGGTCAGCAGAGGAGCTTTCATTCCTGGCGGCATCCCAGGAAGATCCAACCCAAGCAGCAGCTCTGTGGTCATGTTAGGAGGGGAGACCTTGGCACAGAACCCCAAGAAAGCATGTTCTTTTCAACGCATGCGGCCCCAACTTCTTCAGCCCCTGGAAGTGGAGCGTGGTTCTGCTGGTGGCCTGTCCAAGGTGCCCTCAGGGCAATCCTGCTCCTTCCAGTGCCCTGGACCCAGCAGCTGTCACTGGCCTGCTGGCACGACCCTGCAGTACCGCTAGGCGGCGCCGTCCGCGGTTAGTCGCACCAGGCAGGCAGAGCGCCCTGCAAACCCTTATCCCAGAGCCAGCACTGGGGGCTCCACAGGTGCAGCGAACCTGGGAGGGCCAGAGGGCTGGTGAGCACCAGGAGGACGCAAGGATCATCCCAGGTAGCACCAGCTCCAGCAGCCTTGCTCTCCTGTCCTGTTCTTCTAGGGTCTCACTCCACTGACAGTTGGCCCAGTCAGCGAACTTAGGTTCCTGGCGGCCCCAGGGAGCGGCTGCTGGGGACAGCTGAGGGCAATTATGCATCCAAGGCAGCTCGGCAGGTTGGGGGAACTTGGAGCTCAACAACATGCCACTAACTCTGTCTGGCTGCCCTTCCGTTCCTAGAAAACCAATCTAGGAGATTTGAGATCGCTGCACCCCGGGCAGAATGTAGGTTAAGGGCAGGTGCAGGTGGGCCCCTTGTTTTCTAGGGAGGGCAGCAAGGGAGGGAGTCCCTGAACATGGGTGTCAGAGGGAAGGAACAAGAGAGTAAGGGAGCTTCCAGCGCACTGCACCATCTGCACCAGCCAGCCCCACTATGGCGACAGTGGCTGTAACACCTTCAGCAGCAGCTGCTGCTGCTGCTGCTGCCAGGCACCAGGTCCAGTCCAGAAATCCTTTGGCAGAAATATCTAGCCAGTAGGCCTGAACCTGAGGGTTCTTCCTCTTGGCCTGCCTCTTGGCTCTCAGACATAAAGCCCTCTGAGACAATGCCGGGGGTTCTTGGGGCAACCCCTGGATGAAGAGATTTCACCATAGTGTCACAGCCCCTGCCAAAAAGATGCTTCACAAAGGGCTGTGGCATGAGCGCATCAAGTGACCTGTAGGAACCTGATCATCAGGCTCAACCAGGGCTTCCCGTCAATTTCACACATCAGCCTTGATAGAGGAGTGGAAATGTAGATGTTTCTAAAGTTGGATATTAAAAATGGGGAGAGTTCAACATTTTTCTGTGGAGTCCTTTGTTTTGCTCCTGTAGAAAGGGAAGCACAACATGATGTAAGCACATGGCAGAGCAAGCTGCTCTCCTCATGAGCTAGGAAGCCCTGGAGCACAGGCCAGGCCTACAATCTCCTCTCGGGGAAATGCACAGTGACCTGAGAACTTCCCATTACCCTGACCTCTCCAGACTTGCACCGCCTCCCAATCACACTGCCCTGTTGATCAAGCCTTTAACATATGTGCCTGGAGAGTCTTCAATATCCCAACCAAAGCTACCCTTCACTGAGTGCAGTTAATCTTGAAGCCCTGTTCCTAGGGGAGAGAAAGTAAATACCATGGTGACAGTTTCCTACTCATAGGTGTCTTCAACTCTATGTACTTCAATATTCACTATTATGTTGTCAAATGGAAATCCTGGAGAAAGTTCTGGAGATTTTTGTGAAATTCTTTTCGTGAACTCAGAAAAGAAAGATAGGACATAAAAATAATTATTAAATTTAATCATTAATTAATAATTAAATGAACTTACTTATTCAA
This sequence comes from Callospermophilus lateralis, assembly GCF_048772815.1. Classification (NCBI taxonomy): domain Eukaryota; kingdom Metazoa; phylum Chordata; class Mammalia; order Rodentia; family Sciuridae; genus Callospermophilus; species Callospermophilus lateralis. The sequence continues at coordinate 48,137,970 of NC_135308.1, forward strand.
TAATTATTGAAGCTTTATATAGAGAATTTCAGAGAAGACTATAAAAAATAAATGAATTCCACAACTGCCTTCATTAAGATGAAGAACAAAGGTAGTCCTTCTAGAATGAAGACAAATTTGCAACTGTGATGCCATATGAAGAGGACTTCTTTTCACTTTATATGTTTTGTATTAATATTCACTGTCCTGCATTACTTTATTACCTGGCATTCCCTCTTATTTGGATTCAGACTTGCCCAATGCTACCCTAGAGTAGGAAATATTCATACCAGAAATACAAATCAATAAACTCCAGGAAGTACATGCAAAGGATCCACATATCTTTCAGTTCGTAAGATTTTCATTTTATCTAAACACATGAACAATCATTGAAATATCTCTATGAAAGTTCATCTTTCCAGGGAAGGAAGATGCAGTCCTCCCTTTGATTGTCTGTCTTCCTACCTGTGGAGTCTGTGTCTGTTCGGGGGATTTTCAAATATTTGACAAGGGCCAGAATTCCTTTGATTGTTCAAAGCCAAGTCATTATTCTAAGTGTGCCCAGTTTTCAATAACCATATAATAATACTCCTAGGAAATTTGTACCATCATAAAGGGACAGTTATCAAAAAAGTGATAAGCGATAAAGACTTTCTTATTTGGTAAATTTTTCTATAATTTTTTTTCTTTAGTATTAAACTGAGCTTACCAAAACTGAAAGTTAAAAATGAGCAACAATACCAGTGAATCCTAGATTTGTCAGCTTTTTCGCTACAGTGAAGACCCGATCTGATCAGAATTATCTTAGGGGAGCAAAGTTTATTCTGGGGTTCATAAGTTCAGAGGTCTCAGTCCATAGAGAGCAGGCTCCATTGTTTGGAACCTCAGGTGAGGCAGAACATCATGGCAGAAGAGTGTGGCAGAGGGAAGTAGCTGATAGGATGATCAAGAAGCAGAGAAAGAGATTTCTACTTTTTACTTACAGATAGATAGCCCACAGCCTTGACCAAAAAGACAGACCTTCTCCAGGTCTGGAAGCACCCGCTTGCCTTCAGTTACCTTCCAACGGATCCAAACAGGTGAGTAGTTCACAGATTGGGTTAAGGCTTTTGATGCCCAATTAACTTCTACTCTCCAAAGATTCAAAGAAGTGTTTACCAGAAGAGAAAATAGCCTCCAAAACCCAACACAGCGTGTTTGGAAAGTATAAAAAACAAAAACAAAAAAGACAATAAAAATGTATCCAAAGAGTTGTGACCAGATGAATAGCTTACAAATCAGCCACCTTTGTCAATACCTGCCATAGCTGCTCACTCAAATGAGAACAACTAAGATATCCCTGCACCAGCTCTTCCTCATTTTCTCAAAGAAACATCAAATGGTACAAATGCTAAACAGAGAAAAGGGAGAAAATGCAGTGCCAAGGACCAGCTCGCTTTTTTCATCACCTCTAGCTTGCTCAGCTCACATGGAATTTGGCTTGCATGCTGACAACTAGTATTAGGCCACCTAATTATACATTCAGCCAGGGAGCCTGCCTCAGAAAGGTACTATAGAACAAATTCTGGTGCAAGTTCTCCTTTGATTTCAGGCCTTGGAATAATTGTGAGCATCCTTTCTTCTTCAATAATAGGCAGACTAACACCCCACCCTCGGTGGACAATCATACCTGGACACAATATGTGGGAACAAAAAAGAAAGAAAAAAGAAAAGAACAGAAAAGACAAGAGAGAACGATAAAGGGGCTCACAAACTTTGATCCTCCAGATGCTCCGATTTTCGGCAACCCACACAAGGGATCATGACAAGGACTTGATTTCCAGACAGTCACTGTCCTCAAACATCTCACACATCTTCTTCTGCCTATTCTTGAAGAAAAAAGGATGCTCACAATTATTGCCAGCCCACTCTGGACTCTGCAGGTGCAGCGAACCTGGGAGGGCTGGAGGGCTGGCGAGCACTAGGAGGACGCCAGGATCAACACAGGTAGCACCAGCCCCAGCGGCATTGCCCTCCCATCCTGCTCCTCCAGGTCCTGGCCCCGCTGAAAGTTGGCCCAGTCAGCGAATTTGCCTGGGTTCCCAGCAGCCCTAGGGAGCGGTCACTGTGGACATATGAGGGCAGTGGAGCATCCAAAGCAGCTGGGCGGGTTATGGGAACTTTGAGCTCCACCACCTCCTACCACCGGGTGCCCCTCCATTCCTAGAAAGCCAATTCTGGAGATCATTGCAACCTGGGCAGAATGAAGGCTAAGGGCAGGTGGGTGGATCTGTTGCTGTTTAGTGAGGGCAGCAGGGAGAGAGTACCTGAACATGGGCGACAGAGGGAAGGAGCAAGAGAGCAAGGGAGCTTCCAGCATGGTGCACCCTCTGCACCAGCCAGGCCCACTTTGGTGGCTGCAGCTGCTGCTGCTGTTGCTGCTACTTTTGCCGCTGCCCGGCACCAAGTCCAGTCCAGAAATCCTCTGGGCCCGACTGTCCAATGGTCCCTTCCATTTACCCGCAACTGCAGAGATATCTAGCCATTTGGGATGAACCTGAGGCTTCCTCCTCTTGGCCTGGCTCTAGTCTCTCAGACACAAAGCCCTCTGAGACAATGCCCCAGGTTCTTGGGGCAACCCCTGGAGGAAGACATTTCACTGGAGTGTCACAGCCCCTGCCACAATGATGCTCCAAAAAGTCTGTGGGATGAGTGAACCAAGTGCCTGATTGTAACCTGATAATCAGGCTCAACCAGTGCTGCCTGTCAATTTCACACATCAGCCTTGCTAGAGGAGTGGAAATGTAGAAGTTTCTAAAGTTGGATATTAGTAAAAGGGGGAGAGCTCAAAACTTTTCTGTGGAGCACTAAATCCAGAAACGAGTTGGTAATGAGAGGATGGGGTTTATTTCACAGACACTGAAAAAAATGTAGCTAGTACTGATTTGCCTCTGACAAATAGCAGTAGCGTCACCAGCTTCAAGATATCATAAGCAAGAAGCACAGGTGGAAGATTCTGAAGCAAAAAAAAGAACGGAAAGAATTCAACTTCCATAGAACATAAGGCTCTTGCAGGTTCTGAGCCATTTCTTGCTGATTACAGCACACAGCAGATCACACATGAGCTAATTTTGCTTTTCTAGCAGAAGACCTAATAGGGAAGACTTTCCTGACAGAATAGAACCTTCACCCAACTGTAAAATAATAAATCAACTGTCCAATTAGTCAGCTTCCCATGACTTTAATGAAATACCTGAGATAACTGGCATTTATAGACAAAATATTTATTTTTCTTATGATTCTGGATGTTCTAACCCAAGAACTAAGGACCCCTGTTTTTCCCCTCTAGAAAGGGAATCACAATATGATGTAAGCACATGGCAGAGCAAGCGGCTCACCTCCTGGGTTAGGAAGCACTAGAGCACAGGCCCGGCCTACAATCTCCTCTGGGGAAATGCACTGTGACCTGAGAACTTCCCATTACCCTGACCTCTCAAAACTTGCACTGCCTCACAATCACACTGCCCTGTGGACCAAGCCTTTAACATATGTGCCTGGAGAGTCTTCAACATCCCAACCATAGCTACCCTTCACTGAGTGTCGTTGATTAATCATGAAGCCCTGTTCCTAGGGAAGAGAAAGTAAATCCCACTGTGACAGTTTTCTACTAGTAGGTGTCTTCAACTCTATGTATTTCAACATTCATTATTATGTTGTCAAATGGAAGTCCTGGAGAACGTTCTGGAGATTTTGTGAAATTGTTTTCATTAACTTAGAAAAGAGAAGTAAATAAATGTATTTGAAATGTGGAACATTAGTGTAACGTTGTACTCTCAGTTGGAATCTGGCTTTTTGGTTTATAACAGAGTTCTTTGAAAATACTGTGGGATACTATCTGCAATTCTGATTTTCTCTATTATTTTTTAATTCTATCTACTTAATCCTCGCAAAAGTACACGTAATTTCTTTTTTCAAATATCTGTGTTCTTCTAAGGATAGGTGTTCCTATACTCATTTAAAAGAATACAAACCCATAACCAAAGTGAAAGTAACTTCAAAGACATAAGAATATTATTTTTGCTTCTAATTTTAATATTTCTTACTTTGTCCTTGATAAATGTTGACATGTGCCAAGGCATAACTGATCCAAGTTAAGTATATTCTGAATTTTCATTAATAATAATGTTTATGAAATTATGGTCATACATTTGGTACTACTATGTAAACCATTTAATTTATTTGATATAGGAAGGCAGAAAATAAATATAATTATTAAAGCTTCATATACAGAAGACTATAAAAAATCAATGACTTCCATAATTGCCTTTTTAAGATGAAGAGTTGATGTCGTATTTATAGAACTAAGATAAATTTGTAACCAGGAGGCAATATGAAGGAGACTTCTTTATGAAAGGAAAGTGACCATAACACTCAGAGTAACCAATATATCTTTATTGCAGCAGTGCAAAAGAGGAGATAAAGAGAGCAGAGAAAGAGTGGGGAAAGAGAGAAGAAAGGGGGGAGAGCAATGAGAGAGAGAGAGAGAGAGAGAGAGAGAGAGAGAGAGAGAAGAGAAGAGAAGAGGAGAAAAGAGGAGAGAGTGAGAGGAAAAGTGAAAGCTAGAGAAGAAAGGGAGAGCAAGAGCAAGAGCGAGAGCGAGAGCGAGAGAGAGAGAGAGAGAGAGAGAGAGAACAAGAAAGCATGAGAGAGGGGCCCAGCAGGAGGGAGTTTTTATAGCCTAAATCTAATAATGTCTCTGGGTCTGCAAGCTGTCTTCTTGGCACAAGTTGGGGTTAAGTGTTCAGCCTTGAGTGGGGGGTTGAGTGCTCAGCCTTGAGTGGGGTTGAGTGTTCAGACTTGACGCAAACAGGCGATAAAGGACCAGATAGAGGGGGGTGCATGGGTTATCCTGCAGCTAAGGTTTGTTCAGCCTGCCCTGCAGACAACTTAGTTTAGCCTGACCTGCACTTAACATTCCTCCCTTTTTGTGTTTCTAGTTGACATGGGGATGGTGTAAAATCATCTGGCTACTTCCTGCTTAATGATGGGAGGTGTGGGACCTAGGAGGGAAAGTGGAGGAATGTCCCGGGGACAGGTCTGGGAACACCAGGGCAGCTAGAAATACCATCCAGTGGCTATAAACAGTTATCTCAGAAGGGGCAAAGTCCATAAAGGTTCCTTGAAGCCATAGGTTGTCAACAGCATCAAACCATTTCTGAGTGGAGGAGATCTTTGGTATCAGCCATTGGTCCCGTCGTAGGGACTTTAGGAAGTATCGGAGGTGGCTTGGTTGAATCCAGTAATGTTAACGGTGACAGCCTGATTGCAGCCAGTGGAAGGGCAATCACTTTGACCCATAAACTGAGAGTGGGTGGTGTCATCCTGGTACCATGTCACTTGGATGTTAAAGCGCCATCTGTGGTTGGGATAGAAACTTGAATGAGATTAATGATTAGTAAAAAAGAAGAGAATTGGCAAAAAAATCTTGAGTTTGGTGGGTGTGGTGGGAGTCCAGGACTGGACATTTGGAACAGGTGCCTTTTTAAGGTGAAAGACATGTTACCAGGGGTGTGGTCCAAAAGCTTGGCCATCATTGGAGTAGTACCTATGATATGGGGTCCCATCCAGTGAGGTTCCAATGATTGAGGATGCAGTTCCCGAAGTAATACTGCGTCATCCAATTGAAGAGCATCCAATTCAGTTCCTGGTTGTGTTGGGATTGCAGTAATGAATGGCGCAAGAAGGCATCAGTCTGCATGTTCCCTTAGGAGTTTGTGTAGAATTGTGAGATAGGACAGATAGGATACAAGAGGAGGAGGAGTGATTGGAAAGCTTTGGGTGGTTAAGAAAGGGCACCCATAGAGTTGCTCAAAGGGACTAAGGCCTGAGGGATCTCTGGGGGCTGCCTGAATTCAGGTGAGGGTCAACGGCAGGAGATTCGGCCAGCACAGCCTGAGTTCAATAGCATGTTTAATGAGATGATCCTTGAGATTGCTGTTAAGCCTCTCAACCTTACCTGAGGATTGGGGTTGGTGGGGGATGTGGAGCCTCCACGTGATGTTGAGGCATTTGGAGAATAGTTGAAAAACCTGAGAAGTGAAGGCTGGACTGTTGTCTGACTGAATGGAGGCAGGAAGTCCAAACCTGGGAATGAGCTCCTCAATGAGGGTGGAGGTGACAGTGTTAGCAATTTCCCTGGAGGTAGGGAAGGCTTATATCCAACCTGAAAAAATATCAACCAAAGTAAGTAGGTAGTGAAGCTTTTTGTGCCTAGGCATGTGAGTGAAGTTGATCTACCAGTCTTCGCCTGGGTGGTGGCTCCTCATCTGATGTGTGGGGAATTTAGGTTTGTTGCTTCTTTGTGGGGATGCTATAGAACAGACAGAACAAGCAGAGTGGACCTGCCAAAGAGTAGTTCTCATTCCTAGGAAGTGAAAGAGGAGTAGTAAAATCTGAAAAATGGTATAGGGAGGGTTTTAGGTGGAGGCAGAGTCTCTGGAGCTGGAGGAGTTGGTCATGAGTCATAGGTCTCTGTCTTAGGCCTCAGGGGCTGGTAGTCTTAAAGAAGTAGTTGATTGACTGGTTGGTGAATTTGTGTATCTGATCTTTCAGGAACTTTTGTAGGCAATTTAACAGACAAGGTCCTATTAGGAGAAACATAAAGAGGACAAATAGGGGTCCTGCAAGGGGAAGAAGCCAAGGCCATACTTGACTGAACCTTTCCCTTGGAGACCATTGTCCTAGTTGCTGTCTCCTCTTTTCTAGCTGTTCTTGTCCTTCATTACTCCCAGGAATGACTGTGTTTTGGCTTAACTATTTTTGGTAGGTGTTTAAGATCAAGCTGTCAAAATTGACTTTGTTTCTATCTATTGTTAAGAGTCAGCCTCAGCCAAGTTCCCATAGGGTTCACTTGTGGGGGAACTTGAGAGCAGATTCTTAGTTCTGCTAGTGCCATTTACACTAAGGTGGGTCCAGATCTTGCTTGACAATGAGGCTTCCCTTGGAATCATCAGGAATGTCTCCTGACTCCAATGACCCTTGTATTCACAGCAAGTGCACTAATTGGCTTTTCATTCTCCAGTGGTCTCATTAATCTCCCTGATCAGGAGGTTATGTGGCCCAGTGTTGCAAAGCTCTTTAGAGAGTTCTCTGTTCCCTAGATTCAGACTGACTTAGAGGGTAAGAGCCAAATATTGGTTTCCTTGGCCATTTTAATTTAATTTTAATTTTAAGTTTTGATCTTAAACATCTAGCAAAGTCATTCTGACATATAGTAACATGGGGGGCAGAGCTTTATCTCACATAAGGCGGGGCTCTTTTTAAATCTTAGGTAAAGTGTTCTAGTATTGAAGCTGATCTTTGTTTTTAAATATCATTTTATAAAGTTTCCATATATTGTTGCTTGATGTCACATGAATACTAGGTAACATAATATGATATTACATTTAAATTGTACCCCAGTTTATAGAACTTTATATTAATCTTATTGATAACAGTACCAGTTATAGAAAATTAAATGATATAAAGAAATCTCCAATATGTTATTTTTATAAGCCTAAGATTACCATGCAACCTTTTGGAGAACATCAGCTTGATATAATTTTTTTAAAGCTTCTATCTTAAAGACTTATATACCTGGAATATATGAACACATTTAATATAAAAAAGAGTAAGAGTACCACAATTACATTGATGTTTTTATATTAATCAAGTTTGGATCTTAAAAAAATAACATATTACAATATTGCAAAGTAACAGTTGTTGTTATCCATAATTGTATAATCCTTAATTTCATCAAGATTACTTGCTCAAAAAACTTACATATATAAGCAACTTACACAGACCTTCTTTATCACTTACTTAAATATATACAGCTAATGTACACAGACCTTCTTTATCACTTGCTTAAACCCTCTTATTTATTTAATCACATAGACTCTCTTATCCAGAAACACATTTTTCTTCAATTAAATCCATATTTAGAATCTTCTAATTACTCTTTATCATCTGTTAGCTCCTTATTTATTCACTCTTTGAAATAATCCTTGTAAATTTCTGAATTTAGGCAAGTTATTCCATTTTAATAAGAGATATTTTGTTATTTGAGGTACACAATTAATCACATCTATTTACCACTTCATAAAAACATAAACAATGCTTAAGTGTATAGAATTATGTTGTTGAACAGATGAGCAAGGCAAGGCACATAAGGTAGGATGGGAGATAGGGAAACAGTTTTATTTGGTTGCAGCCAGATTCAGAGGGCACAGCTTCTGCTGTAATCAACTTATCCCTTGAACCACAAATTTAGGTAGTTTCAGAATTTTGAACACAGCATGTAAGGGGAGGGGCTCAGAAGTTCACAGTCTTCAGAAGTTCACAAAAAAGCGCATTTTTTTCTCTCTGTTTTGGGCAAGTTAACCCTTCAAGGACACCTGAGAAGGGGAGAGCTTCTTCTTCCCTTTCTTCCCTCCCCCTGCCAGCTGTTACCATGGAGCCCAGTTGGTAAATCCCTTATCTTAGAAATGTAGCCATCACTGTGAAGCCCCAACTCAAGGCCAGAGGCCTTGTTTACATTTTTTTGTGAAAACACTAGTAAGGGGGTGTCCAGAACCTGGAGTGCTGGTTTTTTCCAGCCAGTGGCCAAGTAAAACAGGGCAACATGAAAAGAGGAAATTTATCTCCATTGAACTTTTCTGTAGGGACTCTTTGCTGACAATCCTAAAATCAGCCATGGTACAGATTCTGTAGAAGGTCAGTTATGACTTTTCTGTGGGACTGGTTAGGAAGGGGGAAGATGGGAAGGCGGAGCTGAGAGCAGCTCCCATGGATCTGAGAATGAGGAAGGAGATGCAAAAGAATAATCGAAAAGGGGTTTGGGATTTTCCCTAGCAAGGAAAACTTGAGCAATAGAAAAATAGAGCAGAGGGGAAGTTGGGAGTGAATATATTAAAAAGCCTGTAAGGGACTTTAATTCTTAGTAACCTTGTTTTTAGTGATGACAAAGCAACTTTAAAGGCCATTTTCATCAGATTTTGGATAGGGGCCCCAGGGTTCTCCTCAGCTAGTTTGAGCTTTGGGTTAGCTGGTAAGAGGACCTGGTGGGACCCAGTGTGGGCACTGACAGGAGAAGAGAGGAGTGAGTAGGTGGAGGGATAACTTCAGTACCTTCTACCTCAGCAAGGGGGCTATGGTTTGAGGAAGAGTGGTAGTTTGGGTTTTGGATCTAGTAATGGGAGGGGAGAAAGCAAGTTATTGAGGCAGGGGAGATGGTGGAGGGGCTGGGGCAGAAGGTTGAGGGTGATGACCTGTTCGAGCTAGGTGATAGGGTGCAGATTCATCAGCAAGGTCAAAAGTAGTGGATGAGTCTGGAGGAGGAGAAGATTGGGGATTGGTGGTTGTAGGGGTTAGTTTGCAAGCGAAAAAATCTGTAGAGGTTTGCAAGAGGTGCAGAGAGTAGGATTGAATTGGAGGAAGAAGAAAGCTTGGAAATAGTGATCTCTACCCATTTTTTTTCAAATGCTCATGGTAATTGTAGAGATCCCTTAGAATGGAGGGATCCAGGGACTCAAAAGAGGGCCAACTTCTTTGGTTGTCTAAGGGATAAGTGGACCAGGCCTGAATGATATATTTGATCAATTTTTTGGGTTTGATGTCTGGTGTCAAGGAGAGGGTTTGAGGTTATCCAGGAGGCATTGTAGGGAAGAGTCAACAGGCAGAGAGGACCCATTACCCATGTGGCAAACTCAGTATAAGGAGGTGGGAAGAGGATGCAAATACAGTATAGGGTAGAAGGAAGGAGACACAAACATAAGGGGAGAGGGAAGGAGATGCAAAGATAGTATAAGAGAGAAGGAGGAAACTGATTTATTGGCAAAAGGGGCATCCCCGCTAGAGCCAAAAATCAGGAGTGCCTAGTGGCAGGTTCGAGCTGCAGAGATTGGTCATCAATGAATCCTTACAGTCAAGGAGGCTTTCATCCTGGTTGGAGCTGGGCCATGGGACACCTTGGCCAAGGCTTTTCAGGACCTCTCCTGGAGAGGCGGAGACTCCCAGGGCCCGAAAGAGTGGGGAGAGAGAGGCAAGAGAAGAGAGAGGAAGGGGAGGGTAAGCCTCCATCTAATGGCTGTGTCTTAAAGGTGCGAGGACTAGGACTTTATGAGAGCCACCAAAACCGTGAAGGTCTGGGTGGGGTGTGATGTACAGTTGTCTGTTATGTGTTCTGGGAGGTTACACAGTCCTTTGAGGGAGACCTACAAAGCCTACGCTGGTAAACTACCAGCTGGGAAGGGGATGGGAAATAATTTTGAACACAAGAGTCAAATCTGCCTGAGGAAGGAGTCCCTGAGGGCCACCATGGCCTTAAAGGCTGTGGTGGGGTGTTTTCCTCCCCACAGGTGGGTGAAGAGTTTTGCTGGACAATCAGTGGTCAAATCCTCCTGATACCACAATTGGGTTTAGGACTCCAGGAAGGGGAAACTCACCAATCAAAGGCCTGTGGTGGATGGAGTTCTGCTGGTCGAGAAAATGGGTTCAGGCCATCCAGTGAGTGGCACTTCTGAAGGAAGAGGGACCCAAAAGTGGGTTTTAACCCTCTTCCTGGTTTTTGACACCAATGAAAGGAAAGTGACCACAACACTTGGAGCGACCAAGAGATCTTTATTTCAGCAGTGCAACAGAGGAGAAAAGAGAGAAAGATAAGTGGGGGGGCCTGGCAGGGGAAAGCTTTTATAGACCTTCTGCTGTGCTGCCTAAATCTAACAGGGTCTCTGGGTTTGCAAGCATTCAGCCTTGAGTGGGGGCTTGAAGCAAACAGGTGATAAAGAACCAGACAGAGGGTTTGAGTGGTCAGGTCGTCCTGCAGCTAACTTTGTTTGGCATACCCTGCAGACAACTTATTCAGCCTGTCCTGCACCTCACACTTAGGAGAACAACACCTGAGTGCTGCATATAGCTATTGAAATGGATTTCAATGGGATCTTCCTCTCTGGGTTCTACCACATTATTTGTTTTTATTGTATTGGGGATGGAACCCTGGGGAGCTTAACCACTGAGCCCCATCCCCAGACCTTTTTTGTATTTGATTTAGAGTAGGGCCTCACCGAATTGCTTATGACCTTGCTAAGTTGCTGATGCTGGCTTTGAACTTGGAATTTCTGCCTCAGCCTCCATGTGACAAGACACCAGGCTCAAGCACTTTCTTCTTCACACTCAAGACACATTAGTTTGTGCACCCACGTACTCCTGTCATCTTTGTCCTCTTTCCAGAATCAACACCAATCTGGTGGAGCGAGCTTTTCCTAAATGTCCTGCCTTTCCTTAACCTCCTAGGGTTCTCTGACTGTCCTCCTGTCCATAAGGCTTTTTTCCTGGCAGACTCAGCCCAAGCATACCTGTGGGTGACTGCACTGACCCTGAGCATACCTGTGGGGTTCTGCATCCCACTACAAGATTCCAGTACAGGAATGATCTGGTTTTCTGAGTATGGTCATGATCTGCTGATTCTCAGTCATGACCCCAAGCTGGAATCTCAGGTTCAGTCTTGCTGGTGGCAGCACTCTTGTCATGCTTCCTGTGCTGAGGAGTCCTCAGGGATATCCAATAGAGGAAAGGAGATGAGTGGCCAAGGAATTGACTAATTACACCACAGTGCAGAGAACTCAAACACCTTGATGAGAACTGTGGGACTTTCCCAAAGCTGGGCTCTGGGGACCCTGAGCATTATCCCTAACCTCATGGAATCCAGATGACACCCTTGGAGAGGAAATGGCAGGCACTAGAGCCCTAATGAAACAAGGGGGCTGGCATGGCCCTGCAGGCTTCCAAGGTGAGCTGTGGAATGAGTCATTTCCAGTGGTCCTTGTGGGTCCTTGTAGGGTTTTGGGTTTTATATGGAGCAAGATGGAAAATCACTGGAAATTTTCACGTTGTAGGGTGACCTGATCTGTCTCCTTTTTTCCATGGTTTTGAAGATTAATTGATTCTGGCCACATGTTGACCAAAGTCCTAATTGCTGATCTACTTTTTAATTTTTTTTTTCATTAGCTTAAATTAGTTATACATGACAGGATAATGCATCGATGCACTTGGATATAGCATATATAAATTTTTAAAAAAAAATTTTTTAAAGGCCCCTTGGCCTGCTGGTTCAGGAGCAGTGAGGAGGCCTAGTGAGGCCTGGGGAGTGCCAGGAGGAGGTTGCCACACCATGCTGGAGGTGGGATGGAGCCAGGTCTACCTTGGGTTCCAGCTCTGCCCAGGAGCCTGGCCCCAGGGAAGGCCCAGTTTCTACCTGCCACTGCCTGAGGCCCCATAGATACTTGGGCTGGGCTCAGGACTGCCTCCACTCATAAGCAAATCTCCTTGGGAACTCAGGATCGGCCCAGGTCTCCCACGATGACATGAGGCAGCATCCTGGACACAGGGTGGTCACAGGTCCATCCGGCCTCGGGCTGACCCCTGCCAGAGCTCAGACGCAGCCCAGGAGCGACTCCGCCTACTGTCAGATGCCCGCCAGAGCTCACGTTCCGCCCCACACTGACCCCGCCTACTGGAAGACACCTGCCAGAGTTCCTCCCCAGTCCAGACTTGCCTCGAAGACAGGCGTGGGAGCCTGACCCAAGGTAGGCCTGGCTCCATCCCGCCACCAGCCGACCCCCCATCAGAGTTCAGGCCAGACCTAGGACTGCCTCTGCCCACAGGTGAACACCTTCCAGAGCTCAGTCTCCTGCCTGATCAGCCAAGGCCGGCTGCTTGGGAGCCTGGGCAAGGGTAAGCACAGTTACATCCTGCCACTGGCAGTCCCCTGAGGAGGTCAGGCCCAGGGCCTGATTCCCCCCGCCCCTCCCCATGCTGAACTGCAGGGGAGCCCTAGCAGAGGGTAGTCACAGGTCCATCCCGCCTCAGGCTGACCCCTGGTGGAGCTCAGCCTCAGCCCAGGAAGGACTCCGCCCACTCTCAGAGGGCCTGCCTCTGCCCTGCACTGACTCTGCCTCCTGGAAGACAACTGTCACAGTCCAGCCACAGTTCAGCCACAGCCCAGGTCAGCCTGTCTGAGAGGTAGGGGAGCCTGGCCCAAGGTGGCCTGGCTCCATCCTGCCACTGGCCAATCCTCACCAGAGTTCAGGCCAGACCCAGGACCACCTCTGCCCACAGGGAACACCTTCCAGAGCTCAGGCTCCTGCCTGAACAGCCGAGACCAGCTGTGTGGCAGCCTGGGCAAGTATAAGCAAAGTTCCATCCCGCCTCCTGCATAGGTCAGGCCCAGGCCTGATCCGCCCCATTGAACTGCAGGAGCCCCTTTACAGGGTAAGCCCATACCCGCACCAGCTGACCCCCACCCGAGCTGAGACTCTGTCCAGATTCACTTTGCCAGAATTGCATGGGAGCCTGGGTACTGGGTAGGTCAGAGTTCATCCTGCCCCTGCCACATTGACGCTGTAGGTTAGTCTCAGCTCAGGACCACCTCACTCACCTGCCTGGCAACCCTGCCCAGGGTACACCCAGTTCCATCCCGCCACCACCGGCCGACCCCTGCTGCAACTGAAGCTCTGTCCAGGAGCTGGGCCCCAGGGAAGGCCCAGGTTCAACTTGCCACCTGCCGAAGTCTTTAGGACCTTAGGCTTGGTCCAGGACTGCCTCCACTCATCAGCAGACAACCTTGGGAGCTCAGGATCCATCCAGATCTGCCACGATGACCTGTGGCTGAAGCCCTGGCACAGGATACCACAGGTCCGTCACGCACCAGCCAACCACTGTGGGAGCTCAGGCTTGGCCAACATCTGCCTTGCCAACCTGCAATGGAGCCCAGGCCCAGTACAGGCCCGGGTTCATCCTGCCATGGCAGAACCCAGCCTGAGTCCAGGCTCTGCCCAGAACCGCTTCTGTCCACAGGCAGACACTCGCTGGAGCCTTGGAAAGCTATTGATTTCAATGGCAAATTGAGAAGAAGAACCAGAATTCTCAGGCTGGCAAGGGCTCACTGCAAGAGGCAAAACTGTTACCAGTTGCTACAAAACAGTAGTTTGCTGATGTCCCTGTGGGTGTCTGCACAGCTCACCGGAGCTTCATCATATACTGACCTCCTACAAGTCACGAAGGAGAAAAAAGCAGCCCACAAAAATGGGAAAATCCATATCAGCTGTTTATAAAAAATGACATACTCAAACTTGAGATGACTTTCCACATCACAATAGAGTAATCCAAAGGAAACCTAAAGTACATGTGTGTTTTTGCCTATCAAATACACAGAATAAAGAGAGTGTGAAAATCTAATATCAACAGCATTGGAGAATGGAATTATCATGCTCTCATAACTGCAACACAAAATTGTCATAACTCTTCTGCAGAGAAGTTTCAGAAAATATGCCAAAATTTAAAGTGCATGCCTACCTTTATCCCAAGAAATTCAATTTAAATAAGTTTTTCATTGTGACTGAGGCAAATTTTTAAATTTTACCCAGAAGTTGTCCATTGTAATCATTTTACATGCATATATAAAATATATTTTCACTATTTTTTTGGGGGGGAGGGTATTTGGACACAATTCCTTTATTTTATTTATTTATTTTTCATGTGGTTCTGAGGATCAGAACCAGGGCCTCTCCTATTTTAGTCAAGCACTCTACTGGTGAGCAACAACAGCAGCCCTCCTAGTGTTTTACTTCTTAAAAATGGAATTTTCCTCTCTGGGTTCTACCACATTATTTGCTTTTATTGTACTGGGGATGGAACCCTGGGGAGCTTAACCACTGAGCCCTATCCCCAGCCCTTTTTTGCATTTTATTTAGAGTCAGAACTTCACCAAATTGCTTATGACCTTGCTAAGTTGCTGATGCCAGCTTTGAACGTGGAATCCTTCTGCCTCAGCCCCCATGTGACAGGCCACCAGGCTCAAGTACTTTCTTCTTCACACATAAGACACATTAGTTTGTGCATCCACGTACTCCTGTCATCTTTGTCCTCTTTCTAGAATCAACACCAATCTGGTAGAGCGAGCTTTTCCTAAATGTGCTGCCTTTCCTTAACCTCCTAGGGTCCCTTGACTGTCCTCCTGTTCACAAGGGTTTTCTCCTGGTGGACTGAGTCTCAGCATACCTGTGGGCTTCTGCATACCATTACAAGATCCCATTATGGTAATGATCTGGTTTCCTGAGTGTGGTCATGATGTGCTGATTCTCTGTCATGACCCCGAGCTGGAATCTCGAGTTTGATCATGCTTGTCATTCTTCTCGTGCTGAGGAGTCCTCAGGGATATCCAAGAGAGGAGAAAAGATGAGTGGCCAAGTAATTCACTAATTACACCACAGTGCAGAGAACCTCAAACACCTTGATGAGAACTGTGGGACTGCCCCAATTCTGGGCTCTCGGGACACAGATCATTATCCCTACCCTCATGGAATTCAGATGACACCCTTGGAGAGGCAATGGCAGGCACTAGAGACCAAATGCAGCAAGGGGGCTGCCATGGCCCTGGAGGCTCCCAAAGCAAGCTGTGGAATGAGTTGTTTCCACTTTGGGTTTTATATTGAGCAAGATAAAAATCACTGGAAAATTTCATATTCTAGGGTGACATGGTCTGTCTTCTTTTTTCCATGGTATTGAAGATTAGTTGATTCTGGCCACTTGTTGACCAAAGTCCTAATTGCTGATCTACTATTTAAAATTTTTCATTTGCTTTCATTAGTTATATATGACAGTAGAATGCATTGATGCACTTTTGAAAGATCATATATAAATTGTTTTTTTTGTTGTTGTTTTTAAAAGGCCCCTTGGCCTGCTGGTTCAGTAGTAAACTAGTGAGGCCTGGGGAGTGCCAGGAGGAGGTTCCCACACCATGCTGAGGGGGGATGGAGCCAGGCCTACCTTGGGCTCAAGCTCTGTCCAGGAGTCGGTCTCCAGGGATGACCCAGTTTCTATCTGCCACCACCTGACGACCCATAGATCCTTTGGCTTGGCCAAGGACTGCCTCCACTCATCAGCAAAGATCCTTGGGAGCTCAGGATCGGCCCAGATCTCCCAGGATGACATGAGGTGATAGCCTGGGCAAATGGTAGTCACAGGTCCATCCTACCTTGGGCTGACCCCTGCCAGAGCTCAGACTCAGCCCAGGAAGGACTCATCCCACTGTCAGATGCCCACCAGAGCTCAGGCTCTGCCCCACACTGACTCCGCCTACTGAGAGACACCTGCCAGAGTTCAACCCCAGCCCAGGCCAGCCTCGCTGACAGGCATGGGAGCCTGGTCCAAGGTAATCCTGGCTCCATCCCGCCACCAGTCAACCCCCAGTAGAGTTCAAGCCACATCCAGGACCGACTCTGCCCATAGGCGAACACCTTCCAGAGCTCAGGCTCCTGCCTGATCAGCCAAGGCCAGCTGCGCGGGATCCTGAGCAAGGGTAAGCCAAGTTCCATCCGGCCACTTGCAGATCCCTGCAGAGGTCAGGCCCAAGCCTCATCTACCCAGCTGAACTGCAGGCAAGCCAGAGCAGAGAGTAGTCACAGGGCCATCCCGCTTCAGGCTGACCCCTGCTGGAGCGCAGCCTCATCACAGGAATGACTCCGCCTACTGTCAGATACCCACCAGAGGTCAGACTCCGCCCCGCACTGACTCCACCTACTGGAAGACACCTGCCCAGCCCAAGTCAGCCTTGCTGACAGGTGTGGGAGCCTGGCTTACTGGCCGACCCCCACCAGAGCTCAGGACAGACCCAGGACCGCCTCTGCCCACAGGGAACACCTTTGGGAGCTCAGGCTTATGCCTGATCAGCCAAGGCCAGCTGTGCGGGAGCCTCGGCAAGGGTAAACCAAGTTCCATCCCGCCACCTGTAGACCCCTGCGGAAGTCAAGCCCAGGCCTTATCTGCCCAGCTGAACTGCACATGAACCTGTTCTCAGGGTAAGCCTGTTGACATCCCACCACTGGCTGAATGCCACCAGAGCTCAGGCTCTGCCCTGATCAGCCTATTTCACCCGCGTGGGAGTCCTTACCTAGGATAGCCTTGGTCCTTCCAGCCGCTGGCTGACCTCGGCCTGTGATGAGACTACACCCAAGCATAGGATAGCCACAGGTCCATCCAAGTACTGTGGGCCAGGCTCCTGCGCCTGTCAGGAAGGCTGATCTGACTGAGGCTGAACTTCAGTGACTGTCAGTGGTCGGAGACAGTCATGGGCCGAGCCTGAGCTCTGGTGCCAGTCTCATGGTGACTGGATGCACTTGGGCTACCCTGAGCTTCGACTTCATCTCTTGCCAGGTCATAGAGCTGGATCTGGGCAGAGCTCGAGCTCTGGCGAGGTTCTGCATGTGGCAGAATGACACTGCGGGCCCACCTTGCCTGGCCTCCCAAGCAGTTCAGCAAGGACAATCTTGGCTGAGTTTGAGCTCCACCTGTTGATCGGAGTTGGTCCTGTGTTTGGCCCGAGCTCTGCTTGGGGCCTGCTTGTGGCAGTTGGTATTAGACCTACCTCGTGCCAGGCTCCCCTGCCTGTCAGTGAGGCTGATATGGGCTGGGGCTGAAGTTCTGCAACTGACAGTGGGTGGAGTCAGTTGTGGGCAGAGCCTGAATTCGGTTGCCAGTTTCTTGATGATTTGGAAGGACATGGGCTACCCTGGACTCGGGCTTCATCCTGCCAGGTCGTTGAGTTGGATGTGGGCAGAGCTAGAGCTCTGGTGGGGTTCTTCAGGTGGCGGGATGGAACAGGGCCTCCCCTTGCCTGGGTAGTGAGGCCAATCTGTGCCTTGTGTAAACTCTGGCAGGGTTCTGCCTGTGGGCGGAGTCAGTCCTGGGCCAAGCCTGAGCTCAGGTGGTGGTCTGGTGGTGGCCATATGTTCCCAGGGCTACCCTCTTCCTGGGTTTCTGTGCACATCTGCAAGGCTTATCTGGTGGGACCTGAGTTACAGCAGGGGTCTGCTGGTGGTGGGAAGGCCTGGGACCTACTCTGGGCTTCAGCTACCACTCAGGTTGTCGAGGCTGAAATGGGCCAGGATTGGCCACCATTGAGTGTCTGTTGGTGGCAGTCTGTCCTGGTCCAAACCTGAGGTCTGGAGGGAGCTGCTGGATGGAGGAGGCAGGCCTGGGCAGAAACTGAGGTCTGGCGCCAGTCTCACGATGAGTGGATGGACTCGGCCTACCCTGGGCCCCATCTCCTGCACAGGTCCTTGCAGTGGCTCTGGACTGGATCTGAGCTCCTGAAGTGGTCTGCCGGTGGAAAGAGGCAGTCCTGGCCAGAGTCTCAGCTCTGGGGAGGGTCAGCCAGTGGTTCTGGGCCGGACCTGAGCTCGGTGCAGGTCTCCCAGTTGAGGGAAGGATGCAATCTTACCCTGTGTGGCCTCCTGTGTGTGGCCTCCTGCGCAGGTTGGTGGGGGCAGATCTGGACAGTATATGAGCTCTGGCAGGCGTCTGCAGGTGAATGAAGTGGTCTTGGTCTGGGCCTGAGTATCCTACTGGTGGTGGGAAGAAACCCGGCTACTCTGGGCCCCAGCTCCAGTGCATCCTGGAAGGGCCTGAGCTGGGGCGGGTGTCTCTGGACCTTTATTTTATTCATTTGTTCATAGGTAGTACTGAGTATCAAAGCCAGTGCCTCACATGTGCGAGACAAGAGCTCTATCACTGAGTCACAACTCCAGCCCTATTTGCTTCTTCTTGACCTTTAATCATGCTATTTTTTGGTTCTATCATTTGTTCATGCATGCATTTGGATTTTAACAAGTAGCTATTTTGTGATATCACCAGCAATGCTTCAAAAGCTGGCTTCAAATGAGACCTTGATCCTCAGTCCAAATTACATCCCACACATCCATATCACCTCTGGCATAGGTGCAGAAGAGAGCTGACTAAGACATGGTCCATGACTCTCAACTTTCGGGAAAAATTGTTTTGAAGAGGTAAAGGGTAAGGCGACAACTTGAAAGAGATCTGCAGAACGCAGAGCAGGTATGTTTTTGAATAAGATTTATGTATTGATAAAATTTGTTTATTTCCTTTTTGCTGGCATTCATATATCTGTAATTTGTTTTTACTTTTTCTTTTTGGAACAGGGATGGAACCCAAGGCTTTGGGAATGCGAGGCAAGCACTTTGCGGTTTTGCCATTGAGCAGCTTCCTAGCCCATTCATTCATTGTCAGCATGGGAATTTGGGGCTGCTTCTATGAATGAATCTACTATGAATATTAAAAAGAGACTGACCAATGGCGTTAGTATGTGTCCAACCCAATTAGCATAACTTTGGGCCAATAGCATTGGTACTTTTTTCAAGTCCTAATTAGCATAAGTTTGGACCAATAGCATTGGACCAAGTGCTATATAAACCCCTTGGAGGTTGTTCCGACGAAGAGAAGCAGCGGAGGCCATCGAGGTTGGTGTCTTAGATTTCACTGGAGTTCCGCCAGAGTTCCGCCGGAGTTCCACGGAAGTTTCACCCTGGTTTGGTTCCCAGAGATGATTCTTCCACTTCCAAGAGACTGCTGAAAGAAGAAGAGATGGTTGAGGATCTGCTGGGGTTTGCTGCAGCGCTGGATGGAATGGCCCACCATAAGGAGGTAGGACTCCTCTCTGCTGCTGAGGCCTCCCCACCCTGTCCACGCAGACCCCTACCTGCCAGCTAAAGCCATGGAGTCTCATCTTCAAACTCTGGTTTCCAGGTATTGTTATACGTTAGGTAATTAGCGTCTAAATATTGAAATTTGTTAATTTTAATTTCTACTAGTGAAAATTATGAGATTCATAAATAATAGAAAAATATTTCCCACAGTTCTGGAGGTCATAAGTGGGAAAAGTCTATCCCAATAGTTATGTCATCATTTCACAGAATAATGGGAGAGACTAACTTACTCTTAAAAGCCCTTTTTCTTTCCATTCATTTGAAGTTTATTTCAGTGCTATCAAAATGTTTAAGGGAACCTAGGAAATGTTTTATTTTATTAATTTTCATTTATTGGTTGTTTTTATTATAAAATCCGTTTTTTAAAAATTATTTAAGTTGTTAATGGAGCATTTATTTTATTTTTTTAAATTCAGTACTGAGAATTAAACCCAGTGCCTCACACATGCCTAGGCAAGTGCCCTACCACTGAGCCACAATCCTGGCCCATAAAATTTATTTTTATATAATCAATATTTGTATAATTAAGATACCTTATATATTTAGAATTACATTCTTAGGATGTACATGGTGGTGGGATTCACAGTGTTGTTTCCACGTATATACATGGGAAAGCTGCATTAGAGTCTTTCCACTGTCTTTCCTTTGCTTATACCCCCTCCTTTCCCTCCATTCCCCATTGTCTAATCTACTGCACTTCTGTTCCCATCACCCCTCCTATTGTGGGTTAGCTCCCACATATCAGAGAAAACATTTGTCCTTTGTTTTTTGAAAACTGGTTTAGCTTCAGTTACCATGGAACCCAAGGCTTTGGGACACCATGAGTGTCTCCAGGTGGCAGATATTGTAGTCATATTTTTTTCTGCAAATTGGTATGTTTTCTTTAATCTTCTTTTTAAAAAATTGTTCTAATTTTACAGGACAATAGAATGCACTTTGACATATCATACATAAATGTAGTATGATTTCTCATGCTTCTGGTTGTACAGGATGTAGCATCACACTAGTCATGTATTTGCATATGTACTTTGGAATAAATGTCTGATTCATTCTACTATCCATTCTACCCAGTGTACCCCTTTCCCTCTCTTCACTTCTCTATGCAGTCTAAAGCAACTCTATTCTTCTCTACCCCTTACTGTGATTATCATAAGCTTATCAGGGAAAGTTTTCAACCTTTGGTTTTCAACCTTTGGTTTTAGCATGATAAGCTCCATCCATTTACCAGCAAATGTCATAATTTAATTCTTCTTTAAGGCTGAGTTTATTCCGTCTTATATATGTGTGTAAAATTGTTTATGTGTGTGTGCATTGTGTATGTGTGTGTGTGTGTGTATATACACACACATACACACATGTATATCTATACTCATACACACCACATTTTTTTATTCATTTATCTGTTGAAAGGCACCTAGGTTAGTTCCATAGTTTATCTATTATGAGTTGAGCTGCTGTAAACATAATGTGACTGTGTCATTGTAATATGCTGGTTTTAAGTCGTTTGGTTGTAAAATGAGGAAAGGGATAGCTGTGTCAGATGTTGGTTCCAGTCCACGTTTTCTGAGGAATCTCCATACTGCTTTCCATAATGGTTGCCTCAATTAGCAGTCACACAAGCAATGTGTGCATGCACCCTTTTCCCCACATCCTCGCCAACATTTATTGTTACTTGATGATTGTATTCTTGATAACCATGTTTGTGATTGGGGTGGGATGAAATCTTGGAGAAGTTTTGTTTGGTTTACTTTCTACTAATGGCTAAATGTTGAACATTTTTTCATGTATTTGTTGCTTCTTCTGTGAAGTGTCTGTTAGTTCTTTAGCCCATTTATTGATTTGGTTATTTGTTTTTTTGGTGTTATGTTTTTTGAGTTCTGCATGTATCCTGGAGAATAATGCTCTGAGGTGCATGTGGTGAAGATTTTCTCCCATTCTGTAGGCTCTCTTTTCACATTATTGATTGTTTCCTTTGCTAAGAAGAAACTTTTTAATTTGAATCTATCCTGTTTATTGATTCTTGAAATTACTTCTTGGAATGTAGGAGTCTCCTTAAGGAAGTCAGATCTTAGGATGACATAGTGAAGATTTGGGCCTACTTTTTCTTCTATTTGGCTCGGGATCTCAGCTCTAGTGCCTAAGTTTTGATCTATATTTAATTGAGTTTTGTGCAGAGTGAGAGAGAGAGGGCTTTGCTTTCTTTTTATTTTATGTGGCTTTCCAATTTTCCCTGCACCATTTTCCATTTGTTGAATAGGCTTTTTTTTTCCCCTTAAATGTATGTTTTTGGTGCCTTGTTCTAGTTTGAGATAACTGTGTTTTTGTGAGTTTTCTCTGTCTTCTATTCTGTACCATTCATTGGTCTCTGTGTTATTTTGATGATGATACAATGCTGTTTTTGTTATGATGTCTCTGTAGTACAGTTTAAGCTACACTATTATGATATGTCTTACTTCTCTCTTTTTGCTTAGTATTGCTTTGGCTATTCTACATCTCTTATTTTTCCACATGAATTTCATAGTTGCTCTTTCTAGTTCTGTGAAGAATTGTCTTTGGGATTTTGGAATTGAATTAAAATTTATGACCAAGCACAAATTAGTTAAAACAATGAAAAAGAACCCAGCTCACCATGGACCTGACAGCTGTCTGGTCACTGGTGTCAGTTTACCCAGCCACTGTCTCCTGCACACTTGATGGTTGCTAAGCTGAGGTTACTCGTTGCATTTTGGTGTTAAGGGTGTCTTAGAGTTGAGTCTACTCTGCATGTTGGTACTGAGGTCTAGATTCAGTCACACTTTGCCAATGCACAGCCTGGGATACTTTTCTGTTTTTTTTAAACTTTTAATTGTGTCTGAAAATTTCTTTGGGTCTTTAATCACTTTGCTTGATCAACATCTGTGTGCTAGGCACTATACTAGGTGTGGAGAACAGAGTGAATAGGCCAAGTCCTTGCTTCCATGGAACTTAATAAAGTTAGTAGGATAATCTTAGCATCTACCTCAATGTTATGAGTTATATAGGCATTTTGAGGTCTTAAATAATTTTCCATCCAAGTTCTACCTTTCCTCAATTTTTAATCAGAACTTGACTTTTGATAAAAAGTTAAAATCTCTCTTAAGATTCATAAGATACATAATTTATATCTTTTAGGCTTCAAATCTAATATCATTCATTTTCCAAAAGAGCAATATTGGGTCAAAATCGTATTTAACCTTAAAGTAGACTTGCAACTAAGTATATAAAAACCTAGAAATAAAAAATGATATTGAATAAAATTTTAAAATGTAAGTGGTTCACTTTTATTTTTCCATCCACACGTGCAAATTTTGATATGGCAATTTTCAGTAATTAAATAGGCAGCCAAGTTAAACATCATGAATATGAATGGCAATGTATTTGTGTAAGAGTATGTGTCTGAATTGTAGATGAATCATCAGTCTTGTGTGTGTTTATTGTGGAATTTCAGATAAGAATAGAGAAGGAAAGGATGGGTGGCAGAATTCTGGAAAAAAAAAAGGCATTGAACCATCATTAGACTATACACATGAGATTCTCTGACTTCTCACCAGTGCCATTGACTTTGGAGTAAGAGTTCCACTAATTAGAGCTCATTTTTGAAAAATTGGCCAACTTGAGGTATTAATAAGATGCTACTCTTTAAATAAAATCAAAGGGGTGTGCCTTTGAATGGAGTCATTATTTATGTGCAATCCTTGGGCCCAGTCTGCCTTTTTGGGATAACCATTAGATTTATATAATATGATGTGTTCCTGAACCCAGAGGTGAAATTCCTGTCCAAGCCCCTATTGATAATACTAATAAAGTCCAGTGACATTAAGGTGAAAATTCCAAAAGAATCTCAAACAAACCTATGCTTTGTCTTTATTCTGTTTGGGACTCAAAAATTAATAATAATGGCACTGTCAATAGAAAATCTTAACTATATTCAAGTCTCTGCAAAGCTGACCACCTCAACTAGTACTTATTCCCAAAACTCTGTGTTCCATTTTCTTTGCTTGATTGTTTTCATAGTCGAATTTACATATGGAAACTTCTGATGTGCTAATTTGTTCATTTTGCTTACTGCCTGTTGTTTTTTCCTCTAGAATGTAAGTCCCAAACGAATAGGAACTGCACTGGTGTTTTTTTTTTTCTTTTCTTTTCTTTGTCTTTCTAGTGTCTGGGAGGACAATGCAGAGCAAACAGCAGGTCCTCATAAATATTTGTTAAATGAACACAAGAAGAAATGAATTTTATTTATTTATTTAAGAGAAATTTATTTTTCTCTGTCCCATCAAACTTTAATGAGTTATTTGGTGACTGACTTTAAACATTATCAGGAAGTTCAGTTTTCTTGAGTCTTCAAAATAGTTTTAACAATTCAAGCATAAAACAAAATGCATAATTAATGAATCTCTCTTAATAGATGAAATAAGAGATTCTTTGACTTGTTTATGAACAAATGAACAAATTGGAACAAATAAAAATTTTTAAATTAATTCCTGAGATAACTGACAAAGGGTCATTTTACAAGCTCTAGCCTGAGGCTGGGTCTAACTGCCATCTCTGTACAGTTCATCCTCCTGCAGTGTAACAGACAATCTGCCTGTCATCACAGGGTAGGTGGCCAGGCAGGACTGTGGGTATGGATATGGGAACTATGTCAGTTGTTAATCAGGGCCCACACTGCAGTTACCAGGAGCTAGTTGGTATTAAGTTGCAATTCCACTGGACAGGAACCAGAGAGTTTATTTCCCCCTGAAAGCAAAAGCCATCTCCTTTCTACACAGACAAGTCCCCTTACGGTAGATGGGATTTGTTCTGTTAATTCATCTACCATGTAAAAAACAATGGGCTTGATGCTGGAGACAGAGTGTTCAACAAGACAGACAGAGGCCCTGCAGCCATGGACAGGACTTTCTCGATCACAATTTTCAATCTGTTTATTCTGTTTATAAATCCTTGTCAGGAGAATTAAAATACCCATTTCTGCTTCTTTGAGGTCCTATGGTCTTTTAAATTTCCAAAAAGTCTTAATTTTTATATTCTGTTAAATATTAATATTGAGGGGAACAGCAGAATAGAAAATATACTTAAGTGGATAGAAGAGGGCTTTTTTAATGCATCTTTACCATCAATTAGCTAGTTCACCTTTCACTCACTGAAGTTCATCCCTGGTTGAACCTTAGAATCATACAGAGAACTTAAAAAAATAAAGCTTTAAAAACCAAAAATTAAAACAACCTCTCTCACACAGTGTTCAGATCCAACCTCTGACCAATAAGAGAATCTCCAAAAGTAAGGGCCTAGACTTCTATGTAAGCAAATCCATTTGTGCTTTCTAAATTATAAGATTTGACAAATTCCCCTCTAAGCTGATTTCCCTTTTTTAAAATTAACTGATTTTGTCTGAATTTACAGCCAAACCATTGAGCATATTGTCAGGAAGTTTAGAAAACTGTAGCATAGAATTTTGATGAAGGGGCACCATTAAGTGAGCATATTCACTTGACTTTTTTCCTTAATATTTATTTTTACTTCCTACTTCTCCTCTTCTCAAGAGCATCTTTTTCTTTCAAGGACTGTGAGTTGAGACTATGCAGGAAAATCTGAAAGACTCACAAACATCAAGTTGAAGGTTTCCATCTCCTGAAAAGCTAGCTACTAGAAGCTGAAACTTCATGACAGTGGGAAAGCTCATGAAATTCACCAGCCTCTGCTCACAACACTGTGGCTTTTCTTGTTAAAAAAGATTTTAAAAGAAAAAAAAAGTCATTGTGGATGTTCCTATCATGCAGCTTGATATTTAATTCCGAGTTCAACACTCCTAGTTCCAAGAGGCACACTAGAAAGCAAGAATGACTGCATAGATCAGATTCCCTCTTCAGTTGAAGTGATGAGGGGGTGCAGGGGATACCCCATAAAATGCCTGTAATTTAAGGAACGCAGCTTTTCTGTCATCCAAGGCTTCCTGTCTGGGAGTTCTGCATGTTTTCTGCCTCTACTTAGGGCTTGCATGTAAAAACTGGAGAGGTCTCTGAAGACTTCTGTTTATCCTGAGTCTTGGTTCACATGAGAGAATGTCCTGGAAATTCTTGTCTGTGTCAGCTCAGAGGAGGCAGAAGTAACCCACATGCATGAAGTAGGTGCTTCATAATTACCTCAGTACTTTAATCTCTTTGTGGGCCATGGGACTCCTAATTAGGGTCCCTTCTCCCCTTTCCTTCAGAGCCAACCCCCGACTCCCAGGGACACATGCACAGACCTGTCATATTTCAGTCCTGCCTAGAATTCCAGTTTGCAAGAGGCATTATTTCACATTATTTTCTTCTGGATACTAAAAACTCTGCCCTCTGATTTTTAGGCATTAGCTTCCTTCCAGGGTTTCCCAGAGCAAGTTTTTGCCAGGCAGCTGGTTTCCGCCAGTTCTGCTGTCTCCTGGCTTCTCTTTTTTCCTTTATGCCCTTCTACCCTTTACACTGGTGCTTCTCAAGGGCTGATCCAAGACCATTCTCTCAGAAGTACCCCAGTGCTTGTTGAAATACAAATCTGGGGGTCCTCTTTACACCTGTTATAAATCAGAAGATAGGGCCCAGGTGTCCGCATTGTAATACTGTTCCCAGGTGATTGCTAGGGGAGCTAAAGTTGGAGAAGCATTGCTCAGTGCCTTTTTCACATCATTTTTTCCCTCTAGAATGTCCTGTAACATTTCCAGCTTTGTCATTCTTCTCATCTCCTCCTTTATACATTTTCCTTTTTCTCTTTAGTATTAATGGTCACTAATGGTAGCTTTCACACAGAAACTGGGAATTCCTTAATGCAGGGATCTTGTATCAATTATCTTTGTAATTCCTGAAGTGTCTGTAAAGGTGTTTGTACATTAAGGCCACTCAATAACTTTTTGGTGAGTACAAGAAGGGTCCTTCACTCCATACCTAGAAATATGGAGAGTCCAGAGGAGATGTTCTAAGGCCCTGCTCTAAGATTTCAAGTTTATATTTGAAATCTCTTGGTTATAGAACCATAGACTGAAGGATCTGAAGTTTCTAGAATCCTGGTTCTAGTAACCCAAGACCCCAGACCCTTACCTGGGAACTGGGTAGTTCAGTTGAATGTTCAATGATGCAACTGTTTGAAGGCCAGGGATGTCTCCCTTCTCCTTTGACTCTCTAGTAATTAAACAATTGTGTCTCCCAGTATGTGGACTCTCTCCTGCTGTGACACCTCACAGCATCTGACATATATGAGTGATTCAGAAAATCTCAGCAGGTGAAACCATGAATGACATTTTGTTCTTGCAGTTTTCTTGATTTGTGACCAATTTAAAATTAAAACAAAAAAGTCTTGACTTAAGTAAGCAAATTTGTGAGTTGCATTGAGATTCTGGAAAAAAAATATGGATTTGTTAGTAATGATGTATTAAGTGATTTGTTATGACTGTTCTGTATCATTTCCCGTGGCTCCCATCCCATTCCCCTCATTAGTTTTGCTTTTTCAATGCTAGGATTTCTTTCTCCTTTTTTTTTCCCCTCCTGAGCAAGTGGAAGAACCTTAAGTTTGTTACATGACTTTGGAATGATTTCAGACTGCAGATGTCAGCTGATGATCCTCCAAATGAATCATCTTTCCCTTATTACTTGATGAATATGAGTGTTTATAAAGTGGGGGTTGGGAAAGGAGACAAGAAACAGGAATGGAAAACACACAGAGCCCTGGATATCCTAATGCAGTCTGAACACATTTATTCAGGTGGGAGGCAGGGGCAGTGTGAGAGGTCATTCTATACTAAGTGTCTAAATGCAGAGCTCTTTGTCCTCAAAGAACAGCATTATTACCCTATGTAGTGGAAACAAACAAAAATCATTTTGCTGTGATGGAAAGTACCTACTTTTAAATCCCAGCTGTCATTTAAGTCTGTGTACCTTTGACAACTTACTTGTAAGAACTTTTTGTTTTTCTAATTTATCAAATGAGAATGATAATACAGATCTCCTTACAATATTGTCAGAGAGGTCAGCAGGAATCATGAATGTAAAGCACATGCTCAAGTCATTGATTTCAGTCATCATTGTCATCAATGGCCCTAAGTGAGGGCCTTAAACCCTGCTCCCTGACCCTGGGGCAGTAATTCTAAGGACAATCCTGACTGACTTCACATGGAACCCAGGATTATCAGCACATCTTCTTTCTGAATCCTTCTTTCTTTAATTTCTTTAATTTTCTATTTTTAAGACTCTATCTGCTCCAGTATTCCTCTGTGTGCCCATATTTCCATGTTTGTCTGCAGAGTTAATATAAAAATTTAAACCTTGGTTCTCTTTCTCTTTTACAGGGACTCTATAATGGTGGCTGGATTACTGGCAGGCAAGTATCTCTTTACCTTCTTTTTTGTCAGACCCATTAAAGTTTGTAATTTTTAGTGATAAAGTTGTTTTGTCTTAAAATAAATAGTGAGTAGAAGATAATTCAGGTGTTCTTGATACACATAGGCTTAAGACTCATTTTGATGATGAAGTAGATATTCCTAAGTGATCCCTGGCTATAGACATAAGAGTTGATCTGAATACACCATAAAAATGAGCCTACTTTTTGTGCCAGCCTTCAGTAGATCAAGGCAGAACATAAGAAAGCCAGCAACAAACCAAGATACCTGTGGCCTCTGTTTTATCTTCCTGCTTAATTTTCATGCAAAAATTTTTACATATATCTCAGGGACGTTGGGGAGAGTTAAATAGAACTTCTGGAATCTTATAATGGAAGGAAGACCATGGAAGAAAGGAAATACAGGAAAAAAAGCAACTCCTTTAGATAACACCTTTCCCACATCCTCACAACCTTCTGGGTTTGGAATTAAATAAAGAAAGCAACCAAAGTCCAGAGAGTTCTTCCCAGTTTTATTGCCAATAACTTACATCAGTGTTTTGTGTCCCCTAGTTTCACAAATTGTAGTGCTGTCACTTTTCGAATATAATTGTGATGATTTTTGGTAACCTCAGAAGCCCCTCTGCTTTTTCCCCAATAATGACAATGGATTTTTACTGATCATTTTTACACATCTGGTCCCCATTTGGCTAAGACCATATTGTGAGATATGGGCTAGGGCAGAGAGGGAGGGTAGGGCCTTTTTATGGCCAACCTAAGAGAGTGCCCTGACTGTGCATGCAGGAAAAGGTTGCCAGACAATTACTAAAGGGCAGGGAGCATAGGGCAGCTGTCTCTGGGAACATGCCAGCCCTCATACCACAGTCATTGATGCTTGAGTCTCTAATCCATAAGATAAAAGCCAGGCTGTTGGAAACCTTCCACAAGACTGTTGCTGAGCTCTTCTAAACTGTGTAGAAGGCAAGAGGCTTTCCATTGGACTAGTTCAAGCCCAAATCCAACAATTGTCCAGCATTACTTACCAACTATCAGGGATGACCTAATGGAACAGTTAATGGAAATAGACAGGGTGTGAATCTTAACTCAGGAGTTTGCTATCTGTATGATTTTCAACAAGGTCATAACTAATCTAAACCTCAGTTATCCCACTTTGTAAATGAGCTAATAGTATATACTGGATAGGGCTTAGTGTACTGCCCACTACACAACTTCAGGGGGTGCTGTTTGCAAAGATCATAATGGAAATAGAAACACTAAAAGTTGTGTGATACAAAAATGCTTGTTATTATAAATATTAGCTATAATTGATACATGTAAATAATTTAGCATGATATCTGTAATAATTTTATGAAAAGAATCCAATATTTCATTTGGTCTCTCAAGAAATTGACTGTGATTTGTTATACTTTCTTGAACCTTGATTGTAAGAAGGAAAATGTTTAGAGGAAAGAACACAGTCTGCAAAGGCCAACAGGTAGAAAAAAGTGCCTTATTTAGGGAATCAAAAGAATTTCTGCAATCAGGAGCCCAGAAGTTAGATCATTAAGGGTCTTGAGCTTACTATTGAGGGGTTTGACCACAGGGCATGAGGCAAAAGACAACCAACAAAGAGTTTTAAGTAGAGTCATAGTGTCAGATCTGTTTCTTAGCAAGTTTATTTTGGTTGAAATGTGAAAAATAGAATGATGAATTTGGCAGTGAATTGAAGGGGTGATTAATTATATCAGGCTTGGAGGCAGACACAGGTTTGAATCTTTCTTCAGGGTTTACTCTCTCTGTTCAATACTGTTATTTATTGTAAATATTTAACCTTTTTTGATCCTTATCAGTCTCCAATCCATTTTAAATTGCAAGTCTACTAAAAAGGATAGCTACCCCTTTTTAAATGTTAGCTTTCTGCTCTTTCATTTTTAAATACCTGCTAGGCATTGGGATTGTTTAGAAATCAGATCTCAATATAGTAGGCATGAGCTTGTCTCCTTGTTTCCTCCCATCCCCTACAATCTCTCCACTGAACCAGGAGAGAGCCTGTTCTAAAAGGAAAACCAGATATTACTTTATGATCAGAACCCCCTGGGATTCCTGTCTCTCTCCTCATCAAAGCCAGTACCTCAGTGGACTCGGTGGCCCCATGATCCATTCCCTTTGCATTTCCACTCCTGCACAGCCCTTCCTCCACACTGGTTTCTCTGTAGTTCTGGGATGTGCCAAGCACCATTACCATCACCACTACCTTAGTCCTTTGTTGTAATACTCTTCCTGCAGTATCCACAAGGTTTGACATTTGCTTCCTTCAGGACTTTGCTCCAATGTTGTCTTATCAGAGAGGCCTTCCTTAACCATCTACTGTAAAATCATGCTGCTGTATGTGTGTATGCATTCATACACACACACACACACACACACACACACACAGAGTCTGTCCTCCTTAGACTGATTCTGCCCAGCCCACACTGTAGCACTTTTTATCACCTGATATTTCATTTATTCCGTTGTTTCCTCCCCATTAGAATATAAGCTCTGAGAAGACCGAGACTTTGTTTTATTCACTGATAAATTCTTAGGTCTAGAAGAGAGCCTAGTGAGTCATTCTAAATTTCATATTAAGCACACATTAATTATGGAATAAATGGATGCATAAGGGAGTTGGAACTAAATCTCCTCTATTTTTCTTGCAGGCCAGTTGAAGGTCATCTTGTTTTAAGCAGGCATCTCACAACCCATCCAAGCCCTGTAATGGCTAAACAAGCAGATACACATTGACTATGAACTCTTACATGCTTTGTAAATGTGTTTCTTTCATTTGTAAGCCTTTTACCCTCTCCTGGTCTTCTTCAGTATGGAATAAATACAAAAGAAGGCTAGCTACCAATAGTGATGAATTACAAAGGGCTTGAGGCCATAGTGGTATCTTGAGGATCTTCCAGAATGTGCTGACCATGGTGATTCTTCTGGGACCTTGGAGCAGTTTTCAGTGCAAGCCATCAGCAACAAACAGACAAATATGGGTGGCTCTCAGGCAGCATTGAGTTATGGGAGCGTCTCACCAAGATCCTCTTTTAACTTTTTCCAGGCCACAGGGTTATTTTTTGACTCAGGACCCTTTTCCTATCCATGTTCTATGGATGTCATAACTGTCCTCCCCTGAAACCTTCCAGATGAGAGTTGCAGACCTTCCTGTACTTTAGCGTCCATTTCCTACCCCTTTTTACCCCAGCCTCCACACCCCAGGTCCTGGAAGCAGAGGTGATGTGAGATCGGAGCTGAGTTTTACATGAGCTGGTGGTTGAATTTAGGGTTGTGGTCATTCTATCCACTACTTTGCTTGCCATTCTCTGTGTTCCTCAGTGACTCTGTTGCCATATCCCTAATTGCCTATGCCCTTCATTACACACACACACACACACACACACACACACATACATACATGTGTATACTTTGTGGTCACTGTTGCTATGCTAAATAAGCTAATTTAGATGGAATCATTGTTCCTGAATATTTTGGTCACTTGAGCCCACAATAGAACTAATGTGTATTTTGGAATGACCATGGAAAGTATGACACTGACACAGAGAAGGAAGATTTTATGGCTGGTAATGCAGATTTCAAAGCCTGCCAGGGTCTTACAGACAACCAGACCTGGACCTGGTTATCTGTCCTTTCTGTTGGGGATAGCCTGCAGGTTGTAAAGCAGGCTATGCATATAAATAGAAAGAGCTGTTCTTGAAGTACCAGATGCCCAGTTGCTAATATATCTGGAGATCTGGGTTGCTGAAAATTAGGAGAAAATGTGTTCTCATCAAAACATGTTTTTAAAACCTGTACTTAATGTGTGGAAATATTGCATTACAGTGGAATTTTTTTCCTCTTGAGAACAAAATACCATTGAGCTTTGATTGCAGGCAAACGTAGAGATTTCTCTGTTTCCAAGGTTAGAGCCGTAGGATGTGATTTCTTGAAATACAGTGTAAGTGTACTTCAAAATTTAAGATCATCACCATGCCTTGTGTTGGTAGGAGTTTTTCAGAGCCTCAGTTTCAATGCATGAATCTTAATAAAGTGATTTTCTCAATGAAAAATGTCCTTGAAGACAAATGTACTAACCAAAATTTAAAAGAAAAATCTGCTTTAGCAGCAAGGAGGTGATTTTTTAATGCTTCAAAAGTTTTTTTTTCTTTCTTGTTGCCCATTAGTATGCATAAATGTGTGCTTAATAAAGGCAGACTTACAATTGAACTTTTCATTTCCAGGAAGTCAGTCATGGGTCTTGCTCAGTGAATGGAACTACATGTAGAAAATGCACAAAAAGAGAAACCAAACTGTAAATTTCACAAAGGATTGCCTAATCACTGATGGAGTCAGATTAATGATGATACACCAAAGATATTGTGTTGGTCAAACATACAGAAATTTTTGTTAAAGGTATTAATCATGCTTTGGATTTGGGTCTAATGATGTGATTTTTTTTTCTGCCTTCCCTGCCCCCATCTTCTTTTTACCAATAGGTCAGGACAGTTGGACATCTCCCTGTACAACATGCCTTGGTTAAGCCTCTCATCCATGTTTTCAATGGTATTTCATCTGTTAGCTCTGATGGCTTTCTTATTTTCCCAGATGGACCATATAACTGCTGAGACTGAAATGGAAGGAGAAGGAAATGATACAATCAAGTGTACTGGCTCATATTACTGCAAGAAAAGGGTGATTTTTGCCTATTTGGAAGCCCCAAGACCCTTCTTTCAGAGACAAGATTGCTAGAGCTACTGGGTATTTTGGGGCCATTGTCAACATGTTTTGGGAGTCTCTATCATCGCCGACCAGTTTGTGTCCTTTATCAAAGTCATCACATCCCAAGAAAAAGAAATAACCATAAAGAAAAACAACGGAAAGACCACCAAGGTGACTGTGAGGATCTGGAATGAGACTATGTTCAACCTGACTTTGATGGCCCTGGGATTTTCTGCTCCCAAGGTTCTGCTTTCAGTTATTGAATTATGTGGCCATAACTTCACTGCAGGAGACCTGGGGCCCAGCACAATCTTGGGAAGTGCTGCCTTCAGCATGTTCATCATCATTGCACTTTGTGTTTAGGTGGTCCCTGATTGAGAGACGAGGAAGATTCAGCATCTGCATGTGTTCTTTGTGATGGCAGCCTGGAGCATCTTCGCCTACACTTGTCATTTCTCCTGGTGTTGTGGAGGTCTGGGACGTTTTGCTAACTTTCTTCTTCTTTCCCTTCTGTGTTATGTTCATCTGGGTAGCAGATAGGAGGCTTCTGTTTTACAAGTTTGTCTACAAGCAGTATCAGGCTGGCAAGCAGAGGGGAATGATCACTGAACACGAGGGGGACCAGACATCTTCCAAATCGAAAATTGAAATGGATGGGAAAGTAGTCAACTCTCATGTTGACAATTTCTTAGATGGCGCTCTTATTCTGGAGTTCAATGAGAGAGGGACCAAGATGATGAATAGGTTAAGGGAGAAATGGCGAGGATTCTGAAGGAACTGAAGCAGAAATATCCAGAGAATGAAATAGAGCAGTTAACAGAATTAGCCAAGTACTAAATCATAAATCAGCAGCAAAAAAGCCAAACATTTTACCACATTCAAATTACTTGCCTGATGACTGGAGCTGGCAACATTTTAAAGAGGTATGCAACTGACCAAGCAAGGAAGACTGTCAGCATGCATGAGGTCAACATGGAAATGGCCAAAAGTGATCCAATGAGCAAGGTCTTCTTTGAGCAAGGGACATATCAGTGTCTGGACAACTGTGGTACTGTGGTCCTGACCATTATCTGCAGAAGTGGGGATTTGACGAACTCTGTGTTCGTTGACTTCAAAACAGAGGAGACATGGCCAATTTTGGATCTGATTATGAATTCACTGAAGGAACTGTGGTCTTAAACCTGGCGAGACCCAGAAGGAAATCAGAGTTGGCATCATTGATGATGACAACTTTGAGGAGGGTAAAATTTTCCTTGCACACCTCAGCAATGTCAAAGTATCTTCTGAAGCTTCCAAGATGGCATCCTGGAAGCCAATCATGTCTCCACTCTTGCTTGCCTTAGTTCACCATCCATGACCACCGTAGCCAGTTTTGATGACAACCATGCTGGTATCTTTACTTTTGAGGAACCTGTGACTCATGAATTAGAGCATTGGCATCATGGAGATGAAGGTATTGAGAACATCTGGAGCTCGAGGAAATGTTATCATTCCCTATAAAACCATCGAAGAGAGGGTCAGAGGTGGAGGGGAGCCTTTGAGGACACTTGTGGAGAGCTCGAATTCCAGAACAATGAAATCGTGTAAGTTCTTTTTATGTGTTTGTGTGTATGGTTGAGTGAGTGAGTGCATGACTGTGAGAGTGTGTGCATATTTTTAAACCAAATGGCATTAAAGGAACAGAATAATTATTATGGAAAACAGCTGTCAAAGTACCAGTCCTTGCTTGGGTGTCACCTATCAATATGTACTAGACACAGATCTTAATTTGACATTGAGATCTTTTTTACTTTTGTCCTTTTACATATTTGATACACTGTAGACCATGATAAAATGAAGCGTATGATGTAAGTTATCAGATCATTTAAGATGGGTTGAAAATTCTGTATTCTATATAGGATCATACAGTATATATATACAGAAGAAGAATATTTAACACATCACAAAAGGTTTCTACTTTCATTGCTGAGTACAAACTGGGAAAGCCCAAAAAAGAAATACCTTTAAAAAGAATTTCCTGGATGCTAGGACTGAGTGGAACTATTTGTGGTTTCCATCTGACATTGTGGTTTTATGATAGTATAATGTTTCTGCTTGTATGCTAGTGTTTAATTATGACTTAATGACCAACCCTGCTTCTTCAGTGTTATGCTGTTATGAGAAGAACATATATCCATTATTTATTTCCAGTCTAATTTTACTTTATATGATTACATAAACCTTTTTACCCTGCTCATATAGAGATGAGGAGGGAAATCAGATTCTGTGCAAGCATCCAGTTTGCACAGAACAGTTCAGAGAAAGAAGTAGGAACAACTTACTCTATTGGCACTTTACAGTGGTAACTCTGTTATGAAGTGATTCTTCCACTGAGAGCTGCCTTTGAGAGAGATATTCTTCCTTCCTTGCCTTAGAAAGGGCTTTGCACTTAATTCCCCAGAAAACAAAAACAGAGATTCTGACTCAATGACCAGTGTCCAAGAAGGAGGGAGGGAGCGAGAAAAGGAAGAAGAGAAGGAAAGGAAAGAGGGAGGAAGAAGAACCAGAAACTTTGGTATCACTGTATTATCTACAATTACAATTTAAGAATTTGAAGTAAGAAAAATAAATACATTAACTATAATTACTTTTAAAAATGGTTCTAGTGGTATGTAATATGTTAAAATGGCAAGGTGCATACTCTCCAAGTATGAAATTTCTCCTCTTGAATATGTAAGAAAAACAAAACAAAAAAGGTGGGGGTGAGTAGAGAAAACAGGTTTTCTTGAAAAAGCTTTGCAGGGACCTTTCATCTCTTTGCCATGTGTTAAGAGATGAGAAGTTACTTAGTACAGTATCACAATGAAGTTCAGTAAAGCAGAGATTATAATATCCATCTTCTGATGTGTGTATGTGGGCAATAGTGTTTGATTGATGTCTACTTTATGTTGGCTCTCACGTTGATAATATTGCACTTACTGTGATGGGTTTCACTAAATCCATGCCAACTAATCTTAACTTTTCAACAACATTCAATTAGGAATTCAACAAGGAATTCTGTATAAAGTTAACAGCTAATAAAAAACAAATCAGGAATATGTTAATTTGATTTGTGGTTTGGTAGGTGATATCTATAAATTTGAAATGCTACTAATGATTGTTCTTTAATGATACTATTTAAGTAGTACTAATTATTACAAAATATTATTTGTTCTTCCAAACTCTAATATTAACTGTTCTGGAAAATGTTAAGGCCAATTAATTAATGAGGTTACAAGTCAAATTTAATTGCTGAACCCACGCCGCATGTGGGGGCGCTGGGAGGGGTGCAGCATCCTTCAGCGTCCCAGGCTGCCAGCCAAGGTCCCTGGCTGTGGCGCCGGTCCCGGTCCAGGGAGGGGCGCTGGGGGCAGACAAAGAGGCATAAGAATGGGAGACCCCCCCCCCCCCATTCCCCAGCACGCAGACCTCAACGCCCAGATCCTTGGCTGGCCTAGAGTTTGCAGAGTGAGGAGAACTGGGATGTGGACCACTGGAAGGTGTGGATGAATGTCTGCTTCTTCCTTCCTGGCTGGCCTGCCTGCCTTTGTCCCTTCTCCTCACAGCTTTGAGCTCTCCCGGCAGTGTGACTCTAACCCAGGTGGTGTTGACCAGGGGCCATGAGCCTGTTGCCAGGCCCCTTCCTGGCCCTGGAGAGCTGCTGGCTGTGGCTGGCTGTGCCTTAGCAGGCTCACTAGCTTTTCCTGCTTCTCATTTGGCGGTGGTCCCTCTGCCTCCTGTTGAGCACCAGGGCGTGCTTCTCAAAGGACGCAGGAGGCGATGGGCATGGATTGCTTCTGCTTTGCAGGGTGTCCCACTGCTGTGAACTTTCCTGTGTGCATCTGGGACATGCAGGCCGCAGGGTGTGCTGTTGAGGTGGTGGGGACCCTGTCTTCAAAACCCGCAACCAGTCTCCCCTGTGCGTTCCCAAGGCCAGGCACGTGACAGCAGAGCATTTTTCATAATTAAGACCAACCTGGATATTCACAACATGTTCTCTCATTCTCCATACCCTCCTCCACAAAGAAAACTCTAGATAAACATGATCCTGTCTAAATTTTTTATAGATTTTAGATAGATATATCAAACAAAAGAAATTAAATTATATATATGCATTAAGTAGAATTATATCTCCATGCAGTTTCATTGTGTTAAAATCTAGGTTATGTAGCTGCTTCTTGAATACATTTAGGTTGATAACGTCAGTCAACTTCTTTCCTCAAGTTCAAATGCACATTCTAATTCAACTCAAATATCTAGCAGTTGACAAATCTGTGTCAGAAAATAAAATAATAGTGCTTTAAATATTTAAAGATGTTAGTCTCTCTGATCTTCTATTTTGTCAAGTTCATGGCCTTAAACAGGTTTGTTTACATTTTTTTACTTTTAATTTTAAATGGTTATTATAAAAACTAAATTAGATAATATGTGTAAAAAAGTTACATTTATGCCTGTTATATGGTAAAAACTAAATTAATTTTGACCATTTTTTTAAGATAGTGATATTAGCAGGGCATGGTTGCACACACATGTAATCCCAGTGACTCTGGAGGCTGAGGCAGGAAGACCACAAGTTTGAGGCCAGCCTTGGCAACTTGATAAGACCCTGTCTCAAAATAAAAATATAAATAGAGTTGAGGATGTAGCTCAGTGATAAAGTTTCTAATACCACCTTCTTCAAGAAAATATACTGATTTTAAAATATCCTAAGTGTTTCTATAAAAATATTTTTAAAAGATAAGAAGAAAATTTTAAGTAGTTTTACCAACAAGAAATTGTCATCTTTTACATTTTAGTATATACAGTTTTCATTTTGATCTTCCTTTTTCTGGGTAGGTCTGTATAAAAAGTCTTGAACACATAAGTAAAGCTTTTACTTATCTGAATAATATTCCATTGTAAAAACTACAGTATATTTATTTAATAAGCATCCTAATTCTTCTTTTTGTTTTGATATTGTTTTTCTATTTATTTATATTCTATTTCTATTAATTGATAAATAATTAATGTCAAAAATTGGGGGGAAAGTAGAAAAATCTTGGTCTACATCTTAGTTATTTAAGCTAAATCTTTAAATTGAAATGGATAGACCAAAATATATAGACATAACTTCACAAAGCTATTTTAGGAGAATCTGTATCAATTTATATCCCTAATTACTGTAATTTTATGATGAGAATGCATACTTGTTAGGAAACCTTACCATTGCTTATATGTGAAAATGCATCCTTTAAATTTTTTTTGATAGTATTTATTGTCTACTGTATGTAAAGTATTATGTCAATCATTATTATAATATAAATCTGTTACTTTTGAAGTGTGTTTGGAGTCCAATGAGAACTATTATTATTCAAAACTCTTAATAAAATGCTCTTTTGAAGAGATGTTCAGAACCATAGGTAATAATTATTTTTAAAATTTTTATATGATAGTATCTTGCCTGGTTATTCATTTTCAAAAGTCTTAAAGCCAAACAACTTCAGTTTGATCCCTGAAACAAATCCAGTTGCAAAACAACAACAAAATTTCAAAATAACTTATCAAGTTTGCATGTATTACAAAATCATAGAAAGGGCACATTTCTGGGATTGAAAATCTTGTTTGAATCCCATTTACTAGCTTTATGATCAGGGGTAATTTAGTTATGTGTTCTTAAAATCCTATGTACTTTTCTGAAAAATGATGAAAATAACTCTCAAAGTGCCATGATGAGCATCATAAGATAAGGTAAATGAAAATGCTTTGGCAATTAGCAAATGGTGTACAATGTGTTATCATTATTGTCATACATCGACAGTGATATGTGAGTGAGTTCAAAGGGTGAGAAGACATGTATTAAAATGCCATGTGGAATTATGATGATGACAATATTTGTATAGTAGGAAGATCTCATATTATTTTCTCATATCTGTATTTGCAAGTAAACATCTGCAAAATTTTCTTCCTTTCTGTAATACATACATTAACTCTAGGTTGACTATATGGGCCTCTTGATAATTCCGATGTAGAAAGTTTTAATATAAAACAAGTCAGAATACTTTCAGTGTGATTACTAGTACTGGATGTTGGCTTCAATCTATCTTGACCAATAACAATTCAAATTGAAATGTTTTGCTGGTATTTTCTAAGTCAAGATAATTTAATATTCTGATGGTCTGAATTTTTCATTATTTCATGCATCTCATAGGAATACTATAAAAACATAACAAATCATCTCTATATTTTTTATTTGCATAAAGCTTTAGTGAGAAGAAGCACCTGTTCTACCCTTTGCCCCATGATTATTGGGAAGTTAAATTAGAAAGGTTTTATATATTAGGCATTCTCTGATATTTGCTTCCAGAGGTTACCTCCTCCTTTTTTCTCTGTTCTTTCTTTCCTTTGCCCTTCCCTTTCTTCCTCCCACTCTAAGTTCATGGTTGCTTTAATTCACCACACTATTTTTAAAATTTTATAATTATGTTATTATTATTTACCAGTGATTTAATCTAGGGTGCTTAACCACTGGACAACATCCCTGGCCCCTTTTATGTTTTATTTTGAGACAGGGTCTTGCTAAGTTGCTTAGGGCCTCTCTTGAGGCTGTCTTTGTACTTGTGATCCTCCTGCCTCAGCCTCCCAAGCCATTGGATTACAGGCTTGTGCCTTTGCACCCAGCACACTATTTTTTAAGTAGTTCATGAAACTCCATTTTCAGTGGCATGGTTGTGGGCCGTATGGAATAACACCATTAATAAATAGGCAATTATGAGATTGAAAGCAAAGCAGAAGCAAGATGACCATATACACATGACTATACCCTCACTACTTCTTCCGCCTTTTAGACTGATAATAGTGTATCCTTTAGTACTGGAATGCATAATTTCCACTGTATTTTGAGTAAGAAGACTTCTATAGTAATTATTTCCCCAAACTTGTTCATCCTATTTCTCTTATTCCTTTTACTCTCTAGACTTGTGATATGCCAGCATCTGCAACTGTTTTCACTTCAGCAGACTGAAGAGTAGGTGGGATTTATGTGGTAAGAGTTTGGGTGACTATATACACTCTCTTGATAAACGGAAGCACAGGTGTGATGTTTTGTGTGCACGTTTCTAAACATTTGTAAATTCAGAAATCTTTGGGGTTCGAATTTATTTCTGACCAGCAGCTTTATTTCAACAATTTTCAAGCATGAAATTTTTTTCTGGTCAATGGGTCTAAAAATCCATGATTTTTTTACTATAAAGCAGGGCAGAAACTCTCCCAGTGTGTGTTTCTGAAACCCAAATCTGCATGTATTTTTCTTGTTTGAAAAAAAATCAAAATATATCCCTTTAGCAAAATATGTTGGGGTGGTATTTGAGACAACAAATAGACTTTCAACTAAATACAAGAAATGTAACAGAAAAATGAGAAATAATATCCCATCTGATTCAAATGTATGATATGTCAAGGTCATTGTACTGTCATATGTAACTAATTTTAAAAACAAATAAAAAAAATTTTTAAAAAAGTTCCAACACCAAAAAAAAAAAAAAAAGAAAGAAAGAAATGTACCAATATGACCACTGCAGGAAAATCTTTTCCCTCTGAGGAAAGTAACTTATATTCTTTTTTTTTTTTTTTGTATTGGGGATTGAACCCAGGGGTGCTTAATCACTGAGCCCATCCGAGCCCTTTTTATTTTTTTATTTTGAGACATGGTCTCACTGAGTTGCTTAGGCCTCATTAATTTGCTGAGGCTGGCCTTGAATCTGTTATTCTTCAGCCTCAGCCTCCCTAGTTGCTGGGATTATAGGTATGCATCACTGCACCCAGCAAGTACTTGTATTCTTGACTCAGGGTCTCAAAGATATAAATGACTATGAAAAAGCATAATTTTACAGGCCTTTCTTAAATTGATGTATTCATGATAATATCAAAATGATGCTTAAATGTAATCATTAACTCTGACTTCAAGCATATAACGTTTTCTTTCATTCTTGGGTAGTTGTAGATTAGTCATCAAGAAAATGTTTTCCTTTATGATTCTAAGACTGAATTATTCCTTACATTAATATCTTTTAATTTAATACTGCTGTTAAAATTTGCTCCAATATCAAATCTTTCAGCATAGCAGAATGAGTTGGTCGTGTCCAAGAAATAATTTGTATGCTAAAACTTGATCAAGCTCATGAATTTTAAATATCTACATTAGAGCCACTTCAAAATATAGGCCTTGGGAATAGCTCACACTTTTATGAGTGTGGAGGCATGCTTCAGTGTGCAGTGGCTTGTTAAGTAAAAGCTGTCATTGTAGTTTTAGTTCCTTCAGCTGGGCCATGTAACTTCTTACTCCACTTCTTCCCAAAACCATCCTGTTTTACCCAGATTCAGGCTATTTGACTGCTTTATGTGTTCCTTATGTAAAAGGGGTGTCTTAAGTGCCAACATTCCTGGGGCTTCAGAAGAGAAATGTAAAAAATAAAGCAGAGAGTCTCTCCACTTAGTGCTTCTAAATTGGGCTTTGAGTGTGAATCTGTGAAATATGCAAAGAAGATATCCACACTCTAAAAGAGCATGTTGATAAGCTGAGACTGATTAGAGAACTATACAGAATAAAGACTTTTGAGGAGATTGGATCTGATGTTGTTCAACCTCAAACTAACTTTTGGTAAAAATGTATTGAACCAGGCTTGATTCCCCAAACTTCATTAGGAACTGGGGCAGAGGAAGGAGATAAAGAAAGAGCTACAGTGGGCTGAAGAAAATATGGCTTGTTCCATGATCAAATATACAGTCTAGTGTAATAGAAAACTATTCAATTGTTATGAGATAACATATTTTGGACTTTATTATCTTTGGAATATATTCCTTGGATCTTGACATAATAGTGTGTGAATGCCCACATTTGTAAGTGAATAAATGCATACAGGTTAGCCATTACAATCACCTGTGAACACTCATAACTCAGACAAGTCTGAACACTAGCCTGGCTCCTTGTGAACAGAGTTAGCCAGAAACAAACTTAGACTCCTCTTGACCTCTGCCTTTGCCTAAAGGGACCCTCCAAGAGAAGGCCAAGAAGGTCAGATATTCCAAAGATATTCATTGAATGCATGACTAAGTGCCAAGAACTTGGGAATATATTATAAATAAGATACAAAAAGTCTTTGTTGAAAGAAATTGACTATACAGGAAGAAGGATCCAAATGCAATATGCTGGAAGCTACAGAGGTTCCAAGTATAGAGGGGTCATATTTCCCCAGGACAGGGAACTTTTGAAGGTGGGAGGTGAAGGATTAAAATAAAAAATAAATTGAAACTAAAAATGGAGAAATGGACACAGGTACAAAAGAGAAAATTACCAATAAAGAAGAAAAGTTTGAAATTTGAAGAAGTATCTCACATTTAATTAAACGTCTAATGTCACAGATAAGGAAACCATCCACAGGAAAGTAGCAAGTGACTTACTAAGATCATACAGTTAAGAAGACACAGAACTCGGCCTAGAACTCACTTACCTTAATCCTCAATCCACTCTTTGCTGTCCTCACAAAATAACAAGTCAATGGGAAAGAAATTGAGAGAACAAAACACAGGGAGGATTGTCTTATTCCTGTTTTATGCACATGCCGTCAGCATGTGACATGGATGTGGGGATTATGGACACTATTTAAATCCCAGGTGGTAAGTTGGAAGGCTATATCATTCAGAGAAGGGTCCCACAAAATGCTTTGGCTTGAAACTAACATGATGTGCTGATGATGGTTAAATTTTAGGCTTGGGTGCAAATATAGAAGCATGCCAGCTGTCCTCATGGTCAACTCCTCAGCACCACACACATGGCTCAGGATAGCAGAGGGCTATGGCTTTCCTGTAGCTTCACCATGCTGATTTTATCTGTCAGTCTGGAGAGCCATTCCACTCTGTTAGCCCCCAGCTTACTAGCATCTGCACTCAGCCCTCACCACACACCATGTGTTGTCATCCTTTTTAGGTCTCAGCTGCCATATCTGAAAAGCTGTAAGACATTTATAGCTCTATTTCTGTATCCACTTATCTGTTAAGTTTGCATGGGGGACATTCTAGTATCTTAGAAAAATAATTGTGCATTCATGAAGAATTAGAAAGTCTAGGGAAACCCACAGCTCCAAGAAGAGTGATATTTTCTGTTACTTTTCCATTGTCTGTCAAAGGGGAAATGCTCTAGAGAAAGATTATGTTTAGCATAATCTTTGTCTTACATGTATGAAC
This sequence comes from Callospermophilus lateralis, assembly GCF_048772815.1. Taxonomy (NCBI): domain Eukaryota; kingdom Metazoa; phylum Chordata; class Mammalia; order Rodentia; family Sciuridae; genus Callospermophilus; species Callospermophilus lateralis. Next base: position 48,180,872 of record NC_135308.1, read on the forward strand.
TTTAAGGAATGTGGAATTTAAAAACAAGAACTTCTGTGTGTGCATGTATATATTTGTGTTTGTGCATATTTTGTAAAGGGACTGACAACAGATGAATTCAGTGTGAACTGCTTTTCTTCATGAGTGGGAAACATCTAGAAACTCGGTGTTATAGAAAAAGAATGGATGTATGTATAGCGTAAAGTAATGCTATGTATGCACATTATATAAAATGATATTGTCAAGTTTGTCAAGTCTATAAGGATCTGGCAAACAGATTTTTAAAACTCATGCTAGGGGCTGGGGTTGTGGTTCAGCGGTAGAGCACTCGCCTAGCATCAGTAAGGCCTTGGGTTTGATCCCCAGCACCACATATAAATAAATAAGTTAAATAAAGATTAAATTTTTTAATAAATAAAACTCATGCTAATTATTTTCAAGGAATAAGGCAAATTTATGGAAATTAAAAATGGATTTCAAGTTGTTAGTACAATCAGAATGACATAGCTGGGGTGTTTCATGGATTAACCACAGAAGGAAAAAAGGAAAGAAGGAAAGGAGGGAGAGAGGGAGGGAGGGACAAAGGGAGGGAGGAAAGAAGAAAGAAGAAAAGGAGGGAAGGAAGACAATGAAGAAATAAAGTTATTAGCTCAAGTATAAAGACTGAATTTCATCAAAGTCATTTGAAGAATAACCTCATTCTTCTTTTTCTGACTTTTCTAAAAAAGAAACATGTCCAGATCAACCATAGACTTGACAGAATAAGCACTTGACTACAAATGTGAAAAGGTGAACTTCCTTATTCTTGAGCCAGGCACAGTGGTGCATGCCTGTAATACCAGTGGCTCCATAGGCTGAGGAAGAAGGATCAGGAGTTCAAAGCCAGCCTCAGCAACTTAGTGAGACCCTAAGCAACTTGTGATACCCTGTCTCTAAATAAAATATTTTTAAAAGGGCTGGGGATGTGGTTCAATAGTGAAGTGCCCCTGGGGTTCAATTCCCAGTACCAGAAAAAAAAAAAAAAAAAACTTCTTGTAATTGGGAGGCAGGTTAGGACATGGGATCTCCCAAGAAATCTAATTTGTAGAAGGTGCTGGAAAGAGAGCAATTATTACATCATGAGTCATCCATGTATTTTGAAGACAGTCTCTTAAAAATGACCATTTAAAGATGTGGTAATATTCATGCACATTCCTGAAGAAATCTGTATTTAAGGCATTCCTTGGCTTTGATCCATAATGTTTCCAATATTTATTTTAATTTTTCTTGTGAAATTGCTGTTAGCAAGAATAGATATAACAGCCTATCTTAACTGTAAACCACTAATCCTGCTTGGGTATCTTTCTCATTCTGTAACCAGGAGATTCAATCGTGCTGTGAAATTTGGTATTCTATCCAATTATTGGGTATTTCTGTTGGAAATCAGGAAGCATGCTTTTATAGCGTTTTTCTCCTGTCTTCCTTATGAGAACTACTTAATTTACATCATTGACTCCAATTCTCTGTTGAGATAAGATGCTTCCTGTGGGGTTGGGGAGGGCGAATAGCATGGACCTGCTTAGTGGTTTAGTAAATTATAGAATTTCCATAGGATAATAAATACACTCTTGGATACAAGTACTTGACAAACAGATATAATTGTTATTACCCTTAAGCTTTCATCAGCTTTGAAAAATGAGCCTTTGTCAATTGCGTGGATATAGCTTCTCTGTAAAAAAAAAAAATATATATATATATATATATATCACTGTGGCACCCCACTTTTCAGCATTCATTATATTAATGGGGATGATTATGTAGATGATTTTTGAGGCTCTGATGGCAAACTCCAAGAGGTGGGGCAGGTCTCTGTGTCTCTGCAGAAAGCTTCAGGAGAATTCCATACTACAAAGCTGAATGGGTTTGAGGTCTTGGCACAGTTTGGTAGTGCCATAGCTCCTTTGGGAGATCTGGACCAGGATGGCATCAATGATATTGCAATCACTTCTCAAAATGGGGGTGAAGATAAAAAAAAGGAATTGTTTATATCTTCAATAGAAGATCAACAGGCTTGAACACGGTACCATCTCATCCTTGAAGGGCAGTGGGCTGCTCAGAGGATGCCACCAAGCTTTGGCTATTCCATGAAGGAAGCCACAGACAGAGACAAGAATGGATATACAGATTTCATTGTAGGAGCTTTTTGTGTAGATGGAGCTGTCTTATACAGGACCAGACCTGTTATCACCATAAATTCTGGCCTTCAAGTATACCCTAGCATTTAAAATCAAGACAATAAAACCTGCCCATTGCCTGGGACAGCTCTCAAAGTTTCCTGTTTTAATGTCAGGTTCTGCTTAAAGGCAGATGGCAAAGGAGCATTTCCAAGGAAACTTAACTTCCAGATGGAGCTTCTTTTGTATATACTCAAGCAAAAAGGATCAATTCAGCAAGCACTGTTTCTCCATAACAGTTTCCCAGCTCACTCCAAGAACATGACAATTTCTAGAGGGTGCAGATGCAGTGTGAAAGAGCTGATAGCATAACTGCAGATGAATCTGAATTTAGAGACAAACTTAACTCCAATTACTATTTTTATGGAGCATCAGTTGGATTATAGAACAGCTGCTGATGCCACAGGCTTGTGACCCATCCTTAACCAGTTCACCCGTGCCACCATCAGTGGACAGGCTCATTTTGTACTTGACTGTGGTGAAGCCAATGTCTATAAACCCAAACTGGAATTTTCTGTACATAGTGATCAAAAGAAGATCTATATTGGAGACGACAATCCTCTCACATTGATTGTTAAGGCTCAGAATCAAGGAGAAGGTGGCTATGAAGCTGAGCTCAGCATTTCCAAGCCACCGCAGGCTGATTTCATCAGGGTTGTCTGGAACAGTGAAGGATTAGCAACACTTTCTTGTGCATTTAAGACAGAAAGCCAAACCCGCCAAGTGCTATGTAACCTAGGAAACCCAATGAAGGCTGGAACTCAACTCTTAGCTGGTCTTTGATTAAGTACACACCAGCAATCACAGAGATTGTGAAATTTTATTTACAAATTCAAAGTTCTAATCTTTTTGATAAAGTAAGCCCAGTTGTATCTTACAGAGTTGACCTTGCTGTTATAGCTGCTGTTGAGATAAGAGGAGTCTCAAGTCCTGATCATATCTTTCTTCCTATTCCAAATTGGGAGCACATGGAGAAACCCCAGACTGAAGAAGATGTTAGACCAGTTGTTCAGTACATTTAGGAGCTGAGAAACAATGGTTCAAGTTCATTCAGCAAAGCCATGCTAAATCTTCAGTGGCCTCATAAATATAACAACACTTTGTTGTACATCCTTCATTATGACATTGATAGGCCAATGAATTGTACTTCAGATATGGAGATCAACCCTTTAAGAATCAAGATCTCATCTTTACAAACAACAAGAAGAATGATATAATTGCTGGGCAAGGTGACCAGAACCATCTCATCACAAAGCAAGATCTCGCCTTCAGTGAAAAAGATGTTCACACTTTGGATTGTGGAATTGCTCAGTGCCTGAGGATTGTCTCAAGTTAGGCAACTAGACAGAGGCACGAGTTCAATCCTGTAAGTAAAGTCTTTACTATGGACTGAGACTTTTGTAAATAAGAAATACCAGAATCATTCATGTTCTCTGAAGTCATCTTCTTCATTTAATGTCATAGAATTTCCTTACAAAATCCTTCCAATTGAGGATATCTTCAATTCCACATTAGTTGCCACTAATGTCACCTGGAGCATTCAGCCCCATGCCTATGACTGTGTGGGTGATCATTTTAGCAGTTCTGGCAGGATTGTGTTGCTGGCTGTTTAGGGTTTTGTAATGTACAGGATGGGCTTTTTAAAACATGTTCAACAACCTCAAGAAGAACAAGAAAGAGAACAGCTTCAACCGCATGAAAATGGTGAATGAAACTCAGAAACTTATCTGTGATTTTTAAGTTATACTACATCGTGGATTGTTAGGATTACAAACTTGATTACAGATTTAAATTCCCTTCATGAGGAATAAAATTCTAAGACTTCTGCTGAATGTACCCAGTGACTTCCGTCTAACCACAAATTTGAGAGCAATATTTGTTGGTCTTCTCTTTATAAATAAATTCAGACAGGTTAATACACATGCATTGCCCTGTTTTGTATATTTAAATAATGAAATTTCACATGATGGTTTTTATTCATTGTACATAAGACAGGGCCTCAGTTCCTACTTTATATAAAATAGTATTTATTACAATTACCATTTCTGATTTAGTATTTGAGGTTTTGCTGTTCATTGTTTTTTTAAAGAAATCACATTTTTTATGCAGGTATTTATTTAATACACACTACACTACAGCTTACTTTTAAAGCCACTAAAAGCTTTGTAATTACCTGAATTTGGATTTGAATATCTATTACATAGTTGAACTTTTTAAAAAAATTTATGATACCACCAGAATTCTTTCGTGGAAACTGGGTGTTTAGGTTTAGCTGAGTGGTTGAGCATGTGCTTAGCATGCATGAAGTCTTGAGTTCAGTCCCCAGCTCTGGGGAGAAAATTTTCCTGTAATGATAATGGTGCAATATTTTAACATGAAAATTGGGTACATGTGATTAATTTTTCCTTATATTTAATCCATATATATTGATTTAAGTATAAAGTAATATATATATATATATATATTTATTACTTTACTTTATTTAAGTTCTACAAGAAATCCTTTAAGCCGACCTATATAAAAATGAATTCTGTATTCACAATACCTTATGGTGTGTGTAATAGTTTAATTTCAGCTCAATATCATGATGGTTAAAGTCATATGGAGTTGGAAATCATTTCCAAAGCACTTCTATCCCATTGATTTCATCTGGATATTATTTATAGTACACTTAAAGAAAGCATTTTAATTGAAAGACTATTACCTTATTAATAAGGTAGATAGAGTGGAGTCTTTAGTTATGAATTTATTTTCCTCCAATATATGTTTTTTTTCTTATATTTCTAAAATTGTTGCAATAAAGGGTCAAGATCATTTTCATTACAGACAGGAACCTGAATCCCCATTCCCACCCCATGAGAAATGCATGGGATCAATACTCTTCAGGTAGCTCCCAAGTTTACTTTTAGCAGTAGCATGATGCTACTCCCATGGGTGGTACCTCAGTTTAAGCAAGATAATGTTTAAAACCAGTCTCAGTTATCAGAATTACTGCAAAAAGGTATTTTCATAAGGTATTCAATTTATTGAAAACCTTTTAAATCTTTCTTGAGTTTTGTTTGTTTGTTTTTTAACAGAAATTACTTTTTTAATAATAGCAGCATAGACAGCAAGTTGTAATTTTCTATGCCTGCAGGGTGGTGAATCTTCTGGTGGAATGTGTGATTTATTCACAGTTCCTCAAGGCCTAGGGATGACTTTTAATTACCGTATTTTGTTCAATTACATCATGTTGTACTCTAGAAATAGAGACTTTAATAGCTTTTTTACTGCTGTTCTCATTAAGCAATGATAAATATTTCCTTAAAATAATTGTCTATTTTTCTGTATTTAAAAAATAATGGAAATTTATCTTGCCATATCTTGTGTTATGTAAGCACAAGTGATGACCAGAACTGGAGAATATATTCTCAAAGTAGAAGCACATTTAGATGCAAGTTAGAACATGGACAAAACATTATATTTAGCTTTAGTGAGTTTTAAAATTAATGGGTTTGGGGGGTAGAATTTATTAGTAGCTTGAAAGATCTCAATCATATGCAATAAGTATTTTATTACCAATAATTTTAAATTCTTTTAAGAAAAAAGTTATTTTTATCCTAGGGCCAAGTGTTCCTACCACCAAGGAGTCACTAAGTTGGTCTACAGCAACTTTTCCCTCATTTGTTTTTCTATCTAAGAGCTGTCATTCATAAAAATACAATTTGAATAGAAATTCACTCTTGAGCTGGTGTTAGTATTTGCTTTCACTCAATTTTTTCCTTTTATGAACTCTTGTCTCAATGAACTTCTTGAAAAAGGTATTGAAACTTTGATCTTCATTGTCATTATTATCAAGTGTAATTCAACAATGTAACCAAACCTAGCTAATATCAAATTCATCATTATTGGGAGTTTCCCTGAGGATTCCCTGGGTTTTTCTAATAATGGGTCCATGAATGTAACATGGTGGCAGGCAAATTGCCATTGGGCGGATAAACAGGTTGTTTTAAAAATTTTTCAGTTGGTTCACCCATCTGGGATTGTGGACAGTTCGTGACCCCCATGAATCCCATGCACTGCAGATGATGACCTAACCATTACTATGATTGGTCCCAGGGGGTTCCTGTTTTAGGATAACTGACTTTCATTTCCCTATATAAGCTGGCAGCAGCTTGCAATAAAGTGTTTCATCTTTGTCACTGCTATCTGAGTGTGTGCATTTTAATCTTCGACGAAGAGTCTTGACTTTTCAATCATTAATTTAGTAAGCTTAAAGAGCAAAGATTAATAGTATTTCTGTTAGTGTGAAAGAATTTCTCTGCTGTGGATGTACAAAGAAGTTAAACATTCCATTCTATGATTTATTTCAGGATGAATATAAACTCTTCCTCACCAGCTTTGAAACACTTGGAAATATCTTAAGGTAACTTAGAAGCTGTATATATCAAAATAATTTCCTACCTAAATAACACAGGAAGTAATTATCTTTATTTAGCTTCTCTTGTGATCACCCACATTAGTTGGGACATAAAATGATTTTTCTTCTCAAATCTATCATTGGCTAAATTGGTGTGAGTTAGTGAAAGCTGATATAGTGTTCTGCTTAGTTTCCCATGTGTAACTTGTGACTGTACAATAAACTTGAGCATATGGTGCAATCTCTCTCTCTCTCTATTTATATATATATATATATATATATATATATATATATATATGTACATATATATGTTTTAAAATAATAATAAAGTTACATTTTAAAACAAGTAAAATAGTAGCATCTAATATTCAAAAACAACCAAAGATTTCTGCTTATTTCCTTGAGGACAGGTGTGGCTGGGGTTTACTTTTACTTCCATGCTGTATTTTCACGTTCTTCCTTCAGAGACATGGCTATTATTGTTCATTATTAGTGACACATTTGTTTTGGATGTGTGAATGCTTTCTGTGAATAGGTTCTGTACTTTCTGAATCCTGCACAGTGATTATTCTTTTACTAGTCTGAAGCTGTCGTGGGAGAAGAGGTGTTTCTGAAGAAGGGTCCAGAGGAGTTCCCTGGGGAGAAGGTAAAACTCCACTGAGGACCAGTGGGATCCTTGGCTTACGTGATAGAAAAAAATTCAGAGGCATAAACAGAGGTTAGTTTTAATGAAATTCCCCAATAATCTGGAGTGTAGATGAGAGGCATGCTGTCCCTCTCTTTCCAGAGAGGACCCAACTCTCTCCCTTTTACTATCCCTTCAATAAACCGTGCCTGTTAACTCTGAGCAAAGTCTAAAGCCTGACTTGATCTCAAGAATCAGAGTTTGAAGAGTGGTGGTGGGGAGTATCTGTATGCTGCCTCAGTTTCCTGGAAAGCCTTATCCCTCAAACATCCCCTAGTCCTTCCTTTATGTTTCCTTTCTACCTATTTCTTACTTCTTCCACTTCAAAGCTAATGTTGAATTTCAAGCTGTCTATGTATGAAAGAGGGAAGAGAGAGAGAGAGAGAGAGAGAGAGAGAGAGAGAGAGGGGAAATTATAAGAGAGAGATTTCCAGATTGCTAAGAGTACTGCTGAGAATATCTAAGGAGTCAGAATTCACTCCTGTAGGGAAAATGAGGGAAAAGATCTGAGCTATCCCACTGTGGTCAATAATGTCTTTCTCCATATGGAAAACTGCTGTTAATGGGCAAAGATATTGGCCCCTGTTGCCTGGAGGGAATGGGAAAGTGGAAGCTGGGCCTCTTGAAAGGACAGCCCCTGGGAAAGCTCCCTGGGCTGTTTACACTGCTAATCTGCTAAGCAGGGGGCAAGTGCATTTCCTTCTTAAACAATCAAGAGTCTACTTTCTTTTTGATGCTTGAATTTAAAGGAAGAATTATTGGTTTGAAAATGTTTGTTTTCGAATAAAGGGAATTGTCATGCTACAGTGAATAATGCCAAATTGCTTGGTGTTTTGAGTTTATTTTTAATGTTTCCTATTCACTGAGGATCAACTCTAAAATACCAATTAAATCTAAATTTAAGTTTCCAAATGATTTCATGCAGTTCTATTGATGTGGATTATTCATGAAACCTACATCTTATACATTCCAGTGTCCTTTATGGAAGTCCCAAAGTCTAAGTAGGGAAAAAATTCATGGCTTTAATTTTGTTAACTGTGGCGCAGTTCAGGAGCATTAAGTCACAAATGAAAATCAAATGGCACCATTGTGTCAGTAGCTAATAACAAAAACTTTATCTGAGAGAAGCACACACAGAATTAAAAGGGTGAATGAGGATGGTGTAGTGGATAGCTGAGTGATAACTCCAGGGTTACACTTGGAAGTTTTCCTTTCACTTTGCTATGGTGATAAAGAGAGTGCATGGGGCATGGCCATGCACACCTATAATACCAAAAGACATAAGAGACTGAGAGAGAAAGATGGCAAGTTCAAAGCCAGCATCAAATTTAAGGACATCTCAAAAAAAATAAACAACAAGTATTTAAATCCATCAAGGGAAAAATAAGTGAACCCAGTGAAAAGCCATGGGATACATTTCACTTTACTGTAAACTTTAATGCCCAAAGTCCTCCTTTGCTCTACAGATCCTAACCACGATGCCTTCCATGTCCTTCTTTTCATTTTTTTATCTTTTCCTTAAATACTGTGATTGTCAGCTTTCATTACTAATAGATAAGAGGTTATGTGGAAAAGGGAAAGATTGTATCTTATAAAATCTTAGAAAGCTCTAGGTATTTCAAAGATATTTTTAGTAAAAGCACAAAAGCAAATTTGGTAGGTCTTTAGCAGCTAGAATTTGTGTAAGACAATTGATACCTGCCTCACACACCCATGATTCTACACAGCATTACTTAGATTTATAGGGCGATTTCATTTTGCTCATGCTTATCAGTAAATGAGCCTGAACACTCAGGTGCCCTAACTCACCAGGGCATTTCTTGTCTTTATTGGAAATCTTTAGTCAGGGAAGAGATGTCTTATTCTCTGTTTGTTAATGTCCAGTTATAAAGAGTAAATAAAATTGCCTCTTGATCTCTCTTCTCTGAAATTCTATGATAAAAGCTATGATAAAAAAATCTTTTGTTCCTTTGAAGAAGACAACAAGCCCTTTGCTGTCTCTGCTTGAGAACTCAGAAGACATGAAGCCGAACTTGATCATGGAGAACTTGGTTTATTTCTGTGTACACTTTCCAGTGGTCAGGGCATTTAGTCAACGACATTGATAGAAATGGAGGCTGGTGACATGAAGTTGAGGGTGCTCTCTCACGAGGTGGAACTCTGGCTCTTGATCACTGTGTGATGTGGATAAACTATTTCATCTACCTATTTCACTTTGTCACCTGCCAAATGTAGGTGTTTGATTTCTGTTCTCCCTAAACTTCCCCTGTGTTCTGTAATTCAAGAGTCTAGGATGAAGAGTTCTACAGTGTGGGGGCTGGATGATTGCTCAGGACTCTCCTGGTCCCAGGAGAATTTGAAGGAAAGACTCTGGGAGGAAAGAGGATGAAACATAATGCTCTTGTAGATCCTTGGGGATTTATAGGAGAAGATTTTATGGTAAGTGTCAAATTCCTTATAGCTGTATGACTATCCCACATTGAATAGAAGGAGAGAAATTGGACTATAAGCTCCTAATTTACAATTAGCCAGAACAATTGGATTTTATTAAAATGGAAGAGTGCAGCTTCTAGGAAGTATTTCTAGTTCAGTGCTCTGCTGTTTTCAAAAGGACACATAATCCTATTTATTCAAATCCCTTGGTGACACACCAGCATCACCTTGCCTTGCTAAATATTAAATAAACTGATTTTCTTCAAAGTATGCTTTCCACCCAAATTGAGTTTATCTGTACATATATATAGGTGAAATAGGAAATATCTATTTCTTATATGCATATGAAATAGAATGCTTACTAGGAAGGATTAGTAGAAGAGCCCTTGTTGAGAGCAATATTTTCCTACTTGGAAAAATGAAAATGAAATAAAAGTAGCTTCCATAATACAATCTGTCTTTTCAATAATCTTTCCAGAAACAGCAACACAACATGCCAGACTTGCCTCAAGATAAATTCACAAAGTGCCATTTGGGAGCTCTAGGATTTACTACTTGCCCTTTCAGAAAATTTGTATCACCCTGATACAAAACCAGACATATCAAGGAAAAAAACCTTGAGACCAATAGCTCTGATGCACATAGATGCTAAAATTCTTAATAAATACTAGCAAATTGCATACAAAAATATATTTAAAAGTTAGTACACCATGATCAAGCTGGGTTCATTCCAGGGATGCAAATTTGGTTCAATATACAGAAATCAATAAATTTAACTTATCACATCAATAGACTTAAATATAAGAATCACATTATTATCTCAATATATACAGAAAAAGTATTTGCCAAAATTTAGCATCAATTTATGCTCAAACGTCTAGAAAAACTAGGGACAGTAGGAACATACTTCAACACTGTAAAAGGTATATATGCTAAATCCAAGACCAACATCATTCTAAATGAAGAAAAATTGCAAGCATTCCCTCTAAAAACTGGAGAAAGATTTCTCATAGACTCTCCTCTGATCCCCCACACCTAGGAATGAGACCCCCACACTGACATAGTAGTTAGGAAAGGAGGAACACTGGGGGAATGTTTCTGCTTCTCAGTTGCATGGCATGGACAATACGTCTGTATTGGTGGAAAATAAAAATTGTCTAAGTGGTAGACTTGGAATTTTTGGCAATTGACAGAAGGATTTTTATAACCACATTAGTATCAATCACACTGTAGTGATTTTAATTGCTAAAACCCACCATTAATGATGAATATGTTTAAGTGTCTTTGTGTCTTTCAGGGTGAGGAAAATACTAGAAATTTGAATTAGGTCGTGTGTTCAAAGCCAGACTCAGTAATTTAATGAGGTCCTAAACAACTTAGTGAGACCCTGTCTCAAAATAAAATATAAAAAGGGATGGGGATGTGACTCAGTAGCTAAGGACCTACTATGGTTTAGATGTGATGTCCCCAAAGGCTCTCATGTGAGACAATGCAAGAAGGTTGGGAGGAGAAATGATTAGCTCATAGCCTTAACCTATGACTGAAGTGAATTAATTCCTGATGGAATTAACTGAGTGGGAACTGGAGACAGTGGGGTGTAGGGTGTGGCTAGAGGAAATGGTTCATTGGGGACATGGCTCTGGGGTATATATATTTGTTTTTGTTTTCTGATCACCATGTGAGTTACTTTCTCCTGACACACTCTTCTACCATGATGTTCTGACTTTCCTTGAGCCCTGAGGAATGGAAACAGCCTTCTATGAACTAAGACTTCTAAAACCATGAGCCCCCAAATAAACCTTTCATGCTTTACAGTTGTTCTGGTCAGGCCCTTTAGTCACAGCAGTGAAAAAGCTGACTAAAACAGGGCTCCTGGGTTGTTCAATTCTCTGATATTATATATATATATATATATATATATATATATATATATATATATATATATATATTTCTAATATAATGTGATTAGGAACCACTTTTTGATTTATAAAATTTGGCTTCATCATTTCTCAGATTCACTTGGTATTTAATAATTAAAGTCTTCAATGACTTTCTTGTCTGGTTTTATTCTTGGTTAATTGTTTTATAAAATACACCCCTGATTTTGATTCTAAGTTCTTCACAATTTTAATACTCTTTCTTTCTAAATCACCTTGATTATCACAATCATAAAACATGCTGGAGTTCTCCTTGCTTTGTGACTCACTAAAAGAGTGATGCTCACTTTGGGTTATTATTTGAATTGGTGCAAGCTTTTGAATAAAACAGGAAAGTTAAAAAATGAAAATGTCCAATAAAAATCGCCAGAAAGCAGTGAGCTTAACAAAAACCTTTACCAAGGTGTCATAACTTTTCATGATACTATACCGTCTATGAACTTGAAGTCACTATTGAAAGGGTATTTGTCAGTATTTTTTTCTATCATTAGTCATTTTTTCAAATACTGCGTATGTGTACATATTCTGTGATGTCAGAACACATTTTGCACCAATAAATATATGCTTTATATTTACTGGGTCATATACACATTAATGTGATACATAAAACATTTCTGAATCACTTCCAAATTTTGTGGCAATTCATGTGTAAATACTTTCATGCATTTCATTTTGTTCTCAAATGCAGCGTTCTAATCCCTAAAGCAGGTGATGATTTCCTAGTGGCTCTACTCATCAGTGGCATAAACATTGATTTATTTGACCTAAAAGAAAACATTTTTTACAGTCCTTCTCTCAGAAGAGGAATCATGTGTTTTTCCAGTAACAATTTAGATATGTCAATCTGAGATGCTTCCTAGAGTTTGGATTTCATCTATATATATATATTAATTTGACCAAATTACTTAACAGAGATAATAAATGACTTTATCTAGTGTCTCATCAATCTCAATTCTTAAGTACCCTAAGTAATTGTCTTTATGGTAAGAGCCTAGTTCAACATGATTAACATAGCTAATTGTGACAGATTTTGGCTACAAAGTTTTATATTTGGTTTCAGTTATATTTACACAAACATGGAAAAAGTATATGAGTTTTGAGCATTTCAGCCTGTTCTTAAGAAGCTTATTTCTTCCACCCTCCCCTCCTTATGTCAATTCCACTCTCATTTTCTTTTGCTGCTCTTCAACCTGCTGAAAGAATGGGAAGCTAAAATAAAGGTGGTCTTGCAAATGCAATAATTCTCTAAAGAGAAGGTGTGAGTGCACAGGCACACACAGAATATTCAAGTAATTATTATAGAGGTTGGATGCCGCAGTCTGGCTGGGCACAAATCACGAGCCACTCACAGCTTTGTAGATTCAAACAGCAATTCTTTATTCCCGAACTGTCACCGGCACTCTACAAACACATTCTGGGGAAATCCACGTTCTCTGCCCAAATCCATACCTCCACTGGGCTTCTGTCTCCCAAAAATACTGTCTGAATCCCGTGAGAACTCAAGGGGAACTCAGGCAGCAGGATACGCCCTATTCCCAGCAGGAATAACCTTAAACCAGGAACACCCTAAACTCGGATTATCCTAAACCGGGAACACCCTAAACACGGATCCGCCCTGGTCCTTGAGTAAGGTCACCTTCCACTAAGCAACATGGAGGTATGCTGGCAAGGAAATTGTCATACCTACTTGGCTAATGGCTCCCAGCAGTTGGACCTGAGGTCCCGTGCTCTATGTCACAGACATTTGGAACACATTTGTTTCCAATGACCATCAGTTATTTGAATCTATAAATGTTGCTAAGTCCTATTCACTAATGCATTTTGCACCCCAGAATGTGTTCGGGATAAAAGTAACTTGTGGGATTCCAGGCCCCTTTTTCAAGTGTACTTTATGGGAAAGTTTAAAGATAATTGTGTGGAAAGTGATCTGTTAAAATAAAATGACCATATGCTAAAGACAGAAGATAACCAAGAGGACAGTGTTTGTCATTTGTGGTATGTGACAGATTTGTTATTTACATCAAGTAACAAAATTTACAAAGCAACAAAGAAGAAAATTAGCCAACTTATGCATTAAACCCCCACCAATACAGGGTAACCTCTGTTCTTTCAACCTGGATCTTGTTTCCTTACACGAACATCTGAAATTATTGCCCTTTTCTACAGATAGTTATTAAAACTTTATATAGAAACTATACTATTTTCCCTTTTCAGTGTTTTTCCTGATTTTGATTGCCTGATGCTGTACTTATTAGACCCAATATATTATTTGGAATAAAAGATTAGTCCATTGCTCAGCATCCCTTTTATCTGTTTATTTTTAAGACCTAATCTAAATTATAGGATTTATGTTTCATGCATTGTTCTTTGGCAAGTTTGAATAACTTCAATTACTTATTGAATCTTATCTAACACGATCAGATCTTTAACCAAGGTGAAGTTCAGGTTTGCCATAGAGGCTTTAGCTTGAACCAAGAAAAAGGAATCTGGCTAACCTAGGGAGGCATATTGACTTTCTTCTTTTAAAATTATATATATTTTCCTTCATTTAACAATTCTGGGGGATTAATAAAAGTTATGAAATCTGAAAAATATTTGAACTAAAATAATAAAAGTCACCTTCAAAAAAAATTTCCAATCCACTAATAATAAATAACAACTTAAGAATTACAGGTGTTTCCTTCTAGTCCTTTTATGTATGTGCCTGGGTACACTTAACTTTCTTTTTTCCCCCAACATTAGAATAACAGTCTTTATCTCAATTACCTCATTAGTATCCTCCATATTCTTAAATACTCTTTTAAAACACATGATAGAATATATTTGGAGTACAAATAAAATTTTTAAAGGAAACTTGGAGAACTTTAAAAGGTAAAAGGACAGAACAAAAATCACCTACTATCTTATTCAGAATTTTTAAATTTTTGTAAAGGTCCTATCTACTCCCCAAATATTTTTACTGGCTGGATAATATTCTATCATAAAGTAGACCACTGTATATGTCCAATTCTCCTGTCTCACGATGTGTTGTTATTTCCTGAATTTTTAAATTTTAAAAACTGTTGTTATTGCTTATTCATCCCTATGTGTGTGTCAAGATTCTGATTTTAAAGCAGATTCCTATAAGGGGACTTACTGGATCAAAAAGCATGTATTTTAAAACCTTTTGTTGCACACTGGCAAACTGCTCTTGAGAAAGATGGATGAAAGATGGTACATCACATCTTCAGAGGCTTCTGTGGATGCAGCTTGCTGTGATTAACCTTGCATTTTCCTGAGTTCCCCACAGTATTTTGATTTGTATTAATATGCTTATTTTTATATTATACTGATGCTATTATCATTACCCTGTATTTTTCTTTATTATAAATCTTCTCACCTACATTTATCCTTCAGTCTTCCTTAGTAATTGATAGGGATTCCCTAAAAATAATGGATATTTTGAAAAATATTTATTTGAGGTGATTCAAGTAGGAAAATAGGAAAAACTAAATGAATATTAGACTTGGTAGTATTTGACAGATACCACCTTCAAGACACCTTCTAATAAATACAATAAAAAGTGAACAAGTCAATAATACTTAACATTTATAAATAGTACATAAATGACAAATGATTTTTTAAGTATCTCATAACTGAAAGAGAAGAAAAACCTAAAGTTATAGTGGTGTGTCTCAAAGACCATTGCTCATCAAATCTAGTTAGAAAGGGGGTTTTCCAGGGGCTGGGGATGTGGCTCAAGTGGTAGCGTGCTCACCCGGCATGCATGCGGCCCGGGTTCGATCCTCAGCACCGCATACAAACAAAGATGTTGTGTCCGCCAAAACTAAAAAATATTAAAAAAATTCTCTCTCTCTCTATCTTTAAAAATATATTAAAAAAAAAAAAAAAAGAAAGGGGGTTTTCCCTTCAGGGCCAGTGTTATTACCATTATATCTCTTATTTGCAGGAACATATTGTCATTAAAAATGTGATGATAAGTAATGACAATATTATTTGCAATGATCTCTAAAAACTATAGGAATCAAACAGTGACATGAATTTATGATTATTTTAGAGCATAAATTTTATTTTGCTAGAAAGTACTATACCAATTTGGAAGAAGTAGATAAACATGAGAACTGGAGGTGGACATTGGGAAAGGGCCTTGGTCTTGATTACAACTTGTGAAACTACATTTGTTATTATAAGTAACAGTTGTTAATCTATAGAAAAAAATCTTTTAACTATTCTGCCCACACACCAAAAAAAGACAGTAATTGTAGGAAGAGAGATAATACGAGGAAAAATGTCAAACCAAATACATTTTTTAATGCATAAATGTGAAATCAATGACAAATTAAGGTTTTTAATAAATTTTATTTCCAAAAGACTTTTGACTAGCCCCTTGAACTTATGGTCTCACTTTATAACAAAAATCTCTCTGCTACAGAGTTTAAAGTCTAGACGGTACCATAAAATATCAGACAAAATACAGCCATACTACTGTGAAGAAATAAGTGAAGTAGAAACCATTTAGGTGATGAAATGAAGGCTGGGTGAATACATTTAGTCATTTATAGGGGAATTAAATTTTATATTCTACATTCTTCTTGAATGATAATGATGTTGATGTATAATGCACCTCCTTTTAAAAATTATTACAGACTGTTGTGTGTTATTCTTATCATTGACAGTTCTCTTCCACTTCAGACTCCCTCATAGAATCTTCATCAAATTACAACCATCTTTGGAAAACAGTGCCTAATAATACACAGAGCAAATCAAGACACCTTCTAATAAATGCAATAAAAAATGTACATACTGTATAATTTTAATCATTTTTGAGTGTAAAATTCAGTGACATTTTCAGTATATACATTCATATTGTTAAGGAACCATCATCACTATCCATCTCCGTTGTAAATGATAACATAATAATTTGACTTTAAAGAAAGTAAGATAGCCTACTCTGAACCAAGTATGAGTGGCACGGAAACATGGATTCAAGTTCCCTGAATGACTTGTTCTGCTGTGGAAGAGATTACCTGAACTTATAGCCAAAGAACAAAAGTCATGAATCAATATTTTTAAGAAATATGTTGGTGAGGCCAGTAGGTAGGTGATCTGTAGCAGAGACGGAAAGTTTTTCCTATAGGTATTGACTGTTGTAGCCTTCTTAGCTTTAGGGTTGGTGAAGACTAGAGGTCTGTTAAGCTGTTAATACATTCTAAGAGGTTTACCTAATAGGAGAATGTTAGGTGAGATACAAAAGTTTAAGTAAATGACTCCTTTTCTAAGGCCCTAAAGTAGCCCAAGCTAATTTTGTCTCTCAACCTGCAACTTGCATCTCTCCATAATCAGGATGTTCTCAGCTGAGGTCAGTGTGCTTGATCTTTAATACAGATGTGGCACTGGGGAATAAAACTGACTGATTTATGTTATTTGCATGTACAACTATGTCACAATAAATTTGATGAAAAAAATCTATTATAAAAACAAATGCACGGAGATCTATGAGGAGAGGAAGGAACCATGAAGTTTGTCCCACTGGAATCTCTAAGATACTAGACAACCCACTACAATTCCTTATGAGAAGTAGTAAAGGAAAGTTACATAAGGACAGAGAAATGGAAAGGTTCATTTCAGCTTGGAGTGCGGGTGATACAGAGCATGTGGTGGATGGGTAAATGGCTCCTATAGGAGGTGACATTTAAGCATTCATCATGCAGTAGACATTTTCATGCTGGGCTGGTGTTATTGCCAGATCAGCCACACCTGATTCTGCTACCTGGAGCAATAATCCAAGGTTGTTAATATAACCAAAAGAGCTTGACTCACTTTGTACTTTGGGTGCAAATTTTTCTCTCTGTGGTCACATTATGCTACTATAAAAATCTATGATACTAGATTCCTGGGGCTCATGGATTCTGGCTTCTTCATTATGGGAAAAGTTTCTAACTCAGATACTAAAAGGTGTGGAAACTCAATGAGTCAAAGCCCAGGAAGGAGAAGAATCTGGCATGTCACAGAAAAAGAGGCATTTTTACTGCCCTACTTTGGGTTGGACACACAGTGTAATTTGTGAAAAGTAGTGCATTTCCTAAAGAAGTAGAACACCTAGTAACTCTCGTTTTAGTGGAAAGGCCAGATATAACTGTAGCCACTAGTAAGTAATTTATTATTTCCTAAAATTGTACAAAGCCCACTCAGAGCCAATGGGGACTCTCACTGCTCAGGAAACTCTATTAACTTTAGTCAGTGAAATCCCAGTGAGTATAGCAATGAAATATTTCAGGCACTATTCACTTACCTTAGTTAGTTTATTTTGCTTTAGGATGACAAAGTGTGCTTCAAGTGCAGCTGGCAGAACACACTGGTGCTAAATGATTAGTGATGATTTTAGTCAAACCTTGACAACTATCCAAGCATCTATGCCATAGCTCTTGGTTAAAAAAATGTGGGATGACTGATTTGTTTTCTTTTTTTCTTCCTTCCTTCCTTTTTTTCTTGAAAGGTCCTCATGAAGACTATATGAGTTTCATGGAGAAATTAAATAAACCAAGCATCCACACATTATTGCCTACATTCTTACCATTTTATACCAGTTCTTGGGATCACTTCATTCTTTTTCAAGGCTGTTGTGAGAATAGACTATGAAGGAAAGGCCTGGCATCCTTTGCATATATTTAAGTCTAACTCCTGCTATCTATCAGGATGACCGGGGTCCTCAAGCCTCAGTCTTATAATAGGGGAAAGTGAGTACAGAAATGCCCGTCTGACCTCTTGGCATTCCCATTGATAGGGAAAAACAAAGAGTGCTTTGAGAACTACAAAACACTGACCATGTCGAAAATATTAAATAACATGACACTTATTGTTGATTTTATAAGGCAATTACAGTGTCACAAAATCATGTGTGGCACCAAGTTCCATAAAGCAGATTTGAAATATTTTATCAGTTTTCAAATTTCAAGCTCAAACTCTTTCCTGTGTCCCCTATTAGCAAAATATTTGAGTGAATTCTCATGCTTTTATATAGTGCATGTGTGTTTTTGTTAACATATTATTTGTATATGGATACAGTATCTTTATTTTATTTATTTATTATTATGTTGTGCTGAGGATCAAATCCAGTGCCTCATGTGTGCGAGGCAAGTGCTCTACCACTGAGCCACAACCCCAGCCCCTTAGATAAACTTTTTAATGAAGCCAAAACTAGCTAAATCCAGAAGAGTAGTGATCAAGTTGTGCTCCATATATCAGCAGCATCAACATCACCTGGGAACTTAGAAATTCATTAGGGCTCACCTCAAAACTGAATCAGAAATTCTGGAGGAAAAGGTCCAGCAATTCATGTTTTAACCAGCTCTCCAACTGGGTGAACCACTGATATTGGAGTAAATTAACAAAACAAATTTTAAGTATCTGCATTTATTTATTTGTACATTTTTTATTGCTTAAGTATTTGCATTTATTGATGTATTACTCCAAAAAAATATAGTTAAGGACTTTTAAATATAGTTAGGGACTTTTGGCATACCACACTATCTTCACCTTTGCCATAATTGACCTGGCATCTCATCACCTTTGCTGTTTTCTATTGGTTAAGAATTAAGTTCCAAGTACTGTTCACAGTGAAAAGAAGGAAATTACACATGTTCATGGATCATTGGGATTCAACTTAGAATTCTACCTATTATACCATAATGGAAGTCATGGTAATTATCCTAGGAAATGTATGAAATATCCATTTTGGAAATGAGATGTTTAGATTATTTGATTGGCTAGAGAGAGCATCGAACCTGCTAGCCCAACTTACCAGCACCTTTGAATCAAGTAATAGTCACAGTCAAAGTGCTGTTGATCCTTATTTTCTATTTCGTGGCGGGGGGTCTGCCACTTAACTTGACAGATGTCTCTGGCTGGTTACTTCTCGAGATGGTTGCAACTGCCTCCACATGAACACTTCTCATGAGGCACATGCCAAAGTGTCCGACAATAGAGAGTGGGAATTCTCTTGGTTTATAATGTCTATTTTGTGACCTCTTATAAATAAACATTTAAGTCTTAGCAGTATTTACCCTAAGAGTTGCTTTCATAGAGCAGACTATTGGTACAGAAGTGGTAAGAGGACACCACTGCTACTACTACCTCTAATCCCAAGGGAATATGATTATTTACCAAAATAGAGAAAAAGAAAATTAGCATAGGTCAGTTTACATAAGAAATGAAGTACTTGCATTATACATTGTTACATACTCTGGGCTGCCAAGAAATCCTAGAAGGCTAGGTTAACAATTAAATCACATGCTTGCATGGCAATCAGTAAGACTTCAAAATAGCATGGTAAGGATATGGGAGAAAATGTACATTGGGAGTAACTTTTAAGTTTGAAAGTCAGCCTCTTTATTCAGAGTTCTAAATATACTGCTAACAGAGTCCAACAATAAACCTAAATGCCTGACTTCATAGAGTTGATGAATCTTTCCATTGCTTCAGTTTCTTGGGGACAAGAGCTCAAGTTCCCTGAAATATATGAGGCTTCTTAACAGTATAATTGACCTGAACACTCAACCAGTTTCATTTAATTCTGTGGTAATGATCCTGGAATCATATGTTATACATGAAAGGTTAACAAGGATGTTTTAGTATTGGATGCCATGTTGAAAATAAAGCATATAAAAATCCTTTAAAAGCTGAGCATGGTGATGCACACCTATAATCCCAGTGGTTCAGGAGGCTGAGGCAGGTGGATCATGAGTTTAATGCCAGTCTCAGCAAAAGTGAGGCATTAAGAAACTCAGTAAGACCCTGACTCTAAATAAAATACAAAACAGGGCTGGGGATGTGGCTCAGTGGTTGAGTACCCTTGAGTTCAATCCCCAGTACCCCTAAAAAATCAATTTTAAAAATCCTTTAAAAACTATCCAATGAAGATATTCCTTTAAAAACAAGGTGTCTTTTGCTAAATGTATACATTATAAGTAAGTCTGTTAGGAAAATCTCTTGTGTTGCAGACTCTGCAGTCTTTAAATTCCCTAGTGTGATTGAAAATGAAAACAAATCAACAGAAAAAGAAATGCTGGCAATATTTTTGAGTCATTTCTGTCTTGAATTCATCAAAGGTGAAGACACTGGTATCTGAGTTTATGCTGTTTTATAACTTCCTTGGACTCTCTGTTTTTTGTTTGTTTGCTGTGTCTTATCATTGTTAATTAACTGATTCAGCATTCATTCTATCTCTAAATTTCTTTGAAATATCAAGTATGCCTTGTGACCACCATGTTGCAAACACAGCATCAATTAACTTACCAAAACAGAACTTTGGTGATAGCTGTCCAAGGTAGAGCACTCTCCACGGAAGACTTATTGCTCTGGAATTACCTTTCTCTCTTACACTGATGAAACTAGGTTTCGTAGATAAGAAAGATGGAAATGTAAGGGGCTGCTTTTTAGAGGGAATGATGGGCTTTTTTGAAAAGGCCTAGTCTTTATATTTGGTGGCTCAACTCTTAAAAAAAACCTCCTTAAACATAAATCATCTCTGATCCTTCACAAAGCAGTTGATATGATTATCACTGCATGGAATGATCGGTTTCTGCAAGGATCCTGTGTGTGAGTCAGGCTAGGCAGGGGAGGATTATTGTCCTTATTGTCTCTGCTACCACTTTGGTTCACCCTGAATGCTGAATTTGGATTATAACTTTCTAAATAATTTATTTACCCAGTTTTTCCTTCTACAAGCCTATTCATAGCCAGATTAGTATCCCTTGCTGTATTCAGTCTTCCTTGTGCAAAATTTACACTCTAGAATTAAAAATTATTCACACATACACATAAGCAAACAAATACCCCAGCATAGCCCCTAAGGTCTTTTCCGTATCCAAATTATACTCATTCATTCCATACTTTCTTTAAAGTTTGCCTATTCAGCTGAGCTGGAAGTAACTTCTATTATTTTCTGTATGACTTTTATGAACCCTATCTATAATTTAACATTTTTATTCTGGAGGTTTGTTTTGAATCTTCAATAAATTGGGGGGGGCAAGGTTACTCTTTGTTTCACCTTGGTTTAGGCAAGGACTCTGTGTATAAACAGACAAATACCTCTCTCTGGGATATCTTGGGAAGAATCCATGAATGTATTAGCTCTATCAAGTTGCCTCTCAATTCATTTGATGCACACTCATTTGGAGATATGTGAAAGAGAATGCTTAACCCTAATTTTTTAGGAGATCTGGGGCTCAGATAATGAAGGATAAGTGATGCAAAGTATAGACACATACTAAAAAAATCCCATAACCCCATGCCACTGGTCATTGATCCCTATCCTAATGTTTTATCTACATTTTTTTTGTGTGGGGGGGTGCGTAGGCAAAAAATGGAAATTCCAGGTTCCAGATCTTTTTTTTTTTTTTTTTTTAGGTTTTTCAATATTTTATTATGGCACACAAGAGAGAGATGGACAATGGACTTACTTCAACCAAGTGTTTCTCAAACCAGTTTCCATTTGGATAATTGTTTTACATGTATTTTGCATTTGTCTGAGAATTACCACATGCAACATCCCATCAGCATCAATGGGAAGAGCTTGGTTTCTGAGGAGACTCCTAATCTTTACCCAGGCTGATATGCTAAGAGCCTTCTTGGTCCCATCCATATCATGGTAGATAAAGAAATATTTTACCTATTTGCTTAGTCACATATGTTTGACGAGATACAGTACAAAGAGATCAAATAACTTTAAATGTAGACCACTTTGGTTTCAAGTGAAATCCATATCCTTTAAAGGCCTAAAAAACAGATATTGAGCAAAATTGGCTAACAAAGCAATTGCTCAAAAACAGAAGCAGAGCAAAAAATAGTCAATAAATTTCATCTCTATTCCACACCAAATGCAAGTGCAAGAGCCTTCATAAACTTAAGGTGCATGTGGACAGATGGGATGTACATTCATTGAAACTTCCAACCAGGTAAGTTATCACTGGAATCCAAGTATTTCCCAATTAAGACATGCACAACAATGCAAATGTAACATACAAATCTCTCCCCTAAGTGACTGATAACAATTTCATTACTGGTATCTGTAGTTTTTAAAGGGTTTAAAACTGTTTGGCATTAAATATTGTCTATTTGAGGCAATAAAAGGAAGCTAACACCACACTGAATCATGAGCTCTGGATTTCAGGCAACATATTTCCAGTGGCCAATGACCTCTGGTATTCTTTCTTCTCCCTAAATTACATGCTAATTTAAAAAATTATTCCTCTTGATTATATCACACACTCAGATTTCAACTTCTGACCATGATAATTAGATGAAAAATGTTAATAATGACAAATATGTAAAATTACTATTCTACCCATATTGTATTATTACATACTAGTTTACAACAAAGGATATACTTGTCACATAATTTCAGAATTGTCTCCTAGAAACCATTCTTCACATAATATAGTACATATATGGGGCAAAGTATATTGTTACTTTTGGACTCTCTTACTTACTCGTGTTTAGTACCAATAAAATTTTTGAGAGAAAAGATTTTATGAATAGTCATGACCTAATTATAGCACTAAGAATTTCCAATTAAAGAAGAAAAAAATATTTTAGTGTTTAAATTTTGATTTTACGAAAAAAGAAATTGTAGATCATCAGTCCACTTGTTTATGGTTTATATGGTACCATCATTAAGATATTTTAATATGTCAACAACCACAACAAGAAAGTGTCATTCAATGTAACTTTATTTACTACTTATTGCATATAACTCAACGTCTTTAATTTCTAACCACAAAGGTTCAAAGGACTATTTTTCCATGAAGTCTAACATTAACATTAGTGAATTCATTTATTCATGCTGTGTTTTTATTATAAACCTCTGAATGACTCACATTTGCCTTAAACCCTGAACTCATAAGTGTGGACCATGCACAGGCTGGCAGCAAGCTAGAAAGCCACTCTGCAAGCCAAAGAATACTCTGCATAGGGAGAAAATTCATAGCACAACATTGAATGTCCAATTGAAGTCTTCTCAGAATTACACATATATTGACTTCTTAATTATACAAGGTCTGGAACTCCACTGGTTTGTTTGTAATGAGATTGACCTGATTTCGGGAGAATTTTTCCTGGAATAATTAAGGAAAGGGTGCTCAATGGATCTTTCTTCTTAGTTGCTTGTTCCTCCCCAGCACTTTCATCTTTCTTCTCATCCTCTTGGACTCCTTTGGTTTCTTCTTCTTCTTCACCTTCACCTCCTCCTTCTTCTTTCTCCTTTGCTTCTTCAATTCTTCCTTGGCAGCTTCTTCCTCTTCGGCTCTTTCCTCTTCCTCTCCTTCTCCTCCTCTTCAGTTTCTCCTTCAGAGAGTGGCTTGTCCTTGGCCTCCTAGGCTTTGGCAGCCTTGATGGTCTCCTCCACCTCTATCTGTCCTTCCTGGACTTGGTTGGTGTAGTTAAGAGGAGAAGAAGTGGCGGGTGGTGGACATCAAGTAGGAGCCGGTCTGCAGATTTCCATTTCCATAGGCAGATCAGCTAAAGAGCTGGCAGCTTTGGGAGTAGCTGCTTGTTAAGCTGCCCACACTGGTGAAACTGAGCCGGGTCTCCGCCTTCCAAGAGTTTACTCTAAACTACAATCTCCATATCCAAAGCCATCTTCACGTGGAGAAGTCTGGGTATTCTTTTAGGTAACGTGCCATTTCGCTCTTTTTAGTTCCCAGTTCATTTCCTAATTTGTTGATTGCGTCCTGCATAGCACTGATGTCAGCGTTCTGCATGTCCTTTAACTCCTGCAAGCTGCTTCTATAGGGCTTCGTCCATACCCCAGCACGCTTCAATCTCCAGGGTTTGGGCCCTGAGCAAGCAACCGCTCTTGTCACCTCTCGTCGCCTCTTAGTGGCGAGCATCGCGTGGGTGTTCTTGGCTGTGCTCTCAGGCAGCACCGTGAAGTGGCTCTTGCACTCTTGGGCATTTTGCATATTCTTGGAGGCCAGCTTCTCATATTGAGCGCGGATATCCTTGACTGCGGCGGAGAGGTCGGGCTTGGAGGACACGTCCATCTCCAGCGAGATCTGTGCGTAATGGACATGCATCTGCAGCTCTGAGATCTCTTCTTGCACTTTTTTTTCAGAAAAGCGATTTCGTCCATCGGGCTGATATGCTTTTTGAGCTCAGCGCCCGCCAGCGCCACCTCATCTGCGCCTTTGTTCGCCCCCATCAGCCGCCCCTCAGCGTCCCAGCAGCTCAGCACCTCCTCTTCATAGTGGACTTGCAGGTTGCGCCTTCTTCTCCAGCCCTTCGCGTTCTCCCTGGAGCGCCTGCTTCTCCGTGGTAGCATCTTCCACTGCCAGGCGCAAGTCGCGAATCTCCTGCTCCTACAGCGCCTGGAAGTTGGACAGCTTGGAGTGCTTAGGAAGTGGCACCAGCAGCTCAGCTTTCAGCACCTTGTTCTGCTGCTCCAGCTCTTGCACGTGCTCCAGGAAGCTGGCAAAGTGGTCGTTGAGGTCCTAGAGCTGCGCCTTCTCCTGAGTGCCGATGGACTTGAGGTCTTCCTAATGGGGGCTACCTGGCTCAGGTCTAGGTTCTCCAGACTGTGCAAAGAGTCGGAACTGGACGACTAGTTGTGGCGCATGGGGAACTAGGAGACAGGCGCCTAATAGCTGGAGTAGGCGGAGCACGCGGTGCTGTAGCCACTGCGCACGCTAGAGTTGTGGACTCTAGAGTTGTGGGCGTTTCCACAAAGCGCCGCTTATAGGAGGTAAGTAGGAAGGATCTTCGCTAAAGGAACTCAGGCTGGGCGGTTGGTACCCCCATGGCCTGAGGCAGAGGCGGAGATGGGTGCCTGGAGAGGAGGAAGGACAGGGGAGAAAGGGAAGGATGAATTGCCGTGTGCCTGGGTTCCAGATCATACTATGCACTTTTGGTTAAGTGCACTTTTGGTTAAGACTCAAATTCTCTGAGCCTTCTTTTCCTTATGTATAAGTTGGATAAATTAACACCTATTCCATTTTTGGGGGGTTGTCAAATCTAGATTTGACATTGTGACTTTGGAAAAAGTATTTTCTCTGTAAGCCTTACTTTCGTAATTTATAAAAATAGGAACAATTATAGTATCTCATAAAATTGTTGTAAGGATAAGGAAGGCCCTGGCACATAGGACATACCTATATCTATGTGACATACCTATGTCACAAGATGTTTGAATATAGGTAATGTAAGTTGTGTTAAATAGTATTCCTTTTGATCATATCATAGCTATTGACATTTCAAAATGTAATAGCCAAAAGATGAGTTAATAACACTGTGATCTTTTTACAATTGTTCAGTTTTTTACTTTAACCACTTTCATGTGGTGATTCATGTGTGTCATGGCCTATGTTAAATTTCAGTGATATTTTTATTTGGATAAATTGTATTTAGCTTCCTATTTCTGTCAGATGATAGGAAAATAATGAAATAATAGTATGAGAATTTGACCAAAGTGAACCTGAAAGCCATCAACTGGATATTTTGTTAGAAAAGTAATAATGAGATAAAAATGCGAATTATCTTGAAATTCAGAATGACGTCATTCTTTGGTTGAATAATACTGATATCTGCAGTTTTCTTTTTGATGATAAAAGTGCTTGAGAGGTAAGCATTTTTCTTTACATGAACAATATTTGAGTTTTACATAGTAATAGCTCTTTTAGTTTAAAATTGTTCCCCAATATATTTATTGCTGATTTGCTACTCTTAAATTTATTAATAGGGTATCTTGTTATCATAAATTATTCTTCTCTATTAACATTATTTTAAATCCTGTACTCTGTTTTATCTGATTTTTATTTGAAAATATATTTTAGTGTATTTTTATGTATCTTTATGGATAGAACCTATGGACCTGTACAGTATTTCTGGGAATTACTTGTATTCCTATAAGGTGATAAAAGTATTGTTAGTTTGTTATTTAGAACAGAAATATGGAGGTTGAACAGCTATTTAGAGCAAAATTATTGTGGAGGAATGTGTCCCTAGAAGTTCAAACACTGATGTACATTTTATATTTTATAAGCTATTTGAACACATACACAATTTTTGTTAAAGAAGGAAAAGTGACTTAGTTGTGGTTTGGGTAAAGCCCATCTTCTTAGATTAATGTTTTTTTTTTTTTTTATCATTGTGGCTGTCATTGCCCACAGTAGGGACTCGAGTACAGCATCAGCAACTCATGTTAACAGTGTGTTCCCTGTCCTTCTATACCAAGCTAGAGAATGTATTAGAAAGGTTTCAGATAACATGGATTAAATTAGTGTGTACCTGTGATTTCACTAATACTTTTCTAGGAGCCTAATAATCCAATCTTTGCTCTTATACTTAAGAGCAAAAAAAAAAAAAAAAAAAACCTAATTCAGCAGAAAACTTTTTATCATATCAAGTGTATTTATTAATGAAATCTAATTGGCCTGTCACTGATTTATCTTTGACACAAAATCCAAAGGCTATCTGTCAGTGTAACTGCTATATTATTAAGTACATCTGTACACATTTATATTGTAAAATTACATATTCTTATATAGTCTTAAGATTTAAAAAATTAACAATCTGAAGTTTCTCTAATATCTTTATATTCTTAATTTTCTTATTCTAGTACCTGAACTCCTAAAGCTAGAATAATGCAGAACAGCTGTATTTATTCATCAGTGATAGAAGGCCAAAAGAAGATGGTAATGAAAGAAAAAACAAATTTCCTCAGCATAAGCTTTGCCAGTTACTGCTAAGTTGTAGCTGCCTTACATTTTTAAAGCATGACTAAAGCAAATACTAAATTTTTCACAATTGTACAAATTAACAATGTACGCTATCTTTACCATATGATTTGACTTTGAACATGTCTTGACATTTTGCTGTTCCTTTAACATTCCTTAGTTGGCACAAAATGGAAAATATTTTTTTCTGAACAAAAACATGAACAAAGTATTCTTTGTAAAGTATGCAAGTCCAATATTTAGTTATGAAGCAAGCCATCATGTGCAACCATTATCTGCTTATAGTTTTCCTTTTGGAAAATATACATTTTTAACAGATGCTGTCACTGAATATAAAGCAAAAGGGAAAATCAGAAAAAAAGATATCTTTATTTTTTCCCTTCCACAACAGTTATACAAAAATGCTTTATTGCATTTTATTGCAGGTAGATCATATGCAGTTGAATCAATTATCAATGTACTATTGCAAGGCTTATGGTGAAAAACTGTGATTATATTTTACTATTTACTACATATTATTCTATCATTGCCAATTAATGTCAGGACTATTTAAACGTTTAAACATTTGCTGGCATGATATTTAGAATTTGTTATTAGAGTGTCATAAGAAGGATGTACTGGGTTGGTGGTGATTGACTTATCCCCATCACACTGAACCTTTCACTCTTCTTCCACTTTGTCCTCCCTTGGAAAAAAACATGTTAGAAGCCCATATCTATAATTCTTTCCAGCAGTACCATCTGGTTCCTTGGCACCAGAAGTTATACTGGTTCTTTATGGTTGCTACTGAATTTGTCATATTGTTAGACAACATATAGGGTGTTCTTTTTATATGATCCTAATTTTCTTTCAACTAATTATTGATTATTATTTAGAGAATCTTCTTTTGCCATTTCTGAGAATATAGCAGGATTTTATTGTGACAAAATTTTCGTATCTAAACAAGTTGTATTTCAGCCTGGAGATTCTTTACCCTGTATTATTTTTTGTTGAGTTCTCCCTTTCAAGAGAGATTAATTTAAAGTTAACCATGAAGGTTTACTATTTCATTTAAAGCCTATGTATCCTTTTAAGAATCATTAAAATGTATATTTAAAATGCTGTTATGACTACAATTGTCGTGTCCCAATTGTGAATATTTAGAAATCTCTATCAGTAGCTCAGATAACCTTCTAAGTCCAGCAATACTTTATCCGTGTTTAAAGATAACTGCCTGTGTGAATATTGTTTTATTTTGTAGATGAGGTGGTTCTACTGTCACGTATAGAAACATTTGGAAACAATTTAAAAGTAGAATTGTGGAAAGCTCATCTGAATTTCAATAATTAAAAAGAAATTCCCAAGCACATATTTCTTCAAACTTCAGCAGTTTTTTCATCTTACATTGTCAAATAGACACTTTTGATGAAAGCAAAATTATTTGGCCCACTTTTTTCTAAAGATCATAAACAAAAATAACTTCTTAAGCTCTTAAAGAATCTGCTTAGAAAGCAGATCACGTTGACAATATTTATTTTATTGGATTTATTTTTTATTTATATATGACAATAGAATGCATTACAATTCTTATTAAACATATAAAGCACAATTTTTCACATCTCTAAGTATGTACAAGTATATTCACACCAATTCATGTCTTCATACCTGTACTTTGGATAATAATGATCATCACATTCCACCATCATTTATAACCCCATGTCCCCTCCCTTCCCTTCCAACCGCTCTGCCCTGTCTAGAGTTCATCTATTCTTCCCATGTTCCCTCTCCCTATCCCACTATGAATCAGCCTCCTTATATCAGAGAAAATATTCGGCATTTGGTTTGAGGGGATTGACTAACTTCACTTAGCATCATCTTCTCTAACTCCATCCATTTACCTGCAATGCCATGATTTTGTTCTCTTTTATTGTTGAGTAATATTCCATTGTGTATATATGCCACATTTTTTAAATCCATTCAGTCACTTAAGGGCATCTAGGTTGGCTCCACAGTTTAGCTATTGTGAATTGTGCTGCTATAAACATTGATGTGGCTGAGTCTTGTAGTAGGCTGTTTTTAAGTCCTTTGGGTATAGACGGAGGAGAGGGAAAGCTGGGTCAAATAGTAGTTCCAGTCCCAATTGTCCAAGAAATCTCCATATTGCTTTCCATATTGGCTGCACCAATTTGCAGTCCCACCAGC
Organism: Callospermophilus lateralis; assembly: GCF_048772815.1. NCBI lineage: Eukaryota > Metazoa > Chordata > Mammalia > Rodentia > Sciuridae > Callospermophilus > Callospermophilus lateralis. The sequence goes on from NC_135308.1 coordinate 48,210,427, forward strand.
AATGTATGAGTGTACATTTTCCCCCACATCCTCACCAACACTTATTGGTGTTTGTGTGCATAATAGCTGCCATTCTGACTGGAGTGAGATGAAATCTTAGAGTATTTCTCTAATTGCCAGTGATGATGAACATTTTTTAATATATTTGTTGACTGATTGTATATCATCTTCTGAGAAGTGTCTGTTCAGGTCCTTGGCCCATTTATTGATTGGGTTATTTATTTTTTTGGTGCTTACCTTTTTGAGTTCTTTATATACCCTAATTTGTGTCCATCCTATTCATTGATTCTTGATTTTAATTCTTGTACCACAGAAGTCTCACTAAAGAAGTTAGGGCCTAATCCCACATGATGGAGATTAGGGCCTAATATTTCTTCTGTTAGATGCAGGGTCTCTGGTTGTATTCCTAAATCCTTGATCCATTTTGAGTTGAGTTTTGTGCATGGTGAGAGATAGGGATTTGATTTAATTTTATTGCATATGGATTCCCAGTTTTCTCAGCACCATTTATGGAAGAGGCTATCTTTTCACCAGTGCATGTTTTTGGCACCTTTGTCTAATATACGATAATTGTAGTTTTGTGGGTTAATCTCTGTGTCCTCTGTCCTGTACCATTGTTCTATCAGTCTGTTTTGGTGCCAATACCATGCTGTTTTTGTTACTATTGTTCTGTAATATAGTTTAAGTTCTGGTATAGTGATGCCACCTGCTTCACTCTTCCTGCTTAGGGTTGCCTTAGGTATTCTGGGTCTCTTATTTTTCCAAATGAGTCTCATGATTGCTTTTTCTATTTCTATGAGGAATGCAGTTTTGATTTTGATCTGAATTGCATTAAATCTGTATAGTGCTTTTGGTAGTATGGTCATTTTGATAATATTAATTCTGCCTATCCAAGAGCAAGGTAGATCTTTCCATCTTCTAAAGTCTTTTATTTCTCTCCTTAGGGTTCTGCATTTTTCATTGTATAGATCTTTCACCTCTTTTATTAAGTTGATTCCCAAGTATCTTTTTTTTTTGAGGTTATTGTAAATGGGTAGTTTTCCTCATTTCCTTCTCAGAGGATTTGTCACTGATATACAGAAATGCCTTTGATTTATTGGCATTGATTTTATATCCTGCTACTTTGCTGAATTAATTTACTAGTCCTAGAAGTTTTCTTGTGGAATTTTTGGGTCTTCTAGGCATAGAATCGTATCATCAGCAAATAGTGCTAATTTAAGTTCTTCTTTTCCTATACATATCCCTTTACTTTCTTTCGTCTATCTAGTTGCTCTGGCCCATGTTTCAAGAACTATGTTGAATAGAAGTGGTGAAAGAGGGCATCCCTCTTTTGTTCCAGTTTTTAGAGGGAATGCCTTTAATTATTCTCTGTTTAGAATGATGTTGGCCTGAGGCTCAGCATATATAGCCTTTATGATGATGAGAAATGTTCCTGTTATCCCTAGTTTTTCTAGTGTTTTGAACATAAAGGGTGCTGTGTTTCTGCATCTATTGAGATGATCATATGATTATTATCTTTGAGTCTATTGATGTGATGAATTACATTTATTGATTTCTTTATGTTCAACCAACCTTGCATCCCTGGGATGAATCCCACTTGATCATGGTGCACAATCTTTTTGATATGTTTTTGTATTCAATTTGCCAGAATTTTATTGGGAATTTTTGCATCTATGTTCATTAAAGATAATGGTCTGAAGTTTTCTTTCTTTGATGTATCTTTGCCTGGTTTTGGGATCAGGGTAATATTGGCCTCATAGAATGAGTTTGGAAGTGCTACTCTTTTTCTATTTCCTAAAATAAATTGTAGAGTATTGGTATTAGTTCTCGGCTCTGTATCTATCCACTCCTGGATTTTTCTTGGTCTGTTTAAATTGTGTATCACTTGGTCTGTTTAAATTGTGTATATCTTCCTGATTCAATCTGGGCAAATTGCATGAGTTAAGAAATTTGTCAATGCCTTTAATGTCTTCTATTTTATTGGAGTATAAGTTTTCAAAATAATTTCTAATTATCCTCAGTATTTCTGTAGTATCTGCTGTGAAATTACCTTTTTCATCATGTGTGCTGGATATTTGAGTTTTCTCTCTCCTTCTCTTCATTATTCTTTCTTCTGAGAAAAAACTAAAAAGTTTCTTCTCAGCCAAAGAAACAATCTATGAGGTGAACAGAGAGCCTACATCCTTGGAACAAATTTTTACCCCTCAAACATCAGATAGAGCACTAGTCTCTAGAGTATATAAAGAACTCAAAAAGCTAAACACCAAAAAAACTAATAACCCAATCAATAAATGGGTCAAGGACCTGAACAGACACTTCTCAGAAGAGGACATACAATCAATCAACAAATATATGAAAAAATGCTCATCATCTCTAGCAATTAGAGAAATGCAAATCAAAACTACTCTAAGATATCATCTCACTCCAGTCAGAATTGGCAGCTATTATAAAGACAAACAACAGTAAGTGTTGGTGAGGATGTGGGGAAAAGGTACACTCATACATTGCTGGTGGGACTGCAAATTGGTGAGGCCAATATGGAAAGCAGTATGGAGATTCCTTGGAAATCTGATAATGGAACCACCATTTGACCCAGCTATCCCTCTCCTTGGCCTATACCCAAAAGACTTAAAAACAGCATACTACAGGAACACAGCCACATCAATGTTTATAGCAGTACAATTCACAATAGCTAAACTATGGAGCAAACCTAGATGCCCTTCAGTGGATGAATGGATAAAAAAAATGTGGCATATATACCCAATGGAATATTACTCAGCAATAAAAGCAAATAAAATCATGGCATTTGCAGGTAAATGGATGACATTGGAGAAGATGATGCTAAGTGAAGTTAGCCAATCCCCAAAAAACAAATGATGAATTTTTTCTCTGATATAAGGAGGATGACTCATAGTGGGGTAGGGAGGGGGAGCATGGGAAGAATAGATAAATTCTAGACAGGGCAGATGGGTGGGAGGAAAAGGGAGGGGTGGGGGATTAGCAAGGATGGTGGAATGTGATAGACATCATTATCCAAAGTGCATGTATGAAGACACAAATTGATGTCAACATACTTTATATACAACCAGAGATATGAAAAACTGTGCTCTGTATGTGTAATAAGAATTGTAATGCATTCTGCTGTCATTTATTCTTTCAAAAATCAATAAAAATTAAAATATATAAATATTTAAATTTTTTAAAAAATTATAATGCATTCCACTTTCATTAATTTTTAAAAAAAATCAATAAAAAAGAAATGAGTACTTTTGGTGAAGTCTGTATTCTTTTTTATTTATTGATGCACTATCATTTCCTCATGCTCACTCTCTGAATTCCTGGGGCTTTATAATAAGTACTGGAATGAGAAGGTATTATTTCTTTAAATATGTTATTCAGTATTGTGTAGGCTACTCTAGGTTATGAATAGTTGGTGAAAATCTATTATGAAAGTTTGATTTGGAATCTTGTATTGACCAAGTTGAGATGAATTGGCATCTTAAAAATATTCAATTTGTAAATTATGAAAAAGGTAATCTCTTCATTTATTTAGATTTTATTTCCTTCCCCCAGTACTTCACAGCTTTCTGTGGATATACTTTTGTACATAGTTTGCTATATTTATACCTGTTCCATTTCTTAGTAATTTTGTAAATGGCGTTTTAAAAAAAATATTTAAAGTCCAGTTGTTCATTGCAGGTGTAAGGAAACTCAGTGACCTTTATGACTTGACATGGTAGGTTGGTTCCTGTTAGTTTCATCTACCATCACTAAAACACAGGATACTTGCTTTGATGCATTTCCCTTTGCACTTACAAAATTGTGGCGTTAGATAACTGTGTATCAATGTCCAACCATTCAGATCCAACAGGGGCAGCCGGGAACCACTAAAACAGTGAACTCTGAGCATCCTGTGCTGTGCCCTGGCTGCTAGCAGGGGGAATATGAACCCACCTTGGCAGTTTCAAGGACAGAATAGCCATTTCCCTCAGAAAGGGCGCCATCCTTTGCAGCTGGGGAAGGAATTGCGGGGAGCTCACTGGAAGGAAAAGCTTCTATATGAAGCATCGCTGGCGGAGAAAGAAAGCTGATGGAGGAGGGGGTTTGCTTGGCTTTTCCCTGATATTTGTTAACAGCCTGCAGAGAAGATCTCATGTCTGGAATGTTCCATGTTGAGTTACTCTTTTCTTCCTGACATAAAATTTTATGAAACTTACCTTACAAAAATATTAATCATTGCAGGGGTTAAAAGGCAGAAATCAACATGCTGTGGTTTTTTGTTTGTTTGTTTGTTTTTTAGAAATTCAATATGGATAGATCTTCCAAACAAAAGTTGAATAAAGTAACTATAGAGCTCAATAATACAATCAATAACTTATACTTAACTGACATATATAGAATATTTCAACCTGCATCAAGAGGATACACTTTCTTCTCAGTAGCACATGGATCCTTCTCTAAAATAGTATGCCACAAAGCAACTCTTAGCAAATATTTAAAAAGTAGAGATACTACCCCTGCATTTTATCAGATCATAATGGAATGAAATTGGAAATCAATGACAAAATAAAAAATAAAAATTTCTCCATCACCTGGAGACTAAACAATATGCTACTGAATGAACAATGGGTTACAGAAGATCTCAAGGAGGAGATTAAAAAATTCTGAGAGGTAAATGAGAACATAGACACAAAATTTCTGGGTCTTTAGAAGAACTCTTGACACAGATTCAGAAAGGGACCAACATATGCAGTATGCATACAAATGAGTTGGGATGATATCAATAGCTTGGTCTTTATCTCCATTGCCAATCTAATAACAAGGACAAGGTTTTGATAAAAAGAAAAAAAGGTTTTCTTGACTTGCTAGCAAAGGAGGAACTTGGTACTCCTGCCCCAGAGGCTGTGATTTTCTCTGCCTGGAGTAACACAGGGCTTTTAGAAGAAGAACACAAGGGTGGGGAATCCAGATATTATCAGTAGATATAATTCATTAGTGTCCATCAGGTGTCCTTGAGTGACACAATGCTCTGGACCTCAGGTATAGAGTTCCTCCCTCCTGTCCTTCCTTCCTCCCTTTCTCCCTTTCTTCTGGACACTGAAGGACAGCATAATTTAGTCCAGGACAGGAATAATTTTGTCTGTTTATCCTGCTGATATGGAGTGTGAGAGGCAAAATAAGAAGAAAAGGAAAAAGAAAAAGTTTTACAATAAGCTGCTTGTGGTCACGTAGCAAAGTTTATACTCAAAGCATAAAGTGGACCCCTGTTACAGAGAAAGGCCAGAGCCAGCAAAATCATGTTGGAGCCCAAAGTAAAAGGGAAAATGCATGTTCATGTGTCCACTTGTCATTAACTTATACATTTATTTTTCCTACAGTGTTAAAGTAGGTACAAATATCTTTAAAAACAAGTGCATTAAAACTCGTGTTATTTCAAGTTTAAGTATGTTATTTATAGAAAACCAATTTATTTTTACTTTCCTGGATTTTATGGAAGCACCTCTATAGAATTGAGTATGAGAAAAGAAGGAGAGAAAAGAGAGAAGTAAACTGTTTTCAATTTCAAAGGGTGAATAGGGCAGACGCAGTGGTACTTAGGATATGTTGCTAATGAAAAAATGAAGAGAAAAACAGAAGAATCCAAAGGAGGAGAGAGAGAATAAAATTTTGGTGTCAGAAGTAGAAAAAAGAGAACAGGAGGTAAGTTAGATAGAGTAGTGGCAAAGTTGATACACAAAATCAAAATCAGCTAATCAGAATTCCTAACCCTCAAAATACAGAACATGGAAAATTAAACTTTCAGTGGGGGGGAAGAAAAATGAAAAGAAAAAAAGGCTAGAAATGAGGAGAAACAAATATGAATGTGTACAGGAGTCCTGGATCATTCAGTACACAAATAAGACAAAAACTCTTCACAGATGTAGAAATAAAAATGGTCAACAAATATATGAAGGATATATAAAGTAATGTTCAATAACTCTATTAGAGAAATTAAAACTGAACTGAGATTTAATCTCCCTCTAGTCGGAATGGCAATTATCAAGAATACAAGCAACACTAAATGTTGGTGAAAATGTGGGGAATAAGATTCACTCACATATTGCTGGTGGGAGTGCAAATTGGTGTAACCACTCTGGAAAACAATAAGGTGATTCCTCAGAAAACTTAAAATGGAACCACCATTTGACCCAGTTATCCCACTACTTGGGTTATACTCAAAGGAGTTGAAATCAGCATACTACAGTGATACAGCCACATCAGTGTTTATAGCTGCTCAATTCACAATTGCTAAGCTAAGGAATCAAACATGGTGCCCTTAGTCAGATGAATGGATAAAGAAAATATGGTGTATATACACAATGGAATATTATTCAGTCTTAAAAACAATGAAATTGTGGCATTTGCCAGTAAATGGATGGAACTGGATAATATCATGCTAAGTGAAATAAGCCAATTCCCCCCAAAACAAAGACCAAATGTTTTCTGACATGTGGATGCTGACCCATGACAAGAGAGGGTAGGAAAGGGAAGTATAAGAGTTGATTGGATTAAGCAAAGGGAAATAAAGGGAAGGGAGAGGGTTAGGTATAGGAAAGACAGTAGAATGAATTGGACATAAAGGTTCACAATATTCAGGACTGGGAAGATTGCTGCCAGAAAGAGACCACCCCCCCACCCCCCCAAAAAAAAGGTACAGAAGAGGGAGCAGAGGGAGGACCTCCTGCTCCTATAGATAGCAATAACAACTTGCCCTTACATACTGTCTCTCCCCCTCTGTATCACTCTTCTCCACTGTCCTATGTCCCTCATTCCTCCCTCTCCTACCCCCACATGTGTATCAATCCGACAAATAGCACTCAAGGAAAAATACTCAGCTAGGAGAACATCATTGACTATGTGTTAACTTCCAAAGAAAGTATTCTACAAAAGTATGTTGTGTGTTGGTTAAACAACATTATAATACTAATTTTTGAACCATGACTTGATTCAGAAATTAAGACCTGGAATTTGAACAATATTGTATCAACTGAACAGGAAACCAGATACTAGATCTTGAGCCAGGTGGTCCACTCAGGGACACCTGGTTGCATACTCTAGTGATCTGAGCTGTTCTGAAGGAGATGTCAGAACTTCATGTTGTTCTACAATATGCAAATGATAGTTTGGGTATAAAGTAAGTCATATGCTTACAATTTACATGGGAGGAAGCCACAGAAAGAGTACCATGTTATATTTAGATTAAATCATCCCTTCATCTAAAATGAGGGTTTGTCATTCTCAGGATTCAATGAAAAAAGTTGTTAATCCCTCTGAGATATACTGCAAAGCCAGCAAGCAGAAACTGTTGATGGTGCTTGCTCTGCTATACATAGGTGGTGCCAAAGGCTTCAACATAATGCTGTCACTGAGCCCCCACATCATGACAAGAAATAGATACACTAATATTACCACTGAACAAGGAGAACAAAGTGTAGGATCAGTGAAGCTGAGTTACTTCAGGAAGATCACCTTGGTGGAGCTAGTCCTTGACACCAGGCTGCCCAGTGCCAGAGACTGTTCTCTCATCTACTCTGCTGGGGCCCTTGCCAAATCAGTACAAGAATAACAGCAACAACAACAAAACCCAGAAATCACCCTACTTCCTTTGCATAGTGGAAATGAACACAGTGTAAATTTGGGAGGAGGGGCTTTACCCCTCTAATTTGATTTTTTAAAAAAACTAGTAGAATTAGTTCATCACAAAACCATATAAATAAATACTATGTATCTCTAAGAAATATCTGCAAAGTAATGCTAAGAATTATCACATGAAAAGGTGTGTTAGTATTCAGTATAGGGAAATACACCATAGTTTACATAGCTACTGATTAATCAAACCATCCACCATTAGCTGTCATCAATGAGAGTGGATTATTTGCAGTGGGCAGGGCTCAGCATACTACATGCAAATATGGTGTGTACATTCCAGGGCTTACTCTTTGAATCCTAGCTTCTGACCACTAAAATTACAGGAATGTAGCTCAGATTTAACCAAATTATGTTGTAAAAGATGGAGAAATTATGAGCTTCCATGAATTACTAAGCATAATGGACAAACTTCTGTGACACAAAGAAAGGTAGGACATACTACATACAAAAGCCCAGTGTTGAGACACAGTGCACTCTTCATACAGGCATATCTGTCGTGTCATCTTTAGTAGAATAATAAGTTACTTGATTGGTATGTATTCCTCCTTCTTTTAAGTTACTAGTAGAAACTGGGGACACCTCTTTAAAGAGAATTTTTCTCAAAAATTAAAAGGGTTGAGGGAATAGCTAAATGAAAGAGTGTCTCTTGGTAAAAGCCCCAGAACCCAAAACAAAACAAACTACTAGAACAGACAAAGTCTGTGCCCAATTTGTTTATTTCTCAAATTTTAGAATCTGAAACACTGTTTAAGTTTTATGTTCTGGGTCCTTGGTAAAATGGCTTTAGTGAAAATAACTCTTCATCATTAGTAAAACAGAAACCAAAAGAAAAAAACAAAATGTACATGGTGAGTAACCTATTTGAACAAAACCAGTTCTATAAGACATCAAAAATGAAAGGGGCCAAAAGAAAAAGTCACAGACTTTTCAAAATTATTTTCTAAACTTTTTACATAAATTTGAATGTGTATTCATTTATTCTACCCAGCCCCAGTTTTACCTTTGCAAAGGGAGATAGCAAATTCAAGAGATCAACGGGTAGAAAGCCAGTGAAGAGCAAAGTCACCTTTGCGAGATGATAAAAAAAAAAAGCATCCCATCAGAGCTTTTCCCAAAAGAAAAGACTATTGTTTAGACAGGCAGTCTCAGAGGACTCTCTAAAAAGGGTGCTGTGACTCAATATGCCTAGACACAGGAAAGTCTGACTCTACCCTTTCTAGCTACTGACAGTACACAGATGTGAAAAGCGTGAAGTAAAAATGACACTTATTTAACCCTTTTAACTCAGCACCCTTTAAACAGGTCAGATCAGTACTTCTCAAACCACCCATGACAAGGTAGTAGTTTTAAATTTCCAGTTCCATCATGGTCTTCATCTCTAATAAAATACAATAAAACTTCTAGAAGAATTAACATTTCAAAATGAAGACATAAAGGATACACACTCACCATTTCAAGTTATTAGCTTAATAGGATTAAATTTCTCCCTTCAACATGTATAAAATGTTTAATCCTTTACTCTTAATATCCTTACTCATTTTGTCATAGACCAGTAACCAGTTTTGACTGGTCTGGTTCCTGATCCCTGACCCTCACTCAGAGTGGAAATCCATTGGATCACAAAATTCCCATGTTCTGTAACATCATCAATACCTGGAGGATACCTTTGGGAAATGCTGACATGGAGCAAAAAGGCAGAACATAACAGGGTTAGAGCAAAATTCCCAACAAATATCCATCCAATCCATCTACACATTAATGGAAATTTCTAGCTGGAATTCAGCTAACTTCATAACTAAGTTAAAGTAAAACATTCCTTTCTGGATTCTTTTTTTAGGTGAGACAGATTGAAAAATGAGTCAGACTGAAGTTGTCATTGTGCGCCTGTTCAGGCAGCTTGGAAAACTAACTCCACCAGACAAAGGGACTGTCTCTTACCGTCATCTCTAACCTGGGACCTGACAGGAAATAAAATACTCTAAGGCATCAGACAAGCAATGGTGCTTCAACAGGTGGTGAGTGGAGACCCAGAGCAAGAAGCAGCACTCAGGACTGGCCAAGGGAAGCTGTCTCAGGATCCCTGGCCACATCAGATCAAGTGTTAGTAGTAGGCTACCATCCTCTGTGTTCCCTGCTCTCTACCCCCATCTATGCCTCAAGCTCACATGGGCCTCTGCCATGCATACTCTTCCCCTGATGCCCACACTGCTGCTCACTCCACTCCTTCCAGCATTTGCTCAGATCACATTTTCTCCATGAGGTTCACTGGTCTTGCTCACAGGGCAGTATGCCCACCCACTTTACTCCTTTATATTTTTTTCCAAAACACTCAGCACTTTTAACAAATTAGATCCCAATCTATTTGTTGGTTTATTGTCTGTCTCCCTGCACTTGCAAAAGAAGAACAAAGGAACAAGGATTTGAATTTTTGTTCTTTTAAAAAAATATTTGTAGATGGATACAATATCTTTATTTTATTTTTAAGTAGTGCTGAGAATGGAACCCAGTGCCTCACACATGCAAAGCAAGCACTGCGCTCTAACAATAAGCCCCTACCCCAGTCTTTTGTTCTTTGATTTTCTCCAAACACCAAGAATGTGCCAGATGCATGGCAGACACTTAACAAGTTTTATAAACTGAAACAAATCTTGTGTAAGAGGGTGTGGTAATTACGTAGTTTTAATTACAGTAATTTTTTTCTTTTTAGCTCTAATTTGATTAGAGACATCAATAAACAACATGATTGACTTATTCTATACTTATGTTCATTTCATGCCTTGAAAGTCATCTATATTCTCACAAATTATTCTACTGCCTTAACAAAACCAGTTAGCTTAACAAAGCCAGTTTTCATTGTAATCCTTGAAAGTATACATAGCTGTACCTCAGAATACACAGAGAGTTTATTCCAGAACTCTTCATGGATACCTAAGCCCATGGATGCTCCAGCTCCTTATTTAAAATGGCAGTGTTTGCATATAATCAGATAGAACCCACTGGATACATTAAATTACCTCTACATTATTGTATTAGTCAGATGGAAAGTAGTTAATAGGTAAATAGATGTTACACTATATTGTTTAGAAATCATGACCAAAAAAGGAGTCCACATATGTTCAGTGAAGATGAAATCACTTTTCTTTAATATTTTGGATCTGCAGTTGGTTGAGTACATAGATGTCAAAAACAAAGATTACAGAGGACCAACTTATCAGCCATGGCATTAAACTAAATTTAAGATTTTAGGAGTGAGGAAGACATTTCCTATCCTTGCATTGGTAACTATATTTTCTATCTTCTTAGAGACCAAAATTATAGCATTAGTGCCATAGTGGCACTGGAAGATAGCCATACGCTGTTAGGAAACACATTCCTCCATGGAAATAATGACCAGTTTCTCTAAATGCTGAAGAAAAATTTTGCAAACACAAATGAGGACTTTTAAAAAGTCTTAATGTATTACCAAGTTAGAAATAAAAGCTTCATTCTTTTCTTTCTTGCAATCATTACAAAGGTATAGGACTTATACATGAAACTGAGTTTTAAAACTTAGCTCTAGAAATCTCTAATCCTAAACCTAAATATTAAATAAAAAGTAAATGTGTGGCAGTCCCAAGGTAATCCCTGCATGGAACTCCACCTTCACCTTTGCTTCAGGGAAGAATGAATGTCACTGTCCTCTCAGGTGCCTGGAATGAAACAGAAACCTACCCTTTCATGTGGCATTCTTGAATTCTGAACCAACTCCTGCAACATGCCCTCTGTTCCCAGGCCAGGCAGAGTGGTGACACTTACTGCCTATCCCCTGGGCAGAATAGTACAGCTTCCCCAGTGCAGGGACCTGAGAATATTATCTCCCTCCTCAGCATTCTTTAAGCTCTTACCCCTTACAGAATAAAAGCACACTGCCCAAAGTCCTTTGTGATATAACTTCTACCTGAGTGGCTAGACTTCCCACTACTTTGTACAGAGCACTGTCCTCTCTTCAGTGCAAATGCCCAATTCCTTCCCCTCCTCACTTTACAGATGCTGGTTCCTCGGCCCACAATCTGGTTCTGTGCCGACTGCTGCCAACAGGTACTATACTCAGGGCTAACATTTATCTCCTTGAAGCTTCCTAGTTTCTCAGAAAAGTCCTATGTATTCTTTTTCTCTCTGGAACTATTTGAGTTTCTTCACTGAGCTAAACAGAAAGGTCCTAAAAGGTAAACAGAGCACCTTTGGGCCAAGGTCTTTCTGAATTTGTGTCCCCAGTACCAAGCACAGCCAGGCTAGCAGAAGGAAAGCAATAAATGTTAAAGGGACAGATAAATAACAGAGGGGACCTGCCTGGTGTTATTCTATATATATCCCATATCAACTACAAAATCTATGCAGAAAACTACCAATTTAACACACCAGAGAGCTAAGCATAAATTCCTAAAGACACACATACACTTGAATACTTTACTTGCCCAGAAGGGGTCCTGAGAAAACACAAGGAAGTATTTATGGAGCACAGCCCATGAAATAGGAAGATGGCAGCAGGACTTCAGGGACCCAGGGCTCAATCACTTCCTGGAGCCACATGAAGCTCAAGTTCCTTCAAAGCATCTTGGATCAAGAAATAGTAACTTGAGGCAATGGGCTATGTGTTATATGTGTGTGTCTCTGGGCGACTGTTGCACTTCAGAATCTGGAAACTCAAGAGTGCTTTGAGTACAGCAGGAAGAGCCCTTATAACATTGAATGGAACTGAACCAAAGTTAATCAGAGTAACAGTCATGGGAACTTTCCCTCAGTTTTTGAAGAAGATACATAACAAATAATTCACTGCAAAGCATAACTATTGAGGTAATTTATGAGCTTGCAAAGGACAGTGTCTTCACTGAGCACAGCCTCGGAGAATGGCTGCACTTACCACAGGGGCATGGGAGTTGCTCTTTTATTTTTCTCTATGAGCTCTTTTTCAATCTTCTTATCCTATAATCATCTTTCCTTAATCTTGAAACTTTTGGTGAATATTGTCTAATTCCTCTGACAATCAATAATGTACATGTTTACAATCTCTCCTACTGATTTTAACTGCTGGCTCTTTTTATTAAGCATTTATCCACTTTCTCAATTTTTAAGAGTCAATGCACACAACACCAAACTAGATAACAATTAAGTGTTTTCTGATGTAATAAACATCTAATTGTTGTTTGGTTAATGCAAGGATCTCATTTTCTGGACATGCTTTGACAAGTTTTGTAGTGAAAACCAGTTCTCAACTGTAAGTTAGAAAACCTGGGTTGCAGCACTACAGATGCTACTAAGTAGCTATAGGACTAGCATTTAACAAGTCTGCAAAGAGCCTCAGTTACAAATAACATCTCATAACCATGCTCTGCAATGACAACTCAACCTGATATTCTTTGAGAGTACAAAGTCATCTACAGAGGCATACTACAGAGTGGTGTGGAGTAGCTGATGGTACAACTAACATTAGTAATAAATGCTCTTCATTCATACCTCATAGACTATTACTTGGAAGTACAATTTCCATGTTCAATCAAGTACAACAAAATACTACAAACTTTAGGATATTTAGAATAACAATATTATAAAAATGAGAATATTAACAAGGTCCTACTAAAAAACAGGTCTTTCAATGTACTGAAAAATTCTGAACTAAGATCTTTAGAAAATCAGCATTTGGAAGCATTCAATCACAGATATTGGACTACTATGTACAGCTAAAAATAAGAGGAGAGGAAGATTAGACAGAGGAAGTAAGATTGACTTATTTCTTTTACTTCAGGCTTGAGGTGTTATTTAAATGGCTCAGAAATCTCTGCTGCCCATTGTCTGTTAATCCCATTTTAAAATATAACTTTCAGCCCAAAGACAGATAACTTTCAATGACTTGGCAACTTATCCATCCTTCAATGAGCCTACAAATAATCTCAGTCCATCTAGAAAGTGAAAGTAAAACCTATGCAAAATTAATATGCTGGAAAAAATCAATCCAATTGACTCATGACATCTCACAGCATGACAAAGAAAAAGGGTTTTATATTAAGATGAGTTAAAAGAATCTGAAAATATATTTTAACATCATATACCTGAACATACTGCCAGCCAACTTCAATTTTATTCATAAACCACAGTTCATGGATATCTCCGCTAGTTTTTCTCTTATCCTCTCTGGATGAGGAGGCAACAAGATCTAAAATTTAAAAATATATATATCAGAAACATGAAAACAAGTAGAAAGATGCAGGTCATAACACTTCCTCATAAGCAATTAAGATACAACAATAGAACTTATCCTAAAACACCTATTTCCACAGCCCTCTTTAGGCAAATCTGGGATTTTTTTTTTCATGGTGAATACTTAAGTTTCTGGGAGAATTAATGAATAAAATAAAGTAAATGGAGTATTGATGGTAACTACTGCAGGATTTTAATGGACATGTGACAACCACAAAGGGGTGCATTATTTAAAGAGAAATCATTTGAATGTTCTTAACAAACTTGGCTAATGTTCACTGGCTGGGGGATGGCAAGGCAGTGCCTCAGTTATATTTCATGGGCTCTTTGAGCCTATGGATATCTGATTGCAGTAATTTGTGTTTTCCCTTACCTGTACTCTGGTCTTTTCAAGAAAAAAAAAAAAAAAAAACATTTACCTATTCTCAGTACAAGCAGAAGCAGGGGTAAGAGCAAAAGCAAGTCTGGAAGTCTTGCTGTGAGCACTATAAAAACCTAAGTTTGCTAGTCTCATGGCTTATTTAGCACTTGATTCACTGCCATTGGTCCATATTTATGCTAACTAGGACTTGGAAGAAGTACCAATGTTACTGATTTGAAACTCAAGCTAATGAGGGCTTGGACGTACTATAGGATGCTAATGGTCAACTCTGGAGTCCCCACTTCCATTCAGTTCTATCCCACTTCCATTTTCTCCTGCTTGTCCAGGAAATTGGAGGCTGAGGTCCTGGGATGGGGCTGCAAAGCTGTATGGAGTGGGCTTTGGCCATAGGAGTCAGTACCATGCCCTAGCCTAGCCACAGAAGGATGACAGATCAGGGTAACTTGACTCACAACACCTAAGGACACCCAATCTGCATGGCAAGCTCCACACTGTTACAGGTCCTGCTTGCCACAGGCATTCTGAGCCACCCTGGTCACTATTCCATTTACCCCAATTTGTCGGATTACTCATGTTTTTGGTTTTGGGTGCCCTGCTCTATATGTGCACTGCTAATGTCTGCTCCAGCCTGAGTCTCACCTTCTTACTCTCCTACCACCACCTTGGATAAATGGACCATCTTAAGCAGGGTACAATTTACCAATCCTTTCTTTGATTATTGTGGCAATGTTCCATTAGGAAGTTTCTCCTGCATTTTTGTTTTTAGAAAGGTCATTGTTTTACATTTCACCTGAGAGACAGAACTCACCTGGTATTTGTCTCTGTGTGGGATGGTAGGGAGGATCCAAGGGTTGTCTCTCCATCCTGGGTAGCTGTCCAGCTGACCCTGCACTAATTCCAAACTGAGGAACCACTGCCCTGTAGGTCAGGTACTGATGTGTCAAGAAAGTAACTCAAAAATCTACTTCAAAATTCTTTTCTAGTGGGGACTATTTTTCTATCTCTGAGATAGAATAAGTCTCAACTTGTGGTAGACAAAGACTCCAAATTTGTTTTTCAATATTATATTTTGAATAGTACATTTCCTCATTTCCTGTGATGCCCACAATCAGCTGTCAATTTTCACATACAAGAGAAGAAAGCCCACTGAAATTTAGATTGAAACTTCAGTGATCTATAGGTTAATTTGGAAAGAAGTGCCATTTTTGTAATGCCAAGCCTCTTGGTACATGAACATAGATGGCATCTCTCCTTTTAAAAATTGTCACTATTTCTCTTAAAATGCTTTCAATTTTCTGTGTAAAGATTTGCACATCTTTCATTGGAATTATTTCCAGATTTTTGATGTTTTATTATATGACTTAAGTGGATTCACTTAAAATTTTTATTTTACAATTACCTTTTGCTGACATGTAAAAGGGTAACAGTAAATTATGTTGAGCAATGTTTTTGCTTCACTCACTTTTTAAAAATAGTTTTGTAGTTGTAGATGGACATAATATTTTAAATTTATTTATTTATACGTGGTGCTCAGAATCGAACCCAGTGCCTCACATATCAGGCAGGCACTTTACCACTGAGCTACTAGCCCAGCTCCATCACTTTTTAATTCTAAAAGTGTCCACTTTTAAAAAAATATTTTTAGTTGTAGATGGATACAATACCTTTATTTTGTTTAATTTAGTTTTTATGTGGTGCTGGGGATTGAACCCAGTGCCTCAAGCATGCTAGACAAGTGTTATACCACTGAACCACAACCCCAGCCCTAATAGTGTCCACTTTTAATACTTGTATTCAACATTGTACTGAGAGAATTCAATATTTCATTGGTTTTCCATTTTGCTGATATTTCTTCCAGTTTAATGAAGTTTTCTTAATTTACTGACATACTAGTATTACAAAAAATGGGTGTTAAATTTTTAAAAACTTTTTATGGTACCATTTTTTTTATTCCTCTATGAACATGGTGACACATAATAATTGGTTTTGTGAAACCAATTATTGATTTTTGAATCCCAACCTCATTGTAATATGGGATATATTGATGGATTTGATTTGCTCTTATTTTCCAGAGTGTTTGTACATCTACATCCATAATGGATGTTACAACTTTTTATTTTTATTTTCTTGTAAAGTCTTGGCATATTTTAGAATCAGGTTACTAATTGGACCTCATAAAATCAGCTGAAACTTCTGTCCTCAGAGTTTAAGATTGGTATTAGTGCTTCCTTAACTGTTTAGTAGAACTCTCCAGGAGGGTTACCTAGGCCTGGATTTCTTTGTGACAGTAATGCTTTTAATTATCTTTTAACTTTATTTAATAAATAGAGAGTTCATAGTTCATATTTCCCACTTCTTATGTGAGAGACGGTAAACTATTTTTCCAGAAAATTTTAGTATCAGTGGAATGACTTTGTTAACTTATGTCTCTTTGCCGTTCATTAAATTATTTTCTTTATTATTTTTTCTTTCTACACTTTTCAGTGTTTAATATTTGCTTTCTGTTATCTTCTTGAAATAGTCAATTATTTTAGTCATTCTTCTGTATTTTGGGCAAAAAACACTATAAACAATATTTAATGCATCTGTAATTTTAGATATGTTTCATTTTTCCGTTATTATTCATTTTAAAATATTCTCTAAATTTTCATTGTAATTAACTCATTCTTTTCATAGATTTATGGGTTTTGTTTATCTTTTTATTATTGGTTTCTAGTTTAGTTCCATAATGGTCAGAATATACTACTAAATTATTTCAAACCTTTGAAATTTATACACGGACCATGACCAAATTTGGCAAATGATCCATCTGCACTTGAAACAGTTGTGTACTTTGTCAATAGCTAGTGCAGTTTTCTGTACGTTTATCAATCATACTGTTCAGATTCTACATCTTCATTGACTGATATGACTGCTTATTGTAATAATTGAGATATGTATGGTTACATTGTAAATTGGTTTATTTTTCCTTATGCTTATTTTCCATTTGGGTCTTTACAAATTTAAAAGCCATGTCATTAGATTCATATAAATTCATAATTATTTTATTTTTCTTCTAAACTCCCCAATTTCATCATAATTAAATGTCTGTTTTCATTTCTAGCAATAATTCTCACCATGATTTTTTTTAAAGGTAGTAATAGAAATGTACCCAGTGTCCTTTCCATATCACTTGGTCATATGTAGAACTTTGCCAACATATTACTTTTGCCTTTTCTCAAGGTATGCTTCTGGAAAACAGCACACAATTGTCAATGGTGTTTACACAAGTCTATAGATGCATGAGTTTGACTTCTCCCTCTGTGCTGGGAATGGCTCAAACTGAAGTCTTCCACACATTAGGACAGCACTCTATGCTAACCTACAACCAGTCTGGTGTGTGTGTGTGTGTGTGTGTGTGTGTGTGTGTGTATAATACAGAATAGTATAAATGTTTATTTTCTGTGTAATTGAATTTGCTCTCCTGTTTTCACAATATAGAAAAGTATTTCTGAAGACCTCTAGTAAATATAATCTTTCTACTTTGGGACATAAACAGAGCTAAAAATTATATGCCCAAATCCCCCCCAAATAATCTTTTAAAATTGTTGATTTAAAGTGGCTATTATTCTTGTTCAGCAATTTGATGCAAATACCTAAATACACAAAGTTTTTTTTTTTTTTTTTAGTGAGTACTATATGGGAAGAAAAAAGTTTAGGACTTTTATTAGCTTCCTGAAAATTTAAAACAAGTAGCATTTGATTAAAAACAAGACATTCTTAATCAACATCATCATACATACTTACAATTATGATCAAAATTTTACAGACATTTTTTGCACACTGTATATAAATACACATCACAATGATACAATTAGAATTAATACGGAATATATAAAAAATGAACAAAGTGTAGATTTAGACCAGAAATTTAATTGCAATCTTTTGAAAAATAATTTGACTAGATATTATTTTATCTCTTATGCTAATTTACATTGATACATATTTTACTTAAACATACTAGATTCAGGTGCTAAGAATGTCTGCAGTATCTACATTTATAGTTACTACACTATAATTTTATAAATCCAAATTTCAAAAGAAAGATACTTTAATGAGTAATGGAATCCTCTTCTGGATTACTTAATTTCTATTACCTATATCTTGCATTTTCATATTAGCATATATACATATACACTTAATACATACAACTATGGAGTCCTTGTAGGATTAATTGCCATTATCCTGGCATTGAGATTATTTTCTACTGCTGTAAACATTGTTACAGATTCTTAATATACAGGTAAACCTGTTCCTCATATTTCTGTAGCTGTGTTATCTCCTCATTTGGATTCCAATTTACTGTCTCTTCTTTTTAACTCTTCAAACTCTTTCACAGCATCATATGTCCCCCATCTTCCTTGCTCATATGTACAGCCACACTAAGATTCCTGGACTTTTGATAGAGAATAACACCCACACAGATAGAGCCGTGAGATCACTTTATCTTTTATTTTCAGATCCTGTAAAATCTCATGGATTTTTTCATCAAAATGCTCAATCACTAATGATGATGTTTTCCATTTCTTCTCAACAAGCTCATGCCATTGTCAATAACTGTTCTCACTGTACACCCTTCCAGGCCCCTATGTGGGAATCTGAAAATCCATTTAATGCACTTTGGCAAATGCATATTACACATTTCCCTCCTTTTCATCCTTATTTCTTTCTTCATATTTCCATTGATACTCATTCTGGGTTTATCTGGCTATTGCCTATTGATCAAAAAATGTATCTTCTTAGATTTCTCATTTATTACTCTGCTTTGCCACTATGGGCAAGCCTACTTATTTAAAGACACATAACTTCCTTCATATACAACCTGTGATTTTGCATAATTTTACAATTATTGGAATATAATTTTAACCCATGGAATGCCCCATTCTACCACACAAGTCTTCATTGAAGGAGCACATCATACCCTGAAGACATGCCTCTCAATACAAAAAAATAGGGTACCTAGCTCAGAGCAGAATACAATTCATAATTTTATGAAAATGGGCATAAAATAAAGGATATAAGGGACAAAGGGGGCTGAGTGAACTTAAATTGTGGATTCCAATTTTAAAAAGCTTTCTGAGAACTGAAATTTTTTTAAATTTGAAATTTCCTACTTACATGACATAGTCATGTTTTATTGTTTACTCTTAATATGCTCTAATTATTTTTATTTTATGGAAAAACTATGTGATTTTAATTATTATCATTAATGGCAAATAAGACTTAAAATCAATTAAAATCTTTCACTAAGCATAAAGTTATGTTCACATTTGCTACAGTCATAATAAGTACACTTAATTGTATCAAGGCACAAGCTTTGTTTAGATTTTAAAATATCACTGACTGTAAGATTATGTATATAATATTCCCACTGTTGCTTATGTAATAGTAAATTAATCAAATTAAGTTACACTATCTAGAATAAAATAAAATGGAAATAATTGACTCATTTGATTCATATTTAAACCATCTTTAACATTTAACATTTACAAAATATTATTCTAAGAATCAATTGGAGCAAAAGTATAATCACTTGAGTAAAAGCAGTTAGTTAAACTAAAAATGAGAGAGAGATTACATTTGAAGGCAGATCAAAATATTGTCAGGATTCTTGTTGTGCTTCTGGATGTTCAGTAGCAGGCTCATTTGAAGATGGAAACAACCCTGAAGAAAACTCATTTCTACTTTCAGAATGCGGGGGAGGGAAGGGGGAAATTCAGCTCTTGGGAGGAGATAATGAGGAAAACACCACAATCCCATTGGGAATGGAGCAGGTGGTGGGCTCGGGTGGAAAATATTCTCGAGATGCTCCATACATGTTTCTTGGAGGAGGTGGAGGAATAAAAGGTCCTCTTCTCATCAACTGACTCCTTGGATCCACCGGAAACAATGGACCTCTGATTGGAGGGAAAGGTGAGAAAGAAAAGCCAGAGCCAGTTGTTTCATTTTCAGCAGGGACAGATGAATCAGGCACATTGGAATCACCAAGATCAAATTTGGTATCATTTCTACTGGATCCCATTTCTGAAGACATAGGCCCATCCATTTTATCCAATGGAGACATAGTAGAACTTCTGAGTTCTGCTGCTCCAAGACGGTCAACCATAATTAGAATAACATTCATCTTGCCTTAGTAGAGGAAGACGTGGATCAGAATATGGTTGGCCTGGTGGAGCCATCATCATCTTAGGTTTCTGTTCCCATGGAGTTGACAGAGGCCCAATGTTATAATTTTCTCTCTGAGTATCACTTACCCATCATAGCCTGATTCTCTTCTTTCATTGATAATCTGAGGGCCCAGAGAATCCTCTGGGCCTCTTCAGGCTCTTCCTCCTACCCTTGGAAGCAAAGGTAAGAGTCTGAGTGGACACTTCTTTTCCAAAAGAGGATCTCTCACTTCAGATGAATGTCAACCCAATGGTGAGAGACCATTTGGGGAATTCTCTGTGCCAAAAGCTGTATTTGAATCATCAAGTGCAGAAGTATCTTTTTCTACAAGCTTGAACTTAAATTCATTTTAAGTTAAGTTTTGTCTGGTATAGGCATTTTGTTTCCTTAAATCATTGAGGTTTCTTTCAGAACTCTGAGCTGCCAACTCATTATCATATGCTTTTTTCTCATAGTACATAATCAGCCCCCGATTAGAATGAATGGTCCTCTCCAGTTCTTCTTCAAGATCTTTGACTTGCTTTCTGTAGTTCTCCAGCTGTTCAGTTGCATGGCTGATGTTTTCTTCCATTTTTGAAAGTTTCTCCTCTCTCTCTACCTGGTAATTTTCCTCTACTATTTATTTCCTTTGGAGTTTCATTACATTTTCTTGATATAGTTCAATCATTACTTTAAGTTGCTGCTGCAGATTCTGATTCTCACTTTTAAATGGTGTATTTTTTGACTGCAAAGATGCTTGTTCTGTCTTAAGATTTTTAATATTCTCTATAAGGTCTTCCTTTGTTTCAATTAATTAAGAAAATAAAGTAAAAATTTCATTTTTTTAGGGAGAGAGTGTTTTTTAATAATTATTTTTCAGTTTTCGGTGGACACAACATCTTTATTTTATTTTATGTGGTGCTGAGGATCGAACCCAGTGCTCCAAGCATGCCAGGCAAGTGCGTTACCGCTTGAACCATATCCCCACCCTGATTTTCTTCTCCTTCTAAGGTTTTAAAAGAGGTCTTTAACTTAGGAGCATAAAACCATCCCTTCAAATCTCCTTTTGGCTGATCCTCTAAGTGATCATCCAACACTCTTCATTTCCAATTCTAAGTTACCATCATCTGTTAGGTCTTCTCCAACCACAGAAGCCCTTTCATCTGCAGCAAATGTTCAGTCAGAGACTTAATGTGATTTTCTTTATCTCTTAGAACTTGTTCTGCATGTACTTTAGAGTGTTCAAATGTCATTTTCTGTTTATTAAGGACATTTACTTTTTCTTTCCATACTTCAACTTCTTGTAAAAGCTGTTTCTGACTTTCTTGAAGTTGGGAATTTTCATTCAAAACCTCTTTTATTGCTTCCTTAAATCCTCCTTCATTCATTTGGAATAGTCTCAAGGTTGTTTTATTATCAGGTATTTGTGATCTGAGGGACTTTGATTCATCTTCTAGGAACTTAATCCTTTTTGATATATCCACCATCAATTCATCCAGTTGAGAGTGTTTAGTTTTCTTTTAGCTCTTTTTCTAAAAAGAGTATTTCATCCTCAAGTTTAAATACCAACCGATCCAAGTTTTCATAAATTGCCTCCAAATTTTCTGCTTCTATTGACTCCTTCACCAAAATGTCATCCTTTAAAGGTGACTCTAAGCCTTCATACTCTTTTTAAACAAGGATAACTTTTTCAAGTAGTTCACATTTTTCTTCATTTAATCCAGTAAGTTTTAGAGCAAGCTTTTTTTTCTCTTCTCATGCAACACCTGCTTCTCACAGACTGATAACTTCTCCACAAAAACAGAACAACAACAAAAAAACCAATAGCTGTACATATCACCAACTCCCACAGGCAGCCATAAGAACTAGGGTGTGTTTCCATGTCTTCCAACAATGCGCACCACAACCCTGCTTACTTCTTCCAGGACCACCCCCATGTAGGGGTGAAGGGAAGCCATTGCCCCACCATCACACTAAGGCTACTTTGGCTATTCCTTCTGAAACCACACCATGTGCTATCTTCTACCACCTTATGACCCAGTAGGACTCAGCATATGCCAGAAGCATGCTCTTGAACTTCCAGAGCCAAGAGCTAAATAAATGTCTTTTTTCTATAACTTACTAAGGATGATATTCAATTATAGCAACACAAATCATACTAAGTTTCAGAGAGATTACTGGTCAAGGCATACCACTAAAAAGCAACAGTTCTGGGACTCAAATAATTGTCTTTACTTCCATACCCCAATGGAAGCAGTTAGCCATCAAGTAAAATACACAAAAACCAGGCTGCAGATTCCTCTTTACCTTCCAGAGCTGTTTCAGTTTGAATGTAAAAGCCACTAAGTGAGAGTAGCTTCTTCTTTTCTACAACTCGTAATTTGATTTCCTACCAAAATTCTAGTACTGAAAATTTTGCTTTATAAAATGCAAACATTGTCTTGTAGGAAATCAGTAGCACCCTATATTTAGAAAATGGTAAGCTGGGTGTGGTGGTGCATGCCTCTAATCCCAGCAGCTCAGGAGTTAAGACAGAAGTATTGTGATTCAAAGCCAGCTTCAGCAAAAAGAGAGATGCTAAGCAACTCAGTGAGGCTGTGTCTCTAAATAAAATACAAACTAGGGCTGGGGATGTGGCTCAGTGGTTGAGTGCCCTTGAGTTCAATCCCTGGTATTCTGCTTCCCCAATAAGATTAGTGTTTCCTTTTTGACACATGTTACCCTAGGAAATGAGGGATCTTCAATCCAGAGAAGGTACTGTGTATAATTTGTTAACTGAGAGATGTCAATTTGCTTGACAAAAGGATTCCCACCATCAAAGTATCATAAGGAGGTTGAAGGAGACATAAGAGGACTCAAGGAGAGATGATATTGGCATCTAGGGAATCTGAAAGATGATTCTTGTAAGTTCCAGCAGCATCCATGAATCAAATATAACCGGTAAAAGCTCTCATGATTGTTACAGTGGAAAATAACTATCCTTCTTGGTGTGCATCACTGGACCTCCCCAGGGGTCCTCCAAGAACCCCACACAAATCACTCAGACCACCCAACCTCCAGCACTCTGGCTGCCAGCCACTCTGATTCACTGGTATTTATGCCAAAGCAGTTGCAAAATATTTTGAATATCTCCTGGGTATCATCAAAACTGCTTAAATAAGAATCTTTCTTACCCCTACAAACTCATACATTTTTCCCTTGAGCTATCTGACAGTGTTTTCTTCCTAAGAAATTCTAGCATCTGAAAGAAAGATCCAGCTCCATGAAATGCATCTCTTTCCTATATTAAGTTTTCATCAAATTATGCATGCTAAAATTTAATTTAGAATTCATTCACAGCCTGATTAAAAGTCCTAAGCTGTGATGCTAATATATTTTAAAAAACAGAGCTATAAGATTTGTACATGTGTAAAACTATATGTTACAACACAATTAATCATTCATTTTTTGGAACCATGTATTATTAATTTCTATTCTGATCTCAACTAGAATAATAATTCAACAATGCTAGCAATACATAGATGATTAATGACAAAAGAAAAATTTTGGTTCTACTCCTGGAAATACTCTAGTTTATTAAACTACACAACAGTGCAGCACTTAGAATGCCCTTAAAAATTATAGAGAAGACCCAAAAATGTGACTATTTACACTTCTCCTTAACTCTAAACTATGAATTTGTTACCAATGGGTACTACCCAGTCAGTAAGAGCTTGTCACATGGAAAGTAATTAAAATAACCAGATAGATTTTTGAAGGAAAATATCTGCATTTGAAGACAGAAATAAAAGTCTTAATTTTCAAAAGAAAATGATTAGCTATTTGCAAATTTACAATTCACTAAAAACATATCACTGTGATTTCAATACCTAAAGTATGTAACAGTGCCATGAATTTTTTTTCATCAAACAACAGCTTAGAACATAGCTGCACAGTTAACAGTATTTGACAATAAATAATGGTATACAACAAAGAGCCATGCACAAAACAACTAGTCCAAACAGGAACAGTCAGAGCTCTGAAGATGCAGGGAGATACACAGATGCCCAAGAAAGGCTGTTAAACATGAGCACAACAAGCAGCCACACATATAACTTTGCACTTGGATTTATGTTTTCAAGTTTAAGATATGTTGGGGTGCTACGTAAAGCAGAAGGTCAACCCCAAGGAAGTCACAAGTGAAAGTCTTTGACTTATCTCCACAAACATGATTTCTAATACCTGTAAGAGCCACCATCCCATACTAGCTGAGAACACTAAAATACTCTAGTCTAAAGTGTACTTGCCCCTTCCAGCTTCTCCACCATGTTAGCCAGCATCTCCTGCAGGTTCTGCACCAGGAGGAATCGCTCTAGCACAAAGGTACAGATGGACAAGTCCTGGGAGACATTCTGCAAGGAAAGTGGGAGAGCCATAAATATGTCACCAGTGTCAAGCATCCAGGCCCATCTACCTTGGTGTCTTCCAGCTGCTGTCACAAAAAGAGTGATGGTGCTTGCTATTTCTGCACTGTCAGCTGCCCATCACCACAAGACACTGTCATTACTTCTCTTGTTTAAGAGCATGCCATGTCTGAAGTGTATATCCTGACATGCACTGTACTGGACCTTTGTCTGTAGTTCCTGTCTACAACAGGGACTCTTTCTACCACGAGAGAATAAGAAAACAAAGAAGTTAGGTCACTTTTCTAAAGTCACACAGTCACAAAATAATCAAGCCAGGCTTGAAAGTTGGATTTTCCAAACTCACAAATTGGTTTCAAACCTACCAAGCATTCTGTTGATTTTTTTTTTAAAGAGAGAGAGAGAGACAGACAGAGAGAGAGAGAGAGAGAGAGAGAGAGAGAGAGAGAGAGAGAGAGAGAGAGAGAGAGAGAGAGAGAGAGAGAGATTAATATTTATTTTTTAGTTTTCAGTGGACACAACATCTTTCTTTGTATGTGGTGCTGAGGATCGAACTCGGGCCGCATGCATGCCAGGCGAGCGCGCCACCTCTTGAGCCACATCCCCCGCCCCATTCTGTTGATTTAAAAAATAATATTTAAGGCTGGGCAAGTGGGAGGCAGTGACATACTGTGTGTGTGGATGAAGTGGGGCAGCATAGAAGTTTCTTGGGGGCATCGTGGCATCAGAGACACAGCTAACAGTGGGTAAGACTGGGCTGCACAAGGGGCTAAAAACAAAGGGGAGCACTCAAGGCACAAGAGCAAAGTCTGAAATGCATGTTGCACAAATCATTTTAAGAGCTACACACAACTATGGACATTTCTGAAGACTCTTTCTCAGCACAGTAGATCAAGATGGATGAATCTGCCTTCTTGGATCCTTTAGAGTGTACTGTGTGTCTAGAATACCTGGATGCTTCTGCAAAAGTCTTGTCTTGCCAGCACAAGTTTTGCAAGTGATGTTTGCTGGGGATTCTAGGTTCCCCCAGTTGTTCTGAGTGGAGGACCCTTGTTGGCTCTAGTGTTGAGGAGCTTCCCAGTGACATCGTGATGGACAGGATTCTGGAGAGCATCAAGCAGAGGTCTTGGAAACCTAGCCCTGGTGGGGGCAGTGGGACCAACTGCACAAATGCATTCACAGCTCAGGGCAGCACTATAGCTAAGTGTAGCATAAATGACCTACAGGGTTCCCAGTATGGACAGCAGCCTTGAGTGTAAGCCTGGAGACCCCAATGAGGGTGCATCTCAGTTACCATGTGCCAAATCATTATATAACTATGAGGGAAAGGAACCTGGTGACTTTAAATTCACCAAAATGACATCATCATTTTGCGACAAGTTGATGAAAACTGGTAACTTGGGCAAGTCAGTGAGACCCATGGCTCTTCCCCCACCATCTTTTAACAGATTATTCAACCATTACCTAAACCACCACTTCAGTGCAAAGAACTTTATGACTTTGAAGTACAAGACAAAGAAGTGAACAAAGATTGCCTTCTGTTTGAAAAGCATATTTTTCTGACTGTGATACCAGAGTGGATGAAAACTGGGCTGAAGGAATGTTGGCAGAGAAAGTAGACATATTTCTGATTTCCCACATTGAGTTTAACTCAGCTGCTAAACAGCTGATGGAATGGGATAAGCATCCCCTGCCAGAAGTTGATGCTGGAGAATGTCCCTCAGCAACAGTCCAGAGCAGCACTGCCCCAAAGCTCTCTGACACCAAGAAGAACACCAAAAAGCGGCACTCCTTCACTTCCCTCACCATGGCAAAGAAGTCTTCCCATACATCCCAGAACTGCCACTCCATGGAGATTAGCCCTCCTGTCCTCATCAGCTCCAGCAACCCCACAGCTGCTGGGAGAATCAGCAAACTGTCTGGAATTCCTGCAGTGTCCATTCTCAAATTCATATGAATACCACTGAGTTTACTGTGACCTCATTCCCAAGCAGCTCAGTGACAACTGGCTCCTCATTTGTTTTCCTCTTAGATGTCCCGCTCCAGCTGCCCTTGGAACTATGAATCCTCCCCTCTACCACCACATCTCCTGGCTGTCATTGTCCTCACCTGCACACTACTGTTGGTGTTCCTGCTGCTGAAATGTGACACAGACCCATGGCAGGATCCACTGTACAGATTGCACATTTTCAAACTCAGACTCACCCCAGTGTGTATGTGGCTATCCACCCATAGACTCCCAGAAAGAAGATGAGCTAGAATTGGGAATAGGGGAGATGATTTTAGTGTTTGAGCATTGCCAGGACGGCTGGTTCAAAGGGATGTCAATGCATACCACTGAGATTGGGGTTTTCCTTGGCAATTACATGGCATCTGTCAGAAGGGAAGTGATAAATGCTACCCAAGCTAAAGTTCCTGTGTCTACTGTGGGTCAGAAAAGTTAGGGGATGACAAAGGTCAGTCCCTCCACTGCAGGAGGGCCTTCCCAGAAGCTCCAAAGAAATGGTGTGTCTGGGACACCCATGGTTGTCTCTCCAGCTGTAGTGTCAGTAGCTCACAACCAAATAAGTGGTCAAACTAAGGTCCTGTTGCACATGCCTGGGCAGATTACAGTCAACCAGGCCTACAATGCAGTGAGGGCAGTTGCGGCACATAATCAAGAATACCCCACAGCAGCACTGATGCCCATCCAGGTGTAGAATGCTATCTACATTTGTGGGCCTGCCCCACCATTTGCTGGCCTCCCCACAGCCTCTGCCACCAATGGAAGGCTCTGTTGCCCATGCTGCTGCTGTCAGTTTCAGTCAAGCTGGTACCTCACTGGCCTGTGCTTCAGCCACTTCATTGAACCCCCCCCCCCCCCGGCCAAGTATCATCGTTGCCTCTCATGAAACCAAGCCCAGTGGCCAGACAGTAACCATTCTCCCTGGATGTCCCACAACTCCACATGATTCTTCATCAGCTTGTGGGAGCAGTTCAGCAAGGAAACTTGACAAGGACAGTAAAATAGAATAAAGGGGTTACTTAAGTTGCCTTCTGGTTCCACCACAAAACTAAAGCCCTGAGTAGCACCTCCAGCATTGCTGAAGTTGAAGTGGAGATGGAAGCAGGGATAAATGGTGATGAGTACCCCTAGAGGGAGCCATGGGTCCTGAGCTACCATTTGGAGGGAGGCCATGGCAGGGCCGGCTACTGCCCCATGGATGGGAATGGCCCAGTCACTGTGGCACCAGCAGGAACAGCCCTGGACCAAGAAGCTTTCCATCTGAAGACTAGCTCCCTGGACTTTGCAGTCCTATTGCTCCACCTCCTGGTCTGGCATGTTCCTCACTGGGTCCTGTCATAAATGAGTCTAACCTATTGTTTGTGAAAGGCACTTGGTGGAGGTTTCCTATCCTCCACTAAGTAAGGCAGAACTTGGGGACTTAAAGGAGACATTATGTTTGTTCATAAAAAGTGAGAGGATGGTTGGTCCAAAGGCACATTACAACACTATGGGAAAACTGGGCTTTTCCCAGGATGCTTTGTGGAAAACATCAGAGGAGATAAACACTGGGAAGACTTAAAATCACATCACACAAATGAAGAGCACAAAGCAGTCTGATGGAAAGAGCACATGTGTGGACTTCCAGAAGGTCAGGAGCTAAGCAGAGGGTTGGTGTGTGGCTCCTGAGTCTTAGCACAACCACACCAGTCAACAGAGTGAAGCAGGTGTCTGGGTTTCACCATTCAGTTGGGATTGTAAGGTGTACCTTGTGCTAAGCAACCGTTTTTGTGTTTGTTTATTTTGTTTTGTCTTTACAATGTATAACTAAAATGGACAATTGTTTACAAGGCTTAGCTAATGTATTTGCTTCTTTTAAAACTAAAATTTTCTTGTAATAGATAAACTCTTTGGATTATGATTTTAAGAAATTAATTTATAAAACAAGAGCCAAGGAGAAGCTGTATTATCTCCTGCTTAAGCCAAGAGATTCATTGTGCTGTAGAATGCATCTTCCTTCCCTCACCCCTGTTCACCATCATTACATTTTGCTTCCTTAAGACAGAACTGTTGGTACTCTAACTTGGGTTTTCCTCTTTGGGAAACTAAACATACAACTCAGTATCAGTAAGTGTGGTGAGCCGTTTCTGTAGATTATGGTCGCCATTGCAAGATGGCGCTGGCTCCACTGTGGTCTGTAACAAACAACTCCTTGTTTGGGAGAGTTGGTGCATGGTTTCTCAGCACCCTGTGAGAAAGTTCCACGTGGCAGCTTCGCATTGGGGCTTGGGATGCTTTATTAAGGCTGGGAGGGGCATCCGAGGAGGAATTAGAAGAAATATCAAGGGCCTGAATAAACTGCTGAAAGAAGATTCCTGAGTTGCGTCTTCCTTGCGGGCAAGGGGTCGCGACAATTGGTGCTGAAAACCCAGGAACCAGAACTTTCAGCAGTCAGGGGTGGTGCACCGGTTAGTCCTAGGTAAGTGGGACCCGCTATCAAAGCGGAGATCAGTCCCAGATAATTGGGACCCGCTATCAAAGCGGAGATTAGTCCCAGGTAATTGGGACCCGCTATCAAAGCGGAGATTAGTCCTAGGTAATTGGGACCCGCTATCAAAGCGGCAGCTCCTCTGTAAAGCCAGAGAGAGCATTACATCTTATTGCAGCTGCACTGTGTACTTTCGCTCTTACTTTCACTTTTGTTTTTTGTGTGTCTTTTGTTGTGTCATGGGTGCCGTATCTTCAAGTCCGCTTCTCCTGGCCCTAGATAACCTGTTACGTTCCAAGGGCCTAAAAGTGAAACGTAGTACTTTACAGAGATTTTTACAGAAGACAGATATTGCTGCACCGTGGTTCGCATTTTCGGGCAGCCTCACTATACCTAGCTGGGATAAGTTAGGCACAGATCTTGACTTTGCTTCTGAGCAGGGCATATTAGAGGGTGGGGTGATACCCCTTTGGAAGATGATCCGTAGTTGCCTCGCAGATGGCAGATGTTAGGAAGCACTTACTAAAGGACAAGAAGTTTTAGAGCAATTACATGAAGAAAGATCAGAAATGGCAGGCAGTGACGTATTTCAGGAGGATGGCAGTGTGCGGAGCGAGAAACAGGGGAGGAGGCGATTGTCTCTGGCACGGAGTGAGATATTTCAGGAGGAAGGGAATGTGCAGAGCGAGAAACGGGGGAGGAAACGCTTGTATCCAGATCTCAGTACACTGCGCACACTCCCATGCAAAAGTGGGTCAGAAGAGGAGGAGGATGAGGAGGAGGAGCTCGGAAGACTGTCTCGGCAGCTAGGGAGTCTAACTATGGGAGAAGGGAACAAAAATAAACAGGAGCTCAGAAAAAAAAAAAATGATCCTCCGGACCCGCCGCCGTACGGTGGGGGTGTTTCGAGGAGAGCTTTCCATGCCCAAACATAGAGGGGGCTGTTAACATTTTTACTGATGGTTCCAAGTCTGGAATTGGAGCTTATGTAATTAATGACTCTCCCCCTATTCAGCATCAATTTGCTCCTGGAAATCCACAATGGGTAGAACTACAAATTGTTATTGAAGTTTTTAAACAGTGTTCTTTTCCTTTTAATCTTATTTCGGACTCCAGCTATGTGGTACAAGCACTAAAAGTCCTGGAGGCCGTGGGAACTATTAGTGATGCCCACAATGTGTCTGTTTACTTTACTCAGCTTCAACAGCTTATCTCTAACCGCACTGCTTCTTTTTATCCAATGCACATCAGGGCTCACACCTCTCTTCCTGGTCCGTTATCCCAGGGGAATGCCTGTGCGGACTTAGCCACTAGAGGTCAATTGATATGCTTGGCTTCCTCCTTAGAGGGGGCTAAGTTGTTTCACCAAAACTTCCATGTTAATGCATTAACGCTGCGCAGGCGTTTTTCCATTTCAAGAGCGGATGCTCGGCAGATAGTATTGCAATGTCCCCATTGTGTCACATTTCTTCATCCCCCTAATTATGGAGTAAACCCACGGGGATTAAAGCCATTGGTTGTTTGGCAAATGGATGTGACACATATACCTGACTTTGGTAACCTTAAGTATGTGCATGTTTCCGTTGATACGTGCTCTGGAATTATCCATGCTTCTGCTTTATCGGGAGAAAAGGCACATAATGTCATTACTTACTGTTTAGAGGCATGGGCAGCATGGGGTGCACCTGCATCCCTTAAGACTGATAATGGACCTGCTTATACTGGCAGACAATTTACAGCTTTTTGTTCTACTATGGGAGTGCAACTTACTCATGGTTTGCCTTATAATCCTCAAGGACAAGGCATTGTTGAGCGTGCTCATCGCACCTTAAAGGAAACTTTACAAAAACAAAAAGGGGGAATAGGAGCTGAACACACTCCTAAAGAATGCCTGTCCTTAGCTCTCTTTACCATTAATTTTTTGAATTTGGATATTCATGGTCGCTCTGCGGCCGATAGACATGTGTCCCCTCAGCCCTCTGTGATTGGCTATGTTAAGTGGAAGGATGTTCTTACAGGCCAATGGAACGGCCCTGACCCCGTGCTGACATGGGCACGAGGATCTGTATGTGTTTTTCCCCAGGATCGTACGGAACCATTGTGGGTCCCTGAACGCTTGACAAGAAGAGTCTCGACATCAACTGACCAGCAACAAGAGATACCACAACAATCCTGTGATGAGGATCTTCATTCTGCTAAGTGCTCTGGCTCTGGTGCTGGTGCCGATGGCACAGGCAACACCAATGCGGTGGTGGGCAGTGGCACGGGCCTGGCCAATGCCAATGCCGGTTCATGGTAATTCTAGTGTCCTCCCCACTCTTTTTTCTACCTCATGTGAGATGTCTGCTCCCTGTGCCTCTCCTAGAGGGGACATGGAGAGAATTTTTAATCAATCTCAAGTTAATCTCACAGGAGTTTTTTGTTTCAGCCTTAGAAACGCTAATTGCATTAGCCTTAAGACCAAAAATTTGACTAACTGGGAGGACCCATTGCGGTCCAATCAGGTCTCAGGAAGCATTATCAGTGATGTATTGAGCAAGGTAGCTTCGGGGAAACAATCAGGCTCAGAGACCCCCGCAAACAGCAGCTCTGCTCTTAACATAACTACCTTGGCTATTATCTCCGAGGTACTAATCCCAGTGCCTCCTTCTTCTAGTAGTATTTATAATGCCACTCATTTCAAGGCCTCTCCTTACTGTTCCCCTAATCTTGATTTCCCCCCAACATTTACGCCTTGTCAGGATCATTCTTGGGAAAAACATCAAGTTGCTAAATGTTTCTCCCTTTCCCCCTCTCTTAATAGGTATGTTTATAACTTTAACAATAGTGCCAGCTCCTCTACAGGAGTAGGTTGGTCCTGGTTTCAATGGCTGATTTCCAATGAAAAGGGGGCTTCAGCCGATATTTCTGCACTGGCTCAGTTGGTAGGAGCCAAAAGTTGGCTGGCTAATATTTCTGGTACTATTAGGGAAAGTAAACAAGGTAATAGACTTACATCTGTTTCATTCAACTCTCTGTTGTATAATGCCACATTGCCTCCTGCAATGGTCTGTGTCCAATCCCCCTTCTTATTCCTTTTGGCTAAGGCCACCTCATCGGGGATGCTGGATTGTTCTCATACTACCTGTCTCTTATCTGAGTGTTGGAATGGTTCCTGGACTGTAGCAGTGTTTATGAAAATTCCAACTTTTGTCCCAATCCCGGTCACTGCGGATCCTGATAAATTCCCTATTGTTGAGCTACTTAGAGTCCGCAGAGATTTTGGAATCACAGCGGCTATAGTGACAGCCGTGGCGGTATCTGCTGCTACAGCGGTTACGGCCGGAGTGGCTATGGCCAATCAAGTACAAACTGCTGCCACTATTAATCAAGTTGTCCAACAAACTTCCACCATACTTGAATCCCAAAATACAATTAATCAACATATTTTGTCAGGGATTTTAGCTGCCAACCAAAGAATAGATTTACTCCAAGCTCAGGTAGAAGAATTGGCTGACTTAGTGCTTTTGGGTTGTGTTGACCAATGTACACATTTATGAATAACCTCTGTCAGATTTAATGATTCCAGGAATGCTTCCCGCATCATTGGTGAATATTTGGCTGGAAATTGGTCCATGGAAGCGGAAGACATGATTCAGTCTCAACTAACCCAGATAGCTGTCTTGAATAACACCCGTGTTGATCCCGTGACTTTGGGTCAATTCACTGATTGGATATCTTCTGCTTTTTCCTTTTTTAAAGAGTGGGTGGGGGTAGGCATTTTTGGTGCAATGTGTTGCTTCGGTATGTTTCTCTGTTTGTGGTTTCTCTGTCGCCTCAAGGCCCGCAATGCTCACGATAAGGCTATGATCATCCAAGCTCTTGCAGCTTTAAAAAATGGCAATTCACCTCAAGTCTGGCTTGCGCAGCTTAAACAGTAAATCTTTGACATGGTCGTTGCACCCCAAGTTGTTATAACATTGCACTGGGATCGGCATGTCTTTCCTCGTTATTCTCTTAGTGTTGGAAAGCCCTTGCACTCTGCCGGTCTTGCTGCCATTGCACGCAGGTGGGTTTCCACACTAATGCTTCTCTATCGCCTTAAAGTCCGTGCCTTTCTTTCAGGGTGCTGTCAACTCGTTTGTCGTTGTGTACAGCCACAGTTCAGCCTCAGCTGTCCCCCTTCGTCCACCTTCTTCATGATACAGGATGCGAGGCAAGGCACTGCACTTGAGTGATCCTTGAAGTGGACCTCAAGGAGAGCATGTCCTATTGCATGCGGGTTTGATGTCCACGCCCCGCCCCACGAAAAAAGGCGTCGGCTGATATGGCTTCAGATCTGGGGAAGGGCCCTCCTTAGGACTGAGCCATACTATGCAGCCACTTCTGCACAGTGGGATAGGACCTCTACTCTCGCCTGTATTGTTTTCAGAAAACAGAAGGGGGGAACTGTGGTGAGCCGTTTCTGCAGATTATGGTCGCCATTGCAAGATGGCGCTGGCTCCACTGTGGTCTGTAACAAACAACTCCTTGTTTGGGAGAGTTGGTGCATGGTTTCTCAGCACCCTGTGAGAAAGTTCCACGTGGCAGCTTCGCATTGGGGCTTGGGATGCTTTATTAAGGCTGGGAGGGGCATCCGAGGAGGAATTAGAAGAAATATCAAGGGCCTGAATAAACTGCTGAAAGAAGATTCCTGAGTTGCGTCTTCCTTGCGGGCAAGGGGTCGCGACAAGTAAGGGCCTATGATAGGGAGAAAAAACTCAAGAAAAAAAAAAAGTTAGTGATTCTTTTAAGTTTGATCATGAATCAATCTGAAGACTTAATCTTCAACTTAATTTTATAGGTTTTTAATTTTCCTAGAATGAAACCAATAAAGTGAAGAGAAAAAAAGCAAAAGCATTTACTAGAAATGTATTCAGAAATAATATTTAGTTTTATAACATTGGTTATAAAATAATTATTTTCATTGGTTGGAAAGTAGGCAACATTAATCTTATTCTTGCTGTCAGGGAGAGAATGGCTATGAAATGTAATTTCTATTTTATCCGACCAACTGCATGTTCAGAACATTTGTGAGATGTGTTGGTAAGTTGTTTCCTTGTGTTCAAGTCAAATGCTGAAGAAACAATATGAAAAATTTACATTCATTGGCATCAGCTTTTTTGCCTAACTTGTTTATTTCACCAAACTTCATATATTACATGGATATGCCAGTATTTATTTTTAACTTGAACACACAGGAACATAATGTACAGTGTTTTATAAAATCAGTTGTTAACTTAGGAATGATTTCATTTTCACCCACATCCTACATTTTTTTTAGTTGTTGATATATCTTTATTTTATTTTTCATATATGGTGCTGAGAAACAAACCCAGGGCCTCATACATGCCAGTCAAGTTTTCTACCACTGAGCTGCAGCCCCAGCCCCACATTCTACATCTTTTTAAGATGATGAACCCTCTTGCTATTGGATGAAGTCTTTTCAGTCCATGTTTCTATTTCCAAGCATTAATTCTTATTTTTTTTTTACATTTGTTGTATCAGTACTTAGTTCCCATGGGAAAACTGTGGTAACTACCTCACTACCAGGCTTCTTTCCCTACTTTTGTTCTCAGGACTCTGAAAACCCATAACTGTATGGCACCATAATGAAATTGGTGGAAGAGGCCAATGTCAAAGAATAAACATAAATATAAAAAGGTAGACTAAGCTGGATCCTGCCACAATTGTAAGGTGTGGGCACACTGGCTCCCTGCAAGCCTTCCAGAGCTTCCACAGAACAGCTCCTGGATAAACTCTTCCTTTCCTTCTGTCTGCTGAGAACACAAAGAGCATTTTTATTCATGACTCCTCTGATGGCTGATGGACACCTTAGCCAGGGAGGGAGCGAGTGTGCTCAGCAGACCTTGGCCAGGAGTGGCTTTTGGGTAGAGAATGCTGGTTATTTTACATCTCCTGTATTGCTCAGTTCTGAATGCAAACTAACCTCAGCAGAAAACTGCAAATGAAATGTATACATC
Source organism: Callospermophilus lateralis (assembly GCF_048772815.1). Classification (NCBI taxonomy): domain Eukaryota; kingdom Metazoa; phylum Chordata; class Mammalia; order Rodentia; family Sciuridae; genus Callospermophilus; species Callospermophilus lateralis. Next base: position 48,245,795 of record NC_135308.1, read on the forward strand.
ATGCATGTCCATCAAATCTATACTCCTCCAAATAACCTAGACATGTTTACAGTAATATTCACTATAGCACTGATGCTGAGCCTTTTTCTGCTTCCTAAAAATCAGAATGGTCACTGGAAAATAAAGCATCCTGTTCATTAACCAAAACCAACTGAATGGCTCAAACCCAAATGACTCCCAGCACCTGCACAGCAGAGAAGGTCTAACATTTGTGGACATCCATGATGGAAGTTATGACCCACAAGCACATGCACAATATCAACTTTAGTTTTAAGTTTTTCCTCCAGTCTCATTACCGAGAAAGTTCATATCTAGAACTTCACTTTGGAAGAACTTTGCTTTTCCTCCCTGTGTCCTGCTTTTCCTCCCTGTGACCATGCTCCCAAGTCATGAAAAAAATCTTAATCCTCACAATGGGCTCTTCTGAATGCCCAGATCACAGCAGAACATCCAGCTTGTCACTGTGGCTGAGTACAGATAGCCACTTACCTCTCAGAGACTGCAAAGCATTCACTCTCAGTCACAGTGATTCTGGCTGTGTACATGTCTGGCCCAGCTTCCCAGAAGAGTGCCCCAAGTAAGTAGACAAGTGGTTCATGCTTGCTTTATGGAGACACCAGTATCATCCAGATATGTGGACTTTGGCAAAAGCAAAAACTTTCACCTAGCAGCATGTTCATATGCCTCCTCTTTTCAAAACAGAAACTGGTTACCCTTCTCTTCATCTTGACAAACATCATGCAACCTTAGGAAGAGAAAAGACTCTTAGCCAACCTCAAAGCAGTATCTGGCCTGCTGGCACTGGAGAGGCTGTGTAAAATCAATTAGGTTTTCTACCAAGGAATCTACCAAACATTTGGCTTCCACAGATGTATCTGCCTAATTCACTTAAAAACCAATTGCAACAGGGTATCACATTTATGGCAATGGAGGCATGGCATCCCAACCAGCCCTGTTGTATAAATGGATATCTAGCCCATGTCATGCCATTTGCAAACTGCTTACACCCTGTATTATTTTGTATTATTTGGTTGGAGGCATGAGTTCCTGCTGGGTTTAAGAGCTTTGGGGGGAAATTTGGTGGCAAGGTGCTGGATTATTTGGTGGGAAACAAGAGATGGAGGGAGGTCATGCAGCAAGAAGGCAATTACTGAACATGTGGCACAGAAATTGGAAGGAAATGGAATTCTCAGGAGGTTGCCAAGTAAGACAGGAATTGCAAGATTGAATAATTGTTGGGGAGAGAAGACCAGAGAGGTATGACTCTGAAGGTGTTTTCCTTTTTTGAAATTTTTTACTGGGATAAAGTTCATCATCCTAAAGTACACGAATGAGAAAGCAGTTTGTAATATACTCCTGGGCTCTGGATAACCATCACCATATCATATTTGAAATACTTCCATCACCTTCAAAAGAAGACCTACAGCTTCTGCAGTCACTCCAAGAACCCCCACCCAATATCTTACCTACTTTTTTTTTTTCATATCCCAATAGCTTACCTACTTTCTCTCTGCATGAATTTACCAGTTATTGACATTTCCAATAGAGGGATCACACCTATTCTTTGACGCAGGTGTCTTTATTTAGCTCAAGCTGTGGAGGAGCCCTGCGGGACACACATCACAACTGTCTTCCTCTTCAACTAGAATATTCCATATTCCACCTCCCTCATCCTCTCCATTGTTCTCTCCATTCTTTATTTGGGTTGTTTCTGTTTTTTAGGCTTTGTGGACAACTGACGTGGCTCCCTGCAGCTGCATAGCCAGTCTACTGGTCCCTGTCATGAAGCAAAGTGGCAACAGAGCAGTGGAGCAAGGAGTGGTGGCCCCAGTGGGGTCCAGGAGGCGAGCAGGACCTACTCAAACCTGCCATTCAGGCATGTTAACCATAGCCCAGGCCAGTCAAGCCATGCCCACCTGTCACCCTTGGTCAGCCAGACCTGGCCCCAGTACTGAGGCCTGTGGCAGAAGCCCATTTCTTGCAGTGCTGCATTCCCATTCCAGCACCTAAACCTTCCCCTTATGACCTGCCCTGAGGAAATGGAAGTTGGCAGATCTGAATGGAAGTCAGGACTCCAGAGCTGACCAATAGCATTATTGCCTTTCCAAGCTCTCATTAGCATAAGTTTGGACCAATAGCAGTAACCCAAGAGCTATATACAACCTGAAACATCCTTCCCTGACAGGTCAAATCTGCTGTTTCTGTCACCAGCATCTTCTGTTTTATGACAAGTGTTTGCTTTCCATTCTTCAACAAATGCTATGGTTACATTGATTCATCCTTTTTTTTTGTGGATTCCATTCATCAAATGCACAAGATAATAAGCCCAAATAGAAAAAAGTGTTGGTGAGCTGCTGGGGTCTGCTGCTGCACTTCTTGGCTCTACCTGCCAGCAACCATAGTGAGCTTGGTTTTGTCTCAAAGCCAAGGTTTTGTAATGTAGCTATAGACTTCACACACACACTTTTATCTCATTGTGTGGCTTTAGTTCTCCAGAGTGTATACTTAGAGGAGACTTGTTGGGTTACATGGCAACTCCCAAATTCCACTCCTTGAATAGTCTCCTCTGATGCGACATAATAAAAACAGGACTAATTGAGGTGGGGCATCTCTGTTCTCCTAGGTGCCCTACAGCCCCTGTGTCTACCACTCTGGAGGCTCTCAGAACTGTAGATTTTAGGGTCAACTGGAGGTTCCATTGTGTGGGTGTGGATGGGGACTCACTAGCAGAAGTGAATATCAATCCCTGGCTCCCTCTCTTCCTGGAGATCCAGGGGTGAGCTCAAAGTTCCACCCTCCGATTACATGCTGGCCACCCTGGAACTTAGCCTGGTCCTCCAAAGACTCCTCATGATCCCATAGTCAGGTAAGGCCAACAGGGTGTACTGAGTAAGCAGCCAGCCAAGCACTGTGCCTTGACACTCCATTGTAAAGGGAAAGAATGCCCCATGGTAGGAAAGGCCAAGGCACACCAGAGACCGCTGTCACTACAATCACTCTGCTTCTGCTGCCACCACCACAGTGCCTCTCTCAGGACTGCTGCAAAGGCCCCAGCTGCCCCAGCACCCACTCTGGTCCTCCCACCATCTGCTCCATTTAACAACCAAAGTGATTCCTTTAAAACCCGTTATGTCACTCTCCAGTCAGAGCCTCCCAGGAACTGTCTCCCCACCACACCACAGTCCTCACGAGACCTCTGGAGCACAGCATGGTCTGGCCCTCTCTGCCTCACACTCATACTGGACTGTCTCTGACTCACCTGCCTCTCACCCTGGCTCCCCTTGCTCCTCTAGTACTTCACGCACAACCTCACTCAGGAGCTGCACAGGATCCCACGGTCCCTTGATTAGCCCTGTGACCCCCAGAACCCCTGCCTTTACAACTGTGTCCCACAGAACACCCTGCCACCAGCACTGTGCCCCCAGGACACCTGTCTCTTGCATTGTGCTCCCCAGGACTCCCTGCCTTCAGCACTGAATCTGCAGGACCCATAGTCCTCCTATACCTTTCTTCAGGTTTCTCTGTTACCATCTATCATCATATCAGGGATCCCTAGAAAGTGTTGAGTTCCTCTCTCAATGCCCTCTCTGACCCCTTCCTAGGTTTGACTATGTCCTTCCAAGTTCATTTGCTGGAAACCTCATTCTGGGCAACAGTTCTAGGAGGAGGAATCATTAAGAACTGACTGGTCTGTGCAGGCTCCACCCTTCTTTCTCTCCCTTAGCCTTGGCCTTCCCAGCCCCAAACTGTGAGCCAACTAAATTTATTTTCTTTATAAATTATTCAATCTGTTTACATGTTGTTACAGCAGCACAAAGTAGACTATGACACATTTAACCTGGCTTCAAAGTACTAAGCAATGCAGAAGACACTACCCTGTTACCTGCATTCTTGCTTAGGCCTCTCTCCCCAGAAATGAGAGCAAGGACTTTGTTTGTTATCACATATGTCCATCAGTGTCTGGTGGGTGTTCAGAAAATACTTGTTGATGATTTAAGTCCCTCTATGACTGATATAGGCATTGTCACTCTAAATATGAAAAAGAGAAAAGAAAGAAAGTATCAAAAACACAGGAAGCATAATGGCCACAGCAAGTTCCTTATTATTAAGTGTGACCTTAAGAGATAAAGAAATGCAAACTCACAACACAGATAATTTGAAAAGACAGGAGAAAGTACAAAATAAATAGTCACCATTAAGACTGCCTTGGTAGTCTAGATGTCCTGGGGTAGTGAGAGCTTCAGGCTGTCATATGTCCCCTGTGGCTGAGTTAGTGTCAGCCCCCACAGGCCTGAACCTGACTCTAAGGACAGCTTCTTCCACTCAGACCTACTGTGGTAAGAAACTCCATGCACACGTTAAGCAGCTGCGCTCTCACCAGGCTCTGATTCCCTTTTCTGTGTGGGCCATAAATACTGCCCTGTGGAATATAATGTAATTTTGTTGACTGGAGATAGAGTCTTTTAATTCCCATAAATGAAACCATAGCCAATGATTCTGGATGTGGTCCAAAGCCGTTAATTACATGCCAGTGAGGAGGTACAGAGGTGGGAGGAACTGTTGCAGATGTTAATGTTTTAAAGCATCTTCTTTTCCCCTCTCGAGGTCTCACCTACTCAATGAAACTCTACACTCTCACAAAACTGTGTAACCAGGAATGTTACAAATATCACTAAACATGTTATATATTGTGACTCTAACAAGAAGAGTCTATTAAACTGGACATTTCCATCTGTCCCATGAAGGTCCCACTTGAGGTAGGCAGAATGCCAAAGATGGAAACCATGTGAATTTGGCAGTCTGAAGACAGTACCTTGGGTTCTATAATCCTTACAGATTCCAGGCCAGCTGTGGGGGACACAGCAGGGTGAGAAGAAGGGGCCATGACCTTCCTGGGTCCATGATGGGAACATGCCTTCTGAAAACATTCTAAGATCCATGTGCACTGTGTGCTGGAGACTTTTGACTGTTCTGTTCTCCAGAGTCCCAGGCACATTGTGCCTGGCTCACAGCTCCTCAGGAAGTATTCCTCAAGTGCCAGCACCTGGCAGAGGCTTGCCTGCTGCTGATACATTAATGAAGAGTGCTTATCCAGTACCTGGAGCCTTCTGTGCCTGCTCTCTGGTCCCTTCACACACAGGAAAGGGAGTGTCTACACCTTTGAAAGGATGCTGCCGGTGTCCAATCCATGCCCTGTGTACTTAGCGAGAGACACTCTCTAGAAGTCACCTGAAGACAGGTAGCCACTCTGAACCTATTTCCTCAGATCTCAAGTAGGAGGTGGAGTGGGAAGCCTCAGGTCCTTCTAGCTCCAGTCATCTCCAATAGGAACCATGCAAATCCAGACAGTGAAGAGGAGCATTAATGGTTATTATTAGCCATGAAACTAACAAGATAGACTGACTTGTCAAGGAGTAACATGAGAAAGATGTCAGCTATGACATTCTGAGAAAAATAGACACTTTCTTTATATATAAATAATGGAATAAGGTGCTAACCAATGAAGATCTTCACAACAATTATATGGATGGTTCCTCAGGTTCTAGGATCATTACATGTTGTCGTCCAGGTATAAAAACACACATGGAAACTATCTAAAAATTAATTTTTAAAAAAATTGTGGACACACCCAACATTCTGTTATATTTGTCCATGGCAGAGAGGACTAAAATGAGTCCAGACCACATGGGTTCGACCTCATACTGAATGTTCAAGAACCAGCCAACAAGACCCTAAAACAAGACAAAACATCAGAAATAAAACTTGACTTTTTACAAAAGCCAGACATTAAAAAAAAACTAAAAAAAAGCAACACTTCATCCTTATTCATTTACTCTGGAAAATACATCTATTTTTCATAAAATATCTATTCTAATGTGCAATGAGTTTAAAATAACTTAAAACAAATTAATAAATATTTCTAAAATTTCCCATCTTTGTTTCACTGTAAATATTGTTAGTTATTATCCACTCACAGGAAATAGTTTGTGGGTCCTTACAATCTTTAAAAATGTGAAGGGATTCTTCAGGACTGGGAGCAGCTGAAACAGGAGTGTTCCTGGGAAAGATGAACACTGTAAAGTCACTGGGGTCGGGGTCTGTGAGTGGAGGGCAGGGCTCACATGGATCTGCAAACTTTTTTCTTTAAAACTAAATCCAGGTACAGAATTTTAGCATTATGTGGATCTGGGTGGTTGTTATGCCATACTTCTGATGTTTTTTAAATAATTCATAATAAAAATAAATTGTCAGGGGATAGGGAGGGCAGCAGAATACAACAGGCACTAGCATTGCTGTATGTATATACATGGCTGTGTAACCAATGTGATCCTGGAATCTGTACACGTGGAAAAATGAGAATTCATACCCCATTTGAATCAAATGTATGATATGTTAAGATCATTGTATTGTCTAGAACAACTAATAAAAAAACAATAAAAGGAATAAATTGTCATGAACATGTCATTTAGACTTATGGAAGCAATTACCAGAAATCCTATGTTTGTTGAAACATGGCTAAGTTTCTGGTGCAGTGTGAGACCAATGTGGGCAAGCAAGGCTGGAAGAGGAGGCCCTGTGGCAGGAGGGCAGGTTCCATTCCACTTGATATTAGATACACCTCCTCTGCACCTCAACAAATTAGAATATTCAAACAAATCAAGTGAAGAGAAAAGGGGGAAATGGCAAGCACCATGCAGAACTTAGAGATGAGGAGAAAGTCTGGAAGGAGGAGGAACTGCACCATGTGTTAGGATGTGGGACAATGGGGGCTTTTTCTTCCCCTTCATTTTTCATCTATTCTGTTATGTGGCTGTATAATTTCATGTATAGCATAAAATTATTTTTAAAATTAGCAATAGATCAAAAAAGATAATTTTTTTTTCTCCTGGGAAAGACTGGCTACCACATGGTTCTATCTCTCCTGGTTATTCTCACATGGATGCCTGGTGGCTGCCAACCTTCTGATCCTTAGAGACTATGATCATAGGTGGACTCTTCATCTCTCCTGGTCTCTTCTTTGGCTAGTTGTCCTCAGCTGGTGCTGCTAAACCCAGGGCATCCTCTTTCTTGACCTGGTCTTCTTCTCTGTCTCTCTGTGTCCTCTTCTTTATTTAGAAGGTTACTAATCTTTGAATTTGGGTACACCCTTAATAATCCTAAATAAACTACATCTGCAAAGACCATGAACCTCACATTCTAAAGTTCAAGGTGAACATGAATTGGGGAGTACATCATCCAACACACTATAAAGACCAAGCAAAATAAATTACTAAAGGCACATGCTCCCAATATAATTCTTCTTCAAATGAAGAAGTACATGGGTTAAACCTAAGCTCACTTGATAGAACTCTAAAGCAACACTGCCCCTCCACAAGCTGTTTAACTTTTCCAAAACAACCAAATCAATTCTGATGTGATCTGCGTATCAACCACCCATAAATCTAAAGATGTACTCATCAATATAAGTACTGAATACCTTCATGCTTTTACACTGTTCCAGATATATTCACTTGTAACAGAAACTGAGTCTTCACCAAAACCAAGTTCAACAGAAAATGATCTCATTCACCATCGAATTGGCAAACAGAAACTTTGTTATATAATGGACAAGACACTATTATAATATTTGTAAGTATAATTATAAAATATGCTGTAGGTGTACTATTCTCTTTGAAGTCATGTGTATGTCTGTGAGTGTGTACATGTGGAGATGGGTGAGTGGATAGATAGATATTGAGGGATGCTGGACAGGATCAAGGTGGACAGCTAGATGGGTGCTTGCTGCGCCCCTCCCCTGACTCAGGCAATGGCAAGGCCCTACTTGCCGCAGTCTCTGGCTGGGCACAAATCACGAGCCACCACACAGCTTGTAGATTCAAACAGCAATTCTTTATTCCTGAACTCACACCGGCCGTCTACAAACACGTTCTGGGGGAATCCACGTTCTCTGCCCAAATCCACTACTCCTGGGCTTCTGTCTCCCAAAATATACTGTCTGACCCTAAGAACTCAAGAGGAAACCAGGCAGCAGGATATGCCCTATTCTAAAGGGGGAACACCCTAATCTCCTATTATGCTAAACCGCCCTATTCTAAAGGGGGAACACCCTAATCTCCTATTATGCTAAACCGGGGACACCCTAAATACGGATCCGCCCTGGTCCTTGAGCAAGGTCACCTTTCAGGAGTCCTTCCACTAGACAGCATGGGAGTAGCTGGCAAGGAAATTGTCATACCTACTTGGCTGATGGCTCCCAGCACCTACTGAGGTGGATGGCGCAAGGCATCCATCCTCTGGAGGAGCGCAGTATGTTTCTGGGAATGGGCTGATTTGTTTTTGTATTCCTTTAATAAGTATAGTTGTGACTTCTCATATGACCATTAAGTATGAAGGAAAAAAACATGACTTTCCCAATTAATGCAACTACTTCTAAAGAATAGATCTGTTTGCTCTAAATGCAATGATTCAGCTGTGGAGTGTAAATTGTTAATGTCTAATGAAAAACTCCCTGTATTCCTGTCAAGGAAGTTTTTGAGAAATTAAATTAAAATCTAGAGAAGAAAAATTAATGTTAAGAAGACAGATTAGTGCTTAGTACTGGGAAACTTGTTCTTGTTCCTGTGCACAATGGTTTGTGCTCTTACTCTTGTTTGATTAAAATTAATAACAAGTCAACCACTTGCCATAACCATGGCACCGGTTCCAGTCAGCAAGTCAAGAAAGAATAGTCAAGGTATAGGCCAATAGTTTGGGACATTTGTAACTATTATAAAAAGTTAACTAAGCAGAAACAGCTCAAAGCAAAACGCAAACTGAAAGTACAAATGTTTGCTTATGCATAAGCCAAGATACATTCTTCTATTCTGATTGTAGCTAGGTAATATTTTGTTTCTTTGCATAACGATTCCTGTTTTGTAACCACAAAGTACTGTGAGCCTGCCAAAATGAAAAGTATATATGATCAACTTCACAAGTAAAGATTGGGATCAACACCTGCACTTTGGTGTCTGTGTTGTTTCTCTACCCCTCTTTTGCCGACTCCTCACCATCCGTTCGTCTCCTGAGACCCCCTGTTGGAGCTGGTCTCCGACATCTGGCGCCCCCTGAACAGGGACGATCGGTAATCCGTAAGTCTGATGCATTCATTTCATTCAGAAGTTTTCGGGTGAGGATAGGATTCTTACCTAGGGTACTGCAGACCCCTTAGCGAGGTGCTAAGTAAGTGAAGGGTAAGTAATCAGAGAACTTATTTTGAGAAGTCATGGGCCATAAAGAGTCTAAAGAAAGAGGACTCTTTATTGATATAGCTAAGCATATACTCCATAAACGGGGCATTTCAGTTTCTTCTAAGCAGTTAAGACATTTTTTTCATTTTATTCAAGAATGCTCTCCTTGGTTCCCTGAGGAAGGAACCTTAAATTTAGAAACATGGAAAAAACTAGGTAAAGAGATGAAGGTTTATTATGATCATCATGGGCCAGAAAAGATTCCTGTCGATGCTTTTGCATTATGGAATGTTTTTAAAGATGCTTTGGATCCGACCCATGAGGCAGTTTGTTTGGCTCGTCAAGTGACTGAGTCTGAACAAACCCCCTTAATTGGGGCTGCTGCTACATCTAGATTTTATAAAACTACATCCCCTCAAAAACAGTCTCAATCTGATGATGAACAAGGGTATGAAGAGGAGGACGAACAACTTTCTCCTCAAGATCAGGAGGACTTAGAGAAGGGTGCAGTTCGATATCATAACTCTGACTGGCCACCCGATTTGTTAGTTTCTGTGTCTTCAGAGCCTCCTTAGAGCTTTAAATAAAACTATGGAAACTATGGGAACCTTATAACTGGGTCTCCCATCTCCTACTACTATACCTAAAGATCGTAACATAGTGGTGATAGACTTATAAGATTGCTTCTTTACAGTTCCTTTATCCAAACAGGATTGTAAAGGTTTTGCTTTTAGTCTGCCTTCCCCTAATTTACAAAGACCTTATCAAAGATTTCAATGGAAAGTTTTGCCTCAGGGAATGAAAAATAGTCCCACCTTATGTCAAAAGTTTGTTGATGCAGCCTTAGTCTCCACGAGAAATAAGTTTCCATCTGGATATATAATTCATTATATGGATGATATTTTATTAGCTCATGCTGATTATTTGATACTCCAACAAATACTTAATTTTATGATTACAAGTTTACAAGACTGGGGATTAAAAATTGCTCCTGATAAAATTCAAACTCAGGCTCCTTTTTCTTACCTAGGAAGATTAATTAATTCCAACAATATAACTTCTCAAAAAATACAGATTAGGGTTGATTCTTTACGTACTTTAAATGATTTTCAAAAACTTCTTGGGGATATTAATTGGATTAGGCCTTACTTAAAATTAACCACTGCTGACCTTAAACCTTTATTTGAAATTTTACAGGGAGATTCAAATCCAAATTCACCTAGACAATTATCTTCTGAGGGAAAGAAGGCTTTATTTAAGGTGGAGAAGGCTATTTCAGATCACTATTTACAACAAATAGACTATAATAAGCCCTGGATGTTAATAATCTTACAGACTTCACACACTCCTACTGGATGCCTATGGCAGGATGATCCTTTAGAATGGATTCATTAGCCTTCTACTCCAAAAAAGATTAATATTTCATATCCCACCCAGGTGTCATCATTAATTTGTAAAGGTAGACTTCGAAGTAGAGAGCTCTTTGGAAGAGATCCATCCTCCATTATTATTCCATATAAAAAGGAACAATTAGATTTCTTATTAAATGTTAATGATGAATGGCCTATAGCATTGCAGGGATTCTATGGAGAAATATTGTTTCATTTGCCTAACCACCCATTACTACATTTTATGACTAAGGTAAATACTATTTTTCCTAAAAATTTTTCTCATGTGCCCCTCGATCAGGCTTCTCTAATTTTTACAGATAGATCCTCTAATGGAATAGCTGTTACTATTATAGATGACCAAGAGCCAATAGTTCAACAAACAACTGAAACCTCTGCTCAAAGGACAGAATTAATTGCTATTATAACTGCTTTTGAAAAGGTTACACAGCCTTTTAATCTTTATACTGATTCCCAATATATAGTTAATCTCTTTCCAGCCATAGAAACATCTTCTTTGTCCTCTCATTCATCAATTGTTAATATATTACAAAAGTTACAAAAATTAATATTACAGAGATCCTATAAATTTTTTATTGGCCATATTAGAGGACATTCTAACTTACCTGGACCTTTAGTGGCAGGAAATGCTAAAGCTGATGTATTAACTAGGACTGTTTATAACATTATTGAACAAGCTACCAAAGATCATCAATTACATCATCAAAATTCTGCTGCTCTTAGAGCACAGTTTCATAAAACTAAAGAACAAGCTAGACAAATTGTTAAACAATGTCAAATCTGTCCTACTCACTTTCCTTCTCCACAGATGGGTGTCAACCCTAGGGGTTTATTACCTAACAAATTGTGGCAGATGGATGTTACTCATATTCAAGAGTTTGGAAAGTTATCTTTTGTTCATGTTTGTGTGGATACTTTCTCACATGTTATTTTTGCTACAGCCCGTACTGGAGAAGCTTATAAGGATATTGCCCAACATCTTTTTGCCTCCTTTGCATATATGGGATTACCTCTTCATATTAAGACAGACAATGCTCCTGCTTATATTTCAAAAACCTTTAAACACTTGTGTCAGACACTTAACATAGTTCATTCCACAGGCATCCCCTATAACCCACAAGGACAAGCCATAGTGGAAAGAGCTCATCAGACCTTAAAATCTCAAATTAATAAATTAAAAGAGGGGGAACTACATTATAGCTCTCCTCATCAAATTCTTCAACATGCTCTATTTGTCATTAATCATTTAAATGTAAATGATTCTAAATTAACTCCAATGCAACGTCATTGGTCTGAGCAAACAGTAACTCAAAAACCTTTAGTTAAATGGAAAGATCTTCTTACTGGATAGTGGAAAGAACCTGATATTCTCTTAACATCGGGGAAAGGATATGCTTGTGTGTTTCCACAGGATGCTACTTCACCTTTGTGGATTCCAGATCGACTCATCAGACATTATGACTCACCCATATCGCAGGTGGAGGTTCCTCCCCAAGCCATACCCAAGGATGCCATCGACCCAGGATGAAGAACTTGCCGAGGACATGACTAATCTTCACCTTCATTCCCCTAAACAGGCACGAACAACATTGACATCAAAATTACCTTCCTGGGGTCAAATAGAACATCTGACCAGTCAGGCACAAAACTTGGTTGTTAGCCAAGGTGCCTCTGAGGCCCCTGAGGTGTGTCCTTGAGGAAAAGTGTGGGACGCTAGCTGGTCCCTCCTCCCCTTTGACTTCCTGGCTGATAACAGGAGTAGTTCTGCTCTGACACACCCTCCCACCATGATGTGTCACCCCATCACAGACCCAAAGCCACAGCACCAAACCAGGACTGGCATCTCTAGAACTGTGGGCCCAAAGAAACCCTTTCTCTTCATAGGCTGATTAGCTCACATATTTGTTACAGTGAAGGAAAGCTGACTAACACAATTATCAACTTTCTAGAGACTCTGAAGCAGTCATGCACGCCCTCCTCTTTGCTCTTATAGCCCAGCCTCCACAGTGCCTCCTTGAAGCAGGCCTGTGCCTGTGCATGGCCTGTTTTCCCTATAGATAGAGCTCTTTCATGAGGCTGGATCCTCTGCCTTATTTGTTGTTATTGCCCAGCCCCAGGCATAATGAGCACATGACTTTCTTATTTGTCTTCCTGGATAAAAGAGAAAGAATTTGTCAAAATGTCATTTATAAGCCAATTTTTAAGAAGAATTTATTATAAAGTAGATGCCTCCGTTATTACCACAGAAGTCTCACGCCTGAGTTGTCACAGGTGCAATTGGGTCTTTAGCTCCCGACGATGCGCTGTCTGCACTGGTTTCCAGACACTTCCTCTCTGTGCTTCCGCATCCCAACTCCAGCCTGCACACCTCTCTGGGCATACATCTTCCCACTTCCCAGGAATGAAGGTGACCTGGAGGAAATGGCCCTTTCACATCTTGGCACACATAGCTACAGGAAGACACACTTCTGTTCATGTCACTTCCTGCAGCTTCAAAAAATATTCCACCTCCTGTCTTTACCAGTGGCCTCTGCTCTGTAGAGTCTCTTGCATGTCCGTGTTCCTCCCTGCAGTGTGTAAACATTCTGAAGATTTCCATTTCTTGTGAGAGATAGGGGTATAATTTTATTTTGTTACATATGGATTTCCAGTTTTCCCAGAACCATTTGTTGAAGACGCTATCTTATCTCCAGTCTATGTTTTTGGCATCTTTGTCTAATATTAGATAATTATAATTTTTTGATTAATCTCTGTGTCCTCTGTTCTGTACCATTGGTCTACAAGTCTGTTGTGGTGCAAATGCTGTCCTGTTTTTGTTACTATTTCTCCATAGTATAGTTTAGGTCTGGTATAGCGATACCACTTGCTTCGCTCTTCTTACTAACTATTCCTTTAGCTATTCTGGGTCTCTTAATGGATCAAGGACCTAAGAGTTAGATCAAAGATTCTGCATCTAATAGAAGAAAAACTAGGCCCTCATCTTCATCATATGGGATTAGGCCCTAACTTCCTTGATAAGAGTTCTATAACAAAAGAATTAAATCAAGAATCAATAAATAGGGTGGAATCAAACTAAAAAGTTTCTTCTCATCAAAAGAAACAATCTGAGAGGTAAACAGAGAGCCTACATCCTGGGAGAAAATTTTTACCCCTCACACATCAGATAGAGCACAAATATCTAGGGCATTCAAAGAACTCAAAAAGCTAAGCACAAAAAAACAAATAACCCAATCAACAATTGGGCCAAGGACCTGAACAGACACTTTTCAGAAGAGGATATATAATCAATCAACAAATATATGAAAACATTCTCATCATCTCTAGCAATCAGAGAAATTCAAACCAAAACTACTCTAAATATCATCTCACTCTAGTCACAATGGCAGCTATTATGAAGACAAACAACAAAAAGTGTTGGCGAGAATGTGGTGGAAAAGGCACACACATACTTGCTGGTGGGACTGCAAATTGGTGCAGCCAATATGGAAAGCAGTATGGAGATTCCTTGGAAATCTGGGAATAGAACCAGCTATCCCTCTCCTCGTACTATACCCAAAGGACTTAAAAACAGCATACTATAGGGACACAGTCACATTAATGTTGATACTAGCACAATTCACAATAGCTAAACTGTGGAGCCAACCTAGATGCCCTTCAGGAGATGAATGGATAAAAAAATTGTGAAATACATACAAAAAGGAATTTTACTCAGAGAAAAATCATGGCATTTGCAGGTAAATGGATAGCATTAGAGAAGATAATGCTAAGCGAAGTTAGCCAATCCCCCCAAAAGACAAATGCCGAATGTTTTCTCTGATATAAGGAGGCTGACTCATACTGACTGGGATAGGGAGGGGGAGCATGGAAAAAATAGATAAATTCTATATAGGGAAGAAGGTTTGGAGTAAAAGGGAGGAGGCAGGGAATTAGCAAGAATGGTGGAATGTGATGGACATCATTATCCAAAGCACAAGTATGAAGATACGAATTGGGTGTCAACCTACTTTATATACAATCAGAGTTATGAAAAACTGAGGTATATATGTGTAATAAGATTTTTAATGAAGAAAGTACATTTATAAAAGACATGAAATGGTATGAACATACTCTATATAAAAAGATATGAAGAATTGTGCTATGTGTAATATGAATTGTAATGCATTCTGCTATCACGTATTTAAAAAAATAAAATCAATTAAAGAAAAAAAAGGTTTCCATTTCTTAAAGTGAAACTCCCCTCTGGATCCTCCAGGCGACAGCAAGAATAAGGGAGCTACGCTTGCCCCAGCCCTCAGACAACCTCATGTATACCAGAACAGGCAGCATTCCCTTTTGGCTGTGTCCTCTTTTCCAAAGGGACGCTGTTTAGCAGATGGAAGAGGCCAGTGGACACTCTACAACAGGTTTCTACCATCATTGGCTTGACCACAGTCAGGGAGACTGACAGCACCCGAAACTTTCCTAAGCTTACAGGCTCAGGTTAATCCTTCTCTTCAAAAACCTTCCTACTTCTGCAGAGTCCATCCCCTAATGGTGGAGCTGCAGAATACAGTGGCTCTGCCTTTGACTACTGCCCTCTTCACCTGTGGAGTCCACCTGAGGATCACCACTGGGAAAGGGAGGCCCTGCCACTATAGGAGAGTGGAGGGTGAGCCAGGCAGCCTCCAGCCAGGCCCTCAGCCTAGTGGTCACAAGGCCTGGCCCTCCTCCGTGTGGCCTTCAATTCTGTGGTTAGAGAGCACACAGCTCTGTTCCTGTCTGCTGGCCAAGCTTTCAATCCACGTGTGCAGTTTACCTGGATTCAGTACCTCAATTTCTTTTTCCTGCCAGCCACATTTTGTGTTTTTCTCCTGAAAGATCAATTCCCCTCTTGGACCATGGCTTTGATAAACATGGTATCCCAACATGCTCTCACCACCAAAGGGCCTTGCAAAGAACCTAGTGTGTCCTTCTGTGGTCTGCCTCCCTCCTAGGAATGTGAGACCCCTGAGATAGGTGATAAAATGTGCTACATTCCCAGTGAATTTTTGTTAAATAAATGAGTGGAAGGAACAAAATTATCCCCCTTTTATCCCCACAGCTTGTCACCAAGTTTGATCCATTCTGTTTCCTCAAAACTCTCATGTCCATCAGCTCCTTTCCCTGCCTTCCCGGAGTGAGTTACTCCAGGTCTCATTTCTTCCTGCTGAGCTTGGAGCACAGCTCCTGCTACACCTGTCACTCAGCATCCCACTCTCCTTCTCAACACCACTCCAGACGGCCTGGGATGTACCGCCCATCACACTGCTCTGCCCCTCAGAGCCTCTGAACAGCAGCCCACATCCACAATGGGTGGAGCATGAGGCCAAGGCAAGCTGTAAGGCCCTGTGTGATGGGATCCACTCCTATTATCAGCATCTCCCACATGACTTCCAACTCATTCTCCCTGCACCAGCCAAATGAAAGTATCTCCTGTGCCCCATGCCCAGGCTTTTTTCTGAAGATAAACTTTTAGTTTTAGAACAGTTTTAGTTTATAGAAAAAACCAAAAAGACAGTGCAAAAGATTAATGATACCTCTCAGCTAGTTTCACCAATGGTTAGCATAGACATGGCTTTGAACATCTGTCACAATCAATAAATCTATACTGACATGTTGCCTAATGTCCAAGTGTTACTCACTCTGTAGTTCTTGTCTTTCTTCTGTCTGTAGATCCCACCCAGGATGCTATGTTATGGGGTGTGGTCATGTTGCGTGGGCTCCTCTAGACAGTCATGGTATCTCAGTCTTCCTTGGTTTTGAGGACCTTCACAGAAGCATTGAGAGGCCCTGGTCAGGGATTTGTAGGTCATCCTCAACTGCTCTGCTTTGAAGCCATTTCCCAGCCTATGATCTTGGGCTTTTACTCTGTTCAGAAGAAAGAAATTAATTCACAATGAAAATAATTTCTGTAGCATTGAAAGAATTACTGGTAATAACAATCTTCTCAAGCTAATGATCCTGGGAGTTATTTAAAGAGAAAGAATGAACTTCCAGAGCAGTTAGAATTCGAGCTAACAGCTAATCCTCCAACTGCCAGTTTAGAATCCAGGAAAAGTACAATTTCTAAAACAGAAAAGAAAAAAAGGAAGGAAGGAAAGAAAAGAGGCTGTGAAAGGGAAGGAGAAAGAGGAGGAGAGAGGGAGAAAGGAAGTGTACTGTGTCGATTGAATGTTAGAGTTTTCAATTTGGGAAGAACAAGGATTTAGAAATAATTATCCACCTGTGCCCATGATTTTATGGAGACTTCTAAGTACAAAGAGAAAAGTTTGTTATGACAGAAGTGGAAATGCATCCTTAAGGGCCTTCATCCAGAGATGAACAAATAGGAACCACAAAGGAACGTGGAGCCTTTGAAAGTCTATAAAGATGAGTAGGAACAAAACATGTTAAAAATTAGTCAGAAAGACTGAAACTGCACCACTATGACATCCCCTGGATAACAGTAAGGAAGAGTCCCCTTGTGGCTGGGGGCTTAGTCTTGTGTGTGGTGGGAGTGGGAGCTGCTGTGCAGGAGCTTACCTAGGTGGGTTTTAGGAGGGCCCCAGAGGCACAGATCAAACCTGTTGTCTGACTCAATGTCATTGTGTTAACTTTGGTTCCTGCTTGACAAGTTTCCTAAAGCAGCAGATACCAGGCTACCTTGCAACTGAACCTGCCCTTGAGTGGACCAGGGAGTCTGTCACTGACCCACTCTCCTCCTCTTGGAACTACAGAATTCACATTCCTCAGGTCAACCATCCACCCATCGGGTGACTTCAATGCCACGCATATTTATACACAATGGAATATTACTCAGCACTAAAAAATAACAAGATCATGGCATTTACAGGGAAATAGTTGGCATTAGAGCAGATAATGCTAAGTGAAGTTAGCCAATCCCTAAAAAACAAATGCTGAATGTCTTCTCTGATATAAGGGATGTGACTCAAAATGGGATAGGGAGGAAGAACATGAGAAGAAGGTTACCACTAAATAGGAAAGAGAGGTGGGAGGGAAAAGGAGGGAGAAGGGGAATTGCACGGAAGATGGAAGGAGACCCTCATCATTATACAGAATACATGTATGATGTTGTGAGGAGGAAAAAAAAAAGTATGTCACAGTAGATTGGGTAGAGAGATTTGAGGGGAGGGGATGGGGGAAAGGGGGATAGGAAGGGCAGCAGAATAAAATAGACATTATTATTGCTGTATGTATATATAGGTGACTGTATGACCAATGTGAGTCTGCAACCTGTACAATCAGAAAAATGAGAAATTATACCCTATTTGATTCAAATGTGTGAATTGTCAAGAGAATTGTACTGTCATGTGTAACTAATAAAAAATGTCTGTTGTTATTACAGAAAAAGTAACAACTTTATATTGCTCTGACTTCCCAGACAAAAACAAGGTGGTGCCTGATGAAATCTTCTGTGAATTTCCTCAACAATATTATAGTCCTCAAAACTGCAGTTATTAACAGACATGCTTTCTTCTAAGTTTCACAGTAACATTGAGGTAGATATAGATGCTATAATTATCCTACTAACTTCATTAAGTTCCATGGAAGCAAGGACTTGGCCTATTCACTCTGTACTGCACACCTAGTATAGTGCCTAGCACACAGACGTTGATCAAGCAAAGTGATTAAAGGACCCAAAGAAATTTTCAAACACAATTAAAAGTTTAAAAAACCCAGAAAAGTATCCCAGGTTGTGTGGTGGCAAAAGTGTGCCTGAATCTAGACCTCAGCACCAACATGCAGAGTCGACTCAACTCTAAGACACCATTAACACTGAAGTGGAACAAGTAACCTCAGCTTATCCACCACCCAGTGTGCAGGAGATAGTAGCTGGCTCAACAGACACCAGTGACCAGATAGCTGTCAGGTCCATGGTGAGCTGGGATTCTTTTTCATAGTTTTAACTAATTTGTGCTTGGGCATAAATTTTATGGAATTCATATAAAAATCCCAAAGACAATTCTTCACAGAACTAGAAAAAGCAACCATGAAATTCATGTGGAAAAATAAGAGATTCAGAATAGCCAAAGCAATACTTAGCAAGAAGAGTGAAGGAAGACATATCATAATAGTATAGCTTAAACTGCACTACAGAGCCACGGTAACAAAAACAGCATTGTATTGGCACCAAAACAACACAGAGACCAATGAATGGTACAGAATAGAAGACACAGAGACAAACTCACAAAATACCATTATATCATACTAGACAAAGGCACCAAAAACATACATTAAATTTAAAAAAGTCTATTCAACAAGTGGTGCATGGAAAATTGTAAAGCCACATAAAACAAAAAGAAAGTAAAGCCCTCTCTCTCACTCTGCACAAAACTCAATTGAAAATGGATCAAAACTTAGGCACCAGAACAGAGAACCTGTCCTAATAGAAGAAAAAGTAGGCCCAAATCTTGACTATGACAGCCTAAGATCTGACTTCCTTAAGGAGACTCCTACATTCCAAGAAGTAAATTCAAGAATCAATAAACAGGATAGATTCAAACTAAAAAGCATATTCTCAGCAAAGGAAACAATCAATAATGTGAAAAGAGAACCTACAGAATGGGAGAAAATCTTCCCCACATGCATCTCAGAGCATTAATCCCTAGGATATAGGCAGAACTCAAAAAACTTAACACCTAAAAAACAAGTAATCAAATCAATAAATGGGCTAAGGAACGGAACAGATACTTCACAGAAGAAGCAACAAATACATGAAAAAATGTTCAAAGTTTAGCCATTAGAGGAAAGCAAATCAAAACTACTCAAAGATTTCATCTCACCCCAGTCACAAACATGATTATCCAGAATACAATCATCAAGAAACAATAAATGTTGGCGAGAATGTGGGGAAAAGGTGCATGCACACATTGCTTCTGGGACTGCAAATTGGTACAACCATTATGGAAAGCAGTATGGAGGTTCCTCAGAAAACGTGGAATGGAACCAACATCTGACACAGCTATCCCTTTCCTCATTTTATACACAAACAACTTAAAATCAACATATTACAATGACACAGCCACCTTACGTTTACAGCAGCTCAACTCATAACAGCTAAACTATGGAACTAACCTAGGTGCCGTTCAACAGATAAATGAATAAAGAAAATGTGGTGTGTATGAGTATAGATATACATGTGTGTGTATATATATATACACACACAAACACACACACACACACACAAAAATTTTACACACACATATATATGATGGAATACAACTCAGCCTTAAAGAAGAATGAAATTATGACATTTGCTGGTAAATGGATGGAGCTTATCATGCTAAATGATAAGCCCATCCCCAAAAAACAAAAGGTTGAAAGTTTTCCCTGATATGCTTATGCTAATCACAGTATGAGAAGGTGGGGGAGTAGGAAAGTACACAGTTGCTTTAGATTGCATAGAGGAGTGAAGAGAGGGGAAGGAGTATATTGGGTAGAATGGATAGTAGAATGAATCAGACATTATCATCCAAAGTACATATACAAATATATGACTAGTATGATGCTACATCCTGCACAACCAGAAACATGAGAAATCATACTACATTTATGTATGATATGTCAAAGTGCATTCAATTGTCATATAGAATTAGAACAACTTTTTTTTAAAGTTGATTAAAAAAAACATACCAATTTGCAGAAAAATACATGACTACAGTATCTGCCCATAAATGGATTCACCTTGAGACAATCATGCTAATGAAGTTAAACCAGTTTACAAAAAAACAAAGGACAAAGGTTTTCTCTGATATGTGGAAGCTAACTCACAACAGGAGGGGTGATAGGAACAGAAGTGCAGTAGATTAGACAATGGGAAATGGAGGGAAAGGAGAGGACATAAGCAAAGGAAAGACAGTGGAAAGACTCTGACACAGCTTTCCCATGTATATACGTGGAAACAACACAGTGAATCCCACCGCCATGTACATCCTAAGAATGCAACTCTAAAAAGATAAAGTATAATTATACAAATATGGACTATATCAAAATGAATTTTGTGAGCCAGGGTTGTGGCTCAGTGGTAGAGCACTTGCCTAGTATGTGTGAGGAACTGGGTTTAATTCTCAGTACTGCATATAAATAAAATAAAATAAACAATCCATTAACAACTTAAAAAAAAATTAAAAATGGATTTTATAATGAAAACAACCAATAAGTGAAAATTAATAAAATGAAATATTTCCTCGGTTCCTTTAAAACATTTTGATAACACTCAAATCAACTTCAAATGAATGGAAAGAAAAGGGGCTTTTAAGAGTGGGTATAGTCTCTCCCACTTTTCTGCCAAATGATGACACAACTATTGGGACAGACTTTTTCTGGCTTCTTACCTCCAGAACTGTGGGAAATAATTTTCTATTCTTTATAAATCTCATAATTTTCACTGTTGGAAATTAAAATTAACAAATTTCAATATTTAGACTAATTATCTAAAATATAACAATACCTTTGAAACCGGAGTTCAAAGACGAAACTCCATGGCTTCTGCTGGCAGGTAGGGGGCTGCCGGCGAGGGGCAGGGAGGTCTCTGCAGCAGAGAGGAGTCCTAGCTCTTCATGGCGGGCCATTCCATCCAGGGCTGCAGCAGACCCCAGCAGATCCTCAACCATTTCTTTTTCTTTCGGCAGTCTCTACAAAGTCCAGGAACCATCTCAGGGAAACAAAGCAGACTGGAACGTCCTTGGAACTCAGGCGGAACTCCGGGGAAACTCCAGGGAACTTGACAGCAGTAATCTGGATGGCCTCCGCAGCTTCTCTTCCTCAGAACAGCCTCCAAGGGGTTTATATAGCACTTGGTCCAATGCTATTGGTCCAAACTTATGCTATTTAGGATTTGAAAGAAGTACCAATGTGATTGGCCCAAAGTTATGCTAATTGGGTTGGACACATATGAACGCCATTGGTCAGTCTCTTTTTATTTTATTTTATTATTTTTTTTTCATTTTTTTTAAATTCTTTTGGTTATTCAAAACATTACAAAGATTTCAGAATCACATCGGTTACACATCCACATTTTTACATAATACCATAATAGTAACTGTTGTATTCTGCTACCTTTCCTATCCTCTACTATCCCCCCTCCCCTCCCCTCCCATCTTCTCTCTCTACCCCATCTACTGTAATTCATTTCTCTCCTTATTTTTTTCCCATTCCCCTCACAAACTCTTATATGTAATTTTGTATAGCAATGAGGGTCTCCTTCCATTTCCAAGCAATTTTCCTTTTCTCTCCCTTACCCTCCCACTTCATGACTCTGCTTAATGTTAATCTTTTCCTCCTGCTCTTCCTCCCTGCTCTGTTCTTGGTTGCTCTCATTATATCAAAGAAGACATTTGGCATTTGTTTTTTAGGGATTGGCTAGCTTCACTTAGCATAATCTGCTCTAGTGCCATCCATTTCCCTGCAAATTCCATGATTTTGTCATTTCTTAGTGCTGCGTAGTACTCCATTGTGTATAAATGCCACATTTTTTTTATCCATTCATCTATTGAGGGGCATCGGGGTTGGTTCCACAGTCTAGCTATTGTGAATTGTGCTGCTATGAACATTGATGTGGCAGTATCCCTGTAGTACGCTCTTTTGAGGTCTTCAGGGAATAGTCCGAGAAGGGCAATAGCTGGGTCAAATGGTGGTTCCATTCTGAGCTTTCCCAGGAATCTCCATACTGCTTTCCATATTGGCCTCACCATTTTGCAGTCCCACCAGCAATGTATAAGAGTACCCTTTTCCCCACATCCTCGCCAGCACTTGTTATTGTTCGACTTCATAATGGCTGCCAATCTTACTGGAGTGAGATGGTATCTTAGGGTGGTTTTGATTTGCATTTCTCTGACTTCTAGAGATGGTGAGCATTTTTTCATGTACTTGTTGATTGATTGTATGTCCTCCTCTGAGAAGTGTCTGTTCAGGTCTTTGGCCCATTTGTTGATTGGGTTATTTGTTTTCTTATTGTTTAATTTTTTGAGTTCTTTGTATACTCTGGATATTAGGGCTCTATCTGAAGTGTGAGGAGTAAAAATTTGTTCCCATGATGTAGGCTCCCTATTTACCTCTCTTATTGTTTCTCTTGCTGAGAAAAAACTTTTTAGTTTAAGTAAGTCCCATTTGTTGATTCTTGTTTTTAACTCTTGTGCTATAGGTGTCCTATTAAGGAATTTGGAGCCCGACCCCACAATATGTAGATCGGAGCCAACCTTTTCATCTATCAGACGCATAGTCTCTGATTTGATATCAAGGTCCTTGATCCATTTTGAGTTAACTTTTGTGCATGGCGAGAGGAGGGGATTCAGTTTCATTTTATTGCATATGGATTTCCAGTTTTCCCAGCACCATTTGTTGAAGATGCTATCCTTCCTCCATTGCATGCTTTTAGCCCCTTTATCGAATATAAGATAGTTGTAATTTTGTGGATTGGTTTCTGTGTCCTGTATTCTATACCATTGGTCCACCCGCCTGTTTTGGTACCAGTACCATGCTGTTTTTGTTACTATTGCTTTGTAGTACAGTTTGAAATCTGGTATCGCTACACCTCCTGATTCACACTTCCTGCTTAGAATTGCTTTTGCTATTCTGGGTCTTTTATTTTTCCATATGAATTTCATGATTGCTTTATCTATTTCTACAAGAAATGCCGTTGGGATTTTGATTGGCATTGCATTGAACCTATAGAGAACTTTTGGTAATATTGCCATTTTGATGATGTTAGTTCTGCCTATCCATGAACAGGGTATATTTTTCCATCTTCTGAGATCTTCTTCTATTTCTCTCTTTAGGGTTCTGTAGTTTTCATTGTATAAATCTTTTACCTCTTTAGTTAGGTTGATTCCCAAGTATTTTATTTTTTTTGAGGATATTGTGAATGGGGTAGATGTCCTCATTTCCAGTTCAGAAGATTTGTCGCTGATATACAGGAATGCCTTTGATTTATGCGTGTTGATTTTATATCCAGCCACTTTGCTGAATTCATTTATTAGCTCTAGTAGTTTCTTTGTAGACCCTTTTGTGTCTTCTAGGTATAGGATCATATCATCCGCAAATAGTGATAATTTAAGTTCTTCTTTTCCTATTTTTATGCCTTTAATTTCTTTCGTCTGTCTAATTGCTCTGGCCAGTGTTTCGAGAACTATATTGAATAGAAGTGGTGAGAGAGGGCATCCCTGTCTTGTTCCAGATTTTAGAGGGAATGCCTTCAGTTTTTTTCCATTTAGAATGATGCTAGCCTGAGGCTTAGCATATATAGCTTTTATAATTTTGAGGTAAGTTCCTGTTATCCCTAGTTTTTCTAATGTTTTGAACATAAAGGGATGCTGTACTTTGTCGAATGCTTTTTCTGCGTCCACCGAGATGATCATATGGTTCTTATCTTTAAGTCTATTGATGTGGTGAATAACGTTTATTGATTTCCGTATATTGAACCAGCCTTGCATCCCAGGGATGAATCCTACTTGATCATGGTGCACAATCTTTTTGATATGTTTTTGTATACGATTTGCCAGAATTTTATTGAGGATTTTTGCATCTAAATTCATTAGGGATATTGGTCTGTAGTTTTCTTTCTTTGAGGTGTCCTTCTCTGGTTTGGGAATCAGGGTGATATTGGCCTCATAGAATGAATTTGGGAGTTCTCCCTCTTTTTCTATCTCCTGAAATAGATTATGGAGTATTGGTATTAGTTCCTCTTTAAATGTTTTGTAAAACTCTGCTGTATATCCATCCGGTCCTGGGCTTTTCTTGGTTGGTAGTCTTTTGATGGCTTCTTCTATTTCCTCCCTTGATATTGATCTGTTTAGGTTGTTTATATCTTCCTGATTCAATCTGGGTAGTTCATATGTCTCAAGGAATTTATCTATGCCTTCACTATCTTCTATTTTATTAGAGTATAGGGTTTCAAAATAATTTCTAATTATCGTCTGTATTTCTGAATTGTCTGTTGTGATGTTGCCTTTTTCATCCCGTAAGCTAGTAATTTGGGTTCTCTCTCTTCTTCTCTTTGTTAGTGTGGCTAGTGGTCTATCAATCTTATTTATTTTTTCAAAGAACCAACTTTTAGTTTTGTCAATTTTTTCGATTGTTTCTTTTGTTTCGATTTCATTGATTTCTGCTCTAATTTTAATTATTTCTTGCCTTCTACTGTATTTGCTGCTGGTTCGTTCTTCTTTTTCTAAGGCTTTGAGGTGTAGTATGAAGTCATTTATTTGTTGGCTTTTCCTTCTTTTAAGGAATGAACTCCATGAAATGAATTTTCCTCTTAGTACTGCTTTCATAGTGTCCCAAAGATTTCGATATGTTGTTTCTGAGTTTTCGTTTACCTCTAAGAATTTTTTAATTTCCTCTTTGATGTCTTCTGTAACCCTTTGTTCATTCAGTAGCATATTGTTTAATCTCCATGTGATGTAGGGTTTTTCCTTTCTCATTTTATTATTGATTTCCAATTTCATTCCATTATGATCAGATAAAATGCATGGTAGTATCTCAACTCCTTTGTAATTGCTAAGCTTTGCCCTGTGACATAATATATGGTCTATTTTTGAGAAGGATCCATGTGCTGCTGAGAAGAAAGTGTATCTGCTTGATGTTGGGTGGTATATTCTGTATATATCAATTAAGTCTAGGTTATTTATTGTATTATTGAGCTCTATGGTTTCTTTATTCAATTTTTGTTTGGAAGATCTGTCCATTGGTGAGAGAGGTGTATTAAAATCTCCCATGATTATTGTGTTGTGGTCTATTAGACTCTTGAACTTGAGAAGAGTTTGTTTGATGAACGTAGCTGCACCATTGTTTGGGGCATATATATTAATGATCGTCAAGTCTTGTTGGTGTATGGTTCCCTTGAGCAGTATGTATTGTCCTTGTTTATCCCTTTTGATTAACTTTGGCTTGAAGTCTATTTTATTTGATACAAGTATGGACACCCCTGCTTGCTTCCGGGGTCCGTATGAGTGATATGATTTTTCCCAACCTTTCACCTTCAGTCTGTGTATGTCTTTTCCTATCAGATGAGTCTCCTGTAGGCAGCATATTGTTGGATCTTTTTTTTTAATCCATTCTACTAGCCTATGTCTTTTGATTGGTGCATTTAAGCCATTAACATTTAGGGTTACTATTGAGATATGGTTTGTATTTCCAGCCATATTTGGTTATGTATGATACTTAACATGATTAGTTTTTCCTCTATGCTTAGTTTTTCCTTTATTGTACTACCTCCCGTTGTTGGTTTTCATTGTTATTTTTCATTTCCTCTTCCTGTAATGTTTTGCCAAGGATGTTTTGAAGAGCTGGTTTTCTAGCTGCAAATTCTTTTAACTTTTGCTTATCGTGGAAGATTTTTATTTCATCTTCAATCCTGAAGCTTAATTTCGCTGGATACATGATTCTTGGTTGGAACCCTTTTTCTTTCAGCGTTTGAAATATGTTGTTCCAGGATCTTCTAGCTTTCAGAGTCTGTGTTGAAAGATCAGCAGTTATCCTGATTGGTTTACCCTTAAATGTAATCTGCTTCCTCTCTCTTGTGGCTTTTAAGATTCTCTCCTTATTCTGTATGTTGGGCATCTTCATTATTATTTGTCTTGGTGTGGATCTCTTATGATTTTGTATATTCGGTGTCCTGTAGGCTTATAGTATTTGGATTTCTTTTTCATTCTTTAAGTCTGGGAAGTTTTCTAGTATTATTTCATTGAATAGATTACTCATTCCCTTGGTTTGGACCTCTGTACCCTCTTGTATCCCAATAACTCTTAGGTTTGGTTTCTTGATGTTATCCCATAATTCTTGGATGTTCTGCTCATGATTTCTTAACATTCTCGCTGAGCTGTCTATGTTCTTTTCAAGTTGAAAAACTTTGTCTTCGTTGTCTGAGGTTCTATCTTCCAAGTGTTCTACTCTGCTGGTAATACTCTCATTTGAGTTTTTAATTTGGTTTATTGTTTCCTGCATTTCCAGGATTTCTGTTTGTTTGTTTTTTATATCCTCTATCTCCCTATAGAGTTGATCTTTTGCTTCTTGGATTTGTTTATGTAATTCATTGTCAAAGTGATTTTTTATTGTCTGAATTTGATGAATAATGTCTTCCTTGAGACTCCAGATCATCTGAAGCATGTATATCCTGAACTCTTTGTCTGACATTCCATCAGCTGCAGATATTACCTCATCTAATGTTGAATTGACCTGTATTGTTTGTGGTCCTTTCTTTCCTTGTCTTTTCATACTGCTCATGATTCTTTCTAGCTTTGTGAAACTGTTGAGCTGATGTTTTTCCCCTTATATATTTGTATTGTTCTTGAATAGCTCCAATATCCCTCTTTTTCGGAGAAAGACAATGTTAACAGATCCCAATATCAACAGTACATTATCTAAGAACAAGTTTTCATTATTAATACATTTATAGTTAGATTCTAAGACTATAGATATTGGATTTAATTATTACTTAAGAATATATTCCTTAGTTTCATAAAAGGCGTACCATATCTGGTGGCATATAGAAAACTTAATTTCAGACGAAGGATGTTATACTTAAAGAGAAAGGAGTGAGGGAATGAGGTTAAACTAACTTAGCACCTTTGGAGAACTCTAACCACTCGACTGGTAATTTATGGAAGAATGTATAGACTCAACCTCCTATTTAGATAGTTACCCTATGTATAGATAGCAAAAGTTAGGAGATTGAAAGTGGTATAGAGAGAATATGAATTAAAAAAAAAAAGAAAAGAAAAGAAATAACAAGGAAGAAAAGAGAAATAAGAGAAGGGAAAGGGAAGTAAGATAGAAATACAGAAAAAAAAATGGGGGGGAGGTGGGGTATAAGCAATTCCTCTATATTATATTACTTTGGTAATTCAGTTGTTCATGCTCAGTTCTTGGTTTCACATATGCTGAAGTTGTGGAAGAGAGAGAAGAAAAGAGAAAGAGAGGAAAAAAAAAAAGTCTCTCAGAACACTGTTTTCCTTGCTTCCAGTAGGTGGCGTTGTCTATTCCTAGTTTGAGCCTCTGTATTCAGGGTGGTGGGTATAGCCAGTGTGAAGGGAAATGAGCTTCCACCTGTATCTTCCCTACTCTAGTCTCTGAGGTAGAAACCAGGTGCCTCTACAGTTGTTGTTTTGTGTTGATAGCTACAATCCCCAAAAGCTTGTGGGAAATATTTTGAGTTTATCGCAGCTAAGGGTGGGGGAGTTGGAAACTGGGTACCTGGATCAGCCGCAACTGTGCTGTTAGCCACACCCACTTTGATGGGTTTTAAGGGTTGATGGGCTTCCTGGAGACTAGCACTCGGGGCGGGACCCGACTTCCTCCTCCGGTCTGGCTGAGCGGCTGGCGCCTTCCTGCTCCGGTCTGGCTGGGCGGCTGTCGCGGCTTCCTGCTCCGGTCTGGCTGGGCGGCTCGGTCAGTCTCTTTTTAATATTCATAGTAGATTCATTCATAGAAGCAGCCCCAAATTCCCACGCTGACAATGAATGAATGGCCCGGGAAGAGATCAATGGCAAAGCCGCAAAGTGCTTGCCTCTCATTCCCAAAGCCATGGGTTTGATCCCTGTTCCAAAAAGAAAAATGAAAAAAAAGATTACAGATAAATCAACGTCATCAAAAAGGAAATAAACAAACTTTATCAATACATAAATCTTATTCAAAAACATACCTGCTCTGAATTCTGCAGGATCTCTGTCAAGTGACCGCTTATCCTTTACCTCTTCAAAGCAATTTTTCCCAAAACTTGAGAGTCATGGACCATGTCTTAGTTATCTCTCTTCCGCACCTATGCCAGAGGTGACGTGGATGTGTGGGATATAATCCTGCTGAGGATCAAGGTCTCATTTGGGGCCAGCTTGGGAAGCATTGGTGGTGATATCAAATAATAGCTATTTATTAAAATTCAAATTCATGCATGAAAAAAATGATATAGAACAAAAAGATGGTATGATTAAAGGTCAACAAGAAGCAAATAGGGCTGAGGTTGTGACTCAGTGATAGAACCCTTGTCTCCCACGTGTGAGGCACTGGGCTTGACTCTCAGTACCTTCTATGAACAAATGAATAAAATAAAGGTCCAGAGATACCCACCGGAGCTCAGGCCCTTCCCAGATGCACTGGAGCTGCAGTGGGATGCTCAGGCCCAGCCCAGAATGCTTCTACTCACCTGCAGACACCAACCAGAGCTCATGTACAGTCCAGATCTGCCCCCGCTGACCTGGGCAGGAGGCCAGACACAGGGTAGGCCAGTGTCCATCCCTCAACTGGGAGACCTGTACCAAACTCATGTCTGGCCCAGGACCACCTCCCCACACTGGCAGACACCTGTTGGAGCTCAGGCTCTCCCCAGATCAGCCTCGCAACCCTGCATGGAGCCCAGGAAAGGGTAGGTCCAGGTCCATCCCAACACTGGCTGACCCTCCCCAGAGCTAAGCCTCGGACCATGACTGCCTCTGCCCACCAGCAGACCACTGCAGGAGCTCAGATCCAGTCCAGAGTCACTGTGAGGACCTGCGTAGGAGACGGGGCCCAGGGTAGCCCTAGTCCATCCACTCATCTTGAGACTGGCACCAGAGCTCAGGTTCTGCTCAGGACTGCCTCCACCCTCCAGCAGCTACCTCCAGAGCTCAGGTTTGGACCAGGACAGACTGCCCACCAACAAACACTCGCTGGTGGCCAATCCTGGCCCATTTCAGCCTCGACGACCTGAGTGGTAGCTGAAGCCTAGAGTAGGCCCTGGTCTATCCCACCACCAGCAGACCCCTGCTGTATCTCAGGCACCCACCAGATTAGCCTTGTAAATGGGCACAGGAGCCCGGGAAGAGGGTAGCCCTGGGAGCATATGTCCAACACCACACCACCACCAGAGCTCAGGCTCGGCACAGTACTGACTCTGCCACAGGCAGAACCCTGCCAGAGCATATACAAGTCCCAGATCGGCCTCACTAACCTGCACAGGAGCCCAGGCAAGGGGAGGCCCTGTTGCAACCCACCACCTGCAGAACCCTACCAGAGCTCCAGCTCTGCCCAGATCCAACTCAAAGACCTGGCAGGACAAGGTTGCCCTTGTCCTTCCAGTCATCAAGAGGCTTGCATCGGAATTCAGGCTCTGCCCAGGATCGACTCTGCCCACTGACAGACAGCTGCAGAACTTAAGCCCCAACCAAGATCAGCCTCACTGACAGGCACGGGAGCCTAGTCCAAGGTAGACCTGATACCAGCTAAAAGAAGCAGGCCCCAAGAAGAGTTCAGGTCAGACACAGGACCACCTCAAATCAACAAATTCAGCCAAGATTGGCCTCACTGACCTGCTTGGAAGCAGAGGCAAAGATAAGCCCAATGTCATCTCGCCACATGCAAAACCCCACCAGACCTCCAGCTCTACCCAGATCCAACTCCATGGTATGGCAGGAGATGAAGTCCTAGCCCAGGGTAGCCCAAGGTAATCCAGTAACCATGAGACTAGCAGTCTCTGCCCAAAGGCCTATCCTGCCAAAAGTCATTTTGGTAGCCACCCAGATCAGCCTTGCTGACAGGTGCAGGAACATGGCCCAAGGTAGGCCTGGACCCAACTGCCACAAGCAGGCCCTGAGCAGAGCTCAGGCCAGAAACAAGACAGTCTCTTCCCAAAGGCCCACCTCTGCCAGAGCTCATCTCTGCCCCAATCCATCTTGCTGATCCACTCAGAAGTCCTGCAAGGGATAGATCCTGTTCTCTCCTGCCAATAGCCAACCCCCCCACCACACACACTGGATCTCAGGATCCAACCAGGTAAGCCTTGCAGCTGTGCACAGGATCCTGGGAAGAGGGTAGCACTGAGAACATATGGCCTAGACCAGACCACCACCTGAGCTCAGGATCCCCCCAAGACGGACTCTGCCCACAGGCAAAACCCTGCCAAGCTCATACAAGACCCAGATAGGCATGTCTACCCTGCAAGGGAGCCTAGGCAAGGGGAAGCCAAGGTGCATCCCACCACCTGCATACCCCACCCGAGCTCCAAATTTACCCGGATCCAACACTATGACCCGGTAGGAAAGGAAGCCGCTCCAGATTTGCCCAGATCCAACTCGATGACCTGGCAGGAAAAGGAGTCCAAGAGCAAGGTAGCCAAATCCATCCAGTCACCTTCAGTCTGGCACACAATCTCAGGCGCTGCCCAGATATGACTCTGCCCACATTCAGAGAGTCACCTAAGTTCAGCCCCTGTGCAGATCAACCTAGCTGACAGGCACTGGAGCCTGGCCCATGGTATGCCTGGAACCAACTGCCACAAGCAGTCCCCAAGCAACCCTCAGGACAGACACAGGACCTCCTCATCCCCCAGGCAGGGCTCCAATATAGCCAAGATTGGCTTGGCTGACCTTCACCAGAGCCCTGGCAGGTTCCATTCTTCCACCTGAAGAACCCCACCAGAGCTCCAGCTCTGCCCAGATCCAAGTCCATGACCTGGCAGGAGGAAACCTTAGCCCAGGGTAGCTCATGTCCTTCCAGTCATCAAGAGACTGGCAACAGAACTCAGGCTCTGCCCATGACGGACTCCACCCACTGACAGTCTGCTGCAGAAGTTCAGCCCCAGCCCAGATCATCAGGGCTGACAGGTGAGGAAGTCTGGCTCATGGTAAGCTTGGGGCCAACTGTCACAAGCAGGCCCCAAGCAGCGCTCAGGCCAGACACAGGACCACATCTGCCCACAGGCAGAGCTCAAACATGGCCAAGATTGGATTGCTGACCTGTGCAGGATCCTGTGCAAGGGGTGGCCCAGTTCCATCCTGCCACCTGCAGAATCCCACCAGAGCTCCAGCTCTATCCAGATCCAACTCGGTGTCCTGGCAGGAGACAAAACAGGAGCACAGGGTAGCCCAAGTCGATCCAGTCATCATGAGACTGGCACCAAACTTCAGGTTCCGCCCATGAATGACTCCACCCACTGACAATCAGTCACCGAAGTTCAACCCCACCCAGATCAGCAGTGCTGACAGGTGTGGGAGCCTGGTCCAAGGTAGGCCTGGGATCAACAGCCACAAGTAGGCCCCTGGTAGAGCTCAGGCCACATGCTCTACAGCCTCACCCCACAGGCAGACACCTTCTGGAGCTCTGGCTCTTCTCCGATCAGCCTAGTCCACCTACTTGGGAGCCCACGCATGGATAGACATAGTGCCATCCTGCCAGTGTCTATCCCGGCTGGAGCTTAGACTCAGCCCAATACCACCTCTATCTATGGTCAGATGCACACCAGACTCAGGCCCGGGCCAGGATTGCCTCTGCTCACTTGCTGACTCCTGCTGGAGCTTGGGCTCAGCCCACATTATCCTAGTACACCTGTGGGAGTCCAGTAGTAGGCCTGAGTTCATTTCTCCACTGCTAGATAGCAGGTGAAGCTTAGGCTTGGCTCAGGATTGCCTCTCCGACCTGCACGGGAACCTTGGCAAGTGTAGGACTGGTTCCATCCCACAACCTGCACACCTCACCTGGACCTCAAGCTCTGCCCAGGAGCCAGGCCCCAGGGAAAGCCCTGGTTCTACCTGCCACCACCTGACATCTGTGGTTCTTAGGCTCAGCCCAGGACTTCCTCCACTCATTGCCAGACATTTTTGGGAGCTCAGGATCACCCCAGATCTGTGAGGATGACCTGCAGTGGAAGCCTGGGCACAGAATGACCAGAGGTCCATTCCCCCACCAGCCAACCACTGCAGGAGCTTATGCCTAGATCTGATCTGCCTGGCCAAACTCTCCTGAGCTCATGCTCAGGGTAAGCCTAGGACCATCCCACCACTGGATGACCTGTTCTGGAGCTCGGGCTCTGTCCAGATCAGCCTATTGCAACTGCATGGGTGTCCTTACCTAGGGTAGACCTGAGTCCATCAAGCCACCAGCAGACTCTCACCAGATTTGAGGCTCAACCCAGGAGTATCTCAGTCCACTGGCAGACACTTCCAGAACTCAGGCAGGGCCCAGGACTGTATGACCCATCAGCAGACTCCCAGTGGAGCTCAGGTAAGGCCAGATCCTCCTCATGGATCTGCATGGCTGCCAGGACCCTAATTAGGTATGGATCAATCCCACCAGGGGAAACCCCCCAGGAGCTGATGAATAAATAAATAGCCAAAACAATAAATAAATAAAGGAAGGAAGGAAAAAGTAAGAAAACTAGCTCATTCATATTCTTGATTTTATTCACATTTACTTTCAGTAGGACTTCATGGATTGACTCTATTCTTCAATGCAAGAGACTTACTTATATTACCTAAGCCTGATTTGGGTGACCCAAATGTTATCCATGTAAAAATTAAACATGATTGTAAAATATTGAAGATTTCTTCCCTGACTTTCACTAATATCAATCATATTCACCAGAATACCCCATCTGAAAAATTTGATTTCACATCTGAAATCTGGAAATAGAACCAGAATTACCAAGCTGTCAAAGGGCTCTCTACATGAGGCAAAATTGTTCCCAGTTGGTAGAATACAGTATTTTGGTGATGTTCCTTTGGGTTTCTGAACAGTTCACTAGAGGTTAATCATATATGGAGCTCGTAAAATTCAAGAAAAAGAAACAAACACCTTAATAAAAATGGGAAAAGACAAATGTAGGCTGTTTATAAAATATCACATACCATACACTTGAGATGGCATTTCATGTCAATATAGTAATCCAAAGAATATATAAAGTACATTTATGTGTGTACATATCACATAAAAAGAATAAAGAGAATGAAAAAACCTAATGTTGGCAGTGTTAGAAAATGGAATTGTCATGCTCTGATAATTGCAATGAAAAATTGTCATAACCCTTCTGCAGAGAAGTTTAAAATATATACCAAAATTTGAAGTGCACACTTTCCTTTAGCCCAAGAATTCCAACTCAAATAACTTATGTATAGTTATTGTGGCAAATTTTTAAATTTTACCATGAAATTGATCATTGTAATCAAGGTCCCCATTGGCTAGGGATCAGACCTCAGGTCCCTGGGGAAAGTCATTAGGCACCATTGCATTGCTCACACCCATGCCTTTCCTGGGGGTTGCTTACGATCATAAAAAGACAACCCTCCTTCCAGAGTTGTCTCTCTCAGCTCTTGGGCCATAGTTTCTCTGGATTGGTAACATTTTTCCCATTAAACTCCAGGACATTCTTATATATTTTGGAAATTCAGATTCACGTGTTTCCTCACATCTACAGGTTGTCTCCTGCGCTGATTTTTGTCCCCTTCTGTAGTATGGGCAGATGTTGTTCATTATCTATTCTTGCTTTTGTTGTCTATGCTATAGGTGTTGTATCAGAAAGAAAGAAAGAAAGAAAGAAAGAAAGAAAGAAAGAAAGAAAGAAAGAAAGAAAGAGAGAAAGAGGAAAGAAGGAAGGAAGGAAGGAAGGAAGGAAGGAAGGAAAAAAAGAAAAAAGAAAGAAATCATTGCCAAGACTAATGAGAATGACTGGACAATGAAGTTTTTTTGTCTCCTGTTTTTTTCTAAGAAATTTTTAGTCATAAGTCTCACACAGGTCCGCCTTGCTGACCTGCACAGGAGATGGTGCCCAGGGTAACACAGGGTCCATTCCTCCACCAACTGACCCCTGCTGGATCTCAGGTTCTGCCTAGATCTACACTGCCAACATGCCCAAGAGCCAGGGGACAGGGTAGCCTGGGTCCATAAAACTTCTGTGAGACCTCCACCAGAGCTCAGGTTTGTCCTGGACAACCTGCACCCACCAGCCAACCACGCTGGAGCTCAGAAATGCCTTTGCCCACTGGAACTCTCTCCAGAACTCAGGCATGGCCCAGGATCTCCTCTGGCCACAGACAGACATCGGCTGGGGCTCAGTACTGGCCCAGATCAGCTTCTATGACCTAAACGGGAGCAGGACACAGGGTAAGCCCTGGTCTTTCACGCTACCTGCAGAACCCAGCAGGAGCTCAGTCTCTGCCCAGATTGACCATGCAGATTTGCAAGGGAGCCTCAGCACAGGTTAGGCCCAAGTTCATCCCACCAACAGGATACACTGGCTGGAGCTTAGCATCCACCCAGGATGGCCTCTGCCAACAGGAAGACATGTTCTGGAGCTCATACACAGCCCAGGTCCTCCTCAACAACCTGTGCAGGAGCAAGAGTTCAGGGTAGGCCCAGGGTTATCCCACCACCTGCAGAACCCCACTGGACCTCTTGCTCCTCCAAGATCTGCCTTGCTGACATGCATGGGAGCCCACTGTACAGGATAGCCCTGGATCTATCCCGCCACCAGGAGATCCCCTGCAGGAGCTCAGCACTGACCCAGATTTTCTTTGCCAACCTGCATGGTTTCCAGGGCTCAGATAAGGTGCAAGTCAATCCCTCCACAGAAAAGTCCCCAGGAGCTCAACAAGAAACAAATAGCCTAGATAGATAGATAATAGGTACACTTAATCATGTGCCTATTAGTTTCATTCACTGGTGCTATATTTCTCCACATAAGTCATGTAAAAGAGACCATTACTTTAATTATGACAGCTCAAATATCAGAAGCAGGTCTCTTCTTTAGTTTTGAGAATTTTGATTTCTGTAATAACAGCCCAATTATTTAGGTACATATAAATATGTACTGTGTATGACTTCATTTTTGGGCTTGATACTTTTTTATTTTTCTATAAATTGCCAAATTTTAATATTGTTTTATTTTATTTAACTGATATTTTCAGAACTGTACACAAAGTTGGAACCTGATTCAATAAATGGTGTCATATTTAGAAGGGTCTTTCAGGTTTTTTTCTGAAGCTATAAATTTTTATAGGACTGTATCATGGTATTTAGGCATTTTAGTCCTGTTTTCAACCTGAAATTACCTGACTTTCAGTTTCTTGGTGTCAAACATGAAATATACTAGGAACTATTCTCCAGTAATAGTTAGGCAGAAGTAGTTCTGTATTAACATCAGTAAGGGATCATCAGTCCATTTTATACAGACCATAAAAGTAGACTTGTCTTCCACTCATTTAGAGCGAGTAATGTTTTATGCTGGAAAGTAAAAACTATAGGATTGATTTAACAACCAGTGTTACTATTGAGGGAAAACAGATTAGATTTATTGAACTTGTAGAGATTATTTTTCAATGCCCATTTTCTCATTTAAAATAATCATGGGCTCAAGTATCATTGAAAGTCTTCACTGGCCATCAATTCTGATTAAGCTGCCTCTTATAATTAAGAAGAAAATTATATTACAGCATTTATTTTAGACTTAAATATATACTCTTTACAAAAAAACAAAGAGCATATTTAACACTTGAAAAAAAGCTTTAACAACTAATTCTTAATTAGGGAATTTTTAATAAATATTCTTTCTTGGTCTCTTTCAGTGAAATATTGTTTGAAGTGTCATCTCTAGACTGGTGCAGTTTTGTAAATTGTTACTTATTTGAAATGAAATAGAAATTGAGATTAAGAACTTCAAACAAGTATGGTAGTTTCGCAGAGTCATTTTATGACTATCGAATCTAACAATAACAAAATTTGGAGATATGTCTTTGTTTCTTCAATTCAGTGTCCTAATAATTCATCTCTATTTTACAAATGTCTCCCTGAAAACAAAACAAAGGGCACTCTCCATATCAGTGAACCACAGAAAAATGGGTATAAAATAAAGAAGTTGTAAGGGAAAACAGGGACAGAATGAATTTATATTATGGTTTCCAATTTCTACAAGTTTCCTGAGAACTGGTTTATTTTTTGTATTTGAAATCTCCTATTTTCATGACCTTTATTAGTTGTGTTTTCTGATTAACTCTTAATGTCCTCTAGTTATTCTTTTTTATGGAAAAACTAGCTGATTTTTATTATCAATGCCAAACAAGACTTTAAATCAATTAAAATATTTCATTAAGCATAAAGTTACTTTCACATTTGCTACAATCACAGTAAATATGTCTCTTTGTAAAAAGGGACAGCCTTTGTTTGGAGTTTAAAATATCCCCAACTGCAAGATTACATACATAAAACTCTGTTTGTTGCTCATATAATAGTACATTAATCAAATTAAATATTATACTCTAGAATAAGGTAAAATGGAAATAATTTGCTCATAAGATTAATATTTAAACCATCTTTATTTACAAAATACTATCCTAAAAATTATATCTTCGTTAAGCTTCAATTGGAGCAAAAGTCTAAACACTTAAATAAAAGCTGTTACTTAAACTATAAATGAGAGATAAATTACTTTTGAAAGAAGATATGAAATATTGTCAGGTTTCTTGTTGTGCTTCTGGATGTTCAGTAGCAGGCTCACTTGAAAGTGGAATCAAACCTGAAGGGAACTCACTTCTGTTTTCAGAATGCAGGGGTGGGAGGTGGGGGAAGAAATCCATCTCTTGGGGGGAGATAATGAGGAAAACACCATGGGAATGGAGGGGGTGGTGGAAAATATTCTCGAGATGCTCCATACATATTTCTTGGAGGAGGTGGGTGGGGGAAAAGGTCCTTTTCTCATGAAATGACTCCTTGGATCCACTGGAAACAATGGACCTCTGATTGGAAGGAAAGGCGATAAAGCAAATCCAGAGCCAGTTTCCTGGTTTTCAGCAGGAAGAGATGAATCAGATACATTGGAATCACCAAGATCAACTTGGGTATCATTTCTACTGGATTCAATATCTGAAGACATAGACCCATCAATTTTATCCAAAGGCAGCATAGTGAAACTTTTGAATTCTGCTGATACAGATGGTCTACCAGAATTTAAAAAAAAAAATCCATCTTGCTTTTGAAGAGGAATCTTTGGATCAGAATATGGTTGGTCTGGTGGAGGGATCATATCATATGGGCCAGTTGACATGGAGGTGCCAGAGGCCTAGTGTCAGAAGGTGTTCTCTGAGGATCAGTTAACCCATCAGTTTGATTCTCTTCTTTCCTTGCTAGTAGGATTGTCAAGAGAATTCTCTGGACCCTTTGAGCCTCTTTCTTCTACCACTGGCACCAAAGGTGAGAGTATGTGTGGACCATTCTTTTCCACATAAGAAGGTCTCATTTCTCATGAAGGCTGACCCAATGGTGAGGGACAATTTGGGGAATACTCTCTGCCAAAGGCAGAGTAGGGCTGAAGGGCAGCTGTTGCCTCTCCTTCACACTAAGGCTACTTTGGCTATTCCCTCCACAACCACACCATGCTCAGGCACACCAAAACTGGCTGTGAACACTCAGGCCTTTGGTCAGGAAGAAACCTGCAACAGGCAATAGAGCAGACCATTGTAAACCAGTGAGTAGGGGAGGGAGCATGGGCATGGGGAGCCCTGGTCATGGGTTCCCAGGGGCCTAGCACATTCACGCTGCCTGTCAAAGAAGTCTTGGCCCCTTCACTATGCTGTGAATCCGGTAGCATCACAGGTTCAAGCCTATCTCAATCAACCAGAGAGAATCTTCTCCAGGTCACCCACCCTTTGGTTTGGCTTGGGCCAGGCCAAGGCAGAACTTATTATGTGCCATTCTGTACAGTCATAATATCAGCACTCTGATCTGCCAACTCATGTGCTTTTTCTCATAGTATATAATTTGCCCCTGATAAAAATGAATGGTTCTCTCCAATTCTCTTGAAGATAATTTGCTCACTTTCTGTAGGTCTCCAGTGGTTTAGATGTATGGCTGATCTTTGCTTCCACTTTGGAAAATTTCTCTTCTTGCTTTACCTGGTAATTTTTTTCTCCTATTAATTTCCTTTGCAGTTCCATTACATTTTCTTTATATAGTTTCATCATAACTTTAAGTTTCTGCTGAAGATTCTGATTCTCACTTTCAAACTGTGTATTTTCTGCTTGCAAAGATGCTTGTTTTGTCTTAAGATTCTTAATATGCTGCATAATGTCTTCCTTTGTTTCAATTACTTCAGATAATAAATTAAAAATTTGATTTCTTTCTCTTTCTAAGGGTTTAAAAGAGGCCTTTATCTTAGCAACATCAATCAGTTTCTTCAAAGTCCCTTTTGGCTGATCTTCTAAGTGAGTACCAATTTCTGATCCACTCTCCATTTCCAACTCCAAGTTGCCATCATCTATTAGGTCTTCTCCAACCACAGATGCCCAATCTTTCATATGTATCGAGTGTTCAGTCAGAGACTTAATGTGATTTTCTTTATCTCTTAGAAATTGTCCTGCATGTACTTTAGAGTGATCAAGTGTCATTTTTTATTTATTGAGGCCATTCACTTTTTCTTTCCATACCTCAACTTCTTGTAAAAGCTGTTTATGAGTTTCCTGAAGTTGGGAATTTACATTCAAATCCTCTTTTATTGCTATAATAACTGCTTCTTTATTCATTTTAAATATTCTCAAGTTTTTTTTTTTACCTTGAGATTTGAGGGATTTTGATTCATATTCTAAGGACTTAATTCTTTTTAACATATCCACCATTAATTCATCCTGTTGAAAATGTTTAGTTTTCTCTTCTTTTACCTCTTTTTCTAGAAAGAGTATTTCATCCTCAAGTTTAGATTCAGACCTATCCAGGTTTTTATATATTGTCTCCAAATTTTCTGCTTTTATTGACACCTTCTCTAAAATGGCATCCTTTAAAGATGACTCTAAGCCTTTATCCTCTCTTTGGACAAGGCTAACTTTTTCAAGTAGTTCACATTTTTCTTCAATTAGTCCAGAAAGTTTTAGAGCAAGCTTTTTTTTTCTTCTGTTTTCGTGTAACGCCTGCTTCTCACAGACTGATAACTTCTCCACAAAAACAAGAGACCAACAGAAAATCCAATAGCTGTACATATCACCAACTCCCATGGACTAGGGTGTGTTTCCATGTCTGCAAACAAGACAGACTACAATCCTGCTTACTTCTTCCAGGACCACACCAAGTAGGGCTGAAGGGCAGCTGTTGCCTCTCCTTCACACTAAGGCTACTTTGGCTATTCCCTCCACAACCACACCATGCTCAGGCACACCAAAACTGGCTGTGAACACTCAGGCCTTTGGTCAGGAAGAAACCTGCAACAGGCAATAGAGCAGACCATTGTAAACCAGTGAGTAGGGGAGGGAGCATGGGCATGGGGAGCCCTGGTCATGGGTTCCCAGGGGCCTAGCACATTCACGCTGCCTGTCAAAGAAGTCTTGGCCCCTTCACTATGCTGTGAATCCGGTAGCATCACAGGTTCAAGCCTATCTCAATCAACCAGAGAGAATCTTCTCCAGGTCACCCACCCTTTGGTTTGGCTTGGGCCAGGCCAAGGCAGAACTTATTATGTGCCATTCTGTACAGTCATAATATCACCCACTTTGATGTCACTAAAATTCTAAATCGATGTTAGCAATGAGCAGCTTTCTACCTGCAATCTGGTGGGGAGAAAAGTTTGAAGAAGGGAAGAACTTGACATCTGGATCCCTTGGTGGATCTCCTTTCTCTTAGGCTATTCTAACTAATTCCCTGGCAGCACCTTGAATATCTAAGATGCAGAGAGTTTGAATGGTCTCGGAATCTAGGCATTGAGCCCTGATCCCAGGCCCTCACCTCATTCCATATCTCTGGGTTGTGGTTGTTCTCTAGGGCACCTCAAGGCCCTGATTTTGGAGGATTTCACTTCCATCCCACCTCTATGCCCTCAAGTTCAATGAGGGCTTTGATTGCAGTACCTGGAATTGGGAAGGAGTTTCTTCAGGCAGGAGATCCAGCCTTACAAGCAGGCTATCTTGACATTGACCCTACAGAAGGCAGTGCCCTTGTAGCTATCCAGTAGACCACCTTTGGGCTATAACTTATGGGGTTGAGTCTTAGCATTTTTTGCCAGACAGGTGTTTCTCCC
Source organism: Callospermophilus lateralis (assembly GCF_048772815.1). Lineage (NCBI taxonomy): Eukaryota > Metazoa > Chordata > Mammalia > Rodentia > Sciuridae > Callospermophilus > Callospermophilus lateralis. The sequence goes on from NC_135308.1 coordinate 48,286,177, forward strand.
TGATGCCCAGGATCTCCCTCCCTGAGGTCATAGTTACACTTTGATGGAGGCTGAAGACTATCTAGGTACCAGCCACTCACTTTTCTTACTTCCTCTGCCCACTGATATCAGAATCAGCTTTATCTACCATGCCTTTTGTCCAAGCCCCAGGGGATTCAGGAGGCTTTAAAGGTTAGTTGATTCTGCAAAGGGACATCTTTGTTTTGAGAGGTTGCAGTGATAGGAATCACCTGCATGTTTTTTTTTTTAAGATCATCTTGACAGGGGGGTTGTGATGGGTGCAGGCAGGAATTCCTTTAGATCCACTGTCATTTGTGGCTAGAAACTGACACAGAAGCCTGTTGTCCTGGGTAGAGAAAGCATATTTGGCACATTGTAGAGAAATTGTTGGTTAGGGGTACAAAAGGTGTGGGGAAGCTTGAAAACACCTTTGAAGACTTTCCGGGACACTTGGTGAGAGGACACAAGATGAGAGGCAGGGCTCCTGACCCACCAGCTCATGAGCCATCACTGCTCAATAGCCATAGATTAAAAGCCACATCTTCATGCAGTGGCAACTGCTAAGTGGTGACTGAAGCAGAGAAGGCCAGAGCAGTTCAGGTCTTGGTGGATCCAGAAGTGATATCAATCTTGCTGGCCACTGATTGGTATAAATCAAGAGGTGGTAGCTAAGCTCTCCAGGCCCTGAGTGTGGATAAGGGCAGAGATATAATCTGATACAAATAGCTCCTTCTTATTCTACGATTTCTGACCTTTTCTGAGTATCACACCTAGATTCTGGCATGAACAGAATCATTTGTAATAGAAGAGAAATTGTCACCAAGAGACAACTTGTGAGTTGTCCAAGTCACACATCTCAGAAGTGGGTCAACCTGGTTGAATTCAGGCCCAGTCCCTCACACCTCAGCTCAGGGAGCTGCTGTCAGTGGTGGGTCAACAGCTGTAAGAAATGGTCCTGGTGACCTCTGTGTGCTGTCCCCAGTGGCAGAATTTTGCATTCACTGTGCTCTGCCATCCTCCTAAGGACCTTGGGTAAAGGTGATTTGCATTGTATAGGAGAGAAAATAGAAACCCCAAGGTGTGCTGGGATTTTGCAATGAGGACACAATTAGTAAGCAGCAACAGGGGATAGACCAGGGCATCTACAAGTTCTTTGTTCATGGCCCTGTTTTCATGACTTCTTATTGATGAGAAAGCTTTTGGAAATCAGGAGTAGACCTGCCTGTGTGGGAGGGAGATGGAGGTGGAAAGTGGAAAGTGGAATCTGACCCACTTCCTGTGTCTGTAGCACCTGTGAGGTTGGCTTTGACTCCTATGAGTCATGTTCTGGGACCAGATGGGGAATCCCGTATAATCTTTTGTTTCCCTTTGGATAGTACCATAATTGGAAGTTTCTTAAAATTAAATTTTTAATAAATATTTAAAATATTTACTGCTATTGGGGTCAAGTTCAGGGTCCTTCTGCATCACCACTGAGCTACTTCCCTAGCTCTTTATCAGATTTCAGAGGAAGTTTTCCTATTTCCAGAGGTTATCCAAGATGAACTTAATAAATACCATGAATTTCTGGGACTTATTGGAAAAGTATTGTCAAAGAGAAAGATATGCAAGTTTTCTCTATCACTGCCAATTTCTGTCTTCAGAAGGCTAGTATTGATATACATCATGGCAGTGTGAGTGTAGAAGAAGCAGTCTTGAGTGCTGTTAATGAGCTAGAAAGAGTTGCTGTTCCTAATGTCTTGCTATAGGAAACACCCAGTTACTGTGTAGTGACAGGACAACTAGTCCAGGGCTTCCCCTGTCTCCAGGCTGAAGGATGACTTTTAAGCCTGTCCAATCTGTTGCACACCAACACTGGTGTCACATACAATGGAAGTGAGTAACTAAGTAAATTAAGTGGAAGAAGCCAAGGACACTCTCAGACCAAGCCTGTGGGCCATATACTGGATGGTATGTCCGTGAGGCTAGGAAGAATGTTCTGCTCTAAAATGGTTAATCTGATTGGTCTGGACCATGAGGGTACTCTTCATAAGATCCATAAGTTGTTTGTAGTTCTTTCTGTGAAGTCCCCTCATCACACTATCAGATCAGTGTTTGGTAAAGCAGGAGATGGGATTCTTAGAGAGCAAGCAGTTCATCTTTAGAATTCTATCTACTGAAGTATGCATCATGTCATTGAATTAATAGGACAATTTTTCAATAATATTATTTATTATTCTCAATTTAGACAAATAAACTGAAGAATGGACAGGTGAAGCTACAAGTTCACAGAACTTTAAGTGGGAAAACCACTTAAAGTGAATGAAGCCTCATTCTAGTGCTTATAGTCTTAATCTCTGCACTGTGTCCATAAAAAATGGTTAACATCCATTAGCAGGGAGACTGCAAAAGAGGAACACAGGAATGAACAGGAATAATATGGGGATGCAAAACAGCTATAGTCAATGCCAGATCTCATGCCAGCTGCATCTGTCATCTCACTGCATCCCCACAACTAATCTAGGAGATGTTAATATTAAAGTGTGAGTGAGTCCCAAGTCAGATTTATCTGAACCTCGAACACTGACCACTGTGGAAGCCACCAAAATCCTCTAGCCCTTGATCTGGCTCAGCTCTGTGTCTGAGATCTCAATCTACAAGTGACAATGACCTCCACCTCCCAGGTTGCTGGTGAATGAAATTCACTATTGTGTTCAGTTTACTTTTTTATTATTTTTTAAGTTGTAGATGGACACAGCTTATTTTGTTTGTTTATTTTTATGTGGTGCTGCGAATCGAACCCAGTGCCTCATGCATGCTAGGCAAGTGCTCTACCACTGAGCCACAACCAAGGCCTCACCACTTTACTCTTCATTTTCTTCCTATTCACAAAAATTGAAGTCACCATTGTTGGAAACCTGTGGGAAGGAGAGAGAAAAGGAGATGCTCCAGCCAGAAAAATACAAACAAAACCTAACAACAGCAAATCATGTGAGCTGTGACAGCTCTGATTTATTAGACATCAGTATGACCACAAGAACATGATTCCCATAAAAGGAAATTTTCAGGCACTAATTAGTTGCAAATACTGATAAACAGATGCCATAAAAAACATTTTGATATAAAATTGTGACAAGTAAACCTGTAAACATAATTTAATAAAGTCACATAAACTTGCAATGTGGTTTTTCTTCTCCTTACCTTTTCCCATTAACTCAAACCACCAGTAATCAAACCCCAGGTGCAATTTATTTCACTCTGGTACCATATTAGAAGATTCACAAAAGGTTTTGGTTACATAAAAACATATTTAACTCAAGCCATAAAGAGGATCTTCTGAAAAACCAAAAGAGATTTGCACTAGATTAAAATCCTGGTAAATCCATGAGGCAAAGCACTCATGAAATGTGCAGAATAGTGGTAAGAATGTAACACTTTAGCCTGGTTTTTTGACTCAGCATTTGGAGGCAACCCTTTAATTGATCCATTCACAGATTCAGACTTAGGCAATATAAGGCTCCATTTCAATTTTCATCTTCAGGATAAGCAAATAAAGTGTTACTGCTTTGCTCTCCTGGCCCAACAGGAAAATGTATAGTTGAGCAAAAAAGAAAGAGTAGACAACATGTCATTAAGAGACATCAGGAAATAAACCACCAATTCACAACACAATCAAAAAACTGAAAAGGGGACATGTTCTCATTTTGCAGATGAAGGAACTGAGGCTAGCAATATGACATAATTGGATAAAGGTCACAGATTACTATTTTTCATTTTTTAAGCTGTAGTTGGACACAATGGCTTTACTTTATTTTTATGTGGTTCTGAGGATCAAACCCAGCGCCCTGCATGTGCTAGACAAGTGATCTACCACTGAGCCACAACCCCAGTCTCCCTATTTTTTTTAAAGCTTAAAATAAGTTTATTATCTTGAAGTGCCAGAAGTCAAAAGTCCAAAAATTAGTCTTGGTTAAAATTGGCAGAGCTGTTTTCTTAAAAGTCTGTGTCAGGCTGGGACATATGGCAAGGCTCACAACTCAACCAGTGATGCCTCCACACAGCCAATTTGACAAGCCACTAACTAGAACCTGACACTTCCCTTCATCCCCTCTTCACCTGGATTTGGAGCTGAAGCTCAGACCTCTCCTCCAAGTCTCAAACCAGGACCCCACCTGCCTGCTAAGGATCATCAGGTGAATGGCTCAAGAGTGATACCGGAAATACAAACTTCCACACCCACAGAAAACCTCCAAGTCTTATGAGACAAGTTAACACCTTCCTCAGTGAAATGGTACCATTACAAATGTACTCCATGAGGAGGAAGTGGTGGCTTCCCACTACCCAGCAGTCATGTTTCTGGATGCAGTAGTTGACCATTGATTAAAACCAAACTCTCACCTTCATCCCAGTCACAGAGAAGGACCTTTGGCATTTCCACTTCACAACATCAGTATCATCTTAATGAATCTTAAGGAATTTGTAACCCCAAAAGCAACAACCTGAGATATTTTTTGGTCATTGGTGGAGATGTACACTGCAATGAAAACTTTGAGTCACTTGTCCCACACACACTCCCCAGCTGAGGAGGTCCATGGGAATGGACACTGCCTTCTTCTTTCATCTCTTGCGGAGAAGACCAGATCAGGGAAGGGCAATACAGCACGGGTCAGGAGGCTCATTCCATTAGGACAGGGTTTTTGAATCCTGACTCTAGCACACGGTAGTGGGCAGCATCAAGCAACTCACTTAATACTTCTGAATTGTCTCCTGGGTGAAGAAAACAGAATCTTATAGAACAGGCTGTTTCTAGGATTGAGATTAAAGCCTATGAGATGGGTGTGTGTACTCTCTACACAGTTGTTCAGAGAACACATAATCATCTTCATTTTCTATTCAGGAGAGCAGCAGGAATATCATCTGTATTACCCATGCTCTGTGTTTGCCAAACTGTTGACCCATCAGTTTGAAATGGGAGATTGTGCATTAAACTTCTTCCTTATGACACCTTCTACAACTTTAGAAGTGTGCCCCTAAGTTAGAAGAAAAGAACACTACATAATCGGGTAGTATGTTTCTCACAAAATTCACAGAATATATTGAAATTTCATAACAAGACAGCAAAAAAAAAAAAAAAACCTACTTAATTGATATCTGAACACTTTTTATGTATTACTGTTTAGCAAAGTTGACTCTAAGGTACAATAGATCCCAAACTATTTATTTTACCTTGAATTTCTGCCAAATAATAAAAAAATGAATAATAATACCTATCATGTATTTTTATTGCATAACAATTGTTTTCAAAGTTTTACCTAGAATCATACCAATTACAATCTCCAAATATTATGTATATTAGGTGTTGTGTCCTGATGTTATGGATGGGAAAACTGAGGCTCAGGTTAGGCTGCTTCTCCAGTGATCACAGCTGGGAGATGTAGACTGTGTGTTCACACTGCGGCTCTGTGTTAGAGGACTCCTGGGTGCAATGCTTTGCTACCTTGGTGCAGCCCACACAAGGAAGGTGTGGCCTTGGCTTTAGAGGACCATAGGCTAATGGGGAAAGGTTAATGCACACATGGGGTCCTTTAACCAACCTTGCTGAGATATAATTTATAATTAATGTATAATTAATATGATGCATATATTTAAAGGGTACAGGTCTGTGAATTTGATACTGTGTATATCTATGAATCCTGATGTCTAATGTTGCCCTGAATGCCTCTTTTCCATCCAGCACTCCTTGAGTTCCTGGCTCCATGTAACTGCTGATGAGATTTTTCTACTGTAGACTGTTCTGCATTCTCTAGAATTTCATCTAGATGGAATCACATGTGCACTCTCTGTGCTTAGGAGATGCCCAGGGCTTGCTGGCTACATTTAGTCTATCCAAACAAGGGGCTGCTGCTTACCTTAATTTGAGATGCCCACGACATCTCCTGCTGAAAGAGACTCTCTGTCCCTCATCCTCCACTGCTAAACCACCTCTATAGAGGAAAAAAATGGACAAAAAAGCCAGTCTTTTACTTCTAAAGAAATCCCTGCCCCAATTGCATTCAGCAAAGTTCAATTCTACTTTTTTAGACAAGCACTACCAAAATGGTGCCCCTTATCAAGAGTATGCCAGCAACCACAGCCCAAGGTTAAGATTTTGGTGCAAACCTTATCATGTTCTTATCTATGAGATATCTTCATTTAAGCACTTCATCCATTCACAGGGAAGACATAAAATGTACCACCAGCACTTACATGTTTTTATAAGAGTCCTATGCTTCACATGCCTGGAAGGACAGAGTGTCCACCTGATGAGCCCAGAAGCACATGGTGTTGCCAGAATCCTGCACAGTTGTAACCAGGTCACAGGCTTCTGGGTCGTATCTCTGGAGCATAGGTACCATGTGCCACATGCACAGGTGTTGGGACCATGAGCTTAAGTCTTCATGGTGGGTTTATAAATCCTTCATATAAAAGACAAATATTTTGCAGGATTAGCATAGTCTCAGAAAGTAGAGGAATACTGAAGGATAGAATTATGTGTGTTTTTCAAACTTGTTTTGAAACTACTTTTAGTGAGGAGATATTAGGGTTTGAACCCAGGAGTGCTCAACCACATCCCCACACATCATTTTTTTTCAATTTTTTATTCTGAGACAAGGTCTTCTAAGTTGCTAAGGCTACCTTTGAACTCGTGATCCTCCTGCCTCAGTCTCTGAAGCCACTGGGTTTACAGATGTGTACCACCACAATGAAAAATAATTTTTTAAAGAAGATAAAGTTTTACAAAAAGAATGGTGTAAATGTGTAAATGGTGTGAACTGTAAACTTAACTTGTAAAAATCAGAAGCTAAGAATTTTTATCTCTGAGATCTTAGGAAAAGGAGAAAAGTAACCTCCCACCACCTACTACAATTCATAGAAAGGTCCATGCTGAACACCTGGAAGAGGCAAGACTCATTTTCTGCTGCCAAGAGAAGTCTGGACACCCATTCTCACATGGTAAAGATTTTGGGGAGGTCCAGGAAACCAGCATCCAACCAAGGTCAGAGAGGAAAGCCTGGTGCTAGGGCAGGCCTTGCTGGCCCAGTTAGTCACCAGAATCCATGCCTTGATTGACTCTTTCCTTTCTAGCATGGCAATTGCTGGTTGAATCCTGGCTACAATTCTGTTGTGGGATGGCCTGAGAAGTAGCCCCCCAGGGTGAAATTACAGGGATTCTTACTGTAAAGGACTTGCATGCCTCCTACCATCCCTTGAGATACAGCCCCCAAAACACCTGCTCCAGGAAGTCACTACTGCCTGTCAGCCATGACTCTCCTGTCCCCATATCAGTTTGCATACAGCTTTAAAGGAGCATTTCTAAATTGTGACCACTGAGGCTAAGAGTCAGGCCTTAATCATCTGTGCAGCTCTAGCACCTGGCAGCACAATATGTGTTTGTAAAGTAACAAAAATAATGGAGATTCAAGTTCCTGTGAGGTTTGAGCCAATGGCTTCTCAGGCCAAGCCTCCCAAAGTTCGGTTATCTGTGTGGCATGGTCACAGGGTCTGCCATGTCTTGGCTTCATAAACAGCTTTCATTTCCACTGGGAAAGATAGTCCAGTGGAGCTTTGAATGCTTTCAAATCAGAGCAGGAGGAACTCTGCTGGTGACTCATACCCTCAGTCTCTCCATCTCTCCAACACTCCTGGTAGGAAGTCACTTGCTGTAGGATCATAATTTTCACAGACACGACCTGTTCCTGTCCCTCCAGGTCACAGTTTGGGAATGACAAGTAATAGCTCAGTTCTGCCCATGCAGCTCAGCCCCCAATAAAATGCATTCATGAGGAATGGGCTCCTTGCACTAAATACATCATTTCCTGAGGTACATTAAAAACAATCTGATAGCTACTTGTTTTAAGTCCCACCAAGTCTCATGTTATGTACCAGAAGGGCCACATGCCATGCTTGAAGAAACTCTGAAGCAATATCTGTAGATTGATTTGCAAGGCCAGAATTTGAATTTTAGACTACTTAGCAGAGACTTCAAGTACTAGGCAGTGGAAGAGCACTGCTTACCCCATTGTCCTACCAGAAGGCAATGAGCTTGACCAAGGCTGTGCCCTCTGAGGAGCAGCAAGAGCCCCACACAGGACAGGAGAGAGGCTCTAATTCCAGACCCTAAATAAACAAACAAGCCAACAGCAACAAAAGCATGGAGTATGGCTCAGTGAAGCCTATCACCCCAAATAGAAAGTTACAGAAAAAAAGGGGGAAAGATAATTATCAACCTGGGCAGACTTGCACAGGTGTCTCCTATGTTGTTCTAATTAAGTGAGCGAGGTCTGCACACAGGCTGCTTCCTCATTACAGATGATTGACACCAGGTTCACAGTAGCCAAGAACCAGCCAAGCAGCATTTTCCCCACTGTGTTGTCTGTAGGCCAAGTTTTGCTCTCCCTCACATTGCCAACCACTGCTCCCCTCCCCTCACACAGCTCTGAACACATCCTTTTTCCATATGGTCAAAAGGGGGTGAGAAGGCATGAGAGTTTCAGGAGTGTCTGTCACAGAGCCTCACTCATGTGACCTGGCTATAAGCTCATGAGACCAAAGTTATAATTTGGGGGGCAAAACTTGCCCCCCAAGCCAGGCATGACATTCCATAGTGCTCTTCCCTGTTTATGGCACCCACTTCAGGGAGGAAAACTTTCCTTCTCCAGGGTGGGTGCTCCTGGGAGATGTCCTGTCACATCATGGGTTCGTGGCAAGATGAAAATCATGCCTCATGATCACTTGACCAGACATTTGCTTAGTAATTTAGACACACTGTTTTTTCACAGAATGATGTGGGACATGAGGCAGCAAAATTTCAAATGCCAATGATAAACACAGCAAATAAATATCACAATGTCAACCAGAGCTAAATGGTATGGAAGACAATAAGGAGATGGCATAGAGAGAGACTGGGTGGGACTGGGCGGAGGTGTAGGAAAGTGTGGACCATGAGGATGGCAAGGTCCTCTTCACCCTGAATCCACTCAGCTTCATTGCCCTGTTTTTTGCTGTCTGAACCATTCCTGGGTTCTTATTGGAGAAATAGAAGGGTATTCTTCAAGGGCCTTTTCCTACCTCTCATCCATCCCTCACCCTATTGCCAAAATCACCTTTATTTTCAGTTTACTTTCTAAAATTCTCACTTAATAAAATAACATCCTCTAGGGATGTCAGGATAGAAGCTGGAATGGCCATTGCAACCCAGCTGCTGCCTGCCTCCCAGGCTCTTTGCCATCCTATGTCCTACTGTTCCGCATCTCTGCCTTTGCAGGCTTCTCCTGCCAGGAGGACCTGGGTGTTCTTGGACTACCTGGTGAACTGCTTAGTCACCATCAAGAACAAAGTTCCCAACAGAGGGCTCACAGCTCTGGTGATAAGCTTGCTTTTCTTCCACACATGAATTTTGAGGGCAGCCATTGGTAACTTAGAATATCACCTGCATTTCTGGATTTCCCAGACCCAACAGTTAGGTCTGGAAACACACATGAATTTTTAACTTCTAAAGCAGAAATCTTTGCAGAGGGGCTCTTGTCTTATTCATCTGCCTAGCAACTCTAGCCTCTTCCTATGTCCTAAGATTCTGCTTGCCAGATAAACATGTAACCCAGGCATGCCTAATCGGCTCCCTGAGCATGCCCACAATACTTGCCCCCCATCCCCACCGCAGCCCCACCACAGCCAAGTTCCCACCACCAGCCCCAGCACAAAGCTGAGGAGTTGGATTATTCTCAACTGTCCAGGAGACTTCCTCAAAAGTTTTTGAACAGGAGGGTAAAAGATTCTTCTCTTCTCTTTTTACAATGATACATAGATGTGACTTGAGACTAAAACAGCTGTGATCCTGAAAGTTGGTGAAAGTTGAAGAAAGTTGGTGCATGGTTACAAGAACAGAAAGTATAGTGAACAGATCCATTCTCTGGCTGCTGCCATCACCAAGATCCCATGCCTCCCACTGTCTGCTATGTCACCATCACACCCCTCTACTGGGGGAACTCAGTAGTTGGACCTTGCCACTCAGAGCCACAGTTCTGATTAACACATCTTTGCCTCAGCCTCCAGAGATACAGAGCTCAGCTCCTTCACTGGGGACAGTGACCAGGCCAACTCCACAACACACCCAGCCCCACCCCACAACATACCCAGCTTACCAAGGCAAAGTGCACATCTCAAAAAAAGGATTTTTTGTGAGATGCTCCTATATTGTTTTGGTTCTATTCTTAATAGATGTGCCAGTTCCATCTTTGAGGACTCTTCTCAAGATCTATACCCATTTACCCTGACTCAAATACAAGACTCCATAAAGAATCCATCCTTAGGCAGGCTGCAGGTGTGCACCTCTTGGTTTGCCCTGGAAGGGCCTCCTTTGCCCAGGACACCATGGCTGTGTTGTGTTGTGCCATGAGCCACCTCTGCTGTCTGATGGGCCTAGGCCCTGAAATGCTGTGGATTGGGGATGGTCATCAATTTCTTAATGATCCACATTTTGAATTTCAGGCATCAGGTGTCACCTCCAATTTCATCCTCATGGTCTCCTCAAGAGCAGTGGCTTTCCCGATGGCACGCAGCTGTGCAGACTGCACACTCTCCCCACCTTCAACAGACCAGTGGTCTGGGCTTCACACAGGACTGCAGTCTGCTTGCTCAGCGCTGCTGACATCTCAACAGACTGCAGTTTCCGTCTAGGGCTCTGATTCACCACGACACCCTTCATCAAAATGTCCTCCAGCCTCACTGTGCCCTCCCACACCCTGCACACCAGACATCCCACTCCCAAATCAGAATCCTCCAGATTCACTAAATCTTCCTCAAATTCTACAGATCACATGTACATTGGCGGCACATCATCAGTGAAGTGCAGATTCTGGAGTAACCTGAACCTGGGCTCCAGCTTCCTGTGCCTTCCATCACATATGCATGGGCCTGGACAGTTTACCTCTAGGAACATTCATCTCTTCATCTCTGCAGTGGAGGTGAGAAATAGAAAGTCCAGCTGTCCATTATCAAAATGCAACATTTAGTCTTAAATGCAAAATACTATAAATCAGCCAAAGAGGAAACCAAACAAATGGTTACCAGTAGTTAACACCTGAGTGAGGAAAAAGACAAACTTGACACACAGGAGGTGAGGGAAAAGGGCCCAGCCTGACCAACAGACCAACAGCCTGTCCTCACACAGGACAGACCAAACCCAGAAAGGCCCTCCTGCCCAGAAAAAGAAAGGGAGGTGGAGAAACTCCAGGTATATCCCTTTAAATAACCAATAGTGGAGAGTAAAACCTGGGTGACATTCAGGAAGACTGTGCACCCCATGGTTCTCAGGCACTGAGGAGCTGGAGGGGGACCTTGCACCTGTAGAGGATAAAATGCTGGTTTTAATAGTAGGGGTGTGCCTGTGTCCTCAGAAACCCAGGCTTCCAAGGTTGTCAGTAAAGCCTGGCTTTTTGCGATACTTTGTGACTCTCAGTTCATTCTTTGGGTTAGGACAGGAGAACATATTTCTCATGGAGGTAAAATTCCTGTTATCCAAAGGGGTTACTGTGACCTCTACTTGAAATAGCAAGTTTTCAATGTGTGCTGTTTGTCTCTGGCTACATGAACTCAGAACTCTGCTGGCAAGAAGGTCATTATCAGATGGAGTCCTTTGACCTTGGACCTCCGGAACCATGAGGCAAAATTAAACCTCTTCTCCTTATAAAGCTATCCAGTCTCAGGTCTTTCATTATTGTAAGTAGAAGAGGGCTGAGAGAACCAAGACCATGTGAGAGACAATATAATCAGAGAAGGATGAGAAGATTGTGTGTGGGGGGAAAAGGATCTCTCACTGCTGGGAGCCCATTCCTCTTGACAACAGAATGCAAGTGACAATCCCGTGTCTTTTGAACAGCAGACTATGCAATCCCCTCTGCCTGCTCCCCAAGGAAGCTCATACCCTTGTTTTATTCTGAGATAGAATTCATATTTTACCACCTGAACAGGGAGCGATCACTTCCAAGAGTTCATAACATTCTAGTGAGTATCATCAACAAAGCACAATAAATTACTCCTGCTAATCTCCCTGTATTTGGGGAAAACATGTGAGAGTCTCTGAATCTCTCATCTATGTTCATCATGTCTCCTTGGTGCCAGGACCTTGGCTGCAAAAGGAGTTCCAGTCTTTCATTCTTTTGATGTTCGTTAGTTCCTAACATGAGTGAATTTCTCTGTATACATTTGAGATATTTAAGAGAAAAAGAGGACACACCTTTATCTATAGAAGGTAATAATCATAACCTCTCAAGGTAGGTTCAAAATGGCCAATGTGCAATCTAAGAGTAGGGAGAGAACAGCCCACCCCAAATATCAGCAGCTAGACCAGGCCCAGGGCACATTCAGTGTGAAGTCAAGGAGCACCAAAGAAAGCAGCCTGAGAGCCTAGCTCAGAGGCAAGACCCTGCACTGTGCTTGCTTCATTTGGGGATAACTGACTGTGGTGACACCCCTGTAAGATATGGATTCTACAGCCAGGCCATGTAAGGTTCAGGCACTGTGAGCACATTATTGCATGAACTCATGCATGTAAAATGCATGGGTGCCCAGTAGCTCCAAAGCTTTACATAGTTCAACTCTGAGGCTCACTTCAAATGTTCAACATCTGCAGCAAGTAGAGAGGTGAAAATTAAAACCACACTGAGATTTATCTCACTCCAGTCAAAATGGCAATTATCAAGAACAGAAGTAATAAATGTTGGCAAGGATGTGGGAAAAAGTTACACTCATACACCGCTGGTGGAACTGCAAACTGGTACAACCACTCTGGAAAGCAGTATGGAGATTCCTTGGGAAATTTTTAATGGAACCCTCATTTGACCTAGCTATTCCACTCCTTTATCTATATTTAAAGCGTTTAAAATCATCATATCACAGTGATGCAGCTACATCAATGTTTACAGCCTTTCCACCATGACCTGTCAGAATGGGGCCTCACAGCAGCACTGCACATGGGAGAGAGCTGAGCAGGGAGCACTGCATCTCAGGAGAGGGCCACACCAAATTCCTGTTGCATGTTCCCTTTGGCATATCCACAGTGCCATTCACATACTCCTCCATCAGTGCTTGCTCCCCAGGTGACAGGGGAGGAGCTGGAACAGGGTGTGTCAGGTGGACATGTCTGCTGCCCTGGGGAGCTCAGGAGCTCATCAGCTCACCAAAGAACCTCTCACAGAGCGTTTCCTTCTCAGTGTTGTTAAATAACCAAAGACAGTTCTGCTGCAACTTCCCCACCCTTCTATGGAATTAGGGGACAAACAAGCAAAAATTTAACTTAAATTTAAAAATTAAAACATGATCCAAAAAGAGGTGGCCCACAGTGCTGTCATCTCCCACTTTGTGAAGAAAAACCATTTCAAAATACTTCAAAACTCTTTTTCTCTATAACCCCACATAGAACAAAGGACAAAATCCATGCAGTCATCTCAACAGACACACAAACAAACAGACAAGCAGGAATGGAAGGGAAATTCCTCAAACTTAATGAAAGTCACTTGAAGAGCAACAGAAACAGCTAGAGTTAAACATACTGGAGCAAGGTAAATGTAAATTTCTGTTGTTCAAGTCACTATATTTGTAATAACTTGTGACACCAGTCTTAGGAAAGCAACATGTGTAGCAAAGGAATGTCACAGATGCCTTTAAGAACCTTGACTGGGGCAGTTGTTGGGCGGGTCTTCCTGAGGGGAGAAGGAGAGCTACAGCCAAAGACGATGTGGTGGTGGGATCAGAGGCCATGGAGAGAGGTGAAGGCACCACACTGCTAATTTTGAGATGAAGCAGGGAAATGACCTGGGAAAGTAGCCTATTTCTGAAACTAGAAAAGGCAGTGAACAGGTGTCCCCTGGGCCTCTAGGAGGAGGTGGCCCTACTGGCCTCTCCCATGCTTCCCACATCCAGAACCACAGTTTATGGTAATCTGCTATAGCAACCACAGGGACTAACATACGTGCCTTCCAGGTGCTGTTGGTGGAAATAAGTCCTTTGCAGATCCAGAGAAAGCCATCATCAAGTGACTCCCTGATGGTCACTGCCACCTCCCCCACACAATGCAGTACATGACATTAGAGTGACACTTATTATGCACAGGTCTGAAGGCCGTGGAAGGGACTGCAATCCTCACATCCACTAGAGCCCCAGGGAGTGGATCGCCCTTCTACATGCCATTTACTTGGGTGCAAACTCCAGGCTCTGATATTGCCTAGCTTAAAGGCCCATGTAAATATGAAGAGGGTTTACAGTACTAATGTGCTTATTATGATAATACTTAACCCTCAGTAAATGTTCAACAAATAGTGCCTCTTAATACTCATGTGCTATTGAAAACTGCAAAGGGAACTTGTCACACACACTCCATCTTGGTAGCTCCTGTGGCTCTGTATGTGCTGCCCTCCACAAGCAAATGATCAAGATGTGTTGCAGAATGGAATATCCCCAGGAGAGCAAAAGAAGGTGAACCACAAACCAGGCTCAAGTCTTCACCCATCACCAAGTCCTATGGTTTAGAGCCCCCTCCACCTCTCTTTGAAGGTTTCCAATAACAGGAAATTCAGTGGAGATACCCCACAAAGATGAGAAAACCACTCAAGCATGATATCTTATCTCACCTCCAGGAATCTCTAGCATTCATTCATTTGTATTTTCAACTGACATTTACTTGTTCCAGACTGTGCTAAGGACAGGGAACAGCATAGACACAGCGATAGATACTGTGGCCCTTACAATCAAGTAGAGCTTAAGATTTGTAGATATGATTGTGGACATGTGTATAGATAAAGATACAAATATGCACATCTATCAATGCAACATTGACATATGACAGGTCAAACACTTTGTGACTTCCTTTAGATATACATTCTCATTTAATCATTTCCCAAATTCCACATTAAGACTTTATCACAAACAGATATAACAGCAATTTCTTTTTTTTTTAATATTTTTTTTTATTGTTGGTTGTTCAAAACATTACATAGTTCTTGATATATCATATTTCACACTTTGATTCAAGTGGGTTATGAACTCCCATTTTTACTCCGTTTACAAATTGCAGAATCACATCAGTTACACTTCCAATGATTTATATATTGCCATACTAGGGTCTGTTGTATTCTGCTGCCTTTCCTATCCGTTACTACCCCCCTCCCCTCCCCTCCCCTCCCCTCTTCTCTCTCTACCCACTCTACTGCAGTTCATATCTCCCCCTTGTATTATTTTTCCCTTTCCCCTCGTTACCTCTTGTATGTAATTTTGTATAACCCTGAGGGTCTCCTTTCATTTCCATGCAATTTCCCTTCTCCCTCCCTTTCCCTTCCACCTCTCATCCCTGTTTAATGTTAATCTTCTTCTCATGCTCTTCGTCCCTACTCTGTTCTTAGTTACTCTCCTTATATCAAAGAAGACATTTGGCATTTGTTTTTTAGGGATTGGCTGGCTTCACTCAGCATAATCTGCTCTAATGCCATCCATTTCCCTCCAAATTCTATGATTTTGTCATTTCTTAATGCAGAGTAATATTCCATTGTGTATAAATGCCACATTTTTTTTATCCATTCGTCTATTGAAGGGCATCTAGGTTGGTTCCACAGTCTTGCTATTGTGAATTGTGCTGCTATGAACATCGATGTAGCAGTGTCCCTGTAGCATGCTCTATTTAGGTCTTTAGGGAATAGACCGAGAAGGGGAATAGCTGGGTCAAATGGTGGTTCCATTCCCAACTTTCCAAGAAATCTCCATACTGCTTTCCAGATTGGCTGCACCAATTTGCAGTCCCACCAACAATGAACAAGTGTACCCTTTTCCCCACATCCTCGCCAGCACTTGTTGTTGTTTGACTTCCTAATGGCTGCCAATCTTACTGGAGTGAGATGGTATCTTAGGGTGGTTTTGATTTGCATTTCTCTGACTGCTAGGGATGGTGAGCATTTTTTCATGTACTTGTTGATTGATTGTATGTCCTCCTCTGAGAAGTGTCTGTTCATGTCTTTGGCCCATTTGTTGATTGGGTTATTTGTTATCTTGTTGTCTAATTTTTTGAGTTCTTTGTATACTCTGGATATTAGGGCTCTATCTGAAGTGTGAGGAGTTAAGATTTGTTCCCAGGATGTAGGCTCCCTATTTACCTCTCTTATTGTTTCTTTTGCTGAGAAAAAACTTTTTAGTTTGAGTAAGTCCCATTTGTTGATTCTAGTTATTAACTGTTGTGCTATGGGTGTCCTATTGAGGAATTTGGAGCCCGACCCCACAGTATGTAGATCGTAGCCGACTTTTTCTTCTATCAGACGCCGTGTCTCTGATTTGATATCAAGCTCCTTGATCCATTTTGAGTTAACTTTAGTGCATGACGAGAGAAAGGGATTCAGTTTCATTTTGTTGCATATGGATTTCCAGTTTTCCCAGCACCATTTGTTGAAGATGCTATCCTTCCTCCATTGCATGCTTTTAGCCCCTTTATCAAATATAAGATAGTTGTAGTTTTGTGGGTTGGTTTCTGTGTCCTCTATTCTGTACCATTGGTCCACCCGCCTGTTTTGGTACCAGTACCATGCTGTTTTTGTTACTATTGCTCTGTAGTATAGTTTGAAGTCTGGTATCGCTATACCGCCTGATTCACCCTTCCTGCTTAGCATTGTTTTTGCTATTCTGGGTCTTTTATTTTTCCATATGAATTTCATGATTACTTTCTCTATTTCTATAAGAAATGCCATTGGGATTTTGATTGGTATTGCATTAAACCTATAGAGAACTTTTGGTAATATTGTCATTTTGATGATGTTAGTTCTGCCTATTCATGAACAGGGTATATTTTTCCATCTTCTAAGATCCTCTTCTATTTCTCTCTTTAGGGTTCTGTAGTTTTCATTGTATAAGTCTTTCACCTCTTTTGTTAGGTTGATTCCTAAGTATTTTATTTTTTGGGGGGATATTGTGAATGGAGTGGTTGTCCTCATTTCCATTTCAGAGGATTTGTCACTGATATACAGGAATGCCTTTGATTTATACGTGTTGATTTTATATCCTGCCACTTTACTGAATTCATTTATTAGCTCTAATAGTTTCTTTGTAGACCCTTTTGGGTCTGCTAGGTATAGAATCATGTCATCTGCAAATAGTGATAATTTAAGTTCTTCTTTTCCTATTTTTATGCCTTTAATTTCTTTCGTCTGTCTAATTGCTCTGGCCAGTGATTCGAGAACTATGTTGAACAGAAGTGGTGAGAGAGGGCATCCCTGTCTTGTTCCAGATTTTAGAGGGAATGCCTTCAATTTTTCTCCATTCAGAATGATGCTAGCCTGAGGTTTAGCATAGATTGCTTTTACAATGTTGAGGTAAGTTCCTGTTATCCCTAGTTTTTCTAGCGTTTTGAACATAAAGGGATGCTGTACTTTGTCGAATGCTTTTTCTGCATCTATCGAGATGATCATATGGTTCTTATTTTTAAGTCTATTGATGTGGTGAATAACATTAATTGATTTCCGTATATTGAACCAGCCTTGCATCCCAGGGATGAATCCTACTTGATCATGGTGCACAATTTTTTTGATATGTTTTTGAATCCGATTTGCCAAAATTTTATTGAGGATTTTTGCATCTAGGTTCATTAGAGATATTGGTCTGTAGTTTTCTTTCTTTGAAGTGTCTTTGTCTGGTTTAGGAATCAGGGTGATGTTGGCCTCGTAGAAAGAATTTGGAAATTCTCCCTCTTTTTCTATTTCCTGAAATAGCTTGAAAAGTATTGGTGTTAGTTCCTCTTTAAAGGTTTTGTAAAACTCTGCTGTATACCCATCCGGTCCTGGGCTTTTCTTAGTTGGTAGTCTTTTGATGGTTTCTTCTATTTCCTCAATTGATATTGGTCTGTTTAGGTTGTCTATATCCTCCTGCCTTAATCTGGGCAGATCATATGACTTAAGAAATTTATCGATGCCTTCACTATCTTCTATTTTATTGGAGTATAAGGATTCAAAATAGTTTCTGATTATCTTCTGTATTTCTGAAGTGTCTGTTGTGATATTGCCTTTTTCATCCCGTATGCTAGTAATTTGATTTCTCTCTCTTCTTCTCTTCGTTAGCATGGCTAAGGGTCTGTCGATTTTATTTATTTTTTCAAAGAACCAACTTTTAGTTTTGTCAATCTTTTCAATTGTTTCTTTTGTTTCGATTTCATTAATTTCAGCTCTGATTTTAATAATTTCTTGCCTTCTACTTCTTTTGCTGTTGTTTTGCTCTTCTTTTTCTAGGATTTTGAGATGGAGTATGAGATCATTTATTTGTTGGTTTTTTCTTTTTTTAAGGAATGAACTCCAAGCAATGAATTTTCCTCTTAGAACTGCTTTTAATGTGTCCCATAGATTCCGATATGTTGTGTCTGTGCTTTCATTTATCTCTAAGAATTTTTTAATTTCCTCCTTGATGTCTTCTATAACCCATTGATCATTTAGTAACCAATTGTTCATTCTCCAAGTGATGCATGTTTTTTCCTTCCTTCTTTTATCGTTGATTTTCAGTTTCATTCCATTATGATCAGATAAGATGCATGGTATTATCTCCACTCCTTTATATTGTCTAAGAGTTGCCCTGTGACATAATATATGATCTATTTTTGAGAAGGATCCATGTGCTGCTGAGAAAAAAGTGTAACTGCTTGATGTTGGGTGGTATATTCTATATATATCAATTAAGTCTAGGTTATTAATTGTGTTATTGAGTTCTATAGTTTCCTTATTCAACTTTTGTTTGGAAGATCTGTCTAGTGGTGAGAGAGGTGTGTTGAAGTCTCCCAAGATTATTGTATGTTGGTCTATTAGACTCTTAAACTTAAGAAGAGTTTGTTTGATGAACATAGCTGCACCATTGTTTGGGGCATATATATTTATGATAGTTATGTCTTGTTGGTGTATGGTTCCCTTGAGCAGTATGTAGTGTCCCTCTTTATCCCTTTTGATTAACTTTGGCTTGAAATCTATTTTATTTGATATGAGTATGGACACTCCTGCTTGTTTCCTAAGTCCATATGAGTGATATGATTTTTCCCAACCTTTCACCTTCAGTCTATGTATGTCTTTTCCTATCAAATGCGTCTCCTGTAGGCAGCATATTGTTGGGTCTTGTTTTGTGATCCATTCTACTAGTCTGTGTCTCTTGATTGGTGAGTTTAAGCCATTAACATTTAGGGTTATTATTGAGATATGGGTTGTTCTTCCAGCCATAATTGTTTATTTATGTTACTAAACATGGTTTGTTTTCCTTTTTTGATTATTTTCCCCCCCTTTACTGTCCTACCTCCCACTGTTGGTATTCATTGTTATTTTCCATTTCCTCTTCCTGTAATGTTTTGCCGAGGATGTTTTGAAGACATGGTTTTCTAGCTGCAAATTCTTTTAACTTTTGTTTATCGTGGAAGGTTTTAATTTCATCTTCCATCCTGAAGCTTAATTTCGCTGGATACATGATTCTTGGTTGGAACCCATTTTCTTTCAGTTTTTGAAATATGTGATTCCAGGATCTTCTAGCTTTCAGAGTCTGTGTTGAAAGATCAGCTGTTATCCTGATTGGTTTACCCCTAAATGTAATCTGCTTCCTTTCTCTTGTAGCTTTTAAAATTCTCTCCTTATTCTGTATGTTGGGCATCTTCATTATAATGTGTCTAGGTGTGGATCTCTTATGATTTTGCACATTCGGCGTCCTGTATGCTTCTAGGATTTGGGATTCTGTCTCATTCTTCAAGTCTGGGAAGTTTTCTCGTATTATTTCATTGAATAGGTGGTTCATTCCTTTGGTTTGGACCTCTATACCTTCCTGTATCCCAATGACTCTTAAGTTTGGTCTCTTTATATTATCCCATATTTCTTGGATGTTCTGCTCATGGTTTCTTAACAGTTTTGCTGAGCTATCTATGTTCTTTTCAAGTTGAAATACTTTGTCTTCATTGTCTGATGTTCTATCTTCTAAGTGTTCTACTCTGCTGGTAGTATTCTCAATTGAGTTTTTAAGTTGGTTTATTGCTTCCTGCATTTCTAGGATTTCTGTTTGTTTGTTTTTTATTACCTCTATCTCCCTGTATAGTTGATCTTTTGCTTCTTGGATTTGTTTATGTAATACATTGTCGAAGTGGTCGAAATGATCTTTCATTGTCTGATTTTGCTGTCTAATGTCTTCCTTGAGACTCCAGATCATTTGCAGCATGTATATCCTGAATTCTTTATCTGACATTCCATCTGCTGCAGCTATAACCTCTTCTAAAGTTGAGTCATTCCATCTGCTGCAGCTATAACCTCTTCTAAAGTTGAGTTGACCTGCATTGCTTGTGGTCCTTTCTTTCCTTGTCTTTTCATATTGCTCGTGTTTCTTTCTGCTTAGTGAAACTATTGTGTTTTTGAAATTTTTCCCCCTATATTTTTATATTGCTCTTGTATAGTTGAAAAGTCTCCCTTGCAGGGGCGGGCGGCAGCTCTGCTCCTCCTCCAATTGGGGTGATCTGTCTACCACGCTGGTGGGCAGCTGGGACTGTTCTGCCGGTCGGTCGCAGGTCTGCCTACCTTGGAGGCGCGGGCAGCGGCTCTGCTCTGCCCTTCCTCCTATTGGTGTGACGTGTCTACCACGTCACCATGTCCGTGAACCCCTGGGCCTGTTCCACCAGTTAGTCGCGGATCTGACTACCTTGCAGGCGTGGGCGGCGGCTCTGCTCTGCCCCTTCTCCAATTGGGTTGTCGTGACTACCACCCCGGCAGGTCGCTGTGCCTGTTCTGGGCGCGGGCTGCGGCTCTGCTCTGCCCCTACTCCAAATGGAGTGATGTGACTGCCACGCTGGCGGGCCGCTGGGCCTGATCCAGGCTCGGGGAGCGGCTCTGCTCTGCCCCTCCCCCAAGTGGTGTGACGTGTCTACCACGCCGGCAGGCCGCTGGGGCTGTTCTGCCAGACTGCCACAGGCCTGCCTACCTTGCGGACGCGGGTGGAGGATCTGCTTTCCCCCTACTCCAATTGGGGATTCTTGACAACCACGCCGGCGGGTCGCTGGGCCTATTCCGGGCTCTGGCAGCGGCTCTGTTCGGCCCCTGCTCGAGCCGGAGCGATGCGACACCACGCCGGCGGGTCTCTGGACCTGCTCCGGGCGCAGGCGGCGGCTCTGTTCGGCCCCCGCTCTAGCCGGAGCGACGCAACACCACGCCGGCGGGTCGCTGGGCCTGTTCCGGGCTCTGGCGGCAGCTCTGTTCGGCCCCCGCTCTAGCCGGAGCGACGCGACACCACGCCGGCGGGACGCTGTGCCTGTTCCGGGCTCTGGCGGCGGCTCTGTTCGGCCCCTGCTCTAGCCGGAGCGACGCGACACCACGCCGGCGGGTCGCTGTGCCTGTTCCGGGCTCTGGCGGCGGCTCTGTTCGGCCCCTGCTCTAGCCGGGGCGACGCGACACCACGCCGGCAGGTCGCTGGGCCTGTTCCGGGCTCTGGCGGCGGCTCTGCTCCGCCCCTCTGGCCTTCACAGTATTCAGCAGGACCCGGACCGAGAGACAGTTTCCGCGGGTTCTTTATCCCTGGGCCAGAGCAGTTCCGGGAGCCAGAATTCGTCCTCTCCGGACTTGGTGCATGCTCCGACAGGAGCAGGCTCCAAGAAGCAGTTTCCGCGGGTTCTATAGCCCTGGGCCAGAGCAGCTCCGGTAGCCGGAGCTCCGCCGCTCCGGGCTCGGTGCGTGTTCTGATAGGAGCAGGCTCCAAGAAGCAGTTTCCGCGTGTTATTTAGCACTAAGTCTGAGCAATTTGTCTGCGAGACGCAGACAATTGTCAGCCTGAAATTACCTGTTCTATAGCTGAAAGAGCTGCAATCAGTCAAAAACAAGGATGGTGACGTCAGCTCTCCAAGATGGTGGCCGCTGTCTTCCTCCGTGGTCTGACCGGTGTGGAGAACCGAACTGGACTGTTTCCTTCCCCGTCTCCAACCCAGAATTCAGCTCCGAGCTCAGCAAATGCCTAGCTGGCAGGAGCCCGCAGAATCAGCATCGCTGTATCTCTGCGCCACCAGCCCGTCGTTTCCCAGTGCGCTCCGCAGACTCCAGCCGCAGGGCGATCTGCCGAACAATAAGCGCTCCGTACGGACAAATCGCTCGCTTTTGAGCCCCTGAAGCTGATCCTCGTGCGATGAAAATCCTTCCACTAGGTTTTGGAGCACCCCAATTTTGCTGGAAATTCCTAACCAGATAGCTTTTAGCCGTTCTAACTCATCATTTTCCCTCACAGTGACGCAGTACTCGGAGTTACTGCACTCCCTTCGCGGCCATCTTCCTCTCTTGAGCAATTTCAATTAGACATGCTTAGAATACCTGGATTGCCATGAGATGAAACTTCCACCAGAAGACACAGAGAAGAAAAAGAGGGAGCTACCCAAATGAAGCTTATCTCAGCTCCCCTCAGCATTTCCTTTAAACTAACCCTTCCCCTTTGGGTGTGGATTAAAGCAAGGAAAAAACTTTTTTAATCAAATGTTTTTTGAACTTTCAAAACCCAGGTCTCCTCTAAAGGACTTTCCAGAACTATTTTGATTGCTGTTCATTCTTCCTTGCCCAATGACATTAGAAGAAATCTATATAGAAGGTAACTTTTTACTATATCATTATCATCCCCGTTTGTACATAAGAATCTGAGTTCATAGGTGTTATGGAATTTGCCCCAGGTCTAGTGGCAAGGGAGGTGGAGTCTAGTGGTAAGGGAGGTGGAGTTTCATCTGTCTGAAAGCTTACCCAAAGAACTCACTACCTATGCAATCCTTCCTTTATATTAACTAAAAAATGGTCCTTTTAGCTTTCACTTTAGGAATGCAAAAAGAACAAATCTCCCTCTTCCACATGATGGCCCTTGATAGACATAACATCATGGTCATCACCTCATCCCTGGGCCTATTCTTCTCATCACAAGCTAAATATTCACATTTGCTATAGCCTTTTCTCCTCTGAATTGATTTCAGGAATCCTTAGCCACCCAGACATTGTTTGGCAGAACACAATCCAATTTTCTCCTCTTAGGGGCTATAAAGATACAGAAATCTCAATCAGGAAGATAGAATAAGACCACAATACAAGAAAAACTCACTTTGATCTGAAATCTAAGATCAGAAAGCCAGCCTCACAAGTATGATGTGAAGTGATAAATGTCCCTCTACCTCCTTGGGGGGAAGATGACGGAGTAGTGGAGACTGTGGTGAGCTGGGGGTGCAGGCCTTACACAAAGGGTATCCTATACTCAACTCTAGGTGAGGCCTACATGGGCCCAAGGCCCAGGACCACATGATCTTGTGATTTTTTCATTAGAAGCTCACATTTGCCAATTTTTACATGACTGCAACAAATTAAATAATAAAAGCCAACTATCCATGTACATGTACACAGTGCATGTACACACGTGCATGTGCACTCTCTCTCTCTCTCTGTCTCTCTCTCAAGCTGCAACACCTACTATTTTTTCTTTATTTTTAACTTCAGAGTAATTGTTGACTTAAAACTTGGCATTTATCCTCTCCAATCTTGCCCAATCAGAGTCAATTTCCAGGTTTTTAAAATATTTATGCCTTCAGATTCTGTCTTTCAAAAGTCATACAATCCCAGGTTGAAGAAGCTAATTTGTGCATTGGCATAATTTGCATCTTCATGAATTCTCACTTCCTTGCTTTCTCAATCCTTGACTCAGGCCACTGAACTTACAGTGCATGAAGATCTTTGAGGACCCAGCAAACTCCTCCTTGGAGCCCTGTGGTGTTTCCTATGCTGTGAAGGAGCAACTAATCAACAGCCCCACAGATGGAGGGGGCTCTCTTAAGGGTACTAATGACTATTCACTATCTGGTGCTGTCCCTGATATGAGGCTGAGGCCAGCATAGGGCTCTGTGGACATCTCCATCCATCTTGGAGTCATGGCAAAATTTACTATGAACATTAAGAATGAAGCCACAGCCTGTGCATCACAGCTGTTTAACTAAGTCTGGCACACTGATATAAGCAGTAAGGACAGCTGCAGGACCTGTCTGACTGTAGGGCTGAGCTTCATGATCTGTGGGCTCCATTTCATTCCTGGAAGAGTGGACAATCATTTGCTAAAGAACTCTGCTTTTTCATGAGGTTGCAACAGTTAATAGGCAAAACCCATCTGTTTCCAAAACTCTAACTATCAGGATGGGCCAAGGGTATTATTAGCAGGATCCATGAACTTGTACTTGAACTGGCCTCCCTCAAATTGAGCTCTTCAGGAAGGAGAACAAGAATCCTGTGTGGGGCTCCACAGGAGGCTCTCAGGAGGGGACTGAAGGCTTAGGAAACTGACCTAGAGGGAGTTGATGGAATAAGCACACAGAGCCATCTCTGATCCTGCTTTCTGGAAGGCAGGGGAAGGTAAGAACTGTGCACGGCCAAAGGCAGCCAGAAGCAGTGCATGGTCCATGTTTTCATCCATGCACATGACCTCCTGCAAGCACTTGGTCTCCCTGAGCTGAAAAGGTAAGGCCTGGGCTTGTTGCATCATCATGTGCCCCAGGAAGGGCTGTATGTACAGGTCTTAAGCTAGTCCAGACTTCTTCTCAGAGAGAATTAGTGTTCTAGCCCAGGAAACAACCCACACAAAACGTGAGTTTCCTTTAGCCTCATTGTTTTTTATTAGATCTCACAAATACACCATTTGTTCCTTACTAAACTGTCTCTAAACCAAGACACAGTGTCCTGCAGGTCACACTGTGGAGAAATAAGTTCTTCCCAGACCCTTTCTATGTGGGGAACTCCTGAAGGCCTTACTGTTTGCCATGAAGTTCTTCAGACTGAACAATTTCCTTAACTGTCTGAACCAGAGCTGAGAGAAGGCGAGAAAGGGCAGAGCTGGGTATTGTTGTCTTCTAAAACATGGATAAAGTGAACCTAAGCCTCTCTCAGCACTTGAAGGAGGAAGGATCACCCACAAGACTGAAGTCCCTTCTCCCTCAGGTCTCTGCTGTCAAATGAAGCAGCAACCAATGTACTAAGAAAAAATGAGCAGAAACACCAAATTTAGTAGTTCAAGGAGAACATTGTAAAGACTATGGAAAACTGAAAACATGGACTTCTTCCTGGCAGAATTTGGAGTCAGAAATGTAGCTAATTAGAACAAAGCATACAGTAAAAATGTCCTTTAGACAGATACCCCAACTGAACCATATGCCTCAGTTTATATTCAAATTAAGGTAGGTAGCTTTTGAAATTTTAATAGGTTTAGCTATTTGAAATTTTAATAGTCACTTATTTTAATGTTACTAACAAAAATTTAGTACATCAAGCTCATGAGTTTTATTATCCTATAACAAGACTAAATCTGTTTTTTTTTTAAGTTTGAAACAGGGGGCATTTATTAATACCACACTCTAACCAGTAGCTTATCCAACCAGCCACTCCAAGAAAGCATGTCCATTAAAGAAAATATATTAAGCAAACAATATTATTGGGCACAGAGAGTTGGTAACAATTGAGTTGGTATGGGGACTTTTGATGTTAAGAAAACATTATCCCATGAAGAAAGAGAGGGAGGAGAAGAAAAGGGAGATTGAGAATTGAGAATGAGCACAAATTTGCCCTTGGGATTTTGGCTCAGCAGAGGGGAGCAGCTCAGCCACCTGCAGCCATGATCTGACCCAGGTGTCTCTGATTCAGCCATTTGCTATTTAATGAGGTCATTCTGGACTACAGCCCCTAGAAGCATGAGTGCTCACTAGATCTGGAGGCTGGGCACAGTGAGCCCTGAAAGCCATGTGCACTTGGGAGACAGGCAGACGAAGACCCATACCTTCATGACATCCTCACTGGCTGACCTGCACTCCACATGTCCACCACAGAAACATCCTCTTGAACTCCCATGACTTTGACAGGGACCGAGATGGACTTTCCAGTGAGAATGGCTGTGTTCAAAACCTCTGTGTCCTGAAGGAGGGAAGAGGTGCAGGTCACGACCTTGGAACCCGGGGAGCTGGGTGAGGCTGGTCAGGGATGCAACTGCATGAGGCGGGAGTCCAGCCAGACCCTCTCCTGAAACCCAGCCTATCCAGGGAGCACTGAGCTGCTTCCCGACCTCCACCTCCTCCCACACGCTGCCCCACCTGCATCTGTCTCATGCCTGACACAAGATTCTCCCCAGCGTTCTCCAGGACTTGGCTTGAGGGTCCTTTGGGCAGTGACTGCCTGTTCTTCTGGGCTTTGTTACACAGGGAGCTGATGTTTTGTTTCAGATGAAGAAAGATAACAGCACAAAGAACAAAGGAGAACTAGTCACATCATAAACCTCTGCTCAGCTGAGCTGAGCACCATGGTCCCTCCCTCACCTCTCGGCACCCCAGAAATTCCCCCTCCAAACCCTGATGACCCATGGGGGCTCATAGGTTCTGTCTTCATCATTCATCTTCATCTGTCAACTTTCTGCTGTAACTCTACCAACTCCCCTGCTCTCCCAACATCTATGACCTGGACAGCTGTGATGGCCCTGGGGTTCTCCCTGTGTCTCTCTTCACAGTGGTCAAGATCTCCAGCACAGACTCTCTCTCTCCTAGATCAAAACTCCTGGAGAGTGCCCTACTGTTCTTAAGATAGAGTCCCTCTCACTGAGGCAGGCCACCTGGGCCTTGCCCACCTCCCCATAATTTTCCTATCCCCTTCTCTCTATTCTCTGCAGAGTCTAGCCTCCTCACAGTCTGGGGACTTCTGCCCCACATTACCTCTTATGCAGAGGTTCCTTGGTCTACAAATAGGAATAAACATACCCCTACTCCATAGGGAGATTATGGATGTTTAATAGGCCATCTGTACATGTCTCAGGGCAGAAAGTACACTATGAGCACAGCCCTCTGTGCATTGGCCATTACATTGATCTTAGAATGTTTGCTCAATGAATGAGTTAAAGAGCCACTGCAAGTCTCATACAGGCACCACAGAGGAGAAGCTACTTCTACACCAGGCTGGAGAGAAAGGCCAAGCAGAGAAGCCAACAACAGCAGCAAAACGCAGCTCAGCAGTGGAAGTCCACAGCACTGGCATTCAGCACTCAAACAGGCCATTACTCATTGCTCCTCTCCTCAGTCCCCACCTCAGCCCAGGCACTAGGTGGGTCCTACACTCAGTGTCCTCAGTCAGCCCCTCACTCTCCATTCCAAACCAGGAGAAGGGCAAGAAAAGGAGCTGGCCTTGAATGAATGCAACAACAGCCACTAAGACAGCTTCTAGGAGATTGGCGGTGTTCTTAATGGCTTGCATGCAATTAATCATCTATTCTGTTTCCTCAACGACCCTCCCAATATAGTATGAGCTTTATTATTATTTTACATATGAATTGCTTTGCAGTGATATTAAGTCTGAAAATATTAGCTACTTTTCAAGAGAAAACATCAAATTTATAAGAAACATATGGGAAAGGTGGCAGCCCAACCCAACATGGTGGTAAGCCAACCTTCTTCTTTTCATATGTTTACTGTCCTGGTAGGGTTTTTTTTTGTTTTGTTTTGTTTTGTTTTTGGTGTGTGTGTAGGGTATTAAACCCAGGGGCGTTTAACCACTGAGTCACATCCACAGCTCTTTATTTTTATTTTTATTTTGAGACAGTTTCACTAGATTGCCCTAGAGTCTCACTAAATTGCTGAAGCTGGCTTTGAGCCTATGATCCTCCTGCGTCATCCTCCCGAGTCACAGGGATTGCAGGTGTGCAGCACCATGTTCAGCGTAGAATGGAATAATGAGGAGATAATTTCAAAATAATGTTAATGAATTCAGCCGCTCTAAAATCCCAAAGTAGATGTATCTACATAGATGTATCTATGTATCTATGTATCTATGTATCCTCGGCACACTGAGAGAGCAATTACCCCATTCAATATTACATCGAAACAATAAGCTGCTCACAGAAACTGCTAAACATCCACCATCATAACCAGAACAAATCTTTCCTGCTCCCATCTGTGGAAGCTCCAGGTTGAATGCCTAGATAGCATCTCACACTCCTCTGTGGAAGGCACTTCCATCACAAGGGGGCGACACCAAGGGCAAAGTCAGAGTAAGGCCATCAGAAACCTCTCTTCTCCATAAAAATCACAAGGAAACTGGCAACACTGTCAAAATCAACTTTTCCTGGGCTCTGGAGATGCACCAAACACTTGTACAATTGGGATAGCATTTATACAAGAAATAGAAGAACAGATCCTGGTAAAAAATGGAGACATTTGTGGCATTTTAACTTGACCTAGGCCACTCACCCACTTTCCAGCTTCACAATGATTTTGAAATATGATACCAACTTTGCAGTCAAAACCAGCAGTGTGGGCACCATGGGAAAGAAAACCCCACTGTAGACCTTTTGCACCCTCATTCCTAAACCATCCATGGTCCAGAACTTGTCTGTGTGTTCCATGGAGGACACTACTTGTAAGGCTGTATGTGATCTGGCTCTGGGTTCATCTTTTCTATAGAGATGTTTGTCAAAAGCAGCTACAGGTGACTGTTTACCTTCATAGCTCTCTGAGGCAGTGGAGAGCATGTTCATCACAAATCTTTAAGGAAAAAGATGGGTAAGGACATGGCCACAGGTCTTTGGAAGAGTATGACATGTTCCTGGGAATGCATAAGTATGGCCATGCTCGTCCATAGAACTGTGCACATGCCCAGAGTGCAACCACACCCAGGAAGGACCAGCGGACCCTGAGCTCTACCCCTGGATGACTCTGGCTCTTCAAATGCAAGAAATCAATGGGAAATCAAGTGCCAGATGCCTAAGGAAATGCCACGTGCTGCCAGCAAGCTGACCTGTCAAATGGAACACTACTGAGTCATCAGACTGAACTGATATATACTACAATATGGATGGGCCTTAAAAATATTATGTTAAGTGACAGAAGCCCAGACACACATCTTATGACTCCATGTATATGAAGTGTCCAGAATAGGCAGAAAGTGGATTAGTGGCTGTGAAAGGAGAGGAGGATAAGAGCGGAAGGGAGTCACTGGGCAGGTATGGTATTGTGTTAAAGGAATGATGTTAATGTTCTAGAATTAGTACTGATGTTTGCATAACCTCATCCACAAACTAAAACCCACTCCATATTCTGAACACTGAGGCAATACCTGTTCTGGGAACACAACACACTCATGCCTTACCTCAGGGTTGGTGATGAGTGCAGGGCTATGTATCAAGTGAACGTGGCCACTATGACAGTCATGCCAATTGGAAAGGACCTGGCAGGATTGGGAACTTGGTCAGTAGAACAAGCACAGGCAGCCTTCTGAGCAGTGTGAGCTCTATCTGGCTGAGGTGGCTCCACTCACAAAAGAATCCTCAGACCTGGGCCCCAGCGGCCCTGAGTGCTCTGCACAGTCCTTCTTTCCCCCATCTTGTCACTCAGATGGCCAGGGTCTGTCAACACCAGCTCTGTTAGCTTTCAGTCTCAAGGGGCCAATGAACCTTGGAGAGAACTCAGGTAGGAATGGAGTGAGGATGCCCTGGCCCCTGGCACCTCCTTTCAGAAGGGAAGGTGGCAGCTATGGCTCCCATACTGGGAACCCAAAGCCCCATTGGATCAGGAGAACAGCCCACAGAGCACAAGAAGGGAACCCAGAAAGCCAGACCCCATGCTCCAAGCCTTGGAGCCATGGACTTGCACAGTAACAGCTCCATTGCATCCCCAGCTCCACTAACAACAACAAGAGCTCCTACATTAGAAAGCCTATGCTATGTTCTAGGCATTGGGATTAGGGTTTCATGTGGCACCCAACATAATTCTTGTAGTACATTAACAGGGTTAATTCTATATTTACTTTATCAAGAAGAAAAGAGCAACAAGGAGTCTCTGACTGAGGCCCTGTACTGCACAACAGTTCCACACAGGCTGCCTCACAGAGAGCCATGCCCGCCCAGGACACCTGCTCAAGGGTACTCATTGGAGCATGTGTCAATTACAGAAGGTGGAAACCTTCTGAACATCCACTCAACAGGGCATGGCTCAGTGGGAATGGTACATACACACAGTATACAATAGTACACAGCAGAGAATTCGATGGACTGGATCCATGTATGAGTTAAGAAGAGCCCAAGTGCTTCAGCTTCCTCCTCTGTAAAACTGATGTTTTTTTCCCAGTGGTTTATAAGAATGATACTCAATAACAAGACTTGCCCATCAGCTCTGGGTAATGGTTGACCTTCTCCAACCACTTTGTAGGTGTGACCAGATGAGGTGACCAGGTCACAGAAAATGAGTGGTCAAATGCATTCACTTTGAACCAGAGAATTGAAGAACACAAGTCCCTGTACCCTTCTTTCTCTGCCATGCTTGTTGTAGCTGCTATGTCACTCTGGGTCCCAGAGTAAGGACAATGCAAAGCAAAGCCCTGGGCTGATTTATGTTGGATGTAGGGTGTGGGCAAGAATCAACCTCCATTGTTTTGAACCATTAGAATCTAGTAGTTGCAAGTAACTTTGGGGCATGTTATTTTGACTATACACTCTCAGAGCAAAGACAAAAATAACTGTAAACACATATCCTTTAGTATCTAGGATTGAGCAAACAATGTATTGGATAATGAACACCAGGATTCTCACTGCTGGAAGAATGGGTTTCAAAATGGAGAGGACAAAGAGTCAGGGTGAGCCCTACAAACAGGTCCTGGCATGAGTGGCCAGCAGGAGCTCTGGGTGGGATGCCCATGTGTGCATGTATGGAGTATGGCCATGTGTGTGTGTGCATGCATATGGCTTTCCCTCAGTTCTGTCCAGGAGGAGGGCACAAACCCAAAGGACAATACACCTTTATCAGTCAGCACACTTAGAGCCCAGACTGGAGTTCTGAACACCACTCTCCAGAAAAGAAACCAGAAGCTTGGAGAAATAGCTGATTCACAGACTGAGGCAAGGAATGAGTGAAGTCATGAGCTGAAAACACCCAGAACCTAACAGCATGCTCAGAAAATGTCAAATGGACACAGGAGACAGGGGAAGGTGCCATTGCAGAGTCGGGATGGTTCAGCATCATGGCAAATGAAGCTGACAGGTGCCATCAATCTGAGTCCACACCAACATAAGAACACAACTGGAACAAAAGCTGTGTCTTAGGGTCAAACTCCATCCAGTGAAAGGAACTGTGGAAGGTGACCACCACCTTCCACAAGCACAATTTATTACAACAGCTGTTTCAGGCAGAATCATTCATGCATTTGACTAGTGATTGAAAGTGCAAGAAACAGGATATCTGCACAGCGGCAAAGGATCTCTGTGCATAAGATGTGTTCATTTCAAAGAGGAGAAACAGGAGCTGTATGGTGAGGACACTGCACACACCAGCCACTCCAGGCCATCAGTGACATTACTAGTGACAGGTAAACAGATCCTGTGCTCCTCAGAGAAGGAGAAGTGAGGCTGGTAAGGAACAAGGGTCGGGCCAGTCTGGACTGTGGCACTGCACAGAGTGACTGCTCTGTAGCCTCCAGTGCAACCTAATCTAAGGACAGAGACCTGGGAAACACAGATCAAGGGGCACAGATGAAATGCACCACCCCGGACTTTGGAGGGGTGGTTGGTTGATTGGTTGTTACAGTGAACATTAGATGGACAAGAAATAAGAATGAAGACCAGGGATGAGAAAATTCTTTGTGTCAATATTCATTTCTAAATTTTAAGGTTCTGGGGAAATTCATATGTAAGTTACTCTTGAACACTTCATTAAAATAATATTATGTGTTTATGTTGAGAGAGAGAATATTAATATTTGGAAATTTTAATGAATGCATTTGGGAAATGCATTTATTCAGACTCACATATATAATAAGAAAGAAAGAAAGAAAGAAAGAAAGAAAGAAAGAAAGAAAGAAAGAAAGAAAGAAAGAAGGAAAGAAAATACAACTGATGGGGCTGGGGATGTAGCTCAGTTGGTAGAGTGCTTGCCTTGCATGCACAGGGCCCCAGATTCAATCCCCAGCACCACCAAAAAAAAAAAAAAAAAAAAAAAGAATTAATTAAAGATGAACTGGTGAACAAATGTGTAATAATACAGTATATAAGTACCTAACAAACAATTAATGAATTATGACAATTAGTTTCTCTTAAACCCTTAGATAAGTGATAGACACTGACCAAGTAATTTACATGCATTATCTGTTCATAATGATGCATATTTGTAACACACAGAATGATACATATCAATACCTGATAAAGCACCAAAACCCACTCCTGGGACCTTCTAAGTGCCTGATATATTTTAACATGTCTTATTAACAACTTATTTCATCCTCAAACATTGCTTTTGAAGGGTTACCATTTGTACCCATTTGACCAATGATGAACTAAAGCTGAAAATCACTCAAAGATTTGACCAGATTTACACTTCTGCTAAGCAGGAAAGGTGCCCAGACAATCTGCCACAGAAGCCACCACCTGGCCTCCCTGCAAGTTGGCTTAGCTCTTTGCCTATGCAATGAACCTTGCCAACCCACTTCTTTGTCTAATTTAAAAGAAAGCTTGAAGAATCAAAGGTAGATTTATAGAGACTTTAAATTTTAAAACCTGTAAAAGATGTTAAATATATGTGAACCTTGATTTTAAGTAGGCACAGTCATGTGTCCCCAGGGACCCATTCCATGGCTTTATGTGGCTTCTGTATGCTCCCCCCAGTTCCTCCCTCAGCCTGTGGTTCTGGATCATAGCCCTAATATATGGCCACCTACACACCAAGGTCCCTGACCCAAGAACACTGGCCTTTAAGCAGGAATCTAACCTGACCACATTCTGATTGCAGACACTAGACTGTTCATTTTGACAGCTGCAAGGTGGATGAGAACTTCACCCAGAAGGCTTCAAATTAAATAAGGGGTTTCAGTTCCACTGTTATGCATTATGTAACTCTGAAACCAGTTCTTCTCCCCTCCCCAATATACCCAAGGGATATTTTTAGATTAAAATAATTTATTATCTACAATGCAGTAAGAGATTTTAAAATTCAGCTCTTTATGAGTTCTTGAATAACACAAATGGTATTCCAAATATACCAGCATGCAGAGAGGGTCATGAGGAGCTCTTACCCTGTCCTAGGCCCCAGCCAGAAGCTGTGGAGGGAAGGCCAAGCTGTAATAGGGGCCCCAAGCTCCCTCACCAGAGTCCAGAGTGGGTGTTTCTAGTACAGTAGCTAAGAGTGGAGAGCATGAGTCTTCCTAGCTGGTGTGAGAAGAGGTCACTAGCAGGGAAGTTGCTAGTCCATCACAAATAGGCTAGTCCCTGCAGCCTCTGGCAGGGGTGTGCAAGGGGTGGGCCCTGGACCCTTTAAAGCCACAACTCTAAACTACAGCAGTAAGCACCGTGCTTTGTCTTCCCACTGCCTCCCACACTGCCCGAGGTAGAACAAGATGCCAAATGCTGAATGTTGGTAAAGCTGCCCAAAGTGACATGGGAACCATCCATTGGAAACACCCTTCATCCTCACTCCTATCACCTTAGGAATGGTGACAAGGTTCCAGGTCACCACTTTTTTTATACAAAATGGACTTGTCCCCGGTCACCATTGATTGGTCCAGATATGACCAATAAACCTCTTTCTTTAAAACATTTAGAATGGGGATGAAGAGATCTCAGCCTCTGCCTAACTGCTTTCCAGAAAGGAAGACATTAACTAAAATGCAGTTCCTGGGCATTTTCTGCCAGCAGAGCTGCAAAGGAGGGAGGTAGAGAGTTTGATGAAACACTGGCAGGGAGCAGGCTTCCTACAGTGCTCCAGGGCAGGTCAGCGCTTTGCAGCCTTCAGATTCCAGGATTCCAGGACACATCATGTCCTTGTCAAGAATTCACCTGCAGAGCAGCATCCACTGGTCCTAGCTGGTTTCTGCTGCTCACCAGAGTCATCTTACCCCAAGCGCTCAACCATGCCAGTGTCCTTTGATCCCTGAGTCCTGGGGGAAGACAGGAACTGCACCCCAAAGCTCCAAGTTTTCAAAATAATTCCAAAGTCATGGTGTCCTCAGTTTCTCAAATGCTTGCTTCACTTTGCCAGCTGGAGATGGACACTGGATCCTGCACCCTTCCCTGGAAGACCCCACACCTGTGGCAGATTGACACAGAGGGCCCTCCATTACAGTCAGGGGATCTGTCTTCTGCTGCAGACTTCCTAGGTGACCCCAAGACAGCAATCATCTCTTCTGTAAAGTGGGCAGTAACATCCAACCTGAGCCAAAGAAGAAGAGCAGAGGCTCCCACAGGCACAGCTAACAAAGCTAGACAGAGACAGGGAGGGTGACACAGCACCCAGAGAGAACCACAAGGCCACAGAGAGAGACTGCCACAGATACAAGGCGAAGGGGCCATAGAGGTGCAGGATGCACGGAGCACCTGCTTTGGCCCTGCTCCCAGCCTGCTTCCTCCTCCATTCCATGTCAGTGATCCTGCTCACCACACACCACGGCTACAACACTGAACAGCAGCCACCTGTGTGTTCTCTACTTGTCCTCTATTAGCACACCCCTAACTACAGCATAACCTGTTGACTGTTCCTCTCTTGTCTGAAAAAACTCTCATCCACTTTGAGCTAAATCAAAATTTAAAACTACTTACAGTTGCCACATTGCTACCAAGCAAATGACATCTGTTCAATTTAAACCTAAAATGTGGTCTGAGGGTAATGGTGAGGAAACACTTAGCTCTCTTGAAACACTGGCTTGCAATGATACCTTTATTTAAATATGAATAAACCCCCTGTCTAGTTGCAGTGAACTGGCTGGGGCTTGGTGAAAGCAGGGAGCAGTGGGAGCCCTGGAAGGAGGCTCCACTGATTGTCAACACTTCAGTCAGGCCCCTGGGTGGATGGGTGGATGGATGAATGGATAGATGGGTGGATGGATAGGTGGATGGATGGGTGAATGGATGGAAGGAAGAATGGACAAATGAATGGGTGGATGGATCAATAGTTTGGAAAGGGAAGAGAGGGGAGGTGAGAAAGATGGAACAGTAGAGCAAGAGGGAAATGAGAAGGGAGAAATGGAGAGAAAGGAAGAGGAAAGGGAGACAAAGGAAAAGGAGGTATGGTCCTAAAGAAAGAGAGGAAGAAAAAACAGAAACAAATAGATAGATATAAAGAGAAAGAGCAGTGGAGTGTGATAAAGTGAGAAAGGACAAAGGGACCTGTACAAACTGGAGGGGGCAAATCCAGAGAGCTAGCAGAACCACCAAGGTAGGCAGAACAACTGGGTTTGCATGCAGAAAGAAAGAAAGAAAGAGGCATCAAGGAAGAGCCAAGAAGGAGACTCAGACCTTGCAAGCCAGAAGCCTTCTGATCTAGAAAAGCCAAGGGGCCTGTGTACCCAGTGGTGCCCAGATTTCCCAGGTCAGCCCATTGACTGCTGCATCCTGCAACTATTAGGCTGAAGTGAATGAGCTGGGACCAGTATGGAGCAGTTCCTGACAGAGCAGGGACACAGGGCAGAGTGCCCCTCAGCCAGGGAAGTCCAGCAAGGACTTTATACCAGTGTCCACTGATGTATCCTGGTGGAAAGCACCTTATCTAAAAAGCTAGTTGTTGAGCAAACACTCAAGGTGCTGCCAGGCACACAAGTGAAAATGATAAGGAAAAAGCACACATTAGCACACCTAGGACTGTGGGCACCGCTTATGTCTCATAGGTTTTATTAACATAATTCTGAGAACAAGTCGGTGAGGAGGAAGTCAGAGCTCCAATTTTACTGATGAGAGGCACAAAATTTTACACAAAGGCATAAAAATCTCAGCCAAGTTCAAAACTCTGAGTGCTGCACTTGCTACCAATGCCCAGAGCCCAGGGCCTCCTCACACCTGTGCAGTTCTTCTTATTAGGAAGAACCAACATCAACACCTGAAAAGCTTTAAGACACTGAGCCAGGAGGGATGTGAGTCTTTGCACCCCATTAACCTTCAGAGAGGGTCTTTCTCAACTAATCCCAGCTCTCCATTATTTCTTCATATCACTACTTTAGGTTAATCAGTAATCATGTCAAAATGTTTCTGTAAGCAGGAGGAGAAAGGAGTATTTCCATTTTTTTTTATGAAAGTCTATATTTAACAGATTTTCACAATGAGAAAAAAATATTTTGAAAACAAATTCTTCGCCTGCCTCAATTTTTCATGGCTTGAGTAGAGGAACAGAAAAGAGGTTTCACTCTGTGCTAGGCAAGGAGTGGTGGTCAGAGAGAAGAAAACTTGTTGGTGACCTGAAGCCCTGGATTGGCATCTGTCGCTGTGACCTCTGACCTGCCTCTGAGATGCTTCTCCAAGTCCCCAAGCACTGGAGTGGGACACTGAGTCACGGGCAGGGGCTGTCGCTTGAACTAAGTGGGAAAAATCAACAGGAAGAACTCACAGTGACCAATGCAGTCCCGCAACCCCACACCTAGGGAAGAGGCCCAATAACACACAGTAACATCGCTTCCCTGGGGACTCTGAGCCTACCTCAAGTCAGGAACAACCAGCTAAGCCATGTAGAGCTTCAGGAAGAAACCATGAGTGACTCCCACTGGGAATCCTGAAAACCCTAGATGCCATCAAGGAAAACAGTCTTGCGTTCACTGGAAAGGGGCCTGAGGTGTCCAGGGGGACTCACTAAACTGATAGATCGATAAGGAGGGTTGGTGAAGGGACAACTAATATCACTTTAAGGTCACACTAATATGTATGTAAGTGCATAAGGATGCCTGGTAACTTGTCAGCATGCAGCCTAGGGGAAAACACACCTGCACTCTCATCAGGAAATGCCTAAATAAGAATTACTAACCAATAAAAGGTGGGTGACAACATTTTTTTTTTAAGATTTTAAGTAATAAAAATATTATAAATGGA
Source organism: Callospermophilus lateralis (assembly GCF_048772815.1). NCBI lineage: Eukaryota > Metazoa > Chordata > Mammalia > Rodentia > Sciuridae > Callospermophilus > Callospermophilus lateralis. The sequence continues at coordinate 48,323,020 of NC_135308.1, forward strand.
AAGACCTGGGCCACCCCTGGGGTAGAGAAGAGTCACCAGGGCCAAGGGAACCCTCCCTGCTCAGGCTGAGGTCCACTCCTCACAGGAGATGTGGCTGGGCCCCCTGGATGCTGCAGAATGTGAGCAGATCAGGTCCCTGGACAGTAAGCACCAAGGAACTTTGTGTACTGCTGGGAGCTGTGTGGGAGAGAATGAAGGAAATGAGAGGAGAAGCCTATGCCCTCCATGCGGTGTCCTGTCCCACAGTGGCCTCTGCTAGAAGATCTCAAGCACCTACCACCCTGCACAGGGCCTGCTAAGTGCATCTGACATCTGGGAAGCTGTACCTAGAACTGCCCATCACAGCCCATGACACTGTTCATAGTGTTCGTTTTCTCTCTTCCTTGTGCCCCAACTCCATGATTGGGCAAGCAATTAGCATATTTGAAAGGGTTTGCTAAATGATAACAATGTTTAATTTTAGCAAAATGTGAATTTCAAAGGACAAAATGAAAAGAGAGATGTTAAATAGTGTGCATAGTCCCACACCGTCAGCTAGCAATGAATTAAAAATAAGATTCCCCTCCCGGGCCCGTGCATTAGAGCTTCTGTCAGTCCTGGGTGTCCCATGGGTCCTTCAGACCAAGGCAAAAGTGGGGTCAGGATGCCTTGAGGGCCCTGAAGAGGCTTGTGCCATGTTTCGTAGAGCAGTGGCAGCCAAGGGTTTCCTGGAGAGGTGTCCCATGTTCTCCATTGCTCTCCTCCTGTGGGCACTGGCATAACTGCCTCTTCCTTGGGAGGTGGTCCCTGTTCTCCACTCCTCTCCTTCTGTGGGCACCAGCACAACTTCCTCCTACTCATGACATCCTGGAGTAACAGCTTCTCACAGAGCCGCTGGACTCACATGGCAGGATCTGAGGGGACCTGGTTCCTGAGACCTTGGAGAGTGGGTGGATGGCAGAGCTGGGGCCACTCCCTGAGAACTCTGAGCTTCCTTAGCAGCAGAGCTGAGCTGATGAACACCTGTGGCTGCCCCACATTCTGCCTGTTAACACACAAGCATAATCTAACACCATGGTGACAAACAACACATCACAACAGCCCCAGAGTCAGCTCTGTGAAATGACACTCTACAAAACTGTAGTGGATGTCAAGTAATTGATGCTCAGAAACCTTCTTGGGGGCATCCATTCCTACTGCCTGAAGGACACTTTGAAGGGGGCCTCTGATGGCAAAAATGCAGCTGATTATCAACACTTCTATTTCTAATTCATGATGCAATTGAGAACCCCCATGTGATTTCCTCACAGGGTGACATGAGAAACCAGCTCAGGGGCTTCTGTCTGAAAGTGACCCCTGGACCTCTCCATCTCAACAGCCCCCCCTCCTCCCAGGTGGGAGCCATTATATCCTGCTTGAACCTTTGCCATGGCCTCCAACCTACCAACCCTCAACCCTCTGCCACACAGTGGGCGGCCATCTCAGGTCCACTGCTCAGCATTTATCATAGCCTGCCACTCTAGTTCCAAAGCCTTCCAATACTTCTCACACTTCACAGAAAAAGAGCCAAGCTCTTTCTCTGGCCCTACAAAACTGCAGACACCTCAGACCCCATCTTTGCCACTCCCCTGGCCGCTGTGACCTGACTCCTCTAGTCTCCTGTTCACTCCCAAGCACCCCAGGCCCTCCCTACCTCTCAGCTCTCACACACATGTCATGCCACAGGAAGCCCCTCCTCATTGCTCAGTGCTTACCTTGGAAGTCACCTCCTCAGGAGCAGATTTTTCCAACTGAAAGCCATGGTCTATTAGTTGGTCACAAAATAACCTGAGAGATATAATAAGCAATTTTTTTCATATAACAAATTTCTAGTGATCATCATGGTGTGCTTCCCTGGGGAGAGTTTCACTTCATAGTACAAAGAAAAAAGCTGAAGCACCATCAAGATTTTCAGCACATTCCTGGACCTGGTTACCATTGCACCATCTTGCTCCAGGTGCTCCTCAGGATGGCACAAGCCCCAACCGACCTCCTGTCCATGTCTCAGGAATGGTGCTTCCCAAAAGGACATCCAGGCTAAAGAAGAGAATCCCTGCTGAGCAGGCCACCTCTGTGGACAGCCACACTGGTGTGTTTCTGATGGGACATGGGTGAGCTTGCCCATCCTGACTCTCTGGCATCTTCAAGTCCTAAGTGGTCTCTGCCCTGTTTCCTGCAGAAGGCATCAGAGAGGCTGCAGCTGCAAATCAAGAAGCTCTCCACAAGGCACATCCTTAACTAGCCTAGGGGCAGTGAGCTGCAGGATAGGCTCTGATGCTGTGCACAACCCTTAACCATGGTGTGAACCTCAGGTGGAGTCCTTGGCACACTTGACATCCTCAGGCTCACCTCACACCACTAGTATGAAGCCTTCCCTGATCATGATTCCCACAGTCCTGAAGGCCACGGTTACTCTGTATGGAAAATTGCCCTCTCCCATCTAAGCCACGCTGGAGTTGACAGCCCCTGGGGCTTCAGATGTCTGACCCTTGGAGCTGACCAACTCAAACCTGGGCTCAGTTCTAAACATCCAGCACCTTGGCTTCAATTTCTATTCTTTCATGAAAAGACAAGGCCATGGCTGGACAGTCAGAGCTTCCTGTACTGTTCTCACTCCTGGCCACACAGATGAGAGTGTGACCCACACTGTTGGCCTTGAATGAGCCACACCTCCTGCTCCCAGAACTCTGTGACCTAGCCTGCACCATGGTGACCACATCTTCCTTCACTTTATTAAGTCTTTTCTGTAGTTATTTGAACACCAAAACCAGTTAGTTTTCCAAGGACTGTGAAGTCGCATCCTGTGGGTACACTATGTAGAGGGCTGTTTCAATGAGAATCTATCTGACACTGCACAGTGATGGTGGGGTGGTTCAGAACCAGGAGGCCAGGTTCCAATCCTGGCTCTATATGATGAGTCCTCTGGCTCTGGACAACTGTCTTAACCCTCTGAAGCCCAGGGTTTTTTATCAGAAACAAATATCTGAAGAGGACCTTCTAAGATCAACTGCTCTTCCTGGCACCAGCAGACAACAAAATGCCAGGAGGTGATGGTTATGAAGAAGATAAAGTGAGAAAGTAGAAGGAGTGTGCCAGGGGCTGCTCTACCCAAGTGCCCAGGGGCATGTTCTCTTCACAGAAGCAGAGAGTGGGTCTAATTGAAGACCCCACTGAAGTGCACACCTAGGAAGACGGAACTAGCCACATGGAAGAGGAGGTGCAAAGGCCCTGAGGCAAGACCACACACAGCACCTCTGAAGACACAGCAAGGAAAGAAGTATGGCTGGAGGGTAGAATCAAGGACAATTATGTAGGGCCATTATGCTGTCTCTCCCAAGGACAAGAAAACCTTCCCTCTATATTTCAAAAATGAGAAGCAAATAACAATATTGGAAGCTACAAATCTTCGTAAGAATGCAAAGTGATGTTATCATATCACTTTTGTATCTAGTCCATTCTTACTTGAGATCAGAGCCTCCTGGAAAGCCAGGTGTATGCTGTGCTAAGACCTGGTCGAGCCAAGGTAAGAGAGCAAGGCACAAAGTTCAACTGAGTGCAGAAATGGAGTATCAAGCAATTGACCCTTTCAGTTCCCAAACTACTAAGAACTGCCACTCCTTATGTGTGTCAGGCATGGCTGCAAAAGTATTTGAAATGCTAGGGCAACTTGGAGAAAACTTTCAGAACCTCTGCTTCCAGCCAGATGGAGCAACAGAGCTGGGTCCATCCTCTTGCCTGAGTCAAGCCAAGTAAAGGGCAAAGTACATAAAATAAAACCTGAATATGCCTTAATCAGGCAATAAGACAGTACTGCCAGAGTTCAGCAAACCCCAAGATGAGCCCTGTGTCTGCCTCTGGAGAGCAACTGAGGCAGAACCTGGCGGAGCCTCTGGGCTGAAGACACGCAGCTCAAGTCCAAGGAGACCTGGGCAGCCAGGCTGTACAGGGCAGAGTGATGAAGAAGCAAGAGCTGCAGGGAGAAGCCCAGCACTCTGTGGAGGGCTGACCTATGACCTCAGCAGGGTGCTGACCAGCCACTCAAAAGCCACTTGAGGCCAGGAAAGAGCCACCCAAAGGAACCAAAGGGAGCAGCCTTCAGAGCCAGTGTAGCACCAGGAACAATGCCTGTGCCTGGAAGCCATCCTGGGAATAGGGACACTGGCCACAGAGATGGAAGAGTCTGCTTCCACTAGGGGGAGCAGCTGGCCCTGAGCTAGATGCCACACTGTCCCTTCCAGCAAGAAAGAGGCAGATCAACCACATTCCTACATCAACAAGGAACACAGAAAACCAAAATCCAAGACGCAATATCACTTGTATTCACTACAAAGAAACTGAAAGAAAGGAAAAAATTGTACATTGGATGCTATAAAAATCAGGAACATTTGCTTTTTCAAAGACCCAGTCAGGAAAATGAAAAGACACACTAGTGATGGGGAGAAAATATTTGAGAATCTCATATCCAATCTCATTTATTTAGAATTTATAAACAACTTCAAAACTCAACTGCAACAAACAAACAAACAAACAACAACAAAAACAACAACAACAAAATCCAATTAGAAAATGGGAAAGTGCCATGAGAAGACATTTCACTGAAAATTACATGCTGGTGGAAAACAGCTCGAGAAAAGACATTGACCCTTAGCCTCGAAGACGTTTAAGTTAAAGCCACGATGAGACATCACCGCACACATACTGGAAGGCCTAAAGTAAAAATTACTGGCAACACCAAATGTCACTGAGGAGGAGGACAATCCTCAGTGCTCCTACACTGTTGGTGGGAAGGTAGGTGGTACCGTCACCCTGAAAAACAGCATAGCATATGACACCACCATGAGCAAATAGGTCCATGTCATAAAGGTGAAAGGGTCGACTCTCAAGAGACCTAACAATCCCAAATGTGAACACCTAACAACAGCTTCAGAATACATGAAGTGACCACAGCCAGAGCTACCATGGAAAAAAGCCAGCTCCCCAGTGGTGGGAGGGCAACCTCTCTCTCAGTCATTCACACAACAGGTGGCAAGAAGTCAGGGGACTTGAACCCTTAGTGGCCCTGTGGAACACCCCACCCAGCAGCAGAAGAGCACAGAGCATCAGCAAGACAAATCCCCCTCCCACCACGAAGCAGGTCTAGGCAGAGTGAAAGGACTCAAGTCCTTATGGTGTGTTCTCTGATCACACAGGAATAAATACCAGAAATCATAGTGGGGTCTATGAGGAAAATCTCCCAAACACTGGAAAGTACCTAACACCTTTTTGAACACCATGGACCAATGAAAAGGGTCAAAATCAAAGTTAGAGAATACTGTGAATCGAATGAAGATGAAAATATGGTGTACGAGAATGTGAGGGAATGTACAGCACTAGCTCTAGATAGAACCAGGTCTAATCTATGACCTCAGCTTCCACCTAATTGTCTACCAGAAAACGAGCCAATTAAATCCAAAGTAAGCATATGAAAGAAATATTAGATAAGATATCAATGCAATGTAAAAAAAGGTAAGTAGTAAAAATCTATGAAATTAAAAGCTGATTTTTTGAGATGATCATTAAAATTGATGAAGCAATACCCACAATAATCAGGAGTGAAGGAGATGGCCAAAATGGTGAATGCTAGGAATGAGAGAAGATGTCACTGCATGTTGGAGACATATGAACATGTCATTATGTCATGAGGGACCCTGGGGGCAGACCCCTTTGTGCAGAAGAATGGAGAAGGGTGGAGCCTGTGAAGAGGGTCTGTAGGCTGCCAGGCACAGGTGTGACCATATCACTTTGGAGAGTGCTAATTCTGTGAAGGAGACACAGACAGAAGTCATGGGGGGGGGCAGCTGGGGACAGCACTGCCATGCAGAGGGGAATTCATCTGACCTGAGACCTGAGTGAGGGGATCTGGTGTCCCAGTGAGGTGAGGGTAGATGTGCCCCTCCCAGGAAAGAGGCCAGTGTGGCCGGAATTTGTCTGAAGGGGACAATAAAGGAGGGCAGAAGATAATGGGGAGCATGCAGCAGCCTAGGAAACCCCAGCCACTGGTAGATTCCAAAGGCAGCAGGGTGCTTGGAGCCTGTCATGAACTAGAAGTACTGACCAGAGAGGCAGCTCCAAGCATGAGTGGAGCCGTGAGGCCAGTGGGAGGCTATGGTCACCTTCCTAAGGGGACAAGGAAGTGGCTGAATACATGCTGGAGGCGGACAGGGTGCAGCAATGGGGTTCTGGGCATATTTTGGAGGTTAGAACTTCCAGGAGTTGCTGTCGGCCTAGAGACACCAGATGGCCATGCAAAGGCCACAAGGCAATTCCTAGATTTTTATTCCTAGCCACTGGGATGAAGGTGGAATCCTTTGCTAATAGAGGAGGGACTGACAGGAAGATTCTCTCTGTCCACATGATGAGCATGACTCTAAGAACCACTGAACTCTGGAATCACCAAAAGCTGGGTACACCCTTCCCAGAGCAGGTTCCAAGCCAAATGCCACAGGCAGAGTTAACTTCACTCCATGCATTACCAGTGACAACCTCTGAGCTGGGACACCATTAGAATGGAGACACCAGCCATGGATTCAGAGCAGAAAGCCTAATCCCTGGCAGTGGAATAAGAGTAAATTCCTGGTGCAAACACAAGTGGCCTCCATCCCCGTGAACAGCAGCTCACTTGAGCCGCACTTGCTGGTCTGCCTCTAAGGAAGCACTGTGACCTCCCTGTGTGAACACAGGGATGACCACCCAACAGAAGTTGTGGCTGGGCACAGGAGACCCTCCCAAGGCTGTTCCTTGTCACAGGCAAGGGGAAGGTGGGCTCTTGGGTCAGTTCAGCCCCTGCCTGATGAGGGGTCGTAAGCAAGTTCTCCCTGAACCAAGGTAAACCCATCTCACAGGCCTCAGTTTTCTTCAGAGATTACCATAACTAGATGATCTCCAAAGTCTCATTCCAATCAAATGCAGTCTGGAATGTTCTATACAGCTGGCCAAAACTAGAATACAATCTCCAGAGTCCACAAGAGCCATATGTGAAGATGTGTGACATGGGACAGGCTGGGGACCAGACAGCAATCATGCCTATGCACATATTGTCACCCACTTAGAAGATGGACACAGAGGCTCAAGGACAACCAGACACTTGCCTAGGTCATAGCCAGGAAGTGGGAGCAGGAACTGGGACCCACATCAGCTAGACTCCTGCTCCTCCTGCCTCACCTTCCCCATCTGCTCCCACCACTGTGCTTTCAGAAAATAAACAGCATCTTTACTGGGATTTTTTAATGTATAAACATCTTTTGAAAGGTATTACATGTTCTTGTTTTAAAAAAAATAAGTCCCATCTTGGTAATACTGTGTTTCTCAAGCTGGGTTTTGAGGAATGTATGTTCTCACCACAGCGGTTCTCCCAGGATAATCCCCCACCTCACGTCCTTATCTTATTGAGAGTTGCAAAGCCCCTTTGTCCAGGTACACAAACACCCACAGGTGCTGGGGATCAGGGAGTGCTCATCTTTTGGGGCCATCACTCTGCTCACCAGTGGACGTGTGGTTTTGCCCTTGGTGAGGTGTAGTTATTCCAGATGATTTCTTAGGTAGACAACCCGTCCCTGGACAATGGTGGTCAGGATGAAGAAGGAGCACCAACTGGGCTTCCAAGTGCCAGGTGACCATTCAGCACTGGCACACCTGACTCATTATATCCTCTCTGGGTTGTGCAAGGCAGGAACCCTCGGGGTCCATACTACAGATGAGACACACGGCCTGATATCAGAGACTTTTTGGTGCAGCAGCTGGATTCTCATTTGGGCTATGAGGAAGCAGAGTCTGTCTCACCCATGCTGGATCAAGAGGACAGCCCACCTGGACATAGCTGTCCACTGGTCACAACAGTGGGGTCCAGATGGAAGGACTCAGCCAGAGACCCCGAGTGGGACACTGTGATGCACTCTCCCAGATCCTAACAGAGATGCCTTGGCATGAGGGAGGAAGAGGCAAGAAAATCTGCACCTGGGCAAAGAAGGAAGCTCAACAGAGGCAGGTCGACTGGGCTCAGGGCAGTCATGGTAGAAAGAAAAGAAAGTAGATGGATCTCCATAAAAATCCACATTTCTAGTTTCCTTCAGAGAAAGAAAAATCCAAAAAGCTGCCACACGGAGCCCAGGATCCTTCAAGGCAACTGCTGTCCCGCGTGGATGGCGAGGGCTTCAACCACGCAGCCCAGGTCACCACTCCTGGTGCCCCATCAGCCACTCAACCACGCCTGGCACCTGTGTGCTTTTAAGTCACAACTGTGTAAAACAAAATATTTCATTCTAAACACTAACGCAAAGCAGTATAGATTGCTCCAAAGGTGCCCAAAATTTACCATGGCAACATTCTCTGCGAAATAAGTGTGAGACATCAAGAAATTCACTATTTCTGGTTTATTTCATTTAAAAGAAAAACAAAAGTCCATACCAACACTCATTTATAAATCTGAGCAACCACATTATTCACAAGAGCCAAAACTTAGAGACAACCCAGTTGTTCCCCAGCTAATGTCAGCCGAGTAGATAAGGCCAGGGCCACACATGTGAGCAGCAGTAACAGAGGTTGTCAGCCATGAATGGGGACATCCTGACACACCTTGCCACACATTTCATGGATGAGCCTGGAAAACATCACGATGTGTACAAGAAGCCAGACCCCAGGACCACATGTCACACACGTCCTCTTACATGAAGAGTTGAGGACACACCAGTTCACAGACAGAGGAGGACGGAGGTGGGCTAGGACGAGGGGGCTTGGTTGTTGGAGGGAGTAGAGAGTGACTGTGTGTGAATATGAGGTCATTTTGGGGAGAGCAAATCAATTTCAGATGCTGTCCCCACCCTATGAATGCTCTGAACCTACTGATCCATGGACTTGAAATGGGTGAATTTCAGGGTGTGCGAGTTTACTCTCAAAAAGTTTTTGTTGAAGAAAACAACTGAGACTAGTGCATCCAGCAAGACCTGAGCATGGCTAGACACAGGGCCGCCTGGCTGCTGCTGGGAGGCTGTGACCATCAAGCAGTGCTGCGAAGCCCCAGGCCTTATGTCTGCCCATCCATGAGGCCTGGGGCTCCCTGTGGGGTTGCCCCATCCCTATCTCAAAGCTGAGCAGGGCAGCTGCAGGCAGGAAGGAGGCTGCTCACATCATGTCACGTTGCCCAGGCTTGGGATCACCCACAGTGTTGGTTACTTAGGGTCCATTTGGGACCACCCTTTAGCTTGCTTGGGCAAACTCAGCTGCTCTGCTCCCATGTCTGAAGCAGCAAGGGCAGCAGCCCCTCACTGCACAGCCAAGCTGGCTGCACTATGAGCACTGTCCCAGAACACTTGCTGACCTCAAGAGCAGCCAGCCAGCCCCAGGACATGAGCCTGTCCCTCTGTTGCTCACCCTGCATTCTGTGGAGGACACAGAATGAATGGCAGGAAGACCCTTCCCCAGAAGGCACCACTCCCCTCCACTCCACCCCCTACACTTGCCACCCCCTACACATGAAGGTCTTTATTACCTTCTTGAATCTGAGCAATTAAAAATGAAAAGAGCTCATCTCCTTCAAGCCTCCCAGACTGTCATGAACATCCAGAGGGTTGGGCAGCCTTGGGCTCTGCCTCCTGCAGCAAGAGGGGATGGGCTGAGTGACACACATGCCTCAGGCAGGAGAGAGCCCTTGGGCCCCTGGATCCAACAAACCCTTTCCTCTGGCCCCAGGTCTCACTCACATGTGAACTGGGTTCCGCAGAGAGATTGAAGTGCATGGGTCTTGAGTTTCTTAGCACTTCAGTGAGCCTCTGACCCTGGCCCCATCTCAGGTAGCTTGTGAAAGACCAAAGGACCAGCCATGGGGCAGCTATAGCTGCCAACCTGCTCTCCCTCCCTATGACACATTGGAGAAATTCAGATGGAGAGTATGGTCCTAGGGAATGGTATCTCATAACCACAGCAGCTCCTTCTGGGCTGTGACTCATGACTATACTGTGGCACCTTGAAAGAAAGATATGCACAGGGTCAGCAGCACCTCACAGGACGAGGCCCTCAACACCCACATCCTCTATCCTCAGAGCTCAGAGGCATGACAAGGTCAGGGCCAGCCTTCCAGGCTGCATGTGAAAAAGGGGGCTCCTTGTGCACAGACCCACCCAGCAGAAGCCAGCCTGGCTTTCTATGGCTGTTTCTCTCTGGGAACTGGGAATGGACCAAGGGGAACTCACAGGGAAATCTGGTGGGAACACAGCCCACCCGGGATGACAGGTTGTGGTGTGCCCTCCCATACCCTGATGCCTCCACTCACAGTGCCCCTTCCTGCAGAGAAGGCTGGCCTCACAACCATCACCAGCCAAGGGCAGAACTTCCTAGAGTCACAGCCACAGCTCTCAGCCTGCTCTATATGTTCTCATTTCTTTATTTAGAAAAGAATCCAGCAGCTTCTCCAGTTTGTTCCTAAGATACCATGGCTCCCTCAATCTGCCTCAGAACATCAGTGTTCAGAGCTCTATCCTGAGTCCTGGGTAGCATCCCTCCTCCATCACTAAGGAGATTTCACAAAAAAGTAGAGTTCTGTTCCTGGTTAGAGAGCTTGGAGATGTCCCTGATGTCAAGAATTGAGCCCCTCACATCCCAGCCCCCAGCCCAGGGGAGCACAGCCCCTCACCAACATGTGTGAAGGAGGGACTGCCCAATGCTCACCAAGCACAGGGGGTGGGAGTGTCTTCCTGTTCAACACGTGCAGGCTGACCACATGGTGAACTTCCTTGTCCTCCCTCAAGATCTCATTGATATAAGACTAAAGGTATGAAAAGGTAGAAAGCTCTTGACCAAAAGGAGCCCCTGGTGGCAAAGAGAAAAGTCCTTTCTGGATCAATAGCAACTGGTTTTGGAAGCAACACTCTTAACAATGCACTACTGCTGAAGTGGAGGCCCTGCTCCAGGAGAGACTGGGCGCCATATCCCGATAAGATGCAGACACATGCACATGATCAGGTATTACACGTGTCACTCGGGATGTGTCTTGTTAACTTTACTCATCACCAATACCTATCCATGCAAAGTGCGGGAGACTGAGGTGCTGCTTGTTTCTGTCTGTGGAGAGGCTAGTCAATACCAGCACCATCCAACACCCTTTCTTCCCAAGTACAATGTCCTAATCTCCAGGGAAATGTGATAGCCACTCACCGCAGGGGTTGAAGGGCACTCAAAATGTGGCTACTGCCACTGTGGAACTAACTTAAATTTTATTTAACTTTAGTTGATTCCAATTGTAATAGCCAAAGATAACTAGTGGCCACCATATTGGATAGTGAAGATGCTACACTACAATTAAATGGCACATCTTACAGAGTGGACACAGCTGTCATAGTATTAGTGATGTTAGTAACAGTAACAAAGTAATGGCTCCAATCACTAACCTGTTTTTACCATAAAATCATCTGCCTAATCATGGCGAGGTGTTTTAAAACCAGTACCTTGTGGTGGTTGATGGTTTTTGAAGTACAAGGATCTCACATTAGATTTCTTGCCTCTTCTTAAATAGAAATGAATGGGGTACTTGACATCTCTTTAAATCCTAGCATGTAGAGCAGGAGCTCACAGCTACAAGGTATAATGTCCATGCCCATCTCTTTGTCCAGCCAGCGTTCTCTGCACAGCGTTGACTTAGATGAGCTAATTGGAACAGGAGTCATACTGGGCATGTGGGGATTTTGATTTATCCATATGTTGCTTAAAATTTTTATAATGAGCATCAATCATTAGAAATAAAAATAGTAAAGACTTTTGAGGGGAAAAGTCCACTGGGCGTCCATCTAGCCATGGGGTCTGCAGTGGTGTGGAGAAGGGAAGTGGTGCCTTTCCTACCTGCCAGGTGCCAGGTGCTAGCTGGGCCAGGTGGGTGACAGAAGGGAGCCTCTTGCTCACTCTCAGGGAGACTAGGCAAAGCCAGCCTGCCTCAGGTGTTCTGGAGTCCTCTAGGAGTGGGGAGAAGGGCACACCTGTGGCCACAACATGGTCTTTCAGCGCCGTCTAGTGGTTACATTAGAAATAGTCACCCATAATTCCCTCCTGGGAAAAGAAAAATCAAGCAGAAAAAAAAAAATCTTCTTGAATACTGAAATTTAGAAATTTTTTCTCTGGGCTCTGTCATAAGCCAGGCAAGAATGAGGCATGAGTGCACTTGCTGTGTGCTTCGAAGCTGGTAGACCAGGGAAAGGGCAGGGCCATCGTAGATGTAGAAATCACCAAAGTATAGGAACAAAATTAATGAATGTTTGCACAATACAGGAGGATTTCTAAACCTCAATGTGGAAAGCAAGAAGGCAAAGTTAGTTACGAATGCATGCTTTGTATGTATATGGAGGTGTATGTGTGTGTGTACATGTACACACATACACCAGCACACATTGCTCTTGTACTTTGGTGGTGTTAAAATAAATCTTTGAAATAATCAAATTCATATAGACAGGAAGTAGAACAGTGGTTACTGGGATGAGGTACAGGGATAATTGGTAAGATAATATTGAATGAGGACAGGTTGAATTCATGAATAGAAAAGTCCTGGGGATGGTCAAATGATTGTGATGGCTGTATCATAATGGGATTCTCTTGGGTGCCATAGAACAATACTCCTTTTTAAAAAGTTAACATGTTAATTGTCTCATATCATGAACATGTACAACTACAGCTGTGTTAACTTTTTTTTTAAAGCACCATCTATATTCTTTTCTTAATGTTTTTTTCTTAGTTGTGGATAGATCTTTATTTTATATATTTATAAATGGTGCTGAGAATGGAACACAGGGCCTTGGACATGCAAGGCAAATGTGCAATGGCTGAGCTACAGTTCCAGCCCATGTGGTAACTTTTTAAAAAGTGTGTCTGAGATATAATTCTATAGGAATATGTATACAGATATGTAAAAGTATTTTTAAGAAACAAAACACTGGAGAGACTGGGGTTATAGCTCAGCGGTAGAGTGCTCAGCTGGCATAGAAGAGGCCTTGGGTTTGATCTTCAGCACCACATAAAAATAAATCAATAAACTAAAGACATTGTGTACAAATACACCCCCAAAAAATCCTAGTAAAATATATTTTATATATGCATGTAAAATGATTACAGTGGACAACTTCAGTGTCAAAGTAAAAAATTAGCCACAGAAACAATGGATGACTTATTTAAATTGAAATTCTTGAGCTAAATGTAGGCATGCACTTTAAATTTTGGCATATTTTCTAAAACTTCTCTGCAGAAGAGGTATGACAATTTTGTATTGCAATTATCAGAGCTTGAGAATTCAATTTTCCAACACTGTTGACATTAGATTTTCTCACTCTCTTTATTCTTTGTATTTGATAGGCAAACACACACATGTACTTTATGTTTTCTTTGGATTACTCTAATATGACTTGTATTACTTAATTTTTGGTATGTCATCTTTTATAAACAGCTGATACTGGGTTTTCCCATTTTTGTAGGCTGTTTGTTTCTCCTTATTGATTTGTAGGGGCACGGTATGTGATTAAGCTCTCGTAAGTGATGCAGACACCCACAGGATCTTCCTCATTTTATCAAAGAAACATCAAAGGTACAAAAGCTAAACAGAGGAAAGAGAGAAAAGGCAGTACCGAGGACCAGCTCTCTTTTGTCATTGCCTATATGTTGCTGAGCGCACATGGAATTGGATTTCCAAGCTGACAACTAGTATTAGGCAACCTAATTTTATATACAGCCAAAGAGCCTGCCTCAGAAAGGTGCTACAAACAAACACTGGAGCACCAGCCCTAGTGGCCGAGTGAAGGTGAAGGGCAGGTGGGTGGGCCCCTTGCTTTCTAGGGAGGGCAGCAGGGAGTCCCTGAACATGGGTGACAGAGGGAAGGAGCAAGAGAGCAAGGGAGCTTCCTGTGCAGTGGACACTCTGCACCAGACAGGCCCCACTTTGGGGAGAGCAGCTGAGGTGGCAGAGGTTGCTGCTGCTGCTGCTGCTGCTGCTACTGCTGACCTGCATCAGGTGTAGTTTGGGCCCGAATGTCCAACAGTCCCTTCCATTGACCTGCAGAGGCAGAAAAATCTAGCCAGTTGGCCTGAATTTGACTTCCCTGCTGAACAACTAGTGTTAGGCCACCTAATTGGACATAGAGCCAGAAATCATGCCTCAGAAAGGTACTAAATCCCAGTGCAGGTTCTCCTTTGATTTCACGACCTGGAATAATTGGGAGCATCCTTTCTCCTTCGAGAAGAGGCAGAGTAACACCCCACACTCAGTGGACAGCTAACCCTGGATACAATGTGTGGTACCAGAAAAGAAAAAAAGAAAAGAAGAACAACAAGAAGGCTCACTGAACCATGATCCCTCCAGGTGATCTGGTCCAATTTTCTGCAACCCATATAAGGGATCATGCCAAGGACATGAGTTTGCAGACATTCACTTTCCTCAAACATCTCAACATGCACTCCACTCAAAATCCTCTCAGGCTGGTTTCGATTCTTCTCTAGGAAATGCCTGAGTGTTTTAACCATGCTCCTACGAAATGACTGCAGAGCAGGGGCGTGTTTGGCATTCAGGGTGGAAGCGTCCGGCATCCATCCTTATCCAAGTCAGAGGCCTGGAGATTCTAGGCTCTGGCAGGAGAGTGCACTTGTTTGTGTCCCCTGTGGGTCTCCCTGGGCCTTGTGTGTCAAGGGACCCACTTGGTGACTGCTATGCCATCCTGGTCGCTCTACAGATATCTGCTGGTGTCAGGGACAGGCGGACTGACAGCATCATGACGTCACCGTGGGCCAGCCAGCAGAAAAGCTTTCCCTCCTGGTGGCATCCCAGGAAGATCCAAGCCCAGCAGGAGCTCTGTGATCATGTCAGGAGGGGAGACCTTGGGACCGAACCCCATGAGGGCATGTTCTTTTCAACACATGCGGCCCCAACTTCTTCAGCCCCTGGAAGTGGAGCGTGGTGCTGCTGGTGGCCTGTCCAATGTGCCCTCTGGGCACTCCTGCTCCTTCCAGGGCCCTGGATGCAGCAGCTGCCACTTGCCTGCCAGCACCAACCTGCAGTACCACTAGGCGGCGCCGTCGGCGATTGGTGGTACCAGACAGGCAGAGCGCCCTGCAATCCCTTATCCCAGATCCAGCACTGGAGGCTCTGCAGGTGCAGTGAACCTGGGAGGGCTTGAGGGCTTGTGTGCATATGGAGGACATTAAGATCACCACAGCTGCCTTTCAGTCCTGCTTCTCCTGGTCATGGCTCTTCTGAGAGTTGGGCAAGTCAGCGAACTTGCCTAGGTTCCTTGCATCTCCAGGGAGTGGCCCCTGTGGACATCTAAAAAGCAGCTCACAGCTCAGCCTGTTATGGGAACTTTAAGCTGGACAATGTCCCAGGAACTCAGGCGGGCTGCTCCTCCATTCCTAGAAAGCCAATCAAGGAGATTTCTGTGGCCAGGGCAGAAGGAAATCTAGGGCATGTGGGTCGTCCCATTGCCTTCTAGTGAGGGCAGCTGTGAGGGAGTCACTCAACATGGGTGACAGAGGGAAGGAGCAAGAGAGCAAGGGAGCTTCCAAATCAGTGCCCCCTCTGCACCAGCCATGCCCCACATTGGCGGCAGCTGCTGCTCCTTCTGCTGCTACTGCTGCCACCTCTATTCACCAGGTCTAGTCCAGAAATCTCTGGGCCCAGTAGTCCAACAGTCCCTTCCATTGACCTGCTGGTGCAGAACTATCTAGCCAGTCAGGCTGAATCTGATGGTTTCTCCTCTTCGCCTGACACTAGGCTCTCAGACAGAAAACCCTCTGCAACAATGCCTGGGGTTCTTGGGCAAACTCTGGAGGAAGAGATTTCACTGGAGTGTCACAGCCCCTGCCACAAAGGTGGTCCAAAAAAGGCCTGTTGGATGAGTGAAACCAGTGCCTGATAGTGTCCTGATTATCAGGTTCAACTAGTGCTTTCTGTCAATTTCACACATCAGCCTTGCTATAGGAGTGGAAATGTAGAATTTTGTAAAGATGGATATTAAATAACGGGAAGAGCTCAGAATTTTTCTGTGGAGCACTGAATCCAGACAAGAGTTGGGAATGAGAGGATATTTTACAGATACTGAAAAAAATTGTAGTTGGTATTTGTTAGCCTCTGAGAAATACCAGTAGTATCACCAGGTTCAAGATACCATAAGCAAGAAGTACAGGCAGAAGATTCTGAGGCAAAAAATCAGAATGGACAAGAATTCAACTTCCATAAAATATAAGGCTCTTTCAGGTTCGAAGCCATTTCTTGTTGATTGCAGTGGATAGTAGATCACACAATTGCTAATTTTGTTTTTCTGGAAGAAGACATAAGAGAGAAGACTTTCCTGGCAGAACAGAACCTTCACCCAATTTTAAAATAAGAAATCTTCCATTCTATGAGTCAGGTTTCCATTGCTTTAATGAGATACCTGAGATAACTGATGTATAAAGACAAAATGTTCATTTTTCTTAGGATTCTGGATGTTCTAATGTAAGAACTAAGAACCCCTTGTTTTTCTCCTCTATAACAGGAAGCACGGCATGATGTAAGCACATAGCAGAATAAGCTGCTCATCTCATAAGTTAGGAAGCACAATGGCACAGGACAGGCCTACAATCTAACCTTCAAATATCTATGGAAAACTGTGAGCATTATACAGTAAACCTGGAATGGTAAATTCTTTAAATTTCAGTAGATGTCTCATTGGTCATCCATTCCCAACCTATCCTCCTCTGGATATAAAATATGTTCCCTTTTAAGTATGTAGAGTGTATGTTTTTGTCAGTATAAGAATTGTAATATTCAGATAAATGTACTGCTGTTTGGCATCAATGTGCTTATGTATTTACCCACACATGTGCATACATGTAACACACTTCTTCCTAAATCAGAACTCCCAAGTTTCTAAGAAGGCAGATGGAGCTCAAGCTTCAAGTTGTTCCATGAACAGAAGAGGGGCACTTGTATATTGTTAAATTTTATTCATTGAGAAAGGGAAGAGAAAGTTAATCTGACATCTTCACATGTGTAGCCCTGCAGAAAGTTTGGATGAGAGGTGGGAATGTAAGTTAGTATAAACACTATAAAAAATTTTATAAATGTTCCTCAAAAAACTAAAAATAGATCTACCACATGATACAGAAATCCCACTTCTGGTTACACACACATAGGGAATAAAATTTATATGAAGAAATATCTGCTTTCGTTGATTGTGACACTATTCACAACATCCAAGACATGACAATAATCCGTGTCTATCAATAGATGAACAGAAAAATAAAATGTGATATATATCTATAATGAAACATTATTCAACCATAAAAGCTGGAAATAGTGACATCATGACAATGTGGATAAATGCATAGGGCATTATGTTAAGTGACATAAGCCAGACATAGAAATATAAATATGACGATATCTCATTTATGGAATATAAAGCAACCCAACTCAAATAAGCAGAGAATGGAATGGTGATTACAGAGACTAGAGGACATAGATGTGGAGGTATGAAGGTCAAAGTGCTCAGAATCTCAGGAGGGATATAGAGTTTTTATATAACTCTATTATGTAGCATGATACAAATAGTAAATAATTTTGAGATAAACAATATTAAGAGTAAGTTTCCAATGTTTCATCAAAATAATAAGTATTTGAGGTAATGTATATGTGAGGTAATTTATATTCCATATTGTGTTCATAAGCCATATTGTAGCCCATAAATATGTACAATGTAAATTTTCAATTTATAATACTTTTTTTTTTGTATTAAGGATTTATCCCTGGGACACTTACCACTGAACCACATCCTCAGTCTTTTTTTTTTTTAAATTTTATTTTGAGACAGGATCTTGCTAAGTTGCTTAGGGCCTTGCTAAGTAGATGAGGATGGCTTTCAACTTATTATCCTCCTACCTCAGCCTCCTGAGCTGTTGGGGTTACAAGTGTGCACCACTGTGCCATTACAATAAATTTGAAAACAGAAAAGAGTGGTGAGATGGGCAAGATGTGGGGCTATCTGAATTCCCTGAGCTCTCAGGAGAAGGGGCTGCTGCTATAAGCTGAGGGAGACAAGGAGCTCATTTCAAAATCAAGTCTTTGAGAAGAAAAGTTTGGAGGGTCACTAGGCTGGTCTGAATGACAGATGGAGGCAAGGTGGAAAGAGGAACATCTCCCTTCCTCTGGTTTAGATGAGTTTGAAAGTAAGCACAGGGAGAAGGTCTGAGAACACACTAGTCTGATTTTTACTGCAAAATTCAGGAATACTGGTTGTTAGCTGAAGGAAGGTGTAACATAGTGTCAACCCTCATCTGGGGATGTAGCAGCTTGTCTTTGATGCAGTTTGGCACAGTGAGATTGGCTGAATTTGTATTAATGTGACTTTTAAATAAAAAATAATTTTACTTCTTTTAGAGAAGATTGAAATTTATCGTCTAGAATACGGGCTTTAAAACCATGAGGACTGCCAGGCATGGTAGCACTTGACAGAAATTCCAGCAATGTGGGAGGCTGAGGCAAGTTGATGGTAGGTTTGAGGTCAGCCTCAACAACTTGGTTTGAACATGTCTTGGAATAAATAAAATAAAAATAAGTAAATAAGTAAGTGGTGGGGAGGGAAGTTCAGTGGCAAAGTTCTCCCAGGTGCTGCTGGGTCAGATTAGACAGAGAGAATAAAAGTTGCTTTCCTGACTTCAGAAAGCTCAGTCACAGTCCTGCTGTGGGGATTGGGGCTTAACTAGAGAGAATTTCAATGTGTCACCATGGGCAGATGAACTAACAGTAGCTACTTATAAAATTAAACTTGGAGCAATGACAGCAGGATGTGTGTGGAGCTTCCTTTGAGTCACAGACTTTCCAGGGCAGAATTCCAAAAGAACTTCTCCATTTCCAGCAGGCAGGGGCCAAGTGAAGTGTGTTACTCTGGAAAGGTTTTTCTTCCCAAATGATGTCACTTGTTCCCACCTGACTTAGGGTGAGGAAGAGCCCAGGTGAGAAAAAGACCTTAGAATATCCTCCTGATTTCAGTTCAATAATCACCAAAATGGACAGAGAAAGAATTTATTTCCCTGAAACTAATAAAAGTAGGTTTTTCTATATATTCTACCAAAAATGTTTACAATATTAAGTTTACCAAAATATTTAAAATCTTTTGTGTTTCTGATGTGGAATCAGAAACTATTAATTATAAAACTGAACATGTAGATGACACCATGGTTAATAGGTTGGATTCAACAAAGGGCTTCTCCATACTTCTGGCATTTGGGGCCATTTAACCTTTCCAAGACTTACTGAATTCTAGTACCCATTCATTTAGGACAACAATAAGATTTGCCTTTTTCTGATTAGTATACAAGGAAAAATCATGTAAAACCTTTACCAGGGAGCTCAGTATTAAGTCATGCTTTTTCTCAAACCCCAGATTGATTGCCAGCTTGGGATTTCTTTCATGGGGAAGGTGAAAACATTGGATAATGGTTGCTCTGGTGAAGGATTTCTTAGGTAAAGGGCAGTTTCCAGCTTGGTGAATAAATGCATTGTCATGGGGTATCACTTCCAGACAGGTCTTTTGACAATGAAGTTTGTCATATCATATACTCCCCACCTATCACACTGGAAAATTTTTCTTTTTGGGTCTATGCTCAGCTGAACAGTCTCTTTTTCTTCATCCTCTTTCTCCTTTGTTAACAGAAAAGGCAATTCTTTGCTTCCTGTTTGCTTTTCTGAAAACTCCAAGGTAAATTTTCATCCCTCATGCTAACCTAGTAGCAGATACTTTCTGTTGTGACTTCACATTGTTTCCCCATTTTTAAATTATCACCTTGTCTTGATTTTTTTTATCAAATAATATTAAAATAGATATTTCTCTAAGATTCTTCAAATTCTTTTTTTGTAATGAGAGTATATTGAAGAAAAAGTTTTCTGTGTGGAACATTTTTGTCATTGTTAATGGTTGTGGGGATGCTGGAGCTCTGGCCTACTTTTTTTTTCTTTTATTGTTAGATATAAATTTTAATTTTTACAACTTTGGGGATTTTTTTGAGCTGTTTCCTATCTACTCTCCAGTTCATTTATAAGAAAAGCTTGTTTGGCCAACCACTGAGTGAGCAACAGTGGAGGGGCTGAGTGTCAAGGTTTTCTTGTTTTTCTTAAATTGTTGGGTAAATAATATATTTTCATGAAGGCTTCCATTGTTAATTCACTCTGACGTCTTCCATAGTCAAGATGCTCTGGTGACACATCTCAGAATCTTCCTGGCATGGTTGATCATTAGTTTTAATCATTATTCTGTGTAATAAGTCTAGGGTTCTTTTCTGATAATAATACTGGGACGGGATGCTAAGAAACAAACAAGCATGCACACAATACTGTAGATGAAGGGAAGTCAATTTAGTGTGAAGCAGACACTGAAAATCAAA
This sequence comes from Callospermophilus lateralis, assembly GCF_048772815.1. Classification (NCBI taxonomy): domain Eukaryota; kingdom Metazoa; phylum Chordata; class Mammalia; order Rodentia; family Sciuridae; genus Callospermophilus; species Callospermophilus lateralis. The sequence goes on from NC_135308.1 coordinate 48,343,450, forward strand.
CCCTTCTTTAGACAGTAATCTGGCCACAGCCTCCTCAACTGCCTGAACCAGAACATCAATGTGGATCTTATCTCTTAAGCTGGGGGTTCTCAACCTCTGAATTACTGCTTCCACTCTGTAGGGTGCTTCCAGGTTTTGAACAATGGCTATTTTTCATTCTAACTTCTACTTTTACACACCCATGTCTTTTCTGGAATGGAATCTAAATAATGAGACCACATCACTTGTTGAGTTGGACATTGGGATCAATACCATTTCCACAGAGACTTTTCTTTGTGTTAAATTTCTCCTGATTATAACTAAAGAAGGATTCAGCCATCAAATCAAAGGTCATAAATGTCAAATTATGAGGTGCTTTGGGTAAGAGTTGACACAGAATTTTTCTTGATGAATTGTCATAGGGAAAAGATGGATAATTCTGATTTTTTTTTGACTATAGGCAACTTAGTGGACCTCTGCTACTCCTTTAAAATTGATTATAAGATGAAATACTTTATGACAATTTATTAAGAACTTGACAATGCTAATTAAAGTTGACTTCTAGCCAAGATGTTACTAAGATACAAAATCTCCACTGTGCAAATCTACATGCAGAATGTTGACTTGCCTAAAATGAATTATAGAACATTCATTTTAAAATGGCTGATCAATGCATCTTCATAGACATCATTTTAAATTGCTGTTATTCTTAATTTCTCATATTTAATATTCAAATGTGTGAAATTTAACTTCAACATAATCAATTTTGTTGAGAATTGTTTAGTTAATCCCAGAATGCATGGTAATGCACAATTGCTTCAATGGGAGTATATATAATAACTGTATTCTGAATAGATTTGAAGCCATATGACATATCCTTTAGACTTTAAACATAATTGTCCCACCTACCTTATTTGGTAAGTTTTCATTATATATTCTGCTTGAGAAAATATGCTATTGAAGGCAATTTTAAGAATCAGAACAATTTGAATAATATAGTTTTAAATTTTATATGAGATTTGTAAAAGCACATTATGTAGAATGAATATTTAATATTCAGAAAAGCAGGAAGATTTAATAAGCCTCATGATTTTAAGATTAGAAATGACATTAAAATCTGACCTTTCTGTTGGAGTCAGAAATACCTGAGTCCTGGAGACATCATATGATTGACAGGGTTAGTGATGAAGGATCATGGATCCTGGCTGTTGGATGCAAATGCTGCTCAGCAGGGCCAGAGGTGTAGAGTACACCTGCTTGCACACCACTCCTCTTTGTTCTCAGTCCTTCTAAATAACCATCATTAGTGCTCATAATTACTGGTTGGTTATAATGTGTAGATTTGTCTTCTCCCTGGAAGCAAGTAGCATTGTCAGCAGTTGGAGTCAGACTGTCAGAGGCTGGAATCTGCTGTCAGAGTCCAAATCCTGAGGCTTGAACCCCAGCAATGCAAGGGAAGGCTCCTTTTGAACCATTTCTCTGGATCTTCTTTCCTGTCCCTTCCTCTTTTTCTCTGGATTATCACAGCACCTCCTGCAGGTCCCAGGTAGGCTAGGGTGAGAGCAGGCCCTGGAGAACCCAAAGGGAAAGGGCATGTGAGTAAGAGACCAAGCAGGGAAAGAAAGGGGAAATGTGATTTACAAGTGTATGTGTGTGTGTGTGTGTGTGTGTGTGTATGTATATGTGTGTGTGTGTGTATGTATATGTGTGTGTGTGTGTGTGTGTGTGTATGTATATATATATATATATATATATATATATATATATGGATTTTATTCAGAGAAAGACAAAAAAAGAGAGAGAAGGACAAAAGAGATCAACACACTCAGAGCTCTATCTACTTGGGGAGTAGTTTGGTTAGCAATACAAACATTTCTGTAATTTTGTTAACGTGTAAAGACTTTTCACTTACCCTTCATTGAATGTTCCCTGTGGTTTGTGAGTACCAAGTTCATTTAGCAGACAAAGCATAGACAGATTGCCTCCCATCATATAGCAACAACTGAAGAGGGGAAGGCCAGTGTGCATTGTGGGCAGTGCCATACAAGAAAACCATATGAGGTCCAAACACTAAGTTAATCTTTATTACTTGTGTGTGCAGGCAAAACACAAATACATATGTTTTCTCCTTTACTACTTTTGAGCATTTCTTAACTGCCTAGCGTTCATCAAAGCTTAGAGTTTGAATCAGATTTTGTGGTCACTTGTTTTAATATCTTACATGCACAAAAGTACTCTTGCTTTTGACATGACTTTTCTCAGACTATTTCAATTTTCAGAATGCCAATATAAGCACAATTGTTTCAGGCCTTATTTATTTTTCTCAATTTAGGAAACTTGCTATGGTTTTCCCCAGGATGCAAAAAATTCTACCCTCAGAAAACCCATAATGATGCACTTTGGTTGGGGGGGAACCAGCACAGGAAAGAAGTATGGTTTTGTGAGTAAGTACTTAAGGAATGGATAAGTCAGTTGAAGTCCTTTATCTTAATGGATCCATGAAGCAAAGGGTATTCTTTGTCTGTCCTCAGAGCTCAGGTTTTCATCATAATAGATCCCAACAAAGTTCATTTGTCCTCCATGTTTTTTTGAGTACCTAAAGATAATTTCAATTTAGAGGCTAGGTTGTTAGCTGTTTCCATGTTTCTGCTATGTTGGAAATCCTCTTGGGTAATGTTTGCTTGATTGATTGTCCTTATCTTTAATTGTTTAAAAAAATAAGGATGGCTGATTTTTCTCATGAACATGAGGCCTAACATGGTAAGCAAGGCTGTCTTTATTCTCTCTCTGTGGCTGTATCAGATAGTGGCTGGGGCCAGATCTTCGTAAAGTCTCCTTTGCTCCCAAGTCTCATCCTGGACTAAGAAGGATCAGAGTGACTGGAAGCTTGGTGTCTTTTTTCTCTCTCTAGTGTTCCTATGTGACCTCTCCACAATGTGAACTCAGTGAAGGGGCTTTTTGCAGGGCTGAAAATGGAGAAAGGCCAAAGAAGCTGGCAAAACCTCAGTCTTCTCAAACCAACATCAGACATCACTCAGCATTTCTTTCACACCAGAGCAGTCACACAGGCCACCCAGGGCCCCAAGATGGGACAGAGACCATGTATCAATGAGAGGGATGTTAAATATGGGGATGGACTATGAAACCATCAGAGTCAGATCTCCAGCCACAAAACATGTACATTCTTCCTGCTTGAAAATGATATTCACCTTCCCAAGCCTCCAGAGTCTCAAGGTCATCTGAGTGACTTCTGGATGCAGATGAGGATTTTTGGTAAGGTTCTTCCTCATTTGAAGACCTGGGGACAAAAGGGACTGGCTCCTTGCCCCTCCCTTGCCCACTTACAACCCTAGGGCAGAAATAGAACAACCCCCACAGAGTCTCTTACAGGAAAGGATTGAAGTGGGGAAACCATGACTGTCCCTGGTCTGCATCACCTCAAAACCCATCAAATGATTGTGCAGCCCACGCAGTAGATCCAGGCCACTGCCTAGAAATGTTTCTTCATGGTTTCTGGTTTAGTCATCTGGAGCTCTGAGTAATCCTTCTTTGTCCCATGGGGAATGATGGGTTTTTGCTGAGTATTTTCTCAGTCTGATTGCCCTGTGTAACTACCAGAAATTAGTAGCTTAAAACATCACCAGTTTATTGTGTCCATGGTTTCCAAGTACAGACCCAGAATAACTGGGTTTCCTGCTTTGGGCCTCCTTGGAATGCAGCCAAGGTGTTGGTCAGAGTAAGGATCTCAACCCAGATCAAGATCATTTTCCAAGTCCATTGGCTGCTGGTGTAATTTATTGCTGTGTTCTCTTGCCACATCTCTGCTGCTGGAGGCTGCCTGCAGGTCTTTCTCCATGGAAAAAGAATAGTTTACAGTCCCTGACTTCCACCACCACCCAGAGAGCAATTTTAAGAAGCCCACCTGATTGCATAAGGCCCACCTGGCCAATCTCCCCATATTAAGTTCAGTCGATTGAGGACCATAATCACATCTGTGAAATACCTTCAAAGGGGCAGCAACATTACTGTTGAATCATACAGCTGGAGGTAGGTACAAGTTCTCTAGGGCCTGAGGATCTGAGAGCATCTTAGACTTTTTCCCCTCACATCACAACTAGCAGTTTGGGATCCAAAAATCATTGTTCCCTTGTGTATTATTTTTGCTCACTTTAACTCAAACAGTGCTGTTTTTATATAGCAATTACATTAAAGATTCATGGATGTCTCACAAGTTTTAAATGTATTCCACATAGCAGGTACCAAACCACAAATGTCTCTGAGATGATTCTCCCTACTCTGGGTTCCTGAATGATCATGGTAGGAAGGCAAGATCATTTAAACTTCTTAGAAGACTATTTTTTAAAATATTTTTTTAGTTGTTGATGGAAGTTTATTTCATTCATTTATTTATATGTGGTGCTGAGAATTGAACCCAGTGCCTCACACATGTGAGGCAAGTGCTCTAGCACTGAGCCACAACCCTATCCCTAGTGGACTTAATTTTAACAGATAGAATCTGAGAGGACCAAACTTTAGATTATCAGTTCTCTTTCACTGAAAGAATCAGTGAGACACCTACTCCTGTTTTTACAAGGTCTTAATGAATGATCTTACAAGACTACATTGACCTTCAATTTGAGGTTCTTTCTTCATTTTGGCTTTGGTTGCCATTTGCATGTATTAAGAATTGTTCATAAGTTTGAGCCCTTGTTTTTCCTACTTGAATCATTTAATTTCTTCTTTCTTTCTTCCTTTTTTTGCCTAATGCTCTGGGTAGGGTTTCAAGGACATTTGTTGAATAGAAGTGGTGAGAGAGGGCATCCTGTCTTATTCCATTTTTTTAGAAGGAATGCTTTCAGTTTTCTCCTATTTAGGATGATACTAGCCTTGGGTTTAACATATATAGCTTTTATAATGTTGAAGTATTTTCCTACAATAAGTATATTTCCTACAATAAGTATTTTTCCTAGTGTCTTGGATGCTATGTTTTGTCAAATGCTTATTCTACATTTACTGAGATATTATTAGAACTCAAAATCTCCACCAGAAATGTTATAAAACTCATAAATTCAGAAAATTATCAGGATATAAAAATAACACCATAAATCAATTGCATCCATATACACCAATTATGAATCAACTGAAAGAGAAATTAGACAACTATACCATTCACAATAGCTTCAAAAAAGAAAAAACAAACAAACAAACTTGGAAATCAATCAAACAAAAGCAGAAAAGACCTCACCAATGAAAAGTACAAAACACTAATAAAGAAGTTGAAAAAGATCTTAGAAGTTAGAAAGATCTCCTATCTTCTTGGGTAGCAGAATTAATATTGTCAAAATGACCATACTACAGAAAGCAGGTTCAATATACAGGTTCAATACCATCCCAATCAAAATTCCAATGATGTTCCACAGAAATAAAAAATGCAGACATGAAATTCATATAGAAAAATAAGAGACCCAGAATAGCCAAGCAATCCTTAGCAACAAAAATGAAGCTGGTGGCATTACTATTCCAGACCTTAAACTATTGTACAGAGCAATAGTAACAAAAAGAGCATGGTATTGGCACAAAAATAGACCTGTAGACCAATGATAAAGAACAGAGAACACAGAGAATAACCCAAATAATTACAGTAATCTAATATTAGATAAAGGCACCAAAAACATACATTGGAGAAAAGATAGCCACTTCAACAAACGATGCTGGGAAAACTGGAAATCCATATGGAACAAAATGAAATTAAACCACTATCTCTCACCATGCACAGAACTCAACTCAAAGTGTTTCAAGGACCTAGGAATTAAACCAGAGACCTTATTCCTAATGGAAGAAAAAGTAGGCCAAAACCTCCATCTTATAGGATTAGGCCCCAACTTCCTGAATAAGAATACTATAGCACAATATTTTTTTAAAAGTATCAATAAATGAGATGGATTCAATTCAAAAGGCTTCTTCTCAGCAAAATTAGCAAAAATAACAATTAGTGAGGTGAACAGAGAGCCTACAAAATGAGCACAACTCTTTACCACAAGCACATCAGATAGGGCACTAATCTCTAGGGTATATAAAGCACTCAGAAACCTTAACACCAAAAAAATCAAATAACCCAAAAAATAAGTGGGCCAAGAAACTAAACAGACACTTCTCAGAAGAGGATATATAATCAATCAACAATATATATACAAATGTTTACCATCTCTAGCAATTAGAGAAATGCAAATCAAAACTAAGATACCATCTCACTGCAGTCAGAATGGCAGCTATCAAGAATACCAACAACAAAAAGTTTTGGAAAACATATGGGGGGAAAGTCAAACTCTTACATTGCTGGTGGGACTGCAAATTGGTGCAGCAAATCTGGAAAGCAGTATGGAGACTCCTTGGAAAATTTGGAATGGAACAACCATTTGACCCAGGTATCCCACTCCTCAGTCTATACCCAAAGGACTTAAAATCAGCATACTATAGAAACACAGCCACGTTAATGTTGATAGTAGCTCAATTAACAATAACTAAACTGTGGAACCAATACAGACACTCTTGGATAGATGAATGGGTGAAGACACAGTGGTGTATACACACAATGAAATATTACTCAGCATTAAAAGAAAATAAAATTATGGCAATTGCAGGTAAATGGATGGAGTTGGAGAATATCATGCTAAGCAAAGTAAGCCAATTCTGAAAAAACCAAAGGCCTTATGTGCTTTCTGATAAGTGGATGCTGATCCATGAAGGGGGTTGGGGGGTGAGAATGGAGGTACTTTGATTGGGCAAGAGAAAGGAAGAAGAGATGCAGTTAGGAAAGATGGTGGAATGGGATGGACATAATTACCCTAGGTACATGTATGACTGCACATGTAGTGCAACTCCACATAAAGTGCAACCGGAAAACATAAAGTTGTGCTCCACTTGTGTACAATGAATCAAAAAGATTTCTGCTGTCATGTATAAATGAATAGAAATAATAAAAAATCAACTAAGAAAACACTTCTTTTCTTTATAAATTACCCAGCCTGTGGTCTTCTGTTGTAGTAATGAAAACCAGAGAAGGACAGGGCTCCTGAGGGAAGCAGAGATCAGAAGCTCAGGGTTGAGTACCAGAGCCAGGCACTCTATCTCCCATGGAGAGCTTGCTTCTCTCCAGCTCCACAAAGAGAACAAACAGAGGCAATTCCTCCTGATGGCTGTTGGAAAGGAGGTCACTGGGAGGAACTACTGCTGGTACACTATCCTCTGGTTAACAGGTTCATTATCTCCCATCTTCTTCCTTTCATTCCTTTGTTACTAATAATCATATCTTACTTTTCAAACCCAAACCTAGCACAAAATGTTATTCCAATAGAAGCTGTATTTAAGATGCAATATGAAGAAATCCATGGCCTGACTCACTAGAGCAGTTGAGGAGGATCCAGGCTGTCCTGCCCAGGCTTCAGATACTCCCCAGGGGGACCAAGGTAAGGCCAGACCCCCAGCAAGGAAAGGTATGTTTGGAAAAATAATTACTTACTGCCCCTAGGTTTCAACCCTGGATGAAGCAGCTCTATATGCCAGGACAGTGCCATGCCACTAGACACCAGAGTACACACTACATGCTGCCTGTAATCACAGGATGCAATCAAAAAGACAGGACAGAGCAGAGAGCATCAGCACTCCACAGGCTTTCCTAAGTTAGCAGGTAAAGTAGACAGCCTGATATTTCAGAAAAAAATATGAAGGAAAGCAACATTTCCTGCATATATCTGCTTTAAAATTAAAGTTTAAAAGCCACACTTCAAGAGTAAGTAAATAAATAGGATTAGGACTTATTTATAAGAAAAAAATTAGAAGTCCCAGTCTCATACATAAGTCTGGGTCATATAAGTCCTAATCTTATAAATAAGTCTATATTACAGCAAGAACATCTCATTATACAATTCACAAAAGTACATTAGGTTTACAAGGCATGCATGTGGACAAGGAGTATCTGATCTTCAATATCGCTCTCCTCAGCCCAATAGTAATGAGCCCTTCCCCTGGTAATTGGTGATGGCTTGATTTGGGAACCTGAATTCACATTCTTGCCTTCAGTGTGATTAATAGTATACAATACATTTCATAATTTATGTATAATCTATATATAATGGCTGATACTATCAGTATAAAGTCATTCTAAAAAAATCATCTTGTTTGGTGTTGGGGAGAGAACCTAGGACTGCATAGCTGGTAGGCAAATGCTATACCACGGAGATGAACTCCCAACCCATTAAAAAAGCATCAGTTTTTTGGTTGGGCCTGGGGCTCAGTGATAGGACGCTTACCTCACATACGAGAGGCATTAGCTAAGAAGTCAGTAAGATGTTACAAAAGGGTAGTAGGAGAGGATACCCTTGATTGTTCCTGATCTTAGTGGGAAAGTTTCAAGTTTATTATCATTAAGAATGAGGTAGGTGGTGGTGATATAGCCACCAGCGCCCAGGTGGCAGGAGCAGACCGCAAGCTGGGACAAGTTGCAAACACTGAGGGAGAACTCACCCAAGCCCGAGGGCAGAAAGGTGAGGGAAGGAGCTAAGGCCCAGTGGGGTAACTGGGCCAATAGTGGGGAGTCACTGGTACAAGCCCAGGCCAGTCCTCTGTGTTTCCAGGCAGAACACAATGGTTGGCAGAGCCCACCCTTCATGGAATTCTGAGTGCTTGGGTCATAATTGACTCCTTGGTGTTCCAGGAGGTTCAGAGCAGAGGTGGATAGAGACTGAGGTGGTTTTCAGAGCAGCTCTGATGGCACACTGAAATTGTGACAGTATTGTCCTGGTTTAGAGGCCTAGGCTCTGGCTTGGGCCACTCCTTGGATCAGGAGGGGGGCAGCTTGGCTTCCCTCATCAGCTGTATCTCCAAAGTCACTGAGGATGAGATTCTCGATAATTTAGAGGATGTAGAAGCAGGTTTACCTAATTATTGGAGAAAGAACCTTGAAAATACCAAATGGATAATCAGATATGACAATGAAAGACTTAAAAACTATTGTACTGATCTGGAAGAAAGGTATGCAGCATCAGAGCTACAGATCCAACATCTATCTGCAAATTATGGGAATGAACTGGAAAAGAAAGTAGAAATCAGGCCACTTAAAGCAAGACAGTTTGCACTAGAGGATGAGTTGTCTGCACTGCAGTAGATTCAGGAGCAGGTGATGTACCAGCAACACTGCCTCATCTTCATCCGGTAATGAGATCAGTCATTTTTCAGCTTTTTCCAGTGATGACATGGACTTCAGTGACATCATTTCATCCCAACAAGAAATCAACAGACTGTCAATTGAAGTTTCAAAACTTGAATCTCCAGTTAGCCATTGGAGGGATATAGCTCAGGCAAAGGGAACACATAATTCTGATCAAAGTGAAATCTGCAAACTACAAAATATTATTAAGGTACTTGAACAAAACCAAAGTTAAGACCTTGATCATCATCAAAAGGAAATGTCATTTTTGCAGAATGCACATCAAAAGAAACTGGCAGAGATAAGTTGCCAGTATTGAGAGAAATTAAATGACTATGTGGAAAGGATTGAAAAACTTGAAAATCAGTTTAAGGTCACTCAGGTGTTATAGTAACTGATGAGTCTAAAATCGGTGAAATGGAAAAAAAATAACTATTCAGGTTCTACAAACTGAAAAAGTAGAGTCTGCGACAAAGATGGGAGAACATCAGGATCAAATAAAAGACATAATTAAAAAAATATCTTTGGCAGAATATGACAGAGATGCCTTGAAGAGGGAAAAAGAGCAGCTTGGTGTGAAAATGTGAACAGTGTGAAAACTTGAAACTGGAATGTAGTCAATTGCAGCCTTCTGTGATGGAACAGAAAGATGAGGAATTTAAGAATTTGTAGAAAACCATCGAATAAATAAAAGCCCAGTTGCAAGGAGACACACACAGTACTCCAGCAGACAATTCTGATAGTTTTCAAGAAACAAAATTTAAAAGCCTTCCTATAGAAAATGGAAGTGAAGAACACAACCTGTGTAACTATGAAACTGAAAAATAAATGAAAGGAATCCAAGAACGAGAACTTGATATTCAACTTCTAAATGAAAAGAATCTATCTTTAACCAAACAGACTGATCAGCTGTCCAAAGATAAAGTTGGCAAACTCACTCAAGTTATCCAGCAGAAAGATAGGGAGATACAAGCTCCTCAGGCTAAAATTTATTCAGGAAAACTTGATATGAGTACACCCCAGCTCTTGTCTGCATCATCCTTACCTCCCAGTCCTCAGTTGAGACAATCACTGCAAGAAAAAGATGCCACCATTAGGATGCTCCAGGAAAGGAACCACAGGTTGTCTGATGCAACTGCTGCCACCTCCAAGAGAAAAAAGAAAGAACATGAACAATTAGATTCCAAAATTAAACAGCTCAAGGAAAAACAAGATCTGTTACAAAATTTACTGAAAGAAAAAAACTTCTTTATTCAAGCCAAAAGTGATCAGTTACTTTCTTCAAATGCAAAGTTCACTAACAAAGTGAATGAAAATGAGTTGTTGAGGCAAGCAATAACTAACCTCAAGGAGAGAATAATAATTTTAGAAATGGACATTTCTCAACTAAAAGGGGAAACTGAAAAAATAATAGAAACATCCAAAGAGAAGGAAATGGAGAATCAAGCATTACAAGAGATGAACATGAAGTTCTCTGTGATGCTGCAAAAACAACAGTTGGAGTACCATTCAATGAAGGAGCAACTTTTACAAGAAAAAGAACAGGGCAAGGCTGGGGAATTAAATTGGCTTTTAAATGCAGTTGAATCCTCGCAGGAGAAGACCATTCTATATCAGCAGGAGACAGACTAACTCACCTTGTCCCTAAAGAACCAACAGATGGAAAAGAGTACCCTCCAGCAAGAGGTTCAACACTTACATGACAAAGAATTACTCTTAAATCAAGAGATACAAAGACTGGGGAGCTATCTTTTAGAATCAGAAGATTCTAACACCCGGGAAATTCAGGCTGCAGAGAAGAAAGAGATGAACCTGAGAGAAAAAGACACACTATTGGAGGAAAAGCTACTTTCCTCTTTTAATGCAACTCATCAAGCCAGTGTGCAGGCAGAGTCCCTGAAGAAACAGGTGCATTTACTCTCCCAAGAGAAGGATGAGAATGCACTGCAGCTTTTGCTCTACCAAGAACAAGTAAAGCAGTATGCCATGTCATTAACTAACCTGCCAATGGTTCTAGAGCATTTCCAACAAGAAGAAAAAGCTATGTATTTGGCTGAATTAGAAAAGGAAAGACAATATATAACTGAATGGAAGGAAAAGGCAGAAAATCTAGAGAGGTATTATTATTACAGGAACATTTGGATGAAGTCAACGGTGTGTTGGATTCAGCAACCAGATTTACACACCAGTTACATCTAAAGAAAGAACAGATTGAAAGACTTAAAAAGCACAATGAACTCCAACAAGAAATGTTGAATAATGCACAAAAGAAATTGATGAACGTGGAAAGTGGCACAGAAGAAAAAGTGGACAAAGCCCTAATGAGAAACCTGTTCATTGGGCATTCCCATACATCGAAAAGTAAGCATCATGGAGAGTTACAGTTATTGTGAAGCATCCTGGACATTCAAAAGGAGAAAATGGAGCAGTGTTGAATGGAGATGATGGTGACGTTACTAAGTGGATGACAGGTTGGCTTGGAGAAGGATAAAAAAATGTCCCCAGCACATCTTTGAGACCAAATGAGTAGTCTCTGCTGAATAGTTCTTTTCTAGAACTTTTTGTTAAATTTCTGGAAACAAAATCTCCTTCATCTGTTCCACCACCAAAACTTTCTACTCATGCCATGAGATGTTTAGACTCCAGAGGAAGGAGAAAGGAAGGTTAGAATGTACCAAGAAGTTTGAAAGATGCAGCAGAATTCAGAGCTGGTAAAAGAGTGGCTGTGAATCTGTTCTTGGCACCACATTCTGCGGCAGTGCCACTGATTATCCTAGCTGGACTTGGACCTGGTGGACCTGGGAATCCCCATTTGAATCCCATCACAGACTTCATGCCCAGTTTTGCACCATTGCCAGTGTCCCCTGACAACAGCGCCAGGGTTGTACCAAAGGATTTTTAAAGCAATAGGTGATTCTCAAGCCAGAGATGATTTAGCAGTTTAAAGAAGCCATGCACAATTTGAACTATTTACAGAGTGGCCTTTTTGAAAAGAAGTTGTGTATTTGCAGAGAAAAAGAAAAAGAAAAAAGTTGATATATAAAGCTACCAGGTGTTTGGACTCCCCTCCCCCCCATTTTTTGTATGTTTTTTTTTTCTGTAGCACTTATTAAAATTTTATTTGTGTTTGCTGTAGCTTTTTTATATAAAATTTTGTTCCTGTGCTATCAGGTAATCAACAGCAAAAATAAGTATAGCTTCAACCTTTTTTATAATTATATTTGTTAAATTTAATTATATTAATATAAAAATTATTTATTTATATTACTGAAAAGAAGAAAAATCCAACCCATATGAAAAAGATATATATACCTCAGAATTTGGGCTATATGCAAACAAAATATGATGCAGTAAAGTTGTGAATTCTTTAGTTTATAAAAGAAAACACTGTATAACTACTAAAATAAAATTACAGTGGGAGGGCCTGAACATGAAGTTTAGTGCATAAATTCTAAGATTCTTTTAATTCAAATTCTATGACACCTATCCCTTTTACATATCTTCATTATATTAAAAAAGTCACTTGACATTCATTCCCTTTTCTAGATGTTAAATATGTCCAGAAGGAAGATGATTTTTGTCAGTGAAACCAAAAGTATAATCAATGCATCCTTTTTAATTTGTAAGAATGTATCATTAAATGTCTGGACTGTTTACATACTTTTTTGGGACCTACAGTAATGCTTATAAACACATTTAAAAAAAACATTTGATCAAAAACAAGGTGGGGAAGATAAACAAAATAATACAAAGTTTTGAAAGATGAAAAAGTTAAAAAAGGAGTAGTTAAAATCTTTTTTTTATTTTGTAAATTATGATAAAAGATAAACCAAAATTTTCTAGCTTATGTCAGGTGATATCTGAGAACTGAAAAAGCAGATTATACAGCAAATGCTTCTCTGACACTTCAAATGTCTAAAACCATTGAGAATATTTTATTAAAATTAATTAAAATTTAATATAAATTATTTAAAATAAGTCAAATTGTAAATTTATGAATTAATTTCATTAATTTAATTTATTTGATTAATTTTACTGATTAATTAATTTTATTAATTAATTTTTATATAAATTTAATAAATTAATTTACATTAAATTTTGATTTATATTTAAAATTTTATTGGATTTTTAAAAAATTAGTTTAGTAAAGTTAATTTAAATCAAATTATTTAATATTATATAGTTTGATATGAATTTTAATAAAATTCAATTAATTTTGGTAAAATGTTCTGAATGGTTTTAGAAATTGCACGCGTCAGAGAAGCATTTGTTATATAATCTACTTTTTTTCTCTGATTTCACCTAACCTGAGCTGGAAACTTTTGATTTATCTTTTATCTTAATTTACCAAAATAAATAGTGAAGACAAAATACATAGTGGCTATATTGATCAGCTTTTTCTTTCAATTTTTAATTTTCTCTCAATTTTAGCTTCTTTCTTGATTTTCAAGCTCCTTTAGGATAGGAACATGTGATTTTATCTTTTAAACCTCAAGCAATTTACAAATAGAAAAGAAAGTATCACTCATGGCTTCTTTGTGTAGTGCACAAAGTAGACCTGAAGCAAATATGAATCATCTTAGAATAATTTGTATCAAAAGGCTGAGAACAAGATTTCCAACACCAGTCCCCTACAACTCTGATTATGTGGCACTATGAATTTCATCATGCATATAGGTTGATGTGACAACCACCACAACAGCCACCAGACATACTTGCATCCTAAGGATCAGTGAAATCACCTCCTTGCACCAGCACCAGCTGTTCAGAACTTAAGAAATTTTTACCAGCCCATTATTAAAAAAATCCTGACTTAAAGCTTAAGTGTATGAAGATGTTCATATTTATACTTTGAAGTTGTACATTGAAGAGCTTTTTCTTGCATAATTTGTCAATGTAGCTATGCCTTAGAAAGAGAAACATTTGTATAGCATGAAAACAAGTTGAGTTCAAAAATGTAAAGAGCTCTGGCTCCAACTAGAGTGAAATTTGATTGTCAATTTTGCTGTAATTACTGTGTATTTCTAATGTATTTGGGAGACTCGAAGTTTTGATTATCGTTTGGTGGTTAAAACTTGTTTTTCCAAAAAATTAACAAGCCACACTCCTTCACACAGTGTCACCTTTCTTCGTAGCTAACTTATTTAAATTGCCATTCTTCCATACACTGTTAAAAAAGTTCCCATAACAGTTCATATGAGAAACGTTCAACTGCCTCCCAAGCTCTGCCCAGTTGGCATCATAGATGCTCCTCTACTTAAGCACACCATAAATGAAAACATCTCAAATTGAAAATGCATGCACCACACCACATGCCTAGAGGCACAGTGCTCTGCAGTGTGCTGCTTCCTTCCCCTGATGATCCTGTCACTGATGGGGAGCTGCCACTCAATGCTGCTGCCCTCACCAAGAGGGTGTTGTGCTGTATATTGCTAGCCTAAGACAAAGAAAAATCCAAAATCTAAAGTACGAATTCGACTGGACATGTCCTACATTTGAACTAACCTGACATTGAAAAATATTATTTAAATAATATTTAGCTATGGTTATAATTAAATTAGAGCCTTTCTCTATTTTCCAGCTTATTTAGCTATCTCCTATAAGGTTTTAAGAGTTACCCCGATTACTTTCACATTACATAAGAAATTCAGAGATTTACAACTCTGTGTATGTGGTTCACTGTGATTTCATCATGCATATAGGTTGAAGTGACTACAACCACCAGAGCCACAAGACACACTTGTATCCTAAGGATCACTAAAATCATTTCATTGCACCAGCTCCAGCTGTTTGCAACTTAAGAATAAGAGTATTTCTTTAATTTTAATAAAATATCCTGACTGAAGTTTAATTGTGTGAGGATATTCATATTTATACTTTGAAGTTGTACATTGAAGAGCTTTTTCTTGTAGATTTTTTCATGTATATGCCTTAGAAATAAAAACTTTTTGTTTCTTTTTATGCTATGCCATATTTCTTGACTGTTAAGCTCATGGCTTCATACTATTTACACTATGTGATCTACATTCTTTTCAAAATTATATATGTCTTCATATCTGAGGTCCTTTATATCTGAGGTCATACCTTCATTGTCTGAGGTCCTGTCTTCCAAGTGGTCTAATTTGCTGGTGATGCTTTCAATTGAACTGTTTAAATTTGGATTATTGTTTCTTTTGTTTCAAGGATTTCTTTCTTTCTCTCTTTTTTTTGAATCTCTATCTCCCTACTGAAGTAATCTTGCTTCCAATATTTGTTTTGTTTATTTAGCTGTTTGTCAAAATGATCTTTTGCTTCCAGTATTTGGTCTTTTATATTATCCGTTAATTTGCAGAACATTTAAATTATGTACATCCTGAACTCTTTCTGTCATATCTTCTGTTGTGCTGGCCATGGATTCTAATAATATTGTATCTTGATTTGTTTCGGGCCTTTTCTTCCCTTGTCTTTTCATATTGCTTGTGTATCTTCCCTTCTAGCACCGTGGATCCTAGGCATTATTCTTTTTACCCTATAGGTTTACAGTGCTCCTGTAGGGATCACCTCCTTTGAGGTGAAGGACAATGTTATCAGATCCCAGTATAAACCATATACTCCCTAAAAACCAATGTTTGCTAATAAGATGTTTACCTTTGGTCACAATGTACAGATATTGTGAATTCAATTATTATCTACAATATAGCCAGTAGGTTTGTAAAAGTGTTTACAGCTACAAAGGAGCAGAGGAAGAGTAAGATGATATGCTGAGGAGTTAGGAGGTGAGGATATAGAGTTGTTATGTCTTAGGAACTGTAAAAGAGAGATTTAAAGAGGAAGACTAGTAGTAGGAGAAAGGAGAGGAAATAAACTTGGGCCAACAAGTAACTGGGAAGACAAGAGAGTACATAAAAAAACACACACATATATATAAAGAAAAATAAAAAAATGTCAAAGTAGCAGAAATGGTGGGAAAAAAGTAAAAGAAAAAACGAAGAATAAAAAGAGTGTACAACTCTACTGTAACATACTATTCAGGAGTCCCCATCCTCAAAGTCCTAATTCACGCGAAGTACTTGGTTTTACATATGTTGGGTATGTGAGGTGGGGAGAGGGAAAAAAATCTTGAAGGAAGAAACAGGGCTTGTTTTGGTTGGAAATCAGTATCTTTCCTGCTTCCCTTCTCATCCAATAGGTGGAGTCATCTGTTGTTAGCTGGTATCTCTGCCCTCAGGATGGTGAAGGTAACCAGGATGCCACCATGCCAGATTAGCAGCTGCTGGGGAGAGGGGGAGTTAGAAACTAGATACCTGGAAGGTAGTGATGAAGGTGGCCCAAGATGAAGGCTCTTGCATTCAGAAGTGGGGTGTTGGGTTGCGTTGGGGGAGCCAGGTGATAGTGTTGGATGATGAGTTTAATGATGAGCTATGTGGCTTGCAGTGTGGGCGACTTGGGAGCCTGTGTGAAATTCTCATGGTCTGGAAGGCTATTCACATAGCGGGGGATGAGTCCACTGCTGCTGAGTCCCAAGACAGCAGTGACAAGGGGAGCCCCATTTAGGTAGATGGGAGTCCACACAGGGATCTTGGTCTGAGTTCCTACTCATGGGAAGCAGCCGGGTGTCCTCCATGGGAGCCACATCAATGCTTTCTGCTTGAATGGGTGGCCAAAAGTTTTTCATGGGTGCTGCTGCCACCTCTGATGGTCTTGTTGGGGTACCCAGTAGTCCTGTGTGGTGAGTAGTTGGGGGACCTACTCTGATGCTGAGGCCTTGAGCCCTGGACGAGTGCAAGAGGCAGGAAGATTGCTTTCACAGAAGCAGTATTCTCACTACCTGCCACCCAGGTCATGGATCAACACAGAATGCTGCCTCCCTCTGGCCCGCCATCCTGGATCCATAAATATAAACTTTATATATCAAGGAAAGGTGAAAACAAGACTCGTCCAAATATGTAAAGAGGTCTGGCTCCAACTAGAGCAAAATTGGATTGTAAATTTTACTGCGATTAACTGTATATTTCTAATATATTTGGGACATTGGAAGTTTTGATTATGTGTTGATGGTTAAAACTTGTTTTTCCAAAAGATCAACAGGTGACACCGTGTGAAACAGTGTTACCTCTCTTCAATCAATTTCAAGCAAGGAAATAGAGGATACCACCAGTAGCCTACAACCAAGAAAAGTTCAGATTTGGAGAGATGCCCAGCTGAGTTCTACGAGACATTTAAAGAAGAACTAACATCAATGCTTCTCAAATTATTTCATGAAATATAAAAAGGGGGAATGCTTCCAAACACATTCTATGAGGACAATATTACCCTGACTCCAAAACCAGACAAAGATACAGCAAAGAAAGAAAACTTCAGACCAATATCACTAATGAATATAGATTCAAAAATTCTCAATAAAATTCTGGCAAATTGAATACAAAAACACATAAAAAAGATAGTGCACCATGATCAAGTAGGGTTTATCCCAGGGATGCAAGGTTGGTTCAACATACAGAAATCAATAAATTTAATTCATCACATCAAGTCTTAAAGATAAGAATCATAGGATGTTCTCAATAGATACAGAGAAGGCATTTGAAAAAAAATGCACCTCTTCATGGTTGAAAATGCTAGAAAAACTAGGGATATCAGGAACATACCCCAACATTGTAAAGAGAATCTATGCTAAGCCCCAGGCCAACATCATTTACACTATGTGATCTACATTCTTTTCAAAATTATATATGTATTATATTATATATGTATTATATTATATATGGAGAAAAATTGAAAGCGTTCCCTCTAATTACTGGAATAAGACAGGGATGCCCTCTTTCACTACTTTTAATGTAGTTCTTAAAAGAGGCATAGCAATTAGATGAAAGAAATTTAAAGATAATTTTAAAGTCTGCATTTTTTTACAGATGATATGATTGTATACCAAGAAGACCAAAACATTCCACCAGAAATCTGCAACTTGTAAATGAATTCAGCAAAGTAGCTGGATATAAAATCAATACCATAAATTAAAGGCATTTCTATACATCAGTGACAAATTCTCAGAAAGCAAAACTAGGAAAAACATCACATTTACAATAGCTTCAAAAAACCCCAAACCAAACCAAACTAAACAAACAAACAAAAAAGCAAAAAAGCAACCTTGGGAATCAACTGAATGAAAAAGGTAAAAGACTTCCACAATAAAAACTGTAGTATTCCAAAAAAGAAAAGAAGAGACTACCTTATGAGGTGGCGCAGATATTCCCACATGGGCTCTATGGAACCCAAGCTCAAAGTAGGCCCAGCTCCACCCCTCCATTGGCAGGTACCATTTGGAGCCCAGCCTCTGGCACAGGGCCACCTCTTCAGACCAGCAGACTACCATGGGAGCCCAGGCCTGGCCCAGATCCACCCATGCCAACTTACACAGAACCCAGATCCAAAGTTTGCCCTACCACACACCTGGGAGCCTAAACCTAACTGTCTTAGAACACTGCAGTCATCTCCATAGCTTTCCCCACACAGTAGCCACTAACACTTTACAACAGAAATGGCCTAGAATCAGCTGCATCTCAGAGCAGGCATCCAAAAGAGAGTGTTGGGCCCACTCTTTCAGGCCCATCTCTGTAAGACATTGTTTCCAACTTGGGGCACTTCAACTATTATCTCAAATTACACTGGCTAGATGCAGTAGCATACATTGAGGGATACCAGCAGGATCTGGAAGCCCAACATCAAGATGAAGTACAGACAATATGCATGGGTACTACAAGAATATATTGTAGAAATTGTAACATCTCAGATCCACCATGCAAAAAAGGAAAACACATAGACAACATAAAAAAAAACAAGGGAGGAAAGTGCCCCTAACAAACCAGGATACTAATATAACAGAGCCTATGAACAATGGGTGATGAAATGTCAGAGAAGTTGTTCAGAAGGTTCATAATTAAAATGATCAATGAATTAAAGAATGACCTAAGTGAGCAAATACAGGCAAAATTTGTTCATTCCAACAAAGAGATAAGAGAGCAAATACAAATATCAAAATATTATTTCAAGAAAGCGATAGAGACTCTGAAAAAAAAAACCAGTCAGGAGTCCTTGAAAAGAAGGATACAATAAACCAAATATAAAACTCAGTATAAAACATAAGCAACAGATTAGATCACTTGGAAGAAAGAATAACAGATAATGAAGACAATGTATATAATCTGGAAAACAAACTTGATCACACAGTGCAGATAGTAAGAAACCATGAACAGAACATCTAAGAATTATTGGACAGCATCAAAAGACCAAATATAAGAGTTACTGGGATAGAGGAAGGTACAGAGTTTCAAACCAAAGGAATGCACAATTTCTCCAATGAGATAATATCAGAAAATTTCCTAAGCATAAAGAACGAATTTCAAAATCAAATACAAGAGTCTTACAGGACAGCAAATGTACAAAATTACAACAGATCTACACCAAGGCACATTATGATGAAAATGCCTAGCATACAGAATAAGAATAGAATCTTAAAAGCTGCAAGAGAGAGGAATCAATATAGAGGGAGACCAATTTGTATCTCAGCAGATTTTTCAACCCAGACCCTCAAAGCTAGGAAATCGTGCAACAACACATACCAAGAAAAGAGATGCCAACCAAGAATCTTATATTCAGCAAATCTAAGCTTTAGATGTGATGATGAAATTAAAACCTTTCATGATAAATGAAAGCTAAAAGAATTTACAACTAGAAAGCCTGCACTACAGAACATCCTCCACAAAATATTCCAAGAAGAGGAAATGAAAAAATAAGTGATGGAAATCAGGAGAGGGAGGTATTACACTTAAGGAAAATCTAATCAGATGGGAAACCAAGTCATGTTAAATACCAAACATAAAGAAAAATGGCTGGGAATATAAATCATGTCTTGATAATAACCTTGAATGTTAATGGACTAAACTCACCAATGAAAAGACATATACTAGCAGATTAAATTAAAAAAAAAAAGAGAGATTCAAAAGTACGCTGCCTCCCTGAGACTCATCTCACATGAAAAGATATCAGAGATTGAAGGTGAAGGTTTGGAAAAAATTATATCATTCACATGAACTGCAGAAGCAAGCAGGTATTTCCATCCTCATATCAAATAATGTAGACTTCAAGCAAAAGTCAATCAAAAAGGATAAAGAAGGACATGACAAACTGATCAAGGGAACCATAAACCAAGAAGACTTAAAAATTATAAATATATATATGTCCTAAACACTGGAGCATCTACATTCATCAAACACACACTTCTCAAGTTAAAGTGTCACATATACCACAACACAATAATTTTTGGTGACTTTGACACATCTCTTTCATCACTAGATAGATCTTCCAAACAAATGCTGAACAAATAGATTATAGAATTTAATAATAAAATCAATAACATAGACTTGACTCACATATATAGAATATTTCACACTTCAAGAAATAATATACTTTCTTCTTGCAGCATATGGATTCTTTTCTACAATATACCAACCATATATTATGCCACAAAGCAACTCTTTGCAAATATAAAAAAAAGAAATACTATCCTGTATTCTATAATATCACAGTGGAATAAAATTAGAAATCCATGATAAAATAAGAAATTAAAGCTACCCCAATGCCTGGAGACTAAATAATATGCTAATGAATGAACAAAGGGTTGCAGAACACATCAAGGAATGGATTAAAAAATTTAGAGGTGAATGAGAACACAGATACAACATACTGAAATCTCTGGGACACTATGAAAGCAATACTAAGAGCAAAGTTCAATGCAGGGAGTTTATTCCTTCAAAGAAAAAAAAAATCAACAAATAAATGATTTAACATTATACCTCAAAGCCCTAGAGAAAAAATAACAAATAAATATCCAAAGCAGTAGAAGATAGGAAATAATTAAAATCAGAGCTGAAATCAATAAAAAAATTAAACAAAAAATGGAAAAAATTCAAAACAAAAGTTATTTAAAAAAATAAATAAAATTGACAGACCCTTAGCCATGCTAATGAGGAGAAGGAGAGAAAAACTCAAATTACTAACATCTATGATGACAAAGTAAATTTGACAGCAGACACTCCAGAAATACAGACAATAATTAGAAATTATTTTGAAAACTTGTACTCTAATAAAATAGAAAATATTGAAGGCATTGACAAATTTCTACAGTCAAATTAATTTGCACAAATTGAATGAAGATGATATACCCAATTTAAACAGATCAATTACAAGCGATAAAATAAATGATGCCATCAAAAGTCTACCAACCAAGAAAAGCTAAGAACCAGATGGATACACAGCCAAGTTCTATAAGATCTTTAAAGAAGAACTAATATCAATACTCTTCAGTTTATTTCAGAAAATAGAAAAAGAGGGAGCAATTCCAAATTCATTTTATGAGGCCAATATTACCCTGATTCCAAAGGCAGGCAAAGACACATCAAAAAGACACATTAGACCAATATCTCTAATGAACATACTGCAAAAATTCTCAATAAAATTTGGGAAAATCAAATTCAAGATCATGTCGAAAATATCATGCACCACAATCAATTGAGATTCATCCCAGGGGTGCAAGTTTGGTACAACATAAGGAAATCATTGAATATAATTCATCACATCAATAGACTTAGAGATAAGAATCTTAGGATCATCTCAATAGATGCAGAGAAAGCATTTGACAAATTACAGCACCCTTTCATGTTCAAAACACTAGAAAAACTAGGAATAACAGGAAAATATCACAACATCATAAAGGCTATCTATGCTAAGCCCCAGGCCAACATTATTCCAAATGGAAAAATATTGAAGGCATTCCCTCTAACAAGTGGAACATGACAGGGGTGTCCTCTTTTACCACTTCTATTTAACATACTTCTTGAAACACTGGCCAGAGCAATTAGACAGATGAAAGTAATTAAAAGGAAAAGAAGAACTCAAATTTGCACTATTTGCTGATGGTATAATTCTGTATCTAGAAGACCCTAAAAGTTTCACCAGAAAACATCTAGAACTAGTAAATGAATTCAGCAAAGTACCAGGATATAAAGTCAACACCCATAAATCAAATGTCTTTCAGTATATCAGTGACAAATTCTCAGAAAAGGAAATGCAGACAACTACCCCATTTACAATTGTCTCAAAAAATAAATTAGTTGGAAATCAACTTAATGAAAGAGGTAAAAGATTTATATAATAAAAGTTACAGAAGCCTAAAAAAAGAAAGAAGGAAGACTTTAGAAGATGAAAAGATCTACCTTGCTCTTGGATAGGAAGAATTAATATTATCAAAATAACCAGACTACCAAAAGCACTACACAGATCCAATAAATCCCAATCAAAATCCCAATGACATCCCTCAGAGGAATAGCAAAAGCAGTCATAAAATTCATCTGGAAAAATAAGAGACAGAGAATAGCTAAAGCAATCCTTAGCAGGAAGAGTGAAGCAGGTGGCATTACTATACCAGACCTTAAACTATACTACAGAGCAATAGTAAAAAAAAAACAGTATGGTATTGGCACCAAAACTGACTTGTCGACCAATAGTACAGAATTGAGGATAAAGACACTAACCAACAAAGTAACAATTTTGTTATATTAGACAAAGTCACCCAAAACAGTTATTGGAGAAAAGATAGCCTCTTAAACAAATGGCACTGGGAAAAATGGAAATCCATCTGGAACAAAATGAAATTAAACCCCCATATCTCACCATGCACAAAACTCAACTCAAAGTGTATGAAGGACCTAGGAATAAAACCAAAGATCCTGAGTCTAATATAAGAAAAATTAGGCCCTAATCTCTATCATGTGGGATTAGGCCCCAACTTCCTTAATAAGATTCCTGTGGTGCAAGAATTAAAATCAAGAGTCCATAAATGGGATGGAATTAAACTAAAAAGTTTCTTCTCAACAGAAGAAACAATTTGTGAGGAGCAAATCATCTTGGGAGTAAAACATCCTGGGAGCAAATCTTTACCCCTAATATATCAGTTAGAGCCCTAATCGTTAGGGCATATAAAGAACTCCAAAAGCTAAGTACCAAAAAAAAAAAAAACCACCCCAAAACAAACAAACAAACAACAATAACAACAACAAACAAACAAACACAAATAACCTAATCAATAAAAGGCCCAAGGACCTGAATGAACTGTTCTCAAAAAGATGACATAAAATCAATCAACAAATACATGAAAAAATGTTCATCATCACTAGCAATTAGAGAAATACAAATCAAAACTACTCTAAAATTTCATCTCACTCTAGTTAGAATGGTAGCTATCAAAAATACAAACAACAATAATTGTTGGTGAGGATGTGGGGAAAAAAGTTACACTTATACACTGCTGGTGAGACTGCAAATTGACATAGCCAATATTGAAAGCAGTATGGAGATTCCTTGGAAAACTTAGAATGGAACCACCATTTGACCCAGCTATTCTCTTCCTGGGTCTTTAAAAGACTTAAAACAGCATAGTACAGGGACATAGCCATGTCAATGTTTATAGCAGCACAATTCACAATAGCTAAACTGTGGAACCAATCTAGATGTCTGTCCTTCAGTAGATGAACGGATAGGGAAACTTTGTTATATATACACAATGGAATATTACTCAGCATGAAAAGAGGAGAAAATCATGGCATTTTCAGGTAAATGAATGGAGTTAGAGAAGATAATGTTAAGTGAAATTAGCCAATTTCAAAATAACAAATGCTGAATATTTTCTCTGATATAAAGAGGCTAATTCATAGTGGGTTAGGGAGGGGGAACATGAAAGGAATAAACTAACTCTAGATAGAGCAGATGAGTGAGAGGGGAAGGGGAAATAGCATGGGGTTACAAATGATGGTAGAACATGATGGACATTATTATCTAAAATACATGTATGAAGACACAAATTGGTGTGAATATGCTTTGTATACAACCAGAGATATATAAAAATATGCTCTATATGTGGAATAAGAATTGTGATGCATTCCGCTGTCATATATAAATTAAAAAGTAATTTTAAAAAGAAAGTTCAATTAGAAAATATTAAAAAAAAGAAAGAAGGAAGAACTTAAAAGATAAAAAGTTCTACCTTGCTCTTAGATAGGAAGAATTAATATTGTCAAAATGACCATACTACAAAAAGCACTATACAGGTTCTATGGCATCCCAATCAAAATCCCAATGACTTCCATAGAAATAAAAAAAAAAGCAGTCATGAAATTCAACTAGAAAAATGAGAGACCCATAATAGCCAAAGCAATCCTTAGCAACAGGAGTGAAGTTGGTAGCATTACTATTCCAGACCTTAAACTATACTACAGAGCAATAGTAACAAAACAGCATAGTATTGGCACCAAAATAGACTTGTAGACCAATGGTAAAGAATAGAGTACACAGAGACTAACACAAATAATTAGAGTAATCTTATATTAGACAAAGGCACCAAAACCTACATTGGAGAAAATATAACCTCTTCAACAAATGGTGCTGGGAAAACTGGAAATCCATATGGAACAAAATGAAATTAAGCCACTATCTCTCACCATGCACAAAACTTAACTCAAAATGGATCAAGGATCTAGGAATTAAACCAGTGACCTTGCGCCTAATGGAAGAAAAAGTAGGCCAAATTCTCCATCATGTGGGATTAGGCCCCAACTTCCTTAATAAGACTCCTATAGCATAAGGATTAAAATCAAGAATCAATAAATGAGATGGATTCAATCCAAAAGGCTTCTTCTCAGCCAAAAAAACAATCAGTGAGGTGAATAGGGAGCATACAGAATGGGAACAAATCTTTACCATAAGCAGATCAGATAGAGCACTAATCTCTAGGATATATAAAGTACTCAATAAACTTAACTCCAAAAAAAAAAAATAACCCAATAAATGAATGGGTCAACAATTCTTCTGAACACTTCTCAGAAGAGTATATACAATCAATTATTAAATATATGAAAAAAATGTTGGACATCTCTAACAATTAGAGAAATGCAAATCAAAACTACTCTAAGATACCATCTCACCCCAGTCGGAATGGCAGCTATCAAGAATACAAACAACAATAAGTTTGGCAAAGATGTGGGGGAAAGGCTCACTCTTGCATTGCTGGTGGGACTGCAAATTGGTTCAGCCAATCTGGAAAGCAGTGTGAAGATTCCTATGAAAACCATTTGACGCAGCTATCCCACTCCTGGGTCTACACACAAAGGGCTTAAAAACAGCATACTACAGGGACACAGCCATATCAATGTTTATAGCAGCACAATTCACAATAGCTAAACTGTGGAAGCAACCTAGATGCCCTTCAGTAGATAAATAGATTAAAAAATGTGGCATATATACACAATGGAATATTACTTAGCATTAAAATAGAATAAAATCATGGAGTTACAGGTAATAAATAATTTTAAAAAATATACTGGAAACTTTGGAGTGGAAGTTACTTTATGAAGGCCAATGACACTAATAAATTTATTGTTTATTTCTGCAAAACTACGCTGAGTATGCTCAGAAAATTAATGAATGGTATCAATAAAAAGTGTAGTATTTATAGATTTACTTAGTATCACATTATTGATTTTTTTCATATGTACTCCTGTGGGAAAAAATTAGTCTAGAAGAGGCAAGATTAAAGTGTTAGGATGCCACAGAGTGTATACCCCTAGTGTCTAATGTGTCTGTCCACTATTATTCAAGCAACTCTGGGCTATGTTTCATGGTACAACTCACAGACAAGTAAACTCTCTGCAAGACAACACTATTTGTGTTAGAATTTGTGACATGGAAGGCAAAAGGACAAAGTTATTTCAATTCATTGGATCATTCTACTAAATCATACATGGCACACATCCTACTCTGAAAACCACCTTCCATCACAACTTGGAGGCAAGGATGGGAGAATCAGTATCCCACATCCTCCTAACAGAAAAACCTCATTAAAAAGAAACTACATTAGCCCAAACATTTCTCTCAGGTATCTTACAACTTGAGTACTATTTAAACATGTGTGACACTGCTAACATTCTACAGTCCTGAGTTATAACACTGAATTTTCAAAATAACTCTGGCATGTGATTTTCATTTCACAAATAAGGAAACAGGCTTAAAGAGAAGTGGCTTTCCCACAGTCATACCTGTAGAGAATCACAGAACCAGAATTAAAGGGGTGTCTAATTCCAGGCCCATATGCCTTGTCACTATCTAACAGTGTCTCTCTATTGATAGAGCTTTGAAACAATAAGGCATCCCTAAAAAGCACACAAAGATCAATTACATTACAGAACAGCCTCTCTGTGCATGGGGAGTAGGACTCCTTTAAAGCACTATAGCTCTTTAATATATTTTGTGTAGTCTTATATGTTAGTAACCACATGCAGTCTTTAGACATCCCATGCTCCTGGATAGGCATAATTAATATGGTCAAAATGGCCTCCTACCAAAAGCATTATACAAATTTAAAAACAGTATGGTACTGGAACCAAAACACACAGGTAGATCAATGGTATCGAACAGAAGACACAGAGACAAACCCTCATAAATACAGTTATCTCATACTAGACAAAGGTGTGAAAAACATTCATTGGAGAGAAGATAAGTTGCTAGGAAAACTGGAAATCCATATGTATGAAATGAAATGAAATCTCTATCTCTTATCCTGTAAGAAACACAACTCAAAATGGATCAAAGACTAATTGACATGGGGCTGGTATTGTAGCTCAATGGTAGAGCATTTGCCTAGCATGTGAGAGTCACTGGGTTTGATTCTCAGCACTGCATATACATAAAATAAAGATCCATTGATAACTAGTAAATACTTAAAAAAAAAAGACTTATACACTAGTAAAGAGACCCTTGAACCCAGCACCTAAGTCACTGTGTTGACTTAACAACTGATTTCCTTAATAAGACTCCTAAAATGCAAGTAGTAAAATCAAGAAACAATAAATGGGATGGACTCAAACTATAAAGTTGTATCTCAGCAAAGGAAACAATCAGTAACATGAAAAGAGCAGAATTGGAAAAAATCTTTACCACATGCACCTCAGACACAGCATTAATCTCCAGGATATATAAAGAACTCAAGAAATTAACACCAAAAAAAACAAACAATCAAATTAATAAAAGGGCTAAGAAACTGAACAGACATTTCACTTTGTCTTCTATTTTCAAGGCAGAAATGAAGATTGAGAAAGCAAAAACTTTTCTTTGGAAAAGTCTTTTAATGTATCTACTACATTTTAACATATGTGTAGTTATGACCCATCAATTTCACATGTATGTGAATGAATTCATGTGTACACCAAAATCTATGTTTTAGATTTATCTTTTAAATCTCCAAAATCAAAAAACAATGCTAATCTTCATCAGCAATATAATGTAGCTTTAAACATGGTACATCTATGCAGTATAACAGAATATGCAATTTAAGAGATGACAACCTCATCTTTGGGCATGTCACAAATGCAGCTTTAAAGTAAGATGGCTCAAAAAAGAAGACCTGTTAATGTGTCAGTTCAAATCAGATGAAGTTATTGCACAAGAAAAACAATCAGAAACAACAACAACAACAACAACAACAACAACAACAACAAAACACATTTCCCTAGGCAGAGGAAGAGAGGTATCAACTGGGAAGTCGTTATAATGTCCCTCTAAACTGGAAGCAACATAGGTGTTGTGCACATGGTAGTTCTCTTATGATTAAAATACCATGGAACTCAAAACTTAAAAGGCATTGCATTACATAGCCTGCCATTTCAGAGTGAAACACTTTCTTCAGCACTGCATATAAACAAAATAAATATCCACTGACAACTAATAAATATTAAAAAAAAGACTTAGACACTAGGAAAGAGATCCTTCATCTAGCACCTAATATAAGAAAAAGTAGGCCCAACTCTTCACCATTTTGCTTAGGAACTGACTTCCTTAATAAGACTCCTAAAATGCAAGAAGTAAAATCAAGAATCAATAAATGGGGTTACTTGTTTACAGGTTACTTCAAGTCAAGTAACTTCTAACAAATAAAATAAATAAGCCACAGATTGATAATGTTTGCAAGATATGTAACTGAGGTAGTATCCAGAAGAACTAAAACTGATGAGAATGTTGCTAAAGAACCCATTTTTAGAATGAACAATAAGCCCTTTCTTTCCAAATCCAAGGGGAACATGTTTGTTCAGAAGCATATAATTAAATGACCATCCTATCTTCCTGGAAACGTTTGCTGAGTTTCCAGGTATCAAAAGCTTCCTGTTTTATTCACACTTATTTTTCAATTATCTTTTATTGTTTTTTTTTCTACAACCAACACTGGTTCTATTTGAGGCTAGGTTCTGGATTGCGTTACTTTTTTGTATTATTTTGTAAACTGATATTATAAATTTCTTTCACATTCAATTCACACATGATTCCTCCAAAATATACGCCAGTTTTTCCAATCCTACTTGAATTTCACACATTAAACTGCCTGTTTAGTCCCCTCAAATATGAAACGTGAAAATCTCAAAGTTTCCTTTAAAACAGCTTTCAACCTCTCTCACTAAAACTTACTCAACTGATAAATAAATTTAATTATTCCTAATTCATCCTTGTTACACATGTACTCAACTCTACCTGCAAGTTATAGTAGTAGGACCTCTAGAACATATCTCAATTATTTTTGTTTTAGTGTAACTGCACCAAGATTCTTTTTTGAGGTAACTGACTTCCTTCAAGCACCTCCCTACTGCAAAACCAAACCTCACTCTAAACCATTTCCTCTCAAAAAAACAGAATAAGTATTACAGCAATCTGTCCCCCTATTGATCAATACTTGCTCATTTCCTTCTGCTCTTCCAACAAATTCTGAATTTGTTAGCTTTCTCACATCATGTTAATAATGTTGTCCTTTCAAATACAGTTTCTTTTAAAAGAGAATACTACCAAACTAATGAATCCATGTTCTAGACTCAAGCATGCAACCTACCTATAAACTCTACTGAATGATGATTTGGTATTCAATGAAAAGTGGATTCTGGTTTCAATTCTAAAACTTCATTATTTAACCTTCCATATCAACAAACCTCATTTGTATTGATACATATGAATACATACACATAACTTGAAATGCTGTACTGAAAGTAGAGTTCCCTCCTTGTACTGGTGAGTTGGTGGGTTTCATGTAACCACAAGATTCTGCAGCCAAGCTCCGCTTGACTCTAGCAGACAGCAGATGCTCACAGCCAATTTTTTTTTTTTTTTTTTTTTTTTTTGCAGGATTTGAGTGTTCTAAATCCAAACATTGATTCTTAACTCCAAAAACTCCACAGAAGTTTACTGTTGGAGGGTGAATAGCTAGGGATACACCCACCCACACACATTCCATGGGTCACCACTGTTGGCCCACATTTATGCTAATCAAGGTTTGGAAAATGTAGCAACTGTTATTGGTCCAAATCTATGCTAATGAAGGTTTGAAAATGTACACATTATTGGTTAGCACTTGAGTCTGAAATGTTGTCTTTGCCCTCATTTCCATTTTCCCTTAGGGGACATGGTGGCAAGACAGGTCAGTGTCCTGGACTCCCCTGGGCCCTGTCCTGCACCTGCAGATGGGCTGGACTGCATGGCCCACACCCACCCTTTCTATGCCAGTCCACCCAGAACCTCCCCTGGAAGAGCAATCTAAGAAATAAACCAGACCCAGAAAGCAAGGGTTGAATGTTGTCTCTAATATGAAGGATGCTGTAAGGTAAGGGGCTCCAAACCAGACTTTCAACTGCTTGCTTCATGGATCTGTGCCTCTGGCATATGGGCTCCAGAAGCTCCAACCTTTTTAGGCCATCCTGGTCTCCATTATCTGACTCAAAGAAAAAAAATACAGCATCACCTATGAAAATTTCTTTAGAAAATTTTAGAAATTTCATCAAATTAAACCTGAAATCTTTTTTGTTATCATTCCTGAAGTATCCTGTCTACATAGACCAGCTTCTGCAGGAAGGATCCTGAAACCACAGACATGGGCCCTCCAGATGTCCCCCCACCACCACCCTAGGCCTGCACCACTGCTGAAGTTCCTCTAGCCCTGTAGGGACAGGGCCACTAGTGAACCCAGCTCAGTAACTGAATCTTGACAAGTGGCAGGTCCCAGCAACAACCAGCAGTGGGCCTTTATGGGCACATCACAGAACTCTTTTCTAAAATCTCCTGGATGAATTTCCAACTAGAATTCTACTCCTTTCCTGAGAAGCTCCTCAAGAAGAGGGCTGGGAAGAGATGAGGTTGCATTTCCAGGTTGGGGTGACCTGCCTCAGGAAGATTTTTCCCACTTGAACAAATGGATATCATAAAAGGGAAAAAAAAAAGAAAAGAAATAGTTTATAAAATTATTCTATAGTGAAATACCTCCCTCTCTCCCTTGCCAGCCAATTAACATTATCAGTATCCCTGCTCCTTTCCTAAAGTTCATTATTAATCTCTATTCTCTTCCTGTGGTGGTCTATAAACATTAAACAATGCAATGCAAATATCATGAAAATTAATTAAAAACTGAAAGTGTATATCTTGCAAAAATCATATTTTCATTATCTCAATAAAACTGTGTTTGTGTACTACTCTAGTTACACACAAAGCTTCTGTGAAGTGAGAATGCTTGAGCAGTTAATAACTAAAGAAAGAAATATTGATGAAAAATTTATTTTCATGCTGGGGTTGTGGCTCAGTCATAGAGCACCTGCCTAGCATGCATGAGGCACTGCATTTGATCCTCAGCATCCCATATAAATAAAGAAAGAAAATAAAGGTGTTGTGTCCATCTACAACTAAAAGTATTTTTAAAAAATTAAACATATTTTTAAAATTTAACAAAATCAATATTTAAGGTAACCCTTTGGGAAAATTGGTCCCTTCTTCATATATTTTAATAAAAATTGTAATTTCAGGATTCTTTTTAAAAATTCAAATTGTAAAAAAGAATATAGTTTCACATAATGATAAAATGTTGCCAGAAGAATTCTATGCAAAAAGTGACATTTTAAAATATTTATATGAATTAGGATGCATTACTCTATATGCTGCCTTGGTATAAATAACATTATAAGCTCCTTTCTTACATTTATTGATATGAAAAGTTTCTATTAGCACCCCCATACCACTTTGCTTCCTCAACTAGGAGCATTCTGTATGAACTTTTATTCTATTTTTAAACAATTTAAGTATCTCTTTCCTGTTGTGAGCATCCTTTGATGATGAGAACCTCCTACATGTGCCTTTGTTATATATGGCAGGAGGCACAGTTGTCATTTAAAATAAAACTTGACTTGACTTACATTTGAAGGACCAGAATCAGATTCCCAGTGCAGTCTTTGGTGCTATATTGAGGAGCTTAATCTTTACTGTAACAGTTAGAAAATCATGCAGATTTTTAATCATAGAATTACATTATTAGGATTATGTCATGAAAAGTACACTAACTTAAGATACTACTTGGACCTGTCTCTATGCTCACTACTAGTCATTGCTGCAACATAGATTTGAACAAGTATAATGGGAAGATAATGCCTTAGTGTCACTGTGTCCCTTTTACTCTACCCTGGATTCTTTCTGTGGCATATGTTTGGATGCTTATCAAGCTGATAAGTATTGATGCAGGTATTAATCTTGTAGAGCTAAAGAGCAAACATTAACACTTGGCTAAAGAGGATAGGGACAGGAGATAAATATTGCCCTCTTCTATCTTCTGATCATAGGGTAATGATCAGTTACAAAACTAACCTTTTCCTCAACTTTTCTTTCTTCCCTCCCTTGTTAATCACATCTGAAATTATGTTGGAAGAATAACACTCTGCATCCCAGAGCTTCTTGAAGGGAGCACATGCAGAATAGGCAGTGTATAACAGAATTCTAAAGTACTAATGTGTAACACTAATATGTATAAATGTATTAAATATATTTAATTTATTAGCTTTAGATTGATGTCTGCAACTTCAGTGACTAGTTTTGAATATGCTTGCTCAAGTAATTAAAATCATCTAATGCATTATCATAAATTCACATTTCTTCATTTTTAGAAGAGAATATTAAGAGAAACCTTTAAAAGTTTTACTGACAGCAAGATATATTTAGCCATTGCAATTCAGGTTTGCCAGTTAAGTAATTATTTCAAAAAGTAATCTGTAACTAGTTGTCATGATGTGCTCCTAAAACCAAGACTGCCTTCAGTGATTATTGCATTTTGTTTTAAATTCTTATACATGCTTAAAAAATGCACCATTCTAGAAATTTGCTATAGATTGATACAAATTTTAACTGTCTTTCATTCACAGAATGCTTTTTTATCCCAATTTTCAAAAGAGTATAATTCATATCTTTAGCACTATTAGGTGAATTGAATGTATAGGATTTCTTTCTACCTAGATTACTATAAATTATACTTCTCTAGTTGGTTTATAGTGATGCAAATTTTAAACAAGCAAATCCTATCATTAGCTCCACAAATTGACAGAAATATCTGTCATATAACTGGTAAAAATGTTTTAGGTATGTAATTTTCTGAACAAAAGTATGTAAATGCAATTGCTACATTGTATAACAGACTTGTATCTCTTAACAACATAAAAATAATACTTCAAAATGTATGAAAATAACTTTTAGAGAAAATTTCAACCTGGGGAAGAAATGCATCACAAGAAAGTTGAACATGAGACATGATACCACAGTCGTCCTTGACAAACATTGCTCGGAGGTTGATTGCCCACCAGGAGCTCTGTTACAAAGGACCTTTTCATGTACACTACAATCTGCTGGAAAAGGTCAGTGGAAAAGTCAAACCCTTAAAGATCTGAAGTTTTATATCTTAAGTATTCTTTGAAATGTTAATCACTAAACTGGAGTTAATATACTGAAGATTATATATAATTAACTGGGAAGGAACAAAAAAATATATTAAAGTGGGGGCTGGGTTGTGGCTCAGCAGTAGAGCACTTGCCTAGCATGTGCAGAGCACTGGGTTTGATCGGCCCTTACAGAAGCTGTAATTAAGATTGTAATCTTTTCATCTTTTGAAATTGGAGTGTTGTATTTTCAAATCCTAGAACTCCAAGTCACAATGGCATAATAAAATATATATGTTTTTAAGGAAAATTGTGAAAATTATGCACTACATAAAATAAAATAAAGGTAGTGTGTCCAACTAAAACAATTTTTTTAAAAAAAGTATTAAAGTGGGAAGAGATGGATGTGAGTTCCTGTCTCCATTTACTAGGTATCTTGCTTTCAATAATACAAAACAACATTTTGCAAAGAAATTTGCTCATTTTAAAAGTGAGGGTACACTATACAAATACAAGGAATGTTGAAGGTGCAGTCTCTGAGAAGTGGACTCTTAACAACTCACTATATCTACTAATGTCTTAGACTGTACTTCTCAGCTTTCAGAACCATGACAAATATATTTCTGTTATTTATAAGTCTCCCAGTCCATGTTATCTTGTGATAGCCTCAATGACTTAAGACAAGTTGTCTGATTCCTCTGGACTAGACGACTGTGAAGAGGTACTTCTAGGTTTGAAGAATGATTATATTTTGTATGATTATATTATATATTATATATAAAGTGTATTCTATTTGATTTTAATTAATCTAAAATTACAATGTATTTTCTCTATCCATATGCACTATTGACATTTAAATTCTACTTTAGGCACTGCTACTTTGTTTTCTAATTTTTAATTTACGTGTTGCCCACTGGGTATGAATCTAATACATAATTTTAATCCCCTCTCCCAATTGATGACATCGATATAATTTGTTCATGTGGTATTTGAGTTATTTGCTATCAATCCTTTACTTTTCAATTTGCTCAACCAATCAACTTTAATAGTGTTACTCACCTCCAAATAATATTTCTGATTTCCTAAACTTTGAATTTTCATCTGCATTTAATGGTTTTGATTCCCTGTCCTATTACAGAAATTCTATGTACTGATATATTTTTTAAAAATTTCTTACATTTTGACTTATTTCCCATTTAACATATACATAATAGGTTCTTCATACTGGGATTTTAAAAAATTTTTTTTTAATGAGTGGTATTTACTGTGGGATTCAAGACCATATTTGAAATTTGAGAAACAACTATTTATGCTTGTAATTTAGATGTTGGTATGTTGTTTCTCTCAATAGTTTTTTGATACAAAGGCAAATCAGAAGTTTAATAGCATGAGGAAAGTAACTGGAAAATGATAAAAGCTAATTATGATACTAGGTAGCTGCTTTCCTCCTCCCCCATTACTATTCAAGTTGGTCATAAAAGTTAAACAAAATATTATGCAGGAGGCTGAGGCAGGAGAATCACAGGTTCAAAGCAATTCTTATGCAATTTAGTGATACTTTGATTCAAAAAAATTTAAAAGGGGTTGGGGATGTCACTCACTAGATAAATGTACCTAAGTTCAATCCCTTGTAACAAAGAGAAAAAAGGAAACTCCCAAATAACCTAGTGATAGGAACAATACAAAAGAAATTGACAAATATCAGAGTAGAAATTAATGGTAAAAACTAGAAAAAAATAAATAATGTAAATGAAATTGAAATTATTTTTTAAAAATTGACAAAGTTTTGGCAAAAATCTACAAAAGAAAGGGCATAAATAAATGAAATTATAAGGGAAAAGGGAGACTTTACAACCAATACTAAAGACATAAAAAAGAACCAGAAGATACTTCTATGAATATTATACACAAACTGACTTGAACACCAAGAAAAAATTGATAAATGCCCTAACACATATAATCTAACAGAATTGAGTTTATAAATAAATAAAATCATGAGTAGGCCAATAATTAGTGAAGAAATTGCTTCGGTAATAGATATTGTCCCATAAAAAAAGCCCAAGGTATTACTGCCATTGCTCACCTCTACTAAAAACTCTAGGAAGAAATAATTTTAATGACTGCAAACTCTTTCAATAACTGAAGAAAAGAACAGATTTCAAAACTCATTTGAAGAAGCTAGAATTACCCTGATGCCAAAGACAATGACAAAACCAGAAATAAAAATTAAAGTTCAATATCCCTCCCAAACACAGACAAAATTTTTTTAACAAGATATTAGCAAACCAAATTAGACACCATATTGATGGAATCATTCTTCATGATCATGAGGGATTTTCCCCAGGAAGATGAGAAGGGATCAACATATGCAAATCAAAAAATGTAATATATCAGGTGAAAAGAATGACTGGCAAATCTGTGCAATCACATCTCGATAAACACAGAAAAAGCATTAAACAACATTGTACATCATTTCTTTAGAAAAGTTGATATAATAAGTGGAAAAGAAAAGTGTCTCCACATGATAAAAGCCATATATGAAAAATCCATAGCAAATATCAAATTTTAAGTTGGGAGGGATTGAATTTTTCTAAGGTTAGAAACATAATAAAATATATCCATTCTCACCACTTCTATTTAATTACAATAAATCTGAGTCAAGTAACAATTCAAGAGAAAGAAATAAAGAAGACCTACATCAAAAAGGAAGGAAGAAGACAAATTGTCCCTTGGTGGAAAACAACATCTTGTATAGACAAAACACAAACTTTACCAACAAAACAGATAGAAATATTAAATGAACTCAGTAAAGCTGTAGGATATAATAATTGATAGCATTTCTATATCCTAAAAAGTATCAGAAAAAAATAAAAAACCCATCTTAGAATACCAAAATAATAGTAATAGTCATTAGCAATAAAATTAATCAAGGTGGTGAAATGTCTGTGCACTGAAAAGTTTGAAACATTTAGAAAGTAATTATAAGAAGATACAAAAATGGAAAACATCCTGTGGGCAAGAATTATAAGAACTGGTTATATTTATAAAGAGCTACACTTCATAAAGTGCTCTAAAGAGTCAATGCAGGGGCTAGGGTTGTGGCTCAGTGGTTAGAGTACTTGTCTAGCACTTGTAAGGCACTGAGTTCAATTCTTTGCACCACACACTCAAAAATAAACAAAGTAAAGGTATTGTATTCATCTACAATTAAAAATACTTTTAAAAAAGAGTCAATGCAATTTCTGGCAAAAGTCAAATGACAATTTTTAGAAAAACAGAAAATTCAATCTTAAAATGTATATGAAACGTGACCACAAGTAACCTAAACTGTCTTGAACAAAAAGAACAAAGCTGTAGGAATCATACTGCCTGACTTCAAAATAAACTGCAGTGATATAGTAACCAGAACAGCATGGTATTTGCTTAAAAACAGATACAAACACAAATGGAACAGAAAGCCCAGGAATACATCCAGTTATTTACTGTCATTTGATTTTCAGTAAAAGTACCAAAAATACAATGGGGAAAGAACAGTCTCTTCAATAAATGGTGTTGGGGTAATTAGATAGCAACATAGAGACGAATGAATTTAGGCCTTGTCTATCAAAATATACCAAAAGATTTCACAATAGTTTAGAAATGTAAATAAAGTATATGAAACTCCTGAAAGATAACACAGTGAAAATTTTCCATGATGCTGATTTTGGCAATAACTTTTTTTTTGAGAGAGAGAGAGAGAGAGAGAGAGAGAGAGAGAGAGAGAGAGAGAGAGAGAGAGATATTTTTAATATGTATATTTTAGTTTTTGGCGGACACAACATCTTTGTTTGTATGTGGTGCTGAGGATCAAACCCGGGCCGCATGCATGCCAGGCAAGTGCGCTACTGCTTGAGCCACATCCCCAGCCCCCGGAATAACTTTTTGACAACACCTAGAACTATGATACTACTAGAAGAAAACATAGGGGAAACACCTCAGGACATTGAAGTGCACGGAAGCAGATGTAAAAGTAGTTAAATGAGATTATATAAAACTAAGAAGCTTCTGCTCTGGAATGAAAATAACTAACAGAGTGAAGAGAAACCCAATAGAATAGAAGAGAATGTCTGAAGAAAATATGTCTGATAAGGTGCTAATAAATAAAGTATATAAGAAAATCTAACAACTTAGTTTTATAAAAACAAATTATTTAAAGTAGGGCAAATAATTTGAATAGATGCTTCTCCAAAGAAAGAATAAAAATGTAAAATTTTCTGTGAAAAAAAATGATCAATATCCCTAATCATAAAAGTAATGACAATAAAAACTATAAGACATCTACTTATCCAATTAAAAACATTGTTATAAAAAAGATAAAAGATAACAATTTTCAGAGAGGAAATGGAAAAAAGTGAATGCTTACATGCTATTGATTGGGATGTAAGTACAGCCACATGAAATACACTATGGAGAGTCCTTGTAAAATTAATAATAGAGAATCTATATGATCATATATGATCCAGCGATACTCCATGGAATGAATGAATCAATCTACCTACCTACCTATCTACCTAGAGCTCATATATTTTAAAGAGTTAATGTGTATTTCCATGTTTACTGCAGCATAATGCAAAATACTCAAAACTGGGACAAAATCAAATTATCCACCAATTGAAAAATGAATTAAGAAAACGTGATACATATACAGAATATATTTCTACTTGACTTTTTTTTGTTTATTTTTATACTAGTCTTGTCATTTGTGACAACCTGGATGGATCAGGAAGCCATTTCTGATGTGAAGCAAGGCTTGCACTGAAAGACATATTTATAATCTTATTTACATGTGAAAACTAAAAAATTGAATTTAGAAGAAGAGAACAGAATAGTAGTTCCCATGGCCTGGGAAAACAGAGTGGAAAAATTAGCTAGTTGCTCGTGAAAGGACACAATTTCTAATTATATAGGAGGAATAATTTGAAGAGGTAGGTATATTCTACAACATGGTAACTAAATAAAATGTATTAAAGTCTTAGAAATTGCTATCAGCAGATTTTCCTGAAAACTGGGCTTTGTTAACTCCATGGTTCATTTGCCTCTTTTATACAATTAATTTATTCATTGTGTTACAGATCATCTTCTTTACCAGATTATAAACCCCATATGATAGTGATAATTTTAATTTTCCCCCACTTTTGTATTCACAAAGACTAGAACAGTATATGACACAGAACAGGTACTCCTAAATATTAGGTGGAATGAAGAATAAAGGTAGAAATCAATGAAAAGTCTGTCTAGGAAGAGAAAGAATCCAATGGGGGAAGAGATTAGCATAATTCAGGATTTTGTATCCGAATATCATACAGAAACTCATTTTAAAAGTTCTTTGATTATTTCATTTCACCTTCTGAGCCTTATCTTTCACTTTTGTAAAAATAAGGGAATTGCGCTGATTTGTAAGCTCTCTTTTAGTGCTATATATCATTTCTCAATTCTTTGTTCTACCACCTTGCAGTTATTATTCTGCATTTGGTGAAATGATTCTCCACTGGGAAAAAATGGTTTTAAAACACTCAAATATTTTTAGGGCATTGCAGTAAAATTAGAAGATATTTATGTAATTAAGTGTATCTGAAACAGCAGCAGTAAATGCCTAGAACTTGTGGAGTCTTCCACAATTTGTAGTGAATTGCTAATGTTACTTCCTGAACACCAGTCAAGTACCTTCAAGCAGTGTTTGATGCTAATTTCAAAATGAAGATTCAATACAGTGGTAGACCCCATCCATACAAAATAGATTTGCAGTAAGTTTTTCCTAAAAGATAGGGAAGAAATAAGAGGAAGAATGTAAGCTTGCTTCCATTTCAATAACTCATTTCCTTTCCTGAAGGAGAGAGAATTAAATAGGAAAAGTTAATTTCATTCACTGATTTATACTCAGGCAGGAAGACTCAACTCTTATTGACAGGAAGAGAAAAAAAATCTTCAGTCCAACTTATTTTTCCTTTCTTCCAGAATAATGGAGTTTTCAGAAACATGCTAGTATTTTGTTGTCTTTGTTTGCATATGAAATACTTTGGAAAAGATCTAGGCATAGGGAAAATGCAGGAAATTTTCAGTATGAGCTTTACTGCAATATGACATTAGTGCTAACCACAAATTAAGCACTGTATTGAAGTGACACAATATCATTGATTCAGAAGATGGGTAAAAATAATATGTTACATTAGGAGATGAAGTCTAATTAAAACCATCATTCACCAATTTCATTCAGACATTCAGTTCTAAATAATGTCAACTAGTAAAAGTTTTCTTAATGGGCTAAACTAACATTTCTATGATAAATTCAATGATTTTCTTTGACTTGATTTATATAGTAATGATTAGTTTAAAAACTCTCAAGTATAAAGTTGAGCTACTCTCTTTTTTATGTAATATTTTTGTATCTAATGAATGGAGAGATCAATACCTTCCTTTTGGACTCCATAAATCTGTTGATAAAAATCAAGGTACTGACATAAATTGAGACTATATAAAGAGTATTACGACTAGATATACTGTTCATATGCGAAACATAAAGGTAGACATTTTATAAATCTATCCCAGACTCTTGTTGATTTTCCTGTATTGCCCACAATCACCTCTAAAACAATAGTAGCTTTTAAGTTTGTTTTGTTTTAAACAATGTTACTTTTTTCTTTGTTTTCAGTGCTAGGAATCAAACTCTGGACTCAGGCAAGTTAAGTAGGAACACCTTAAGTGGGCAACATCCCCAGCCTCAATTTAAGTAAAATATTGTGACTAAAGAATAGCATTATATATGATGGGATTATTCACTAAGCAGAGAAAAAGTAATGCTTAACAAATACCTGATGAATGGTAATTTACTATATATATATTTTGTCCCTCATTCATTCATCTGCTCAGTCATTAACATGCCATTTTTACTGTCTATTTTTTTGCTAACTTTTGTTTAGTACTCCAATTAAATGTGTACTATTCTGTTTAATTCTGTCTTCTCCATCTCTCAACCATACTCCCCAACCCATGTACATTAATTCATACTTAAGTGGTATTTAAATTTAAGATAAAACTTACCTCTGACACCAAAAATGTTTTAATTACCTTTTGGCTAGATACAGCATTTCCATTTAGGCTTTTTTATTATTTTAAGTTTGCAATCATT
Organism: Callospermophilus lateralis; assembly: GCF_048772815.1. Classification (NCBI taxonomy): domain Eukaryota; kingdom Metazoa; phylum Chordata; class Mammalia; order Rodentia; family Sciuridae; genus Callospermophilus; species Callospermophilus lateralis. The sequence goes on from NC_135308.1 coordinate 48,383,597, forward strand.
CTAAAAATATACATTTTACTTTTTAAAATATATTTTTAAAAATCTATAAAATGTGTCTTAGAACCCAATAACTGTAGGATTGCTTATTTTTCTACTTTTTCTATTGGTTTTCCAATAATGTTTTATATCCTCCATGTCTTGGTTCTGTTTTTTGTGTGTGTACATGTCTGTGTGAGTGTGCAAGTGAATGCAGAAGCTTGTGAGTGCTAAGTATAGGAATCATTGCACACAGCTAGTTCACAATTTTCCTTAAAAACATATATATTTTATTATGCCATTGTGACTTGGAGTTCTAGAATTTGAAAATACAACACTCCAATTTCAAAAGATGAAAAGATTACAATCTTAATTACAGCTTCTGTAAGGGCCTATCAATTTCTGATTGCCCACTTTCTTTAGCTTATAGCCTTTTGGGTCTCAACCAACAGCTTAGCAATGATTTTTTAAACTCTAGCTGACGAAAGTAAAGTTCTTTCTCTGTTTTTAAATACCTTTCTCCAGAGTCAACATGTGTCCCTATGTGAAATGCAACTCCACGATGGCTCACCTCCCTAAGCCTTCCTGCAACCTTGATATTTTTCTTAAAATACTTTTATAAGAGCAGGGGTTGTGGCTCAGTGGTAGAGTGCTTGCCTTGCACCTGTGAGGCACTAGGTTTGATTCTCAGCACCACATATAAATGAATAAATAAAAATAATGGCCCATCAACAACTAAAAATATATTTAAAAATTTTGTTTGTTCTCTCCCTTCAAAAATCTAGTTTTCACATTTTTATTACTTTTAGTTTCTTTTTTTTCAGTTAAAATTTTGTTCTTGGTATAAAGTACGTTCTAGAACTCTCCTTTCTCTTTAATGAATGAATGTAAGAGTTTGTGTGTATACCATATAGGTAAATTTTCATAGATTTAGTGAAAAATTGAAAAGGCAGAACAAAATTTTACTGTAACAGTGAGAAACATGATTGCCATCTTCTTTCATCTATTTGACTTTCCAATTCCAATATTCCTGCTTAATCTTTTGATTTATTTTTAAATTGTGTTAGCTTACCACTATAGCATTATCCTTTTTACTACTATATTCAACTTAAATAGCAGATTGTTAGCATTCACAAACAAGTGTAAAAATCATAAATTTTTATTTTAACACTTAATTTTAAAGCATTCTTCATTCCTGACACATTTGCTTCACTGTATGTCAAATAGCAAAATACAGAAAGGCAAATTTAATGTCAGCATGATTGGACATCAGGAGAAAAATTTTGCTCGACTAAGATTTGAAATGTTTACATCTATAGACAATTCACACTGTATTAAAAAGCATAGTCATAAATGTTCATACTGTATGTACTGAATTCAAAATTAAAAAGCTATAAAATATTTTCCATGATACTGTAGGACAAAATAAAACCTCCTACATTAAGGATATTTCAGTATTGGCAGGCATTTAATTAAAATCATTTATTGTCTTTTGAGCAATGGGAAGAAAATCTGTATTATGAAATCACTAACCAAAAGAATGCTCAAGTAGATCTAATAAGATAAAAAAGCTAGTATGTGAGATAGAAGTCACATTACCTAATGAAGAGAACAATTCCATAAGTCTTAAAATCCTAAATTTGCATGTTCTCCCCAAAAGTTTTAAAGTATGTGAACCCATTAAATGATAGACTTATAAGCAACATATTTAAACCCAATGACAAAGATGGAGATTCCATTAGTGCTAGTTGAACAATTAATAAAAAATTTAAACAAAAATTCAACATTTCATAGATGATCTTTATGAAATCATCAGAGAACTAGTACTAATTGACATTTACAGAACAAAATCCCACCACCAAGCAAAAGGGCACTTCTCAAATGCACACAGAATATTTAACAATCCATGCACAGGTAAAACAAACATTAAAATGTGTCATTATTGATATCATACAAAGTATGTGTTCAGTAATAATGGGGCTGGGGTAAACAGTCGAATAGTACAGGACTCACATTGCATACTTAAAGCACTGCATCCATTCCTCGGCAACATGTATACACACTGACACACATTCACACACACACACACACACACACATACACACACGAAAAAGACAGAAAATGTATAACATCCCTAATATTTGGCAATCAGCATAAATCTCAGTAATCCATGAATCAAAGATACAAATAAAATTTTTTAAAAACTATATTGAAAATGTAAGTAAAATCTACAGAGTGCATTTATATAAGGTTGACAGAAACATGTGTAGCATTAAAGGTTTCTATTAGAAATAAGATAGTTTTAAAACAATTAACCTGAGCATTCACATTAAAAAATAAAATTTTCAATCCATGGCACAATATAACAAATATGAAACTCAGAATCAGTAAAACAGATAAAAGAAAATGAGTAAAGAAAATTCAATACGAACCTGAATATTAAAAGAAAACATAAAATTGATAAATTCTAAATCATACTGATTAAGAGGGGAGTAAAACTTTTCAATTATCAGGAATTAAAGAAGAGGCAACTTGAAAGACCCACACATATTACCAGGAAAATGGTATAATCCAATGTAACTCTTGATCTTAAAATTTGACAATTTATGTAAAACAGACAATTCCTGGAAACAGATTTTCTATTAGTCATTTAAAATGAAAAGGAAACTTGAACTAGAAACCCTTCTTCCTCAGTATCCTAATAACTGGGATTACAGGTATGTACCAGCATGTATTGCCTGTGTCCAATTTTTAAACCAATTTCTTATATTGAATAAAAAATGTGTGAAATAATATATGTAAAGAAAATGTAATCTCATTTGTATTAATGTATATGAATAAGTACACATACCTTCCTAAAAATGGTCCCTGTGGTGAAAGAAGATTTTCCTGCTTGTAGTGGCGGGTGGGTTCCTCTTAAGTGGCAAGCCTCTGCAGCCAAGCAGCTCTTGATAGCAGGCTCTGCTCACCCAACTTCCAGTAGACCACAAAAGCTCACCACCAACCTTCTTTTGCAGGTTTCGAGGGTTCCCAATCCCAAGGAAGAAGTCCAACCTTCAAGAAACCACAGCACCTTGCACTGGTGAGTGCAGCTAGAGGTATATATACCTCTTGGGTCAATCCCATTGGTTCACTTTTATGCTAATAAGGGTTCGGAAAAAGTATCCACACTATTAGTCCAAATTTATAAAAGGTCTCTGCCAGTAAGCCCCCAGCGGAAACCAGAGGTGAGGGTGAAGCACCTGAGCTAACCAATAGTGTGTGTCCATTCCCAAACCACCATTAGCACAGAAGCCTTCGCCTCCAGCGCAGCGTCAGGAACATAGGTGCAGCCACAGAAGCAGGAGCCAAGGTCTACCTTGCCTTGCTGCTACTACCGGAGCCTTAGAAGCCGCCACAGCCATCAACGCTGGAGCTGCCACCAAGCCCAATGGCCCCAGTGGATCACTGCTGCTGCAGGAGTCATTAAGGCCCATGCCCTAGGAGCCACCACAGGAACGGGAGACACCATGGCTACCAACGCCAATCTGGGGTCCCAGCTAACGCTGTCACAGGAGCTACCAACACCGCTGCTGCAGGAGCTGTCTCTGCTTCAGGAGTCCCTGTCACCCCCTCCAAGGCCAATGCAGTAGGACTGTTGTGGGGGTAAAGTTCAAATCCCTCCTTTCTTTGGCTACATATTATTCCTCATAAGTCTAATTATTGATATTTGAACACTTCTTTTCTACTGGGAGTTAGCATCTTTACTCTCTTCGAATTCCCAATAGAAAGGAAGTGTTCTGTATATTGAGTGGAAAACCAGCTGGTCCCCAGATGGACAGTTCCTACTTAGATGTTCCCCTTGGGCCAATCAGCTGGGGATGAGTCAGGAGAGAGTGGATAGCAATGTGGTCCTGTTGTCTATATCACACTGTCTACAGTCTGGTCCTTGGAGACCTAAATAATAGAGGGGTCTCATTCTTGCATGTCAGCTGTGAATTTGCTCCTCACTCTGGTTCTTAAATCTCTGTTTCAAGTTCTTCCTTTATCTGCTCCCCTTGGTGGTAGATCTCCTACTGACTAGTCTATTGGGTTTCAAGTGATCCTTTCAGGTCTTATGTGTTCCTTGACATGCTCTCTCCCATCCCCATTCTTGAGTCTCATTTAACCATATCCATTTGGCATCTTTTCCCTACTACTTCTACAACTATTTTTGCTGCTACTTGTGATGGCTACCAATTTTGAGATTTTATAAAATGGTAGACCCTGCTCTATTCTTTTTTCTGCATTATCCCATTTAGTCTTTGTAAAATCTTATATGGTGGTAATATCATTATTTTCTTTTTATAGATAATAATATGAAGTTTATTATAATGAGAGCAACACATAACCCAAGGTAACAGTGTGTTTTAAGTGAGCTTGGCTCTGCAGGTCAATTTTCCCAAGTATTCTGTTACATTTATAAATGACTGAATGCTGTTAATGCCTTATGATGATTGACTCTTCTGCTCAGGAGGAACCACCTTTCTATGGTCCCTGTGTGATATCTCTCTAATTATATTTTTTATGTGTTTTATTCGTACATCATACTTATACATAATGGTTGGTTATCTTGTTTCATATTTGTACATGCCAATCATATAACAGCATAATTTGACCAATATCATTCACTACAATTTCTCCTTTCCCTTTCCTCCTCTCTCCCCGGTCCCTTTCATCTGCTCTACTGGTCTCTCTTCATTTTCATGAAATCCACCTTCTACCCTTTTTCCTTTTTCTCCCTAGCTTCCACTTATAAGAGAAATATATGATGCTTGTCTGTCTTTGAGTTTGGATTATTCTTCTTAAGATAATGTTCTTGAATTTCATTCATTTCCCTGCAGTGTCATAATTCTATCTTCTTTATGCCAAAATAAACCTGCACTGTGTACATATGCACATTTTCTTTATCCATGTATTAACTGATGCACATCTCTACAGTCTTCATAATGTGGCTCTTATGAATTGTGAGGCTAAAACTATGGTTATGTATGTGTCATTATACTATGAAAACTCTAATTCTTTAGGATGAAGACTGAGGAGTGGGAAAGCTCGATCAAATGGAGGTTCCATTACTACTCTTTTGAGGAACCTCTATACTAATTTCTATAGTGTTCATACTAATTTATAATGCCACAAATAGAATAGAAGTGTTTGTTTTTCTCCACACCCTTTCCAGTGTTTATTATTGTTCATATTCTTTATAGTTGCCCCTCCAGCTAGAGATTAACTCTTAGTGTAGATATGATTTACATTTCCCTAGTTGCTAAATATTTTGAACATTTTTTTTCCATTTTTTTGGTCATTTGTATTTTTTCCTTTCAAAAAGTATTTGTTTAGATCATTTGCCCGTTTATTGATTGGGTAATTTTTGGTATTAAGTTTTTGAGTTTTTTTACATATTCTGGATGTTAATTCTTCATCAGAAGAGTAGTTGGCAAAGATTTTCTCAAATTCTATAGATTCTTTCTTCTCGTCCTTAATTGTTTTCTTTGCTGTGCAGTTAAACAGTTTAATTTGATTAAATTGTTTGTTTCTCCAATTTATTAATTCTTAGTATTTTTACTGAGCTTTAAGTGTCCTATTGAGAAAATTTTTGCCTGCACCTATATCTTGGAGTGTTGACCCTACATTTCCTTCTAGGAGTTGCACAGTCTCTGGACTAATCCCTAGATCTTTAATACATTTTGTGTTGACTTCTGCTTAGGGTAAGAGATAAGTATCTAGTCTCTGCATCCTACTTATGGATAATCAGTTTTCCCATCAACATTTGTTAAAACTTTTATCTCTTTTCCAGTATAGGTTTTTGGGCATCTTTGTCAAGGATCAGATGACTATAGTTGTATGGGTTTGTTTCCTTGTCTTCTATATGTCTGTCTGGTTTTTTTTTTTTTTTTATGCCAGTGACATGCAGTTGCTGTTACTATCACTCTGCAGTGTAAATTGAAGTCGTCAGGTATTATGATACCTCCAGCATTACTTGCTTATTTGTTTGTTTGTTTGTATTTTACTTAGAATTCCTCTGGCTGTTCTGGTCTTTTACTCTTCCAGATGAATTTTAAGACTATTGTATCTAGTTCTATGAAGAATGTCATTGACATTTTGTTGGGTATTTCACTGTATCTATATATTGATGTTGGTAGTATGGCCATTTAACAGTTTTAATTCTTCCTATCCATGAACTTGGGAGGCTTTTCATAGTCTTCTGTCTTTGTAACTTCTTCAGTTTTATATAGTCTTCATTGTAGAGGTTTTTGCCTCTTTTATTGTTTTTATTCCTTTTTTGTTTATTTTTGTTTTAGGTGATGTGAATGGGATTCTTTTCCTGTTTTTTTTTTCTCAGAAGACTCATTATTGGTATATAGGAAAGCTCTTGATTTTCATATGTTGATTTTATAATCTGCTACTTTGCTAAATTTGTTTATTAGATCTAGCAATCTTCTGGTGGAGCCTTTTGGATCTTCTAAGTATAGGATATATCATCTGTAAACAGCGATGACTTGATGTTGTTTTTACTATTTTTATCCCTTTTATTTTTTCCTTGCCTAATTCTTGGCTAGAATCTCTAGTACTATACTGAATAGGAGTGGTGAGAGGGACACTCTCTGTTGTTTCAGAATTTAAAGTAAATACTTTCAAGTAAATACCCATTTACTATGATGTTGGCTTTGGCTTTCTCATAGATAGCCTTTATTATGTTGAGACAAGTTTCTTTAATTCCTAATTTCCTCAGTGTTTCTATCATGAATGACTGCTGGAGTTTTTCAATGACTTCCTCTTCATCTACTGAGATGATTAAGAGTTTTTCCCCCTCAATTCAGGGGTGAATTCCATTTATTGATTCATGTTAAACCATTCTTGAAACCTAGAAATAAAACCAACTTGCTCATGATATACAATCTTCTTAATACATTATTGAATATGATTTGCTAATAATTCATTAAAGATTTTTGCATCTGAGTTTATTAGGATTACTGGTCTGTAGTTTTCTTTCCTTGATTTTGATTTGTTTAGATTTTCTAGCACAATGGGCAAGAAAAATAGAACACATGTATTCAGTGTTTTCTTAGTTGGAAGCACAAATAAAGCTATTATATACTTATTCTGTTGGCACTTACTATTTTTCAACCTTCAGTTCCATCTAAAATATGGCTATGTATGAGAAATGTCTTTGAGAATCAGTTGATGCACTCTGATGGACAGACATATACCTACCTCTTATTCTAAAGCAATAAGAACAGCAAATGGTGCAAACAAAGTAGTATCAGTGTTGAGGATTTCACCAACCTGCCCTCTGAGAACTTTACTCTGCATTTGAACTAGTTCCTGAATTTCAACAAAGAGACATTTGGAACTGTATACTTTTAATTATCAATCAGGTGTGACTAAGTTAATAGTTCTTTCTTCTCACTTTTTAAAAATTAGTTTTCTCACTAGAGAATGAGGTTAATAATCTCCATCCTACTTTTCCACTTAGCTGTATTGTGAGGATAATAAACACTAAAGCACTGTATAACATTGTAAAACCCAAATAAGTGCTATTGTAACAAGAATTTAGAGGCTGCCTTTGTTAAAAGTACTGACTCTTTCCTTGGGATTACAAATGTCCAACGGGTTAAAATGAGATAACAATATTGACATATCTGTCTCTTTCGCTCTGAGTCACCTTGCATTCCAGGAACATTATATCTAATCCTAAATGTCTTGTGATGAGAGGAAATTATCCCTCAGTCATCAGCAGCTTTATTTCAGGAAAGACCCTGTCTGACTGAGATAATGATCAACCAGCCCACTCTGATCAAAATGGCTTGAGTATGCATATTTCTGGTCCCCTTATCTATTTAATCTGGAAGTCTGGGACATGTCAGTATCCTGAAGACAGGGCAGAGATGCTTCATCTCACTTGTCTTCCCAATCTTGTCATATTGATTAAAATTCCTTTATTTGGCTGAGGTTGTGGCTCAGCAGTAGACCATTCACCTAGCACATGCAAGTCCCTGGGTTCAATCCTCAGCACCACATAAAAATAAGTAAACAAAATATATTGTGTACAACTAAAAAATAAATATTAAAAAAATTCCTTTATTTTTTATCATCATTCTTCTTTCTATTTTTGGTTTTTTTGGGGGGGAACTTGGCCAGAACTTGTTTCTTGGTACCTCCCAAGTAGGGCCCCTGGTTTTCAACTCCGATAACACTATTATTGTCATTTTACTATTCCAATCCATAGTGCAGGCTACTAAATGAGTTAGGAATAAAGAAATATTTTTTTTCTGCATTTAAAATTGATGCAGCTTAAATTTATCCCTAAAGAATCTATTTTCCTCCCAGAAAGAAATAGAAAAAATAACTAGAGACATTCTCCCTTCATTATTCTGACATCTCTGTCAAGAACAAGAAATCTGGATTTCTTCCCTGCTATGTTGTTTTTATCCTATCTTCATCTCCAAAGCTGAATCGGATGCCTCTCTCGATAGATTCTACCTCCTACACACATTCCCCTATATACAAAATAATTTGATTTTAAAATATGCCATTTCCTCTGACAGAAACAAATCTGGCCCATGGGAAATGTGTGGATACGTTCTGGAATAGGTGAAGGATGACCCCTAGTCTTACTAATATATAGGGATTCATTTTTCTTGTGCCCAAGAAATAAATCAGGTCATCATATTTCTCTGTTCTCCATTAACCTGAGTTTGTTTGAAGAGTAATCATAGGTTATGACATGATAGGTAAGTCATCTACTTCATTTAAAAGCTGGATTTCAATTCTAGCACCATTAATCCTTATCCATGTAGCTTTCTGTAAATAGTTCTGACTTTTGGGCCTAATTTTCCTTATCCACCTAAAAATATAATGTTAGTTCATGCTTAGTGAAATAAGCCAGACTCAGAGAGTCAGAGGTTGAATGTTTTCCTTCATGTGTGGAAGCTAGAAAGAAATTAGGAATTAAAAATAAAAGAAGATCTCATAAAAATAGAAGGGAGAATGGTGGAGTAAAGGAAATGAATCTAGGGAAGGGAGGAGGAATGGGAAGGGGAAAGAACTGCAGAATTAAATTGACCAAGTTGTGCTAAGTGCATGTATGAATAAATCAGTATCAATTCTGCTTTTTATATATAATGCCTCAATTATAAAAACAGTAAATGAATAGAAAGGAGATCAATAGAATAGAGAAAGGTGATCCAGAGAGTGAAGGTGGGAGGGAAAAAAGAGGTACTGGGGATTTAAATGGAAAAAATGTTATATGTATTTATAAAATGTTGAACTCCACTTCTATGTATAACTAATAAAAACATTGAAATGACGTTAATGGTAATAAAATTTATTTCACAGAGTGGTTGTGAATGATAAATTAGGTTTAGCACTTGGTACAATGCCTGGTGCATAGCACATCCTCATGAGTTGTAGCTGTTGTCATTTCATCAATGCCATTTTATTAGGGGAAGTGGGAAACACAATGTTGACCTGAAATGGTGAAAATCTTTGTCTCTTCAGGACACCCAGGTGGCTCCCATCATGTATTCACTCCTTATGACCTTTGCCCTGCTCTAGTTTTCCCCAGGACTCTGCACTGAAATGGAACTACAAAACCAGAAGGAATTTCTCTAGCAGCTTCTGAGTGTTAGAGCCTATTCTGTGACAGGCTGTCCTCATTGAGTCAGGATGAGCCCAAGGTATTGAGATTTCTTTAGATTGGAGCCTGGATCACAAAAGCCCCTGACTCATAAAGTTGTCCTTACAGAGTGAGCAGCCTGGCTGATATCTGGCAAGAGAGAGACAATGAGAAATTCTAATTTTCTTCAAGCCTTGAGTCATTTATAGTTGATAAACTATAAGGACATCTTCATCCTACACCATGCTAAATTAATAAAATATCTTTTTAACTAAAACTGTCATGCCTGAAACATCTTTTGATTCTAAAGGCTTTCTTTGTGGACCAAATACTATGCTACTATTAGTTAAAGAAGCCAGATATTAACATTTTAAGCCATGCAAATGAGCTTTGTATGAGAAAAAATGGGCAGCTGACAAAGCTGTTGGCTTCTTGCTTGAACCTACAGCCTCCATCTCTATGCAGACTTAATCTCTTTCATTCAGTATAGAAAAGGAAAGCTAGAGTTTAATTACCTGTTGTTAGTCATTTACTTGAAAGAGTTCTTAAAACATCTGGGTGATATAAAGATATGACTATTTCAGTAGGCACTTAGCCAGTAAAATGGAGACAAGATTTGTGTGAATGCTGTTTGATAGTGATGTTCTTTTGTTCACCTTCTACCATGTGTGTTAAATTCTCTTTCATCTTGCAGTTCTTCCTCTCCTTCCTTCCTCTCTTCTCAATCCAAGATTTATAATGTTTGCTTTTTGTGTTTTTTTTTAGAAGAGATAATGCTATTTGCTGTTCAGGAATGATGGGTTTGTTTTTTTCATGGGATCATACATTGAAATGATGTATTTTAATTTATGTCTGAATATACATAGGAAGACATTCTGGCAGTCTTTCCTTTAATTCCCAGGCAAAGAAAAGCCACCTCCATGATCTTTCCCATCATTTTCCAACCAATTAGCTGCTACTTCCATTTGCTTTCTAGGAACTGTTTTCTTTTAACTTGATGGAAAGCTAATGTCATTGTGCCAAATTGAAGTGGTTTGTACAATGCTGTTTCTCTAAATTGAAACACTTAAAGGCAGAGACGATTGTGAATTTCTGTTTCCTCCATATGCAGCTAGGTTCTAATCCAATGCCCAAAAGAGTATGAGTTCAGGAAACACCAAGTGAGTCATGCATGCCTACTTAGGACTAGGATGAAGAGGGTCATATGAAGATGCTTATGTTTTTATAGGTGTAGTGCTAGAATGGAACTACACACAGCTACCAGGAGGAAGGAGATCTGACTAGACTGAACAGTGTGTGTGTGTGTGTGTGTGTGTGTGTGTGTGGTGGGGGGCAGCTGGGGGGGGGTAAGGGCATTGCAGCTACAGCTGTGCTCCCAGCTGCAGTGGTATTTTCCAAGAGTACAGCATGTACCCAGTGGTATAGAACAGATGGAAGGGGAAATTGTGTTACCAACTTCAGATCAGAAGATCATCCCACAGGAAACTCAATGTCTGAGGGCTGAGTGCTGGGGAGAAAGAAACACTTTACTGAGTGGTGGAAGAAAGAAGAGAGAGTTTTGCTTACCAGTCAGCAGGAAATTGGTGAGTTACAGATACAGGACAGGAGTGATGAGAGAGATGGATAGGATAATGAAGGGAAGGAGAGGAATAATCATGTCTTCTCTGGGAATTGGCAGAGAGCTTGCAGGAATTCCTATGCCACCTTTTTTCAGTCCTTCATGGTTTGTTTTTTGTGTTCATCATGGCTGGTAGTTGAGGTAGGAGTGAGAGAGAGACAGACACAGAACCCTGTGCACTCTGAGTCATGTTAACTCTATATTAATTTTAGATAAACCATTTCCAAAATGATCCACGTGTCTAGATGCAGAACTTGGTAGAGTCTGGCAAAAGGTTAAGGTAACAAAGGAGACAGACACAGAATAAAGACTGAGATTTTCAGACTTTTCATCCTATTCCAGTTACTGATTAGATATCTGTAGGCCCAGGTGAAGACTCAGTGGTGTAATCAGGAAAAGTGGCCTTTAGGTCCCTGAAGAGTAGCCCAGGTAATCATTATCATAACCCACTCATCAAGGTGTGAGCTAGGCAAAGCTAGTAAAGACCAATAATGCATGTGATCAGCCATGTGACCTCCCAAATTAGTGCCTTTTAAATCAACTAATAGCAATTGAAGCTAGAGTGTTTATTTAGGGTTTTAATTTAGAAAAAAAGTTTTATACATTGGAAAGATTTTTAGGGGAGAATTTTGAGTCAGAAATGACAATATTTGTTACCTAAGAGGGCACAGATTTATCCAACTTATGATCTGTTTTTCTAATAGATGTTAATCCAACAAGAAGAATATTAGTAAAAGTAGTTTAGGTTCATTCACAACTACTGTCGCTGAAAAAAAAAATTTATTTGGTGCCAAATTAGGCAAGAATCAGGCAGCAAGCCAATCATATCTTAATTACAACATCATATTAAAACAAGGCAATTTATTGAAATTAGTGCTAACACAACTTATTTATAAACTGTTATTATATTCATTAGTGTCCTACAATATATTTTATTCCAGGATGGGACTATAAGTGTTTCATTATATTCTAAAGTGAAAGACCATTAACCTGCAATTTCTCATGCCATCTTGCCCCTACATGGGATTCTTTTCTATTCAGAACAGAATTTTTAAGCTCTTTCAGGTTATTTATCTGTTACTATTTAGTTTCTCTGTGGATCTGAATAGGCTACAATCACAGCTTGTTCAACCGATGTGACCTGTATTGTGGGCAACTGGCTTTTTAAAAAAATATCTGGAATGGGTCCTGAATGGGGTCAGGCCTCTTCATTTGTCTCTCCTTCCTGGGTGTTAGTGATTATAGAAGCCAATATGTATTTCCTAGTTCTGAACCCTTGCAGGTCTTGGCAACTCTACAAAGAATACTTAGAACATAGTGAAACAAGTTGTGGGACAGCTCCACCAGCAAGATGACCTCCTATTTTCAAAGCCAGCACATGGCTTAGTGTTGGGAGGTCTTGTTCTGCAAGCTGAGTGTGGGTAGTGTTTAAGCCTAAGCCTAGAGTTCTGAAGGAACAATCTCCATGTTGGCAGCTTCTCCCAGAGAAAGCTCATTAATTTGTGCAGTGAACATAGAGACTGAGTGGAGGGCAGTTGTCACTGGAGAAAGTTGTGCTTAAATACCTGGATGAATCAACTCTAATCTGCCTCCACTGCTCAGAGAGTGACAGAATCTTCATATGAAGAAGAGGAAACTATTTATAGTTTCTGCTATCAATGTGCCAGAAACTGCCGAGTTGAGCATGTTTAATTATGTTTCTCAATATGGTTTCCTGACTCTTCCAAACTAGGTATTAATACCAAGCTCATTTTATATACAAAGAAACTGAGGATCCATTCCCTCTATATTGCATCATGCTGTAGTTGTCTTTTTTACATTATGCAACATTTTCCAAGGGTGAGTTGTCCTTTCTGAGTATTAATTCTATAAATTTTCTTTTCTGGTACTTAGGCCTGTACTCACTGTATTACTACAGTCTTTTACACAGGAGGCAGTAGGAGGAATGGGGATGTTTGTGGAATGATCATGACATGATTGTGGACCCTTCTTGTATGTGTGCATGAATTTGGGACCAGAGAATAAGGTAGGTTGTGTCCTGGCAGTGCAGACCATGGCCCACACAGCAAGAATATGGCCCTTGATGGAAGCTTCTACACCCTGGGTCAGAGCTGATTGACATTTTGCATACTAGTCTAGTTTAAAAAATAGGATGGCAAATGTGGCCACATGCATGTTGATTATTTGTCTCTCAAAGAAAAGAAATATTTTAAGGGCAGTTCACATTTCTAAATATAGATGTTTTTTTCTTTGTTTTCTTAAGAAGCCTTCATAAAAGGAGGACAGGTTTCCCAACAACTGATAGTTTTCCTATTGGTGTGCATTGTGGAATCAAACAGTACACTTCCGCCAAATTACTTCACTAATCCCCCTGCTGCTATACCAAGTCTCTTGGTGGAGTTTGTGCCAATCTCTAGTGCCTGCCTCATGGGGCATGGGCTAGGGGTTCTTTTGTCATCTGGTGGTGGGAGAGCCCCAGGAAGGCAGGCTGGCTCCCTCCCTGAGGGTCACTCCCTGGGCTTGCCTTTGGGATGGAAGGACAGTGAGCATATCGTCCACCATTCTGGTGGTCAGCTTTCCCAAATGCCAAGGCCATGTAGAGGACAGGGAACACCAAGGGGATGTCCTCTAGGATCATGGACACCAACATTTACCCATAAGAATTCATTTTGGAAAAAAAAATAATTCATTTTAAAATTTTTAAAAAGTAATTTCCAATTAGTGAGAGCATGGCTTCCATTCTCTTCAAGATATTTAAATATAAATAAATAAATAAATGTTAAAAAAAATAGTCACACTCACCTGGTGTTGAAACTCTATTCTACTGCTTATTAGGTGCAGATCCTGGGAAAGATTTTAAAAATTCCCTTTTGATCAAACTCATCATCTGAAAAATGGGAATAACACTAACTGTTGCACAGAGTTGTGGATAATGGCTACTGAGAACTCTTACATCATTGGGGCTGTGATTAAATGAGATGATGAGATGATATGAAAAGAAGAGATTATCCCTGTGCTAAGTTTAAAGGAAGCATCAAAGGATAGCTTCTATATTATTAGGACTTTGATAAGAAATATCTACTGTTGATGTCTTTCTCCTTATATCTTAAAATCAATGAAGACACAATTGGACTTTTAAAATGAAGGTCCATCTTCATACATATAAAAATATACCTGTGAGATCAGTTATATCCAAACATTTTACTATTTCCATCCACATTCTCTCTCTTGCCTCCTTTATATACCAAATAATCTCCAAATACTTTCACAGCAACAAAAATTATTATTTTTTCGCACAAGGGATTGAACCCCAGGGGTGCTTAAACACTTAGACATAACCCTAGTGTGCTCGCTCTCTCTCTCTCTCTCTCTCTCTCTCTCTCTCTCTCTCTTATTTTTATTTTGAGACAAAGTCTCACTAAGTTACTTAGGAGGCTGAAGCTGGCCTCAAACTTCTGATCCTCTTGCCTCAGCCTCCTGAGGCACTGGGATTACAAGTGTGTGCATCCAGATTCATGTTTCTATATGTTTAAAATGTGCACTAACTCAGGTACAATAACTCACCTGTCCTTCACACCTGTCCTGTGTTGAAGGCGTTAGTCTCATTTCACAGTTGGGGAAACACTCTCAAAAAGGGTGGGTAATCTGCCAAGGTGGCACAGTCTGTTAGTAGAAAAGTTGAAATGGAAACAGCCCTTCTCATTATTTCCCACCACACAAGTCTCTGACAAAGAAGAAAATGCTTGGTTGAATCTCCCTTCAACTTCTATTTTTCCCTTCCTGGTATGCAATATCTTAAGCTTCTGCAGAGAGCTCTCCAAGGCCTCAGAGCGTAGAGAAGCATCCCAATTGACATTGCCACCAGTACAGGAAGCATGGTGAACTCCCCCTCCTGTTCAGTCATGGTTATATCCCCTTTATTTAAGCAGGGAAATCAGGCAGTTGGAATGAAGCATTTTCTATAGGGGAAAACTGAGTCACTTGTATTTTGGGGATTTCCACTCTAACCTCCCTCTATGCTGACAGATGGTGAATAGCTCCCAGGCTTTGGTGGCTCATCTGCATATTGGCAGCTTGTCTGCAGTTCCATTCAGTTCTAGGACTCATACTCTTTTATTTCCTTCCTGTTTCAGAAATTACCATTAGACTTTAGTGACCATTATGAGCATCCAAAGTGAGGAAAAGATTGTGTGGGTTTCCTCTTTCAATTCTGAAGATGGGACTTTTGAACTGGAGTCTATGGCCAGTGTATCTGGTGCTGTCTTTGTTAAAGGTGAAATAGCACCTTCAAAATGACAAAGGTTTTATTCACTTGTTTGAGAAAAAGTAAGGGAAAGGAAAAGGGGAGAAGAAGGGTGAAAAAAGGGGAAATGCTAGAAAAGATAAAGGCTGACAGGAGTGAAAGGTTAGAACCCTGGCAGCATAAAGTGCAGTATTAAAAGTTCTTCTCATCTCTTAGATATGTGTTAGAATTACATGTTAGGTTTTTAAAAAATACTGAGTATGGGCCTCACCCCACACTTACCGAGTTAGAGTCTTGGGATTAGCACCTAGGCTGAATTTGTAAAGTCTCTCAGGTGTTCAAAATGAGAGTCAAGTTGAAAAACAACTGAGTTCAATCCTATAGAGTCCTCCACCTCAGAGTTTCAGACTCAAATAGATAATCTTAATGCAAACACATCTGCATGAGGACATATAGTAAGAGAAGGTTCTAGACCAAACACAATAGCCATAGATAACATCAAATATGACATGAGAAACAAATGCAAAGATGAAAAAATAAACATAAATTGTCAGGGATGAGAAAAAGCATCTTGGTTTTATTGCATCTGGTTGATAGGAGAATAGATTCTGCTGTTCATTTTTTAAAGTTGTAAATAAGGGCTTCAACTAGTTCTAATTTGAAAGGTAATGTTTTAACTCTTTCATTATTGTGATGTATTTAAAACCATATAAAATTATACAAAGAAATTATCTAGAATGCATGCAACTTATTTTAAAGCTATACAACATTTCATTCTTATCCCAGAATTGTGAATAACAAAGTCCTACATAAGACTGCATATGTTGTCCAGGAAAAATGGAAGTATATGTAATATGCTCTGAACATGTATGAGCATATATTCACAGTCATATTTAAATGAATTCCAAGTGGTCACATATCAAGTGAAAAGAAGTCAAAGATTTACAGTCTGGTAAGGAGAGGTTCTCTGAGGAGCACTCTGTGGAATGCATTTCTCTTGGTAGTAGCTCTGGTGGACTCAATTCAATTCTAAGCATATTTCTTTAATCCTGGCCTCTCACTGGGTCAGAACCATTTGATTTCAAGTACTATTGTAGGAGACCCAGGGACAATGATTATTGAAAGATCTGTGACAAACTTTCTATGGAAATTGCTTTTTTTTTTTTTTTTAATCTTTTGATCATGCTCAGAAACCCTGATTCACCTTGGTCGAAAAGTCCCAGGACTACCTCTATTTCAGCATAGGGGACAAACTGAGTGCAGCTGGTGGTCCTCAGATGGTAAATATGCCAAAAACTCTGTTGAGGGATTTGGGGGTGTTTGTTTTTTTGTTTGTTTTTTTGTTTGTTTGTTTTTAAATAGGCTGCTTAGCAAAGTGCTTAATCAGCTTCGTATATTCTTTGTATCACTTCAGGAAGATTCATCTGGGTAATTTAAGGACATTGACTGGAAGAGAATTTTCAGAATTGGTAGTATAAACATTTTGAAATCAGATGGTTGAAAGGATCCTGTGGTTAGCCTTCACCTGAGATAATTCTCAACAGGTGGCCCAGTGACAATGATTCAAGGCAGCTCTTAGGTGCTGCCTGCTAACTTAGGATCATTTTGGTATGTACCAGCAGCTTACCAGAATCTTTTGTTGTTTGTAGTTTGGGTTTTTACATTTACAATTATATTTCATAGTGATATTTATTTGATCTCTTTCTTCCAAGGTTTTTACATCCTTTCTGGTCTATTTTTGATTTATTTTTAGATTTTACTTTTTTTGGTGCAAGGGATCAAACCCTTGGCCTTGGTTTCAATGTGTCAGGTGATATTTCTAGTGCAGGGTTAAATAGTAAACAGCAGCAACAGCCACATTCTTGTTGTGTTGATCTACATCCGGGCATCACTGTGTTGTTTACCCAATGAAAATGATGAAGGTTGAAGAATGATGAAGGTTGCCATCCCTCTCAGTCCCCAGATCAAGTGACAGTATCAGGTTTTATGTGACAGGACCACTCAGGCATTCCCGGAATAAACTGCAGAATTGACAGTACCATGGAAGCTCAACAAATGTCAGCTACCATTATTTTCTCTTTAGGTTTATAAAAATAATATGATTCTTTTATATTTCACACAATGAGGTTGGTGGGACCATAGGCCTTGGGGCAAAGAAAAGAGCAGGAGCCTGGCTGGGCCTAAAAAATGCTGCAGTACCTTTTATGAAGTAAATGAATGAATAAACTAATTTCTAGACTGAAAAATCACCACTGTAAACACACCTTATCTCTCTCTGTATTTGTAAATTTTGAGATATATGCCCTGTAAGAAGCATTTTCAAATGTTCTTACACATTTGTAACTGAGTATTTAAGTGACAAAGCCAGATGACTAGAGGAGATTTCAACCCTCAGAGAGTCTCACTACCCACTACACTCAGTCTACCAGCCATGAAGACTTTGAAGGGTAGGGGACCCAGGGGAACTCAACCCTGTTGTCCCTTCCAGTGGGTCAGCTCTCTCTGTGATTTGCAGTAGGTCACCTTCCAGACCAGTGATTTGTACAGGAGAGACAGCAGCTCCTTTTCTTGTTTACTAGACTCAGAAACCGAGACATGTCTTTTCTTTCTCTCTCTCTCTCTCTCTCTCTCTCTCTCTCTCTCTCTTATTCTGTTATTGTTGTTAGCAATCAAGAGCTCGAAAAACAAATGGGATTTCTATAATCTCAGCTCTTGAATGGATGAGGGAGGCAAGAAACAAACCATACCTCCCTACTCCCCTCAACTCGGTATTACCCTACCAGGGAAGGATGGTGTAACTTTGATTTTCTTAAGTTCTGCCAACAGTTTTGAAGTTGTCCAAACCCAAGCCGCCCCTGGGGTCAGCCTGGGCTTGGCAGGGGGTGCTCACAGACACTGCTTGCACAGCTTTTCCGCGATCGCCTTCTCTTTCTGCAGTCTTCTCCCTCCAGACGGATTATCAAAGTACACCGCAATACCGAGAATCTGCTCGAATGTCCAGTAACACATTCCATTTCTCAGAACGATCTTATTATTCTAAAGTACCTTCAGCCTCGAGCTGCCCGCCGCTCGAGTTACCTTAGAGCTCCTTAGAGCTCGAATCGTCTTAATCAGAAGCGACCAATTAGACATCGATTGGCAAAGCTCTGCCGCATTGTTCAAGAGCCATAAACTTTTATGTCTGCACCTGAGGAGGGATCTCGATGCCCGCGCGCCGCCCCGCAGCCTGTGGCTACAGGGTCCCTAGCCCCGCTGCTCCAGGGCCGCGCCGGGCGGGAGCTGAAGCCCACCAAGCTAGCCTGAGGGTGGAGAAGCCACCGGAGCCCTCGAGCTACGCGGCGCCTCCCTACCTTGCATGTTTTCCGGCATCTGCCCCTGTTCCCCGTGCGATCCAGCCAGTCCCAGGGCTTCCGTCTCCACTTTGGGCAGCATGACAAGGCGGCCGAGGGCGGGAATGGGGAGTCGACATCGGTCCGGAAGTCCAGCACCTGGACACCGGCTGCACAGATTCAACTCCGGCGGAAAGAGGGAAGGGGCTAGCAGGATGCCCGTTCACCCAGGCGCTCGCCTGAGCGTGCCTCCGCCTCCTCCGGAGCTGCCCGGCAGGACCTCGGAGCCCTGCCCTATCTCTGCAGCCCTGGAGCCGCCCCCGAGCTGCGAGGAGGTCAGGTTTAGGAGACGAAGAGAAGACTGCGTCCGGGTGCCCCGGCTCCGCTCGGCCAGGGAGCAGCTGCCCGGGGCAAGGATCCGCGAAGCGCCGAGCTCCCAGCGGGCAGCTAGGCGGCCGCCGGGCTGCCACTGCCGCCGCCACGGAGCCGCTGCCTCCGCTCCCGGACGGCTGGGGCGACTCCTTCCCCTCCCTCCGCCCGCCCTCTGGCTCAGGATCGGCAGGGGTCTCTCTCTCTCTTTCTCTCGCCGCACTCCTCTCCTGCCTCCTCTCCGCCCCTTCCCCCTATCTCTTTCTGCCTCCCCCTCGCTCCCTATCACAAGCGCGGAGTTAAGTTCCAACCTCCCTCTCCTGCCTCGTGGACTCCTCTCGCGTATCGGAGAGCAGCCCCTTCCAGCCCCAAGGGTGACGGTGCTGGGAAGGAAAGGGGACAGGCGAGGAGACCGGAGGTAAGTAGGGCCCGGGTGGCGGGGGGTGGGGGGTGGGAGATTGGGTTGGGATGAGGGGTGAAGACAGTGAATGGGGACGCGGGTTCCCGACTCAGGTCGGACACTAACCGCCAGCCAATGAGGATGCTCCAGTCCCTTGGCCGGCCCCAACCTCTTCACCCCGCCTTAACCCACTCCCACTCCACCCTGGCCCAGGGCGGGGGGATGTAAATGCTGCTGGGTCTCAGAGCTAGTGATTCTGCAATCTTTGTAATGTTTTGAACGACCAATAAAAATAAATAAATAAATAATAAATAAATAAATAAATAGAAACTGAGACATGTCTACAGGCTGAGGATTATAAATAGGGTGAGAAGCCAGAGACCCCACAAAGGCATGATTTCTCAACTCACTCCAGGGTATACAGGTGTGTGGGGAATGCAGGAGAGACTAGGCAAGGAGAGGAATGGCAGCAAAAAAAAAAAATGACATTCCCACTGAGGTCTGCCAGTGAAGGTAATGAAGATATTAGTTTACCAGGAAACTGTTATATTCTTGAGCCTGGTTATCTTACCATGTTTAAAGGCAGGTGAAAGTATTTTTTTTTTTATTTAGAAACTGTTATAATAAGTTATACTTAAATTAAATTTATAATTATATGCATGATGGGGTATAAAGTGATGTTAATGATTTTACAAATAATTAAATCAAGATAATTAACATATGTCACCTTGTGTGAAGGTATTTCAAAGTGTATAAATACTCACCCCTATTATTTAATAGTGAGATAGTGGTTAAGAGCCTTTCCTTGATTATCTAACAACTCTATGTATGAGCTCCAGCTCTGTCAGTTATGGGTTGTGTGATCTTGGGCCAGTATATTAATTAAGCCTTCATTTTCATATTTGTAAAGCAGCAATAATACACCACCCTCCTTCTTAAGGTGCTTGTGTAGATGAAATGAGAAAATGTACATGGAAGTACCATGGAAGCTCAACAAATGTCAGCTACCATTATTTTCTCTTTAGATTTCTATAAATAATATGACTCTTTTTATACTTCATACAATGGGGGGTGGAATCCAAGGCCTTGGGGCAAAGAAAAGAGCTATTTATATCCCTGTAGTTTTTAATGATGTTGAGAACTATAATACAACTTCCTATAAAATACATTTTGGCTCAAAGCCAAGGGAGGTGTGATTCATAATGTTGAAAAGTGTATGCCTCTTGGCCTTGAATAAAGTCTAAGTGACCACAAATTCAGATGAGACATGAGTCCTTAAAATAGATTGTTTATAAAAATTACACATTTAAAAAAAAAAAAAAATATATATATATATATATATATATATATATATATATATATAAAATCAGCTATAAAATGATCATGCAAAGCAATATTCAGTACTAGTGAATATAATATGCATATACTAATATAGACATTTAGGCTTTTTTCATATTGTATTCTATTTTAAACACATTAGTCAAAATCTAGAAGAGGAAAATTCCAAGCATAAAAAGGACATTTATTGGAATAGCAAGTGAAATATTTAGCTTACAATATGACACATTCATGAAGCCCATGGGTCAGCACACTTTTTTTTTTTGTAACAGGATAGTAAATCCTTTAGAATTTTCAGACTGGTAGTTCTCTGTCCCAACTACTCAACTCTGGTGTTGTAGCAAGAAAGTGATTACAGACAACTTATAAAATAAATTACTGTGATTATGTTACCATACAATATTGTTTATATTGGCTTGTGATG
Source organism: Callospermophilus lateralis (assembly GCF_048772815.1). Classification (NCBI taxonomy): domain Eukaryota; kingdom Metazoa; phylum Chordata; class Mammalia; order Rodentia; family Sciuridae; genus Callospermophilus; species Callospermophilus lateralis. The sequence continues at coordinate 48,404,931 of NC_135308.1, forward strand.
CTAAGGCTGGAAGACTTCATGATTCTCAAAGCCAGCTTCAGCAAAAGCAAGGTGCAAAGCAACTCACTGAGACACTGTCTATAAATAAAATACAAAATAGGGCTGGGGATGTGGCTCAGTGCCCCTAAGTTTAATCCCCAGTATCCCCTATTGGAACGAACAAACAAACAAACAAAATAAGTGGCAGGCCAGATATGGCCTTTGAATTTTGTGTTAACTTTATTAAATATATGTATATATGTGTGTGTGTGTGTGTGTAATATATATATATGGAGAGAGAAAGAGAGAGAGGGTGAGGGAGAGAGGGAGGGAGAGTGTGTGTCACGCATTGATTCACCGAACTCTTCATAAACAAGTTTAAGTAAATATGATCTCTGTACTATGTAACCATTTGTACACTGTTAACAAATGAAGATGATTGTGTGAATATATGGGTAAGTTATATACATGTAATATGTTACAAGTATTTAATGTTTAAATCTTATACATATTATGAAAAGCTTCAAACTATATTGGGGTCTTTCCTTTCACAGCTACAGCTGCAGCCAGAAGGAAGCTGAGGCTTCAGAAGAGGCTTGCCTCCAGTGTCCTCTGCTGTGGTTAAAAGAAGATCTGGTTGGATCCCAGTGAAACCAATGTAATCTCCAAGCCCAACTATCAGATCTGGATCAGATCTGGAAGCTGATCAAAAATGGCTGATCATCCACAAAACAGTGACTATCCATTATGGGGCTGCATGTCAGAAAAATACCTGGGCTCCCCAGAGGCACAAACATGTGGGCATAGGTAAACAGAAGAGTACAGCTAATGCTCCAATGCAGGAGAAGGCCACCTTCATGCAGAGGATGCAGATTCTGTGTAGGCTTCTCAGAGATACCGTGAATCTAACATTGACCACCACATATATCACAGCCTCTACCTGAAGGTAAAGGGCAATGTGTACAAAAACAAGTGGATCCTCATGGAGGATATCCACAGCTGAAGGCAGATAAGGCTGACAAGAAGCTTCTGGCTGACCAGGCTGAGACCTGCAGGTATAAGAACAAGGAAGCACACAAGCGCTAGGAGGAGTGCTCCAGGCCAAGGAGGTGGACATTATACAGACTCTGTCCAAGGGGGAAGAGACCAAGAAATAAAGCTCCCCTCTTGTGTTTGTATATAGTGGCCTTGGTGATAACATAAATACTCCTTGGACTATAAACAAACTTTATCTGTTAAAAAAATAAAAAACTATATTGTACCAAATTTTTAGAAGTTAGAAGTTTTCTAAATCATCCTTTTTACAATAAAAGAAATACAATTAATCTGGTCTTTGATTTGTGAGGTTTAAAGAAGTCATGTTACTTGTGTTAAAACCAGTAATAGTTCATCACTCTCCAAATATTTCTGCTCTGTTGCACATATTTTGATTTTTTTTAATCTTCAACACCGTTCTGAATTTCACTCACCATTACATAAAATGTTCAAATTTTCAGCATTGAATTTTATTGGAAATGTATAATTGTCTTGTTGAAACTCATGTCCTGAAAGACTATGGACATATTTAAAAAGCTAAATAATGAAATGTAACTAAAAGTAATATTCAGAAAGAACTTTAAGTGCATCCCGATGATGGTCACTGGTAAAAACTGGCAAAAACAAAAATCTTAGTACAAGAATATGTAAATATAGTTGGAAACCTTTGGCTAATATGGAAAATATTAGAAAATGAAGCTGTCAATTGTCATTTGGAAAACAAAAGCTATGCTTAATAGAGGACAACTTTTTTTTTAAGTCAAGCTCTTATTTACAACCATATAATTTATATGGTAAAGATTTTATTTTAACCATTGTGGTTAGAAATACTATATCTATACTTAAGCACTTAGCTCCAGTCTAGAAAATGAAGTAGCTTCTGGCTAATTCTATCAGTTTGACAACTGTATTTTGTTGAAGATGAACTAAAAGAGACTGGTTTCTCATTATGGGAATGAAAAATCAATGGAACTTTAAATCATCACACTGTCTTTATAAGTTCCAAAACACAAAATGTAGTGATGTGCATAATGAGCTCAAGAGGCTTAGAGAACATCATGGCCTCTTTGGGCCACAATATTTTCTGCACTCAGACAGCAGTTCAAGAATTTGAAGCTGAGCAAGATCTAGAGATGTATTGATTTCTTTTTTTCAAGAGGACTTTGGTTCAAGGGCAAGAACTTAATGTTTCCTGACAAAAGAGACAAGTGCCTTTCTTTCCTTCTCTCTTTCTCTCTCTTTCTCTCTCTCTATCTTTCTCTCTTTCTTTCTCTCTCTCTCTCTCTCTCTCTCTCTCTCTCTCTCTCTCTCTCTCTCTTCTTTCTTTCTTTCTTTCTTTCTTTCTTTCTTTTTGGTACTAGGAACTGAACCCAGGGGTGATTTACCACAGAGCTACATCCCCAAACCTTTTTATTTTGAGTTCTCCCTAAATTGCCCATGCTGCCCTTGAACTTGAGATTCCCCTACTTCACTGGGATTACAAATGTTTGTCACTGTACCTGGTGTGTGTCAATTTTTTTTTACAAACCAAACTTGAATGGCATTTAATTAATTATCCAATTTTGATTTCATACATGCATAACCTTGTAGATCAGCAAAGAGTTTGTTGGAGTTTGTTGAGTGAGATGAAAAGTGCTTAGGACAGCACCTGACCTAATAAATTCTCAGTGCACTTTATCATTACCTTGTTAATATCAACATTTCTTATTGTGTACTGCATATCTTGGGATAGTGGAACAGTGCACCTTGATACTTGTCTGACAGTTTTGCCACTAGCCATGTTCACAGCCCACAATCCTCCTCCCTGCCACCTGGTCCTTCTCCAACATCCTTGGGCAGTGGTTTGCAGATAGGTGCACACCAGCATCACTTGCAGGTTCATCATATCATCTGACCTCCTTCTTCACCTGGGGCTGCTGATCTCTCTTCCTTGTTTCCCATGCAGTGCTCCTGTGATTTGCTGTCCTGGTCCCTTTTCCACATTGATAGAAGGGAGCTGAGCCATGGTGGTTGGATGGTAACCACCAGAGCATTTATACAGTCCTGCAGAACTTCTAGCACCATGAAGAGTGCAGGCTCTGCAGCCAGCTGCCTGGGTGCTTGTTCAGCTCCTGCTCTAGTTCTGCCCTGGGCAAGTCCATTGCTCTAGACCTACCTGCCTTCCTCTGTCAAGACAGACTCCTATATGGATCTATATTGTCATGTGGTGTTGATGATCTACTAAGGAACGGGCTTAGAATTACCTGGCATATAATAAGCAGTCAAAATTAAGAATTTTAACTTATCTTTTTTAATATTCCTCATTATGAGTCCTAGATCTTGTGACAGTAATATAAATGGAAGCTAGCTGGGTTCAAATTATGACTGAACAATTCATTGGGAGTACAATTTGGAGCACATTAATAAACTAAATCAGCCTGTTAGGCTATAGGATTAATAATACCTACTTCATAACACATAGTTGTTATAGAAATAAATAAGATAAATGGAATTAAGCACTTTGTATTATGGCCAGCATGGAATAAATAGGAATTACTAAACTTTAGTTCAGTGGTTTATAGACCTTATGATTACTGATACCAGATTGCAGAACAAAGTTATCATACAGGGCCCTATTTTCATATATCAATTGGAATTTAGCTCTACTAGTAACTAGAACTGCAGTAGCAACAAATATTTTTTAAATAACCATAAATTACTTTTTTATTTTAATAAATATTTATTAAAAGTTTAATAAAATAGTATTAAAAATACAAATTTTATTAATTATTAAAAATTTATAAAAAAAGAAATGTATATACTGCATCTTTAAGTAATGAACTTTGCTCTCTGGGTTTCTTTCCATTCCATCTTAAAGTGCATTAATTAAAAAATAATGAACCACTTCTTTATCATTATTGTTCAAAAAAGAAAAAATAATATTAACATGAAGACACTAATCCACTACCATTAGTACTGCAATCTGGCAGATTAACGTAACATCCTGCTCTATTTAATACTGTCCAGCAGAAGAAAATATCTAATTTTGATTTTAAACACACTCACAAACGAAAAAAAGGAAACAAAACAATCTCACCATGGACCTCTGACAAAGGTTTGCTACAGCTGCCAGGATCAGGGTGTGGTGAGGGACAAGGGTGCTGGGATCCCAGGAAAGGCCTCTGGGATCCTGGAGGGTCAGGAGAGAGGGTGAAGGCCTGCTAGGGAGGAGAAGGTGAGGGCAGGGCCTCCCTCCAATTTAGGAAACAACAGCCCTTGGTCTTGTGATTCTGGCAGTTTATTCAGTGGCTGTGAAGCCTCATCTGTCTGAAAACAAAGGCATATGCAGAAATCTTACTCCCAACACAGGGTGAGTCCTTGGAGAAGCTGGCTGGGCTTCTTTCTGGAGAGTTTCTCTGAGATATCAACAATGGAAAAACAACCCAAAATTGACAGAAGACCTGCAGGAAATGTCACTCTCTTGCTTCTCCCTTTACTGGGGCACTGCCTCCGGGAAGGCCAGACTGGTTCCAAGCACAGGGGTCCTCCTTCTTTGCGAGCAACCATGGCATTGCCAGTAGTCCAGAGGAGTGGCTAGTGGTATCTGCTCCAGGAGGTCCAGCTGGGGTCTCCTCCACCCAGGGTGGGGGCCACGGCTGCTTCTCCACAGTTCTCTGTAAGGCTTTCAGCCCTGCCCCAATGGGAGAACATACACAGAATGGCAACCACCCAGCAGCCTGCATGCTGCCTTACCTCCTAAGTTCTGGCTCCTAACAACAACCTCTTCCCTCCTGGGAGGGTTTTTGCCCTACCAAGCTGGGCAGGAACCAGAATGACAGTTTCTCTGTTTTGCCAAGACTGGGACATGGGCTTACTCAACCCCAAATCCCTTTTGGCAAGTGCCGTGAGGGCAAAGTCCACACAGTGGAAACCAAACAAAATGACGTGCTTATGGAGGGGGAGAATGGGAAGCCAAATACAAAACAAAACTCCCCTCCACAGAGAACAACAGAAAAGCCCACCCAACACTCCTTCTTTCCCATGTGAGGCTGACCCCCCAAGGAGCCCAAGCAACCCCTAAAATAAAACCCAAACCAAAAGCCTGAATTGTAAACCCCAAACCAACAAACTCTTCCTGAAACATGCAAAGGAACTGCTTACTCAGAAATATCCCAAATAGTCTGTGATGATGATGGAGCGCATGATGGCTTCCCCCACCCTCTAAACTGGAGAATTGTATTTTCCATGCAGTACCCCAAGGAGAGCAAACTCTCTTCTCAAGGCCAGGGCAATAACAGCTAAGAAGGTAGTTCCTGCTGGCACCTGGGAACTGTGTTTTCTTTAACTCCCAGGTACAGACAGTGGCCTGGCCCAGGGAGAGATGTGAGCTCATGAGACAACTCCAAGTCCCAGGGCCTGTGGGGTCTTCATATGCACCCAGCCATGGTGGGTGGTGGCAATTCCTGGGAAAGAGCATGATCCACAAACATGGATAAGGACAATATAAGGGCTACCTCTGGTGACAACATGGTAGCCACCAAAACAGCCAAACGGGCAGGATGCTGGAGGCCCCCCTATGACCACATCTCTTCCAGATTCACAGCAAAGGCACAATTGGGGTTTCCAAGATGGCCTGTCCCAAATGACATGTAGTCCATCAATGAAGAAACCAAGGTGCACCATAGGTCCCAGCTTTCTCATGTCTGGGTTCCAGGTCATTGCCTTCCCTATTCAATGTATCCTACCTTCCAGGCAATAGCTGGGAGGTGGGCCATCTTTCAGGTCCAACATCTGTAGGGTTTAATGTTGTCTTTCCCCTCTGGTTGACGGTGTTGAGCACCTGGACCCATCTCTTGATCTTCTCCAGGGTCTCTGACTTGCCCTCATTCTGCCTGCTCTTTAACACATCCTGCTCTTTTCCAGGGGTGTTAGGCTGCTCATTCTCATCATGCACCAAGTAGTGGGAAAGGGCCCAGCCCTCTAGCTCCCCAAACCTCACATACCACTAGCCACTCTCCTGATTTTCCAGCACCTGCACCTCCACTCCAGGGAAACTGATCTCTGAGTCCTGGATCTTCTGGGAGGTGCTACATGTCACATAGGAGGTGGCTGGCCCTTCCTACTCCTTCTTAGGGATACATGGGAGAGCAGTGGCTGGGAAGGTAATGATGTCGGCTGAGCCTCTCCTGGTCCCCCTTCATTGGGCCCTTCAGAGGCTATGTGTGGGGTAAGCTCTGAATCCTCATTCCTAGGGTGCTTAGGGCCCTTCCTTCTGGAGATGGCCTGTGGGTCTCAGTTGGCATCCTAAAGTGCTGATGTCCATCTTCTCTTGACTCTGTGACTCTGCAAGTTCAGGAAGGGCTTAGGCTAGACAGATGGCTTGGCCTGGACACAGGAGGTGATCCCAGCCCTCATATCAGTGTCCTTCCCCTGGCCCTGACATTGGGAGTGCCACGAATGCCTGCATCCTAGGCAAAGCATGGCTTCAGGCCACCACTGTTCTTTGACAAGAAGGAGGAAGAGGAGGAGGATGAGGAGCAGGTGGTGTTGATGGTGATGGATGAGGAAAAGAAGGCCAAGGAGTGGTTCTTCTCCAGTTTAGCCTGGCATTCTTCTCTGTCTTGAGCTTTAGGAGTGATGATGACTTGGGGGAGCCTGACTTGGGGGAGTTTTTCTTGGTAAGGAACAATGAGGAGCCCCCTGTGGAGTCACTATCCCCAGAGGAGCCTCTGGTCCACAGGGTGTCCTCTCCATATGGCCAGAAGCCCTCATTCTCATAGCTGGTCTCCTTTTCTAGGGCCACGTCTTCTGAAGGCTCATCCACCTTGAAGCGGGCCCACTGCAGGGAGGAGGCATGTGAGGGTCTACGGGGTTGGGCAGGCTTATGGTCTCCTGAGCCTCTGTCCTCTGTGTGCTCCTCACTCAGCTCTGGTTCAGAGTCAAAGCCAAAGGTGGGGATGTCATACTCAGGCTCCTCTTACTTGAGCTTCAGAAGGGAATCCTGGCTCTTGTTGGCACCCACAGGTGCCTTCTTGTTCTCCTTGGGCTTGCTGAGGGGTACTGGCAGCAGGACCTTGGACTGTGTCAATGTGCTCCTGCGGCTGCTCAGATTGTGCCACAGTCTGGCTGGGCACAAAATAACTGAGCTGCCACACAGCCTTGTAGGTTCAAAACAGGAATTCCTTTATTCTACACACTCCCGAGAATGCCATGCAAACGGCCTTCTCCTGGGACACACCAACCCAACCAGACAACCCTCCTCCGGAAATACCTCCTCCCACACTTCCCCAACCAATGGGAACTCTCCGGGAATCCTGGCGAGAACTCCAAAGTAGCAGGCTGAGAACTCCAAAGTAGCAGGCCAAGGTGGACAGCAGGGGTCTAATATACAATTGAATACACAGCTTAACATAACCATTATCATCTCAATGGCTTGCTGGAATCACCTCTCAACCACTCTGTACTGGCAAAAATGCCATGAGTTATTCCCACTCGACTATGGGTCTCTGCAACTCCCCCCTTTTGTTTAATTAAACACCAAGCATGTGGCTTAGGGACCGTGCCTGTTAGGCTGTCCAATACTACATAAGGTCCTTACCCGTCATCCGATGAGCTGACCTCAAGGCGTCAGCCTCCCGTCTTGGGTTGGTACCACTAAAATTGGATGTTACCTGTCACTGACTACCAGTCCAGCATACAGCCATACTTGTGGATAGGCCTATGCACCAGTGGGGGGGTGAGGTTCTTTGTCTCACCTCTGTTGGCCCCCAAATTTGGCCTTGGTGCCAGTGTGGGGGGGTGAGGATCTTTGCCTCACCGGTGTTGGCCCCCAAATTTTAGACCATCACTAGCAGAAGGGAGGAGGATACAGAAATGCCATGACACCAAGGCAATTGACGGCTCCTTTGGAAAAATTGTACCACTGGTGACACCATCAGCAAAGATACTCCAGCACTACCATAATTTGCTGCACCAACAGATAGTTTACAATGTATACAAGTGATACATAGTCCAGGCAAATTCTGCAAGCAGTTCAAAGCAGAGGAACCTATCAATATGTCCATTTCCTCCCAAAGTAAATCGACTCCTTGATTGAGCATTACTTGTTGAATTATTATTCATTGATGCATAAGTTCATACAGTTTACTGTGATAGCTATCGAAGAAGCTGTAGTTTGGTTTTATCTTTGTCTTCACCGGCACTGGGATAAAGATAGGAATTCTGGCAATGATGGCTAAAAAAAATTATGTAACATTCCAACAGGTACTAAGAAAACAATTTTCTAAACAATTTACATTATCCTGAACAGAATTATTAAATATAATAAAAAGAAAAGGTGAAAGTAAACAAACAGTTCTGTTAACCTCCTTATTTGTTCACATATTAAAACAATCCTCAACAGCTGTTTACTCAATTTAAATTAAACCATTTAAATCACGTGAATAATAAAAATATTTGGATCCATTTTTTCATGAGCGCTCCTCATACATGATATATGGACATACGCACATACAGACATATAACACAAAACACAAGTGTGCACACATAACATACAACACATAAGACAATAGTAAAGGCCTTGTAGATTTACACAGGTGAAATCTCCATTGCAATGTTTAAAACCTCCATAGTCAAAAAATAAAACTGATCAGAAAAACATTAACCTAGGTCTGTATGAGCTCAAAAAATAAATAGAACTTTATGATGTGGGAAAGGGCAATAATAAAATAGATATTGAAAAAGACATCCTGGTTACCACCTGGGTTTGACTCTTTTTTGGATATCCCATCCTTATTCCTGTAACTTGCATAATGGGACTGAAGTTATTCCCACAAGCAAGCCCCAAGGTTTTTTTTACATTTTAAATAGGCTTTAATGGTGTTCATTATTCATTAGCCTCCAGGTGTGGGAGAACCACTGTTGTAGATGTAAGAATAGCCAACCTGGAGCTCTGGATATCAGCTCTTATGGATTTGAGTCAAATCATCTTCTTTTTGGTCTGTAGAAATCGCTTTGGTTAGTCTCTCTGGAATCCAAATCGGCTGCTGTTCTCCCTGTGGAAACACAGAAACACAACCCCAAATCCAGACAATCACTGGGTCAGGACCTTTCCATTGTCCTGTTAGAATATCCTTCCAAAGTAACTTAGGCTTATGTACATTTTTTGGACACATATGCCTTTCTGCAGCACTAAGCCCTGATGAATCCAAATTTTAAAAGTTTAGAGTAAAAAGGGTTATTTTAAGTTTATCTTTGGGGGATATATACCCCTTTCCAATTCCCTCTTTTTGCTTTAATAAGTACATTTTAATAGTTTGATGAGCTCTTTCAACTATGCCTTGTCCCTGTGGATTGTATGGGATTCCTGTTATATGAGTAATGCCGAATGATGAGCAAAATTATTTAAAAGAGGTAGAAGTATAACCAGGACCATTGTCTGTTTTTAACTGTTTTGGAATGCCCACAGTGGCAAAATTTTGTAAGCAATAAGCTATAATATATTCAGTTTTTTCTGCAGCATGAAGGGAGCCCATCAAAAATCTAGAAGTATCAACTGAAACATGCAAATATTTTAATTTTCTAAATTCTGGCAAGTGTATGACGTCCATCTGCCAAATATGGTTAGGTATCAGTCCTCTAGGATTGACTCCAACATTAACTTGTAGTAAAAAGGTCATACAATTTTGACATTGTTTTATTATTTGTCTAGCTTGTTCCTTAGTTATTTTAAAATGCTTTTGTAAAGTATTAGCATTGACATGGAACTTTTTATGAAAATTTATAGCTTCTTCTATTGTAGAGAAAATGTGTATGTCATGTGTAGTTTTATCTGCTAAATCATTACCCAAACCAAGGGCTGCAGGCAATCCTGCATGTGCCCTGATATGTCCTAGAAAAATGAATCTTTTCCATCCCAGAATAGACTTTGTATAGTGGAAAACAAAGAGAAAACAGTAGAGGAAGGGAAATCCTACCAGCATCTTCAAGGGATACTATAGCATTAACTATATACTGACTATCAGAAAATAAATTAAATACAGAATCTTTAAACAAATCACAAAAGTTTGTAATACTGCATTAAGCTCTACCTTTTGAGCTGATTGTTTGGGTACTAAAAATGTAAAAGTTTGTTCAGGGGTAACTACTGCTGCTGTACCATTATTTGACCCATCAGTGAATATATTTGGAGCATTCATGATAGGTGTTTTTCTTGTAATTTTTGGAAAAACTACAGGATGCAAAGACCAAAAAGACAACAAAGGATTAGATGGTAAGTGATTATCAAATGAAACATTAGATTTACACATGATTGTTGCCCAAGTATTTAACTCATTAGCTAACCCATCAATTTGATCCATAGCATATGGAGTAATAATTTTATTGGGAGAAATTCCAAATACTCCCTTTGCTGCTTTTATTCCTTTGAGTATTAATTATCCTATGGCCTCAGGATACCTAGTAAGAATAGTGTTAGGAGAATAAAATAAATGTATCCACAATAATGGACCTTCTTGCCAAAATACTCCTGTAGGAATATTTTTTGTTGATATTACAATAAATAATAAAGGCAAACTTACATCAATTCTATCCAAATGCATATTTTCCATAAATATTTCAATAATTTTTAATGCCTTTCTTGCTTTAGGCGTTAACATGCAGGGTGAATTTGGATCTGATGGACCTTTTAGGATATCAAATAAAGGTCCTAACTCTCCTGTTGGTATGCCTAGATAAGGCGTTATCCAATTTATGTCTCCTAATAACTTTTGAAAGTCATTAAGTGATTTGAGTTTATCTACTCGTATTTGAATTTTTGGTGGGCGGACCATGGTTGAGGATAATAGAACTCCAAAATAATTAATTGGAAGATTAAATTGTACTTTATCTATTGCTATCTCTAGATTATAATTTTTAAATAAATTTGTAAGTGTGGCATAACATTCTAGCAATGATTTTTTTTATCTTTATGTGCCAATAATACATCATCCATATAGTGAAATATTTGTAGTTCAGGATTTTGATTTCTAAGTGGCTGGATTGCTTTGTTAACATAAATTTGACACATAGTTGGAATATTAGCCATCCCTTGAGGGAGTACATTCCATTCATATCTCTGATCAGGACCTTCATGATTTAGTGCAGGGATAGTAAATGCAAAATGTAGACTATCTTCAGGATGAATTGGAATTAAAAAAAATAAACAATCTTTAATATCTATAGCTAAAACATACCAGTTTTTTGGCAAAGCAGACAATTGGGGATTCCCCGATTGAGCAGGTCCCATAATAACCATCTCATTATTAATGGCTCTTAAATCTTGCAAAAATCTCCATTTACCAGATTTCTTTTTAATGACAAAAATGGGAGTATTATGGGGAAATACAGAAGGTTGTATATATCCATCTGCTAATTGTTGTTTGACCAGGTCATGGGCTACTTGTATCTTTTCTTTAGTCAGGGGCCACTGAGGAACCTATACTGCTCTTTCTGATTTCCAAGTAATTTTGATTTTCTCAGTGGCCCTTTCTGAAAACCGAATCCATGTCTATTTATTCCTTGATCTATTTGAATTGGTGCTGTTATACCTTGTTCTTGTTCTCTTAATCTTTTTTCTTTCCTAAAGCCTTGTCTAGCCTTAGTAGTGGGCACGTTAGGATTGATGTTATTTGTTAATGTCAAACCTAATTGATCTAGGACATCTCGTCCCCATACATATATAGGAAGATGATCCAATACATATGGCTGTATAGTTCCTTCACATCCTTCAGGATCCTTCCAATCTAATGTCATTGCACCTCTATGGGGATTAGTTGCCACTCCTAGGCCTCAAAGCATTTGAGTTTCTTGTTGTAATGGCCAATGTTTTGGCCATTCTTGATGAGATATGATGCTAAGGTCAGCTCCTGTGTCCAGTAGCCCATTAAATTCATGTCCTTGAATATTTAGTTTTAGCATTGGGTGAGAATCTAAATTTAAAGACAGTATAGCCCAATCCACACCTGTGGAGCCAAATCCCTTGGAACCTCTTTCTACAGTACGACTGGAAAATTTATTATGCAGGCTGGGTAGAAGAACTGTGTCCCAATGATAAGCCCACTGTTCCTTGGGGAAGAGGTCCTTTTACTCCTGTGGGAATGATTTGAACTCCCATCTCTGGAGTTATTACTGCTCTGGCAGAGGCACAGATGTCCAACCCTGTGTTCCCTCTAGTTTGTCTGATGAGGGATTTAATGGATAATGTCCTTGAATATTTAGTTTTAGCATGGGGCGAAAATCTAAATTTAAAGACAACATAGCCCAATCTACACCTGTGTAGCCTAATCCCCTGGAACCTCTTTGTACAGTACAGCTGGAAAATTTATCAAGCAGGCTGGGTATTATTAATAACTGTGCTATTCTATCTCCTGGTGAAATTACTGATATATCTTTTGGAGAACTAGCTATAATTTTTATTTCACCTTCATAATCAGGATCAATTACCCCAGGACTTATCATAAGTCCTTTTAGAGTGGAAGAACTGTGTCCCAATAATAAGCCTACTGTTCCTTGGGGAAGAGGTATTTTTACTCCTGTGGGAATGATTTGAACTCCCATCTCTGGAGTTAGTACTGCTCTGGTGGAGGTGCAGGTGTCCAACCCTGTGCTCCCTCTGGTTTGTCTGATGAGGGATCTAATGGATAATGTTTCCTGGGCACTACCATGATGGTGTTGCTGGGTTCCTCCATTGCCCCGTATATTTGTGGTTGTGGGCCCCAGAGCATTGGGCCCCCCTGTCCGTTTTTTGGCAATGGAGCCTGATGCTTTTCTCCATGATATTGTGGGTAAACACCTGGTACTTGTCTGTTTTTTGATAATGGAGTACCCTCTATGGTGGTTTGAGAACGGCATTCATTAGCCCAATGTCTCCCTTTACAGCATCGTGGGCAAATACCCGGTATTCTACTCCTTTGATACCTAGTTTTGTTAAACCCTCATCCTATGGGGCAACTCCTTTTAAAATGTCCTGTTTGTTCACAATTGTAGCATGTTTTCTGTCTGGCATCTAAACCCTGTTGTACTGCAGCTGTCAGGACTTGCCCTTGTTCATTAATGTCTCTACATAATTTAATATATGTGCTTAAATCTCCATGTTTCCATGGTCTAATGGCCTCCTTGCACCATCTGTTTGCTTGCTCAAAGGCTAGCTGTTTAATTAATGGCATTGCTTGCTCTGTATCCCCCAAAACTCTGGTAGCTCTTTGAATAAGCCTATCTACAAATTCAGTGTAAGGTTCATTAGCTCCTTGTATTACCTTAGATAATTGACCTTGTAAATCTCCATGTCCTTGTAAAGTCTTCCATGCCCTAACTGCATCTGAAGCAATTTGTGAGTATATAGCAATTTGTGAGTATTTGTAGCAGCTGACCCTCATAAGGTCCTTTTCCTAACAACATATCTAGATTTCTCTGAGGATAACCAGCTGCTGCATTTCGCCTATCTGTCTCCATGAAAAATTTCTCATTGGCAACCTTCCATAACAGGTATTGTCCTCCATTTAGCACAGCTTTACACATACTAGTTCAATCTGCTGGCATCGTGTTCAAGTTGGTAATGGATTCGACCAAGCTTATGGTGAAGGGTGCTTGAGGACCATAGGTTGTTACAGCCTCTTTTAGCTGTTTCACTGTTTTGAATTCTAAAACATGGTGAATTCGCTGCCCTCCTGCCTGTTCAAATACAGGGCATGCTAATCTTTGAGGTACTGTCTCAGAATCCCATCTATCAACAGGAGGGTTGAGGGCCCCATAGGCGGAGCTGTTGGTTGGACACTTATGCCCTCTGGTGATAGAAAGGTGTTAGTAGAAGCCTCCTGTTGTAACTTTTCCCCTGATGGCTTTTTCTGCTCTAAACTTTCTTCCCCTTTCTGACTATCTCAAGAGGCCTCCTTTTTTTCCTGATTTAATATGTCTTCTACCATAATCTGAACTGAAATCTTTGGACTAGGCAAACAAAATCGTATCATCATCCACAATGGCAATGTGCCAACTGGCAGAGTTCCTGGGTTTTTCTTTTCCCTGTCCCTTAAATCTTCAACATGATGGTCCCATTGTGATATATTCAACAACTCCCACTGAAAAAGCCATGGGCTACATTTTTGTATTTTATCAACCTATGCCCTGACTCTTTTTGGTTTTACTGGGATGCCTCCTTCCTCTAACAATTTACTTAACATTCTTTCAGTTTGTTTTTCGCTAATTTCTGACCCCATCTTTCTGCTACAAGGATAATGCAACTCAAACAGATAACTCAAAACAAAACCAAAGCAAAACAAAACAAAAATGGAACAAAACATCATTGTATCAATTTTCCTATTTTTTTGAAATGTATATTCGTGGTCTATCTTTATCTCTTCCTCAGGGCTGAACAACTTCACACCTTGAGCCAACCATTTTTCCCAGTTTGCCTGAGAAAGTTCTAGGGATAGGCCACTTGAAACAAAAACAAAACAAATCAAACGAGAACACATTGTTTTTTGAAATGGTCACCCATTCTCTTGTCTTCCCTCAGGGGCGAGCAATTTACCTTATCACCTACCCTCAGGTGTTCCCCGCACGGGCCACCAAATGCTGCAGTATGGCTGGGCACAAAATAACCAATCCGCCACACAGCTTTGTAGGTTCAAACAGCAACCTTTATTTCCAAACTCTCACCAGCACTCTACACACACTTCCCGGGAACACTCCCGAACGCCACGCGGCTCCTCTAGAAACCACCAACCAGAAAATCTCTCCTCTGAAAATCCCTCTTCCTGCATTTCCCCAACCAATGGAAACTCTCCGGGAATCCCGTCGAGAACTCCAAAGTAGCAAGCTGAGAACTCCAAAGTAGCAGGCCGAGGAGGACAGCAGGGGTCTAATATACAATTGAATACACACCTTAATATAACCATTATCATTTCAATGGCTTGCTGGGGTCACCTCTCAACCACTCTGTTCTGGCAAAAATGCCATGCATTATTATGACTTGGCTATGGATCTCAGCAAAGTTGCTTTTAAAAAGTACAGCATATGTTTTGGTCTTCCTTTTCCAGGGTTTTGAGATGAAGTGTGAGCTCATTTATTTGTTGGTTTTTTTCTTTTTTTGAGGAATGAACTCCAGTCAATGAATTTCCCTCTTAAAACTGCTTTCATTGTGTCCCATAGATTCTGATATATGTGTCTGTATTTTCATTTATCTCTAAGAATTTTTTGATTTCCTCCTTTATGTCATCTGTAACCCATTAATCATTCAGTAACATATTGTTCATTTTCCAGGTGATGCAGGATTTTTCCTTCCTTCTTTTATCATCGATTTGCAGTTTCATTTTATTATGAGCAGTTAAGATGCATGGTATTATCTCCACACCTTTATATTTACTAAAAGTTGCCCTGTGGCATAATATATGGTCTATCTTTGAGAAGGATCCATGTGCTGCTGAGAAGAACGTATACCCACTTGATGATGGTTGTATATTCTATATATGTCAGTTAAGTCTAGGTTATTGATTGTGCTTTGAGTTCTATAGTTTCTTTATTCAGCTTTTGTTTGGAGGATCTGTCCAATGGTGAGATCGGTGTTTTGAAGTCACCCATAATTATTGTGTTGAGGTCAATTTGATTCTTGAATTTGAGGAGAGTTTGTTTTATAAATGTTGCAGCACCATTATTTGGTGCATACGTATTGATAATTGTTATCTCTTGTTGGTGAATGGTTCCTTTTAACAATATATAGTGTCCTTATTGATCCCTTTTGATTAACTTAGGTTTGAAGTTGATTTTATTCGATATGAGTATGGCCATTCCTCCTTGCTTCTGAAGACCATTTGAGTGGTATGATTCTTCCCAACCTTTCACCTTCAGCCTGTGTATGTCTTTTCCTGTCAGATGAGTCTCCTGAAGGCAGCATATTGTTGTATCTGTTTTTTTAATCCAAGTTACTAGCCTATGTCGCTTGATTGGTGAGTTTAAGCCATTAACATTTACGGTTACTATTGAAATATGGTTTGTACTTCCAGTCATGTTTATTTATTTATTTAGTTTAATTTGGCTTGTTTTTCCTCTTTGGTAATTCCACCCACTTTACTGGGTTACCTCCCACTGTTAGTTTTGGGTGCTGTCTTTTATTTCCTTATCTTGTAGTGTTTTGCTCAAAATGCTTTGCAGTGCTGGTTTTCTGGCTGTGAATTCTATTAACTTTTGTTTATTGTGAAATATTTTAATTTCATTGTCAAACTTGAAGCTTAATTTTGCTGGATACAATATTCTTGTTTGGAATCCATTATTTTTCAGTATTTGAAATACGTTGATACAAGATCATCTCACTTTCAATGTCTGTGATGAAACATCAGCTGTTAACCTAATTGGTTTATCCCTGAATGTAATCTGCCTCCTTTCTCTTGTAGCTTTTAATATCCTCTCCTTGTTCTGTATGTTGGATATCTTCATAATAATGTGTCTTGGAGTTGGTCTATTACGGTTTTGTATGTTTGGGGTTCTGTAGGCTTCCAGAATTTGGCAGTCCATTCCATCTTTCATTTCTGGAAAGTTTTCTAAGATTATTTCATTCAATTTATTGCTCATTCTTTTGGTTAGGACCTCTATACCTTCTTCTATCCCAAGGGCTCTTAAGTTTTGTTTTGTTTTTTTTTATGACATCCCATATCTCTTGGATGTTTCACACGTGGTTTCTTACCAGCCTTTCTGCGTTGACTATAGTCTTTTTGAGTTGATAAACTTTGTCTTCATTATCTGATGTTCTGACTTCTATTTGTTCTAGTCTATTTGTAATATTCTCATTTGAGATTTTGATTTGGTTTATGGTTTCCTGCATTTCTAGGATTACTGTTTGATTTTTTTAAAAAAATCTCTATCTCCTGGTAGAGTTCATTTTTGCTTCTTGAATCTGCTTATGTAATTCATTTTCAAAATATTCTTTCATTGTTTGGACTTGCCATCTAATGACTTCTTTAAGATTCCATTCCATCTGAGTCAGGTATGCCTTGCAGAAGGCATGAAATAATTAAAATCAGAGAGGAAATCAATGAAATTGAAACAAAAGAAACCATGGGAAAAATTTGACAAAACTAAAAATTGGTTATTCAAAAAAATAAATAAGATTGACAGACCCTTAGCCATGCTAATGAAGAGAATAAGAGAGAGAACTCAAATTACTAACATACGGAATGAAAAAGGTAATATCATAACAGACACTACAGAAATACTGAAGATAATTAAAAATTATTTTGAAATCCTATATTCCAATAAAATAGAATATAGTGAAGATATTGATAAATTTCTTAAGTCATATGAATTGCCCAGATTGAGTCAGGAAGATACACACAATTTAAACAGACCAATAACAAAGGAGGAAATAGAAGAAGCCATCAAAACTTCCAACCAAGAAAAGCCCAGGACTGGATGGGTATACAGTGGAGTTTTACAAAACCTTAAAAGAAGAGTTGATACCAATACTTTTCAAGTTATTTGAGGAAATAGAAAAAGAAGGAGCTCTTCCAAATTTATTCTATGAGGCCAACCTCACCACGATCCCGAAACCAGACAAAGACACATCAAACAAAAAAAACTACAGACCAATATCTCTAATGAACCTAGATGCAAAAATCCTCAATAAAATTCTGGCAAATCGGATACAAAAGCATATCAAAAAAATTGTTCACCATGATCAAGTAGGATTCATCCCTGGGATGCAAGGCTGGTTCAATATACGGAAATCAATAAACGTTATTCACCACATCAATAGATTTAAAGATAAGAACCATATGATCATCTCGATAGATGCAAAAAAAGCATTTGACAAAGTACAGCATCCCTTTTTGTTCAAAACACTAGAAAAACTAGGGACAACAGGAACATACCTCAATATTGTAAAAGCTATCTATGCTAAGCCTCAGGCTAGCATCATTCTAAATGGAGAAAAACTGAAGGCATTCCCTCTAAAATCTGGAACAAGACAGGGATGCCCTCTCTCACCACTTCTATTCAATATAGTTCTTGAAATACTGGCCAGAGCAATTAGACAGATGAAAGAAATTAAAGGCATAAAAATAGGAAAAGAAGAACTTAAATTATCACTATTTATGGAAGACATGATTCTATACCTAGCAGACCCAAAAGGGTCTACAAAAAAAAACTACTAGAGCTAATAAATGAATTCACCAAAGTGGCAGGATATAAAATCAACACGCATAAATCAAAGGCATTTTTGTATATTAGTGACAAATCTTCTGAAATGGAAATGAGGACAACCACCTCATTCATAATATCCTCAAAAAAAATAAAATACTTGGGAATCAACCTAACAAAATAGGTGAAAGTTTTATACAATGAAAACTACAGAACTCTAAAGAGAGAAATAGAAGAAGATCTTAGAAGATGGAAAAATATACCCTGTTCATGGATAGGTAGAACTAACATCATCAAAATTGTGATATTACCCAAAGTTCTCTATAGGTTTAATGCAATGCCAATCAAAATCTCAATGGCATTTCTTGTAGAAATAGATAAAGCAATCATGAAAATCATATGGAAAAATAAAAGACCCTGAATAGCAAAAGCAATTCTAAGCAGGAAGTGTGAATCTGGAGGTATAGCGATACCAGATTTCAAACTGTACTACAGAGCAATAGTAACAAAAACAGCATGGTACTGGTACCAAAACAGGCGGGTGGACAAATGGTACAGAATAGAGGACACAGAGACCAATCCACAAAATTACAACTATCTTATATTCGATAAAGGGGCTAAAAGCATGCAATGGAGGAAGAATAGCATCTTCAACAAATGGTGCTGGGAAAACTGGAAATCCATATGCAACAAAATGAAACTGAATCCCTTTATCTCACCATGCAGAAAAGTTAACTCAAAATGGATCAAGGAGCTAGATATCAAATCAGAGACTCTGCATCTGATAGAAGAAAAAGTTGGCTCCGATTTACATATTGTGGGGTCGGGCTCCAAATTCCTCAATAAGACACCCATAGCACAAGAGTTAAAAACACGAATCAACAAATGGGACTTACTCAAACTAAAAAGTTTTTCCTCAGCAAGAGAAACAATAAGAGAGGTAAATAGGGAGCCTACATCCTGGGAACAAATTTTTACTCCTCACACTTCAGATAGAGCCCTAATATCCAGAGAATACAAAGAACTCGAAAAATTAAACAATAAGAAAACAAATAACCCAATCAACAAATGGGCCAAGGACCTGAACAGACACTTCTCAGAAGATGACATACAATCAATCAACAAGTACATGAAAAAATGCTCACCATCTCTAGCAGTCAGAGAAATGCAAATGAAAACCACCCTAAGATACCATCTCATTCCAGTAAGATTGGCAGTCATTATGAAGTCAAACAACAACAAGAATGGCAAGGATGGCAAGGATGTGGGGAAAAGGGTACACTTCTACATTGCTGGTGGGACTGCAAATTGGTGCAGCCAATTTTTGAAAGCAGTATGGAGATTCCTGGGAAAGCTGGGAATGGAACCACCATTTGACCCAGCTATTGCTCTTCTCGGACTATTCCCTGAAGACCTTAAAAGAGTGTAATATAGGGATACTGCTACATCAATGTTCATAGCAGCACAATTCACAATAGCTAGACTGTGGAACCAACCTATATGCCCTTCAATCGATGAATGGATTAAAAAAAATGTGGCATTTATACACAATGGAGTATTACTCAGCACTAAAAAATGACAAAATCATGGCATTTGCAGGTTAATGGATGGCATTAGGGCAGATTATGCTAAGTGAAGCTAGCCAATCCCTAATAAACAAATGCCAAATGTCTTCTTTGATATAAGGAGAGCAACTAAGAACAGAGCAGGGAGGAATAGCATGAGAAAAAGATTAACATTAAACAGGGATGAGAGGTGGGAGGGAAAGGGAGAGAGAAGGGAAATTGCATGGAAATGGAAGGAGACCCTCATTGTTATACAAAATTACATATAAGAGGATGTGAGGGGAAAGGTGAAAAAAACAAGGGAGAGAAATGAATTGCAGTAGATGGGGTAGAGAGAGAAGATGGGACCGGAGGGGGGGATAGTAGAGGATAGGAAAGGTAGCAGAATACAACAGTCACTAGTATGGCAATATGTAAAAACATGGATGTGTAACCGATGTGATTCTGCAATCTGTATATGGGGTAAAAATGAGAGTTCATGACCCTCTTGAGTCAAATGTATGAAATATGATATTTCAAGAGCTTTGTAATATTTTGAACAACCAATGATAAAAAAAACTAAAAAAGAACAGCATATGTAATATTTTTAAAAAGAAGGAACTTGAAACTTGAGTTGGTTTTCATGTCATTTTTTCTAGACTACTACTTATTTAAGCCTTCAAAATCATTTTTCAGATGTTGTTTTGACTTCTTATAGTACGTGAAAGCTTCTAAGTCATTGAATCATTATAAATATATAGCAAAAAGTAGGATAAGATGTGACTCTTTGAAATGGCTTTATCTCCCGAAGGTGAATTATGTTGTTGTTAAGATAATAAAAGACATCTAATATATTTTTTGTCCCTAGTTATGCTTGAATTGTTGATGAGCCAAAACTAATGTTTGAAGGAAAGCATTCACTAGTAATTTTTGGTTTTCTAATGTCTCTCAAGTTCAAAAGCATTATGCCACCTTGTATGATTAGACCATTTCTATGGCCAGAATTTTATCAAAGTAAACTAAAACACTTTCAAGTTCTATAGGGTATGAAAGTTTAGAAACTTTTTAACAAATGTAATTATGTGAGGTTACACATATGTTAATTATTTTGTGGTGAATATTTCACAATGTACAGACATATATCTGAATCAACTTTTGAGCTGGGAATGGTGTCACACACCTGTAATCCTAGTACCCACTTAGGAGGCTAAGACAGGAATATCACAAGTTCAAGGCCAGCCTCAGCAATTTAGGGAGACCTGTCTCAAAAAAAAAAAAAATTGGGCCCTTCCAGATCCATTAAGCTGCAACACCATATGCTTCTGCCCTCTACCACCTCATGACCAAGTAGGCCTCACCAGATGCCAGCACTATGCTCTTTAACTTCCAGAGCCATGAGCTAAATGTCTTTTCTCTATAATTTACCCAGGGTGATATTCAATTATAGCAACAGAAATTATACTAAGTTTCAGAGAGATTACTGGTCAAGGCACAAAACTAAAAAGCAACACTTTTGGGACTCAAACCAATTGTCTTCAGTTTCCTACAATATAGAAGAACACAAAAACCAGGCTGCAGATTCCTCTTTAATTGCCAGAGCTGTTTCTGTTTGGATATAAAAGTCACTAAATGAATCATGAGTTTGTTTGCATCTACAGCATCTGTATCAAGATACCTACTTTCAAGTGAACTTCCTGAGCATTGTCCTCATCTGAACATGAGGGTCAATAACACTTTCATCATATCATCATCATCATCATAATCATATTCACTATAACAGAGTTATTCCCATTACTTTTTATAAGGAGAGAGAGAGAGAAAGAGAGACAGAGAGAGAGAGAGAGAGAGAGAGAGAGAGAGAGATTTTTTAATATTTATTTTTTAGTTTTTGGCAGACACAACATCATTGTTTTGTATGTGGTGCTGAGGATCGAACCCAAGCCGCACGCATGCCAGGCAAGGACGCTACCACTTGAGCCACATCCCCAGCCCAAGTCATTCCCATTATTAAAGGGACAAACAGAACAGACATTAAATGCTTTTCCATTCCTTTCCACTCTTCTTTTCCCATTTCTTAGTAGAAAGAAAAAAAGTGAGGATTCTTAAAAATCATTTTTTGAAAGATTATAGGATTTTTAAATGGTATAGAAACTATAATAGCATATCAAATAGTAAAAAGATACCAAACCACAACCAGCTAAAAAAGTTGAGTCTTGGTCAATTGACATGGGCACCTGATCTTACCGCTTATTTAAATATAAGAAAGTTTTGCACCATTCATGTCATCATTCCCCAGATCTCCAGAGATGATAATGACAGATGCAGTACCCCACGTGCCTCCTGAACATTTCCAGAGTTCAGGAACAACTATTCGTACACTTTCCCAAAACTTGTAATATCATTTCCTACCAAAATTCTGTCACAAATTTTTTTTCTTTGTAAGATGCAAGCATTGTGTTGTAGAAAATCAGTAGCACCCTATAATTATAAGCTGGTGAACTAGGTGTGGTTGTGCATACCTTTAATCCCAGTGGCTCAGGATGCTGAGAATAGAAGGATAATGAATTCAAAGACAGCTTCAGCAAAAAGCGAGATGCTGAGCAACTCAGTGAGACCCTGTCACTAAATAAAATATAAACTAGGGCTAAGGATGTGTCTCAGTGGTCAAGTGCCTTTGGGTTCAATCCATGATATTCCCCACCACCAAATAAAAAGATTAATGTTTCCTTTCTGACATGTTATCCTAGGAAATGGGAATCTTCATTTCAGAAAATCGACTGTGTATAATTTATTAACTGAGACATGTCAATTTGCTTGACAAAAGGATTCACCATCATAATCCCATAAGGCGTTTGAAGGAGACATCAGAAAACTCAAGGAGAGATGCTATGGGCATCCAGGGAGTCCAAAAGATGATTCCTATGAGTCCCAGAAGCTTCCATGGATCAAATACAATCAGTAAACACTTTCCTGATTTAAATGATTGTTACAGTGCAAAAAAAAAAAACTATCGCTCTTGGTAAACATCACTAAACCACCCCAGGGGTCCTCCAGGACACCCCACAAATCACTCAGACCACCCCAACCTCCAGAACTGTGGCTGAAAGTCACTCTGACTCACTGGTACTTATGCCAAGGCAGTTATAAAATATTTTGAATATCACTCCTGGGTATCATCAAAACGGCTTCTTAAATAAGAATCTTTCTCCCCCCTAAAATTTTAGGCACCTTTCCCTTGAGCTATTTGATATCAAAACTGCTTCTTAAATAAGAATCTTTCTCCCCCCTAAAATTTTAGGCACTTTTCCCTTGAGCTATTTGACAGTGTTTTCTTCCTAAAATATACTAGCAGGTGAAAGTAAGTTCCAGCTCCATTAAATTCATCTCTTTCCTATGGTAGGTTTTCATAAAATTATGTAAGTTAAAATTTAATTTAGAATTCATACACAGCCTGATTAAAATTCTAAGCTGTGACACTACAATTTTTTAAACTATAGAGAAACAGAATTTTCTTGTGGATGGAGCAAAACTATATGTAACAACACAATTAATCACTCATTTATTTGGAACCATGTATTATTAATCTCTTTATTCATCCCAACTAGAAAAACGATTCAAACATAAAAGCTATACAGAGATCATTAATGACAAAGAAAAATTTTGGTACTATTACTGAAAATACTCGAGTTTATAAAACTACACAACAGTGCAGCATTTAGAATGCCCCTAAAAATTATAGAGAAGACCCAAAAAAGTGACCATTTATCCTTCTGCTTAACTTTAAACTGTATGAATTGTTTACAAATGTGCATTGCCCAGTCAGTAAGAGCTTGTAACATGGAAAATATCTGCATTTGAAGACAGAAATAACAGTCTTAATTTTCAAAAGAAAATGATTAGCTATAGACGAATTTACAATTCACTAAAGCCATATCACTGTGATTTTATTACCTAAAGTGTGTAAGAGTGCCATGAAATTCTACTTGCCAAACAACAGCTTAGAACATAGTCACACACTTAAACGTATTTGACAATAAGTAATGGTAAATAACAAAGAGCCATGCACACACAAAAAAAAAACTGGTCAAAAGAGGAAGAGTCAGAGCTCTGAAGACACAAGGAGACATACAGATGCCCATGTGCATAACAGGCACCCACACAGATTACATTGTACTTGGATTTCTTTTTTCAAGTTCAAGATATGATGAGGTGCTAGGTAAAGCAGAAGGTCAACCCCAAGGGAGTCATAAATGAAAGTAATTGACTTATCTCCACAAACACAATTTCCAATACCTGTAAGATCTACCATCCCCCAGCAGCTGAGCACATTAAAATACTCCAGTCTAAAGTGTACATGCTCCTTCCAACTTCTCCATCATGTTAGCCAGCATCTCTTGCAGGGTCCACAACAAGAGGGACTGCTCCAGCCCAAAGGTGTTGATGGACAGTTCCTGGGGAACATTCTACAAGCAAAGAGGGAGAGGTGTGAATATGTCACCAGTGTCAAGCATTCATGCCCCATCTACCTTGGTGTCTATCCTTTAGCTGCTTCACAGTAAGAGGGAATGTCCTTGCTACCCCTGAATGGTTAGCTGCCCATCACCACAAGACACTGTCATTACTGTTCTTGTTTCATACATTATTAAACTCAGGGTAACAGGTGCTGCCATGCCTGGACTTTGTATCCTGAAATTCACTGCATTGGAGCTTTGTATGTAGTTCCTGTGGTTTCCTGAGACAGGGACTATTACTACCACCAGAGAAAAAGAAAGCAGAGAAATTAGGTCACTTTTCCAAAGACACACAGTCACAAAATATTCAAGCCAGGATAGAAATTTGGACTATTCTATCTCTTATGTATTGGTTTCTAAACCATCAAGCATTCTGTTGATTTAAAAAATAACATTTAGGGCTGCTTAACTGAGAAGCAATGGCACCTGTATAATGTGTCTGTACAGCAAGCGGGGAAGCAGAGAGGAGTCTCCAGGGGCCACTGGCCCTGCATCAGAGAATTAGGTAGCAGCACGCAAGGCTGGGTGGAATTTACATTGGCCATGACCACCACTGTGGGGACTAAGAACAAGGAGGAGGAGTCAAGGTGCAAGAGAAAAATCTGAAATGGATGTTACATGAATCATTTTAAAAGCTGCACACAACTATGAACATTTCTAAGGCCTTTTCTCATTAAAGTACATCAAGATGAATGAATCTGTCTCCTTGGATCTTTTGGAGTGTCCTGTGTGCTTCTGCAAAAGTCTTGCCTTAGCAGCACAGGTTTTGCAAAGCATGTTTTCTTGGATTTTAGGTTCCCTCAATTGTCCCGAGTGCAGAACTCTTGTTGGCTCCTTTGATGAGCTTCCAGGTAACATTCTGCTGGTGATGCTTCTAGATGGCATCAAGCAGAGGCCTTGGAAACCTAGCCAGTGGAGGCAGTGTTACCAATTGCACAAATGTACTTAGGGTTCAGGGCACCACTATGTCTAATTGTAGTGCAAAACATTTTTAGAGCTCCCAGTGTGGATGGCAGACTCAGGTGCAAGCCTGAAGGCCTCAGTGAGGGGTATACTTGTTACGATGTCCTAATGCATTATACAACTGTGAAGAAAAAGAACCTGGAGACTTTAAATTCAGCAAATGTGACATCACCATTTTTTGAACTCATATTGATAAAAGCTGGCTCCACAGTGTAAGTCAACGGGATCCATGGTTTCTCCCAGCCAACTTAGTGCAGATTATTAAATCATTACCTCATCCAACTACCCCAGTGCAAAGCATTTTATGACTTTGAAGTGAAAGACAAGGAAGCACATAATGACCGCCTTTCATTTGTTAAGAATGATGTTCTGACTGTGATCCAAAGAGTGGACGTAAGCTGTGCTGAATGAATGTTGGCAGACAAAATAGAAATATTTCTGATATCCTACATTGATTAACTTGGCTGCTAAGCAGCTGACAGAATGGGATAATCCTCTCATGCCAGGAGTTGATGCTGAAACATATACCTCAGCAGCAGCCCAGAGCAGCACTGCCCCACAACACTCCCAACACCAAGAAGAACACAATAAAGCAGCACTCCTTCACTTCCTTCCTCATGGAATGCAAGTCCTTTCATGCATCCCAGAACTGCCACTCCATGATATTCAGTCCTCCTGTCCTCATCAGCTCCAGCAACCTCAGCTGCCACAAGGATCAGAGAACTTACTGGGCTTTCCTTCAGTGCCTCTTCTCAGATTCATGTGAGTACTGCTGTATTCATTGTGATCCCACACCAAAGCATCCCAGTGACACCTGGCCCTTCATTCACTTTCCTGTTGGATATCTACTCTCCAGGTGCCCATGGAACTATGAGTTCTCCCTAGCACCCCCTCTCCTGGCTTCCACTGTCCTCACCTCCATCTTGCCAGGAACTGTGCTGCTTCTGCTGGAATGGGATCCAGTCTCATGGCAGAATCCATTGCTGACAGGTTAGAGGATTGAATATTATGAAGATTTTGGTTCTCCCCAAATTTATCTATAGTTTTGATGCCATCTCATTACTAAATGTATATATTAATTCCAAATATATATATATATATATATATATATATATATATATATATATATATATATATATATTTTAACATATATTAATTCGAAAATATAAGCAGGTACAGATAATCTCATAAACTGGGATTATGGTATGGTAAAAGTAATTAAGAAGTGATGAAATTTGAGTATCAATTATTTCTGATTTTTATATGATCTACATAGTTTTTAATAATGTCTGGGTTAAACTATGATTTGCACAATTTATAAAAACTACTCTTATAAATAAATAAATGTGATATGACTTTAGAAAACCAATGATTCAGGTATCCAGAGAAGTTTAGGTATCTATGATTTTCTTTGCAGCCATTCTTAAATACTGGAAAAATATTAGCCTAGTACAAAAAAGAAAGGAAAAATAAAGTGAAATAAAGTTCAGCCCCTGCCACTGAATATATAATTTGATTTTCAAGAGTATGTAGGTTTTTGAAGTTATAAATAGGTAAATTTTTTTCTGCTACAAAGTTGGCTTTGCTTACAGATTATAGGTAACATCTATGGATTTTGATCTGAAAAATACTTCATATAATGTTCTGCAAACCATTTAAGAAAAAGAGGTCATGTAGTGTTCATGCTTCCTTTAAAACAATATACATTTTGCTCAAAGTCTACTTCTCTGGCCACAAAATGTAAGTTGACCATTGAATTTGCAAATTGCAGACAAAGATGATGTATAATTAAAGTAATCCCAAAAGACTAGAAATTTCTTTACCCATTACATCATAATAAGTCCAGAATCCTTTTATTTATCAGATAAATTTTGATTCATGAATGAAAACTAACAAGCCATTGGTTTTCAATATGCCATAGAATTGCTACTGTGCTGCATTCTTGCAGATTTCCTTCCACCTATTATTCTCTATTTTAAAGATGACCCAAGCACAAATTCCTTAAATTTTAATTCATGGACAGCAGCCTGTGTCTTGTGTATTGCATAGGTGCCAGTGTCTGAGGTGTGAGATTGTATATATGGAAAGAAAAGCCCTCTGGCTAACAGGAGCTGAAACAAAGGGCAGCAGGAGCTATTTGTTTCTATTAATATTTTTAGACATGGAATATAATGAAGAAAGATGATTTGACTAAAGATGGACTTAGAAGGAGCAGTATATAAAAAAAAAGTCTAATGAAAAATGATGAAGATCTCACTGCTCTGAATAATTGGAGAAATGAATCTTAAACTAAAGATAATACTGTGAACAGGCCATATTTAATGTTAATATGAATCTATATTTTGCTTCTTGCATGCACTTGACTTCACCACATTTATAGAACACATCTGCTGGGTTGTGTAACCTTCCAGCTGAGTCCTGATTCCTCAAGTTTTTAGATCTGACATACATGTAACACCCTGAGTTATTGAGGTCAACCTGAGGATCATAAGTCCATGAAAATAAATATCTTCTTTACATTCTGCAATTAAACAAGTTAAAAGAAAGGGATTCATAACATAGGGTAATGACTTTTTGAAAAGTCAAGAGATTGTGCTATATGATTTCAATTTTAAACCATCATCTTGATATGTTTAGGGCTTTAATTTATGAAACAAACAGGCAATATTTATATTTAACAATAAATACCTGAATATTATAAATCACCTTAGATGAACATTTATGGGGGAATTTCAGTGAAACTTCTGAACAACTTGTCACTTTTATTGTTCAGCAATGATTTGTAAAAATGATATGCTAAGTAATCCTAGAGTGTAATTTAGGGACACAAAAACAACTGTCAAGAAATAGGCAGAGATCATGTTTCATCAATATTTGCAGACTAAAGTAATTAGTATTAAATTAATCATCACAGCTTAATTGAAGCTCTATGTTTAACACAATATTTATTAGACTTGCTATTAATGGAACTTTAAATGCTACCACAACTTGAACTGTAGGTTTTTAAGTGTAGATAATGAACCACTCTTGCCACACACACAAAAAAGAACATGGGCCTCTTCCTGTTGTACAGAGTGAAGATAAAGAGGACTCCCTTCTTCCTCCTCAGGATTGTCTATATGGTTGACAAGATATCATGTTGAAGACTGCTGAAATAAATAAACAAAATCCTAAAAAAGTAAAAGTGCAGTAGCTAAGACTGGAAGTGATAAAAGAATTTTCATTGTCTTCAAAGATACTGTTTTCAAATGTGTGCTTCTTGTGTGTTTTATCTAAATGTCACCGTAACATACAGTCATGTGCCACCTAAAATTTGGATAAACCACAGACCACATATATAATAGCATGTACCACACAGTCCAGCATGCAGTAGACTATACCATGTAAGTTCCAAAATTGTGCACAATGAAGAAACTACCCAAGATACTTTTCTCAGAGGTATCCCTCTTGTTAAGTGCATGACTGTATATTTAAAAATGCTCTGGTTTATGGTGGTAAAGACTTAGCCTGAACATGTTTCCCAAACCCTTCAGCATTCCCTTCTTGGCTTTCATTTTATCTGTTTTTTTCTTCTCTTTTCCAGTTTTGTTCATTTTCCTATCAGTAGGGTCCCCTTTCTCTTGGTTCCCATTCATTTTTCTCTCCAGAGAGTGCAAAGACTGATCACTAGCTGTGGATATAGATTCTCTTCCTGATTGTGAACTTTATTCTCTGTCTTCTACCACTGGATAGTAAAATAAAATAAAGATAAGAAATATGGTGAATCACAGCCACAAAAATAAGTAAGCAAAAATGTTTGAGACCTTACTTCTCTACATTTTCTACAGCATAATGGTCCTGCTCTCAACTTGGATGGCAACACTTTTTAATGTTGAGTAGAATTGGAAGGAGACATGTGATGTGGATGAGTCCCATGCACACATCTGCTATGTGAAGAGGATGCACCAATAGAAAGACAGAAGCAGCTTCCTGGCTAGATAGCTAGATACTTCTGTATGCACAGTAACATTCTGGTTGCTACACAATATCTATGAGGGGAGAACTTCAACCCTCCTTGTAGAGCACAGACCTCTCATGGTCTTTGCAGTACAGTGGAAAGATAAAAGAAAGAAAACAAGCAAGTTTTATTCCCCATATGTTTCCTTTCTTCTTGGTTAAGGCAGTGTAGACACATCCTGCTCCCTCAATAATTTGGTAAACTGTACCACTCACTATAAGCCCACAACTGTTAGCATGGGACTTCTTACCTCAGGGTTTCAAATAGGTCTATTTATGATTTGTGAACACCAAGGAGTAGGCTTTTTGGTTTATAACAACATATCCTCCAGGGCTCTGTAAAGTTTCTTTATATTGTTAATGCCAACATGATTAGTAAATGCTAACCTAACATTACCTTTACTCACTACTCAACAGGTACTCTCCTCTGAGGGTAAGTCCTAAGGAAGCATGAGTAAATATTTGTTGGCTAGATGACCATTTAAAAAAAGAGCTGAAAATATTAAAAGCTATCTTTTTGCTTTCTATTTATAAAGAATTACCCTACAAATTTTAAAACTATCATGATAGAAACAGATTCTTTACGAATGGTATTTTCATTGGAAAAGCCAAAAAAAAAAAAAAAGTGAAAACTCTATACAAGATGACTCACAGTCCTCACAAGGTACCATTTTAAAATGGCACATAAAGTGGCTTAAATAAATAAGCCATTAATACTGGAAGATTTTACTAAACTCAACAAATCTCCTCACCATCACCAAATTCAATCACTTAATGATAGGTAAATAGCAATGTAATAAAAATTGATGAGCGTGGACTCCTGGGTATGCAAAGTTCTACATAGGAATTGAACACATTGGGTACATAAATATTGTTTTTTATTTCTTATTTTAGTTGATTATTTTGACTTTGGAAAAGGAAAAAAGACGTAGGAAATGAACAGCCAGTGATACAGATGGTGTAGAATAACAGGATTTGCTGTTCTGGCCACTGACTTTTAACACAGAATGTTGAACACTTGGCAAGGGAAACAGGTTTTTCTGAAAAACAAATGTAATAATACTAATAAGATGATGAAGACAAAGATAAGAAGTAACTAGCATTAAAATGAAAACTTGAGAATCTTTTATACTAATATCATAGGATGGGAATAATAATTAATATGATGAAGAACCAAGTTTATCACCATTAATGAAGATCGAGAAGAAAAAGTCAATTGATATTTAGTACAGTACTACAGAAGGGGTTTCAAAATAGGAGAAAAGTTCAAATTCATGAGCCCTAAGACACTCTACTCTAAAACAGACTTATTTAATTTTAAAATCATCTCTCAGTACATAAGGTTAGAGAGACAAAAATACTAGGATTATTTTTTCATTGTTCACTTTCATTCGCATTCTAAACTTCTCTCTAATGCAGGCTCTCATATGAATTGGGTAAAAAGCTCCCAAAGGTAATGGTAGTATGTCACCTGCAACACAATGCTACAGAAGAGGAACAAAGAGGCCACACACTCAGCTTTATGAACCCTTGCATATTTGCTTTTGGGTCCCAAATGATTTTGACATTTAAATGATGGTACATGATGGATGTTTTCTGCTTAGTGGGATAATGTATAATGGCTTTGAAGGCTTTTCTTTCAAGAGGTAAGACCAAACAGAATGTTCATAATAATAAACATAGTAGTACCCATAAATCTACTGATGGTGTAAAAAGTGTACAATGCAGGGCTGGGGTTGTAGCTCAGCAGTAGGGCACTCATCTAGCGTTTCAGTACCACATAAAAATAAATAAATAAAATTAAGATATTAAAAATATTTTTTTAAAAAGTGTAAAATGCTGAGGCCATGTACATGGGGCTGTTAGGAGATATACTCGTGGAGAGTGTGTGATGTAAGCAAGAATGAGCACCCCTAGGGCTGGGGTTGTAGCTCAGTGGTAGAATGCTCACCCAGCACATGTGGGATGCTGAGTTCAATACTTAGCACCAAATAAAAATAAAATAAAGGTATTGTGTCCAATGCAACTAAAACTATCTATGTATCTCTCTATATATTTTATGAGTGACCTTCTTGCCATCAACATTGTTACTTGCCTTCCCTTTCCCCAATGACCCATCTCCAGTCCATGGTCACAAAAATAATAATTATTTTACTTAAAATTCTTCAAAAACTTGTAAAGATCCTTAGAATAAAATGTAAACAATTTGCCTTAGACTATGATCCTCTCTCTACATACATCTCAAACTCATTCCTCACTATAATCTTACAGATACTGTATACAACATCCTAAGAGAGTTTGGAACTACAGAAATCTAGAGATGGTCTCCTTTCCAAATGATACATATAGCCCCTCTTCATCCAGTTGAAGACTCTCAAACAGTAGTGCTGGAATGAAGCAATATCTGTCTGTGAAACCTTCTCCACTTCTGCATCTACTTTCTTCTCCAACTGAATTCCACACAGGGTGGGTGGGTGGCTAACACTTTGATGTGATAACAACATGTACACTACAATTACACTCAACCATACAACTTATCAAGAGTTGGTTACAACTGGGTTGGATTTCTCCTGGAGCCTCAGGAACTTAAAGCCAAAATATCAGACTATAAGTGCCCTGTCCCATTAATACATGCTTAAATACCTAAGTAGTATTTTTTTAATGGGATATCTCATTTGGAAGATTTTTCAGGTACTCCAGAGTATCACAGGATTGTAAATCAAAAAAGATGTATTCTAAATGTGATTTTGTCAAATATTTAAATACTTTCCTCTTACAAAAAGGTTATAAATAAGAATTCTATAATTCACACACCTTAGATATGATTCTCACTGCACTTTTGCTGAAGTTACTTTTGATCTGGAAAAAAAATTTAAGGAAGAGTTTTCGCTGAACACACATCCATGCTGAATTCAGAAACTTCCTATAACAATTCAAAGCTTTTTTTCTTACACTGAAGTCTTTTTTTTAGAGAGATAGATAGATAGAGAGAGAGAGAGACAGAGAGAGAGAGAGAGAGAGAGAATTTTAATATTTATTTTTTAGTTTTCGGTGAACACAACATCTTTGTTTGTATGTGGTGCTGAGGATCAAACCCGGGCCACACGCATGCCAGGTGAACTTGCTGCAGCTTGAGCCACATCCCCAGCCCCTAACACTGAAGTCTTAATATTTAAAAATACAAGTTAGCATAAAATGATTTATTTATTTATTTATTTTTACTGGGGATTGAACTCAGGGGTACTCAACTGCTGAGACACATCCCAGCCCTATTTTGTATTATATCCAGAGACAAGGTCTCCCCGAGTTGCTTAGAGCCTCACCACTGCTGAGGCTGGGTTTGAACTCAGGACCTCCTGACTAGCCTCCATAGCTTCTGGGATTACAGGCACAGGTCACCTTTCTGACTCCTATATTGTACATTTTTGTTGTTGTTGTTTTGGGTTTTTTTTTTTTTTAGCATTTTAGAACATTTAACTGACTGTTAAATGGATTAACTAAAGGGAGCAATTCATAAGGTACTCTGACTTTGGAATGTATATCTTGAATTCTTTCCTAGTTGTTTTATTATAATATAAATGGATTCTGGTTTTGATAAAATTAAACTTAGTATGTATTGTTTTTCCTCAAATGCATAATAATGACAAAAGGGATCAGCATACTGAGAAGTAAAAAATATAATAATAACAAATAAAAAAAATCTAAGTTATCAATGCAATGTGCTATTATTTAGCTAATGAAACAACAAAATTCCTTCAGAAGTTCTCATATTATCAATGTAAATTTGTTTCTTCTAATCCCATATTGTAAAGCTCAATTATGTGTGTTTTGATGCAATGTTATTTTAGCACCTAAGATAATTGCATGAAAAAAAGGCAAGCTACTCAAAAAAAAATGTCCCCCTTTGCAAGACAAATTTATTCACATTTAAACTTCTAAATATGATGTATCTTAAAATCAGCAGTTACAATTAATAGTGGATATTTGTTTCTGTTATGTTTCATAAAATCAAATCCAAAAATCTTACTAATTTAATAATAGGGTATATAATTAATGGCAATTTATATATATATATATAAATTGATATATATATATATATATATATATATATATATATCTGTGTGTGTGTGTGTGTGTGTGTGTGTATACACACACTTTAAAGGGCACAAAGCCTCATATTGAATGCATTTTCTTGGTTGCAACAGAACTGAATTATTGTGGTAGATACAGAAGCTGCTTGCTGAGAGCCAGGCATAGAAGGAGGAGCAGATTATACATGTGCTTAACTGTGAAACACAGGTAGGGCTTCAGAGATAAAGTGTCCTAGAATACAAAACTCCATTTCAATCCACATAGACACACACAACATGGAGAGGCCAGATAGATTAAAAGGAGACACAAATGCTGGCTTCTGACATCTCTGCAGGAAGAACATAAGTGTACAAAAGATTACAAATACCAAATACCACATGAATCCCACCCCAGTCTCTTGGCCCCCAGTGTGGTGCCACTGTCATGATTTCAACACTATGGAGAACAGGCAAGCCTGTTCAGCACCATGAAATTCACTGGGGATGTGCTTCATCTAGTTGGTGAGAACAATCAACCATGCCTCTATGTGCATCTCCCTAGTAAAGAGGAAACATACCAGTCCCAGACTGAA
This sequence comes from Callospermophilus lateralis, assembly GCF_048772815.1. Taxonomy (NCBI): domain Eukaryota; kingdom Metazoa; phylum Chordata; class Mammalia; order Rodentia; family Sciuridae; genus Callospermophilus; species Callospermophilus lateralis. The sequence continues at coordinate 48,438,764 of NC_135308.1, forward strand.
TCAGTCTGGGACTTTCTGCTCCTCAACAACTTTCCTCCATTACCTGTTACTAGCTCTTCATCAACAACCCACTCTCCACGACAGAATTTGTAGAATGCCCTGCATCCTTGAACACTTCTATCTAACCAAAAGACTCCTCAGACAATGGTCCTCTTTTCAGATCAGTGGTGATATGGCATTTTAATTTAAAGAGGTGAAAAGAGCTGAGTCACAACACAGAGCCAGAACCTTCTGGCCCAGGATCTCACAGAGTGCAAACAGTGGAGGGTGAGTTACTAAGGCATAGGCCTGAAAAAGTGAGATTGCAAGAGCAAGGTCCAGTGATGGAAATGGTACAGACCAGGTGGCAAAAGCCTAAACAAACATGAAAAGGATGAACATGAAAAAACACAGGAGGAGCTAATAGAGCCAGCTGGCCTTGCTCACAACCCTGAGGCATAAAAGGCATTTTTGTCTCTCATACTCATGACCACCAGCAATGAGGGCAGGTTGATTATTTGTTTACTTCTTTGTTTTAAAGAAAAAGAAAGTTTGCTAAGATGCAAGGCCCAGTGTAGGATACAACATGTTTAGTGAAATGTCACTGATGACCTATTACAACATACTAAAAATCTTTCTCTGTCCCCTCCCTTTCTTGCACACTGGCAGCAGTTAGCCCAGAGCTCACTCACAGATTTGGCAGACATTTATGAAATCCTCTGATTTGCCCAACCCTGGTCCTGGGTTTGTGGGATTACAACAGATCTCAGAGATGGTATGAGGGGTTTTCAGGCAGAATATATGTTATAATACAGATAATAAAATGAGTAGAGATAATCAGGGAATGTTAAAACTAGAAGCAACCTCAAAAACAATCAAACTGCCTAAGCCAGAACTTTTTAACCTTCTTCCTAAAAATTCCCAAACAGGGATTTTCAAACCTAAAATTTACAAGGAACCCCAATGCATAAAAGCAAATCCAAATCAACTGTTAAGGCAGAGAAGAGTAATAGTAGGTAGTGGGATAAAGCTCAGAGCCTCCTCCAGGCCCCCAAACTATGAAGTACCTCTCCTGACCAGAGTTCACAGCACACAGTTTGAAAATCAGTGACTTTGTAGTCAAACTAGATGATGTTGATGGATAAGACATCTGGGTCTGTGCATAGGATGCATTCCATGAGGTGGGAACAGGATTACTTCAAAAGGGTGCATTTAATGATGTGTGGGCTAAATTGAAAGCAAGAAAGTATCTAAGAATGAATTATCACCTGAGTTTACAGTCATGTTTTTGGTCACACGCTGAGCATCACTAGTTCACTTGCCCAAGGTTAGGTATGCAGGAACTTGCTCAACAGGCTCATTGTGGGTTTTCAAGGGCTCATGTGACTCCACTGGATTTCACCTTAGAGTAGCTGCAGAGACTCATGCCCCATGGATGACATCCAGACATAGCCCTCAGATGGTGGCCAGGAAGAAGAGAATTCTAGCCAATGAGACAAACACTGATGGTACATTCTGTACAGACATAGGCTCTGGTGGCTCTGGGCAGGACCAGTTTTCTCCTTTCTCCCTCCCCCAAAATACACACATTTATTGGCTCAGGATTCCCAGGACTACCCTGGAACTTACCCCTGATGTGATCAGAAAATTTAAAATGAATTTGAACTGAACCAGTGCTGGATGGGCTGCGGCCTTGCCCATTGCTGGGTCCTGGAACCCTCCACTCATCTTGAGTACCAGCACATCCTCGGCTGCCAGAAACCCTGAAGCCATTTTATCTGTGTGTTCTGCCAAAGGGAAGGACCAGCACTGACCACCATGGCCATTGGCTAATCAGAAGGCCAAGTAAGCATGGACCAGAAGCCCATGAGCACCTTTTCCAGCCTGTGGCTGTCCACTGTCATGCTGCCCACTGAACATCTCATGGAAAGGAAGCACTCTTGCTCTTCAAAGAGAAATTATTTTTCTACAACATGACCCGCCCTATTATGATTTGGATGTGAGATGTCCTCCGAAAAGCTTATGTTAGACAAGGTAGCAGTGTTCAGAGCTGAAATAATTACAATACAAGAACCATGACCCTAATCATGGATTAATCCATTTGATGGATTTGAAGACTACTGTACTGGATGTTAACTGTAGGCAGGTGGGGCTTGGCTGAAGAAGTTAGGTGACTGGGAACATGCCCTTTGGGATTATAATTTTGTCCCCAAAGCTCTTCCCTCTCTCTCTGCTTCCCATTTGCCATGAGCTGAACAGCTCTCCTCTGCTATACCCTGCTGCATGATGTTGTGCCTCACTCTTAGGCCCAGAGCCATAGAGCTGGGGCAACCATGGACTGAGACCTGTGAACCCATGGGCCTAAATAATCTTTTCTGCTGTAAATTGTTATTTTGGGGCATTTTTTCTCACTGTGATAAAAATCAGATGAACACAGGTCCTTGAAAACAGCCAACTCCTTCATCTGGACTCAGCTTGTAAAGGATGATGCCTATACCTCCCTGAGATGTGACACACCTAGAGACACCAAGCTCTACCAGTGATATGGAATAAGCCCCATTTCTGTCTTCTAAGCCATCTGTAGAACATAGTAATCACTGTTCCCTAGGAAGGCTCCAGTTCTGGCTCACAGATATGGATCCCCTATAGCATCCTTCATCCTTCCAAATGCTCTGCAGCCCTCACTAGTTAATCATCAATATGGTCCAGAGAGGCACACATTCTCACCCATGCTCCACATCCAAGGACATGGAGACACAGGGAAGTTAATTAAATCACCCATGTTTATACAGTTAGCAAGAGGGTCAACTAAGATGTGAGTTCCAGGGATGCTTTTCTCAGCCATTCTGAGCACTGGCCTGCTGAGTAGACAGGACACATTGTTCCCACTGCTGCCTGAAGAGGCTCATTCTGGGTCCTGTCCTCCATGAATACACGGAAGCCTGTGGCCAATTGCATGAATCTGAGTGAGCACAAAATCTCCTGACAAGCAGTGGTGAGGACATGAAGTGATGGGAACCCACCATGTCCATGGATCATGTGGGCACTGCCAGCTCTGTGAAGAACAGTTTTTCTAATGGAATTGAAGTTATGTAGATTCTGGGTCCCAGCAATGCACTCTTCGTGCATCCTCAGCAGAAATGCCATGGGACACATGTTCAAGGTCTCCACCACAGAACCATGGCATGGGGAAGAGTCCTGGGACTGGAGATGGCCCAAGCAGCCTCTTGCACCAGACAGGTAAGCACCTGGGCATACTCACCTGAAGGGACACTATCCACCATGATTGCCAGGTTGAAGCCACATCCAGCAAAATCAGACATGGAAGAATGTACATAAAGTCTGAAGCAGGTAAAATTGAGATGTGACTTAAGTGAGCAGCATTGGGCAGTGTGGAAACAGAGGAACACATGAAGCTACTGCCTGAGTCAGCAAGTGATGACTTCAGAGGCTATGGTTGGGCAAGGGGACAGAAGCCTTCTGGGAGTGCCCACATTCTAATGTAGCACCTGAGTGTTCACTTCAACTGCCTGTCAATAATCATAAAGGCATGTGCTCTTTCTGGATGTGTGTGCTATTGGACAATTTTAATAAAATATAGAAAAGTAAGCATTCCACTAACACAAGTATCAGTGCCCTACCCCACATAGTGGGAAACCTAATTTCCCTCCAACAACCCATAAGACCCCCTCTATGCCTAAGTGACTCTGGGCTACTTGATCCACAACTACGTGGTTGCCTCTTTAGATCTGCTTCTCTATGCGACACCAGGACTCCACCTGACCCCAGTTTTATCTTCAAAGTCTGCATGTGTGAAGCTGGCTTTGAACTTCTGCTTCAGCCTCCATGAGAGGCTAAAGCACACTATTCTCATCATACAAGACTCCTGTAATCTTTTTCTTCATTAGAGAATCATCACCAAGTCTGGTGGAGCGAGCTCTTCCTATATGTCCTACCTTTTTTTAAACTCATAGGTTTCTTTACTGTCCTCCTGTTCATATGGCTGTTTTATTGACAGACTGAGCCCCAACATACCTGTGGGCCTGTGCACACAATTATAAGATATGACATTTGTAACTGATTCTCTGGGGCTTTCTGTGTACAGTAATGACCTGTTGATTCTCGGTCCACATACCTATCCTTTCTGTCCCACCAAGCATCTAACCATTTGTCATGCACTGCCCAATGTTGAAACATCCCCATCACAATGCTGAATGTCACTTGGTGCCTCTTTCTGTGTGTCAGTGACATGCTTGTGTCTTGGCTTCACATCTCCACTGAAGGTTCTGAATTGCCCACACCACAGTTAATCACTCTGATGTCATCTGATGAGAGAACTCACAGAGGGGGAAAATCCAGCAGCTGAGGTCTTCTTCTGGAGTACTGAGACACTTCTGAATCCAGATGTGCTCCTTGCTATCTTTCAGAGTAGGGAGAATCTGGAATTTGGCTACAGAATCAGTCGGTCCTGAGGAAGAACAAGTTTTAAGTACACTTACAGTGCTTGAGTGAAGCTCCAAGGCATAATGCTCCTTGGGTCCTCAGCATGATCTGATGGAATGACACAGTTTTGCATGCATTTTTTCATATGAAATTTCTAAACAGAGAGAACTCACTCAACTGATATGACACAGATAGAAAATGAGAGAAGGAGGATTCCAGTCAAGGGAGTGTGCAGGTTTCCATCACAGAATTAGAAGCTGCTAATTATGTTGTCACAAATGAGGAGGAAGCCTGGCATGTCTGCCTTCCTTTTTTATTTTCTTCAGAATCCTGCTTCACTCTTCATAAAGGTGTGTTCTCCTTTAAGGAATGCTCTTCTAAAACATGTAGCACAAGGTTTATTAGCCCTGATTTACCTAGTCTTGAAGAGGGACAGGATGATGAGATGAGACTACCTAAGAGAGTTCCAAGGTTTTCAGGAATATCCAGTGTTAGCTTTCACATTATCCTGTTCCACAGCCCTGAAGTGAACTAGAAGTCTCCAGTAATTGTCATGCCCCTCCCAAGAACAGCAGAACCTTGCAGCAGAGATCACCTGGTGACAAGGCTGGCCTGACCAAGAAGATACACGTGTAAATTTGAAACAAATTGCACCCTTCTGGGCCTCCAGTGCAATAAACATGAAGACCCTCCTAGAAGCACCAGGGAGATGATGATGACCTGATCAATTTGGCCAAGGCTGCTTTATTGTTCAGCCCTCTTGTTCCATCTCAATCCCTCCTCTATTTAACCTGAAGGCTTATGAGAGCATCCCATGGACAGGACAGAGACCCTGCAGCGCACTTTGCTTTCCTGACATGGCCATGGTAAGGAAAGCGACTTCCTTGTTTTCTCCATTACTTTCCAGTTTGGTTATGGGATGAGTGGCTGGACCTGATTTTCTGGGACCCCAGGGTCAGATGTCTAGCCTCAAATTTCAGCAATATTCCCAGAGTTCTGGCTCCTAACCACCCCACCTACTGTTGCATGGAAGGCTGCATGTGCAGGTGCTCATGTAGTTCTCAGCACAGCTTGTTTGACACCCTCCTGATCTTAACCAAGTGGCTACTGGGAGTTTGCATTTCATCCCACAGTCCTCTTCACTCTGTTTTAGTGGCCATGTTATTCTCTGTAACTCAGAACAGCTCCGCTGACCTGCAAAGACCCACCTCCCCATTTTCCAGGACCCTATTTCTAGTGCATCAGCCTGCGATACCACAGAGCAAGTTCATCTTGTAATGTCTCTATCCTTCAATGATTGCAATAGGAATGTCAGTGCCCAGCAGTGGGAGAGAATGTTGGACAGGAAGGCTCTGGTTGTTACTGTAGTTCTCGCCTTAACAGCTGGTGGTAAAACAGATTGCAAACAGGTTTTGGGGATATGGCTTCAGAGGTCACTGGTCCCCCTGGTCTGGTTTTTTGAGTGGTTCTGACTTCCTGCAGATAACACCTCATGCTGAGCAGCTTGAAGAACTGGGAGCCATACAGTACTCACTCCAGGAGCACCCGCATTGTCAACCCATGATAACCCAGGTAACCCAGATCTTCACTTAGAGGAGATCAGCACTGAGGTGTGGACAGCACCCATTTGGTCCATCTGGACCAATCAGTTTTGAAGACATTCCACTGCAGAATCTCAGAGCAGGACAAGAATTTGGAGAAAAACTGCTTCAATTCACATCTTTACAGTCAAGTTTAAGGCTCAAGCGGTGGCATGGCTTGCGGGATGGCACAGAGCCCCCATATTTGAGAAGATTAGCATTCTCTCTCTAGAGATCCTCTGAAGCTAGATGTTTTTAACACTTTCAGGTGCCCCCACATTGATATCTCTTGCCTGAAACTCTCCTGAACTCTGACTCATCCCCCAACTGCCCAGATAAATCAAAATGCAACCTGTCCAAGTGAAAATCTTCATGCCTTCACTGTAGCCTTAATGCTGGATGCTCCCACACTAAAGGATGAATCCTGACTCCAAAAGTATCAGGAGGGGCTTCTGGGAGGGGATTAGGTCATGTGGATATGTCTTCTGAGTAAAATTCGTGTCCTTATCAAAGAGGCCCAGGATCTCATTCACCTACAGGAATGCATGCAGAAGGCCTCTCCATGAGCCAGAAAGGACAAGACATAGAATTTGCTGGCACCTTAATCTCAGATTGTTGAGCCTCCAGGATGGTGAGGAATGACTTTATGTCATGTATAAGCTACTTGGTCAATGGTATTTGATTCTACCAGCCTGCACAGATGGAGAAAACCTCCCTCTGATTCAGCTGCTCCTGGAGTATCTCAGTCAATGGCAAGATCATGATTCCAGTTCTCAGGACCTAACCTGGAGTCACTTTTGTCACATAACTTTCAGCAATCCCATCTCTGGAACATACCAAGCATGGCCCAAGATTGTCTCCACTGTCCCCCCTGGATCTCAGCTCCATCTCTCCCAGGCGCTTACTTCTTGCCCTGCAGGCCTGTAAAAACTCTCAGCCTCCTCTTCTCAAGAGAGCACTCAGAATCATGTCTCCCAGCATGGAGCAGACCTATGAGTCCTCTGCTCCAAACCCTCTGTTGATTATTCATCTTATTCTCAGTGACAAGAAGGAAAGAGAGCAAGACCAAGGAACAGATCTGGCTCCAATGCCCAATTCATCCCTGGTTCTGGAAAAATGGGCAACTCTGTGACTCACTTTCCCCACATCTGTTCCTGCTTTAAAGTTACTAGATGTTGATATTTTAAAAGAGAGAGGGGTTAGCAGACCAGGGATCCTCCCAGACCTCCTCCTCACCCTTGAACTCTGACCTACCATGAGGCCTGTGCTTCCTGATCCATAGTGCTAGCCTTCCATCCTACACCTCCATGCCCTCCTCCTCCTGCTTGCACAGGCTCTATCCCTCCTGTAGGCTACTCTGCTGATGCAAAGATTCTTGGAGAGTGTGGCGACAGCTGCATTTGGAACATTCAAAAATGCAAAGAAGAAAAAGAAAAATAGGCACAGAAGAAAAGAAGAAAATATCCTGTGAGGAGTGGGCTGTGGCTGTATAGTTACAAGGGATGTGGTTTATTTTCCTGTCAGGGCTTGGAAGTGCAGAAACCCAGCCAGGCCCTGATCTCTCCAACTCCTAACAGCAATATCTGAACATGTGGAGAACAAACATTCCCTGTTTACCAAGACTCCCTGATCACTTGCTGGATTCCTCTCCTGTGACAGAACCCACCCACAGGGTTCTGCCTGCATCCTCACAGGCTGTAGCCTCTGTCCCAAGACCCAGATCTTGACATTCACTGTCAACATATCCCCATTGGAAGATTCTAACAAAGTTTTCTTTTTCTTTACCCACCCCCAGTACAGCTCCTCTCCCAGGTTCCCATCATCTTCAGGCTCCATGGCCAGGTGTATTGCCACCTCAGAAAGTCCAGTTATCTCTGCCACCATGATGGGGATGCTTTGGGCTACAAGGTACCACATTTCCAAATAAGTAAGTTCTGAAAATGCTGAGAAGTTCAGAACAAAATCTGGAAGGATGACACCAGGCATTACCTACCCCAGGTTTGCCAAGAACAAAGGGAAAATTGACATTTAGGGAGCATCCTCTTTATACTCCTAATTTGACAACATATAAGACCATTCCCAGGACTCTATTAGCCAGAGTGAGATCATTGGTAGCCCTCACAAAAGGGAACCCTGGGGCATCTGACCAAGTGACTGGGAGAGCCAGGACTGGTTTTGACAGCTCACCATTCCTTTCCATTTTTTCTACAAAAACCATGCAGGAGGCAGAGAACCAGATACTGTCCAGAGGCAGAGATCAGCTTCCCCACTGGCTCTGTTCTCTGCCAGCTTCCTGCCTGGGCTGCAGCCTCATCATTTCCTCCCCTCGGTTGCTCCTCTGGAACTGTTGCTTACTAGACCTGCCTCAGATAATCTGTCTCCCCAAAGAATGACAGATGCTGATCCCTCAAGCATGATGCTCAGCTGAGCACTCCAGAACCCAAATTTTCTTGTGGCTCTCTTATCCACTGTTAGTTGGCTTTCCATCACTGTCACCAAAATATCCAAAAAACTACCTAGAGGAGAAAAAAATTGTTTCAGCTCATGGTTTCGTGCCTCAGTCCATGTCTGGATGACTCCATCACTCTAGGCCTGAGGTGAGGCAGAGCATCATGGTGAAAGGTGGAGAAATGCTTCTCAGCTCATGGCCACCAGGAGAGAGAGGAATAGAGGGAGCTTCACTGGCCAGGTACAAAATATAAACAAACAGGTACACCATTAATGACCAGCATACATCCTACTCACCTATAATTATCACCAATTAACCCCTTCAAATTATTAACCCATCAAATTAATTAATCCACTGATTATGTTACAGCTCTCATGATATAATCATTTCACCTCTGAAAAATTCTGTATTGTCTCACACATGAGCTTTTGGAAGACTCCTCCTATCTAAATATCATGTAGCTTACAAGGTATAAACCTCCTCTCACTGAAATTCAAAGTCTTCGGCAAAAAGCCCATGGATAAAATAAAACCAGTGCTCTTTTCATCTAGACCCTGAGAGGAACTGAGAAAGGGAAATGACTTTCCTGACAATAGGTGGCTCATCCATGATCTCCTCAAGACAACACAAGCAGTGCTAATAGAATGAAAACCGTGGGCAGGACCACATGATTGTCAAATGGAAATCTATGTGAAGACTGACTCTGAGCCACAAGAATCACTGAGTCCATCCTTTTTCTAACATGAGTGACAACTGTTTTACCAACATGGACTGTGACTCTCCAATAATCTTCCCACTCCTGAGACAAAATTAGTTAAGGTGCCCAATCACCAAGCTGCCTCAATTCTTGACCCTATCCTGACTCATATCTTGGAGTCATTAAATAGAAGCCAGAACCCACTAAGGGGCACTGCTCCCTGCTTCTTTCTGAGATGCTTCTGTGTGGCTGAGGAGCCACCAGAAATCTAAATAAACTGACTCTGACCACAGGTGACAGCCTGGTGAGCTTCAGTTGGTGGACATCATCATCATGGTTTTGTTTCTAATGTTATTTCCCTCAGGTCCCAATATCTACATTAAAATTCAGAACTTTTTTCAGAATCACTGGTAAATCTGAATGGGTCTCTACATCCAGCTGCCATTTTGCAATAGATATGAAGGCAAGAAAAAAAAGGTGTGGGCTATATTCTAAATATGAATTAGCAGAATCCAGAGGCGAGGACCTCCATGGGTCACAGGGCCTGCCACTGTAACAAAGAGAGTCCAAGGAAAAGACACACATTGTGTAGAATCTGCAAACCAAGACCTGCACCAAGACACACCACGTAGTGCATGGGGTGTCCTAGTCTTTGAGCATGTGGGCCATGAGGCTGGTTACTTCTAGAGGGAGGAGGGACTAGGGCTAGGATGCAACAATGTGAGATGCTGGCAAGGTGCTGTTCCTGACTTGATTATAGAGTGTTTGACACAATTTTTCACTGTTACACTTTTTTCACTGTTGTCCCCTCCCCTGCTTTGTATTTGCATTTCTTTCCATTACTGTGACAAATATGGGAGGTAATCAGCTTAGAAAGACAAAGGTTTATTCTGGTTGACTGTTTATAGACTTCAGTCCACGGTTGGTTGCGCTGTTGCTCTTGGGCCTGGGGTGAAAACACATATCACCCTGGGAGTGCATGTGGGCAAGTGGCTCACTTTATGGTGACTGGGAAGCAGAGAGTAGGAAATGAAGATGCCAGGGTTCCTCAGTCCCTTGAAGCAGGCCCCTAATAGGAAACCCTCCACTAGCCCCCCCCTCCTTAAGGTTCCCTCATCCTCCCAATAGCTAATGAAATTATGACCAAAGCTTTCCCACCTGGGCCTATAGGGATCATTCCAGATTCAAACTTTAGTAGTGGCAGTGCTTCATTTAAAAAGGAAATTATTGGAAGTATACCCTCCACTAGTCTTTTCCTACAGATAGGAGTCTACAGGTGGGAGAAGCTAGGATCCCACCTGGAGTCATCCCAGCAAACAGGAGAGGCCACAGCTTGACCAGAGAGGCCAGAGCAATGGAGGCATGGAGTGGAGACCAGGTTATGGATGCACTGGAAGTAAGAACCAGCACAGCTACTGACAACTGAATGGAGCAGAAGGAAAGAGAAGATGGCACCAGGGTGGAGCTCAGGGGCAGAGCACTTGCCTGGCATGTGTGAGGCCCAGGATTACATTCCAGCAGCACAAGAGAATTTTTAAAAGAAAAAAATAGGAGATACAAGGTTATCCCTGTGCTTTTCCTTCCTTTGTTGCACAACCAGACAATAACAAACTCTGTCACCTTAGGATGGTATTGATCACCCCTGGGGCAATGCAGCAATATGCAGGTAGATGTCAAGGAAATCTGGTTTGCAACAATGAGAGTCTCAGTTCCCCTGGCTTGCATTCTTGTCCTTGGCAGGTGCCTGTAACTTTGTTTCTGTTCTCCCACTAGCTAAGGGTGCCTGGTCATGGCCCAGCAGGTAATGCAGGCACAGGCAGCAT